>NC_137333.1:22422013-27222013 GCF_965287045.1 Carcharhinus amblyrhynchos
TCCCCTCCCCCCCGACCCAGCCTCCTTCCCCTTGCCCGTCCCCAGCCTCCTTCCCCTCCCCCGGGCCCCAACCTCCTTCCCCTCCCCCCAGCCTCCTTCCCCTCCCCCGTCCCCAACCTCCTTCCCCTCCCCCGTCCCCAGCCTCCTTCCCCTCCCCCGTCCCCAGCCTCCTTCCCCTCCCCCGTCCCCAACCTCCTTCCCCTCCCCCGTCCCCAACCTCCTTCACCTCCCCCGTTCCCCCAGCCTCCTTCCCCTCCCCCGTCCCCAGCCTCCTCCCCTCCCCCGTCCCCAGCCTCCTTCCCCTCCAACCCTTCCCCAACCTCCTTCCCCTCCCCCGTCCCCAGCCTCCTTCCCCTCCCCGTCCCCAGCCTCCTTCCCCTCCCCCATCCCCAACCTCCTTCCCCTCCCCCGTCCCCAGCCTCCTTCCCCTCCCCCGTCCCCAACCTCCTTCCCCTCCCCCGTCCCCAGCCTCCTTCCCCTCCCCCCGTCCCCAACCTCCTTCACCTCCCCTGTCCCCAGCCTCCTTCCCCCTCCCCCATCCCCAACCTCCTTCACCTCCCCTGTCCCCAACCTCCTTCACCTCCCCCGTCCCCAGCCTCCTTCCCCTCCCCCGTCCCCAGCCTCCTTCACCTCCCCCGTCCCCAGCCTCCTTCCCCTCCCCCGTCCCCGCCTCCTTCCCCTCCCCCGTCCCCAGCCTCCTTCCCCACCCCCGTCCCCAACCTCCTTCCCCTCCCCCATCCACAACCTCCTTCCCCCCCCATCCCCAATGTGCCTCACCTCCCTGTCTTAACCTCCTTCACTATCCCATCCCCACCTCTTTCACCTCCTCTGTCTCCAACCTCCTTCACGTTCCCTATCTCCCACTTCCTTCACCTCCCCCATCCCCGACCTCCTTCACCTCCCCCGTCCCCACCTCTTTCGCTCCCCCATCCCCAAACTCTTTCACCTCCTCATCCTCAACCTCCTTCACCTCTCCCATCCCCAACCTCCTTCACGTACCCCGCCCCCATTCTCCTTCACCTTCCCCATCTCCGACTTCCTTCACCTCTCCATTTCCAACCTCCTTCACCTCCCCCATCCCCAACCTCCTTCACCTCCCCGTCACAACCTCCTTCACCTTCCCCGTCCGCAACCTCCTTCACCTCCCCCATCCCCAACCTCCTTCCCCTCCCCGTCCACAACCTCCTTCCCCGCCATGCCCAATCTGCCTCACCTCCCCCGTCCTAACGTCTTTCACTACCCCATCCCCAACCTCTTTCACCTCCCCTGTCCCCAACTTCCTTCACGTCCCCGTTCCCAATGTCCTTCAACCTCCCCCATCCCCAACCTCCTTCACCTCCCCCATCCCCAACCTCTTTCACCTCCCCCATCCCCAACCTCCTTCACCTCCCCCGTCCCCAATCTCCTTCACCTTCCCCGTCTCCGACTTCCTTCACCTCCCCCATCTTCCTCTCTTTCACCTCCTCCATCTCCCATCAGTTGTATCTGAAAATCAGGTACTAGTCTGGTGCAGTTACACTACAGGACTGCATCCTGCTGTAGACAGAACTAAGAGATCTCACAACTATTTAATCAGGCCAGAGGTCTGCAACCCTGCCACATCCAGTGGTGAATAGTTGTACAGACAATTAAACAATTAATTCTGATTCTCTTCCTGCACTGAGTGGTGGACTAAGGTAGGCTTTTGTCTATTTCCATAGCTTGTTATTCCTGAAACAGTTTGCGAGTCTCTCACCAGAGGCTTATAGCTTGAGGGGCACCATCCCACATCAATCATGGCTGACGAGGCATCTTTCCCACTCTTACCACCAGCCATTGATGCGACGGAAGGATTTTGAATGTTGACACTCAGCCTGTTTGGCCGCATTGTGAACACAACTTTCTTGGCCATTAAGTCCTGGGATGGGACTCAAAAACCCAGAGCTTCTGGCTCAGAGACAGAGATATTCTCCACTGCGCCACCATCAATTAATGGAAGGACCAATCTCCATAAACATTCTCTTCTTGGACTAGTAGAATTCAGCACATAGTGCAAAGGAAAACACTGACAGATTTACAGCATATTCGTCAGGATCTCTGACAAAGGGTCATCCAGACTCGAAACATAGGCCTATTCTCTCTCCACAGATGCTGTTAGAACTACTGAGATTTGCTGGCATTTTCTGTTTCAGATTCCAACATCCGCAGCATTTTCCTTTTATGTTAGTCAGAAGAGCTTGTTCTTGAGATCCTCAGCATCACAGATGTCAGCTTTCAGCAAAAGACTCAGGAAATAGCTGAATTCACAGAACACAATAAAGGCTATGTATGCACAATCTGTTGTACGCATAAACATCTTTATTGTAAAGTGAGATTCCAGAATTAGTTGAGAGCTGAGACAAGCTGTTCTAGCACAGCTATTTCCCCAAAGATATGGAAAATTTCCCAGATATTTCCTTTCTATAAGCTGTCACACTAAACAAGGAAAATCCAATGCTGTTCTTCCACTTTATATGCTACATGTCTTAAACCTACTGTTCAACATATCTTTAAGACATTTCATAATTTCACTAACTCCTATTTTCCAAATTAACAAGAGAACAACCTTCTCTGTTGTCTTAAAATCATCTTCTATTAATGTAATTATCCCTTGTTCTGGAAAATGTCACAGGGTCAAATCTAATGGTGTTATGATCAAGTGCTTCCAACCTCTAAATATTCCATCATCTTCAACGCATGTCAAAACATGAGATGATGTATGTTGTTAATGTGACCCTCTTTGGTGTTTTGTCAGGAACCGGTCTGTATTAACTTGATGAATTAACCTTCTGCATTTGAAACTTCCCACCAACATTCCATTTAATTAAAGGGTAATTAGTATCACCCATAATTAGCACCCTCCTTTTCTCCAATCGACGGTTACATGAATAATCCCATGTCGTTTCCCATTTTCAGCTTTATTGTCAATGGAGAGTTCTGATGATTAATTGTTTTCCTTTGATATCAACTATTTTCACCAAAATGTGCTCGGATCTTCTTTGTCAGATGTTAACTAATTGATTTTGACTGCAACAATGCTCTCTGACCTTCCTGAGAATATCTATTTTCAAAGCTTTTATACCCTTCCTTTCTGAATGTCATAAAATGAGTGGATATAATTTTTAATGCAGATTTTTTGTTCAGTTATATCTTGAATAGTCAGATATAGCTGCCTCTGCCTTTCATGCATAAACTTCAGATTTGAGTTCATGGTTTCTAATGCTATTTTTAAAGTAAAACATAGATGTGTTAATGTTAGAAAAATATTTATGGTCAGGTTGCCATGGTTGAAATGACATACAATATTAAATGCTAAGAGGAGTGAAGTTTGGTCCAGAAAGAAATTAGAAAATTAGCAATCACAAGCTACTCCTCCTTCTTGAGCTGCATCGCCCTACTCCTCAATCCTCACCCCCCTCCTCCTCACCCCATCACCCATCCAACCCTTATGCTCAAACCCCTACCCACCCGCTCCTTCCCATATTCCCCATCATCCCTCATTACCCCAGACCTTATGGCTCAGCAGATTCATGTAGAATGAAGCTCAGTAATGGGGAAGGCAAATGGACCGTGAGCCATCAATAGTATGGAAATTTGCTGTAACTATATTGGGTGTTGGTGAGCCAACAACTAGTATTACATACAACTTTGATCTCCTTCTTTAAGAAAATATATATGTGCGTTGGAGTCAGTTTAGAAAAAAATCACTCGATATTCCTGGGGTGAAGAGGCTGTTTTATGAGGAAAGCTTGAACAGGTTGAGCCAAATGCACTGGAGTTTAGAAGGATGAGTGGTGACCCTATTGATATATAAAAGACAAGAGAGAGACAAAAATAGCCATTGGACCACTGGAAAATGAGGCTGAAAAAGTAATAAAAGGAAACAAAGAAATGGCAGAGGAACTGAATAGTTACTTTGCATCAGTCTTCATGGTGGAAGACACCAGTGGGATGCTAAGAGCTCCAGGAGAATCAAGGGGTGCAGGTGAGTAAGGAGAAGGTTTTGGGGAAACTGAAAAGTGCAGATGGACTACACCCCGGGGTTCTAAAGGAGATAGGTGAGGAAATTGTGTAGGCATTATGGTGATCTTTCAGGAATCACTGGAGGCAGGGTGGGTCCCAGAGGACTGGAAAATGGCTAATGGCTAATGAAATGGCTAAAATGGCCACTGGGAGGGAGGTAGCAGCAGTCAGGAAATTATAGGCCGAATAGTCTGACTTTGGTCATTTTAGAGTCCATTGTTAAAGATGAGATTGCAGAGTACTTGGAAGTGCATGATAAAGTTGGACTGAGTCAGCATGGCTTCATCAAGGCGAGGTCATGTCTGACACATCTGTTAAAATTGTTTGAGGAGGTAACAAGGAAGTTAGATAAAGGAGAATCAGTGGGTGTGATTTATTTAGATTTCCAAAAAGGTGCTACATAGGAGACCATTAAATAACTTAAGAACACATGGTGCAAGGTCTGGATAGAGTATATGTGGAGGGGAGGAAAAACTAGAACCAGAGGGCACAACCTCGGCCTGAAGGGACGATCCTTTAAAACAGATGAAGAGGAATTTCTTCAGCAGAGAGTGATGAATGTGTGGAACTCTTCGCTGCAGAAGGCTATGGAGGTCAGATCATTGAGTGCCTTTAAGACAGAGTTAGATAGGCTCTTGATTAATAGGGGGATCAGAAGTTATGGAGAAAAGGCAGAGGAATGGGAATGAGACAAATATCAGCCATGATTGAATGTCGGATCAGACTCGATGGGCCAAGCGACCTAATTCTGCTCCTTTGTCTTATGATCTTATGTAACATATAAGATTTTGAGATGTTTTAGCACGGCAGATTCTCCTTGTTGGGAAATCTAGAACAAGGGTCACTGTTTCAGATTAAGGAGTCACCCTGAGAGGGTTGTTTATCTTTTGAGCTACAAGAATTCTTTCTTCAGTGGCTGAGAGAGGAGGGGAGAGGCAGGAAAGTGGCGATAAGTGCACAATCAGATCAGCCTTGTGGAATGGCTTGATGGGGCCAAATGGGCTATTTCTCCTACTTTAATTTAATTCAGTTCAGTTTTGCTTTATAATCCATTTGGAAATTCATCAGAACATAAGAACTAGGAGCAGGAGTTGGCCATCTGGCCCCTTGAGCCTGCTCCACCATTCAATAAGATCATGGTTAATCTTTTTGTGGACTCAGCTCCACTTACCTGCCTCCTCACCATAGTGTTTAATTCCTTTACTGTTCTAAAATTGATCTATCCGTGCCTGAAAATGTATCCATTCTTGTCTTAAAAACATTCAATGAGGTAGCTTCAACTCATCCTGAGTATTATTGCACATTTGTTATTTTTTCTATTTATTCATGCAACATGGATGACAGGGGTTTTCAAGAGTTACCAGCTTCCAACAGGATAGCAGAACAAGCTGGACCAGCATTCAAGTTATCGATGAGGAAGCAAGCTCATAGCGCATTACCTTCTCATTTAGCAATTTTCTTGCTGCCATACAATACCATGCCAAATGCAACCACAGGTGTAACACCTGCTCAATTATTAGTGGGACGTTGCCTGCAGACCCATTTGGACTTAATATGTCTGGATTTGATGGGGAGGATGGAAGGTAGATAAGCCTCCCAGAAGCAAAACCAAGACTCGAGGAAGAAGGTTGGAGTTTTCCAAACTGTTGATCTAGTCTTGGGGCCAAAACCTTTGCAGCAGGACTGACATGGGTGCCTAGAAAAATTGTGGAAAGAATGAAACCAGTCCCTACTTTGTAGGAGTATAAAGGCATTGCATAAAGAAAATGTGGATCATTTAAAGAAGGGAGTTGGGTCTGATACCAAGGATCAACACACACCTCCTGTGGTAGACTCGTGCTCATCTGTTGTTGATACAGGGATCCCTGTTATAAGTGTAGAGCTGGGGCAGTTGGTATTTTCTGGAACTGAGGAGAAGGTAGTTACTGAAGAGAATTTCAACCCCGATTGATAAGTTTACCTTTTAAAACAGCCTGTCCAGATGCCTCACTCACTGAAGATTGGAGAACAGAATTGAAATGTTTCTCCAGTGTCCGGAAAGCTCCTGGCAGCTTGAAGCTGTGTTGAGCTTTTCCTGATGTCTTGTTGACTTGTGCATGCCTGAGTTTAATGATCCTCCTGTTGTTCCATTCAAAGGTGGATTCCAAAGTTAGCGGGAGGGAGTGTTATTGTGTGGCTCCATTAAGGGGGTGATCCCTGAGGGTGATGTGATCAACTGGACCTCATGGAGCGGAAACACAGGGAAGCCTAGTCAATTGGGTACAAGCATGTATCTCCTAGGTTGGGGAGTATCCTCATTTGGAGCCAGGGAGCAGAATAGTGTAGACTTGTGTTGTAGTTCTGTCAGAGCGTTACATATATAAATATTGTTGGTGATAAACCCTTCTTACCTTGAAGTCAAAATTGGTGTCCTTCAAAGTTATTACATGAATAATAACAATAAAAGGAAGAAAATGACCTGATCACAAAGGTCTAACTTAAATTAAATCCATGTTAAAAATCCATTCCAATACATTAAAATAATCAGGCAACGAGTTACACTTTTGAGTGCAAATCCTCATTCACACATCAAACTCTTGTAAAAGATTCTGATGGAGAAAGCATATATGAGTTCAAGGATCTATTTTCTCTGCATCTGAAGGATTGTGGCCTTTTCCCTGAACACAAACAGGAGTAATACAGAAACAATGGCCAATGCTCATTGCTCATGACACTCTTCAGTTCAATCAAAATTCTCCAAATGCAAACTTCATCACAGATCTGCTTCTCAAGTATCCTTCCAGCCTGGCTCAATAATCTCTGTGCCCTTAAAGATTCTGCCTTCCTGAGGCAACAGTGCCTGGTAATATCCAAAAGGGCAGTACTCAACTATAGCTGTATGAAAGGTTCTCACGATTTTTGGAATCACTAAAAAAGATATTAAATCTCTGAGGTCGTGTAGCTGTGGACACCCCTAGGCCACCACATCTGGAGCGCTGTTCCCTCCAATTGCCATCTATTTTGACCCTTGATACTTGTCCTTTGAAAATACTTCAATGTCTACATCATGAATCTGTACCTGGATAATATCATTAAATGGCATTTTTCTAAATCCAATAAATTAGTTATTTTGTCTTGTTTTCTTTCAGTTTAAGACAATTGTTATTGCATCATTTAATAAACTTCTATCTCTACAGTCCCTACAGCTTACCTCATTATTTTTGAGGATACCCTCAAGTATCATATAGCAGCATGCTTTAGGATCATGATGTCATCGTACTCTGATCGATCATTATTCAGATAAAAGTAAATGTGACAGCACACAGCCCTGAGGACATGCAATATTTCTTAACATGGACTCCACTAAATCCCAGACACTCACTCCCATAGGGAATAGGAGGGTAGGGACCACTGGAGGCAAAAAACCTTGAGTTTAGAAAGGCATCATGTATCGCCACAGGTTTGATGGGCTGAAGAGCCTATTCTTGTGCTGTATTGTTCTTTATTCTTATTGAGTCCTGGTGGAGGGCAAAGCCTCAAGATAAGGGGGGGGGGGGGGGGGTGGGGGGGGGGGGGGGGTGGTGCAGTTTAGATCAGAGTTGAGGAGCAACTTCTTCTCTCAAAGGGTGGTGAATGTCTGGAATTCTCTGCCCGTTGAAGTGGTGGAGGCTACCTCGCTAAATATATTTAAGTCACGGGTAGATAGGTTTCTGATAGACAGGGGAATTAAGGGTTATGGGGAGAAAGCGGGAAAGTGGAACTGATCCACTTCAGATCAGCCATGATCTTATTGAATGGCGGGGCAGGCTCGAAGGGCTAGATGGCCTACTCCTGCTCCTATTTCTTATGTTCTTATGTAAAGGGACTCACTGATCCAAAGGAGGACATTAGGACTGATATCAAAGGTTTTCAATTTTTTGAGTAAGCTTCAATGGTTGCAAGATGTTAAAAGCTGAAGAAAAATCAACAATGTTCACTCAAGCATAGCTGCCTACACACTCTGTGTGCCTTTGAACCAGAAGGACCAAGGTCAGATCAACAACATCTACTGACATCTGAGGTTAATAGGCAAACTGTAAATATGTGGAACAAGGTGATCTAAAAGACACTTTGACACACTGCGCTCAAAACACTTCATAACTTTCAATGCAGCTGCAATTGGTTGGTAATCATTCAGCTTAGCAGGTTGTGACTTCTTAATAGTCAGGACAATGATGTCAGATTTGCAACAACAAGGAATAGTGTGCCTGTCAAACAATTTCTGAAATACTAGAGAGAAAGGAACTGTGAGCTGATGAGAACATTCCTTAAGAAATGTTCTGCCGATCTGATTTCCATGGATTCACTCACCTGAGCTGTTTCGCTACGTACCATTGGTTTATAATAACGGTGTGAGGCCCCTCTAAATCACAAAATGAGGGCTGCTGCAGAATCGCATAATCCTTAAAGTCACCATTTTCAAACTGGCTAAAATCTATTCAATTAATTTGCAGCATCACCATGATTACCTGTGAACAGAACAAGGCATTTCTATTTCTCAGTGTGAAGCCTGACATTTTATGCATACATATGAATTAGGAGCAGGAGTAGGCCACTGAGCCCCTCGAGCCTGCTCTGCCATTCAATAAGATCATAGCTGATCAGACTGTAGCCTCAACTCCACATTCTTGCCTACCTCTGATAATCTTTAACCCCTCTGCTTATCAAGAAGCTAACTAGCTCTGCCTTAAAGATATTTAAAACACTGCTTTCACTATTTTGTGAAAGAGAGTTTATGACTCTTTGAGAGAAAACATTTCTCTTCATGTCAGTTTTACATGAGCGACCCCTTATTTTAAACAATGACCCCTAGTTCTAGACTCTCTGACAAGAGGAAACATCCTCTCCACATCGATCCTGTGAATACCCCTCAGGATCTGAAAGGTTTTTATCACGTCACCTCATACTCTTCTAATTCTAGTAGATACAATCCTAAGGCCAGAATTTTACCGAAATTGGAGCAAGTGAACTGCGGATCATGGAAAGGTCCATTGACCTTGGGTGGGATTTTACGGTTTTGGGATGAGTGAGGTCATAAAATCTCACCCAACACTTCCAACTTTTCCTCATCAGACAATTAGTCCATTCCTGGTCTGAGTCTAGCAAAACTTCTCCTCAAATGTGTTTCTTTCCCTACATAAGGAAACTGTACACAATACTCCAGATACAGGCAGAATTTTACAACCTTGCTCAACCTGAGACCAGAAAATCCTGCTCGAGGTTAATGGACTTTCCCATTATCCGTCCCTTGCCCCCTCCGATTACTGTGGCAGGCAGGGCGATAGAATTCAGGCAATCGCCTCACCAATGACCTATACAACTGAAGTAGAACATCCATAACTTTTGTACTAAATTCCCCTCACAATGAACAAGAACGTTCCACTAGCTTTCCTAATTACTTACTGTTTTTGTATAGCACCTTTTGTGATTCATGCACTAAGCCACCCCGATCTCTCTGCATCTCAGAGCTTTGCAATCTCTCACCATTTACATATAAGGTTTCTTTTTTTTTATTCTTCCTACCAAAACGGACAATTTCACATTTTTCCGCATTACATTCCGTTTGCCAGATCTTTGCCCACTCACTTAATCTAGATAATTTAATACAATTCCATACAGCATTATTTTTCAAAAAAACTGTCATGGAATTTATCACTATACGTGTCTTTCACAATAGTTAATTTCTTTGCTTACCTTGATTGTTAGTTTGTCAAGTTTGTTGTGACCCTTTGCTGTAAATGTGACTTACCTTTTATTCAATATTGCTGTCAAGTCTTTTGTAATCCAGGAGCTGTGATTTTCTGGCTGCACAGTGCTCAGCGCAGATCACTTAAGGGGGCGTGGGGTTGGAGAAACGCGGGTGAGTGGTCTCGCACATTTAGCGCCTGGGCAAAATACTGTAAGAATCCTCCCAGCCACTGCATCTGCCATAGAGAAAGCAAATGTGGTAAGGTTGTAGAACCTCCCCCTGAGTGCACCCAAGGAGAGTGTCGCTCAAAACCAAGTCAAAGTGGTTGCCGTCACCAATAATGATCTTCAGTGAATCAGAAAAAGGAGCAGCCATTTCTTAGTCTGTTTCATAAACAGCTCCTGCCATCTCCTCTACATCCACATCCAGTGGGATATAAACCAAAATAGTGTGTAATTGATTGAATTCATGATAAAAGCAGTAATTCAATGTTAGCGAGGCCAGGACATTTCTTATCTGAATACATTGGCACCAACATTTGTGCATAGGCATACATATACCCTGTCCTCAAGATTTATTTGCAGCAGTACTGGATTTACCTTGGTGTAGTTGATCAAATCCATCAAAATCAATTACACTGGGGTCAATTTTCCAGTCCCATCCACTGTGGGAATCTTCACAGAAGGGATGGAAAATTCGCCAAACTATTTAAAGTTACATTGACCTCGGGCAGAAATTTCCAGTCTTGGGGCGGATGTGACCAGAATTCCATTCTCTGGATTGTCCCAGGTTAATCAAACTCCTGTGTACTCTTGACTCTCTGAATTCTGATAATAATCTCATGAAGCTCTGGATCTCACCACTGACTTTACATTACTAAGATTAATGACTGGAAGTCATTAATCCAATTGGTGGATATTGTCCACTCCTTTTTACTTACTGACTCATGACTCCTCATTTTCCCCACCACCTGAATTGAGGCCACCCCGCCCCAGAATCAGGATATCCTTTGTTGATAAATGTTTCCCTCTCCTTTTCACATACCATCTCAGGCTTTCTTGCTCCCATTTCCACTCAAATTGAAATTATCTCCTGAATGTGGTTCCTCTCTTATTGGTGGCCACATGGGTAACTCACAATATTGCAGCACCTCCAATTTTGAGAAGAGCCTGTGGGTCTGTATATGATGACATGGTAGGCAATTTTACCCATTCTCATCTTCAACAGCCTTGCTTCCCACCAGCCTTCCTTGGCCTCAGAATATGTTCTTTCCTTCAGCCTTGCTAGTCCAGTAGCCTTCCTCTCCTTCTCGGGGCCCTTGTGCATGAGTCGCAAAAACCCAGCTTGCAGGTGCAGCAGGTGGTCAGGAAGGCGAATGGGATGCTGGCCTTCATAGCGAGGGGGATTGAATATAAAAGTAGGGAGGTCTTGCTGCAGCTGTATAGGGCATTGGTGAGGCCGCAGCTGGAGTACTGTGTGCAGTTTTGGGCGCCGCACCTGCGCAAAGATATTTTGGCCTTGGAGGGAGTGCAGAGGAGGTTTACTAGGCTGATACCGGAGTTGAGGGGGTTGAGCTATGAGGAGAGGCTGAATAAACTAGGCTTGTACTCGTTAGAGTTTAGAAGAATGAGGGGAGATCTCATTGAGACGTATAAGATGATGAATGGGATGGATAGGATAGAGGTGGAGAGACTCTTCCCGCTCAAAAAAGACAGTAGGACTAGGGGGCACAGCCTCAAGATAAAGGGGGAGGCGGTTTAGAACGGAGTTGAGGAGGAACTTCTTCACTCAAAGGGTGGTGAATCTCTGGAATTCTCTGCCCGTTGAAGTGGTGGAGGCTGCCTCGCTAAATATTTTTAAGACGCGGGTTGATGGGTTTTTGATAAGAGAGGGGATTAAGGGTTATGGGGAGAGGGCGGGAATGTGGAACTGAGCCACGACAGATCAGCCATGATCTTATTGAATGGCGGGGCAGGCTCGAGGGGCTAGATGGCCTACTCCTGCTCCTATTTCTTATGTTCTTATGTTCTTACCCTATTCTTTCTCTGGGTCCTGGTAAAATTCTTTCTTCTTATATTCTACATTTGTTTAAGAAAGAAGAGAAATGTAAACTGGGAAACTATGGGCTGGTTTGTCTATGGTGTTGGTAGACAAATGCTTACTGGTTGAATTTGCATCAAATCTCTTCCAATTATTGCCCTTGCACTCGCTGGCCTACACTTGGGTCAGGACTTTCCAGTCACCCCCATGGTGAGTTTTCTAGTGGTTCAACCTTGACAATGGCCATTGCATTGCTTGGTCACCCCATGACCAAGAAGCCCACTGCAATGGGATAGCTAAGCAATGCAATGGTCATGGAGAATGATGAAGATCCCGTTAGTGGGAAGAGCCAGCTTGATCCAAATGTTTCACTCTTGTTGTTAAATCCCTCCATGTTCTGCCACCCAATCTATAATCTCCTCCAGCCTTATAACCGTCCAAAATATTTGCCATCCTCAAATTCTCACCTCATGAACATTCTAGATTTTCATCAATCTACCACTGGTTCTGAAATTTTCTCCCTGAACTATTCAGCTTCTCTATATCTCTTTCTCCTTTTAAAACAAAGCTCCTTAAAACCATTTTTTGACCAAGTTTTTGGTCATCTGCTCTAATATCTCCACACATGATTCAGAGTCACATTTTGTTTTAAGACGGTCTTGTGAAGGGCTTGAGTATTGGATGGGTTGAAGTTCATGGACGGTGGATTAAAGGCGGCCAACAAGAATATTAGAATGGTTGGAGCTGGAATCAGCAAAGCCGTGTAGTAGGGCTTGAGCAGCAAAACTGGTTGAGCTGGAGCTGAGCTAAATATGGAGTTAGGCAGTTTTTGGAAGGATATGGGCTCAGAAACTCTATTCCATTAAAACAGGTTCAGTTCAGAGACAAGAAAGGAGATTGTGACTGAAGACAAGAGCTTCAATCCTTCAATGAGTTCCTGGAATGCAATGTTGTTTTTATGCCAATGAGAACATTTCAAAATTGAAAGGCCAAAAGCTTATACAGTTACTTGTAGAACAATTAATTGACTTTACTGAAGAAAGCTTCTTGTATGTTTTTGGGCAGGATTTTATAATTTTTGTTTTTTCCCACATTCAACATATTTTACGTGCAACTCCCCCACCCTCCCAACTCTGCCAAAATCATGCTCAGCTGGGAGTTCAGTAAAACCCATTCTGTGATCTAATTTCAAGAACAGCTTCTTCCCTGCTGCCATCAGTCTTTTGGATCTACCTTACGTTCAGCTGATCTTTCTCTACAACGTAGCTTTGACTGCAAAACTATATTCCGCATGCCCTCCTTTCCTTCTCCCCTATGTACGCTATAAATAGCATGCTTTATCTATACATCATGCAAGAAATAATACTTTTCACTGATCCCAATACATGTGACAATAATGAATCAAATCAAATTTAAACATCTGTTGTCATGTCATATGGTACACAAAGGATTAACATGGGACTGAGTACTGTATCACCTACTCAGTGATGTAAGAGGGCACATGGCCCACACCTATGGGCCAGACTAATGTTGGACAAGCAAGCATGTAGAGTGCTTCGAGCTGGAACCCTTTATTGTCTATATACGCATAGTTCTTGTCGTTAATAAATCCATTGATTAAATTTCGCGAAAATTCCATTATTGCAGCAGCACTGGAGAATCCTAGCTGCTAACAACGTTGGAGGATTCCAGCATTCATGAGGTGTCCTTTTCTTCCTCCTCCTCCACCCACTCCCCTACCCTAAGATACAATCCTCTTTTTTCTTCCTCCCTGCCTGGCCTCCAATCCTATTCATCGCGATTTCTCGGCACACTGGTATTGAATTCTGCTGCCACTGGGACCGTTAGTGTTGCCACAGGCAGGACTTCCTCCCACCGAGAGGCTGACTCTCAGTTTTTTCATATCATTCTCAATGTGTGATAGCTATGAAGTGGGCTTGTTTAACATCAGTCTGTTCAGCCCCACGCCTGGATACTGTGTTCAATTCTGAACTCCACAACCCAGGAAGGAGGGAGTAAGCTTAGAAATGGGCACAGTGCAGATTTGCCAGAATGATATTGGGACTAATGGGGTTTACTTAAAAGAGCAGGTTATGCAGACTAAGTTTCTATTCCCTTGTAAGTTTAATGGGTGATTTAATTAAACTGCTTAAGATGATTATTGGATTTGTTCAGGCGGACAGAGAGAAACTGTTTCTTCTGGTGAGGGAATTCAGAAAAAGGAGTGTGACCTTAGGATTTGTGGGAGGCCATTTGTGAGGTAATGGGGCTTATTCTCATACAGGAGAGTGAAAATCTGAAAGTCTCTCCCACAATAATCTACTGAGGCTGAAAGGAAAAAAAAAGTGCAGGATTTTCCAGCTGCACTTATCCCAAGGTCGGAAAATCCCGCCTGAGGTCAACGGAACTCTGCATGGTCTCCCTGCCTCTCATTACAATTCCTGTGGAGGGTGGGACAGGAAAATTCTGCCTTGGGACTTTTCTCAGGGAAGGAGATTAAAAAGTGAATCAGGGTGGGGAAATGGAAATGGATTAGTTATGATCGAATGGAACAGTGGAACTGACTCAAGTGGTGGAATGGCCTCCTCCTGTTCCAATGAATTTCATGGAATCATAGAATCCCTATAATGCAGAAAGAGGCCATTCAGCCCATCAAGTCTGCACTGCCAACAATCCCACCCTTCACTACTCCAGAAAACCAGATCAACATTTTCAATATTTATTATTGGCTCATTGTCAAGGCAAGCTGACAGTTCAAAGTACATATTTGGGGTGTTTTAATTTACCTTTGTTTCTTCAGTTGTTTTTGCTATTAATAACTTGGCTCTGTGAAGATGTCATTATCCACTATTACTTAGCTGACATGTTCTGAGATTGTTGACACTAGCTCACTGTTTTGCTTCAATAAATGTCAAGAAAGATTATATTTGTTTGTGAATGTGGTGTGTATCAATGTGAAAAAAAAATGCTGAGGGATAAAATATTCCTACAATCGTTAAGCTGTGAATGACACTACCAATGTATATATCGATTTGCTTCATGTAATGAAATAATAAAATCCTTGTTTTTCCATAAATCTTCTCACTGTTAAGCAGAGAAAATGTTTGAATTCATTCGAGTATTTTGCAACAGGAAATTGTGAAAGATAGCGCAAAACTTGACAATGGTTCAAATTTTCCAGCCTTCTGATTGTCAGAGACTAGGTGTAGGACCCTAGATGCATGTCAGAGCCCTGTGGAAGTCTCAATGCACTGATCTTAGTGGAAATTGTTTGTGAAGTTTGAAATTCCGATGGGAAATTCCGTCTGAGGTCTGAGGCCTATGTCAGGGCACATCAATGGGCCTTCTGTTTGAGGTCTATGTCAGGGCACAGGGTGGTGCGGGGGCTGGGGGGGGTTGTTCTGTCTGAGATCCAGGTGCAATCCGGAGATGGTGGGGATTTTACAGGGGTCAGGGTATTGTGGGGACAGGTGGTGGGAAGGGGTGGGTATGCACTGGGAGGTGAGTCGGGATGAGGAAGTTGAGTTGGTGGTGGGGGATTGAGTCAGAGGTGGGGGGAGTTGTGGGATTGGTGCAGTTGAGTCGGTTTGGAGCAAGTCAGGGAGATAGGGGACTAACTCACAGTTGTGAGTGGATCATCCTATGTGGCTGGGGTGGAGGGATGGGAAGGAAAATCCCATGGCAGGGCGATCATGGAGGGATGTTGGAAATACCCTGAGGGGATGACTAGTCAGAGGATGGGAGAGTCCGAGATGTGTAGGATGTCCTGTGAAGGCTCGATATGCGTGTTTGAAACAATTATGCTGAAGTTAGAAATGCTGTCATTCCTTCTCAATCTTTCAGAGTAATTATTGATGTAAAACTGACAGAAACCAATTAATGATTTAAATTGCTTTGTCAGATGGTTCCAAGCCCAGCACAATTGTCCAGGGGAAGTTAAAACTTCTGGACAATAGCCAGGTAAACTCTTACCTGGGAACTTCTGAGAGGGTTTCCCCAGCACATCCCTGGGGGCCCCTCAAATCTGATGCTGGGGAACCAAGAAGTTAGAGGCTATCCATAAGATCCAAAACCTAATAAACAGCACATTGAAAATGTTCTTTTAGATCATCGCTTACAGCTCCTATGTAATTGTGATTTTAAAAGAAACAAAAACCCATTTTGTAATGCTCAAATTGCTACTGTTCACATTGCGGGGGTAATTCTAAACTAACCTGACCCATTATGAAACTGGTGGAATTGTGTTGGATGTCAATTACAACTAGTAAAGTGAAATCAGTTGAAGTTCAATAGAAGCAGCTTACCTGATCCTATCAGTCTTCTGCTGGGGAGGTTATGTTGGTAGAATCATGTAATCATCCTGCACAGAAAAAGATCCTTTCGGTCTTCCATTCCTATGCTGACTCTTTAAAAGTGTTATCCAGTAAGTCCAATCCCCTACTTTTCCAAATAGCCCAGAAAAATTGTTCTTTTCAAGCATTTTTCCAATTCCCCTGTGGACCTTATTACTGAATCTGCCTCCAGTACATTTTGAGGCAATGTATAACATGCTGTGCAGAAATAAACCTCCTAATCTTCCCTGATAGGTCTCTGTTTTTCTGGAACAGCACTTTAAAAATACACAGAGATGCTGACCTGAACCTGTTGCATTTGATGGCATGATTGTGACAACTACAATTGTTTTTGTATAGCAAAGGAGAAACCTAACAGTAAAATATATTGTTTTCTCAGTTGTATACTTTCCAAATTGACAGTTTGGTATTGTGTAATTGTTTTTATTATTTAATATGAAAATGATCTTTCCGGGAAATAAAAAGACAAGAATTCCATTGTTGAAACATGTCAAAAACAGCATTGTAAGACAATGGCTTACCACTTAAATTACCAAACATTACAGAAATTCCTGCTCAATGCAGAGTATAAAATGATGGCTTTGGGTTTGATTGTTCCTGACAGGGGTTACAAGGTACATTATAATTTTATTTCAATGTTGATGCAGCTCTGGCATATAATAATGAACAGGTTTGGTGCAAGCACAATTTACTGCAATGCGTATAATTCTTGCAGAAGAGTCACATCCTTGTCTCTTGGTTTATGACCTTTCATAGAACATTGAGAAAATTAAACCCACATTCCCATCAGGCATGTTCAGTTTTTTGTTAACTTAATATTAAAAGAATCTTACGCTGTGAAGAACTAAACAATGTCCTTGGATAATTTTGTTGGCGGTGGGAAGGAGAGAGGAATCTGTGGAATTCTCTACTCCAGAGTGTAGTGGACGGCAGAACACTAAACAAATTTAGGAAGGAGGTGGGTCGGTTTTTAATTAGTAGCGGGATAAAGGTTATGGGAATCAGGTGGGAAGGTGGAGATGAGATTGAGATGAGATCAGCCATGATCATATTGAATGGCGGAGCAGGCTCAAAGGGCTGAATTGCCTACTCCTGCTCCTAGTCCTTATGAAGTAACTCCATGTATATCCGGGGTAGTATGTCATTATGTCTTTATAGTTAGCATTCATAGTTTACCATATGATGGGCTTTATAATAATTAACAAGGATGTCTTATCCAAAAACTAAATACTATCATTCTCCTTCAGCTTAGCTATCTTCGTAAGTCACAGCTGTAAATATACATGACCTGGATAGCGAAGGCAAGGTTAAGACAGCATTTTTGGCATTAATGTTTTTTAGGCATGGATATTAAGTTATATTTTCAAATGCCAGGCAAACCGAGAGATAAATATCGAACAATAGAAGATCACTAAAGGCGAATCAATTATTAAAGGCCTTATCACTTCAACTAGAATCATAGAATGATGGAGCAGAGAATGAAGTTCTTCAACCCATCAGGCCTGTGTACTAACTCTTTGGAAGAGTTATCTAATTAGTCCCACTCTTTTCCTTATGGCTTTGCAAAATTCTTCTTTCCAAGTCACATGTACTCACCACACTAAGCATCTTGTCCTATTCCTTCCCTTAATTTGCCATCAGTGCAACTCCAACTGTCTACTCATGCTGTTGAACACATGCTATCCAAATGAGACTGCTCCTTCCTTTTAAAAAGTTCACTCGCTACTTTCACAGCTCCCATGTGAGATCTGCATTTTAAAAGATAATTGTGCTATTCATACAAGTTGAAGGCACAGGATTTGGCTTGAGGAACTTTAATTAGCTTTATAATTAATTAATTAATACTCAAAAGGATAACACTTCCAGAAATTTCAGAACAAGGAAGGAATGATTTAGTGGAGCCCAATCCATTCAAATTTTTCAGCATTTATGTTGCTTTATTTGGGTGTTAAGTATTGTAAACTGATTAATTTTACCCTTCTCCCAAGATGTTCACAATATTTTTAAGTCTGGATATATAACCAAAACAGTGTTATCCAGCAATCGTTGGATTCTTAGCCAGTCTTTTCCGGTTTCTTATTCAGTCCAATATGTGCATTCCAGAAACAGTGAGCACAAAATAGGTACAATTCCAATGACTGAATTATGTCAAATTCTCACACTTGATATGAGGGATGGAACTCTCTTTAAATATGTGCCTATGGCTCTCAACATCACAGTAATGGTACCTTTGCTGTAGTTTTTATCTGGCTCCGCAGTAAGAAGTCCTTTCATTGTCAAAAGAGATTAGAAGAAATCTCAATGAACACCATTTCAATAAATCAAGATTGTCCATCATATGCACCCTCAGCATCATATTGAGCTGAAGAAGCAATACTTTCTGAGAATGCAGCCACACTGCATATTTCCAGACAACAAAATCAGACAAGAGCTCAGAATCACTACTCAAAGAAAAAAATATTAATTTAAGTCCAAGTTCTTAGATATGGTGGCACGGCGACACAATGTAAGCATTACTGCCTCAGTACTAGGGACCTGGGTTCAATTTCAAACTTGGGTATCTGTCTGTGTGGAGTTTGCACATTGTCCCCATGTCTGCAAGGGCTTACCCATGTAACTGTCTAAATGCTTTTTAAAATAAAAAATTGTACCTGCCTCTACTACTATTCTGGCAGCTTGCTCTAGGCACTCATCACCCACCAAGTCTGTGCCGACACAGGTGCCTCTCTAATCTAGTATTTCCTTGCCTCTATATGGTTCATATTCTTGCCTATTCATATATCTATCCAGGTGCCTCTTGAGCTTTGTTATGGAACCTTCTTCCACCACCTCCTCGGGCAGCGCATTCCAGGCATTCACCAGCCTCTGTGTGAAAACTTTGCCCCTGACATCTCTTTTAAACTTTCCCCCTTTCAATTTTGTCCTATGCCTCTGAGTAATTGACCCTTCAACCCGAGGAAAAAGACCCTTACTCTCCATTCCATCCAAGCCTGTCATAATCTTGTAAAGTTTTATCAGGTCCTCCTTCATCTTCCGATGCTCCAATGAAAACAATCCAAGTTTATTCAACCTTTCTTCATAGTTCATATTCCTCAATTGAGGCAACATCCTGGTAATTCTCCTCTGTACCCTTTCCAATGCATCAACATCCTTCCAATAGTGTGGTGACTAGAATTGTGCACGATAATCCAAATGCAACCTAACCAAGTCTTACACAGCTGCAACATGTTTTTTCAATTCCTATACTCAAGGTCCCGACTGATGAAGGCCAGCTTGCCATATGCTTTTTTGACCACTCTGTCCACCTGAGTTGCCACCTTCAGGGAACTGTGGATCTACACACCTAGATCCCTCTGTATGCACATATTTTTCAGGGCTCTACTATTTACTGTGCACTTTCCTACTGCAGTGGACCTTCCAAATCACATCATCTCACATTTGTCCAGGTTAAATTCCATCTGCCATCTTTCGGGCCAGGTCTCCAACCGGTTTATATCCTGCTGTATCATCAGATATTCTCCCTCACTATCACTATTTGCTACTCCCCCAATTTTTGTATCATCTGCAAATTTACTAATTAGACCACTTACATTTTCCTCCAAATCATTTATATATATTACAAACAACAGAGGCTGCAGCACTGATCCTTGTGTACCGTTTGTCACAGAACTCCAGTTAAAAAAAGTACCCTCCCACTGCAAACTCTGCTTTTAATGCCCAAGCCAGTTTTGTATCCATCTTACCAGCTCACCTCAGATCCCATATAACTTCACCTTCTGTATCAGCCTGCCATGGGGAAACTTATTGAAGGTTTTACTGAAGTCCATGTATACAACATCCACTGCCCTGCCCTGGTCAATTTTTTCTTGTCACTTCCTCAACCATGTTTGCTGCAGATCCCGAGTCACATGCAAGCCAGATCCGGTAAAGATGACAGATTTCCTTCCGATGACACTGTTTTCATGGTCATCACTTTTAATTGCAGATTTTTATAGAATTCAAATCTCACCATCTGCCATGGTGGGATTTGAATCCAGGTTCCCAGACCAATTGACTTAGTTTGTACATCTTTGGATTGTGGGAGGAAACCGGAGTACCCAGAAGAAATCCCCATTCACATGTACGGGTTAGGTGGATTGACCATGCTAAATTGCCCATAATATCCAATTATATATAGATTAGGTGGATTTGCTATGAAAAATACGTGGGGTTATGGATACAGGATGGGGTGGTCCTGGGTAAGTTGGAGAGTCAATTTGGAGAGTCAGTGCAGACTTGATGGGTCAAATAGCCTTCTTCTGCACTGTAGCGATCTTTTAGATTCTATAAAGGGTATTTGGACAGGTAACTAAAAGCTTGGTCAGAAAGGTGCAGACTCCACCACATAGACAGTTGCACAATCGAACCCAAGTCCCTGATGCTGTGAAGCGGCAGTGCTAACTATTGTGCCACAATGCTGCCTTTGTTAGGTATCAATCTTTCTGTCTCAAAGTGGACCTGCGCAGTGCTTTGAGATATTTGTCACAGTAAGAGTGTGAGATAAATGCTGCTGTAATACTGACAGGGAAGTGTATCCTTATCAACATCCTTTTCAACATTCATTCCAAACACAGTGAAATGCCATAGGTTAAAGTCAAACAGGCATAATAAGGAAACATTTTGCTCATAGCTGTTCATGAATCAGTATTCCTCCATGTTGAAACCTTAGAGAGGGCACTGCAGAAGGAAATACACTCTGGGTGAGAGAGATAAAATATCCATGACCAAGAATGGCTTGCTGCAACACTAAGTCCTGAAGGATGGAACTGTTAGACTGAGCTTCTGGCAGGTAGTGAGAAAACAAACACGAAGGTATATCCAAATTGACAAATTTCCCTTTACAAATGTACCTACTAATGACAGTGTTAGTAAGTGTGACAACTACAAAGTTGGTGACCAAACCCTGACAATTAACTCTCCATCATGTCCTGTAGCATTTCCACCATCCTAAGTGATAAATATGGCATAAAATTAAGCATTTATTGTGTGTTGTGGGCTAACCACACTACATTATATTTAAGTTTTCATAGTCAATGCTGACATCTGACATTCTGAACTTCAATCTAATTTATATATTTTACAAATCAATTAAAGACCGCAAAAGATACATCCCAAGATCTCCTGTCATCTCTTATGGATTAGGCACAGTGGTTAGCACTGCTGCCTCACAGCGCTAGGGACTTGGACTCGATTCCCGGCTTGGGTCACTGTCTGTGTGGAGTTTGCACATTTTCCCTGTGTCTGTGTGAGTTTCCTCTGGGTCCTCCGGTTACCTCCCACACTTCAAAGATGTCAAGTTAGACGGATTGGCCATTGATAACTTGTCCATTAGTGTCGTGGGATTAGTAGGGGAAATATATGGGCTTACAGGGATCATTGTTGGTGCAAGCTCGATGGGCCAAATGGCCTCCTTCTGCACTGTAAGGATTCTATGAGAACCACTTTCCTGTCTCAAGGGAAAACCAAAGAATATTCTAGACTGATGTAAGCCATTGTCCTTTCCTGAAACCAATAATAGGGGTATTATCTGATTTTTATGGGTTACCCTAAAATAAAAACACTCTGGCCAGAGTTCTCTGACTTTGCTGGGAGTCCTGTTGCAGTGAATGGAGTTATAGCTGAGCGCCAAATTCTCCGATTTGCTGGCAGCAGTGGCTGGGCAAGCAAGATCTGTGTTTCAAACCTTCCAAGGTATTAATCCACAGTATAGGGTATGAAACCAACATGAACACCACACCTTATTTGGAAAGGCCTTGAAGTTTCAAAAAGCCACATGGGGACAATCAATTTTTATTTGCCTGCTCAAAAGATAAGCTCGGAGCTATATGCCCGCAGTTTCATCTAAGTCATCAGAACTGTCAGTTCAGCCAGCCTGTGAAGCAGAATCAGAAACAAGCTGTGAGACATCAGGCAGCCAGAATACATAACCTGTTCAAGTTAAAAGTTCAACCTGAGAACCAAACTCCTCGGTTTTCAACTACGAGAAATCTCAAAACCTGCTGTTAGCTTTTAGCTTTACAAGACTCTCATTTCAAAGTTTAAATCGTTGATCCATTCAAAAGACCTCGGGCCTGTTACCAAAGATCACATATCAGACAGTGAAATGACTGTAATCCATAAAATTGCATGATCTTTAACTGTGTTTGCATGAGGCCAAATGTGTGCACCATTGTGTTTAAGTGTGACAGGAATAACATGGGGTGGCGTGGTGGCACAACACTGCTGCCTCACAGCACGAGGAACTCAAGTTCAATTCCAGCTTGAGTCACTGTCTGTGTGGAGTTTGCACTTTCTCTCCATATCTGTGTGGGGTTTGTCCAGGTGCTCCGGTTTCCCCCCCGAGTCTAAAAGACGTGTTGGTTAGGTGCATTGACCATGCTAAACATTACTATGAATATATTGCAAGGACTTTTATACACGGTTTTTGTGATTCACCCTGAACAAATGATAATCCATTTAGTTTGTGATATTGGAGTTACCACCTGGAATTTTGGTGAGTTTTCTGACAATATCCAGCCTTAACTTGAGACACATGGTGAAACTGAATCCAGGAGGCAATGATGACTTTCAGCATGCCCTGTCTTTCTCGACTCCAAATTTGTTGATGGGCCTTAAGTGCCTTTGAATAAGGGAACTGTCCCTACCCTCTTTTCATGCTTCCATCGGACATTGGTTGAATGCCAGTGTGCCCTGAGTCAGAAGACAGGAAGGGGCAGGGTCTCCCCTCACTCAACCCTCCCCCCTACCAGTTAAATCCTCCTCACCTTCAAACTCACAGCTGGGGTGTAATAGATATCCAGGCATTGTATCAATAGCCTCTTTTTTCACTGTAACCATTCAACAATACCATTATAGCCATTTGGGTTGTGTAATGTCAGAATAATGCTCCTTTGCAGCCTTCTGGCGTAAGTTGGGTTGTCTGTATGAGAACTCTTCTCAAGTAAGTGTGCCACATGGGCTGCACTAGGAACAGGAAAAACAATACTAGGTTTCAGCATGGTGGCACAGTGGTTAGCACTGCTACCTCACAGCACAGTACTGTGCTTACCCCAGTCCAATGCCGGCATCTCCACCAGGCCTCACAGCACCAGGGCCCTGGGTTCAATTCCCAACTTGGGTAACTGTCTATGGGGAGTTTGCATGTTCTCCCTGTGTCTGCGTGGGTTTCCTCTGGGTGCTCCAGTTTCCCCTCACAGTCCAAAAGATGTGCTGGTTAGGTGCATTGGCCATGTACCCAAACAGGTGCTGGAGAGTAATGACTGGGGAATTTTCACAGTAACTTCATTGCAGTGTTAATGTAAGCCTATTTGTGACTAATAAATAAACTTAATGTTAACTTCACTTTATATGAAACACTAAGGCTAAAATACACTAAAGACACTATAAGAATGGAAAGCATTGCTGATGCTTTTGAACACAATCAAAATCACAGTTAGTTAAAAAAAAGTAATGAAATTAAGGGGCTGTTAGAAAAATATGTTTCTGAACAGATACTTTATATTTGAAGAATTTTCTTATATGTTAAACATCAAAGCAAAGCATTCCTATTTCAAACAAGACTGAAGATACCAAATATTTTTATTGTTCTATTATTCATTGTCCTAATATGTGCATCTTTTTAAGGTCCAGCATTTATTACACATGTTGAGTTGCCCTTGAGAAGGTAGTAAGGATGATGAAGGATAGTGCCATAGTCCAAGTCTGAATGATGTGTATCTTTGAGAAGACCTTGGAGATGACAATATTTCCCATGCAACTTTACCCCTTGTCTTTCTAAGTGGTGGAGCTGGTGGGTTTTGGATGTGCTGTTGACAAGCTTTGACAAGTGGCTACAGTACAAACTATGGATAGTACATACTGGAGCTATGAGGTAGCCAGTGATGAAGGGAGTGGGCATTTAAGGTGGTGGATGAGTCGACCGGACTGGATGGTGTCCAGATTCTTAACTACTAGTGTAGCTTCACTCACCCATGTATGTGGCGAGTACTCCAACATACTCCTATTTGTGCCATGTGATGGAAAGGCTGAGGCTCAGTGAAATTCCTGTCTTAGAGTTGATGAGATGCTTGGGCAGAATAATTCTGCCACCTTGGTTTTGATGCTTGTCACCAATATCAGGAAAGTGAGTCCTCCTCTCTGATTGAAATGTAATCATAAGAACATAAGCACGTAAGAAATAGGAGCAGGAAAAGGCCATCTAGCCCCTCGAGCCTGCCCTGCCATTCAACAAGATCATGGCTGATATGAAGTGGATCGTTTCCACTTTCCTGCTTTCTCCCCATAACCCTTAGTTAATTCCCTTGTCTATCAGAAACCAAATTAATTCTCAATCTGTTCCTCTCAATTTAATGGATGAGAATCATAGGCTGCAAGCCCATTGATTCTTGAGTTGCGTTCTTGATGAGTGTTATTTCCCATTGGAAGGGCAAGATTATAGGGACACACCTTACAAACTTCATTTGCTGTATTCATACTGCAGAATATTCCCATTTATGATTCAAGCATTTAAGACACCAGCAAATAACAGCAAAAGTCTTCGCATAGCTTCCTGATTTACCAGGTTTTCTTGACAGGTAATCCTTGAGTATTGTTTAGCGATGTGCACTATCTTCTCATAGGTTTTAGGGAACTGTGGGTAGCATTCCTGCCACTGAGCCAGAGCTCTGGGTTGGAGTCACACCCCAAGACTTGATGGCCAAGGAAGGTATGTTCAAAAGCTGTCAGACAGGTTGAGTGTCAACCTGCAGAAACCTTCTAATGTGTAAATGACAGGTAGTAAGATTGAAGGAGTCTCCTGGTAAGCCATTTTTGATGCAACGTGTTACCCCCTCAAGCTGGAGGCCCCTGGTGACAGGCTAGTGATCTGTTTCAAGTATAAAATCGCTATGGGAACAATGAAAGTCTGTCTTATGTACTACTAGGTGTGGGAAGCAAAACAACAGCTATCCTCTCAGCAGTTTTACTGTCTGTGGACCCGATTTTACCAATCGGAGGCTAAGGGCCGGATCCGGATGTAAAACGGATCTGAGCCCAGAATCCTCCGGAATCTGAGCCCACACATGTTTTTTGCCGACTCCAATCTGGTCTGCGCTGTGGGCGGGGCTTAGCACTGCCGGAAAGATCGGAGATCTGAACTGCGCACGCGCTGTTCGAAAAAAATCTGAAACAGCGCACCCGGGTGTGAAAAACAAAACCAGCAGAAAGAACCGGTGGGGTGGGTGGGGGGGGGCATGAGCCGCGATTGGACCCCCCTGGGAGGCAGGCCCCCGGCAGAGCACCCCCCCCACCCCCAAACGGTCAGATCCCCCCGAGAGGCAGCCACCCCGCCCCTCACCCACCCCATACCCCCCTCAGGAGGCAGACCCCACCCCCTTGGCAGAGCACACCCCCAACCTACTTCGATTAATGCTGTCCCTCCACCATCCTTCTGACTTGCACTGGTTGATGTGGAGATGCCGGTGTTGGACTGGGGTTAACACAGTAAGAAGTCTCACAACACCAGTTTGAACTCCTGTTGGGCTTTAACCTGGTATTATGAGAATTCTTACTGCAACCGTCGGACAGCCTGCAGCATCTTCCTGGCCTTCTGCTGGCCTCTGCCGGAGGAGGGGGCCAGGCTCAGATGTATCTCTGGTTGGGAGTGGGGAGGTGGGGGGTGAGGGCAGGGTGGTGGATGATGGGTGAGGATGGACTTGGGAGAATCTCCACCGCACCCCCCGCTCCCAAACAAGAGATCCACCTGAGCCCACCGCCCCCCCCCCTCCTCCGGCAGACCCCAGCGGAAGGCCAGGAAGGCGCTGCCGGCTGAACAACGCCTGCAGTAAGAAGTCTCACAATATCAGGTTAAACTCCAACAGGACTTTAACCTGGTGTTGTGAGGCTTCTTATTGTCCACAGCCGGCATCTCCACATCAACGAGTGCAAGTCAGAAGGATGGTGGAGGGATAGCACCAATCGAGGTAGGTTGGGGGCGTGCTCTGCCGAAGGGGTCCTGCCTCCTGGGGGGGAGGCGAGTGTGGCTCTGATCACAGGGGGTGTGGGGGGGGGGGGGGGGTCTGCCTCCCGGGGTGTCTGATCGTAGGGAGAGGGGCTGCCTCCCAGAGGGGTCTGACCGTGATGTGGGGGGGGGCGGTTCTGCTGAGTGTGCCTGCCTCCCGGTGGGGGATGGATCACAGGGGGATGGGGCTGCCTCCCCAGGGGGGGTTTGATCACAGAGGGTGGGGCTGCCTCCCGGGGGGGTAGATCATGGGGGGTGTGCTCTGTTGAGGGAGGCCTGCCTCCCGGGGGGTCCGATTGCTGGGGGAGGGGTCTGCCTCCCAGGGGTTTAGATCACGGGGTGAGGGGGGGGTCTGCGGGGATCGTTAGCGGGGGGTCTGCGAAGGGTGTTCAAAGAGGATGGGCTTCGGAGGTTCCCCTGCAGAACTGGAATCAGCTTCAGATTTTTATTCTGCAGGCTGAAAGCAGCACAAATCTGGAATGGATCCGAAGACAGTAAAATAGGATTTGTCAGTCGAGTTGGGCACGCGGCTCATTAAGTCGATTTAAATGCATACTAATGAATTTACCGTGATTTCGCACCCAAAAACAGGCACGTACTTTTGGTAAAATCGGGGCCTGTATTACAGTTCCATTACTTATTGGGGTCACAGATCCTTACAACAAGTTTGATTAGATGTGAAACTGGGATTATTTTTGCTCTTTGGTTAATGAAAAGATTTACTTTCACCAGGACAGAGTGAATTAGAAATCAGAAATGATTGCCATAAAGGGTAAAATTTGTTTTGTCAGTACAACTGGAGCTCATAGTAAATTGTTAGTCGGTTTTACACATTGTCCAACTGACTTTTCCATTACTGTCAGGGGAGATGCAGATCTGGGCAAATGAAGGAAAGTAGCAATGTTGTCTGCTCTTGGTCACTCTCCAGTGTCCCTGGTAGAGTGTGTAACAGGGGGAGTGTGACAGGGAAAAGAAAGAACCTGCATCTGATCCCCTACACAGGTGAATAGTAAACAGGCATTTACTCTGGAACAGTCTCTAACTGCAAAAGGAAGAGAGAGATTTGGAGGAAATCATGTTTCCTTTTCTTCTACCTGACTTGGATCCAGGTCACCTGCTTCTGTTACACTGAAAATTCTTTGCGCTGTTTACCCTCCAGTCTTCACACAGCAGTGTTGTCATTCCAGAGCACTGTCTATCTCAGCAGTATCTGCCTCAAGCCTCTCCCACCATCAGTCCAGTTGTTTTAAGGAGGCCAATTTAACATTTGACCAGATCACCAAACATCAGCAAAAGACATCAATATGTATAGAAGGCCCTGCATGAACTTAGCATTTTTTCAGTGCAGCATCAGGTACTAGTCACTCACTGGCTCTCATGCTGACAAAGAAGACCATCAAATATTCAGTGATTTGAAAGGCTTCAGCACAAGCCCCCAGGGGAGGAGTCATTCCTGGAGTTGTAATGGAGAGACTTCAATTAACCTTAGCATCGCTGTCTGGTGGAGGAGGAGAATCCGCAAGGAACCGTGTTCCTTATCAGTGATCTCAGCTAGAAGGTCAAGGAGAGGGTAAGATGTGTCTTGGCAGTGAGAGTCTCCATTACCTCTCAGCATTCACTGGCTGGGTCTACACACCCTGAATGATCACTAGAATAAAGCATCAGAGGCCAATCAATGTCCACATCCTGTCCTCCAAAGTGGCACCCTCTCAAGGTAGAGGCCTCTGGTGACAGGCTAGTGATCTGTTTCAAGTATAAGATCACTATAGGAACAACCAAAGAATCTGTCTTAAGTATCCTCAGTTTCTTGAGTATTGGAGGAAAAGTGAGAGGACAACAGCTTGTATTTATAAGGCCCAAAGTGTTTCAGAGAGGCATCAAGAAAAATTAATACCAAGACAAAGGAGATATTGGAAAGGGATGACCAAAAGTATGGATCCCTTAATTTAATACCTCAGCCATGCCCCATACAAAATGCCCTTTTTGAATGCTAATTGGCCCTTATCCTCTTTTTGACGTTTATGTGCCTATAGAAGGCTTTTGGATCCCCTTTAATGTTAGCTTCCAGAGTCTTCTCATACTCTTGCTTTGTTTTCCCTTTTCTTTTTGAATTTCTCTCTGAACCTTGAATATTCAGCCTGGTTCTCCATCAATCACACAACATTTCTTGTTCTCCATCTAATCTCTATCTCTTTTGTCATCCAGGGAGCTTTGGATTTCTTTGCCCTGCCTTTTCTCTTTGTGAGAATGTATCATGGCTCTGTTTGATCAACCACCCCACCCCCCCCCCCCCACCCCCGTTCCCCCCACTCTTTAAAGGCAGCCCATTGCTCAGTTATTATCAAATGTTGATTCCAAGTCATCTGGGTCAGATGGTCTTACCCTGTGGGAGTTTGGCTTTTTCCCAGTTAATTATTCTGAATCCAGATTGCGCCTTGTTCTTTTCCATAACCAACTTAAACCTGAAGATGTACTGATCATTGACCTTAAGACTAGAACTTTACTGTCCTGCCCACCACGGGAATCGGAGCAGGCGAGGGGCAGACCATGGAAAAATCTGTTGACCTCAGATGGAAATTTACAGTTCCGGGACAAGTGAGGCCATAAAATCCCAACTCAAATGTTCTTCTGCTGACAGTTTATTCACTTGGGCCCTTCATTTTCCCAAGAACCAGGTCCAGCAATGCCTCCTTTTTCACTGGACTGGAATCATTATGCAATGGAAAATTCTCCTCAACACACTTTAGGAATTCTTGTGCCTCTTTGCTCTTCGCACCATTACTACTGCAATCAATATTTGGATAATTATAGCACTTTATAACTATTTGTAATTTCCTTGCAAGTTTGTTCCTTTGGCATCAACCATCAAAATTATTTTAACTTACCTTCCATAAAAGAGTATAAAATCCCAACGGTTCATGTATTTTGGAACAGGCGATACAAAATAAAATACAAATCTTCACTCTATCTTGAGTTGCTACACTAAATGACAATATCTTCAGTGAGAACAAGAACAAAGACAAACAAAAAGTCTTACTTGTTGAAGGCAGGTGGTGATACCTTCACCATTATTTTAACAAGAATTCATAGAATCCCCACAGTGCAGAAGGAGGCCATTTGGCCCATCAAATTTGCAGCGACTCTCCAAAAGACCAGCTTATCCGGGCCATCCCCTCCACCTGATCTCCATAACCCCAAGCATTTACCATGGTAAATCCATCTAATTTACACAGCTTGGACACTAAGGGGAAATTCAACATGGCTAACCCACCTAACCGGCACACTTGTATCTTTAAAGTATATATTCATTTTTCTCCTTTTCTGAATATGGATAACATTGTCATAGCAACATTTCAGTCCTGCTGTAATATAGTAACACTATCTGAAATTCAATATTTGTTTTTGGCTCTAATTACTTATTACATCTGAGTTGAAGATGTACAATTTTACCGATTGGATTATCTGGGGATATTATTACTAATTACTGAACCCTTCATTGTTATTTGTCTGAAAGTAATTGTTTTTTAGGGCAGTTCAAAAAAGATCTATATATTTTAACAGCATCTGACATGCTCAGGGATTTCCATAGCAACATTATTCTTCCTATGTGTTTACTTTCTGGGCCAAATGTTATTATGTCCTTTTCAAGGAGAATCAGGCAATGATGTCAGTGGGCTACAGACAATGGAAAAATGTACGCACATAAGACATTACATATCACAGTGAAAATCTAAATTGCTTAATTAGTAAATATACTTAATCAATGTTACAGAATTTTCTGAAAATGATACAGAATTACCACTTATGATATTAGACAAATCATAGAGTCATTGAATCCCGACAGTACAGAAAGAGACCATTTAGCCCATCGAGTCTGCACTGAATCTCAGAGCATCCTACCCAGGCCCTATCCCTGTAACCCCACGTATTTAGCTCACTAATCCCCCTACACTAAACATATTGGGACAGCAAAGTGCAATTTAACATGGCCAATCCACCTAACTCGCAAATGTTTGGATTTATGGAGGAGATGGACACCCCTGGACTTCTATCTCCTCCCATGCAGACACTCTGTGTCCTGAGAGATGTTGCTTCTCTGGATCAGCTGGGAGGTGGCAGGAGGCTAATGGAAGAAATGCATGGAAAAGATTAAACTTCACGAAGGCAGGAAGGAATCAGAATTTTCAGCTTTTTAGTTAGCTGGGGACAAAAGATGCACCTATAAAACTTTGGGCTTTCCCGAAAAGATGCAATGTGGGGAATACAACATCAAGGGTTTCTTTTCAAATTTTAATGCCCTTGTTAAGTATTCAAAAAATGATTTATCCTGTTTCTTTATGAAGGTTATCTTAGGTACAATTCTAACAGACTGATATTCAACAAAGCCACCCACTTGGTAGTCATAGGATTAAACCATTTCACACCATGGGTTTTTATGCAATGCTCAGAGTGCATGAACAGGCACGTAACAGCCACACACACCAGGATGAGTGCATTGACCTGGAGCAATGAGGTGGGAGGCAGTGATGAGGCTTGACTTCTGCTATTAAATGGATAGTCTTGATTTTTGTATAATGCCATGGCACCATGTAATGCATCAAATTCTAACGGACTGTGCTCAATTTGGCTTTTAATCGCAGAACGGCTCAAATTTTCTCCAACATCAAAACGCTTAAATTGAAAAATAGTAACATTGTTTATATATTATGTTTGATGCCACATTTTTTCACTATTAACAGAGATTTTCCTGAGTTCAAACTAGCATTTGAAATAGCAGTAATTGAAAATATCTTTGTTGTCTGAGTTGTGGCAATATTGCAGTTCTTTTGGGAAGTGAGAAATTGGCCAATAAATCACTCCGATTCTATTGTTTAATCGATTCACACACTGCAGCCCATTCAGATAAGTGTAATAGACTTGGTCTTTTGACATGGAGTCAACAGATGAGTTGCTTTAGTTAATCCAGTGTGTCCTTTTAAGTGCTATGATGATGGTATGTTTGTTATGATCTGTTTACCATGATTAACTCCACCCTCACAGAAACATCAAGAGGATGAAATCGCACTGCACGACGTTTGCATGCAAAGGTGTTGATACGGTTATCTGAAATTCTGTTGACTGTTCAATTTTAAAATATTGAAAGGAAATCTTAACATGCACACAAACAGCTTATCCAACTACAGCTGCGAGCATAGAATGTCAGGACGAGAATACAGAATTGACAAGCCTGAAGCCAGACTTAAAAGGTAGAAGTTATTTTTTGCAGCGATGTGTGGGGAAGATTTTCAGCTTAAGGCAGTTAATACAGTACTGATTAATACCTTTAAAATAGGAGTGCAGTTAGTGGCTGGTTGACAATGTATTTTAGAGATGTAAAGAAATGTACAACAGGTACAACATGAGGCTTAATTCTACCAGCCGTTCATGCCACATTCCCGCTGCAGTGAATTCGGAGAATTTGGAGACCAGCCAAATCTCTGTTCACTTCAGCAGGGATGGAAAAATCATGTTGGTGTGAATAGTGATAAGATTCCGGCCATAGACTGGAATTCTCTAACCTCACCCATGATTGGGATTCTCCAATCCCGGTGCAGTGAATGGAGATTTGGCTGCATGCCAGCGCCTCCATTCTCGCTGGCAGTGTGGTGAGACGTATAACATTGGAAAATCCCGGCCATGGATTCCTGAACCATAATGATGATAGAAATAACAAAAGCTTTGCTGACAATCTTTTTTTTTATTCATTCATGGCACATGGGCATCACTGGCTGGCCAGCATTTAATGCCCATCCTTAATTGCCCAAGAACAATTGAGAGAAACCACATTCATATGAGTCTGGCCTCACATGTAGGCCAGACCGGATAAGGATTTCCTTCCTTAAAGGACATTAGCGAACCAGATGGGCTTTTCCAACAACTGTCAATAGATTCATCAGTAGATTCTAAACATTTTTATTGAAATAATTTCTACCAATGTCCATGGCAGGATTTGAACCCAGATTTCCAGAACATTAGCAGAGTTTCTAAATTAATAGTCTAGCAATAATACCACTATTGCCTCTCCTAAATTAATAAATTGATGTTTTTTAGTGCTTTAATCATTCAATTAACTTACATTTGGATGGTTTGGAAGAAACTCCCTACTTTGGTCAAGAAATGAAAAGGGTTAAGTCCCTGGTCTGGACATTCATGTGCCCAGGATTCTGAATGCAGCATATGGGACATGTGACTGGCAATAGTGTGGCAGGAGTTCTCAGAATTGAAATAAAAAGCCCAATTAGCAGCCAAAAGCAAAGAGTTCTGACAGTTAATTAGATATGTTCATGGGAGAGCTGGTCATGACCCTTGTCCTCTCCCAGGATCATCTCCAACATCTTCGACCCTCCTCCCCACCCCCACAATCATCGGCAACTTCCCCCCAGCCCCCTCAACGATCAGTCCGGATTCGGCTCCCTTCTTCCCCTATTGTTAGCAACCCTATTGTTCAAATGTCCTCTCTAGAGTGAAGCTGCTCCTACTAGGGTCTGCCAGTGGCACTGCCCGTGGCACAGGTTGGCACTGCCAGGTGAAAATTTAATGAAGAGAAGATCTGGTGAAAGGGTGTGTAATCATATTTAAATTTATTCAAACATATTAAAATAAGGTTACATGTGAACCTGATTATGTTACCGACAAAGGGCGGCAAAAATCAGAAATCGCAATCTCGCCAGATCTTGAGCTCCCTGCTGGCAATCGCGAAACCAAGTATCGTGCCCAGATTCCAAGATAGAAGGACACATCTCAGAACATGATAGCAGCCATGGAGACATTGATGTAAAATGGTACATCAGTGTTATAGAAGAAATCATTGAAAATTTCAGTGGTTGCAAGGTGCTCAAAGGAGATAAGTGATGATGACATAACTGGCGAACAACACTTGCCCTTGCCCCATCCACTAGACTGTCTTGAAGGTCCACAGAAAGTCTAGAAGCAGCAGAGATAGAAACACCCTTTTCTCAGGCACTGAGTAGCATCAGGTCTTAATGAATGGAATCAAAATTTGAAGATTGTTCCTTTCTTAATGTTTCAGTTGTAGATGACATTCTCCTCAAGCAAAGGGTATAGCAGTGCACCATGCTTAAAGCCTTTCACACCTACTTTAGCCTGAAGCAAAATTTAATAACTGGGTCAACATATTTTAATCAGTGCTTGCAACAACACAGGGAATTGAATGGATTATTCTTATTGCCTAGTTACAGGCATGGGATGCTGAAGGAGAAACTAGTCCATGATCGCATAATTGTGGGTGTCCAGATGAAAAGCTCCCAGCATTCTGCAGACAAATGATGATCTTACTTTGGATCATGTAATCCATTATGTGAGACAAGCCGAGCTTAGAGTGTTTCTGGGGCTATAATTTGTAGAGATCCCAAGGCTTCACATGCCAAGGATAAATGCCACACCTGCACAAAAGCCGATCAACCCAATTGAAAGGGTGGGAAACTCCATGCTAGCAACTATTGTGAGATGCTGGTGTTGGCATGGAAACCCAACACCAACAATGAAATGGTTCTATCGGACAAACGGAATGCTTCCAGTGTGGCAAAATTGGACATTTCAAGCACTTCTGTAAATCCAGATCTTTGAAGTCAAAGATCAGAAAGTATTAGAACATAGAACATAGAACATTACAGCGCAGAACAGGCCCTTCGGCCCACGATGTTGCGCCGACCAGTTACAAAACAATGACCCACTAACCTAAACCAATCCCTTTTCGTCCATAAACCTATCCACGGATCTCTTAAACGCCCCCAAACTAGGCGCATTTACAACTGCAGCAGGCAGGGCATTCCAATCCCTCACCACCCTCTGGGTAAAGAACCTACCCCTGACATCCGTCCTATAACTACCCCCCCTTAATTTAAAGCCATGCCCCCTCGTGCTAGATTTCTCCATCAGAGGAAAAAGGCTATCACTATCCACCCGATCTAAACCTCTAATCATCTTATATGTTTCAATAAGATCCCCTCTTAGCCGCCTTCTTTCCAGCGAAAACAACCCCAAATCCCTCAGCCTCTCCTCATAGGACCTCCCCTCCATACCAGGCAACATCCTGGTAAACCTCCTCTGCACCCTCTCCAAAGCCTCCACATCCTTCCTGTAATGTGGGGACCAGAACTGCACACAGTACTCCAAGTGCGGCCGCACCAGAGTTGTGTACAGTTGCAACATAACGCTGCGACTCCTAAATTCAATCCCCCTACCAATAAACGCCAAGACACCGTATGCCTTCTTAACAACCTTATCTACTTGATTCCCAACTTTCAGGGATCTATGTACACATACACCTAGATCCCTCTGCTCATCCACACTATTCAAAGTCCTCCCGTTAGCCCTATACTCGACACATCTGTTATTCCTACCAAAGTGAATTACCTCACACTTCTCCGCATTAAACTCCATCCGCCACCTCTCGGCCCAGCTCTGCAACCTGTCTAAGTCTTCCTGCAAACTATGACACCCTTCCTCACTATCTACCACACCTCCGACTTTGGTGTCATCAGCAAATTTACTAATCCACCCAACTATTATGAAACAAATGCCTTCTAAGAACTTGAAAGTCAAGAATGAGGCAAATCTACAGATTTATTTTGGTTCAGTAAATCTTCTTAATTTAGACTATATCATCATTGAGTCATGGACCGCAATTTTACCGCACCAGTCATCACAGGGAATTGGAGCAGGTGAGGGGCGGATTTTGGAAAGGACTGTGACCTTGGGCAGGATTTTACAGTTTCAGGGCAAGCGAGGCCATAAAATCTCATCTGGGAACCTTATAGCACAGGAGGAGACCCTTCAGCCTATTGTGTGCACACCGGCCACCAAGTACTTATCCATACTAATACCGTTTTCCAGCAGTTGATCTAGAGTGCTGTATGCTATAGTGTTTCAAGTGCTCATTTAAATGTGAGGGTTCTCAACTCTGCGAGCCTTTCAGGTAGTGAGTTCCAGATTCCCGCCATCATCTGTGTGAAAAAGGTTCTTCAAATCCCCTCCAAAATATTACCTCTTACCTTAAATTTAATCCTCCTGAATATTGATCCCTCTAATAAGGGGATATATTCATAGATCATAGAACCTTATAGTGTGAAAGAGGCCATTCAGCCCATCGAGTCTGCACCGACCACAATCCCACCCAGGCCCTACCCCGATATGCCAACATATTTACCCACTAATCCCTCTAACCTACACCTCTCAGGACACTAAAGGGCAATTTACAATGACCAATCAACCTAACCCGCACATTTTTGAACTGTGGGAGGAAACCAGAGCACCTGGAGGAAACCCACACAGACACGAGGAGAATGTGCAACCTCCACACAGAGAGTGACCCAAGCCAGGAATCGAACCCAGGTGCCTGGAGCTATGAAGCAGCAGTGCTAACCACTGTGCTACCGTGCTGCCCAATCGTGTTCCTTCCCAATCTGCTCTATCTCTGTCCCTCATAATTTGTACACATCAGTCAGATCTTCCCTCAGTCTTCTCTGTCATAAGGAAAGCAACAGCAATCTAACCAGCCTCTCTTCATAATGGAAATGATCCAGCCCAGACAACATTCAATGGATCTCCTCGAGACCCTTTCGAGTACTATCATATCTTTCCTATAGTATGGCAACCAGAATTGCACACAACATTCTAGCTGTGGCCTAACTGTCTTATACAGCCCCATTATAATCTCCCTACTCTTACATTCAATGCCTCAGCTAATGAAGGCAAGTATTCCACAAGCCTTTTTAACTACCTGATCTACCTGTCCTGCTGCATTCAATGATTTTTGAACATGGTTCCTCTAGTCTTCTGTAGTTTCTAGCATCCTAACCTTCATTGTGTATTCCCTTGCCTTGTTAATTCTTCCAAAATACATCACATGACATTTTTCATGGATAAATTCCATTTGCCACTGTTTAGCCCCCAAGTGACCAGTGCATGAGTGGCATGGTGGGACAGTGATTAGAACTGCTGTCTCACAGTGTCAGGAAACTGTGTTCACTACCCGGCTTGAGTCAATGTCTGTGTGGAGTTTTGCGCATTCTCCCATGTCTGGGTGGGTTTCCTCTGGGTGCTGTGATGTCCTCCCACAGTCCAAAAGACGTGCTGGTTAGGAGCATTGGCCATGTAAATTCTCCCTCGTTGTGCCTGAATAGGCGCCGAAAAGTGGTGACTAGGGAATTTGCACAGTGACTTGCACAGAAACATAGAAAATAAGTGCAGGACTAGGCCGTTCAACCCTTCGAGCCTACAGCACCATTCAGTATGATCACAGTTGATCATGCACTTTTAGTATCCCACTCCCGCTTTCTCTCCATATTCCCTGATCCCTTTAGCCGCAAGGGTCACGCCCAGCTCCCTCCTAAACATGTCTAACAAATTGGCCCCAACAGATTTCTGTTGTAGACAATGCCACAGATTCACAACTCTCTAAGCGAAGACATTCTTCCTCAGCTCAGTCTTGAATGGCTCACCTCTTATTCTTAGACTGTGACCCCTAGTTCTGCACTTCGCCAACATTAGGAACATTCTCCCTGCATCTAACCCATCCAATCTGTAGTACAGCAAACCCAGGGAGTGTAGGCTGCAGCAGGAGAGGAATGTATGGAAAGAGTTAAACAGACAGCACTGTAGTATCCACATTCATTGCAGACAGACACACGACAAATTACAAATAACTACATCTCAGACTGCACTAAAACAGTCACACCCCAGGTGAGGTCATTCTGAGGTTACAGCAACAATCACTTTTTAAGGCTCCAAAAAGTCTAGTGGCTCTGGGAAACTAATCAAGTATTAAAGCTAAAGCACACAGGATCCATATAATGTGATCAAAAACAGAACTGATGATCTAATCAAAATGTAGCACTTTTGTAACGTGAAAAAGTATAAGAATATGCAAAAGCCAATGCTCAGTAAAGTAGCTCGGAAGCAAGCTGTATTACAGTCACGAATTAGGCTCTCCCTCCTGCATGTTGAATAAAGTCCTTTTTGTTGAAGTTCTACATGGTCTCGGAAGTCACAATTCGTTATCTAGTATAAGATAATGAAGGGGATGGATAGAGTAGAGGTAGAGAGATTCTTCTTGCTCAGAAAGGACAGCAGGACTAGAGGGCACAGCCTCAAGATAAGGGGGGGGGGGCAGTTTAGAATGGAGTTGAGGAGGAACTTCTTCACTCAAAGGGTGGTGAATGTCTGGAATTCTCTGCCCGTTGAAGTGGTGGAGGCTACCTCGCTAAATATATATAAGTCACAGGTAAATAGGTTTTTGGTAGGCAAGGGAATTAAGGGTTATGGGGAGAACTAATCCACTTCAGGTCAGCCATGATCTTATTGAATGGCGGGGCAGGCTCGAAGGGCTAGATGACCTACTCCTGCTCCTACTTCTTATGTTCTTATGTTCATTCATTCCCTCCCACAGGTCCCACGAGGATTTTATATGTTTCTATGAGATCCCCTCTCATTCTTCTAAATTCCAGTGAGTACAATCCCAGTCGATCCAGTCCTTCATATGTCAGTCTTACCATTCCAGGAGTCATTCTGGTGATCCTTCGCTGGACTCCTTGCAAGAGCAGGAATGTCCTTCCTCAGGCTAGGAGACCAAAACTGCACACAATACCCTTGGTGTGGCCTCATCAAGGTTTTGTATAACTGCAGCAACATACCTTTACTCCTACACTCAAATCCTCTTGCTATGAAGGCCAGCATGCCATTAGCTTTCCTCACCACCTTCATTGCAGAGTTAATGTCAGGCTACTTGCGCCACTAGTAAATAAATTTAAAGTGTATCACCGTGCAATCTAAGACTTAAGAACATAAGAAATAGGAGCAGGAGTAGGCCAACTAGCCCTTCGAGCCTGCCCCGCCATTCAATAAGATCATGGCTGATCTGTCTTGGCTCAGTTCCACATTCCCGCCCTCTCCCCATAACCCTTAATCCCCTCTCTTATCAAAAACCCATCAACCCGCGTCTTAAAAATATTTAGCGAGGTAGCCTCCACCGCTTCAACGGGCAGAGAATTCCAGAGATTCACCACCCTTTGAGTGAAGAAGTTCCTCCTCAACTCCGTTCTAAACTGCCCCCCCTTTATCTTGAGGCTGTGCCCCCTAGTCCTACTATCCTTTCTGAGCAGGAAGAGTCTCTCCACCTCTATCCTATCCATCCCATTCATCATCTTATACATCTCAATGAGATCTCCCCTCATTCTTCAAAACTCTAATGAGTACAAGCCTAATTTATTCAGCCTCTCCTCATAGCTCAACCCCGTCAACTCCGGCATCAGCCTAGTAAACCTCCTCTGCACTCCCTCCAAGGCCAAAATATCCTTGCGTAAGTACGGCGCCCAAAACTGCACACAGTACTCCAGCTGCGGCCTCACCAATGCCCTATACAGCCGCAGCAAGACCTCCCTACTTTTATATTCAATCCCCCTCGCGATGAAGGCCAGCATCCCATTCGCCTTCCTGACCACCTGCTGCATCTGCAAGCTGGGTTTTTGCGACTCATGCACAAGGACCCTGAGGTCCCTCTGCACCGTCGCCTGATGCAGTTTGTTATTCACCACACCATCAATTTCCATGTCAGCCGCAAGCTTACTGTTGAGATCTCCCACATTTACCTCTAGATTATTAATGTACACTGAAATAGCAAGGGACTTGGCAACAATTCCAGAGGTACGCCACTGGGTATGTTTCCTGTCACAAAAACAAGCTTTGGCCATGACCCTCTGCCTCTAACCCCTAAGCTAGTTTTGGATTCAATTTCCCAAATTGCTCTGGATCCCATGGGCTCTTGCTTTCTTGATCAGTCTCCCACGTGGACCTTGCCAAAAGTCATACTGAAGTCCATGTATACCTCATCAACTGCACTGCCCTCATTTACCTAATCAACTCTTCGAAAAATTTAATCGAAATTATTAGGCATGATCTCCCCCGACAAAGTTATACTAACTATCCTTGATTAATCCTTGCCCTTCCAAGTGAAGATTAATTCTGTCCCTCAGAATTTTCCCTGTTGCTAATGTTAGATTTACTAGCCTGTAAGTGCCTGTTTTTTCCTACTTCCTTTCTTGAATAATGGTACCACATTAGCTTTCTTCCAGTCCATTGGCACCTCTCCTGTAGCCAGAAAGGATTTGAGAATTAACATCGGAGCCCCTGCAATCACCTCTCTTGCCTCACACTGCAGCCTAAGATACATTTTATCAGGGATCACCAAAACTTTAACACTTCCTCCCTCTCAATGTTAAACTGTCCAATTGTATCATAGTTCCCCTTCCTGTTTTCTGTACCTACATTGTCCTTTTCCATAGACAGATGCAAAATACTCATTTAATACCTTATCTACATTTTTTGGCTCTACACACAAGTTATCACTTTGGTCCCTAATGGGTGCTACTCTTTCCATAGTTATCCTGTTACCCAAAACATAGTTATAAAACACCTTGGGATTTGCCTTTATTTTGCCCACTAGCCTTTTTTTCCATGCCTCCCCCTCCACCCCAGTTCACTATCTTAATTTATTTTTGGAAGACTACCTCCCCTTGCACTTTTTATTCTCCTCGAGGGCATCTCCAGTTTTGAGCCTTCTGTATTTGCCAAAAGCGCCCTTTTTATTCCATACCCAATCCTGCATAACCCTTGATATCCAGGGTTCTCCAGACTTTTTTGCCCTATCCTTTACCTTTAGGGGAACATATTAGCCCTTTACTCTCCATTTTCTTTTTGAATGATTCCCAAGGTCAGTTAGAATCATAGAATCATAGAATCCAGAAGTGCAGAAGAAGGCCATTTGACCCACCAACAACAATCCCACTGAGCCTCTATCGCTGTAGCCCCACAGTAGTTATAATCCAAGTTCAAGGCTTTGGTGCCGCTTCTAAAATTGATACTGGAGCTGCTGTTAACATCTTAGCAAATGACCTCAACTGGCTGCAGCCAATGACTCTACATGCATCAGTGACAAAGATTGGGCGGTACAGACCTTCCAATAAAATGCAGGATTATTGCTCCTCTCAGTTACCAATGGTGACAGATCGTTGATTCTCTCTGTGTTCTTCACCATCAATGTTCATCCATCTCGAGTGGCAATGTTGACATACTTCTATTACTCTTAGAAAAAAGATGCTACTCATTATTTGAATGACCCATTGTTTTTCACGCAACAATCTTCATCCTTTTATTGAGAAGCAGCGGAAATTCGACCTTCAGAAGCTAAAGAAGTTTATGCAATCATTAGTAAATTCCCTTTTTTCACAGGGACATAATCCATTAGCCTCATAGCAAGAATTGAAGGTATGAATCTCTCAGTTCATCATGAAGTAAGGTCAGAGGTGGAGGATATAGAAGACACTGCAGCACTATCCCTTGGGGGACACAACTACTCACTTCTTTTTGTTCACCATTATTCTCTGTCCATTAGCCAATTCTGCATTCATCCAACCCCTGCCCGTTAAATCCCCTGAGTTTCAATTTAGCTAACAGGTTTATTCTGTTGCAGTTTAGCAAATTGCCTTTAAAAGTTCATGCAGACAATCTCATTCAGATCACCTTCATCCCCTTTCCATTATTTCAGCAAGGAACTCAATAAAGTAAGTGAAACATGATTTGTTCTAAGCTATTAACCATACTCTTCCATTTATAACAGGACTGCGATGGAAGTGCAAATGAGGGGAAGTGAATTCAATGCAAAATCAGATAGAAAGAGAAATAAGCAGAAGGAAAAAAAGATTAGATTAAGAGTGAGGAAAAGATACAGAAAGGAAAATGTTAAAAGAAGATTAAATTTTATATGATCTTCAAAGCTCAAACCTGAAAGAATGAGGGAGCTAAATTGGTTACCTCCTATACATAGGCATGGGGATAACGTTGAGAGATGAATTGATTGAAATGCAGGCAGTACCTCATTTTTGTGCTGTCTGCTCATTAAAATGATAAGTGCGTGCAGCCAGTATTAATCATGCTGTTCATTGTCTGGAACTTCCTCAAGCCAGCCTGCAACTTCTTTATGGAAAGGTGCACAGTGGCTGCAGCAGCTGCTTAGAGTTAGTTAGACTCAACAGTGAAGAATGTTGGAGCTCCAAGGGTGTCAGACAGTGCCCTTGAGGCCTCAGTGGAGAAAGTGGAAAGGAGCAGGAACATCCTGTTAGTCTTCCAGTTACCTGGTGAAAATAGTTATGGAGGTCAATGCCAGGAGTCAAGCCCATGGGACGTAAATTTATTGTTGCAAAAAGTTCAATGAACCCACAAGATCAGTGGATATATCCTCAAATGCCTTAACCTACTATCTGCACAACCAGACTCAGAATTTCAATTCATAACACCTCCATTATTTTCCTAATAACAGTTGCTATCAATCACAGTAGTTAACATTTGAGTGCTCAACCACATCCTCACACACTTAACAGTTCTACAAACCTCCCACCACAACTCCCCACCCCCCCCGCCCCCCACATTGTTCATGCTTCCCACTAGTCAATCACCACCTGAACAGATTGCACAACATTCACCAACAACATTCCCTTCCTATAGCAGGACATAATGGCACACAACAGGGGGCAGGAGGAAGTAGTTGGTTGAGAATAGACTCACCTACTTGTACTAATCCCCACAGATGAGCTGGTGCTGACCATTATCAGAATGGTTCTTGCTGAGACTATGGCCAGTAGCAGGAATGAAATCATTCAAGAAGAAGGTATCCTCTTTTCTAATCCTCCTTCTTGCATCTTATTCCCTCTCATTCCTTTTAGCCAGCCATTTGGAAGAGAACTTTGAAGGGGTAACCTACATAAAAGCATCCCTGAATGAGCATAACAAAGGCTTGGTACAACAGGGAATCTGCCAGAGCGTAGGAGCATTGAGGGATCCAGGAATATAGAAGAGTCTGGGAAGATAGATGAATCCAGGAAAAAGAGGAATCCAGAAAAAAAGAGGAATCCAGGAACATGGAGGAATCTGGGTCCATAGAGGAATCTGGGAGCATAGAGGATTCCAGGAGCATAGAGGAATCTGAGAACATAGAGGATCCTGGAACATAGAGCTTTCCGGGAGCATAGAGGAAACTGGGGAAAAGAAATGAATCCAAGAGGATGGCAGAATCAGTGAGCATAGAGAAATTTGGGAGCATGGAGGATTCTGAGAGCATAGAGGAGTCTAGGAATAGAGATGTTTAGAAGCCTGAAGGAATCCAGAGCGTAAAGATTCCTGCCCTCTTGTCAGACAACTGTTGATGTATGGATCAGAAAATGCAAAGTTTGTTATGAAGCCCCATAAGACTCCAGTAGTTTTTTCTTATTTTGGTACTCATTTGAAGATGACGGCTGGAATCATCTGGTCATTCAAAGCCCATTGCTGCTGGAAATGAGGACCGAGACTTTGGCGCTCAACCAAATCTGCATTCACTGCAGTGGGACAGGAGAATCCCGGCTGTGATCAAGGTGGAAGAATTGGCTCAATGTGTTTCATTCCTGATGTGATTGTATTGGCACACCAGAAAGCCTTTATCAAAACAACCTTTATTTAACAATACAGTTTAACTATAATGAATGACTTAGCTTAAAATGAATTAGTTTACCAATTGAAATACTTAAAAATAGCAAGATACAATTCTTAACCGCTAACCTATCTCTATTAGTTCCAATTCAAGTATCATTTCTCTATTGACTTATACTTCTCTTCAAAATCAGTTAGCAACACTCAAGCTTACATGCTCGAGCCTCCAGAACACCTTCAGAGAGAGACAAAGAGAGAGACCACTCCTCGCAGGTGCCAAATAACAACCTTCAGAGAGAGAGAGAGACAGAGAGAGACCTCTTGCTTCTTTCAGAACCTGGCAGTAATAGGCTGTTTTTCCCTGTCAGCTTAGTTCCTCCAGTTAAGCACATGACTCTGTCAATGAAGCTAATCAAAATCCCACTCTGAAACCCCAGGGGAAAAGCCAAATGAACAAAAATGCATTAACCCAGATTAAAACAGACACATCCTTAACTAAAATTAATCATTAGCCTGCATTCTCAGCATGTGAGCTGCCTCGTGCCCAGACAAACCAGCACCATGCAAAACAGAGCTGAATTTTAAACTTACCCCTCATAACAAATATGAATACATTTCTTAATGGCACAGTATCTTCACACTATCCCTGTACTTCAACTGGAGATAATCTGATTCTCACAACAACCTGCAACACACTTAACTCCAATTTTAGAAACATTGACCAACATGATTGCAGTAAAACATCTCACAAGGAAAATATTTCAGCTCGTCGTCAGCAAATCCTTTACTTCTAACCCTCTGTAAAAGGAATTTCCAACATCCATCACTGTCAATCCAGGTTAGAAAGTCACAACATTCTCTCCTCCTGCTGCCTGGGCCGGAATGACTGCATCTCTCTTTACGTAATAAATAAAACCAAAATAATTGCTTTCCCTTTCAAAGATAGCCACCATAGATGTCAACATGTAAGTTGACCTTTGAATCCTTGAAAAGTCCCTGCAAAAATGGTCCCCAAGCATAAAAGAGAACTGCCGATGTGGGTGTGGGTGATCACCATTTTGAAATATCATCAATACCTGATGCAAAAAGTGAAAGTTACTTAAACTCCTCTTCGCAATGCAGCTCACTTCACCTGCTTGAAGCTTTGCTCCCAGTTATAAGATCCTGGAAACTAAAACATGTATTTGTGCTGTGAAAAATTGAGGCCCACGACTAATGTAAGTATAGAATGCCATGGTTACAAAGGCCAGGTGACTTATAAAGTGGATATATGCTAATCCTGATTTCTGGTGCTGCAAATGTGGGAATATCTCATAGGCTGCCTTGGCTTATATGCTGCAATTTACAGAAATCAAGCAAAGACATGCGTAAGGTTAGATGGACATGACAGGGTAGGTGTTGTGCCATTACTGTAGCATGTGGGGCTTCATGGAGAGCAATGTGATCCCTGATCAACATTAGCATCAGCGGCTTGAGAAGCTTTGGCTCAGAATTAGTGAGTGAGCTGCAGTCTGACCTGCAGACTTTGTGGATCATCAAGGAAAGGGGAGTGTTACTTGGTACGGACTACTTGCTACCTGTGTAGATGAGAACAAGGGTTGTTGGGCAAATGAGCAAACTGACCATAGCACCATGGTGCAAAAGGCAGTCAACTGAGAATAGTGAAAAGGATTATGATAATAATTACAAATCAGCCATGTTAGGAGGATAAATACTGTTAACAGCAGCCATGAATGGGAGTTCCAAAGATTGTGATGCTGCCCGTTGCCGAGGTTAAATATATCGACTTGCAGTTGGAGAAGTGGTTGGGCGGTGGGTGGGTTGAGGGGTTGGTGGTGCTGAAAAGTAAATTTGGAGGTGTGAGGGTGTGGAGGATGGAGAATCCAATTGTTATCGTCCATGTATGGATTAATGATATAGATTCTAAGAATGAAGTTCTGGTGTTGATGAGTTAAGGACCAAAGTAAAAGGTGGTATTTCAACTGTAATCATTTTTGGATTACATACCTGAGACAAATACATTGTGATAAAAAGATTAGAAGGTTAAACATATGCAGCAGAATTTGCCATGCTCCCCCCATGTTTTGCAGTGGTGTACGCGGTCCACCATTGGCCAGTGTCAGGATTTTCCGGACATGCCGCTGTCAATATGTTTTCCTGTTGTTCGTATCCTCCACCATGGCAGGGGTTCGCCGTCGGTGGGAACAGCCAGAAAATTCCACAGCCAGCTTAAGGAGTGGTATGGGAGGTAGGGGTTTCACATCATGAGGAACTGGACCAATACTGGGTAAACTGCTGTTTGTTGGGCCGAGCGTAAGCTGGGCAGGGTCCAGTGACCTGTCAAGTGAGCAATTAGAACAGGACACAGGGCTTTAAACTACTGAAGCAGGGTGAAATGGGAGGCACTGTTGGGAGGAATCAGGAAAGGGTAAATCGGAAAGCAACACTGTAGCTGTCAGGGCTCCAAAGCAGAGCCCCATGTTGGGTTAGATAAATGTAAAGAATCAGGAAGGAATTGTGAGATTAACAAAAGTCATAAGGCATCAGTGGCTAAGGTGACATCAGGGAAAATAAGAAAGCTATAGAACTAAAGACACAGAGGGCAGGATTTTCCCGCCACACTCGCCCTGAAACCGAAAAATCCCACCCGAGGTCATCCGCCTCCCCACCATCCCCCCCCACCCCCTCCCCCCACCCCACTCCCCATCCATTATGATTCCCATTGGTGGGCAGGATGGGGAAACTTGTTCTACTTGTAAAGCATTCGCAACAAGTTTTGAGTAATTATGATCACATATGGAAATGAACAAGTTTGATCTAATAGTCATCATGGAGATGTGGCTGCACAGTGACTCGACGTGGGAAATAAATGTTCCAGGATAGCAAACTTTTAAAAGAGACAGACAAATGGGGAAAATAGGCCCGAATAATTATTTTTATTCATTCAGGGGATGTAGGCATCACTGGCTTGGCCAGCATTTGTTGCCCATTCCTAACTAGAATTTATTGGGTGGCACAGTGGCACCGTGGTTAGCACTGCTGTCTCACAGCACCGGGGACTTGGGTTCAATTCCAGCCTTAGGTGACTGTATGGAGTTTGCATATTATCCCCATGTTTGTATAGGATTCCTCCGGGTACTCCGGTTCCCTCCCACAGTTCAAAGATGTGCACGTTAGATGGGTCGTTACGCTAATTTGTCCATTCGTGTCTCAAGATGCGTCGGTTAGGGGAATTAGTGGGGTAAATTCATGGGGTTACCCCATTAATTGGGAAAGATGGTTGTTGGCGAGTCAATGCAGGCTCAATGGGCTGAATGGCCTCCTTCTGCACTGTAGGGATTCTATGAACGGTCCTTGAGAAGGTGATAATGTTGCCTCCTTGAACCGCTACATTCCATGTGGTTTAGGTACACCTACCATGCTGTGAGGGAGGAAGATCTAGGATTTTGACTCGGTGACAGTGAAGGGTTGGTGATATAGTTCTAAAATCAGGATGGAGAGTGACCTGCAGGAGAACTTGCACGTGATAATGTTCTCATGCATCTGCTGCCCTTATCCTTCTCGATGGGAGAAGTTGTAAAAGAAACCTTTGTGACTTGCTCCAGTACACCTTGCAGATGGTACACACTGCTGGCACTGATGGTGAAAGGATTGAAGGTTTAAGGTGGTGAATGAGGTGGCGATCAAACAGATTGCTTTGTCTTGGATGGTGTTCTGCTTCTTGAGTGTTGTTGGAGCTGCACTCATCCAGGCAAGTGGGGATTATTCCACCACACACCTGACTTGTACCTTGTAGATATGGAAGCTGGTCTGCCGACAAATCAGTGCAGACCAGCTTTGGGTGAGTTACCACCACAGAATTCCCAGTCTCTGACCTGCTTATGTAGCTACAGTATTTAGATTGCCTGTCCAGTTCAGTTTCTGGTAAACCTTAGAATGTTGATAGTTGGGTATTTAGTGATGGTAATATCATTGAAATCAAGGGGCCATAGTAAGTTTGTCTCTTGTTAGAGATGTTCATGGCCTGGAACTTGTGTGGCATGAATAAAGGATAGGATAAAGTCAGTGTAAAGAAAGAATTATAACTCAAAAGATCAAGGCATTTGCACAGAGCAAATAAACATCCAGGAGCAAAAATATCAGTGAGAGTTGTTTATCAGCTTCTAACAGAAATTCTAGTGAAAGTAATGTATAAATAAGTAAATTAGAGGCATATATAATAGAGTAGTCTAGTAATAATGGGAGATATTCTACAGATAGACAGGGCAAACCAAATTTACTGTAACAATGTAAAGGTCAAATTGACTGAATAAATACAAGATAGCTTTTTGAATGTGGAAGAAACAGCTAGGAAACAGACTTGAAATCTAGTTGTGCAATAAGAATGGGTTAATTAATCACGCTGGAGTGAAGGAGCACCTAGGGAGGATGTAAAATGATGGTATTCTATATTATGTTTGAAGGTGAGTTCAGTAAGTTTAAATTTAAACAAAGCAAACTAACAGTTATAGTAGATTGTCAACCTTCATTAAAGATTTGCCAAACAGGCAAGTGGAGGCTAGCACTTAAATAATACATCGTTTGCAACAAATATATATTTCTTTAAGGCACAACATTAACTACAGAAACTGTGGTCGAAGCGTAGCTAAGAGGAGTTTAAAGATTATTAGTTCAAAGGAAGAGGCTTATAATTTTTTGAACAAGCGTAATAAGCTGTAGGATTTAGAGGATTTTACAATTCAGCAAAGGGAGCACCAGAAATTGTGCAGTAAAGGCGAAAGAGAGTATGAAAGGCTGCGAACAAACAAAAGATGTGTGGGTTATGTTGATTGGCCATGCTAAATTGAGCTTTAGTGTCAGGAGATTAACAGGGTAAATGTGTGGGGTTGCGGGAATAGAGTCTGGGTAGGATTGTGGTTAATGCAGATGCGATTGGTCGAATGGCTCCTTCTGCACTGTAGGGACTCTATGACTCTATGTTGAAACAGATTGACAATGGAGGAAATTCTCCCAAAAGTGGTCGCGATAACGACTGTTTTTTCAGACCTGAATCTCCGCACTCTGTGCACTGCAGAGGTCACACTCATTAAAAACCTAGGTGGCGGGGCCTATTTGTACTGGAGTCTGACAGTTCTGGAACTCTGCACATGCGCAATGGCCTCAATCTGTCAGACTCCCCGTTTGCTGGCCAGCTCAATCGCTGGCCTCCCTCCATCGCAGGCCGATTCCCATGCAGAATGGCAGCAGGATCCCCCACCCCCATCAATCGCCCCTAGACTCTTACCACAATAGGCTCTAACCCATTGGCACTGCCTGATGCCTGCTGGGCAGTGCCAAGGTGCCCCTTGGGCATGGGCACTTTGCCCCTTGGACAGTTCCAGGGGACACAGGCTGGCACTGCCAGAGTGCCCATACCCAGGGGTACCACCACCTGCGCCCAATCCCCTGGGAGGGCCTGATGCCCCCCTTCACTCCAGTGGTGTCCACTACTAGTTCTCCGAATGTGAGGAGCTACTCTAAATCCCACTGGAATGTAGCACACTTAGCGGGGTGAGAGATACTATCGTGCCCGGCAAGTTCCGTGCTGGGCCTGATAGTCACGTGCAAAATAGATTTAAAATACATTCAAAAAATATTTAAATGATTTGCCTCTTTTCCCATTGGTTTCCAGTACGGTCCCGACTGCGCCTGTTCTCCGACATTGGGAGACACACGCGCATCGGGAACACGTGCGAATCCCACAAAATGCCCGCCAGAAAATCTGCGGGTTGCAATGGGAGAATCACCCCCAATGTTTCTGTAGATATATAAAACTAGAACTAGCAAAAGGAAACATGGGGCCATTAGAAGTAGAGACAGTTTGGTGGAATCTTCTAGCCTCACTTGCGGCCGGAATCATCCAGTCCCATCATAAGTCAATGGCTGCCTCATCCCCCACAATGGGGAATAAGGAAATGTCAAAGAGGTACTTTGGGCTAATCTTTAATTGCCAGTAGAGCCAGAAACCACTTGAAAATCATATTCCCAGAAGATGGTACTGTCTTTGGACTATGATGCAAACTTCAGTGGGGTGTCTTGGAACACACCATATCTCCAGACAAGTAGCTGCTTTGAAAGATCTCACTCAGTAAGTTTTGAATTTTCAATTGGCAGGCATGGGCAGCAATTAAACTTGCATTTGTGACCACTTCTACAAGATTGTCCCCCAATGCTGCTCCATTGCACCTGCATCTGGATCAAATGTCCATGGCTTCCCTTCACATCTTGGGCGTGATTGTGGGGGTTCCCCCAAAGGCTGCTGCATTTGTAGCATTGTAGGCTCAGCCTCCATTACAGCACCTTGCAGCAGGAAAAGTTCCTGATGTGGAACTGATGGATGACAATGGTGCCACAATTGTTTAAGGTACTGGTGAGGCCACACCTAACACATTGTGTCCATGTTTGGTCTGTTTATCAAAGGAAAGACAAACTTGCCTTGTGTGATGTGGAATTCTGCTGCTATCCAGCAAACACATACTTCATGCCTCAATAGACCAGATGAAGTTTTCAGTTTAAAATCAGCTTTTTATTCAAGCTCTAGCTAAGAAACCTGCCTCACAAAAGTGGTTTACAGACTTCTTGAGTGATTCATGGCATGGGTAGTTTTTGTTTTTGCTTACCTTACAAGTGATTAGCATATACCAATCACAAGCGTACACTTGTTCTGAAGTCATTTATATCCAAATAAAACAAATAGTTCTGATTACTTCATGAATATAGTTAACTAGTTACAGCCGCAATATGCTTGCCTAATTATAACAATTGATCACTAATGAACCATGCCTACATAACTACACCATCCTAATATGACACTTGCTGTTGTGGCTATTACCCTGCGGCTATCAGAGTTCTCACCCCACCTCCCCCCTCCCCCACCCTCCCCACCTGTCACCCTGTCCTTTGGTCAGCTTGTTTGTGAAGTTCATCTATAAGTGTAAGAAGGTATTCACAGCAGCTTCTCAGGAAACTGTGGTGCTGTACTCAATTCACAGGGGAACTCTTCTGCATTCAATGATTTTAGTGCATTTACCCCTTCAATTTACACACTGGTGCACCAGAAGGCTGCGTTCTCAGCCCCCTACTATACTCTTTGTACACCTATCACTATGCGGCTAAATTTCCCTCTAATTCGATTTTCAAGTTTACTAACGACACCCCATAGTGGGTCATATCTCCAACAATGACAAGGAAGGGTACAGGAATGAGATAGAGAATCTGGTGAACTGATGATGATAATAATCTCTCCCTCAATGTCAACAAACTGAAGGAGAAGAGGAAGCAAAGAGGAGAACATGCCTCTATCTACATGAACAGGACGAGAGCATCAAGTTTTTCAGTGCCTAGATCACTAAAAACCTGTCCTTGTTCCCCCATGTGGACACTATAGTTAAGAAAGCCCACCAACACCTCTATTTCTCAGAAGACTCAGGAAATTTGGCATGTCAGTTATGACTCTCACCAACTTTTACAGAATCACCGTAGAAAACATTCTTTCTGGTTGTATCATGCCTTGGTATAGCTCGTGACTTTCCCAAGACCACAAGGAACTACAAAAGGTCACGAATGTAGCCCAATACATCTCACAAACCAGCCTCCCAACTGTCTATACTTTCTGTTACCTCGCAAAGCAGCCAGCATAATCAAGGACCCAGACAATCTCGCTTCCATCCCCTTCCGTTGAGAAAAAGATACAAAAGTCTGAGGTCATGTACCAACTGACTCAAGAACAGCTTCTTCCCTGCTGCCATCAGACTTTTGAATGGACTTCCCTTGCATTAAGTTGATGTTTCTTTACACCCTAGTTATGACTGCAACACTACATTCTGACCTCTTTTTCCTCCTCTATGAATGTTATGCTCTGTCTATATATTACGCAATAAACAGTATTGTTTATTGTATGCTAATACATGTGACAATAATAAATCAAATCAAATCAAATTAGACTAATTCCTGGGAGATAGGGATTTTCCAACTGAGAGAATTTGAATTGATGAGGTCTATATTCACTGGAGTTTAGGAGAATGAAATGCAATCTAATCTGAAGAGGTGACATTTTTAAGGGTAGGCGTGATGAGGTAAATATTGAGAAAATGTTCCCATATCTGGGAATCAAGAACATGACATTCAATCTTAGAATAAGGAGTTGGTCATTTACATTTGAGGTGAGAAGAAATTTTGTTCACTTGAAGGGTCGTGAATCTTTGAAATCCCCTGCCCTTGGAGCATCATGAACGTGCAGTCATTGAGTAAATTCAAGCCAGATTATTTGGATTCTAAAGGTTATGGGGGCACTGCAGGAAGTTTGAGTTGACATGCAAGAACAACCATGATCTTGCTGAGTGGCAAAACAGGCTCAAATAGTCAAAAGTTAATGTTACACCGTTGTTTAAGAAGGGTGGCAGGCAAAAGGCAGGGAATTATAGGCCGGTTAGTTTAACGTCTGTTGTAGGTAAAATGTTAGAATCCGTCATCAAGGAGGAAATAGCGAGGCATCTTGAGGGGAATTGCTTGATAGAGCAGATGCAGCACGGTTTTGTTAAGGGGAAGTCGTGTCTGACAAATTTATTGGAGTTCTATGAGGATGTGTCTAGGGCGGTGGATAGAGGAGAGCCGGTGGATGTGGTCTTTCTGGATTTTCAGAAGGCGTTTGACAAGGTACCTCACAAGAGGTTATTGCAGAAGGTAAGGGGGCATGCAGTTGGGGGTAGGGTGTTAGCGTGGATAGAGGATTGGTTGTCAAATAGGAGGCAGAGAGTGGGGGTTAATGGGTGCTATTCAGATTGGCGGTTGGTGACGAGTGGAGTGCCCCAGGGGTCGGTGCTGGGGCCTCAGCTATTTACCATTTATATAGATGATCTGGAGGAGGGAACCGAGTGTATGGTGTCGAAATTTGCTGATGACACCAAGATTGGTGGAATGGCAAATTGCGCAGAGGGTGTGGAGAGTCTACAGAAGGATCTAGATAGGCTGGGCGAATGGGTCAGGAACTGGCAAACGGAATTTAATGTTGGCAAGTGTGAGGTGGTCCACTTTGGTAGGACTAATGGTAGGAAGGACTATTACTTACGTGACGAAAAACTGCAGCAGGCGACGGTGCAGAGGGACCTCGGGGTCCTTGTGCATGAGTCGCAAAAACCCAGCCTGCAGGTGCAGCAGGTGGTCAGGAAGGCTAATGGGATGCTGGCCTTCATCGCGAGGGGGATTGAATATAAAAGTAGGGAGGTCTTGCTGCAGCTGTATAGGGCATTGGTGAGGCTGCAGCTGGAGTACTGTGTGCAGTTTTGGTTGCCGCACTTACGCAAGGATACTTTGGCCTTGGAGGGAGTGCAGAGGAGGTTTACTAGGCTGATGCCGGAGTTGAGGGGGTTGAGCTATGAGGAGAGGCTGAATAAACTAGGCTTGTACTCGTTAGAGTTGAGAAGAATGAGGGGAGATCTCATTGAGACGTATAAGATGATGAATGGGATGGATAGGATAGAGGTGGAGAGACTCTTCCCGCTCAAAAAAGACAGTAGGACTAGGGGGCACAGCCTCAAGATAAAGGGGGGGCGGTTTAGAACGGAGTTGAGGAGGAACTTCTTCACTCAAAGGGTGGTGAATCTCTGGAATTCTCTGCCCGTTGAAGCGGTGGAGGCTGCCTCGCTAAATATTTTTAAGACGTGGGTTGATGGGTTTTTGATAAGCGAGGGGATTAAGGGTTATGGGGAGAGGGCGGGAATGTGGAACTGAGCCACGACAGATCAGCCATGATCTTATTGAATGGCGGGGCAGGCTCAAAGGGCTAGATGGCCTACTCCTGCTCCTATTTCTTATGTTCTTTATGTAAAAGGGCTGCTTCCAGCTTTTATTTCTTATTTTCTGAGTGTTACAGTGGAAGCTCAGATTGCTAACAATATGGCAAGAGGGTGTGTGTGTGTGTGTGTGTGTGTGTGTTGCGGGGGGGATGCGTAGTGGGGGGAGGTAATGGCATTTAAAGGGTCTTGCCATGCCTCACACTGTTTTTGCCATTTGTTCTCCAGCAGACTTGCTCCCTAACAATTCTATGTATATTAGTCCGCCACTGGCAACCCTAGAACCAGTTCCTCCTCTTCCTCTTTCAAACAACTTGTCCTGTTCTGCGTGGCCTCTGCTTGGTTTCTAAGGCATGGAGTATTTCAAGAGTAATGTTCATTAGTCATATACTCAAGCTTGGGAATACCTGGCTTGTGCAGACACCTGAAAGTCAGCAAAAATTCCTTCAGCATTTGCCACAGCACTCATTCTCTGTAAACATTTGCAATTTGAAATAGTGTTGGAAAACATCAAACACTTGTAGAATTATACCAAGTCAGAAAAAAATTAAACAGCCTTGAGGTAGTTTACGGTCCCCTGGTGAGGGATCCTTCCTGCTCTAGACATACCAGGTGTCCAGGCGGGTGTAATTAGAAGATGGCAGGAATACTAAACTGTGAAATGGCACTCCTGGTGTCAACCCAATCTATAGCCTCATGGACTGATAGATTCCTCAGTCTCCCACCTTCATTAAGTTTGGATGTCAACCTAAATTCAACACATTTTGCAACAAGGCACAATAGAAACGGCAGCTTGTAAACTTTGGAATGAAGTAGTAAAATTTTATTCTAAATAGCTTTTTTTTAAAGCTTAATTACTGGTGTCACGAGTAGGCTTACATTAACACTGCAATGAAATTACTGTGAAAATTCTCTTGTTGCTGCACTCCGGTGCCTGATTGGGTACATTGAGTGAGAATTTAGCATGGTACCGAACCAACACATCTCTCAGAATGTGAGAGGAACATCCAGAGGAAACACATGTAGACATGGGGAGAAATGCAGATTCTGCACACACAGTGACCCAAGCTGGGAATCAAACTGGGTTCCCTGGTGCTGTGAAGCAGCATGCTAACCACTGTGCCACCCTCAGCAAAGATAGCAGGCAGGGGATCTCTAGCACTGTTATATCCAGTTGAAAAGGATGTCAATATGGCCAAGCAGTTAAAAGGAGAAGGCAGCATGAACACTCCCATCTTCAAACATGGTGAAGGCAAGCATATGAGAGCGGGAGCCAAATTTTAAAACATTTTCAACCATACTGGCTGATTCATTGATCTTACTCTGTCTCCTAAGATCTTTACTATTACAGATTTGAGTGTCCATTCAGTTCATGTAGCAGTAAGAAATCACTGAATTCACTGTACATGATAGAGATAGTGTCCTTGGCAACATCTCAATTTAGTGTTGCAAACTGTGCACTAGAGACAGTCGCACACCTAGATAATTTGTTCAGGTGCAACTTTGACGCTGAAATCAGACCACTAGAAGATTGCCCAAATGTGCCTCTCCACAAAAAAACAGGATCATTTCTAGCTTGGCTAATTTCTACACAAACCCCTGTCAATTCTCATAAATGAAGGACTTATCAATATTGCCATCTACGTATACATTTTCAGCAATCTCAGTTCAGTCTCTTCAGATTTCAACAGAATCCCTTAGTTCATGACTCCTCATAGTTAGATTGAGACATAGTTGCAAAAGATGAATTTTAGAAGAGGGGTAAGAGTAGTTGCCCGTGAGATCAAAGGTAACAAAATTAAGGTCAATGAAGCTCAGAAGGGAAAACCCAACTGTGACGAGAGATGTGCCAGATATAGAGCATCGTTCATTGAGGTAAATCATCAAAGCCCTCAGAGAGTTGGGATTTTTCTGGTATGTCTTTAACACAACAAATGTTAGCTGCTTCTTCATAATGTCAGGAGTTGGGAAGTTTACTGATGATTCTACATTGTTTAGCTTTATTCCCAATCTTCTGCTAACGAAGCAGGCATGCCAAACTATAGTCGGGCTTGGATGACATCCAGTTTGAACTGAATCATGTTGTGTAACATTTACTTCACAGAAGGAGTAATAAAGTGCCAAATTTGAAGACAAACTTCATCATGTCCCTCAGCATTCAATGCATCATCATTAACAAAACTGACAACCAAACTTTTGGCTGTTACCATTGATCAGAAACTTTTTTCTTTATATAGAATCCTACAGTTAGAAGGAGACTACTTGGCCCATCAAATCTGCTCCAACTTTCCAACAGAGCTTCCTACCCAGACCCTGAACCCGTAACCCTATGTATTTACATCACTAATCCCCCATAGCCTACACATCTTGAGATGCTTAAGGGGAATTTAGCACAGCCAATCCACCTGACCTGCACGTCTTTGGACTGTAGGAAGAAATCTGAGCAGTCAGAGGAAACCCACATAGACACGGGGAGAATGTGCAAACTCTAACTAAGGCTGGAATTCAACCCAGGTCCCTGGCACTGTGAGACAGCAGTGCTAGCCACTGTGCCAATGTATCTGTATGAGTTATGTCAGTAGTATTGTTACAGAAATTGGGTATAGGTTGAGTATCTAAAAAGTATCTCCCACCAAGAACTGGATAATGCAAATGGATTCACTGCAATAACCAAGACTTTCTCAGAGTCACACAACATCCTGACTTGGAAATATTTCCATTCCTTCTGTGTCACAGGGATAATAATTTGGGTTTATCTATGCGTCACCAAAAAGCAGAGATGCCTAAAGAAGAAGGTGCACCACTATTTCAGGTAAGTTGGAATAATCAACAAACATGATCCTGCAAGCATTACCCCTTTCTGAGTACAAATTACAAACAAAAGGTCATCAGGGTGACTGTGTGTGTGTGAAATTTGTGATTAAGCCATTGACAGATGATTAGGATTCGGTGTTCCCCACGGTGTTCAGATTAAATTGGAATTGCATGTTCAGGTTGGACAAAAAAAAACTTTTTCAATAGGTTTCACAACATCAAATACCTGAGCTGTGAGTTGAATTTTGATGCATTGGTGCAAGTTTAGGGGTCAAATATTGACCAGTATATTGAACGTAAAATAAGGTCAGGATTTAGTTAGTTTATTTGGAACTGGGTCCATATTAAACATGATTCTCTGTGCTGGGTCTCCTTCTCAGGCTGTGACATCCCTCATGTATAGCCTGAGTGAGGTGGGCTACCCTACTGTTTGACAGAAATGGGGCCACCTGAGGATTCAGCTATGCACCATGATTTGGTGCTACTGTTGCCACAACAAAGGGTGCCAATATGAATTGTTCTGAATCTTTTGGGAGAGGGTGTTGCCAAAGCACTCCACCCACTTGCAAGTCACACACCTCATGTAAGGTCCTACCTCAAGCTTCACTCTCTTGCTGGGACCTGAGGCTTACCTCCAGACCCAGAATGTTTTGTTTAAAAGCTTCCCTCACCTTGCATGTTCAGGTTCAATAACCTATAGATTTCAGAGCATTAGTGTATATTGTCCCCCTTTAGAATAAAAAAAATCAAAGCCTCTTAATTTCAGCATGGTTCAGATAACCCCACGGCCTGCATGGGGAATCACAAATTGACCTCCCTGTCGGACCCGTTGAATACGAGCTCCCTGGGGATTGGTAATTAACTAGCTAGGTGGAACTCAAATACTAATCCCTGTATAAAGCAGGCCCCTGAGTGGCTCCATTATTCCTTTGTCCCATTTGGGATCTGTTGTGTTCACCACACGCTTGTGGTTTTTGCTTTACTTTATTTTATGCAATAAAGCAATGTTCCTTCAAAGCCGACTCCTGGAGTTGTAATGGTGTGTTGCTAGTGGGGATATAAGGAGATTGAAAGCATATGCTTTATGTTAAATTCATGGTGATGTTTCTCAGAGTGTGGCACCTGAGTTATAGAAACCCAAGTTGTATCTGAAACATTGTGGATATGATATATTCAGTGCATTTTTTGATGCATCTGTTTCTGTTGTCACTAGGCAGGGTGACTTTGAGCAGACTATTGTAAATAAATCTTGCAGCTCAGCAAAGATCTATATCCATCAAAAATCTTTTGTCTGTCTTCAGCAACTTTGAAACTCCTTTTAGTGAATAAGCCTCCAATCAATTTATTTTTCACACAAAAAAAAACAAATTGAATCCCAAAACACAAACAAGAGGGCAGAGATCTAATACAATCAAAAAGAATTTAAAGTTATTTCATCACCTTGAAGTGTAGTTCTGGCTCTGGGTCTTTGTTTAGGGTTTGTTTTGAGTTGTACGTTGGTTATTGAGTTATCATTGTTTAAGGGCTGTACACATCTTTTTTTGAAGCTTTTTTCTGCTTCTCCTTACTGCCTGCCATACATTAGCAAGAGACAAAAACTCAAATGAAGATTTCCCACTTCACCAGCTCCCTCCTTACCTTCAAAAACTTTCTCCAAACTTACTTGTTTGCCCACATCTTCAATGTCCTCCATACATGTCTCTCTACAACAGGTGCTGTGACTTTCAATTTCATAAGAATATAAGAGCATAAGAACATAAGAAATAGGAGCAGGAGTAGGCCATCTGGCCCTTCGAGCCTGCCCCGCCATTCAATAAGATCATGGCTGATCTGTCGTGGCTCAGTTCCACTTTCCAGCCCTCTCCCCATAACCCTTAATCCCCTCTCTTATCAAAAACCCATCAACCCGCTTCTTGAAAATATTTAGCGAGGCAGCCTCCACCACTTCAACGGGTAGAGAATTCCAGAGATTCACCACCCTTTGAGTGAAGAAGTTCCTCCTCAACTCCGTTCTAAAACGCCCCCCCTTTATCTTGAGGCTGTGCCCTCTAGTCCTACTGTCTTTATTCAGTGGGAAGAGTCTCTCCACCTCTATCCTATCCATCCCATTCATCATCTTATACGTCTCAATGAGATCTCCCCTCATTCTTCTAAACTCCAACGAGTACAAGCCTAGTTTATTCAGCCTCTCCTCATAGCTCAACCCCCTCAACTCCGGTATCAGCCTAGTAAACCTCCTCTGCACTCCCTCCAAGGCCAAAATATCTTTGCGCAGGTGCGGCGCCCAAAACTGCACACAGTACTCCAGCTGCGGCCTCACCAACGCCCTATACAGCTGCAGCAAGACCTCCCTACTTTTATATTCAATCCCCTTCGCTATGAAGGCCAGCATCCCATTCGCCTTCCTGACCACCTGCTGCACCTGCAAGCTGGGTTTTTGCGACTCATGCACAAGGACCCCGAGGTCCCTCTGCACCGTCGCCTGCTGCAGTTTTTCGCCACGTAAGTAATAGTCCTTCCTACCATTCTTCCTACCAAAGTGGACCACCTCACACTTGCCAACATTAAATTCCATTTGCCATTTCCTGGCCCATTCGCCCAGCCTATCTAGATCCTTCTGCAGACTCTCCACACCCTCCGCACAATTTGCCGTTCCCCCAATCTTGGTGTCATCCGCAAATTTCGACACCCTACACTCAGTTCCCTCCTCCAGATCATCTATATAAATGGTAAAAAGCTGAGGCCCCAGCACCGACCCCTGGGGCACTCCACTAGTCACCATCCGCCAATCCGAATAGCACCCATTGACCCCCACTCTCTGCCTCCTATTTGACAACCAATCCTCTATCCACGCTAACACCCTACCCCCAACTCCAAGTCCCCTGACCTTCTGCAATAACCTCTTATGAGGTACTTTGTCAAACGCCTTCTGAAAATCCAGAAAGACCACATCCACCGGCTCTCCTCTATCGACCGCCCTAGACACATCCTCATAGAACTCCAGTAAATTTGTCAGACACGACTTCCCTTTAATGAAACCGTGCTGCGTCTGCTCTATCAAGCAATTGCCTTCAAGATGCCTTGCAATTTCCTCCTTAATGACGGATTCTAGCATTTTACCTACCACAGACGTTAAACTAACCGGCCTATAATTCCCTGCCTTTTGCCTGGCACCCTTCTTAAACAACGGCGTAACATTAGCCGTTTTCCAATCTTCCGGCACTTCCCCGGAATCCAGCGACGTCTGGAAAATAACCACCAATGCATCCACTATAACCTCCGCCATTTCTTTCAGAACCCTCGGATGCAATCCATCCGGTCCTGGGGACTTGTCCACAATCAGCCCCTCCAGTCTGTCGAGCACCGCCTCTCTAGTAACAGTAATGTCATTAAGACCCTCCAGTCCTACCACCTTTCCATCGCTAACACCCGGCAAATTATTCACGTCCTCCTCCGTGAAGACAGAAACAAAAAAGTTATTCAATACCTTAGCCATATCCCCATCCCCTACCACTAGGTCCCCTTTCTCATCCTCTAAAGGACCAACGTTCACCCTAGCCAGCCTCTTCCTTTTTATATATTTATAAAAACTCTTGCTATCCTTTTTTATATTAAGCGCTAGCCCAGCTTCATAGTTTCTCCTACCCTCCTTTATCAACTTCTTTGTCAATCTTTGTTGACATTTAAACTTCTCCCAATCTTCTTCTCGCCCACTACTCTCAGCTACTCTAAATTCCTCCGCTTTTAATTTAACACTTTCCTTCACCTCCTTCGTTATCCACGGCTTATTACCTCTCCTCCTACAGTCCTTTTTGACCATCGGAATAAATTCCTGCTGAGCACCAAGAAAGATCTCCTTAAAGATCCTCCACTGCTCCTCAGCAGACCCTCCCTCCAACGCACTCCCCCAGTCCACATTCGCCAATTCTTCTCTCATCCTACCGTACTCCCCTCTATTCAAACAAAGGACGCATGTCCGGGAACCCACTTTCTCCTCCTCCATCTGCACCAGAAACTCCACCATACAATGATCACTCTCCCCAAGAGGATCCTTCACCGCAAGGTCCCTAATTCTACCCGCCTCATTACATAGCACCAGATCCAAGATAGCTCGCTCCCTCGTCGGCTCCAACAGGAAAGACATGTGTGTTGTTACTGTTTAAATATTATGGTCTTGACAAGTGTGAATGATTGCGAAGAGAAGTCTAAGAGATTTTGAATAACTATGATGCAAAATACTGTAGTAACAGTTTCAACCAGAGGAATAACTTCAATTTATCTAATCCATTCAATCAAAGTCTTCTGATGAAGAGGCATAGAGTTGAAATGTTAATCCTAGCTTCCTTTCTTGACAGCTGCTGCCTGGCCTGTTGAGTTTTTTCAGTATTTTCTCATTATCACAGTCGTTCCTTAGTGCATTTTAGTATCCTACAATTCCATGTGTTGACAAAAATATATCTTGCTCCTTCTTGAAACCCGTCAAGAATTTTTTCCAACAGCCCTACCAATAATCTGTTCCACAAATTTACCATTCATTTTGTAAAAAAATCCTTCTTTCTTCACTTCCTATTCAATTTGTTGTCCTCGATTTGTAATTATGACATACCTGGAAATTAGCATTTCCATTTGGATACACTTGTTGCAATTTTAAACAATTCTATTAAATCCCTTCAATGTTCTCACTTTCAAAAGAGCAGAGATCTGAAATAATCAAACTTTTTCACAAAATGTCGAGAATGGTGAGCTCCTAAGCTCTGGTTTAGTTGAAAAAGTTGCAATGCATGGACATGCTCCTTTCACTCTCCACTTGATTCCTTTGGTGGAACATGAACAGTATTGTGATGATCAATGGCTTTGGAGAATAATGCTCTTCAAGGATCTTTGTCAAGTCATTGTTAGTTTTGTTCTTTGCTTTGCTGGATGAACGGAGTTCCAGAGCAAATTATAGGTTTTACTTCCTATTGTACTGAGAAAAACTGGTATGAGCAACTTGTTTGCAATTTTATTTGCTTTTACAAAGTACTGAAAATGCTTGGCATAGGAATCCATGATTCATTTCCTTCATTTAAAAGCCCCCTGGGTCTAAATTGATCTAGCATTTCTCTTGTAGGTACCAGCGACTCAAGATTGCTCCGTATTTATATATTTTACTGTGTTCCCACTACTCCCCTTTTTATCCTGGAGACTGTTGAATTGATATTATTTTTCATCCAACCTCAGATGTATAGCCAAGCCTCCCTTTTTACAAATATGGCAGATACTGTCTGGAATCTTTCTTATCTCTGATGGGAAAAAAAGACCCCTCTCTTAAAATCGCACAGAGAGCTTTTTCTTACTTGGTCTTCCTGGCATTGCCACTTAAATCTGTAATCCTGATTCTGTTTTTCCCTATCTTCTAATATTCAAAGTGTGAGGACCCACAATGTTTTATTTTCCTTCCTGGGATTTTTTGTTGATGTTCCTGTTGAACAAGACTTGCCACCGATTTTCTTCCGGTAATGTTTTAACTATGTTACAGGATGTGGGTTTTAACAGAAAGGAAATACATGGTTTGGACACGTAGGTTCAAATGAATGTACACCAGCTTTTATTGAAAGAGCTGTTCTTAGCTCTGCACAGAATCAAATTGAAAGTAAAATAATAGCCTCTGCAAACATTCTAATGACATCACCATCAAATCATGTGATCAGCACATAGAGCAACCCACAATCCTTTTAAATAAGTAGCAAGATAAGAGATTGGCAGGGGGAAATGAGGGATGTTTAGGAAGATAATAGATGTTGTAGGAAAGTTGAAAATATGACTTCAATATGATGACTTGAAATTAACATGGCGAGTTTTGTGTTTTCAAAAGGACTAGTAAGACATATTAGGAGTTGGTACAGCATTATTTGGTAAAAAGTAACTAGTTACCATTCTGGATGTAGTATTGCATCCCTTTAGAAAGAAAACTGACCAGTGAAGGAACAAAAGTTAGTTATGGGAATATCCGATAGGCTTCCAAGTAATAAATTTCCCATTTTTGTGGGAATAAGGCAGCCTTGTACCAAATCGTCAGTAGATTCCTAGGGATTTTAATCTTCTTCATATTGGCTGCAGGGTACAATGGGAGCGACCTACTTGCATGTGGGAATTTATTCAAATTCTGTTATTCTTATTTCTAAGCAGTATGCTAAGGAGCCCTCAAGGGGTAATATAAGATTAAATTCTAAGAAGCGATGAGGAAATAATGAGAGTAAGATCCGTTTGCTTTAGGAACCAAGTTAGGAAAGATATGAGGGAGAAAAGAGGGCATACAAATATTTAAATGTTTGGGGAAAGAATACAGCAGCAAAATCTAGAAAGCAAGGCTGAGAATGCTAATAAGGGCTATAGAAAGAACATGAAGAAAAGACAGCTGGAAACTTAATGCAGAATGATGATACATTCTTCAAATGTGTCAAGAGTAAACACAAAGTGTCCAATGAAGAGTTGAATCGTTAAAATAGGATGCTGTGGAAATGTTTTCTGAAGATATTGAAGTTGCTCTAATACTGAACGAGCATTCACAGGAGAGACAGGAGAAGTAGATGGAGTATCAGAGTTCAAGGTGGATATACGCTGATTTATTTTTAAGTATTGAGAGGCATTGGGAAGGATGGTGAATTTTAAAGTAGGTACAGCTCCGACAACTTTCATTCAAGGATTCTAAAGGAATAGTCTCAAATAATTACTGTCTCTCTGCCTCACAGCATAAGGGACTCAGATTCAATTCTGTCCTCGGTCACTGTCTGTATGGAGTTTGCACATTCTCCGCATGTCTGTGTGGATTTCCTCTGGGTGCTTTGATTTCCTCCCACAGTCCTCTGGGTTAGGTTGATTGGCCATCCTAAATTGACCCTAATGTCAGGAGGACTAGCTGGGTAAACATGTGGGGTTACAGGAATAGGGCCAAGGTGGGAATGTGCTCAGTACAAACTTGAAGGACAGAATGACCTCCTTCTGTAGGGATTCTATGATTCTATAATGAGGGACAATCCAGACAGCTATGTGCTATTCCAAGACAGTCCATATCCTTTTAAAAGTCAAGAGCCATTCTTGATAACTATATGTAATTAAAATCTGATGATAGATTTATTAAAGAGGGGGAAACAGTAAAGGTGCCTTGTCTGGTTTTGAGTAGGTATTTATACTCTTCCACCTAAGAGGCTGACCTTCTCGTGCCTGAATGGGAATAGATGCGGCAGGCTTTCCCAAATAAAGGCAATGTTGGGGTCTAGGGGTCAGAATTCAAGAACCCACTCATCTCCACAAGATTCTGCCCCACATTTGTGCTTTTGTTTCATCTTTTTGAAAAAGTTAGTCATTCGAGTGAATAGAGGGAAGAATTTTGTTATTTACCCAAAAAATTTTGGGAAATAAATCAGAACATTTACTGTATACTTTACGAATAGGCTTAAGGTCACCACTTTGGTCCTGAAAAGCGGCCAGTTTACTTCAGATTATCCTGGAAGAGTAAGCCGACTGAAAAATTGGAGTAACAGTTGAAGTTAGCCTTTGCACACTATTACTAACATTAACAGGATGTTGCCGTCAAGCTAAAAAGACATTCAGCCTATCACACGAATGAGTAATGTGGAGCATGAGTTTCAGTTTCAGATTCTAGCTACGTGAGCCAAATGTTCCAATGACTGGTTGATTGAACATCCTTTTAGCTGTGGCAAAAGGCAAAGCCCAGACTGTACCCAAACAGCCTGTGAAAAACTCAGATTATAGTGTTCAACTTTAGATGTGATTTCACAGCCGGTCAAAATTTGCCAAACAATCCTGACTGTGATAAAAATTTCATTGAAAACAATTTAGAATTATCAGTCAGACTCACAGTCTTGCTCAATTACGTATGCTAGAAGCCATATATATTCACACACAGGGGTGACACAGTGGTATTGCCATTTGACTAATAGAGGCAGGGTAATGCTCTGGGGACCAGGGTTCAAATCCCGCTAGACGATGGAATTTAAAAACTCAATAAAATATCTGGAGTTAAAAGCCTAATGATAAAAATGAAAACATTGCCAATTGTTGCAAAAATCCATCTGGTTCACTCATGTCACTTTAGGGAAGGAAATTTGCTGCCCATACCTGGTCAGGCCTACATGTGACTCCAGAGGCACAGCAATGTGACTGACTCTTAAATATCCTCTGAAATGGCCAAACAAACTACTCAGTTCTTTTCAACCGCTACAAGTGGAATAAAAAGGAATGAAACTTGACAGGCCAACTGGCATCAACCCTAGGCACTAGAAACAATAGCGGCAAACCCAGTCCTGTGAACCCTGTCTGTGACTTTAACAAGTGTCTCACCTGTGTCCCACAACAAGTGCAATTCTACCTGTGTCCCACAACAGGTGCAGTCCCACCGGTGTCCTGCAACAAGTGCAGTTCCGCATGTGTTCCACAACAAACGCATACCTGCCTTTGCTCTCAACAATTACAACCTCACCTGCATCCCTCGACAAATGCAGCTCCAGCAGTGTTAACCACCAGAGAGCTGCTCTGTCTTCCAACCCCACCATCACTCCTGAGAGAAGAGCTTAGCCAGCAAGTCAGTGTAGTCCTGTTGCAAGTAGACCTTGAGTGTTGTACGCATCTCAAAAGTCATGAGTGATGCGTATGCTATTTATACACATTTGGGAATCAGACTGATCTAATCTCCTGCTGGGGTAGTAAGAGACAAGACAAGATTGATGATATTTATAGTTGCATTTTAGTTTGAATTATAATGTTGTAATTCTCTGTAAAGCCTGTCTTCGATCAATGTTCAGTATTGAATGTGATTGTTTTAAAGGAATAATTAATGAAGTTTATTTGTCTCCTCACATAAACATTGGAAATGAATAAAGCTGATTGAGAATCAAATAACCCCCAGGATTGCTAGTGGGTGTAGCATTCTACTAAACCCATCACCAATTAGTTATCAGAAATGATGTTTAGCTGTCCTAATCATCCCTTTTCTCCTTACAAAATTGTATCTACTCTGACGGTAGCTCAACAGCGCTGTTTATTTTAATATAATGACCCACAGATGATAACTGCACACATTTCTTCAAGCAAACTCTTTACTGTTACTGACAAGCCCATAATATTTTTCCTTAATGATGTGTCATTTAAAGCAGCTCCAATACTGTAAAACATTCCCAAGTGTTTCACAGGACTGGAATCAGATAAAAACTTATATTAACCAAGGACAGAGATATTATTATGGGCAGAATTTTCCTATCCTACCCACCATGGCAGGACATGGACCATGCAAAGGTCCATTGACCTCGTCAGGATTTTCCAATCTTGGGGTGAGCCAGAAAATTAAAGAGTAGAATCATAGAGTCACAATAGTGCAGAAGGAAGCCATTTGGCCCATTGAGCCTGCTTCGACAACAATGTCACCAGGCCCTTTGCCCGTTACCCCTGCCAATCCCTTGACACCAAGGGGCAGTTTATCATGTCCAATCCACCTAGCCTGCACATCTTTGGACTGAGGGAGGAAACCAGAGCACCTAGCGGAAACCCATGCAAACATGGGGAGAATGTACAAACTGAACATAGACAGTGACCAAGACTGGAATCGAACCCAGGTCCTGGCACCGTGAGGCAGCAGTGCTAACCACGGTGTTACTGTGCCATCCCAAATCCCATGCTATGACTTAAAGATTAGTCGAAGAGGATTGCCCCAAAGCGAAGTGAAGAGGTAATGCCAAACACTGAGAGAAGATGAGTGAAAAGCACCTCAGAGAATAGTCGTAGCAACGTCCTAATGTTCTAAAGACCAGTGCCTCCAGCAAGAGTAGGAAATCTGTGGATCTTGAGCCAACTCACAAGAACAGATATACACTTCATCATGTTGTATGGCGCTACCACCGTGCTAAATGGGATAGATTTCAAACAGTACTAGCTGTGTGAATCTGGGCATCCATGAGATACAGTGGGACATCAGCAGCAGCAGAGTTGTATGAACTTTAGGGAAGGAAATCTGCCATCATCACCTGGTCTGGTCTGCATGTGACTTCAGGCGAGTAAGAAGTCTCACCACACCTGGTTAAAGTCCAACAGATTTATTTGGTAGCACAACCTACCACTTTTGGACTTTAAACTGGTGGTGTGAGGCTTCTTACTGTGGCTTATCCCACTCCAACATCGGCATCTTCACATTGTGACTTCAGACCCATAACAATGTGATTGATTCTTAAATGACTTTTGAAATGGCCTAATGCGCCATTCAATGCAAGAGAAATAAGGGATGAGCAATAAATGTTAACCCAGCCAATGATGCCCACATCCCATGAATAAAAACAGTCTGTAACCTCATGGTCCATCATATTTCCCATTCTTCCATTTCCAACAAACTGGGGAATCAACCCTGGTTCACTAAATGGTGCAGAAGACCACGCCAGGAACAACACCAGACATACCTACAAATGCGGTGTCAACCTGGTGAAGATACAACACAGGACTACAAGCAAAGTGGCCCCTGAACCAATGGATCAGATCTAAAATTTGAAGTCCTACCATATCCATTTGTGAATTGAAGTGGACCCAGCAGAGGAGGATGCTCCACTAATACATCTTCAGTGATGGGGAGCCCAGCACATTAGCGCACAAGACAAGACTGAAGTATTTGCACCAAACTTCAGCCAGGTTTGCCAGATGATCCTTCTCAGCCTCCTCCAAAATGTGGTTCCCAGCATCATGGTCTTTGTCGAAGTGGAAATTTTCCTGTTTCTTGACTGTGATGGAAAGACGCAACAAAAGTAATTCCGACAAAATAACTAATCTTTATTTACGAAAGACTGCATGCAGTTTTGGCAGTAACTTGAGTTTGGAGAGCAGTTGTTATGACTTGCTAATTCCTTCTCAAGTCTGCACTTACATAAAGAATCAGTTCAATATTTAGACATAATCATTATCAGTTTGTGTGACCAGAGCTTATTCAGAAATTTGATCAGTAGTAGCGTCATGAGCAATGTCATAAATCATCGTGCAACTCCTAGAACTCTTTGTCTCATCATTCATACCTTTATATTGTCCTTTGATAGAACAGAAGAAAGCCTGTGGCTCCTTCATCCCTGACCTTGTCTTGTCTTACTCATACAGCCCTAGGTTATGCAGTGTCAGCCTTATCCGGTCTTGACCTTCTCCGGTCTTATTTATGTTTTAGGTTATGAGGAGTCAGCTTTATCAGGTCTTACAGGGGTCAGGCATTTTGGAATAGCTTGGTCAGCTTTCCTTATTTTGTACCAAACAGTTGACCAATTTTCCCATCATGCCATTCGCAGTCTTCAGTCAACTTAGTTCACTCCACATGATTTCAAGAAACTTCTGAATGCAGCGGATACCACAAAGGCAATGGGCCCTGACAATATTCCAGCATTAACACTGAAAACTTGCTCTCCAGAACTTGCTGTACCCGTAGCCTTGCTGTTCCAGTGCAGCTACAGCAAAGCCATCAGGCAGCCAATGTGGAAAATTGCCCAACTAGGTTGTGCTAAAAAAAACAGGCCAAATCCAATCTGACCAATTACCACCTTATCATCCTGCTCTAGATCATTAGTAATGTGATGGAAGGGGTCATCAACAGTGTTATCACAGAACATTTAGGGACATCTGATCATTTGTACTTATTTTTGGTTCTGCCAGGATCACTCAGTGCCTGACCTCATCACAACCTTTGTTCAAACATAGAAAAAAGAGCTGAACTCAAGCGGTAAGGTGAGAGTTAATGCCTGTGACATCAAATAAGCATTCAATCGAGTGCAGGATCAAGGAGCCCTAGCAAAACTGGGGTCATCAGGAATCAAGGGAAAAGCTTTCTGTTTGTTAGAATCATACCTAGCAAAAAGAAAGATGGGTATGGTTGCTGGAAGCCAGTCACCTCAGTCTCTGGGCATTGCTGAGGAGTTCCTCAGCATTGTGTCTGAGGCCCAACCGTCTTCAGCTGCTTCAGAGATGACCTGTCCCTATATCATAAGGTCAAAGGGGGGATGTTTGCTGATGATTGCACAACGTTCAGTACCATTTGCAACTCCTCACATACTGAAGTAATCTGCGTCTATATGCAGAAAGATCTGGACAACATTCAGGCTTGCGCTGATAAGTACTCATGTCACACAAGTGCCAGACAATTAGCATGTCCAACAGGAAAGAATGTAATCACCACCCCTCAATGACATTACCAACACTGAATACCCCACTATCAACACTTGACCACAGTTAGATGTTGATGGGGGGGGAGGTTGCACCGTGCTATTGGTTACCATTGATCAGAAATTTAAGTGAACCAGCCATATAAATAATGTGGCTACGTGAGCAGCTCGGAGATTGGGAATTCTGTGGAAAGTAACTCATTTGTCTAGCTGAATACAACTTCAATAACACTCAATCTTCCAGGACACAGACAGCCAAGTGGCATTGTGGCTGGACTAGTAATCCAGGGGCCCTGGGACTTTGTGGACCCGGATTTGAACCCCACCACAGTAGATGGTGGAATTTGAATTAATTAAAAATTTGGAATTAAATGTCTAACGAAATTATTGTCAACTGTTGTAAAACCCATCTGATTCAGTAATGTCCTTGAGGGGAGGAAACCTGGTGTCCTTGCCCAGTTTGGTCTACATGTGACTCCAGGTGCATCGCAATGTGGCTGACTCTTAAATGCCCTCAGGGATGGACAATAAATGCTGGTTCATCCATCGACACCCACATCCCATAATTGAATGAAAAAAGGGACAAAGCAGCCAGCTTGACTGACATCTCATTCATCACCTTAAACAGTCACTTCTCCACTACTGAATCATTGTAGCAGCAATTTGTACCATATTTTCTTTTATTCGCTCATGGAATGTAGGCATCTCCGGTTTGGCTAGCATTTGTTGCCCACCCCTAACTGCCTTTGAGAAGGTGGTGGTTTGTTACCTTCTTGAACCGTTGCACGCCATGTGGTTTCCAGGCAAACCTGGTGTTGAAATAGTGACACACAGCACAGTTAAGGAGGGAGTCCGTGACCCAGTGAAGGAATGGTGAGATAAGACCATAAGAAATAGGAACAGGAGCAGACTATTTGTCCCCTTTGCCGTTCAATAGCACCATGGCTGACCTGACATTCCTCATGTCTACTTTCCTGCCCTTCCCCCATAACTCTTACTGATCAAAAATATATCCAACTCAGCTTTAAATATGCACAAGGACTTTGCCCCCACAGCTCTCTGTGGTAAAAAGTTCCAAAGATTCACAATCTTCTAACATATAAATAAAGTCTTCCTCATCTCAGTTTTAAATTGGCACCCCTTATTCTGAGACTCTGTCCTAAATGCTCCCATGAGGAGAAAGGTCCTCTCAGCATTTACATTGACATGTAATTTACATTTATATTCATCCCACTGACCGGTGGAATGAAAAGGTAAGATCGGCCCCTGTGTTTTCCTGGGAATTTTTATTGTCTTCAGTCATTCCATAGACTTTTTGTATAGATTTGGTTGCTTTCTTGCATTGACCCACTTATGAGGTTTGTGGATTCTGTCTGGTATCACACACCTTGGTAATGTGACTTGTCTTGCCACAATTATGCCATTTGTTTTCTTGATGCCCATGTGCGTTTGGAGAATGCCCTATCTGGGCACACCTATGGCATACTTGCATATTGAACGATTTAATTTTCTCAGTATTCATTTTGTGTATTTTGATGCCACATCTGATTTGGGAAGCTGCTTTAGCGATCACTTCCACAGACACTGCGATCTCAACAGCAAGTTTTAATGTTAAGGAGCTTTTGGTGATCAATCATCTTTGGCTTGTTTTGTTTTGAAGTCCACAAACAAGTCTGGTGCACAGAGTGTCTTCGAGATTGGACCAGACTCACACCGTGTTGTTAGTTTCCGTAGCACAGCTACAAATTGTAGAATTGTAAGGTTGGCACGGTGGTATAGTGGTTAGCATTGCTGCCTCACAGCGTCAGGGACCCAGGTTCAACTCCGGCCTCGGGTCATTGTCTATGTGAAGTTTGCACATTCTCCCTGTGCTTGTGTGGGTTTCCTCTGGGTGCTCCGGTTTCCTCCCACAGTCCTAAAATGTGCGGATTAGGTGGATTGACCATGCTAAATTGACCCTGATGTCAGGGGATTACAGGGTAAATGTGCAGGGTTATGGGAATAGGGTTTGGGTGGGATTGTAGTCATGCAGACTCGATGGACCAAATGGTGTCCTTCTGCACTGTAGGGATTCTATGAATATTTTCACCTTTTTCTTGGCTCCGTCGATGAAATCTGAATCTCTCCACTCTGATTAAAGTTTCAGATGAGAAGTGCTCTTTCAACACCTAAGTCAATTTCTCATAAGTTTTTATACCAGGTTTGCTAGGATGGACAAGACTTTTTAATCGTGAAGGTTTTCTGTCCTACTACAGGAAAGTTGCTCCTTTAATTTCATCTGTTATCTTAATTGCAGCAAGGTAATATAGAAATCTCTCTTCATAGCTATTCCATGATTCTGCATTCTCATTGAATCATTTCATAGCACCACCTTCTCCCACCACTGCAGTTACCAGTTCTTAATTTGAATTGTCCCTTTCACTTTTCCTGCCTTCTGATTCCTTTCCTCTTCCAATTGAACTTGTATTACTTAAAAAATGTTTTTTGTTGATTTGACTGTGGTTTTAAGAATTTTTTTTTTCTCAAACACCCATCTGTTTTATAACCAGTAGATCTCAGATGGAATTTTACCTGTTTGCCCCACTCATCAATGGCTGGAGTGAATGGAGAAAATCGCATGAGAGTCGAGAATTCAGGATCATGCCCAATTTCTCTGCTCACGTGATCTTAGAAGAGCCAGATTTCCAACAGGGTCAACCTCTCACTGGAAATGGGTGAGAGACTGGATAAATTGTTTAAATATATATTTAATCCTGCTTTACATGTAATTTGTGAGCTTGGAGCTGAATTGTCTGCACTTACTTGCCTTTATGGCCTCAACGGAAAAGATTCTCTCCGGCGGGGAAAGCACCTGCTTCCCATGAACAGGGAATAGTCATCTTGGCTTTGCTGGTAGAACTGAAGGCCATTGAGGCCACCCAAGAGAGGCTGAGGGCAAGGGGGGGTGCCCCTCAGGCAGTGCCAACCTGGCAGCACCAGCCTGGCTCTTTGGCATTTCCAGCCTGGCAGCTCGGTAATTCCCACCAGGGGGGTGGGGTCTATGGGGGCAGGGACTATTGGGGGTGGGGCTTATGGGGCAGGGCTTATGGAGGTGGGGTCTGAAGGGGCAGCCGATTGGGGGGAGAGGGGCCATTGCCACTTTGCAGCTCTGATCAGAATGGGGAGGGAGGGTGGCCTGCTGCTACTCTGCACACGATCGCTGGAAGGAGGAAAGGGGGGCCCACTGCTATTCTGCAGACGATCACTGGAAGGAGGAAAGGGGGGCCCACTGCTAGTCTACAGGTGATCAATATGAGGGTGCTAGCACTCTGTAGCTCTGATCAGTTGAGTGGCGGGGGGGCCCATTGGCCTGGATATTAGGGGTGCTGTAGGGGTGATGCGGGTGCTCACAATCAGTGCCCTGCAATTGCAGGGGTGGAGGGTGGTGGAGTAGTTGCAGTATTCTATGACACTGCCTATGACAGCAGTGGCCTGAGAGCTTCCTTACTGTCTGTCAACCCTCTGCTGTTGTTATTACACAAGTGCAGAATCAGAGGTCTGCACATGCACAGTTGTTCCCTCTGCTGTTGCTATTGTGCATGTGCAGACACAGAAGTCTGCACATGTACAAAAGCTCCTTCTGCAGGCTGGCTGGTGAACTAAGCCCTGTTCACTGCCTGTAGCAGCTAGGAAGGGCCTAGCCAATATTTTTAAGGTCAAAGTCTATAGGATTGGGAGTGAAAACTCGCCTAAAATATGCATCTGTAACACTCCCATTTTCACACTAGCTGGATACTCAAAATCATTCTTGTAAATTCTGTCCTTCATCTTTAATACTGCTTAATTCTGATTGTTCTCGCACAATGTGTTGCCATTTTTGAGCTGTTGTTTTCAAAGGCAGGTTTCTTTCTCTCTTTTACTGAGTTTGAGGACCTGATGCTACAGCTCACCATGTGTGAAAGCTGGAAAACACTCCCTAGCTTTGATAAGTAAAGTTGTTTTTACACAGCCTACTCCCTTATTTCTGTACACTACTCATTTTCCAGGAGGTTTTGAGCCCACCTATTGTGTTAATTGACCAACATTACTGTTGACACAATGGCTGAAAACAGGTTTTATTTTTTACCTCCAAACCTCTAAGCACTCCAGGGATCGCACTTGAGTAAAAGGTAAGGAAAAGTTCAGAGTGTTTAGTATCAATTTTAAAATGAATATACACTCTTAGCAAAAGCTAAAAACCCTGTTTCCAGTGGCCAGATTTACTGCACTTCAATTGATGGTGGAGTGGCCTCCCAAAATCAATTCTTGACTCAAGGTTCAGGTCACTGAGAAACTATCCTCATTGTCAATTTTATGTGTTCTGTTATACATTGAAATAGTCAGCTCACTTTCACGGCAAAGCTAAAAGAATGAAAAGGTTGCCATACAGTGGGTTACTTGATAAGTTAGTGCAGCTTTATTTGGCAAGTGTTCCTTGCTTATGGTCCAGGATGGAAAAGAGGGAAAATCTCCCAAATTTTCCACATAATCATGTGATACTCTTACGTGGAGATGCATTGGTTTACCATTTCAGCTAAACAAAATAAGTGATAGCCACTCACTGGTTTATTCTCCTGGGTAATGCCTTGACAAATCAGAGTCTACTTGCCTTGGATTAAGCTTTCAAATAATGCTTAGCAGCTAACTGGCAATCACCATCAACTGGTACATTTGCTGTGGTAACACCTCTACTAATTAGGGTGCATTTGTCAACCAAGCAAAATGCTCTTCTCATACCATATAATGTTATTGTTTGCCCTGACATTGGTACTCTTATGAGTTATCCTGATGAGTACAAGATGAAAAGCTTTGACAAAATGTCATTGTTCAGTAATACTCAAAGTTAAAGTTGTTGTTTATGAAACAAAACATCCAAAGTGTGAAGTAAAAGTCGAATGTAACCTTGTGAAGAGCAATGGGTGTCAAATGCTTTCATATTAGTTCGAACTAATTAGTTCATTGGAACAGTAAACAAAAGGCACAATGAGTTTATTCTGGCTGACAGTAATGAATCTTAAAATGTCCATGTAGATGTACCATAGCTAAGAATTGAACTTTCACCTTTCATGCTGGTCACCTTAATGGTCTTTTCATTTCTTTGAAAAATATAATTGCCAGGTAGGAAAAGTAAAGCACACCAAAACACTGTATAAAGACTGTGATCTTACACAAGGTCAACAACGTTTAGCATCGCACTTTATCATGGACTTCCTGACCTAAAGTGGGACCAAATGGATTTCTGGAACCCATACTTGTGAGTAGTGAGGTCGACGAGGCAATCTTCTCAGAGCCAGTTTCTTAGCTGGCCACATCCATGTTCAATGTCTTCAAGCTTCTAATGATGCAAGCCAAAGCAGAGGACTAGCAGTAAGGCAGATAAGGTACTGCAATGCACCCGTAACATAAAGGTGCCCTTGGAGGTATGAATCCAGTTTAAACATTACGAGTGGCAAAGCTATTGAACCTCACTGTGTGGAAGGAAAGCCCCATCACGTCAAACATTTGGTGATTGTCATTCATGCCAGGACACGGAGCCTCCGACTCAGATGGCCCTCTGATTTGTTGCATTAAGGCCAACTCTACTGAGAGGAGCCCCTTGTCACAGCAAAATGCTGGCACATTCACAAAATCACCCCTACAATAATTGCAATAAGTTGTCTAGCTTCATGTGGGCGGCACAGTGGCACAGTTGTTAGAACTGCTGCCTCACAGCTCCAGCGACTCGGGTTCAATTCCCACTTGGGTCACTGTCTGTGTAGAGTTTGCATGTTCTCCCCATGTCTGCGTGGATTTCCTTCGGGTGCTCCGGTTTCTTCCCGCAGTCCAAAGACGTGCAGGTTAGGTTGATTGGATACGCTAAATTAACCCTTAGTGTCCCGGCATGTGATAGGTTAGAGGGATTAGCAGGGTAGCTAAGCAGGGATAGGACCTGGGTGGGATTGGTGCAGAATTGATGGGCCGAATAACCTCTTTCTACACTGTAGGGATTCTATGATCCATGGAGTGGACAGCCAACAGGACATTCAACCCACCCCTAGGGAAATTCCATGATGGCAAAAATGCATCAAGGAGCCAAAATCCCAAAGCAGTTCACCTTACTTTCCCAACCCCACCTTCCCCCATTCTACCTTCCCTGCTCCCTATCTAATCTCCAGCCTCCAGGCTGCCACCAGAGGGCTTGGAAAGTTCTACCTTTTGTTTTGAAATGATGAGTGTAACTTTATCATGGAGTTATTCCTTCACATTAATTGTACTAAATACATACATTAATACTACAAACATAGAACAGTTTTCTCTCCAGACGTGAAAAGTTGCTTTTCTAATGTTCTAATTTAAAACAATTACCTTACATCAGATATTGATTAAACTTGTGTCAGCAAATTTATCAACTGGTGGTGTAAAATTATTAGACAGCTTCTTTCATACACTTAATTACGGCTGGGCAATGAGAATATGTATTACTGCAAAGCAATCCATTGATTTGTAAAAGCCTTCTGTATAATACTTAAGCCTCCTGCAAGCACGAAACATTACTGAGGTCCCAAGGAAAGCAATGATATTTCACTATGGCCCCAGGCTTGCAGAACTTTTAAAGGAAATCAATGAAGACTTGAATGTTTTAAATCAAGTATAAACTTGGTGCAAGAACTCAGCATGCAATAATCCTCCAATATTTCCAATGGGCAACCAATGTGTTTTGATTCAAAGTATTAATCTATGTTCATTTTAAGCATGTATGTTCAATATTAGGAATAAAGATTGTCCAGCTAGTTGAAGAACTGTTTGTTCTATTGGTAAAACAAATTCTCTCAGGACATTGAGCAAATGAATGTATGTTGAATTGCAAATTCATCATACTTCTTTGTATTGCTCAGGCAGAATTAGAACATTATTCATACTGAATCATTCATTAACCCGTCTGAGTTAATTTCCATATGAAAAGGGTCATTTTACTTCACTTACATTTCAGTTACATTTATACAATATGTTAACCCATTCTTGAAACTAATCAAAGGGGGTGAAATCCCAATTAGCCCATACTGTTAGTGGGAGTCAAGGTGGGGGACTTCCAGTCACCAGCCCAGCCCAAGTCTCAAATCAGATTCATTAATGTAAAGAAGGGGATTGGAGTACTAATGTGTTCAATGGCCCTGGACATTTTCCCGATTAGGAGGGGGCAGGAATATCAAAGTGGCACTTTGTCACTCTATCAAGACAACAAGGGCTGCTGTTGTTTCAATGTAACCAACATGCCGGGAAGGTCAGCTGACCAACTGGCCCGATAGAAATAGGAAAAGTGAGGATTGGGATGCATGTATGACCCAAGGCATAGCCATCTAATGATGTTTCTTTACTAAACATTTACGTTAGATTTACTTTGAGAAATTATGTTTTTATTTATTATTGCTTGCTACTGGATAATTCTAACTGCTGGTGAACAGCTCAAACCAAAGGTCCAATTATAATAATAAAACCCGCCCTCAGGAAATTAATGCTTTCCTCAAGTTTCATGTTATAATACCAAATAAAAGAAGAATTATCCTCAGGTGTTCTTCCTTCTAATGGTGGGCTCTTTAAGTTTTACTATTAATCCTTTTTTATAAAGGATTAAAGGGAATGGGGTGAGATTAGGAGTTGTAATACTCTCTATGATTGGCCAGTTTTGTCAGTTTTAAAATAATGCTGGTGTCCCTGAGTCTTCTCCAAAACATGATGATACTCAACATATTCAGAAAAGGGATAACTTTCACTTCAATCTGGAAGTTGCAATCTATTATCTGCTTGTGCCTTTTCACTTGGAGAATATTAAGGTATAGGGATAACATTTTTTTGATTGTTTTTAGATTTCTTTTGAACTTAACAATTTTCAGCCAGCCATGTTAGATTTCAACCAAAACGATTTTGCTTACAAGGCCAGGGGCTTGCAGTAGCAAAATGGCAACACTTCACATTCCGTTATCCCCATGTCTACATGTGTTTCCTCCGGGTGCTCCGGTTTCCTCCTGTTGTCTGAAAGACATTCTGGTTAGGTGTATTGGCCATGCTAAATTATCCCTGAACAGGTGCCAGAGTGTGGCGACTAGGGGATTTTCACAGTAACTTCATTGCAGTGTTAATGTAAGCCTGCTTGTGACACAAAGAAATGAATATTTATTTAATAAATAAATATTCGTTAACTTGCATGTTTTAAAGATATATTCCTTGGGGCTAAAAGGATCAAGGGATATGGGGGGAAGATGGGATCAGGATATTGAATTTGATGATCAGTCATGATCATAATGAATGGTGGAGCAGGCTCAAAGGACTTAATGAACTCCTCCTACTTCTATTTTCTATGTATGTTTTTATGTATATCCTTTAAGCTCATGAACACATAATCTATCTGTTTTTCTATGTCAAATTCTGAAGCTCAGTTGTATTAATTTGCTGCAGGCCTCTTGTATGCTAAAACAAAACCATCTGTCCTCATGTGAAATCAGATTACAGGCTCAAATGCATGGAGATTAACTTAATTACTGCTATTGTGGTATTGCTTTTACCACTATTACCACAGAATTACCATCTAGGGAGAACTAATTGAAACAAAGCATTAGAAAATAAAATGACAGAAGAAAAGCCCATGTTTTTAATAATGGGCTTAATATTTTAATAAAATAAATCATAGAATTCCTGCAGTGCAAAATGAGGCTATTTGGCCCATCGAGCCTGTATTGACAACAATCCCACCCAGGCTTTATCCCTGTAACCCCCACACGTTCCCTGCTAGTCCCCTGATATGAAGGGGCAATTTAGCATGGCCAATCGACCTAACCTGCACATCTTTGAATTGTGGGAGGAAGAAACCCATGCAGACGTGGGGAGAACATGCAGACTCCACAAAGACAGTGACCCAAGGCTGGAATTGAATTTGGGCCCCTGAAGCTGTGATTAAGCAGCGCTAACCACTGTGTCACCATGCAGCCCCCCATATGGAAGTTCTATCAAAGGGCCATCTTTTGCTGTGAGCATTTAAAATAAATGATTGACTTTATTTAAATTTATCAAGTAGTTGCTTATTTCTCTGCAAAACGAGCAAAAACAGAATCAAAAATAACCTCCAGAATTGCTTAATACAAAATAAATCATAGAATTTATAGATTGTTTTATAGATTACAAAAAAATCAATTATGAATAACAATTTGGATCATAAAACAGTTGACGATAATTAAAATTAACATTAGAAATGTGAAGAAAATAACATTCTTTAAAATCTCAGAACTCTAACTAATAAGTTGTTCCTTTAGGAATCATATTTGAATGAGTTGACTTTTTGGTCAACACCAAAAGTAAATTGCTAGTTGTACTTTAGCTGTTGTTTATGGTTGGGATATCATTCTTTAAGTAGCCTTTGCTTCAGCCCTCTCAACAACCTGGGTATCCTTTGATTTTGCTGCTCCAACATTGACATTTTTTGCTCTGTCTTGTTTTCTGATCTCAGGAATCTCAGTTATAGAACAGGCCCACGAGTGATTGCCTTGACTTCCTTCCAACACATTATTTGATTACACTTGACCACACATTTGTTGGCCTTTCAGCCTGTCTTTATTCACTGGTAATGTCCCTACCCTTTTGATATCATTGATTTTACCTCTATGTAAAACCCTTTCTTTCAATCCTCTGTTCTTTAAAATTGATTTGGGGGATGGTAGCATAGAAGTAACCTTAATGGATGAGTGGTCCAGGAACACAACTTTAAATCCTACCACGGCATCTGGAGGAATTTAAATCAAAGGAATTAGTATGTATGGAATTTAAAAAAAAACTCAACTCAGCAATGATAATCATGAAACTATACGGTTGTCACAAAACCCTTAGTTCATTCATATCCTTCAGGGCATTCCAGATCCAGTCTGGTCTACATGCGATTCCAAACTCACAGTAACGTAGTTGACACTTAACACTCTGAAATGGCCTTGCAATCTGCTTGGTTGTATCAAATGGCAACTGAAAATTTCTTCTTCAAGAGGTGGCTTATCATCTCCTTCTTAAGAGAAATTTGAGATGGACAATACTAGATATAGATGAAAATGTAAGAGGAACGTGAGGCAAGTTTGCAAACAACACCAAGTTTGGTTAATCGTGAAGAAGATGGTTGGAGGCTACAGGAAAACACAGAAGGGTTGGTCAGATGGGCAGAGCAGTGGCAGATGATATTTAACCCTAAAAAGTGAATGGTGATGCACTTTGGAAGAAAAAACAAGATGAGGGAGTATTTAATGAATGGCATGTACTCGGGGGTCATGCGTGGGCTGCTCTTGGATGTTTCAAGAGTAGCCTAGTGCTTAAAACTGGACCAGCAGATGGGCACCACAACAGCTCTGTGACTATCACTGCTAGCTGTGCAGACACATGGATTTGGGCTAGTGTCTGTGGGAGTTTGCGCATTCTCCCTGTGGTTGTGTGGATTTCCTTCGGGTGCTCCGGTTTCCTCCCACACCCCAAAGATGTGCTCTTAGGCTGATTGGTGTAACAAATTGTCCCTAAACTATTCTCCCCTGAATCTGGTTACAATAGGGGTACCATACGCATACACACGGGTCAAAGTAGGTGTAGGAAAATGCTTTGTTAAGATGGCGGCGTGGGCTCGTTGGGCCAAAGGGCCTGTTTCCCATGCTGGGTTGTTCTTTGTTCTTTGAGTTTCTATGGGAAGCTCAGAGGAACAGAGATTATTCACGTATCCCCTGAAGTGGGCAGAGCCGCTGAATAGGATAGTACAGAAGGCATATATGGCACATGGTTTCATCAGTTGTGGTATAGAGTATAAGAGCAAGGAGGTAATTTTGGAGATGTAAAGAATGTTAGTTAGGCCACTGTGTATTGTGGCAGTACTGTGTGCAGTTCTGGTTACCTCACTGTAGGGAGGATGTGATATCACTGGAAGGAGAATAGAAGGAGTTAACCAGGATGTTGCTTGGGCTATAAGAGGGACTAGATAGACTTGGATTGTTTCTTTAAATCAGAGAAGGCAAAGGGGGACATGATTGAGGTATATAAGATGATGAGGGTTATGGACAGTATGAATAGGGAGCAGCTGTTCCCCTTTTTTTGAGGGGTCTATCACGAGGGGGCATAATTTTAGGTAAGCAGCAGGAAATTCATAGCAGATTGTTCACTCAGCAGATTGTGTGAATCTAGAATGCATTGCCTGGGAAGGTAGTGGAGTCTGGAAACCTTGCAACCTTTTATAAATATTTGGATATGCACTTGAAGTACAATAATATTCAAGGATATGGGACAATTGCAGGAAAATGGAATTAGTGCATATTTAGTGGTAGTTATTGTCAGTGTAGACTCAATTGGTTGAAGGGTCTTTTCTGTGTTGAATGACTATGGATCTAATAAATGATAGCTACCCAGTGAAATGCCACAAGTGAATAATATAAATCACTCCCTTGCCTCTCTGTCCAAACTGGATCATGCATTGACAGAACCATTTCTTCAATCGCTTCATAATGGAATCCCTCCAGTTCCAAGAAAGAAATAACTTGTATTTAAATAGCAGCTACTGTAGCCTTAGTAAAGCACTTTATAGCCAATCACCCTTTAATGCTAGGAAAAAGGCTATCAATTTGCAAACAGCAAGATCCCATGGTGAACAAAAGACAATGAACTGACGGTCTGTTTTAATGGTGTTGACCACGGGATGAATGTTGGCCAGGAAAAATCACTTGTTCTTCCTGAAAGGGAAAGCAGGGGCTGGGGTTCTCTGGGCCTGCCATGATGGGTTCACCTGCATAAGATGAGGTGAGACATTCAAGTCTCTGTTAATTTCACTGGGACCACCAGGGAAGGGGTGGGAAAATTCCAGCCAGAGCCCAGGGCTAATATCTCATCTGAAAGGTGACCGTGCATCTTCCACTGCATACTGTACACTGGAATGCCAGCCTTGATATTTGCTCACAACTTTTGCAGTGGAACCTTTAACCCAGGAACAAGAAGGTTATACACTGAACTAGGGCCAATATTCACTTCCATTTGATGTAAGTCCATGTTCCACCGGCCAGAACACCAGACAGATTTCTTGCATTCTCCTTTCAATTGTGCTGTGGGATTTTTACAAACTCTTGAGAGGGAAGACAGTGCTTGGGTTGAATGCAATGCCTGAAAGATGGCAATTTCTTTAGTGCTACAATAAACTGTTAGTCTACAGATTATGTTACCTCTAATTTATTAAATTGTTAGTCTACAGATTATGTTAAGTTTAACTTAGTTTACGTTTGAAGTTTATTTATCAGTCACAAGTAGGCTCACGTTAACACTGCAATGAAGTCACTGTGAAAATCCCCTAGTCGCCATGCTCTGGCACCTGTTTGGGTACACTGAGGGAGAATTTAGCATGGCCAACGCACTTAACCAGCACATCTTTCAGATTCCTGGAAAAAACCAGAGGAAACTAATGCAGACACGCGGAGAATTTTCAAACTCTGCACAGACAGTGACTCAACCCAGGAATCAAACCATGGTCCCTGGTACTGTAAGGCAGCAGAGCTAACCACTTTGCCACTGTGCTGCCTTGAACAGTCTGGAGTGTGACTTGAAACTCTGAGTCATAGAGTTATAGAGTCATAGAGGTTTACAGCATGGAAGAAGCACTTTGGCCCAATTTGTCCATACTGCTCTTTTATTTTAAACTCCTAAGCTAATCCCAATTGTCTGCATTTGGCCCATATCCCTCTAAACCCATTTTACTCATGTAGCTGTCTAAATGCTTTTTAAAAGACAAAATTGTACCCTCCTCTGCCACTACCTCTGGCAGCTTGTTCCAGGCATTCACCACCCTCTGTGTGAGAAAATTGCCACTCTGGACACTTTTGTATCTCTTCCCTCTCATCTTAAACCTATGCCTTCTAGTTTTAGTCTCCCCTCACTATTTTATGGATCTCTAAAAGATCACCCCTCAGCCTCCTACGCTCCAGAGAAAAAAGTCCCAGTCTATCCAGTCTTTCCTTATAATTCAATCCATCAAGTCCCGGTAGCACCCTAGTAAATCTTTTCTGCACTCTTTCTAGTTTGATAATATCATTTCTATAATAGGGTGACCGTACACAATATTCCAAGTATGGCCTTACCAATGTCTTCAACAAGATGTCCCAATTCCTGTGTTCAATGTTCTGACAGATGAAACCAAGCATGTTGAATGCTTTCTTCACCGCTCTGTCCACCTGTAGGGGTACATGTTCATAGCACTTTCTAAGGGCTATGAACGTGTACCCCTAGATCTCTTTGTTCTGTAACTTTCCCCAATGCCCTACCATTAACTGAGTAAGTGCTACCCTGGTTTGATCTATCAAAATGCATCACTCGCATTTATCTAAATTAAACTCCATCTGCCATTTGTCAGCCCACAGCCCAATTGGTCAAGATCCTGTTACAATTGGAGATAACTTTCTTCACTGTCCACCATGCCACCAATCTTGGCGTCATCTGCAAACTTACTAACCACGTCCCCTGCATTCTCATCCAAATCATAAATATAAATGACACATAACAGTGCACCCAGCACTGATTCCTGAGGCACACTGCTGGTCACAGGCCTCCAGTTTGAAAAACAACTCTCTACAACCACTCTTTGGCTTCTGTCAAGCTTTTGACAGAGGTAAAAATGCTATCACCATCATTTTAAATGGTACCGGAAACCAGATCTAATGTCTGCGCTAATAACAATTGACGTATTCATTCGTACAACAAATGTTTCATGATTTGTTCAGTTGAATCAATTCATGTCCTGATCTTCGACTCAGATCTGCCATAAAATGTTTCACAGTAATCCATTAAATCAACCTCGTATCCATCTGTTCTGAAATAATTAACCTACTTTAATTTTCATTGTTGCATTCCCTGATATTACAACATTTCTTTTCACCAGATAAATGCTCATGTTTGTGTTAAATGTTAAAGATCTTAACATAAGTTAATACATTATAAAATATTCATTTCTCTATGCTGACATTAGTGTCTTTGGTGTATTAGTATTAAGATGATGTCATTGTTTGGAAGATGCTCTGGGTTATAAAATGAATTTAAATTGTGCTATATTATTCATAAACATGTTAGCTTGCTCATTTAAAATTCCTTTGTCCATTATTTTAACTGAATGCTTATTTTAACCCATGATTTACTACTGTTGTATAGTTCAATTCTATCCCATTATACTCAGAGTTGAATGCAGAACATTAATAAGCCTAGCAGTTCAAATTATCACAAAACAAATCTGCTAACGATTCCATTTTATTTCATTGCCACTGCTAGTGGTTAATTGTATGTCAAATTTAGTGCAGCTTTACAAGATACATTCTAATGAACAGGGACTTTAATTATGAAGTATAAATTGGGCTGCTTTTATGGATATGTATCCCAGCATAGTGGAATTTCTCATGAGAACATAGTTGTGTCCTCGTAAGAACTCAACAGTGAGGAGCAGGAGTAGATCATATGGTCTGATAAACCTGCTCTGCCATTCAATATGATCATAGCAGGTCTTGATTGATAAGGGGATCAAAGTTTATGGGAAAAGGCAGGAGAATGGGGTTGAGAAACATATCAGCTATGATCAAATAGCAGGACAGACCCGATGGGCGTAATGGCTTAATTCTGAACCTATATCTTATGGTCTTATGGGTTTCTACTCCGTTTTCCTGGCCTACTCTCCTTATCTCTCAATTTCTTGAGAGACCAAAAATCTGTCTATACCAACTTTAAATGTATTCAGTAATGGAGCAATCATAACCGTCTGGGATAGAGAATTTAAAAGATTAACCACCCTTTGTGTGAGGTAATCTCTCCTCATCTCAGTCCTAAATAATCAATCCCTTATCCTGAGACTGTGACCCCGTGTTTGAGATTCCGCAGGCAGTGGAAGCCATCTTTCAGCAACCATTTTATTAAGCTCCTTCAGAATTTGTTGGTTTCAACATGGTCACCTTTCATTCTTTTGAACTCCAGAGAAAATGCACATTTGTAAATTTGATGGGTTTCATCAGCTTTCAGGTTTTGGGTTTTTAACTGGAGACAAATCAGGATGCTTCATTTGTCTTACTTTAGTAACGCTTGTCTGGTACTCAATTACAGTTAGTGGATAAACTAGCTGGGGTGGGGTTCTCTGGTCTCCATGTGATGTGTTCCTCACAGCGGTAGGTGGTGTGCTATTGGCCAGTGGGGGGATATTCTGGTCCCACCACCATCATTGACTCCACCCTACACCTTCGGGAAACCTAAGGTAGGGCGCACTGTCAACGGGACCAGAAGATCCCATTGGTGTGATCAGCCAGAAAGTTCTAGCCAAACGTGCCTACTACCTGATAAAAGATGGCAAAAAGATAAGCAGGTTGAGAATGAGGATCTAGGATATAGCATATAGATCGGCTGGAGACTTGGCTGGAGAAATGGCAGATGGAGTTTAATCCAGACAAAAGCTAATGCATTTTTGAAGGTCGAATACAGATAGGAAATGTAAGTAAATGGCAGAACCCTTAAGAGTATTGATAGGTAAAGGGATCTGGGTGTATAGGTGGAGAAAATAGTCAAAAAGGCATATGGCATGCTTATCTTCATCGGCTGGGGCACTGAGTTTAAAAATTGGCAAGTCATGTTGCAGCTTCATAGAAACTTAGTTAAGCTGCACTTGGAATATAATGTTCAATTCTGGTCACAACACTACCAGAAAGACATGGAGGCTTTGGACAGGGCACAGAAAAGATTTACTAGGATGTTGCCTGGCATGGAGGGCATTAGATAAAAGGAGAGGTTGGAGAAATTTGGTTTGTTCCCACTGGAGCGACGGAAGTTGCAACCTGATAGAAGTCTACAAGATTATGAGGGGCATAGACTGAATGGATAGTCAGAAGCTTTTTCCCAGGGTGAAAGAGTCAATTAAGGCTTGGTTTAAGGTACAAGGAGCAAAGTTTAAAGGAGATATACGAGGCAACCTTTTTTTACACAGAGAGTGATGGATGCCTGGAACTCGCTGTCGAGGAAGGTAGTGGAAGCAGATATGATAGTGACTTTTAAGGGTGGTCTTGACAAATACATGAATAGTATGGGAATAGAGGGATATGGTCCCTGGAAGGGTAGGGGGCTTTAGTTCAGTTGGGCAGCATGGTTGGTGCAGGCTTGGAGGAGCCAAGGGGCCTGTTCCTGTGCTGTAATTTTCTTTGTTCTTTGTTCTTCGAGGATCTCAAAAGAAGGAAGGAATGAAATATTTCATATGTACTCGTGCAGTTTGATTTGGAGATCTTGACTTCAATTTGCTCGTGTTGGCAAAATATAAAAGGTTTTTTTTATGTTCACAATGGTAAAAGCACTATCTTGAAATGTTGAAATGCTTGTTGTGTTAAATTATCTGAAGTGAAAATATCGACTTGCTTAGTTTTTCTTGTTCAAGTAATTTGTGATAGAAAAGCAGCAGAATTTTGAAACAGGAATGCTATAAGTGCACAAATCACAACTACAAATTGTCAGTGGTGAAACTGGTATTACTTTTCTGCTGTTCAATCAATACTCCTTAAACCTTTATTTTTTGGATGGCACTTGTACTTGTCTTCAACTATGTAGCAATGCGATGACCAAAATCAATTTATCTGACAGAACAATGAGTACTCAACTTGTTGCTTTCTTCCACAACCCCAAAAGTTTCAAATTAAGGACTTAAACAGCAAATCCAAAGAACTGACCATGTCATTTCCTAGGTCTTAATATGTCCTTATTCACAACAGGATTGCATTATAAATACACGCTGGAAGCAGAAAGGAGGTCTTACTACTTGTACAGAAATATTAGGCATTATGCAGAATGATTTGATCCAGAGTTAGAATGTGAGGCAGCGAGCTTAACAGTGGATGGGATCATCAATAATAAATGATGCTTGCTTGAAGCAGCTGGCATATGCAAAACAAATGGGAGATTATAAACCACAAAATCAAAGCTTACAATAGAAATCTTCCGGAGGCAAGAACCATATGACAAATGGAAAAATTACTTGGGTTAAAAAAATATATATTTTCTCTGAACATTTCATGTGTATTATGTCATACTTTGGGAAGTAATAATGGCCTCTAAAAGCTGAAATGATATTGATAATGGTAAGGATTTAGTCAGTCAATCAACAAACAAGTTGTGTTTTTTATGTTATCTTTGTAGATGTGGGTTCTGGAGTCACTGGCAGCAAATACTTTCAACAAAGAGTATTTTGTTCACTCGCTCAGCAGCTGTTTCGACACTTTATGGTCTGCCCATTCTCCCAGGGATAATCCCTGAATTCCCACCACACAACTCTTATTAGCTGTGTCATCATGTTCTCATTTTACCACTTGATCTATATCTTCCCCCATTTAATTGAAACATCCAGTGGCGTAAGATGGGATAGTGTGTGCAATAGGAAACTATGCGCAGACGTGTAACATACAAGTTAAATGAGCTAACAAAACATAACGTCTATACATATACAGTGAGACATGGATTGAGCCATTGCAGCTAGTACACAGCCCATCATATCTTCTTCTACCCCCCCCTCTCCATTTTTGTAGTAGAAAGCTGAAATTCAAAAGTCAGTTCAGAGCTAAGAGATAATAAAGCCATGGAACCTTATGTTTGGCTTGCTCTCACACCCTGAGTATGTGATTACTCCGGTTGGTGGTGTTGCAATATTTCTCTGGCCATTGTTCTTAATGTGAGTGACCTGGAACATGCCACTATCTCCTGCATAAAATAGGTCTCCACAGCCTGGGGTGATTATCCATTCCCAGTCACAATTGTCTCTCAAACCTCTGAGCCTCTTCTCCTGTGTTGCCATTAAAGAGGCAATCACTACAATCATCACACTGAGTCAATCACCAATACCTCCATGGTGGGGAGAGGAGGGAGAGCTCATTTTTATTTCTGATTGAAGCAGCCTTAAAAAGTGTACTCTGATCTCTGTGGAGTGTGTTGCTGGCTTTGAGAGACACCACCCTGCCAGACCGACAGTACAAACCACTCATTTTTTTTCATTAAAAGTTTCAAGTTTATTTATTAGTGTCACAAGTAGGCTTACATTAACTCTGCAATGAAGTTACTGTGAAAATCCCTAAGTTGCCACACTCTGGCTCCTGTTCGGGTACACTAAGGGAGATTTTAGCATGGCCAATCCACCGAACCAGCACATCTTTCGGACTGTGGGAGGAAACCAGAGCATCCAAAGGAAACTCATGCAGATATGGGAGAACATGCAGACTCCGCACAGAAAATGACATGAGGCTGCAACTGAACCCAGATCTCTGGTGCTTTGAGGCAGCGATGCTAAGCACTGTGCCATCCCCCAAAGAGGCTCAAAATCTGAAGAGATAACTGGGTGTGGGGGTGATTCTCCCGGCCTGCTACACTGCTCCATTAGCATAGTACATCAGCAGAGGGCCTGTAACGGGACTCTGGACTGGCAACCAGCCACTCACGAGTCTTCCAGACCCTTTATTGTGACATAATCAGCCTCACAAACCTGGGACAGTGTTAGTCGGACTCGCTAGGGTAGAGGTTCTCACTAGCAGGGATTAAAGCTGGTCCCCATCAATGGGGACCAGGCGTGATCACCCCGCTAGTGGAGACAGAAGGCATTGAGACCCCCCTGAGAGGTTGGGGCCTGAAGATAGATCCTAGGCCCCTTTGTAACAGTAATAACAAACCTACATGCTGGCCTAATTACTGAGGTGGCTCCTTTGCAGGTGACAGATGTATCAGACCAAAGTAAAGTTGAGTCACCCAGAAGTCAAGCCATGTCCATCACATGGATTGGAGCAAGAAAACCAAGAGCTTTCCCTCACATTGACTCCCAGTGCAGTGTGCTCCTAAGTGAGCATACAAAAATATGGACTTGACAGGATGATAACCATTTGTTAAATGGAGAAGGCTTTAATGCTTTACAAGAGTTAATGTTCTTGATATTCAATGTATAGTGACTCATATTTATCTATTTTTGTAGGCAGTGATCAAAAGACTAAATAAATGGAGAATCTGTAAAGGTGAGCACATGGAATGCTTGAGTTGCCAGAAAGCATCGGTATATCATGCTGATGGGTATGGAGGGATAGCAAAGACCCTTTACAATGGATCAGCAAGATCTGTCTGGGAGGGAATTCCCCGGTCCAGTCGCCCTTGTACTTATTCTCATATAAATGCCTGCTGATTGGAAATTTACAAATCTTCCTCCCATGCATGTTACTGCCTAGTGCGCTGGACCCCAAAGTACCACCTTCATCAGCTGGCAATTCTTTAAACATCTCATTCTGCTGGTGTTTGAACGTGCTAAGCACTGAAATCATCTATATTGCTTCATCTTCATTCTTAGTTGTTTAAGCAACATTCAAAGTTTTTATTTCTTTGTTCAGCATTTATATCTTATTTTTTTTTTGCAAATTTTTCAACTCATGTTTTTAATTCCCAAATATCCTACATGCATTCTTTTTGGATATCATCTGCAACTTATTTAGGTTGCCCTCAATTTCTGAACTCAAGTCATTGATATAAATTAGGGATCAGACATTATCTCTACATCAAATCTCTACATCACTGTCCCTTCCAGTTAACAAGTACCAACTGGTTTCTAACTTTCAGCCAATTTTTTAGCCATTCCCATGTTTTACCATAAATTGCAATGACTTTTAGTTTAAGAGATTGGGAGGAAGTTCCCCCCCCCAAAAATTGAAAGTGTTGAGTTTGTAGGAAACTGGAGTAATTTGCTGTTTTTGTCAATGGGAGTTCACACTAGAACCTCCCACACTCTGCACTGCAGAGGCCACCAGCATGAATATCATTGTAAATCAGTGGACGGGGCCTATTCCCACCCAGGAGGCTGAAACCAGCGGGCCTTTGCACATGTGCAGTGGCCCTGAACTGTCAGGTTCCCATTTGTGCGATTGCTGGCCAGCTCGTGACCCCCACAGTGCTGCCCACCCCCCCCCCCCAATTCCCCCATGACATGCCCTCCCTAACCATTCCTGGTCTAATACATATCCCGGATTGCCCCAACCTCCAGCCCCTCCCCCCACCATGCCAATCTCCCACACCACCCCCCCTGCAGTGCAGAATCCTCTGCAGGCAGACCCTCACAACAGACACCACTTACCCCGGCAAGCACTCCCCTTCAGCCCACCCCAATCGCTGGCCTTCCTCCTGCCCCATTGCCCCCTATGCAGAGTGGTAACCAGACATCCCTCTCGCAGTGATTACCCCATTAGCCCCATCTCTAGGCCCCACCCCAATAGACCCCACCTCTTGGCACCGCCCATGCTCAATGAGCTGCGCAAAGATACCCCTGGGCATTGGCACTTTGCTGCTTGGCATGTGCCAGAAGGCATAGGCTAGCACTGTCCAAATACTAATGTCCACTGGGCACCAACCCCCACCGCCTGACTCCCTGGGGGCCCCAGATTGACCCTCCTTCACTTCAGTGGGGTCATCCCATGAGCTCCCCGAAAATGGGGAGCTACTCTAAACCCTGCTGGAGTGAAACTCTGGCGGAGTAGGAGAAGCTGGAGGGCTTGGAGAATTCAGTCCCAGGCCCGCTAATAACATTCAAATCATAACTTAATTGTCATTCAAATGCTCGCCCCGCCTCCCCACCGATATCCAGCATGGAGTACACCGCGCAGGAAATCCAGTGCTGGGAGATGCTAGTGGGATGCAAACATTTGTGGGGACCCCCCCGCGAATTGCCTTCTGTGTGATTCTCCACAGCAGGATAGGAGAATCACCTCCCCCTTATCTTTCATGTTGAATTTCATCAATTAGGTTTTCAAAATCTAGATAATCTGATTTCAATCTGTCAGGCCTCCATAATGCCAATGGACCACATTGATTGCCATTATTTCACACATCTTGTCCTTTGTCTTCCTTGGTACTTTGGGATAAGCGTCATCCATCACAGAGAAATGATTTATATTGAAGCATCTTTGGCTGTTGAAGAGTTCACCTCTTCCATATCAAAATTATTGTTTTCAGATGTCATATGTACTTAAGTAGGTCTCATGAAGAGACTCTGAATCTTGTATAGTTGAGCAGTAAATGTTTATTAGCCACTCATAACTAGGTACATGTATGTAGCATAAAATCTAAGTTAGAAGCTGTCTCCATTCTTGCATCTATACTCATCAGTCTACTCAAGACTGCCCACAAGAATAGGTCATGTGTTTGTTTACATCATAATGTGGGTGGTACTGTACTTGTTCCATATTAGCCTGTTATATACCAGACACTTATACTACACTCCCCCCAAGTTTTTATCCAACATATTTACAATGCAACCCATGTTTACCCAAAGTTTTTGCACTGAATGAATGGTTATCAAGCTGTAAAGTCTATTTTGCTACCCAATCACCCTGCCCCTCTCAGGTCTCTGTGCTTACAGATTCAAGTGATCTGGAAGCGTTACAATTCTTCCAGATTGAAGTTAGAGGAATGGTAGTCTCTGCTGTATTGGGTAAACCTTGTTGAATAGTATTGTGGTTTGAATGTCATGGCACTTGGCTGGTTGTCCTTAATGTTCTTCTTTCATTTGTCAGAGTTGAAACACTTCTTATCAACACCTCAGTTGTTGTTATTGATGATCATTGATTCATCTCATTCCCCATTAGGAGGAGAAGCTCTCAGCTCATCTGTAGCGCAAGTCTGTATTTTTCCTTCCTACATGTGGTCGGCCATGATGCATGTTGGTGTTTACTTTTCCAAAGTGGAAATTCCATTCCCACTAATACCATTTTACCCAAATAATTGATTACTATCTTATTTTCCAATAGTTTTTCTAACCTATGAATCCTTCCAGTCAACTCAATTATTCTGGTTAACTTCAGTTCTCTTTGTTTCAGAGATATCTGTGGAAGAGGAGGGTTGAAGAGAGGTGGAGGGGTGGCACTGTTAGTCAAGGAAAGCATCACAGTAGTGCAGAGGGAGGACAATATAGAAGAGATAGGGATTGAGTCACTGTGGGTGGAGCTGAGGAATAAAAAGGAAGAGATTACGTTGCTAGGGGTGTATTATAGGCCACCCAACAACCCGAGGTCAGTGGAGGAAGGCATTTGCAGGGGCATTTTGGATAGGTGCAGGAAGAATAGGGTGGTTGTAGTGGGTGACTTTAATCTTCCTGGAGTGAATTGGAGGGGGCCTAGAGCTGGGGGTACGGAGGGAGAGGAGTTTGTGAAATGTGTTTTGGAAGGGTCTCTAGAGCAGTATGTAACTAGTCCGACTAGGGGAGGGGCTATACTGGATTTAGTGTTGGGTAATGAGCCGGGGCAGGTGGAAGAGGTAGAGGTAGGCGAACATGTGGCTAATAGTGACCACAAGTCCGTCTACTTTAGGATAAAAATGGAAAGGAACGAGTGCCGTCCGAACGGGAGGGTGCTGAACTGGGGAAAGGCGAACTATGGCAGGATTAGGAGGGAGCTGCAGGACACTGATTGGGAGGGACTGTTAGCTGGCAAGTCCACGGTTGGCAAGTGGGAGGCTTTTAAGGGCAAAATGAAATGGTTGCAGGGGAGGTATGTTCCAGTTAAGCAGAAGGATGGGAAAGGTAGGATTAGAGAGCCGTGGATTACAGGGGGTATTGAAGACTTGGTCAGGAAGAAGAGGGAGGCGTATGTTAGGTCGAAAAGACTGGGTACATAGAGTGCGCTGGAGGAATATAGAGAGAGTAGGAGGGAGCTAAAAAGGGGAATTAGAAGGGCGAAGAGAGGGCATGAAATGGCTTTGGCTGGTAGGATTAAGGAAAATCCGAAGGCATTTTATTCCTATATTAGGAGCAAGAGAGTAGTTAGAGGGAAAATTGGTCCTCTTAGGGACAAAAGTGGGGAGATATGTATTGAGTCGGAGGGAATGGGGGAGCTCCTGAATGAATACTTTGCGTCGGTATTCACGAAGGAGAGGGGTTCGGAATCGTGCGGTCTGTTAGAGGGAGCTGAGGATCAGCTGCAGGAAGTATCTATTACGAGGGAGGAAGTGCTCGGGCTTTTAGGTAGCGTAAGGACGGATAAAGCTCCGGGGCCTGATGGTATTTATCCCAGGCTGCTTAGGGAGGTGAAAGATGAAATTGCTGGGCCTCTGGCGCAAATCTTTGTCTCTTCTTTGGACACAGGTGAGGTCCCAGAAGACTGGAGGGTAACAAATGTGGTACCACTGTTCAAAAAAGGTAGCAGGGATAACCCTGGAAATTATAGGCCGGTGAGTTTGACATCGGTGGTAGGGAAATTAATGGAAAAAGTACTTAGGGGTAGGATGTATGAGCATTTGGAGCGTTGCGGTCTGATTGGGGATACGCAACATGGCTTTGTTAGAGGGAGGTCTTGCCTTACGAATCTGGTGGAATTCTTTGAGGAGGTGACAAAAACGGTTGACGATGGGAGAGCCGTTGATGTCATCTATATGGATTTCAGTAAGGCGTTTGACAAAGTCCCTCATGGTAGGCTGGTAGACAAGGTTAAGGCGCATGGGATACGAGGTCAGGTAGCTAGGTGGATTGAGAACTGGCTGGGTAATAAGAGACAGAGGGTAGTTGTGGAGGGGACTTTGTCCGGCTGGAGGCCAGTGACCAGTGGTGTGCCGCAGGGCTCAGTACTGGGACCTCTCCTCTTTGTAGTCTACATAAATGACTTGGAAGAGAGCGTAGGTGGTGTGATCAGCAAGTTTGCTGATGACACCAAGATGGCAGGGTTGGCGGGTACCGAAGTGGATTGTGAGGTGATACAACAGGATATAGATAGGTTGGTGCATTGGGCAGATAGGTGGCAGATGGAATTTAATCCTGACAAATGCGAGGTGATGCATTTTGGAAGGAATAATGTAGAGAGGAGCTATGTGATTAAAGGTAGACAAATTAGGAGTATAGAAACACAGAGGGACCTGGGAGTGCAGGTTCACAAATCCATAAAGGTTGCGACACAAGTGGAGAATGTTGTCAGGAAGGCTTATGGAATGCTAGCCTTTATAGGAAGGGATATAGAGTTTAAAAGCTGCCGTCTAATGCTTCAGTTGTATAGAACGTTGGTTAGACCGCATTTGGAGTACTGCGTCCAGTTCTGGTCACCTTACTACCGGAAGGACGTGGAGGATCTGGAAAGGGTGCAGAGGAGGTTTACCAGGATGTTGCCTGGCATGGAGGGGCTAGGTTACGAGGAAAGGTTGGAGAAACTGGGACTGTTCTCCTTGGAAAGACGGAGATTGAGGGGGGACATGATAGAGGTATATAAGATAATGAAGGGAATAGACAGAGTCAATAGTGAGAGACTGCCCCCTAGATTGGTTACAAATACAAGAGGACATGATTTAAGGGTGAGGGGGGAGAGGTATAATTTGGATATGAGAGGAAGGTTCTTTACGCAGAGAGTTGTGGGGGTATGGAACGCGCTACCGAGTAGGGTGGTGGAGGCTGGAATGTTGGACTCGTTTAAGGTTCAGTTAGATAGGCACATGAGTGAAACGAGGATGGAGGGTTATGGTAGGGGTTATTAAATAAGGGTTAGAACCTCGGGAGATACTGGAAAGGCAGGCTTGTGATTAACGTTTTTGTCTTTTATTCCGCAGGTGGAGGTCCACCTCGTTGTTAAACGAGGGGCATGCACACGGTGGGTCGTGCGTGGGCTACTCTTAGAGGTTCCGGGAGTGGCCTAGTACTTCGTGTCGGTGTGTGTGCTTGATCCTGGACCGGTAGACGGGCACCGCAACAGCTCGGTGGCTAGCACTGCTAGCTGTGCAGATACATGGATTTGGGCCTGTGTCTGTGGGAGTTTGCGCATTCTCCCTGTGGTTGCGTGGGTTTCCTCCGGGCGCTCCGGTTTCCTCCCACACCCCAAAGATGTGCTCTTAGGCTGATTGGTATACCTAATTGACACTATTCTCCCCTGAATCTGGCTAAGTCAGGGGTTCTATTCGTAGACACGCAGGGTAGAATAGGTGTAGGGTGATGCGGCGGCACGGGCTTGTTGGGCCCAAGGGCCTGTTTCCCGTGCTGGGTTGTTCTTTGTTCTTTGTTTTTCTTTAACTCTTGTATATGTTTAGCAGCTTCCTGCTGGCATTCAGATCCTTAGAGATTCTGTCGTTCCTGGTCACTGACTGTTGTTTAGATTCTTTGAATTATTCTTTTAGATCTTCTCTCTGTATTATAGAATTTTTCTGATCTGCTTTCAAAGTCTGGCTTTGCTCTTCCATACTACAGAACTCATCCTGCATGTTTTTCAGGTGGGATCGAAGTTCAAGAATGTAATCAGTTTTTGTTGTTAGTTCTTCTTTCAAACTCCAGACATTTTTTACTAGAGGCTTCTTATGCTTTGAAGTCTATCAAGTTTCAATTGAAGTTCCAACTTCGCTGAACTTGTTTCGACAAGACTATCAGTCAAGTGTTTTAGGTCCCCATTCAGGTGTTCTCCTTCCTGTGAGTGAGGTTCTAGTGTTCTCATTAGTTCTTGATTTTCCTTATCAAATTTATCGTACATGAAAGTTGGTTCTTTGCTCTAATCAGCTTCTTCTTGGCAAGGCATAATTCCTTTGCGCTATTCTTCAAGCTCACAGCCTGTACTTACACATTGGCCAATTGTTTCTGAGGCTCTTCAAGCTCTTTTGTCAAAACCTTTATTTTCTCTTGTTGTTCTAGATACTTGTTTCCATTTCAGCCAATACAATGACTTGCTGGGTCTCAGTAAGTCTGAAGTAACCAGTGTTTCTCCTCCTCATTCCTTGGTCTTTAGCTCCTAATCTATAGTTTCTAATTTTGTATCTGTTTCTTCCTTATATGGCTGCAGATTGGAACGCTTTACTTTGCCTCCAATCATAGTCAAGTGGCTTAGCACTATCACCTGCTGTTGCGTTTCACGTAAAGGGTTGGGAATTTCAAAGGAATTTAAGTTATGATTCCTGGAATTATCTCTGCCTCTCTGGTACAACCATGTAGATAGCTAGGAAATTATTTTTCCTTTTCATAGATTTACTGGGGAGTTTCTACCCCCTTTTTAATCTGTGTTCTCAACTTGAAGATTAAAGCGCTTGTCGAAGATTTTTATTGTTTCATCAAAACAGATTAAGGACTTATCAATGCACTGCATTCAGATTATTTCATCAGGGAGTTCTCTAAATATGGCTAAAAATGCATTAATCTGGATTTCCTCAGTTTTTTTTACTTCGACCTCACAAACCCTGCCAGTTTAAAATTAGACAATTTTGCTTTAGCTTGGCTCTGGTCAAAATTGGTCTGTTAAGGCAAATTTCTGATCCACAATCATTATATTTTAGATGCCTATCCAGCTTTAGATGGTGTCAGGAAATTCAAGATGGTGCAGCGCTATGCTTCTTCTCCTGGACCTGATAGTTTTAGCAAGCTCCCACACCAATGATGGTGGTGATTTCTCTATTTCAAATTTTCAGCAGTGACCCCTGGATTAACTATTCAGAGCTATACTATTTCCCATAGTATCTAATTTTTAGGCAGTAGCTTCATCCATTCCTGGCTTTTAAACTGCTAATTATTTGCTATTTGATTACACTTTTTCCAGTCAATGAGCTTGGCTGCAATGTGGTCAGGCACTGACTCGGAACTCATGCTGTTTGCTGTGTGTACTAAAGTGGCTGTCCTCATTGTTGACTGACTTAAAGGACAGGGTTTTCCAGCTGCACTTACGCTGAAACTGGCCCTCATTCTTCTTTCCCGCCCGAGGTCAATGAACCTTTCCATGGTTCGCCTCCCGCCTGCTACGATTCCCATGGCAGGTGGGATGGAAAAAGTCACCCCAAAAGCTTTTACAAAACTCATTCTGGACATCAACTTAATTTTTTTTCAGCTCTTTTGACTCTGCACTCTCTGGAAATTGAAACTGGAATTCCACGCTGAATGTAGCCTTCTGCTGCAGTGTGGAGTTTTATACCTGCCTCTGCTTCCAGTTCTGCTTTGGAGCTTTGCTCTGGTGACCTCCTTCAGGACTTTCTCTTCTGGTGCATTTTGTCAGTTAAGGATGCTGCCTTTTACAATCTTCTGGAGTTTGAATTATTTTTTTCAACTTCTGTGAGATTCTGGATTGTTCCGATGACTGCACCATGTGTATAATGTTGGGCTGAAATTTAAGACCCTGTCATAGAGGGGCTGGGGTTGGAAAATGCAACAAGTTATTCAAAGGTCCATTGACTTTGGCGAGGAGCAGAAAATCCATCTGCTGGAAAATTCACCCCATTGAGTGGAGTTCAGTGGCACTTATGACAAGTTTCTGAATCTTATGCCGTTCACCAGTAAGTGTGTATTAACTCCTCATAACTCATGTACAGGATAAGATCAAAGCTAGGAGCTGTCTCTATGCTTGCTTCTATGCATGTCTCTGTCCAGTCCAAGTCTGTTCTCTAGACTTGGGTCATGTGTTCCTTTACATCATAGTGTGGACATCTCCTTTGCATGCCAGACTCTTATACAACAGTTACTGATTCTGCTTGAGTTATTTCAATGTCAACTCGGAGATCATTCAACAGAACGTATGCAGCATTTGGTGAAAGAAATAATACACACTGCAGGATTGCATTGCTGGAGAGATAGATTAGGAATCTACCGACATTACATTATTACTGAAAAACATATTGGTCATGTCTTATTTGGAGCACCGTGTGTCATTCTGGTCAATTAGTAATAACGGTATTATTATCCTTTATGTTACAGAGGAGAGATACACGCATAGCAAATATGAATGAGGATATCACAAATCTAATTTATGTGGCAAGATTAAAGAATTTAGATTCTTTTCTTTTGTTTAAAGAAAGGGGAATTTGAGTTGATTTAATTGACGGGATTTGATAAAATGCAATCGAAAAATTGGTTGCTGAAATACAACCATTAAATACGAGAATGGGGATAATAAGATTAGAACAAAGTGAATTTTGACACAACTGTTTTCACCTGAAGCGATCGAATAAATTACCTGTAGAAGGCCAATGAAGCAGTCAGCGTAAATAGAGCAAAGAGATAATTGGATATATTTCCTTAGAGAGAAGCTAATTAGAGATAGTTTAGAAAAAGGGGGAAGGCATTTCTGAACTGATTTCAAATATCCAAATGTTCTTGACGATGAATAAAGTTATATTAAACCCTTTTTATGTGAGAAAATTTTAAATGTCTTCCATGTTCTCCATTCCCTCCATATTATTCGTTATGTCACGTACACCATGGGTGGAATGACATCTGTGACGCACCATTCCCAATGGCAGAACAGAAAGTGGGCGTTCTTGCTTTTCGCTCGTTCCCATGCAATTGCAAAAGCAAGGTGCCAGCCACATACACAGGGGACACATTTGATCGTGTGGCAGGGGTAGCTTTTTACTGGCAAAACCCACCAGTACCTGACAATGCAATGGTTGCAGGGGGACTATGAAAGAGTCTCTTGATCAAATGGGACATCATGTCGGCGAGCTTTCAAAATATGGCTGGAGGTAATATATGGCGGGGGTCTCTAATTATGTGGAAATATACGTTAATGTATTAACACATGATCAGGTTGATAATGTTGCTGCTGAAGCATAGCGAAAATTGGAAATCATGATATTTGCTATGTGTGTATCTCTCCTCTGTAACATAAAGGATAATAATACCGTTATTACTAATTGACCAGAATGACATACGGTGCTCCAAATAAGATATGACCAATATGATTTTCAGTAATAATGTAACCTCTGTAGATTCCTAATCTATCTCTCCAGCAATGCTGTCCTGCAGTGTGTATTATTTCTTTTACCAAGCACTGCATATGTTCTGTTGAACAATCTCTGAGTTGACATTGAAGTAACACAAGCAGAATCGGTGACTATTGTATAAGGGTCTGGCATGTAATGGAGCTGTCCACACTATGATGGTGAGATTTGCAATTTCCGAGTTTTTCTGGATCTTGAGCCCCTGCCACTATTCCCACATACAGAGAGCACATCCTCAAGATTGCCTCCAATGTTGTGTTTTTGTCTTCACTTTGTGTTCAGTGTTTTACTTACCACTCTGTGGGACATGGCTGAACTTGCAGGTTTAGCTTGTCCCCTTTTTGCTATTCATGGGACATGGGCATCGCTGGCTGACCAACATTTCTTGCCCATCCGTAATTGCCCAATAGTAGAGAGCCAACCCACTTTGCCGTGGCTTTGGAGTCACATGCAGGCCAGACCAGGTAAGGATGGCAGATTTCCTTGCCTAAAGGACATTATTGAACCAGATGGGTTTTTTCAACAATTGACAATGCTTTCATGGTCATAAGTAGATTCTTAATTCCAGATTTTTTTTATTATATTCAAATTCCACTATCCGCTGTGGCGGGATTCAAACCCCTGTCGCAAGAACATAAGTTGAGTTTCTGGATTAATAGTCTAGCGATCATACCACTGGCCCATCGCCACCTCTCATCTATGTCAAGAAGATTGTCTGAGATAACTCCCAGGAGGGATAACTGCTGGGGGAATCGGCACTGCGACTGTAGCTCATTGTGGGATGGTCCCTGAAAAAGTCCTCCTCAGCGTTCCCCTTGAGGGCAGCACAGTAGCTCAGCATGGGAGGGTCTTTCTCCTAGCTTGGCACCTTACTGAGCTGGCGCTGTGCAGCCAGAGAGCTGCAGCCACCACACATCCACCACACCCCAGTTACAAGTGCACCTGCCCTGCCACCAATCTATCCCCCAGAAGCACTCAAAGCTATTAATGGGCCTGGGCTGGCAATGGTTGTGAGTCCTGGTTGAAAGATGGAGAATGATGATGACTCACTATTGTACACACTGCGATCTTGCCCCTGGTGCCACTGGTGGCATGCGGCATGGGGCACACTTGCACCAAGGGTCTGGTGGATGCTGGGGAAGGTAGGGCAGGCACTCTGAAACATGTGGCTGAGTCTCGCAAGACACAACAGATAGCACCTCTATGCATGGGAATGGGGGCCACTCAGCTCTGTTGGGGGGGGCAGGGGGGAGGGGGGTGAATCAGAGACACATTAGTTATAGCTGTGAGATGCAAATAAAACTTTATTGTGCTTTTAACATTAGTGATGAATAAACCCTGACTACTGCTGACCTTCATCCATGCCCTCTTAGTGAAATACAATTTTCTTACTTTGTGCGGTCTACTTCTTCTTCTAGCTGCCACCTTAGGATGCACATCGGAAATGGAGGTGTCCAGCTGTGATGCACGCCCTGTTGCCTGCAATGCCCTTGGCGGATCTCCTCTGGGTGGCCGGGACCTAGAGAATCCCGGCTGACTGGCGGATGGCAGTGTTTGGTGCCACCCTGTTCATCTTGTTGGTCCTGAGATGCCCAGTGAGAGGAAGAGGGGAATCGGAAGGTCTCAGGACATCCAGGATGTCCTGGGTAGAAGGCCCCGGCATGAGCTTCATCCTTCCTCCTCCCTTGGGGTTCTTAGAGGCACCAGGGACATTCAATGGGATGGAAAGGTAGCTAGACTGAGCTCCAGAAGCTCCTGCATCACCTGGTTCTGCCAGTTATGGAGACCTAGATGCATCTGCCCCATAATGTGTGATCCCTCAGCCGTAGCCCTGAGACTGGGCCAAGCTCTGGCGTCCCTCTGCTAAAGCATTCTGTGAGCGACCCAGGCTCTAGAGCCCCTTAGCAGTGGCCCTCTGAGCCTGAGCTAAGTTGTCAAGGCTCACAGCCACAGCCTGCTGTGTCTCTCACATGCCTCCACCACTCATGGCCATAGGACGATGTGCCTCCTGGATGCCAGCAACCCCCTCGCCCATGGGTCCACTGCCTCCAGGATGGCCTGAACCTGCCACCCATGAGGCCAAACCTCTGAGCCACACTTTCCACTGCGGGCGCTACCCTTGCAGTGTTGGCCTGGATCTCACACTGTGTCAGCACTATCACCTGGAACAGCATTCTGTTTGACTCCTCTAAACAGCCTTGCAGTCGCAGCATGGTTGCTGATAGCCTTTACACAACTCTCCGGGTTTCCTGATGCATCTCCACCAGCCTTGGGATGAGCAAACCCAGAGGCCCAGCGGCTGGCTTAGGGACAGCTGAATCCTGGCCTGCGGCAGACCACTTTGTACCCAAGCCCTCAGATGTGTCTGCCTCCACCTGATGTGCATCAGCGTCTGTGATGTGCTCACCAGTTAGTGAAATAGGAGCCTCAACACTAAAAGTACCCACAATGGTGATCGTCTCCGTGTTGGTGGGTTGTGTGGTAGATGCTGGTGCTATTTCAGTGGTGCTGTCCTTGGAGATTCTTCAAAGCCTCCCTCTGAGGTGTTGTCCAAGGGGTCATGGGCAGTTTGCCCCAGAGCAGAGGGAGCGGGAGAGAGGCGCCAACCCTCAAAGAGTTGGGATCGTCTGAGTCCAGAGTTACAATAAAGAATGCATGTTAGGAGGAGGTAAATTATTGTACACAGCATTGCACTTACTTCGAGGAGAACCTAGGTTGAGGGCTACACTTCTGCTCACTTGCATGCTGGATGCCGACCTGGCTGTCCATCACCATTCTGAATGACCCATCCCCCTGCCAGCTCCATGGCACGCTCTTTAAGGTTGGTCAGCTATCGCAAGTCAGGCACACCACCATCAGTCTGTGCAGTTTCCTATTAGTTATGCATGCTTTTTTCCTGTGGCATCATAAGGTAGATAACGAGCATTTATATATTGACGTTCTTGATGTGCAATGTGTGCCTGTGTCTTGAGCATTGTGCTAGCAGTTTTGGGGAAAAGGATCACCGCTGAAGGGTGCTCATTGAGGGGAAGGGGTTAGATTCTGTTCCTGCGGGAAGGGTCACTTGTTGCCTTTCAGGTGTCTAAGCAGAGTTGGAGATCCGTGCCAAGCATGTGCGGGGTTCCCAGTGGGATGCTCACTCACCCTTCTTGCTCAAAGAGGACCGTACATTTTTTTCCAACACTGCTGGCCAGAGCACGGTGTCAGGGTCCTGGCATTCACCGCTTTTGCCATTTCCTCCCACAGTGCCATGGCAGATGCACCCCTTGGGTGAGGGCCCTGGCTGGGGAAGATCCGCTCACACCTCTCCTCCATGGCATCAAGCAGGCACTCCTGGTTGGCCTTAGTGAATCTTGGGGCTGAGTTCCTTGAATGCATCTTTATGGCATGACTGGCTAAGTGTCCATTCCTGCAGCCTGTATGCAACTCTGGTTTATTAGGGGAGTGCAGGTGCAGTGACCTTGGTCAATCAAAGGCCCATTGGCAACGATTCCTTGTAGGAAATTTTGAAAGCTGCTTTTAATTGAGAATCATGCATCCCTTGGGGAAGCTGTGTCCAAGGGGGATGTAATATTCAGCGTTCCATTCGAGAGAGGGAATGCTCGCAAACTGGGGGCGTGATGGCAGCGCAGCACAAGTTGTCTTCAGGGCAGCAGTGAGGTCAGGACGCTCAAGTGATAGAGGGATGGGTACCGGCATTATCCGGATCTGTGGGGGAATGGTGTGAGCGGACAGCCATGTCCGTGTGGGGGAGGGAGGGGAGCAGTGTTTTCTGTATGGGGGGTTGCAGCCAGATCTGTGATTGGGTTGGGGGGGGGGTAGTATTGTCTGTCTGTGGGAGGGGAGTCAGCAATGTCTGTATGAGGGAGGGGGACCAGCAATTTCTGTATGGGGGAGGCAGCAATGTCTGTATGGGATGGGAGGGGGTGGCCAGTGATGTCTGCACAGAGAGGGGGGGCAGCAATGTCTGTATGGGGGTTCCAGTGATATTTGTATGGGGGGGGTCAGTAATGTCTGCATGGGGTGCGGGGGGGGGGGGTCTAGCAATGTCTGTACGGAGGGTCCAGCAATGTTTGTATGAGGAAGGGGTTCAGTGATGTCTGTATGGAGGGGGGGCAGCAATGTCTGTATGGGGGGGCCAGCAATGTCCATATGGGGGAGGAAACAGAATGTCCGTATGGGGGGGAGGGGCAACGATGTCTGTGTGGGGTTGAGGGGGGCGAGCGATGAGGCCAGCGATGTGTGTGAGGCGAATTGTGGGGCACAGCGCTGAAGTCAGCAATGTTTGTGAGTGGGGTTGTGGGGCAGTGATCTGGGTGATGGGAGATCTTTTCAGTGATCTTCCAGAGATGTGCACACATGCGGGTTCCCGACTCATCCCGCCGATTTCAGGCTATTTGGTGTCTATAGCCTCACCCCGCTGAGCTTTTAATGATATTCATGATTGTCACCTCTGCATTACACAGAGTGAGAGAGATTCGGGTCTGAAATTGAACTGAAAAAATCGTCGTGATTTACACCAGTTTTCTCACCAATTCAGCACTTTCAGGGGAATCGGGCCCCGTAATTTTGCTGCTTTTCACTTCTATCCTTCTAGAAATGAGAAGTGAAAGATACTGGCATCCTTGCTATTGTGCAACTCCATTACAAATTTAAATCAAATTCTATTAACTATACCTTGAAACTTTCAAACTATAAAGCTCAGAAGCTCAAAGCCTACTATAAATAAATGAAACAACAATAGCTTGTACTATAGTCTATTCGCCAGATACTCAAGGACACTCGGTGGTTACAAGCTGTGACTAAGTACTCCAAACACCATTTATTGGAGACCTTCAAAATGATTTCCAATGGAATGTAAGTTTGTACACTAAAATGAATAATGGCGTTGTCTTGCAAAGAAACATTTACAATGTTTTCAATGGTATGAGGTTTTGGTGGAAACTAACCGCACAGATTTTAACACATACCACATCCACATTACATCTTTATCAGACAAAATATGATCATCGTAGCTTATCAATTGAGTCACAGATATATCTGAATGGCTTTAAGTAATGATGATTGAATACACTGAGGTGTAAAAATGTAATTGTAGTAATAAAATGAAAGTGTACATGGTACAGAGCATGTGCTGCTTCAGTGTTCACAATGGAAGTGCTCCATAAAAATAATCTTGATGACACAGGATTTCTTTGATCTTTGAAATGACTGCATATAACATTTGCATAATTTACTATGCTAAATGTTCATGTGCTAATGCTGCACACAGTAATTTCTGGGCTTTGCAATCAGGTGCAGCTCCTGAATACTGATTCAAATTAGAGTCATTGACATCAGTGAAAGAACACAGATAGATTTACATTATCTCCTCGCCATCTGTTATTATAATACAATTCACTTGTTGCAATAGGCAGTGGAATTTTCTTTCAGAATCATGTTCTTAATCACAATTGCTTTATTGTGAATTCAACTTTCCACTGGGACTAATTGATCTAAAATTTCTGCACGATAATGAATAGTTATTTCACAAATTTTTGCAAGCACGCTTAATTATTCAATGACGTACAGATAGATGGGGCAAATAAAACTTTATTTTAAAATCACAATAAAAGCAATAACATTTCATTGGTCATAGTGGTTCCAAGACCAATTCTTGCCCATGTTCCTAAATAGCTATGATAATAGCTTACTGTTCTGCTTCAAAATGTTTAAAAGGGAGAAGCATATGGAATTATGAATCACTTTTTGTTTGTTTCATTTGATAGTGATAAAATCTCTTGCTGTTAAATGGAAATTATATACAAAATACCGTACAACTGTATACAGATTATAGCACGGAGGATGGCATTTGATCCACTGTGCCTGTGCTAGCCCTTTCCAAGAGCAATCCACCCATACCCTGCCTTTCCCTTGTAGCCCTGCAATTCTTTTGCTTCAGATAATTGTCAAATTCTCTTTTGAAAGCCAGGATTAAGTCTGCTTCTATCACATTCTCAATCAGTACATTCCAATCACTAACAAGTCATTGTGTGTCTTATACACCCATTGTTTCTTTCATCAATTGCCTTAAATTGGTATCCTCTGGTCCTTGGTTTTGTTGCCAATTAGAACACTTTCCCCCTATTTGCTCGTTCCAGGTCCCTCATGACTCTGAATACCTCTATTAAATCTCCTGTTAATCTTCTCTATTCTGAGAACAGCTCCCCCCTCCAAACTGTGCATGTATCCAAGAGTAATGAATTCTCTCACCCCTCAAGCTGTGTAGCACATGGTCACTTGAGGAATTTGGAGGACTCTTTCTATGAAAGACAATGAGATCAGCAGTATCTTGCCAGTGTCCAGTTGCAAATTAAGCCTTGACACATTGACATTTTAACAAAGAACCATGCAAACATGACCTTCCTCCCATTCTGTCTTGTTAATCCCAAGGGAATAATGTTCATCCACTCTAACTTTCTCCCTCCTTTCTTGCAGATCCATCACAATATTGGAGGGCACAGGAGAACAGTGATGATGATCAAGATGGGGAGATGATGATTTGCTCTTTCAAACCGCATGAAAACAACTTAGCTGAGGAAGAGGAGGTGAAGATCAGCCCCTTTGATAGATGCAGCTGCTTCTTCCTGCCTGCCTTCCCAACCCTTCCATCTGTGTCACTTGCTTTTTTGCTCCAAGGCACCAGCTCAGAGACATTCACCCTGGGTGGTAGTCTGGATGATTCACACACTGAAATTCAAGGAATCAGGAAAATGAGGAGTGGATGATGTGTCCTGTTTCCAGCAGAGGCTAAGTAGGTAATTGGATGTGAAGTTACTAAATAGAAGGATTTTTAAGATCTTTGATGCAGTTCCTGGGGAAAGCCAAGTGTTGCAAATAAAGAAAACAGAAATCAGCAGAAATACTTTATAATGGAATTTTAATTAATAGATTATAGAATCTACAAGGTGGAAGCACAGGAATTCTCATCTGTTTGGGAGTATGTTGTCAGGGGTGTTTTGGGACTTCATAATCTCATTTATTTTATTATAACTTCATACATGATCAGAGTTAAGAATCTCAAGCACTGTGGCTAGATTTGCATATGGTACAAAGCTAATGAACAAGATGAGCTACAGGGGCATTCTGAATATACTTGGGAATTGAGCAGACAGATGGCAGATGAATTTCAATGTGGAGAAATGCAAAGTATTTCACATGGGACAAATATCGTGGAAGGCGCTTTAACTTGAATAGAAAGGGAATAATGAGCACAAAAAGGGAAAGAGATCTAGAAGTCTTGATTGACAAGGAACTGAAATGGTCACAAAATATGGTCAGTGCAGAGAGCAAAACAAATCAAACGTTCGATGGAGTAAAATATAAATATTGAGCCAAAAGAGTGTGCTAATCTGGCCAATTGAATATGAGAATGTTGTTAATATTGTGTACAAATCTGGTCACAGCAGAACCAAAGGAACATATCAGCTACAGCACGGCTACATAAAACAACAACTGGAGGGACTGGATGACGGGGTGTGAATCATAGGATCCCGACAGTGCAGAAGAAGGCCATTTGCCCATCAAATCTGCACCAACAACAATCCCACCCAGTCCCTAGCCCATAACCCCATGTAACCCTGCTAGTCCCCCTGATGCTAAGGAGCAATTTAGCATAGCTAATCAACCTAACCGCATCTCTTTGGTCTGTGGGAGGAAACCAGAGCACCCAGAGGAGACCCACACAGACACGGAGAGAACATCAAAACTCCACACAGTAACCTCAGGCTGGAACTGAACCTGAGTCACTGGTGCTGTGAGGCAGCAGTGCTAACAACTGTGCCACCGTATTGCCCAGTGTGCTTCCATCAGTTGGGAAAATAGAAGATTGAAAAATTATGTATTGCTGTTTTTAGGATTCTAAAGGGATAAAGGCCATGTCAAGTTGTTTCAGAGGCCAGAGGACATGGCCTGCACTTGAAGGAAACTAAATTCAAAACTAATCTACAGAAATATCAGTGCCCAAAGAAGAAATCCGCAGAACAAGCTTACTAGGGAGATAATGGAAACAGATCATGGTGATTCAATCAAGTGTATATTAGATGGATTTCTTCTATGTTTTTATTGGAATGCAATGGTACCTGTTTGGGAGGAAAAAGGAAAAACTTTTCACCATGAAGAGGCTTCCTTAACTCGTCTAGCAGGATGGCAGAAGGCAATTTCGATGGATCATATTTTATTTTTATCCAACAGCTCCTATGTCTGCATGTAACATCATAACTACATAAAGGTTCCACAGTCATTCTCTTAGGATGTGTGGCAATTGGCAGGTGCATCTTTTCTGCAGTGTCCTTTGTGACTATATCACAGAACGCCGGCTTTATTGCAATTGCCAGTTGACTTGTGTGTAATCTTCAGCAGCTCTGGAGGCAACAAAGGACAGATTCGAAGACAGTCTAAATTAAAGTTTCCAGACATGCCAACTGCTGTTCGTTAGGGCTTTCAGGTTCTGGTATCTATCATTAGACTAGTCATCCTGCTGATCACTAGGGCCGCAGATCAAGAGCTCGGTGGAATTTTGATGACTTACATCGACCTGCCTGAGACTGCGGTTTCTCAGGATAACAAAATGTGCCAAGTCTCCGACTTGTCCCACACATCACAGCATCCATGGAACGTGGGGCTGAAATGGAGTGGCAAGGAACAAGCAGCAGAGTTGCCAGCAGCAGTAGCACTTTGCCAGGGGCATGATGCCATGAAGTGAGGACCACCTCAGCCCCATGAACTTTTTGCACAGCACAAACTGCCAATCACCTCCCAGAGTCCTGGCCTCAAGTGGCACCTAGAAGGAAGAGGATAGAATTTTAAAAAGGAAATTGTTGACACCCAGGAAGGATGAGGATGTTAAGAAAGAGGATTATGTGCATTTGGAATTTGCTATAATTGAATAGAATATGAACTACCTTTGTGCTTTGTGAGATTAGACTCTTCCAGAGGAAAAAAGAATGTTTATGTGACATCGATATCTTCACTCAAGTGATGATGATTGACACAGCCATGAGGCAAACTTTGCTGCTGCATTGTCATTTGGTAGGATGGGTAATAGATTGAAGAGCCATAAAAGGACATTTCACTGATGACTTGTGTTGTGATGCCTTTTGAAGTCAAAGCTTCCAGAAACTCATTAGTTTTATCCTGATGTGTTTTTCCTTTTCCAATACACACAAAGTTATGTCTATCAGAAATGACACATATGATCTTGAGAAGCCTGTCAATCAATGGACGTGGCAGATCTGATAGTCTACTGATGGGCTGCGTCTTTAAGAATTCAGGAGGTAGAATGGGAACAAAAACACATTTTCATAGAATTCAATCCCTACAGTGCAGAAGAATGCATGAACAACAATACCACCTCAGCCCAATCCCTCTAAACCTATGTATTTACCACACTAGTCCCCCTGATCCTAAAGGGCACTTTTTGCATGGCCAATCGACCTAACCTGCACTTATTTGGAGTGTGGGAGGAAACTGGAGCACCAATGGAAATCCACGCAGATACGGGGAGGACATGCAAATACCACACAGATAGTGACCTCAGGCCGGAATTGAACCCATATCCCTAGTGTTGTGAGGCAGCAGTGCCAACCACTGTGCCTTTATTGTTTTGAAAGCATTTCCCAACGACAACAGTCTGTATTCAAAATCTGTAGCCTGTTAGGTGCCTGGAACATCTCTAATTTTGCATAAATCACAATCTAATTTGGTGAGTGTGTTAACAGTGCAAACCCAAGAAATTTCCATGACTCTCACTCCAACATTTACAGATGAGATGAGTAGGGACTTGATGGCTGGATTATGGAAGAGCTGAAAAGTACAGTAAAGCTGGTGCACGAGTGGCGGAAACAACTTTCAGTTCAATTTCTTCACAAAAAAGAACTCCTACGCAACTGTAACACTGAAAAAAGTGAGGAATCAGTATGTCATTATATACCTGCCAAACAGGCACGGTGTAAGGAACAAGTCATTTTGAACATTCGCATCTCACCTTTAAAGATGTCAAAATGCATTCTAAAGCTTTGTTTGTGCCACTTAAAAGTGATTAATAAGGAACAGTGCACAAGAAAAGAGTACATGACAGAGATGAGTGTTTTGAATAATTTTGTTCTGGATTCAGGCACTTGCATCCAAGCTCATCAATAATTATGTGCAAGCAAAGGTGTATGTGTGAGCTGTCATTCAGCTAGTTGTACTCATAACTCTCACTCAGTAGGTGTGGGTTCAAATGCCACTGCAGAAGCTGGAACAAATATCTATGCTGACATTTCACTGCAGTTCTGGGGAGTGCTCCACTGTCAGAGGTGCCATATTCTGGATGTGATGTTAAGCTGGAACTCTGCCAGCCACCTTAGATGGATATAACAGGTGAAAGATTTGTTAAACCCATAACAAGATATGAGGAATCACAATGCACAATTAACCCATGCCTATAGTTTCCAATGCAGAAAGTGTACAAACTGTCTGCCCACTTAAATGGTTTTAGTATAGGAACATAGAATATAGGAATTAGGAGCAGGTCTAGGCAAATTCAGCCTTTTGAGCTTGCTCCACCATTCAATCAGATCATGGCTGATCTCTCTCTGATCTCAAATCCACCTCCCCATCTGCTCCTTATATCCACTTATCTCTTTTTTTCATTAGAAATATATCTACCTCCTTCTTGAAATAATTTAATGATTCAGATTCCATCACACTGTGGGGCAGCGAGTTCCACATTTCATCACCCTGTGCAAAAAGTACTTCCTCCTCATGTCAGTTTTAAATCTACCGTCTCCCAACCTCTATCGTGTAGCTAGTATGAAGCTGGACATCATTTGCTTCTCCACCACTCCTACCACTCTAGCAATGCCCTTGCTGTTGCCAGCCAGCCATCCCAGACTATTGCTACCAATGTTGAAGTAATGCTGTCCTGAAACAGGCCTTCTGGAGCCAGAGCTATGCAATATTCTTTTGCAAATCTATCTGTATTCTCCCTCACTGGAAGTTAGCTGCTTTCCACCAGCTGGTCAGTACTGCAAAGGAACAGTAGGCCAGGCAGAGGCAGATGGAAGGCAACCACAACAGGAATGCAGAAAGGTAGTTAGTTGGCTTTTGGTTGGGATATTAAATTGCTTGTTTAGTTGAATGATTTGGAATTTCATTTTGTGTTTTTTTCTTTCAGTATTTGTGAACAAAGAAGACACTGATGTGGCTTGTAACAGAAGGGTGGGCAAGTTGTACTTCATATGAAGCAGTTTACCAGACTGTTGTGCTCACTTGTGCCACAACCAGATCAAATAATCATGGACAACCCGGCTGGAAATTTTTGTAGAAGTGTTTTTTTACTTCCTCATCAGCTGTTTGCCGTACGGCTGGTGAAGAGGGTTTTGCCCTCATGATGGTGAGTTTAGAGCAGACCGTTCACTCAGATCATGGCTGATCTCTCCCTGACCTGAATACAGTGCAATGAATCATTGTATGCACTTTGGAAAGTACTGCAGTGCTCCTCCAGAGTGGTCCAGGCCACAGAAGGATTGTTAAGACTCAAATTGTTCATTTGATGACATTCCTTGTGGCAGCAATGCTCCCATTACCTGCATACCGTTTGTGTATATGTGGATTGCACACCAGATTTGTGAGCCAGGTATGAAGGGGATAACCTTTGTCACCTAGTAGCTATGCTACCTAGTACCTAGTAGCTTATGGTGGCTCAAACATTGATATTACAGTGATCTGCTGCAGAATAAAGGCATGGTGACTATTAACATGTTAAAACGCATTGACCTGAATGATTGCCGAGCATGATCTTACATTTGAGGCATATTGAGAGCAGAACTCTCATTATGTCTCTGAGTTTATTGCAAAGCAGTGTGTGCCATCAGTGGCCCTGCAGTGTGGGAAAGCCTGCTATTCTGGTGCAGTCATGTCCAATCCCCACCTATTTGCCTCCGAGAAGGAAGAAGGCAATGTTTCCCTCTTTCTTTGCATACATTTGTCAAGACATCAGATCACAGCCCAGAATTAGTTACAGACATTCTGAACTTTAAATAAGATATGTATTTTTAAAGAAAGTACATGTGAGACAAAGGTGGCTAAGAATGTAAATTCTGAGAATGTAATTCAATGAATGTCTGAAAAGTTATTGCAGGGATTACGTTCAGTCCCAAGAAAAACCTTGGAACGGAACAGGCACTGGAATGTATGGACTAGAGGATTTTCACAGTAATTTCATTGTAATGTTAATGTAAGCCTACTTGTGACACTAATAATTAAACAAAAAAAACTAAAGTAACTTCAGACAGGCAGACACTTGAAAGGAAGAGTTGCTATACAAAAACTGTACAAATAGACAGTGGTTAGCACTGCTGCCTGACAGCGCGAGGGACCCGGGTTCAATTCCCAGCTTGGGTCACTATCTATGCAGAGTCTGCACATTCTGTTTGAAAGCCTAAATGACAAGCTGTTGAGGATAAATCCACATCTGGCATGTGGGAGACTTTTAAGGAGCGGTTGATCGGAGTGCAGGACAAGCAAGTGCCTGTGCAAAGAAAGGACAGAAAAGGCAGGATCTGGGAACTGTGGATGACCAGGGAAATTGCGAGTCTAGTCAGGAAGAACAAGATCTGGGCACCAAAAAACAGATGATGCACTTGAAGAAGGCAGGGCAAGTAGAAAAGAACTCAAACAGGGAGTTAGGAGGTCAAAAAAGGGTTACAAAATGTCTTTGGCAGGCAAGATTAAGGCAAATCGCAAAGCATTTTAAACATAACAGTAGGAACAAAAGGGGTAGCTAGAGAAAGAGTTGGTCCACTCAAAGACAAAGGATGGAAATTATGCATAGAACCAAAGAAAGTGGGTGAGATTCTTAATGAGTACTTTGAAGCAATATTTACAAACGAGAGGGACACGTTGATTGTTAGTATCTCAGAGGGGTATGTAAACCTTCTAGAGCAAGTCATCATTATGAGAGAGGAAATGTTAGGTATACTAAAAAGCATTAAGGTATATAACTCCCCAGGGCCAGATGGCATCTATCCCAGATTACTAAGGGCAACAAATGGGGAAATTGCTGTACCTCTAACAGAAACCTTTGTTTCCTCACTGCTACCAGTGAGGTCCCAGAGGATTGGAGGATAGCCAATATTGTCCCTTCATTTAAGAAGGGTAGCAAGGATAACCCAGGTAATTTTAAGCCAGTGAGCTTGATGTTAGCGATAGTGAAATGGTTGGAAACGATTCTTGGGGATAGGATCTATATACATTTGGAACTGAATGATCTTCCCTGTGCCCGACAGCATGGTTTTGTACGAGGGAGGTCATGTATCACTAAATTGATTGAGTCTTTGAGGAAGTGACACAAATGATTGACGAGGGAAGGGCTGTGGATGTTGTCTATGTGGACTTTAGTAAAGCATTTGACAAGGTCCCTCATGGTAGGTCGGTACAAAAGATTCAATCACGTGGAATCAAGTCTGAACTACCTAGATGGATTCAGAACTAGCTTGACCATAGAAGACAGAGCGTAGTAATGGAAGGTTGTTTTACCGAATGGAGGCCTGTAACTAGTGGTGTTCCGCAGAGATCAGTGCTGGGACTGCTGTTATTTGTAATATATATATAAAATTACTTGGAAGAAAACATAATTGGTCTGGTTAGCAAGTTTGCAGATGATACTAAGATTGCTGGAATTGCTGATAGTGATGAAGATTGTCAGAGAATACAGCAGGATATAGATAGACTGGAAAACTGGGTGGAGAGATGGTAGATGGCATTTAATCCTACAAATATGTGGTGATGCATTTTGGTAGATCCAATTCAAGGGGGAGCTATAAAAATAAATGGCAGAACCATCACGAGCAAAGACACACTGACAGACCTGGGAGTACAGGTCCACAGATCCTTAAAAGTGGTAGCACAGGTGAAAAAGTGGTGAAGAAAGCATATGGCATGCTTGTTTTCATTGGCCAGGGTATAAAAGTTGGCAAATTATGTTACAGTTTTATAAAGCGTTGATTAGGCCACATGTGGAATACTGTGTCCGATTCTGGTCACCACAGTACCATAAGGATTTGGTGGCTTTGGAGGGAGTACAGGAAAGGATGGAGGGTATTATCTATGAGGGGAGATTGAATAAACTGGGATTGTTCTCCCTGGAAAGATGGAGGCTGAGGGGCAACGTCATAGAAATCTCTAAAATCATGAGGGGCATAGATAAGGTAAACAGTTTGAAGCTTTTTCCCAGGGCAGAAATGACAATTACAAGGGGCACAAGTTCAAAGTAAGGGAGGAAAGATTCAGTAGAGATGGACAGGGAACTTTTTTACAGAGGGTGGTGGGGGCCTGGAATGCCAAGTGAGATGTTTGAAGCAGATAGATTAGCGACATTTAAGACTTATCTGGATAGGCACATGAACAACTGGGGAATAGAGAGATACAGGCAGTTGGTCTACATAGGGCAACAAGATCGGTGCAGGGTTGATGGGCCAAATAGCCTGTTTCTGTGCTGCACTGTTCTTTGTTCTTTGTGTTTTTTAACTCTATATCTGCATGGCTTTCCTCCGAGTGTTGTGGTTTCCTCCCACAAGTCTGAAGAGGGATGAACTGGTTCCTTTTCCGTATTTGGTTGGTCACAACAAAGTTAATTTAAGAAGGATCCCTTCCCTCATGGATACCTTTGTCCAGTCAAATGTATTTATATTTTAAAAGGAGCCAATTTAACCAGACTTTCTTGAGTTGAAGAAAGAGTGTGCTTATTAGTGAGTAAAACAATTCAGATAAAGTTAATTTATTAGTCACAAGTAGGCTGCATTAACAGTGCAATGAAGTTACTGTGCCGGTTAAGTGCATTGGCCATACTAAATTCTCCCTTAATATTTCCAAACAGATGCTGGAGCGTGGTGACTAGGGGATTCTCACAGTAACTTCATTGCACTGTTAATGCAGCCTACTTGTGACTAATAAATTAACTTTATCTGAATTGTTTTACTCACTAATAAGCACACTCTTTCTTCAACTCAAGAAAGTCTGGTTAAATTGGCTCCTTTTAAAATATAAATACATTTGACTGGACAAAGGCATCCATGAGGGAAGGGATCCTTCTTAAATTAACTTTGTTGTGACCAACCAAATACGGAAAAGGAACCAGTTCATCCTTCTTCACCTGGAGGCAGAAAGAGAACAAATTCAATGACCTCACCCAGGGATGAATATTCAAGATGTCCTCTGCTCAAACCTGGAAGGAGACTATGGCAATTATTCATAGCCAGTGATCATTTTCACTGCCATGGGTATTGCCTTCCTCACTGTGCTCTGATGCTGAGGACCTGCCTTCAACAGACGGCTGATTCCTTTAGTGAAATAAAAGCTTTAAAGGTTTAACTTCACAATAGGATTGATGTAGGAGAATAATTCCCAGAGGTCACTGAATTTATACAGCCTCCAAAGATTCCTTCTCCCCCTTCTTCAAGTAGTGTGTCTTCTTTGTTACCTCTGCTTATTTTTTCTTCTCAAGAGCAATACAAATGATTGAATCTGGGGGTAATAGTCCAGGCAGAATGCTTGAAATCAAAAGCCAGGTTTTCAGCAATAACCACAACACTGTCTGTAGATTTAAGCAACATTAAATGACACAACAAACCACCAATATCCTCTACAATTGCAGCAAGGGCCAATATTGGTCAATCAGCAAATAATTAAAGAGTGGTTGATGACCCCTTTAAGTTCTGGGAAATCAAGTAATGATGCATCTTTCTCATCATTCACGCCTCACCCTTTCTCCACTGCCTGGCCAGGTTACACTTCAGAGTTGTGAAAAGGGGAGTTGAAAGTTTATAAGTATATGCTTACATCATTTGCAACTTATAAATCAGCAGAGTGGGATGCAGGGTACGTGGGGTGTGAAAAGGAGGATTAGGTGTAAGACTCCAATGGATTCAGCCCCACCACTGGAAACAACTTCAGCAATGAGCCTCCTGATATTGGCCAATACTGCCTCCTCCACGGAGTATACAGGCACATGTTACCTTTCGGTTTTTGTGCCATCTTCACTTGCAAGATAAAGAGAAGTATATTAGTGAGTGCAGTGAAATAATCACAACTAAATAGCTGGTAATATGCACTTACCATCAGATATAGACTTGAGATTTGCAGCAGTGTTAACCGTGTCAGTGTGATGTGAATAATATCAATGTTAGATATGAGTCTTGATTGATTAAGATTGTTGGTAGGTGAATGATGGAGATGTGGTAATATGATGTGGTTATCTACCTACAACTTCACCAGCTAACCATAGACGTATTGAATTATTTAAAGAAGACCTGTTTTAAAAAAAAACAGCAACAGGCATTGACCAAAAAAATGACTGCCATGAGTCACCTGATGTCTGATATTGGAAGTTGACCCCTTTTCTGAACGCTTCTGCATGAATTTCACTGCAGGCCTGTTGCATGGAATTTCACATCTGAGGAGTGTCAAGGTCCACTTCACACAGGGACTTTCTTGTAAGGAAAGCATTAAAATGCAAAGTGCTGAACATTAATCAACTCTTATTGTATCGAGACAATGGGAACTACTAACCGCCAAATAATCATCAGACATTCAAAACCCTTTGTGGAGGATGAAATAACCCTATCGCCAGTTGATTTCTGCCTTGAAATATGTCAAAGTTTTTGGAGACGAAAAGATGAAAAAATGGGATTACTTAGTCTGCAACAATGAATACAAGACAAGCTAATCAACTGTCTCTCTGGGAATATACAAACATGAGTTTTACGAACTGGTTCCAGCTGACAAGTAGAATCAAGAAAAGGAGGAGAAAGAAACATGACAAACTCTTGGAAGAGAGCAGTAAAGATCTATTTATCACTCTTTCGCTGTCTCTCTGTCTCTCTGAAGCTAAAGAAGTATCTTCAACAAAGTCGAGACCTGAAACCAGTCAACTCCAAATTCAGCAGGGCAATTGGTTAGCTTCAATGGCTAGTTTGTGATGTAGAGAGGGTTCAATTCCCCTACTGGCTAAAGTTATTTATGAAGGGCTGCCTTCTCAATCTTGCCCTTTGTCTGAACTGTAGTGATCTTTTGTCTCTTTTTCTTAGATTTTATGATTTTTATTTTGACTTGAATACATTACCTATAAAGTGCCTCATTACACCATGCTGGATTTTTTTGAAATGCAGCAACAAATCCAATCAGATAGTGGGGCAGTTTGCCCCAAAAAATGGCCAACCCATTTGTGAATTCATAGTACTTTCAAATCATGATATTCTCCTGTACCTTTCAGTAAAATAAAATGCCTGTCAAATCATGAAGTGTATATCACTGCTTGTGAAGTCAAGTGTCAAATGCCTGAGCATGGATGCAATACAGAATAATACATTTTAATGTGTTCCAATACATAAAACAGTGACTATGTTATGCTTGGTGTAAAACATCTGTGATGTCATGCTCTGTCTGAAATACAGCTCCTGTAAACAATGGATACTATTCACAGTGAGTGATGCCATTTCAAAACATGAGCTGTGTTCGAATGCTGTTTAGAAACCGTGTTGCACAAAATGTAGTTTATGTTCCTTGTTAAACTGGATTGATGTGCAATATTGCAGTTTTAACTGTAACATAGCTGCACAGCGATGTTTATCCGGAGAGACAGTAAATTTATAACATGCCCAAACTATAAATATGAGATAGCCAGACAAATTTCCAAGAGTTCTGAAATCTGTTACAAATCTGGCGAGCCTGCACTGAGACCCGAGTCAAAATAATGACATATGCAAATTTTAAAGAGAAAGGTTTGGATGAGTTAGCCACAAATCTTTTTGATAGTTAATTGAAGCATTTGTGTGTGATCTCATTATTTCTGTAATTCTTGGGTCAGAGCTCCATAACTTATTAGGATTGAGGAGTGTTAACAAAGTCTGGTTACCTTCAGAAGGGACGTGGTAAAAGATGGAATATTGGCCAGAATTCTCCAGATGTTCATGTTGGTGGGATTCTCCAGTCTCGCTGGCAGCACATTCCCGCCCATGCGATTCCCACGGCATGGGGAGGTATCAACAGGAATTCCCATTGACAGTGACGGGATCAAACAACATCCTACCAGCAGGAAACGCGTGGCTGAGAGCCTGGAGAATCTTGCCCACATTACGTTTTTGGGTGATTAGCATTGAATTATTGAAATGCAGGTTATCATACGGTTTTTGCAGAATACCCAGCAGTATCATCAATATCTCCATTCAGTAACAATGTGCACTGATTGTGAACAGCACAGAGAGAATCTACACTCTGTCACCCCTTGTAACAGAGAGGCCCAATTCGCCTGCCATTTATTGGAATTTCTTTGCAAACTTGTGCCTGCCAATTTGAAATCTGATGAATGAAGGGTATCAGCTGAAACCTGTCCAGATGATCAACAAGTGTGCTAAAGATAATTTTAAAGTCAGTTTCAAAAGTCAGTATCAAAGCCTTTAACTTGAACAATAGCTCACCAATAGTGTTGATTAAGACCACTTACTTCCTGTAGAAATTCTGCAATTTGTCTCTGTCATAGTTTTCAATTTCACAGAATACCTACAGTGCAGAAAGAGGCCATTCAGCCCATTGAGCCTGCACCAACAATAATCCCACCCTGGCTCTATCCCCGTCACTCCATGTATTTACCTTACTAATCCCTCTGACACTAAGGGGAAATTTAGCATGGCCAATCAACCTAACCCACACATATTTGGACTGTGGGAGGAAAATGGAGCACCAGAAGGAAACCCATGCAAATATGTGGAAGATGTGCAAACTCCATACAGACAGTCACCCAAGCCGCGAATTGAACCCGGGTTCCTGGCACTGTGAGGCAGCAGTGCTAATCACCGTGCTACCGTTCCACCCTTCTCGGATGAGTTTTTTAAATAAATATTCTCCTGTCTTCTTCCTCCATTAAATTTATTAGGCTTACAGAAATGCTTGAAATCCCAATGTCTCCCTTCATTGGAAGTCTCCTGCACCCTCTGCTTGTCAATCTTGGTGTCTGTTGTTTTGCTGTTCCACAAAGTAAGTATCTCAAAATGGTGGCTCTTCCATCCTCTTCTCCACTCTTGGTGTGTTTTTCAGTGGGTGGGGCCAATGCCCTTGGGCCTACCAAGTTAGTGGAGCTGTTTAGAGCCTGGGGGTGGTGATGGATTATAGCCTGGTTTACCTCTCTTGAGTTCTTTCGCCTCACATACACAATTGCTTGATCTAGAGTGATATTAAAAATCCGGGAGCATTTCATCATGGACCTGGACAAGAACTTTAATATTCCACCCAAGTCTGTTAATTTACATATGTGTTTGCCAGTTTTTTTTGACAGAAGATAAGATGACGGGAAAATAATATTTATTTGCATTAGCCCTCAGAATACGAACATTGCTAACAAGGCCAGATTTATCAGCAATCCCTCTGGTTTGAAATCGTAAGTGACTTGTTGGGTAACTTCAAAAGTCAGTAAGAATTAATCACTTTGGCAGGAGATTGAAATCACAGACAGGCCAGCACAGCCCCTGAATATTGAGTCAAGAGTGCCAAGTCAAGATATTTTGAGACTCTGCGAATCAAATTTGAGAGGAATTGCCCCAAATTGTTTAATATTCATCCCAGTTGGTCAGGAGATGGGGGGATTGTTGGTGTTAATGGGGGATGAGTCTACTGGCCCCAAAAACAGTAAGAAGGCAGCACATGGGGTGTTTGGTGTGGAGACGAGCTGTCTGAAAGACAGGTCTCGATGAGTAGTTAAAAAAATTAAACAAAAATGAAAGCACTTCAGCCCCTCACACAATCCTACCTCTCCACATACACCCTCTGCCCCATCCATGCCAACCCATGTCATCTCCGGCACCACTAAGACCCCACACAACCTCCATTCTGATCTTTGCTTCCCTATCCAGCCCTTGGCCTTTTATAGCCTGTCTGCAACCCATGACCCCTGCTCACCACCCTGTGCCCACTCACCCAGTGTTTGCCATAGTCAGGCTTCATGACCCACACTAAGATGAAATAAGTATCTATTGCAGACTTAAACATGCGTATTCATAAAATATAACCATTCGTCACACTATTTCCTTCAACTACATCATCCATTATAAAACAAACATTTCATTCGAATACTTAATCCTTTACAAAAACAAGCATTTTGTATTCCTAGCCTCATATCAGCCTTAATAACCATTTGGAGCTATCAAAGCCCGAACTGATAGACACCCAGCTGTGATAATCAGAGAATCATTGAATTCGTACAGTGCAGAAGGAGGCCATTCAGTCCATCAAGACTGCACTGACAACAATTCTACCCAAGGTCAATCCACGTAATCCCACTTATTTACCCTACTTATTTCTCTGACAGTAAGGGGCAATTGAGCATGGTCAATCAACCTAACTCACACATTTTTATGATTATGGGAGGAAGCCAGAGTACCTGGAGGAAACCCATGCAGACGCAGAGAGAATGTGCAACCCCTAACAGACAGTCACTTGATGTTGGAATTAAAACCGGGCCCCTGACACTGTGAGGCAGCAGTGCTAACCATTGTGTCACGGTGCTGCCTATGATAAGCCATGCATTGAGCAGCTGCACTTTTACATATGCAAACACAAATGTGGAAATGACAGTCCTTTTAATATCCCCCATCTGTTCCTGCTGAAAATGATGGGTGGCAGGTTCAGAGCTGGACTCCCAGATTTGAGTCACCAGTGCCATTTTGGTTAAGTCTCCCCATCTTTACGAAGGCTGAAGGAGACATCACAGTTTTCCTCCTCTATAGGACACTAATTAAGCAGTTGGACTCTGACGATAGTTCTATTGAAACTGTTGATAATGAAATATAAATTAAATGATCCATTACCGGCTGCAATTATATTTTGCCTGCTGCTACCCAAGATTTATTTTTTAAACAGGAGGCCAAAGATACAATAGAATAAAGTTACAGTCCTCTGAAATTAAATAAAATAGCAATGGAAGATATTAATGAACTCATATCATACAAAATACCAAGTAGCTTTAGTTGCTGTAGAAAGATTGATTGAGCTGTGCTGACTTTCAGTTCATAAGTTAATTGTAATAATTCAGAACCTTCAACTTTTGTTGAATGTAATTGCTCAGAACTCACAGAAGCAAAAGCAAATAGTCTGAATCCATAGTTATCCCATTTTGAAAGAGGTTTTTAATGTTAATTGTTCACCTCTTCACATTTTAACAAAGAGATAATTTGCATAACTAAATAATTTTCCTTCCTCTCAATGAGTATAATAACATTATAAAAATCCCACCTTGAAATCAAATTTGAAATATTGCCAATGGCTACTGTTCTTTCAATTTAACAGACATTGTAAATCATACATACACTGCCTACAGTAGAAGGAGGCCATTCCGCCCATCGAGTCTGTACCAACCACAATCCCACCCATTTATCTTGCTAATCCCTCTGACACTGGGGTCAATTCAGCATGGCCAATCCATCTAACCCACACATCTTTTGACTGTGGGAGGAAACCAAAGCACCCGGAGGAAACCCATGCAGACATGGTGAGAATGTGCAAAATCCACACAGACAGTGACTCAAGCCGTGAATCGAACCCAGGTTCCTGGCACAGTGAGGCAGCAGTGTGCCACCATGAATTACAATTCCTTATCAATAAAGCTGAATATTCCATTATCTGACCAAAATGGAAAATTGAATTCATCCAACACTATGTTGCATAAATATCTTATGCAAAGACTGGATATGCCTTGCTTCAGTGAAGAGAGCAGGAATGTGATCTATACCCCTTCTGATGACAGCCAGGTTCATTCCATTTGGATAGACTCATTTAAAGTGGGTTGAATCTTGTGTAAAGGGACATGTATTTGACAACCCCAATCAATAACTTGGGGGATACCATGTGCTCAATCCATGTCAGAAATATACTGCCCACACTATTGGTTCAGGCAGATTAGTGTTATAGCTTGGCAGACAATGGCTGTTCACACCGGTCGAATCTTCTGGTCTTGCTGACGGTGCATCTTCCCGCTGTATGTTTCCCAGTGGTGTGGGGTGCAGTTAATGGGAAATCCCACTGCCAGTGGCGGGACCAGAAGATCCCACCACCAGCGAATGTACGCCTTCTCCTGCTGTGCGAAACACACTGCGAGGAGGTCAAAAAGTCCCCCTGGTAAGTGCCAGGCTGCATAAACCCCAAAGGAAACATGGAACAAGCTGCCTCAACAATTTATATATGATGAGGGACTATCTGAAGTCAAGATAAGTAATTTCCAGGCAACTTGTGATGATTTTAAATATTTAATATACATATTTATTCAAAATAAAAGTAAAAAAAAAACACTTTAAGACACAAGAACACCTTTACACCATTAATATTACTTTACAAACACTTTGCAAAATATTTTGGCTTAAATAAATTCGGATTTAGACCCTCTTTGATAGTAGTAGTCCTTATTGATATTTAATTCTCTAGAAAATTCCAGTCATGTGACCACAACCTGCTCTGCTGCCCTGGGGGAAACTTTACTCAGGCTTCTCCTCACTGAGGGTGGTGACAAAACTGATGTTCACAGGTCTGGCTTCAATACACACTGGGCGCAATTTTCAGAAAAAAATTCTAAGTGCTAAACGAGCGAGAAAACGGGAGAGCTTCAGACTGACTTTTTTTCGGGGGGGGGCGGGGAGAGTTTGAAAATCCAATCTTACGGCACTCAGTGCAAAAAAAAGTGCCCAGGATGCAATTCTCCCAGGGTGGAGACAGAGCTCGCCAGGGAAGCTGGCTGCTGAGACTCTTGGGGCACCATAGCACAGGCACCCCAATCTTCCAGTGTACTGGGAAATCTCCTGCCTCCCCCGCACCACCCCCCCTCCCACCCCTCCCCCCGATCTCCCAGCACACATCAGGTTCCACCCCATGGGCTTCAAAAACTCCATGCTGATCACCCCTGTGTTGGTCCCCTGTCCCTTCACCCACCCAAGACAATACTACCCCCCACCCCTACAGAATTCCCCTCCTCCCACTCTGATCACTGCCCCGTCTGCAGAGTTCCCTTCTCTCCCATTTCCCCACCCCCACACTCTCCCACCGATCACCCCCTTGACAGAATTCTCCTTTCCCTCCATCCTGGCAGAGTTTCCCTTCCCTCCCATTTCGGCTAGGTTCCCCCTCCCTCCCATCATGACAGAGTTCCTCTTTCTTCCCACCCCTGTGGAGCTCTCCCCATGTCTCCCCAACAGGCACTGCCCACCAACAACTTGGGGGGCTTCAATGGCCTTTGATCCCCCCCTGGTGAGACCATCACGTCTGGTCTCCTCCACTGGTGGGTGACTACCTGTGATTCCTGCCAGGGAGAATGTCAATCAGCAAGGTAATTAAGGTAAGTGAGCCTGGATGATCGCTTCCAGGTCTTGTTAATGACATGTAAAGCATGTTATTAGTATTTAAATTGGCTTTGCGCCCTTTCTGGGAGGGTTGAGGTCCTAAATTTGTGCCCATTATCTTGTTCAAGATCTTGCAGCCACACACAACCTTTAGCTTTACATTTTAAATATGATTTTCCCCTTTGATCGTTCACTCTATTGTTTCTGCAATCATTTAGAAATCCCTCTTCCTGGAATTGATCAACCTTTTTTTAATTGTATATGTACAAAATAAACTTACAATTTTGTCTTGCACATTTATAATCTTCCAGTTACATATGCATCCTCTGAAATCCAAATCAATTTTAAAATTCCCTGCCTGCTGTAAATTCCTGGGTAAACTGCTTCCTTTGCCCCCTCTTTATTACCATATCAATCACGTGCCTTCACTCCTCCTATATTAATGTTTTGATCTTTCCTTGGCCTCTAATCAGCACCATTTTAGTTAAACCAGTCATACCCTTACTTTGTCACTCAAGTTTTTTTCATAGTATATGACAATATGACAATGATATTGCTAAAAATATTAAATAACTCTCATTTTCCTTACAGCAACACAGACAACATATAACAGAAACTGATGTTACGCCTTCTACACATGTCATTCAGAGGCCTAATGCCTGCTTCAGGTTCCTTTGCCAAATTGCAGTGTGATGACTCCAACATGTAATGTGAAAGCTGTGAACAACTCCTGCAAATGCTGAGCAGTCACATTACCTTAACAAAGTGTCCCTGTATCTAGGTGCCACATTGAAATAGGTGGGAGTTCACCACCATAGGCTTAGGTTAAAGTTTTACGGACCTTATTTTGGCCTCTTATAGGTACTAAGCTTATTTTGGAGCCAGGACAAACTCATCCACTTCCTTTTTAGTTCCTGAAAACTTTGACCAACAGCTGAGCAGATTCATCTTGTTGCAATCTCACATTCAACTACCCTCCCATTCCACTCTCTAGCTAATGAACTGTCTTTGGGACCACAAATTGCTCCTGAAACCTACCAGTGCAAACCAAATTACACTAGGAACCAAGTTATTGTGCTCAGGTGATGGGCCTGATTAGGCACATGACCCATGTGATATGTGCATAATTAAATTGCTAGGTCTAAAGCTGCTGCACATTTTTGATCCCTTTGGTTTCATCTTACAGAGTTATCTCTCATCCCTGGCAATTTATGAGGGTGGATACCTATGCACCAGAATGTTGGTTTGTTTATTTCATGCAGACAGAGAGTGAACACTAAATGTCAAATTTAACAGCAGCATTAAGAAGTGCCTTTAACATCCCAACACAGGACCATAGAAGCATGCTCTGGTTTCTTCCTACAGGCCAAAGATGTGCAGGTTAGGTGGATTGGCCATGCTAAATTGTCCCTTAGTGTCCCAAGATGTCTCAGTTAGATGGATTAGCCATGATAAACATGCAGGGTAAGATACTCTGTCAGAGAGTTGGTGCAGGCTCAACCAGGCCAAATGGCCTCTCATGTACTGCAGGGATTCTATGATTATAGAACAAAGTGTGACAACAAGCTACATAGGAGATACTGAACAGGATTTTACAGTCTCACTCAGGCGAGACCTGAAATTCCCACCTGAGGTCAATGGAGATTTCCATTGTCGGACCCTCACCTGCACCGATTCCGTGGCAGGTGAGGCGGTAGAATTCCTATCATTAGGTCTGATCAGTTAAAAAAGTGCCTTAAAGGAGGAAATTGAGATAGAGAGATAAGGAGAATTCCAGAACTTGGGACCAAGGTATCTGAAGGCAAACCAAGTTGGGGATGCAGGAGAGGCCAGAATTGGAGGAGTAGAGGTATCTTAGAGAGTTGTGGGGCTGGAACAAATTTCAGAGATAAAGAGGGATGAGATCATTGAGGGATTTGAAAATCAAAATATTGACTCTGTCAGCCAGCAAGCATAGGGATGATAGGGGAAGAGAGATTGCTGCAAATTCAGGCATAGCAAGCAGAGTTGAGAAGAGCTTCAAGTTCTGATTCAGGATATTTGAATTTTAGGTCCAGCAAATGCCAAATTAACAAAAAAATGTTTTGAAACCATGCTTTAGATTAAAGAATGTTATTGGAAGTTACTGGTTGGAAACCAAGTGATTTTTGATTGAAATACTAAAGTCACATTCCAGTGACTTGGGAATCATAATCAAAGAGGTTGCACATTTCTATCAGTATGTCCTCTATGTTAAAAAAAAACATTGAAATGAAGGCAACCCCATCTGAGTGAGGTAATCTCCTCTCCTATAAGCAAAACATTCAGATATTCACCTGATTGTTTAACTGGGTGGAAACAAATCATAAGAACTTATCACTTGCACAATGAGACCCCAATTGTGTGGAACTGAAATACACTAGCTATGACCATATTTGGGTCACTGAACAGTTGGAGAGAAACGTATATGAAAAGCTAACCCCTTTTATGTTTTAAGTACCTGCTACTGTGCAGAACTGATCCAGCAGTGATGCTGAAACAAGGGCCTGAGTGGGTTCATTTTCTCTTTCTCTTTTATTCTATCTCTTCGTTTGAGCAAATGGGATCAAAAGTTCTGGAGAGAAAGCAGGATTAGGCTATTGAATTGGACGATCAGCCACGATCATGATGAATGGCAAAGCAGGCTTGAAGGATCAAATGGCCTCTTCCTGCTCCTATCTTCTATGTTTCTATGTTCCTCAAATGTGCAAGCTTTTTAACCTTGTCTGCTCATTTTAAATATCCAAGTGCCATATTGGATTCCTAATTGGATTTAGATGTTCCTAAAAACAAAGTCAACCCTCTTGTCTTCAGAGGAGCTGTTATGTCTTAACCTACAGTTTTACACAACCTCATCATCGAAAATAGCAGGAAAACCAAGTGAAAGCAGCAAAACCTCAAAATTCATCCTGATGCCTACCAGCTGACAAGAGTTGTACACCCCTTTAATTTTACTGGACTTTCAAAATGGCTTAACCTATCCTTTCCTACTCTGTAATAGATTTTGTGTGTGTGAAAGTTTTCATTTTGTTACTTGGGGTTATGTTCAATAAAATCTATCCTCTCTCCTTTTTAAAAATCAAGAAAGCCTGTCAGATTGAATTTTTTTTATGCACAGTAAACAGTTAAACACTCACTGAATTGGCAAGTGCATCCTTCTTAAACAATAAAACAATCTGCTGTAGCCAAATGAGGAGAGGATAAGGAGGAGAAATATTTAACTCCTGCTGACCTGACATCTAACAGTGCTCATCAAAATGCTCTTCCCTATTTAGGTCTGTCAGCTTTGCAACAGGAAAGCTGCAACTGCTGTCAAGGAAATGTCATCTGTTATGTTGCAACAATCTGACTGGATAAGTTGCTTTAACAATGTATTAGCCATGTCTCTGTTAGTGACACTCTCACCTCTGCCTCTGAAGGACCTGGGCTCAATTCCAAACACAGGATTAGAGCACAAAGTCAAATCTGACACTCCACTCCAGTGTTGAGAGTGGGCTGCATTACCAAAGCTGAAGTCTTTTGGATGAGGCGATTAACCAAAACCCCTTTCTGCTCTCCCAAATGGAAGCAAAAAATCCTCTGGCACTATTTTGAAAAGAAATTACCCCTGGTTTCAGGCTAATAGTCATCCCTCAATCAACGTCACAAAATACAGATTATCTGGTCATTATCACATTGTTGTCTGCAGGACTTTGTGTGCAACTTGACTGCTACCTTTCTTACAACAGCAACTACACGTGGTGACTCAATGTGGCAAGAAACAAAGTAAAAAGTTTATTGCCTGAGAAAAACTATGAGGGTTTAACAGCACAATGATATAGGCCTACTCCCAGCAATGCCCTAATTCCAGCTCCAGAAATGTGTGTCCTCGCCCCTTTTTGGTCCAAGTGCCACTCACGCTTTATTGGTTCCTGCCCAGTCACGTGGCCCATGAAGGGTCACCAATTAAAGGAGTCACGCTACCACATGTCAGTGGTCTTGAAAAACTCAATGCCAGTGCAGTCTTTCTTTCTTCCTTCAATAAATTTGGACGAACATTCTATAACTCTGTTATTATGAATAAATTTACTTTTAAATTGTGTGAAATTCCAGAACATCAAGAAGCCTGAAACAAGAGAAAAATAATTCTGTCCAACACTTCAGTAGATCCTCCCCTGTCTTCCTTTGTTTAATTTTCTGCGCAGAAGTTGTGTAGCATTTGCTTCTACCTAACTTACTCATCTTTCAACTTCGAAGTGTAAAATCATGCAATAATATTGTATAAACTTGAGAACAGATTGCTCATCTTTGACCTTTGGCTTTCCATAACACGACATTCACATGGTTCAAACAACACATAAAACATCGTGTGCCATACACAAACTTTCATTCATCTCTATTTAGTTATCATCCTTAGAACAATTACCCTTATTAAACTGCAAAGCATTCATCTAAATCAATGCTAAACATGACAGCCAAAATGTGCAGCAAAGTACATCTTTTTGACCAATTCACTAATTAGTTTTGGTGGTAAAATTACATGTAACAAATCTGAATCCGTGTAAAGTTCTGAATAGCAAACCACGAGGTTAACAGGCTCTCTCTCATAATTCGGCTAACGACTTATGAGTTTTCAAGAAATAACAAAGGAGATTATTTCAAATCAAGAAGAGCTGTCAGCAGATACAGTCAGAAATCTCATCAGCAGTCATGTAATGTTTTGACCTTCGTGCATACAGTTCGAAGGCCATTCATGCACAACTGAAACAGCAGTGGACTCAGCAGAGAAGCCTGGGGCTTAATAGCTTTAACAGTGTAGAAAATAGAATCAATATTACCAAACATAAGCCTCTGTGGTCAGTCATAGTAGAAATATAAAAACAAAACATATTACTGAAATAAGGAATATGTCAAGTACTCACAATCATGAAGAATTACTTATACTGCAGATTTAATACCAAATCACTAGAGTAATTTTATTATACTAATTTAAAATCTGACATTTGGCTGCAGTTCAAAGAATTAAATGTGGGGTGAACCAATTTCTCAAGCAGTGTGAGACCAACTTACACAGCCGTGGCTTCACGTAGAATTCTCCAATATCATTTATTAAAAAAAACAGTTTTGGATCATTCCATCTTGTCTCTAATTAATATCAGAAACTTAAATGCCGGGGTTGGGGGGTTGGGGGGCTTCAGGTGCAGGTAAGGCAGAGGGATTAATATCCTAATGAATGGCACTGGGTTGGGAATATGGCATGAACGCACCCATTTCAAGGTTTAGCCCAGGCAAACAGGGGAGAGATATGACAGGTGTCTGGTTCTGCTGGCAAATCAGTTATCTTGAGTGGATCATGAAGATTTGACACTAGAGTTGTTTGACATGGCAAGTAAGTAGGATACCCTTGTCGAGCTGTCAGGTAAGTAATTAAAATCCTCAGAGGCAATTAGCTGTGGTTTTAATCCAGCATTCTAGCTTTAACAGTCAGATAACAGGTTTACTGAATTGACAGAACTTGCCAGCGTCAATGGGGCAAAAACACAATGAAACTGACAGCCTCGGAAATCTTTAAAGAGTGACAACACAGGACTTAGAACAAACCCAATAATTAGATGCTGTTCATCGAGGAATGCTATAAGGCTTAATTCATTGTGTTGAGAGCCATGTTCAATGTTTTGGAAGTATTTTTAACTGCCTTGAGGTTTAGTCACGTCCAGCTCAACATCTTTGCTGCCAATCTTCACTGTACCACTGGGGTAAGTCCTGAAGCTAAAGCCTTGACCTCTGATGAACACCGGCAAGAGCACTACACCATCAGCAGCACTAGGAGCCACTCCAACTGCTGCAGCACAAGCATCACCAGGACCAAATACACTAGCTGCCTTCTCTACAGCCGCGCATCACTTCAAAGGGCAGAGGTAATGGACAGAGAGCTTCAACTCAGAGCAGTGGGTAATTCCAGCACCAGATATATTGACCAAGGGTGAGCTTCCTCAACTTGACAGAGCAATTGTAAACCAGGAGGCTCAGGCTTTCATAAAAGGTCATCGCAGATATCTGCAGCGTCCTAGAGGATGATCTCCAAAATGAGCATGTTGACAATAGCCACTGCAGTTACTACAATCCTGAATTACTCTTCCTCTGGCTCCTTCTGTGGATTTACTGATGGCATCTCAAGGATATCTCAATATGCCAACCATAGATGCATCTCCAGGGTCATTCATACTTATTTACGAAGCCACAACTTTCTGCACCTTGTCAAGGATTGAGCTTGTTAGTCTTTCAGTTTCATTGCAGTGGTTAGATTTCCACAAGTGCAAGGAATTACCAACTGTTCAAAAATCATAGCAATGAAGGCACCTCAGATTATCCTGGAATATTTATAAATTGCAAATGATTCCATGTTTAAATAGTTTGTGGTCACCAGAATGATTATGCAGGGAGTAACCATGATTCAGTCATTCTGCAACAGCCGCATTTCTCACTGGTCTTCTACACAACCTCAGTGGCTGATTCCTGGGAGGCAGGGGCCATTGCTATAAGGGCCTGGATCATGGCTGTGGTTCACTCCACCATTAAAGCAGGGAGAGATATGACAGGTGACTGGTTCTGCTGGCAGATCAGTTATCTTGAGTGGATCATGAAAATTTGACATTGTGGTTGTTTGACATGGCAAACACTGATTGATTTTATGTTTTACCATGTGGCCAATTCCTTCCAATCACACCTTTTTCTCCCTAAGGAGTTGTTTGGTTTTGACAATTCTCTGATCACTTTGATGTGTTGTATCAGCAACACATTCCCTTAAGTGAGTATGGAATGGGGAGGCAATGGTTTAGTGGTATTATCGCTAGACTATTAATTCAGAAACTCAGCTAAAGGTCTGGGAATTTGGGTTCAAATCCCACCACAGCAGGTGGTGAAATCCGAAATTGATGAAAAATATCTGGAATTAAAATCTACTGATGACCATGCAACCATTGTTGATTGCCGGAAAAACCCTATCTGGTTCACTGATGTCCTTTAGGGAAGGATATCTGACATCCTTACCTACTCTGGCCTACACGTGACTCCAGAGCCACAACAATGTAGTTGACTCTCAACTGCCTTTGGTAACTAGGGATGAGCAATAAATGATGGCCATCTAGTGTATCCCAGGCCTCATGAATAAAAAAAAATACAATTGTTGCTCAATGCAAATCAGATATGGTTGTAATTGTGAGTTCATTTCACTCATGAAGACCATAAAGTGTGTGAGCGATTTTGTTTGCAGATACGTTCTCAATCACATCTTTCCAGTTTTGCAATTCCACAGCTCCTATACATAATTATGCTGCCAAATTTTGTGGTGCTGCCACTTTGATGTCAGCTAGTTTTAGAAAATCTTGTGTTTTGAGTATCCAATACACTATTCAAGCTGATGGTTTGCTATTTGGATAATTGAACAAACTGATCTATGATTGATTATTGCCTCAAACTTGCTTCCATATAAGTAGAGATGAAGATGTAAGATAGTCCATGTGATTAAGAGCGCTCCTTTCTCTGTTTGTAAATAATGTTGTTCTGCAGGCCATAGCAATAATAAATGGGTCACCTGTCTTGTCTTTCTGCATGTGGACTGTTCCTACATCAAGTGGCCTTGGATCCACAACTAACTGGGAGGCTTTCTCAGAGTTGAAACAAGCATTTGTGGAACTTGTTGATAACCAATGTTTATTCCACAACCTGTTGGGGAATTTAGTCCAGTCCCACTTGATGGTCTTTGTAAGATCACATTGGGGGGCAGATAGTGTGGCGAAGTCAGGAAGCAATAATAGTACATACGAGTCCTGGCAGACTCTGCACTTTCTAGATGTTTGTAGAATGTTTGCAATGGCTTCAACCATCCATGGATCAAGAAATATTCTTTTCATGCCTAACACATGACTGAAGGTTTCCATTCTGCTTTCATTGAATGAACACTGGTCTTTGATCAAGGATGTTATATTCTCTAAGACTTTGTAGGCATATATGTGGGCATACCTTGAGTTTACTTTCAGTGTCCAGTAAATAAGAATGTTATCATGAATATTTAGCATGCCTTCAAGTCCTTGAGTGCAGAATGAGCCACGTTCTGAAATACTTCAGCTGCTGAGTTGACTTCAAAGTTGATGTTTTTGAGCTAAAAAAATCCAAAGTGAGTACAGAATATTGTAAGGGAGTTCTATTTTACTGCAGGCAAGTTTTGACACTATCATGTATTAAGGTTAGGTTTAGTGAAGTGTTTTGAATTACAGAATCCCTGCAGTGCAAAAGGAGGCCATTTGGCCCATCAAATCTGCACTGATTCTCCAATAGAGTGCCTTACCTAGGCCCACCTTCCACACAATTCCTGTAACCCCACAAATTTGCCCTACTAATCACCCTAACCTACACATATTGGGACAATAACAGACTATTCAGCATGGCTGATCCACTTAATCTGCACATCTTTGGATTTTAGTTTAGTGTTAAGTACTTTCTCTATGACATCATGGATTGTCAATGGATGGCATGATTGTACCGTGGCTAGCACTGTTGCCTCGCAGCACAAGAAACCCAGGTTCAATTCTGGCCTTGGGTCACTGTCTCCCTGTGTCTGCATGGGTTTCCTCGGGTACTCCAGTTTCCTCCCACAGTTCAAAGATGTGCGGATTAGGCTGATTGGCCATGCTAAATTGCTTTTAGTATCGGGGGAATAACAGGGTAAATATATGGGGTTACAAGGATATGACCTGGATGGGATTGTTGTCGATGCAGTTTCGATGGACCAAATGGCCTCCTTCTGCATGTAGGGATTCTATGAATCAAGTATCTTTGTCATTGTATGACCTGGTTTGGTAACTGCATATCAATGCATATTCTAATCTGGTTCTCGTTCATGACGACTTTTATGAGTGAAACCCAAAGGCTGGGCTCATTCCCAATTTTCCCAATAATGTCAAGGTCAAGTAAGTGCTGACATTCCTCCTCTTTTGGCTTTCTGACATGAAGTGGTATTTTCCATTGTTGCTGCACAACTAGGGGTAGGTTAAGGTCTACAGGCAGCTTGCATATAACAGCATTCAATTTGCCAGTACCAGTGAAGGAGGCATCATACAATTTGAGAATGTTCTTGGTATGTTTAGGAATTGTGCATGTGACTGCAATCATGTGCAAATCTGTAGCAGTGAGGAAACTGATAAGCGTATCACCGGACACTATAAGAATCTATTTAAATTCAACAATTGTTCTAGTGACTTTGAATGACCTTGGCATTTCAAAAGTCCCAAAAACTTGCAGTAGTTTGTTACTGTATGAAGGGGAGACTTTCCTTTTCTCTAGTTTGCAGAAGATGGGCCAACCCTGAAGATTCATGAATATTATGGGTGGGATTTCATGGCGAAAAACTGCAGCAGGCGACGGTGCAGAGGGACCTCGGGGTCCTTGTGCATGAGTCGCAAAAACCCAGCCTGCAGGTGCAGCAGGTGGTCGGGAAGGCGAATGGGATGCTGGCCTTCATAGTGAGGGGGATTGAATATAAAAGTAGGGAGGTCTTGCTGCAGCTGTATAGGGCATTGGTGAGGCCGCAGCTGGAGTACTGTGTGCAGTTTTGGTCGCCGCACTTACGCAAGGATATTTTGGCCTTGGAGGGAGTGCAGAGGAGGTTTACTAGGCTGATACCGGAGTTGAGAGGGTTGAGCTATGAGGAGAGGCTGAATAAACTAGGCTTGTACTCGATAGAGTTTAGAAGAATGAGGGGAGATCTCATTGAGACATATAAGATGATGAATGGGATGCATAGGATAGAGGTGGAGAGACTCTTCTCGCTCAGAAAGGACAGTAGGACTAGGGGGCACAGCCTCAAGATAAAGGGGGGGCAGTTTAGAACGGAGTTGAGGAGGAACTTCTTCACTCAAAGGGTGGTGAATCTCTGGAATTCTCTGCCCGTTGAGGTGGTGGAGGCTGCCTCGCTCAATATTTTTAAGACGCGGGTTGATGGGTTTTTGATAAGCGAGGGGATTAAGGGCTATGGGGAGAGGGCGGGAATGTGGAACTGAGCCACGACAGATCAGCCATGATCTTATTGAATGGCGGGGCAGGCTCGAGGGGCTAGATGGCCTACTCCTGCTCCTATTTCTTATGTTCTTATGTTCTTATTTTACAGCCTCACTCATCCCAAAACTGTAAAATTCCACCTGAGGTCAACAGATCTTCCTATGCTCTGCTCCTCGCTCGCTCTGGTTCCTGTGGCAGGCGGGGCGGTAAAATTGCAGCTAATGTTTCCCCATGACATTGACAGATGCTTCTATAATCTATAAGAGTATTTACATTTGTGCAGTTGATAACTGGTTGCTGTGTCTGAAAGAGAGCACACAAGTTTGTTTTGGGTATTCCAGCTCGACAATGGCCACATTCACTCACTCTTTTGCTGTGGTACACATGCGTGGCAGCCCTTCTGTTTGTATTGGTCTTCCAGATTTTGCTGATGAGCGATGAAAACAAGCAAAGTAATGCAGTTTTCCACGAGCTTTCCACTGTTTACCAGTACGACATTCTATACAGCATGAATAAGCACCGCCACAGTGGAAACATTGTTTGGACAAGTCTCAACTCTGTTTGTGAGAGTGTTGTTACTGTTGCATGTGGTTTCCTGGCATGCGAGCAATAAACAGTGTTCACAGGAGTTGAACTTGGGAGTGTGGTAATTACTACTAGTAGCCTAAACCTCAATAGCTGTGTGGAATTAAAAGTGCTAGCAACCTTGCTAACTCCAGCAACTCTAATTTTCTGACTTTCTCAAGTGCTTTGTGTAATATTTGACTAGAGAGGCAGCCTTCAATTATTTGTGTTTTGATTTCCCATTAGATATGTTCAACATTACCAAAGTCACACTTGATTACTATTTGCCTCAATTACATGCAGTATTGATCAGTTGTTCCGTTTGCTTCTTGCTTAGTGCATCAGAAGACAAATGTTTCAATTCCTGAATGTGAAATAAGTTGCTAGGTGCATTTTTTGCCAACCTGTAGTCATTTTGCTCAGGTGTCCCAAGAATTCTTCTACTCCATGATGGAGAAGTAAAACACTATTCTTTTTGTCATGTGATGTCAAAACCTACTACTGTGCCTTTGAAGTGCAGCAGCCACTTTTGCCAATATGAGAATATAGACAATACAGAATGTTTACCAATACATGGTAGATTTGGCATGGACAATGGCATCTTGACCAGAAAGGTAGAGATATACTGCGTGATCAAACATCCGGGTTGATTTCAAAAATCACTTTAATAATGAGGGGTGGTTTTGGATCTTATTTTGGTGAGATCAACGTGTGTGTACACCATGTCAACCTTCTGCTTCCTAATCTCAAATTGGAGTATCTCAGGCTGGAGCCCCAGCACATTCCCTAAATCTCCAACTTAATATACTTCTAGGGAATTATAAAAAAAAATCTTCCAAAAGTTTCAAACCCAACAGCAATGTTTCCTAATTTTCACACTTTTAATCACTGTTACTAAGTTCTCGGGAAGAACGTCCCAACTTCCCTATATCCTGTTATATTGTATTGACAAGTTCCTTGGAAGTTTTAGCAATAAGCTACTAGCAATCGATAAAGCTGTAATCAGTCAAAAAGTAAGATAAACCACAGCAAAGGAAGAAGTAAGAGTGAAGAGAAAAGAGGGTACATTGACCAGAACAGGTGCCGATGTGTGGCAACTGGGGGAATTTCACAGTAACTTCATTGTAATGTTAGTGTAAGCCTTACTTGTGACTAATAAATAAAAAAACTTTTTAAACTTTAAATTTCACCGAGAACTATAGAAATCTAAAAGAAGGTAAATGTCTGTGCCTCTAATCTAAAGGAGAAGTGACCCAACTGTATTAAGGCTAGAAAAACAAGTACTATGAAAACGGTGCAAGTAGCTAGGAAATCTATTTGGGCCACTGAGAAACAAAACAACATTCACCAGCAAAATGATGCGAGAAAGGTAAAAAATGTTGAAAGAGGAAGCACAAATGTAACTCAACAAGAACGATCACAGCTGGAACTCGAGAAGAGCTGAGGAAGTCACATGTTGTGGATGCTATCAGTTTTGTGATGGATGAGAGAACTGCTATCCTCAGAGTGAAGCACCAGATATAACCAAATCATGCGTGAGAGATTGACTCAGCAACAGGTGGGAATTCAGAAGCAGGCCGAAGACTGCAATTGCTGCAGCAAACCTTTTAAACAAAGGGGAGCCACTTAAAATTGTCAGTTCATCTAAAGGGACTTCAGTTTGATTCATGGCACTCATGTAGCACATCCTGTACCATCTACTACAAGAGTCACCATGCTGTGAAGCAGAATTTAGACCAGTTATCATTCACCCTAGCCATATTGGGAATCCTGTACATATCTAATCAAATGATTAAACTACCAGTCGCATGGAATACACAACTGAGCTAGAGAAATTGACATTCTGCAGAGAGGCAGAAATTTTTCAAGGGTGTTGTGGAGGACATAGCAATGGACAAAGTCAAAAAGAGAACACAACTGTTGAACAAGTTAGCAGTTCAGGAGAAGTGCCTCATAAAAATAACAAGAAGAAGGAAGAAATGGTGAACATAGAAGTAAAGTTTATTGCAACTAGGTGTAGGATGATGCGGCGGCACGGGCTCGTTGGGCCGAAGGGCCTGTTTCCCGTGCTGGGTTGTCCTTTGCTCTTTGTAACTACAACAAAAGGAATATAGCAATTCTCATCAAACATACAGAGCATGAGTAGAGAGAGATCTTTATCAAATGATGTCAAGAGACACTGCTGAGTTCATCTTGGAAGAAACTCAGAAATGGATAAACTGAATGAATTGTGAAAGCAGAGAAATAGGAAAAGCGTAAAACCAGCGCATATGGAGAATGAGAATCTGAAACCAAGCAGACTAGCTAAATCATCAGATATAATCAAATCAGTGAGATTCAGTAAAAAGCTTTCTGAATCAGAAATGCAGATGTCATCAATGCATGCATTCCTTTATTATCCCTCCAGATTTCCACTGCTAGTATATGGTACAGTGGTATTAAGTGGGCAAAATACACAATGCAATTTTCAATACGCTGCACTGCCCACTGGATGGAGTAATACCAAGCACAAAGGGCTATGACAAAGGGTTATCCGGACTTGAAACGTTAGCTCTTTTCTCTCCTTACAGATGCTGCCAGACCTGATGAGATTATCCAGCATTTTCTCTTTTGGAAGATAACTATGTTTTTTTGGAGTCCAATCATCTCATCCTCAGGACGTCATTGAAGAAGTTCCTGAGGTTAACATCCTTGGCATAGTGATCTTCAGCTGCTTCCTCAATTACTGCCATCATAGTGTTAGAAGTGCTGACGTTGACTGATGATTGCACGGTGTCCAGTACCATTCATGACTCCCTATATACTGAAGCACTCTGAGGTCATTTGCAACAACATTCAACTTTGGAGCAATATGTGGCAAGTAACATTCATGTCAGGCAATGAACATCTCTAAAAGAGAGAATCTAACCATCTGCCCTAGATTTTCAATGACATAACCATTGATTAATTCCCCACCATCACCATTGATCAGAAAATTAACTGGATCAAATATATAAATAGTGTTGCTATAAGCACATGTCAGTGGCTGGGAATTTTGCAATGAAAATCTCACTATCTGATTCTCCAAGTCATTTCCACCATGAACAAGGCACAAGTCAAGAATATGAAGAAACACTCTCCATTTGTTTGTGTGAGTCTCCCTATATACCACTCAAGAAGTTCACCTGAACAAGTTGGTTCTTCAAGTCTATTGGGATAAATAATTATGATTATTAAAATAAGATTGTAGAAGAAGAGTATAAGGTGAACATGAAATTTCAGTTTGTCACTGGTACAGCACCCAATATGACTTTTACAGACCTGTGAGAATTGTTCAACATGGCGATCCAAAAATGAAGCTTTAAAATGTAACGCTGAGTCAAAATGATGGCACAATTTTCATGCCCAAAGGACAAACTAACTGTATAGCTCAATGAAATGGCAGGAATGAAGATCCAGAGTTCCAAATCTTTGACAATTTGCAAAAGCCACTCATCTCAGCTGGAACAAGCCTAAAGCGTGGACTGGTACTTGCAAATTACCAAAAGCGATTTACAATATGTCAGGGCGTTCTAAATTCTGTGTACAGGGTTTGGATGACTTCCTGGTGAAGATCATTTGGAAGTAGGTCAGAATGTGAGACCAATTCAGCATCTGCCAAAAAGAGTTCCAGCTGCCCAAGCCTAAAAAAAAAGATAAAAGAGCCGTAAAAGCTGAGGGTCATCAAAAACATAATCCAAACTAGATTAGCAGCACGGTAACAATGAAGTAACCTAGAAAGCTGCAAATATGCATCCACCCAAAGGATCTAAATAAAGTGCTGAAGAAATCCCACTACCTCAAGCCAAATATTGAAGAAATTTTGCCACATTTGTGAAGACAAAGATCTTCACTTCCTTAGATGAGAAGGATAATTATTAGCAAATGGAGCTGAATGAGAGCATTGGTTTTCTAACTACATTCTGAACCCCATTCAGAAATTACAGATGATTGTGCATTTTTACTGCTCCAGAAGAGAATAAACACAAACGCATGAGAACTTCTCAGAGCAGAAGTCATAATGGATTATCTAACAATCTATGGATGTGGATAAGTAATGGAAGAAGCCAGAGTTCTCCATCAGTAAAAGCTGCTGTGACTGAGAGAGTTTGCCCGATGAAACTGAAGCTGAACAAGAAAAAATTGTAACTGAAGATACCTGTAATCAAGATCATAGATGATGTATTGATAGCAAAAGGACTTTGCCCAGGTCCTGACATACTGAGAGCTGTAGCAGTGGTGCAGTGGCCAATAGATGTGAAAACAGTGCAACAATTTGATTTGAGACCTACTTGCAAAATTTGCCTAATCTGCTGCTGGAATGTGAAGCATTACACCAGTTCACTGCCATGGCTGTGTCACTGGCATTGGTGAACAAAACAAGAAGCAGCATTCATCAAACTCAAAACAAGAAACCACGTCAGTGATGAAGTATTATGATTTCAATGATTAAGTCACTTTGCTTCGTGACACCAGCAAGACAGATTTTGGAGAAACCCTAATGCAGAAAGGGCAATAATCACATTTGCATGCAGAACCTTTATGCAAACTGAACTCAGATGAAGAAGGGCTGCCTTGCTGTTGTGAGTATTTTCATCAATATCTGCTTGAGAGAGACAACATAACAGTAGAGCCTGACCACAAGCCATTTCAAATCGCTTTTCTCAAACCATAACGATCTGCTTCAAAGCATCAGAGATATCATTTGGATATTACACACAAGCAAAGAAAAGATCAAAGAACAAAGAACAGTACAGCACAGGAAACAGGCCCTTCGGCCCTCCAAGCCTGTGCCGCTCATTGGTCCAGCTAGACCATTTGTTTGTATCCCTCCATTCTCAGGCTGCTCATGTGACTATCCAGGTAATTCTTAAACGATGCCAGCGTGTCTGCCTCCACCACCCTACTTGGCAGTGCATTCCAGGCCCCCACCACCCTCTGCGTAAAAAAAGGTCCCTCTGATATCAGAGTTATACCTTGCTCCCCTCACCTTGAGCCTGTGACCCCTCAAGCAAGGGAAATAAATCTATAATATTCAAGATAATGTATAATGTCTCCAGAACAGCACACCCAATGAAAAATGTCAAGGATACTACAACAGGACGTGAAACCTTCCAGATTCAACATAAAGCACGAGCTGGACATGCTTTGGAGGTCATCAACCCAACCGAGACATGAAACCTGACAGACAAACACCTTACTTGGATTAACCAGACAAAGAAACAAGATGCAACTTTGCAAGTGCTGCAAGGGGTAGAGATGAAAGGATGGTCAGAGAGCATCAAGCACACGCCATGGTCACAAGTGCATGTGCGGTACACAGAGATGAACTGACATTCCAAGATGGCACATTGTGCAAAGGAATTAGAGCCATTAACTCCAAGGTGATGAAAGGGGAGATGCTGAAATTTTAAGTACATCTGTGAAAGCCATCAAAAATTGAATCAAGTCTGAGGAAGAGAAACGTGGCCAAACATGAGCAATGAAATTAAGGACTGCACCAGCCAGCACAGTGCTTGCTAAACAAGCGGGAGAGCCACTGATGATACATGACATCCCAAAGGGACCATGAGACTATTTCATACTAGAAGGAATTATTATCTTGTCACCACAGACTGCAATTCTGACCACTGAGGGGGAGACGAGCTGTCTGCAATGATGACCAGTGAGAAAGTAGAATGCCTGAAAGCACACCTCAGTCATTACAGCATTTCCAGACATTGTGATGAGTGATAATGGCACTCAGTTTTTTCACAGTAACTTCATTGAAGTGTTAATGTAAGCCTACTTGTGACACTAATAAATAAACATTTAAAGAAAACTTAAATTTCACGAGTAAAAAGTTTAACCACTTCACAAAGGATTGGGAAATTCAACATGATACATCATCTGTGCACCATCCCCAGTCAAATGAGAAAAGTCTGTATCGATAATGAAAATTGTCAAAGGACTCACCAAGAAAGTGAGCAAATATAGCACAGATATATACAAGGCAATCCTCAAGTGGAGAAATATATGACCCAGATTGTGAAAGCATATGAATAAAATGATAAGGAAAATGGTCTGACCTGTCATTAATGTTGGTGCTATTGTTACCAGCCTTGATAGTTGAAGCACTTTTGAAGCACATGGCTAACAATTCGACTCGAGGTACTCACAGTCATCACTAATGTTGAGTTTATGTAAACTCCGTAAATGGTGTTGATTTTGACCTGCTTAAAGCAGAAATAAGCAAAACATAGTTATGGAAAAGTTCATCTCTTTGCAGTACCCTCTTTCATTTTGAATGTTCACATAGTTGCTGTCTCCTTTAATCAGGATGGTACGTTTTAATAGCCCACTGAACACCAGTTTGTCAATGTGCAATTCTAGCTGTACATAATAGAGGAGTGACAATTATAAATTCTGTTTGGCGTCTTTTTGTCACGTCATGAAATGTTATTCTGGAAAGTAAATTTGTTTAACAGATCATTGCTCCCTTCCCCAGTTAAAAGCTTTAATTACAGACCATTAGTAGAATTTACTCAAAACTCTACTTCAACAAACATTTAGGTTGTGTGCATCAATTTATTATATAACCTGAAACTATGTTCATAATGGCTAGGAAAAATGACAATAATTATAGGAAGTCGTTTCATATTCCCTATGCACTCCTTCCCTTGCAACAAAGCTGGCTAAATGGATTTCATTTATTTCCTGTTTAACGTAACACACTAGTTTTTATGGACTAGAATTTGCTCCTGGTGTTGTAAACATTTCAATATTTAATACCAATGGTCTTCTATTTCTGGTGATGTTCTTCTGCACTTTCAAAGTCTCAATTTTCTGATCTTTCACCTTCAATTTGACCACAGCCATGCCATCTCCAGCTTTGATGCCTGGTCACCAATAAAACTCTTTCTCACCCTGGTCCTCATTTCAGTACAGTCTCCATCTCTGCTGCCTCAAATCTAAGCGATGTAAATTTGAATGGATATGTTGACAACCGGTTTATCTAGCAATTGCTATATCTGGATGGATAATACAAAAAGTACTACAGTATCCTGCTCTTGTCTACCTAAACAGCATGGTATTCCAGGACCATCCTGAAATGCAAAGAGTAGCTACTGCAAACCATTTTTTTAAACCTCTGTCACCTGTATCCTCACCTTCAACATTGAGAAGGAGGAGCTAATGGGCAACATTATAACTAATAAATGGACATCCAAGCGGCTATCTCTCCTGCTTCCCTCCTTTCTGATAGTTCATTATTTCCTTAATCCATCCTTGTAGAAGGAACAGATGTGCAGAGTTCACAAAGGGACTTGCGTGTCCATGTCCATAATCAATGAAGATTAGCATGCATGTTTAGTAAGCTATTAGGAAGTAGTGAGGTCTTATTTCAATTGTAGATAAACTTGGTTACACTGCACCTGAAGTACTGTGTGCAGTTTTGATCCTCTTACCTCAGAAAGTGTATTATTGCCATGGAGGGTGTGTGACGATTTGTTCCGGGGATGACGGAACTCTCTTGCGAGGAGCGATTGGGCAAATTGTGCCTGTATTCTCCAGTGTTTTGAAGAATGAGAGATAATCTCATTGAAACCTAGAAAATACTTAAATAAATCGACAGGTAAGTTGCTTCCCATGGTTGGGGAGTCTAGAACCAATGGACACAATTTCAACATAAGGGGGGGAGATGTCATTTAGAATAGAGGTGGGAAGAAATTTCTTTACCCAGGGGTTGTGAATGTTTGGAATACGCCAAAGGGCTGTGGAAATTCAATCAACATGCGCACTTAAATAAAAGATTGAAGGATTTCTGATCAAGAATAACATAAAGCTTTCTGGGAATAAAAGGCATTGAAGTATCTGATTAGCCATGATCATATTAAATCGCAGCATAGGCTTGATGAACTGAATAAGTTACTCCAGGCCCTATGTCCCTGTTAAGTCAAAGTTCTCCTGATGTTCCTCCTGCTCGAAGTCTGAATTCACATTTATCTCTAGTTTCTCTTTTATCTCTCCTTAGGCCATCCCTGAGCTCAATTTGCCTTTAGTTCCATCTCTTCCTCCCTTGATTCTAATCCCAGTGAACTGCTAACCACCCAATTGCCTTCCTAACCTTCAAGTTAAATAATATTGTTAATTATTTTCTCATTTTCGTTATCACCCTCTTCTTCAAATTTGCAATCATCATCCCTCGCTTCAAAAATACCAATGTTTGACCACATCACTTCACAAATGCCATCCAACCCCCAGCCTCCCCTTCGTCTGTAAAGTACTTGAATGTCTTATTGCCGTCCAAAACAGTGCTCATCTTTTGAAAAATTCCATATTTGAATCCTTGCAATCAGGTTTAAGCCCCACTATACTGACAAAACGTGTATCCAAGTCACTAATATCACATGTGACTGTGACAAAGTCAAGCTAATTCCTTTTGCCCTTCTCAGCCTGTCTGTAGCCTTTGATATAGTTACACACACTATCCTCCTGGAACATTTCTCCACTGATGTCCTGCTGAATAGGGCGCTCTCACCTGGTTTCATTTTTATTTACTTTAGTGTGGTTGGAATAATTCTTATAACAGCTCCTCCTCCTACTCCCGCATCTGGTGTATTCCAATGACCTCTCCTCACCACCTCTCATTTCTCATCTACATACTGTGCCTCAATAACATCATCCAAATACACAGCATCAGTTTTCATATGTATTCTGATGATGTTGAACATTATTTGCCCACCTCTGATGTGAGTATGGTTGTCATCCCATTTTTTCACCAGTTAGTAATGTATTTCAGTCTGAGGTTAAATGTAAATAAAGGTTAATGTCTCTCGACACATTCATTGTTGGCAAATTATCAGATGGATCCTTTAAGTATTGGATGATCAGTGATAACCTCAAACATTGGAATGGCAGAGCAGGCTGAAGAGGTCGAATGGACCATTCGTGCTCCTAATTAGTATGCACATATGTTCATACATTGATAGATGCCTTTGTGTGATTTCCAAAGCTGTAGTAAAGTTCGGAACATCAGGTATTGGAACATAACTGGACCATATCACTGTAATCCTGCTCCTTTTAATCTGCCCATCTTTCAGGAAGCCCAAAACCATTGTCTTCAGTTACTGTGACAACATCCATTGTTTTCCCTGACAACTGTTTGAAACTGAATCATACTATTCACAAACATGTCATTATATTTGATTCTGAGATGAGTTTCTGAACACACACTGGCACCACAACTAAGATTGGCTGTTTCCTCCTCTGTAACTGCTCCTGCTCAGGTCATCTGCTGAAACCCTTATTTATACCTTTCAACTTGAATGTTCCAAAGAATTCCAGGCTGGCTTACCAAATTCTATCATTAGAAAACTTAAGGTTACCTGAAACTCTGCTGCCAATGTCAGTACACCAAATTCCATTCAATCACTACTCACCTTGTGCTCATTGCCCTACATTTGTCAAGCCAGTCAAGTGTTCATAGTTATGGTCTACTAAGTCTGCCCTCTTGGGCAACCCTGATTTTAATTGCTCCACCATTAGTGGCCATTCCTTCATCAGCCTATATCCTAAGAACTGGAATTTCATCTCTAAAACTCGTGATTTCTCTACCTCTCTTTCCTCTTTTAAGTTCCTTGAGACATTAAAGACACTATATAAATGCAAGTTGTTGCTGTTGTTGTTAAGAAGCGTCTAAAACCTACCTTTTTGACAAAACTTGCATCCATTTTCCATAATATCCACTTTGATGACTCAGTGTCAAATTATGCTTTTTAACATCGCTGTAAAGCACCTTAGAAAGTTTTATTATGTTAAAAGCGCTATGTAAGCACAAATTATTGCTGTTGTTTTTTATAGGTATTGATCCGTCTTTTTTAAATGGGTTAACAAAGCCAGAAAAGTAGCAATAAGTAGAATATTGTGTGAACATGTTTAGCATTCCAACACCACTCAGTGCAGTATATTTTATTCAATAAATCAAAGATGGGCAGATTAAAAGGCCATGATGTGGGGATGCTGGTGTTGGACTGGAGTAAGCATAGCAAGAAGTCTCACAACACCAGGTTAAAGCCCAACAGATTTATTTGGTAGCACAAGTCACTAGCTTTCAGAGTGCTGCCCCTTCATCAGGTGAGTGGGAGCACTGTTCACAAACAAGACATATAAAGACACAAGCACAATTTATAAAATAATGGTTGGAATGCGAGTCTTTACAGGTAATCAAGTCTTAAAGGCACAGACACTGTGAGTGGAGAGAGGGTTAAGCACAGGTTAAAGAGATGAGTATTGTCTCCAGCCAGGACAGTTTGTGAGATTTTGCAAGCCCAGGCAAATTGTGGGGGTTACAAATAGTGTGACATCTCTTTAACCTGTGCTTAACCTTTTCTCCACTCACAATGTCTGTACTTTTAAGACTTGATTACCTGTAAAGATTCACATTCCAACCATTATTTTGTAAATTGAGTTTGTGTCTTTATATGCCTTGTTTGTGAACAGTGCTACCATTCACCTAATGGAGGGGCAGTGCTCCAAAAGCTAGTGGCTTGTGCTAGCAAATAAACCCGTTGGACTTTAACCAGGTGTTGTGAGACTTCTTACCAGATTAAAAGGGTAAAAAGTCTGACAACACCAGGTTTAAGTCCAACCGATTTATTTTGATAATAAACTCACTCTGTAAACTGTCTGTGCTTTATATGCTCTGTCTGAGGCCAGAACTCTCCATTCACCTGACGAAGGGACAAACCTGAAAGCTAGTGAGTTTACTATCAAATAAATCGGTTGGACTTAAGCCTGGTGTTGTCAGACTTTTTACTGTGTTTACCCCAGTCCAACGCCGGCATATCCACATCAGATTAAAAGGAGCAGGATTGCAGTAATATTGTCCAGTCATGTTCCAATACCTGATGTTCTGAACTGTATTTCAGCTTCGAGAATCACATCGAGGCAGCTGTTAATGTATGAACATGTGTGCATACAAATTAGGAACAGGAATAGTCCATTCAATTGCTCGATACTGCTCTGCCATTCAATAAGATCAGGGCTGATTTGATCGTGATCTCAACCCCACTTACTTAGCTCTGTTAACATTTCAAACTGCACGCTTACGCTCCACATGTAATTCACAACCTTAACATTTAATCCCAAATCAAAATAAATGACTTACTGGTAGGATGACAACGATATTCTCACTTCATAAGTGAGGTGGGGCAGCACAGTAACACAGTGGTTTGCACTGCTGCCTCACAGTGCCAGGGATCTGGGTTCAATTCCCAGCTTGAGTCACTGTGCGGAGTCTGCGTCTCTCTCTCTGTCTGCATGGCTTTCCCTCCAAAGTCCAAAAGATGTGCTGTTAGGTGCATTGGCCATGCTAAATTCTCCCTGAGTGCACCTGAACAGGCACCAAAGTATGGCACTAAGGAGATTTTCACAGTAATTTCATTGCAGTGTTAATGTACGCCTACTTAGAGACTAATAAATAATTATCTGTAGCTGCACTCATGCTGGACAAAAGTATTTGTATATGTGAGAGTTGGTTAACTTCCAACTGTATTCCTATTGTGCTTAGAGACAGCTATGGCATAATGAATAAATAGGCCAGCAGAGGTATGCAGATGTTGCTTATCAACTGGAGCCCTTTGTAGGTGAAAAAGCTTTTAAGTTTTAGTTTTAGCTGGATATATTGCTGTTGGAGACAGGACATCAGGGAATGAAGATCTCACAAATCTGCCAGAAGAAAGACTGGACAAGATGGGAAATGCAAGGGGGCCGGCTTCCTGGAATACCAGTTATGGTCCACATAACCAGGGAATTGGGAGTGAAAGCATTTCTTAAGATGACTGAAGTAAAGAGAATGGAGACCAGGGCTTTGTTCAGAAGAATTCAAGTATCAGTAAATAATCAGTTTTGAGCCAATTGCAGTAACCAAATTTAAAGTGGAACAGTCGACTCTGGAGGTAACTCAAATGTTTGATGCATTTTTAAAAAAGAGCCTGAGAATCTGGAGGTAAAGCAAATATGAACAGTTAATACAGCAACCAAGGCAAAGAAATTCCAAAGGAGGAGTTAAGAATCCTGGACTGGATTTCCTGTTAAAAGTGAAATGGAAGCTCTACTTAAAAGTGTCCTTTGGAAAACCTGGAATGGGCTTCAGAATGGAAACCACCGATAGAAAGCGTTAATGAGAAAGGACATTTTAAATTGTGTTTTTTAGGAGTGGAGTTTGGAAACTCTCATATGTCAATCATCTGGGGTGGAGGGAGGGGCGGATTCTTAGGAGCAATCCACAGACACTGATTTGGGTTCAGAGCAAAGTGTGAGTGTTTGCCCACAGTCATCTTGTGTGCTTGAAAAAGATTTTGTATGTTAATGAAACCCTTATAGTTTAAGATGTGCTTTGTAATCTGTGTTAATCTTAAAATCTGTGTGTAATTGTTGAGATAATGGGGGAGTAAAGAAGCATTGAATCATGATCCAATTTTTTCATATTTAATAAATTTATTTTCCTTATTTTTAAAGCTAATTAATGATTTATTTATTAGTCACAAGTAGGCTTACATTAACTCTGCAATGAAGTTACTGTGAAAATCCCCGAGTCGCCATATTCATGTACACTGAGGGAGAATCTACCATGGCCAATGCACCTAACCAGCACATCCTTCGGACTTTTGGAGGAAACCAGAGCACCTGGAGGAAATCCACACAAACACAGGGTGAACGTGTGAATGATTTTATGATTCTGTTTCTGCACATTTTGTAAAATAATAAAAATTATGTTTTTTTGAGCCAGGTTTCCGTTCTGGAATCTTCCTCTCCAGCTATAACTTCAACCTGGATTGTAGCAATATCATGGAGTGGAACTTCCAGTCATTCACTCAGATGGGGGCAACTGAACATGGCAAGTAACTGAGGCCAGGAGTTAAAATTGCCCTGCTTCATGCTGCCTAAGTTGAACCTGTTTGGCTCTGAGTTTCTTCTTTGCTTCTTCTCACTTCTCAATAAAATTCCTTGCTAATTGTTCCTCTGAGAAGAATGTGGCACTTTTTTCAGTCCTTTCACAGGTATTGGATCCATCAGAGACTAACAAATGTGAGAAATATCTGAATGTTGCTACTTAATAAATTAATTAATCAAGTTTTTATTTGCACAACTGCATTATTTACATCTGTTTTTACTTATAACCTTCATCACCCATTTGACAAATTTCTGCTTACAATCAAAGATGTACTCAATCCTTGCAATTTCCCTACATTAAAAGAAATTAAACATTTGTTCCACATCAATAGCTTTCTCCCATTAATCCATTCTACTTATCTTGAAACTTGCTTTATGGAGAAAAATTAGAAAAATAAGTTAGCATAATTGTTTTTGATAGAAATGCACGATAAAGGCAAACCTGCAGCTAATTGTTTAAAAGAAAGAACATGCCATTATTATCATACTATAAAATGATGGAAACATCAAAAGCATCAGTTGATGCTGGGAGTCCCTGGAATAGTTGTACCAATCTTATGTTCGCCATTAGTAATTGAGATTGACAAATATACTAGATTTTATGCCCATTTGTCATAAACATTCTACACACACTACCATAATTTCACTAAGGATTGCCGCATTGCAAATAGAGTGTAGCTCAATGGGTGATAGAAAGATACTACTGCATGTGACATTGAGTGACAAGCAAATGCCACATTCAGGGCAACATCATACAGGTGTCAAGATGTTAAAAAGCAAATCTCAAACTGTGTTCCTATTTAAGGTTTTTAAGATTGAATTTTATTAGAACATTTAAAATTATAGTTGATATGCCCACATAGTGCCATAAAAAACAACTGCCATAAACCAAACTTATTTCTATTTATCATGGCCTTGAGATTTTCCAGGAGAGAAAAAAATTGTGAAATGCTTCTCAGATATCTAAGTGGAGATTTTCTGCATAGTGGAAAGGTAAGAAATGATTCAGAGTTTTTAATCTCCTCAACTCTTAACGCTCCTGTGATTCCTGTAAAATAGACTGCCTAATCCATATCACTCAACATGCTGCAGTTATTTCAATGTATTGAAGCTGGCAATAGGTTTCTTTAACAGTCTGCAAAAAGGTATCAGGAAAATTACTTCTAATGCTGCTTCCTCAGAAATAACAGCAACCTGGGTGCAAAAAAACACGGGCAACTTAACAAGTGATCTCCTCAGAAAATAATATGATTAAATGTTATGGAGGTTCCCTGAAGTTCATGTTACTTATGGAAATGAAGTTCAACCTCCCACATTCCACCATCTCATAGATACAGTGTTATTTTAAAGGGTGAACTTGAGATGCATTGAGCAGTTTTTATATGGTATTAGAAATAACACGCAATAAATATGGAAAATATTCTTGCTTTCGTGTAGCAAATCTGAAAAACACAGTGTCAAAGCAGGGAAATATATTTGAATAAGATATTGGGCATTTTGTGACTCAATTATAATTTAAATATAATTTAAATTATAACAATTATAATTTTTATCTTTGTGGTCTGTTGCCCCAAAGGTGAAAAATTTCATTGCGATGAATAGTATGGGTACAAATGTTAATTTTTTTATTCATTCACGGGTCATCGGCATCGCTGGCTGGCCAACATTTGGCCATCCCTATATGCCCTTGAACTGAGTGACAACTAAGTGAAATGATCCTGTGTAATCAAAGTGTACCCATTGCCAGACCTCTTATAGCCATTCCCATGGCTGCAATGGGGCTAATGGCAGTAGGTTTTTGCATTTTCATGCAAGGAGAACACATTTGTGCCTTCTGTTCTATTTCAGGATCTAATCCGGCCTATCAGAATTTTCTCCTTGCTAAGTCCTTCATTCTCACAATACAACAATGACCTTTGTGTCATTGGTTCAATGCATGTGCTCTTAATAGTTGTCGAATGATGACTCTCATTCCCCATAGGAGACATCTTGGCTGTATGGAGAACTCGAATCTTCAAGTGGAATGTGCCTTTAACTCAGGGTTTACTCCTGAGGATTTGTCTCAATGTTCATTACCTCAGAAATTATGGGATCACTTTGGGTGTGCTTCTTCACTTGTCCTCAGGTGACAGCAGCATTAGCTTCGAAGCAGAAGATAAACTACTTATTGATGAACTATTTCATAGAATCATAGAACCCCTACAGTGCAGAAGGAGACCATTTGGCCCTTTGAGCCTGCAATGACAACAATCCCACCCAGGCCCTATCCCCGAAATCTTACGCATTTATCCTGCTAATCTCTATGATACTAAGGAGCAATTTAGAACAATCAATCAACATAACCCGCACATCTTTGGAGTGTGGGAGGAAACTGGAGCACCTGGAGGCAACTCACGCAGACACAGAGAAATGGTGCAAATTCCACACAGACAGTTACTTGAAGTCAGAATTGAACTCATGCCCCTGGCGCTGTGAGGCAGCAGTGCCAACTGTTTTTGATAAGGGTAATTTGGAATGCCCATCTACATTACCACAAAGGCTCCACTGATGATACTTGATAGCATACATGGTTGCTGACAATAGCAGTGTCCATCTCTGCAATACAAAATCCCTGCATGTGGTCGAAACATTGTCATTAATGGACAATGGTCTATTAATAATGTAAACTTCTTACTATACAGGAATCAATAGGATCATTTTATCCCAAAGATGTTTTCTGAGGGTTCCTTTCCTATCTGTGCATAATTGCTTTCAGCTTTATTCAATGTTCTGGAAGCTTCTCTTTCCCTGGAAGCATGATGTGGGAACCACAGCTTCAACACCATAGAGTGAGAAGTCACATGCCAACTGCAGAGATAGGTTTGGATCAAAATGTGTCCGGGCTTTTGACTTGAGTAGTGCCTCCTTAGCTTGCACAAATGCTTTTTTACATTAATCTACCCATTTTCATTTTTTTTTATTTTGATACAGTATATTATGTAAGAGTTTTAGAATAGTAGCCAGATTGGGAAAAAAAAGCCTTCCATAGTAACCTAGTAAGCCTAAGGAAGATCAAAGTTGGTTAAGATTCTGAGGTGTGGGTGCCTCAGTAATAGCCTTGACTTTTGAAACAATTTATGAAGTCCCGTGGCATCAGTTACGTGTCTCAAATTTTTCACTGAAGATTGAAAAAATTCATATTTATCCTTTCAAACCTTTAAACCATAATCTTTTAATCTTTGAAGTGTGGCATCTAGGTTGCAGAGATGCTCTTTCTCCTTCTTTCCAGTAACCAGGATGTCATCCGAATAACACAACTCCGTTTAACCCGCTTAAGCTTTGGTCTGTTGCTCATTGGAACAATGAAGGAGCTGGAGTGATGTCAAATAGTAATCTTTCATATTGAAATAGCTCTTTGTGTATTACAATCATCAGGAACTCTTGTGAATCCTGGTCCACCTTAATTTATTGATATGCTTGACTGAGATTAACCGTATTGAAGTGTTGGCCTCTAGCCAACCCTGTAAACAGGTTATCAATCAGGGATAGAGGGTATTGTTTCAAACAGAATACAGGATTAATGGTTGGCACAGTATTACAGTGGTTAGTATTGCTTCCTCAGGGTTCAGTCCCTGGCTTGGGTCACTGTCTGTGCAGAGTCTGCACATTCTCCCCATGTCTATGTGGGTTTCCTTTGGGTACTCTGGTTTCCTCCTATAGTCCAAAAGACATGCTGAATAGGTGCATTGTCTGTGTTAAACTCTTCCTCAATGTACCTGAATAGGTGCCAGAGTGTGGCGATTCGGGGGTTTTCACAGTAACTTCATTGCCATGTTAATGTAAACCCACTTGTGACACTATTAATAAACATTAAACTTTTCTGAAATCACCACAAATCCATACCATTGATCCTTTCTCATTACTGGTGCAATCAGTGCAGCCCATTCACTCATGTTCATAGATTCTAGGATTCCTGTCTTAATCAGTCATGTTAATTCTGTCTCTACTTACGGCATTGATTTAGCCTTTAAGCATTTCACTAGTTTTCTTCTTTGATCTTCTGAGATATCCTTCATACTTCCCAGTTCAGTAGTGAAAACAATCACATACTTTTTCAGGATTTTGGTGAGATCTGATTCGACATCTGCCCTTACACAGGGCCTTATTTTGCCCCAATTTATTCTGGTCTTTTCCCCAACCAAGTTCTTCTCATTTGTGCTGGATAATTTCCTATGACTATGTGCAAGTCCAAATCTGCTGTCTTTCCAGTCAATTGCACTGTTACATCTAAACAGTCTCTGGGGCCAATGAGGTTGCTGCCCCAGAGTCCACCTCTATCTTTACCAGTTGTTTATCCAGTAGTGGAGTGACCCAGTCGCACTAGCAATAGTTAGTGCATTCAATACCAATTCATCTTCAGTCTATGGATTGAATTTCTCCTCTCAACCTTATTGTATGACATGGACAGTTTCTCTTTTGCCCTATTTGTCAGTTGTTTCATTCAGTTCTTGCTTTTTGCTACTTTTGCCTGAAGATTGTTCCTTTTACCAACATGCGCATTCAATGTGGCCCTTCCTTCCACAGTTCTGTGATATTTTTGCACCAATAACCTGTTGCTAAGTAACTGATTTTCACACACCAATCAATGGCTAGTGCAAGCCTGCGTTTGTGTTTCAATTTCAGCCAACATTTTGTGAATCTTTATGTTTGAACTCAACTACTGAGATTCTTTGCCCGCTTGTTCCATTGATACAGCAACTTGCATGGCTTTCTTTAAAGATAGGTCGATTTTGAATTGCCTGGCTCCTCATACCACAGACAAGTCAGTCCCAGATTGTATCATTTAATACATCCCCATAATCGCAGTGTTCTGCCAATCATTTCAGTGTAGTCATAAGTTGTGCAATCAATGCACCCTCTTCTTGATTGAGCTTATAAAATCTAAATTTTTTGTAATGATGTGTGTTTTTTGTGAATTGTGGCCCTGCAGAGTTTCTACTATTTCATTATATACCTTTAAGCCTGGCTTTGTCAGCTGCAGTAGACTCCTAAGGAGGCTAATATTTTTATCCCCACAATGCACCATGAATTCTTAGTACAACATTGCTTCCTTTCTCCCAAAACAAGGTACAATCAGAGCTCGTCTGCTTTTCTTTGTGCTTTACAAGTTTATTTAGGGTGGAACACATGGCAAGCTTCAATTCAAAGTTATTTGCTTTCAATTTTTCAACATTTCTTCATTCCTCCAGATGATATTGTTTGACTCCCTCAGTGCCAGTTTTTGTGTGGTGTTTGAAGGATTGAATTTGGGAGGCCATGCAAGTTCAATGTAACTAAGAACTTCATTTAGGAGACATTAACACTATAGACTGTAATCCTACACTGCCCAATTAGCTGCTCAAATGGCCAATGATGTCACTTCTGCATGCATATTCTTAAAGTATCTCTGGTCAGCTGCAACGCTGGTATTGCTAAAAATACTATATGCAAGGGAGATAACCGAAGATATGTTTAAAAATTGTTTGGGGAGGGTGGGGAGAGACAGCGAGATTACTGTTAAGAACCCAGTTGGTGTTAAATGCCAGTGCATTCCAAATCCCAGAAGGGAAACTCAGTTGTTAACTGTAGTTTTTGCAATTTGATATAACATGAAGAAATATGTGAGTACCAGTCAGGAATGTTCCAGTCTTATTGTAATCATTAAACAAAATTAATATTTGTTAAACAGTAAAATACACATCAAGAAAGCTAACTAAAAAATACACTTAAATACACAATTGGCAAAATACAATACATTTAAATTGAACCAGTTCCTAATCCCTCTACTTTACTAACCTCAGTGCTAAACCTCCCCAGGCAACATCCCATAGGTTTTAAACCATACACAGTGCTTATATCTCTTCTGGGATTGTTTCTGGCTTAGATTAAAGACAAATTGACTGTTCAGACACGATTTCAGCTGACACTTAATGGTTTGGGAGAGGACAAGCTCTTTGCATAGGATTAACTCTTCTATTTTTCTTACCTGAACTACCTGTCTCAAAGCTCTCTCTTGATCACATTTCTTACATGAACTCACCCTTCTTCCCTCATCTCCTCTTTTGGACTTTTACCATCTTTCCTTCAACTCCTGAAATTCTATTCCCTATTGTTATCTACTTTTCTTAAGGGAATATCTGTTTCCAGTATTTCTGGGCAAACCCACATATCAAAGACTTGACCTCAGCCAGTATGTCTTCCTAACCAATTCCCATTTATACATAGCTTTTCTCTCTGTTAATCCTACCCTCACTAAAACGCATTCTGAATTATTAGATTTCCTAATTTTCATTTAATCACCACTTTTTGATAGTAGAGTATTAGCAATGATGAGTGCGATGTGACAAGTGGTGTTCCCCAGGGATCTGCACTTGGGCTTTTGCTTTCACTGTATGTAAATGTGAGCTCACTTTGGATCCGTGAAAGGCAAAATGAAATTGTTTGCAATTGACAAGCGACTAGGAACTATGAAGGAGCAAAGCCATCTCCATGTTCTGGCAGACGCATCATGAAAAGCTAGAAATGGGTAACAAAAAGTAATTAAAATGTTGATGGAATGTCATTTATAATCTCAAGAGAGTTGAAATTCTGTAGTGAGGAAACTATGCTTCATTTGTGGTCAAATCTCATCCAAAGTACTGTATTTCATTTAAGGCACCATGTCCCAGGGAGGATATATAAGCTTTGAGTCGGGTACAATGTAGGTTCATGAGAATTTTACCTGGGCTTATAGGATTAAATAATGCGATGGGTTGCACAAGTTTGATATACTTATTTCCCTTGTGTATAGAATGTGATCGAATTGAGATGTTTAAAATTATTCTATCACAAGCACAGAAATGCCATTCAGAATTTTGCCAGCCGTTTGCCAATATGCAGGTGGGAGAGCGGGGGGTGGGGGTGAGGGCTGCAGGAAGGCTGGCAAAATTACAGAGGAAGGCATTGTGAGAAGGTGCCTGATGTCTCCCACCATCAAATCATTTTACCAGCATTGGGAGGTTGGTACATTAGTCAACTGCCTGATGGTGTATTGACTTAAATGGACAATTAAGGATAATTCCCAACAACTCCAGAACGGTGGGCCTTCCCTTGAGGGTACTGTATGGCATATTGGGGGGGGGGGGGGGGGGGGGGGGGCTGGTGTGCTGCAGAGAAAATGCTCACCCCTCCACAACAATACAAATACCCGTGCACCATGAACAACCTCCTTCCATTTGCTGGGACTCTAGGATCCTCCAACCACACTTCCCATTCTTGGATGGCAACTACCTATTGAGGGACACCCTCGATGCAGCTATGACCTTAAAAATAGCTACCACCAGCAAGAACTCTATTGAAACCACTAAGTCCTCGAATGGCCTAACAGTTCTCAGAAGACAGGCCAACATCCTTAATTGAATAGCAGCCCTGGCAGCAGCCAATGCCAGAAACATGCCTCCCCTGGTCATGCAACCAGCCAAAGCATGATTGCTTTTAACTCTGGCAATGAGCCTTCTGGCACCTGCACAAGATTCAGCCTGTCATTTCCTCTGTTGGGACAACATAGAACAAGGAGATGCAAACTTGAAAAGAGAGCTGGGTGATTGGGGAGTGAAATCCAGAAGCACTTTTTTACACAAGATGTAATGGAGATCTGGAATTCTCTTCATCGAAAGTTCCTGAAACTGGGGTAACTGTGAAGGCAGAGAGTAACGTGTTTTCATTCTGTAAAGGTATCAAGGAATGTACATTAAAATTGAGTAAAAAGCACTGAGACACAAATCAGTCATGATCCGATTGAACGATGGAATAGCTTTGAAGAAATGAATGGTCTATACCTGTTGCTATGGGAGAGCTAATGATATAATTACGGTATTCAACTCTTCTAGATTTTGGATCAGAGTCTCCAGGGACAAGGGATGATTTCGCTGGGCACAATGGCTAGTAACCATGGAGGGAGGTGGAGTTCATGATTGTGTGTATTTTTTGCACCTTCTTACGATTGACATCCGGCTTCATGGAATTTTACTCATGACAGCAACCAATGCTAATCTGCAATGGTTTTATTGCTGGAGATCCCATCTTTATTTGCTAATTTCAGTAAATTTTGCAAATTATATGTGAATGCCACCAGACCAAATGGCGTATGATTTCATAGGACTGAATGTTATGTTATCAAACCTCCAATGAGATTTGGTGACCCACAACCCTAAATTTGGATTCAGGAAGAGCACTCCAGCTGCCTTTGCTGTTATGAAAGAGGAAACAACAATTTCTTCAGTTATGGGAAGTCCTTGACTTTATGGCGCCAAGCTTGCACATGCGTATTGACGTTCTGTGCTGTCCACATGAATGACTGGTCTGGTCAAACCGTTCTGTATTAAGTTGGAAATGAGTGTTTTCTTCTGTTAATTTTTTTTGGCACAATCGTAACAATTTAAATGCACTTATACACTTATGTTGTATTGAATAAAAACTTGCAGAAATTTAAGATTAAACAGGTAATGGACAGTGACCGATGACTTCATTATATCCCCCACACTAACTGAGGGACATGTGCTAAGGTGTGCAGTCATCAACAGTCACCTCAGTGGCTTGACAAGGCAAAATTTGAGAGCATTTTATATTGCCAGACACCCCATTGGTGACTTCTGGCCTTAGTTTAGAACTTTACCCTTCATTTATGCCATTGTTCCTATGGGAAAATTAATCCCAATTTATGACGTTTTGACTTGCCATGTAGTTCCCTGGAACCAATTGTGTCATAAGTTTGATAACTGCCTGCATTTATTTAGCAGCCTCCAGCAGTCCCTTGACTGATTGGCTAACGATGAGTACAAAAGAGTACATTTCATATTTTGGTGCTGCAATTGATCTTATCTAGAGAGACTGTAGTTTGACACAGGTAGTGTGTCATGATCGAGACCTGAAAGATTAAAAAAAAACAATCATCAGCTGGACTACTTTATCGAGTCACTTTTTTTTCTGCGCTGTTAAAAGTAGAAGATTGCTGAGCTAACAGCATGTCTCCAGCTGGTCACCAACCTTGTGGCAGGTTCAAAGTAACAATGGCCACAGGGATGCATAGGCTGTTCCAGCTCATTCCAAACAAAAGAAAACCTTTGCAGGTCTTAATGTCTCATAATGGTGCTAATGGCCAAAGCATTAGCAGTCCGAACACCATGCTTTAGACAGAAAGGCCATCACTTAGTTAACCCGACATCCAGGTCTTCAAAAACCAAAGAAATCCTGATGCCAATTAAATTTTGGGATTCTAGTCATCCTGCATCCAACATTGAGGAGGAATATCACGTGTTTCCCCCTCCCCCAAGCTGCACTGTGCTATCATCTGTTGAAACTGACTGATATCCAACTTGAACAGAACTTCAGGTGACAACCTGTGCTGTTTACCATCAAGCTGTGGCAGCAGAAACAACTCGGATCCTCATCAAATCTATCAATCACTGGGACCTTGGAATTAAGCTTGCCCAAATAATGGGTGGGAAAAACCCCCGTATTCCTGCTTGTTGGGCAAATAATTTTCTTTTGGGAGAATTGCGCCTGACATGTCCAACTGCAGTAAGTACAAAGTAATTTCTCTAGCCATAGGGAAGTTCTTCACAAGTAACCTCCTTAATCATCTTCTCCCTGTGGCTGAAGAGCTTTTCCCAAAATCCCAGTGTTGATTTCATTGACTAAGGGGCATAACACCACGCAGCAACTACAGGACAAACACAAGAACAGCACTAATCCTTGTGCATGATCTTCTTCACTGTTAACTGTGAAGGATCATGGAGTGTTCCTCCTCTATTTTGGCTGCCCCTAAAAATTTGTCACCATCTCCCACCTTGATCCTGACCAACAAATTCACCACAGACTCAACTCACATTCAGACTGGGGTCAAGCAAGGTTGTATCATCGCACAAATGCTGCTCGATATTACTTGCTGCAATGTTCCTTCGCAATCTCAGCCAGCTCCCCACTAGAACAGAGTTCAACTACAGAACAAACAGGAATCCGGTTAACCTCCACCACCTGCAAGTCAGATCAAAGTTGTCCCATTTTCTGTCATTGAACCACAGCATGCAGACAATGCTTGTGTTTGCGCACACTCGGCGGCCAGTACCAAGCCATTGTCAGCACCTTCACCTAGGCGTACAAGAGCATGGACCTTACAGTATACATCTGTAAGACAGAGGTCCTCTGCCAAGCAGCCTCTGCCACACAGCCCTATTCCTGTTAATCAAAATCGATGACAAGACCTTGGACAATAAGGACCATTTTCCATAACTTCAGGACCTACTGTAGACAAAGGCAGAGATCGAGGACATGATTCAACACTGCCTTCAGTGTGCCAGTACAGCCTTCAGTCACCTGAGAAAGAGAGTGAACAAAGAACAAAGAACAACACAGCACGGGAAACAGGCCTTTTGGCCCAACGAGCCGGCACCACCATCTTAACAATATGCTTTTCCTCTTCCACCCTTGACCCATGTCTATGCTTATGGCACCCACACTGGAAACCAGATTGAAGGGAGAATAATTTAGGGACAATTTGTTACACCAATCAGCCTAAGAGCACATCTTTGAGGTGTGGGAGAAAACCGGAGAACCCAGAGGAAACCCACGCAACCACAGGGAGAATGCGTAAACTCCCACAGATACTGGCCCAAATCCATGTATCTGCACAGCAAACAGTGATAGTCACTGAGCTGTCGTGGTGCCCATCTGCTGGTCCAGTGCTTGAAGACCAGGGCCTCAGACCAGGTACTACATTCATGGTCTACTGAGCAGTATGATACCCATCCTTCTCTCAGAAGGATAAAACAGTATAACAGGGAAATAAGACTGTTGGTCCAAACTGTTTTTCTTTCTGGGCTATATGATGTAAACTACCCATAGCAAGCACTGCCAAATCCTGGAGAAGTACCACTAACACTGTCTCCCAAAGATAATGCTAATCCATAGGTCCACTAATGTCAATGATCTTGCTCAGGCCACGAGCCCCAGCACTGAAGCATTGCTCTTGCTGGATCAGCTCCGTTGAATGGGCCACATCATCCGCATGCCTGACAGGAGACTCTTGAAACAAATACTCTAATCAGATCTTCGGCATGGCCAGTGAGCCCCACGAGGACAGAGGAAATGCTTGAAAGACTCTCAAAGCCTCCTTGAATAAGTCCACCATCCCCACCAACACCTGACAACCTATGGTTCAAGGCTGCCGAAGTGGAGGAAAGGTATGGGGAGGAGGTAAACACCTCGAATTTCATCACCAAAAGTAAACTGAAGCCAAGTGTCGATAGCAAAAGGAGTCTGTGGCTACCCGTGCATTCAACCCAACCACTCCTCCAACTTCTGTCTGCTCCACCTGTAATAGAGACTGTACATCATGCACTAGACTCCTCAGTTACCTGGAAACTCATTTCTAGTTTGGAAGCAAATCATTCTCTACCCGAGGGACTGCCTAAGAAGAATAGAAGAACCCTTTATAGGGAATACACTTTATTTATGCCTGAAAATTGCAACTGGAAGCTGACCTGGACTCAGAATTGATGTGCCTGTTTAATCTGGAGCTGCTGGATTCAGGCTTGGCCATTTACAGCTCTCCAGAAATTTACGTTCGGAAAGTTTTCAACATGAGTAACAAAACTAGGCTTTCCCTCCCTCAGTGATTGTTAACTGCTGTCATTCCCCAACACACCTCCCCAATACCACCACCACACCTCCCCATCACACCTCCCCATCACACCATGCCTCCCCATTTAAGGTGATAAATAGATGCTTGGCAGTTGAAAGTTTCCTCGCAAGTATAATAAATCTGTTCTTGAGCTGTCAGCTTCCCAAGGACATGTCTTCCAAAGCTGTTATTTAGTTTTGTTAGTCATCTAGCTTTTGCATAAAAATCTATTTGCTCATTTGTAACCAGATTGCCCTATTAGGCAGCATTTGGCAAAATAAAACACCTTGAGTACAATTTGGTGTGTTTTGTCCCCTGGAATATGTTCAGATTGTTTTTTTTTATATAAGTAGAATTATTTCTAAAGCAGCTGGCAATCCCTTTGTTTGTGTTCAATCAAACATTCAGACACTTCACAATCTGGGCTTTAGCTGAATGCATTGACCTTGAGTCTGTCCCTAACATATTTTGGTGCATGTATTTTATCCGTCAGTATTGAAGATAAACATGGGTTAATGTGCCTTAGAGATCGGTTCTTTTAGAGTTATTAATTTAGAAGAACAGTGGGAGGCTATATTGAACCCTCACTCACCGTCCCTATGAATGCCAGTGGGCTCTCAAGATTCTTGTCGGCGATTTTGGATCTTCCCCACCCCTTGCCAGTGATGTCATCAGATTCATGCCCTTCACATATGTAAATCTGCACATCATGAATGTGATTGTGTTTAAATGTTATTAACCCACCCCCCTTGCCAGACATTGATTCCCTGCTAAATATTGACACATAGTGTTGGTGCATTTTACAACAGATCCACACAGACGTGAATCGATCATGGGGAGAGGGGGGTCTTCCCAGGGGGACAAAGATAAGTATAGCACATGGGGGAGAGGGACATGTCCTGAAAATTCTCCCTGGCAGTGTTCCTAGGCAATAGGTTGGCACTGCCAGGTTGGCACCATGTATCATGAAGCGGGGTGGCGGGGAAGAGGAAGAGGGAGTAGATTTGGATGCTGGCTCAGATTGTGGTGGGGGGGGGGGAAAGAGGAAGATGATTAAGGGGATAGGGGCTAAGGAGCTTTTGACTGGGTGGGGCCTGGGATGGATTGGGGATGATCAGAGAAGGGCTGATAATCAGGGGTGGGATGTAATAAAGTGCCAACTCCGATCGGGGTGGGAAGGTGAACGCCTGAGACCTTCATTGTGAACTGGGTGGGAGGTTTACTATTACAGATGTCTGTGCAGCGTGGTTTTGATGGCGCACTGAGGCCATTTCCCCCCACCCCCCACTGTATAACGGCATGAAATGTGCCCCCTCAAATTTTATTGGTAGTGTTTTGTAAGATCTGGGGAGAATTGCACCCGCTCTTCTCCAAAGAGAAATTTAAAAAGAAATCCAAAAAGAAATTTCTTACATTCAGAAAATGTAACCATTATCTTTTCAGGATGTCGCAGCTACATGTCCTGTTTATATATGAATACCTAGGCCAGGTCTAATCTTGTCAAAACACAACACCAGTTATCAAAGTCAATGCGTCAACCTGTTCACTGGTACATTGATAATTTTCTACTCTTCACATCTAAGTCAGAATTTTCAAGCATATACTCGTCACAACTCACATTCTATTGGCTTGTGTACTGTGTCAACGTCAACTTAATGAAGAGTGTTAGAGGGCAATTTTCCCCCTATGCATTATCAATCTGTGCACTTGGAAGCATTTAGAGAAGACATTTTATTGTCAGTGGTGCACAAATATAAAAGTATACTCATATGCAAATCAATTACCTGTCATTCACTGCAGAACTGGCTGGTGCAAAGCAATTGCAATATTAAAAAGCTGGCACTATTGAAAGTAGAGTAGACGTTTCCAACTCTTTGCATTTATAAACAGAAGCCCCCTGCTTGACCTACACTTGCTGCTGAAATAAGTGCTACATTTTGAGCATGTTTATGAAGTACTTAATGCACCAGCACATCACAGGAACTATTTGTCTACTTAGACATTAGATTTCCCCATTAAGTGTCAAGTGAAGCCACTTAGCAACAGTTAGACAGTTAAATATTTTCCTTTAATGATTATTCATTTTCTACTGGCCTGTGTTACATTTAAAATTCCCTTTGGCATAATCAGTCTGGAGTGTTTTCAGCTTTAATTGCTGCACGAAACAAATGTGAGACTAAAAACTGAAAAATAATCTTCATATAATTGTATTCAAAACAAATCTCGTTTATGTTAATATCCAAATGGTGATTAACCTGCGGGACATGGTCAAATCCAAATGGTGACTGGAATTGTAATTAAATTGCAGAAGCAAGGCAAAAACGTGTATGTATATGTAAAGATACATAAATGGATGTATATGTGCATATATAAATATACATATCACAAGCAGTGCTTGTCAAAAATGCACCTAACCGTTCTTGAGTTTTTTGATAGGCAAGACAACTCCATTCTGGCAGAATTGAATGACTGGAGCAGAAACATGAAAACCAATTCTGCTGTCTTTACCACAAACCTAATGGTTAGCAAGCAATGAGCTAGGAACATAAAGAGGTAGTTAAAGCTTTATGAGTATGCAAAAAAAAATAAGCAACAGGATACAAGCTGTGCCAAACAGTGGGTAATTTAAGCCAGACGTTATGAAAAGATAAAATGAAGATAAACTTCAATTGGAATTGTAACTGTATTTAGTCCTCAGTCTGAAACAACATAAATTAGTTGAGACTATCACACTTAATCAATTTGATTGGCCAAGATCAGGCGTTAGCGTATAACAGAAAGTACAATCCTAATAGGGTTTAAACAAATGAAAAGTGGGCCCACTTAAATTCTTAAACTGGTAACACCATTTTTTTTACTTGTACTTGCCTGATCTACTGATTGTTATAATCAGTCCTCAGCATATTTTCTGGGAAAAGGTAATGCATTTTGCTAGATAGAACATGGAGAGGTGGTACAAAATGAGGGATAACATTCTAAAAGGAATGCAGGAGCAGAGCTACCTGGGTTTATTTGTGTATAGATCATTGAAGGTAGCAGGACAGGTGGAGAGAGCAGTTACTAAAGAATATAGTTTGCTGGGGTTTATTAATAGGGGCAGAGGGTACAAAAGCAAAGAAGTTATGCTGAACCTATACAAGACATTAGTTAGACCTCATATTGGGTCCACTTTTAGGAATCACACTGTTGGAAGGATGTGAACGCATTGAAGACAGTACAGAAGAGGTTGATAAGAATGGATCGAGGGACGATAGAATTCAGTTATGAAGATAGATTGCAGAGGTTGGGCATCCTTGGAGAGAAGAAGACTAAAAGGAGAGATGTTCAAAATCATGAGGGGGCTGGACAGAGTAGATAGGGAGATACTGTTTCCCCTCATAAAAGGATCAAGAACAAGACGGCACAGGTTTAAAGTGATTTACAAAAGAAGCAAATGAGATGTGAGAAAGATCTTTCCACATGGGTGATTTAGGTCTGAAGTGTGCTGCCTGGAAGTGTGGTGGAGGCAGGGTCAATTGACGCAGTCAGGTGATCATTAGACATGTATTTGAATGAAATAATGTTCATGGGTCCAGGGGAAGTGTCGGAAAATGGCACTAAGCCATGATGCTTGTTTGGGCAGCTGGTGCAGACATGATGGGTCAAATGACCTCCTTCTTAGCAGGAACGATTCTGTGATTTTGTGGAAAGCAGCTGATTCTGAATAACCAACAATTATTTTGCTGGAAAGAACATTATATTTGCTCCAGAAACTAATGTCCTTGTATTGTGTAGTTTCAAACACCACCCTGGTTAAAACCACAAAGAATTTCAGAGCTATGCCATGGATACCTTCCTACCCATTTCCTGGCTGTTTACCCTTCCAGTACTTGGTTCAGTTGAAATGAATCCTAGCCAACTTGGAGTGCTGGCATGTTGTTTGAGATTTCTTTATTTTTAAACAAATGCCAATTAAAGACAAGAAAGAACTTACACAGCGACAGGACTTACAAAATTGCTGTAAAGCCAAAGAAATACTTTCAATTGTCATCACCATTGCGTTGTGAGAAATGTGACAGCCAATTGGTCCGTACCAAGGCCCCACCACGCAGAATGATATAATAGACAAATTGCACACAATCGACAAAAAGGACTCAAATTGTGTCCAAAATTGTTTCAGATTTGCAAGTGATTTTTCTCCTCCAGGTTAACGCTCAATCTTATTTGCTGATTGTCAAATGCAACATCTGCCAAACACCGATGCAACTGTACACTGGGGCAAGAGGTACAGCCCAGCCTTACCCCAGTTCCCAGGGGCCTCCAATGGCCTTAGGTCCCACTAATGAGTCCATAATGTCAGGTTCCCATTGGTGGGGACCGTAAGTGATCCTCATTGGTGAACACCTCCACCGGTGAGCAGACTATCCAGACGATAGTGTCTGGGACTTGTTAATTAGATTAAAATTATCTAATGAATATTTAAATCAGCCTCATGCCTGGGAAGGGTGCGAGGCTGATTTTGCCAGCAGTTCGGGATGGTAACATTGCGAAGGGCAAGAAATTGGGTGTGAGCCTGATTTTTTATCTTTCATCTGATCTTACTGGCTCACCATGTTGATCACCAGGGGTAAATTTGCCCCTTTGTGGAGTATGTTTGTTGCAATATGTTCCCAAATAAAATTGTATTCAACACAGAGCTCATTTCTTTCAGAACACTTTGCATAATTCCCGAGAATGATCAGGGATAAACACACTGGAGCCCAGTTGTCATTGTTAGCGTGAGTGGGCGAGCACGACCACTACAGACTCAGAGTCAGGTTCAACAGTGGTACAGCTGTATTTTAATGTCAACAGAGGTGCAATCAGGACATACAAACAGAACTGTCCCAAAAGCACTCTAAAGGTCCACCGCAATGGGCTACAGTTATACTTGAACTTTGACACATTGTATGATTCAAATGTTAATGTTTAGTTTACAGTGATCGACTCTGACCATTCTGTTTCGATGTTTTCAAGTACTGTATCGATGCTTAAGTATGGTAATTGTTTCTGTCTGATGGGTTTATCAATGGTCTAGAATCTCCGGGGTTTCTTGAACAGTGGGTGTTTGGCTGATCTCAGGAAGTCTTTTGAGGCCAAGAAGGCTTCCTTAGTTATGTTAATCCTTAGGTGTTTCTATGGAGGTTTCCTGATATCACTTGATTAGGTCAGTGCTGCTGATTTGATTAGATGAGGGTGTACTTTTAATTTAGCTTCTGTTGGTGCCATCCTGTCCGGTTCCCTTTGTGTGTTAGACCTTGTCTGCATTTTAAAAGCGTGCCTTTTGCCTGCTTGTCTGGATTTGTTCCCTTGTGATCTTTAGTGGAGGGGTTCTGAGTGCAGTTTTAGTCTGTTTCCATATTGTGTACCTAATTTCAGAAAATTTGTTGTCCGATAACATCATTAAATCACAAAGTGATAGTTCTTTTTTGCACATTTATTTTTTTCACACCTCACACTATTCTCAACAGAATGCCAACTGAGTCACTTCTGAAAAAAACAGCACAGGCTAGGCTTCCATTGCTGAAACCACATTATTTAGCACAGTCAGTGGTTGCAAAACACTTCAGGAACAAAAGACAGTCATGATAGGGATTGAGGGAAAGAGGTCTGAGGTTGAACCAGAGCATTAAGTTAAAAGCTCATCATCATAAGTGGTTGAAATAGCTATCAGGAAGAATTGTGAAAATCTGTGGTCCTTTTATGCATTTAGTCAAAATATTTGCTAGTGGAAAAGTTAGGTTTTGTAAGTTCCAAGAGCACATTATTAATGCCTTGGATTTTTGAACATGTAAATAAGTTTATAATTATGTGTGTACACCAGTTGTGGTGTAGCCATTGTGATGGAGTGTGTCGCTTGGTGGAGGGACATGGAACATTGAGGTGAACAAAGAATCCGAGATCCATGCATCGAAAGAGCTGTGTAGTTGGGCATATAAAAAGACATGATGATTAATTTAGCCAAGTTGCATCTCAGCTGAGACTAACAGACCTGCAAAACAAATCAGCCTGTACAGGAAATAAAATACAGTCTCTGACTCATGATGGCTAATAAACACTTCTCCATCTCTCACTTTTGGAGACTGATTATAGTGTTGGAGGTAACAAAATTGAGTCAAGCTGGTTTTGCTACTTCAGGTGCAGCCTTGGGATTCCTGAGAGGAGGCTAGGACAGCTGACATTCTCAGAAATAACTGTGAACTCACTGATTTGTATTAGGAAGGGCAGTGAGTTAATGACATCCCATTTGAATTGGTAAAAACAGGTTTCACCTCATGTGGTACAAGGCTAGAGCCAAACACAATATAGATGAAGAAAATACAAAGACGTTGCTACAGTTGGTAAGGTGGCCTAGTCAGTCACCTCACAGTTATACATGCTTCTATGTATTATTGTTTAGTGGCTTAATAAAGGTCTACTGCTTTCAGTGGAACAGTATCCAAGTTGTGTGCCATTGATACCAAGAATAAAGGCTTCAGTTTTTATAACAGATAGCGGGTCATAAAGTTTACACACATAGATCACATTCTACCTTCCACAAGAAAGATGAAGGAAGTTGGGAAGAATCTAATGAGCCTGATGAATTGCTAGTTGAGGCATGAGTAAAGAACAAGTAGTTCTACAACACATGTTATGCCTGAAACCAGGTCAGATCCAAATCAGAGTCAGATAGACACGTTTGATGAAATGGGAATGCAATTGAAGGCCAAAGGCATCATCAGTTTCAGTTGGGGAAAACTTATCCTCAACCCAGGCCCAGGTGGGTCAAGATCTTACCTCAACTTCTGAAAATATGTATATAGAAATGAAATATCCTATTAAGAATAGTGGACCAGTGACTGATGTTGTTTTCTAAATAAGTGAAGAAATGTTTACATAGTTTGAATGGGATTTTGAGCATTCTGTAACCTTTCATTAAGGAGAGAGAAGTGTTATAGCACCCTCTTGTGACCATTTGTGTATATGAATAGACACATCTATGTCTATGTGTGTATGCATGTAAGCAAACTGGAATAAACCAACGCAGTATGGCATTTGAAATCTCTTTTTATCCAATAGGGTGTCATACTGAGAGCACAAATTAGATTAATGTTTAATCAGAGAGATGGCCCCTCCAACAGAATCATCCTATATTTTGTATTTATTCAAGAGATTTGGGTTTCAATGGCATTTATTGCCCTGACCTAATTTCCCTTGAGAAGGACACGCACACACACTCAACTACCTGGAGAGGACATTGAATGGACAACCTTCAGATTTAGTTGTGAAGGTGTTAATTCTGAGCCTAAGTTGTCATACCTTACAATATATTTCCAGCCTGGAAGGCCAGGGTGAATGAAGCACTGAAATTAACTCTGTCCATGACTCAGCTGATCTTAAGCCTACTTCAATGACACAGGGGTGAACTGCAGAAACCTTTGGAGTGTTTCCAGACGTGTTGTATGTAGCAGCCCTCAGGTAGGTCTTCAAATCTGACCAGGTAGTGGGTGATTGGGAAAGTATGGTGAGTTGAATAAGGTTGATGACTGCAGGGGTGGTGGCAATGATCAAAGGTTCAAGCCAAAATCATGGATGCCAAGCTCACGATTCGTGGGTGCAGTTGTGGAAGAAGTGATTTAGAGGGTGGTTTCTCTGTGATGGAGGCACTGATTTGGATCATGGGCCACAAGCAGCAGTCAACAGTGGCCCATAAGTTGGTTGAGGTGGAAAGGAAGAGACCAGGCGCTTCCAACTGAACATTTGATAATACACGTTTATAAGCTTGCCATTTTGGTAACCTTTTAAAAGTCATCATTAAGCACATTCAGCTTTCCTGAAGTCAGGAGAATCCAATTTTGCACCAAGAGCCTTGTTACACTTCCAACTTGCAAATGGCATCTGCATCCTGACCACCATATTGGTGCCCAGTTCATTCTCAATAACTGGCTGCTGTACCATCACATTTCTAGGCCTCAATGGTCGTTGTAGAGTTTTATAAGGAGTACAAAAATCAAGGTTTAATTAAAGATGAGTAATGCTGCATGTTTCCAAATACTAGATGCACTTTATTAAAGCACATGGTATTCCACAATATTCATCATACCTAACTTTGACAAACTTTTCCAACCTTTAACACAAATAGGCACGTTCATAAATTTCCATATTTCCATTTCACTTCAACCTACCACATTGTTTAGAATCATAAAACCATACAGTGTGGGAGAGGTCCTTTGGCCCATCAAATCTGCACCGACACATTTAGAACGCCTGAACTCCATCTTTTCCCATCTGCCAGAAGTTGGCCTATAGCTCTGAATGTTGTGATGTGCCAAATGTTCATCCGGCTACTTTTTAAAGGATATGAGGAAACTTGCCTCTACCACCTTCCTGGGGAATGCATTCCAGACCATAACCAACCTTTGGGTAAAAAGGTTTTTCCTCATAGCCTCCTAAACCTCCTGCCCCAACCTTGAACTGATGTCCCTTCATGACTGATCCTTCCACTATGGGGAACAGCTGCTTCTTTCCCACTCTATCTATACTCCTCATAATCCTGTACACCTCAATCAGGTAACCTCTCAGCTTTCTCTGCTCCAACAAAAACAACCTAAGCCTACTGAACCTCTCTTCGTAACTTAAATGTTCCGTCCCAGGCAGCATCCTGGTGAATCTTGTCTATACCCCTTCCAGTGCAATCACATCCTTCCTATAATGTGGTGACCAGCAATGCACACATACTCTGGCTGTGGCCTCAATGAAGCTCCATACAACTCCAACATGACTTCCCTGCTTTTGCAATCTATGTTTTGATTGATAAAGGCAAGTGTCCCATTTCCCTTTTTCACCACCCTACGAACAAGACCTTCTGCCTTCAGAGATCTGTGGACAAACATGCTGAGGTCCCTTTGTCTCACAGAACTTCCTAGTGTCCCACCATTCATTGACCACTTCCTTGTCAAATTACTCCTTCCATTGACATCTATGTTGTTTATGTAAATGATGAATAGTAGGGGACCCAACACAGATCCCTGTGGTATGCCACTGGGCACTGACTTCCAGTCACTAAAGCAGCCTTCTATCATTACCCTCTGTCTCCTACAAGTGAGCCAGTTTTGAGACTACTTAATCAAATTATGCTGTATCCCATGTGCATTTACCTTCTTTACAAGTCTCCCATGTGGGACCTTATCAAAGACTTTGCTGAAATCCACATAAACTGCAAGTACAGCATGACCTCATTACACATCTGGTCACCTCCTCAAAAAATGCAATTAAATTTGTTAGATATGACCTCTGTCTGAGAAAGCCATGGTGATTATCCCTGATCAAGCCTTGCCTCTCCAAATGTAGATAAATGCTCTCCTTCAGATGTTCTCCAGTAGTTTCCTGACCACTGATGTGAAACTCACTGGTCTGTATTTCCCTGGTTTATCTCTACTACCCCCTCCCCAGCCCCTCCAAAAAAAAAGCAGAAGCACATTAGCCGTTCTCTTGTTGTCTGACACCTCTCCTGTGGCCTGAGAGGAATTGAAAATTTGGGTCAGAGCCTCTGCAATCTCCTCCCTTGCCTCCCACACTTTATCTTGATACATCCCAATTTTCACTCCTGTAATTTTTCCATTCTCTCAATAGGCTAACATGCTCTGCTCCAGTTATCAACTCACTTTTTTCTCTTACCCACTGATTCCACTTAAAGAGGCTTATCCCCAAAACATTGCTTACCATTCTCAATATGCATGAGAGTTTTACATGTGTTAGGATTGAACTGTGTTAGACTTCACTCATTGATGGGATGTATTCTAAAATTAGTTCTTTCTGTGATACAATTAAATATCGGTGGCCCACATTTCATAGAATACTAGTCATGTTGTCTTGGTTTCAATAGCAAATTAAATATCATCTTCATAATAATAAGTTGCAACATAATAAGTTGATAGTGGTAATTCATTGGGAGCAATGAGCATTTATAGCAGCACTTTCATGAGTTTTAATTGACACACTCAATTGTCTATGGGCAACTGACCTAATGCACTTAAGTTCTGTGCAAAAGGTGAATGGATTGTAGCCCGCTTCACAACATACTCATTTTTGTCCCAGTATACCCTTCCCCCGGGGATTTGGCAGCGCATGGTCTTCTTTTCAATGCAAACAGGAACAAATTAAAAAAAACTAATATTAACATGTTAGAGAGTTAGCAAGAAATTTCTATAATTGGTAAACCATCAGATTAAGAAATCTCATTGAGACAGCAGCGCTAACCACTGCGCCATCATGGAGTAGCACAGTTGCACAATGGGTAGCGCTGTTGCCTGACAGCACAGGGGTCACAGTTGGATTGCTGGCTTGGGTCACTCTCTGCATGAAGTTTTCATGCTCTTCCTGTGTTTGTGTAGGTTTCCTCTAGGTGCTTTGGTTTCCTCCCACAGTGCAAAAATGTGTGGGTTAGGTGGATTGGCCATGCTAAGTTGCCCCTTGTCGAAATCTCGACCTCCGAGTTTGAATTTAACATAAACACACGTTAACGCAAGATACATAATCAACAGATTGTCTTTATTTTACTTGTAGCAAGGAGAGGAGTCTTGACACAATGGGCCATGACACCACTCCAACGGACAAAGAAAATCATCTTGGTTCATACAATTCTGCAACTCGCAGTCAGTTGGACACAATCCAATCAAAAGTGTTACAAATTACATACTTTACATATAGTTCCATTAGAAAAAATACTGAACCATCCTAATCTATGAGATCATGATACCTTGTGGGATATCCCAATATATCATCACTAAGCCTGTCCTCTAGTCTCTTACTCAGACATCATGTACCTGATTTTACCATTTTCATTCTAAGTGCTGAATCTGGGTGCAATTCAGATTCAACTTGGAAATCTGCTTTCAGGCACCCCATATGTACTGAGCCTGAAAAAAAATTGCAAGTCCAAATCATGCTGGGGGCAGGTCTTAGTGCACCTGAAACGATCGGAGCTCTGAACTGTGCATGCAAAAAAAATGAAAATTGCGCCATTGTCACATTGCTTCTGGGCTGCAAAAAGTGGATGAAGTGGCCCGGGAGTGAAAAGCAGGAGCAATGGGCCCCACAGACATCGCCCCAATCCCACAAATAACTGTCCCCTTATCCACCCATCCCCACTACCCAGACTGATCATGGCCCTCTGCCACCATTTCTCCCCACAGATTGCCCTCAGAGTGGCAGCCTCCAACCTGTAATCTAAGTAGCACTTATAACAGGAATGATCAGAATAAGAAATGTGATGGGATAGAATTAACTCCACTCCCACCAGAGAATGATCAGGCCTCCCCCTACCCCAGAGAGTGATCGGCCTCCGCCCCGCCCCCTCCCCAGAGAATGATCAGGCCTCCCCTCCACCCCAAGAGAATGATTGGGCCTTCTCCCCGATCCCAGAGGATGATCGGGCCTCTCCCACCCTCCCCTGCCCCCCCCACCATCAATGATCTGGCCTTCCTCCTCCCTCCCTCCTATCTACCAGAGATACATCTGACCCACCTTCTCCTTCCCCGCCCACCAGAAAATGATCAGACCTTCCAACTCACTGGGTGGCACGGTAGCACAATGGTTAGCACTGCTGCTTCTCATCTCCAGGGACCTTGCTTTGATTTCCGGCTTGGGTTACTGTCTGTGTGGAGTTTGCACATTCCCTTTGTGTCTGCATGGGTTTCCTCTGGGTGTTCCAGTTTCCTCCCACAGTCCAAAGATGTGCAGGTTACGTTGATTAGCCATGGTAAATTGACCATAGATGCATAGGTTAGAGGATTAGTGGGTAAAATATGTACAGATATGGGGGTAGGGCCTGGGTGGGATTGTGGTCGGTGCATACTCGATGGGCCAAATGGCCTCTTTCTGTACTGTAGGTTTCTATGATTTCTATGATCTATTTCTATGACCTATGAACTCCCGCCCCTCCCAACCAGAGAATGATTTGACCCGCCTCCTTCCTCCTTACCGCTTTCCCTCTACAACTGATCTGAATCACAGAGCCATTGGAAGCGCTGAACTTACCTCTTCTGAAGCTGGAGTGCCTTTACAGGCCTTTACCGAGCATGCCTGTTTTGTACAGAATCTGGATGTGTGAAGGTGATGGTGAAGGGGGAAATGCTGATAAAGTTGGGCAGGTAGTTCATGTTGCGCCTGATTCAGGCGCAAATCAGGTCGTGACCATTTTCAGGCTTTGGTTAAGAGGTTACCTGCGCGGCCTCACACCCAACTTTACAACATTTTTACACCCATGACACAATGGTAAAATCGGGCCCCATGTCTCTATTTTTGATGGCAGCCTCACAAATCATTTTCACTAAAACAGTCTCACTTGAGCATCCTTTAATTGATTATGGGGATCTACAAAAGCCATTAGTATTTTATGGTCTTATCAGTGAAGCTAATTGAATCTCTAAGGGATGCGGAGAATTCATCTTAACTTCAGGATATTTCCTAATTATAGCCCCAATAAGTTTTGTTTATTGCCAACTAAATGAAACACATGTATATTGCTTCTCAAACCAGTGACTGAACTTTTAATACCAGGGGTATTATCATGTTACCATTAATTGTTGCCAGTGCCCACTAAGTCCCCTACCATAGAAACTGTGAAGGCAGCTTTATTAAAACTCATTCTTGTATCAGTTGTTTCTGATAAGGCATCTGGTGAGGCAATTAAGTGTCCTGCATGGCCTTATGATTCCAACAGTTGGGTGCTTTAAAGAAATGCATCTAAAGTGTTTGATATCAAAGGGGCACTCCAACTGTGCATCAAAGTTTCTTTGTTTAATTTCTAAAATGTAAAGAAGATACATTTATATGAACTAATTAAAGGTATTACATGTACCGTTAACACTACAAAATATTTAAAACACCGCATTACAATTACTAGCAAACTTGCTGCCCGTTGATAAAGTGAGTTCTGCATCGAAGTTGATTAAACAAAAATCTTAGCAGAGTCTGCCAATCTTATAGTAGCCCTTTTCTTTTCTATCGTTCTACACCCTTAGTGTCAAGGGGACTAGCTAGGGTAATTGCATGGGGTTATGGGGATAGGGCTCGGGAGGGTTGTGGTCAGTGCAGACTTGATGGGCCGAATAGCCACCCTCTACTTTGTAGGAATCCTATGATTCTATTCAATGAAACCTTTCCACATGCCTAATATTTCCACAACTCACAGTTTAACCCTTGTTTATTTTATTTCCTTTTTTCTTCAATGAAGAATTATAATTATCAGTGTTTATATTGCATTCAGATATTTGACTTTACATCAGGCATTTAACTCAGTTTTCAATTGTTTAAGGTTTAAGTTGCACATCCTGTGCTACAAAAGGCTGTTGATACCAAGCCTTTCAATTTATTTGCCCTCAACTGGCTCTTTCATTATTATTTTTTCGCAATTTTATACGCAATGATTAAACTATACATTCTCTTTACAGGAAACTTGCAGGACCATTAAAGCAAAAGTGTGTTGGAAGACAAAGAAACACATGTGAACACACACGCATACACCACACATGCATCATATTTGATGTTGACAATATATCAACTAGAATTCCATGTGCAATGTGCTCAAAGTTGACTGATCAATTCAAGCTGAACATGAAGAGATATCTTTACAGTTTACAGCTTATTCTCACCTGCTGCTTCATTGCTCAGCCAACACCACAGACCTTGAAGGTGATAATGAATGAAGCGGTAGGTGATGCGTGACTCAGAAGTGAAATAGATTATGAGGTACACGGTGTCAGCCGTATTCCCTCAGTCAGGCACATCCAAATTCAGTTGCAGGATAAAGTCAGAATAGTTGAAAATGATCTTGGATGCAGTGGATGACCTTGGTAGCTTGAGCGCCTGGCCATTGAATTCATGTTGAACTTATCTGTCCATTCCAGAGAGAATAATCTTTCATGCAAGGATGAGAAAGTTCAAACTTACTGATCTGAACATGTGAACACACACGCAAGCACATACACATGCATCATATTTGATGTTGACATTCAGTTATTGCTCCTTTCTTTTTTGACATTGCCTAACTTCTGTGCTATATAGTTTACACAGTCCCATAGATGACTGTCTTAAAGATCCTTCCTTTAAGGTTGGGTTGGAGAATCTGGGGTTATTCTCCTTACAGCAAATGAGATTTAATACAAGATTATGATTGGTTCAGATACGATAGACAAAGAAATGTTTTTCCCATCAGCTGTCAGTGGAAGGGCTAGATTTAAGATTTTGGGCAAGAGAATGTGAGAAAGAACTTTTTTATGCATTGAGTGATAACGATAGACAACTAACTGCCAAGAAAGGTGGAAGTGAAGGAAATCAATGATTAAAAAAAAAAGGTGAGCATGAGAGAAATAATGTTGCAGAGGTCTGAGACAAAGTGGTAGAATTAGATTGATCAGATTGCTCTATTCTACTCTTATTCAGTAATGGCTCAATGGTTTTATTGTGATTGTTGCTAATTAGCATTGTGCTTTGATGAGGGGCAAGTGATTGGGCAGAAGACATGCTTGCATTTTGAGTCCATTGGGTTACTTTCATTTATATCATTTCGAGTAGACCACACAGCTTTTCTCATCATCCCTCATGTCAACTCACTGTTTGCTGTGGGATTTGTGATGCAATGCTTGCTTTACACACTCCATTAATAGGTGCAGATTATTATTATTTCTATATTCATAGGGAGATGATAATCACCCACATGAATTGGCACAATCATTATGAATACTTTACCCAAATGTGTGGTATTGGGTGCCATTTTCTTGATACTATTTTCATGATATTTTTCCAAACTAATTTTCAGCAGACAATTCTGTTCAAATTCAAGTATGTTATTCATTCGATTCTTTTCATTTCTTCATCAACTTTTCTAATTATGGCATAAAATTCTTTTAGCAATCAGGATTTTCCTTATCTTCAATTTCTTCTGACATCCCAAGATTATCATTGAGGAAGTTCAATAACTAATGGCCCAAAAGAATTGTGTATTTCATTTTTGAACAAGTCACAAATCCAACATGACCAGCTAGAAAGTGAAAGATAAGCTTAGATGAGTATAATGATCTTGGAATGATAGAGTCTGACAACTTTAATTCTGTTAGAAGTCAGCAGAAGAGCTGAGTCTTGTACGTGACAGAGTTTTGATCTGTTAGCTTATAAGTTTAAATTGATATCAATGGAAATACAAATTGGAAGAGATGGAAAACAAGGTACCAATTTCTATTAAAAAGAAAAAAAATGTGTTTCTTCACACTTTTCATACACATGAGTATACACAAATACATATGAATACATTTTTTTAATTCATTTCACGGGATGTGAGCATTGCTGGCTGGGCCAGCATTTATTGCCCATCCCTAATTGCCTTCCATTTCAGAAGACATTTGAGAGCCAATCACATTGCTGCAGCTCTAGAGTCACATGTAGGCCAGACCAGGTAAGGATGGAAGATTTCCTTCCCTGAAGGATATTTGTGAACCAGAGGGGTTTTTACAACAATCGGCAGTGGTTTCATGGTCATCATTAGGCTTTTAATTCCAGATTTTAATTGAATTCAAATTTCATCATCTGCATTAGTGGGATTCGAACGCAGGCCCCCAGATGTTGCTGTGGGTCTCTGGAGTTAGGAGCAGTCAGCCATTTGGCCCATCAGGCCCGCTCTGCTTTTCAATAACGTCATGGCTGATTTGATGATAACTTCAATCCCACACTCCTGCCTGTTCCACAAGATGTTGCAAAGCACGTTACAACCAATGAAGTACTTGAGAAGTGCCATTGTTTTGATATAGGAAACACAGTAGCTTATTTATAGACAGTGAAGTCCCACAAACAGGAATGAGATAATGATCAAATAAACTATCTTTCTAAATGCTGACTGAGGAATAAATATTGATAGGACACGAGAAATAACTCTCCCACTCATCTTTGGAATAGTGCCATTGGATTTTTTATGACTATCAAAAAAACAGGCAGAACCTTACATTAAAATTTCATCTGAAAGATAGCACGTGTGACAGTGCAGCATTCCTTAAGTACTGGACTGGAATGTCAACTTTGAATTTTGTCAGAGGGTATAACTTGAATCCACAAGCATCTGGCTTAGAGGAAGGAGTGCTGGTTGACATATTATCTTCCTGTCCAGTAATAAAAACAGAAACTGCTGGAAAAACTCAGTGGGTCTGGCACCATTGGTAGAGGAAGAGACAAACATAATGTTTCAAATCCAATATGATCCTTCTTTGAAACGACTTTCCCTTCTCTTCGACTCCCTTGTTGAACAATTTGTGTTCAGCAAAGGACTCATATATTTATCCCTTATGAGCTCACCTCAATCAATTTTCGACTCCGTATGACTCTTCTTCCATTGCATTCACCTCTGTTCTCACTTGGGCAGGAGTTCTCTGCGTTGCCCCTTGCCAAACCCTAACGTCCTTAACTTCCCTCCAACCCCCGTTCCCCACCCCCACCCCACCTAAACCTTTCATTGGTCATCAATAATCTCTCTCCACCTGGACACCAACCTTTGGCCTCCTACCTGTTCTTGGTCTTTTCATTAGGAACTGTCAGTGTAGCATTAATTGTTTTTTTTCTGCTTCTCTCACCCATTCTAATATGTGTCCTTTTAAACATGTTGTGCTCCATCCTCTCATACCTAACTATGACTTTGTTATCAAATCTACTGACATAGGTAATGTTGTTGCTGTCTAGCATACTGATCTCCACCTTGAAGAGGCTTAGAACAAACTTTCAGACATATCTTCCTACCTCCCCCTGGACCATGACTCCACCAACAAACATTAAGCCATTGTTTCTAGAACATCACTGACTCATCCCCTCTGGAGATGTTTTTGGCCACAGCTTTCCACCTTATAGATCCCCAACCCAGATAGCTTTCTCCAAAATTCACAGACAGGACAGTATTTGTAGATCCATCATTTCAGCCTGTTTCTACCCCACAGGGCTTATTTGTTCCTGGATTGTCTCAACATTTTCCCCCTTGTACAGTCTTCTTCAACCAAAATTTCTGATTGTTCTCATGCCCTACCTCATTTCAACACTTTTCAGCTTCCTTGCCCAAATTGCCTCCTCTTCACTGTGAACACCCAATCTTTCTACAATTCCATTCCCCATCATGACAGTCTGAAGGTGCACCACTTCTTCCTTCAATGGAGACCAGAATAGTCCCCATGGAATAGGAGGAAGGATATAGAAAAGCTGAAGTGTGTTCCTCATTAGATATGATGCATGACCTTGGTATCTGAGTATTTTTTAACTGCAAGGACCAGTGACTGGCTATGAGGGCATAATGTTGGTGTTAAAGAGGAGGCATTTAAATGTCTGACAGCCAATTGATTGAACATAGTCATCCTCAAGTGATGCACATTCATACTAAGGGGAGGACATATACAATCCAGCAAGCCAAACAGAGTGTCAAGAAGCAATGCGATTGAGAAGACTGTGACACAGAAGATTGACTCATCTCTAAATGGGTTGATACCTCCAGAATATCCTCAGTTGCCTTTACTCACATTTCACTTTCACCATCGAGGAGACACAGAATGTAGTGTCTATTGCTAAAGAGGAATCTCCTCAAGGAAAATTGTTTGATTGAAGTCAACCACTCAAGACCTCACTCAGGATAGTGGAACAGCTCTTGTTTCTTGTAGGCTGCCGTTGTGGCTGGGATGCTGGAGGGATACCTGTCGGCACCTCTGGATATCTAATCGTGGGACACCCTCTTCCAGTCTGCTCCTCATCTCAGCAAGACATGTGCTTCTGAGGCTTCATCACCCTTTAAAGGATCAAGAAAATGTGAAGCTGATGTGGAACTGCTCACTCTTGTCTTGAAGTGTGTGGGTGAAAAGACAGGAACAGCAATGACGTTAATTGTCTTTGCTCATGATTAAAGGTACATGCCCAAGTGGATACACATTGCAACTCATCATCTTCCTTCTGGAATCTGATCCAGTCTATTCCTGTTCTTAAGTATAGCAGTAAAATGGTTGTATCTCTTTAAAAAAAAAACTGTTCTTCTTAGATGAATGTTTCTGAGAGATTTTTAGCTTGAGCAGGAGAAAATATTATTGACAATACTAACTTATGTATGGTCAATCAAAATCCTTGCTCAAAAGCTACATCACAGAATGACAAAATTGTTATGTCAGAGAGGAAGGCCATTTGGCCCATTATGTCTGCACCGGCCCTCCAAATAAGCATTATGAATGGTATAGTCTCATTTCTTCGTCTTTTCTCCATACCCTTGCACATTGCATCGATTCAAGTCATCTTCTAAAGCAATGGTTCCCAAGCGCTGTGCTGTGCCACACAGTGTGCCTCGGCCTTGCAAGTATGCCTACCTGGAGAGAACCCACACAAACACTAGGAAAATGTGCAAACTAGAATTGAAACCGGGTCCCTGGCATTGTGAGGCAGCAGTGCCAACAACTGTGCCACCATGCCACCTGAATACATCGAATAAAGCAATAGAATAATTGTGCCCAACTTCCAAATGGTTAAATAGATTGATCCAAGTGGCTAAAAGTGGCACGACTCAGAGACTCAAACACGAACAGACCGAGAACCTCTTCTCTGGTGAGTGCTGGCAGAGTCTCCCGTCCTGGTGCTGCCAAAAAAAGACATGTGTGACACTAAAAATAATGGAAAATAAGTTACCATTCCAGTGCTCCATCACCAAAGAAACCCATGTCTCGGGCTGGCACCGTTATTCTAATTTCCCAAATATGCTGGTGTAATAATTATTGCTCAGCTCTACAAAAGGGATTTTCCCAGTTGGAGATTCTCAGGTTAACAGGATTTGCTAGGAGGATCAAACATTCCCTTCCCACCCCTTCTCCCATTTTAAACAAATTTCCAGAAAGAAATCTTTCCATTCCCTGATGCAATCCTTGCTTTATTGAAAAAAATGTTCATTGCAAAACTGTAAGGATGAAAAACACAAATGGGAAATGCAGCAGAAGCTGTTGGAATTGCACAGAGCAGGTTAACCTGAAACTATCAGGAGCAACATGTGGGCTCAAGCAGGAGTCCTGCTGCATTATCCTACCTTCAGGCTATGGGAGTTTTTCATTTGCATTAATACAGTCAGTATAAACCTCTGAGAATTAGACAGCAGGTGCTGTAAAGTGAAAGGCAGGGGGAGGGGAGGGGGGTGGTGTAGGGTGTGAACACACTCAGGTGCTTTACGTAGTGAGATCAACAATGGAGATACAAATCATTTGACAGCCCGACACAACTTTATTGAACACTTTATAAAGGAAAAATACCATTCAGTCTCTTCATCAGACTGAAGAATGTAGATTGGGGGCAGATAGCGGCAGATGTTTGAGGGTAAATCAACATCTTTCAAATGTAAGTTGATAGGGATTCAGGACCAGCACATTCCTGTAAGGATGCAGGATAAGTATGGCAAGTTTTGGGAACATTGGATAATGAGAGAGATTGTGAGCCTGGTCAAAGAGAAAAAGGAAGCATTTGTCAAAGCTAGGAGGCTGGGAACACACGAAGCAAGTGTGGAATACAAGGAAAGTAGAAAGAAACTTAAGCAAAGAGTAAGAAGAGCTAAAAGGGGTCATGAAAAAGTATTGGCCAGCAGGATTAAGGAAAATCCCAAGGCTTTTTACACATATATAAAGAGCATGGGAAGTTGGTGTTCCAAGGCCTGGCTGTATGAAATCTGTCTGTTCCAGCTCTGCAGTTTGCAAATTGCAGTCTGGCTAGAGTTAAACTTGGCTTCCACATTTCGAGTTTTCATCCACACTCATGAAAGGAATATCAATATTTCTGTCACAATCTTGAAGGTTATTGGTCACTTGACCACATGCGGATTTCAACTCCTGTAACGATGTACCCTGAAATTCAGAGAAAACAAATGATTTCTATGAAATACACAGAGGCAACAGGGGGTGAAGATACCTCCCACTCTGAAACTTATTCTCCAGAGGGGATTGAAAGAACAAGGTGAAGAATTTTTATCTGCATCGAAGAAAGTCTTGGTCCCACTTAGCTCACTGAACCTTTGTGACACAGATTGGAAATAAATGCGATGTTTATGAGCAATTGTTTCAGGTGAAAAAAACTGGCTGTGCCATGGTATTGCTTGTCTATTTGAAGTTTGTGTGTTACTGGAAAGGTTGGGAACCCATATTCTAAAACTCTCTTTAATGTCTCAATTGAACCTGCCTCCCGCATGCATCCAGGCACTGCAGTCTAATCCCAAATGCACAGGCATTTTCTCACACCACATTTTCTTCTTTTGCAGATCACTGTACCTTCTCATTCTTAATCCATTTATGAATGGGAACAGTTTCTCCTGATGTACTCTGTGCACCCCCCTCATGATTTTGAACATCTGTATCAAATTTACTCTTAGCCTTCTTCTCTCCAAGGAGAGCAATCCCAATCTCTCCAATCTATCCTCATGGCTGAAGTTTTACATCACTGGAACAATTTTTGTAAACTTCTTCCACATTATCTCCAATGCATTTGCATCCTTCCTACAGTATGGCAACCAGAACTGAATACAATATTCCAGATGAGCTCTAGTCAATGTCTTGTATAAGTTCAACATAGTCTCCTTGCTCTTGAAGTCTATGCCTCTGTTAAAACTTATTAAAGCGTTTGATTGAGAAAAAAATCCTCTTTTAAAACCACTCAACAAGCTTTTCTTTTACTAGTCTTCCTGCACTGGTACTTAAATCTTTAATCCTGTCATTGCTTCTCCCCAACCTTCTAATATTCCAAGTCTGAGGACCCACAATGTATTTTTCTTCTATTTAAGGTGGTTTCTCAATATTTCCAAATCAAATAAAAAACTCATTCTCATCGTCATTTTTCTTTTTGTATAATGTTTTATCAGTTTTGGGGGGTTTTGTGTTTTAACAAAAAGAAAATACTTTGGCTTTCACACATAGATTCAAACTAACAACAACGGGTTTATTGAAAGAGATGTTCTCTGTGCTGCTCAGAGTGTGCAAACACCCTAATGACATCACCATTAAATTGCGTGATCAACTCTTAAAGTAATTTGCAGCCCTTTGAAATATATAACAATTCTGTTCTCTTATAACTGGTTTTTCCTTCATTGCTTTTTATTGAACAAAAACATTTGGGCTAACAGCCTTTTCAATTTCACAACTGAAGAAACTGTCTTATGACTCTTGATAACTAGAATTCAGAAGAAAAACACATGGCAAAGTCAATCTGGTGCTGCACCAGAATTATTTTTAGAAAAACATTTTTAAGACTGAAATGGCTAACTCTCTCAAGTTCTTGGGTATGTTGTGTTCCCAACAGTGAACCAACACAATGAACTGTAGGTGTGCTTCCCTAAAATGTCCCGGTACAAATGGACAAAACTTTGTGTAACACGGTTCCTACTGCAGAGAAAGGCTAAGATTTCATTAGCCTCTTTAATTGTTTTTGGAATCTATCCACTAGAGTCTAAATGCATGCGCCGTGGAATTGTTTGTCTCATTGTGCCATGCTACTGAAAAGGCTGGGAACTGTTGCTGTCGACTTTATTAACTGCTCCCTCCACCTTCCTTCAATGATCTATGCGCATGTACATCTAAAGAATGTCTCTGCATCAATTTAAAAAAAAGAATCAAAGTTATTGATCCTCATGAAGGTTCTGACCAAAAACATTGCTTTATCATTTAAATGTTGATTAACCTGCTCCATGTTCTGTTTTTATTCCAGATTCAGTTTCTCTATATAATTCTGCTGATATAACGGGGGAGCTGAGCTGAACTTCAATGACCCAACTTTTAACTTTGGCATGGGGTCGAATGCCAGATCCTGAATTCTGTGGTGTATGCTCTTAGGGGCACTGGACCCCTGCCAGCAGAGGTCATTGGTCTGGGAATTGGTTGTCCACGTGGTCCCCCCTCTTGGTACCAGAAGTGATCTTCAAGGCAGGCTTGGGCAGAGTCTGCAGCCTGGACAATGGACCTGAGAAGGTCGAGCATCCCTGAGCCTGAGTAGCCATGAAGGAAGTTCCTCTTGAGTCTGAATAGACAAGTCGTCTCACAGGGATATGTGGATGAATAGGAGCTCCACAAACTAACTTTACTGCCCAGTTGAGTAGGGATCAGGTGGTTAGCTTTCGATAGTAGCCTGGAAGTTCTGGAGTGTCAGCTGTAGAGGTCCATTGTAAATAGTTTTATCCTGTGAGTTAAGCTTATCTATTAAGATTCATAACAGCATGATGTCAGTGGAATAAAGGATCCATTTTTATAACCTTTGTGTGGTCCATGTCCTTAAATTGCATGTGATACCAAAATACAATTCACTATCCTCATTTATGCCATATGTGTTGGCGCATGGAGATAACTGGAGAGCTGTTCTTCTTCAGTGAAACATCTGCAGTTCGGACTACTTCAGTTATTGTTAGTCTATGAAAAATGTACCCTCATGGACCCTTGAAACTTACCCCAAGACCACTAAAAATAGATTGCATCTTTTCTGCTCATCTATAAAGTTTTACTTTAATGTTCCACTGAATTTTACACACTGCAGTAAACATGTCCTAGCAATGAACTGGTCTAATAAGGTAAAATGAGAGCTTGAATTGCCTCATGTTCTCCAGAGGGTTGTACATTCTGCCTGAAGCTTTTATTAATGGCTGGCGATATAAAACCATGTCTTAAACCTCATTCTTTTAACCTCAAATTTCATTTCCACCTCGTGAGTTGAGATTAAATCACATTCCTGTTTTTAATTTTAAGCATGCAATTTGCTGCACGTCTTTATTTATCCTGTCAAGCCAGATTAAAATTTGGAATAAATTTAAATAAAACCTATCTCTTATAGCTGTCATAATATCTCGGTGCACTAATGTCCCCTATAATTTTACACAGCGTGCATGACAGACATTCAGTGAAATTGGATACACATAGACAAGTGCAGAGGTCAATTGAGCACAATTCTAATTGGTACTTTGGTGACGCTAGTCCAGACACTGCACCCTTATAAACTTGTCTTCCTTTTTGTAGGATAGCTATCATATCATCGCATTGGCAGCGACAAGTGAAAAAAAAGCTGCAATGATTTCTGCAGATTGATTGTGATTCTTCCTGTGGAAGGGGAGATTTTGGAGCAATAAAAGTTGAGGTGAACAAGCAAGATTACACTTATCTTTCCATTTGTTGACAAGAAAGAACACCCTTTGTTATCCCAGCTTTGATAATCATACATTTTTATTACTGAATATTACTGAAGCAATCCTGATTAGCAGGAACTGTTTAGTGTTTGAATGCAGAGATGTATAAATACTACATTAGGTCCATCTAGTAGTGCCACCTTTTATATTTGATGGTGGCACCCTTAGTCGACTTTGATTCATTATCCCGAGTCCGCTTATTTATATTGTTAATATTAAGCAGCTGAAGTGCAACTTGTGGTCCTTGCAGTATCCCATTCATTCATCCCATTAATTAAAAATGACCTGCTTACTCATGGTTGCAGACTGCTCAAGAACCTATCACACCTAAAACCAATTTCCAACCCTTAGTTTGACTTCAACTGTACAACCATTTTTTTTTTAAATGTGATGAATACTATCAATCTTTCAGACAATGCATTCTAGACTTGCACCATCATCTGAGTTAAAACAAATTCTCCTCTTTAAACTTCCAGTTAATTATTTCAAATCCATGCTTCCTTGTTGTTCAGGTCCATGTGAAAGAAAATAGATCTTTCTGACACAGTCATCTGACCATAGGATGGGGTGGTACGGTGGCATAGTGGTTAGCACTGCCGCCTCACAGCCCCAGGGCCCTGGGTTTGATTCCCAGCTTTGGCCACTGTGTGGAGATTGCACATTCTCCCTGTGTCTGTGTGTGTCTCCTCTGTGTGCTCTCATTTCCTCCCACAGTCCAAAGATATGCAGGTTAGGTTGATTGAACATGCTAAATCCCCCCTTAGTGTCCCGAGGTATGTAGGTTAAAGGGATTAGTGGGATACATATGTAGGATTACAGAGATAAGGCCTGAGTAGGATTGTTGGCAGTGCAGTGTCGATGGACCAAACGGCCTCCTTCTACACCACAGGGATTCTACAAGATACCTTCATAGTCGTAATTCAGCTTCTTCTGTTCTTTTGAAAAAGAAAATCTTTCTATAGGTAAAATTTTCCAGTCCTGGCTACATCCTGAAATCTCCTCTGGACCTCCTCCAGAATGAGAACATCCTACTTATAATAAGAACATAACAACAAGGAACAGGAGTGGACCATCTGGCCCCTGGAGCCTGTTCTACTATTCAATAGGATCATGGCTGATCTTTTTTGTGGTCTCCTCATATCCCCTCCTCCTTCGCATTTCTGACCCAAAATCTGAAATCTATATCCCCCTCGTCATTGTCCCATCAGCTAATCAAATCACCAGGGAACCTTTCTTTATGCCAATCAAGGGATCACACACACAAGAATCTTAACTTCAATCAGTTTTAACCCTCCGAAACAAGATTTCTGACCTGGAAACAAACCAGCTAATGGTTCTTGCCTCCTTGGTGAGAACTCAGGCCCTGGAAACTGATGTATTTTCAGATGATGTCGCCAATGGAAGAACCAGACAATTCAGGTAAAACTGAAAAAGCAATGACATCACAGTCAGCACAGTGTTGTGTGGGCAAGTTTCAGGTCAGCATTTAGTTTATTGCTTGGTATTCTTGATAGTGAACATAGTGGGAATGATTTTACTGGCTCAACCCGCTGGTCGATCGGCACGTCAAGCTGGGTGAGAGGCAAAAAATCGGGATCGTGCTTGGTTTCTCGCCTCTCATGATGTTACTGTCACTGCTTTGCCTGAGAAATTGGTTTCGCACCCAGACAGGGAGTAAATCCAGTTTCAATGAGCTCACTTGCCTTTCCCTGCTTGCTGGTCAAAGTTTACCTCTCTCAACTCAACCATTAGTAGGATTTTATGGCGTCCCTCATCCCGAAACAGTAAAATCCCGCCCAAGGTCAATGGACATTTCAATTGTCCATCCCTTCCCTCTCCAATTCTCGTGGTGGGCAGGGCGATAAAATTCCAGGCATTGTCTCTAAATTGTCTGAATGCTCACCTGACATCCAATATTGGATGAGCAGAAATTTTCTGCAATTATATATTGGGAAGATTGAAGGCATCATTGTGGGATGTTTGCGTCACTGGCAAAACCAACATTTGCTGCCCATCCTTAGTTGCCCTTGAACAGAACATTTCAGAGGGCAGTTGAGAGTCAACCACATTATTGTGGATTTGGAGTCATAAGAACATTAGAACATAAGAAATAGGAGCAGGAGTAGGCCATCTAGCCCTTTGAGCCTGCCCCGCCATTCAATAAGATCATGGCTGATCTGAAGTGGATTAGCTCCACTTTCCCGCTTTCTCCCCATAACTTATAATTCCCTTGTCTATCAAAAACCTATCTACCCGTGACTTAAATATATTTAGTGAGGTAGCCTCCACCATTTCAAGGGGCAGAGAATTCCAGAGATTTACCACCCTTTGAGTGAAGAAGTTCCTCCCCAACTCTGATCTAAACTGCCTCCCCCTTATCTTGAGGTTGTGTCCTCTAGTTCTGCTATCCTTTCTAAGCAGGAAGAATCTCTCTACCTCTACCCTATCCATCCCCTTCATTATCTTATACGTCTCTATAAGATTCCCCTCTCATCCTTCTAAACTCCAACGAGTACAGACCTAGTCTATTTAGTCTCTCTTCATAGTCCAACCCCCTCATCTCCGGTATCAGCCTAGTGAGCCTCCTCTGCACTCCCTCCAAGGCCAATATATCCTTCCACAAGTGCAGTGACCAAAACTGCACACAGTACTCCAACTGAGGCCTCACCAGTGCCCTGTACAGTTGCATCAAGACCTCCCTGCTTTTATATTCTATCCCCCTCGCTATAAAGGCCAACATTCCATTCGCCTTCTTGGTCACCTGCTGCACTTGCAGACTGGGCTTTTGCGACTCGTGAACAAGGACCCCCAGGTCCCTCTGCACCACAGCACACTGCAGCTTTTCGCCTTTTAAATAATAATCTTTCCTACTATTTCTGCCAAAGTGGATAACCTTACAATTGCTAACATTATACTCCATCTGCCAGGTCCTCACCCACTTGCTCAGCCTATCCAGATCCCTCTGCAGACTTTCCACACCCTCCACGCAATTTGCTTTTCCACTCATCTTTGTGTCATCAGCAAATTTCGTCACCTTACACTCAGCCCACCCCTCCAGAGTCACACATAGACCAGGCAAGGTAAGGACAGTGGATTTCTTTCCCTGAAGGACATTATTTGATTTGATTTGATTTGATTTATTATTGTCACATGTATTCGTATACAGTGAAAAGTATCGTTTCTTGCATGCTATATAGGCAAAACATAACATTAACAGCGAAGGTAGCGAGAGAGTGCAGAATGCAGTGTTACAGTTATAGCTAGGGTGTAGAGAAAGATCAAATTAATGCGACGTAAGTCCATTCAAAAGTCTGATGGCAGCAGGGAAGAAGCTGTTCTTGAGTTGGTTGATCTGTGATGTAAGACTTTTGTATCTTTCTCCCGATGAAAAATGGCGAAAGAGAGTATGTAGGGACTGTGTGGTGCTCTTGATTATGTTGGCTGCTTTTCCGAGGCAGCAGGAAGTGTAGACAGAGACAATGGATGGGAGGTTGGTTTGCATGATGGACTGGGCTTCTTTCACAGCCCTTCATAGTTTCTTGCAGTCTTGAGCAGAGCAGGAGCCATACTAAGCTTTGATACACCCAGAAAAAATGTTTCTACGATGCATCTATAAATGTTGGTGAGAGTTGTAGCAGACATGCCAAATTTCCTTAGTCTTCTGAGGAAGTAGAAGCATTGGTGGGCTTTCTTAACTATAGTATAGCATATAGTATTGATGTTGGGGGATCAGGACAGGTTGTTGTTCATTAGTGAACCAGATAGACCTACAATAATTTACAATAGTTTCACAGTCACCATCACCAGGTTGCTTCATATTCCAGATTTATTTATTTATTACCTGAATTTAAATTTCACCAGCTGCTATAGTGGGATTTGGACCCATGTCCGATGAGCATTAGCCTAGCCCATTGGATTACGAGATCAATGATGTTACCATTAAGCCACCATCTTTCCAATAAGCAGCACCTGCATAACAACTGCACTCTGCCTCAGGTCATTTGTTGCTGATACCCCTGTCCATATCTTTCCTTTCAGACTTTAATATTTCTAACCTAACTAGTTCTACCTACTATAAATTTGGTCCCATCCCAAACTCTGCTACCTCTGTCCTAACTCACATCAAGTCTTGTTCAACAATCACACCTATGCTTATTGACCTGACTTCTTGAACGTAATGTCTGGGTTTTAAAATTCTCATCCTGTTTTTCAATCTCTTCATGGTCTTGGACTGTAATTTACTCCAGTTCCTTCTGTAGTATCTATGCTCCTCTAATTCTTCTTTCTTGAGCATCATTGATTTTAACTGCATTGTCATTGGTGGCTGTGCCTTCAAGTGCCTGGGCCCAAAGCACCGGAAGTCCCTCCCTGAATCCCTTTGTGTCTCTACTTCATTTTCCTCCTTTAAGATGCTGCTTAAACTCTGCCTCTTTAATTAAACGTTTGGCCATCTGCCCTAATATGTGGTTCAGTATTGCTATTGATTTTATAATGCATGTGCAAAGTGCCTTGGGACATTTCATTGTTAAAGGTACTATATAAAAACAAGTTGTTGCTGTTACCTTGTCATATTCTCTGGATATTACCAGTTAATCTACTTCTAGCTTTGCTTTCTTACATTTCCATGAGGACAAAACGAGATAATCCAGAATCAAACATTAGTATGTTCCTGGCTGGTATCCCTTGCATAATTAAACTTGCCACTGCAGTTGTTTGAGTATGTCTTTCTGGCTGACTTTTCAATCCACATTTAAAATATCTACTCAGTAGAACTGTGTCAGTGAAAAATTCAATTATTTTTGGTGTGATCTGACTCCGTTTTTGCTTAACTGTGATAATTGCTGAGCCTTTATCTTCTATTTCTAAACATTTAGTATATGTAATGAAAAGCAGGCAACAATAAAACCATTAAGCTTTAGTGTTCCGACCAGTTGGACATCTTTGGACCTGAAATTCTGATCAGGGCACTCTGTAAATGGAATTGAGACATTGCAGGTCTATATGTGCTGAAGAGGGGATGTCAAAGCCAAACTCCAAATTGTATGATATCTATACAGCAAGGTCAGATGCATCACAGCAAGAGTAACTGGGAAAATCTGCAGCCATAAAGATCTGACCTATAGGTATGATCTATTAGAACCATAGAACACTACAGCACAGAAACTGGCCTTTTGGCCCTTCTTGGCTGTGCCAAACCATTTTTCTGCCTAGTCCCCCTGACCTGCACCTGGACCATATCCCTCCACACCTCTCTCATCCATGTACCTGTCCAAGTTTCTCGTAAATGTTAAAAGTGAGCCCGCGTTTACCACTTCATCTGGCAGCTCATTCCACACTCCCACCACTCTCTGCGTGAAGAAGCCCCCCTCCCAATATTCCGTTTAGACTTTTCCCCCTTCACTCTTAACCCACGTCCTCTAGTTTCTTTCTCCCCTAGCCTCAATGGAAAAAGCCTGCTTGCATTCATTCTATCTATCCCCATCATAATTTTATACACCTCTATTAAATCTTCCCTCATTCTTCTACGCTCCAGGGAATAAAGTCCTAACCTATTTAACCTTTCTCTGTAACTCAGATTCTCAAGTCCCGGCAACATCCTTGTAAACCTTCTCTGTACTCTTTCAATCTTATTTCTATCCTTCCTGTAATTAGGTGACCAAAACTGTACACAATACTCTAAATTCGGTCTCTTATACAACCTCACCATAACATTCCAACTCTTGTACTCAATACTTTGATTTATAAAGGCCAATGTTCCAAAAGCACTCATTATGACCCTATCTACCTGTGATGCCACTTTTAGGGAATTATGTATCTGTACTCCCAGGTCCCTCTGTTCTACTACTCTCTTCAGTATCCTACCATTTACCATGTATGTTCTACTTTTGTTTGTCCTTCCAAAGTGCAATATCTCACACTTGTCTGCATTAATCTCCATCTGCCATTTTTCAGCCCATTTTTCTAGCTGGTCCAAATCCCTCTGCAAGCTTTGAAAACCTTCCTCATTGTCCACTACACCTCCAATCTTTGTATCATCAGCAAATTTGCTGATCCAATTTACCACATTATCATCCAGATCAATGATATAGATGACAAACGACAATGGATCCGCACTGATCCCTGTGGCACACCACTAGTTACAGGCCTCCACACAGAGAAGCAATCCTCCACTATCACTCGCTGGTTTCTTCCATTGAGCTAATGTCTAATCCAATTTACTACCTCTCCAAGTATACCTAACGACTGAACCTTTTTAACTAACCTCCTATGCGGTATAGGTATCTAAAAGGACATATAAGTATAGTCTTGGAGCCCCAAAAGCAGCCATTGGTTTTACAGTAATCCATCAGGACTCTTTCATTATGTAGGAATTCAACCACACACCAATTTCCCATCACCAACACCCTTTATTGTCCACCAAAGGAGAAGGATGCTCCTGCAGCTTACAGTCTGGTAGTCTTCATCCTGGGACCTACAACTTCAGTCCAGTTAGGGTTACAAGCCTAAAAGTCGGCTGCTTATCATTGGGTGAGCTTTCTCTCACTCAGGTAGTTCATACTCCACAAAGCCCTCAGATGGATATATTAATGATGGTCTTCATGATCATCATTATATCCCTCTCCCTTTAGGTCCATGTCTTTCCCAGTCCCCCCACTGTGAGGTCCATTTACAGCCACATTATGCTACAAGGAGCAACAGATTAGAGATTCTTTACATCTGATGCAAGAAAATCATTTCCCCATTTGGTAGGAACATGTGTATAATTAGGCATTATGCAGAAAGCTAATGAGATTCATCAAACACAGGGTCACATTTTGCCAGGAATTTCCACAACCTTTTCAATGACTCAGAAAGTTGCAAAATGAATATCTTATTTATTTTCTCCTGGACACCATGCTGGTGTACCTGTTCACCCCGAGAAGGGCTAAACCAAGATTTGAGGAGAATGTTGACTGCATGTTAGACACAGGTGTTGTTTCCCCACTCAACAACCAACCTGCTTGTCTTCCAGTCTGGTTATCGTTCCTAAGCTCAGTGATGACTTCTGGCTTTGTGTGGATTTTACACAGTTACATAAAGTAGTAGGGAAGGATGCCTGCTCAATGACATTTGTAGAGGATAGTTTGGCATTATTTTTACTAAGCTTGATGCAAACAGTGTGTATTGATAAATATATCTTGTCAAATGGTCTAGGCTGCTGATGAACTTTACCACAGCCTTCAGTTAATGTTGCTTTAACTGCCTTTCTTTTGATATTTTTTCTGCCCCTGACATATCCAGCATACCATGTCAACAATTTTTGAGGACAAACAAGGTGTTATCTTTCATCTGCCATCATCATACATGGCTTTATGAAAGTGGAACACAACCATAGGGTAAGGAAGGTCCTCCAGGCTCTCCAGAAAGCAAGCCTCACACTGGTCAACATAATTTTTTTAGGACACACAATCTAATGGTATGGTATTATGGTTAATCCACAGAAGATGAAGATCATCACTGAGTTTTCCCAATTGCCATGCATCATCGGGATTTAACATTGCCTTGGAAAAAATGGTTAAGCCAAATGGGAAAGTTTATCCCTAACTTGGCCACACTCACCAAACCTGTAAGAGATCTCCTGCAGAAGGGCCAGCAATGAATCTGTGGCCTTTCAATCCATTGAAGATTGATTATGTTCCTCAGATATCCTGGTGCACTACGATCCCACATTACCTTTGGTCATCATTGCTGACCCTTCCTCCAAGGGCCTCAATTTTGATCTCATCCAGCTGCAAAAAATCTGTGATAGAAAGCTTGTATTTTCCTTCTGGAGCCCTCACAGAAATCAAACAAAGGTATTTCACTCTTGATTCAGAAGGACTGTTGGTTGCATAGACTGTCGAGCACATTTCTGCCCACCTGATGTGACTACCCTTTCATGTGGAAACAGACCACGAGCCCCTGAATTTACTCCTCAATTCCACAGAAGTTGTTAAAATGTTCTTTCGTATTCAACAAATTCATCTCCATTTGACACAATAGCAATATACAGACGTCTATATTCTAGAGAAACCACAAGCTACAGCTGATGTTTTCTCAACAGTTGACCATGCTTTCATCATTAATTCTACATTGGTGTTAGAAGTAGAAACATTTTCCTTGACTATCATGTGTCTCGTCCCCATATTGGCTATAAAACTCCACAATGCTCGACATACCAAAAATGACAATGCTAAATGTATTCAAATGCAGGATTTTGCCTCCCAAGGGTGGTCTAAATACAACCCCAGCAACTATCTTATCCACCAGTACTTTGAGAAATGAGTCCATTTGACCACTATGGACAATTTCCCTAGTTAACGATCATCACTTGGTCATTATATGTACCATGTGACAAGATATATTTCACAGTTTCATGGAAGTCACTTGAGCACCGCTAAATGCAGACTGAGAGTTTGCAATTTCTGTGGGACCTGGCAATCACACAAGTGATCCACAATATTGTCATATCTTGCCACCCCTGTTGCACTTAATATTCGAACATCAATGGAACCCTTGGTACCACCTGTCTTTCCTCATCTTGCCTTTGATTTCTATGGTAAGACGTATCTTGTGGTTATTGATTACCAGGATGCTGCCTGGTTTGGAGGGTAGGTCTTGTGAGGAAAGGTTGAAGGAGCTGGAGCTTTTTCCTTTCGAGTGGAGGAGGATGAGAGGCGACTTAATAGAGGTTGATACGATGATGAGGGGGATAGTAGAGCGGATGTGCAGAGACTATTTCCTTGGGTGGATGTAGCTGTTACTAGGGGGCATAACTATAAGGTTCATGATGGGAGATATGGGAGGGATGTCCGAGGTAGATTCTTCACTCAGAGAATTGTTGGGGTGTGAAATACACTGTCTGCTGTGATAGTGGAGTCGGACACTTTAGGAACTTTCAAGAGGTTATTGGATAGGTATAAGGAGCACACCAGAATGGTAGGGAATGGGATAGCTTGTTTTTGGGTTTGGACATAGCTTGGCACAACATTGAGGGCAGAATGGTCTGTCCTGCGCTGTACTGTTCTATGTTTCTATGTTTCTATAATGAGCCCCTATTTACAAATGACCATCTTCTACAATTCATCATGGACGGGTACAAGAATCCCATAGGGGGTGGCAGTGGTTGTGTTGGGGTAGCATTAGGGAATGGGTGTAGCTGCAGGAAGAGGAGTCATTGGAGGTGTCATGGGAGTGTTGTGGGGTCAGTACTACAGTTACCCAGGAAGGAAAAGTTGTTTTAATTCTTCTAACCTTTCCTATGTAACTATTCTGGAAAGATAGTTGGCACCGTCTGAAATTTATGATTTCTGACATACTTTCGGATGGTTCTGATTGCAAGGGACATTTATTCTTTCATAGGCTGTGGACATTACTGGCAAGGCAAGCATTTGTTGCACATCTCGAAACTGAGTGGCTTATGATATCATTTCAGAGAACAAAAATCACATTGCTGTGGACCTGGAGTCACATGGGATATGAACGCATGCCATCAGAGCATTATTAGTCTATTTACATTACAACCAAGCCATTGTCTCTCAAATTCCCCTCAGAAATCCAAGTACACTACATCTGCAGGTTCCCCTTTACTCACCTTGCTTGTTATTTCCTTAAAGAATTCTAATAAATTAGTTAAATGCAATTTCCCTTTTATAAAACCACATTGATTCTACTTGATTCTATAATTATTTTATAAATATCCTGCTCTATCCTCTCTAAATAGCAATTTACCTCTAACAAATGAAAAGTGAAACTGGCCTATTGTTGTAAAGTCACCTGAAATCAGGGTGGGATGTGAAGTTTCAGTTTCCAGATAAGACAGCAGGAATGGAGGCGAACGATAATAACAGGTGTAAGAGAGAGAGAGAGAGGGAGAAATATGTGCAGAAATGGAAAGAATAGGACTGTTCAAGAAATAGCAAAGGGATTTTGGCATTTGTGAAAACTGTTCGGAGGATGGGTGCGATATTAAAATGAGAAAATTAGAAATTTCCACACATTTTCTTCAGGTGTTGAGGATATTGTTTGAAAAACCACTTATTGAGAATAAATAATGGTGCAGTAAATATTTATGTGGGAATATTAGCTAATATATTTTATGCTAAGTTATACAATATAATATTAATGTAAATCCACTTCACCACAGACAAAGAAACAGTAGCTGAATGTCGTATCCACTGGGGGAATATTGGTGTAAAGATATTGGCACATACTACAACCCTCTGAAAAATAAACGGAAGTTTCAACGGATCTCCATTGAAATTTAAAATCTAAAATACAAGTAGTAAGTTTTAGAAAGCAGTAGCAGAGCATAAATATGTTTGTTTCAGAATGTGTTGCACAAGGAAACAGTGAGTGATATGTTGCAAGTAATTTATGTTAAAGGCTGAATCACACAACAGTGCACAATCCTGAATAATTGACAGAGGATCTTATTTTGAGATCACAAATCATAAGTGAGAAAGGGAGACGGAAAGGAAAATAAAAACAATTCACAAAATCAGATAGGATCATTTTAAAATCTCCAACTTCAATTAATACCAGAGGGAGTGATGCTCCACAATTGCAATGGCTCATTTTTAGCACCACAAAGATTAATTTACTGTAATTAATACACGTTGTATTGTGTAATGGGTAACTACACTTAAAATGGCAAGATCTAACCTTCTGTGGCAAGATTAGTTAGTGTTTAGTTTATATCTAATGGGCAAATACAGCAACAAATATGTGCAGGTTAGATTGATAGGCTATGCTAAATCAAGGAGATTAGCAGGGTAAATATGTGTGGTTATGGGAATAAGACCTGGGTGGGATTGTGGGCGTGTAGACTCGCTGGGCCAAATGGCCTCCTTCTGCACTGTAGGGATTCTATGAAATTCTATGAAATTCCACTCCATTCAATGCAGTTCTATCATAAACTATCATACCAGGCACAAGCTTCATCATTTTATATTGCCCTTTTTTGTTGCCATTATTGGACAATAGTTCAATGCAGGTTTATGTTTTAGATCCAAGTGCTGCATTAATTTAGCTTGCTTCTCTTTATTCCGTAACTCTATTGTTACATGCTATTCAGTTTCATGTCGTACAATTGGTCTTTTTGTTTACAAAAATGTTTAGGTTTGATCTGCCCTTGTACTTTAATTCACGTTTTTGTTGTAAATAGATGTTATGCTTTGTTTCTGATCTTTTGAGCAGTCTTGGTATAGAGAACATCAGTGAGCTCACATTCTTCAGTCTAATTATTATGCTTTCAGTATTGGGAATTCTGAATGTTAAATGAGTCCTTTAAAAAAAACAATTGGAGCCACATTCTTAAAAGGATGGTGCTTTCTAATTTCATCTGATAAGCTATTGGCCTAGAAATTGAATTGTGTAGCATTGTTTTCCCAGTTCAGAACGGCTGAAAATGTTGCAAGAGACATGTGCATGGTTATTCCACTTTTGGAAAATGCTGTGTGCCAAAGTATTCAACTTATCCAGGGCAAACAACTGAAAATAGAAACAGGCTCATAGTCAGTACAAGATCTAACACTTTCAAATGTTCAATCACTGCACAGGCTAATGTTATGGACAGGAGGGGATTTAATTTAAGCATCTCTCATTCCACTTTTCACCTCCCCACCAGAAAGAGAAATGTAATTTTGAGTTGCTTCCCCCTTTATAAGCGAATTTCCCAACCCAAAGTTTGGTGTGATCCAATTCCTATTAATAACCCATGAAAGGATGAACTCAAATCATTGATTTGCATAGACACAAATGACAGAGGGTCACAGTGTAACCTCCTATTCACTCATATAATAAAAAAAAGGATAGAGAAACAAAGTAAGACTTACAAAGCAAAGACGACAACAGGAAGAATTACTGTTTCACAAGAATCCAAAATCCAGAATCAAAAGTTCAATGGTGTATTCCTTCATAGAGGTCAGCAGACTGTGAACTGCTGCTGGGTAATTTACTTTTCAAGGGGAGTTGACTTTCACTATAAGAAACTGAAGGGACCATCAAGCCAAAGTAGGACTTGAGCCATTTGCTCACCATTGAAGTTTGCTGCCAAAATAGGACATATCAAAGGTGTCCTGTGGATTAAACAGCACCCTGATCAGATCATTTTGCGGTGTATCTCATGGAAATTCATGAATAGGACTATGGCCATGACTTTCAGACTTTCAGCCTGAAAAATCCTTGGTCTGCACCTGATTATCGTGGAAAGGTAAGATATTTCAAAAATTTGAACAGCTGAAGTTCACTGTTTCATTTGGTTACGATGCAGTTGCAACATGTGTCGTATTCATGATAAAAAAGATGTTGCTGTCAAGCCAAAAAGATATTCTGCCTATCACACAAATGAATAATGTGTAAATGAATTTCAGTGCTAATGTGATGCGTTTGTATGCAGCCACATGTCCCAAAGACCGGTGGATCATATTAAACAACATGACCCTTCCACCATTCTCAATAGACAAGAGAAAGACCAATTGGCCCGTGCTTGCAAAACTCAAAAAACAATGTCCAACATTAGATGTCATTCCATGATTTGACAGCATTTCCCAAATAATCCTCAGTCGGCTAAGAATTATGCTGACAACCTATAAAATTGTCAATTGGGTTCTCAATGTTGGGCATTGGCATGTACTGGAAGCTACATATATTAATACACACAGCCCTTTTCTTTACAGACAGGATAGCACAGTGGTTAGCACTGCTGCTTCACAGCTCCAGGGTCCTGGGTTCGATTCCCGGCTCGGGTCTCTGTCTGTGTGGAGTTTGCACATCCTCCTCGTGTCTGCGTGGGTTTCCTCCCACAGTCCAAAGATGTGCGGGTTAGGTTGATTGGCTGAGCTAAGAAATTGCCCCTTAGTGTCTAGGGATCAGTAGGTTAGAGGAATTGGTGGGTGTAATATGTAGGGATACGGGGATAGGACCTGGGTGGGATTGTGTTTGGTGCAGACTCGATGGGCCAAAGGGCCTGCTTCTGTACTGTAGCGTTCTATGAACGTTTTCATACATTGATCCTGTTTCAGCTGAACAAAATTGCCATTCGCTGTTTCATTCCTTAGGACAATGCTTTGATGAATTAGAGTCAAGCTGCTTGGTTTAAAGTTCAAGGCTTGGTGGTTAACTGTGTGTCACCATTGGCTGGTGCAGTGCATTCTTTATGTAACACCTCAACCACTCAAAGTCCATTAGCCAACCTATCAACCCATCTTGTCCTGCAGTATACAATTGTTATTCCCTCCACATTTGGTATTCTTGCCAATAATCCTGACGACAGCAAGAGGAAAAGCTTCAACAAAAAATGTCTTTTTTTTCCAGCAGTACTGTCATTCTGCATTACCAAATGATTACAATTTAATTGAATGCATTAGGGTTAGAGCGTCCAACAGTTGCAGAAACCGCTCAACATTCTCCCACTTAAACTTTGTTAATGACAGTGCATTAAGTGTTAGGAATTAATGGTGATCTAGCAAGGGACTAGCGCTTAAAAGATATTTGAGATCAGATTTCAGCTTAGCTCGTCCCCCTCAACTCCCCACCCTCTACCCCCAATGTTGTGAATTGGAGAAATCGAATGGTTTCAATAAAAGGCTGCTAATCCACAATACCAGTTTTACGCCAGTGTGACAAATTGAATATCCGCACTGTTGGCTCCAGTTCATTGTGCACAGATAACACAATTCTATGGTGTGAAATTGGTACGAGCAAGCTTTCTCTAACTGACCACCGACAGAACTCTGGGCAGTGAAGGGGCTTCTCGCAAACCTCTCCCCCTCATTTCAAACATGAAGCATGTTTGGAATCCCCAGAGTAGTATCGCCCATCACATTTTTATAATCCTAAGCCAGCAGTAAGGAAGAAACAAAGGAAAGTATTACAGGGTATACCATTGTGTGCAGACCCACAGTATCATTCTCTGTGCTGCTGCTTTGGGTGAATGTGTTCCTTACACACTTCCTGTGAAGTGTTTCTTTTCTGTGGGTTGTGGATATTTCAGAGGACTTGGAGGAGAGAGAACTGGGAGAAGAGTGAAAATGGCATTGAGCTGCTGGATAGTAGCAGATAACAGGCATCACAATGTTGAGCTGCATGAGTTGCAATGTTGTACATTATTTACAGCTTAGATCATAGAGAAAATCATAGATCATAAAATCTCTACAGTGTAGAAAGAGGCTATTTGGCCCATCGATTCTGCACCGACCATAATCTCACCCAGGTCCTATCCCCATAACCCCACTTATTCGCCTTGCTAGTCCCCCTGACACTAAGGGGCAATTTAGCATGGCCAATCCACCTAACCCACACATCTCTGGACTGTGGGAGAGAATGGAAGCACCCAGAGGAAACCCACACAGACATGGCAAGAATGTGTAAATTCCACACAGACAGTGGCCCGAGGCTGGAATTGAACCCGAGTCCCTGACGCTGCGAGGCAGCAGAGCTAACCACTGTGCCACCGATTCTGAGTCAGACAGCTCTAGGTGAGACGTTGATTTCCAAGGCTCATTATTGCAGTTTGAAGGGGCCCATGCTGTTGTTTGGTCGTCTCTCAGTTTTACTTCTCTTTCTTGTGTTATGTCTTAGTTTTTTTTCCCACAGAGAAAGTGTATGTATCCAGAAAGGGGAATGTGGACATGTGGAACTCTGTTTGATGAACATTTGCTGAGGATGAGATGTAGCAAAGAGAAATCAAGGGCCCAATTCTCCCAAAATCATTTTAAGTGGAAAAAAAACTGCTGAGAAAAATGGTATAATTCACGATTTTTTTTTAAGTAGGAGTTCAGACTTGAATCTCTCACGCTCTGAGCAATGCAGAGGTCACAATGGTGAATCTCATTAAAAGCTCAGGGGGGTGGGGGGGGGGGGGGTGGTGGTGGCTGCGGGTGGCTGGGAGGGTTATTCATGCTGGAGTCTGACATTTCCGGGCCTCTGCACATGTGCATCGGCCCCAAACGGTCAGACTACAGTTTGCTGGCCAGCTCAATCATAGACGAGCCCGGGACCCCCACGGTGCTGCCCCTCACGACACCCCCACATCTCAATCATGCACAAACATTCCCAGGCTCTGCTCCAACCCCACGCACCCCCTCCGCCGCCCCCCCCCCCCACTGATATTGACATATAAATAAGATTTAAAACAGATTTAAATCAGTTACCTGCCTTCCCATCGGTCTCCAGAGTGGTCAGGACTGCGCCTGCTCTCCGGTTGTGGGAGACGTGCATGCGTCGGGAACGCAGGTGCAAATCCCGCGAAATGACAGACGCAAACATCTCCCGACCCGACATGCCAAAAAACATACGTGTTGGGATGGGAGAATCGGGCCCCAAGCTACTGGTTATAAAGTACAAGTGTGGTTGAATAGAGGGCTTAATGGCTAACTGTCTTGTATGCTGACTTTACCAATCCATCCAGGTAGAACAATTCTTAATTTAAAACTTATACTTATTTACTCCATCACTAAGTTTGAACAAGATGTATATGGTCATATTTATAGTGAATAAATGTTTGGATTTTTATTTCTAAGTGCTAAAGAACAAAATATTTTCATTTATATAGCGTATTTCATAACATTAGGACATCCCAAAGTGTTTTACAACAAATGAACATTGAACAAATGAACATGAAACATAATGAATGGAATTTTCCCAAAAGAAGACTTAGTATCATCATGATGATTGGAGATTGTGCACGTACAGAGTAATATTGACCAGTAATGGCTTCAAAGGTGTAAGCATATGTTAGTGATGAGAATGTGAGGTGGTTGATTGTGCTCATGCATTCAGCAATTCCCTGCCTTTATCATATGGTTAAACGTCCTGGAAAATGGGATAAAGTGTTATTAACAGATGTGCATGTTGGCGCAAAAATTTAAAATCAAGAAATGAATAAGAATGAAATTAAAACTTACTTTCACAGGCTATTTCACTAGGCAAGTTCTTCAGTATCCCTACATGATCAACTTATGGACTAAACATGCACTGTGGGCAGAACATGCCCGAACTAGGAGACTTCAGTTTTGCAATGAATTCAATTGTTCAAATGAGGCCACAGGCAATGATCAGATGAGTGATAACCTACACCTGAAATTGCCCCTCGCAAAATCAAACATGTGAACTTGAACCCTTGCTTTCTGGATCTGCTCTCTCGCGAAAGTCTGCAAATTCTGTCTTAACTGCTGTCCTAACTTCCTGTAGCAGGTTTAACTTGTTTCAAAGTCACAGCAATTTCTTGAACCTCACAGAAAGTTTGGCATCCAGCTCCAATTTTCATGAAACTAATCGTGGAGTGGTACAAATCGTCTTTTATTTTGAGACAATTTGCAACATTTCCTTGTCCCAGGTTGCTAGGCTATTTACACAGTTAGCCAGAGTGAACATTTAACTCAACGTTATTTTGGAAGCAAATTCTGGCCCATCACCTTTTCCAACATAATTGTTATCCAAGAAGACATCATGCAGAAAGGTGATGAAGAGGCTGGTGAGCTGGAAATGGATGAAGTATAGGGAAGAGATAAAACTACATTAATGATTCGGAGCAAGCTGATATTCCCCTCCTCAGCTCAGGCACTGAGTTTAATTAAAGCATCTTTGCTTCCACCTCACTGCCATCAGTTAAAGTCTGCATGATAATTGAATATAGAGGTTAACAGCTAGCTGGCTTATATGCTGCCTTTACCAACCCATTCAGGTAGAACAATTCTTAATTTTAAAATTTATATTTATTTACTCCTCCGCCACTAAGTTTGAATAAGATGTATGTGGTCATATTTACAATGAATAACTATTTGGGTTTTTATTTTGAGGCATTGGAAGAAAGAAATATTTTCATTTATATAGAATATTTCATGACATCAGGACATCCCAAAGTGTGTGAAAACCAATGAAATGCATCTGAAACATAATGAACAGAATTTTCCCAAAAGATGACTCAGTATCGTAAAGGCAAGATTACCGGAATGATCCGTCCAACTCAAACCGGACCACAATTGCTCACACTTGGGAGAGTGGTGAGTTTTGCACCAATTCTGAGGGGGATGAGGCCAGTGAGCCTGGCTGCAATGTAATTGGGCGAATTTGGAAAGGGCGCCCCGATCTCACAGTACACTGGAAGACCCCTTCCCTCTCTCCACACACATCGAGATCACCCTGATCTCATCATTGGCATGTTTCCCTACCCACTCCCTGACATGGATTGCCAGCATCAGGGCATTGGAACCCTCCTAATGGCCCCCTTCATGCTCCACCCCTTTATCCTCTCCTGTCAAAGCAAAGAGTTGGAATAAATGGGTGCTTTTCCGACTGGCAGTTGGCGACTAGTGACATGCCGCAGGGATCGGTGCTGGGGCTGTAACTCTTTACCATATACATAGATGATACGGAGGAGGGGACCGAGTGTACGGTATCAAAGTTTGCAGATGACACAAAGATGAGTGAGAAAGCAAATTGCGTGGAGGACACAGAAAGTCTGCAGAGAGATTTGGATAGGCTAAGTGAGTGGGCAAGGATCTGGCAGATGGAGTTTAACGTTGGCCAGTGTGAGGTTATCCACTTTGGAAGGAATAATAGCAAAATGGACTATTATTTAAATGGTGAAAAATTACAACATGCGACTGTGCAGAGGAACCTGGAGGTCTTTGTACATGAATCACAAAAATTCAGTCTGCAGGTGCAGCAGGTGATCAAGAAGCTAATGGAACGTTGGCCTTTATTATGAGGGGGATAGAATATAAAAGCAGGGAGGTCTTGCTGCAATTGTACAGGGCACTGGTGAGGCTGCAACTAGAGTACTGTGCGCAATTTTGGCCCCCTTATTTGTGAAGGGATATATTAGTTTTGAAGGGTGTACAGAGAAGGTTCACCAGGTTGATTCCAGAGATGAGGGGGTTAGCTTATGAGGAGAGATTGAGTAGATTGGGCCTGTACTCGTTGGAGTTTAGAAGGCTGAGGGGAGATCTTATAGAGATATATAAGATAATGAAGGGGCTCCACAGGGTAGAAGCAGAAAGATTACTTCCACTTAGGAACAAAATAAGAACTAGAGGGCACAGCCTCAAAATAAGGGGGAGTCAATTTAGAATGGAGTTGAGGAGGAACTTCTTCTCCCAGAGGGTAGTGAATCTTTGGAATTCTCTGCCCTTTGAAGCAGTGGAAGCTACCTCGTTAAAGGTGTTTAAGTCACAGGTAGATAGATTTCTGACCAATAAGGGAATTAAGGGTTATGGGGAGCAAGCGGGTAAGTAGACCTGAACCACTATCAGATCAGCCATGATCTTATTGAATGGCAGGGCAGGCTCAAGGGGCTGGATGGCCTGCTCCTGCTCCTATTTCTTATGTTCTAATGTTCCTTCACGGCCCAATGCTTCATGCCTCGTTTCATATCGCATCTCATGCCTTATCCATTTATGCCCTGCTTCATGACACCTACTCAGGCCCCATGCCCACTCAGGCCCTACCCTTGGAATTGCACCGGCACACTGGCAGTGCCAAATGGGCACTACCCAGCCATGTCCCCAACCACTCAGGAGATTCAATGGCCTGCGAGCACCCGAAACAGCTATCACACTTGGCCTTCACTAATGAAAACAGGTAGTGATTCCCACCAGTTTCTTGTGAGTCAAAAGATCCCCAGAGCTGAGAGAATCTGGCGTCAAGAGCCATAGAACCCCTATAGTGCAGAAGGGGGCCATTTGGCCCATTGAGCCTGCACCTACCACAATCCCACCTTGGCCATACTCTCGCAACCCCACACATTTATTCTGCTAATCCCTGACAATAGGGTCAATTTAGCATGGCCAATCAACCTAATCGCACATCTTTGGGCTGTGGGAGGAAACTGGAGCATCTGGAAGAAATCCACGCAGACATGGGAGGAAGATGTAAACTCCACACAGTGATCCGAGGCCGGAATTGAATCCTGGTCCCTGGTACTGTGAAGCAGTAGTGCTAACCACTGTGTCACCGTGCCGTCCAAGTGGCGTAAACATATTTAAATGCTCCTTTAAATGTGCTCATCAGACTCATGCTCTTTCTAGGCAAGATCCACTTTGCGTCAGCGGGAAGGGATCTGGATGGTTGAAAACTATTTGGTGACAGAAGCAAAACTGGTTTTTATGCTTGCACACAATTCTCTGGGATTGGTGCTATCCACACAAGGCAAGGCGAGGCCAGAAAATCACGGCCAATACCTGTTGTAATGCAGCAAATTTGGGAGCTAATTTGCACACAGCAAGCTCCCACAAATATCAAAATTCCTTACAAACTCATTACAATGCTCAGAATTCTCCACATGTAAACAGACAGTTTCTGGACTCGGACTTAATACACAAAAAAGCTGGGAGTGGGAAGCAGTGGGCTGGATTTTCATCCTCGAGGCAGGTACGGGAATTGGGAAAATTCTTCGTTCAATCCGCCCACCGCAGGAGAAAGAACCAGGATAGGCAGGGGATTCTCAGTGCGTGGGCAAATGTGTTTGCAGTCAGGCTAGCTTGGCAGGGTAAGAGTGCACAGGGGCTACCAGGAGTGGAGGCCAGTTTCTTAAAAGATTTACCTCTGTGCTGTCAGCTTTCCCCCTGTTAAATTAAAATAGTAAGGTCCTCCAGCCCCACTCCTCCCCCCATAGACTGCGTGCTCCATCCATGCCATCCCACTCATCACCTACAGCCCCTTTTGCCCCACACCAAAGTATAACACTTCCATGCCCATTTATCCACTATGCACCATATAGAACAAATGAACCCTACAGCGAAGATGGAATGTAAAATAGCCATCCATTGATAATGTGCCACTAAGAGATCAGAGCCAAAGTTGTCAGTCAAGCAATATTTCCTGGAACTCAGGTGTTCCAGTACTCTAATGGATGTCTGAACTCACAGCCAAGAATGCAAAACAAAGTTTGGCAGAGAGACCCAAAATCCATTGGAATACTAAAACAGCTGTGTCCCCAAAAAGCTGTGCCCCCAACCAGCCCCACCCTTAGAAAACACTCCTGAAGATTAGAAAGCCAATGGGGCTTATAAATTCTGTCTCTTTGCTCCCGTCTCTCCCACAAGAGGAGATGTCCTTTCAGCACTGTTTCTGTCAAATGTCCTCAGGGTTTTATGTGTTTCAATAAAATTCTCCATTAGCCTTCTAAACTCCATAGTTTTAAGTTATTTATTAGTGTCACAAATAAGACTTCAATGAAGTTAGTGTGAAAATCCTCTCGCCACCACACTTTGCAGTCTGCTCAGGTTCACTGGGATAGAATTTAGCATGGCCAATGCACCTAACCAGCAGGTTTTTTGGAGTGTGGAAGGAAACCAGAGCACCGGGAGGAAACCAACACAGACACAGGGAAAAACGTGCAGACGCAGGGAAAATCAAGCCTGAGGCCCTGGCATTCTGAGACAGCAGTGCCGCCTACTGGATATAGGCTCAACTTGCCCAACATTTGTTAACAAGATAAGCTTCTGTCCCCCATAGTCACTCTCGCCACATGCTCTCCATTCATTGAGTGAACACAAACTATTCCTGTGATTCCTGAAACTCCCTTTTACCTTCTTTAAGAAGTATAGTGTGCCCAGGTGAGACAAAGTAAAAGTGATGGTCCTCCAACCATTTTACAACAGCTGAAGAGGAGGGAATGCTGGAGATGAATGGAGTATCAGTGTGTCTGGCCATTGGAATTAGGAAGATTGGACCTCTGGGGCTGTGAATGAAGAGGATAATCATTGAGCAGAGACAGGTTGTTTGATGTATTGATGTTCCAAGCACATTATTCACGATTGCAGAGAGAGTAGCTAACTACATAGAACATCAAATTCAGTGAACAAATTAGTACTTTCAGCTTTTCAATAAGGGTTTGCAAACTCTGGATGCTATGTCAAATGAGATAAACATTACATAAACCCCCTTGGCTTCTCAGCAGATCTGCAGCAAAATGTTCTTTAGTGGTAGGAGAGAAATGAGACTGGTCTGTGGGAAGGATGTTGCAGAAAGGTGTCATGGAAGTGAAGACTTTTTAATAACACAAAATGCTTCAAGAGTCTTCACAGATACAACTAAAAGTATGCTGTGCAGTGACTGATAAAAGTTTGGGTAAATCACTAAATACACTTTTGAAAATAGGCTTTGAGCAGACTTCCATAACAGAGGAGAGAAATAACAGGGTAGGCAGGTTTAAGGACAAACTTGTGGAACGCAGGGCTAAGTGATGATGGCACTGTCACTGACACAGAAAAAAGGAACCACAGTCCGAACTATCTCATAGAGCTGCAGACCAGTGAAAGATAAATAGCAACAGACAAACTATGCAAAGAGTGTCAAGGTAGCACACTTAAGCGCAGACAGCTTTTTTCCCTCCCCAGACACTTATTCAATTTTATTTCAGCCGTCCTGGATCAAGGTTGCAACTAAAATGTAAAGGCCACCTGGCCAATCTGCCACCCGCCAACCAAAAAAGCAGACAACATAAAATTGCTTTCAACTGACCCCTTATTGGGATAAATTGCCTATTTGATTGTCGATGGGCATGCTTCCGAATCGCCTGTGCACCTGCTGACTGAACTATCGCAGAAGTGCGGTTACTGTCAGAAGCGCATACCTGGCATCTTCTCATGATTCCAAACTGTGCATCACTCACACTTTGAATGTGAAATTCTGGCCATGGAAGCAGGTCCTATCTGCATTCAAGCCATTGGTATGGCTTTATATCATGAAAATAATGCGCAAGAGAGTTAAGGCAATGTAACTAAATTTATACCCTTCCTTCTGTGTTAAAGATCTCAGCATAGGAGTTCTGCTTGAATAAGTCTGTCTTCAACTGTCTGCACAGTGTTTTGTTCAGAGCTTGGCTACCATCCTTTCTAGTGTGGAATGAATGGTGAACTCCAAGGGAATATTTGTGGATTCAACCATGCTGTAACATCTGATAGCTGATGTTTCAGCTTTTATTGCAGCACAGGCAGAAGTCATCCAATGTCTGAATTCTGCAGTGGAAGCTCAGATTGAGGCTATGGAATCTCTGTTTGCTGTCTCCCTGCTGGTTGGTAGATTCCAGCGCTCAAAGAGATTTAACAAGGTTTACACAGTAATCCACCAGTGTGTGCTCCATCACATTACTAGGATGCTGGGGTACATCTCAAGGGAGTAGCAGTGGTTGTGTCTAACACAAGCCTGTTAGCCTCTCTCAGGATTAGAACATGTGCTCCTACCAACTTCAACTTTGCCTGTGCCCTTATTGTTTCCAATCACCAGCCAGTTCACTCCACTGTCAGCCAGATTAAGGTGCTGCAGTCTGAAGTTGGGCACTCTAAGCCCAGAACTGCTCAAGGTCACCCTCAAGCTCAGTTAACTTCTATCTTCCCTGGTGAAAGTCAGCAATCTTGCACCAACCTTCTGGAACCACTTAGCTGGTACTGTGTAGAAAGATATACAATGCAAAAAGATATACAATGCACTCTCTAAGGGAAGGGGGTACTCTGCATTGTGGGCTGGTGGGGATTGACTGGGGTTGTGAATAGGGGGTGGGGGCCATGAAGTCCCGGGTGATCGGGGTGACATCTCCCTGTGCACTATGTACTGGGAAATCGGGGCAACTGCATAATATCGTTCCCAGAGCTCATCAGCTGTCTTCCTGGTGAGAATAGGCTCTGTCGCCTCCCCCTGCTGGTGAGATCTGTGCTCTTTCTTTCTCTAAGTGCTGTACGATTGTGACTGGGAGCTCACTCAAAAACTCAGCACAATTCTCTCCCATTTTCACACTTGTTCGGCACTTAGAAATATTTTGGTAATTTCGCCTCTATTATCTTTCTTGTAGCAATGTATCCAGATCCTTAGAAAAATGCTGTATACATTGACTTCTATTATTTTTTGCTCCAGTCTCTTAGCGCTTGTCTGGAGGACTTGCTGGCTCCAATGGCATATAGACAGTTCTTCCCTTATCCACGTCCTGTCTTCAGGCCTTGAATGCTGTATCAGAAAGTCTTGGAGCCTGCTTTCTGTCACGTTGCACCATGACTCCTACATTAGACGAATGATGGTTATTTATCCAAATGCCTTCTATATGGTGAACTGGTGACAGGGTCACGACCTCCTGGCATCCACACCTCTTCCACAAAGACACTTCTGAGTAAAAAATAAAGATAGCAGAAATTGACACTGGCAATGCAGATTAGAACCTCTTCCAAATGACTTCTAGAGAGGATAAACTTCAGCTTTAAAGACACAAGCTAGTTAGCTTTAAGGGGTGCTTGCTTCATATAAATGTAAGATTCCTCCTTAGATGCATTGTCACTAGACAGCCTGTTTACTGTTGGGTTATGCATAGCTTTCATGTCAATTTGTAGGCAGTATCAGGCTTGCATGCCTATGAATTGTCACAGATTAATTGTGCATCACTATCCCTGTGACTGTATTAACGTGCTGTGAATTTTCACCTTAAATTTTGTAGACTGAAGCATTAATCAATTGTTTGGATGCTGGAACTGTACCTTATATGAACCCTTTCTTCCAATATTCATTCATCTTTGTCACTGCTTGTTGCACTTGAACTTAAGGTAGAATTTTTTTGAATGAACTGATGGTTTCTAAGCAAAACAACTGCAACAGTTTTCACTTTGTATTTTTTGTCCCCTGAAAAAACAAATAGGAAATAGTTAAAACATGTATATGTCATCTTCCAGAAAATCTCCAACATTTTGCCATGAATGAATTACCTTTGAAAAGTAATCACTGTGGTGATGTTGGGAAATGTGGCAAAGGATTCACACAAAGAAATTTCCCATAAACAGCAATGAGATAAGAGACCAGATAATCTATTTTAATGATGCTGGTTGAGAGATAAATATTGGGCAGGTCTCCACTGAGAAGCCTTCTACTCTTCTTCAAATATTGTCAATGAATATTTTACATTTAATGAAGAGGCAAGGATGAATTTTGGTTTACCATTTAATCCAAAAGTCAGTACTTCTGATAGTAAATCATTATGTCAGTAATGCATTGAGGCATCAGTCCAGATTATGTCCTTAAGTCAATGGAGTGGGATTCAAACTTATATCATCAGCACACTGCTTTATAGTGGGGAGAGCTGGACAACATATGCTAGGCAAGAAAACAGGCTGAAAGATTCTGACGAAGAGCCAAAAGACTCAAAACATTAGTTTTGCTTTCTCTCCTTACAGGATGCCAGACTTGCTGAGTTTTTCTCGCATTTCACTGTTCTTGTTTCAGATTCCAGCCATCCATACTGTTTGGCTTGATATTGGAGAAAAGGCTGAATAGTTTGCACTTTCACTGTCTCAAACATAACCTCCCCATCTATTGGCAAGACAAGGTCCCCCAACTCCAAGGTCCAGGAATGTGCTAATACCGTCAGAACACTCACATTGCTCAGCCAAAGATGCCGGCATTGGCTTGGCCATGTTTATTGGATGGATGATGACTGTTGACCCAAGAACCTTCTGTATGGAAAATTGGCCACTGGGTCACAATCTCCTGGCATTCATATTTTAATTTTGGTTTAATTTCATTTGATTTATTGTTACATATGTTAGTATATAGTGAAAAGTATTGTTTCTTGCATGTTTTACAGACAAAACATACCCTACATAGAGAAGGAAAGGAAAGAGTGCAGAATGTAGTGTTGCAGTCATAGCCACGTTGTAGAGAAAGATCAACTTTATACAAGGTAGGTCCATTCAAAAGTCTGATGGTACAGGCAAGAAACTGTTCTTGAGTCGTAAGTGTCCCCAGACTTTTGTATCTTTTTCCTAACAGAAGAAGGTGGAAGAGAGTATGTTCAAAGTACATGGAGTCCTTGATTATGCTGGCTGCTTTCTTCGAGGCAGCGAGAAGCGTAGACAGAGTCAATGAATGGGAGGCCGGTCTGCATGAGGGACTAGACTTTGTTCACAACCCTTTGTAGTTTTTTGCAGTCTTGGGTTGAGTAGGAACCATTCCAAGCCATGACACAACCAGAAATAACGACTTCTGTGGTGCAACTGTAGAAGTTGGTGAGAGTCATTCTATATCTCTTTAAGATGGTGATAAATTAAGATGGTGGATATTGACACTGGCAAACTGGGAGATGTGAACGTTGGAGACGCGAGAGAAATGAAAAACTCAGCTAGCTGCAGAGAAGGCCCGGAATAAACAGAAGCCTGAGAATTGTCCATTTTCTCAGACCAGCGCCTTCCTCTGCGGCAAGCATGGCAGATACTGCCACAGAGTGGGGCCTCCTGAGTGATGCTTAACTCTGAGTTCACCACCATGGTGCAAACCATTGTCTGATGGAAGGCTGTCACAGGAACCTCAACCCACAGCTTCCTGGCTGAGAGGCTAGCGAGCTACTATAAACATGAATAACAGCTTAACAAACAAAAAGCTGCTAAAATGAAGCATTAGTATTAAATTTGTCAAATAACTTTCTGAAGTAGACAATTGTCTTATATGAAGTTTTGAGATTAGTTGCACACATCTTTTAGAAAAGGAAAACTTACCCTTTATTCGAGCATTTGTTTCTTCATTGCACTTACAAAATTACCAGAGCATAGAAATAAAAGACAAAGTTAAGTTGGACTGGTGAAATGTTAATTATATTAAAAAATTGCTTTGATTGGATGTGGGGCATGATTAATGTTTTATTACAGTGATTTATAGTGTGGATACCCAGCCTGTTTGTGAGTACATTGCACTCTCTGGCTTTGTTCCACAACATCGTAAATGTTTTCAGTTGGTTTCCTGCCTAATATTGGAGTTTCTGGTGCTGCCATGGAGTAACCAGGGAGAATACCATTCTGTCTTCATTACAGTGGGTCAACAATCATGGGAAGATATGAGGAGTGACATTTAAAAGCAATAAAAAGATAAAATATTGCAAATACAAACTGGAGGCAATTTCTCAGGTCAACTGGAAGCACAGGATTCAGACACCATCCTTACAGCTGTCTAATTTATGTAGTTTAACATTTTTAATGATTGTTATGTGACTTTTAATTACAGTAAAGGAAAATATGCTTACTTGGCAGAAATAAAAGTACATCATGAGGCGAGAACTAATAATTAGTGACTGCAGCACACATGAATTCTTTTAAGGCTTATCATATTTGAATGGCTTTGCCATTTTAAGCAACAGCATTAACCATCTTTACCCCATCTAATTCCCCATGTAAAATCATTGTGACTGTACCATTACCTCAAGGAGTGCAGCTAAAGGATAAAGGCCCACCACCACTTCCTCATGGAACCTAGAATAGGTAGTAGGTCTGAGAACAAATCTGAACCAAAAGGCTATTTTAAATAGGTTAACCCCTTACAGGTTAAAGCCATGGGAGTAGGGATGTCTCACGTTGACGTGAGATAATTGAAGTAGTTTGACATTAAAATTGAAGCTAAGGTTAATAGCTTTGAAAGTAAGTAAATGTAGTTATAAGCATTAATAGCTTTATAAGTGTACTTATTGGAGCTCTTTCTCAGCGTGATGATGCAGGAAAGTAACAATTGCAAACTTATCACCTTCACAGGATGGGTAAGCAAAAAGTGTGATAAGAAGCACAGACCATTCTCCTAGTTCAGCTGCAGCATGTATAATGCTGGTCATTGAATGAAATATGATAACCAAAAAATATCAAAATATCACACAGCCTTTATATTGGAGAGCCACCCTGTAGAACCAGCTTGCACCTCTCTGACCTGCTAGTGAATAAAAGTCTTTTGGAAGTCACAAACTTGAATGTTGTATTTTACCACAATGCACCTGCATGCCTGAGCATGTTAATGTTGTGTTAGAAAATGCATAAAAGTCAGAGCAGATTTTGATTAATGTCAAAAAAAAGTTTTATGTCTGCCTGTGACCCCTCCCAGAACTTAGAATAATAAATCTTAAAGCACTGGAGTTTACAGAAGGAGCATCCAGGTTGATAGGATTGTTAAGAAGGCGTACGGTGTGTTAGCTTTTATTGGTAGAGGGCTTGAGTTTCGGAGCCGTGATATCATGTTACAGCTGTACAAAACTCCGGTGCGGCCGCACTTAGAGTATTGCGTACAGTTCTGGTCGCCGCATTATAAGAAAGATGTGGAAGCATTGAAAAGGGTGCAGAGGACATTTACCAGGATATTGCCTGGTATGGCAGGAAGGTCTTATGAGGGAAGGCTGAGGGACTTGAGGTTGTTTTTGTTTGGGAGAAGAATGTTAAGAGGTGACTTAATTGAGGCATACAAGATGATCAGAGGATTAGATAGGATGGACAGTGAGAGCCTTTTTCCTTGGATGGTGATGGCTAACACGAGGGCACATAGCTTTAAATTAAGGGGTGGTAATTATAGGACAGATGTCAGAGGTAGTTTCTTTACTCAGAGAGTAGTAAGGATGTGGAATGCTCTGCCTGCAGCAGTAGTGGACTCACCAACTTTAAGGGCATTCAAGTCGTCATTGGATAGACATATGGATAATATTGGAATAATTTAGGTTAGAGGGTCATTAGATTGGTTCCACTGGTTGGCGCAACATCGAGGGCCGAAAGGCCTGTACTGCGCTGTAATGTTCTATGATCACTCTAAGAAGAGTTCCCAGATGCAGAAGATAGCTACATCTCTTCCTTTGCAAGACATAGTTTTACCTTCCTTTACCTTCCTTCTCACTGGAGTGGCACGGTGGCACAGTGATTAGCACTACTGCCTCACAGCGCCAAAGACCCAGGCTCGATTCAAGGCTTGTGTCACTGTCTGTGTGGAGTCTGCACATTTTTCCCCATGTCTGCGTGGGTTTTCTCCAGATGTTCTGGTTTCCCCCCGCAGTCCAAAAGATGGCTGGTTAGCGGGATTGACCACGTTGCATCCTGCCTCAGTGTACCCAAATATGTGCCAGAGTGTCACAACTAGGGGATTTTCACTTCATCGCAGTGTTAATGAAAGCCTACTTATGACACTAATAAATAAACTTTAAAAAAGAGGAGCTCATGGAGAATCTAAGCAGCTTGGCCCCTTATCTTTTTGCCATCTTTGCACTGAGTTCATGGACAAGGTGCTGGCATACAGGTCTGCGCATATATGCAGCATCCACTAAATCATCTGCTGGATATGTCTCTATGAGGGTTATCTCTTTTTCCAGGGAGAAAATCAAGCATGTACCATTAGAAACACGGCAGTAATCATAACTTGGATGGACTCCTCCATTGTCTGTACATGGTTATGCATAGCCTCAGGAATCTCCGCAAGATGTTCCAAAACCTCCAGTGCAGCCTCAGCAGTTGTAGTGTCATGGCTGACTCCAGAAACATGCCATCAACCTAGGGCTCAGGTTGAATCTGGGATCCCACAGTCCTCTGACTGTCAATGATCTCAGCCATCACAGCCTTTATCAGTTAATAAAATGTGGAGGAACAGAGACACAGGGCAACTAATCAGTTTGAACAACAAGAAAAAGCATTTATTAAAGATAAAATTACCTCTTTATGCCCCCCTTAGCTTAACAATTATACATAGATTTTAAGATTAACATGGGTTGCAACGTGAATCTTAAGCTACAATGGTCTCATTAATACACAAAGTCCCTTTTAAGCACACAAGATGGCTGTGGTCTAATACACATTTCCCCCTGTACCCAAGTTAGTGTCTGTGGTTGTGTCCTCAGAATCTCCCCAGATGAATGCCACCTATGGATTTCCACACTTCACTCCCAAAACATGTTTTTAAATCTTCCCTCATAGTAATACTTTCCCTTGATGGTTTGTATCCTGAAATACAGTCCAGGATTTCCAAACACAACTTCCACTCCACTTTTAAAAGTGAATGCAGTCCAGGATTTACATTCTTCCTTTTAGGATTCCTTTGTCTTGACTGACTTCCACTGTTACACAAACTCTGATATCCAGCTAATCCTTTCTTTGCAATTACTTTGAAATTAATTTCAGGCTGCAGTAAGGCATCCCAAACTTTATGATTACTTTAGAAACATTTCTTTAGCTTCTCACCAGCTGATTCCTTCTCAGCATGTTTGTGATGTCAGTGAACAGTATCTTGTTCTATTTCCAGATTCCCTTGTCACTTTAAATTTAGACTCCTTGAAAAAAGTTTGTTCTATTTTCTGCTTCCTAGAAAAAAACATCATTTATCTCTTCTGGAACTTGCATTCTTGCACGTGACTCCATTGTATAGCTTTTCCTGTTTCGAGCAGAATTGAGAATTGTTCACTCTCTAGCTTGCTAATTGCAAATGTTCTGGCTTCTAGTTAAAAGCTAAGAATAAAGGAAAGCCCTCTCTGTCTAGGAAGTAGCCTGCTGCTAAGCAATGACCCATCTGTTATATTTAATTTTCATGCTGTACCCTCTCTAAGCACAATCAAAGCACGAGTGGAATTAATCCAACCCCAACACATATAAACACCTTTGCCCAGCATGAATCTAACTATAGGTCTCTTCCAGGCACATGCACATTTAGTTAAACCCACCGAAAACTATGCCTAATTTCAAAGTTTACAAATAGGAATCTCTTAAAACATTTGCTTTCCTAACACTTAATCCTTTGCTGGTGTGGAAATCAGGGCCAAAGAAAGAAGTAATAGCTTCTCAATTACATTCTGTTGCACTAAAAGGCACTTGCAAGGAAAGGTTAGCATGAGTTGGAGAATCAATTAGGCCTTTGGGAATATAGTCTGAGTTTAGATTCTGTTTCTGATCAGGGTTCATAGCTCCAGTTTTGGTACCATGTAGTTAGAGTTGCTTATAAAGTCACCATTATTCTACAATTTTCAAGACAACAGAAAAGCATTCAAACTGCCCTTACAATTTGAGTTGCCATTTAGAAACTATTAAGAATTTTCTTCAAGATCAAAGCGATGCTTGGGCTTTTTTCAAGATTTCAACTATGGTTATTCAACTTGAATTTTTAAAATAAAACAAAAGGCTTTGGAGGTAAAGTTCAACTGATGCGGGGTGCAAAATAGATTTGAGAGAATCAATTGCTATTACATATCCTGTCTGATCTTCCTTAATATTGAATTTTATCAGATTGATCTACTTTAGCTAATCTTACTAGATTTGCAAGTCTGGCATTAACAAATATCTCTCATTATTTCAGAACTGCAAAACTTAGCTTCTGCCCCATCTTATATTGATACATCAATCATAGTGTCCATATAGTTCCTCTGCCCACACGATTTTAAATTGGGACGAGGGGTGTGTTCCGCTTATGTTATCAGGGGAGGAGGGAGATAGCAGAAGGGCTGGATTCCTTTGTGTACAGTAGCTATTAGTTGCTTTCTTATTATATTTAAACTGACTGATCATGAATTCTATAAGTTGTTTTGTATTACAGTCATAGTTATAAATATCCAACGTTAAAATCAAACCAAAACACTACTCACTTCTTCTTCATCTTGTTGTAATAGTTAATGGTAGGCTAATCCCTGATCTCATGTACAATAAAGATTTTGATTAGTTGACTGTTAGGAAAGCCTTATCAGTGTTACCTTGGCGACATCTGTAGTAACATTGTGGCCTGCATTTCCAACTTAAACTATTTTCTCTTTCCCAGAAAATTTTCTATTTTATATCCATGTACATGAGCAATTTTATGTAGATTTATTCTAAAACGCACTGTTCAAATTGAGTTTTCTCTCTCTGCACTGTACAGTGGCAGCTGAGACATATCAAAAGTAAAAAAAGAATATTTATTCACTGAACTTATGAATTGTTCCAGATTTCTGGCAGACAGATTCAATGATGCCTTTGCAAGATGACAGTAATGCCATCCATATCTGCTCAAAACCTGTTCAATTTATCTGTTTAAATGTGTTTTTATAGCCGCCCTAATAGCTATAATCTACTACTGTGCTTGCATCCACTAAAGTCACGCTAAAAAGAGTAATTCTGTGCCTGAATATTAAGCCATTGTCTGGGCACAAACATAGATGTAATATTTGGATTGGAAAGCTCCAAGCCAGTGTTTGAACTATAAGAACAGCTGTGTTGCATCCATCCCTATTTTTGTGAGAGTCCGTATTGAACTCCTTAAGATGGCCTTCAGAGAGACAGTCTCCCGGCACAAACACATGGCTCTGGAATGACATCAGACTGATTACATTTCAAAACCCAAATGCTGTGTATGTGTAATTACTTTGGCTGATATTACAGTAAGGAAAAGAATTTTCTGAGGTATACACCATGGGTTACTTAGCCAAACCAATGCAGTTTTATTTTCAGAAGTGTTGCCTATTTGAAGTCAAACATGGAAGAGGGATAAAAAAAAACCGTTAATGCCTTTGATGAATTCACAACATCTTATGTGACTAAGCACACACAGAGATGCATTTCTTTACAATACATAACAACCTTCCCCCTTTACTTCAATAGCAGGACACTAAACTTTAAACGTCACTGATCACCAACTATAAACTTCAGTTACATTAGCAAGGATTATAATCGACATGCGTATGATTAATATGAAAGTCCTTCTGGTGGACATCAATTTTGTTTTAGTAAGATATGACATTCTGGAGTCTGATCTTTGGCACCCTTGATAGCCTGTTACTCACGAATGTCAGGAACTTTATCTTGTGAAGTTGCTTCATTTTCAGTCTCCAGGGATGTTGGCTGTTATCCTGGAATAAATCTGAACTTGATTCCTAACTATGTTAGGCGTTATGGGTTTTACACAAAATAAATGTGGTTTGTACACGTAGTGGGTGATTCTCCCAGCCTGCTGCACTGCTCAAGTAGTGAAAAGGGCTGGAGGACACCAGCAGCGGCAGTTTTGCAGGATTCTAGCTGGGTGCCACGGCCTCTGTGCATCTCCAAAGGTAAATTTTCTGACGTAGTCATCCTCATGCAAATTGGCACGGAATTGACTATCATATAGAAATGTCATATAGAAATCTTCCAGCCCACTAGCAGCTTCTTCTCCCCCCATAGCTCCACCAGAAGTTGTTCCGTGCAGTGGCGTTTATGACTGCTCTTCACTGACAGGGTGCGGACGACTAGATGCACTGGAAGGAACAGAAGCCACTGAGGCCAACCTGGGAGGTTGGGGGTCAGGGGGAACGTCGTTTGGGCAGTGCCAGGCTGGAATTGTCCAAGGGGCAAACTGGCACTACCCACTAGACACTGGGCAATGCAAAAGCGGTGGGGCCAGAGGATTATGGGACCTACTAGGGGTGGGGCCTACTGGGGAGCCGATCAGGAGGGAGACCCGCTGTCACTCTGCAAAAGGAGGGAGGGAATGAAAGCGACTGGGGCTGGCCATCCATGTGGAGGTTTGGGGTTGAATCTGCCGGAGGGGGGCAGTCAGGGCTAGTCATCAGGGTGGGGCGGGGGGGGCGGTGGGTGGGGGGAGGAAGGTATCTGGAGTGTTGGGGGAGAGATCAGGGCTGGCAGGGGTGGGGGATGGGACATAGGGGCTGGTCAAGGGGGTTCTGGGAGGTCAGCGATCGGGAGTGGGGAGGTCAGAAGGCCAGTGATGGTGGGTTGTAGGGCTGGCCAGCAATCTGGAGGCTGGTAATAGGGCACCAGGTTGGCATATGCGCAGTCGCCTGCTCAGCGAAATGCTGTTATCCTCTCGGGCAGTAATAGACCTCACCCTCTCATTACCAGAGAGAATCATGCTCAGACACTCTGTGATACACAATGTCAGAAATTCACTCTTGTAAGTACATTAAAAAAAAATCAACAAGGTTTACTTTCATTTTCCCACACATTGGGAGCTTAAAATATTGTAGGGAGAATCTGGCCTTAGATTCAAATTAACAACAGATTTATTGAAAGAACCTTTTTTGGCACTGCACAGAGTACAAACTGAAAGGAAAATAGCAGCCTGTGCAAGCACCCTAATGACACCACCATTCTCTGATGGAGAGGGGGAGGGACGGGGAGGTGGGTCAGACGTATCTCTGGTTGGGGGAGGGAGGGGGAAGGAGACCAGGTCATTGTTTGCTGGGGGGAGGGAAAGGAAGGAAGCCAAATTGCTCTCTGGTTGGTGGAAGGTCGGGGGGGGGGGGTGGTGGGTAGAAGGGAGGCCCGTTCATTCTCTGGGGAGGAGGGGGGGGGGGCACCGATCATTCTCCAGGAAGGGGGTGGTGGGAGGGGAAGGAGACCAGATCGTTGACTGGTGGGGAGGGGCGGGGTGGGGGGGGGGGGTGGTGGAAGGAGGACAGATTCTTGCCTGGTGGGCCGGGGGTGGGGGGTGGGGGGCAATCACACACCTCTTTAACCTACGATCAGTGCTCCTTCCACTCACATTGTCGGCCGCTTTAAGACTGGAATGGCAGGTTAGGTGTAAAGATTTGCATTCTAATCAGTAACCTGTAAACTGTCCGTGCTTTATACGCTCTGTCTGAGGCCAGAACTCTCCATTCACCTGACAAAGAGTTTAACCTCGAAAGCTTGTGAGTTTACTATCAAATAAATCGGTTGGACTTAAACCTGGTGTTGTCAGACTTCTTACAAGGTTATTTTAGCCAGCTCCCATGTATGAAGTGGTTGTAGAGCTGGTGTATTCTATATTCTAGTGCATGATTGGCAATGCCCTACTTTTTCTTCCATTTGTGAGTCCCAGCCACCAAAAATAACTTTGTGTAAGCTCTTCCATCCACACTGCCCCTGAAGTTGGTCCAGGATACAGCTTCAGAAGCATGGAGGGATGATCACCTTGATCCCTAGTAGCAATACTCCATTTTGGACATTAATTCAAAAGTCCCCTCAATTTAAAAGGTCTGAATTCAGGGTTCTTTTCTCTTAAGAGCATATCCATGACCCTACGCAGCACCGAGTCATTCCTCGTGTGCCTTTGCAGCTGAAGCAGTGTTACCATGACATTCTCTACCTGGGAGAAATATAATTCATTGATGTAGCTGTCTCGTGATTCAGTTTTATCCTGAAGTGACAATCTCAATATGGTATCTGTGTAGGCATGCTTTTCTGATTTCTGATACTTAGAGTCATAAAGTCATAGAGGTTTACAACATGGAAACAGGGCCTTCGGCCCAATTTGTCCATGTTGTCATTTTTTTTAAACCCCTAAGCTAGTCCCAGTTGCCCGCATTTGGTCCATGTCCTTCTATACTCATCTTACTCATGTAACTGTCGAAATGCTTTTTAAAAGGCAAAATCGTACCCGCCTCTACTGCTACCTCTGGCAGCTTGTTCCAGAGACTCGCCACCCTGTGTGTGAAAAAAAATTGCCCCCTGGATCCTTTTGTATCTCTCCCCTCTCACCTGAAACTGATACCCTCTAATTTTAGACTCTCCTACTTTTGGGAAAAGATATTCACTATCTAGTTGATCGATTCCCTTCATTATTTTGTACATCTCTCAGGTCACCCCTCAGCCTTCTATGTTCCAGAGAAAGAAGTCCCAGTCTATTCAGCCTCTCCTTATAACTCAAACCATCAAGTCCCGGTAACATCTTAGTAAATCTCTTCTACACTCTTTCCAGCTTAATTAAATCTTTTTTATAATAGGGTGACCAGAACTGTACACAGTATTCCAAACGTGGTCTTACCAATGTCTTGTACAACTTCAACAAGACGTCCCAACTCCTGTATTCAATGCTCTGACCAATGAAATCAAGCATGTCGAATGCCTTCTTCACCACTCTGTCCATCTATGACTCCACTTTTAAGGAGCTATGAACCTGTACTCCTAGATCTCTTTGTTCTGTAACTCTCCCCAACGTCCTATCATTAACTGAGTAAGTCCTGCCCTGGTTCAATCTACCAAAATGCATCACCTCGAGTTTGTCTAAATTAAACTCCATCTGCCATTCATCAGCCCACTGGCCCATTTGATCAAGATCCCGTTGAAATCCAAGATAACCTTCTTCGCTGTCCACTATGCCACTAATCTTGCTGTAACCTTGCTTTGCACTAATCTGAAAACTTACTAAACATGCCTCCACTATTCTCATCCAAATCATTAACATAAATGACAAATAATATTGGACCTAGCACTGATCCCTGAGGCACACCGCTGGTCACAGGTCTTCAGTTTGAAAAATATCCCTCCACAATCACCCTTTGGCTTCTGTCAACAAGACAATTTTGTATCCATTTATCTACCTCACCCTGGATCCTGTGAGATTTAACCTTATGCAACAAGCTATCATGCGGTACTTTGTCAAAGGCCTTGCTAAAATCCATGTAGACAACATCAACTGCACTGCCCTCATCCATCTTCTTGGTTGCCCCTTCAAAAAACTCAAGTTTGTGAGACATGATTTTTCACTCACAAAGCCATGCTGATTGTCCCGAATCAGTCCTTGTACCTCTAAATGCCTGTAGATTCTGTCTCTCAAAATATCTTTCAACAATTTATCCACCACAGAGGTGAGGCTCTCCGACCAGTTGTTTCCAGGCTTTTCTTTGCAGCCCTTTTTAAACAAAGGCACAACATTTGCCACCTTCCAATCTTCAGGCGTTTCAAATGTGACTATTGATAATTCAAATATCTTTGCTAGGGGACCCACAATTTCCTCCCTAGTCTCCCACAACATCCTGGGATACATTTCATCAGGTCCCAGGGATTTCTCAACCTTGATGCACTTTAGAATTCATAATAAGAACATAAGGAATAGGAGCAGGAGTAGGCCATCTAGCCCTTCGAGCCTGCCCCGCCATTCAATAAGATCATGGCTGATCTGTCGTGGCTCAGTTCCACATTCCCGCCCTCTCCCCATAACCCTTAATCCCCTCGCTTATCAAAAACCCATCAACCCGCGTCTTAAAAATATTTAGCGAGGCAGCCTCCACCACTTCAACGGGCAGAGAATTCTAGAGATACACCACCCTTTGAGTGAAGAAGTTCTTCCTCAACTCCGTTCTAAACCGCACCCCCTTTATCTTGAGGCTGTACCCCCTAGTCCTACTGTCCTTTCTGAGCGGGAAGAGTCTCTCCACCTCTATCCTATCCATCCCATTCATCATCTTATATGTCTCAATGAGAAGAATGAGGGCATTCTTCGAAACTCTAACGAGTACAAGCCTAGTTTATTCAGCCTCTCCTCATAGCTCAACCCCCTCAACTCCGGTATCAGCCTAGTAAACCTCCTCTGCACTCCCTCCAAGGCCAAAATACCCTTGCGTAAGTGCGGCGACCAAAACTGCACACAGTACCCCAGCTGCGGCCTCACCAATGCCCTATACAGCTGCAGCAAGACCTCCCTACTTTTATATTCAATCCCCCTCGCTATGAAGGCCAGCATCCCATTCGCCTTCCTGACCACCTGCTGCACCTGCAGACTGGGTTTTTGCGACTCATGCACAAGGACCCCGAGGTCCCTCTGCACTGTCGCCTGCTGCAGTTTTTCGCCCCGTAAGTAATAGTCCTTCCTACCATTATTCCTACCAAAGTGGACCACCTCGCACTTGCCAACATTAAATTCCATTTGCCAGTTCCTGGCCCATTCGCCCAGCCTATCTAGATCCTTCTGCAGACTCTCCACACCCTCCGCGCAATTTGCCGTTCCACCAATCTTGGTGTCATCAGCAAATTTCAACACCATACACTCGGTTCCCTCCTCCAGATCATCTATATAAATGGTAAATAGCTGAGGCCCCAGCACCGACCCCTGGGGCACTCCACTAGTCACCAACCGCCAATCCGAATAGCACCCGTTAACCCCCACTCTCTGCCTCCTATTTGACAACCAATCCTCTATCCACGTTAACACCCTACCCCCAACTCCATGTCCCCTGACCTTCTGCAATAACCTCTTGTGAGGTACCTTATCAAACGCCTTCTGAAAATCAAGAAAGACCACATCCACCAGCTCTCCTCTATCCACCGCCCTAGACACATCCTCATAGAACTCCAATAAATTTGTCAGACACGACTTCCCCTAAACGAAACCGTGCTGCATCTGATCTATCAAGCAATTCCCCTCAAGATGCCTCACTATTTCCTCCTTGATGATGGATTCTAACATTTTACCTCCAACACACGTTAAACTAACAGGCCTATAATTCCCTGCCTTTTGTCTGCCACCCTTCTTAAACAACGGCGTAGCATTAGCCGTTTTCCAATCTTCCGGCACTTCCCTGGAATCCAGCGACGCACCTCCTTCTCTTGTTTCATAATTATGCACCCATAATATTGTCTTGGTGATTGTTATTGTTATATTATGCTTGCTGGTAAAACTTGGATCTCTAAGATTAATGGTAGTTCTATACTCAATACAACTGGTGAGGTCCTTTCTCCTAGACTGGCTGACTGTAGTGAAGGAAAGCTTCACTAGTTGATGGTATATGCCTGCATTTATATGAGTATGTTAGGTCTTTCACTTCCACTGTGTACAGTCAAAGTAATAATTTCACTACACATATACCATGTTGCCATGTAGACTGCCTCCTGTTGAGAGTATTAATGATTTGCTTCCTGGCTGGCTCTCTAATACCAGCTCTGGTAATGGTTTGGCAGTCTTGTCTAACTGAAATATGGCTTTTTTTTTCATTTCATTGTGATCTTTTCACTCAGTCATGTTGTTACCTCTGGTCTCAGTAGCTTTTTTGCTATTGAGAAAGTGTGATATTAGTCTTTGGACTGAATGATTTTCCATGCCTTAAGTTGGTGTGTTTTTCCACTTGAGGATTGCATTGTGTATGTCTGTGCTCAATTTGCTCAATTTTTTGCTGTTTCCTTTGACAATTTTCAGACCCACCTTAGCCTTCCCATTTGACGGGGGTTAATGCAGAGATGATGTATAGTCTTGACTTTTCCAATCTTTTGTGAAACAGCTGAATTATTCACTCATGAACTGAGGGCCATTGCTACTCATCACAATGTCTGAAATGCTGTACCAAGTGAAATGCATGTTTAGGCATTCTACTATTTCTCCTGTTATTGTTGAAGTCAGCTGGTCTAAGTCTCCATTGTTGGAATAGTAATCAACAGTGACTAGAAAGTCAGTTCCTATCAAAAATAAAAAAGTCCTCCTAGCTATATCCATGATTTGCCTGAGATGTTATGTGCCATCAATGGTTGTCTAACTTATTTAGTTTGGTACTTGTCACACTCACAATACTGTCCACTGTGGTCTTTTACATTGCTCATTTTTAGCCAGTAGAACACTTTAAGCCTTCCTCAGGTTCTATTCAACTCCTTGATGGCTTGTAAGGATGCACTTCAGCATCTCTCCTCCCATTTCCTTAGTGATGATGACTCTATTTCCACTATACAAGATGTATTCTATCAATTAATCTCCGTATACTCAATAGGATCTTGTTACCACAGCTTCAGCCTTGATGCTCTCAGACCATTCTTTCATCGTTACTTGTTGTAGGGTTTGCAGAGGTACATCATTGGGTAGTTCACTTGACTTGAGCAAGGTTTTTGTGGGTCAGATTCCATGTCTTGGATTGAGGATTTCCAGAAGATATCCAGCTGCTGCTTCGTGTTGAATCTGGAAGATTTCACCTTCTGTTATAGTCTTCTCAACTTTCTTCATGGGGAGTTCTGCTCTCAACTGCTTGTCTGCAATATACAACTGTTTCCCTTGTTTGTAAGTCACATCCAGGTAATATCTTTGTAAGTAAAGTAACATTCTTTACAGGTGCTTTGGACTAGATGTTAACAGCTTGCAAAAACACTTTGAAGAGGTTGGGTTGGACTCCACTGTTACTTTGTCACACCCAACCATGTACCGATGAAAATATTCACAAGCATTAACAATAGCCAGGTACTTTTTCTTGATCTGAGCATTGCATTATTGAATTTGGGTTGGTGTCCTGGATACAAATGTAACTAGTTGTCTTTGTTGTTTCAGAGTTGCCCCCAAACCTGTCTCGCTGGTGTCACACTGCAAGATAACTTCATCATTGCCATCATAATACATCAATACTGACGTTCTCGTCACTAATTGTTCGATTTTAATGAATGCTCCTTCTTGTTCTGTTGCCAAACAGCGTCTCTTTGTCAGTGAACTCACGTAATGGTGCACACTCTGCTGACAACTTAGGCAAAAGGTTTGCTGAATAGTTCATAAATCCAACAAATTGCTCTGGTTTCACAACTGTAGGTCGCTGTATTGTTGCTGAGTTATCAGCTTGTCAGGATCTGGGCAAATGACTTCTGCTGTCAATATGTGACCTGTGTTCTTGACTTCAAGCATCTTTAATTGTAATCTTTTCTTGCTCATCTTCAAATTCATCTGATAAGCCTCCCTAGCAGTCACTTCAAATTTAGATTATAGTCAGTGATAGCTTCTTCCATTGTGTTTCCATATCCATGAACTAGCAGATCATCCACTATGGCATCATTCCAGGTAAATTACTGACCAGAATTCATACTCTTCTGGAGCCATAGAAATGCCAAGCAGAACACACAGCCATCTGTATCTCCCAAACAGCATCCAGAATGTCATTAGAAAGCTTCTGTTTTCATTCAGTTTACTTGCCAGTAACCATCCTTCACATCTCCATAGACTCCATCTCAGGTAGTGAATATCTGCTTTAGCAAGTTGCGGCAAAATGTCTTCGCTAGTTGGCACGGGATACTGAGATTGAATCAGCGCCTAATAATATACTTTGGGTCCACGACTATTCACAGCTTTCCAGAGGGTTCCGCTGCCACCATCCAGTTTGTAGGTGCTGTCTCCTTCTTGATTATTCCCCTCCTTATCAGTTCTTCTATTTTGTTCTCCAGGCTTGACTGGATGGCAGCTGGAACTCCTCTCAACAAATGCCGAATTGGTCTTACGCTCTGATGTACTTCCAGATGATATTCTCTTGGTAGACATCCCAACCCTGTAAATACATTATTGTACTCCCCTGTAACTTGTTCTACTATCAATCATTGTGTGTGCTGTGACACGTTTTGAATGGCTGTTGGGGCATTAATGGTTACCAGTCCAAGCTTTTGACAGGCTTTCACTGAGATGAATAGATGTTGTGTCCCTTAAAAGCTTTGAAACCCTAGATTTTCCTTCTACCATTACATTGGGCTCTCAGGCTAATTTGTCATCTCAGTATAAGTACAGGACCAACGTACAGCCTCAACTTTACTGTTAAGGGCTTCATTTTTTGATTGCCATGTCAATTCACTTCACACAGGTTAAGGTATTATGTTGCATGCTGTACCTGGTCTACTGACACTTCTTGTTCACCTGATGCTCTCATTCTGGAATCACTGTTGTAACAATAACAAACTGCATATCATCAATTGATTTTACTGAACCAACATTTTGTAACGGGTGTATAAAACCAGAAAAACTGGGTAAACTCAGCAGGCCTGGCAGCATCTGTAGACAGACAAACAAGATTAATGTCTATTGACCCTTCTACAGGTTTCCAGCATCAGCAATGTTTTGCTCCTATATACTGGGGGCATTTTTCCCAAAAGATCAAAGTATCCAATGTTTTCCCACCATTTTTTGAGTGAGCAGAGGCTCATGAATTTACGGCATTCTGAGCTCCTCACCTGGGCGGGGCAAGCTGGTAAGTTCCAGCTCAGTAGTGATTTGTGTTGGGTTGACACCAACGCAGAACGCATTAAATCATTCACCCACAATTCTCCGGCATTAGTTCAAGGCGTTCAAAATATCTGCTATCTTTTTTCATTGTTCATTGGTTAAATTTATTGTGTATTCTTTGTAGCAGTCCCTGATCAGCACTGTTAAATGTGTGGCCACTCTTTTAGAATCATAGAATCCTACAGAGCAGAAGGTGGCTAATCAGCCCATCAAATCTGCACCAACCACAATCTCACCCAGGCCCTATCCCCATAACAACATACATTTACCCTGTCTAGTTCCTCTGATACTAAGGGGCAATTTAGCATTACCAATCCACCTAATCTGCACATCTTTGGACTGTGGGAGAAAACCGGAGCATTCGAAGGAAACCCACGCAGACACGGAAGGAATGTGCAAACTCCACACAGACAGTGTCCCAAGCTGGGAATCGAACCCGAGTACCTGACATGTGAGGCAGCAGTGCTAACCATTGTGTCATAGTGCTGGCCTCAGTTCCGGCTTGTTAATTAAGGCAAACTCATAGTTTTGTGATACCAAGTGGAAAATCTTGATAATTCTGCCATGTATCATTTCTGCTGGCATTTTGAATTGGAAAATTTGTCATGTTCACTCACCCAGTATTTACTTGCAACCATCAGCATTGTTGTATTTTGGAGGTGTGCAATAATTGGGTACCTGGGTGTTAAAACCATGGAGCTTTATTTACAGATGTGTGTTCTCTTACATGGCTGCTTTTTCTCTGTCTGTCTCCCATGCTAGATACTTACAATGTCCCTTCCAGTAATTGGGGGAATGCATCAGAGCTCAGAAAGCCAGTAAGAATTGATACAAATATATAATGTTTCCTCCCCCCTTAAATTGAATGTCTTCAAAAACTTCAAACAAGTTCAACCTGAACAATAATCAATAAGTCAGTCACTATTAATAACTCAGGCAGTCTGAAGGTTGTTGCTCTTAGAACAGTTGACAGCAAACCTTGGCATCTTCTCTTCTTTACACTGGTGGTAACCTTTGGCATTTTTGTCTTTCCATTAACGTCATCAGTGTTAGTTTGACTGGCATTGATGCAGACTCTAGAGATTGTCTCGGTGTCTGACCTGTAGATGGGGTGTTCTTTCCTCCACGTATGCTGGAGTTCTGGAAAGGTTCTCTCTAACAATTGTTTTCTCAAAGGTGTGGAATGATTACTCTGATCCCACATAGGAGACATCCTGAATGTAATGATAGTTCAGATCTCCTAGAGCAGTATGGTTTTAGGTTAAGTTTCAGTTCTGAGGTCTTCCCTCGTAATAGCAAATCCATCGCTCTTGACAGTACTGGATCACTCCGAGTGTGTGTTCTTGCTGGTCTAGAAATGGCAGATATGTTATCCACTTGTTTAAAGTAAAAGGATATTTCCGCTTGAGTAATCTGACAAACTTCTTGGTAGCGGTAATCCTGGAAATCCAACTGCAATACAACGTAGATTTGACTGACCATATTTAATGGTGCAAGTCTGTACAGACAAAAGCAACATCCATTTTTGCATTCTACTTACTGCAAGTGACAGAATTCCCATGTGTGATTCAAAATGGTAATTAATGGACAATGGTATGTCATCAATGTAAATTCTCTCCCGAACTGATGGAGCTCCTTTACTCAAAAGATGACCCCTAATGCTTCCCTTTCAATCTGTCCATAGTTAGTTTCAACCTTGCTCAAGGTTCAAGATGCTAAATCAATGGGTCTTTCTTCACTGGATGGCATGATGTGGGAGACCACCACTCCTGCACCATAAGGGGATACATCACAAGCTAACTGTGGGAGTAGAGTAGGATCAAAATGTGTAAGAACTTCAAATTTGAGGAACACTTCTTTGGATTGCATTGATCCAAAAAGTTCCACTTCTTGCGCTGACAGAGTTTTTGTGATGATTTCAGAATGGTTTCCAAGTTTGAAACAAAACTTCTTCAATAGGTCAACATGGTAGCACAATGGTTAGCACTGCTGCTTCACAGCGCCAGGAACTTGTGTTTGGTTCCAGCCTTGGGTCACTGTCTGCATGGAGTTTGCATTTTCTTTCTGTGTGTACATGGGTTTCCTTTGGGTGCCCAGTTTCTCCAGCAGTTCAAAGATGCGCCGATTAGGTGGATTGCCCATTTCGATACCATTCAATGCCTTCATTATCACCCCATCCACCAGTCCCTCCACTACTGATGCATAGTGCCAGCAGTTTGTACCATCTACACGATGCACTGCAGCAACTCCTTCAACTGCACCATTCAACACATGACCTGTACAAATTAGAAGGACAAGGGTGATAGATACATGGGGACACCATCATCTTGAATTTACCCTTCAATCTATATATCATCCTGACCTAGAGCTACATCGACATCCCTTCACTGTCAGTGGGTAAAAATCCTCCAACTTCCTTTGTAAAAGCAGTATAAGTTGATCTATGCCACATTGAATGCAACAGCCCAAGAAAACCACTCACTAGCAACCTCTCAAGGCAATTAGGGATGAGATCCCCTCTCACTTTTCTAAACTCCAGTGAATATAATCCAAACCAATTTACTCTCTCCTCATATGTCAGACCTGCCATCCCAGGAGCCAGCATGGTAAACCTTCACTGTACTCCCTTTATATTAAGGACATCCTTCTTCAGAGAAGGACACTAAAACTGCATATAATACTTCAGATGTGACCTCACCAACACCCTATATAATTGCAGCAAATCATTCCTATCCTATACTCAAATCCTCTCACTATGAAGGCCAACATACCATTTGCCTTCTTTATTTCCTGCTGTACCTGCACATTTACTTTCTGCAGCTGATGCATGAGGACCCCAAGATCTCGTTGACTATCCACCTCTTTCAATTTCCACCCTGCGAGTAATAATTTGTCTTCCTATTATTGCTTACAAAGTGGATACCCTCACATTTATTCACATTATACTGCATCTGCTATGGAGATGCCCACACACTCGGCCTGTCCAAGTCACGTTGAAGCATCTCTGCATTTTCCTCACAGCTCACCCTCTCACCCAACTTTGTATCATTTGTAAATTTGGAGCAATCACATTCAGTTCCATCTGCCAAATCATTGATATATAATGTGAACAATTGGGGTCCTAGCACAGATCCCTGTGGAACCCCGCTGGTCACTGACTGACAATCAGAAAAAGGCTCATTTATGCCAATTCTTTGCTTCCTGTCTGCTAACCAGCTTTCTATCCATCTAAAGATGTTACCTGCAACCTCATGTGCTTTAACATTACATAGTAGTCTGTTAGGTGAGACCTTGTCAAAAGCCTTCTGAAAGCCTAAATAAACCACATCTACTGGTTCTCCTCAGTCAACTCTACAAGTTATATCCTCAAAGAATTTCAATAGATTCATCAAAAATGATTTTCCTTTATAATTTGCAGATAGTCTGGCCACTTTCACCACCTTTTCCATTCTCATTAAATTCTGTCTTTCTCAATTTCTGTTTGACGTAGTGATGCTGCTTGGCTGCAACTCATTTGGCCCTTCCCACTAATTGCTAATCATCGCCATTTGCCTCTCTGTCCAGATCTACTACAAATGACAAATCCAGTTGGAACAGAGGAAGGTAAGGTCATTCTTCCTGAAGGCCACTACCGCATGCACCTTCTCAGAAACTGGTGGCTTGTGTAGTTTAGAAAATTTGAGTGATCTGCAAATACATTTACAATGGTGCCAAAGCTAGGACAAAGGGTTGACTTCGGGACCAGATAGCCAAAAATTCAAGTCTACATCCTCATTCCCCTTATCACAATGGAGGAATTGATTTCAAGAGCCAAGTCTACGGAAGGACGTTGATCCTTGAGGACAAACACATACTTGACCTTAAGGCTACCAGTGAACTGTGCACAATGTTGTGTAGTATGAAAGTGTTGAGGCACAAAATATATTGCAGGGCATCAAAATAATACAGTCAATCATGGAATATTTGCTCACTCTGCACAGAGGCTTCAGCTATGGTCACTGGTGACAGCTTTGATAGCACAGATTAAACATGAGTTCAGCTTGCTAAATATGAAGGAAAGCACGGATAGGGACTTTCAATTCCCATATCAATCCTGCTGTCTGTTTTCATGCGCAGCAGTGGAAGTTGTGGTCTGTAGCTCTGGGGGGAATGACAGTGATCCTATGGAAGAGACACGTACCATCCTCTCTGAGGAAGAGCAGCATAAATTTCACTGATAGCAGGTTCCTTCAGGGTGAGAGCTCTTGAGATCTCCCATATGCTATTACAATTGAACAATCAGCAACCTTCCACACTTGATATTTTAACTACCGAGGTAGTACCTTATGTAACGATCGTATCAGGCAAAAGAATGATTAAGACAGACATTAAGAGCTGAATTTCCAGACTATGATGGGGACTTTTGCTGCCTGTTGGTGTGCTGGTTTTCAGGATCAATTATGCTCTCTGGCCACTTCTGGAAAGTGGGATGGGGGTGTGGCTGAGCAACCTGCACACAAGTAACAGGTTGTCATTTCAGCACATAAATAGCCTGTTGAGATCTAGGCTGAACGTCTTCTGCTCCCAGGAGCTGCAGCTCTCTGCATGCTCTTTGTCTTGTTCATTCTCCTGTACCATTGACAGACAGATCATTATATCCATATTGTCAGAGAATATTTATGTACAACCAGCTGGACAGAGATTATCTTACAGCTGCAAAATATAACTGTCCCCAATTTCTCTAGTCAGCTGCAGAAGGAAGAGTGGCTAAAAATAGACAGAATTATCCATTAACAGTGCAGAATAACAAGAGGATACTTACCTGACCTAACTAATTCCCTGAATCTTTCAGCCAAGACTATGTAACGGGCTTTAGGAATGAATAAATTTAGCACTCCAAATATGTCAGAAGTGTTCTTAAACAGGCACTGGCCCTGTGGCCTTCAGGCAGCTACCCTGATCCTTTAGAGTAGGATTTATGAGCTGATCAAATGAAAGTGTCTTGTCCAGTGCAGGCATAAAGATAATATGAACTTTAAAGGTATAATTTAAAAAGTGAACACCAAAAGACATTTAAAATGGCCATAACATATATAATTTGGCTGCTTCAACACCAGGCAGCCCTGAAACTCAAGTGAGTACTGAGTTAAAATATGGACAATCACAACCACTTGTGAAATTCACAGATACCTTTGTTAAGGATGCACCCTCAGTAGAAATATCCATTACATACCAGCCAGCTTGTCTTTCTGCTTCACCATGGTTAATAGAGACATCAAAACCCCATGGGTGTTAGACATACATGAAATAGACCTCACTGACTTTTCATTGCACTGTGTTAGCTCCTCATTCCCAAAAAGCAAAGCCCTTGGATGCCTCAAACATTCAGAATGTGAAGTCATATTTGGAAAGAAGACTTTGGACTTACAACAGTTCACACAAGTAAGGCAGCCACGTTTAATGCCCTTTTTTGAGGCAAATCAAATAACCAAACAAAAATAAGTCAAATAAATTGAGGAACAAATTAAAGGGAAAACCCTTCAAAGTGATACAGATGTCTCTGTTTTCAGTAAATGTTGATACTATGTTTTAAAATAAAACAAATCACAAATGAAATTTAAAACATCAAACCATGTGATTAAGAGAGTCAATAACGCACCCCAATTCCTATGGCACCCCTGTGTTTCCTCTGTAGGGAACATGTTTGTAACCTGCTCATTAAAATTAACAGCAGAAGCAGTTCTGGAACAGATTCCTTCAGAAACATCATCTAAAATATTGAAATCTAATGTATATGTCCTCTTCTGACTCTTCCTCCCAATCACCTCATATTTATCTGCATTCGATTTAACTGGTGTCTACCTGCCCAGTAACCTAAAAAAAAGCTTAATTTTTAAAGATAGCCATGTTCCCTGTCTCTGTTTTCAGTAAATGTTGATACTATGTTTTTCTTTTCACAAGACTCTCTTTCTCTCGCTCGCTCGAGAGAGAACAGCAAACCCAACACTGATCCCTTGGGGACATTTATACCTTCAAGTAGAAAAGACAGACATACATTAATCATGATTCCCTGCTTCCTGCCATTTACCAACCTTCCATTCATTCTGCTGAAATTTATTTCATTCTTGTGTGCCTTTATCTATGGCAAGCCTCCTATGCAACAGGTTCTCAAATGCCATTTGTAAATGAATATGCACAATGTCAGCTGACTTTATCTGCTCCAACATTATCTATTTTAAGTTTCAGATTTGCGGATTTCTATCTTTTTTCATTTAAAGGTCACTTTCAGTTGCTTTATCTTCGAAGTGCATCCACTGTGTTATAAATATACATTCTGAAAAGAAAATGACAAAAAAATGTAAAATTGCAGCAGGATCCTACACACGACTGGGAACTTTCTCCACATTGTTTTCACAGACTCAGATTGCAGTATGTTAGATGGTGCACTCACAGGTATCTCCTCAGAGATGCTGCTGAATCTCTGCAGCTGTAAGTGACGACTGAGACAGCCTCTTGAACTCAGGCCCTGAGATTCTTACACAGCCATTGGCCGCTGGTGAGCAGAACTGCTAGACATTTTAAATACAAAAGGCTGGATTTTCTGACTGCGTTCATTCCAATACTGTAAAATCTCACCCGAGGTCGATGGACCTTTGTGTGGTCTGCACCCCCCACCCTCCCAGGGGCTACAATTCCTGTGGCGAGCTGGATGGGAAAATTCCTGTATTACTGTGTATGTGAGTTTAATCTTTACTGTAAATATATTTCTTATAACTCTGTTGTGTTACAAACTGCAGCATTCGCTCATTAGATAGCCTAAATCCAAGATGGATCATGAAAAGGTTTTCAACAATATTTTGAAGCAATTTGCTTGCTCTTTTATTTATTATGAATTGTTATTGATTAGCTATCTTGATTCATAGTAAAAATAGGAAAATTGAGCTCAGAATGATAGAATCCCTACAGTGCAGATGGAGGCCATTTGGCCCATCGAATCTGCACCAACTCTCTCTTTCCCAAACCCCATTACCCCCACAACATTTACCACAGCTAATTCACCTAACATACACAACTTGGGACACTAACGGACAATTTAGCATGGCTAGTCAACCTAATCCGCACATCTTTGGAGTGTGGGAGGAAACCAGCGCATCCAAAGGAAGCCTACATAGACAGGGGCAAAACATGCAAATTCCACAGACAGTGACTCATGGCCAATATTGATCCCAGGTCCCTGGTGATGTGGGGTAGCAGTGCTAACCACTTTGCCACCGTGCTTCCCCTGATGCAGCAATCTGCAACAAGATATGAGTTATCATGACCAAGTGGTACATCTGAAGTGTGACATTCTGAAGATCATGCAATATTTTCATCAATTTGCCATGGGTAGTCAAGGCCTATTTTGAATTTAAGTGTTTTCTCTCAGTACTGTGAAATAATACAATGACAGTGTACCTAAAACAGTGGATGCAGAAATCTTGAATGCAATTGAAGAGAATTGCAAAATAAATGGACCAAACGTGAATCCTGAAGTTACCACATTTTTAAATTGTTTTTACAACATTGCACAATGCCAATAGCTAAAGTGAATCTAATTCAAAGCGTGCTAACAACAAAATTAATTTATTGATGATATCACGGACACTTTAAAAGTATGTTCCCCGGACGTCGCTCAGGAAAAAAGTTGACGTATATGCATGTGTATATTTTACCAATTGGACAAAGTCATTCAATCTGAAATAATCCAGCTGTAAAGCATTTTCACTCTAACATTTTTACTCTTCACACTATTACTCTGGAATTTACTTAAGGTAAATCTCAGCTTTCATGGAGTGGTAATCAGCGTTAGATTGCCTCTCTGCTCCTCTTTCCTTAATTAAAAATAAAGTCGCTCCTTTCTTTCCTGAACTTCCAACTGAGGCCGGGTGAGGCCTGTGTAGTGCAACTGGTTCCTGAAGCCTTATGCCAAGGGCAGCAGAGTCAAAGGTAAAGGAGCCATGCCCCTTGTATTAGAGCTGGGGGAGTATTCTTCAAATTGCAGGTGTTTCCTTCCCCAGGAGTTGGCAGGGAATGCATCCCCATCATTAGGGGCTGTTATGGTGGTTTTCTTGTTGCATTAAAAACTATCATTCCCTTCAAGTAGCCAGCCAAAGTAAGAGTGGTTAAAGATGTTTTAATATTGCTGTAGGACTCTGAATGAAGTCATTCAGACTATTCAGGGTGAAAAATTTGGAAAAATATATTGGCAATTAAAGTCTCAGCTTTGATTACAAGTAATTAGCATATACTACTAGACATATCAGAGTTATCTCTATCAAATCATAATTAAGGTTAAATCATGCATTTATAAGGGTTTACCCAATGCAATACCTATTAAAAACTTCTGCATGCATTATCATGAAGAAATGACAACTATATCTCTGACCAAAGGTATTGCAGCCTCCTTTTCTATTGTTCCTTGTTCTAATGGGCAGATATGAGCTGCAGTTGCACAATTAGATAGTCCTTGACCTTTATCTGGGCTTACTTTAATCAAAATCTATCATTTACACATAGCTTTCTCTGTGTGGCCGAGGTTCAGCTTGCAGCACGTGTGATTTTTAAAGTTGTGTGAGTTTTAACACTTTCAGTCCCCCCTTTGGGCATTTGGTGGCCACCCAAAAAGGCCAATATGACATTGTGAATATCTCTCTGAGTCTGTTGGGTGGCCCATCATCCAGATGTCGGGAGATATCCTAAATTATTCTGCTGTAAATTTCAGCTTCTGACTTTTCCACTACTTCCTTGCAGACACATACTCCATGATGAGATACTGCCAGTGCTCAGCCACAGTGAGATACTGCCAGCGCTGGCTATTTAACGCATTTAATAATTTAACGCTTTAATAATAACGCATTACAGTGGCCAGTAATAGCATTACCCCTGTTCCTACAGTCATCCCTATCCTGATGATTTCCCATCAGATAGTTAGGCAGTTCCCTGCCTATTCTAGAACAAATACATTCTACCAATGATGTTCATGTTATTTCAGCCTGGTGGCAGTCTGGGTAGCTAAATTCACCTGGATGCGTCCCTTATGGGTTTGTATTTTGGAGCACCTGACATATTCAGAGGTAATTTCCATAGCTTCCCTCATGGCCTGTTGGATCACCCCCAGTGTCTCATCAATGTATAATGAATCATTCCACCCAAGACATATCCTGATGTTTTTCCTGACAAGTGGAACCCTCCTACACTCAGTGAAACTGAGATTACTGATCTCTGTTTCCGGGGTGATTAGGCACCACCAAGTAGGACCCACTTGCACTGCTTTAAATGGCTCCTTCAATAGTAAGATATCAATGATTATCTTGCCGGTGTTCCATGGAGACTCGATGGCCCGACAAGCACACATTATGTAGTGCTCTGATTCTGAACAGCATGCTATCTTGCTCACATGTACCATGCCCTCCTTATGGGTCATGTGTCCTTTAAATCTGACTTGGTGAACCCAGTCCCCTTCGCCAGTCCTAAATGATTCAAATCTGTAACTATCCTTAAAGATCTCTCTGGATGTATTTTCCTGTGGTCCTGCCATAATGAATTTTATAGCCTCCTTCACTGGACCTTCTCTTGGTTGAGTGACTTACTAATTCATGACTGTCCTGGTAAAGGTGAGGAAGTTTATTTTTGTACCGGGAGGCAAATAAATATTGGGGAATGGTTCCAAATCTCAAATCTTCAATGTTGGACCTAACCTCATCTATCAGATCTCTGGTGAGATTGTTGAATGCCTGCCCTTTGACCTGGGCCTCAGTAGTATTGATCTTTCCTTTGGCTGCGTGACTAAATGTTTCTAGGAGTCCCTCGCCCTGCAGGTTTACTAAGGTGAGTGCATATTTGGTTCCATAAGCTTCATACTGTGGTCCCTTTCCAACTTCTGTGACAACCAATGACAACTAGCTGTTGTGTTTAGACAATTGTACTGAATTAAGTACCGGGTTTGCACTCCCAAACAACCCTCCAATATCTCCCGGTATATGCCTTTTACCGTGTATCTGTGATTCAGGAGCAATTCTGTGAATACAATCATCAACGATTTCCTGCAATTGGACTTCCGCCCATTTAATGGCATTAGGATGATTGTGACATGTTGAATGTAATATTGTGAATAGACTGAAACATTGTCGGTTACCCTGAGAGATACCATTGTTGCGTCATGTAGTAAAGAACCAAAAAACAAAGAATAGTGCAGCAAAGGCCGTTCAGCCTTCCAAATCTGCATCTGTGTCAATCATGACGCCTTAATTGAATTGAAAAAAAACCTCCTGCCCTTACTTGGTCCACATCTCTCTATTCCCATGATGACTAGTGGGGGCCACTTGATTCAATATCCAGATATTGGGTTTCTTTATCCACTCGCTCGTTCCTCCAGTGGGGTAGCTAATGTACGCAATTCCACCATAGTCATCAGAGTAAATAGAAACCTGTGAAAACATTAAAGCTGGTCCCCACCAGTTGGGCATTGTCATGTTTATTAGGGCCCTCATACATTTTTAATGGGGTATAATGCTTCCACCAACTTCCTGTCTTTGTACTTACAAGTGTGCATGTATCACCTGTCATAATTACCTGTATGGCCCATGCCACGATGGTTGGAGACCACCATGCTCTGATCCCCACCTTTATCATCACCCTGCTGCCCACTGGAATGATTCACTTGATGCTCCTTTCTGCCTGATGCTATCCACTCGCAGATCATCTCACTCAAAATCATTCAAAATAACATCATGCATAGACTTAAAATATTCCCCAGCTCTCCATTTATCTGCATCCATCTTATGAATATTCCTCACTGGGTTTATTTGCTACAGGGCTCTTAAATTGTTCCAATCCAAATTATTTACTCTTTTAATTTAATTTTACCTTTTTTTAACAGGTACTGATGTGTTTAATTCTATCTCAATTGCTTTAAAATTGATTTCTCTAAGTAATATGTGTCTATGCCTTGATCATTTAATTGTGCTGTTTGTCTCTATTGGCCCCATTAACCATTTCATGACATGTTGCTTGTCATGTCATGTGCGTGCCTGAGACTTGTTCATCAATGTATAATTGCAAGCTCTTCCAAACCCTTAAATGGGCCTAATTTGGACTGATTTCCTACATATTAGTTACTTCCCTTCTGCACACAAATATATTTTCTTAATACCATGCTAAAACCTTGACCCACAGGCAATCTTATCAAAAGATTTTGAAGTCTTTGCCTATCTTTCCACAAATGGTCCAGATGCCTCGGGTGGCGGTCAGAATATCAAATTCCTTAGGAACACAGACAAGGACACAAATATCACCAAGAGAAAGCTATCAATTCACTAGCCCTATACTTTCCTTTTGCTAGAATGTACATCAGTCCCAAGTCAAAATATTACAATGAATTGAATTGAAATGCCGATTTGCCATTTAAATTCTGATCTCTATCTTCTCAATTACTTAATCCTATTCAGTTTGCTTCATAGCATTTTCAAAACAGAAATCAACCATCTATTTGTTCCCGGGCAGTATTCTATTGTGATTGCTTGTTCTTTGTCTTAAATAGCGTCATTTTTAAGATAGCTTGCTAACTGCACATTTTCCGGTCCTAAGTTCAAAGAACAGTATTGTGGGCGTTCAAATGTCCATAGTGCCTATTTTATCTCTTCTTTTAAAAAAAATTCTTCCTCCATCCAAAGCTGCCGCCTAAATTGTGTTTATACTTTTTTTTTAGAATCCCTTTAAATGTGCCTTTTTTTAATCACCATCGTCGTTCTTGTTATCCATCAAATGAATCACATCTTTAATTCTATCCTACCCTGTTCAACTATCAGCTCCCCCATAATGGGTCTTCCATTACCATGCTCACTTCCTCCTCTTATCTGCATATCACATATATGGTTTTTTCCTTCAATGTTCATCTGTCCCACTGGGTTATTTCCCTCGTCCCTAACTATAATAATCTTCCAGTTTGGCAGCAGGAGCAAGCTTTCCCATTGAGCCTGCCTCACATCTGATACAGTTTCAACTTTCCCATCTTCAAAATTTGCCACAGGGTGTGCTTTATATTTATAACCACTTCTCCCATCATTGTAATCGGTTCACTAACTTTGAACACCTACACCATGCAATCCAACTAGAATGCTGTTGGATCACTGTGGAAGTGTAATAACTCCCATCATAATCTGACAGCCCTAATGCCAGTGCTGTTGCTAAAAATTGTTCAATGGTGGTAAATGCAATCTCACACTCCCCTGTCTACTCTATCTTTTGTAACTCCTCACTAGATGCCCTCCCTCTTTTACCAGATTTCGATTCAGGCTAATAGTGGCTGCGAGACTGAGATCCCACAAATAAATTCTCGAATGTCTTGAAGCTACTGCAAATCTTGCTTTCGTTACAGTGACCTGCAAAACAAAAACACAAAGATCCATCCTGCCGAATGTGTTAATTAATCTGAACGTATCTGACAATTCAAAATTTTAATATCCTGCAAGTCCCAGTTACTGCATTTAAAAAGTCCTCACTTGTTAACAGGCAAGGGTTAGTTCTCTGCTCGTTTCAAAATGGGTGGAGTGAAGTTCTCAAATGGGCTCAGGAGTAGTTTGGTTTTGACAATTCTCTGGTGACCTTCATATGTTGTATCAGCAACACATTCCCGTAAGTGAAAATGGAATAAGGAAGCGATGGCCTGGTGGTATAATTGTTAGACTATTAATCCAGGAACTCAGCAAATGTTCTGGGGGCCTGGGATGAATCCTGCCACAGCGGTTGGTGAAATTTGAATTTGATAAAAATACCTGGAATTAAGAATCTACTGATGACCATGCAACCATTGTTGATTGTTGGAAGAACCCATCTGATTCACTAACGTCCTTTAGGAAAGGATATCTGACATCCTTACCTAGCCTGGCCTATATGTGACTACAGAGCCACAGCAATGTGGCTGTGGTTAATGTGTGAGATTATGTAGGGTGGTGGGGAAACGGTGGTGGGAGCCTGGGTAAGATGATCTCACTGGGCTGAGTGGCCTCATCAACACTTTAGGGATTCTATGATTCTATAATAAAAGTATTGCCAGTTGAGACATCTTGCCTTTCTTTAACATTAGCCACCAATATTGCAGATTTTATCCCTAAGAATTATTAGATACAATAAATCTCTATATAAGCATAAATTAAATGCTTTGCATAAAGCACCAGATACATCCATAGGAAGTTGAAACAGAAGGTCATTCACCCTCTCTTTACTCTTTAACTCAAACTGGAATCGATGCTAGATCATTTAAACTTAATATTGATAGTTTTGTCATTCAAAGTTATTAAGGGATATAGATGAATGGAGTTAGGTTAAAGATCAGCCATGACTTCATTGAGCTGGTGGAACGATGAGGGGTTAATTGTCAACTTCTGTTTCTCCATTGCTAACAGCTGCATTACCTCGATACAAAAGCATCTATCTCACTCCAACACTTGAATACAAAGAGAGAAGGGTCCTTATTTTTGATTCTGCAGGCACAGTACTTTCAAACTGCCCACTTCCTGATAGCAGAACCCTTGGCTGTGCTCTGTCTATCACAGTTAAAATGCAGTTCCTGCTTCTCTGAAGACATTCATTTTGAAGTGTAGGCAGTTTCCTCTCTTTCTCAACAAAGCCTGAAACAAAGATGGCCACTTCATGTTGAATCATTATTCCGCATAAGGCAAGTGGGAATCCAAGTTAGCAACCCAAAGTCTCATTCCCACCTGCAGTGTTCATAAGGGCCAAAGTGTTTCACAGCTAAGCACCCTTTTATTGAATTAATTCATGGGATGTGAGGGTATCAGTGGCCAGGCCAGCATTTATTGCCCATCCCTAGTTGCCACTGGGAAGGTAGTGGGAAGCTGCATTCTTGAACTGCTGCAGTCCCTGAGATGTAGGTATGCCCATTGTGCATTGAGGGAGGAGTTTCAGGATTTTGACCCAGAGATAGTGAAGGAACAGCAATATATTTCCAAGTCAGGATGGTGAATGAATTGGAGGGGAACCTCCAGGTGGTCACATTCTCAGATATCTAATGTCCCTGTACTTCGAGATAGAAACGGTCATGAGTTTGGAGCTGCTGTCTAAGGAACGTTGATGAATTCCTGTCGTGAATCTTGTTTGCACATGCAGCTGCTACTTTTTATTAGTGGTGGAGGCAGTGAATATTTGTGTAAGGGATAGCAATCAAGCAGGCTGCTTTCTTCTGGATGGTGTTGAGCTTCTTGAGTGTTGTTAGAGCTGCACTCATTCAGGCAAGTGGGAAGAATTCCATCACACTCCTGACTTGTGCCTTGTAGATGGTGGACAGATTTAGGGGGTCAGAAGTTGAGTTACATGCCACAGGGTTTCTCGCCTTTGACCTGATCTGGTAGCCACAATATTTATATAGCTAGTCCAGCTCAGTTTCTGGTCAATGGTAACCTCCAGGATGTTGATGGTGGGTGATTCAGTGATGGTAATGCCATTGTATGTCAAGGGGCAATGGTTAGTTCCTCTGTTTGTTGGAAATTGTCATTGCCTGGCACTTGTTTTGTTCAAAAATCACATGCCACTTGTCAGCCCAAACCTGAATATTGTCCAGGTCTTGCTGCATTTGCATTGCATCAGTATCTGAAGAGTCATGAAAGAAATGAGCATTGTGCAGTCATCTTGGAACATTCCCATTTCTGACCTTATGATGGAAGGAAGTTCATTGATGAAGCAACTGAAAATGGTTGGGCCTAGGACAACACCCAGCGGAACTCCTGCAATGATGTTCTGAGCTGAGATGATTGACCTCCAATCACCGCAACTATCTTCCTTTATGTTAACCATCTCACCAACCAGTGGTGCGTTTTTCCCCCAATTCCCATTGACAAGAGTTTTACAAGGGCTTCTCAATGCAATACTTGTTCAAAGGCTGCCTTGATGTCAAGAGCAGTCACTCTCACCTCACCTCTAGCATTCAAATCTTTTGTCCATGTTTGAACCAATGCTGTAATGAGTTCAGGAGCTGAGTGACCCTGTCAGAATCCAAACTGAGCATTCTTGAAGAGCTTATTGCCACTTGATTGCATTGTTGATGACCCTCTCCATCACTTTGCAGATGATCGAGAGTAGCTTGATGGGGCAGTAATTGGCTAGGTTGAATTGTTCCTGTTTCTTGTTTACAGTATTGGGCAATTTTCCAATTGTGGGTAGATGCCAGTATTGGAGCTGTACTGGAACAGCCTTTCAGGTAATGTTTTTGTCTGTGAAGAAAAGCCACTAAATTAATGAGGTTTGATTTACTCTTTTGGAACAATCATTGAATGTCAAATGCCTTTTCAATTCTGGAAATCAATCCTTTCTCTTCTTTAGGTTGAAATCCACAAAAGAAATCACATGACCTCCTTCACATCCACAATGAGTTGTAATCCATTTCATCTTTAAAACAGCTTTCCAAAGCTCGGTAATACCATAACTTCACATCATAACAACCTGCACCAATCTCTTCCAAACTGTCAAAGCAATTCATTGTCTAACATACCTGCTGGGGAATGAATACCTTCTACTGAATATAAATATTTTGACATTTCTTTTGATCAATTGGGACATTACAAATGAATGAGTGTCTACATCATACTTGCTGTGGCTTCACCACATGTCTGTTACAAACTATTGAATGATTTGAAAATGCACAATCAGTTTATCCACAATTGAGATATTGAAGAGTTAACGTCCACTGTAGAGGAAAAGGTGAACTATTGGGCTTGCAAGAACGGCAGAGAAACAGCTCATGGGAGCAAAACAGGTTAACCACAGGCTCCAGCTTGCTGAGCCCGTCTGGGGTGCGAGTCTAGTTGAGTACGTGATAATGTTCTCTTTTGTGCTAACAAATGGCGTATCCTAAAGACATTATGCTTATGTTCTGATGGGTGGGGGTTGTAAGTAGTAAATGCGTATTTTAATAGGATGTTCTTTCTTAAGCAAATCCTGTAACTACCCGTTTTTAATTAAATCGGGTGATGTGTGCTTAAGTCAAGACATTTTTGATTGAATCAGATGATGTGTGTTTGTCTTATTTGAAATCTCACCTACCTGATGGGATTATAAACTGTTTAAAGGGGTCAGATTAGTTGCTCCGTGTGCTTTTTGCTAACAGACTTCCAGCACTGACTGGAGGTTAAGTAGTAAAGGTTGGTTAGCATACATATGTAGGACAAATAAAGAACTTTGATTCTGACAACAGTTGGAGTTTGCCTTTGTATCAAGGATGGAAGAGCTTTGTGAAAAACGAACTTAACACAATGAGCAACAGAACTGGAAAGTTTCTCTGAAAAAATTGCAAGAACATTTTTATTTACAGCTCAACTCTATGGCCAACAATAATTAGTTATGGCACACTTCATGAAGTTATCTGAAATGCCAATATCAATAGTTTTACTTCATTATTTTCTAAAACAGACATGTTTGGTCACTGAACTGTAATATTTCATTATTTAATCACAAGAATTTGAATTGTAAGGAATTAGATTATAATCTAGAAATCCGGTAAGAATTGGGCAAGGGGAATTCCATTAGATTTCAACATAAAACCATTCTTAAAATCCAAATCTATGATTGCCACTTTCATGGTGTCTAACTATAGTTTGCAGAACTGGTATTTTTCATTAAATGAAGTATCTATATTTCATGTGTCTTGGTTTACAAAGGCTAGAGGCGAGACTTTCAAGACCTTCCCATTTGTGGGATCTTCCGATCCACCAAAGGTGACCCCCATAGGGGTTCACCAGCAGTGAGATCTACAAGCCACACAAAGTGCCGTACACATCGGTGGCACCAGAAGATCCTGCCAGAAGCTGATGGTGAGCTGCCTCCACTGCTGGGAAACACGCCATGGTGAGAAGGTGGCTGGAAAATCCAGCCCAAGAAAATCATAAGAAAATGTATTTACATTAGGATTGCACCAAGTTGTATTGTTCAACAAATATATTCCATGTTGATCCCCAACACCCCTTCCCTCACCCAGCCAACATATTGAGGGAGAGCCTATCAAAAGGAACATCAGCTACTCCAAAGCCATTTAACAACTAATTGGCCATTATTAGACATGAGTCAAGATTTTTACTCCACAAAGAGAAAAGTGTTCCTGCCTCAGGCAACCAGTCTGAGGCTGGCAGCTTGCCAACATATTGGCATTTTATATATATATATATGTGTGTATACATATATATCGAGAGAGTCTCTCTCTATATATATAAAAGGGTCTCACTGTCTTCTGACGTGGGGAGCGAGACAGTTTAAAAAAGTAAGCTGGGGGGGAATAGCGAGGGGGATTGAATATAAAAGTAGGGAGGTCTTGCTGCAGCTGTACAGGGCACTGGTGAGGCCGCAGCTGGAGTACTGTGTACAGTTTTGGTCGCCGCACTTACGCAAGGATATTTTGGCCTTGGAGGGAGTGCAGAGGAGGTTTACTAGGCTGATACCGGAGTTGAGGAGGTTGAACTATGAGGAGAGGCTAAATAAACTAGGCTTGTACTCGTCAGAGTTCAGAAGAATGAGGGGAGATCTCATTGAGACATATAAGATGATGAATGGGATGGATAGGGTAGAGGTGGAGAGGCTCTTCCCGCTCAGAAAGGACAGTAGGACTAGAGGGCACAGTCTCAAGATAAAGGGGGGGCGGTTTAGGATGGAGTTAAGGAGGAACTTCTTCACTCAAAGAATGGTGAATCTCTGGAATTCTCTGCCCGTTGAAGTGGTGGAGGCTGCCTCGCTAAATATATTTAAGACGTGGTTGATAGGTTTTTGATAGGCAAGGGGATTAAGGGTTATGGGGAGAGGGCGAGAATGTGGAACTGAGACATGACAGATCAGCCATGATCTTTTTGAATGGCGGGGCAGGCTCAAAGGGCTAGATGGCCTACCCCTGCTCCTATTTCTTATGTTCTTATGTTCTTATAATAAACCCTTGTGGGGTTCCCTCCAGTGGGCACACTTAAAGAAGGACACTTACCTCCTATCTACCATGAACGTGTATAGAGAAACCTGCTGTGTTTGGATTGGGCCTCACCTGCCAGTGTTTAAATCCCAATGATGATGAGATGATGCTCCTAATTGGAATGAATTTCCCACTCAAGGGCCTCAGTTGGTTTAGAGGCAGATGTACCATTACAGCTGGCATGATTGTGATGGGGGGGAGTGCAGGTGGCTATATCATGGGTAGTCTGTCCACTGTGTTTAATGTGGCTTTAAACTCACCTGTGGGAAAGCATAAAATCCAACTCAGTGCCTTTCTTCATCGAGTTATATTTCATTTTATGATAGTATGCATTCAGTTAATAAATTCATCTCAGAATTTGATCTTGGATTACTGCCAGCCATTTGGAGAAAAAGCATCAGTTTTTTTTTAATAATGAACAGTGAGTTTTTTCATTATTCCATGGGATGTGAGCAGCACGAAAAGCCAATGTTGCTCATCCTTAATTGCACTCAAGAAGGTGATGGTGAGCTATCCAACAGGTAGGTATTTTACACAGAATTTCTAAGCATGGTCTGATTGGTGGAAGGATGTCAACCGTCTTCTAATCTACATTGATAACCAGGAACAAACTTGTGCTATTTTAAGAGCAGAAAAACATAAGAGAAAGGAGCAGTTATAGTTATTTAGTCTCTTGAACCTGCTCTGCCATTTAATATTGCAGTGAAGGAAGTGAGTGGACAATTGCTATTGCGACTTCCAGCATCCAATTGTAGAGCGTGGGACATTCCCTGTGGGTTGTAGGACCTGGGAGAGAATCATGCAAGGGTATGGATGGCCATGGAACACCCCCCCGCCCCCCCCCAACTGCCCCACCCACCGCCACCTTGCAACAGGCGCCAAAGTCCTTGGCTAATGGGGGACAGACTTGGAACATCGGCTGAAGAGAGCTGAAAATGGGGCCTAAAAAGCTGGCTGGAGGCGAAGGAGGCCTCATGGAGAGAGGAGAGAGCTGCACTGCAGCCAGGAGCTGGAGCATCTATTTGACACTGGTAAGTCACAGCGTTGAGGAACAGAAGTCATGGATTGGGCAGGGTTCTGGAGCATCAATGGTGAATATTCTTTGTAAATAGTTGGGTCTTGAAGTTAAGCTTTCCCTACAGGATTTAGCCAACTTTGATGTCAGTGGAATTAAGGAACATTGTTATTAGCCTTCGTTCAGTCCATGTGCTCGAATCTCATGTCACAATACAATTATTCTCAAACTCAACTTCACTTTTGTGCCTGATCCCCATATCCCTTTCTTTCTATTGATTTCAAAATATATTGACATCAGCTTAGAATATTCAAACAAACTGCAGCATCCGGAGCTCCCTGGGGTAGAGATTTCCAAAGACTCCCAGCTCACTGCGTGAAGACATTTATTTTAACCTTAGTCCAAAATGACTGCTCCCTTATCTTGAAGCTATGCCTAGCCAGGGATATGTTTTCTCAGCGTCAACTCTGTCAAAAATACTCTCTGAGTCTTATTTGTTTAATGAGATCATCTCTCATTCTTCTAAATGCCAGAGAATTTATTGTCATTTTATTCAAACACTTTTCAAAACACAACCCACTTATATCCCAGGAATCAACTTAGTAAGCCTTTGTTAAACCTTTTCTTAAGCAAGGATATAGTTTCTTACATGCGGCGATCAAAGTGTGTACTCCAAGCGTGGTCTCACCAGAGCACCATTTCAACAGAAATTCCTTTTTATTCTGACAATAAAGGCTAACATGCTTGTAAGTTGCCCACCAACTTACTTGCTGTACCTGCATGTACATTTTTTACATTTGTTGTACAGGCACACCCAAATTACAAAAGCATTTATTATTTTCTCACCACAAAAAAAAATTGTTGTTATGGTTCTTCTTACCAGAGGGAACAGTCTCATATTTTTCCATTGTATAGCCCATCTGCTCCCTCATTTCCACTTAATTAACATAGAAATCATAGAAACTATTGAAACCTACAGTACAGAAAAAGGCCATTCGGCCCATTGAATCTGCACTGACCACAATCCCACCCAGGCCCAATCCCCATATCCCAACATATTTTACCCACTAATCCCTCTAACCTACACATTTCAGGACACTAAGGAGCAAGTTTAGCATGGTCAATCAACCTAACCCGCACATCTCTGGATTGTGGGAGGAAACCAGAGCCCCAGAGGAAACCCATGCAGACACGGGGAGAATTTGCAAACTCCACACAGACAGTGACCCAACCTGGGAATCAAAGCCAGGTCCCTGGAGTTGTGAAGCAGCTGTGCTAACCACTTTGCTACCATGCTGCCCTAAAACCTATCCATATCCTTCACAGGCTCTCTTCCTGATGCTCATGACTCTGCCTTTGCAGCACCAGCAGCCGAGGAATGACTGAACGCAGGGGAACATCATTGGCCTGGGGTTCAGCAGAATCCTGGATTCCAGCATCTCTCTGACTGCTAGTTCCCTGGGATGTCCTTGCCTCCACTGTGGCTCTTTAGTTGTGAGGTGCTCACTTGAGCATTAGGGACCCACTCAGAAGCCCTTAGACATATTATAAAAGTTAGATTAAAACCCAGCTTTATTTTTTATTTGGTATTGGTGTGAGGATGAGGTATTTCATTCCAGGTTTGATTCTACCGACACACTGGGAAGTTTTTATCAAAACAAACTTTGTTTAACAATACAGTTTAAATATAACAAATGAATTAGCTTAACTTTCACCAATTAAAATATTTAAACAACACAAGATGCAATCTTAACTGCTAACCTATCTCTATGAGTTTCAATTTAAGCAATTCCCCTCAAAGTTTTATATTCCTTTTCAAAAATCAATTAGCAAACAACACAGATTTATGTGCTTTTGCTTGCTAGCTATCCTAGAGCCTTTTTAACACTTCTGGAGAGAGATACAGACTAACACCTATCTTCTGAATCTCAAACAGCAGCTTGCAGATAGAGAAAGAGAGAGAGCCCTTTTGAGGATCCACCAGAACAAAATTGTTTTTCCCAATAAGCTTACCTCCACCAATTCGGATGACTCTCTCTCTTGCCAGTCAACCTAATTAAACCCTACTTTGAAAACCTCGGAGAAAAGCCAAAAATATTTTTAAAAATGCATTCGCTCAGATTAAAACACTCTATAACTTAGGATCAATTATTCTCCTACATACTCAGCATGGAGTTGTCTGGTTCATGAACAGATTGGCACCAGGAAAACAAGACCTGAATTTCAAATATGCCCCTCACAAGAAACATGACACCAATACATTTCTTAAAGGCACAGGATCATCACACCAGTTGCCTGGTTACTTATTTGACCCACCAAGATGTGAGTATCTACATTGGTGCTAGGTATGGGTGACAGCTGTGGTGCATATTCCACAGTGGGGTTGAAGTGGTCCTCCTCTTCACTGCTGAAGCCTGATGGTTCCGAGGGAAACGAGGATGGTCCAGCAAGTTCCAATGTTTGGCCTCTAAGAGAAGAGACATGGCATCAGTGCATGACAAGGGATACGGAAAAAACATTGCTTACTCACTTGAAACTCAAGGAATGGCAACGTTTGTGCTGAGGATTTGACATTTCTCTGCTGCCCCTTACAGCACAGGCACACTCTTCCTCCTCCTGGGCCTACTCCTCAAATTACGTGAGGGTTCGTAGTTCAGGCATGATTCTTGTTGTCTGCATCCGCCAATACGTGTTCTGCTCCAACTTGTCCTGCAATGACGAGTGTAGGTGGGAGTGTGGACATTTAAGATGGTGATGATGTGTGGCAGGTGCAGGGTTTGGTGGTGGCTAGAGCGTGCAGAGCATTGCAGCCAGAGGGGCAGCATGATGACTGTGAAGGGGAAGAGGGGAACCTGGTGCCTGATGTTGGCAAAGGCCAAGGTGTTTGTGTGAGAGAGAGGGTTGGAAGGTGAGATGTTTGTGAGGACGTCCAGTGGGAGATTGGGGCCATTGATTAACCCTGTCTGACCGAAGAATTATTCATCCTCTTCTGACACTTCTGTCCATCCTCTTCATTTGCACTGATCAGGGCTGCTACTGCATCCCACGCAGGAGTGGTCACCCTGCTGGATGGCAGTCATCCAGAGTGTTTCTCCCCTCTGCACCACTCTCTTGAGCAGTCTGGTGAGGGCCCCCTCTGAAAAGTGGGTGCTGCCTTCCTGCTTCCTACAGTCATTATGGAACAAGTGCTGGGGAGTACTGGGGACGTGTATGGAGCTCCACAGCACTTGCAGCAGTTAAGTCATTACGTTGTGAATGAATCAGAGGGAACACACAGTTGGAGTGGCGTCAAACTCATGGGAATAAAAATTAATTAAAATGAGCCATAAGATTCGACACAAAAACACAAGCGCTATTGGTGGGAAATACTCTGTTTTTTGCACCAGGTCCAACACCGCCATTTTTTAGTAAGATTTTGTCCACTGTCTCCATTCTCTCTCCACAGAAGCTGTAAAACCTGCTGAGGTTTCCAGCATTTTCTGTTTTTGTTTCAGTTTCCAGCATCGGCAGTAATTTGCTTTTACCTATGGGTCCTTATCTTGTGCAATAATCTTTCATGTGGAACTTTATGAAATACCATTTGACAATCCAAACAGCTTGGGTGAATTTTCTAGCTATTCATACCCCACTGCTTCTGTAAGCAAGTACAGAGAATTTGGTGCTCAGTTAAATGTCTGTTCACTGCTGTGGGACCAGAGGATCCCACTGGCCTGAATGGCTAGAAAATTCTCTCCCTTGTATCCACTAGTTCTTCCTTTTTTGCTCTGCTGTTTGCATCCTCAAACAGCTGTGATGAATTTGTCAAACACAATTTACCTTTCTTGTACTCATGCTCACTCTGCCTAATTATGTTATGACTGTGAAAAAGTCTTGCAACCACTTTGTTAATAATGAATCCTGGCATTTGATTAACTGACACTTAGTCCTCCATTTCTGTTTGCCTCCATTGTTGACTGGTGGTGTTAAATTTGTTATCTTCTAATCCACTTGTCATTCTATAATCCAGGAGGTTTTGGAGATCACAACCTGTGCATCCACTGTTGCTGCAGTCGCTTCTTTTACAGTTCTAAGATGAAGGCTTTTATGTTCAGGGGATTGTCCTCTCCAGGAGCTATTCTTTACTAACATTGATTATTTTAAGTTCCTCATTTTCATTAAATCCTTGGTTCCTCATATGAACTAATCCTTGGTTAATTCCTTGGTTAACCAATCCAGGTTAAATCCTTGGTTCCTCATATGAATCTCATATTCCTTATATGTTCCTATTAAATGATTTACTGTGAAAAAATATGTGTTTAACTTCCCTGTGATTTCCCTGTTCCCTGCTAATGTTCCCTGTTTTAGCCTCCACGAGACCCACACTTACTCTCAACACTAATATTTCCTATACCCTTTAGAAGGTCTTATAGTCGTTATTACCTATTTCTGTCCAGGTTACTCACATGCTATTTTCTCCCTCTTTTCCAATTCTGACACTTATGTCCACTACTTTCCCAATCCTCAGACACACTGCTCTTCTTGGCAATATTATAAGCCCTTTAAAAATCTAATATTATCCTTCACATCCTTAGTTATCTTGCCTAACCAATTCATGCGGACAAAGTGCTTTGAAATCTTCCGTGATTAAAAGGTTTCAGATATTTTACAGATGAAAGATGATCTAACACTCCATTAAGTACACCATGCAGACTAAACTCAGAAAGCTCAATCAGATTATAATCCATAGGGCCTGATTTTACCAAAAATACTGCAAAATCGCGGTAAATTTGGGTGTCGGGCCTGTAATGCGATCTGCACCCTGAATCCAAGCAGATCACGACATTACCGACACCTGATTTGGGTGCATTCTGGCCCGATGATTTAAATGTATTAGCATGCATTTAACCTATTTAATGTACCGCGCGCCCAACTCTACCGCCAAATCCCACTTTACCGTCTTCGGATCCGTTCCGGATCCGCGCTGTTATCGACCTGCAGAATAAAAATCCAAAGCCATTTCCTATTCTGCAGGGGAACCTCCGAAGCCCATCCTCCTTGACCATCCTTCACAGATTCCCCGCTAACCACCCCAGCAGATCCCCCCACCCCGGGATTGGACCCCTCTGGGAGGCAGGCCCCCCTCGGCAGAGCATGCCCCTAACCTACCTCGATCGCTGGTCTCCCTCCACCATCGTTCTCGATCATCTTCAATCCTTCAAGAGCCTGCAGCACCTTCTTGGCCATAGACTCAGAGCCACGGCTAAAGTGACTGGGTTTCACACCGTTCTGCTGGCGTCCGCCGGAGGAGAAGGGGCGGGCTCAGATGGATCTTTGGTTGGGGAGGAGGAGGGGGCACAGATGGATTTCTGCTTGGTAGGGGGAAGGAGATGGTGAGGATGGATTTCTGGTTGGGGTACAGGGGGGTCCACTGCCACTCTGCGGGCGATCCCTCCTCCCCACCGGAGGAATGAATCCCTCTTCCCGGAGTGGACATGTGGACATGTCATCCCACCAAACCTTCAGGATCAAGCAATTCCTCGCTAAGAAGATGAAGCAGAACTGGTCGATTCCACACTGGATTCGCATGAAAACCGGCAACAAGATCAGGGACGACTCTAAGAGGAGACACTGGACAGGGACTAAGCTGGGCCTGTAAAGGGATACACCATCACTGGTAAACTACCAGCCACAGATTACTCTTCCCTGCAGGGGTGGGAGAGATGGCTGTGGCTGGTAGTGTACCAGTGATGGTGTATCCCTTTACAGACCCAGCTTAGTCCTTCTCCAGTGTCTCCTCTTGGATCTTGTTGCCGGTTTTCATGCGGATCCACAGTGGAATCGGCCAGTTCTGCTTCATCTTCTTAGCGAGGGATCGCCTGATCCTGAAGGTTTGGTGGGGTGGCATGGCTGCACGCCCACTCCAGGAGAAGGGATTTGTTCCTCCGGTGGGGAAGAGGGATTGCCCGCAGAGTGGCAGCAGACCCCCCTGCCGCCCTCCAACCAGAGATCCATCTGAGCTCCCCTCCACCCCCACCCCCAGAGGATGATCCGTGTCAGAGAGCCGCTCTCTACGCTTCCTGCTTTTTTTTTCCCTGCAACTGGTTTTAATGATATATCACACAAACAACTAAATATATGCAAGTCAAATCCACACAAGTGTAGTCAGGAACAGGAGGCACAGAATCAGTGTGAATGGGTATTGTCTAATTAACATTCAAAGCATTTTCCCCTTGCATTTAAGCCATGTCATAATAGAGATAAAAACAGGAATCTGTTTTTCATTCCCTGTATCCTTCCTGTAGAAACACATTTTAATAAAATAAATGGAGTTGGTCATAAATAAAAAACACAACTTATTAATGATGTCACAATAATCTGTTTATTTGTCAATGTTCCACTGATGTCAACACCAGTCATGCACTCCAGTGATGGTTGTTTCTAAAGTCCAAAATTTTGAAGATTACTTCTCTGTCCAGAATTTGCTATAATTGTCAAATTTAAATTCATCTTCAAATTGCTCCTCTTTTGTTCTAGCTCTTTTGGGAACATACTTGTGCAATCTTGCTTTCCTTTCAGCTTTAGGCAGAAGGGAAACATCGACTGGCATCATATTAATTTTTTTAGGCTCCTTGTATTGGATATTGATAGTGGACCCATCAGGTCAAATCACCAAAACAGGATACAGCCTGGCATAGACCTGTCTTCCAAAGGGAACTACTGATGTTCTATTGGAATTATCCCGCCTGGATACGCAGACACAGGATACACAGCAGGAAGCAATCTTTCTGAAGGCACAAACCGCCACTGCCGCGCATTCCATCCCAGCGCCCCCATGCACTGCCTCCGATTTTTCTTTTAACTGGGCACGCGCAGTTCAGAGATCCAAACGGCCCAGCAGCGCTAAGCCCCGTTCACAGTGCGGATCGGATCAGAGCCGGCAAGAAGTGCGATCTCTATTAGAATTATTCCTCTCGTTGTCCAGATTCATTTGAATCTCAGAGTTTGAATTCCTTTTTTGTCCCATATTCATCAGTGAGTGATGCTGCTATGCAGCGCTTCATTGAAGTTAGAGATACTTCAGTTTCTCAGGCCTTCCTCAAGTGTGCCAAGAGGGAGCAGAAGATTCCTGAGGAAATGTTATTCTTCATCCCTGTTCAAAACAGTCTCAGTGTTCGTCAGGCTTCTTACTTGGAATAGTCTTTCTTGGAAAAGATTCCACAGTCTTTACTGTTCAGCTGTTGTGAAGATCACAGTCTAGTTATCAACAAAGCACTGAAAAACTGCTATCTGCTCTACTGATGTTGTTTCCGAGAGACAAATGCCTGTATGTATTCACAACATCCCCCCAGACAGTTGAGAATACTGTGGGAAGGTGCATCCTAAGGCTGGTGCAGGTTCAATTGGGTTGTGTTGTCGGGAAGAGTAGGAATCTACAATAGTAAAGGATGCTACAGAAGTCCAAGAAAGTAATCGAAATGGTTCAAAAAATTGTTTAACATTATTATCAAAGAAGTTCCACATTATACTCTAGGGGGGATGTAGTACAATGGGTTAATAATTAAGCTAATGAGTTAATGATGAGTATCATGATATAACAGTGCCATCAGTAGTCACGTATTATAATCTCTGTACAGCAGGTGAACAGCCTATACTCAAACCAGATGTATCTACCTTGGAGTCTTTCTTGTATATAGTATTAGCAAAGTTTGAATTAATTTAGCCAAGCTGGGCCAGAGTTACTCATGATAAAAGGGAATTGAAATCATAGAAATCATAGAAACCCCACGGTACAGAAAGAGGCCATTCAGCCCATCAAGTCTGCACCGAGCACAATCCCACCCAGGCCCTACCCCCATTTCCCTACATATTTACTCACTAATCCCACTAACCTATGCATCTCAGGACACTAATAGCATTTTTATATGGCCAATCAACCTAACCTGCACATCTTTGAACTGTGGGAGGAAACCACAGCACCAAGAGGAAACCCATGCATTCACAGGAAAAATGTGCAAAATCCACACAGACAGTGACTCAAGCCGGGTCACTGTCTGTGTGGAAGTCTCAACACACTAAACAGTAACCATTTCATTCCTTACCTTACTACATTATCTGATCACCTCCAATCACCCTCAACAACTCCCTGATCACTCTATGTGATCTGACAAAAGAGACCACCAAGTGGGAGTAGATTAAATCACACAGACTGTACATCAGATCAAATGATAGCTGTCAGCAAGTTGCACAAATTCCTTTATCGACCTGGAAAACATTACCGACTCAGTCTTGATGCAAGCTTGGTTGGCTTAGCTGCAGTTCTTACGCAGAAGGTCAGGAAACCCATCAATGGTTATAATGGCAAGCAGATCACTAGTGCCTGTAGGCCACCATTATTCACGGAGAGAAGCACTTTCAATCACATAGAGTATTTTACACTTTCATCTCCACTTGTATGGAAATGAGTTTGAAATAACTGCCAATTGTAAACCAGGAGTAAGCTTGCTGAACAATCAACAAATCAGACCATCTATTCGTATGGAGCACTGAATACTCAAACTGCACGAGTGTAAGTTCTATGTTATGTATCAGCCAGGCAAACTTGATTATAATTCATGACATCCATTGCTGACAGTCTGTCCTCCAAGCTGTAAGGAAATGGCTGCCAAACAACTTCTCCATCACATAAGACTAATCACCATGCCAAAGTCAATAAAGCTAGTTGATGTCAAAGTTGCAACATAACAAGATGAAGTGCTGCACCTATGTATTATAGCTTCAGAATCACAGAATTGGAAAGATGTGATGGCATGAACGTCTACAAACAAAACTGCTCACATACTGAATCTTCACAATGTTTGGAATAAGCACATTGTTACAATATCTGATGTTATGTCATGTGGCAATTGATCTGTCATTGCACAATCATTGTAGGAATATTTGCCTATATAGCTCATGAAGGTCACCAGGCAATGTTCAAACACACATTAGAGCACAAAATCAATCGGTGTTTGCCATGTCTGAAGTCCCTCCAGGATCATGGGTTAAAATTAGCAATAATTTTGCAGAGTGGCACACTGCTGAACATGTGTTTGTTGTCACTGGTCTTGGCAGCAGATTCCTACTTATGGAATTAGTTATGCAAAGCCATTATGAAATCTATCATTTCAAAGCTTGACGAGATTTTTGCTTTGTCTGGAGTTCTAAAAAGGTGAGAAGTGAAAATGGACTCCAATTAGTTCATTAAATTTGCAAGTGACTTGGGTTTCTATCCTCAAAAAAAATCACATACCATTTGCCAAGAGTGAATGGAGAGATCCATTGGTTTGTGTGCATTTTGAAAAAAGTGATACACACAGCAACAGCTGAAAGGAAGTCATAGGAGAAAGATGTGTAACAGCTTCTTGACAATTAAAGATTGACTCCTCACTAGACAACAGGAAAGCTTCCAGATATTCTCATCTTTGCACATTCTATTTGCACATGAGCTAACCTGCAGAACTAACGGCTATAGTATATGTGAACACAGTTGAGAAAAGAAGAATTGAATGGAAGTAACTTCAAAGCAAAACATGAAATTTGGAGCTTCACCACTAGTGCTAAGTGATACAATGCTTGTGGAACATCATGGTCACATTGGAAAGCAAACGAACCCCAAGATATTCATTCATTGGTCATGACCAATGCAAAGAGATCAATGATCAATACTAAATGTGACTCAAGGCTCATCACAAAATGCACCATTCTTCAAAGCATTGACAATGCTATTGATAAGCATTGAATCTGATTCTGACATTGACGTATAAGATAAAGAATGTGAGTTAAATGAGATCACTTCTAACGTCAGACCATATCCCATTCAGGAGAGACAGAGCATTCGTCATGCATCAGTGACTGTATTACAGTGACCATCAGTGACCATTTACAGTTGGTGAACAAATCTTTCATCTCATTGCATATGACTGAATAAATTGTTAACATGATACAAAAGTTATGGCATGTAAGAGTGCTACGAGTAGAGCTGAATGTTCAAGTTTTGTGTAAATTTATTCTTTACATTTCTTTGGAAACAGGACTTTGAAACATGCTGTGCCTCTCATCCACTAAGGAAACGCATGTAAAGTATTTAAAATTGCATTGTGCATTTTGTCCATTTCATAGAATTCATAGAATCCCTACAGTGCAGAAGGAGGCCATTCAATCCATTGAACTTGCAGTGACCCTCCTACAGAGCATCCCCTCCAGGCCCTGCCCTATAAACCAACATATTCACTCCACTAATCCCCCTAATTTACACATCTAGGAACTCTAAGGGGCAATTTAGCATGGCCAGTCCATCCAAGCTGCACATATTTGGACTGTGGGAAGAAACCAGGGCAGCCAGAGGAAATTCTAACCCTAACCCTAACCTTAACACTAACCCTAATGCAGACAGGAGGAGAATGCGCAAACTCCACATAGTTACCTAAAGCCAGAATTGAATCCAGTTCTCTGGTACAGTGTTAACCACTTGAGGCTAGTATTTCCATATACCAGCAGAAAGGATATCAAAGCAGAATAAAATAACCTATAGGACGAATTTTACACTGAGCAGCCATTGAGAGGTTTGATCAGAAAGTGAGTGGATTGCTGACTCCCATCAACACCTGCCTTTGAAAGTAGACTACCAATGCAGCAGACAAGAGCTTGGTTTTAAAGATGCATTATTTTTATACTGGTAATGAATCATGCAGAACCTTTGTTCATGCTGAAAAATCATTAGAACGTACCTGACACACTCCCCTTGTAGAGGAGTAAGTGTCTGCGAAAAGACTCAAGTTCAGCCCTTTAACCTATTGTCTTTCAAAGGTGGAGGACGGAATGGACCCTCCAGCTAGGTCCAGACCTAGAATGGCCCCACAGTTTGATGATAGCACCACCTCTCCTCCAAATTCTGTGTGAGAGACGAGCGACCCTCATGCTTGAAGACGGGAACAGGAGATCTCCCAGGAAAACAAAACCGGCCTGGAGGAGTTTGTAGCAGAGGTCAGCAGCAATGGAGTCATCCAGAAACCCTTAGCTGCAGTGTCAGAAAAGACTCAATGACCGTTTCAGATCTACCAAAGTGATAATTCAGTCTAAATGGACATGGGTGAGGATGTGAAGTGTCTCGTATGTGAGGTTGCTGCCTGAATTGCCCAAGGATAAAAGACACACTGACAGACATGCCAGTCAACATGATAAAAGTGATGTATGTGGGGGGGGGGGGGGGGGGGGAGTGCAGAAAATGGGTGGTTCTGTAGCACCTTATAGCTGGTAAGGAGCATTAAAAAAGGTTGGTAGCTAACAATATTGACCATACATTTCCTCACCCCTTTTTATCCAGGAAGAGGTCCTAGACCTAGATGGCCTATCGCTGGAGCCATTGCATTGTGAAACTTGAGGTTGGACGCAGGCTCTGAGAGCATTAGATTCAGAGCACATAGTTCTCTCCTGTAAATTGTGCTTCAGGGCATGGGCAAAGAGATGGTGGTAGGCAGTTGTCTTGGAAACGAGGGAGGTGACATTGATGGATTTTGTCTGCAGCGCCTGTACAATTCGAGGAGGATGGTCTGTCGGAATGTGGAAAGGCCCAAAGTTCAAAACACTGCCTACCATCTCCTACTGATGCCCTTGTGTGCCTTGAGGAAGCCTGTCTCTTTGAACTCACCTCAAGTGATGACGATGCCCGTCATTCATGTTTGTGTTTCACTCACAGACAAACAGAAGCTGCCAGAAGACATGGGGGGTCCTCGCTAACCTCTGAGGAGGAGGATGGAGATTCAGAGGGTGCATTTTCACATCATTGCTCTGCATCTTGAACCACTGCAGATGCACGCAACTTGTTGCATATAAGGGATCCATACATTTACACAAAGCACATCACAGTCACAAGATCAGGTGTTGGAGACTGAGATAATGCAGTCCTCTGGCATTCAGAGAAACATTTTAGACAACCAAAATTCTTATTTCTGGTCTAATGATGAGCGTTTGGAATCATTGGTCAGGTGGGAGATTCTGGTTACACAATGTAAAGTGTGTGGAAATGTGGCAGAGATTGCAGAGAGCTTGTGGCACTGGAGGTGCCCATCCAGGCCTTTTATTACTGCCATCAATAATTCTTCAGAACAGATGGCTTCCTTCATTGAGAGACTGGCACCTATCATGGAGAACTCACTAATTTTGACCTGTATTCCATTGCCTTGTTTCTGAGCTCTGACAGCTGGAGCCAGGGCGAGAGGAAGAATGAGGAACCTGGAGTCACATGCAGGTCCTAGTTTCTCTCAGGGAAGTGAAAAGGCGAAATAGACCCCACAGTAGTGGATGACAGCTACTGGCATCAGTTGGAGTTACCTCTCAGGGAGTTTCTGATGGGGGCAACCCACAGACAGGCATTCATATCTGGCTGGGAGTGTTCATCCTCCTCTTCATTAGAGTCATTGGGTAGGATATTACAGGGGTGGGATTCTGCTGAAACGGCAATGGGGCACCAGGATGAAGTGGACATGGCCACTGGAGAGGGTAGTCCTGGATTTTGGGTGAGATGGGGTCAAAGAACCTAGGTTTTGGGGACAGGTTTTGAAGGCAAGGTTAAGAGGAACACAGGAAGACAGAGAGGGTGACATCTTGGGGGTAATGTTCTTTTGCACACTCCAAATGAGGTGCTCCATCTCTTCCTTCTCACTGTTTCAATAAAATTATTTTAAAAATGGCCTAATAATTCTTGCCCACCTTTTCACTGTCCAGTGTTTTATGGCAGTGAATGTGGATTGAGGGTCTTAAATGGACATAAGTAGCTACTTATATCCTCAATGGGCCTAAGGGTGAGTAACCCTAGTGGGTACTTTACTCACCCCCTTTGTTATGGGGACTGGCTCAGAGTGGATTGAAAAGTGGGGTGGATACACAACATATTTTACATGCACCCTGCAACCTGCATGATCTACCAAAACATCAGAATCATATTTTGAGGTGATCAAAGATCTGTTCAGTGAGGGCCCTGGTGGATAAATCATTTTAATTCCATCTCTCCTTATGCTCTGTCCATGCAATCAGTGTCAAAGAGACTTTTGTCTATTCTCTAGGAATGAGTCATCCAAAGCTCGCAGCCTGTTGGTCATTCCAGGCACCTGGGAGTGCCTCAGTATGTAGGAATTATGGCTGCTGCCTGGATAATGTGCACACATCTTCCTGATATGTTGCCTGTGGTCACATACCACTGTATCTTAAGGGTATGGTATCCCTTCCTACTTGAGAAAACCCCTGGCTGTCAAGAAGCTACTTTAATGGCCACATGTGTGCAGTCTATTAAGCCTCACACCTTTGGAAAACATGCCACACTGCCGAATTCTTTACACACTTTCAATCAAACCGGCATTGTTGTCAATAAATGGAATGTATTCATGCACATGCCTGAACAGGGCAGCAATTACTCCCTTGATGTTGTAGCTGAGAGAACCCACACTGCTGAGGCCTGGGGGACCCCCAAGGTGAAAGAATTCACAGCCACTGTTACCTTCCAGGCCTCAGCTGACATCCATCTAAATAAATAGATGTGATGTCGGCAGCCAGCATGTCACAGGTTTTTTTTTTATTCATTCAAGGGTTGTGGACACCACTGGCTAGGCCAGAATTTATTTCCAATCTCGAATTGCCCTTAAGAAAGTGGTGGTGATCTGCCTTCTTGAACCTCTACAGTGCATGTGGTGTAGGTACCTCCACAGTGTTATTAGGGAAGAGTTCCAACATTTCAACCCAGTGACTATGAAGAATATATTTCCAACCCAAGATGAGGTATTAATTGGAGGATAACTTATATATACAAGAACAAAAGAACAAAGAACAACCCAGCACGGGAAACAGGCCCTTCGGCCCAACGAGCCCGCACCGCCGCATCCTCCTACACCTAATCTGCCCTGCGTGTCTGCGAGTGGAACCCCTAACTTAGCCAGATTCAGGGGAGAATAGTGTCAATTTGGTAAATCAATCAGCCTAAGAGCACATCTTTAGGGTGCGGGAGGAAACCGGAGTGCCCGGAGGAAACCCACGCAACCACAGGGAGAATGCGCAAACTCCCACAGACACAGGCCCAAATCCATGTATCTGCACAGCTAGCAGTGCTAGTCACTGAGCTGTTGCGGCGCCCGTCTACCGGTCCAGGATCAAGCACACACACCGACACGAAGTACTAGGCCACTCCCGGAACCTCCAAGAGCAGCCCACGCACGACCCACTGTGTGCATGCCCCTCGTTTGACAACAAGGTGGACCTCCACCTGCGGAATAAAAGACAAAAACGTTAACATATAAGTCTGCTTTTCCGGTGTCTCCCGAGGCTCTGACCCTATTTAATACCCCCTACTATAACCCTCCATCCTCGTTTCGCTCATGTGTCTAAGTAAACCTTAAACGAGTCCAACGTTCCTGCCTCCACCACCCTACTCGGTAGCGCGTTCCATACCCCCACGACCCTCTGCGTGAAGAACCTTCCTCTCACATCCAAATTATACTTCTCCCCCCTCACCCTTAGATCATGACCTCTCATAATTGTACCCAGCCTAGGGAGCAGCCTCTCACTATTGACTCTATCTATTCCCTTCAGTATCTTATATACCTCTATCATGTCTCCCCTCAATCTCCGTCTTCCCAAGGAGAAAAGTCCCAGTTTCTCCAACCTTTCCTCGTAACTCAGTACTTCCATGCCAGGCAACATCCTGTTAAACCTCCTCTGCACCCTCTCCAGAGTCTCCACGTCCTTCCGGTAGTAAGGCGACCAGAACTGGACGCAGTACTCCAAATGCGGTCTAACCAACGTTCTGTATAACTGAAGCATTAGACAGCAGCTCCTACACTCTATACCCCTTCTTATAAAGGCTAGCATTCCGTAAGCTTTCCTCACAACCTTCTCCACCTGCGTCGCAACCTTCATAGACTTGTGAACCTGCACTCCCAGGTCCCTCTGTATTTCTATACTCCTAATTGGTCTACCTTTTATCACGTAGCTCCTCTCTGCATTATTCCTTCCAAAATGCATCACCTCGCATTTGTCAGGATTAAATTCCATCTGCCACCTATCCGCCCAATGTACCAACCTATCTATATCCTGTTGTATCACCTGACATTCCACCTCAGTATCCGCCAACCCTGCCATCTTGGTGTCATCCGCAAACTTGCTGATCACACCACCTACGCTCTCTTCCAAATCGTTTATGTATACTACAAAGAGGAGAGGTCCCAGTACTGAGCCCTGCGGCACACCACTGGTCACTGGCCTCCAGCCCGAAAAGGTCCCCTCCACAACTACCCTCTGTCTCCTATTGCCCAGCCAGTTCTCAATCCACCTAGCTACCTGTCCTTGTATCCCATGCGCCTTAACCTTTTCTACCAGCCTACCATGAGGGACTTTGTCAAACGCCTTACTGAAATCCATATAGATGACATCAATGGCTCTCCCATCGTCAACCGTTTTTGTCACCTCCTCAAAGAATTCTACCAGATTCCTAAGGCAAGACCTCCCTCTAACAAAGCCATGTTGCATATCCCTAATCAGATCGCAACGCTCCAAATGCTCATACATCCTACCCCTAAGTATTTTTTCCATTAATTTCCCTACCACCGATGTCAAACTCACCGGCCTATAATTTCCAGGGTTATCCCTGCTACCTTTTTTGAACAGTGGTACCACATTTGTTACCCTCCAGTCTTCTGGGACCTCACCTGTGTCCAAAGAAGAGACAAAGATTTGCGCCAGAGGCCCAGCAATTTCATCTTTCACTTCCCGAAGCAGCCTGGGATAAATACCATCAGGCCCCGGAGCTTTATCCGTCCTTACGCTATCTAAAAGCCCTAGCACTTCCTCCCTCGTAATAGATATTTCCTGCCACTGATCCACAGCTCCCTCCAAGACACCGCACGACTCCGAACCCCTCTCCTTCGTAAATACCAACGCAAAGTATTCATTTAGGATCTCCCCCATTCCCTCCGACTCAATACATAGCTCCCCACTTTTGTCACTAAGAGGACCAATTTTCCCTCTAACTACTCTCTTGCTCCTAATATAGGAATAAAATGCCTTTGGATTTTCCTTAATCCTATCAGCCAAAGCCATTTCATGCCCTCTCCTCGCCCTTCTAACTCCCCGTTTTAGCTCCCTCCTACTCTCTCTATATTCCTCCAGCGCACTCTCCGTACCCAGTTGTTTCGACCTAACGTACGCATCCCTCTTCTTCCTCACCAAGTCTTCGATACCCCCTGTAATCCACGGCTCTCTAATCCTACCTTTCCCATCCGTCCGCTTAACCAGAACATGCCTCTCCTGCAACATTTTCAGTTTGCCCTTAAAAGCCTCCCACTTGCCAACCGTGGACTTGCCAGCTAACAGTCCCTCGCAATCAGTGTCCTTCAGCTCCCTCCTAATCTGGCTATAGCGCGCCTTCCCCCAGTTCAGCACCCTCCCCTTCAGACGGCACTCATCCCTTTCCATTTTTATCCTAAAGTAGACAGACTTGTGATCACTGTTAGCCACATGTTCGCCTACCTCTACCTCACCCACCTGCCCCGGCTCATTACCCAACACTAAATCCAGTATAGCCCCTTCCCTAGTCGGGCTAGTTACATACTGCTCTAGAGACCCTTCCAAAACACATTTTACAAACTCCTCACCCTCCGTACCCCCAGCTCTAGGCCCTTTCCAATCCGCTCCAGGAAGATTAAAGTCACCCACTACAACCACCCTAATCTTCCTGCACCTATCCAAAATGCCCCTGCAAATGCCTTCCTCCACTGACCTCGGGCTGTTGGAGGGCCTATAGTATACCCCTAGCATCGTAATCTCTCCCTTTTTATTCCTCAACTCCACCCACAGCGACTCAATCCCTAATTCCTCCATATTGTCCTCCCTCTGCACTACTGTGATGTTTTCCTTTACTAACAGTGCCACCCCTCCACCTCTTTTTAACCCTCCTCTGTCGCACCTAAAACACTTATACCCAGGAACAGCTGCCAGTCCTGCCCTTCACGTAACCACGTCTCTGTTACAGCCACCACATCTAACTTCCTCACAAACATCAAGGCCCTAAGCTCATCCGTTTTTCCTGTCACACTCCTTGCATTGAAACAGACACAGTTCAACCCACCAGTGTCCCTTGGAACCTCCTTCTCCCTGATAATTTTCCTTTCACCCAACTCTCTCCCAGCCACATCCCCACCCCCCCTCCCTATTAGTTTAAACCATTCCTAAACACACCAGCTAACCTCCCTGCTAAGACATTAGTTCCCCTCCCATTCAAATTCTCTCCACCCCTCCTGTACAGTTGCCCTTCTCTCATAAATACCTCCCAGTGGTCTACAAAAGTGAAGCCCTCTATCCTACACCAATCCCTCAACCATGCATTCAGCTGCATGATCTCGTCATTCTTTGCCCTGCTGGTACTTGGCAGCAACCCAGAGAATGCCACCCTGGAGGTCCTGCTCTTCAGTTTGGACCCCAACTCCCTAAATTGCTTATGGACATCTACCCTACTCCTCCTTCCTATGTCCCCCTCCCCTATGTGTATTATTACCTCTGCCTGGGTCCCCTCCCCTTTCAAAATTCCCTCTACCCTTTCTGTTACGTCCTGTACCCCTGCTCTAGGGAGGCAGACCACCATCCTGGAGTCACGCCTCTGCCCACAGAACCTCCTGTCGATGCCTTGGACCCTCCCATCCCCTACCACTATCACCTTGCCAGCCCCCTTCTGTCCCTCTAAGTCATTCTGCCCCCCCTGCCTATCCTTTTGTGCCCCTATCGATGAATCTTGGGGGCCACTGGGGAGGCCGGGGGACCATGACCACTCTTCTTCTTCCTCTTTTTCTGCCTAACAGTTATCCACTTGAGTTGTGCTCTTCAGCCCTTGGGACCTCTTCCTGCTCATGGTTCTTAGACATTATCTCCTCGTTTTCCCTGACCAGAAACGCATCCTCCAAACGCTCCTCGAGTTGCCTGACCCGGGCCCTCAAGCGCTGCAGCTCTAAACATTTAGCACAGATGTGGACCTTGGGGAGACGTGACGCCACCAAGAGCTCCCACATGCGGCACCTAACACAGCTTATGTTCCTCCCCATAGCCCCTGCCATGTCCCAACCTCCTGTATGTGGCAAAAGGTAGAAAACTTCAACTCACCTTCTCTAAGCCTACTCTCGCCTAAGCCCAGCGAGCCAAAGCCCTTCTCACTCAGCTCCCACTCACTCCGCTGCCCGCTCCCGACGCTGCCCGCTGTATGCCGCTACCTCCTTTTTTATAACCCCCGCTCCCCCTTCCTGACAATCCCCTCGCCTAACTTCCGGTACGGAAGTAAACTACACTCTCACATACCCCGCGAACCGGAAATACAGTCACAAAGTGATTCCAGTAAATCAGGTACTCACCACAGCCACAGCCACCAAGTACACTGCTCCATATATGGTGGTGTTCCCATGTATGTGCTGCCCTTGTCCTTCTAGATGGGGATTGCTGTGACTGACCCCATGAACAAGTTTTCACAGGCACTGGCCCTCTGTTGTCGATAACTATGCCAGCCTTGCCTGGTAGATTTTATTGGCTGGATATTGCCATCTGCTCCACCGAACAGCTGGCTTCTTTCCCTGTATCAGCTTAAGCACCAACTCCTACAGGATGAAAAAGTTCAGAAAGGCAAAAGCAAAGAAACACCCTCTTCTCCACCCCAGCAAACTCCCAGATATCCACCCAGACATAAGCTGTACTTGTTTGCAAACTGTATCAAACTTCATTTTGCCACTGTGTTTATACTACTGAACTGGAGCTACAGATTAACATAGCTAGTTAACTACGCAGCTACTCTCAATAGAGAGTGTTTACACTTCCTAAGGCTGGAAAAACTTATTTGGCTTACACAGTACTTTCCAGTTACTCCTAACTTGAGACGAGGCTAGAATTTTTCAAGAACAAGATTAACACATTGAAGTCTCTCACTCATCGAACTTCGAGGTACCCATTTAGTCACAAGCTGCACTTGTTTCCAACTAGTGGAGTTAATTTCATATAAATACTTCAAGTGTATCTTCTCTCGTCATTAGAATTGCTCCTATTGCTAAACACTTGTCCCAATAATTCATTCTTTCGTTGGAGGATGTGTACAAATTTCTGATTGCATCCAGTTGAGAATCTGTCTGCATGGTTTTCTATCCAGATTGAGCCTTTTGATTAATGCCTCTTGTCTTTTCATACTAGTCATGGTTTTACTGAGTAACTGTTGTATTTCAATAATATGTCAATGATTGAATTGTCAATGGTATCTGCATTATGGGGCTTTACTTAAAGAAACAATATCTACACTTCTAGGACTCCTTCTTTATGCTTTGTGCGACCGATATTTTATGAGTTTAGGAAATATTCACCCTTATAAGGCTTCAAAATAAGGAAACATCGTCAGTGTGCAAGTAATTTGCATCCTGATATTGGGGAACAATTGCCATGATTACTTTAATCAAAGTATGTGATAGTCTCATCTCAATGTTTAATTCAATGTAGGAATACCGCACTGCTGACTAATTAATTGTAACCATTACAAGCAAAAGCTGTTTACTACTGTCAGTGATAAAGTGAGAGACCAAGGTGAAGTGTCAAAGTTAGACATGGAAAACATAACCTCAGAGGGGAAAGAGATGAAGTAAAAGATACATAATGAATAAGTGATATGAAGTTTGGTTTTATAAGTCTGGAAATTATAGGAGGAAGGAAGTCAGAAACAAATAAGGAGTTCCACAATTCGAATATTGAAGAAAAAAAAACAGCTGCTGTGTGAGTTAATACAAATAGGCTTTTTTGGCAGTCATTTTTCTCTCCAAAGCACTCCTTGACGGAAACTTGGTGTGGTATATTTCCATGATTGCTAGCTGCACATCAGTGACTCAGCTAGTCGTGTTTAGATACGGATAGTGGCTGTCAGTCACTATTGGTGAAACAATTACGTCACAATGAAACCCTATAGTGCTGTCCTCAGCCCACATCCCCAACCATCACATTACAACCAGGAACTTGCTGAACTGTGATTCGATGAGCCCATTCCTAGTTGAATAGAAAACTTGGTAGCATAACAATAACACTTATATTTATTAGTGCCTTTAACATAAAAGATAGGATTCTCTCAAAAAGAATCTAAGTGCCGAATTCATGTAAAAACTGGAATAAATCTTGTTTTTTTTTGGTGGGATTTTCAAAATGAATCTCCCACACTGTGCACTGCAGCCTGCCCTGTTGTGAACATCATTAAAAAACAAAAGATGGGGTCTATTCCCACTGGAGAGGCCGGCAGCATTGTGAAGATTGGCATATGTGCAATAGCCTTGCACTGCTGGCCTCCCAATCACTGGCCAGGTCAATCACTGGCCAGGCCCATTACCCTGCAATGCTCGCGTGTGGCCCTCCCACACTCTCATCGCTGGCCTCCCTCCCTCCCTCTGTCACCACTGAGTGCAGAATGGCAGCGGGACACCCCCACCATCACAGATCTCCTCTCTAGAGGCCCCACCCCTATAGGCAATGCCCCCCTTTGGCTCCAACCCTTGGCACTGCCTGAAGCCTGGTGGCAATGCCAAGGCGTCCCCTGCTCATTGCCACTTTGTCCCTTGTGCAGTGCCGGGGAATAGACTGGCACTGCTGAGTGGGCAATGCCTCTTCGGATGAAGTGGGGGAAGAAGAAGATAAAAAAGGGGAAGAAAAAGCACAGCGTTGATGAGCAGGATACGAGGGCTGCCCTTATTAATGCAAGATTCATTCAGGTTGCATTAAGAGAGTGATGCCTGAAACAAATACTTTTTTGGGGGGCACTCCCTTGCCCCAATTTCCTGGGGAGGCCTCTATGGCCCCCGTCACTCCAGTGCGGTCAGGCCACCAGCAACACGCTAGTGGGGAGGTGTTGTAAACCCCACTCGAGTGAAACACTCCTGGTAGGGTGAGGAGATGATAGTTGACTTGAAGACGTCGGTTCAGGGTCCGCTAATTATATTAAAATCCTCATTTAAATAATTTTGTTTTCTCCACGCCCATTTCGGCTGTGGAGCTAACGATGCCAGAAAGTCAGCAATCAGAGACACATGGAGGCTGTGGCACCCAGCGGGAAGCCCGCTACATGACTTCTGCTTGGGTTTCCTGAACTGCTGCACTGCTAAAAGAAAGCAGTGGGCTGGGAGAATCATTCCCAACATCTCACGGCAATTCACAGGAGCATTATAATACTAAGCATGACACCAAGCCACTAAAGGAGATACAAGCCACTAAAGGAGATGTTGCAACTGTACACTACTCTGGTGCGGCCGCACTTGGAGTACTGTGTGCAGTTCTGGTCCCCACATTACAAGAAGGATGTGGAGGCTTTGGAGAGGGTGCAGAGGAGGTTTACTAGGATGTTGCCTGGTATGGTGGGGAGGTCCTATGAGGAGAGACTGAGGGATTTGGGGTTGTTTTCGTTGGAAAGAAGGCGGCTAAGAGGGGATCTTATTGAAACATATAAGATGATTAGAGGTTTAGATAGGGTGGATAGTGATAGCTTTTTTCCTCGGATGGAGAAAGCTAGCACGAGGGGGCATGGCTTTAAATTAAGGGGGGGTAGCTACAGGACGGATGTCAGGGGTAGGTTCTTTACCCAGCGGGTGGTGAGGGATTGGAATGCCCTGCCTGCTGCAGTTGTAAATGCGCCTAGTTTGGGGGCGTTTAAGAGATCTGTGGATAGGTTTATGGACGAAAAGGGATTGGTATAGGCTAGTGGGTCATTGTTTTTGTAACTGGTCGGCGCAACATCGTGGGCCGAAGGGCCTGTTCTGCGCTGTAATGTTCTATGTTCTATGTTCTATGTTAAGTCATATAGCCAGCGTTTTAGTCAAACAGGTATGTTTTAAAAGGTATTGTAAAAGAAGAAAGCAAGTTGGAGAGGCTGCGGGGTGTAAGCTCAGAATTCCAGAACTTGGTGCCTAACTGAAGGCATGGCCACCAATGGTGGAACAATTATAATTGTAAGAGGCTCAAACTAGTGGAGCGCAGATATCTTGGAGTATTGTGGAGCTGGAAGAGATTGCAGACAAAGGGAAAGGATTAAGCGAATGGGATCGAAGGATATGGGGGAGAGGCCGGGTCAGACTATTGACTTGGAAGACCAGCCATGATCATAATGAATGGCCAAGCAGGCTCAAAGAGCTGAATGGCCTCCTCCTGCTCCTGTTTTTTTATGTTTCTCTGCCAATGGAGTGATTTAAAATCAAGGAAAGGAATTTGAAAATCACCGAGTTGCTTGACCAAGAGCTAATGTAAGCCAACATACAGAGGGCAAGCAGGGAGTTAAGGCATAGCCAGCACAGCTTTAGATGACCTCAAATTTACGGAGGGTAGAATGTGGAAGTCCAGCCAGGAGTACACTGGAATAGTTAATTCTAGGGGAAAGGACTACACAGATGAAGGTTTCAGCAGCAGATCAACTGATACAGGGCAAAGTTCAGCAATCTTATCGAGCCAATTAAAGTGACTCTCTAAGAGTCAGCGCACATACACACACTCACATATCACCTGCCATCTGAAAGTGCTGAGAATGCTACTATCAGCATCAGCATTGAGTAATGTTCAGCTTAAAAACCAATGATTTGCTCGGGGAATCCTGTCACATCTGCTTCCAGACAGAGCATAGCTGTCTCTATTTCTACACTACCCATTAGTCAAAGGAGAGAACCAATTCTGGGGATCAAAAATAGTTTTTGTTCTACCATTAGTTTAAAGATTGGAATTGCTAATTTAATCAGGACGGATACATGTGATTCACAATAATGGATACAGAAGTTCCTCTCTATATTAAAGCCTTTGCAAGAGTTAATGGTGTGTTAATTTTTAGCAACTTGGCATTCAGCCATTAATGAAGTTGTTGCTGTATTTTGCTCACGCTTCTCAAATTCATCCTGGAAAAAAATCTATGATGATAGGTACTAAGGTGCAGTGAGTAATATGTCACGATGGCCCTCCGTTGGTAATCGATGGTCTTTCCACTACAGCACTTCTATCTGCTGTATTACTGGAATTAGCACTTGTAGAGATTTGCTGACAAGTCTGGGTGGGTTTCTTTGACAAATAGAAAACCCCCGCAGACTTGCTGACTTCAGAAGTAACGGAATTTATTCTGCAAGTGGCACTGGTGCAGATTTTGGGTTTCTCTTATTGATTTTTGGAGGTAAATGCAGATGGGGAAAGGGGCTCATGGTGCCAATGTAAAGGCTCAGAACACTGGGAACAATGCCTTGATGCAGCGAAGTGCAGCTGACTAGAAGATGCTATTTATGCTTCCAGTGGGCCCTGGAATGAGCCAGTGCATTGAAATTAATGGCCACTGGCATTAGATGACTACAAATTGTACTAGAGCACACCTCCTCTGCCAGAATGGCAAAAAGATCTTTCATAGCCTCTTAGGGAAGCACCATCCCCAGCGAAACTGCTATTCCAACATCTGTATGTAGCTCATCCTCCGTCTATATACCCTTCATTCCCTGTAGTGCAACTTTCTTACATCTCCCTCTGCAGCCTTGTGCCACTTCCCCATCACAATTTTGTTCCAATCAAAGAGTGGTTGGTTGTTTGCTGGACTGCTTTGTTCCAGTGGGAAACAGGGGGTGATCCAGGGTTTGGAGGCAGGCAAGAGTGGCCAATGTATTTGTTTCAGGCATCACTCCATCAATGCAACTTGAATGAACTTTGCATTAATAAGGGCAGCCCTCGTATCCTTCTCATCAACTGCTGTGTTTTTTCTTCCCCTTTTTTGTTATCTTCTTTTTCCCCTGCTTCACCCAAAGAGGATCTGAGCTCTGCACCTTGGCTAGTTCCAAACCCTGCTGTTGCACAACGTTGTGTAGAGCACATACACCAAGACCTTTCTGAACAACCTGGCTATGTTCATTCTGATGGGCATTTTATAATCTACCTAAAAAGTATCCTCAACATGCAGATAGCGTGTTCAATGACACATCCGGTGGTAATGTGACTTTCACCAGAGTATTGTCGGGCTGGTTTCTGACTTGTATTATGGGTCAACTTGGAAATAATTATCCCTTGTGATCCAACAACCATATTTTAAGTCTGCTTGCAGGCCTGCTTGTTACAGGAATAAAGCATCAAGGCAGGCATCTATTAATTTTGAACTCATGAATATCGTTTTTTGGTTGCACACTAGCTGCACCTTGATGGAGTGAAAGTCTCTGTAGTTAATGGAAATCCCTGATCGTTCCAGGATTAACCATATTCCCTCATGTACAATCGATGAGGTATTCCACCTGTAGGAAGCCAGTCGGAGCAGCAAATCTGTGTTTGCTTCTTCTGATTGACATTATCATAGACAACATTCACAAAAGTGCCAACCCTTCCAAAGAAGCCATGAGGCACATGACCTGCGTTGCCAGTAGGGAGGAGGAAGGAATGTGCTTGGGGGCAGCATCCAATCTAGTACACTGGTGTTGGCTCAAACTCTAGTCAAGGAAAGTCTGGATAACCATTCCAGCACCACGGACAGTCTTTGTGCACCCACAGGAGGAAGCGATATATTATCGCTAGACTGTTAATCTGGAAGCTTAGCTAATGTTTTGGGGACCCAGGTTCAAATCCTGCTATGGCAGATGGTGGAATTTGAATACAATAAAAATATTTGGAATTAAGAATCTATGATGACAATGAAACCACTGTTGATTGTCAGAAAAAACAATCTGATTCACTAATGTCCTTTTGAGAAGGAAATCTGTCATCCTCACCAAGTCTGGTCTACTTGTGACTCCAGAACCACAGCAATGCGGTTGATTCTTAACTGCCCTCCAAGGACAACTAGGGAAGGGCAATAAAATGTTGGCCAGCCAGTGAAGTCCCATGTCCCAAGAAGAAATAAAAAAAAGAAACTTGGAACTCAGATGTAACTTTTACTGGGTGTTTAAAAAGTTAAAAATGCCAATGGTTTCTGACAATCTATTAGATGTAAAGACTCAGCTAAAACTTGTGGAAATGTGTTGGTTTGCTAAGAAAATGTACTCTCAAACTTTGTTTATAAAACTAATCAATCAACCTGAATTGCTGATCAAGCAGAAGCCAGTGAATAAACAATTGAGTTCAACTGAATTAAAAATGAATTTCAGCAAAATCATGGTAAATAAATAAGAGGCACATCCCCACTGAATACTTTTTGAAATGGCCTGACAAAATAACGAAAATGGAAATGTAATTCTTCAACTGAATAATTGTATTGGTAAAAAATAATTGCTAATCATGTCCACAAACCACTTTCTCCCCAGATTTGAACTCATTTACAGTAGTTCTGCAGTACTCCAGCACTGCAGAAACGATTCAATTAACCTTAGACGAACAGTACAGAAAGGCCAATCTTTGGTTATTAAATGACAAAATTGTGCTCTAGTCAGGGGGGAGGCAATGGCCTAGTGGGATTATTGCTCGACTCTTCGTCCAAAAACTCAGCTAATATTTTAGGAAGCCAAGTTTGAATCCCGCCATGGTGTGCCTGATCTCTGATCTCACTGCCGCCTTACGGAATTATCCCCATATTCCATAATTCTTTTAGCATTCATAGTATCGACCTGACTTGAATGGATGAATGACAGTGTATCCAGAGCTCTCTGGGAAAGAGAATTCCAAAGATTGACGAACCTTCAGAGAAGAAATTTCTCATCTCTGTGCTAAGTGGTTGATGCCTTGTTCTGAAAGTGAGACCCTACAAACTTGATTGTTTACCAGAGGAAATATTTAATCAACGCCTACCATGGCAAGCCAGCCTATTCTACTCAATGTCTCTTCACGTGACAATCCCGCAGCCAAAGAACTGGTTTAGGAACCATTTGCTGCATTCTCTGTCAGGTCAGAATGTCCCTCCCCACAGGTAAGGAGACTAAAACCAGACACAGTATTTTAGGTGTGGCTTCACCAATATCTTCCTTATATCATTGAAATAAGATTTATTCCTATCTCCAAATCCTTTGAAAAGAAAGCAAATATTCAACTTTCCTCTCTAATCACTTGCTGCACCAGCAGGTCCATTTTGTGATTCACATACAAAGGGGGCAATTCTCCCAGTCCACTGCGATGCATTAGGCATGACCTCCATGAGTCTGTCGGATTTCCAACACCATCTGCTCCGTACCACAAATTGGCATGAAGCTGTATAATTTACTTAAATGATGATTTGCATTTAAGAAGTGGCCCAGGACTGAAGTCTCTGGGTCTGCTTGAGTCTCTCCCCCTACCAGGTGTGTTGCACTCCAGCAAAGTTTACAACAGCTCCTCACTTCCGGGGTGCTAGCAGCCCGACTCCACTGGAGTGAAGAGGGAGCATGGAAGCCCCTGCCAGGAGTTTGGAGGTAAGGGGGCAGTGCTCCCTGGGCATTGACAGCCTGGCCCCCGGCACTGTCCAAGGCGCAAAGTGGAACTGCCGAAGGGACAAGATGCCCAAGGGAGCACTTGGCACTGCCTACCAGGCATTGGGCAGTGCCAAGGGGGTGGTACCAGAGTGAAGGCAGGATCTAATGGGGTTGGGGTTGTGGAGGCGGAGATCAAGGCGGGCCAGGTGTCGAGACTGGCCCGGACACGTCCTGGGGCCAGCAATCGGGCTGTGGGAGGGTTGGAGTAGCAGCGATGCAGGGGATGCGGGACTGGTCATCGATTGAGCTGGGCAGAAATCGGGAGGCCATGGCACATGAATTGATCTTGCCTTGTCGGATCGGTGCACGTGCAAAGGTCCACCCCACTGATTTTTTTGCATGATTCATGCCTGTTCATTCTGCAGTGCACAGATTCATATAGTAGATTCATTTTGAAAATCCTGCTGAAAAAAACAAAGGGATTTACTCCAGTTTTTATGCAAATTTGACACTTTGAAGTCTCTCTAAATACAAACATTTCTTAATTCTCCCATTCAATTTTTTTTAATCTAAATTACCAATGTGGAAAAATTTGCACTTCACCATGTAATAGTGCATCTGCTAGATTATTGCCCACTCACCCAATGGATAATTGATCCTAGAGGATTAACTTTGCAAGCAGAAAGTACAGAGGTGCCATGAGTGTCAAATACATTAAAACAAACTTTCATTCATTTAAGGTCTATAAATGGCCTTATTTGGAGTGGCAAGGCTGTACATTAAGAAGGCTTAGTGAATCAGGATTAGAAGGGCTCTGCTGAAAGACTATTGATAGTCATTGGCCCACTCAGATCCCTGGCTATACGAGTGACAATGTTGCTGGTATGTATGAATCTTGTGATAGCTGGGTGGAGGGTTCACAGTGCCATGTGCAATTGAAAAGGGGCCCAGGATCAGATCCATAGATGAAGGTCAAAGAAAAATAGATTCAATATCTACACGAGAAATAGGCATAATGAATATTCTGGTTAAAAAAAAAGAGATGAATGAAACAAAAGATAAAATGATGTAAAATTCTTCATTGTTACCAATTCTGTTCAAGTGACTTGTCAATAGCAGGAGACGTGGTCATGAAGATGCAATTAATATTTTCAAGAACATTTGACTGCAATTGTGGCCGTCTTCTCGTTTTATTTAAGAGCGTGACACTCTTTAATGGCATGTCACAGTGGTTGGGAATCACTGGAGTCTAGAAGACTCCTTTTTAACTTAATATGTAAGTAGCCTGACAAGGGAGCATATGCTACTGGATCCAATCATGGGGAATAAGCCAAAACTGATGCCATGATTAAATATAAGGCAATAGTGATCATAATATTATATGCTGCAAGATAATGATTAAGAAGACCTAAGGTAAAGGATTGCAGACAAGTTGACTTTGGGGGATTGAAAATAAAACTTGGGGGGAGAAATGGACAATATTGACAAGCCAACTGGTAACATTTAAAACTGCTTTCAAGAAAGTTCAGGAATAAAATATCTATTCTGCTAAAACCAAAACAAATGAAACACTAATGCAACATCATGAACAAATCAAGACTTAAGGAAAAAAAATGAGGATAAGTTAAATATATTCAATAAATAGGCTGAGATTTTGTGTTCCTGAATACATTGGGCACGTTTGGTAATGGGAGCAGATAGTATCCCGAAAATCACAAAGTCATCTTTTATGCCAGCATAAATGTCTGACATTATTGTCTGCTCCCCCTGCCAGTGACCGGGCACCTTTCCGGCATTCAGTGTTGAGAACATCATTGAATACATTCACATATAATGTATTTTGGCTTGAGAGCAGAATGGCATAAATGATGACTGACCTCCCAAGCATGCATAGGGTGGCATAGTATCATAATGGTTAGCATTGTTGCTTTACAGCTCCATGGACCTGGTTTCAATTCCCAGCTCGGGTCAGTGTCTGTGTGGAGTTTGCACATTCTCCCCGTGCCAGCGTGGGTTTCCTCTGAGTGCTCTGGTTTCCTCCCACAGTCCAAAGATGTGCAGGTTAGATGGATTGGCCAAGTTAAATTGTCCCTTAGTGTGCTGGGATGCGTAGGTTAGAGGGATTAGTGGGTAAAATACGGGGATAGGGTCTGGGTGGGATTGTTGTCAGGGCAGATTTGATGGGCCGAATGGCCCCTTTCTGCACTGTAGGGTTTCTGTGGTTCTATGGTTCATGCATCTAGCGAGCGAACAGATTTTCCGTAAGATGTCAGGTGAGTGCAGAACTCAGCAGTAAGAGGGTTGTATGTCTGGGCAATGTCTGGGCCCTGCCCACTGGCACTGTTGGGGCTGTGCCCAAGGGCAGTGCCTGGAGAAAGTGCTGGGGAAATGCCTGGGATGTGCCAGGGAGCAGTGCCAGGCGACAGTGCCAAGGGGGTTTCATGGTGAACTCCTTTTCTCGCAAAAGTCCAGGGTAGGCTATAATAATCATGCCTCAATTCTCAGCTAACAAAATTACTCGTGGAGCGGGTGAATCAGAGGCTGCCACACCAATACCCATTGTGGGACCTTTCCATTAGAGTATTTTTTCAAAGTTCTGGACTATGTGGCAGAGAAATCCACCATGGCTGTCAACAGCTTCAAAACCACTTTTCTCGCCCAACAACAGCCTTTACTGGTTTCTGGGAAAATCTCACCTATGGACAGCATGGGAGAACATAAGCAATAATGGAAAATGACTAAAAGACAAATTAATAAAATCAATAAAGGCAGCAAAGAGGAATTACGAAACTAAATTATCAAGGAACATAAAACAAAATACTAAATTATTTCACAAGCCTATATATAAATAAAATAAAACAAATTAAAGTGGGAAAGAACCACTTATTGATAGAAGGATAATATCATCAACAATGACAGTGAAATAGCCAAATTATTAAATACTTGCATTAGCATTTCCACAGCAAACAGGACAGGCAGACATGCCATTGAGTTTAGAAATTAGATTGTTGCATTTAAAATAAAAAGAAGCAAAACATTAAATAAATTAATTAATTTTTAAAAATGTCACATGAGGGTATCCCTGGTCTGGATGCATTATGTTCATAAATTTGTAAAAACTCTATTGAAGAGACAGCAGAGGCATTACTGCACATTTTAAATAATCTATCAGAAGGAGGTGGAGAAACAGAGGACTGCCAGAGAGCAAATATATTTAAGAAGGGAGATAGAACATGTACAGGTAAATTTTAGTTTAACATTGAGGACTGGAAAATTAATGAAAGCCTTACTGAAGAAGTGAATAGAAGAAGTTAGAAGCCAAAAAATATGGTAATGAATAGTCACCATAGATTTGCAGAGTAAAAGTCTTGCTTAACCAACTGCATTGAATTTTTTAAAGAGTATCATTTATTTATTTATTAGTGTCACAAGTTGGCTTTCATTAATATTAGAACAAAGTTACTGTGAAAATCCCTTAGCTGCCACACGCCAGATAAGCTGAGGGAGAATTTTAGCATAGCCAATTTACCTAACCAGCACATCATTGGACTACTGGACATCCTGGTACTGTCCACTACATACCATAACTGTGCCGGGTGCAGTGCCAAGAGAGTGAGGCTTGAGTGGATGTTGAGCCCATAGAGATGGGAAAGGGATGGGAAGGCGGAATTAACTCTGCAGATGGGGGTGGTCGGAGAGAGGGGGAACTCTGCAGGGATGGTAATCAAGGTGGGAGGGAGGGATCTCTGCAAGCAAGGCAATCGGGGAGGAAAGGAACTCCGAAGGAACGTTGATTGGGCGGAAAGGGGTGCTTAGGCAGGGAGGAAACTCTGAAAATGGAGGTAATTGGTGGGGGTATAGAAGAACCCTGTAGAAGAGGGTGATTGGCAGGGGGAATAGAGGAACTCTGCAGATGAGTGTGAACGGTGGGAAATAGAGGAACTCTGTAGATGAGGGTGATCGGCAGGGGGAATAGGGGAACTCTGTAGATGAGGGTGATCAGGAAGGGATGGTATTCTGCAGATGGGGACAGTTGGCTGGATCATCCAATGTTGATGGCGCGTGTTGGGGTTAATAGACCGGCAAAGGGAGTGTTTGGTGGCAGCATTGTGGAGGGGGGATCTAATAGCTGTGGATTGAGCAGCACAGGAGATGATCTCCGTTGGGTGGAGTCCTGATGTCTATGGGGTGGGTGGGGGGAGGTGGCAGGAGATCTCTTGGAGATTGGGCATTCCAAGTGCTCTGCAACCAACTTCACCACTGAGCTCAAGCTCCACCCCAACTGCTGGTGAGAATCTTATCCTCGCTCTTTTTTTTTGCACCAAGTGTCATAAGATTGCAACTGACAGCTCACCCAAAAAAAAAATTGTTCAACACTCTTCTGTTTTCTCAGTTGTTTGGCCCTTAAGATAGTGGAATTTTCTCAAAAAAATTCTAATTGTAAAACGGGTGAGAAATAGGGAGGTTTCTTCACTCATTTCTTTTTCAGTGATATAAGTGACACAAATTTACAGCGTTCTGTGCATAACAGAGACTGTAATGTAATTCTTATCAGTGGGGGGGTGGGGGGGTGGAGCCTCAGCTGCCGAGCTGTAGGGGCACCATTGCACAGGCACCCTTATCTCCCAGTCTACTGTATATATTATGTACACGGAAAATCTGTCATTCCACCCCGTACTGCACCCCATAGACATCACCTGCCCCTTAGATCATTGCCCTGGCCCTCACCCCCGGTCACCACTCTAACTGACTTCACCCCCCCAATTACCACACCGAACATCGTAAAGCCCCCACCTTCTCCCACTTTTGCCATCTGAGCCAATTCCAAAACCCAATCGCCGCCCTGAACATTGCCCCCCCTGATCGCAGGTCGATTACTACCCAATGACAGCCCAGGCCAATCAGTCCAATCAAGTCAATGCTCCTAACTATACTATCCCTGATTACCACAACATTTCTCTTTTTTCTTCCCTCTTGTATGGCTCCCTGTATACAGTGCTGCGATCAGTTTGCTTATCCTCCCTACAGCCCCCTTTCTCATCCACACAGGGACCAACAACATTGAACCTGTCAGACAAGGACAAAGGCTGAGGCTCCTGCAACCCTACCTCATGGATCCCTCTACCTGCCTCACTCACATTTATACCCTCCTGATGCTGACCACTTGCCGAATTCAAGATAGTTAATCTAAGGGATGTGACTGCCTCCTAAAACACAGCGTCCAGTATGTCTCCCCCTCCCTGATATGTCGCAGTGTCCAAAGCTCAGACTCCAGCTCCAAATCTGAGCCACGGCTCCTTGAACAACCAACATTTACTACACTCCTCGTACTACTACTAGGAACTACAATGGTGTCTACCAGCTCCCATATCATGCAGGTAGAACACATCGCCTGGCCATCCATCTCTATTTTATTCAATTAGTTTTTATTTTTTTAACATTTTCAACTTTTTCTTAGCTTCTTGATGTATAAAATATTTATCCTTATTACCTTTAAGCTGAAAGCAATTTAGAATAGGTAATTCAAATTAGCAGTTACTTACCAACCAACTGTTTTCCTGTGACATTACTCCTGATTGGTTTTCAAGTTAGGCCTGCTGCCTCAGTACATGTGTCCTTCACAGGTCTGGCTGCTTCTGCTCCCGGAAGCTGACTGAAGGCCCTGAGCTTACCTCTCCAGCCTCTCCTCAGTGTTGTGTATCCCTCGCAGGCCCGGCTGTCTCTGCTTCCATAAGATGAGTGAAGGCCCTGCGCTCGGCTCTCTATTTATTGTTGCTTCATTGCAGTATGTTCTTCACAGGTCTGGCTGCCTCCCCTTCTGGAAGCTGAGTGAAGACTCCGAGCCTAACTCTCCTTGGTACAGCATGTCCCTCGCAGGTCTGACTGTCTCTGCTCTTGGTGGGTGAATGAAGGCCCCGAGCCTGTGTCGTGGTTCCCCAAGACGACAACTTATTTAACCCGATTGAAACAGAGAGTCTGAGTTGTAATCCTCCAAGCAATGGACTTTATTTCCAGTACAACAGAAATAAAGCCGGGATGTCCGGAACACTCCAACGAGCCATCGGCTTACAGTCTTTTTAAGCACATTTCAGCTCCATACCTCAAGATCCTTATCTCGCTTTTACGACCCACTGACCCTTTATCTGTCTTGCTTGAGATTGATCACCCCCTGTTTCCTCTCTTTTCTTCTTGAAACCATGGTGGTTATATCCCTTGCTTTTATCTTTACAACTCTGCTTGTACACTAATAGTGGTTTAGCTGACTTAGGCCGAATGTGAAGAAAACATGCTCACTTTATTACTTTCTTTTTATTACGGTCAATCTCAAGCTGGACAGCTGGGTTGTGTCCATTGTCCCCTAAGGGACTATTGGTTGCATTTGCTAGTAAGTAACTGCTATACTGCTGCTCTGGGCCTCCTGCTTTGATCACATTTGCTACACTTGATTATATTAGGTTACAAATCAGCTATACTTGATTACCCATCCTACCCATCCTAATTCTACTTCAAGGAAGACATTCTAATACTATCCTTGCTTCCGTATTTCATATCCAGTTTAGGCACAATTATTCAGTACAAATTCTCTAAGTACTAACATGCTTACATATTGAGTACAAATTTCCTTACATATCCCCCCTTTGAGACTATCCCCTAGTCTCATTCCAATTATCAAGGCCAGCGCAGATAGTCCCCCTGTTTGACCCCGTTCACATGCACATATTTAATCACACTTGCAGGCAACGTGGGGGAGCCAAGTACTTTGGTCAGGGATTAATGTCCCCATTCTAGTCTTATCATGGCTTGTCTAGCAAAAGTCCGAATTTTTAGGTTGCTCCCCCAGATTGCCTGCTCCTAACAGTCATCAGCCAAAAACCTTCCCACCCTTGTCTAGGGAAGGGAAAAAGACTGATTCCTGTGTACAGACTAAGTCTCTTGGTCTCCGTAGGCATCGGTGAGGTTGTAGAACGATCCTCCACTAGTGCAGCTATTTCGCAAACTGACAAGTTTCAATTTCAACCAGGGTCATTGTGAATTCATCCAGCGGGGGCAGTTCAATGTTTCCCCATTCCTTAGTTGTTCCTCCCGAACGTGGGTTGCCTGTTACTTGTGTCACCATTTGTCGCACTGCCAATCTAGCAAGGAGGGATCTCAAGACAGGTAAAAAACAGCAAAATATTAATCCCAGGATGGTTATTGTCATGGCTGTCACAACTCCAGCTTTAGCGAACCAGGCCCCCCATCTTCCTAACATATTGTCCAGCCAATTCCATACCCCATGCCCGAACCCAGCATTCTCCTTCACCTCTCTCCTGAGATTTTTCAGCTTATTCATGGCCTGTGTGAATGACCCCTCTGGGTCAGTGTTATTAGGGATAAATGTGCAACACTGGTCCCCAAACATAACACACACTCCTCCTTTTTCCGCCAGAAGCCAATCTAATGTTTTATTCCCCTACCTCCCCGATTCTGCATCTCTATGCTCTCTACACTCCATTTTCCTTTACTGTGGGTCAAGGAAGTCCCTGAGGGAAATAGTCTCCAAATCCCAGGTGGGGAAAGAGGCCCCTTCCCCTTCCCCACCTCCCTTGGTGCCTTGGCTAACAAGTCCAGGCTGGATACTTGCATCATCAGCCAGCTCATGCACAGAACCACTTTCACCATCCTCCGCTCCTTTTTTTCTGTTTTGGCTCTGTCTCTGTTCCCCAAGATTCCCCCTGTGTAGTTCTACTTCTTCCTCACTGCTACTCAAATCCAGATGATTGATGTTTTCAACCTCCCTTCTCTCCCCTGCCCCTGGTACCGTTCTGGTGCAATGGTTTAAGTGATACCACAATGTACTGCCTTCTACTTGTATCGCCGTGGGAGAAACTTTGGTCACTTCAAACGGTCCCTCTCGCCTCGGTTCGTTCCAACGCCTTCGAAACTTCCTGATGTATACTCGATCTCCAGGTTTGATCTGGTGTTCTGCTGCAGGACTCTCCTCTTCCTTGGCTTTTTCCTGTTCAAATATAGTTCTATGTATAATAGTTAATTGCTGTATATACTCTCTTGTGTCCTGATCTAAGCACTCCAATGAGGGGCCCCCTGCCCCCCTGATCTTTGGTACCAGCATTACTCTTCCTGTCATCATTTCGTGCGGACTCAAATGTGTGATTCTGTTTTCCTGACTTCTGTACTGCATTAAAGCCAATGGCAGAGCATCTATCCAGTTTTTCCCTGTCTCGCTGCAAATCTTACTTATTTTAGCCTTAAGAGTTCCGTTTGCCCTCTCCACCATTCCTTGGGACTGAGGATGATACACACATCCAAACTTCTGCTTTATCCGTAATGCTGAGAGAGTCTCTCTCAGCACCCTTCCGATAAAAGCAGACCCATTGTCGGAACTTAATTGCATGGGTATGCCAAACCTTGGAATAATTTCTTTTGACAGGAAGTTAATTACCGTTCCAGATCCATGATCTTCGGATGGCGTTGCTTCTATCCATCTACTGAATCTGTCAATAATCACCAGCATATATCTTTTCCCTCTTACCACCTTTCCCATATCCACATAATCCATGCATAAGTGTTTGAAGGGTCCTTCGGGAATGGGTATGTGCCCTATTGGGGCAGTAATGCCCTTTCTGATATTATTCTGAGCACACACCTCACACTGACTTAGTATGTAATCAATTGAGTTCTGTAGATATGGGGACCAAAATCCTTCTTTTTTGATCTTTCTGGTCACTTCCCCCCTTGCGCAGTGATCAACCCCATGTGCTTCGCTGATTAGTACGGTTAGTAGCGGTGTGGGTGCTATGATCAACCCCTCCCCATTTCTCCATATTTTATCTTGCTGTCCCTGTAAGGCTCCCCTATCCTTCCACATTGTCTGTTCAGCCACAGAGGCTTCTTTCTGCGCTTGGGCTACATCTTCTAATGTAATTTGGGGTTCGATGTTTCCCTGACCTGGCCCTGGATGCGATCTTGCTATTTCTACCGGGGCTATCGTAGCTTCGGCACATCCTGATGCCTCTTTAGCTGCCTTATCGGCTTTGGAGTTTCCCTGTGTAATGCTATCTGTTCCCTTTTTATGTGCCTGACACTTGATTATAGCTAGTTCTCTTGGATTCATCATGGCCCGTATTCATCATTTGCCCCACCGTCTGTGGTTTCGGAACTTTTAGTACTGCTTCTATTTGCTGTGAAGCTATCCCCTTGTGCCCTGCTGATATCTCTCTCCCCAAGTATTCTACTTTTTCCTGGCACAACTGCAGCTTTTTCCTGGATACTTTATGACCCCCTTCTGCTAATCTTTCCAATAGTTTTAAACTGTCCTTCCTGCATTGCTCTCTTGTCTCTGCGCATAATAATAAATCATCCACATACTGTATTAATGTTCCCTCCAACTGTATCCCCTCCAAATCTGCCCTCAACACCTGGTTGAATGCATGTGGGGAATGCTTGAATCCTTGGGGCATCCTGTTATACGTGTATTGTTTCCCTTCAAATGTAAATGCAAAGAGATACTGGCTTTCTTGAGCTAGCGGCACGCTAAAAAATGCTGAGCATAGGTCTACTATAGTGAACCATCTGCTTTCAGGCGGTATATTAGTCAACAGGGTGTAGGGGTTGGGAACCTCTACTGGCATGTCTTCCACTACCTCATTTACTGCCCTCAAGTCATGCACCAATCTCCATTTTTCCCCGTCCGCCTTTTTTACCGGTAGCAGTGGTGTGTTACACTTGCTCCGAGTTTCCTTTAATACCCCTGCTTCTATCAGTCCCCTAATTGTTCCTCTAATTCCTTCAATTGCTTCTGCCTTAATCGGATACTGTGGTCTGTAAGGTCCTTGTCGTCCGGTCTTTAGTCTAACTTCCACTGGATTAGCATTTGTAACCCTCCCTACATCAGTGTCCTGTCTGGACCACAACTCCTGTGGGAGGGAATTCAAATCCTTTTCTAAGCTCTCTCTCCACTCCTGCTCCTGCTTCTCAATCTCTGCCTCTATTTTTACCTGTTTTGTTTTCCCAATCATTTTAACATCCACGATTATCTTCAACATTTGTCCATTACTGGACGTCCAAATATCTACGTTTTCTGTCTGAACAAATTCTAATTCCCGTGCCCTCAGTACCATTGGTCCTAGGTCTTTTGATCTGTGTCCCGGATTCACTTTTAATGTAACATGTGGTTCCGACCCAGATACAGAGAACCATTTGTTAACCCATTCATTCCTCACAACCGTGAGGGCCGCTCCCTCTGGGCCAACTAAAATACTTTCCGACCTTATCTCCTGTTCTCGTCCTGCCTCCTTTTCCCATTTCTCCTGTATCTCGGGTTTCTGTTCTTCATCAAATATCATTGTGCTGTGTAGTTCTGTCCTTGGCCATTCGGCCTGTGGAATCCAAGTATCTATCAGCTCTCCCCAAACGTCCCATACCTGTTTTTTAACTTGCTCCTCTATGTCTCCCAACCAGTACACATTAACCCCTTCCTTTCCTGGCACTCCGAGTAAATACACTCCCATCAAATCAATTCCTTGTTCTGTACATTCTAATTTTAGTCCTAAACCTAGGATTGCATCTCTTCCTAATAAATTTAATGGCGTTCTATCACACACTAATATAGGTACATGAGTAGTTTTGCTTCCAATGGTGACAGGTACCGGCGTTGTCATCTGAGTTAACGTTACTTTCCCCGAGAACCCCACAGTTTTCACAAACTGGTTTGATAATGGTAGGTGATTCGCATATTTTGTTTGTATGCACGTACACGTGGCGCCGGTGTCTATCATCATGGGGACCTCAACCCCTCCTACTCTAACACTAATTATGGGTTCCTGATCTGCTGTATCTGTTATTTGTACGTACTGTCCTACCATTTCAGGGTTCTCAGGGCCCCCCTATAGGGAGCTCTGAAAATTCACAGGTCCCTGCAGCACGGGGGTGTTATTCAATGGCATTTGCTGGCCTATCTGCTGCTGGTTTTCTCCCTGCCTGTAAGAGTTCTGTGGGCAGTTTCTTTTTATATGTCCTGCTTCCCCGCACCCCCAGCATACGCCTGGAGGGCCAGGCGGCGGTCCCTGCCTTGGAAGCTGCTGATTTCCCTGTCCCTGTCCTCTCTGATTCTGATAGGGTGGCCTACCACCTCCTTGTCCTTTCCCATTTCTATTCCAGTCAGTCTGATTTTGTGAAGCATAAGGGTGTTGATAATTTAAGCCATAGCCTCCTGGGTTCATGGACAGCGGGAAGGCAGAAATGTTATAGGTTATGATGGGCTGGCCTCCATCTCCGTTTCTCCCTAGCATCGGTGCAGGTATTTCCTCTGTCTTTTGGTTCACCACCATCGGTGCTATTTTCTTGGGTGTGGGGTCTTCTTTCACTTTCAGCTTTTCCTTACTTTTAATTTCTTCCAGCTGGGCTTGCAGGAGTTTACGTTGTATCTCCTTCAACTGTTTGTCTGCATTTTTTTCCTCCCTGCGGTGTCTCTCCACTGCATGGGCAACATAATCCACAAACTTTCGGTAGTTTTTCGAATCCAGGCCCACCACTTCTTCCAGTCTTGCCTTAGCTGAAGTCGGCAGGCCTTCTAGGATTGCGGCTCGGAACAGGGAGTTGGTTAGTGGATCTGTCAGAATGTCCCTCTCCGTGTCCCTTCTCCACCTTCTTAATTGGTTGTCTATGTACACGGCCGCATTCTCTTCCTCACCCAACGGTTCCCCTCTCAGAGTTTTTATATCCATCCGATTGGGGTACATATCCCGCAGTGCTTGCCAAATGTCGTGGCGGTATGGGTCCATTAGTGTTCCATCCACATCCGGGTCATAGGCTGCGGTCGGGATGCCAGCACGTCTCATTACTTCAGCCATTTGGTCCATTCCCAGCACTTTTGTCAGGAGAGCTTTGATGTCACCCAGCGCCATCCTCTTTCCCATCATTCCAGCCTCCAGCTGTCCAATCCACCTTCCGGCTCCGTCCAAAATATTGGGTAATTCGTTAATTAAATTGGGCAAGTCCTGACCTGACCAAGGGATATATTGCAGTCTGCCACCCTTCAGAATCACCGGGAACACCCCTTTCTGCCTTCGTTCCTCGGCTGGATATTTTACAGTTTGATATCTTTTCCGCATTGATTTTCTTCGTCCCCTTAACACTGACTGTCTCTCCTCCTCTGCACTACTTTCTTCTGTCCCTCCTTCCATCCCTTCCTCTATTCTTTCTCTCTCTGGGTGCTTCCATGTCCACCCTTCTATTTTCTGAATTTTTTTATCCCCACTCCACTTCTTAGTGGAAGTGACTACTTGTTCAATTAGTCCAGCTAACTGATGTATTAACAATACTGCTATTTTCTTTGTTTGGTTTCTCTTTTCTAACTCTCTAATCTGTGATTCTGACGTTTTAATTCTCTCCTTGTCATCAGCCCAATTTTTTTTTTACCCAAGATGAGATGTGTTCAATTAATCCAGTTTAAACCTGTTTAATTAATTCAAACTAAGAGAATTCCAATTATCTTAGTTCTGTCCTTTTTTTTCCCAATCATTTCCATTGTTGATCTAGTGGGTGAAATGGATCCCACCCCTAGGTCGCTCTTATCACAGTCCGGTGATACCTATCAGGGGTGATCAGTGTCCTTCCGTACCACCGCTTACACTCGTGGGCTTACACCCTTAAGCTCACACTATTAAGCCGGCTTTCCCTTCTACTCCGGCGATCTCTCAGACAGATTCTTTCTTACTCTCATCTGAACATCACATCCCAGGCATCCTTTTCTAGCCTTTACACTCACTTCAAACTTCTGAGCTTCGCATAGGGGGGCTACCCCTCTTAACAACTGGTCTAAGGCTGGGTGTAAAGACAGACACCTCCTTATTTGCACGTGCTCAGCTCAGACCTCTCACACACTCTCACACTCTTTCATCACAGATGTGCACCTACTGTACTTTGATTCACTCCCTTAAATTCGGTAATCTATTCCGGAGCTCCGGTTGTGGCCATTCAACCGGACCCGTAAACAGACCCCAGGTTTCAACACCAATTCTTGTAGGTAAAGATACCTCTGAGACTAATTGTGAGTCAAAGTACAGCAGTTTAATTAACTAAAGCCTGATTCAGAAAATCCAAAATAAGATTTATTTTTATCGCCTTTAAATATCCTCACTAAATCAAGACCCTTGCACCTTCTTACAATTCTGGTACAATAAAACAAAACATCACTTGGAACACAGATGCACAAAGAAATACTGAAAGCATTCTAATGTGCAATCTACATGTTTAATTATTTCTACAGCTCTGCCTTTGTAACCAACACAGGCAAGTACAAAATCAAATCTACTGTGTGCCTAACTGGTTAACTCTCCTTACAACTTTAAAATGCAATGTAATGCCACCTTTCCCACTTGGCAGAATTCAAATCTCTGTCCGATCCCTGCATAATTTAGTAAACTTAAAGCAATTCACTTTGATTGGCTATACCTATTACATCACCTGAGGGTCTCAATTACACAGTTCCACCCTCCCTCTCTCTCTCTCTCTCTCTCTCTCTGTACCATACAGAGCCAGCCTGCTTGTCTCTTTTTTAACCCTTTACTGGTGGGAGCTCACTGGCCTCTAATAAATTTGATGGGTGTCTCATGTCGTGACAAATCCCCTTCTCTCTCAAACAGTCATATAGTCATGCACAATTCCAAATACATAACTGCTATTAGCGTTCACCCCGCACCTCAGTAAAAGCCTATGTCAGGGTTCCCAGTTCCACTGACATACTTCTCTCTACTCTTTCTGCTCCCTCATCACATAACCTCCCCCTAGTTTTAACTACCGTATTAGGTAAGAGAGCAATCTCTCACAGATCTCTCTCCCTCTCGGTTGACGTCTTTTCCCCGAGGTCCTGGGTAGGTTCGGACTGGCAGGCCTTCCTACACTTACTCTCCTTGGGCAAGTCGTAACCTGGAATCCCGCTCCAAACCGCTTGACTTAACCTAGTTGCATCTATTAGCGTTCGGTTCTTTTTGCGTCGCACTTTTTACCCATTCACAGACAACACAGTATTCGCAGCGCGCTTTGCATGCAAAACTCTACCCTTCAGATTAGACTCAGTCTCTCAAAGTATTTTCCCCAATTTAATTTTACCTTTGCAGGATATTCTTTGGGTTGGGGAGATCCAGGACCAGCAGAGAGCCGGGTGCGCTGGGCCTCGAGATCCCTTTTTCCGACAACAAGGATTTACATGCAATATAAGTCTGCTTACCTTGCTGTCAGAATGCCGGCTTTGGGATGTCCAGCCCCAGTCAGACCACTGTCTCCACTACTCCTTCCCGATGCTAGTTTCCGGGCGGTCTCCCACAGCACCCTGCTCGCAGCGCCAATTTTGTCGTGGTTCCCCAAGACGACAACTTATTTAACCCGATTGAAACAGAGAGTCTGAGTTGTAATCCTCCAAGCAATGGACTTTATTTCCAGTACAACAGAAATAAAGCCGGGATGTCCGGAACACTCCAACGAGCCATCGGCTTACAGTCTTTTTAAGCACATTTCAGCTCCATACCTCAAGATCCTTATCTCGCTTTTACGACCCACTGACCCTTTATCTGTCTTGCTTGAGATTGATCACCCCCTGTTTCCTCTCTTTTCTTCTTGAAACCATGGTGGTTATATCCCTTGCTTTTATCTTTACAACTCTGCTTGTACACTAATAGTGGTTTAGCTGACTTAGGCCGAATGTGAAGAAAACATGCTCACTTTATTACTTTCTTTTTATTACGGTCAATCTCAAGCTGGACAGCTGGGTTGTGTCCATTGTCCCCTAAGGGACTATTGGTTGCATTTGCTAGTAAGTAACTGCTATACTGCTGCTCTGGGCCTCCTGCTTTGATCACATTTGCTACACTTGATTATATTAGGTTACAAATCAGCTATACTTGATTACCCATCCTACCCATCCTAATTCTACTTCAAGGAAGACATTCTAATACTATCCTTGCTTCCGTATTTCATATCCAGTTTAGGCACAATTATTCAGTACAAATTCTCTAAGTACTAACATGCTTACATATTGAGTACAAATTTCCTTACACCTGGCTCTCTATTTTTCTAAGGGAATGCTAGATAAACATATGAGGAAGAAGGTAACAGAAGATAATGCTGATAGATTTAGACAAAGAAAGATGGAAGAAAACGTGAGTGGAGCATAAATTCCAGCATGGAATTTAAATGTTGAGCTGTTGGGCTGAGTGACCTGTTTCTACACTGTGAATCAATTTAAAAAGTAATCAATCTCCGCACCAAACTGCATTTCTTTTCTTCAGTGAATTTGCATTTCATGGAACCTCAGAGAAAATGATACAGTTCCACCATACTAGCAGCCCATCCCAGTAATACAAATCACTGCTTTCCCAAGATTTGGGATATAGTTCTTTGGCCTTGGACAAGGGTGGTCAGAAGTAATGTAGAATTGCACATATCCAACATAACAGGGCCGAATAATTACCAGAGGGCGTGGTGTATATCCTCTCAAAATCATTCCATAATCTTAGCTTTTCTCCATAGCGATAGCAACATGACCACTGAGGGAAGATGAGGGGGGAATGACAGAGTTCCATAAAAAGTGTTCCTCAGTGTGATGCCACCTCAGAGGCTGATGTTAATATTAACATTCATGAAGTTGTCATTCACCTTCCTAGAAAAGAGAGTACATACGGCTCTGGAATAGGGGTGAAGCGGAAGCGGACTGACCCACATTGTTAGCAGAACATCACTGGAAGAGGAGGGATGGCAACTGAACATTACTTTATGTGGATGTCATGGCCCAGGGAGAAATGGGAATTTAACTGAAAGATAATGAATGGCTTATGTATGAGAAACAGCAAACATTGGGAGCTGATGCAGAATATCTGACCTTATATGTAGACTTTGGAAATTGTGGCAAATATAGAACTGTGAAGTGGAAAGGACACAGACACGTCACACCCATTAACTTGTGTTGTGGCCAAAATCAAAGGACCAGCAGGAAGTGGCAAGTGATCGAGCAAAAGGCAGAGTTCTCTGGAATGTGTGCATCATGGCCGTAATTCTCCAACCTCACCTGCAGTTGGATTCTCCAGTCCTGCTGCAGTGAATGGAGTTTTAGCTGAATGCCAAATTCTCCATTCATGCTGGCAGTTGTGGTGGGTGTATAGCATCAGAGAATCCCGGACTACACCTCCATTGAACAAGTGCATGAATAGCTCTATTGAAAGACACTGATTTCCTTTAATGACAACCTGGCATGAATGAGTGCAAAACCTGGATGGTGACTTATCTAATGATGCCTCAGAGAAGCTTCAGCATAGACAACCTGTGCTGTGTGCTGCATCCTCTCCATGCTGCAGGTCCTGCATTTGAGATTGTCACCTCATTCCAGCTCCTCTCCTTACTCCGTCACTGAGAGATGCAGAACATGACCACTATGCGAGAAACATTTGTAGCTACAAATGGGCAGCCTGCCCAAAACAATTAAAGCTTTGTAATAGCATCTTGTGAAGATTTGAAAACTGTTCTAATGGAAGCAGGGCAGCAGTTGTACCACATCTCTTCTTCTGCTGATGGGTTCTGAATGGGTATCGTGAGCCAGGTCTTCATTGGATAGTCCTTATCACCCAGGATCCATCCCCAGTTGTTGTGAATCAAACAGTTGAGACTATTGAGACTTCTAGAAATCAAAGAGTCATGATATCTGCCTAAGAACCTGCACAGCCTTGCATTAAGTGTTTATGGTGGCTGCAGACTACCTGAACATTCAGCCGGTAGGAATACATCCTATTCACTATTCCTCCACTTGCCCAGGCAGCATGTTAGTGGCCACATGGGTACAGTCTGCCATCCTGCATCTGCAGGGACCCTGCCATTAGCACAGCCCTCCATGCTTGACTGAACTCATCTGTGGTGAACTCGATTAATTTAGAAGCCTTAACATAAGGACATGTGTCACTTGTGTTATGCTGGCACATGTGGCCAATTGAGAAGTTCATAGAATCCCATAGTACAGAAGAGGCTATTTGACCCATCGAGTCTGCACCAACTCTGACAGAATATCTTTGTAAGAAGTCTCACAACACCAGGTTAAAGTCCAACTGTTGGACTTTAACCTAATGTTGTGAGACTTCTTACTGTGTTTACCCCAGTCCAACACCGGCATCTCCACATCAAGAATATCTTACCCAGGCTCTCCCCCCACCACCCTATCCCTGTAACCTTGCACATTGCCTATGGTTAATCCATCTAACCTAGACATCTTGAGACACTGAGGGCAATTTAACATGACCAGCCAACTTGACCTGTGCATCCTTGAAATTTGGGCGGAAACCAGGTCATCCAGAGGAAACCCACAAAGGCACAGGGAGAATGTGCAGACTCCATACAGACAATCACCTAAAGCATGAATTTAACTCAGGTCCCTGGAGTTCTGAGGCAGTAGTGCTAACCACTGTGCCACTGTGCCGTCCTCTACGAACGTCTGCAGCTGTTTCCTGAAGAGAGCTGATGGCATAGATGGTAAGGGCAACTGTCACCTTAATTCCCACATCCACTGAGTGTCCACCTGCACTTTGGGACCTGAGATCCTCATCCACAGTTCGGGTCTGAGGTCTTCATCCGCAGCTGCCTGTCACACTGTGATACTGTTGTTCCCGGAGGTCTATCATCTCTCCTTTGAGGGAACTGCTCTACTCTGTTTCCTGCCCTCTTTCCAGCCCATTTGCATCACTCTCTGGGTCTGCCTGTGCAACTGTCCATTCAGCTCCCCTTCCATTGTCTAACTGGCCACTGAATAAGTGGACCCATGACACTGTGCAGGCATTCCAATCCTAATGTTCTTATTATTTATGCTAACCCAATCCAACCCAACTTTAAATCACTAATTCTTTTTCCATAAGTCTGATTAGAGTGTCCTTCCCCCTCCTAATAGATATCCACTCTTAACAATTTATGATCTGGAAATAGATACAGTGATTCTGACACATTTCATTCTGGGCAGTTCCTTCATGGACTCAGTACACCACGGCCTCACCAAGAGAAACATCAATCTCTTTGAGAGGACCATCAACCAAAGGTGCCCTTTGGCCCAAAACATTTTAGCCTTCCAGTATAAAGTGTTGCCCCTGCTGAGCTTTGCAGAGAGGCACATTCTAATGTTCAGGATTGCATACCAAGGATGTACTAAAGCTTAGGGCAGGCACCACATTGACTCAACGGGGAGAAACATTAGACTATGACCCTCTGTCATAGTACAGATCGGCACCCATGTAAAGCTTCCCCAGCTGTATGTTAAACATGTTTTCCTGTAAATATACCCTATATTCTAAATGTAGTGAGATACTTCAGAATGCCTCCTGCTTCATTAAAAGTAATTGCCCTTTATGTCATGTCAAATTTGTACTGGATTGTAATATACTTCTACAGATTTTATGAATAAATTATGTTTTGGAAAAATCAGAAAATCAACTATTCTATTCTAGGTGTCTGACATTTTAATGGCTCATCCTTGCCATCTCCCTATTTATACATGTAACTGCATGAGGCTTTGAGCAGGCAATCCACTGGCCTTCTGCTGGTGCAGCTACACCAGCTGAGTTACTGGGTGCTGACACAGCATGGGGCCAGTGTGAGGTAGAATAGGATTTCCATGCTTGGTTACTGCCTGATCACCCTTTAATGAGCTACTTGCCACTGCTGCTGATAAACTACATCTAGCAAGTTTGCCCAGAGATGGGAATACATCAGGCTGATAAGACAAAGCTCTTATTTCCAAATTTGTTCTTGGTCCTGCCAACAAGTCCACCTCTGCGGGAGGGGGATGATTTGTCCTTTATCTATGGCTTAATCAATATCTTATACATATGTGAAACAGTTTAAATCAATGGATTTAAAAATGCAATTTGATTTCTCTTTAACTCTACCGTTTTATGAATTTTTAGAAATTAAGATGCAATCACAAAAAGATCACCATAAATTGCTGATTCTCCAGACAGAATGATCTGTATGACTTAATTATAAACCAGAGGACTGTTATCATTTCAGATGTTGCTGCATAACTATGAAATGCACTAATTGCAAATTTCTGGAAACCTATTGCAGCACTATTTTCCTTCACATAAATTTTTCAAGTAAAAATTCACCTGGAGCACAGGTCTAAAATGATAGCATTCTATTGGTCACCCATTGTTAGCGATGGAAAGATGGTAGGAGTGGAGGGTCTGAATGACATTATTGTTACTAGAGAGGCGGTGCTTGACAGACTGGAGGGACTGATTGTGGACAAGTCCCCAGGACCGGATGGAATGCATCCAAGGGTTCTGAAAGAAATGGCGGAGGTGATAGTGGATGCCTTGGTGGTTATTTTCCAAACGTCGCTGGATTCCGGGGAAGTGCCGGAAGATTGGAAAATGGCTAATGTTACGCCGTTGTTTAAGAAGGGTGGCAGGCAAAAGGCAGGGAATTATAGGCCAGTTAGTTTAATGTCTGTTGAAGGTAAAATGTTAGAATCCATGATCAAGGAGAAAATGGCGAGGCATCTTGAGGAGAATTGTTTGATAGAGCAGACGCAGCACGGTTTCGTTAAGGGGAAGTCGTGTCTGATGAATTTATTGGAGTTCTATGAGGATGTGTCTAGGGCGGTGGATAGAGGAGAGCCGGTGGATGTGGTGTTTCTTGATTTTCAGAAGGCGTTTGACAAGGTGCCTCACAAGAGGTTATTACAGAAGGTCAGGGGGCATGGAGTTGGGGGTAGGGTGTTAGCGTGGATAGAGGACTGGTTGTCAAATAGGAGGCAGAGAGTGGGAGTCAATGGGTGCTATTCGGATTGGCGGTTGGTGACTAGTGGAGTGCCCCAGGGGTCGGTGCTGGGGCCTTAGCTATTCACCATTTATATAGATGATCTGGAGAAGGGAACCGAGTGTTATGGTGTCGAAATTTGCTGATGACACCAAGATTGGTGGAATGGCAAATTGTGCAGAGGGTGTGGAGAGACTGCAGAAGGATCTAGATAGGCTGGGTGAATGGGCCAGGAACTGGCAAATGGAATTTAATGTTGGCAAATGTGAGGTTGTCCACTTTGGTAGGAATAATGGTAGGAAGGACTATTACTTACATGGCGAAAAACTGCAGCGGGCGGTGCAGAGGGACCTCGGGGTCCTTGTGCATGAGTCGCAAAAACCCAGCCTGCAGGTGCAGCAGGTGGTCAAGAAGGCGAATGGGATGCTGGCCTTCATAGCGAGGGGGATTGAATATAAAAGTAGGGAGGTCTTGCTGCAGCTGTATAGGGCACTGGTGAGGCCACAGCTGGAGTACTGTGCGCAGTTTTGGTCACCGCACTTACGCAAAGATATTTTGGCCTTGGAGGGAGTGCAGAGGAGGTTTACTAGGCTGATACCGGAGTTGAGGGCATTGAGCTATGAGGAGAGGCTGGATAAACTAGGCTTGTACTCGTTAGAGTTTAGAAGAATGAGGGGAGATCGCATTGAGACATATAAGATAATGAATGGGATGGATAGGATAGAGGTGGAGAGGTTCTTCCCGCTCAGAAAGGACAGTAGGACTAGAGGGCACAGCCTCAAGATAAAGGGGGGGCGGTTTAGAACAGAGTTGAGGAGGAACTTCTTCACTCAAAGGGTGGTGAATCTCTGGAATTCTCTGCCCGTTGAAGTGGTGGAGGCTGCCTCGCTAAATATATTTAAGACGCGGGTTGATAGGTTTTTGATAGGCAAGGGGATTAAGGGTTATGGGGAGAGGGCGGGAATGTGGAACTGAGACATGACAGATCAGCCATGATCTTATTGAATGGCGGGGCATTAATAGAATGTTAAGATATATAACAGGCAGTGGAGTTGATAGTGCCTGTGTTGTACTAATGCCCACGGTGTCAGTTTTACCCCTCTGAATTGCAAAATTATAATCCAAGGTATTCAATACTTTGAAATTAATCTCCATGTTCTCGAATCATAGAATACATGCTATGCAGTGACGTTCCCAGCATAGAGTTTTATTTGATGGGAGCACAGGTCCAAGAATCACATGAAGCACTCGATATGTCACTCAATATTTACAAGGATGTTACCTGGAAAGTTTGAATGATAAGGAGAGGTTGGATAGGCTGGGACTTTTTGTCTGCAGTGTAAGTGGGTGAGGGGCAATCTTATAGAGATTAATAAAATCATGAGGGGCATAGGTAAGATAAATAGCCAAGGTTTTTTTTTCCTGGGGTAGGGGAATCAAAAATTAGAGGGTATACATTTGAGGTAAGAGGGGAAAGATTGAAAAGGGACCTGAAGGGTAGCTTCTTCACACAGGGAGTGGTGCATATGTGGAATGAGCTGCCAGAGGAGATGGTAGAGGTGAATACAATTACAAAATTTACAGAACTCTCATTTTTTCACTCAGTTAAATGAATTATTTGAAAATTGGGAATTTCACAAATAGCTTCTCTGGTCTCCATACACAATCCATTCTCTCATTGACTAAAGCTTCAAGCTGGGAGTTTTACGTCACAAGAATATTCTCATGTATGCAAGGAATGGAGGTTTATGGTACACAAGTTTAACAACAAAAAAAGCGATTTGATATGAAGGATAAGAGAATATTGCTGAGAAGAAAGACATTTTACTGACGCTTTTCATCTTGCATTCATCAGGGCAAACACAAGAGTGCAAGCTAACTTGCCAACCAATTAGCCACCATTCTTCTCTGCAGTTTAATTGTTGTGATCATTCGAAGTTTGGCATTTGTGGTGATGAGTGCAAGGTGCAAAGTTTCGATACCATGTCCCTTTTCAACAATATTGTTCTATATTATAAAGTGACAGATTGATAAAAAAGAATAGACAAAATTGTCCATTATGCCGTGGGAATTCAAAAAGTGCCTTTTTTTGAACCTGTAATGGTGGCACAATCTCCTTTTGAAACCATCAGCGAACAGTTCAAAGGCAGTTTTATTTTGCAGGCATGAATTCTGCAACTTAAAAGTACTAAACTTAAAAAATATATAGAACATCAAAATGGTTTGATTAGGCTACCAAGAAGAATCTGTTCCGGTGTCAAAAATAACATCCTAGCCTGTGTTGAACTTCAAAGTGATCTGGAGAAGGCAAGATATGGCTGTTACTGGGGGCCTGAATATATGTTGCACCTAGTGGGCAAATTGGGATTTTCTCAGCCAAGGTTCAGCTTATTCCCTCAATAAATGTAGACTCCGTAATTGGATGAATATATCTTTCCATATTTAAAACCGTTTAGTAATACTTTAACTAGCAGAAAAACATTAAAGGATCATTGTTGCAGCTGTACCATTGTTGGATGAAATTTTTCTCGACCTGCATGTTAACTGCAAATGAATATTATAATGTATGTTCTCCTTCTGCATTTCTGCTTGACATTTGGAAATATTAAAAGGACACCCACTTCATATATTTCAGAAAAAGGGAAGTCCTTGAAACAGAATCGAGTCCTCCTAACAAGGTGCCTGCTCAGGGGAATCCCAGGATGAATTAGTGCAAATGGCTAAAAATAAAGATTTCTCCAAGGGTTTGACAGTTTTTATGCTGGAGCTAGATCAGGATACTCAGAAAATCCAGGATTTCCCACATATAAATCTGTCAGTAGGATACACATCCTGGAATAAATGGCACAATCTTGTGGGGGGGAGGTGGGATAGCGGTATAGACTTTTAAACAAACAAAATGGGTGTGTTGGATCAGTTGGGACATAAATCTGATTTGCTACCCCAACTCATTTCCAATCGACCTAATTCAGGTTAGGGAGTCGGGACGGGAGCAGCCTATCTGCTCCCAAGAGGCAGGTTGACAATTTAAATGCTTTAAAGAGGCTGCTGGCACATTAGCTTTGCATCATTTTAAATTAAACTCTGTCCAGCTGGGTTTCCATGGCCTCAGAAACTCTGTGGCTAAAGGAAGACAAGGAGGTTATTTTCATGGCCTGTTGCTGCTATATTTGAAGGCAGGAAGACTTGTAAAATTGAAAAGATGGCCTGCCCATCTCTTTCCCACCCACCTCAATTTGCCTCCCATATTACAGTAAGATAGTAAGATGGCAGATAACCCATCCATCATTAGATCTATTGAGGCCCTTAATTGGCTAATTAATTTCCAAGGTGCAGATAAAGCCCAATTTCCAGATTGTCCATGAGTGACCCCCCCATCCCACCCACCGCCCCCCCCCACCCCCCACCCCTCCCCCCAACACCCGCCGCCTCCACACTCTCTGTCTCGACAGATAGATAAATCAAAGCCCCAGATCTCACTTTTCGTGTCATGCTTTTGGCGTATATCAAAGCTGTAGAAAAGGTACAGATGGAATTTACTAGGACGATAGCAAAGGATTAATTCAATTGTGCTGAAACTTTAGTATTGTTCCCTTTGGAATAGAGAATATTAAATGGAAATTTGAATTGAAGTGTTCAAAATCCTGAAAGATTTTGATAGTCTGATGGAGTAAAGTTTCCACAAGAAATGGTTTCAGTGATCGCAGGACACAGATTGAAGATAATTGCAAAGGGACCAGATGGGATATGCAGAGAGTCTGAATGGCCTCTTGTGCAGTGAGGGCATGATTTTAAGGATGGTGAGCAATCAGTTTTTGCCATCCCAAATGTCAGCACCTAATGCATAGCCACCAACTTTCAAACTCCTACTGCCATTTAACACTCACTTGAGCATTGATAGGCAGTGGGCAGGACTTCTGCCTGCCCTTGGAAGGGACTCCCGTGTTGAGAGTTGGCAAATCAGTGACCAGAAGTTCTGTCTAGAACTATGTTTTGTACCTTTGAAAAGGCAAGTGTCAGGTGTCCTAGGAGCAGGAGGAGAGGACACATCATGGGGGGAATCAGGAGGGAGTGACTTCAGGGTGTAGCCCAGGACAGGTGGTCCTGGAGCTCCAATGTTCAGGAGTGGGGGGGAGGGTGCCCCCACTCTGAAGAGGCCTTCAGAGCGAGGACTCCTCCCCCTTCTGACCAAGATGGGGAAAAGGTTTGATGTTCCTTGGCCACCCTACCTGCATTCGCTCCCGCCAGCCTAAAAAATTGAGGCTGAGTATGATGAGGCCCTTAATGGCCAGGATCTGAATATTGAAGAGTATGTAAAATTTATGAAAGACAGGAAGCAAGGGGAAAGTAGAGGGGTGGCTCTGTTAAGTAATGGTGGGATGAGCCACATTCAAGAAGCCAGGATGCAGAAGTGGCTTGGGCAGAGATGAGAAATAAAGAAGGCAAGAAGCCATTTGTGAGAATTGTGTTCAGCCCCTTAACAGTAACTTGTTACCAACAGTAACAGGTCAGAGTATAAAGGAAGAAATAATGGAAACTTGTTCGAAAGAAACATGAATAAAAAAAAGGAAAAAAAAAAGCATGAGAGAAAGCTAGTTAGAAATATAAAGACAAATAATAAGATCTATTTGCTCTATTTTTTTTCCTTTTTTATTCATGTTTTAGTCATTTTGGTTGTTTTTTTTACATTCTGTCCAATCTTCTGATCTGCTACCCATCTCTGTACTTTTTCTTTAAATTTGCTACTATCTTTAACTTTAGTTATTCATAGATTGTGGGTCCACTCCTCAGATTTTTTTTCTCCCTTGTTGGAATGTGCCTATTCTAAAATATTCTCGCAAATGTACCTTCTACTGCATCTCTATTGACCTGTCCCATAACCTAATTTGCCAGTTAATTTAGGTGAGCTCAGTTTGATGCCCTGATAATTACAGTGATTTAAGTTTAAAATACTGGTTTTAGACCCACTCATCTCTTCTCCAAACTGAATGTAAAATTCAATCATTTTATCGATGTTATAAAAAGAAAATCATTGACAAAGTGACCATTGGTCCTATAGACAGTCAGTCTGGGGAAGTAACAATGAAAAGTAAGGAGATGGCAGATGAATTGAACAAGCATTTGGCATTGGGCTTCTTGGTAAAGGAAAAGTAACATCCCAGGAATGGCTGTGATTGGAAGGAAGTGAGGAAATTAAGAAAATTACTATAAAGAGTGGTACTGAGCAAATCATTGGAGCTGTGGGCTGGCAAATCATTGGGTTCTGATGGATTTCATCCTTGAATTTAAGAATAAGTTGGTTTTACATTTTCCAAAATTCCTTAGGTTTGGGGAAGATTCCATTAAACTAAAAGACAATGAATGTAACCCCTTTAGTCAAAAAGGGATGGAGACAGAAATCAGAAAACTAAATGCCAATCAACTTAACATCTGTTGTAGAAAAAAAAGCTCAAACTTGTTATTAAAGATTTTATACAGGACACTTGTAAAAATTCAAGGTAATCAGGCAGAGTCAACATGATTTTATCCCACAACCAATTTATTAGAGTTATTTAAAGATTTAACATATGTTGTTGTTAAAGGAGAATTGTTGGATGTACCGTACTTAGATTTCCAGAAGGTCTTTGATAAGGTGCCACATCAAAGATTATTGCAGAAAAGAAAGGCTTAGGGATCAGCGTGGGTTCTCAAATTTATACAATTAATATCAAAGACTTGGGTGAAAGGACTACAGGTATGGTTGTTAAATTTGATGATGGCGCAAAAATTTGTAGGAAGTTAATAATGAAGAAGACGTAATGAGGCTTCAAGGAAATGTGGATAGGTTAAGTGAATGAGCAAAAACCCGTCAAATGGAATAGAATGTGGATAAATGTGAGATTGCTCTTTTTGGCAGGAAATTGTAAAATAAGAATATTATCTAAATGGTAATCGACTGCAGCTCTTTGAGATACAGAATGATGTGGGTTTCCTACTGAATGAATCATAAAAGGCTAGAATGTAAGTTAGTAATTAGGGAAGGTTAATAGAATGTTATTGTTTATTACGAGGCGAATTAAGTACAAAAGTAGGGTGGTTATTTTTCATTTTTACAGGGCATAGGTGAAACAACATCTGGAGTACTGCATGCAGTATTGGTCTCCTTATTTAAGGGAGTATGTAAATGCATTGGAAGCAGTTCAGAGAAGGTTTACCAGATTAATACCTGGAATGGGTGAGTTTTCTTATGAGGAGAGGTTGGACAGGCTAGATTTGTATCTGCTGGAATCTATAAGATCCTGAGGATGTGGAGAGGTTGATTCCCCTTGTGGGAGAATCTGGAACTAGGGGTCACAGATTAAAAAGAAGGGCTGTCTATTTAAGACAGGATAAGGAGATTTTTTTCTCTCTCTCAGAGGTATATGAGCCTTTGGAAAGATCTTCCTCTCAAGGCAGTGGGAGAGTCTTTGAATACAGTAAAATCCTGCTGTTTGTGAATGTCACATTCCTGCACAACCTCAAAAAAGATGAAAATGCAAAGGATGAACATGCTTTTGAATGGGGCTCAATTAGATAAGTTCCTGCCATGCGGGAGTAATATTGGGTTTTGGCAGTTCCAGGGCTCCATAGTAACCTGTTTCTCTTCACTGAAGCTGTTACACCTGCTGTGCATACTCCACATTTTTGCTTTATATTTCCAATTTCCAGCACAGGCATTTTTATTCATAACTCATTTAAAACTTGCAGTCAATGAAAAGGAGAAAAATTATGGAGCTAAGAAGGGGTCAAAGAGATCCTGGGAAATTCCTTTCTAATCACTCCTTGGGTCACTGAAATCAGCCAAGGCAGCCACATGAACCAAGGATTACAAAGGTTTATAAAGACACTTACATTCTCTATTAGGTGATGTCTGTCTTCAGCAGGAACTAATTCAGTTGTCTCTCAAACTATTTGGACAGCTAGAAATGACCACACCAGCTTGTACTATATTCCAGAGCCTCGTTATTGAGGCAAATCAGATTAGCACAAGTGCAAACAGCTGTTGTAAAATAAAAGACATCTTGCAAAATTAATTTGTGATGTAACTATTATCTTACGATGTGTTGACCAATCCTACATTTGAACTGTGCTCAAAAATTCGGTTATTTCAAACATGGGTAAGCAAATATTACTCATGGGATGTGCTCGGCAAGGTAATAAGTGTGGCTATGAACAGAAAAGTTGCAGAAGGTGGGACTTCATTGTAATTGTAAGGCAGACATAGCTAGATTTTTGATAGGCAAAAGGATAAAAAGTTATTGGGGATGGGCAGGAATCTGGAATTAAGCTTAGAATCATATCAGCTATGATCTTATTGAATTGTTGGCATTGTGGACTAACAGGTGCCTGGGTCCTGATGGGGCCAAGTGGTCTACTCCTGCTCCTGATTCAAATGCTGGATATGTACATGTTGATGTGGTGTGTAATTGATGGTTTATCCACTACCATCAGTTCTCCAATTGTGCTGAAATTGGGATTTATTCTTCACAGTGGTTAGAATGTCTGCTTCACAGTGCCAGGGACCCAGGGTCAATTTTGGCCACAGGTCACTCACTGCAGTTTGCACATTCTCCCCATGCTTGTGTGGATTTCCTCCGGGTGCTCTAGTTTCCTCCCGCAGTCCGAAGAAGTGCAAGTTATAGGAGTGGATTGGCCATGCTAAATTGTCCATTAGTGCCAGAAGGATTAATGAAGTAAAAATGTGGGGTTACAAGGATAGGTTGGATTGTTGTCAGTGTAGGTTTGATGAGCTAAATGGCCTCCTTCTGCACTGTAGGGATCCCATGGTTCTATATGCCTCCAAGTTAAGCTGAGAACCCAGACTCATAGAATTACATTATCCAGATGAGCACTCAAATCCTGTGCAGATCAGCTGGCGGGGGTATTCGCAGACATCTTCAATCTGAGGTCCCTATATGCTTCAAGAAGATGACTATCATCCAGATACCTAAGAAAAGCCTTAATGACTATCGTCTGGTGGCTCTGACATCCACCGTTATGGAGTGCTTTGAAAGGTTAGTTATAACATTAGTCAATTCCAGCCTCCCAGGCTGCCTGGATCCATTACAGTTTGCCTATCATCACAACAGGTCCACAGCAGACATCATCTCCCTGGCCCTGCATTCAAGTCTGGAACACTTAGATAACAAAGATACCTATGTCAGACTCATATTTATTGACTACAGCTCAGCCTTCAACACCATTATTTCCACAAAATTCATTTCTAAGCTCAGTGACCTGGACCCTGGTTCCTCCCTCTGCGACTAGATCCTGAACTTTCTAATTCACAGACCACAATCAGTAAGGATAGTTAACAACACCTCTGCTATGATCATCCTCAACACCAGTGCCCCACAAAGCTGTGTTCTCAACCCCCTACTATACTCCTCATACACCTATGACTGTGCAGTCAAATTCCCCTCCAAGCTGATTTTCAAGTTTGTTGATGACACCACTGTACTGGGTCAGAGCTCAAACAATGACAGACAGGAATGAGATAAAGAATCTGGTGAACTGGTGTGGCAACAATAATCTCCCCTTCAATGTCAACAAAATGAAGAAGATTGTCATCCACTTCCGGAAACATATAGGAGAAAATGCTCCTGTCTACATCAATGGGGATGAAATGGAAAAGGTTGAGAGCATCAGGTTTTCATGTGTCCAGATCACCAACAACCTGTTCTGGTCCCCCACCCCCCTAGTCCATGCCGATAGTTAGGAAAGATCACCAACGCCTCTACTTTCTCAGAAGACTAAGGAAATTTGGCATGTCAGCTATGACTCTTACCAACCTTTACAGGTGCACCATAGAAAGCATTCTTTCTGGTTGTCTCACAGCTTGGTATGGCTCCTACTCTGCCCAAGGCCACAAGGAACTACAAAAGATTGTGAATGTAGCCCAGTCTATCACCGAAACCAGACTCCCATCCATTGACTCTGTCTCCACTCCTCGCTGCCTTGGCAAAGCAGCCAGCATAATTAAGGATCCCACGCACCCCAGACATTCTCTCTTCCACTTGTTTCCATTGGGAAAAAGATACAAAAGTCTAAGGTCACGTACCAACCGACTCAAGAACAGCTTCTTCCTTGCTGCTGTCAGACTTTTGAATGGACCTACCTTGCGTTAAATTGATGTTTCTTTACACCCTAGTTATGACTGTAACACTACATTCTGCACTCTCTTGTTGGCCTCTCTATGAATGGTATGTTTTCTCTGTATAATGTGCAAGAAACAATACTTTTCAATGTATGTTAATAGATGTGACAATGATAAATCAAATCAAATCAAAAGGACACAGTAAGTCTATTTGAGAATATACTTCGTTGTGAATTGACAGAGGCAATTTTTAGAGGCTCCGTGATAATCCAGGGTTAACGATGATTTTTAAGCAGCTAAAAAAATGAATGCTGGTTACCAGTAAAGCATATCAATATAGTTCCTTCTGCTTGCTCAGTTCAGGCTACCCTGTAAGTTCAGAGGATAGAGATACATGAAACCAAGTGGAAATAATTCATCCCTTGTGGCAAGTTTACCCCTCGAGTTCTATTAACGAGCCAGCTTGACTGCTAAGTCATCAATGTTTCTTTGAAGAACAGAGGATCTTATTTGGTTTACACGTGAGGTGCCAAGTCTACTACAGTAAAGTTTATAAAGTTTATTTTTTAGTGTCACAAGTAGACTTACATTAACACTGCAATGAAGTTATTGTGGAAATCCCCTAGTTGCCACACTACAGTATCTGTTCGGGTACATTGAGGAAGAACTTAGCATGGCCAATGCACCTGATCAGCATATCTTTCAGACTGTGGGAGGAAACTGGAGCACCCAGAGGAAACCCACATAGACATGGGGAGAACATGCAGACTCCACACAGACAGTGACCCAAGCCAAGAATCTAACTCTGGTCCCTGGTGCTGTGAGGCAGTGGTGCTAACCATTGTGCCACCATACCACCCATTAGTTGGCATGATATCAAATTTCCACGGCCAAAGATATTGGACTAAAATGTAAGTTGTCAAGGTGGGTTTGATTCTTGTGGAAGGTAAAAGTTGTAAAAGCTGCCAGTCTGCCAGGAAGCCAGCAGGATCCCGTGACCTTCCACATTTAACGTGCACACACTATCATACTGTGCAGGAAACCCCAAAAAGGTGGGTCTGTGATTAACATTCATTGTAAAGCAGTTGAATACATCTTTAACCTTGGATTCTGGTTTTTAATTGCCAACACAAGAGGCTGTCTGAAACTGAACAAGTTGAACAAGGTGAAAAGACAGCAGTGATGAATGGGTTTGATGAACTGACAGATCTGAAACCCTTTAAATACTGAGGTAGGACAGCAGTTTCATCGGTTAAGTGAAATAATTTTGCTATTTTGATTTGTTTTGAGAGCATGATTTCACTGCTTTAGCAGAAATCCCAGCAATTTGAATATGATTCCTGCCACCTTTGATTTTCTTTATTTTGACTTTCATTTTCAAGCTTTCAAATTCCTCTGTAACATGGGAGCTGTTAGTGCGAATCTACCTTAGACATCTGCTGAGCAACAAGAGCAGCGATATCAACAACACCAACAGCAGCAGGAGGATCGAAAGGGGCAACAGCATTCTTCTCCTCAGTCACCTGCTACTCCACAGGATGGTGGAAATGCACACAAAACTCCAACATGTAAGGTGGTACGCCAAAGGCAGGGTATACAGGCAGAGGATGAACTTCTGGGCTTGACCGAGCACCAGTGCCTGAAGAGGCTCAGACTCTCATGGAAGGTCATTGCTCTCATTTGCTGCCTGTTGGCACAAGACACCTTCCAAGTGGACCAATCAAGGTCACCACAGCCCTGGATTTTGTAGTATAACTTTGTTTGACATTGCAAGGGCTAATGTGGGATTGGAGAACAGCACTGTCCGGAATATGATGTAAAGAGACACATGCAAGGAGAGATGGGGTAAAATTGTATAGGGAGACTTGAGTAGAAGTCAACATGGAGTTCGCTCCTAGTTTGGGCTATACTTTGCACATATGTAAATAGTTACGTTAGTACTGTTCAGTCTTATTCTAGTGTTCAATCTTATATGGCTCTGAATATCTTAGTGCGATACATTGAAGTAAGAAGAGATTAGTGTTAAGTATGATAGGGGCATGCTCCCTTAAGAGAATGGGTCAGGTGACCTATTGACACAAGTTGCATCCTGGGTGGACCTTGCCAAGCTGATTGTGCTACAGAAAAGACGTGTTAATAAACAGTTCCAGTTGATTTACTCCCACCTTTCTCATGGTCTTTTTTAGTTCATATTAGACCTCATACATAATAATACCTACTTTAATTTAAGAAGTGATTAAATTTTTAGAATGTGCAAAGTTCAACTGCAGCCTGGATAGAAGCTATTAACTTTTTCTGAATTAATTACACAAACTGGCTGAAGGTATTGACTATGACAATATTAAGTCAGAGCTCATACAAGACTAAAAAGTAGTCAGAGTGGCCGATGATGTCCTTTTGGACATACCACAAGCAAAAATACATCTGACTCAAGAAAAGGCCATCTAAATAGGCAGGGCACCTGAAATTCGCCAACATGGGTCTACTTTACAATGCAAAGTTAATGTGCAGTACAGAACCAGCTCAGCTGTCCAACTCATAAAGCAACAGAAGGACAGACAGGGCCCAATTTTACCATCAACTTGCACCCAAAAACTGACACAAAAACTTGGTAAAGTTGGGCATGAGGAGAGTAGGATGACCCATGCCCGCCTCTGTGCAGGTTCCCCTTCAGTAAAGCCTGCAAATGGCCACGATTGTGACCGTACCTGAAACAGGTGCGATGACCATTTAAATGAATTTGCATGCATTTAAATTGACTTAATGGCTGCACACCCTACCTTACTGGCACTTCCCACTTTACCACCTTGTTCGGCCATCCAGAATTGGCACGAAACAGTCATACTCAACAAAAGTCCAATTTGGGAGCTCCAGTTAGTGAGCGTCTGACATCTCTCTGCTTGAGATCAGTGGCGGTGAGGGAGATGGCTCTGACGGTTCTCTGCTTCAGATGGGTGAAGGGAGCGCAGGTGTGGTCAGCTGCCACTTGGCTTCAGATCAGTGAGGGGCTGGGGGGGTGTGGTCTGCTGCCACTCTGCCTGAGATCATCGGGGGGAGGGAGGGTCCGCTGCCACTCTGCCTGAGATCAGTGAGAGGGAAGGGGGGAAGAGCCCATGATCAGCCTGGGTGGTGGAGGGGATGGGGAGATAAGGGGGAGAATAATATTATGGGATTGGGGCGATGTCTGTATGTGTCAGGAGAGGCATTATCTGGCCCGGGAGTGATGACTTGCCTGGGTTTGCAAAATCTCACTTACTGTACTGTTTGGAGAAAATACACATCTCTTTAACCCATGCATAATGCTCTTTTCACTCACATTGTCGGCATCTTTAAGACTTGAATAGCAGGTTAGTTGTAAGGACTCACATTCTAATCAGTAATCTGTAAACCGTTTGTCCTGTTATATGCTTTGTCTGAGGCCAGAACTCTCCACTCACCTGACAAAGGGCAAACCCTGAAAGCTTGTGAGTTTACTATCAAATAAATTGGTTGGACTTAAACCTGGCGTTGTCAGACTTCTTACCGGGAGTGATGTGGCAGGGGAGCAGCATTCTGTTTTTTTTTCTCTGCACATGCGCAGTTGGAGGTGTCAATTGGAGCTGCAGGGTTTCAGGTGCGTTAAGCTCTGCTCACAGGCTTGTGCAGCATGATTCAGAATTGCTGATATTTTTGCAGGCAGAGTGTGTATGGGGGCACCAGAGAATGGGACTAAAAGTCGGTTCTGAAACACTCCCAGTTTCAAGTCCGCCCAACACTTAGAATCAAAATGGTAAAACGAAGCCTATAGGTTCCAGGCCAAGGAGGACAATACGCAGACAGTTCGCAAAATAGTGGGAGACCATGTCAGCACTGTGGAGCCAAAAAAATCTCACCAGTAAGAATAATAATCCAGTTACCTCTGAGCTGGATTTAATCTGCAGCCATTCGGACAATTTGGACAGTTGCATAAGTCTAAGTCATCAAGACATGTGAAGAATTCAAAAACAATCCCTTAGATTGAGGTACCACATCAGACCAAAACGATGTTCAACCATGCTTCCTGGATGGGATGAGAGATCCTGGATTCTCCTTTACTGTAAAGGAACATAATGAACACTCCCCTCATCAATTGAGGAAGTGCCCTTTCTTAATGGGGGCGTAAGTGCATCTCACAGATTACCAATGAGATGTTTGCCAGTACTGCCAACTACATCCACTTTGCTTTTGAAGGTATCAATCAGAAAGAGAGGGCACTTGAATTTGATGCACTGACTAGATTATCACAAGTTTGGGATATTATTGATTGTGCATACGTGACAATCAAGACACCTTCAGACCACCCAGCAGTATCCATCCATTGAAAAGGATTAATTTCCATTAACGCTCAACAAATATGGAACCACATTATCATGTATCTATACACAATGCACTCATGAATCTGTCATGATGGCTTCATTCTAAACCAGGCCAGCCTGCCACTGATATTAACTTGTCCAAGCAGGGTCAGTGGAAGGATATAACTGAAGCCATGTAAAGTTAAGAGCAGTCACTGAGCAAGTCTTTGGGATGCTTGGATAGATCTGGGTCCAGCTTTCAGGATGCACCAATGAGAGTTTCCATTGATCTGTTATGCCTCGCAAAATGAAATGCAGGTAGAATAGCTAAAGTTGCAGAAGAAGGTGATAAGCCCACAAAACAACACAATTCCACAGTCAACAACCCATCCATCTCACTGCCTGGTTCTGCTATTTGCTACTCTTATCATACCATTTTCCTCAAAGCTGACAACCATGTGGGTGGTATGGTGGTAAAGTGGTTAGCTTTGATGCCTAAAGTGCCAGGGACCCAGGTTTCTGGGTTAGGTCACTGTCTATGTGGTGGCTGCATGTTCTTCCTGTGTCTGTGTGGGTTTCCTCTGGGTGCTCCAGTTTCCTCACACAGTCCAAAAGATGTTAGGTGGATTGGCCATGCTAAATTCTCCCTCAGTGTATCCAAACAGGCACCAGAGTGTGACGACCGGGTGATTTTCACATTAACTTCATTGCAGTGTTAATGTAAGCCTACACCTAACATTAATAATAAACAAACTTAAACTTGGAAAATGACTGGCAGCGATATGGAGGACTGAATAATGGATCTTTGAATTAAAGCTTATGGTTCATAACAATTGAAAATGAATGTAACAACTGAACAAAAAAAACATCCAAATTATTTCTCTTTTAAATCTAAAAGGTCTTTACCCCTAAATAATGTTACCCCAGTGGTATCAACAGAGCTCGCGGGAGGCTACTTATTCCCTGGTCTGACTGCAGAGACGTTTGTGGCCATTGTCCTCTAGGGTTTGGAGCCCATTAGGGCCTTACCAATGATACTCCCTTTACCTGTGCAGAGGCAGAACCAGCCTACAGGACACACAGCCTCATGGGAGACGATATTTGAAGGGATCTTGGGAAGAGAGACGATTGGGAGCTCTTTTAGACAGTTTCCCACTACGATGTCCACCATAGTCCACCAGCATTTTCATGCTTTCCAAAAAATGAACAGCACTTCAGTGACGTGTTGAACAATCAAGGAGAGCCTTTCCCCTATTCTGCTAAAACTTGCAGATTAAATAGAAGGCCATTGGTCAAGATTCAATTGGATGTCACCTCTGATGGTTCATGCTTGTTGAATTAAAACTTCACTGCAAAGGCCTAGGACATCGTGGCACTCATAGTGAACCTCACATATTACCTTTTGCTGCTTCTGAATAGTTCTCTTCGGGGATGACCCCTGAGGCTCAATTTCTATTTCTCACTGAGCAGAGCTCAGAGTATCCCCTGCCCGCAGGTGATGACGCTTCACTATTTCTTCTGGGATCAACACTTGCGATATGTGGCTCACCATGCAACAACCCAACTACTTATTTTGGAGAACTCAACGAGGTGTGTGTATTTGAGCGGTTAAGGAAGTGCATAGTTTTAGTTCAGTTTTAGAATTGGATTCTTCTCCATGCCAGTTAGGAACAATATTTCTCTGTGGGACCTTATAGCCTACAGCAAGATCTCCAGGGATGTCTCATAACAACAGAACGTGATCATTGAACAGTCTTCCCTCTTTGGGTCCCTATCAATCCGATTTTTGATTCTCACCAGGATCCCTTTATATACTTTAGCCTCAACAGTCAAGTATAAGTCTTGATCATGCCTGATCTAATTAATTAGGAAAGTCATGGCTCAGTTAATAAATCATGAGAAGCCCCATTCTATGGACTTCCAGGCTCCTGTCCTTTGTTGCTGCTCTCATTTGTTGTGAGTCAGTCTAAATGCTAAAATTTAACTTGGAGGCCATCCCAACCCCAAACAAACATTGCAAACAACTCTGAATCCAAAGGGATGTATCATGGCAAGATGAGCTAATTTTATCAAAGGGCAAATTTGTCAAATTTGATCTTATCCAATGAATAGACTTCCCTTGATAATGCATAATACTGTTTATTTCAACCAGCACTAAGCATATGTCCCAAGGAGACAAAGCCCCTTGACACCATTTATTGCATTAATTTCCAGAGTTAATGTGGCTGAAAATGAAAGCTATTTTATTGTTAAAAATCAGCATATAACACATAAACAACACAGATATATCTTGAATTGCAGCAACTAAAATCAATCTTTTTGCTGGGGAATTGTTCCTTCTTTTAGATGCTTAAAATGTTTGTTTCCATGGTTACGTGACCTTTCTATCATATTTGCTTATCTTCTTGACTCAGCTTTCTCAACACAAAGGTTTATTATTTCAAGAGCTGTATGTTCTCTCCTTAAGGCTGTTTCCCAGATTTTGACATTCTGACTTTACTCATTGATTGCCCCTGAACATGAGAAATTTCAGACAGGAGTGGGAATAGCTCCATTAGTACAGTCAGGGGTCTGTTGGTGGGTGAAAGCTCCCATTCAGAATCTGTTGTTATATTGCTTTTCGCAAATCACATTTTCTCTGTTGATATGTCCTGAGAGCTTGGATGCTTGAAACCTCTTTAGAAACAGCTTTAGAGTTCTATTCCACACAGTTGCCAAATGTAGGCAGTTGCCGAAAATTTATTGCCTGACCCACCCGAGGCTCCTAAGCTCCTGTCCGAGGCCAATGGAGAATGTTGTTCTGCAAGCCTTGCCTGCCCCGATTCTGGGGTGGGCATGCCAATACAATTCCAGCCAGTATGTCCGAACGTGGAATAAAAAGCGTATGGGCAAAATCTTACCGAAAAATGACAGAGCATTGAGTGCGGCACGATGGCACTGTTGGTTTTTTCAGGCTGAATCTTACACCTCATTGGTATTAATTTTTATTCCCATGAGTTTCACGCTGCATTGACAGCACGTTCCTTCTGAGTCGCCAGCTGCATAATGGCTTAACTGATGCAAGCACTGGGGAGATCATTGTAAATGGTTCCCCAACACTCCCCAGACCATCCTGTGCTGCTGGTGAAGTGGTAGCAAAGAAATGTGAGAGTCCTCTACACAAATGCTGTCATTCCTAAAGTCTCAGGAGAGTAAACACTGTTTTCCCTCTGTGTCCCATGTAATGCATTGATGTCATGTGTAGGGTGACCAGTGGAACAGGGCAGACCATCTTCGAGCCCTCTGGAACCAATGATTCCAACAGTGGGAGACTTCTCTAACCCCACCATGGAAGATGCATCACGCTGTCGCCCGCACCCGGCACCAGCACAGATACTTGCACCTCGGTGGATCCAATCTGTAGACAGGCTTCTGGATCACTCACTGGTGAGCACTGTACAGTTGAAGATCCACAGCAGGTGGAGGCAGAGGCATCCCAGAGATCTGGCATTCAGAGGGATGCCAAGGCCCAGGACTCTGCTGAACCCCTTGCTGATGATGAATCCCTGGCCCCGCTTGTTCCACTGCGGCTGAAGCTGCAAAGGCAGAGTTGTCTCATGAAGGAGTGACAGCAGCCCCCACCAAGTGCAAGGCCGATTGCAGGAGTCTCATTGCCTTCTATCCAAGGAGATAGTGCCATCACTACAGTGCATTCTGGCCAACAATGCAAAGTTGGTGTCCTCAGTGGAGATCTTGGTACACGAGATGCACTCCATGGCAGGAGATGTCCACACCATGTTAACAGGGCATCGACTATATGGTGCTGGAATTGCTGAGAATCCATGAATGTCAGTGCCAGAGGGCAGCGGGGCTTCTGGATCTCACTCCAGCTGTCCCACAATCCCATGGAGGAGCACAGGGGCCCCAGGAAACACCAAGGGAAGAGGATTGGCAGGAGTACAGTCCAGGGTCCTTCAGCCAGGGACACTGGGTGTCTCCAGCCAATGTGAGACCCCCCCCTCCCTGAGAATGACACAACTTTAGCCCCTGAAACCGAGGAGGAGAACAGTCAAACACCCGTGCTGCCCAAAAGCAGGCCTAGACACTCAAGGTCCCAGCACTCCAGGGGACGCTTGCTAAAGTCATCTCAGGCAACAGGGTGCGGAAGTCAGCAGGCCGCCTCAACCTCAGCTGTGGATCCTGCGGACACACAGACATATTGGGAGAGTGAAGAAGATTGAGAAACTGCGAGGGGACACGTGTGAATATAGGCACTAGTATAGATATATCACCATTTTGTTTGATTGTTTCTTATTAAATTTCACTTTGTTCACTCATAGACCCTCCACCCAGTCTGTTTGTACCAGCAAGCTCGGGGGGTGTGGGGGCGGTGGGGGCACTGCGCTCACCAGGCTACTCATCCCTGTGGAGTGTGAGGATGGCAGTGCTATGTCCCTCCCACCCGCCGGCCAGCCCCCACTAAGAAAGGGCATTCCCTCAGCTGCGATATGGAATGGAATGCAAGAAGGAGGGCAAGGGAGGCGCTACCTCCATACCAGCTCCCAGAGCCCCTTTAAAGCAAGGGCACCCCAACATGGAGCGAAGGTAAGGCCTGCATGTGACCACCCCCCGCCACAACCCCCCCCCACCCAGTCCCTCTCCCTGAAATATTGATTCTGGGATCCCCCACCTCTGGTCCACAGTTGAACCAATCCATGTCCCCTGAGTCCTCTCCAGTGCCCGTTGAGCAGTGCACATCACGGAGGCTGTGGCTGCTTGAGCACTCATCTCCAAACTCCCCTTGGAGGTGAAAGTGCCAGGTTCATGCTCATTGTTTTTTTTTATTCATCGTGGGACACGGGTGACGTGGAGTGACCAGCATTTATTGCCCTTCTGTAGTCGCCATTGAACTGAATGGCTTACTTGGCCATTTCAGAGGACAGATGAGAATCAACCACATTGCTGTGGCTCTGGAATCACATGTAGGCCAGACCAAGTAACAATGGGAGATTTCCTTCCCCAAAGGACAATAGTGAGCCAGATGGGTTTTTCTGACAATCAACAATGGCTTCATGGGCATCTGTTGATTCTTAATTCCAGATATTTTTTATTGCATTCTAATTCCACCATTTGCCGTGGCGGGATTTGAACCCGATTCGCCAGAACATTAGCTGAATTTCTGGACTAACAGCCTAGTGATAATACCATTCGGCCATCACCGCCCCATGTGACCAACCTGTTGTAATGGCGCCTGTGTGAAATTTCTGTGTGAGCTCAATATCCTGTAGGAGTGCTCAGTAATAACATGGTAATGCGTTGAAAGGAGCTTTCTGCACACCTGCAGCGTATTTCCCCCCACTACATCAGTGAGGAGCCGGTAAAATCAGAGCTTGGAAACTTGCTAGCACCAATCTGCTCTCCAGATTTTGAGCCCCTGCCACCATTCCCGCTGACGGAGAGTGAGGGCTCAAACTTTTCCAAAGCATCAGCAGTTATTTTATCTGAGCTCTGACAATGGATCATCCAGACTGGAAACATTGGATTTATTCTCTCTCTACATTTGCCTAACATTCCTTCCCTCAGCTTCCTTATCTTCAACTCTCACTGCTGTACCCCTGCCATGTCTATGTCAGTTTTTGTTCATACTCTGCCTGAGTTTTTGGCTCAGACTCAATCACTTCCAACCAGCTTTGGTCGAGCTGGCTTATTAATGCAATGGACCTTGGGATAGCCCTGCTACGGAATATGCTGTAAAGAAGCAGGATCACTTACGCAGGGAGGGCTAGAAAGCTGATGAATACAATATTTGAAGTGAATGCTGACATGGACAGATGCCAAGAATCTAAGATATCTGAGAGGGAGCTGAAATGGAGAGAAAGGAGAAAGGGACCCAGGATAGACTCATTCAGGAGGAGGGTGAATGGAAACATTGTGCTCGAAGAGGGGGGAGGCAACGAAGGTGGAGATGGTAGACAACACTGTGTGTGTTAACTTGTCAACTGAGTATCATTCACTAAACCGTAAGTAAAATGATTAGATGTTCCTTAGGGATAGCTGACAATTTGTGATGTATATAACATAAATAATGATTTGAGTTTGGATGGTCGTCCAAGACAGCAATTACTGAATATGAGCAATTTCATCATTGACTGCTTCATTTCTACTCATCTGTCCTGCAATGTCTCTATCAGCATCAAGAGATAATAAATAATGACTGGGACTGAAATCGAACATTTATTTCATGTGCAGAATATAAATTTTCTGAAGCCTGCTGTTTTCCTTCAAGAATATGGCACTAGATCTATTGAAATAGTGGCATCACTAACACTCACAATTTTGTTATAGATGTATTGATTTTGACATGTTCACCCCATTGCTAAAATTCTCACCACCTTAAGGATGTAGGATTTTGTGTATTATTGTTTTCATGTCTGTAATTCACAGAGATAGAGGGGGAGAAAGCTGTCAAATTTGAAGACAGGCAATGTTACAAAATTTGAAAAATAGATGGTGTCAAGGCTGAACTCAAGTAAGGACAGAATATAAATATATTGTTCACTTTATATATTCTCATGATTCAAACTGACTGCACGCGGTCAGTATGATCTCAACAATGGTTGAAAACTCTTGTTTTTAAATAAAAATACAAGAGATATATACAAATCACTCCAAGGTTGTACACACATCAAGTCAGTCGGAAATATCAAAATCAGAAAGACAAGGTTAAAACATTACCCAGGCAAAAATGCACTGACCTTCCACATTGTGTAGAGAGTTAACAAATGACTCAAACTAAGGCTTAGAACTTTATCCCTTGTAGCACCTCTTCTCTGATAGATCACTGGATCACCAACCTCTCCCCTCTTCTACTGGTCACTCACCATTCATCCACCAATACGGCTCTCCTAACCCCACCCACCAAACTCCCTACCATTTCTCCATTTCTGGTTCTTCCACCAAATTTAACTTGGAGGACTTCTATAGCACAAGGAACAACACAACCGTGCTTCACATTGTTCCAATGAACTCCTCCCACACTGGCCTGACCTTCAGGAGGTCTGATTCCCATCACTGTGGTCCTTTGAACATCCCCACTGTGGTTCAGGGCAGCACGGTTAGCATTGTTGCCTCACAACATCAGGAACCTGTGCTCGATTCCAGCCTGGGGTGACTGTGAATAATTTGTGTGTTCTTGCTGTGTGGGCTTCCTTCAAGTGCTCCAGTTTTTTCCCAGCCTCCAAAGATGTGCAGGTTAAGTGGATTGGCCACGCTAAATTATCCCTTAGTGTCAGGGGAATTAGCAGGGTAAATACTTGGGGTTATGGCGATGTTGCCTGCATGGGATTGTTGTCATGCAGGCTTGATGGACTGATTGGCCTCCTGCTGTACTGCAGGGATTCTATGACTCTATTATAAGTCACTTGCTCCCCCCTCCTCTACTCTCCACCACATCCCCTCCCCGTCAGCACCACCCACACCCACACCCACCACTTCCCCATTCGCTTAAAAAGCATCCTTCAGAATTTATGGACTATAAGCTCAGTGAACTTGTTATCTCTTAATATAATGTGCTTTCCTTTGAACATACTGCCCTTTCTGAGAGTCAGTATTCCCATCATGAAAACAGTCCTAGAAATCAAAGTTTTAAAATATGATTCTAAAACTATTTAATGCGTTTTAGCATGCAGATCTCCAGGATCATTTATTGAACTCAGTGCTTAGCTGGAAATTGCATGTAAAAATGCTGAGGTACATTTTTTATTTTAAAATATGCCCACTGTACCCATTGGATTGTTTCACTATCTAATCAACATGAGGCTAAGTCTGGTTAAAAAAATATGCAAATGCCCTATGAGATACAACAATGTCCAGAGATTGACTTAGAAGAATAGCCTCTTCAACCTTTACTGAAATCCAAAATAAATTTTATCATCTATTTCTAATTTTCATAAGCATTTTGTAACAGGGAATAGGAACTCACAATGATTTGCCAGAATGGCCAAATCTCTGTAACCAGCTCCCATCTGCTGACTGTTCACTCCTTTTAGTTACTGGGTCAATTTCGTCCTGTAACAAATCTGTAATCAAAGAGTTCCCCATCAGTGCCATTAATCACTGGCAGGCAGCTAATTGGCTGCTGATTTAAATAATTGATGATGTGAATGGTTCAGGTTCTTGGCATTTGACATCAGGCAGTAAGCATGTTGAACATACACACAAAAACAGAAAATGCTGGAAAATCTCAGCAGGTCTGACAGCATCTGTGGGGAGAGAATAGAGCCAATGTTTCGCGTGTAGCTGACCCTTTATCAGAGCTCAGTAAGCATGTTCACCTACCCACTTCTTGTGGGTGTGGTCATGTAACAACTTACCTATCTCTTTGTATGTTTGAAGGGACAGTGGGCCTTATTTTACCATTTTGATTCTAAGTGCTGGATGGACTTGAAACTGGGAGTGTTTCACATCCGATTTTTAGACCCATTCTGAGATGTCCCATATACACTCGGCCTGCAAAAGTATCAGTGATTCTGAATCACACTGTGGAAGTCCATGGGCAGGGCTTAACTATCCTGAAACCCTGCAGCTCCAATCAGCGCCTCCAACTGTGCGTGTGCAGAAAAAAAAGATAGAATGCTGCTTCCTCGCCACATCCCTCCTACGCCAGATGATGCCTCTTCCTAAACCTCACAAACAGTGTCCCCCTTGCAATTTTACTGACCCCCTTATCCCCCCATCTCCCCACCACCCAGACTAATTGCGGGCCCCTTCCCCTTGGGGGGGAGGGAGGGAAGGGGCCCGCAATCTCAGGCAGAGTGGCAGTGGACCCCCTTCTTCACTACTCCCACCCCCACTAATATCAAGCAGGGAGCCATTGGACGCTACCTCCTCACTAATTGGAGCTTCCATGGAGCATATCTGTTTTGTGCTAATTCTGGGTGGGTGAACGCAGTGATAAAGGTGGAAGTGTCAGTAAAATTGGGCATGCAGCCCATCAAGTCAATTTAAATGCATGCAAATACATTTAAATGACTGCTGCACCCATTTCGGACGTGGTCCCGATCAAGGCCATTTTCAAGCCTTGGTAAAGGGGAAACAGGCGCGGAGGTGGGCACGGATCGTATAACTTACCCCACACCCGATTTTACCAAGTTTTCTACCCAAAGCGGCGCAATGTAATGGATGGCCAGTATCTAGTTTACAGACACAGAAAGGACATGTTTCATTATAAGGGCGTTATGAGATGATTGGAGCCAAATAAGGTAGCCCATTCAAAAGTAGTATGAGAATTGCAGTGGCAATGTCTCCTCTGATGTTACACAGGCAGCACAGCACCCTCCTACTGCCTGCTCATTATCATGATTTCTGCATGCAGCCCCATTCTAACAAGACTGGTGACAAGCTACACACATCAGCAGAGACCGAACATCATAATTTACTCGCATGTTTTAAAGTTAGCCTGCGCCTCTTAATGGGGATAAATATTGTGAGAAACAGCTGCTGGAAACCTTCCTGAGCTGAATTTGGCTCAGAAAGACAGAAGAATGGATGATTGTGAAAGAGTGGGAAAGGCTAAGGGAGATACGCGGGGAAAGTTTTCATGTAGAGAATGGTGAGTGCCTGGAATGCGCTGCCAGAGAAGGTAATGGAAGTAGGCACATTGGCAACATTTAAGAGGCATCTGGATGGGTACATGAATAAGGAGGGAATAGAGGAATATGGAACGAGTAAGGGCGAAAGATTTATTTTTGGTTTAGTTAGGGAATCATGATCGGCACGGGCTTGGAGGGCTGAAGGGCCTATTCCTGTGCTGTACTTTTCTTTGTTCTTTGTTCTTAAAGCAAACATCCAGGTTTCTGAACACTGCACTGGACATCTTGGTGGAGGAGTCAGAAATGATAAAAGATGCCTGGAATCTTTAAGAGACCAGGATGCTCTCCAGGCACATATTGAAATAACAGCAGAAGCAGATTTTGTAAAGATCAGTGCCAAGAGTACTGCATCAAGGACTGGATGTTGTGCTGCATTAAGTTTAATGATCTTACATGAGCATTCAAGGTCAGCAAGTTTACCTACAATGGCCATATATATTACCAACTGCATCACTAGCCTCAGCTATGTGTCAAATGATTGCTCATCTATCAATAATCTCTATCTGTCTCGTCCCATATCTGATATTCATATGCTCCAACTCATCCTCACAAATGTTGCAAATCTCAAATTAATATTTCATAGTTTGCACATATTGCCAAATATTTACTCATGATAGACACATCACCTAGCTACTTTGCAGTGCACCTATTGATGTACTTACCTCTCTCGGAAGAAGTGGCCGCATATAACCAACAACAGCTGGAAGTAACTGGAGAAGGAGAGATATACTTATGCGCTTGAATTCCCATAAAAGGGACAGTTGTAGCCACTATCAAGTGGGCCATTGCTGGCCAGCAGTAAGTCTGAATCCACTGATGAGAAAAGTAACCTCACACCTAGTTCTCTCTCTCACTTCTCCCTCATCACACAATCTCTTCAGACTTAAAAGCTCCATAAGGTTGAGACAGGATATCGACTGGAAAGTTAGCTTCAAAATGCCAGCACCTCTATCAAATCAATATTGCACACTGATTGACTTCATTATTTGTCTTCTACTTCCAGCAGATATGAACTTATAAAAGAGCACAGAACCAGGCCACTCTGCCCCTTGGGCCTGTTTCCCCATTTGCCTTCACCTTAACAGTATTCAATGACCCTGTCTCCACTGTCTTCTGAGGCAGGGAGTTCCAAGGTCGTACAGCCCAATGGGAGAAAAAAAAAGATCTAATTCCTGTCCTGAAATGGTGATCCCTATTTTAGAAACAATGCCCCCTCAATCCGCTAAAGGAAACATCCTATCTATGTCCACCTTGTCAAAAATAAACCGCCTAAATATGCTAATTCCATTTTCCAGCACCTGGCTCAGACCCTTGTATGCCTTGGCATTACAAGTGCACATCTAAATACTTCTTAAATATTATGAGGGTCTCTGCTTCCATCACCCTTTCAAGCAGTGAGTTCCATTCTCCCACCACTCTCTGGGTGAAAAGATTCTTCCTCACATCCTCCCTAAACCTCTAAATCTCCTGCTCCTTACCTTAAATCTATGCCCCTTGGCATTGATCCCTCCAGCAAGGAGAAAGGTTTCCTGGTACTGAATGAAGCAGCTTAAAATAGTTAGGCCTAGCACACTACCCTGAGGAGCTCCTGCAGCGATGTCCTAGAGCTAAGATGATTGACTTCCAACCAACACAACCTTTGTGCTAGGTATGACTCCAAGTGGAGAGTTTTCCCCCTGATTGCCAATGACTCCAGTTTTGTGAGGGCTCCTTGCTGCCTTACTTGGTCAAATGCTGCCTTGATGACAAGGGAGGTCACTCACACCTCACCTCTGAATTTTACCTCTTTTGTCCATGTTTGAACCAAGGCTGAAATTAAGTCAGAGCTTGAGTGTCTCGGCTGGAAGCTGCATTTCACTGTGAAAATAAATAAACAGTATTGGGAAAAGCCTGAACCTGTAACGTATACATTCAAAAATAAAAAGGTGTACTGTTATATTAATTGGCAAATGTACCTGCCAGGTTGTCTTGTTCAATAACATCCCAAGTCCGATTTCCACATCTTACTGCTTATGATCCTTTTGCCTCACTGATGTTTAGATTCCATCCAATCCATTCTATTTCGATGCAGAGTCAGAACACTTCATTTGTCTTTCTTCGTACTTGTCAATCCATTTACTAATCAGAATCACAATCTTGTGAATGTTGGGCTGTGACATCATGCATACAAGGGTTATTTGTGTTGCATGATTAGAAGCTTCTGTCAGCGCACTGATAAATATGTAACTGCATGAGAGATTTCTGCACAGCTAAATTGGATTATATCTCCCAATTTATTTCAGAATGTTTTTGAGTTTACTTGTCCGCTCACAGCTCGAGGTTTACATCAGACCATGTTTAATTAAAATTGCAAGAGAGTGGTGTCTGTGAGTTAGCTCCCAATGTTTACACTGCTAAATTAAGGCTTTCTTACTATGGCGGGACACCCATCAATCTAGGTTTTTCTGAGTCTCTGCATCTGTCACAAGGAGAAGGCGATTGAATCCAATTGGTTAATAGCAGGAGCTGCCTCACATTTGGCAGTGTCCCAGAATCAGTTTTAAAACACGGTCAATACAAAATCAGCATCTCTTTATCCACTGAATTTCATTTTTGCCTTTTAAAACAGAGGTAAAGTTAATATTTTTATTTACTCCACTTTGTTTATTCTTCACCACTTGATCGCAGTTTGCTCTCTGACTAGAACAACAGAATGATATGAATGTTACGGCAATGGAATAACTGCTCCATTCTTGACTGCCCATTGGGAGTCAATAGGATAAGTCAAACACTGACCATTCAAGTTGGCACATCTAACCTTATGCAGCGTTAAACTTAACAGCCGAAATGACAATGGATGCGATTCATTTAATTGAGTTCAAGTCACAAGGAACACTATGATTTGAATGATGACTGTGTGGCTGGGAGGTGAGTAATAATCCATGATTAACTAATCATGCTATGTATGGAAATCAGCCCTGACTGTCAATGTTATGAGTAGAATTTGCTCAATTATATATTTTTTTTACTGTGGGTGCAATGAGGAATGAACACATTTCTAAAGATATTTGCATAGAATGTCCTAGTAAACGTTATTTGGATTTGCAAATATCTATCATCATTGCTAGAGAGGTATAACATATGAGACAGCACATTAGTGAATTGCTTTAAAATGCAATAACTGAGCAAGTACTTGACTCACACAAGACAACATTATATTTGGCTTGCAGGAGGCAAGTCACAAGCTGATCCATTTGTTACTTTGAAAGGATAGTAGGATATCAGTATGTTCAACTAATGTGCCTGATTTTTTTATTACTTTGTAAAGGACATTCTTGGCATTTAGATATTCCATTTGATTGCCATGAAGATTTGGCAAGTGTTAAAAGACAGGACATAACTTGAGATGAGCTTCATTTGGAGTGTTTTTTTGATGGATGTGAGGGTCTTATGGAAAAAGACTATAAAATCATAAGTGTTAAGAGCAGGAGTAGGCCATTCGGCCCAACAAGCCTACTCCACTATTCAATAAAATCATGGCTGATCTGATTGCAGCCTAAAGGCTGGGTTTTTGCCTGTCTCCAATAATCTTTGACTCCCTTGTCAATCAAAAATCTGTACCACTCAGTTTTGAATAGATTCAATGACTTGGCCTAAACTGCAGGGGACCAACTTGTTACATAGCTTTAAGATGTGCATTTGGTGGAGAATGGAAAGGATCAGCCAGACAGAAAAAAAGTTAACAAGTGGTGAAGTGCTGAAGAGAGTAAATGAACAAAGAAATTTGCTGATTGTAAGTAGCAGACATGAGACATTTTGAAGAGGAAATGGTGCAGTAAGAGACATTATGGAGGGAATATTCAAGGAAAAAGAAGTAATGTAAAGAAAAGAATATCAGTGCTGGATGGCTTGAAAACAGAAGAAAGATATTGGATAATGAAAAGACTGCCACAGGACAGAGAAACACGGAAAGACTATGAGCCAAGGATCTGCCTTTGATTATAACACACATGATTATAATGAAAAGGCAACAACAAGATTTGGCTTCTGCACAACAAAAAAGCGCTGCATGCTCCACTGCAACATGATTACAAATAAAATTACTGAAGATTTGTTTTTTTTAGTGAGTGAGAATGTAGTTTTATCACAATTTTGACTCCCCAGTGAGCAGGAATCTTGAATACTTGGGAATTGCTGGTGTGAAAAGCAAATGATGACAGGTATGATTATGTATGATTATTTTGCTTAATGAGTGACAATCGCTTTACTTTTAATTGAAATGAGCAAATAGGACGGCATGGTGGCACAATGGTTAACACTGCTGCCTCACAGCACCAGGGATCCAGGTTCGATTCCCGGCTTGAGTCACTGTCTGTGTGGAGTTTGCACATTCTCCTCGTGTCTGCGTGGGTTTCCTCTAGGTGCTCCTGTTTCCTCCCACCGTCCAAAAATGTGCAGGTTAGGTGGATTGGCAATGCTAAATTGTCCCGTAGTGTCAGGGGTCTAGCTAAGGTAAATGCATGGGGTTATGGGGATAGGGCCTGGGGTGGGATTGTGGTTGGTGCAGACTTGATGGGCCAAATGGCCTCCTTCTGCAGTGAAAGATTCTATGATTCTATGAAATGTACTTTGCAAAAAAGGTTATGAAAACAATGTTGAGGGTTTGGAGGGGTGCAGCACAGAGCAAAGAAGAGGCCATTCTGAAAAGAAAAGCAAATAATCAGTTCACTTAATCATGAAATGAGAGCAAAATACTGCAGATCTGAAATTAAAAAAACGTACAGGAAAAATTCAGCAGGTCTGGCAGCATCTTTGATGAGTAAAACACAGTAAACACGTGAAGCCTGGAATGACTTTTCTACAGAACTGAAGAATTGTAGGAATGTGATAGATATCATAACGTTAATAAAGAAGAGTGGGGTGGAAAAGCAGGGAAGGTCATGGATTTGATGATAGGGGAGATTAAACACAAAGGATCGAACAAACGGCAAAGGAAGTGATAGACCCAGAATAGGTGTTAATAACAGAAAAAGTTCTGCTTAATTTGAACAGACTGACACAGACTGATACAGAAAGATACAGATTTGTAATTGCCAAAAAAAAACTCAAATGGAGGACAGAATTCATGGTCTGATATTGTTGAACTCAATGTTGAACCCAGAAGGCTGTAAAGTGCTTAACCTGTCAAATTTTATCCACCTCTCCCCCACCCACCCGGCTACCCCAATGCATCTAATTACTCAGCCACCTACCACCAACCCACTGACACTTCACTCACATGCCATCTCACCCACCTATCAACTCACCCAACTACCACCTTTCATACTTACCACTCCATTCCTTCATCTGTTACGTTGTCGCTTCCTGTAAAGTGTACTGATTGCAACCATGAAGCAGTCTTTCTAAAGTTGCAAAAATGCCTTTATTAACATTACAATGCATATCTTTATAGTAGAAGATAATGTTACAGAGAGGATCTCAGACTTGATTCTTGTATGTTGCTGTTTATCCCTAGGCTGCCCTGAACTAGAAGTCGTATGTTTTCTTACATCACTATATGGATGCTATGAGTCCCATGCTAACTCGTTAGGCACCAAATCTTCTACTACACCTCCTGTTGAGTCTTTATCCCTTAGGTGTTGACTGACAATAGTTTATTTGCTGTTCATTTCAAGTCTTATATCACTATAAATCCTGTGTGCATTACTTTGCCACAATGAACTATTTTAACTCTAAACTATTTCATGATTAACATTAGAACATTAACAGCATGCATTAACAATGTTCTTACTGCCCCATCTACCCTACTCAAGTCCATGGCCATAGGGAGTTAGGTGGTCTAGAGGTCTTACAATCCTTCTATATCTTGCTTTCTGTTTGGTTGGGAGAGTCCTGCATGTTCTTCATCCTGGCGGTGGTATTGAGGTTGTGCCTAGATGTAAACATGATTTGATGTATTTCTTCCATTAGCAGATTGAGCACCACACAGGTCAGCCTTGGTTCTGTGGCAATGATTTGCAATAGTAAGTGATGATTAGTCATTTCTTGATGGATGAAAGTGATGTCCGTCAGGTTGTCAGTGGTATTTCTTCTCCTTCATCTTTTTAATGTCTGGGAGCTTTCCACAATTGAGAGAGACCAGTTGTGCAGATGGAAGTAGAGTAGGGAGGTGACTTTTATGTTGTTGTGTTTGTGTGTGGCTGTTATCTGCTTCTAGCTGATGCTGCGGTTTCAGAAAGCTGCTTAACAGTTATTGGAGCGGTGTATTGCTTGACATAACCATGACCTGCACTGTGGTTTCTAGTGGAGGCAGAGGCTTCTCTGGAGGTCGATCTGATTCTGGATGGAGGGTGTGAGGGTAGGTGACATTACGGGGTCTAAAGTTCAGGAGACGGTACAGGTAAGGATAGAGGGAGTAAGGGGCGTGAGTATGGTTGGTGGCGTTCCGGCAAATAAGGTCCAGGTGAAGGCTGGGATGAAGGCGCTTTATCTGAATGTGCGAAGCATTAGGAATAAAGTGGATGAGTTGATGGCGCAGATCGACACAAATGGATATGATCTGGTGGCCATTACAGAGACGTGGCTGCAAGGTGACAGGGACTGGGAGCTGAATGTCCAGGGGTATCAAGTGTTTAGGAAGGATAGGCGGGAGGAAAAAGGGGGGGGTGTAGCTCTGCTGATTAAGAATAGCATCAGGGTGGTAGCAAGGGATGATATTGGAGCCAAGGAGCAGAACGTGGAATCGTTGTGGGTAGAGATTAGGAACAGCAAAGGGAGGAAGACGCTGATGGGTGTTGTCTATAGGCCCCCGAATAATGATCTGGAGGTGGGGCGGGCTGTTAACGCGCAAATAAGTGCAGCGTGCAGGAATGGGAAGGCCGTAGTTATGGGGGATTTCAATCTGCACATTGATTGGTCAACCCATGTTGGACGCGGTGGGCTCGAGGAGGAGTTCTTGGAATGCTGCCGGGATAGTTTCCTGGAACAGTGTGTGTTGGAGCCGACGAGGGAGCGAGCTATCTTGGATCTGGTGCTATGTAATGAGGCGGGTAGGAATAGGGAACTTGCGGTGAAGGATCCTCTTGGGGAGAGTGATCATTGTATGGTGGAGTTTCTGGTGCAGATGGAGGAGGAGAAAGTGGGTTCCCGGACACGCGTCCTTTATTTGAACAGAGGGGAGTACGGTAGGATGAGAGAAGAATTGGCGAATGTGGACTGGGGGAGCGCGTTGGAAGGTAGGTCTGCTGAGGAGCAGTGGAGGATCTTTAAGGAGATCTTTCTTGGTGCTCAGCAGAAATTTATTCCGATGGTCAAAAAGGACCGTAGGAGGAGAGGTAATAAGCCGTGGATAACGAAGGAGGTGAAGGAAAGTGTTAAATTAAAAGCGGAGGCGTTTAGAGTAGCTAAGAGTAGTGGGCGAGAAGAGGGTTGGGAGAGGTTTAAATGTCAACGAAGATTGACAAAGAAGTTGATAAAGAAGGGTAGGAGAAACTATGAAGCTGGGCTAGCACTTAATATAAAAAAGGATAGCAAGAGTTTTTATAAATATATAAAGAGGAAGAGGCTGGCTAGGGTGAACGTTGCTCCCTTAGAGGATGAGAAGGGGGACTTAGTGGTAGGGGATGGGGAAATGGCTGAGGTCTTGAATAACTTTTTTGTTTCGGTCTTCACGGAGGAGGACGTGAATAATTTGCCGGATGTTAGAGATGGAAAGGTGGTAGGACTGGAGGGTCTCGATGACATTACTGTTACTAGAGAGGTGGTGCTCAGCAGACTGGAGGGACTGATTGTGGACAAGTCCCCAGGACCGGATGGAATGCATCCGAGGGTTCTGAAAGAAATGGCGGATGTGAGGAGGGAACCGAGTGTAGGGTGTTGAAATTTGCTGATGACACCAAAATTGGTGGAAAGGCAAATTGTGCGGAGGGTGGTGAGAGTCTCCAGAAGGATCTAGATAGGCTGGGCGAATGGGCCAGGAAATGGCAGATGGAATTTAATGTTGGCAAGTGTGAGGTGGTCCACTTTGGTAGGAATAATGGTCGGAAGGATTATTACTTACGTGGAGAAAAACTGCAGCAGGCGACGGTGCAGAGGGACCTTGGGGTCCTTGTGCATGAGTCGCAAAAACCCAGCTTGCAGGTGCAGCAGGTGGTCAAGAAGGCTAATGGGATGCTGGCCTTCATCGCGAGGGGGATTGAATATAAAAGTAGGGAGGTCTTGCTGCGGCTATATAGGGCATTGGTGAGGCCGCAAATGGAGCATTGTGTGCAGTTTTGGGCGCCGTACTTACGCAAGGATATTTTGGCCTTGGAGGGAGTGCAGAGGAGGTTTACTAGGCTGATGCCGGAGTTGTGGGGGTTGAGCTATGAGGAGAGGCTGAATAAATTAGGCTTGTACTCGTTAGAGTTTAGAAGAATGAGGGGAGATCTCATTGAGACGTATAAGATGATGAATGGGATGGATAGGATAGAGGTGGAGAGACTCTTCCCGCTCAGAAAGGATAGTAGGACTAGGGGGCACAGCCTCAAGATAAAGGGGGGGGCGGTTTAGAATGGAGTTGAGGAAGAACTTCTTCACTCAAAGGGTGGTGAATCTCTGGAATTCTCTGCCCGTTGAAGTGGTGGAGGCTGCCTCGCTAAATATTTTTAAGACGCGGGTTGATGGGTTTTTGATAAGAGAGGGGATTAAGGGTTATGGGGAGAGGGCGGGAATGTGGAACTGAGCCAAGACAGATCAGCCATGATCTTATTGAATGGCGGGGCAGGCTCGAAGGGCTAGTTGGCCTACTCCTGTTCCTATTTCTTATGTTCTTATGTTCTTATGTCATCTCCACTGGAATGCTATGCTCTCCTCCTCCATGGTGTGTTAGTCTGGCCCTTGGCTAGGTTCGCAGGCCTGAAATTAACAAAAGACTTGCTCTGTTGCGGGTTTGATGATGACCTTTTTAATTGATCGCATCTTTACCCCTCTAGTACTGGACAAGTAATAGTGTTCTCTTAAACAGTTGTTTTAATTCAAGCTATAGCAAGGACACTGGGAGGCTACAGTTCACATCCCTGTAGCTAGCCAGGGTGGCATATTCTAAGATGCAAAGGCAATTGAAGTTTTCAAAATTGATTACAAGTAATTAGCATAAACCAATCACGATTACTTTATGTTTGCTTCATTGTAATATCCAATCAGCAGGAAGACTTCATAAAACAACTCATTTCTGTATCTGTGGATCACTCCCATTTTCCAGTTACAGATGCCTGATTAATGTGTTTTGCCAGAGTATTGGTCTTGGTGTCTGTCTGCAGAGGCTCTTATAAGAAGACTATATTTTAGCCTTGGTAATTTTTAAACGTGTATGACGATTAACCCTTTCATGCTCCATGAGAGGTTACAAATAAAATTAATGTTTGTTTAATGTGTAATGGTGGGGCCTTTGAAATGAAAAGTGGGTTAGATGCTGTTTACTGGGATGTCTGTGTTCCAGAAGGAACAGCTGCATCATCTGATGTCACCCAGGAAGGAAATCTGTGCATCTTCTGAGTTGGTGGACTTAGCTTTGAGAATGTTCTCGGGTTGTCTGTGTAGTGCTAAGATCATGACTGACATAGCCTACTGATATTTCCCTGTTTATGGCAGTGACAACACTCACAGAACACTGGTCCTTATTGTGAGCCTTCTTGGACTGCAGTGCTAAGAAGATCAGTTGGCTGGGTGATGGGGAGATGACTTACCCTGGCTTGGATGCTCCCTACACTTTTATAGCTTGTACCATCCCTGTGAAGTGCTGAATCCCCAGAGGTTAGTACAGTTTTGTTCATGCAGCTCCGACAGTCGATTTCACTGCATGGCCTTGTTGAAGAGACAGAAGCCAGTCGGCCTGCAGCCGCTGTGCCAGAAACGTTGGTTAGGCCACATTTGGAGTACTGCGTCCAGTTCTGGTCGCCTTACTACCGGAAGGACGTGGAGACTCCGGAGAGAGTGCAGAGGAGGTTTACCAGGATGTTGCCTGGTATGGAAGGACTGGGGTATGAGGAAAGATTGAAGAAATTGGGGCTCTTTTCCCTTGAAAGACGCCGACTGAGGGGGGATCCAATAGAGGTATATAAGATTATAAAGGGTATAGATAGAGTAAACAGAGGTAAGCTATTTCCTATAATAGAGACACGTAGGACAAGGGGCCATGGACTTAAGGTGAGGGGGGAGAGGTACAACACAGATATTAGAGGGAGGTTTTTCACACAGAGGGTAGTGGGGGTATGGAATGCTCTGCCAAGTAAGGTGGTGGAGGCAAACATGCTAGAGTCATTTAAGAGTAACTTAGACAGGCACATGACTGAGTTGGAGATGGGTGGATATAGGAGAACCTTTTAAATAAGGGTCATTAGCATTGGGGTGTCCCTGGTAATGTAAATGGGTATAGTATGATAATAATGTTTTTTCTCTTTTCATTCACAGGTTTTAATTCGGTCCACCTCGTGTCCAACGAGGGGCATACACGCGATGGGTCGTACTGGGGCTGCTCTTGGTTGTTCGAGATTGGCCTAGTGCTTCATGTCGTTAGTGTGTGCCTAAACTGGACAAGATACTGGGCAAGACAACAGCTGAGTGACTATCGCTGATTGCTGTGCAGATACATGGATTTGGGCCGGTGTCTGCGGGAGTTTGTGCATTCTCCCCGTGCTTGTGTGGGTTTTCCCCGGGTGCTCCGGTTTCCTCCCACACCCCAAAGATGTGCTGTTCGGCTGATTGGCAGGAATAAATTGTCCCTAAATCAGTTTCCCTCAATCTGGATGGCCATAAAACATTAGATAGGGTCATGGCTAGAGAGGTGGACTGGTGGTGTTGAGATGGCGGCGCGGGCTCGTTGGGCCCAAGGGCCTGTTTTCTGGGCTGATTTTGTTCTTTGTTCTTTGTCTGAAGTAAAACTGTCCCTTGGAGAAATGTTCATACAAATGTTCCAGTTCTGGGATTGATCACGTCCATAGCTAAGACATATTGGTGATAAAGAATTGTGTTCCATCATTACGACATTTTAATGTGTTGGTATCCCTACAAGAGAAGGGGATTGCAAGGTGGTGTTGGTGATGTAGGTAAAGATGGGGTTTTTGTATGCTTCGCAGTTTTGGTGCAAAATTTAAAATGGCGGCAGCTGTGCTCTGGAGAAGAAGAAACTTCAAAATGGCCGTGGATCAGGTGGCTGCTGAGGGCTGTTTTTGACACAACGACATGCTGCAGGCCAGGATTAAAAATGTTCCTTTTCCTGACTTTCCAGACTCGGAGTTCCATGTGTGGATGGTGCCAAGTTGGAACTCATGCAAAGAATACAATGCACAACAGAATTTCTGTCTGATAAAGGCAAATTACTGCAGGTGCTGGAATCTGGAACCGAAACAGCAAATATTGGAGAAGTTCAGCAGGTCTGACAGCCTCTGTTGAGAGAGAATAGGCACAACGCTTTTAGTCTGGATGATCCTTCGTCAGAGCTGAAAGCAAAGAAAATCAGCCAAGATTCTGACTATAAGAGTTGGGGATATGGCTGTAATTGCCTGCCCACCTTCTACCTCACCCACCTAACCACCAAAATCAGTTGCCACCCTACCTCCATACCAACCTATCCCCCTGGCACCATGCCCATATATCACCCTACCCGCTCGCTACCCAACGCACCTAACCCTCCCCACCTGGAATCCTACACAACTCCCCACCTGGAATCCTACACACAATGCAACTACCACCCACCTATCACCTTAACTACATGCCATCCTATGCATGTACCATCTTATCCACTTGCCACTATACTAACCTGTCATTCAACCCATCTACAATTCCTCCAGTCTAACCAGCTGCCACCGTACCAGTAGAGAAAAGGTTAACATCAAATGCACACATGCTGTTGATGTAATAATAATGTCAGATCACATAACTGAGAGAAAAGAGCAATCTAGAGGAGGAGAATCTCCAACTTTATGTGGAGGTCCAAATGTGTACATATTAGCAACCAATCTACCAACTTAGCTAACTGCCTCCTCACCCATTTACCATCCTATCCACTTGCTACCCTACCTTATTTGCCATCCTAACCACCTACCACTTCATCTACCCACCACTCCACCTATATACCCAGATACCTTCCCTATCTCCCACCCTAGGTTCTTCCCACCTACCATTTCACCCACCCACGACCTTACCCATATACCTCACCCATCTACCCATGGTGACAGTTGATCAGGCTGGTGGGTGGTGGAGTTGTAGGTGAGTTGAATGACAGGTTAGTATGGTGGTAAGTGGATGAGTTGGTATGTGCATCAGGTGGCAAGTAAGTAGGGTGGTAGGGAGATGTGGTGTTAGTTGCATAGTGTGGTAGCGTACTCTGCAATTCTGAAGAAATCAGGCTCGGGAGATCAAAAAAGAAATGCAGAGCAATGCCGAGGCTTAGAAAAATTTGAGCGAACTGACAATGTGACAATGAAAGGTCTGAGCCAATATGTTCTCCAGTTCAGTGACCTTCTTGTAGCTACTTTTGTGTTTGGTGCTTAGTTGTGCCATCCTTCTCACAATAGTTTATGTACCTGATCCTCTAACAACTGCATGAAGCAAACCTGTGAACTCAGGCAAATACTGTAGAAATGAGCAGAAAAATTCCTTCTCACAGACATAATAATTAACTTTCTCCTTTATATCTAACTTCCACACCAATGTTACATGCAGACTGTGAATGTGTCCATCAAACATTAGAGTACTTGTAGGTCGGATCCTATAATGCCTTAATTATTGACAGTTTTCCTAAAACCTAGGGCCTGTAGTGAAGAGCATTACAAACACCATGTATGGAATTTTACTGGCACGTCTGCCTCAGGTTCATACAATCCTGCCTGAGGTCAACGGAAAATTCTCCGGAACTGGGGCGGGCACGGCAGTAAAATTCTAGCATGAATTTTATGCTAGAATTTTGTTTTACTTTATTTTAAAAGGGTAAGAACTATTTTAACAGAGGTAGCCTTCATTTGATGGAGCCATCATTATTCCACTTTTTACAGTGCTACGTGCTGAAATGATGGATCTTTGTCCTTTAAACAAAAGAAAGAATTTGCAGTTATACAGCATCTTTCATGATCTAATCATATTCCCAAGTACTTTAGACCCAATGAAGCAGTTTCTGATGGGCTGTCATGTGTTGTAATGAAAGGATTGGGGCCAATGTATACACAGCAATGTTCCACAAATAGCGGTGTGAAATTGACCAAATTACCTGTTGCAGTGATGGAGGTTGTGGGGAAATGGTTGGCAAGGAGAAAGAGCAAAGAGAAAAGTGGCGTCATCTCTGGAAGAGGTGCCCTCTTCAGGGCATTTCCCTTCAAGGACTATTGTGGGCCTTTACTTACAATTTGCATTTTGCAGGTTTAGTGTCAGTGCAAAGGCAAAAAAAATCACTGATTCTGAATTTATAGTGTGAATGCGCCATTAGTTTTTGCTTCCAGGACCCTTTGGCTGTTCCGAGGAAAGTAATGAGCTGTAGTGGGAGCAGGCAGGCAGAAAGAACTGTTGAGTCATGATGTTTCAACAAGGATAACTTATGAATTTAATGCACTTCTCACCACAAAATAAACTCCCAAGCTGCTTCACTGACAGCATTCTGGGAAATGGTTTGAAAGGAGGGGGAGAGGTGAAAAGACTGAGGGATTCAGGGAATATATTCCAGAGAGTAGAACCAAAGATGCTGAAGTTGTGAAGGCCGTAGCTACAGGCTTGGAAAACATTGCCAAGGAGCACAGCAAAGCCATAGAGGAATTTCAACATCGATTTTAAAGATGAAGCGTTTGGAAATAGAGGAATGGATGAATAGTTGAGTGAGAAATAATGCAGAACAGCAGTCTTTGAATGAGGTGTAGATTATAGAGTCAAGTAATGCCAACAAAGGTAGTACCATTGATATAACAAAGTCAAGATGTAAAAAAATCATGTAGAACAGTTTCAGCATTGTGGGGTTTGGTGGGGTGCAGGTGTACAGGTCACTGCAGCAGACATAATGTTGCAAATTAGTGGTGTTTGTGATGGAAAAGATATCGGGCCTAATTGTAACTCAATATAAGTGGTGGCTTTTGAATGAATTAAGCTTGGGCCCAATTGGTTTAAAACTCAGTTCAAGGTTGAACAGTGTGCTGATGTTGTGAACACTGGCTCAGGCCAAAGGAATAGCCAATGAGACCCCAGCTAACTGTGGCAAAAGAGCAGAGGTTGGGGCAGGGATAATGGCTTCCGTAATGTCTTAAATATGTAAAGAGTTGTGTGTTTTAAACGAAAAGGAAAGATGAAGTTTGCGCATATGGGGACGATTCTCCCAAAAAAGTCTAAGTGCTCAAAGGATGGGAAAACAGAAGTTTTTTTTGGGTGGTGTACTTAGTTTTACGAATCTCCAGCACTCTGTGCTTCACCGAAGGTGGGGGGCGGTGGGGGGGCAGGGTGGTGGCCCCTGCTGGAGCAGCCGGTAACATTGTGCTCGGTGGGCAGTGGGGAGATTGTCACATGCGTACAGTCCCCCACTGCCACATTGCCGGCTTCCTGATCACTGGCCTTCCAATTTCTTCACAGGCCACCCCCCTGCCCCTACACCCCTCCAACCCCATCTGTTGATCACCAGCTTAGCCAACACCCCCTCAATTGCCGGACTAACTGACCACCACCTGCCCACCTCAGGGGCCAGCCCCAATTGCCAGCCTCATGGCTTGCCTGACCTTCCTCCACCACGTACAGCCCTGATCTGACCCCACCATGTGCAGCCACTATCACCCCGTGCCTCCTTCTCCCATTGATCCCATAGCAGAGTACGCAATGGGTCCCCCACATCACCGCCGATCAGCCTCACCTCCCAGTAGGCGGTGCTCCATCTGGCCCCACCACCTTGGCACTGCCTGGTGCCAGTGGGCTGTACCAGAATGTCCAGTGGGCAATGCCAGGGTGCCCAGTGGGTGATGCCAGAGTGCCAAGCTGACACTGCTAGGCCTGCACTGCTCATGGGGCATCTCTCCTCTCTTGGCCTCCCGGGAGGGCTTCAATGGCTTCTGCCCCACCAGCGGGGTGATCATACCTGGTCCACCTTGATGGGGACAAGCTTTAATCCATGCTGGTGGGAAGCTCTCCCACCGGGGGGCCCGGAGGGTGGGGGGAGAGGTGGGGGGAGACACTAGAGAGCCCGGGCACTCTCTTTCTGGTCTTGTTAATAAGATTGAAATTGAGATTTCAACATTGTAATCAGCCTCACAATGATTCCCAACATGAGGCTGATTATGTTGAAGCAAAGGGTCTGGAAGACTTGTGATCGGCTAGACATCGGTCACATGTCCTGCTACAGGTCCCCCTCTGATGTCTCCTAGCCCGTGCAGTGCAGCAGGCCAGGAGAATCACCCCCAAAGATTCAAACTAACAACAACTGATTTATTGAAGAAACATTGACTGCACAGAGGACAAACTGCCTCTGAGGCAGCCATCAAATCATGTGACTTGCTCTGAAAACAATCATAGAGCTAGTTAAATACATAACATTCCTTTCCCTTTATCTCTGTGGCCATGATAACAAATTACCATGATACTATTCATTGGATCAATAATACTCCACACATCACTATGCATCATTAATCATAGTACACAGTCAATATGAAAGTTGATCAGAAGAATGCCTATTCCTCTTTTGTTGGGCACAACATTCTGGAGTTTGGCTGTCCTTGATCTAGATGCATGGCTAGGCACTTGAGCTATGAGGAGAGGCTGAATAAACTAGGCTTGTACTCGTTAGAGTTTAGAAGAATGAGGGGAGATCTCATTGAGACGTATAAGATGATGAATGGGATGGATAGGATAGAGGTGGAGAGACTCTTCCTGCTCAGAAAGGACAGTAGGACTAGGGGGCACAGCCTCAAGATAAAGGGGAGGCGGTTTAGAACGGAGTTGAGGAGGAACTTCTTCACTCAAAGGGTGGTGAATCTCTGGAATTCTCTGCCCGTTGAAGTGGTGGAGGCTGCCTCACTAAATATTTTTAAGACGCGGGTTGATGGGTTTTTGATAAGAGAGGGGATTAAGGGTTATGGGGAGAGGGTGGGAATGTGGAACTGAGCCACGACAAATCAGCCATGATCTTATTGAATGGCGGGGCAGGCTCGAAGGGCTAGTTGGCCTACTCCTGCTCCTATTTCTTATGTTCTTATGTCCTTTTGTTCACTTCAGTGGACACTTCTTCTATTGGAACTGATTCTGCATCATTCTCGTTTGGGATAATAGCATGGACACAATCATCAGGCAACTCAGATTCAACTGAGTCTTCTATAGTAGTATTCACAACACTGAGGATAAAAGAAGTTAGTACTTCAGGAGATGGTTCAGAGAAATGATTGTGAGATGACAACAATTGACCAGCATGATGGCACCAAACTTGTTCATCTTCAGTTTGAACTGTTTAAGAAATTGCATCGATTTTTGCTAAAAATATGGCTGGACCTACTTCTCACTCATGTCATAATTACGTGCCAAGATGCAATCTCCCTGACTGCTGTTTGCCTTCTCATTTAAAAACTTGAGATTGTTGTCGGCACTGTACTATCTCTGAAGTTTTTGTAGATAATAACAAATCAAAATTAAAGTTTATTTATTAGTCACAAGTAAGGCTGACATTAACACTGCAATAAGGTTATCATAGAAACCTTACAGTACAGAAAGAGGCCATCTGGCCCATTGGATCTGCACCAACCACAATCCCACCCAGGCCCTACCCCCATATCCTAACATATTTACCCACTAATCCCTCTAACCAACACATCTCAGGACACTAAGGACAATTTTTAGCATGGCCAATCAACCTAAACCTGCACATCTCTGAACTGTGGGAGGAAACCGGAGTACCCGGAGGAAACCCACGCAGACACAAGGAGAATGTGCAAACTCCACACAGGTAGTGACCCAAGCCGGGAATTGAACCCAGGTCCCTGGAGCTGTGAAGCAGCAGTGCTAACCACTGTGCTACCCTGCCACCTGTTACTGTTTAAATTCCCCTAATGTAAATCAAACGTAATTCTCAACTTTCTCTTTAAGGGTAGTAATGCAGGTGAACTTTGAATAGTCGCATGGGTAGTGTTTCTATAAAATGATAAAAAGATATTCACACAATGTGACAATAAATCTTGTTCTTAGGAAGTACTTAAAGAATGCTTCAAAATTCTATGAATCTTTCAGCTAATCCATTGGTTGATAGATGATAACTTGTGGGTTTTATGTGTTGAATATCATTTACTTTGCGATAATCCTCAAAAACTTGTGAAGTAAACTGTGAACCATTATCACTAACAATCTGGTCCGCTCACCAAATCTCGTAAAGCTTTTGTCAAGCTTTTTAATGGTTTATTCAGTTATGATAAATCTCATGATAGCAACATCTGGCCATTTTGAGTGTGCATCGATTATGACGAGAAAATGTAACTCTCAAAAGGACCAGCAGAATCTAATTGCAGTCATTGACATGGCATTTTAGGACAATCCCAAAGATGTAAAAGAGATAAATATTTCATAGTTGTGCACAGCATTGACACTGTCTCGCCTTCTCTTTAATCTCGGCATCCCTTCTTAATCACAAAAAATAGCTACATGCTAGTTCCTTCATCTAGACTACACCAGAATGTCCTTCATGTAATTGTTCCACACAGGCTAAGAGGGATGATCACTCGGATTCTTCACGATAGACATCCACCTTGGATGGTCAAATCAAGCTTTTTTGACACATGGGCTGCGATTCTCCCATTGCGACCCACAATTTTTCTGTCGGATCGTGGTGGCAGATGTGCATCTGAACAGGGATTTGTGTTTGCACCAGGAATGCATGCACATCTCCCAGAGCCAGCAAATAGTCGCACGCCAGACCACGCTGGAAACCTACGGGAAGGTAGGTAAATAATTTAATTCTGTTTTTTATCATTTTTAAATAGGCATATTAGTTAATTATTGGGAACTTTCAGGTCCTGATCGAATTTCCCACCCCTCCAGGAGTACTTCATTCCACCGGGGTTTAGACTACCTCCCCACATTTGTGGAAATAACAGGAGACCCCACCGGAGTGAGGAGGGGCAATCGATGCCTCCAAGGGGATCCGGCAGCAGTTGGGAAGGGGAGGGGGGGTGCGGTCGTGTCCCCTGGGCATGGGCACCCTGGCAGTGTCAGCCTGTGCCCCCTGACACTGCCCAAGGGGCATCAGGCAATGCCAAGGGATGATCGGTTGGGATGGGGAGGCCCCATTGCCATTCTGCAGACAGGATCGGTCTGGGATGGAGCGAGGGCAGTGATTGGTGTGGGCTGAGGGCTGGTCTGTGGGGGAGCTGTCTCCGGGAGAGTCTGACCCTGGGGGGGAGGTCAGCTGGGGAGGGGGTGTGTCTGTCGGGATGAGGAGGCATGATGTGGGTATGCCGGCGTTGGACTGGCGTAAACACAGTAAAAAGTCTGACAACACCAGGTTTTAGTCCAACCTATTTATTTGATAATATTCTCACAAGCTTTCGAGGGGTTACCCTCTTCGTCAGGTGAATGGAGAGTTCTGGCCTCAGACAGAGCATATAAAGCACAGACAGTTTAGAGATTACTGATTAAAATGCGAATCCTTACACCTAACCTGCTGTTCAAGACCTGAAGTGGCTGACAATGTGAGTGGTAGGAGCACTGATCACAGTTTACTGATCTTTTTGTGAACTCAGCCCCACTTACCCACTTGCACACCATAGTCCTTAATCCTTTACTGTTTAAAAATGTATCTATCCTTGCCTTAAAAACATTCAATGAGGAAGCCTCAACTGCTTCACTGGGCAGGGAATTCCACAGGTTCACAATCTTTTGTGTGAAGAAGTTCCTCCTCAGCTCAGTTCTAAATCTGTTTTTCTTATTTTGAGGCTATGCCCCCTATTCTAGTTTCACCCATCAGTGGAAATAACTTCCCTGTTTCCATCTTATCTATTCCCTTGATGATCTTATATGTTTCTATAAGATCTCCCCTCATTCTTCTAAATTCCAATGAGTATAGCCCCAGTCTACTCAATCTCTCCTCATGAGCCAATCCTCTCAACTCTGGAATCAACCAAGTGAATCTCCTCTGCACCCCCTCCAGTGCCAGTATATCCTTTCTCAAGTAAATTGGCTCCGCCTCCCTACGGTTTTTAATGGGATTCCCATTTGGGAACTCTTCAGTGTACAAAGTGCGGAGATTTAGGTGACAAGTGGACCTGACAGAACTGTCGGGATTTAGAACAGTTCTCCCACCAATTCAGCACTTTTGGGAGAATCGCGGCCATGGTTTCAAATTAGGATGCGTATCATGCATTCCAATTCCTTTCAATATCACATCCATTACCTTCCCCATCACGGGATCATTTCTAGTGTGTCTCTGAACTTAAGAAGCTGTCACAGGCAAATAATCTACTTGTGAAAAATAATGAATATTAGCAGAACTAGTTGGTGGTATCTGCGCAATAGGTAAAGGTAAGCATGATAATGCATCAGCATTAAGATGGCACTCTGATTGATGATACTTTATATCATAGAAGTGCGCAGATGAGATCAGTGACCATCATTGCAATCAGCTAGCAGCGAACAATAGTATACTATATATGGTCCAAAAATAGTAAATTGTCGATGATCAGTCAATGATGTGAAATGAAGATCATATAAATAATGACGAAATTTCATTCGTCAAAATTTATACTCCGTGCCTCTTTTTCTAGCTGAACACAGGTAGGTTCAGCGCGAGTCAGAATATGCAAATCAAAATCTATTGGTCGCTCCTCTCCCAAAGTCATAATATGTGAAACTAATGACCTTACTCCATAACATGAAGCATTCTAACAGGAAGAACTTGAATAATTTAGAAGCAACATTGAAACTTGTTCAAGCACATAGTCTGTGTATCAAGAAAGAAAAGTGTGACTTTTTCCAGACACCAGTCCAGTATTTGAGTCATATTATTGATAGTAAATGCTTACATCAAGCACCTAAAAGGATGAATGTTTTTTTCGAAGAACCACATCTGACCTTACTGTATAACATGAAGCCTCACAACCAAGCAGTAATCTCTGCATTGGATTAAAATAAACCAAAATTTCAGATTTCTGAAAAGCATTTTTGACAACCTGGTATGCTATCTCACATTCCATTGTCTAGTCCCATGACTTCTTCACACATAGTTTCATTATTGAAGCCATTACATAATTTACTAAGTTAGGAAAAAATGTGCCATAATAATTTACTAATCCTAGAAACTAGCTCAATTGTGTTACATTCATCAGATGCAGTGCTTCTAAAATAGCTGGACTGGCATCTGGAAAAAGTCACACTTTTCTTTCTTGATACATAGACCATGTACTCGAAGAAGTTTCAATGTTGCTTCCAAATTATTCAGATTCTCCTGTTCACTGGACCCTGTAATTACAATATCATGCAGGTGATATGGTAATCAGAGAGATAATTTAAATTTGATTCATCAATCTTTGGAAAAGGTCAGGTGCAGATGTAATTCGAAATGGCAATCTTTCAAATTGAAAGGCCCTTCATGAGTAACAATGGTAAGCAATGGTTGTGATTGAGTAGCTGCATTCATTTGTAAACATGCTTTCCAAACATGGAAAATCAATATTGCTGAATTTCTGTTCAGCTGATAATTCAGCAAGGAAGCAAATATTGATCAGCATACAACATCGGATTTACACTGGGTTCCCCAGACCCCACAATGAATTCCCTCGCCTCCCCCATCCACCTGCCCCAGGATCCTGTATGAGGGTTTCAGATCCATTACCTACTACATAAGATGTGGGCCCAGGTGCCAGTGTGCATGTGGAGCTCAGGTAAGAGTCAGACTAGTTTGCACCAGGGCATCATCATAATGGTGCTTAGCGAGTCATCATCACCCTCCTGCCTGCTAAAAAACTCGCTAACACAGAGTACCCAGGGCCACCATGCTGGTGTGACAATGTTGCAGGAGATACAAGGAACTTGGAGGCGGGAGAACGGAGCTCACAGTCACAAACCCCTAGCGAGTGAACAGCCTGGTGATCAGGGTCTCCCTTACTACTCTTGCATGCCTCATTTGAGCTGCCAGCCCTCCAGTGCCTGGTTGGTGTTCCTCGGCATGCTCCTCCTCATCTTCCTCTTCCTCCTCCTCCTGCTGGTCATCTTCCCCAGCAACTGGTCAGTGTCCACAGCCTCCTCCTCCTCCTCCAACATTCCACCTCTCTGTAGAGCCAGATTGTGCAAGGCACAGCATACTAGCACTATGCAGGAAGAGATCACTGGGTTATATTGGAGGACCCCGCTAGATCGGACCAGGCACTGGAATCAAATCTTGAGGAGCCAATGTACGTCTCCACTATCGTGCAGTGGCTACGTGGGCCTCATTATAGCGGGTATCCGCCTCAGACATAGACCTCTGCACAGGCATCATCAGCCATGTCTGAAGTGGGTAACTCATATCACCCACGAGCCACCCCTTCAGCCTGGGCTCCTCCTCAAATGCCTCCGGGATGTCCGAGCCCTGACAGTGAAGCTGACATGCACGCTGCCTAGATGTCTTGTGCAGATATGCATGGTGGCCATATTATCATTGCACACTAGCTAAACATTCAGAGAGTGGAACCCCTTCCTATTTACAAATCTCCGCAGATTCTGAAAGGGGGGCCTTGAGGGCAATATGTGTGCAGTCAATGGTCTCCTGCATATTGGGCATCCCCGCAATGGCTGCAAACCCTGCAGCCCAGGCTTCCTGCTGCATCTTATCCACATTGAAGCTGATGCACTGGCCAGCCTGGGCTTCAGTGATATGCCTCACACCAGTGTGCACAGCAGACTGGGAGATGCCACAGACATCTTTGCCCAGGGCCTGGAGAGAACCAGTCACGTAGAGATTTAGAGCAGCCATCAATGTGACAGCCACCAAGAGTGTCCCCACCACCCCTAGCCTTTAAGTGCCAGGTCCTGCAACAGGTTGCACAGGTGTCACAGAGTCTCCTTTTGGAATCAGAGATATTGGCAGCACGCTCCAAATGACATCTGCTCAAAGGACACTCACGCATGGAACTGCCGGGGTCTCTGCTCCCGCCTTAACCTACGTTCCTCCCTCTGGGCGAATGGCAGCCACCTCCTGCCTTTGGTGGTTATCTCCTTCTGGCCCTCCAAGTGGTAAGGCCTGGGCCTGCTGTCCCCACAATTCTTTCTCCTCCTCCACCTCCTCAGCTCCAGCAGCAACTGAAAGAACAGCAAGATCCATCGGTTGCAAATAAGAAGCCATGATGTCATTCTGAAGGGGTGGGGGGAGTGCGAGGGGGAGATCGAGAGCAACACATGGAATGCTGTTTGCCCCTGGCACATCCACAATCATAGCCCCCTTCACAATTCCCCCAGTCACATGATCCCCACAAGCACAGCCCCCCAATTCCCCCAGCCATATGTTCCCTACAATCACAGCCCCCCAATTCTCCCAGCCACATGCTCCCCACAATCACAGCCCCCCCTCCCATTGTCCTGGCCACATGCTCCCCACAATCACAGCCCCCCTCCAATTCCTCCAGCCACATGCTCCCCACCATCACAGCCCCTCATTCCCCCAACCACATGCTCCCCACAATCGCAGTCCCCCCAATTCTCCCGGCCACATGCTCCCCACAATCACAGTCCCTCCAACTCCCACAGTCACGTGCTCCCCACAATCCCAGCCCCCCAATTCCCACAGTCACGCGTTCCCCACAATCACAACCCCCCAATTCCCTCAGCCACATGCTCCCCACAATATCAGCAGTGCAATTTGCAAGGGCTTTGTTCACATCCTTCAACTGGAAGTGTGCTGAGTGCACTAGGACACAGCAGCACCTCAAGACCCAAGGTCAGTGCTGAGACCCGGGTCCATGCTACAAGGCGGACATTGGAAATCCTGCAGAGCAACACACCCCTCACACACTCGCAGAGCCGCCACCGACCTGAGAGAGAAAATGGCCGCAATAACAAAACACCATGAGTAGCAGAGAGCCGTAGGACGCTATGCATTTACCTCCTCACTAACCCTCACTGATGGAATGCCCAAATTGGAGTTTTATTGAGCATGTCTGATTCGCGCCGATTCCCGATTGGCGAACACAGTGGTAAAAGGGGAAGTGCTGGTAAAGTTGGATGCCCAGACCATTAATTCAATCTAAATGCATTCAAATGCATTTAAATGGCCGTCACGTCTGTTTCAGGCACAGTCCTGATCATGGCCATTTTCAGCCATTGGTAAAGGGGGAGCCTTTAGATCATGATAGCCACCTCACATTTGACTTTACCAAGTTTTCACACCCAAAATTGGGTGCAACTTGATGGTAAAATTGGTCCCAAAGTCTGATTTTCCAACTTGATCAATAAGCTCACACATCTTAAGTCCATTTTACATGGATAGTTCTTGTTCCTATCCAATATTTTGTAATATTTTGATCTGGACCAATAAACAGTCATTATCATGTTTATTATCAATCTTCAACAGACAATAGGAATTCCTTATGTATCTCACAAGTTTCAATTATTAATTGCAAACATTTTTCTGAAACCCTATTTTATCCTGACATGAAGCATGTTCAAACATGTAGTCTAAATTTCAAAACTAATCAAATTGCTGCTTTTATAAATGTAATTGGTTCAACTGAACCTTTAAAATGTACTAAATTATTAAGACATGGTCCTATCTTTACAATAAATTAGGTAAATGAATCACTGAAACAATTCTAAGGAAGTCAATCCATGATAATCTAAAGGAGGCATGAGGCTCCTCATATCACGTGATATTTATTTCACACTAATTCACAGCTCTGCATTGTGCAAATAGTGCAGTTTACATTTAATAACACTTTGCATTTCACCTAACAATTTGCCAGCTGCAATTTATTCTTACACATTACTGCTAAATGCTTGTGATTCGAATTAGAGAAGAGAAAGCTTACTTGGTCCCCTTACATGACCACGGAAAATCACTGGGCAATTTGATCATTTTAACACTATGTTGTGCATAACAGGTACAAATTTACAAAGAAAATTACATTTGTACCGGTAAGGAAGGCCCAACTTTATACATAGTCGCAACATAAAAACATATTTCTAAGTGACATCAAAGTGTATCATTCAGGGGGACTGATGTTTTGTTTAGTTTGGTCATCACACCTGCTGTATTTGTTGCCCCAATGAAAGATCAGAAGAAACACAGTTCATATTTTATCAGCTTCATATGAGCATAAAAAAAGGAGCAAAAGAAAGCCATTCAGCTTCTCAAGCTGCCCAGTCATTCAATACGATCATGATTAATTTGTTTATGTTTCAAATTCTACATTCGACTCACCTGACGAAGGGGCAAACCCGGAAAGCTTGTGGGTTTACTATCTGATAAATCTGTTGGATTTTAACCTGCTGTTGTGAGACTTCTTACTGTGTTTACCCCAGCCTAACACCAGCATCTCCACATGCTGAGGCAGATGGCACGATTCACCGGCTGCACTTGCCTCAAGACCGGAAAGTGCTGCCCGAGGTCACAGAATCCTACAGCGCAGAAGGAGGCCACTCGACCTATCCAGTCTGCACTGACTATAATTCCACCCAGACCCTATCCCCATAACCCCATGCACATACTCTTGCTAGAACTTATGACACTAAAGGGCAATTTAGCATGGCCAATCAATCTGACCTGCACATCTCTGGACTCTGGGAATAAACCAGAGCACACCCACACAGACAGTGACCCAAGCTGGGAATTGAACCTCGGTCACTGATGCTGTGAAAAAAGAAATTTGCAGTTATGTTAAAAGTGACGTTATAAGGCATAACCTTGTTCCCTCATGGTAAGGCCTTTCATATTGATCAAGTATTATGCTGTATAATCCACAAAGAAATATGGCCCAGGAACCTAAATAATTCAGGTGAATTCATGCCCAAAGACAAGCTCAATTATATTCTGCTTTAAAAGATTTGAGTTGATTTGATTTATTATTGTCACATTTATTAACATACAGTGAAAAGTATTATTTCTTGTGCGCTATACAAACAAAACATACCATTTATAGAGAAGGAAATGAGAGAGTGTAGAATATAATGTTACAGTCATTGCTAGGGTGTAGAGAAAGACCAACTTAATGCAAGGTAAGTCCTTTCAAATGTCTGACAGCAGCAGAGAAGAAAATGTTCTTGAGTGGGTTGATATGTAAACTCAAACTTTTGAATCTTTTTCCCGAATGAAGAAAGTGGAAGAATGTCCAGGGTGCATGGGGTTCTTAATTATACTGGCTGCTTTGCCAAGGCAGCGGGTAGTGTAGACAGAGTCAATGGAAGAGAGGCTGATTTGCGTGATGGATTGGGCTACATTCATGACCTTTTGTAGTTCCTTGTGGTCTTGGACAAGACTGAAGAAATTCCCAGGATTGGGCAAGATAGAGGAAATTCTAGCAGAGGCATATTATACAGACTTGTGATACATTCTAATTTCCTTTACATTTTATATCTGTTCAACCACACCTGTGTCCAGGCACACTATGATTCTCGATAATGGCTTTACAACCCATCAAGGGAAGCAGTATAGCCTACTTTCCTGCATATACACAGGTTCAAAGCACAAGGTTCAAGGTCCTGCAGGATTATGATCATATTTATGGTGTTTTATAATTTGTTGTTAAGATTCCTTTTAGTTTCAATGAATGCACACAACATCATAATAAGTTGCATTAAAAAATGAAAAGCTTCCACAATTGTATTTTCTTAAATGTCTTTGAATTCCTTTTGTGTTTGGCCCCAGGGACACTAGTAACCAGAGCACAAAACAATTAAATGGCTGAAAAGATTGAGGCATTTAGCAACTAGATATAGCCGCATTAAACCTTGTATTTTTTTTCCAATTTATCTTCACTGGAACCCACTCTCTATTTTCTGATTCTTTTAATGAATTTTTACGGCATCAGTGTAAACCACATTAAAAATTGAAATGCTCCCGCTTTGGAAGCTCTTAAAATTGCTGTGCCTGCAGTACATCAATGAAGGTTGAATGAGGTGAAACACTAATATTCACTCCTAAGGAAGGAGTGTATGGTGTGAGCTCCCTGGACATTCATTGTCTATTTGTATTGATTTGTATCCACCTACAACAAGTTTGTCAAGTTTATTCGAAAAAGATTCAAAAAGATTGGAGTGTAATTTTAGTCTGACAGAAAAAGTAAGATAATGGATACAATTTTTGATCTATCTTCTGATTTGCACCCATAGAGGGGATTCCAAACTGACAAGTGCATAAGTTATGGCTATGCACATTCAAACTTTGATTTCTGAATTCTGTGCTTCTTTGGCTCCAGTTGTTCATATTGATTTTGATATTTTGTGGTCTGGTAATATCATTGGACAAGTAATGCAGAGGCCCTGGCTAATACCGTGGAAAGATGGGTTCGTAATCCCACCAATAGCAGCTGATGGAATTTAAATTCAATTGATACAACCTGGAATTGAAAACTATTCTCGGTAATGGAAACCGTGAAACTATTGTTGAATGTTGTAAAAACCTATCTGATTCACTAATGCCCTTTAGCGAAGGAAATCTGCCGTCCCTGTCCAGTCTAGTCTACCTCTGACTCCAGAGCCACAGCAGTGTGGCTGACTAAAATTCCCTCTGAAATGACATAACAAGCCATTTAATTCAAGGTAATTAGGGATGGATTTACCAGTGACACCCACGTCCCATGAAAGAATAAAGCAAATATATATATTCCAGAAACTGTTAATGTAATTGTGACTATTTTTTATGTCAATGCCAATCATCAATATGATCATGAATTTTATGTAAAATTTTGATGTAATTCCAGGTCTACATGACAGTGGTTGTAAATCTGACAGAGAAGACTACATATGTCAAGCAGTGTAAAAGTGTGAACAATCTGCCTTTGTTGCAATATTTCTTGAATTTCTTGAATTGTGTTAGCACACAAACACAGATTATCTATAATGAAACCAAAGTTCTTTCCAGATGCAATCCAGAAATAAGTTTCTAGTAATACAAAAGCCACTAACTTGTATCATTATACAGTGAAGTTACATCAACAAGATCCAAATTACAATGTCAGCACCTATGTCATCCTGTTGTCTAATGCCATACAGGCCAAGATCTGAACATTACATTTCAATGCTATGGGCAGCTGAAACAATATCATAGAATCCCTATAGTGCAGAAGGAGCTATTAAGCCATCGAGTCTGCACCAATTCCCGGGCACAGCATCTTATCCAGACCCTATTCCTGTAATTCATATATTTACTTTGCTAATCCACCTAAACTACAAATTGTTGAACTGTGAGGGGAAATCTGAGGACCCAAAGGAAGCTCACACAGGCATGGAGAAAACGTGCAAACTCCACACAGTCTGAAACTCCACACAATCTGGAGTGCTCCGCACAGGCTGGAATCAAACCTGGGTTTCTGGCATTGTGAGTCAGCAGTGCTAACCAATGTGCCACTATGCCACCCTAGCTGACAGTTTTCTACTAGTATAGAAAATGTGACAAATTTAGTACACCCAATACATTAGAATGATGAAAATTTGGCTTTGCATTGAATTACTTTTACTACAGTTGACATAAACCTCAAGTGATGTGTGACAACCTCCTGAAGATGAGATCAAATCTTTGAGCAAATGTTCGTTGGGTGACTGCATCCAAGGTACACTTCCCCGTTGATACTGTATCAACATGTAGTCTAATTAGTTCATAAGCACACAAGCCTGACTTAGGTTGTACTTCAATGTCAAGGCAGGAATTATTCATGTAAAAAATGATCATGTGTCACTTTTAAAAAGAAGGGGGTAAGTTAGTCTTGAGCAAAAGTATGAACTGGTAATAATGAGATGGCAAACAGCTCTGCAACATGCATTTTTTTTTACATTGTGCGTTTACGTCTGTCTGATTGTTGATTAAAGTAAATGTTTTCTGCTTGAACCAAAGACCTATTTCAGTCTCAGGTGTGGGAGATAATTCAATCAAATGTCTTGTGATAGTTGAGTTAAATCAGGCAATGCAACCTTTTCAGTAGATAAGCTGTAAATCATAGAATCCAAGAATCTCTACAGTGCAGGAAGAGGCACTGTAGTCTGCACTGACACTCCGTAAGAGTACCTTACCCAGGCCTTCCCTTCTGCTCTATCCCCGTAACCATGTATATTTACCATGGCTAATCCATTTAAACTACCCACCTTTGGACACAAAGGGGCAATTTAGTATGGCCAATTCACCTAACCTGAAGGGCACTTCACGAATTATCCAAGGTATGGCATTTGTTTTATTTCATTTATTGATTTCCAAAAAAATTGAGACAGAGACACGTTCGCTGACTGTTTAAAAACTATGGACTTAAATTTCATCAAGTTGGGATGACTCAGGAGTCTTGTAAAAATCAGCCAGTAGTTGCCAATTGCAGGTTTCCCAACCTCATTCCCAGTCTGTCTGATTTTTGGAAGTTCCTTTAAAATGTGTAGGTTGGTTCCTGTCGAAAGTCTGCACTCGGCACTCTTGACCCAGCTAGCTCCATTGTGGAAATAGGCATGTCCTATTCCTCAACAATTTTTTATGAAGTCAGGCCAGGTATTTAAATAGTTGTGATTATAGCACCTCAGATTAGTTGTGAACCCTGGTCTCTTAATGAGTTTGGCACATGTCAACCTCTGTGGCCACCTCTGATCTGCATTTGAGGCTGGCAAGCCCAAGGCCACCCTACATCCACCCATTGCCGGGATGAAGAGCTGATGATCCTACCACTCAGGACACTTCTTTTCCTGAGGTAGATCCAGCGAGCTGGGAAGTTTCCCAGCTGTGCTCACCACCCTTTGACTGAAGATGCAGGCTCATGCATTAGACCCTTTGTAAAAGAAAGATTTGCATTTGTAAAACAATTTTCATGACCACTGGATGTTACAAAATACTTTAGAGTCAATGAAGCTCTTTTGGAGTGTAATCATTGTTGTAGTGTGGAAAACATGGCAGCTAATTCATGCACACCAAACTTCCAGAAGTAGCAGTGTGATAATGACCAGAGAATCTGTTTTTATGACGTTGACTGAGGGATCGGCCAGGGCTCTTCTTTAACATCATGCTATGATATTTTTTACATCCATTTGATGGGGCCCTGGTCTCATCCAAAAGACAGTAGCTCTAGCAATGCAGCACCCCTTCTCTACTGCAGGTGAGTGCCAATCTTGAGTTTTGTGTTCAAGGGTGGGACTTGAACCCAGAACCTTGTGTTTTGGACAAAAGTGTGCGACAAGTATGTGAAGAGCAAAAGGATGAGATGTGAAGGAATAGGACCTCTCAAATGTGACGATGGAAAAGTTTGTATAGAACCGGTAGAAATAGCAGAGGTGTTCAATGAATAATTTACTTCGGTATTCACAGTGGAAAAGGATCTTGGTCATTGTAGTGAAGGCTTGCAGTGAAATGAAAAGCTTGAGTATGTTGATATTAAGAAAGAGGATGTGTTGGAGCTTTTGAAAAGCATCAAGATGGGTAAGCCACTGGGACCGGATGGGATGTACCCCAGGTTACTGTGGGAGGTGAGGGAAGAGATTGCAGAACCTCTGGCGATGATCTTTGCATCATCGATGGAGATATGGACAAGTTCTGGAGGATTGGAGAATTGTGGATGTGGTTCCTCTATTCAAGAAAGGGAGAAGAGATAGCCTAGGAAATTATCAACTGATGAGTCTAACCTCAGTGGTTGGTAAGTTGATGGCGAAGATCCTGAGAGACAGGATTTATGAATATTTGGAGAAGTATAGTTTGATCAAAAATAGTCAGCATGGCTTTGTCAAAGGCAGATCGTGCCTTATGAGCCTGGTTGAGTTTTTTGAGGATGTGACTAAGCACATTGACGAAGGAAGAACGGTTGATATGGTTTATATGGGCTTCAGCAAGGCGTTCGATAAGGTCCCCTATGCAAAGCTTATTGAGAAAGTGAGGGGGCATGGGATCCAAGGGGACATTGCTTTCTGGATCCAGAACTGGCTTGCCCACAGAAGGCAGAAGGTGTTTGTAGATGGGTCTTTTTCTGCATGGAGGTCGGTCACCAGTGAAATGCCCCAGGGATCTGTTCTGGGACCCTTGCTCTTTGTGATTTTTATAAATGACCTGGATGAAGAAGTGGAGGGATGGGTTAGTAAGTCTGCCGATGACACAAAGGTTGGAGGTGTTGTGTATAGTTTGGAGGGATGTCAGAAGTTGCAATGAGACATAGATAGGATGCAAGACTGGGCAGAGAAGTGGCAGATGGATTTCAACCCAGACAAGTGTGTGGTGATTCATTTTGGCAGGTCAAATGGGATGACGGAATATAATATTAAGGGTAAGCAGTGTGGAAGATCAGAAGGATCTTGGAATCTGGGTTCATAGAACTCTCAAATCAGGTAGAGGATGTGGTTAAGAAGGCTTATGGTGTACTGGCCTTCATCAATCGAGGAATTGAGTGTAGGAGTCTGGAGATAATGCTGCAGCTTTATAAGACCCTGGTCAGGCCCCACTTGGTGTACTGTGCTCTGTACTGGTCGCCTCATTACAGGAAGGATGTGGAAGCCATAGAAAGAGTGCAGAGGAGATTTACAAGGATGTTGCCTGGATTTGGTGGCATGCCTTATGAGGATAGGTTGAGAGAGCTCGGTCTTTTCTCCTTAAGGAGATGAAGGATGAGAAGTGACCTGATAGAGGTGTATAAGATGTTGACAGGCATTGATCAAGTGGATTCTCAGAGGCTTTTTCCCAGGGCTGAAATGGCTGCCACAAGACGACACAGGTTTAGGGTTCTGGGGAGTAGGTATAGAGGAGATGTCAGGGGTAAGTTTTTCACTCAGAGGGTGGTGGGTGTGTGGAATCTGCTGTCGGCGGTGGTGGTGGAGGAGGGTTCGATAGGGTCTTTTAAAAGGCTTTTGGATAAGTAAGGGATGACCTGATAGAGGTCTATAAAATAATGAGGGGTACTGATCAGCTAGATAGTCAATATCATTTCCCAAAGGTGGGGGATTCTAAAATTAGAAGGCATAGGCTTAAGGTGAGAGGGGAGAGATGCGAAAGGGTACAGAGGGGCAGTTTTTTCACACAGAGGGTGGTGAGTACTTTGCATCAGTATTCACCAAAGAGAAGGACTTGGTGGATGATGAGCCTGGGAAAGGATGTATAAATAGTTTGAGTCATGTTGAGATCAAAAAGGAGGAGGTATTGGGGTTCTTGAGAAACATTAAGGTGGACAAGTCCCCAGGGCCTGATGGGATATACCCCAGAATACTGAGAGAGGCAAGGGAGGAATTTGCTGGGGCCTTGAGAGAAATCTTTGTATCCTCACTGGATACTGGGGAGGTCCCAGAGGATTGGAGAATAGTCATTGTTGTTCCTTTGTTGAAGAAGGGTTGCAAGAATAATCCAGCTAATTACAGGCTGGTGAGCCTTACATCAGTGATAGGGAAATTATTGGAGAGGATTCTTCAAAACAGGATTTATTCCCACTTCAAAATAAATGGATGTATTAGTGAGAGGCAACATGGTTTTGTGAAAGTGTCTCGTGAACTTGATCGAGTTTTTTGAGGAAATGAAGAAGATGATTGATGAGGATAGGACAGTGGATGTTGTCTACATGGGCTTCAGTAAGGCCTTTGACAAGATCCCTCATGGCAGGCTGGTACAAAAGGTGAAATTGCATGAGATCAGGGGTGAGCTGGCAAGGTGGATACAAAACTGGCTCGGTCAAAGAAGACAGAGGGTAGTGGTGGAAGGGTGTGTTTCTGAATGGAGGGCTGTAACAAGCGGCATTCCTCAGGGATCAGTGGTGGGACCTTTGTTATTTATAGTATATAAATGATTTGGAAGAAAATGTAACTTTGATTACTAAGTTTGCAGATGACACAAAGATTGGTGGATTTGCAGAAAGCAATGAGGACTATCAGAAGATACAACAGGATGTAGATCAGTTGGAGACTTGGGCGGAGAATTAGCAAATGGAGTTTAATCTGGAGAAATGTGAGGTAATGCGTTTTGGAAGGTCTAATACGGATTGGAAATATATAGTAAATGGCAGAACCTTTAAGAGTATTGATAGGCAAAATGATTTGGGTGTACAGGTACACAGGTCACTGAAAGTGGCAATGCATGTGGAGAAGGTCGTCAAGAAGGCATATGGCATGCTTGCTTCATTGGCTGAGGCATTGAGTTTAAAAATTGGCAAGTCACGTTGCAGCTTTATTGGACCTCGGTTACGGCACACTTGGAATATAGTATTCAATTCTGGTCACCACACTACCAGAAGGATTTGGTGGCTTAGGAGAGGGTACAGAAATGATTTAACAGGATGTTGCCTGGTATGGAGGGCATTAGCTATGAGGAATGGTTGGAGAAACTTGGTTTGTTCACACTGGATTGACAGAGGTTGAGGGGCGGCCTGATAGAAGTCTACAAGATTGTGAAAAGCATGGACAGAGTGGATAGCCAGAAGCTTTTTCCCAGGCTGAAAGGGTCAATTAGTAGGGGGCACAGATCTAAGGTGCGAGGGTTTAAAGGAGATGTATGAGGCAGATGTTTTACACAGAGAGCAGTGGTTCCCTGGAACTCGTTGCTGGGGGGTGGGTGGTGTTAGTGGAAGCGGGTACAGTAGTGACTTTTAAGGGGCATCTTGACAAGTACATGAATAGGATGGGAATAGACGGATATGGTCCACGGAAGGGTAGGGGGTTTTAGTTCAGTCGGGTAGCATGTTTGGTGCAGGCTTGCAGGGCCGAAGGGCTTGTTCCTGTGCTGTAATTTTTTTTGATTTTGCTGCCAGAAGTAGTAGTAGAATTTTGGGTACAATTTTGTCTTTTAAAAAGCATTTAGACAGTTACATGGCTACGATGGGTATAGAGGGATATGGGCCAAATGTGTGCAATTAGGATTAGTTTAGGGGTTTTAAAAAAACAATAAGGGTGGCATGGATAAGTTGGGCCAAAGGGCCTGTTTCCATGCTGTAAACTTCGATGACTCTATGACTGTAAGTACATAGGACTTAGTAAAATAGAGGGTTATAGGTAAGCCTAGTAGATAGGGATATGTTCGGCACAATTTGTGGGCCGAAGGGCCTGTTTGTGCTGTAGTTTTTCTACATTCTATGTGCTGTGTTCTAATTCAGGCATGGACGTAAGGCATGTGTAAGATTGTCAGAAACAAAAATTGAAAATGCTGACGGCATCTGTGGAGAGGGAATAGAGCCAACATTTCGAGTCTGGGTGACCCTTCACCTTGTATCTTGTCATGAACAACATGGTCATGACAATGCAATTCATTTAAAAAGTAATAAAGATGTCTGTCATAATATTCCTCTGAACATTTTCTGCATTTCTCTATGTTTTTAAGCTGTTTGGGAAGGAATTACTGGAAAGTGACATGTAGTTCGATATTAATCCAAATCAGCTGGGCATAAAGATAAATGTTAAAGTGTTTATGGAATTTGTTTTATGTATTTGGTCAAAGTTAGGCAACAATCATAAAATATGCTGTCAATCTGAAGGTATTTGGAAAACAACAATTAAACTGGAACAAAAGTAATGTCTTGGATAATTTACAAACTTGTTTCAGCTTCACAGAATGTATACATTAAAAAAAGTTGCAACCTTTGTTTCAACTCAACCAATACAAGACTTTTGATTGAATTATCTCCAGGTTAAGTTGAGTCTTTGCTGCCATCCCATGACCCGTCACTTACCATCCTTTGCCCTTCGACCCTCCACACCAACTCACCCAGTATCTACCTTGGGCAGGCCTTAGTAGGCATGCTAAGATGAAATAAAATGCAGTTCTAAATATCTTGAACAAACTTTATTAAAAACTCTCATTCATGAAAGCTCATGCAATACCTTTAAACTTCCTTAAGTATTCAATGCCTTTTAAAATGAATATTAGTATTCATAATCTCACATTAATGGCAAGTGATCCTTTAATAATTTGCATTTGCTGTCCATTGAATTGGGAACTCATAGCTGCCCACTATGACAATGGCAAGTTGTGAATAACGCCAGGATGATAGCACTTAGAATTATTTCAACAACTAGCTATTAAAACCGCTAAAATCTATTCTTTTTTTCAACTCTCCGACATTGGCAGGCATTTTATTTTTCCAAATGTTTAAATAGCATGAATTTAAATAACTTGATCGCATGACAGCTGTATAGATCTCATCTGACTTCAAGAGTACTTATGTTTGTCTAATACTTTATAACTCACATACTGTAAGATCTTTGCAGTGAAACCTATACTGAATTTTATAGGTTTATGATGCATCTTTTGGAATGTGAGCCCAATGCCTATATTCAAGAGATCATTTTGAATGCTTTGTTCTCTTGCCAATAAGTCTCAACTACTAAGGGTGTGCATGATAAATACAGGTATTTGCTGCATTTTGTAAGCATAAAACAATAGTAAATGTAAACCTAATTATGTGAGGCCAGAAATTCTCACCTGTTCTTCTGGCAGCTAGGTTCCTCATTATGATTCAATTATTAAAGATAAGTACCCACCTTTCCCAGCTTTAATTTCATTCACATACACTTCTGAGCAAGATTCACTTCAGATGCAATGGGCTGAATGGCCTCTTTCTGCATGTCGGGATTCTGTGATTTTTTGATTAGGTATCAGAAGCAGTCACACACTTTTCTTTATGCTTTAACAGTAGCTTAATAGCTTAGTCCAGGTTAGACCTTTAATGCATTTCAGGTTTAGAGTTTACTGTTGATGTATCATTCTGGAATTGCATATTGATTTTTAAATATTATCTGAGAGAATTAATAACCAAACTTTATCCCCAAATATTACTAGATTTAGTAGCAGGACTAAAGTTTGCAGTAGCATCAAACTGGCCAACAAACATAATTAGAGGGCTGGGCAGTGGATAATGACTAAGAATTTGGTGCATTTCCACATTATCGATATTGGAAAATGCAGGATAAATCTTCTGGTACTGTGTGTGCCACACGTGTATTTCACAGAATCCACACCCTAGCCTGTGATTTTATGATGATTTGCTTTAATGATTGACACATCAAACATTTGGCCATTTGCAACTTTGTGACCTGGGCACTGTTCATCAGCTGCACAGCAGAAATTTGTTCCATGTTTTCCACTTAGACCAAACTAATGGGAGGAAATGATCCTCCCTTCTATTGTTCAATGTGAAATTGTTTGGACAGCTCAAAGCTGTCCCGGTTGACTATAAGTGAATAGAACAAAATTGTTAGTAATGCAGCTACAATTGGAATTAAATTATAAATCTTAGCCGAAGGAACAGGGGGATTAAGAGTGCGACGAAGTGTCCATAAAAATGCGTACAAGTGCACTGAAAGCTGTTCTTCTGGTGAAGGCTTATAATTGGAAATAACTAGAAAAAGCTTTCCTCTGCAATAATTGGACTTTAGATTGCTGGTTAGTAATGCTGGATGCCAAACATGACAACATGTCCAATTCTTAAGCACTGACTTTGCTTATTCTAAAGGCAAATGGTTTATAAGAGAATTTTCTAAAATTGAGAAATAACAATGTATGCATCTGTTGTGCATTGATTGATGCAAATTCACCACAGTATGTGATCTACAATTATGTTTCAATCAAAAATAAAAGCTGTATAAATGAAAATAATCTAATCAATGTGCTCAATTACTTTAAAAATGGTTACCTATTTATTGTCATTTTAATGATATTATTTATATATGTTCGTTGGACATTGAGAACAAGGTAGAATAAACTTTCATAAGGAGATATAATAAATAAATTCTGTTGCAAGGGAAACATAAGGCCTGATTCTCCCAAAAAAATTCTCAGTGCTGAATTAACGGGAACAATTGTTTTTTCAGTGGGGGTTCAGACTTGAATCCCCCACACTCTGTGCAATACAGAGTTCACAATCATGAGTATCACTAAAAGCTCAGCAGCAGGGTCTATTCACACCAAAGTCTGACAGCTCAGGGCCTTTATGCATGCATAGTGGTCCCAAACTGTCAGACTGCAGTTTGCTGGCCAGCCTGATCCCTGACCAGCCCGGGACCCCCGCACTGCTGCCCTTTGTGACACCCCCATGGCCTGATCACCACCAGATCGTGGCCCACACAAGCCTTCCCGGGGCAGACCATGCACCCCCCCCCCCCCCCCCCCCACCACACCCCATTTCTGTACTGGATCACTGCAATCTCCAGCAACGCCCCCCCAATCCCCTGACCAGCAGCCCCCCCCCCCCAAAAAAATGGAGGCAGTCCTTCCCCTCTGGCAGACCATCCCCCCCCAGCCACCCGGATCGCTGGCCTCCATCAAGCCCCAAACTTTAATTTTGATGCATTTGGGGCCACAAAGCTCAGAATAATGAAACTTTGCTTGACAGTGCTGCAGAGAATAACCTGGTTACATCTTACTGATTTTTTAATGTTTGACACCAGTCTTTGAAGTCACTTTTTTCTAACGATCCCAGCTTTGTCAGTGGGGACTATCCATCCCCACTGATCTCTATCCACAATAGGCCCACCCCTTGGCTTCACCCCTTGGCCCCCACCCCCTTGGTAGTGCCCGATGCCCCCTGGGCATGGTCACTTTGCCTGTGGGCATATACTGGCACTGCGGGGATGCCACTCCCTCACTACCTGACCCCCAGTGCGTCCCTGATTGCCCCCTCCTTCACTCCGGCAGAGTCTCCCACTAATTCCCTGCAAGTTGAGAGCTCCTCTAAATCCCGCCGGAGTGAAATACTCCTGGCGGGGTGGGAGACGCTATCGGGCGCAGAGAATTCCGTGCCAGGTTTGATAATGACATTTACATAAGTTTAAAAATAGATTTAAACTACTTACCTGTTTTTCCATTGGTTTCCAGCGTGGTCCGAATTGAGCTTGCACTCTGGCTGTGGGAGACGCGCACATGTCAGGAACGCAAGCTTGGAGCCGGCAAAATGGCCGACGCACGCAACTCCCAAGCCAACGCAACAAAAGGTGTGCGCATCGGGATGGGAGAACTGGGCCCATTGTTTCCAGATCATCACTGTGCCAAATCAGGGAATTTTAGAAATGACAAAGCTGGGATCGTTAAAAAAACTTAAATGACTTCGAAGGCTGTTGCCAAACATAAAAAAAAATCTGTCCGATGTAATCAGGTTATTTTCTGCAGCACTGTCAACCAAAGTTTCATTATTCTGAGCTTTGTGACCCCAAATGCATCAAACTTAAAGTCGCAAACATTATCACATTGCAACTTGAAGGGGACAGTTTGGAAAATCAGATTGTGAATGTTGGCCTCAAACATCTAACTGACTGCACATTTCCACAGAGCACTCTATTTTCCTGCTGCCAATTTCTATTATTATTTTGCAGTGAAATCTTGGTGCAATTGCTGGTGCAGAAACTTAAATGGATCTGTCACATAAATAGTCTAGCTACAAGAGAAGGACAGAGCAGCAATAAAGTTGCAATCTGGCCCCTCAAAATCGATCCACTGGCTATAACACATTTTCTGGTGTGGGGGGTGTGGGAGGGAGGTCAGATCGTTGTCTGGTTGGTGGGGGGGAGGGAAGCCCCATCATTTACTGAGGGGGTGGGGTGATCATTCTCTTGGGGGGGGGGGGCGAAGGAAGGGGCGGAAGGGAGTAGGGAGGTGGGTAATATCATAGAATCATAGAACTCTACAGTGCAGAAAGAGGCCATTTGGCCCATCGAGTCTGCGCCAACCACAATCCCACCCAGGACCTACTTCCGTATCCTTACATATTTACCCACTAATCCCTCTAACATACGCATCTCAGGACACTAAGGGTCAATTTTAGCATGGCTAATGAACTTAACCCGCACATCTTAGGACTGTGGGAGGAAACTGGAGCACCCAGAGGAAACCCACACAAACATGAGGAGAATGTACAAACTCCACACAGACAGTGACCCAAGCCGGGAATCGAAGCCAGGTCCCTGGAGCTGTGAAGCAGCAGTGCTAACCACTGCGCTACCATGCCACCCAAGATGTATCTCTGGTGGGGGGGGAGACACAATCGCTCACTGGTGGGGAGGGGAGGGAGGTCAGGTGGATCTCTGGTGGGAGAGTGGGGTGTGAGGGGGGGCAGTGGGGGTCCACTGCCACTCTCTGGGCGATTGGTGCGGGGAAGGGGGGCAGGGGGCCACGATCTGTCTGGGTAATAGGAGGGTGGATGGATAAGGGCACAGTTATGTCATGGGATGGGGCGATGTCTGTGGGGGCCATCGCTCCTCCTTTTCGCTCCTGGGCTGCTTTATCCACTTTTTGCAACCCGGGAGCAATGTGACAGGGGAGCATTTTTCAAATTTTTTTCTCACTGCGCATGCACAGTTCAAAGCTCCAATTGGAGCAGCAGCATTTCGGGTGTGATAAGCCCCCACCAAAGCGCAATTCAATTTTGTTTTCAGGCTAAGTGCATATGGGGGCACCTGAGGACAGATTTCCAAGTCTGATTTGAATTGCGCCCAGATTCAGAATGGTATCAATAGAATCAAACTGGTAAAATTGGGCCCAATGTTTACCATCTGCAAAGTGCAACATAGCAACTGACCATGTCTTGTTTGACGGCATCTTCCAAACCTACAATTTCAAATGGGTGGAAGAACAAAGGCAGCAGGCACATGGGAACACACCCACCTGCAAATTCCTCTCCAAGTTACACACATTTCCGATTTGGAAATAGAGATTTGGTCCACCATATAGTTACTGGATCAAAATCCTGAAATTTCTTCCCTAACAATCTGTTTAAAGTTTATATATTAATGCCACCAATAGGCTTACATTAATATTGCAATAAAGTTACTGTGAAAATCACCCAGTCACCACATTCCAGTGTCTATTCGGGTACACTGAGGGAGAATTTAGCATGGCCAAGGCACCTAAGACCATAAGACCAGAAGACATGGGGGCAGAATCAGGCCACTCGGCCCATAGAGTCTGCTCTATCATTCAATCATGGCTGATTTTTTTTCTCATTCCCATTTTCCTGCCTTTTAACCATAAGCCCTGATCCTCTCATCAATCAGGAACCGAACTATCTCCGTCTTAAAAACACTCAATGACCTGGCCTCCACAGGCTCCTGTGGCAAGAAGTTTGACAGATTCCTCACTCTCTGGCTGAAGAAATTCCTCCTCATCTCTGTTTTAAAGGATCATCCCTGTAGCATGGTTTTGTGCCCTCTGGTTCTAGCTTTTCCTACTAATGGAAACATCCTCTCCACGTCCACTCTATCCAGGCCTCGTAAGTTTCAATAAGATCCCCTCTCATCCTTCTAAACTTCAACGAGTACAGACCCAGAGCCCTCAACTGTTCCTCATATGACAAGCACTTCATCCTAGGGATCATTCTTGTGAATCTCCTCTGGACTCTCTCCAAGGCCAGCATATCCTTCCTTAGATATAGGATCCAAAACTGCTCACAATACTCCAAATGGGGTCTGACCAGAGCATTATGCAGCCTAACCAGCACATCTTTTGGGTTGTGGAGGAAACTGGAACGTGCAGAGAAAATGTACGCTGACATGGGGAGAACATGTAAATTCCACACATACCAAAGTGAGGTATCAAACCCAGGTCCCTTCGACTATGGGCAGCAGTGCTAACCATTGTTCCATCATGCCGCCCTAACCATCAAAATAACTTATATAAATGTAATTTGGCAGGTGCAATAGAACTAGATGCAGCAATCTTTCAGCTCTTAACCATGGTGTTGACCAATGTTGGCCTCCTTATACGGTCTCTCACTACCTGATCTCCCCCCCTTACCCCAACACAACACCTTCTAAAAAAACATTGATGGAATACAACTTTGTTGCTACATCTCAATTCAATTTAAGTACTGGTTTCTGGAAATATGTTCTATCCTGAGTGAAGTGAAGTGGGAATTTCCCTGGAATTAGCCCCAACGATAGTTTTCTTCTAAAGGATGAATGAAGGCATTGACATTTTTAAGGCAAGGCACAAAATTGCTGAAATAGGTATCATTATCCACACAGGTCAATTTGCCTCTCATCAGAGTCATTGGAGGATATGGAACTATTCCCACCGTGGTATAAACAATCTAAATCTGTGAGCTTTCCAGTCAAAGTACATAACTTGACAAGCATATGCTGGAAGAGAGATCATGATGACTCTCTCCATGGTACAGGGTTTGTGACACCTGTTTAAAGTTCTTTTCTTCTTACTTTTCATGATGATGTTTCTCATAATGGGCTATTCCATCAGTAGATGTTCCCATTATCTTACAGTTCAGCCTTGGGGATGGTCTGCAATTCTGTCTTATCTCCTTTTTGTCCTGTTCTGCAATGTATATCCGTGAAAGTTGTCATTGTTATAACTGTTGGGCTAGTTGTGCCTGGCACTCTTGGCTAAAGATCCCATCATGCCTAAATAATGGTTAATTTTCCAAATATGCCTAGAAAAACCTCTCATAATTGCATTTTCCTATCCTAAAGTGACGAATGCACAATTTAATATCAATCTTAATATCAAATATTTTGATTGTCACACTTCACCCCAGTAAAATATCCGTCCACCAAACTTTAGGTGTCATCATATGCCAGGATGTTTCAAGGTCTTGCATTGGATTTTGAGAACATACAGATGCAAGAAATAGGAGCAGAAGTAGACCATATCAGGCCTCAAGCCTTCTTCTTAGTTCAGTACAATAATAGCTGACCTGCCTCATCTCCAGTTTTCTGCCAATTCCCCATATCCCTTAATGGCTGTGCAATCAATAACCTATTAATCCTAGTCTTGAATATTCTCAATGATGGAGGATCCACAAGTCTCTACAGTAGAGATTTCCAAAGACGCAGAAGAACAATAGAAAACAGTTCAGCTCTTTACAACAGAGTGCAAAAAAGTATATTCCATTAAAAGAAAGAACAAACAAAGCATTACTGGAACTTCATGGGAATAATTAACGGTGAGGAAAGAGGCACCCATTAAATATTTAGGCAGCAGAGGCGGGCGTGATATGATAGATGAAGAGATTCAGAAATGAGTAAAATAAAAACACAATTCGGAAGGTAAAGAGGAACTATAAAATTAAATTATCAACAAATGTAAATTAAATAATAAAATATTTTGCAGCAAAATCAATAAAAAAAAGGCTGTGATGGGAATAGGAAAATTAATGGACAGTTAGGATAATGCCATAAGTTGCAATAGAGAGATGGCAACAGTCTCAAGTGGCATTTGTTTTGTAACTTTAAGAATAAGTATTAAATGATTTTGCGTCTCAGCCTTTTGGCTAAGATCAAGATTCAAATCAAGCCCAAGGTGTTTTATCTCGTCAGCTTGGATCGTGTTTAGTTCTCTTGTGGGACCATGAATTGAATTCAATTGGATTTTGAATTTGATTTATGGAGCAAGCAAAGGATGGATTTGGGTTTGCCCAGCCCAATCTGAGCATTGGCTTTGTTAACTTTAAGGATGGAGTAAAAACATTTTTTAAAAATTATTTTGCTTTGTTACTTAGCAGAGAGTTTGAACAGGTAAGTGTGATATTCTCAAGTTCTAACTCTTATTCTGGGTATCAAAGGCACACAACAACTTGGATATTGATCCACATAATGTGGTACATCTTCATTAAACCACTAATCAACAGTATGCACTCATAATAATATTGGTAGTTTTATGTCCATGAGAGCTGGAGTCTATTTAGGTAGTCAATCCTCTGAAGAGGCTTCCATGCAGAGCCTCGAAGTGACTGATTGGGTCACTCTAACTACTGCAAAAATGCAGCCAAATTGGCTCCAAGTGCCCAAGAGTTTCCTACTGGTAGTGGCAATGCTCAGCAGGCCCTGTTCAGTCTATTCTAATGGTTCAGCCCACCCCTCCACGGGAAACACACTGATTTTCCGATTCTGCCTGATTCGCTGTAAACCCTGACAAGTGGGAGCAGCATTTAGACGCTCCCTTCAGCATCCACTCCCATTTCAGCCAGCACCATGGCTACAAGAGCTGCCCCAAAGTTTCTGGATGCTGATGAGGTGCAGACGCCGGATGTCATTGAGGAGGGGAAGACACCCTATTTCCAAGGGTTTGGAGGAGACAATCTGCCAATCTGATGGCTGATGCCTAGGATATAGTGGCAGAGGCAGCCAACTGCAACAGCCTTACCAGGAGGACTGCACTTCAATCCCGGAAGAAAGTGAATGACATTCTTCGAGCTGTGAGGGTGAGTACCCATTTATCTGTCCTTAGCATCACTCCCATCCTTAACTTTAAACCCTTACAACCTTCAAACACCCAAGCGACAGCATCTCCCTTAAACCCCCACCTCCACCTCCTGCCCCAGTAATTTCCAACAATTCCCTTCACAAGCTCGGCTGAGTGCCCACACGTGCTACCTGCTGTCAAGCCCCTGACTACCTACCTGGCAACCATCTCACAATATCCCCTTTGTGTCTCTAGGACAAGATGGCCCACAATAGGAGGCAGTGTGGGAAGAGAGGCTGGGGTATGCCTGAGGTATGGACCCTCACCCCCTTTGAGGAGAGGGTGCTGGAAATTGGGGAAGGGATGTCCCTGAGAAAGCAGTGGCCAACCATGAGGTTGGAATGCCCAAGCAAGTGAGAGTTAACCTATTTCAAGTGAGCCTATTATTTGCCTTGATGCATAATATTCTGCGAAGGCAAATCATGCGGAAATGATTGAGCTGTCTTGCATGCCTTTGATACACAGTCCATGTTTCACAGGCATACAGGAAGATAGTGAGTACCACAGTTTTGTTGGTGGGCTGATGCCTCGACATTCCCATACAGTGGAGCGCAGTCTACCAAAAGCAGAACTTGCCTTTGCTATTTTGCAGTTAACTTCTGTAACAATAGTCACTGCTTGGGAGAAGATGCTGCCAAGATAAGTGAACTGGTCCACTGCCTATAGTTTCTGCCCTTTGGTTGTGATTATAGGTTCTGTGTACGGTGCATGAGGAGCAGGCTGGTGCATGACTTCGGTCTTTTTAATGTTGATTATGAGTCCAAAGTTGTCACAAGCCGTGGAAAATTTGTCCATACTGACTTGCATTTCTGGTTCTGAGCCAGTATACAGGGCGCAGTTATCGGCAAAGAGGAAGTCTCTCAGAACAGTCTCCTTCACTTTGGTAATAGCTTGAAGTCTCCTCAGGTTGAAGAGCTTCCCATCCACTCTGTACTTGAGGCTGATTCCAGCAACACTGTCCTGGAAGGCATCATTCAGCACGGCAGTAAACATCATGCTGAACAGTGTGAGTGCGAGCACTGTTTGACGTCATTGGTGACTGGGAATGCCTCAGAGGATTCTCTGCCAACCAGTACTATGGCCATCGTGCCATCATGGAACTGGCGTACCATCTGAATGAATTTGGGGGGGCAACCAAACTTTGACATGATCCTCCACAGGCCTGGAATTGATTTGTGCCATGACTAGTTTTTCAAAGCACTTCATAATGATGGATGTCAGAGCCACCAGCCGATAGTCATTAAGGCACACTATCTGGCTTTTTTTTGCTATAGGGACAATCGTCATCTTCTTGAAGTAGATGGAGACCTCAGGTTGCTATAAAGAAGGTTGAAGTTGTCTTTGAATATCCTGCCAGTTGATCCATGCAGGATCTGAATGTTCGTCTGGGTATCCAATCTGAGCCAATCACTTTCCGAATCTTACTGTTTGTTCTCAGGAAATTTACAATAGCAACAAGGGCAGTAAACATTGTTTTCAAATATGAAGTTTTGGAAGGTGTTTGTCTACATTCTGCAGAAAGCAATTTAAGCTGGAAGCAAAGTTAGACACAAGCAGGATATATTCCAGCTCGAGATTAGCAACAAGAAAGACTGAGCAATTTACATGTACACCTTGTTCTGCCTAAAGCACCAACCAATGAAAGAAAAGCAACCCCAGGTCATTAAAAATAAACTTTTCTTTAAAAGGAATGCAATCTGGGCCTTTGATCACTCACTGTCACTATGTTGCTGATCTATATGTTGTTACTTATGTCCAACCTCCCACCTTTTGATGTGCATTCAGTCAGCATTTGTATTCTTGTGTTGGCAAAAGTCCCTATGACATTTCAAAGATGCCTTAGCAGGTTTTGCAATCACAGATAACAAAAGGAAAAAGGACTTACATCTTGACTATGGGAGGTGAAGATGTAAAAGCTATTTTCGAGATACTTACGCCTGAGAAAAATTACAACTCAGCAAATAAAAATGCATTAATTTCCTATTTCACAGCCAAGAAAAATACAAAATATAAAACAATTGTCTCCTGACTCACTGGGCAAGAAGCAATGGAACAATTGACCAATATCGTATGCGACTGAGGCAACTCGCAACCAAACATTAATTCATTGAAGTTGAAAATATCAAACAGGAAATCAAAACGCAAATAATTGAAGATTGCTGAAAAGCACTCGAGGAAAACATAAAACTGTCAGAGCTGCTGGAGTTAGTAAGATCACGATTGCTTTCAGAATCCAAACTTATTGAAGTTGAGGCTGCCCAGCAGTAACTGTCAGACTTCAAGTTTAACTCAAATGTGAGTACTGATTATCACTCAGATGCAAAGCAACAACAGCAGACTCGGAAACAGAGCTGCGACTTGGCCGAGGGATCTTTCCACAGTGGACTTACCCCCAGGCTTATTGTTCTGCTATTGGCTACTGTAAAGCTCATCAAAAACTCAACCATTCTGCTTGTTGTTCAATGATCAAGGATAATACCAGCAGAAGGGTGCCCCTACGCGTACCACAGCAAAAGGATGACAGAATGTGACCAGCATAGAGGCAGGCGACCTGAATATACTTTTGTGCTCCTTCAGATACACAGTAATCAAGCACGTATGACTATGATCATTAACTACTCAGGTGCTCCCATATATACAGGAGCCTCTGTCCATGTCAAGGGAGGCAAAACATTCAACAAACCTCAGGATTTCCCCATTCTCTGAAAACCAGGGAATATGATCATGTTTTCTTACAACAAACCACTGAAAGGTATTGGAATTTGCAAATGCAAACGATCAATTGCCTTTCTATCTTTCTCACCGAAATGGATAACCTCACACAATCACACATGTTAAACTCCATCTGCCACGTTTTGGTCCACTCACCTAACCTATCTGTATCCATTTGTAGATTTTTTCTTTCATCATTGCAACTTATTAACCCACCCATTTCTGTGTCATCCGCAAATTTGTCCACTGTATCTTCTATCGCTGTATCCAAGTCATTAATTTAGATTGTATATAGTTGGAACATGAGGACTGAATCCTGTGGCACCCCATTAGTTACATCCTGCCAATCAGAAAAAGACCCATTTGTACCTACTCTCTGCCTTATGCCAGTTAGCCAGTCTTTTATCCAAGCTAAGAAATTACCCCGACCCCATGCAATCTGTGCAGTACCTTATCAAATGTGTTCCGGAAGACCAGATATACTACTTCTACAGGATCCCCATTATCCACTTGGCTTGTTACATCTTTAAAGAACCCTTACAAATTAGTCAAACATGATTTAGCCTTCATAAAATGATGACTTTGATGGATTGTGTTTTGACTTTCCAAAGGTCCTGTTCTTACTTCCTTTATAATGAAATCTAACAATTTCCCAACAACAGATGTGAGTTAACTGGCCTTTGTTTCTACTTTCTGCCTCCCTCCCTTTTTGAGTAAGGGCAATATATTAGCAATTTTCCAATTCACTGGAGCCTTTCCTCCATCCAGGGAATTTTGGAATATTATAACTAATAGATCCACTACCTCCACTGCTGCTTCGTATAATATCTTAGCATATAGGCCATCAAGTCCTGGGCACTTCTCTTCTAATAGTTTGCTGAGTGCAATTTCCCTGTTGATGATGATCATTCTAAGTTCCTCCGTTTCTATTACCTCTGCATAACTTGTTAGAATTGAGATGGTGCTAATGTCCTCCACTGTGAAAACTGAGGCAAAATATAATAAGAACATAAGAACATAAGAAATAGGAGCAGGAGTAGGCCATCTAGCCCTTCGAGCCTGCCCCGCCATTCAATAAGATCATGGCTGATCTGTCGTGGCTCAGTTCCACATTCCCGCCCTCTCCCCATAACCCTTAATCCCCTCGCTTATCAAAAATGATTCAGCATTTCTATGATTCCCACTATTAACTTGCCAGTTTCATCTTCCAATCTGACCTTTCTCACCCACTTTTTGACCTTGTCTCTGCCTTGTCCTCCTGAAGGATGGTCGCTGTTATATATTTTGTTGAGTTTTTCCTGGAAAAAGGATTAGCTTTCCTGGTTTAAACTGGGATAAATTGTGTGTAAAGTCAGGCTTAAGCAAAAGTTAGTTCTTTTGTGTGTTTTTACTGAGTATCTGAAGACCTTTAAATAAACATTCATTTTCTGCTTTTGGTTAACTGTGTGAGCTATTGAACTGAACAAACTCACCCCGCTTACCACATGACACTCCTTGCCATATGACAAGCTACTAATCTTCAAGAATTTAACTTCACTTTAATCAAGAAAAGCAGAATTGGAATCTCCGCTCGCATGTTCAGCAATGAAAGAATATCACCTGTCCCATGGAAAGTTGAAGCATTTGCAGGTGCTGCCCATTCTACAAACATGGAGCTTAGTCCTTGGTCTCCTAGAACTAACCATATCCTGTAGTCATTTCATTTCTGGTCTTGTTACATTAACTTACCCCACTATACGATCTGACAAAAGAGAACATCAAGTAGGAGTAAACTAAATAACACAAATAGACTGTGTCCCAGATTAAATGATGGTTGTTGGCAAGCTGCACAAATGCCTATTTCTATCCTGAGGACAATATCCAGGCTTGGGCTGACAAGTGGCAAGTAGCATTCACACCACACAAATGCCAGGCAATGACCATCACCAATAAGAGACATTCTAACCACCTCTCTTGAAGTTCAATAGTGTTACCATGACTGAAACCTCCACTGTCAACATCCTTGGGGTTACCATTGACCAAAACCTCAACTGGGCTTGCCAAATAAACAAGCTACATAGTGCAAGTCAGACGCTAGAAATGCTCACTCCCTGATTCCCCATAGCGTATCCACCACCTACAAGGCACAAGTCAGGTGTGTGATGGAACACTCCGCACTTGCCTGGATGGGTGCAGCTCCAACAACACTCAAGGAGCTTGACACCATCCTGGATGTAACCCGCTTGACTGGTATTACATCTACAAACATTCAACCCCTCCTCCATCGATGCTCAATAGCAGCAGTGTGTACTATCTACAAGATACACTGCAGCAATTCACAAAAAAATCCTTAGATGACACCTTCCAAACTCATGATCATTTCCATCTAGAAAGACAAGGGCAGCAGAGACTTGGGAATACCACCACCTGAAAACAAGTAACTTAGAAATATGTTGCCGTTCTCTTGCAGTCGCTGGGTCAAAATCCTGGAATTCCCTCCCTTATGGCATTGTGGATCAACCCACAGCACGTGGACTGCAGTGGCTCAAGAAGGCAGCTCACAGCCACCTGGGACAACTAGGGATGGGCAATAAATACTGGCCAGCTAGAGATGCCTATATCCCATGAATGAATTAAAAAAAAGTAAACCACCCACCCTGTCACGAATATAAGTTTGGGAGGTTTAGGTAAAGTCCTCACACAAAAAGCAAAGATATGTAACCCATCAGTGATAAGTCTCACAACACCAACAACACCAGTGATGCCATAGCAAGTAGATCACTAATGCCTCTAGAACAACATTATTCACAAGCATAGAGAGAAGTGCTATCAATCACATGAAGCATCATACACCTTTATATCCACTTAAATGCAAGTCAGTTTGAAGTAATTATCAATCATTGATGACTAATGAGTTTGTTCAACATCCACATAACAAACCATCTACTTGAATGGAGTGCTGAATATTCAAAGTACAAGTGAATGAATTCTCTGTTGAGTATCAGTGAGTCAGGCTTGACTCAATCTATTGCTGACAGATAGTCCTACTAATCATGACGAAAAGGTTGCGCAAACAACATCTTGGATGGGATTGTCCCAAAAATATTCTAATCGCCGAATTTGCACGGAAACTGTTTCTTTCATCAAGATTTTCAAAATGAATTTCCCACACTCTGTGCACTGCAGAGTGCACAAGTGTGAACCTTATCAAAAAGTTGGGGGTGGGGCCTATTTCCACTGGAGAGGCCAACGACATAGTGTCGAGCAGGCTACTGCACATGCTCCGACCTGTCAGAGCAAAAATCATCTCATGTGCACTTGCCCGCACTGCCAGCCCTGTGACCCCACATGGCTGGCAGTGCAACTACCACCACCCATGATCGCTCGTCATCTCCCCACCCTCCTGGCAGTCCTGATCTCTCAATCCCCCACCAGCAGCCTCAAACAACCCCTTGCTATCCAATCCCACGGTCCTGACCCAATCCCACAGTCCCATGTCCCCCTCCCTGCCCCCCAAGCAGACCAACCCCTACCCTGATGGCCAGCCCTGTCAAGAGTACAAAATAGCATCGGGACCACTCACCCCTATCGATCTCTCCCCCAGAGGTCCCGGCCCCTATAGGTGCTGCCCTCATCTGGCCCCACCTCCTTGGCGCTGCTCGATGCCCAGGTTCTTGATTAATAAGGGATCAGTGGTTATGAGGAAAAGGCAGGAGAATAGAGATGAGAAAAAAAAGGATTGAATGGCAGAGCAGACTCAATGGGCCAAGTGGCCTAATTTTGCTCCTGTGCCTTATGGTCTTCTGGTTCTATGGTCACTGTCTGGTGTCTGCTCTCATGAAATGTCCATAAGCATAAACGTGTTACTGATTTTTGATTTCCACTGGTAGTGAATTCCCCTAACCCTTTAATTTTAGAGTGATCTGGGTCTCTATAAATAATCCCACAGCAAACATGAGATAAAGTAAAATAGGAGTGTGAGTTTATTTTACACACACAAAAAATGTGGAAAAGGGGTCCATAATTCCCTCTCGTACCCAATTTTTGCATTCATACAGTAAAGAGGGGATAAGGGGAAGAAAGAACAATGCAAAGACCATGAGCCAGATAAGAACGATTGTTTCTCATGAATCGAGAGACCAAAATCAAAAATCCAACTGTGCATCCCTTCAGAGAGATTTCCTAGCTGAAACTGCTGTGGTGTGATCCATTTTTTTCAGTCACACCAACTTCCGTGATGGGAGAAGCCTACAGAGACCACTATAAGCAGTGGTATAGAAGTTTTGAAGTTTATTTATTAGTGTCACACGTAGGCTTACATGAACTCTGCAGTGAAGTTACTGTGAAAATCCACTAGTCACCGTACTCTGGCGCTAGTTTGGGTGCACTGAGGGATAATTTAACATGGCCAATGCACCTAATCGGCACATCTTTTGACTGTGGGAGAAAACCAGAGCACCTGGAGGAAACCCAAGCAGACATGGGAGAACGTGCAGACTCCACACAGACATTGACAGGAATTGAACCTGGGTCTCTGGCGTTGTGAGGTAGCAGTGCTAACCGCTGTGCCGCCCATGGAAGTTTAAATGTTCTGGTAGAAAATAGTGTCATCTGCAGGCCAGGCAACTTAAACCTGGAAAGATCTTGGACATGATTCTCCTACTGAAACATCTTGCACTGATTTTTTAGTGCAGTAGGCTGGGAGATTTAGGCACCACCCGATTAGCACAATTCACACAGAGCGTCCGGCCCTGAGCGTATCTTCCACGCTGGATTTCCAGTGCCATCAGCTTTATGCCAGGAATGGGCATGGAGCTGTATTATATATGCAGCTATGAATTTCAATATCATTTAAATGTTATTCGTGGGCCCAAGACTGAAATTTCCAGGCGCTCTTCCCCCTTCTAGGAGTGTTTAATTCCAGCAGCATTTACAGCAGGCCCGACTTCACTGGAGTGAAGGGGGACAATCAGAGCCCCCCAGAGGGTCGGGCGGCAGGGGTGGTGCTCCCTGGGGATTGGCATCTTGACAGTGCCAGCCTGGGACCCCAGCACAGCCCAAGGGGCAAAGTGCCAATGCTCTTGGCACTGCTCACTGGGCATTGGGCAGTGTCAAGGGGTGGAGCCTAATGGGACTATGGCTTGATTGAGGTTTGGCCCGATGGGCCTCTGGACGGACATTGATGGGGATGTGGGGGAGCCACGGCCACTCTCCAATTGGGTTGAATGAGAGAGGGAGGGAGACCAGCGATTGGCGTTGGCCATTGGCGTGTGGACAGATGGCTTGGGAGGACAGGGGGTTTGGCTTGTCCGGAGTGTCAGGGCTGCTGGTAGGGTGGAGTGGAATTGGGGGTTGATCAGGGAGATCAGGGCTGGAAGGAGGGGGGATGTGATCAAGGTAGGCTGGGGGCAGGGTTGATATCGAGGCTGGCCTGGACACATCTGCGGGGGCCAGAGATTGAATTGGCCAGCCATCGAAAGACCAGCAGACAGAGGCCACTGTGCATGCGCTGGTCTCTACGACAGATCGGCACATGCGCAGTGTCCCACTGCTGTAGGTAAAATAACACCTCTGAGACTGTTAGTGAGTCAAAATACAGTGGTTTTTATTTCAAAACTCTGGCGTTTATTCCAGAGCTTTGTGAGAACTGGTAATAATAGACTGCCAGACTTCTCAAAGAACACAAACACAAGTGAGCGTTTATATATTATGAGCTCCAGCAGTAATTACAGTTCAAAGTTCCAATTCCAGCCAGGCCTCCAGGTCTTCCTTCCCTGGTCATGAGTCAACCCCAGATTTAATCAGTAATTACAGTCCTGCAGTCATGACACAGTCTTCAATCCGGTCATGATTCGAAACCCTTCTGCAGCAGTACCGGCATCCCTGTCTTTGAAGTTACTTGTGAGATTGTGGCTGTCCCAGCAGGACTCTTCCTGCTAAAAGCTGGTATTGCAATCTGCCATCAGCAGCTGTCAAAAGCCGGTGTCGTAAACTACCATCTATGTAATGATGTCCAACACAAATAGGTAAGATTTGCAAAGTCTACGAAATAACAGCCACATTAAACTCTCTGTCTTGTTAAAAATGGGAGTTAAAGCATGCAACACATGAACAAATATCTTATATTACTGCCAGGAGCAGTATAAGCTTGAGAAGATCAGGCATGACGAAAGGTTATGTTAGTGACATATTCTAGGCATAAAATCCATTAACCCTTTCCCTTCTTCACCCACTCAGCACTATACTGGCAGCTTTCCATTGGGATTAGGTCTCACCTCCGGATTTTCAACAGCATTCACGCTAATGCACTCTGCAGTACACAGAATGTGGGAGAATCATTTTTAAACTCCCACTGAAAGAAACAGCGTGTTTTATTCCAATTCTTATGCAAATTTGACACTTAGGTTTTTGGGGGGAGGAATTTACCCTCTCTTGTTTTTGCTGCTGTTTTTGAGGGGTGAAAGGCTGCTAGCCTGGAGTCCTGGTTCTCTTCTGAGGTTGTACACAGATTAAAAAGAAAACCTAAAAGCTGCGTAATGAAAGAAATTCACACAGCTTTGGTTGTGTGATGGTGGTTGCAAGTCGAGTTATTCAGCTAACAAGGCCCCTTAATGAATCTTGTGTTTTGAGCAGATAACCGTAGAAACGTTAGCTCAACATTAAAGACGAGGAGCTCTACCTTTGTCCATAGATGGTTAGTACTGACTGATCCGCCACTCCATTAGCTGGAATGCTTATACAAGCAAGGAAAATTACATTCCAGAGTTTTGCTGAGTTAGTATTTCCCCATTTTTAAACTGCTCAGAAACTTCTAGATCTACCATCATATGGTCATCTGTAGCTATTTTATCAGTCCAGCCAATTGTCTTTTTTTTGGGAACAGAATTTAACAGGAGATTATGAAAGAGAAGCATATTTACTTCAGTGTTCTTTCTTTATGCCTTCTTGGCAGAACAGAATCAAGAGTTGTACAGTTTTCTTCACAACTATAGAGCAATTCCTCATCTGACTACCATAAAGCCTCCAGACACTCTCAGCTTCACACACCCTATGCGCATACATCCTCCTGAACTATCTGGTGGAGCTAATAATCAAACTGCACATAAACATGGTTGAGAAGACAAGGATCAAATGAAAGTAAATGCAGAGCAAAATATGAAATTTAGAGCTATTCCACCATTCCCCCACCTTGCTCACCCCGCCCACCACCACCACCAAGACACCCAGCCATGTGATCAACACAAAACGATTCTGAATCTGTGGGAAGAGAAACAGAGCTGACGTTCCAAGTCTGTGTGATCTGCTGAGCTTTTCCAGCATTTTGTTTTTATTTCAGCTTTTGAGCATCTGCAGTATTTTGCTGTTATTACAAAGCAATCAATGATCACTGCTAAATGCAAATCATTACACAACATGTCATTATTCAAAGCCCTGAAAACATCATTTAAAGCATCTTACCTCCGAGTGAAAATGCCCACAATACTCAAAATGATGATTACTATGTGTGATTTAAGCATGTGAAATGCACAATGTGAATAAAACAGGGATCATTTATTCCCAACAGCATCAAATCTTTATAAACATTAATAGAAAAGCTTAATTCCTAGAGATGAATTATTGACAGAGGCCATTTGTGCTTAACATTACAGATCCACCAGGACACTGCAGGGAGAGTAACTCCTGGTATCTAATCGGCCGAGCAGTAGAGTTCAGATGCTGTTCCTATAGTGAATTTCCTGTGACAATTCCAACCAAATTGCCTTCTGTCCCAGATATGAAAGGAATCTCCTTCTCCTTTTGGTTTATTGGACTCAGGGATGCCGTCCAGGTAAAAGCAAAATACAAAACTGCTTCCAATTTGTACCCCTCTGTTATCTTCACATAGTCCATTTCTGACATTTCTCTTCCCTTCCTTGGCCTCTCTGTCTCCATTTCTGGGAATAAATTACCCACCAGTATCCATTACAAGTCCACCGGCTCCCACAGTTATCTTGACGACAGCTCTTCACACCTCACATCCTGTAAGGACTCTATCTCAATCTCTCAGTTCTTTTGTCTCTGCCCTATCTGTTCTGATGATGCCACTTTCCAAACTAGCGCTGCCAATATGTCTTTCTTCTTCCTCAATTGTGGTTTTCCACCCACTGTAGTTGACAGGAGTCTCAACCATGTCTAACCCATCCTCTGGACAACTACTCTCACCCCTTTCCTCCTTCCCAGCTCCAGGATAGGGTCCACTTGACCTCACTTTTCACCACACCAGTCTCTGCATTCAAAGAACCATCTTCTGCCATATCCACCAAGGCCAGTATGATGCCACTACTCAATACATCTTCCCCTTACTCCTCCTGTCAGTATTTTGCAGGGACCTTTCTCTCCAGGACATCCAACAGCTCTCCCCCTGCCTATGGCACCTTCCCATGAAATTATAGAAGGTGCAATACTTGCCCCTTTACCTCCTCCCTGCTCACTATCCAAAGCCCTAAATATCACCTTCAGTTCTTCACATGCAGCTCCTTCAATCTGGTCTATTGCATTCACTGATCTCAATTTGGTACATTCTACATCGGAGAGACTAAACGCAGACTGGGTGACCTGTTTTGCTGAGCACTTGGTCCTTCTGCAGGCAGGACCCAGACCTTCCTGTTGCTTGCCACTTCAACACACTACATTACAGTCCTGTCCACATGTCCATCCTACCCTTTAGCAATATTCTAGCAAGTCCCGAAGCGCACTGGAGGAACAGAACCTCATTTTCCGATTGGGCACTTTATAGCCTTTCGGACTGAACATTGAGTTCAACAACTTCAGAGCATCAACTCTTTCCTCTTCCTTCACCCCATTTCCATTTATTTTATTTCTTCTTTTTATCCCACTCATCCATTTTTATCATTCTTCGATCTCACTTTTATTTTTCAGCTACTCCATTCCAAATCTCTCTATCTGCACCCCCTTCCCTCCCTACCCCCCCTCTCTTTAGGGCAACTACCATATTCCTCAGGTGGTCCCTTAATAGTCTGTACCTCTGCTCTGCCAGTCACACATTCTGATCACTTAATGGACACTTTTAGTATGTTTCTCAACATTCATCAACAGAATTCACATTTCCTTTGTCCAGGTGCAGCCTCCCCAACATCATAGAATAAATATTTCCTGACTTTCTCATCTCTTAGCTCTGACAAAGGGTCATCCAGACTCAAAACTTTGGCTCTATTCCCTTTCCACAGATGCTGCCAGACATGCTGAGATTTTTCAGCATTATCTATTCATGCTGCCCAGGTAGTCTGACCAGGACCCAAGTAGCAGTATGCCAGTGCCACTTCTCCTTCCCAGTCCTGCACTTACCAAGGCTCCACATAGCATGGTAAAAGACAAGGTCATAAATAAGGCAGTTACTCAGAAGGAGTAAGAAGTCCCACAACACCAGGTTAAAGTTCAACAGGCTTATTTGGTAGCAAGAGCCACTAGCTTTTAGAGCACTACGCCTTCATCAGGTAAGTGGGACTTCTGTTCAAACACAGGGCATATAAAGACACAAACTCAATTTACAAAGTAACAGTTGGATATGAGTCTTTACAAGTAATCAAGTCTTTAAGGTACAGACAACGTGAGTGGTGAGAGGGTTAAGCACAGGTTAAAGAGATGTGCATTGTCTCTAGACAGGACAGTTAGTAAGATTTTACAAGCCCAGGCAGGTCACTGGGGTTACAGATAGTGTGACATGAACCCAAGATCCCAGGTGAGGCTGTCCTCATGTGTGTGGAACTTGGCTATCAGTCTCTGCTCAGCAACTCTGCATTGTTGTGTGTTATGAAGGCCGCCTTGGAGAACACTTATTCAAAAATCAGATGCTGAATGCCTGTGACCGCTGAAGTGTTCCTCAACAGGAAGGGAACACTCTTTCTTGGTGATTGTCGAGTGGTATTCATTCATCTATTGTCATAGCGTCGGCACGGTCTCCCCGAGTACCATGCCTCGGGACATCCTTTCCTGCAACGTATCAGATAGACAACGTTGGCCGAGTTGCAAGAGTATGTACAGTGTACCTGGTGGATGATTTCTCAAGTGAGATGATGGCATCCGTGTTGATGATCCAGCATGTCTTGCAGGGATTGCTGTGGCAATGTTGTGTGGTATTGTGGTCACTGTTCTCCTGAAGGCTGGGTAGTTTGCTGTGGGCAATGGTCTGTTTGAGTTTGTGCGGCTGTTTGAAGGCAAGAAATGGGAGTGTGAGATGGCCTTGGCGAGATGTTTGTCTTCATCAATCGCATGTTCAAGGCTCCAGAGAAGATGTTGTAGCTTTTCCGCTCCAGGGAAGTATTGGACAAAAGATACTCTATCCGTTGTGTCCCATGTTTGACTTCTGAGGAGGTCAGTACGGTTTTTCACTGGAGCAAATTACCCAGCCTTGAGGAGAATAGTGACCACGACACCACACAATGCTGCCACAGCAACTTCTGCAAGACATAAGAACATAAGAACATAAGAAATAGGATGCCATCATCTCACGTGAGGACACCAACCACCAGGTACACAATACATACTCTTGCAACTTGGCTGACGTTCTCTACCTGATACACTGCAGGAAAGGATGCCCCGAGGCATGGTACACTGAGGAGACCATGCAGACACTACGACAATGGATGCATGAATACCGCTCGACAATCACCAGGCAAGACTGTTCTCGTCCTGTTGGGGAGCACTTCAGCGGCCTCTGATCTTTGGTTAAGTGTTCTCCAAGGTGGCCTTCACAACACATGACAATGCAGAATCGCTGAGCAGAGACTGATAGCCAAGTTCCTCACACATGAAGACAGCCCCAACTGGGATCTTGGGTTCATGTCACACTATCCGTAAATCCCATGACTTGCCTGGTCTTGCAAAATCTCATTAACTGTCCCAGCTGGAGACAACACACGCCTCTTTCACCTGTGCTTAACCCCCTCTCCACTCACATTGCCTGTACCTTTAAGACTTGACTGCCTGTAAAGACTCGCATTCTAACCATTATTTTGTAAATTGTGTTTATGTCTTTATGTGTCCTGTTTGTGAACAGAACTCCCACTTACTTGATGAAGGAGCAGCTCTCCAGAAGCTAGTTGCTACCAAATAATCCTGTTCAACTTTAACCTGGTGTTCTGAGACATCTTTCTGTGTTTACCCCAGTCCAACACTGACATCTCAACATCATCATTCAGAAGAAGCTCATAGTACCTCTACTACCATCACACAGCCTGCCAAAACACTGCTCCCTGCACAGAGGTGCCCACAGGGGCCAAATGGTTCCCCCTCTCCAGCATTCTCCCTACCATCACTACCTGCCAGAGGCCCCACGATTGATTGGCTGCATTGTTAAATTAATACAAAAGCTTGCATTGACAATAGTGTTACTGGATGAAGTAGAATGTTCAAGTCATGCAAAAGCTTACACTTTTGAAAACAAACCATTAAATCAGGTCATGCCTCCCATTTAGCATGAAGCAGAGGGATGCAGTATATTGAAAATGTCATTGTTAATATTGTCCATTTAAGGCTACCAAACACAAATGTACCAGTAGGAACCTGGACAAAAACAAAGAGATGCACATTTTAACAGCAGGTCCAGCTCTGATTCTGAATGCATGTTCTCATTGTTTTTTCCCAAGGTCTTCACATCTACCTGTAAAGCAGAACATAGGCATCAAGTAAGAAAGTTAAGAAAGATCTCAAAGTTAGTGATCTCAGGATTACTACAGGTGTCACATGCTGGTCAGAGTAGAAATGACAGGATATATCAGATAAATACATGGCTGAAGAGATGGTGTTGGGAGGATGGTTTCAGACTCCTGGGGCATTGGGACCTGTTCTGGGGGAGGTGGGACCTGTACAAATTGTACAGGTTACACCTGGGCAGGACTGTGACTGATGTCCTAGGGGGACTGTTTGCTGGAACAATTGGGGAGGATTTAAATTAATATGCCGGGGGATGGGACCCTATGTACGGCATCAGAAAAGGAGGGAGGAAGGACAAAAACAAAAGGTAGAATAAGGAATAAGAAAAATTATAGGCAGAGAAACCAAGGACAAAGTTTAAAGTATTGGGAATATTGTGAAAAGATATTGGGCGCAAGGCAAACAATGTTAAAAAGACAGGCTCTGTGTCTTAATGCATGGAGCATTTGCAATGAAGTGGATGAACTAATCACAGAGATAAATATAAATAGCTATGATATAATTGGGATTATGGAGACATGGCTGCAGGGTGATCACAGGTGGGAATGGAATATCCCAGGGCATTGAATATTTAGGAAGGATAGGCATAAAGGAAACGGTCGTGGAGAGTCACTGCTGGTTAAAGGCAAAATTAACACAATAGTGAGAAAGGATATTAGTTCTGACAACATGGGGTCTTTATGAGTAGAGTTGAGAAATAACAAAGGGCAAAAACATTAGTGCATTGGTCCGCTGCACACTCCCCTCTGCCAATTTACAGTCAGTCATTCAAGTAGTAATCTGCCTTCTTGTCTTTGCTTCCACATGAGAGATTATTGGACAAGATTAAAGTGCATGAGATTGGGGGAAGTGTACTGAGATGTATAGAAAACTGGTTAGCAGGCAGTAACTATTGGGGAGCCACAGGGATCGGTGCTGGGATCCCAGCTATTCACAATATATATCAATGATTTGGATGAGGGAACAAAATGTAACATCTCAAAGTTTGCAGATGATATCAAGTTGGGTGGGAGGGTGAACTGTAACAAGGATACAGAGATCCTTTAGCATAATCTGGACAGGTTGGATAAGTGGGCAAATCAATGGCAGATGCAGTATAATTTGGATAAATGTGAAGTTATTCACTTTGGAAGCAAAAACAAGAAGGCAGATTACTACCTGCATGGCTGCAAATTGGCAAAGGGGAGTGTGTAGTGGGATTTGGGTGCTCTTGTGTACCAGTCACTGAAGTTAAACATGTAGGTGTAGCAGGCTATAAAGAAGAAAAGTGGTATGTTGGCCTTAATTGTCAAAAGTTTTGAGTACAAGAGCAGGGATGTGTTGCTGCAATTATGTAGGTCCTTGGTGAGGTCGCACCTCGAGTATTGGTGCAGTTTTGGTCTCCTTTTCTGAGAAAGGATGTTCTTGCTCTCGAGGAAATGCAGCAAAGGTTTACCAGGCTGATTCCGGGGATGGCAGGACCGATATATGAGCAGAGATTGACTAGGTTAGGATTGTTTTCACTGGAGTTCAGACAAACAAGGAGGGCATCTCATAGAGACTTATAAAATTCTAACAGGACTAGACAGGGTACATGCAGAGTGGATATTCGCAATGGTGGGGGGAGTCCAGAACCAGGGGTCACAGTCTGAGGATTCAGGGTAGATCATTTAGGAGAAAGGTGAGGAGACATTTCTTCAGCCAAAGAGTGGTGAGCCTGTGGAATTCATTACCATTGGAAGTAGTTGATGCCAAAATACTCAATGTAATCAAGAGGCAGCTGGATATAGCACTTGGGGAGAATGGGATCAAAGATCAGGATTAGGCTACTGAGTTGGATGATTAGCTATGATCCTAATAAATGGTGGAGCAGGCTCAAAGAGCCAAATGGCCTCCTCCTACTCCTTTCTTCTTTGTTTCTGTGTATTCTAACCTTGTGTTCCTTGAACAAGCACACCCAAATGTCTCTGAACATCAAAATTGAAAAGACTCACGTTTTTCTATTCTTCCTGGCAAAGTGAAGAAACTCACATATCCCCACATCATACTCCACCTGCTTGTCCATTAATCTGTATACTGTAGTTTGTATTGTCAGTTTATTTGGATACATCACAGACTGTTTGTAAAAGTTAAATGTACATTATAAATAGATGAGGTCTCAGCTCTGATCATAGTGGCACATCATTGGTCACTGTCTGCCAGTTTGAAGACACCATGTTTAGCCGTGTTAGCCAACCAATCCTCCATCCATGTTTAAGATATTACTCCAACATCATGAAAGTAAGCGCCAGGGACCCAGGTTCGATTCCTGGATTGGGTCACTGTCTGTACAGAGTCTGCATGTTCTCCAAGTGCCTGTGTGAGCTTCCTTTGGGTGCTCCAGTTTCCTCCCACAGTTTCCTCCAAAAGACGCACTGGTTAGGTGCACTGGCTATGCTAAATTTTCCCTAGTGTTTCCCAAACAGGTGCTGGAGTGTGGCGACAAGGGTATTTTCAAAGTAACTTCATTGCAGTATTAATGTAAGTCTACTTGTGACACCACTAAATAAATTAAATTTTAAACTTTATCTTGTGTATTAATATTTTGCTTTGCACCTTTTTATAGGCCTTTGGGGAACCCAAATATGGATACCTCATCCATTGGATTATTTTTGTTTACTAGATTTATTCTCAAATAAATTTGTCAAATCCCTTTCACAAAAACATGTTGACTCTCTACATTCCAGATTACATCTGGATACCTGCACACGTACTACTTTTTGTAAAATTAACATAATCTTAAACTCAGCTGCCCATGTCCTAACTCACACCAAATTTCATTCACACATCTTTCCTGTGCTTGCTGACTGACATTGGCTCCCAGTTAAGAAACACCTCTTGACTTGAAAGCTCTCATCTTTGTCTTCAGATCATTACAAGATAGGTCTTGGTGTTCCTATCACTTGGTGTTCTTCATAGACTGTGGGAGAGTAGATTTGCAGGGAAATTACGGAGAGATGCAAACATTAGAGAATAGTTTTAATGGGTAACTTTAAGAAATGTAGACCAGGGAAATGGAAGTGTGAAAGGTGGAGAGGTTCAAAACTGTCTTCAGGAAAACTTTCCATGTGTCTAGACCAACTAGAAAGGAATAACTAAATGCAAGCTATGCCAGAATTCACCAATGGTTCTGTATGTCCCCGGCCTCTGTAGCTCTACCAGAAACAGCAATACAGAACTGAATTTCATGACCCAAGTACTTTGTTTGCAAGTTGTTGCCACAGTTGTTAACCTGCGTTGCTACTTCTAATTATTTGTGAACGAGAATCTCATGTTTTCTTTGTGCCCAAAACCATGAGTAAACTGCTTTCTTATTCCTCCTATTAAAATGCAACACATCACATTTATCTATATCAAGATCCATTTGATATTTATATGCCTATTCTACAAGTTTGTCTGTGTTATCTTATACTTTGTCACAGTCTTCCTCGGTATTAACATGATGCCCCTATTCTTAATTTCTTTTCATTTTGAAAAGAGGAATCCAGCTCCTGAATGAGGAAATATATGGAAATTGTACCATGGTTCATTTAACAAACTTCTATGAAGTTTATTTTGCAGAACAATATGTCCTTTGGAATGGAAAAACTACGTTTGCAAAGCAGGTTTTTTTTAATCAAAGGGAGTTCAAATGCTCATATAAAGAACACTGATGCTACCTCTAACCACGGAACCTTGGTGCAAAGACTAAAAATTGCAAATTTAAATTGATTTTTTTTCAATCTTCTGCACTTGCCAGGTTTCGAGTTTCAAATAACAACAAATAATGGAAGAAAATTTATATCAGCAACCAGAATCAACAAACAAAAAACGAACTACCAGTTCAACCAGTTATCATCCTAAATGGTTGTGTCCTGTGATTCAGAGAAACTGAGATCCTGGATTGGATTGAAGACATTATAGGCATAGACATTAACTGGATTCCCAAGGGAATGCTCAGGCCTCCAAAAACTAGTCCACCAGTGTGAAGTAATAATTTTTTGGAGGATAAGGAGCGAATAAATGCATGAACCCAATACCACTGGAACTGTAATTTCAGTGTCATTATTGTTTGGTAATGTTCCCTGTAAAGTGCCTTGGGTTATTTTGATTATCTTAAGGGCACTATATAAATGCAAATTGTGTAAGCTGAAGAGTAATATACTGAGGGGATAAAAAAGAGAAGCCTCAGGGTTTAACTACATATTTCCCTGCAAGTGCTGATGGAGGTGAGAAATGACATAAAATAAATTAAATTAAGTTGGTCCTCTTGTACATATTACAAGAGTTTAAAAAAAGGAATAATAAATTTGTGCAAAATATTGGTGAGGCCACTAGAATATTGCCTGCAGTTTTGGCATCCCATAAATGATCAATAGAAATGACACAATACTAAAGCATCTACAAAGACTAAAATACTGGGCATATGTCCACATATATCTGTTAGTCAAGTGCCTGCAATAACTCTGAACAACGACATTTCCATTAGTGTTGCTTCCTATCATTCACCGTAATTTTAGCAACAGATGCCCTGTAAGAAAATGAATCCATTAACTAATTATCCTATAAACAAGATTCCTCTAACAGTAATGAGATAAATAATCAGCTAATTGGTATTTGGCGGCTGTTGTTAAGAGAATTGGCCAGTTCTTATATGTTTGAATTATCTCAAAACAACATTAGAGATGATGCTGGTTCCAAATCTATGACAGGTTTATTTATTACACTTCAAAACATCTCAGAACTCACCTGATGTTCCATACATGCAAGATATCAGCCAAAACCTCTTTCATGGAACTTCCTCAGCCTTTTAGCTCTTTCGCTGCATCTGTCATGATGGTACTGTGATTAGCATTGCTGCCCCTCACAACGCCAAGAACCCCGGTTCGATTCCAGCCTTGGATGACTGTCTGTATGGAGTTTGTTATACTCTCCATGTCTGCATGGGTTTCCTCAGGGTGCTCCAGTTTCTTCGCACAACCCAATGATGTGTTGGTTGGGTGGATTGGCCATCCTAAATTGCCATGGCCCCATACAGTCCAAAGATGTGTAGGTTATGTGATTGACCATGGTAAGTGTGTGGGATTGTGGGGATAGATTTGAGGGAGTGGATCCGTGTAAAATGCTCATTCGGGGAATTGTTGTAGACTCGAGGGACCAAAAGGCCTTCCTCTGCTCTGTAGTGATTCTATGGATCTATACTTTCCTAGATTAAAGAACAGACCAACACAATCAAATACAGATCAATTAAACCATTTAACACTATAGCTAGGACACTCAAAAATTGCTCTGATGTTTACTTTTACACTTTTGGAATTTTTAATGTTCTTCAAGTTAAAGTTTGTGGAGAGGAGTCAAGCAAATTTTGGGATTCATTCTCTGGCAAATCCTGCATGAGAAAACATTTTAAAATAAGGCAGCAAACATGAGCTACTATCTTTCTCAATGTGACATCCTAAAGGAGACTTAAGGGGTTTTAGGGCCATCAGAATCCTGGCATATTCCATGTGATGTTCAGTCAATACAAATATTCATTCTCTTATGTAACTACTTAGAAACTGCGGATTAAATACTAGACATACTCTATCATTCCAAAGGGTACGTTGGTTCATTGATCAACTGAATATATTCAATACATTTACAAACTTGATGCGCACATTCTGGTGAGAATGGCTTTACAATAATAAAAATAATGTGCCACTATATCACCACAGAGTACAGTGCCATTGGAGAAAATATCTGAAAGATGTGCTGGTTATGTGCATTGACCATGCTAAATTCTCCTTCAGTGTATCCAAAGAGGCTCCTGAGTGTGGAGAGAAGGGGATTTTCACAGTAACTTCATTGCTGTGTTAAGGTAAGCCTACTTGTGACACAAAAAATAAACTTTAAAATTGAAAAAATGGACAGGGTATTAGTTCAATAAGAAACACAGATAGCAAGCTGAATACATCTTGTATTTTGTTGCGTCTAGATACTGGTATTTCAGTCACACACAGCTCATACAGGAGCTACATTCATTTTCTATGTCTCAGTCCTCCCAGGAGATTAAATACTACTGATGAGCGTGTAATAGTATAGAGGATCATGATTTTCTGTTGAAATAGGAATTTGTATGTCAGGTTAGACGGACTGCATTGTCTTTTCCTATCCACCATTTCACTGTGTTCATTGATGGCAGTAGAAGAAGTGTTAAGAACAGTATTGCTTAAAGATACTCAGGTTCTGTTATTTAGTACAAACCAGCAGGGAACCTGTTCCAAGAAACAGCCCTGATATTTAGCTAAAATGAATCTTATATTCACCATGCATGACACTCTAATTCTTAGGTTGCTGTAGTATTTTAGGATCTACTTCGTTATGTTTCTATCTTTCTCCTGTATAGATTCTGCCCTGTTGTTAGAATCTTTGTGGAAAGTTACAGCGCATCCAGCAAACAATGATGTTCCTCAATACATTGCTGTTGGAAGGGACTGCCGTAAATCTGAGCATTGTTGTGTTGTGTGAACTGATGATGTTGTGGCTGACACAAAGGTGCCACTAATTTGGGTTGAAAGTAAAGCCTCATCAGAGTTATCCATTCGCTCCATAGCAGGGTTGTCCAACCTTTTCCCCAGAGGGGACACATTTCAAACTTTTCCTCACCCAAGGAGTCAATAGGCAAATTTTGGGGAGATAAGGTTTGGCACAACATCTAACATAAATTTCAAGAAGGAAATAGTTCAGGTATGAAGAAAATACTCAAAATTGCTGAGCAAAAAAAAAATCCAAACAATAAATTGATTTTTTTTTAAATGTGTAATAAAGATGACTATTAAAAGGTTCCAAACAGCAGAACAAACAAATGAAACCATTTTTGTGTCTTTTTTCTCAAGAAAGCAGAGCAAGAGAAAGACAGATTAGGCCCTAAGTTCTGATCACCAGGGAAAGGGGAGGGGACTGGGTTCAAACTAAGGAGTTGGGTTCAACCAACACCAACCCTCAGTCAAGAAGAAAAAGGAAATGAAAACAAATATTGGCATTTATATAGCGCCATTCACAACCTTAGGACATCCCAAAGCGCTACAGTCAATGCTTAGTCACAGTTGCAAGCAGGAAACATAACAATTTAAACACTGCATTCTCCCATAAATAGCCATGTGATAACGATAAGGCAATCTGTTTTTTAGTAATGTTAATCAAGGGACACAACCATGTTCTTCCACAGAAGAGTACCATGGGATCCTTGACATGCACATTAGATGGCAGGCAGGCCCTTTTTCAAGTGTCTCAACAGAAAGACAACATTTTCCCATACAATCTCACAGTGCAGAAGGAAACCATTTGGCTCATTGAGTCCGCACCAACCATTATCCCACCCATGCTCTATCCCCATAATCCCATGCATTCATCCTATCTAGACCCCCCTGACAGCAAGGGGCAATTTACCATGGCCAATCCACCTAACCCACACATTTTTGGCCAATCCACTTAACCCACACATTTCCAACAGTGGAGCACCTCAACAGTACTAGAGTGTTTGCTAGGCTTTTGCACTCAAGTCCTGGAGTGGGACTTGAAACCATAACTTTCTAACTCATAGGATCATGAGATATTGGAGCAGAAGAAGGCCATTTGGCCCATCATGCCTGCTTCACCATTCAATGAGATCATGTCTGATCTGATATAATCTTGAACTCCACTTTTCCACCTTACCCCCATAACTCGATTCCTTTACTGATTAAAAATCTGTCTAGTTCAGCCTTGAACATACTTAATGATTCAAGCTCTACAGCTCTCTGCATAAAAACTCCACAGATTCACTACCCTATGACAGCAGAAATTGCTCATCTCTGTCTTAACTGGGTGACCACTTATTCTCTGATTATGCACCCTGGCCTTAGACTCTCCCACAAGGGGAAACAAATTCGCACAATCTAATCTGTCAAGTCTCTGAGAATCCTACGTGTCTCAATATGGTCTCCTCTCATTCTTTTAAACTCCATTAAGTATAGGCCAAACCAACTTAACCTCTCGTCAAGGGAATTTTTCGTGCCTAAAGATTACAGTCTGTATCGTGCCACCAATGCCAATGGATTTCACAGTGGTTTTTACACCAGAAGAGGTGCTTAACCAAATTTTGGGAAAATTCCAGCCTTTGTATCTCTATGGAATGGAAAATGATTTAGCAGCTTCTTCAAGTCAATGTCCTTTGTTTAGCAAAAATTATATATTTTATATATATATGTTGATGAAATTATACTTAATATTCCATATAGAATAACTTCATAATAGTTTCAACATTATTCCACTGGTATTAACTTACATTTTTGTCATTGCTAATGCCTCAACTTCCATTCCATAGCTAAGTTGAGGACTTATAATTGTCATTGTACAGTGTGTCATGACAGCAGTATCGCAAAAACGGCTGTTCCTTGGGGAATCTCCGTCGCAAGAGATGCTGGCTCAGCTTCATTGGTTTGAATTCTATGAACTGAGCAAAGACATTACAAGCTCACCAAGGTGACAGCCAGCCTCATTAACCTGCAATAATGCCTATGTAATATACATTAGCACAAAGAAATGCACTCATAGTGATGGCAATGTGGAAAGCATTGTGGACTGATTTAGCAGTATTCTTGGTTTTGTTAACATATTTTCTTTCAATCTGTGCTGGATCTGACAATCACCAGGTTCAGGAATAATTTGTTTTGTGTTCACAGCTGAAAGTGCCACTGATCAATTTACACAATAATTTATCTGGTGATCTATCACGTGAAAAGGAAAACCTCAGTGAGGATAATGGCATTAAGATGCTCAAGCATGTTGCAATCTGAAAAGAAATTAAAAATTATAATAAATTTCCTGTTGTTCAAACAATGCCACTGGATTGTTTACATATCATGTGCAAACAAAAGCAGTCCTTACCATCTTTTTCATCCAAAATATAGAAGGATTGCTAAGTGTGTTGTATTTTGGATGAAAGAGAAGGTAAGGGTTGCTTTCGTTTGCACATGATATGTAAACAATCCTGTGGCATTGTTTGAACAACAGGAAGTTTATCATAATTTTTGATTTCTTTTCAGACTGGAACTTGTTTAACAATAATGCAGCGCAACTTCCATTGCAAGCAGACTTGTAAACTTAGTGCAGCCTACGGTACCTGGACATTCTTGTGAATGATATTCGAAGAATGTTCCAAACAAGCTTTTTCCTCACCCTTCTTGATTACACTATCAGGGTAACCTTCAATTTTTTTCTTTCTTGTATTTATCAACTCCTTGAATGTATCGATTCTAGAATCATTGAATGGTTACAGTACAGAAGGAGACGGTTCAGCACTTTGTCTACATGTCAGTTCTCTGCAACAGCAACTCAGGTAGTCTCACTCCTGGACCTTTTCCCTGTAGCCCAGTAAAATCTTCTCTCTTCCAATAATTATCTGGTCCCCTTTTGAAAACTGCAATTGAATCTATCTTCACCACATGCTCAGGCATCTGCATCCCAAATCCAAACCACTTGTTGCTTCACAAGATTTTTCCTCATGTTTCCTCTGGCTCTTTTGTTAATCACCTGAGAGTTCTTAACCTTCTGCTACAGGGAACAGTTTCTCCCCCTTTATTCGATCCAGATCCCTGGTGATTTTGAAAACGCCGCATAGACCTCCTCCCTACCTTCTATTCTCCAGGGAGAACAGCACCAGCTTTGTCAATCTATCCACATAACTGAAACTCCTCATCCATAGAGACCATAGAAAATTACAGCTCAGAAACAAGCCTTTTGGCCCTTCTTGTCTGCCGAACCATTTTTTGCCTAGTCCCACTGACCTGCACTTGGACCATATCCCTCCACACTCCTCTCATCCATTTACCTGTCCAAGTTTTTCTTAAATGTTAAAAGTGACCCCGCATTTACCACTTTATCTGGCAGCTCATTCCACACTCCCACCACTCTCTGCATGAAGAAGCCCCCCCTAATATTCCCTTTAAACTTTTCTCCTTTCACCCTTAACCCATACCCTCTTTTTTTCCTCCCCTAGCCTCAGAAGAAAAAGCCTGCTTGCATTCACTCTATCTATACCCATCAAAATCGTATACACCTCTATCAAATCTCCCCTCATTCTTCTATGCTCCAGGGAATAAAGTCCTAACCTATTCAATCTCTCTCTGTAACTCAGCTTCTCAAGTCCCGGCAACATCCTTGTGAACCTTCTCTGCACTCTTTCAACCTTACTTACATCCTTCCTGTAACTAGGTGACCAAAACTGTACACAATCCTTAGAATCATAGAATCCCTACAGTGCAGAATGAGGCCATACAGGCCATTGACTCTGTACCAACAACAATCCCACCCAGGCCCTATATCTACAACTCCATAAATTTGTGAAAGGGCAATGTAGTATTTCCAATCAACTTAACCTGTACATTTTTGGACTGTGGGAGGAAACCAGAGCACCAGAAGGAAACCCATCCAGAAACAGGGAGAATATGCAGACTCTGCACAGTCAGTCACCCAAGGCTGGAATTGAATCGGGGTCCCTGGTGCAGTGAGCTAGCAGTGCTAATCACTGTGCCACAATGCCACCATCATCCTCGTAAATCTTTTCTGCAGCCTTCCTGTTGAGGCTGAACCAGTGTGTTATGAGGATGAAAAGCTTGCTATCGCACTCTGTGCTAATGTAATGATGCACTTTCACGTACTTCATTAGAAACTGAAAAAGTATTTATTAATAAGAACAACAGTACAGAACATAGACATAGAACATAACAGTGCAGTGCAGGCCCTTCGGCCCTTGATATTGCACCAATCTAAAGCCCATCTAAACTACACTATTCCAATATCATCCATATGTTTATCCAGTGACCATTTAAATGGCCTTGATGTTGGCGAGTCCACTACTGTTGCAGGCAAGGCATTCCACGCCCTTACTATTCTGAGTAAAGAGCCTACGTCTGACATCTGTCCTATATTTATCACCCTCAATTTAAAGCTGTGTCCCCTCAGGCTAGTCATCTGCATCCGAGGAAAAAGGCTCTCACTGTCCTCCCTATCTAATCTCCTGACCATCTTATATGCCTCTATTAAGTCACCTCTTAATCTTCTCTCTAACGAAAACAGCCTCAAGTCCCTCAGTCTTTCCTCATAAGGCCTTCCCACCATACCAGGCAACACCCTGGTAAATCTCCTCTGCACCTTTTCCAATGCTTCCACATTCTTCTATAATGCGGCGACCAGAACTGTGTGCAATACTCCAAGTGCAGCCGCACCAGAGTTTGGTACAGCTGTAACGTGATCTCATGGCTCCGAAACTCAATCCCTCAACCAATCAAAGCTAACACACCATATGCCTCCTTAACAATCCAGTCAAGCTGGGTGCTAACTTTCAGGGATCCATGCACATGGACACTGAGATGTCTCTGCTCATCCATACTACCAAGTATCTTACCATTTGCCCAGTACTCTGTACTCCTGTTACTCCATCCAAAGTGAATTCCTTCACACTTTTCCACATTAAACTCCATTTGCCATCTCTTAGCCAAGCTCTGCAGCTTATCTATGTCCCTCTGAAACCTGCATATCCTTCCGCACTGTCCACAACTCCACCGACTTTAGTGTCATTGGCAAATTTACTAACCCAACCTTCTACGCCCTCATCCAGGTCATTTATAAAAATGACAATCAGCAGAGGCCCCAAAACAGATCTTTACAGTACACCACTAGTAACTAAACTCCAGAATGAACATTTCCCATCAACCACCACCCTCTGTCTTCTTGCAGTGAGCCAATTTCTGATCCAAACCACTAAATCACCCTCAATCCCATGCCTCTGCATCTTTTACAATAGCTCACCGTGGGGAACCTTATCAAACACTTTGCTGAAATCCATGTACACCACATCAACTGCTTTACCCTCTTCCACCTCTTTGGTCACCTTCTCAAAGAACTCAATCAGATTTGTGAGGCATGACCTACCCTTCGCAAAATCGTGTTGACTATCCCTAATCAAATTATTCCTTTCTAGATGATTATAAATCCTATCTCTTATAATCCTTTCCAAAACTTTGCCCACAACAGAAGTAAGGCTCACTGGTCTATAATTTACCAGGGTTGTCTCTACTCCCCTTCTTGAACAATTTGCTATCCTCCAGTCTTCTGGCACTACTCCTGTAGATAATGATGACAAAGATCAAAGGTTCTGCAATCTCCTCCCTAGCCTCCCAGAGAATCCTAGGATAAATCCCATCCAGCCCAGGGGACTTATCTATTTTCATACTTTCCAGAATTGCTAACCCCTTCTCATGATGAACCTTAATCCCATTTAGTCTAATAGCCTGTATCTCAGTATTTTCCTCGACAATGTTGTTTCTCCCCTGGGTGAATACTGATGAAAAATATTCATTTTGTGCCTCTCCTATCTCTTCAGACTCCACGCACAACTTCCCATTACTGTCTTTGACTTGCCCTAATCTTACTCTAGCCATTCATTTATTCCTGGCATACCTATAGAAATATTTAGGGTTTTCCTTGATCCTACCTGTCAAAGGCTTCTTATGTCCCCTCCTGGCTCTTCTTAGGTCTCTCTTTAGGTCGCCCCTGGCTAACGTGTAACTGTCAAGTGCCCTAACCATGCCTTCACGTCTCATTTTGACACAAATCTCCTTCTTCCTCTTCACAAGAGATTCAACTTTTTTAGTAAACCACGGTTCCCTCGTTCGACCACTTTCTTCCAGCCTGGCGGGTACACACTTACCAAGGCTGTTCCTTGAGCAAGCTCCACATTTCAATTGTGGAACCCAGCTACTCCACACGGCTGCCCTCGAACAGCTCAGCCAGCTGTCCTCATCCCCTATATGTCTTTTGTCTCAGAAAGGACTGCACTTCCTGGGGTGATGACCCCCTTCTGCTGCATGACCCTTAAAGGGACAGTCACCACAAATCATCACAACCCTCCCCTTTTAACTCCTTTATACACTCTTCAATAACTATGCTAGATTGTCCTAAATTCTAACTAAACATGATATACATGAGTTGTACAATTATAAATCAAGTCTATGATGGGTTTTTTTTCAGTTTCTTGTAGAGTATGTAATTCTGTAGACTGAGATGCTTCCACGAGATTGACATTAACAAGCAGTTCATTACCATTTGCTTCCACAGAGGCATCAGTTATGTTTGTAACAGGTCAATCACGTACTTCAGTACATAGAATTTTAAAACATTTCTGAGGACAACACTGATTGCTGGAGTATCGCTCTACTTCTCCAGCGATCCACAAATTTATGAATGGTCCATCCTCCCATGTCTATTGGGTATGAAAGGTCTCAGAGACAATAATGGCTTCAGAGACAAAAATTCTGGGAATCTATCTTGATCCATTACCAAAGTTTCCTATTACGTACTTAATGTAGGATTGTTATTGATGCAGTGGTGACAGTTCATCGATAAGATCCTGAGGCTTGTGTGTTTTTTTTTTAAACATAGACACTTTTATTGATAGTCTTTAACTGTGCATAGTTCCAAATATAATCTTGCATGGAACTACTCCTTACAGGTGTGTTGCTTACTGAGTTCTGTCCTAAACTGTTCCCTGACCAATTGGCTACATTTAGCACTCTGTGGACAGTGCCACTCTCTAAACCCATGTTGACCTTTGCTTTGCTGAACACTTGACATTACAATGCATATGATAGAACTTCCCCTCAAGTTAGAAAATGATGTTGCTGATTCTGAGATAAAGGTCCTGAATCTTAATAAAAGAAACTTTTTTATTCATTCATGGGACATGGGCATCACTGGGCTGGCCAGCACTTACTGCCATCCCTAATTGCTTGACGACAGTGGCTCTGCAGTCACATGTAGGCCAGATCTAGTAAGGATGGCAGATTTCCTTCCTTAAAGGACATAAGTAAGCCAGGTGGGTTTTTCCAACAATTGACAATGGTTTCATGGTTATCAGTTGATTCTTAATTCCAGATTTCTTTTTATTGAATTCAAATTCCACTATCTGCCATGGTACCATTCAAATCTGGGTCCCCAGAGCATTAGCTGAGTTTCTGGATTAATTGTCTAGTGATAATACCACTAGACCATCACCTCTCCTCATGTTATGAGGCATGAATTGGCTATGGTGGATAGGAAAATGTTACTTAAGTGGATGACAATCATTCGGCAATGTCAAACAGCCAGAGTGCATGGGTGAACTGCATCATATCCTTATTCCTGTCTGGCGCAAAAGTGAAATGGGAAAGCTGACCGCCATGGCTTACAAGGGAAATTAGAGATAGCATCAGATCCAAGGAATAGACATACAATTTGGCCAGGAAAAACCCAAGGACTTGGAGCAGTTTAGAATTCAGCAAAGGAGGACCAACGGTTTGATTCAGAAGGGGAAAGTAGACTATGAGAGTAAGCTTGTGGGGGGAACATAACTGACTATAAAGTTTATTATAGTATATGAAGAGAAAAAGATTGATGAAGACAAATGGCTCACAGTCAGAAACAGGGGAATTTATAGTGGTTCTGTCTTCACAAAGGAGAACACAAATGACATATCAGAAATAAAACATAGAACATAGAACAGTACAGGCCCTTCGGCTCTCAATGTTGTGCCTAGCTATGTCTAAACCCAAGATCAAGCTATCCCACTTCTTATAAATGTTGCTGAACACAAAGTTTAATGAGAGGGAAGAACTGAAGGAAATCAGTATAAGTAGAGGAATTGTGTTGGGAAATTGATGAATGTGAAGGCCAATAAATCCCCAGGGCCAATAATGTACATCCTAAAGTGGGTAAGGAAGTGGCCTGAGAAATAATGGATGCACTGATGGTCATCTTCCAATATTTTATAGACTCTGGTACAATTCCTACAGATCGGAGGGTAGCTAATGTAACCTCACTATTTAAAAAATGAAGAAGAGAGAAAATAGGGAATTATAGACTAGTCAGTCTGATGTTGGTAGTGGGGAAAATTCTAGAATTCGTTATCAAAGTTTTTATGAGAACATTTGGTAAACAGTGGTAGAATCGAATAAGTTAACACAGATATCTTTTTATTCATTCATGGGGCATGGGGCGTCGCTGGTTGGCCAGCATTTATTGCCCATCCTTAGTTGCCCTGAGAAGGTGGAGGAGAGCTGCCTTCTTGAATCGTTGCTGTCCCTGAGCTGTGGGTTTACTCAAAATGCCATTAGGGGGAGAATTTCAGAATGTTGATCCAGTGACTGTAAAGGAACGGTGATATATAATGTTTGGGGCTGAAATGATTAATACATAGGAAAACAATGTAATAGCAGATTTAGAAATGATATCACCAATACATTTTCTTAGAGCTTGTGCAGCCCAAAGTTTCCCACTCACCATTGCTGGTTAGGTTCTGGAGTAGAACATAAGTTTGCAACTTTCGAAATGGACCAATCGCATAAAGAATCTAGCTACAAGAAAAGGATAGAGCAGCAAGAAAGTTACCTCCCTGCACCTCAAAATCAATCCAATGTCTACAAGTACAAGTTGGGGTTGTTATGGAATATTCTACATTTTCCTGGGCGAGTGTAACAGTGTTTACCATCCGCAAGATGCAATGCAGCAACTGACCAAGTCTTGTTTGACAACAGCTTCCAAACCCACAATTTCAAATGTGTGGAAGAACAATGGCAAACACATGGTAACACAACCTGCTACAAATCCCTGTCCATGTCACACATATTTCCGACTTAGAAATTGCAACCTGTTCCTTCACAGTCCTGAAATCCTGAAATTCCATCTCTAAAAGTCTGTGAGTTAAAGTTTATTTATTAGTGTTGCAAGTAGGCTTACATTAACACTGCAGTGAAGTTACTGTGAAAACTTCCTAGCCTGGTGTCTGTTCACGTGCACTGAGGGGGAATTTAGCACTGCCAATTCACCTAACCAGCATTTTTTTTGGACTGGGGGAGGAAGCCAGAGTGCCTGAAGGAAACCCACACAGACATGGAGAGAAATAGGCAGACTCTGCTCAGATAGTGACCCAAGCCGGGAATCGAACAAAAGGCCTTGATGCCGTGAGGCAGCAGTGCTAACCACTGTGTCACAGTGTTGTTGTTATCAGCTGAGGAAGAGAAAGGAAAAATGTACTTGCTTTGAAACATTATCTTTATTTGTCTCTAATTTTATTCACTCCAAACCTCTTGTTATTCATGCTTCAGTTTATGGATTTGCAGTTGCTTCACGATGACTTATCGAGCCCTGATTGTAACACAACCTACCTGAACCGAGTGCAGGGTGTCGAAATTTGCTGATGACACCAAGATTGGGGGAAAGGCAAATTGTGCGGAGGGTGTGGAGAGTCTGCAGAAGGATCTAGATAGGCTGGGCGAATGGGCCAGGAAATGGCAAATGGAATTTAATGTTGGCAAGTGTGAGGTGGTCCACTTTGGTAGGAAGAATGGTAGGAAGGACTATTACTTACGTGGCGAAAAACTGCAGCAGGCGACGGTGCAGAGGGACCTCGGGGTCCTTGTGCATGAGTCGCAAAAACCCAGCTTGCAGGTGCAGCAGGTGGTCAGGAAGGCGAATGGGATGCTGGCCTTCATAGCGAGGGGGATTGAATATAAAAGTAGGGAGGTCTTGCTGCAGCTGTATAGGGCATTGGTGAGGCCGCAGCTGGAGTACTGTGTGCAGTTTTGGGCGCCGCACCTGCGCAAGGATATTTTGGCCCTGGAGGGAGTGCAGAGGAGGTTTACTAGGCTGATACCGGAGTTGAGGGGATTGAGCTATGAGGAGAGGCTGAATAAACTAGGCTTGTACTCGTTAGAGTTTAGAAGAATGAGGGGAGATCTCATTGAGACGTATAAGATGATGAATGGGATGGATAGGATAGAGGTGGAGAGACTCTTCCCGCTCAAAAAAGACAGTAGGACTAGGGGGCACAGCCTCAAGATAAAGGGGAGGCGGTTTAGAACGGAGTTGAGGAGGAACTTCTTCACTCAAAGGGTGGTGAATCTCTGGAATTCTCTGCCCGTTGAAGTGGTGGAGGCTGCCTCGCTAAATATTTTTAAGAAGCGGGTTGATGGGTTCTTGATAAGACAGGGGATTAAGGGTTATGGGGAGAGGGCGGGAAAGTGGAACTGAGCCACAACAGATCAGCCATGATCTTATTGAATGGCGGGGCAGGCTCGAAGGGCTAGATGGCCTACTCCTGCTCCTATTTCTTATGTTCTTATGAACAGAATGGGACAGGTGAGCAAATAAAGTTGTGGAAATTGACTTACAATCCCATTCCCACCAGAAACCCCCATTTCAGATTTAGTGCAGAATTTTACAGAATTTGGAAATGAGTCCATGGGTGCCTGATTGCTCTATAAAAATAGAGTGTCCATGATAACATTGACATTCTGATGCTATTTAAGTGGGCAATGCTATGGTCCAATCCACAGCGCAATCTTGTAAGATTTGGGCACTACTCAGAGGACCGTTTTCACAATTTGTGTTTTACCAGGCCACGCAAAGCTTAGAGATTGTACTTTACTGATTTGGATCTTTTACTTATCCTAACAAAGCACTTTCAGCTCGTTATAGCTGTCACTTTGGCCTCATAATTTTGAATGTTGGAGGAAGAGGAACAGTAGCAGCATCAGTCTCAGTGATCACGATGAGCAGCGACTTGGCCTGTTAGAGCAAAACAAGAATAGATTTGCATTGATACAGTTCTTTCCACAATTACAGGACATTCTCAAAGCATTTATAACCAATTATGTACCATAATTCTTCCATTGCGACCCACAAATTTTCTGGTGGATCCAATTGGGAGAATCACATGTTGGTCATTTCATGGGATTCGCGCATGCATTTCCGACACACGTGCATCTCCCAGAACCAGGGAACAGGGGCACTCAGGACCGTGCTGGAAACTGGCAGGAAGAGAGGCAAGTGATTTGAATCTGTTTTTAATGTATTTTAAATGTAGTTTACATGTGATTATTGGGCCCAGCACAGAACTTCATTCCAGCGAGGTTTAGAGTAGCTTCTCGCATTCGGGGAATTAGCAAGAGACCCCGCCGGAGTGAAGGGGGGGCTATCAGCGCACCCCCCCCACCCGGGGGATTAGGTGGCAGGAGAGGGTGGTGCCCTATGGGCATGAGCACCCTGGCAGTGTCAGCCTGTGTTCCCTGGCACTGCCCAAAGGGCAAAGTGCCCATGCCCAGGGAACACCTTGGTACTGCCTACCAGGCATTGTGCAGTGTCAAGCAGGTGGGGCCTATTGTGGGCAAGGCCTAGGGGTGACCTGTGGGAATGTGGGGGGGGGGGTGGGGGGGGGGCTGCTGGCATTATGCATGGAGATCTGGGCTGGAGAGAGGTCAGTGATTGTGGTGGACTGAGAGGGGGTGTTGGTGGTCCACTGGGGCCGGGGGCAGGGGGGGGGGGGGGGGCGGGGTTGCGGTCTGCCTCCCAGGAGGGGTTCTGACCCAGTGGGGGAGTTGAATCTGATCCTGGGTGAGGGGGGTTTGACTCCAGGGGAGGGAGGGTCTGCTAGGGTGAAGGGGATAGGGGTATCGCTACTGCTGGAGGGGTGGGTTCAACATCGGGGCACTCCAAGACGGGATGAGGGTTAGGCCTGGCCCAGGAATTGTCATGGGTGCTGTGATTAGGCCATGGAGGCAGGGGTGCTGGAGGAGCACTGCAGGGGGTCCCGTAGTATTCAGTGATTGGACTAGCCAGCAAATGGGGAGACTGACAGATCGGGGCATCTGCGCATGCGCAGAGTTTCAGAGCTTTCAGCCTCTGGCATGAATAGGCCCTGCCCACCGGGTTTTTAATGATCATGATTGGGATCTCTGCATTGCACAGAGTGGGGAGATTCGGGTCTGAAATTGCACTGAAGAAATAGTCACGACCAGTTTTCTCACCAATTCAGCATTTTTGGGAAAATTGCCCCCGTAGTCACCGTTGTAATGAAAAAAAATGCAATTTACACATTACACGTTCCTGCAAATGAGATGATCATCAGATTATCTGTTTTTGTTTCTGTGGTGTTCATTTGTGATAAACATTTGCCAAGAAAGCAGGCATAAATTCCTTCTTCTTTGAAGCAGTGACGTGTTTTCTTCTCAACCCATGTGGAACACTAGACAGAGACGTGGTTTAATGTCACATCTGAAAGATCTGGCAATGCACAAGGTAAGAGGATTGCTGCACGTTGAAGACCCCTGTGCACCTATCGACTCACATTGCTGGATGTGTCAAAGAAACAGTGCATCAAGCGGGATGCTAAAGATTTGACATGAAAGGAAAACACTGTGGATATTGCAAATCAGAAATGAAACCAGCAAATGCTGGCAACACACTCTTCCCAGTCTGATGAACTGTCAAATTATTGGTCAAAAATCTGACTCTCTCTCTGCAGATGCTGCCAGACCTGCTGAATATTTCCAGCATTTTCTGTTCTGATCAGTGCAGCCTTTGGCTGTCTGCTTAGCCAGGAAATCATGCATTCTTGATAGCAGGGAAAAGCACAACCATGCTCAACATTTTTACCTTGAGCTCCCCTAGCATATTACGACACAGTTTGCAGTGAACAGCTGCACTAAACTGGCCTCAATAGTTTCTTAACTAGAGTTAATCAAGTATATTACTTTCATAATGAACACTAACAGCCTGAATGAGAGAGCTCAGAATGTGCAGCAATGGCCAACTTCCTTTGTGTACCAGCATCATCGACTACATGTAGCTGTTTGGACCTCAAGACAACAACGGGCATTGCTGAAGCTAGAGAGGGATAAACACATATCAAAAGGCCCGTCAGTCTAATATTGGTGGTGAGGAAGCTTCTAGAGACAACAATTCCAGCACAGTAAAACATGGAGTAATAAATGGGAGCCAACACAAAATGTGTCAAAGACAAACTATGTCTGAACAAATGTGATTGAGTTATTTGATGGAGGAACAGAGTGGTTTAGTGAGAGTGGTTAATATTGTGTAAATGAGCTTTCAAAGAGCTTTTGAAAAATTGCCATAGATACATTATTAACTCATGGATAGGAGTCAGAGAGTTGAGATGTTTCTCAGACTAGAGGAAAATGCCCAGTAGTGTCCCACAAGGGAATACTAACTAACATTGAGCTTGATGAGATATAATAATGCCTTGGACATGGGAAGGTTGGAATAGTTGTTCAGTGTCTCACTGAGAGGTCTGGAGGATTATTAGTTGAATGGCAAAAGTGGACTTTTCCCAAAATTTGTCAGAGTGCCAGGTTCAGACTGAAAATCGCCATGCATCCCTCCAGATGCACACTAGTGCTTTCAGTCCAGATTCTCTGGCACTCGTTGCACAGAGAATCTGGGTCATAGTTTGTGCCATTACTCTGGTGGAGCGAGGCCTGAGGGAGCCAGGAAGGCTATACAGAGATTGGGGCACCCTTTTCAAAGGGTGTCTCGATCAGTGTTAGAAATAAACTCCCCTCCACGGTCATAAACATGGAAGAACCCCCTTTACAAGCATAGGTTTGAAACCCCTCCCTGCAACAAACATCAGGGCACTCACCACTATCGGGCACTCACCTTCCCCACTCTCAGGCATCCCTCCGTCACAGGTATTGCAGCACACACGCCCCTCTTCCCCCCAACACATAAGGGGAAACTCCTGCAATGGGACTCCTAAGAGGATTCCTTTTTGACATTACCACAGTGGCAACTTGTGCACTTACCTGTATACCCCCACATGCTCATCGCATGTGACTTTTGTTTTTGAAGATCAGTTGCAATTCATATTAGCGTGACTTCACACCAGTTGGGAGGGACGATAAGTTGAGGGTGGAAGCCTAATTGCATCATCAGGGGTGGAGGGGCAGGGGGTGGAAATCTCTTTACATTTGGAAATCTTACTCTCCTCTCAAGATTTAATGGCCATTCTGAGATTTGCACCCACAACTAATGGGGCCACATGTTTATTGACAACTCTTATTTAAGTACTTCTCTGTGGTACAACGCTGACTCAGCAGTGTTCACATGCTGGCTTCTTCTAGACTACCTTTGCACTACTGCTCCTATCATTTGATTCTCTGCATCATAATGCAGGTGATACTGTTTCCCCAGTCCTGCATTGATCCTCATTGCCATACACCCTTTTTGTACAGGAATATTTTATTTTAAAGTTCACAGATGACACAAAATTCAAAAATATTGTAAATAATGAGGAGAATAGTAACAGATTTTAGAAGGACACAGGCATATTAGTGAAATGGTTAAATATTGGGAAAGCCACAGCCATTGTTTTCAGTTCCCATTCTAAAACTCTGTTTCCTACCTATCAACTCCATCTCCCAGGAAACTTGCATGTTTGATAACACCTTTGATCCCAAGATTAGCTTGCAACCTCATATTCATGCCAGAATGAAGGTCATTTATTTCCCCCTCTTCTGTAATCCCCACTCTGCACTCCTCTAATTCTAGTCAGTTTTTTTAAAATTCATTCATGGGACATGGGCGTTGCTGTCTGGCCAGCATTTATTTCCCATCCCAAGTTGTGAAAGTGAAAGTGAAAGGAAAAGCATCCATAGCTTACATATGGATGGGCAAACAGTGAAAAGGGGTAAGATTGCAGAGCTAAGGGAGAAGAGAAGAATAATGGAACTAATTGGATAGCTCTTACATAGAGTCAGCATGGTCACCAAAACCAGGGAAAATTTGAAATAGTCATTAATGAACCCAACAGGGACTTCATAAAGTAGTTAGAATGTAAAAGTTGCTACCTCTACTAGGATTTGAGGTGAATTGCAGAGATCTAGTTAAAGGTAAGCTAATTAAACACACAAGGGAAAACTTCATGAGAAATAGCAGCAGGACTTCACCATTCAGCCGATTGAATCTACTCTGTCAACCAATACAATTATGACCAATCTTATCGTAGCCTTAACTCCACACTAGGTGTCTGTTCCCCATAACCCTTGACTCCTTTATAGGTCAAATATCTGTTTAACTCAGCCTTGAATATATTCAATAACCCAGCCTCCACTCTCTCTGGTCAAGAGAATTCCTAAAGCAAACAACCCTCTAGGAGAAGAAATTCCTCCTCATCTCTGCCTTAAAAGGGAGATCCCTCATTTTTAAATTGTGTTTCCTATTTCTAGATTTACCCATGAGGAGAAACATCCCATCAACATCTAGATTGTCATGCCTCTCAGATTATTATAAGATCACAAATAATTATTTCAAACCACAACGTATTTTTTATTCATTCGTGGGATGCCGTTTGGGCCAGCATTCATTGCCCATTCCTGATGGCACTTAAGAGTCAACCACATTGCTGTGGATCTTGATTCATATGCAGGCCAGACCAGGTAAGGACAACAGATTTTCTTCCCTAAAAACATTAGTGAACCAGATTTTTTTTATGACAATCAACAATGCTTTCGTTGTTATCATTAGACTTTGAATTCCAGATTTTTATTCAATTCAAATTTCACCATCTGCCATGATTGGATTTGAACGCAAGCCCTCAGAGCATTAATGTGGGTCTCTGTATTTTTGATTACTAACCTGGTGACAATACCACTATGCCACTGCTCCACCTTTTCTCAATCCTTTCTTCACAGAAATCATTTTAGAGAACATTCTCTGAACTGTTCCCAATGCAACTGAGGGTTAATTTTTTCCATTCTGCCTACCATGGGAATTGTAGAGGGCGAGGGGCAAATCGTAGAAAGATCCATTGACCTCAGGCAGGATTTTCCGGTTTTTGGGGCAAGCGTGGCCAGAAAATTCTGTCCTATGTCTGTCCTTAAGGAAGGAGACCAGAACTGCATACTTTACTCTCAGTCTTGTCTCACCAACGCACAGTGCAGTTACAGCAAACATTCATACTTTCATACTCCATCCCCTTGCAATAATGACCAACATGCCGTTTGTCTTCTGAATGACTTACATCCTGTACGCTAGCTTTTTGTGACTCATGTACAAGGACACTGATCTCTTTGTACTTCAGCATTCTGTATTCACTCTCCATTTAAATAAGATCATGCTTTTCTATCCTTCCTGCCAAATTAAATAATTTCAAATTTTCCCACATAATACTCCATCTGCCAATTTCTTTGCCTATTTATATCCCTTCGCAAATTCTTTGCATCTTCTCCACAACACACTTTCCTACCTATATTTGTATCATCAGCAAATTTGTCTACAATATAATTAGTCCCTCCATCCATTACCTGAATAGAGATTGCAAATAGTTGATGCCCCAGCCTAGATCCCTGTTGTACTCCAGTTACTGGTTATCGTTTTCCAATCTGAAAATGATCGGTTTAGCCCAACTCTTGGTTTCTTGTTTGTTAGCCATTACTCTATCCTTCTAATAATGCACCCCAATACCATTCTATTTAAATGAGTTGTCATATTTTAGGTGACACCTTATGAAATGTCTTTTGAAAATCCAGTGGCATTACATTCTACTGGTTTCCTTATAACCACCTTGCTTGTGACAATCTCAACTCTAATAAATCTGTCAAATGTGATTTGCCTTGCTCAGAACCATATTGATGCAGTCTGATTGTGTTATGTTTTTCAAAATGTCCTGTTATTATCTCCTTAATAATGGATTCTATCATTTCCCAGGTCTGTATTGGGCCTGCCTCCGACCACTTCCTCCCTCCTCCATGCCACCCCCCCCCCCCCCAAACTCTGGCTTCCCACTCCGCCTACTCCCAAGAGCTAAACCTCGCTCAATGATTGAGGATTAGACCCACCCACCCTATTACTGGACACTCAGGATATGGGGTTGGATTTCCTTGGATCCATGACCAGGGTGTTTCCCAGAATCAAAATACAATTTTCCCAAGATCGGTGATTGCAGCCCTCTCCCAAGTGGTAAGGGACAACTCCGAGCTCCTCAAAGATCTGGTCACACCCTCTAAGTTCCCGTTATTGCGGTTCCAGGTTATTTGGCTGTCCCTGATGAAGGAGGCTCCCCTTCCACAGCGCACCATGCCTGTCAGAGAGCTGATTTCTGAATGGGAAAGCTGCTGGGGGAAAAAAAAGCAGCTCAGTGTTAAAACTCCACAGCTTGTGGGGAAATCAAATAAAATTCTCTTCCCCAATCACCACCACCTTCCCCCTCCCTGCCATCCTCACCTCCACCAAACTCACAGAAACTGCCCCAATCATGTCTCAAAGGGAGGGCCTGGCTACAGAACCCTTAGAATAAGCCACATTCTCCAAAGCAGATGGCAGAATGCTGACTCCATACTTTCCGCTTGTGGTGTTTAAACACTCTACCAAAACTTTTAATACAGTACAGCACAAAAGTACTAATGTAAGGCAAATCATTTTTCCACATTTTCCAGACAAATGCGAGGTAATGCATTTTGGAAGGTCTAATACTGACAGGAAATATACGGTAAATGGCGGAACCCTTAAGAGTACTGATAGGCAGAGGGGTCTGGGTGTACAGGTACACAGGTCACTGAAAGTGACAACACGGTGAGAAGGTAGTCAAGAAGGCATACGGCATTCTTGCCTTCAGCGGCCAGGGCATTGAGCTTAAAAATTGGCAAGTCATGTTGCAGCTTTTTAGAACCTTAGTAAGGCCGCACTTGGAATATAGTGCTCAATTCTGGTCGCCACACTACCAGAAGGATGTGACGGCTTTGGAGAGGGTACGGAAAAGATTTACCAAGATGTTACTTGGTATAGAGGGCATTAGCTACGAAGAGAGGTTGGAGAAACTTGGTTTATTCTCATGACGGAGGTTGAGGGGGAACTTTACAGAAGTCTATAAGATTATGAGGAGCATGGACAGACTGGATAGATAGAAGCTTTCTCACAGGGTGGAAGAGTCAATTACTAGGGAGCATAGGTTTAAGGTGCAAGGGGCAAGGTTTAAAGGAGATGTACAAGGCAAGTCTTTTTTGAACACAGCGGGTGGTGGACACCTGCAATTAGCTGCTGGAGGAGGTAGTGAAAGCAGATACGATAGTGACGTTTAAAGGGCGTCAAGACAAATACATGAATAGGAAGGGAATAGAGGGATACAGCCCCCGAAAGGGTAAGGGGTTTTAGTTTAGTCATTCAACGTGGTCAGTGCAGACTTGGAGGCTGAAAGGCCTGTTCCTGTGCTGTAATTTTCTTTGTTCTTTCTGGAATATCAGTCTTTGCATTCTGTGGTATTAAATACTACAGGGAAAGGACATTGTGCACAGTCACATTAGCCACCACCATCTGCTCTTGTGCACTAGTGTCAGGTACATCACCAGGTTCCTCTGGCTCCCTTTCAAGCCCAGATTCTGTACATGTCTCTCTCTTCATGCTTCAAAGTGATAAATGGTCTAATGATGTCTCCTATAAAGGATTGCCCCCTGCTGCAGTGTTTATTTTGGCAGGCTTTGGTTGGTAAGAAACACTTGAATGAAAGAAAAAAGAAACAAGAGTTAAGATGGTATTGGGAGGCTGGACAATTGCAGGATACATGCATCATAATATCATTTGATCGAGCATAGTTGGCTGAAGATTTGCCTTGTTATCGGACAACAAATTTTCTGAAATTGGGCACAAAAATGGAAGCAAACTAAAGCTATCCTCAGAGCTCTCCACTAAAAATCACAAAGTAACAGACACTGATCAGTAGGCAAGAACATGCTTTTAGAATGCAACTGAGGGCTAGCACATAAGGGAAATTGGACAGGATGGCATCTACAGGAACTAAATTAAAGAACACATCCCCACCCCATCAAAATCAGCACTTCTAAACCAGTCAAACAACCCATGGAGACACCTAAAATTAACAGTTAAGGAAAGTGTCCCAGGCCCCTCAAAACTCTTGAGATCAATAACACACCTATGGTTCAAACCCCAGAGATACTAGACCATTGATAACCAACCAGACAAAAACAATTAACACACACTTAAAACAATTGCTCCAACACTCGAAAACATCGAAACAGGATGGCTGAAGTCAAATACTGTAAATAAAGGATTAGCATTTGAAACGCAAAGTTCAGGTATAACTGTAGCCCATTGTGGGGGAGTCTTTAGAGCACTTTCGGGACAGTCCGATTGTATGTCCTGACTGTGCTTCTCCGTCGACGTAAAGAAAATAAAGCTGTGCCATTTTTGAACTTCACCCTGAGTCCGTAGTGGTCGTTTCGCCCACTCACGCTAACAGCCTTTCTGATGTTTAATGAAGGTGGACAAATAATTGATCAAATCTCTTCCGTGAAGTCTCAACTTTGAAAAAGCTATTCACACAGTTGTGACAGTGCCACAATTTCCTCACCTACAGCAAATCACCTGCAGGCATGGATGTAATTGACAGAACAGATGGGAAACACTTCAATCTATGTATCTTCAATCCAGACCAAAACTACACCAATCTCAGTCAGTAAGTCTCAGCATGCAAGTATTTGCCCAGAAACTGAGCTCCAGCTCATCTTGTCAACTTATTCTCCCAAAGCATTGGAGAAAAGGGGACTTCAGTAAATACCTGGAAAGTGAAGATCCTCTTTCAGGCAGCTCTCATATCTCAAAACCTCTCCCCATTAATTCAAATCAATACGAGATCCTGGAAGAAGTGGCTCATTCCCCACATCTTGGGAACATCCTTTTAAAAAAGGCAGAGGCAACAAAATACTTCATCAACTCCAACATACCAGTTCAGCCTCCAATCTACGGAGAAAAAAAAATGCTTGAGCAGTAGCATTTCAAATCTCAGAGTAAGATCATGATTTCTCTGTCAACATTGATCCCTTTTCTCCAAATGCTTTATAACATAGAACATTACAGCGCAGTACAGGCCCTTTGGCCCTCGATGTTGCGCCGACCAGTGGAACCAATCTAATGACCCCCTAACCTAAACTATTCCAATGTTATCCATATGCCTATCCGCTGACCATTTGAACGCCCTTAAAGTTGGCGAGTCCACAACTGCTGCAGGCAGCCATTCCATGCCCTTACTACGCTCTGAGTAAAGAACCTACCTCTGACATCCCTCCTATAATTACCACCCCTTAATTTAAAGCTATGTCCCCTCGTGTTAGCCATCACCATCCGAGGAAAGAGGCTCTCACTGTCCACCCTATCCAATCCTTTGATCATCTTGTATGCCTCAATTAGGTCACTTCGTAACCTTCTCTCTAATGAAAATAACCTCAAGTCCCTCAGCGTTTCCTCATAAGACCTTCCCATCACACCAGGCAACATCCTGGTAAACCTCCTCTGCACCTTTTCCAATGCCTCCACATCTTTCTTATAATGCGGCGACCAGAACTGTACGCAATACTCCAAGTGCAGCCGCACCAGAGTTTTGTACAGTGGTAACATGACTTCACGGCTCCGAAATTCAATCCCTCTACCAATAAAAGCTAACACACTGTTCTTTGGAGAACTGGACGACCTACAGCAGGCACCTCAAAGACGTGAAGAAACACCACTTCTTTGAGGTGCCTTCACGAGATCCTTCAAATGTGAGGGTCCAATGAAAATGGTCCAATAGCAGTTTCCTCTTCTAATCCAACATGCCAGCATCGAAGCAGGCAATACCATTTGTATACCTAACACAAAACTCCCCCAAGCAACTGCTTTACTCATGAGAAAGGAATTCCAAGAGGACACCAGAAATGCTTGAGGATGTCCTCAAAGCATCCCTGAAGAAGAGTCAGCCATTCAGCCCTTCAAGTATCCTCCATCATTCAGTAAGGTAATGGCTGATTTTCTGCCTCAACACCATTTCCTTGCACCATTTCATATCCCTTAATGTTTCTCATGTACAGAAATCTATCACTCCCAGTCTTGAACCTACTCAATGACTGAGCCTCCACAGCTCTTTGGTCTGAGAATTCCAAAGATTCATCAACCTCTGAGTGAAGAAATTCCCCCTCATTTTAGAGTTAAATGGCCAGTCCCTTATTCTGAAACTGTGTTCCCTGGTTCTGGGCTCCCAGGCAAGGTAAGCAACCATCCTGCCATGTCAAGCTCTGTATGAATTTTCTAAGTTTGAATGAGATCACATCTCATTCTTCTAAATTCATAGAATCATAGAACCCCAACAGTACACAAGGAGGCCATATGGCCTGTCGAGTCTCTATCAATGCTCCAGAAGGGCATCTTACCCACCCTACCCCATAACCCTATGCATTTACCAGGACTAATTCACCTAACCTACATGTCTTTGGACTGTGGGAGGAAACCAGAGTGCCCAGAGGAAATCCACACAGATAGTCAAGGCCAGAATTGAACCTAAGTCCCTGCACTGTGAAACAGTAGTGCAAGCCACTGTGCACTGCAACACACCCCTGACTGTGAATAACTAAAGTCTAAGCACTGATCCTTGCGGTACCCTATTAGTCACAGCCTGATAACCTGAAAATGACCATTTATTCCTACCATCTCTATTCTGTTTGTTAGACAGGTCTCAACTGATGCCAACATATTACCCCCAATCCCATGTGCTCTGTTTTTGTTTAGACGGAGAAAGAGAGAGAGAGAGAGGAATAAATTAAGAGAATAGATGACTCTTCTAACTATAGAGAGGTAATTGGAGCACATGCTGCAATTTATCCAGGTCTTGACAGTATGTATTCTGGATCTGGCAACAAGGAGACATGATGTGGGGATTCCAGCATTGGACTGGGGTAAATACAGTAAGAAGTCTCATAACGCCAGGTTAAATTCCAACAGATTTATTTGATAGTAAACTCACAAGCTTTTGGGGTTTGCCCCTTCGTCAGGTGAGTGGGGGAGTTCTGAGAACTTGTGAGAGTTCTTACTGTGTTAACAAGGAGACATCCAGCCACAGGACCACCATACCTGAGGTGAAGCCTCGCCACACCCCTACCCTTACACCCAGCTGAATCCCCCTTTCCCCAAGAGTCCATGGAGTGGGACCACCACTGCAGTTGGCAGCTTGGCAGTGGCAGAGGGACACATGGGCACAGCTGATGCTGTACTTAACTCCTTCTTCCATCCACATGGTTCACAATGCCTCGTCCATGCCTGTATTGTTTGCCACCCACTTCCAACTTCCAACAGAGACAGTGCGATTTCCAACAGAGGCAGTGGCAGAGGGTGGGAGGGAGACGGGGGGAGATACACTGGGAGGCCTTCCAGCCGACTAATTGCATTAAAATGCACTTAAATCAGCTTCAATCAGGTTCTTGTCGATTCTCGATGAAGTGGGGGAAACTCGGAATGGGATCGATGCCCAGTGGGAATCCTGATTTGGTCCTCTCACCCAATTCAAGAGGGCATCAAGATTCTTGACTGGAGCTAGCGGCGCTGGAGAATCCGTCCCCTAAATTGAGGCCCTAGAGTTAAATATTCCTGGATTTGTTACTGAATGTAATGGGTGAGTGTTAAACTGAAATCAAATCCCACTTGTGAAAATTGGCCTAAGTCATGGCCCAGATTCTGTGGCTAATGATTAGGAGAAGTCAGATGATCAACCTCGATTCATCCAAAAGCAGGGAACACTTTAGTGTAGGTCTGCTCTGATCCTAGCATTGATTTGATAAAGGGAGAACACTTACAACCCAAGTAATCTATTTTAACTCTTCTATCTGCTTGAGTAAGATATAAGTGGTTATATTTTACAAACCTAGGAGCTTCCTCCAGTAGAAATCTAACCGGAGGCTGGCTGACTTTCGGATTTTCATCAAAATTAATGAACAGTGAGATGTCTTTTTTTTGAATTAACAATCTCTTCATAAAATTGCAGAACACGTAGCATTGAAATATGTGATTACTGAGAAATTAATTTCATTGTCATTAAATATGCAGAAAAATCACAATCATGCCAACTCTTGTCAAAAAGGAAAGCTGATTACCCCCAATAGTGATATGTTTAATCCTATCGACTTGCAGTAAAAGTCAATCATCTACACAAAGTATTCCTTCACATTGTACAAGTAGTGGCTGATCTGTTATCATAGCCGGATTGCTGAACTTTTCTCCTTATTCCATGCTATTAAAATACAGAAAACATTTACAAAACACTAACAGGAAAATGGACTCTATAACCAGTTCTCTGTCAAAGATTCAGCAATATGTGTGATGGGGACCATGTGTGATGTGCGATTCAGTTCAAACCGGCAGTCCTTATCAAAAGTCAGGAATGAATGAAACAGTTCATGCGTGTCAGCACTTTTTAATTATGAAAGTAATTTTATATTTATTGCTGCCAAGACTTCATAAAATTTCCAAGACAAAGTTAAAATTATTTTTAGCATCCCTGGTCTCTGTAATTTCAATTCTCATCAACATGATGATTTTATTCCAGGTTTTCAAATCAGCAGAGAGGCTCAACAGTAACCAAGTTTGAGACATCTGGCCATGAAGATTTGTTGCTCTGTAATTGTACAATAATGCATAACATCTGTGAAGGTATTCCCAAAGATGGGAAAGATGAAAGAAGTCAACTTAACCATTTGGTGCTAATATAATCTGCTAAATAAGCAATCAGTTAACTTGCTAACAGTGGCTATACAGAATGGAGCAATGCCTCCTCTGATGCTGTATTTAATTAACACAGGCAACTACCCTCACAAATGCAAGATAAAAGATAAACATTACATTATCAACTGTGTCAGTTACAGGGTTAGGTTATAAACCGTATGACTTGTAAGGCTAAAGATTATTGCAAAGTTTTGTGATGATGTCATTTCCCCCATTAATGTGTTTTTACTTGAATCAGAAAGTGATTGAACTGCAATAGAGCCAAAGAGAGTGGCCAGTTATCTATCATCTTCAGCGTTTAAATGAGAGTGCCTGCAGCTACGCTCCATCCACTTACAGGTTTGTGTTTATGCACATTAGTATAGATCACTTTAATAGTCTGTCTTCTAGCTTCTGAGCATGCAATGCCCTGGTGAATGCTATTAAAATGTATGGAGAATGTGGATAAGCACATTTCATAGCATTTTTTTCAGTCTATTCAGACACCGTTAAAGTTTTATCAGCCAGATGTCTGAATAGAAATACTCCAAAAGTTTATTTGTCAACATGAGATTTATGCAGACAAATCATGAAATATGCAGCATTCAGCTTGTTAAAACAGTCTAGCTTGACAGGTTAGATAGGAGATCATGCTATATGTTATACAATAAGCCATTCTAATACAAGATAATGAATATATTTGCATACTGGTGTGAAAGTCAGGTCATAACTGTCGAGTATTCTAGTTAGTGGTTGCTAGACGTGATGTTAATGTCTGCCATATCCCTAGATTATGTGCAGCTAGTATGGATAATAGCAATAAATCTGAGTCAGCCATGCTTTTCTTCTCTTTATTGTAGAGTGCTTCAAGATGTTTTTTCTGCACCTGAGGAGGACAATTTAAATACAAATTGTTGTTGAAGCAAATGCGACTGTGACAGGCCCTATAATCACCCAGAATTCTGTACATTCACTTTCTTACAGCATTACTAGATTTGTCACAGAATTACTCTAGGATGTAAATTGGCATTTTAGCTGTTATATTTCCTCATTTATTTGAATCAGCAGTTGATGAGTATTGATGATCTTTAGTTACAACAGTCTTACTTGTCTGCTTTGCAAAGTTGGGCCAATGCATTATTATTGGCATAAAGTAAAGCTGCAGTAATGCCTCAGGTATATTTTATAACAAACCCGATTGATTTAAAGTGCCGTAATGTGTTCAACTGTACAAACAATTAAATGTTATATTTAACAGATTTTGAAATGGACAAAAAGCAAAATATAAATACACCTTTGGTCTATAACTGAGAAGGACTATTGATTGATTGTGACTTGTGATGCTTATCATATCTTTACTTTGTGCATGGACATTGTATAACAATACTAAAGAGCATAAGATTATCCAGGGGCACCTGATATAAGGCAATAGGCATTTGTCCTCCTCCACCACCCTTGACCAATACCTTGGCCCTTCCTGCATTCCCTGATGGGAAGTTCAGGCCTTTTCCCAGCAATAGAGTTTAGCTGGTCCCTGTATCCTCAGTATTACAATAAACTTAATCGCCTCAACCTGGCAGAATGTGGCCACTCTTCCTTCTGACACAAAATCCTTACCTCAGGGATTGGTTTGTTTTCATCCGCATCCACAGTAATGTGTCTACAGGGATGTGCAACCACCATCAGAGCCACATGGTGGTCTGTTATACTCTGTGACTGACTTTCATCCTGTGCGTAGTGTGCATGTGCCCCAATAAATCCCATGGATTTTGCTTATAGCCACCAGCAGTTGGCACAGAGATGGCCCACCTTTCACAATTAGACACAGAGTTCTCTTCCTTGTTTTCCATCTCAGTACCATTCTCTCTGTGCTGAGAAGGGTTGCTAGCATTTCCAGCTTTCCCCTCTTTCCCATGGACTCTCAGTTTTATATCACTCTCTCCACCTCTATCCTGTCATATATTTTGCAGGGTAGAGCCAGAATACAAGATCTAATAGATTGAGGGTTAGATGCCAATAGAGAAACTGAGCATGATGAACACTCTTATATTATCTGGAGACCAACTATCCAAAGTGTGTTCTAAAAGGATTGAATAACTGCAGGAATGCAACAACACACAAATGGACAGGGAAATCCACTGGAAAATATAAAATTGAATGTCTAAGATGGATTTGGAGTGATGGCCATAGAATAGGAGAATGGTGTGCAAGATTGAACAATAAGGAAGCGTAACTCGTGAGTTCCAGATACAGGTTGGGCAATAAGTCCGATTGAGGAAGCAGTCACATACGGTGGAAAGGGGCTTAGGTCAGATATTCAGAAGATTTAATAGTAGCAAGCTAGAAATACTCCAATAATTGCAGTCACAGTCTGACCACACAACAAATTGAAATGGGCAATGCAGCACCATCCCAGCAAAATAATGGAAGAAGCATCCATAACTGTGACATTTTTGTCGCTGCTAACATAGAGGAGGTTAAACAGACAGGCGTTAGAAAGTCAGAGAAAGTTTCGTATGTATTCAGGGGTTCCAGGTAGAGATCAGCCACATTGTCACATTGATGAGATCATCACAGGAAAGGTTCTACCAGATAGAATATATGAGGCCAAAATTAGATTGGTGACCCAAAGTTTTAACTAATGCTTAGAAGATAAGAAGTCAGAGTGAACTCATCCACTTTGGGAAAAGGTAATTTGGAAAGAGGAGTGAAGGCGTAGGCTATTTTCTAAATGGGAAAATGCTTAGGATATCAGAAACTCAAAGGGACTTGGGAGTCATTATTCAAGATCCTCTTAACTTTAACATGCAGGTTCAATCGGCAGTTAAGAAGGCAAATACAATATTAGCATTCATGTCGAGAGGACTAGAATACAAGAGCAGGGATGTATAAGATTGTATAAGGCTCTGGTCGGGTCCCATTTGGAGTATTGTGAGCAGTTTTGGGCCCCATATCTAAAGAAGGATGTTCTGGCCTTGGAAAGGGTCCAGAGGAGGTTCACAAAAATGATCCCTGTGATAAAGAGCTTGTCTTATGAGGAACAGTTGAGGATTCTGGGTCTGTACTCATTGGAATTTAGAAGGATGAGGGGGGGATCTTCTTGAAACTTGCAGGAAACTGAGAGGCCTGGATAGAGTGGACGTGGAGAGGATGTTTCCACTAGTAGGAAAAACTAAAACCAGAGGGCACAACCTCAGGTTAAAGGGATGATCCTTTAAAACAGGGGTGAGGAGGAATTTCTTCAGCCAGAGAGTACTGAATCTGTGAAACTCTTTGCTGCAGAAAGCTGTGGAAGCCAGGTCATTGAGTGTCTTTAAGACAGAGATAGATAGGTTCTTGATTAATAAGGGGATCAGGGATTATGAGGAAAAGGCAGGTGAATGGGGATGAGAAAAATATCAGTCATGATTGAATGGTAAAGCAGACTTGATGGATTGAGTGGCCTAATTCTGCTCCTACTTCTTAAGGTCTTAAAATATATCTTTTGGTGCTTTTCGCAACATTTTCTTATAATGACACATCCAAAGGTCAAGGACATTTTATGAGAATTAAAACATTAAAAATTAAAAGATGGTGAAATTTGTGTTGAAATTTCCATCTTTCGGTGACTCCGGGAATATAACATTGTTAGTGATGCCTTTTAAGCAAACTTTTGTAATAGCTGGTTTTATAATATTCCTTATGGGAGGAAGTGGAAGTGTTGCTCTGTGATCTGGAAAGCCAAGAAAATAAGACAAATAAATAAGCACTCTAACTGATGAAACACTTGCACTTGTTGTGACAGTTGACATAACTTTTTTTTAACCAAAGATTTTGGAAGAAATTCTACATCAAACAGATGCTGAAGATATCATACCTATTGAATGTTCTCAAAGCAATTGTTCCCCTTGGTATAATGTGCACAAAGAGATCAAGAACTGACATTGCAAATTTGAAACAAATGTTGGAGAAAAAAGTTAACTCCAAACTTAAATGAGTAGATGAAGTCTCAATTATCTGTCTATTTTACTAAAAGGAATGCTTCCAGTGAGAAGTTGTTAGTGGATTTGAAGAAGGGTGTCTCATGAAGTAAATCTGGGTAGTTTAAGATAGATTTTTCTCCAGTTTTTTCCCCCAAATTCAGACTGTAAATATGCACATTTTTTTTTAAAAAGTGGATCTGTTCATATTACAATTGAGTACATGCTCTACTTGTGATTAAGGGTAGCTGATACAAATTGGGGAAAGATTGTTAGATAAGGTTGTTAAGAAGGCATACGGTGTCTTGGCGTTTATTGGTAGGGGGATTGAGTTTAGGAGTCGCAGCGTCATGTTGCAACTGTACACAACTCTGGTGCGGCCGCACTTGGAGTACTGTGTGCAGTTCTGGCCCCCACATTACAGGAAGGACGTGGAGGCTTTGGAGAGGGTGCAGAGGAAGTTTACCAGGATGTTACCTGGTATGGAGGGGAGGTCCTATGAGGAGAGACTGAGGGATTTGGGGTTGTTTTCACTGGAAAGAAGGCGGCTAAGAGGGGATCTTATTGAAACGTATAAGATGATTAGAGGTTTAGATAGGGTGGATAGTGATAGCCTTTTTCCTCGGATGGAGAAAGCTAGCACGAGGGGGCATGGCTTTAAATTAAGGGGGTTAGTTATAGGACGGATGTCAGGGGTTGGTTCTTTACCCAGAGGGTGGTGAGAGACTGGAATGCCCTGCCTGCTGCAGTTGTAAATGCGCCTAGTTTGGGGGCGTTTAAGAGATCTGTGGATAGGTTTATGGACGAAAAGGGATTGGTTTAGATTAGTGGGTCAGTGTTTTTTTTTAAAAAACTGGTTGGCGCAACATCGTGGGCCGAAGGGCCTGTTCTGCGCTGTAATGTTCTATGTTCTATGTTCTATTAGGGCATAGCTATTACCTGTATGAGGAGAAGCAGTGTTGAAAAGAAAAGTGATTTGCATATTGGTTTAGTCACAAAACTCAGTTTAACGCATGTTGAAGTTTGATTGGCTCCAACTCTGCCTAGTAATAGATGATTGTTCAGCAGATTAACAAACTGAGCAGGAAGATGGGCCTCTTGGTTAAACACCTCACCTGAAAGTTGCCACCTCTGAAGGTTTGGAATTCCCTCAGTACTACGCGAGAGGGTCAGCCTTCATTTTTATGCTCAAGCTGAGAAGTGTGACCTGAAGCCAGAATTCTTTGATTCAGGCGTGAGAGTGTTATTAACTGAGCCACAACTGACACAAGAGATTACACCATGTACAAACAATACTCACTGATACACTTTTGATATGGAGGTGGTTAGAATGATTAATTTAGAACTCATGCATAGAGTTGCTCCTTTCTGGTTATGAAACCTACTTTAGCTGTGGTGAATTTTTCCATCCCGCCTGTTGAAAAGGTCTGTTGACCTCAGGTGGGGATTTTCTGGTTTTGGGGCAAACGTGCCTGGAAAGTCTTGTCCTGTGTCTCCAAAGAATGGTTTCCCAAATAAGAATGGATCAAATCATAGAACATTACAGCACAGAAACAGACCTTTTTGCCCTTCTTGACTGTGCCAAACCATTTTTCTGCCTCATACCATAAATGCATTTTCTGCATTCATACCATAAATGCTGAGATTGTCAAAGAAAAGTAATGATGAAAGCTAGTTTTATCATAAACATAGCAATGAGATCATAGCCTCCAGAACAAAAGTGGTACATGTCCGTTGTGATGGTGGAACCTAATTTTGTTGTCACGTAGTAAATAGTGAAATATAAGACAAATGCATTAACTTAACCCTGCTACTTAAATGGAGTTACAACAATGACACAAGTACTTCTGTCCAGCAATTGAGTGGATGATATTTCAAAATAATTCAGGGCTAACTCTGTTCCTTTTAAGGAGGCGACTCTTCCTCTTGATTGACACGCTGATTGAAATGTTTTTGGGAGTACATTTTCCACCAAGCATGGAAAAAGGCAGAGAGGATTGCTGCCTCTTTTGTTTCCATTGACTTCAACCCTTTCTGTCTCCTTTGCAGACAAAGGGGAAACAGTTGTCACTGCAGCATTTCTTCAACTGGTTTGACACAGGATACATCCAATTTCCCAGGGGCAGACAACATTGCCTGTGAGCTCTGCGTAGATTGCCTCATTAAAAAATTGAAGAATAACACATGGGTTGTCAGGCTTGCAGTGCTGTCAAGCCCAGAGAATCAATATAACCTGCATAACACTGCTAATGCTTTGGAGACATGAGTTCAAATCCCAACACGGCAGTTGGGTAAATTTAACTCAGTTAATTAAATAAGTCTGTAATAAACAGCTAGTCTGAGTAATAGTGGCTGTAAAAGCAGCATATTGCTGTTAAAAAAAAGCCTCAGTAATAGTGGCTATAAAAGTAAAGCATTGATGTAAAGAAGTATGAGTAATAGTGGGTGTGAAAAAACCATATTGTTGTAAAAACCTATCTGTTTCATTCATCTCCTTTCAGGGGAAATATGCTATCCTTACCTGAACTGGCCTGCATGTACCTCTAGACCCATCCAATGTGATCTGCTCTTAACTAATCTGTTAAATAGCCTAGCAAGCCAGTCAATTATAGGGAATCACAAGAAAAAGTGAATTAGAACAAAACAGGATGGATCACTTGACAATTACCTATGCGTTGGATACGACACAGCTACACACAACCTCTGTCACTTTCACCTGTGGCTTATTCCAGAATTGGGAGAGCTGTATGACATAGTCATACTGATAGAATCATACCTTACAACCATTAATCATCACCCCTGAGTATATCCTGTCCCACTGATAAAACAGACCAACAGATCTGGTGTCACAGTGATATATAGTTGGGAGGAAGTTGCTCTGCAAGTCCTCAACATTGACTTTGAATTCCATGAAGTTTCATGACATCAGGTTAAACTTGGGCAAAAGATCCTCTTAATGATTGCTACCTACTGTTCTGCCTCAATACATAAATTACAACTACGTCAATTGGAAAAGATGCTCTTCCAAGTAGAAGTAGAAAGGCACAGAGTGTAATCTATGTGGGGCACTACTGAAGGAGCTGGCTGAGCTCTGAGGGCAGACTGGGCTTGTGTTAGGTGATGAGAGAAAGTCTATGAAACCATACCCTCAACAATCTACATGTTATTATAATCCAGTTAAGGACCATTAATACTTAAAAAGAAACCCCAATGACCTTGTTTTAACCAATAGAACTATGACTCAAGATTTCACTTTTCAAAACAAGATACAAGCTCTATTGTAAATAAAACATGATTAAGTACCACTATACTCGTACCCAGATATGCCAAGCCTTAGGAATTTTTTTTTCCCCTTTAAGATACAACGATCTTGAAGTTATTTCCTTGTGTTGGGACCATCTGTAAATATGCTACAATCCTCTGTACTCTACTTTAATCCTTCTCACCTCCAGTTATTTTCAGAAGTAAAATTTTAATTTATCATTTCTTGATGGTGGATGCCTCAGTCCTTATCCTGGTTGCCTTCCAAGTACTTAAATTAATTTGCTATGTGCTCTCTATGCCACAAGATTCAATAAGGGCCATTATAGATTCTTCCACTTGTTTCAAATTAAGCAATCTTCATGCTTTTGATCTCTTTCAAAATTCAAACTCAGGTTGAGTCTTACTTGCATTCCTCACAGTGAATGATGATGTTAGCGTTTATTCTGCTTAGCGTGCAGGTCTATACTTCAGCTACATTTTCTCAGTGGGCTGCAAACTGCACATACCAGTTCTAAACTGCAACTTATATATCTCTGCTTCCCTTTATATTGCTTCAACCATTTTCAGTTTCCTAGAAGTTTTGTTTTCTAAACTTCAGGATTAGTTTTTGTTTCCTTAGTAACTGAGAGGGTCATTTTCCTTTAGTTTCCCCTCTTTATTTCCATTTTCACATTTTGCTTTCGGCTGGAGACAGCTTCTTGCATCTAACCTTTGCTGGGTATTTGTGAATAGTTCAAGCAGTTAATAAAGACTTGCAATTAATCTACAAAGAACCTCTTCAAAACCTACCAAGATATATCCAACACCCCAGTCAAAGGGTTGGGGGTGTTGGTGAAAGGAGGTCAGTAGGGACTTATATTGTATAATTACCCAGGAGTTAAACACCATTATTTTTCTGACTAACTTTTCCTGTGTAGCAACACAGTAAGTTGGAATCCTCTTAAGTCTGCGTGCAGGATTTTCCGGCCATGATCACCTCAAATCCAGAAAATCATAAAATCCCCACAGTGGGGAAGAAGGTCATTTGGCCCAGCGACTCTTCACTGACCACAACCCTGCCCAGGCCCCAGTCCCGCAACCCCATACATTTACCCTCGTAATCCCCTAACAATTAGGATCAATTTAGCATGGCCATTCAACCTAACCCACACGCTTTTGGATTGTGGGGGGAAACCCAGAGCACCAGAAGGAAACCCATGCCAACACGGGGAGAATGTGCTAACTCCACACAGACAGTGACCCAATGCTGGAATTGAACCCTGGTGCTGTGAGGCAGCAGTGTTAGCCACCACGCTGCCCAAGGTCAACAGACCTTAACATCGTCTGCTCTCTGCCTGCTACGTTTCCCGTGGCAGGCCGGACAGGAAAATTCTCCCCTCTGGCTCAAGAGTTGGAGGGTTCTGGTGAATTGAGGAATTGCCCATGTGAATTTGAAATTTTCCAGGCAAGGGGTCCTTGCATGAAGGCTTCTGAAGGGTCCTGTTGCACATCCTCCATTGTACATCCAAGCTTTGATCATCAAAGGGACATCAGAAAATCTGAGCCATGGTTTTTACAAGTAGGAGCAATAGGCTCTCAAATCGGTGTTCTCTCAACTGCTTATCAAATTTGACATTTTAGTGCTGCCGTTTTTCTGAACAAGTTCCTTCAATTGTTGCTTATACCTATTCACAAAAGCTTAAAAGACATCAGCCAGCCTGGCAATGGAGTTGCTAATAAAATGTCTGGGCCCACTAGACACAGCAAAGGTGATGGACCCTGACAGCAGCCTAACTGCAGTGCTGAAGACTGGTAATTCTTAATTAGCCACACCCCAGTTTTTCTGTCCAACACAGGCACCTATTTTTCAATGTGATACATTACCCAGGTTTGTCCTGTCCAATCTAATCAATTACCACAGTGTCAGCTACTCTCAAACATCAACAAAGTGATGGAAGGTGTCATCCATAGTGCCATTAAGCAACACTTACTCAATAATTACCTGTACCAATGCTATGGTGGTGCAGTGCCCTTAATGCCCATGGGTCTTTATATTGGTTTCTCATAGATACTCTCAGTGTAATAGTTGGATTTTAACTAAGTCCTGATGAAGCTTTGCATAGATTTTGACCAGATGGCATATCATAAAATGAAAATCAACTAGTAAGAGCATAATAAGCTCCAGGTTGTCATCTTGTTTATCAATTATGCACCATATATTGTGAGGAGTTAGATATCAGGTTGAATGATGTCTTGTTACTTTCTAGATTGATCTCTCATGTCTTGAGCACTCATCAGAAAATGATAGGATTTCTAAATTTAAAACACTGAATAAGTTACAGAGAATAGAAAAAGTGACACAAACCAATGCATGATATATGTGATCAAAAAGGCGAATGGATTGTTGGCCTTTATAGCGAGGGGGATAGAATATAAAAGTAGGGAGGTCTTGCTGCAACTGTACAGGGTACTGGCGAGGCCGCAGCTGGAGTACTGTGTGCAGTTTTGGTCGCCGCACTTGCGGAAGGATATATTGGCCTTGGAGGGAGTGCAGAGGAGGTTCACTAGGCTGATACCAGAGATGACGGGGTTAGCCTATGAAGAGAGATTAAATAGAATGGGTCTGTACTCGTTGGAGTTTAGAAGGATGAGGGGGGGATCTTATAGAGACGTATAAGATAATGAAGGGGATGGATAGGGTAGAGGTAGAAAGATTCTTCCCACTTAGAAAGGATAGCAGGACTAGAGGACACAGCCTCAAGATAAGGGGGAGGCAGTTTTGACCAGAGTTGAGGAGGGACTTCTTCACTCAAAGGGTGTTGAATCTCTGGAATTCTCTGCCCGTTGAAGTGGTGAAGGCTACCTCACTAAATATATTTAAGCCACGGGTAGATAGGTTTCTTATAGACAGGGGAATTAAGGGTTATGGGGAGAAAGTGGGAAAATGGAACTGATCCACTTCAGAACAGCCATGATCTTATTGAATGGCGGGGCAGGCTCGAAGGGCCTACTCCTGCTCCTATTTCTTATGTTCTTATATTTGAACAAAGCTGAAGTTAATAGGAGGTGCCAAATGCATTGCCAGTTTATTGGTTGAAAGTGCTGCCAGCGATTCTATAAGATTCATTCATATGTCCAGTCAGGCAACTGAACTTGCAATTTTGGCCCTTTGTTTTACTGTGACTGGAATCTGAGGGCTTTGTTTTTGGCTATGAACCCCTCTGTTGCAGCTCAGTCTGATTTCTGCTGAGTTGGAAACAAATATTTGGTTTTTGCTGCATTTAGGATCTTAAATGAGGAATTTATCTAATGGTGGCGCAATGGTTAGCACTGCTGCCTCACACCGTCAGCAACCCAGGTTCAATTCTGACCGTGGGGACTGTCTGTGTGGAGTTTGCATGTTGTCCCCACGTCTGTGTATGTTTCCTCCAGGTGCTCTGATTTCCTCCCACACTCTAACGATGTGTGGTTAGGTTGATTGGCCATGCTAAACAGCCTCACAGGGATTAGCAGGGTTAATACATGAGATTATGGGGTGGGGTCTGGTTGGGATTGTTGTCATTACAGACTCGATGGGTCGGATGGGCTCCTTATGTACTGTAGGGAATCTATGATTCTATGTTCATTCCTATTTCAAAATTGATATGACTGCTAAAGTCTGCTGGCAAATCTGCTGATACCTGCATTTTAAAGACAACAAATCAAAAGAGTTTTCAATCCCTTCTTATTCACGCCATCACTGAGCTCACAAAATCTAATATCATCATAGCAACAGACAGATGCTAGTTGCCAGGTGACTATACCTATTATATATAAAACAATATCAGTCATACACCACAGCAATTCTAACACTATTTAATGTTTAATTTTATAAACATAATAAATTTTATTACTATTTATAATAAAATATGCTGTTTATAGGAAGAAAATATTTGGGTATCATCTTCTGTTTTATGTTCCTTCATGTGTAGATTTTTCAACACATTTTTCTTCATTGCTATATCCATTGGAGTCAAACCCGATCACCGTTGTTCAGCAATGCTATTATTATCTCATTCCTACAGCTTCTCTAAACAATGTATTTATAGTTGGAGCTTTGAACTGGTCATAAGAATTTGCCTGGTACAGGTGAGCACTTTTTAACCCATGCAAACCATCGGTAGGAACCCAATGCCATTTTGAAGTGCTTTCTAATCGCCTATAATAGAAATTCAGACATTATCTGGTGTTCTGAATGCCAATTTAAGTTCCTAGAAATCCCACGATGCCAAACTCCCTGCCATCAGTGCAACATCAGAATATTGCCTCTTATTCTTCCTATTTTGAATGGTGTTACCAATACCACTGATGGATGAAGACTCCCTACAATAGTAAAACTTGTAAAATGATTCATATGTTGCAAAAACAGAAGACCAAAGCCCTCTATGGCAGGAAACACTAGAAAATTGGTGTTTACATTCAGGCTATTTTTCCAAGTTTTCTGTGGCTCTTCTGTTTTTTAATTTTTTTATTCATTCATGGGACATGGGTGTTGTTGTTCAAAGAAACTGTTGGAGCTTTTTGAGCGTGTTACTGGGGCAGTGTTGTTGTTGTTGGGGCAGGCTTACATCTGAACAATGGTGGCTGGATTGTTCATGACAGGGCTCCTGGATTGCAGAGAGAGAGAGGGAGGGAGGGAGGAGAAGAAGGCCTTCCTCTCCTCATGAAGTAACCTCCAGCAACGTTTGCACCTGAAAACAAAATCACCCACACCATCCTGCTCCTCAATGTGGCATGTTTCAATTTTCCGAAGACTTTTGATAAAACATTCCACAGGAGGTTTGTTAGCAAAATTAAAGCGCTCAAAACAGTAGATACAAGATTGACATGGATCAAGGACTGATTTACATGAAGAACACAGAAATGATGGACTGAATGGTCTCTGTGCTGTAAAATTTCTATAGTTTTATGGTACAAAATACTTAAAAAGATCAGCAGGGTAGTTGCAGGTAAGATATTTTCCTGGTTGGGGAGTCTATGATGTGGGTATGCTGGCGTTGGACTGGCGTAAACACAGTAAAAACCTGGTGTTGTCAGACTTTTTACTGGGGAGTCTATAACCAGGGACACAATTTCAAAATGAGGGAAAAAACATTCAGAATTGAGGAGCGATTTTTACTCGGCAAGATATGAATCTTTGGAATTCTCCAACCCTGAGGGCATGGAAGATCAGTTATTGAACTTGTTTAAAGCAGAAATTATGACATAAAGTAATATGGGTGTATAATGGGAAGCAGACATTGAAGTGGATAATCAGCTGTGATTGTATCGAATGGCAGATCATGGACTGAATCATGGAGCAGACACAATGTGCTGAATAGTTTACTCCTGCTCTGATGTTCTTACGTCTAATGATCTGCATGTCAACAAGCATCTAAGTGGAAAAGAGGACAGCGAGGTTGCGCCACCTGAGCCTATTAAATCCAGACAAAACAGGCTTTGGGAACAATAGAAAACAAGCTCTCAACAGCGCCATTCATTAAAGCGTATCTAACCGAATTACAAATGGGGACAATTCTCCGAGCCAGCACGGTGAGCCAGGAGACATCAGCAGAAGCTGTTTAGTGGGCTCCCCAGTAGGCACCAAGGCCTCCGCACATCTCCGGGACTTGGCATGAAACTGACTTAAATATTTAAATCAGCATTTAATCTACCTAGTGGGCCCAGGACTGAAGTCTCTGGGCCTGCAAGTTTCTCCCACACCCGCACCCTCCTCGCCGACCCGTCCCCCCGCACCCCACAATCGCAAGGAGTAGTTCACTCCAGCAGGGTTTACAACAGCTCCCCACTAATGTGGAACTGGCAATCCGAACATGCTGGAGTGAATGGAGCCCATGGAGGCTCCTCAGGGGGTCGGGGAAGGGGAATGACTCCTGGGCAGTGCCAGCCTGGCACGGGGGCAGGGGGGGTGGGTGCAAGGGAGTCAGGGAGATCGAGGTGAACTGGGTGGAGGGTGGTTTGGATTGGCCTGGGAACATCTGGGAGGCCAGTGATTGGACGGGGTGGGGGGAACAGAGGGGCAGCATTGCGATGTTGCTGTCCTGGCCAGCAATCAAGCTGGTCAATGAATTATAGAGCCACAGAGGTTTACAGCATGGAAACAGGCCCTTCTGCCCAACACATCCATGTCACCCTTTTTTTTAAACCCCCAAGCTAATCCCAATTGCTCGCATTTGGCCCATATCCCTCTGTAACCATCATACCCATGCAACTATCTACATGCTTTTTAAAAGATATAGATTGGAAGGCCAGCAGTGCAAGGCTACTGTGCATGCACCAATCTCTGCTCTGACAGATCAGTACATGCACAGTGGCCCGCTCAGTGCTATGCTGACTTCTCAAACGGGAATGGGCCCCCATCTCCAAGTTTTCATCATGAATCTCACTAGGGCATTCTGAAGTTCACAGAGTGTGACAGATTCATTTTGAAAATTCTACTGAAAGAAACAGTGGGAGTTACTCCAGATTTTACATAAATTTGGCATTTAGAAGTTTTTTGGAAGAATCCCTGCCAATATCTTTATTTTGGGGCTGCACTTTTGGCACATGAATTGCAACCTTGCCTGTGATATCTTAATGCATCCCCTCATCTGCATGACTGTGGTATTAGCTTGAGTTGGAAGTTTTGCTCAGTTGACAGGGAATTAAAGCCAGTGGGTGTGATCTTCACACCATGCTCCTGCAGCAGCAAAGATGGAGAATTTGGCAACAAGCCAAATGTCCATTCACTGAAGCAGGATTGGAAAATAACATTAGTGCGAACGGTCAGAAAATTCCAACCATGATGTTTAATCAAGTCCCACCTCAGCTTTCTGTCAGCTTGCCGTCCCAAGAAAGTACAAGGTCACAAAATTGTTACTTATATTTAATCTTGTATGGTGATAAATTAATGTGGGCCTTGAAAAAAGGAGTTGTCGGCATAAGAAGCATATCAATCATTTGTTGATAAAGTGTTATTTGTATTGTTGTGTAACCCAACAAAATTATATGGGTAGAAATTCTGTTCTTTCTCTCTTCCTATTTCAATAGTTGAGTGATGATTGCTACCTTGCAATCAGTAAGAACCATTCCAATTATGGAAGATGATCACCATTGCATCCCTGTTTCTCAATTTTTGCCTCTCTCCCAATCTTACCAACTCACCACGCCGATTAAACAATGTGATGAAACAGAAAGATGGCCCCCTTAGACTATCTTCCAAGCATCCTTAAAGAAGGAAAACATCTCCCCCAATTCACGTTGACCAACCAAAATGGGAGAAGATTAACTTGGAAAGGCATTAAGCACAGAGAAACTTCATAGGGAACATGCATCGGTGAAGTCTAGGCGGTGAAGAGAATGCAAAAATCTCCAAATAATTCACCCAACTGACCACTCTGCAACATTTGCCCTACATATGACAGAGTTGTGCATTGTACCTATTGACCATCTCAGAACCTATCAAACTGGAGTAGAAGCAAACATTTTCAATCCCAAGGGATTTTCTAAGAAGAACGAGAGATTGGTGAATTTTATTTAGCTGAATTTATACAGTATTTCTTTTACTTTTTGCAAATAATTTTATTTTGCAAGCTATTTCAACTACGAAAGTATAGTATTTCAACTTGTGCATTACTTTCTTTCCTGGTGAGGAATATCTGAGAAACCTGACTCCAGTTTTAACATTGATTCCTAATGCTACACTTAACGTTTCACTTAAGGTTATATGTTTCAGGAAAGCAAATATAACTTTAAGTAGGACTTACTGTAGATGTTTAGAACATGATTTTATTTCATCTCAGCATGTTTACTGTCTATGGTGGATTGTAGGTAAGTTGATGTGGAAAGTATGAGGGCAAATGATAACGAATAGGGTCATCACTTGGCCATAATTGGAGTAGGGGTGACAAGGGACCATGGGGGTGGGTGGGGGCATGGGTTGCATGACTTGACATGAATGAGCATGGTGGCATGCAGACTAAGGTCTAGAGGCCTAAAAATTAACAAAAATACTGGACAAAGTCCCAGAGAGCTAAGTTTGTGCCTGCCACAGTACTCAGCAGCTCCTGTAGCTACCTCTTATTTGTGTCCAGTGGTGGCAGGCCTAACTCTAGGCCTGGCTCCCCTTAATGAAGATCCCACCATTTGGGACACTTTTTCCTTCGGTGAGTGTGGTGAGGTGAGAAGTTTCCCAACACTGCAACCCTGCCATGGAAGTGAAAATCCAGGCCATTGTTTCACTGAATAACAGAAACGATGCAGGATTTAGCATCAAAAGCACACCACTCACTATATTAACGTTGCCAACTGGAGATTAAATTCGTAAGGCAATCTTAATTTAAGAGAAGGGTTCCATTAGACTGACATTTTACTTGGTGCTTGAAGTATTACCATCGAATCTAATTCTATGACATTTACATATAAAATGCTGCTTCAAAACCCACTCAGAACCAGAATTAACAAACTAACAGAAAATCTGATCTAATGCCTTGCAGAAAATCAAACAGATAACATTGTATAAATTGAGTTTTATTGCTCATGGGGAACGAAGCATTGATTTCTAATTGTATATGCTACAAAGCAACTAATAGACAATCTTGCTTACATATGCAGTCCAGTTTGCCTCACTCCCCATCTTACTGCTCCCCTGCCAAAGCTGTTATTATTTAACTTCAGTGCATTTTCATGAAAAGAATGGTACATTTCTGGCTGTCGTACAGGGATTCATGCAAGCCACACTTCCTGGATTGCAGATCCATGATGATATGGTGGGAAATTGGCCAGTTAAGTCCTGTGTAGTGGGTGGCACAGTGGTTAGCACTGTTGTCTCACAGCGCCAGGAAGCCGGGTTCAATTCTGTCCTCGGATCACTACGTGGAGTTTGCAGATTCTCCTATTGTCTGTGTGGGTTTCCTTCCACAGTCTAAAGATGTGTGGGTTAGGTTAATTGGTCACACTAAATTGACCCTAGGATTGAGCGTCCTCTAAAAATCTTTTAATTGTTTTGTCAAATATAAATTTTCTTTTGTAAAACTATATTGAATCTGGTCATGCCGTGGACTTGTTAAGGCTTCATTGACTATAAATGTTAACATTTTCCTTACAAGTGATGTCAATTTAACTGGTCTGCAGTTCCTGCTTTCTCTCTCAGTCCTTTCTGGAATAGCAGTATCGCATTTGCGAACCTCTCATCTGCTGGGAACATTCTAGAATCCAGGGAATTTTGCAAGATCATAACCATCTCTGCAGCTACCATAATTAGAATTCTAGGATATAAGCTATCAGATCCTGGAAATTTGTCAGATGTTAGTCTCTTAAGTTTCTCTAGTATCTTTTTCCTTGCCAATATTAATTACTTCAAGTTCTACTTTCCTAACTGGTTACTTCTAATTTGAGTCCTTTACTGTGAAGACAAATATAAAATATTTGTTCAGCGGTGCTGCCATTTCCTTATACCTCATGTTAATTTCACTTATCTCTACCTCTAAAGGACCAACATTTATTTTAGCCATTTATTTAGTTTTTTTACACACTGGAAAAGTTCTTACATTTTTTCACAGTTGTGCCTAGTTTCATAGAATCACAGAATCCCTACAGTACAGAAGGAGGCCATTCGGCCCATCGAGCCTGCACTGACAACACCCACCCACACCCGTAACCCCTAATATTTACCTGGCTAATCCCCCCGGCACTAAGTTCAATTTAGCATGGCCAATCCGCTTAACCTGCACATCTTTGGACTTTGGAAACCTGAGCAAACATGGGGTGAATGTACAAACAGACAGACAGTGACCCGAGGACGGAATTGAACCTCTTTGAGGCAGCAGTGCTAACTACTGTGCCACCGTACCTGTCCAAACTCTCATTATTCTATTTTTTTTAATCAACATTTGCTCACTTTTTACTGGATTCTAAAAATTTCTAATCCTCAGACTCAATACTTTCTTTGCAACATTGTACACCTCTTCTTTTAATCCTTTCCTTCCTTAAATTGTAAGCCATGGATGAATGTCTCTTGCTAAGGTTTTGTTTTGTAATGAAACTTTTTTGAGCATTATCAAATATTTCTTTCAACGTTTTCCACTGATTATTTGCATCATAATTTTGGTCTATTTACCCAACTCAGCCAGCTCTCTATTCATATTTAGTTTTTCATATGTTCAAGATTCTTATCTGGAACAGGCATATGTCACTTTCAAGCATGGCATGGAATTGAACTGCATTATGATCATATTTCCTCCAGGAGTTCTTTAACTATGAGATTGCTAACCTATCTCATGCTTGATCTAAAATACCTTTATCCCTAATTGGCTCCTTAATGTTTCAAGAACTTGTCATCAAAGCATAATAGAAACTCATTTTCCTCAGGTCACTGAGGTTGTGTGGTGCCCACTATCATATCATTATAAAAGTTATTGAAGGCTTAATGTTAGCAACAGACTCTAAAGAATTTATACAATCAAAAATAAGGTCAGAATACTTCCTCACTGGTTTGCAAAAACATAACATAATTGACATGAATCGATGACATCAACCATAGAGAGAGACCCCCTCCATTCTTCTTATGCATGATAAATAGAACATAGAACATAGAACATAGAACATTACAGCGCGGAACAGGCCCTTCGGCCCACAATGTTGCACCGACCAGTCTTATTTTAAAAAAAAACATTGACCCACTAATCTAAACCAATCCCTTTTCGTCCATAAACCTATCCACCAATCTCTTAAACGCCCCCAAACTAGGCGCATTTACAACTGCAGCAGGCAGGGCATTCCAGTCCCTCACCACCCTCTGGGTAAAGAACCTGCCCCTGACATCCGTCCTATAACTACCCCCCCTTAATTTAAAGCCATGCCCCCTCGTGCTAGATTTCTCCATCCGAGGAAACAGGCTATCACCATCCACCCTATCTAAACCTCTAATCATCTTATATGTTTCTATAAGATCCCCTCTTAGCCGCCTTCTTTCCAGTGAAAACAACCCCAAATCCCTCAGTCTCTCCTCATAGGACCTCCCCTGCATACCAGGCAACATCCTGGTAAACCTCCTCTGCACCCTCTCCAAAGCCTCCACATCCTTCCTGTAATGTGGGGACCAGAACTGCACACAGTACTCCAAGTGCGGCCGCACCAGAGTTGTGTACAGTTGCAACATGACGCTGCGACTCCTAAATTCAATCCCCCTACCAATAAACGCCAAGACACCGTACGCCTTCTTAACAACCTTATCTACTTGATTCCCAACTTTCAGGGATCTATGTACACATACACCTAGATCCCTCTGCTCCTCCACACTATTCAAAGTCCTCCCGTTAGCCCTATACTCAACACAAATAATAATAACTAATAAATATATACTCAACACAAATAATAATAACTAATAAATAAATGACATCTATCCAATCCCATTCTTCTTCCACAACCAATAAAGGTTTTGACAAACACTTCGGAAGGCTGATGAAAATGTTACTCCTTTGAAAACTTTCATCAATATCATGTTTGGTCTGCACGGTGCGCTTCAGCCATTTTGTTCAGGATTAAACTGTGAATGGTAAATTATGAATTGCTTGACTTACTAACATTAAGCTGCAGTCAGCACTTTAGGGGAGAGGTGCTAGACACGTGGAATTTTACTGGCAAGTCCACCCGAGGTTCGTACGATCCCACCCACGGCCAACAGACAATGCCATGTTCCGAGCCTTGCCCACCAGCAGAATCGGGGCAGGCGTGCCGGTAAAATTCCAGCCTGAGTCTTGTCATAGGAAGGCAAACTTGTATGACATTAAAATGGAGCATATTCTATTTACTCGAGTTCATCTGGAATGATTATAATGTGAGAGATATTGGATGGATCAAGCAGAGCTTTGATACACATAAGGCACTGAGCTAGGTTTCAGAGATAGTTTTAATTTTAAGAGACCTAATTGGATATTGATTGTATCTCTCATGGTTCCTAATGCTTTTGAATCATTAGTAAGAATTGCAAAGCTCTCTTATCCCATTGGTGTTGATCGCAATTTCAATTTAAATTGTCCCCAAAGTGATTTTTTTATGAATGCAGATAAACGATCTTTCTTCTGGCAAATTGACTATGAGCATTGAAAACAAATGTTGTCTCTTTCAGTAGCTTTATAGATAGAGAAACAACTACACAGTAAAGTGTGCAGTTACAATATCGCAATATTTCTAATTGAAGTTCTCAAGATTAAGAAGGGAATTGATAATTTTAATGTTTGTAAATTATTCATTAAATTCAAATAATGGGAAGTTAGAAATAAAACTAGGGGTTGAATTTAACAGCGAGGTTGGAGAGATGAAATGGGAAGAGCATGTTTTGCTAACTTCTGCCCCTGTCACTCCTAGCCAAACAACAGCTGGCCAATCAGCTGCTTGCTGGCAGGAATACTGACCAATTAGTGTGGGTCATGGTGGCTCCACACCAACCTGAGCACCTCAGATGGGACATTCAGTAGGAGAGGGGTCAGTCATGAGCCACAAGTCAGCCCTGGCCACCAATTTAGAGGAGCATTTTCATCAGGTTATTGGCAGCCTGAGTGGTCTTCATTAATTTGTTCATGTAAAGCAGCATCCAGACACTGAAGCAGCAGATCAGGGCAATTGATCCATTCTGGTCACTATTGTACAGCAGTATCTGATTCAGGCCCCTCTGCTAGGGAAGAAATAACATCTGTTCAAAACCATTGCATTCCCTGTCTTGCTGCTGTCAATTAAAATGGAGGATTCCAAAGCTCAGATGGCCCAAGGTTCAATGATAACTCTCTCTGAATCTCTGTCCAGGCTGTGTATCAGCGATGGTAAGTTCTCATGCTGTGGGATAGCGTAAAGATACTTCCCTGTTGGACAAAGTAAGCCTGGATGGAGGTTGCAGAGGCGGTCAGCAACTGTGGGGTCATCTGTAGTACATGGTTGTAGTGCAGTAACAGGTTGAATGATCTTCTCCATTCAGTGATTGAGAACAGAATTTTCCCATCCCACCTGCCGTGGAATCGTAGCATTCAAGGCATGGACCATGTAAAGGTCAATTGTCCTCAGCAGGATTTTCCAGCACTGGGGCAAACACAACTAGAAAATCTTGCCCTGAATGTCTGACCATTTTGTGTACAGACTTGAATGGCAGAATGTGACATGTCAAATGTGGGATTGCCCAATGTCTGGGCCATATGCAAATGTCAGAATGAAATAAATATGCAACACAGCACAGCATTGGGGATTCTGAAGTGTTCCAAAGTCAAAAACACAAGAAAATCTGCCTGTTTGTGTATTTATGATCTCAAAATTAAACAGTTAAAAACTCCCTTGAATTAGCAAGTATATCCTTTCCAAAAAAAAACTTGATGTGGTCAAAGGAGAAGCCAGAAAATGTGTCATTCAACGCCTCCTCATTTCATATTGACATTGTTATGAGATCAATGTAAATTGTTTAAGAAGCAATTGACTTGGGAATGAAAATGATTTCAAGGATATGGTTGTAAAGTGGTTAAATAAAGTTAAAAGAGTAAAGATGCTATCTTTACTAATTTTGTGGCAGTAAATCATAGCTTAAGGTTCTATATTTGAATGTGCAAAGCATTCATAATAAATTGGATGATTTATTAGCATTAATAGATGGAAATGAGTACATTTTATCTAACAGCTTATGAGGTTAAGAAGTGACAAAGTTTGGGAATTAAGTATTCCAGGATGCTAAACTTTTAGAACAGGTAAGCAAAATGGAGAGGGGGTGGTATGATGGCATAATATAGCAGAGAACCAGGATTCCAGCTCAGAAAATCAGTCCGGGTTGAACTAAGAAAATATTGGTACGAGTTTTTTTATATGCCCCCTAACAGCTGTTGTATTGTTTGCAGCATATAAATCATGAAATTATAGGGCACAATAATAAGGGTAATCAGTATTCATGGAGGATTCTAATGGTCAGATAGACTATGCAAACCAAATTTGCAGTGAGTGTGGATGATGAGCTCATGAAATGCACACAATATACTTTTTCAGATCACTATGTTGAGGAACCAACTAGGGAACAGGTTATTTTGGATGCAGTGTTGTGCAATGAGAAAGGGTTAGTTAACAATGTTGTAGCAAAGGGGCCGCTAGGGAAATGTGACCATAATGTGATAAAATTTTAAACTACATTGGAAGTGATTTGGTTCAAATTGAAAGTAGGATCTTAAATCTAACAGCAAACCATGTAGTTATGAGGGAATATTGGCTCAAGCAGATTGGGAAACTACATTAAAAGATATGATTGTAGTTAAGCAACGGGCAATATTTAAAGAATGGACACATTATTTGCAGGAAATATACATTTCTTTAAGGCTCGAGAAACCTACAAAGTGGTCCAACCACAATAAAGAAGAGTAGGTAAAAGAAAGTATTAGATCAAAGGAAGAGGGTTATGATGTTGCCAAATATAATAGCAAGCCTGAAGGTTGGGAGGATTTAGAATTTAGTAAAGGAGGAACAAGAAATTAGTAAAGAATGAGGGAAGGAAATAGGAAAGTTTGACATCTCAGTTTGAGCTTTGTTTGGAGATGTAAACAATAAAATAGAAAAGGAGGAGCCAGTGGTGATATTGCATTCAGATTTTCAAAAAAAACATTGATGTGATGCCACACAAGAGGCTATTATACAAAATGAGTCTTCACGTGATTGGATGCAATGTATTAGGATGCATTGGTTAATGAAAGAAAATAGCATGTAAGAATAAAAATAATTTTGCGTTGGGAGACTGTGGTGTACTGCAAGGATCAGTACTTTGGCCTCAGTTATTTACAATCTGTATTAATGATTTAATGAGGGGACCAAGTGGAATGCATTCAAGCTTGTTGACAATAAATCTGTGAGGAAGGCACAAGTAGCCAGCAAAGGAACAAAGTCATGTTGGATGAGTGGGCAACAACAAGGCAGATCAAATACAATGTGGTGAAGTGTGAAATTACCCATTTTGGTAGACAAACATATATAGTTTGAATAACGAGAGATTGGGAACAGCTTGCATCCATAGGAGCTTAGGTACCCTTGTACATGAAGCACATAAATTTGAAATGCAGGTACATTAGGAAGGCAAATGGTGTGTAATCTTTAGTTAGAAAGTAATTGAAGCAGAACAACAAAGAAATGTTACAATAATTAGAATCACAGAAATCATACAGTACAGAAAGAAGCCATTTGGCCCATCAAGACTGCACTGACCATAGTCCAACCGAGGCCCTACCCCATATCCCTACATATTTACTCACTAATCACTCTAACCTATGCATCTCAGGACACAAAGAGTAATTTTTAGCATGGCCAATCAACCTAATCCATACATCTTTGGATTGTGGGAGGAAACCGGAGCACCCAGAGGAAACCCATGCAGACACGAGGGGAATGTGCAAACTCCACAAAGATAGTGACCCAAGCCAGAAATCCAATCCAGGCCCCTGATTCTGTGAAGCAGCAGTGCAAAAACTGTGCTACCGTGCTGCCCATTGTGTAGTGCACTGGGGAGGCCATAACTGTGTGCAGTTTTATAGATCATAGAATAGAACCATACACTGCAGAAAGAGGCCTTTTGGCCCATCGGGTCTCCACCGAACACAATCCCACCCAGGCCCTATGCCCATATCCCTACATATTATACCCACTAATCCCTCAAACCTCCGCTACCCTGGACACTAAGAGGCAATTTCTTAGCATGGCCAATCAACCTAACCCACACACCTTTGGACTGTGGGAGGAAACAGGAGTACCCGGAGGAAAGCCAAGCAGACATGAAGAGAACATGCAAACTCTACACAGACAGTGACCTGAGCTGAGAATCGAACCCAGGACCCTGGAACTGTGAAGCAACAGTGCTAACCACTGTGCTACCGTGTCGTTTTGGTATCCTTGCCAAAGAAGGACATGTTTGCCATCAAGGGAATGCAACAAAGGGTCACCAGGCTGGCTCATACGATGGTAGGATAGCCCTACGAGGAGAGAGACATATTATTCCATGGCGTTTAGGAGATTGTAAGTGATCTCATTGAAACAGTTCGGCACACTGGTTAGCGCTGCTGCCTTACAGCACCAGCTACCCTGGTTCGATTCCCGGCTTGGGTCACTGTCTGTGAGGAGTTGCACATTCTCCCTGTGTCTGCATGGGTTCCCTATGGGTGCTCTGGTTTCCTCCCACAGTCTGGAAGATGTGCTGGTTCGATGCATTGGCCATGCTAAATCCTCTCTCATTGCACCTGAACAGGTACTGGAATTTGGCAACTAGGGGATTTTCACAGTAATTTCATTGCAATGTTACTGTAAGCCTACTCATGACACTAATAAATCAACAAACAAACAATAACATTCTTGAAGGGCGGCATGTTGGCACAGTGGTTAGTGCTGCTGCCTCACAGTGCCAGGGACACAGATTTGATTCTAGGCTTGGGTCACTGTCTGTGCGGAGTTTACACTTTCTCCCTGTGTCTGCGTGGGTTTCCTCCGGGTGTTCCGGTTTCTTCCCACAATGGAGAGATGTGCTGGTTAGGTGATTGGCTGTCCTAGATTGCCCCTTAGTGTCAGTGGAACTAGCTAGAGTAAATGCGTGGGGTTATGGGTGTAGGAGCTGGGTGGGATTGTAGTCTGTGCAAACTCAAAGGCCAAATGGGCTCTTGCTGGACTGCAGAATTCTATCATTAAATTTAAATATTATAATCAGCCTTCTGCCCAAAACTGGTGTGAACCCGATTTCTCATCATTTTCGTGATCTTGTCAGTTCACTCACCCATCAACCAGCAAAGGCAAGAAGATAAGATTGCCCCTGTATCTAAATTTATGAATATGATTGAAATAAGTCAGCAAATGTCGGTATCCCTTCATTAAATTCCTTTTTATTTAAAGACTCTATCATAGTTCATGTCAGCATTTGGAGTGCCAGCGCCTCATGGGTCTTTTCCCATGTTTCAGGGCAGGGTCTGGATCTTCCAACTCGATATTGGAGGGATGTATCTGATAGGTGCCCTTCTCTTTTGTAGCGAGTGCCGGAGCTCTAGTTTGCTCCATTCCTCGGGCAGCAAAGGAGTAACCGCAGCTGGATCCACAGTGTCCATGTCAGTCTTGGAAGTTTTAACAATGTGTGATGGAGAGGTGGGGCTGGCCAGTCTGGGGGAACTCTCCTCTGTTCTCAGCCTACTTTTTTGAGTTGGAACTGGGAAAGACTGTGATTTTGAGGCTCGCCGTGATCGAGGTGTTCATTAAGGAGGACCTCTCCTATGTGTTTTTGGTGAGATACAGGTCCCGTTCTGGTCTCTACCGTTCCCAGTAACCATGTGGAACCATTTGAGTAATTCTTCACCCAGACATTACCACTATCCTCCAATTGCCTCTCTCAGTGATTATTGTCATGGCCTTTGCATTGGGCATCCTCCTGCCGTTACAAAACACATCGCGGAGAGGGAGCAAAATCCTGCCTATTGTCCCTGCACTGGCTATCAGGCACCTATCTATTCTAATCCCATTTTCCAGCATTTGGTCCATAGCCTTGTATGATGCTATGGTGTTTCAAGTGCTTATCTAAATGGTTTTTAACTTTGTGAAGGTTCCCGCTTTCTACCACCTTTTCAGGCAGTGAGACCCAGATTCCCACCACCGGGAGAGAATAAGTCAGCAAAGGCCAGTGTACCTTCACCAAATTCCTTTTTATTTAAAAGCTCTATTATAATTCATTATGTGTGAAAAAATTTGCCCTCTAAATCTCCTGCCTCATACCTTATGTCTGTGCCCCCTGGTTGGTGACCCTTCTACTAAAGAGAAAAGTTGTTTTTTCTGATCTACCCTGTCTATGTCCCTCCTAATTTTGTACGCCTCTATCAAGTTCCCCTCAGCCTTCTTTGTTCGAAGAAAAACAACACCAGCCTAACCAGGCTCTCTTGATAATTCAAATGCTTCAGTCTAGGTAACATCCTGGTGAATCTCCCCTGCATTCTGAAGTGTAATCATATTCTTCCTATGATGTGGCGAGTTTTTTTATACAGCTTCATCATAATCTCCCTGCTCTTATCCTTATTAGCCATGACATAGAAAGTAAATATCTCAAATGCCTTCTTAACCACCTTATCTATCAGTCTCACTATCTTCCAGGATCTTTGGACATGCACCCCAAATGTCCCTCTGTACCTAGCATCCCACCATTCATTGTGTACTCTCTTGCCTTGTTAGTGCTCCCAAAATGCATCACCTCACATGTTTTATGGTTAAATTCTATTTGCCACTGTTCTATCTGTCTAACCAGCTTGTCTATATCATCCTGTAATCTGAGGTTTTCCTTCCCGCTATTTACTGCACCACCAATTTTCATGTCATCTCATAGGTGTAATATTTGTTGCTGGACCTAAACAGCCACAAACAGGGCACGTGCACTGAAAGGCATTGACATTCTGAAACAATATCCTTAAGCAATTTTCCATCACCATCTATCCCGCTGTTTGCAATGCAATTGTTCATTATGGATTGACGTTTGTGGACAATAAAGTGAAAGATGAGGGAACCAATATGGTTATAGTTTTTGTGCTGTATTGAATAATATTAAAAAGAAGCAGAAAATAATTTGCTGTCTGAATTCATGAACCCATGTGTCCAATTGGGTTTCCCCAATTATATCAATGGAGATAGCTGGATGGGTAGCTCAAGGGGCATGGTGGCACAATGCTGCCTCACAGTGTCAAGAACCCAGGTTCGATTCCTGATTTTGGTCACTGTCTGTGTGGAGTCTGCACATTCTCCCCATGGGTTTCCTCCAGATGCCCGATAGTTTGTTCCGATAGCCTGAAAGGCACGTTAGTTAGGTGCATACTAAATTCTCTCTCAGTGTACCCAAACATGTGCCAGAGTGTGGCGATTATAGGATTTTCACAGTAACTTCACTGCAGTGTTAATGTAAGTCTACTTGTGACATGAATAAATAAAACTTTTAAAAGCTCTTTAGTGTCCCACAACATGTCTGCCCCTGAATTGGCATAGTCCACATTGTGACATGATGTGAGCACGTTTTTAATTCTATTTCCCAATGCCTTCCCAATCCTCTTCTTTCAGGCTGAAATCTCCCTCAAAGGGCAATTAATTTCACAATCTCTGCCACTGGCAGCTCATGAGAAACAGTCAATGTATGTCAGCTCTTGCAAGTACACTACCCTAGCTATCCTGTTTTGCAGCCAATTCATGTTGTCTGACCCCTGCAGCCACTGAACATTACATTGTTGGTTACAAGTATCACGATCAACTAAAATTGCCTGGGAACTCTGAGTCCTGCGGGATCAACATAAACTGAGAAAGGAAGGAAAAGAGGATGAAACCCAAACTGTGGGAGAGAATTAAACTGTATCAGGGAAGAAGAGAGGAGCACAAACAGGTGTTTTGAAGGAAGGTAGCAGGAACAGAAATGAGGAGGAGTGGGAGGTTGGGAAAGAGAAACCATTCACAAAAAGGGGAGGGAATCGTAAATTTGAGGTGGTAAAGAAAAGTCTGTAAAAGGGAGGGAGATAGAAACAAACTAGGGAAGAAGGAAATGCCAATCCAAACGGAAGGGAGAGAGAGTTCATGTCAGCCTATGGTTTGTGTTGATATATTCCAGATACTGAGCCCATTTTCTCAGGCTATTTGATAAGTACCAAAAAAAAATACTTTATTTATTTCAAATTTTATGTATGCAGTATTTTGTGAGACTGATAGATAAGGTGGTTAAGAAGGCATTTGGGATACTTATTTTCTACGTCATTGCTAAAATCTGGCACTCTTAGAACCAAGGCAATGCTTGATTTCAGGTTATCTCAGATTTTGGATAATAAAATCAGAGCCTTTGGAAAAATGAATGAAATACATGGGATAAAATAAGCACATTTATTTTGTAATAATGTCTAAAAAGAAATGCAAAATGCTGCATACATAAAATTTGAAATAAATAAAGTATTTTTTCTTTTGGTACTTATCAAGTAGCCTTGTTATGATCCTGAGAAAATGGGCTCAGTTGGGATGTCTGAATTGATGATGGACCAACAAAGAGGTTCCTGGGTTCGCTGCAGGTGTTTCACATTCCTCCCCCAGCCACTGGGGCTGAAAATTGGAAATTGTGATCTCACGTGCGAGATTTGTGTTTTCCAGTTCTCTCCAGATATTGAGCCCATGCCACTGATCCCTTGCGTGGCTCGCACAGGCTCAAAATTGCCCTTGTAGTGGAAAAGAGAGAACGAGAGAGAAGTGGGAAAGGAAAGCAAGCTGTGTTTTGGGGGTGCTGTGGGTGAGACAAAAATGTTGTGCTAATTAGGGCTTATTTGCATGATTCGTTGTTATCCAATTTGAATTTATACTGCATTTCTGTTATATTCAGTGATTCTTTTGATTTTGTGAACTATTGCAGCCAGGAATGCACTGTGCTTCAAGTGTACGGTGCAATATTTCAACTTGTGCATTGTTTTTCTGGGCAAGAAATGTCTGATTGAACCTAACTCTGGTCTTAATATTGATTCCATTGGGAACAGAAGATTTACTTAACATTATCTCACTTAAAGTAGTGATTTTCAGAAAACACAAATACAATTTTAGCGAGGAATTACTGCAGGATGGACAGAAGTGATATCTAAATGAGTGTCAACCTATTTACATACCAAATACAGTAGATAAATTGACAAGCATACTGCACAATGTGGATATAATCTGGAGTGAATGAGAATTAGAATGCAGTTTTTACAATGGCACAGAGAGCTGGAGAACAGTAACAACTTGAGATATAACTGAGTAAAGCATACCCTACGCAGGAACATAATCAGATAAGTGTTGACATGAACCATTGAACCAAAGAAGACATTCTGGCAAAATCATGGGAACACTGGTTATTTGCCACACAATTTGAGGATATTCAGTCCATTATGATTTTGCTGACTCTGCAAGATGAACAGAAATTTGTAGGGGGCTGAAATGGAATATGGATGAAAACTCATGGAAGATCATTGATGGAATTTTGCATGACATTATGGTCAATGGTCTGGCGGAGGAGAAGATTAGGAGAGATTGCAGTTGAAAGGTTAGGAAGACTGTGGGTCAAAATTCAGGGGGATCATTGTTAAAAAGTCAAGAAGATTGCATTTGGAGAGAAGTTTGGCGGGGTGAGAGGGGGAGGCAGGCCAATTATGAAAAGGGACATCATTTTATTTGTGGGACTGGGAGAAAAATCTTGCTGATCCCAGCCCACAAGTAGTGCTGGAAAATCACATACATGCTGGATCCAGCCAATCTCATTTCCTTCAGCTGCCAGATTTCCTGAGCCCAAAATATCTGGCCCCTTACAGCCCCTATGCCTATTCACTGTTAACCCAGACCCTTCCATTCATCACCATGGTCATATTTAGTCCGTGTACCAACTGCCACCCAATCCTCTGGTCCACCCAGTGGACCCTTATAGTCCTGATGTCAACTTATGCCAAACAATGCCACCATACCTATGTTTCTCCCTTTACAATCTCTGTGCCAACTCACCTAGTATCCACCATGGGCAGATCTCAGGAGCCATATTGAGTTGTGAGAAAATTAATTACAGGCTTTACTATACAGGAAAACCTAATTGATAAAAATCCATTCAATAGATACAAAACACCTCAAGTACTTAATCCCTTAAAAACAAACATATGTATCCTTATCCCCACATTGAATATGATGAATCTGTGAATAACCCCTTGAAGCTGTTGCTGGCAAATTGGTAATTAACCAGTGAACTCTGCTGGTTAACTACATAAATGTCAAAATTTATTGTGAGGCTTGCTGTGAATCTACCATCTGCTGAGCCTTTGGAATTTCACTGTGATGCTTTGTGTATCATGGGTCGGTTGCATAATTAAATGAGGCCATATTTGTTTCAGATGAGAGTGTTGAGAGCCTGTTTTCCTTCTGCAAAATTGTGATAGGAAGGCCATAATTACACTGAATTTTCACTTTCAGTGTTCAATTAAGGCAGAGTCTGAATGTGTGGAAAACATTCAGTTAGGTAACACACAGAATAATTAATAGTAGCAACATGATTATAATTTCCTATAATCCACCCCCATAATGATTTAATAATCATTGCTGCTAAATTGATTCTGTCTTGTGTGATGGGCAGCATGTTTGGGGGCAGGGGCTCAGTTTAAACTGCCCTGATTTCCTTGTTCACTACCTGTCCACAAACAGAAAGGTGTTTTCCTTATCCTGATATCCCGCTTTATGAATGGTGACAGATTTTCCTCAAACCTTCCAGTTGGAGTGTTCCATTCCACTGTGAATAACTTGTACCAAACTCAAGGTAAGATAAAAAGAAAAGGGGCTGCTTAACTTTTTTAATCACATACACACCTTTTTACTCGCACAATAAACGGGGGTCATTGAAAATGGAAGCGTGTTCAGGGCATAACCACCATAAAACACAATCTAGAGTTTTACATGTGTCCAGGGCTCAGAAGCAAACATTCAGTGGAATGTTTCTTTAGAGGGATGGTTAACCATTGGATGATCCTGTTTCTCGAGAAGCGAGATTTCCATGATGGGAGAACAGATGCAGAGTGGGTAAGCCTAGAAGGCACAAGTTCCAGCAGCTTTGATGAGGACCAGACCTCTTCCTGCTGCCGCCTCTTTGATGTTTAATTCGGAATTCAGACATCCCAAGCCTCAGTCGTGTGATACTGATTTAGGATGTTAAGTGAGGCCATAGAATACCTTATGCTGAGGCCATTAGCGCCATTATTGAAGATTAGCGCCTGCAAAGGGTTGTCTTTATTCAAAGTTGGCTGCAGCAGACAGGCCATCTGTGTTCACTTGGCTGAAATGTGTATGCAATGCAGAGAGTGTTACATTTCAGACCTTTGGGGTGTTAGTTTTTTTCACTCTGAAATTGCTCAGAAGTTTCTGGAAGCAGGCTGTGACTAGTTGGAGCCATCCTGTCCATTTTGAAAAGCATAAAAAAAATGACTTTATAAAGTAACCCAACTGATGGATATATTTATATGTATCATATTTTTCCTTCTTCTCAGCCATGGCACTTGAAAAACATGGACTGTGATATGTTTTTGTAGAACCACTGTTAGCTGGATTTACAGTGATTGGCAGAGCCACGGACATGCGGGGGAGAGTTTATTGATGTACTTTGCAGTCAATATTACTCTCACACACCCACTATCCCCATTTATGAATGTGCAAATACCCATCACATGTTTAACAATGTAATCACTATTAAACTTTAACAGTGTGTTTTTGTTTTTTATTCTAAGCGGACATTACTCAAATTCTCATCAAGTGGAGTATAACTGTGCTTAAAAAAATAACTGTAGAGGAGAAACAAAATGCAGGGAATCTCCCTAGCATAAATTGGAATATTAGTTGTATATTCTGGGGCACCTAGTTCAACCTTCTGCGGAATTATCTCAACTCTACAGGGGTCTGTTACCAACTTCCAAAACAGCATAGAATTCTTTTATTGGTTAAGGAGATAGAGCAGTGAGTCCCGGTTATTGCATTGACATTGCTCTGATATTATGGATTCACATTTCCAGCATTTTGCAGCTCAAATGTAGTGCATCTCAAGGATGAATTAAACAGTCCAGACCTTATCATTTGCTGTGAGATATCCCGCACTAGTAATTTCCAGAGGGGTCAATTGCTCAGGAGAGACACATTCCAAATTATAGATCCAATGTGGAATGAATAGAAACACAGGAAACTGCACAAAGAAAGATTCTGTTCTGGGTCCAGAATAAGATGCAGTGATAAAGTTTCAATAATGTTAAATAAGATAATTTGTCAGACTGCAAGTTGCACCATCTTTATTTTGTATAACATGAATATAGGTTCACCGATTGAACTAAATGTTTCTGGTCATGCCTATTGCTCTGCATATTTCACCTAATGTGGCATTCACTGCTTCTTTCTTTAGAGATTTGATGAAGTAAATGCTCAAAAAATCACTGAGAAAAAATTGAGACTGCAAAAGAGTTTAATTAATTTACAAGTTTTAGGAAATGTCACCTTTAAAGGAAGCCACTTAGACTATTTATTCAAGCAATTAATTGAACTGGAGAACCTATCTACAGCAGACCCAAAGGGTACTTTGATCAGGGGCTTCAATGTGTGTAAGTGGCACAGTAACAACATTATGGACTTAGCTGGCTGAGTACCTACCAGATCTAATTTATGGAAGCAGCATTCGACAGACAAAGCAAAGGGACCCCAGAACCAACAAGCGCTGCTACAATCAGTCATAAATGGTGGTGGACAATTAAACAATTTGCCAGCTGAAGTGTCTCGACAAACACCCCCACCTCAATGGCAGTGAACAGCACATCATTACAAGAAGCAAGAGTGAAGCAGTTGCAATCTTCTTCAGCCAGAATTGTTGATTGGATGATTTATCTTGGCCTCTCCTAAGAGTCCCAGCTTCACAAATGTCAGTCTTCAGTCAAGTCGATTAATTCCACCAAGAAATGGCTGAAGACACTGGAAGCTGCAAAGGCTATGGGCTGTGACAACATTGCAGCAATAGGAAGACTTGTTCTCCAGAATTAGCCGTGTCACTAGCTAAGCTGTTCCAGCACAGTTGCAACACTAACGTCTACCCAGCAATGGGGAAAATTGTCCAGGTATACCTTGGCCACAAAAAACGAGACAAATCCAACTCAGCCAATTTTTTGCCCATCAGTCTACTCCCAATTATCAGCAAAATGATGGAATGTGCAATCTACAGTGCTATCAAGCAACACTTTAGAAGTGTTCACTGCCATTCACAACTATTCAGATACTAAAGCAGTCAATGTCCACATGCAGCAAGACTGGACAACCTTCAGGTTTGGGCTGGCAAGGGAAGAGCAACATTCTTGTCAAACAAGTGCCAGTCAATAACCATTACCAATAAGAGAGGAACTAGTCACCACCCTTTAAAGGTCAATTGTATTAGCATTGCTGAATGTCCACTATTAAGATCCTGAGGTTATCATTGACCAGGAACTGAACTAGGCTGGTCATATAAATACCACAGTTACAAGAGCAAATCAAAGGCTACAAATCATGTGGGAAGTAATTCATGTCCTGATTGCCCAAATCATGTCCACCATCTACAAGGCATGAGTCAGGAGTATGATGGAATATTCCCACCTTTGCATGGATAAGTGAAGCTCCAACAACACTCAAGGAGCTTAGCATCATCCAGGACAACTTGCGTGACATCTCATCCACCAACTGAAACATTCATTGCCTTCACTACCACTCACAGTGACAGCAGTATATGTAATCTGTAAGGTGTTACCATTGTGAGCAGTGCTCATGTTCAATAAATGAATCAAAATAAAGTTGGAACATCTCTCTTCCAGCAAACATTTCCCCTGCTCACCTCTTGGGATTGTTTACAGATATAGATATCCAAAGATACCTACAATCGTCCAATGCCCCATTCCAAAGGCTGTTATTTAGATGTGATTACTGAAAATAAATGTTCTATTTGACAGCAAAGGACATCACAGCTGAGCACAGTTGCTTTTGCAACATGGGCAGGGAGGTGGGGAGACATGTTTATTGAATCAATTGCAGGAATCCTTGCCAATGTTTGTTCTGTTTAATTATAGTATCAGTGCCACCTCCTCAAGCAAGATGAGCCAAGGCCTACATTTCAGCAGTGACTACATTTCAAAAGTAATTAAATAAAGTGCATTGGGACCTCCGGAGGTTGTGAAAAGCATTACATAAATGCAAGTCATTTCTTTCTTCTGATCAAGCATTGAACCTGGAATCTATTTTGTTTTTATGCGTCAGCTATTCAATGGATACACTCTCTGAGCCATTGAGAGAAAACACATTTATCCTCGGGGATTCCACTTCATTGCATGGTGGGAAGTTCAAATTGTACTGGTGAGTCAAAACTTCAAATATATAGGAAGCTGCATCATAAAGATTAATTGAAACATGAATGTGGTTGGTGCATTGCATGTCTTGCATAGTGTAAACTAATTTTCAAATGCTGACACATTTTGAAAACAGGGGTAATTTAATTAATTAAAAATGTAGAAATTGCTTGGCCCAAATTCTTGTTTTGAACTTCCAATGGTCGTAACCTGGAGTGTAATTTTACTAAATTGCTTGTTATCACTTCAATGTCGATAAAAAGGGGATAAAACACAAGTAGTACTATAAATCTAAAGCAAAAATCAGAAAATGCAGAAAATTATATTGCAGTCGCATCAGGATATGAAAAAAGGAAGGTATTTTGGCCCAAGGCCTGCAAAGTGTTCTGAATATTAACTTGCTTCTTTCAATTGCTGAGCTATTTTCTCTGTAATTCCAGGAATATCTGTAAATGTAATATTATTTTGCCAATTGTATATTGACTTAGTATTGCAGTGTGAAGCCACAGATTTGCACCACTTAGACAGAATTTTAAAACTTTTCAGATGGTCAGCTATACTAGTATTTGACATTGCATTTTGAATTTAATGAATAACAAACATAGGTGGAACAGTCAGTTCTATTTCAGCACTTAACAATCTTACCAGCTATTTGAGGCTGTTGAGTAAAACCCTTGGCACATACTTAAGTACATATTCACTGAGCCCTGTTTTTTCCAGCTTAGAGCTAAATGCAAGGAGGCAGGCAGAGTTACTCAACAACATAGAACATAGAACATAGAACACTACAGCACAAACAGGCCCTTCGGCCCACGAGTTGCGCCGATCACATCAACACCTACCAACCTACAGACCTATCTATAACCCTCAATCTCATTAAACCCCATATACTCATCCAGAAGTCTTTTAAAAGACCCCAGCGAGTTCGCCTCCACCACCACTGACGGCAGCCGATTCCATTCACTCACCACCCTCTGAGTGAAAAACTTACCCCTAACATCACTTCTGAACTTCCCTCCTTGCACCTTAAATCTGTGTCCTCTTGTAGCAACCATTTCAACCCGGGGAAATAGCCTCTGAGAGTCCACCCTATCTATTCCTCTCAACATTTTGTAAACTTCTATCAGGTCGCCTCTCAACCTTCGTCTCTCCAGGGAAAAGAGTCCCAGCTCCCTCAACCTAACTTCATAAGGCATGCCTCCCAGTCCAGGCAACATCCTTGTAAATCTCCTCTGTACCCTCTCAATAGCTTCTACATCTTTCCTATAGTGAGGCGACCAGAACTGCGCACAATACTCTAAATGAGGCCTGACAAGGGTCTTATAAAGTTGCAGCATTACCTCCCGACTCCTAAACTCAATCCCTCGATTAATGAAGGCCAGTACAGTAATGAAGCCTTCTTGACCACCTCCTCCACCTGCGAGGCCGATTTAAGAGTCCTGTGGACCCGGACCCCTAGATCCTTCTGCTCTTCAACACTACTCAGACTTCTGCCCTTAATAGTGTACTCGTTCATCCCGTTGGTTCTGCCAAAATGGACGACTACACATTTATCCGCGTTGAAGTCCATCTGGTCCATCTGAAGTACACTGGTCCCAGGCTTAAACACGGAAATACTGTGCATGACTTATTAATTCCGAACTTCAGTGATTAGCTAATGAAATCCAAAATGCAAATAGTTACCTACTAACTGGACCGATATGGGCTTCTCCAAAAACTAGGTGAAATAATACCCTTACCCTTAATATTCTAAGAATACATTTATAACATGACAATATAAATTTGTATTTTCAAGAATAATCTCAAATGTATGACAGCATGTTGCATTTAACATAGTTCATTAAATGCAGATTGATATGCTTGTAATCATGACTATTTAGATTTCTTCACTTCAAAACTGGTTTAATAATTGCTGCAATCACAACAGTTGATGTTTATAAGAAGAATAATATTGGGCAAAGAGCTGATTATGGGAATGCACTTCATTCTAACAATTCTTAAAGTTATCTCAAAACATCAATTGTAGACATGATTTTTCTGATTTGGAAGGAGACTATATTTATTTCTTCATCAGTGCTCCCTATGAATTTTGTTTACTTTGGAAAGTGATTTATTCATCATCGAGATGCCTTTCAGCCAACTACTAAAATAACAAAACTTATTCCCCAGTCAAACTTCTTCAACAAATATGCTCTGTAAGTCATTGCAGGCAACTCAATCCTACTGTCATGATGCTTGTTTCCATTCATCAATGTATTTCAGAAATTATAAAACTGATCATCTCTCAGATAATAACTGGATCCACAAAATGAAGACACAACAGTTTTCTTTGCCAGAAAAGAGTTTATTTACTCAGTTCATTGCTAACACTTCTCCAAACCCTCCAGCGCCCAATTCAGTTCCAACCCCCAAATAAAAAATATAACCCCTTAAACGGCACTGTAACAAAAGACAATGGTATCCAACACGGAGGTCAATCCCATCTGTCTGAGATGTTGGACTGAATTTTACAGCACCATCATGGAGGGGGAGTCATTTAAAAGTCCATTGACTTTGGCAGGAGCAGAAAATCCCACCCGAAGAGTCTGATGCCCTACCGATTGATCTAGCCAGTCTATTCCCAGTTGTACTATCTTAAGGACGAAGTCCATTTCTATTGTATTTTAGACAAACCAATTAAACTAAATTGACAAATTAAGGGACAAAATGAAAAAGCAGCCAAGCTCCATTAAAAGATATACAAATACCCACCCCCTGCTTAACAAAGTAATTGCCATTTAAACCAATATAATTGCAATTAAAACTTAACAATGGGTGATATTTTCCACTCTTTTCACCAGTGGGATCCTCTGGTCCCGCTGATGATGTAACCCTGCCATGGGTTTCCCAGCAGCAGAGGGTGGATTCAATGAGAAATCCCATTGACACTTGTGGGATCAAAAGATCCTGCCACCATTTAACAGCAAGCTGCCTTACACCATGAAAAGCACAGCATGGAGAGGGACAAAGAATCCCACCCCATTTTATTAATAGGACACTGATATAAAAAACATGCAAAGTACGTTGAGAACAATGGAGGTGATTTATTTATTGAAGAATCATCTACTCTACCTGCTCTAACTGACAAAAAAACCCCATTTGTAAAGTGATAGGATTTTTGCCCAAGGTAAGGTGTGTTGGAATAGAAGTTAGACACAGAAAATAGCAGTAGAAGAAGGTCATTTGGTCTTTTCAGCCTGCTCTGCCATTCAATATGGTCATGACTGATCCTCTATCTCAATAGGATATCTCTGAGATCTCCTCATATATTTGACAACTTTAGAGACTAGGCGGCTAATTTTCTGGCTCTTCCCAGTGGTGGGATCATTCAGTCCCACTGATGGTGCACCTTCTCCGTGGGTTTTCCAGCATCAGGGAGTGGAATCAATGGGAAATCCCATTGACAGTGGTGGGACCAGAAGCCTCCTACCACTGAGAAACATGCCATGGAGAGTGCAAACATCCTCCCCCTAGAAATCTATCTATTTCCTTCTTAAACATATGAATTGACTTGGTCTCCATAGCCTTCTGAGAATTCAATCGGTTCACCACCTTCTCTGAATGAAGAATTTTCTCCTCATAATAATCCTAATGGCTTACTCCGTATCCTGAGTTGGTGACCTTTTATTCTAGATAACCAGAGGAAACAATATCCTTGCATCCAGTCTGTCCAACCCTGTCAGGACTTTTTGCATTTCAATGAGATCCTCTCTCAATTCTCTAAATTCCAGGGAATACAGGCCCAGTTGACCAATCTCTCCTCATTCTGCCGTTCCAGGCAGCAGCCCAGTGAACCTTTGCTCCACCCGCTGTCAATGCGGAATGATGAAGAAGCAGTTTGATGGACTACACACTACACACAGTTGTTGTCTCTCTTCTATTTAATGCCCTGTGGAGTGCTAATTGGCTGGATTCAGGCCTTTGCCCCATCTAAGGTGATGGTTCTTCCTCCAAGAGCTGTGGGCCAATCTGATGGCCTAGCAGCACCACAGTCCATGTAGCATCACTGGGAAAAGTGGTCATTGCCGGAACTACATGCAGCCCTTAGAGAAGAACCAAGATCTGAATGGAAGATCAGATATGAGAGGGTCTTTTGGCAGGCCTGGACACGAAGTCCTGGGGAGGGAAAGGAGAGAGGGCAGTGTTACCCGGCCAGGGATGAAAGTAACTTCTAGGGGTAGGATGTTAGGGGGCTCCCATTGGGACAGGGTGTCTATTGAGGAGATCTAGTCCCTGTCCCATCTCCATCTGAGGCATGATCAGACGAAACTAACCATCCCTGGTTGCCTGCCAGCCTAAAATATTGTGGTGGCATTAATTTGCCATCTACATGAGTATATCCAGATTAGCTGCAAGCGTATGGAAGGAAGTACAATAGCAGAATATTACCAGCCCTCCTACTTGCAGTCGTGCTCGTCAGGTCCATAAAATCTTTCTTTATATGGCTGGAGATTATGAATAACAAGCATCAAAAAATCTGGTAGGCGTAGACTGTAGGACCCCTAACAGTAGTTAGACAGCACATTAAGCACAAAATTATTAGAGCTTGTAACTAAACCAATGCACTATTTATGGGGATAATTTTCTTCAGATAGAATGGGTGAATCAAATTGACAAAAACATTTTTTGAGCAATACATTGTGGAATCAATATGGAGTATAGTTATTTTTGAGTCTTTAATATGCAGTAAGGCAGGGTAACATAGTATTATAAAGTAGAGGTTGATTTCCGTCCTCTGAGAACTATCACTAAAATGCCCAAAGCGGAGTACCTCACCCCATAACCTGTAAAAAGTGTGTGTGAATTGGTGCAACCTGCTCTTCAGCAACTTCTAATGGTTAAATAAAAACAAAACCCTGAAACTCTCTCTAAAATTAACATGTTACAAGATTCTAATTGTGTGCTGATCAAATAAATACAATTCATACTCAATAACAAAATAGAATTTAGTCACTCTCTAAATTACAACCAGGCTTTGTGTCTTCCAGAATATTCTGGGCTTTCTCTGATGATTATTCAGACTTCTTTTGTCTTTGGCATCTTTGCTATCTGGATAGTGCTTTCTCTAACATATAGATGAAGCCACGAGAGCCAACAATTCTCTCTGTCTCTCTCTCTCTGTCAGAGCTGAAAGCTGAGGGTTGTTAGTCCTGGCAGGTGGCAGTTGCTCTACCCTCTTAGTCTCACTGCCCCCTTCTTTTATATCCAAGATGACATATCAATTTTTTCCCACAATAGGATTGGTCCTAGGTTGTCAAAACCATCAGATTTAAATTTAATAGGTTTTTGGTCCCTAAGTGCCTGATTCAAATTGGTTGGCTAAATTCAAAAAATTCAAAAGCCTGTTGTCTTGGTGAAAGCTGCTGCTTGGCCTTTCAGTACAAATGTTTCCATCTGGGCTGTCTATATACTTGTATTTGACAATTTTACAAACACCAAATTCTAACTTCCTACTTCCCAATCTACAATTATTCTACCTAACTTGACAACAATCATAATTTCATTGTAAAAGACCTACTGGGAAATAATGATCAAATACAATTGAATTCCATATTAACTTTGAAAGCAGTATACTCCATTTATAAACAAACTAAAACAAATAAATTACGTAGCAAAAGGGGAGAATTCAATACTGATCACTCAAATGATATATGAGCTGATATGTCTTGCAGTCAGATCTTATCCTGTTTTATTCAATGCCAATACAAACAAACTTTCCAACATAAAATATTGGATTTCATTAGTTAAATTTGTCATCCATTGAAACTATTTGTAGCATTCCAATTGTATACTCACTTGACTCAATTGGAAGCAATCTCTTTAGATTGTTTGCCTCTGAAATAGTGCATGATTTTACCTCTCAGAACGTTCCAGGTGAAATTATTATAAAAAGACTCAAGTTCCTAATTTAGATTGAAATTCCAGTGTGGCCTTGAAAGAATGCATGGCCTTTGGAACGTGATGTTCCTTAGGTCTGGTCACATTGATGCTTGATATAATACTCGCATTACATTCTTGCTGATGCTATAGAGGAACAGGATTAATGATTTATACTTAATGTTTTATACTTAAATGAGGGTGTCATTATTGGGAAATTTGAACATGACATGAAAATTGGCCATTTAGTTGACAGTGAAGAGTGCAGCAATCAACTCCAGATTTATATCAATGGTTTGGTTAAGTGGACAGAGAAGTGGAAAATGGAATTCAATCTGTAAAGGTGTGAAGAAATGCACTTGGAGTGGGGCGGTGGGGTGGGGGGAGAGACAAAGCAAGGATATACTCAGTAAATGGGAAGATATTGAGAGGGGTTGCAGAGTGAGCCTGCAGTGCATATCCACAGGTCCTTGAACGTGGCAGGACAGGTGGACAAGTTGGTTCAGAAAGCACATGGAATTAGGCAAGATATTGAATAGGAAAGCAGGGATGTAATGCTGGAATTGTACAAAACACAGGTTAGGCCACAGTGGAGTCTTGTATACAGTTCTGGTCACCCCAGTACAGAAAGGACTTAATTGCTCTGCTTTGATTGCAGAGGATATTTATAAGAATAATGCCAGGACTTGAAAATTGTAGCTATGAGGAGAGACTGAAGAGGTTAGGGTTGTTTTCCATGGAACAGAGGAGGTTAAGGAGTGATTTAATTGAGATGTACAAAATTATGAGGTGCATAGACAGGATAGACCAGAAAAACATGAGTTTCCTGATTCGGGGTCAATTACCAAGAGACACAGATTTAAGGTGATTGGTAGAAAGATTAGAGAGGCCATGAGGAAAAGCTGTTCACCCAGAGCATAGTGAGCATCTGGAATTCACTGCCTGAGTTGTTGGTTGAGGCTGAAATGCTCAATTCATTTAAAAGTTATCTGCATCTGAAGTGCTGTAGCCGGCAAGATCAGGTGTGGAAAATGGGACTAAAGTTTAATTATTAGTGTCAAAAGTAGGCTTACATTAAAATTGTAATGAAGTTACTGTGAAAGTCCCCGAGTTGCCACACTCTGGCACCTGTTCAGGTACACTGAGAGAGAGTTTAGCATGGCCAATACACTTAACTAGCATATCTTTTGGACCCTGGGAGGAAACCAGAGCACCCAGAAGAAATACACACAAAGAGAACGTGCAGAGTCTGCAGATAGTGGCCTCAGCCATGAATCAAATCTGGGTCCTTGGCACTATGGAGTGCAGAGTTAAACATTGTACCACCGTGCTGCCCATAGTGGCAAATGGGATTAAAATGAGCAGCTAGTCTCTTTTATTTCTTTTTGACCAGCACAGACATGGTGGACTGAAAGGTCACTTTTGGCACCATAACATTTCTATGGTTCTATGGTCCGAGACTTACCCTTTCTAAACTTCAAACTTAACACTGAAAGCTGTGGGGAAAAGTATAAGAAGTATGTGTGAAAGGCCACCATCTATTCTTTATGGTATTGTAATGGGAGAACAATGGAAGTATTACTCATATGGTCACCTAATCAAATCTGTATTTGGGTAACCAATATCATTTACTCCAAACAAGAGGGGGAAACCAGTCTGCCTACAAACAACTGCAGAAACAACAGCAGCAGAATAAAGCAATAATATCTAAACCTTCAGACTTGGCAATGGCATCACCATAATACCTCCATGCTTATTCCTTTTCAAGTCCACCAAAGCAGAAAATTGACAAGTAACTCACTTTGCAACAAACTGAAAATCTATCTCTTCAAGGGAGTCCTGCATTGGCCCTGATATACGACTCTGGCAATTGGTTGCACTTAGACTACCCATCAGGAATGAAAAGACATTTTTCTCTGGGCTTTCAATGCATGTTTTTTCCTAAAAAGATCCAATCATGTGAATGCCAAACTATTCTTTAGTTTATGACTAGTAAAAGTGCACTATTCTCTTCAAATATCTTTCTCATGTATGTGTGCTTGTGAACTGAGTAACCTAACATGAGACTATTAGGGTGAATGTGTGAATAAATAACCCTCTATTGATGAATTCTGTGAAAGCATATTGGTGTTTGTTCAACCTGATCACATATTCAGAGATGAAGTCACATACACAATTTCCTATTCAAAAGACACACTATTACAGGAAGAAAGAAAAGAGAATCCAAAAATGTGCAGATTAAGTTGATTGGCCATAGTAAATTGATGCTTAGGGCCCAATGGAATCATCAAGTTACACCCACTTGTGGGTGCAAAAACTTGGTAAAGTCAGGCGTGAGGCGAGTCGCGCGATTCATGACTGCCTCCACGGCCGTTCCCCCTTTACCAATGGCTGAAAATGGCTGTAATCAGGACTGCGTCCAAAACAGGTGCGACGGCAATTTAAATGCTTTTGAATGCATTTAAATTGAGTTAATGGGCTGGATGCCCAATTTTACCAACACTTCCCCCTTCACTGCCACATTCATCCGTCCAGATTCAACGTGAAACAGATATGGTCCACAAAGGTCTGATTCAGGCACTCCAGCCTCTGGGGAAGTAAGTTCAGAGCTTCCGGTGGCCCTCTGACTCAGATCGGTGGTGGTGGTGGGGGGCGGGGTAGGGACACAGGTCAGATAGATCTCTGGCGGGGTGGGCAGTGGAGAGAGGTGAGTTAGATGGCTCCCTAGTGGGGAGGGAGGGAGGGAGGGAGGTCAGGTGGCTCTCTGGCAGAGGGAGGGGAGACAGGCAGGTTAGATGGCTCTCTGGTGGGGAGGGAGGGAAGTGGGTCAGATGACTCTCTGAAAGGGGAGGGGGGAGGCAGGTCTGATGGCTCTTTGATGGGGGGGCAGGGGTGGTGGTGAGGGGTCCCCTATCTATCTGCATGTGATCAGTGGGAGGAAAGGGGCTGTCCACTGCCACTCTACATGCGATCAGTGGAGGGACAGAGTTGGGGGGAGGGGGGGCATCTGCTGCTACTGTGTGTGTGATCAGTGGGATGAAGTGGGGGTTCGCTGTCATTTTGCATGCAGTCAGTGGGAGGGAAAGGGGGGTTCTGCTGCCACTCTGTGCAATTGGTGGGAGGGGGAGGTTGGTTTGTTGCCACTCTACGTGTGATCAGTAGGCGGGGGTGGGGGCGGTGTTGGGGGAGCGGCGGGGGGATCGCGATCGGTCTGGGTAACGGGGTGTGGGGGCATAAGAGGGACAATAATGTTGTGGTGGTGGGGCAATGACTCTGGGGGCCAGGGGGAAGGCATTATCCAGCCTGGGAGCGATGTGGTAGGGGAGTGTTTTCCTTTTTTTTAACTAGGCATGTGCAGTTGACAGCTCCAATCAGAGCAGCAGTGTTTATTTGGGTGTGATAAGCCCCAACCACAAGCTTGTGCAGCACAATTCAGAATTGCTGATTTCTTTTCAGGCAGGGTGCGTATGGGGGCGCTGGAGAATGGGTCGAAAAGTCAGATCTGAAACACTCCCAGATTCAAGTCCGCGCAGCACTTAGAATCAAAATGGTGAAATCAGACTTTTAGTGTTGGGGGATTAGCAGGATAAACATATGGAGTTACAGGGATAGGGCCTGGGTGGGATTGTTGTTGGTAGAGACTTGATGGGACAAATGGCTTCCTTCTGCACTGTAGTAGTTCTATTTGTTTGGAATTTGGGTCTCATTGTTACCTGTAACACAGAAGTCTCATGACCTTATCACCAGGCATCGAACAATGTTTCCCTTTCCAGAAAATTCCTTTGTCTCACTCGGGATTTAAAGCAATATCTCACGAATGCAAACATTTTTTGTCAAGTACAGAATTTGTCACAATTGGTTGTGAAAATAAATCGTGATCACAACAGTAACTATCAGCTCATTCCAACTCTCATCCTGATAATTATGTTTATAGAAAAATAACTGCAATTTATTGATTTTTAAAGCTTTATTTAAATTTCCATTTGATAGGAGTTAATTTTAAAGCGAATTCTATGGATATTAACCATCTTGCCATGTTTATCTTGTTCATTTCCAACGTTATATAAAACATGTGTGTCATATATTTCTAAAGCAGCATTTGTTTTCTGAAACAAAGGGAAATTAAGTGTGCAGTGTAATCCCTATCAAAATCCATGAATTGGTTACATATCCGTAAACTTACTTGACATGACACGGAATCAATATATTACAGAGGAAATTTGTTGATAATAATGAAAAAGGTATAAGGTATACAATCTACCTTGCAGTCAGTCCATCATGCGTGCTTTTCCAAAGAACAATGCAAGGTATTACTTATCAGAAATGCTGACTGGCAAAGCTTTTCCCAGCAAGAAACTGAGGAAATTATTATAACTGAAAGCTTGTCATAAATCCCAGGAGCATAGAAAGTCTCCTTTCAATTTACACTACCATGAGTTGCTTGTATTGTAAAGAATATTTTTCATTCTGATCAAGAGAGCAGATGTAAAATTAAAAATATCTCTCATTCGCCTCTGCCTCCAATCACTGCCAATATTTTGACCAACAGGAGATGAATTTTAAAATTTAAATCGCAAGTGGGGAGCTCAGGCTTTCAGAGGTGGGAATTTTACAGCATGTCATGTAATAGAAGGATGTTAATTTGGGTGAAACTTGTGGCTGCTATTACTTAAAATTTAGCTGTTATCTGTTCACCCCAACATCTAAATTTAGGATGGGGATTGATTATTCTATTTTGTTGGATGATTTGAATAATGTATCAGGAAAGTTGAACAGCTGATGAAAATGTTTAAGAAAATATATAGCCAAACTGCATAAACGTTGGAAAAACTCTGCAATGCCGATATTAGCAACCATCAGTCGTATCCATCTTAGATTTATGTAAAAGACTTACATGTTTCCATCAATTGCCAATTATGTCAAACGATGTTACAGTTCAACAGGATTTAAAGCTATTCAAGTTACAACAAAATAAACAATGGAATCATAAAATTAGGGAAAAATACAGCAGAGAAGGGGAACATTTGATCCCTTGAGCCAGTTCTGGCTAAAAATGTATTACCCTTGTAGCCACTGCCACAATGGTCCTGTATTGAAGTGGTTTGTATGTCAGGCTGCAGCAGACTGCAGAGCTCTATGACATTAAGCTTTGGGCTCTGCATGATTCAGGATTTGTCCATACACAAATGTTTCACCTTGTCCACACGTTTCACCTTGTCCACTCATCTTAAAGGTGAGCGCTAACTGAACATCTGTCTGGCTTGTTGATTATGGTTTTCTTCAAAAACTCTGGGCTGCGCTGGACATAAATGAAATATCTCTAGGCAAATAGGGCGAGGTAATAATTGGAGGATAGCTTTAAGAATTTGATGGTAAATGTGCTCGTTCCAGAAGCAATAAATGGCAAAAAGCATGAAAATAGATGGAAGAACAGCAAATCCAAAACAAAGCCTTTGGTTTAAGCAAGCCATGAAGTGCTGAGGGAGCACCAAATGTGCTGCTGTTTTATGGGCATATTATTAGCCCTATGTGCAGTATACATCGAGTTAAGGCTTTAAAAGGAGTGAATAGTACCCATGCAGTATATTATTCAGAAGAAAGGTCATTTTTGACTGGACAGCTTTAAACTTCTTTGTGCAGTTTGCTAATCTCAGCTGGGAAATTTACAATCACCTTCAGCCAAAGTACTGAGTAGGTGGTCTATCTCGGTTTCTTCTTTAGGTGTCTACCATCACAGGTGCCAATCTGAAGTCAATTTGATTTACATCTCATAATATCAAGAGCAACTGAGCACACTGGATACAACTAAGTACATGGCTCTAGACAAAATCCTGACTGTGCAGTGCTCAAAGTCTATACTCCAGAACTAGCCATACTCCTTTGTTCCAATACAACAAAACACTGGCATGTAACCAATGAAATGGAACGCTGCCCAGGAGTGTCCTGTCCACAAATAGCATCCAATCAAACCAATCGTCACCCCATCAGTCTGCTCTTGATCATCAGCATAGGTGTGGCAGGTGTCACCAATAGTGCTATCAAACGTTATCAGCTCAGCAATAACCAGCTTACTGATGCTCAGTTTGGACTCATCCAGGATCATGCAACTCCAGATCACATTACAACTTCTGTCTAAGCTTAGACAAAAGAGCTGAATTTCAGAGGTGAGCTGAGGGTGGCTGTTGACATCAAGGCAGTATTTGGCCAATTCCAGCATCATGGTACCCTCGTAAAATTGAAATCAAAGAAAGTCAGACAAAACTGTCCATTGGCTGGATGATGCCAACCCTGAACATCACTGCAAGAGGTCCTCAGTGTTGTATCCCAAGTCCAACTATCTTTTGTTACTTCCCTAATTAGCTTGTTCTCCATCATAAGATCAGAAGTCATGATGTTCACTGATGATAGCATTGCTTTCAGTTATATTCACAGCTCCTCAGATTGTAAAGCACTCTGTCCATATGCAGCAAGGTCTGGACAACATTGAAAAGTGGCAAGTAATATTTATGTTACACAAGTGTCAGCCAATGCCTATTTCCTATAAAAGGGAATTTAATCACATTCCTTTATATTCAATGGCATTACTATCATTGAATGCCCCACCAAAAACCCTTTTGACCAGAAACCTAACAGGACCAGTTGCATAAATAATTTGTCAACAAGCACAGGTTACACGTTGGGACCTCTTTGCTGATACTTGGAAAAATATCATTTACTCTTTCATCTAAGCTCTCACTCAGCAGCATTGTCGGTGTTCTATAGCTATATGAGTGGATTCCATTTTTCATACTTCCAAATGTCCACACTGCTGAAATAATCAATAACATACTGGAAAATATTTCACAATTTCAGGGCTGTTGCAGTGAACATTAGGCTTATATCTGTGCATCTCTAACTTAAAGGTACAGTTACTTTTTCACAGCCCTATATATTGAACTTTGGATATAAAATTAATATGAGTTTTGTGGATCACTGCACAACTCAGACATACTTGGGCTCAGGTAGGCTTGTGAATTTCAGTTTTACCTGAGTATTGGGAACTTTTGGAATGGCAATGTCTGGAGAAAGTGACGGATATGACTGAGTCAGAGTATTAACCCTTGAGGTGAAGTTGCCCATCTTACTGCTCACACTGCTAACAAGATGAAATGCTAAATTGTAGATTTTCTGTATTTGATGTGCAATAGTAATGTCTAAGAATGTACTGTCAGCATCATTGATGTGCCAAGAAAATCTTCAACTAATCAGCTGGGTATAGTTTTCATTCAATTAAAATCTAAGACTATATTTCCACTGATAAAGTCATGGGCAACCTCACAGAATGGTCAAGCGAGAGCTCAGAAATCAATGGAGATTTAAATCATTGGATTTCCATTCAAACTGCGAGTGTAAGCTTCGCTTAAGCATTGGAATCAATAAAATTGAACAAAATTAAGATGCCTAGGATTATTGAATGTTTCTGTGGGGTAAGTGCTGTCTGCTCAACTTTCCCATATTAATAGTTATTCGGTAACACAAAACTAGAGTATTATTGAAAAAAAGAGACATTTTGTTGAAGCGTTTCATCTGTCACTGTTCAGGACAATTCATAAGAACATCAATGTCAAAGAAAACAGCAAATTCATATTCAATGAGAAGAGAGTACTCATTGAATGACAAGTGGACTCTCATTGATTGAGGTATTGCCACAGAGAATGATATGATTTGATTTATTATTGTCACATGTATTAACATTCAGTGAAAAGTACTGTTTCTTGTGCGCTATACAGATAAAACATATTGCTCAGAGGAAAGGAAACGGAAGTGTGTACAATGTAGTGTTATAGTCATAGCTAAGGTGTAGAGAAAGATCAACTTCATGCAAAGTAAGTTCATTCAAAAGTCTGACAACAGCAGGGAAGAAGCTGTTCTCTCGTCAGTTGGTACATGACTTCAGACTTTTGCATCGTTTTCCCGAAGGAAGTTTGAAAGAGAGAATGTCCAGGGTACGTGGGGCCCTTAATTATGCTGGCTGCTTTGCCGAGGTAGCGGGAAGTGTAGACAGAGTCATTGGATGGGAGGATGGTTTGCATGATGGATTGGGCATTCACAACCTTTTGTAGTTCCTTGCAGTCTTGGGCAGAGCAGGAGCCAAACCAAGCTGTTATACAGCCAGAAAAAATGCTTTTTATGGTACATCTGTAGAAGTTGGTGACAGTCGTAGCTGATACGCCAAAGTTCCTTAGTCTTCTGAGAAAATAGAGGCATTCTTGGGCTTTCTTAACTATAGTGTCAGCATGAGGAGACCAGGACAGGTTATTGATGATCTGGACACCTAAAAACTTGAAGCTCTCGACCTTTTCTACTTCATCCCTGTTGATGTAGACAGGAATAGGGCAGTGAAGGTGACTGACGTTCAACAGTTAAACATTGTTTCAAATTTAAGCTGGTAGGTTGTCCCTGATGGGTCAAAGCATTGCCCTGAGAAATGAACCAACAAATGGGTTTCACTTGATTGTGTAGCTGAAACAGGCACAATATATGCACAAATTCTTGCTGCCTGCATAGAATAGAGCCCTGTGTATTAATATATGTGGGCTGCAGTACACAAATATGTGCCACATTGTAAGTCTGACTGACAATCTGAGGATTATTTAACAAATGTTGTCCAATCGTGGAATCACATCTAATGTTGGACACTGTATTTTGAGTTTTTGCATACATGGGCTGATGGGGTATAGTCTGTACCTTGCCCTTTGTAAACAGTGGAAAGAAAATGCTGTTTAATATGATGCACCAGTCATTGTATTGTACAGATTACATACCTGGCACCAGACCAGCAATAAAATTCATAAACTTTATTACCTATTTGTGTGCTCGACAATTTGAGTAACAGGAGCTAACTTTCACACAGCTACTACTCAATGGCAACATGAGTAGCATTTGCCACTAACAGGATGTTGCTGTGAAGCCAAAAGACATTCTGCCAACACTGGATGTGACTCTGAGATTGGACAACATTTTCTAAATAACCCTCAATGTGTTAAGAATTACACTGATAACAAATTTAAGACTGTTAATCAGACTTGCAGTGTGGCACATTTCTGTGTACTGAAAGGTACATATATTAATACACAGACAGAATGACCAGGTAGACACATTGTATGTTTCAGCCAAACAAAATAAATGACAGCCATTCATTAATTTGTTCCTCAGAACAATATCTTGACAAATCAGAGTCAAGCTGCCTGGTTTAAACTTCAGTAATGCCAGGCAGTTAACTGTCAGTTGCCTCAACTAGTGCATTCTCCATGCCAACATCCCAACCAATCAGAGTCAATTTACCAACCAACCAGCACACTCTTCTCATACTGTGTATATTTGCCATTTCCCCGACATTCATATTCTTACGAATAGTCCTAATGAGTGCAAGATGAAAAGTTTTGACAAAATGTTTCTTTGCCAGCAATTCTCCATGTGAAATAATCAATGAAGAGGAGGCATAGACTGGTTAGAAAAAGTGAGCATTTAAAGATGTTTTTAGTTGCAACTGTTCGGTCAAAATTAAGTGTCTTTGTCTGAACATCTTATTCAATTCTTTCTTGCTGATTGAAAGACGACTATAGTGAAAATTAGTATTGCCTGCTCCTTCTTCAGAGGTATATGTGTCTTGATAATTGTGGTAAACTTACTGGACCTGCAACCCGAGGTTATGAGTTCAACTTTTCCTCCAAGGAATTTGACAATGTGTGGGCTGCCATGCACAATATAAAATAAACATGAAAACAACTAGATTGCTTGAAAAATGTATTACTTCATTAATAGTCTCAGGGAATGGAACCTGTCACTTGGATCTACCCTGAACTGTCTGTAATGCCACTCCAACAATAAATGATTTGTTCTTAATGCTTTCCGGAATGGGTAATAAATGAGCTTCACCCACATCCTGAGAACGAGTTTAAAAACAACACATCCCAGAGTATCTGAAGTGAATATAGCATGTCAAGATATTCAAAAGGTCTTGATATCTGACCTTCAATGGCAACCATGAAAAAAGCATTTCTCATGACTAGACATGCAGTACAACTGTTTTCACAGTCTATTCAGGTCATGATACTGCTTCCCTCTCTGTCGGATCATGATCTGCTGACAATCTCCATCACACGGACAGTGTTGCCAGTGACAATCAGGGTCACTCTACACAGCTCTCAACTCTTATACCTCTGACTTATTGCAAGCTACCTCAAGAGCAGCAACATGATGGAAGATGTAAGTAGGATAAGCAGACATTACAGGAGTGGATGTGATTGTAACAAATGTTCAGCCATTTCATAACTTATCACAATAAGGTGTAGGGCCTCTGCATTCACAATTAGCAACCAGCTACTGCTACTTGTGTATGTCATGGAATCATAAAATCACTGCAGTACAGATAAAGGTCATTCAGCCCATTGAGTTTGCACTGATTTTCTGAAAGAGCACTCTACCCAGGCCCACGTCCTCGCTCTATCCTTGTAACCCCACACAACTACCATGGCTTTTCCATCTATCCAACATAACTTTGGATTGTGGCAGAAAACAGAAGCATTTGGAAGAAACCCATGTGTTAAGGAGAAAGCATGCAAACTCCACACAGTCACCCAAAGCCAAAATCAAACCCAGGTCTCTGGTACTGTGACGCAGCAGTGCTAACCACTGTGCCACTGTGCCGTGAACTGGGAAGCTCAGATACTAGTTAACGTTTCTGAGCTACCCAGTGCATTAATGGCCATAAGTGCAAAACACAGAAGCACAAAGCACTGGCTATAAGTTATCCCCTAAAATATGTGACAACAATACTGTACCTATATGAAATGTATTTGTGTCATATTTCTTGTTAGGAGAAATTTTAGCAGCTCCATGTATTTTGCTTGGAGGCGGCAGGCCTGTATTTTTACTGCAGCGGCATAATTGCTCCTAATTGCCAGAATATTTGTTTTAATCTGGACTAATGCTGTTCTGTTATTTTAGTATTTCCTGCAGTTTTGCAGAGTGGAGTTTGAATAGGTTGACGGACAACAAAAAAAATCATGTGACTGAGTGAAGCTAGAGTTATCTAGAGACATCAAGTTTAGGGTGGCGTGATGGCACAGTGGTTAGCACTGCTGCCTTATGGCATTAAATAAACTTAATAAACTTATGATGCTGCTTGGAGTTGTTCGAGAGCAGTGCCTCTCTTTTCCTCCTTGGATTTTGAGATCTTTCTCTGGAGTTGGTTGTATGAGCACCAGAAGACGTAGGTCTGTCTGGATCTATGTGCAGAGCTGTTAAAAGGCTGGAAATCTTGCACCCACGTGAGCAAATCTGTTTTTGGTTCTGAAGAAGGATTTATGTGTGTGAGATGTTGCTTATAACTATAGAGATTGGTGGCTGTTAAGAATTATACTTTGTCATGTTTAAGTATTTCCAATTGGTAAAAAAATGCTTATTCTTTTCGTTATATTCCAACTTTGTTCTTAAATAATGTTTGTTTCGACAAAAGCTTCCTAGTGGATCAATTGAATCGTACCTAGTATGAAACACCTTAAGCTCTCCCTATTGTCAAAATCATAAAAGGATAGGGTCTAGGCTCACCTCATAAAATACCTTCTGATCTGCTCTCTAACAAATGGATGAATTATCATGGATAATCATCCTTTTAGTTGCTGCTCTTAATACAGTCACCATCAGAGGAAAATATGAACAAAGTAGATATGAAAGTGAAATTCAAGTGAATACTATAGAAGTAATATATGTATGTTTAGTGGATTTATCTCAGTTCTTTGCTGCTGTCAGCTTTTTTGCAACTATCTCAACATAGCCTTCTCACCCTTGATGATTACCCCGTGTACACAAGAGAAGTAACTGACTGCTATTTGAGAGAGGCACAAATCCCGACACGTAACTATGCTGAGCTATGAAATGGCCTCATGGTTGTTCCCAACAAATTGATTATAAACCAACTTGGAAGCTTTTATCAAAAGAAACTTGATTTAAGAACAAAGTTAGAATATAACAAAAAGAATTACTATATTTTGATGTTGATTTTATGATACAATAATTCTGGTGGTGATTGCTTATCCTGCTTATCTCCTGGCACATCTTCTGTCATTGAAGTAGTAGCAGAATTGGATGGATTATTGGATGGATTGACTGTTGCATTGATGAGGCTGTATCTTTCCTCAACATGACACCAGCCATACACTCCTTCATCATATCTACTGACCTACATGGAAGCAGAATTCAAGGCACAATGAAGTTTGTGAAGCTTTGCGTAACAGCTCGCTCCATCTGATCCTAAAATATTTCCCTGGAATGGAAAATAAAAGGTAGGTGGGAGCTGAACATAACCATAATCCTGAGTTATTCAGGTGTGTGCAAAAGCTGGCTGCATCCAGTTATCTGAGCACATAAGCTTTATTATGACACTTACAGTATCATGGGAGTGCTGCACTGTCAGCAGTGTTTTCTTTCAGATGGGACACTTCTACGCTCTGATGGTTGTACAAGTTTTTGTGGCACTATTCAGTTAAGACCTCTCCCCAATTAAATGAGTCCTAACATCAAGTCCAAACCAGACCATGATGTGCAAAATGAACATATAATAAAGGCAAAGGCAGCAATTTCTTAGATCTGTATGCAGAAGGTCCCACAAGTTTGGCAGCAGCATCCAAAAAGAAAACCCTGTAATCTTCTGGATTTGGTTCTCATTTCCAAAATAAACAACAGAGCCTGTGAGGCCAACAAAAACACACACACATGTTTAAAAACTCCGATTTAAGTAGTTTTATGACTGTAATAGGAGCAATTGCTTCAACATCACTTTGTGAGCTGATAATTTCCCGGAATCTGCCAACTAGCTAAGGATTAAGTAATTGTAATGCCCATAACAAGCTAATTTTAATATTATTTAAACAATCTGGAGCCAAATCTGGAAAACAAAAACCCTTAAAAATTTAGCTAGTTCATATGGAATAATTTAATATACAAAAGCTTATCTAATGTTTCTATTGCTTTGTCACTTTGGGAGTTGAATAGGCAGAAGGATGATGACATACGGTTAAGCAGCATCCATTCATTGCATTGCAACCAGTGTATCAAATTCATACTGCCTGCTGTTTTATCCGATTGTTGTATGCAGTCAGCACCATCTGTGCTGTTCCTAGGCTGTGCACATCAGCACTCAATACTGCAAGTGGCTAGTGTCACCTAAAGTCTTCCTGTAGTTCTTAAACGTATTGTGGCAGTAAAAGTGATAGGTGTATTTTGAATTCTGAATCTGTGCTATATAAAAAAATGGCTGCATGTGTGAGTGCCCAGGTTTTTTGTTAATGCACTGGATGCCTTGTTGCAAGAGGTGGAGTGAAGGGGAAGCATCCACTATCTGTGGGGACGCAGGAAGCCCTCCTGACATGTGCTGAGGAAGCATTGGAAACAAGTAGCAATGGAGATCCATGACAGGGGGTCTATTCTAAGGATATGAAGTACAGGATGAAGTTTAATTACCTTCCACATGGTAAGATGAACTTCAACTGGCATATCTTATCAACTATATCATTATCTTTAATAAACTGAACCCGAAAAATCTCGATCAATCCCTATTTAGCCGTAAATTCAAATGTGTTACTTCAATATCACTCATGTTGATGATCCTCATGTCCATAACTTACAGTTCACAGACACTGTCATCTAGCCGCCATGAAATCATCATCACCCAAACCTATTATCCGTCATGTAGGACACTCACTGGCCCCTTTCCTTCTTCCTTGCAGGAGAAAGAGGAGCACAGCAGGGTGTAGCAGTGGAAACTGGAGGAGGACAAGCGCATCTGCATGTTTTAATTCCCATGGTGGAGACAACGCTGACTAATAATTTGAAATAGCGTGAGGACAACCTGAGGCATATGGCAGATGAGATGGTGGTAGGCGGGGGTGGGACAAGATGAAGAGCAAGATTTAGAAGTGGACAAATGAAATAATGGAAGAAATCAAAATTAAAAATAATAAGAAGAATATAACGTAATGAAAAGGATTAGTAAGATAAAAAGAAATGAAATAAAATTTTAAAATTGGAAATGGAGGGGAGGTGGAGGAGAATATTCATGCCAGCTGCTGGGATTTTTCAGTATTTTCTGTGAACATTGTTGTTATAACGTCCAAACTTAACACGCAAAAGCGACCACTCTGATACTCATCCCTAGTACCATAGGAGAAGAAAGGTCAAAGGAGTAATGTCAGAATGTCCACAACATTCCCCAATTTGAATTGGTTTGCAGTTAAATTCAGGATGGTTAGACAGCATACAGAACTATGGAGTTTTGAGCCAAGTGCATCTGGACCAGAAAAATAGGCCATAAAAATTCACCGAGAAATTAGATTAATGGACAATATAGGCTGAACACATCAGGATTAACAGACAAAGAGCTAAAGGATTCCCAAAAGATATCGACTACATTGGAAGATTGGTTCAGAATCAGGGTAAACATTTGTATGAATTGATTACAGTTCATGTCATTTTGACAACAGCCAACATAATCCATTGAACCACTTTGTTACCAATACAGATAAGACAGTACATACTGTCATTTCTCAAATGCAAATCTAGCAAACAGACTTGTTGATTTGATAATCATATCCACTCCTATGGAATAATTTCACAAAGTTAAGCTAGACAAGCTCAATATACAGTATCAAAGAACTACTCAAGGATGGATGAAAGTACAAAGCGATCCTTGCAGGTTAACAAAGTTTCCTGACCTTTAGTACAACCTTAATTGATGATACACTCACTGGAACATCCAAACCCAGGAAGACATGTGGAAGATGTGGACTTCTGCATGTCTGGATTTCCATCAATTCGACAACCATGTGGCAGAAAGGTCCATTGGCAATGGCAGCGCATGAGGGAAAAGGCTGATTCAGCTACAAACAGCCATGCACTGATCCAAAAATATTGTATACAATGGGCACCGTCAAACAATATGAATGACCATCTGGTATCCCGCTGGAAACATAAACATGATAATGTGCATGACGAGACGAAGAGCAGTGAACACGTTTCACTCCATTGATCTCATGGTAAATATAAATTCCATCACACCAACCAAAGCATTTGTCAAGATTTAAATTATCTGCACTAAGTACTCATTATTCGCCAAGATTGACACGGGGAAATGCCATGACACTATTCCTGCAAATTCTCAGACAAGCGTCCACCGACTTGGAAGTCCACGTACTACAGCACAGTCTTTGACATTTTACGTTAAACTGATTCCATGTTCAGTCTCATTGCCCTGAAGTAGAAGTACAATCAATCCTCCTGAGTGTCACAAATGTTATGCAAAATGGAGCCTGAAAGCAATTACAGATTTACTAGTATGTCATGATCTTGCACGAATGACAATCGATGGAATCAATCAGACTTCCTAGGGTACTAATCTTTATAAAAGTTACTCTTGTCATCTTAATTCATGACATAACATCAAAATGCCCAGAATATTCCAATAATGTTGGCAGTCACAAGTGAGTGGCATCACTACACTTGCAGGAGAATGCAAGTCCATCAACTAATCACAACACTAAATGCCATCAGCTACAAGGAGAAATGGCAAAAGATTTTACACTACAGAAACTGTGTGAAATGTTGAAGAAAGGCCCGATTCAATTCAGCATGTCCACAGACACATGAGACTATTCTGACTTCATCGGGATAAGTTAGACAATTCCCAGGGAGTCATTTTTAAAGGAATGCAAGTCATCATTCCAGAATCTTCGGGATCTGATATTCTTCAACAACTTCACTCACATATGGAGATAGATCAGATCAGAAGACTCGAAAAAGATACAGTCCATTGGCTGGGTATGAACATTGACATTGAACTTGTCATCAAGAAGTACAAGACATGTCAAGAACACATGCCAAGTCAGCACAAAGAATCATTGGTTCTGAATGAAGTTCCATCTCATTGTTGCTCCACAATTGTATGCAACCTCTATCTTGTCCATGGCACTAACTTTATCAGCATTGTTGACTACTTTACCAAGTACCCCAATATAATTGCACAATACATCAAGCACAGCAGCCATGCAGGTGCTAAGCACTATTTTCAGTTTATTCGGTATGCTTAGAGAAATGATTATGATAATGATCCATAATTTACTGGTAAGCCATTTCAGAGAAGTTTAATATCAATCACACTACTACTTCTTCTCATTACCCTAGATCAAAAAGCCTAGCTGACTGAATGGTTTGCGCAGTGAAATTCTTCAGCCTCAAATGTCGACCAAGCAAAATCTACACTTTGCAATGCTAGATCTGAAATTGAAACCTTCGTATATAACTATTCCATCATGGCAGAGCTTATGTTTGCCAGACCAGCGCATACCAATTTACCTACTCTTATTCAGTCTACACTCTCAGAAATTGGAAAGCAAGTTTTAAAGCTGCAAGAGATGATAGAAACACAGAAACATAGAAAATAGAGGCTGGAAAGGCCATTCAGTCTTCGGGCTTACTCCACCATTCATTTTGATCATGGCTGATCATCAAAATCAATATCTTACTCTGCCTTCCCCACATATTCATTGCTGCTCTATTCCCAATATCTATATTTAATTTCTTCTTGAAATCACACATATTTTAGCCCTTTCTATGGTAGTGAATTCCACAAATTCACCACTCTCAGGATGAAGAAATTTCTCCTGAGCTCAGCCCTAAAATGTTTACCCCTTATCCTCAAACCACGACCCCTAGTTCAGGACTCCCTTATCATCAGGAATATTCTTTCTGAATCTACCCTGTCTAATCCTGTTAGAATTTTTTAAGTTTCTATGGGATCCCCTCTCACTCTTATAAATTCCAATGAATACAATCCCAACTGTCTTAGTTTCTCCTCATATGACAGACCTGCCATCCCAGAAATCAGCCTGGTAAACCTTTGCTGCACTCCCTCCGTGGCAAGGATATCTGTCAAGGTGACCAGGATTTGTTCAGAAACAAAGCCCTACAAAGTAAGCAATGACACAATGATGAGATTTGACTGAGGACAAATTAGATCCATTCCAGATCCTCAACCACCTTGCAGCTTTAGTGCATTGAAGGTAAGATCAAAAATGTCATCAGTGAATATGTCAAAGAATGACAATCCTATAGATTATAGTAATTAAAAAAAGTCTCCAGGCAAGGTTACTATTACATGATTTGTGCAAAGTAGCAGATGACCTCCATGCTTTAGAGATCCATGAAATGTTTGATTCTATGCACTTTATGTAATGGTAACTGATTTGATTTGATTTATTATCGTCACATGTATTGGGACACAGTAAAATATTGTTCCTTGCGAGCTATACAGACAAAACATAATGTTCATAGAGTACATAGGAGAGAAGGAAAGGAGAGGGTGCAGAATATATTGTTGCAATCGTAAGTGTAGAGAAAGATCAGCTTAATATAAGGTAGGTCCATTCAAAAGTCTAATGACAGTAGGGAAGACGCTGTTTTTCCGAGACAGTTGGAAGTGTAGATGGAGTCAATGGATGGGAGGTAGGTTTGTGTGATGGACTGGGCTACATTCACAACACTTTGTATTTTATTATGGTCTTGATCAGACCAGGAGTCATATCAAACCAATACATACAAAAAGATTTAAATGACTGACCTATCTGCCCATTGGTTTCCAGTGTTGACTAATCAGTGACTGTTTGCCAGCTCTGTGAGATGCGCATGCATTCCTGGCACATGCACAAATCCCTGTTCAAGGCTGGAGACACGCGTCTCCCACCGTGACCCAATGCTGTGGGTCGGAATGGGAGAATCGTGGCCATGGGCTTCCTTAGCATGTGATTTCCACAAGTTTGAGTAGCTTTTCAAAAGGGTGAGTGCTGTGTTAATTACACATCCTGTGTTCTTATTTGATACTTTGAGAGTTTGAGAGAGCCAGTTCTGTTTTTGTGTTCGAATGACTCTTTCAAAACATTGATTGAAAATCAGTCTAAAAGGTTCTGTTTCTTCCCACTTGAGACAGGGGTACCATTGTTTGCTTCCTTTTGTCCAATATTTAATTATCAGCTGAAAGTCCACAAAACGCTGGGACATAACAATCACTCATTTTGATTTTTTTTATTCATTTGTGGGACATGGGTGTCACGGGGTGGCCAACACTTATTGACCACCCAGTTCCTAATTGTCCGAGGGCTGTTGAGAGTCAGCCACTTGCTGTGGCTCTAGAGTCACATAGAGAGCAGACCAGGTAAGGACAGCAGATTTCCTTCCCAAAAAGACATTAGCGAACCAGATGGGTTTTTCCGACAATCAGCAATGGTTCTTAATTCCAGATATTTTATTATTGAACTCAAACTCCATCATCCGCCATGGTGGAATTCAAACCCTGGACCCCAGAACATTAGTTGAGTTTCTGGATTAATAAGCCAGAAATAATACCAATAGGCCATTGCCTCCCCATTTGAAGTTATAGTTTAGCATTCCCAATACCACCTTTTATATTTTATGAATTGAAGAAATAAGTGAGTGTCGACTTGAATTTATAGATTTATTAATTAATCGCCTGAAATTTGAAACTGTTAAACATTAAATGGGAGTATATCAATGCTTTGTGAAAGGACATGCCTGTTTAAGGACCAGTCAGGAAGAATTTAGAAGCAGGAAGGTTATACTTCTGAAATCGCCTGGAATTCTTTGAGGTGATAACTAAATTAATAATGGCCAACCAGTCGATAAAGGAATAGATTGCATGAATTAAACTTTAATTAAATTATGCCTGAATGTTATGAATTATATTTCCTTTCACAGAGCTTTGCTCAATGTGAACTCATACAGGGAATTCATCTTTAGAGGTCAGCATGCACACTGTGATTTTCTATCCATTAAAATTAATGGAGGAAAAATCACGCAAGGTATGCTGACCTTTGTGCTTGATTTCCTGATATGTGCTCCTGTCAAACAAAGATCTGTGCCAGGAATATTCATTTGCAAACCTACCTCTCAATTTACTTGGATTTTCCAAATGCACTTGATAAAATATTCACGTGTGAAACGATACAATCATCTTCCCAAGCTATTATTTGAGATTGCATTTGGAAAATGTGTGATACTGTCAAGGCCACACTGATTGTCTATATCTCACCACATTGAGAAAGTGATGCATCTTTTCCTTAAAGTGCTGAGGTCCTTGTGGTGCTGCTGCTCTAATGACTGAGCTGACTAGGTGTACTGTCAATCAGTTCTGTTTCTGGTTACTGATGGTCATTCACCTGTTACATACATGATGGGGACTTGTAGAATCATAGAATTCCTACAGTGCAGAAGAAGCCCATTGAGCCTGCACCAACAATAATTCCACCCAGGCCCTATCTCCATTAACCCACATATTTGCCCTACTAATACCATGACACTAAGGGGCAATTTAACATGGCCAATCCACCCAACATGCACAACTTTGGAATGTGGGAGGAAACCAGAGCATCCGAAGGAAACCGACACAGAACAGGGAGAACGTGCAAACTGTACACAGAGGGCGACTTGAGGCCAGAATTGAACACAGGTTCCTAGTGCTGTGAGGCAGCTATGCTAACCACTGTGCCACCGTGCCAGCCTTGATGATATGGTGGTGTTCAAAACTGATGGTCAGTACACACCACTATGTAGTGACAGTACTGCCAATCACTTGACAATCCAATTTGCATGTTATCCAGTTTCTGTTGTAAGCACATGAACTGTTTTGTCATTTGAGGAGTTATGAATGGAACCAAACATACATGAATCTTTAGTGAATAGTCCCACACCTGATGCCATGGTGGAGGGAAGGTTATTGATGAAGCTACTGAAGGTTGCTGGGGAACAATGCAGCAATGTCCTGGACTTCCATTGTTGGCCCTGACAACCATAACTATCTTCTTTTGTGTAAAGAATGAAGCCAACCACAGTAGGGATTTTCCCTGACCTCCATTTTTAGGACATCTTCATACAATACTCAGTTAAATGTTACCTCAACATCAAGAGGAGATAATTTGATCTCTCTGGCTTTTATCAACTCCATTTATGTCTGGATTAAGATTGTGATCAATACTGAATCTCGGTTGTTACGGCAGAATGCAAACTGAGAGTGAATGAGCAGATTATTGATGAGTAAGTTTCAGTTGACGGTAGAAATTATTTTCACCATTGTGAGGCAGATGATCAGGTTTATTTAGGTTAGCTTCATCTTCTTTTTGTGTAGACCATATCTGAGGAATCTTCCATTTTATCAGTTCAACACAGTGCCATCGAACATTGAACGAGTGTACTTGAACAGCTTGTCTAGGGGAATAAGTACTGCTGGTGAATAAGATATTTAGTGCTACTGCTGATATCTTGTCTCCCTTGATGTGTCCAAAGCACTTATTCACTTCTTACTGTCTCATGGAGTGAACTGAATTGGCTGGATACCGGCATATGTGAAAGGAATGAGCTCAGGAAGCAACCGTCATTTATCGCTCTACAGGTAAAATGTTTGCCTTGTCTCTTCTTGTGACATACTTATTGCCATGCTGTTGAGCTTTCTCCTTGTCCTGTAGACTGCCTGGCTGTCCAAAGTTATCAATTGAGTGGAATTGGGCTAGAGTTTTACTCCAATACCTTGGTTATGGGACTGCTTAACACCTTCTCTAAATAACAAAACAAACAAGTTAAGAGTGTGTGAAGCAATCTGTGATAATAGTGTGCCTTTAAGAAATGTATCTATATCATGTTTCTTCTGAGGGGTATGTTTAAAATTCAGCTCTGGTTACCTGGTATCAATCTGTCTACATGTGAGGCAGCTCACATGTTGAGAATGTAGGAGAATAAATGATCATAGATTAAAGAGTGTGTGCTTTAATCTGAGCCAATATATTTTTGTCCCCTGGGGTTTCAGGGTAGGCTTTAATTAGGTTGATTGCAAGAAACAGAGTCATGTGAATAGGTAGAGCTAAGCTTACAGAAGAAAACAGTTTAGTTTTCTGTTTGACCCTGAAAGAAGGAAGAAGTTTATCTCTCTCTCTCTCTCTCTAGAGGCAGCTGTTTGAATATCAGAATTCAGGTATCTCTCTATGTAGCTTTCCAAAAATGTTAAAAGGCTCTAGGCCAGCTAACAGGTAAAAACATGCATGCCTATATTGTTTACTAACTGATATTTGAAGAGGAGTTTAAGTCTATGAGGAATATTGTTTAAATTGTAACTAATCGAGATGGATTAGTAGTTAACAATTGTATGTTGTCATTTCTGATTGTTTCAATTTGTAAAAGCTAAGCTAATTAATTTGTTATAGTTTATCGTTAAACTGTATTGTTAAATAAAGTTTGCATTGATTAAAGTTCCTAGCGTGTTAGTAGAATCACACCTGGATTGAAGCACCTTATCAAGCAGAGACAAGAGATGAAATTGCTGGGCCTATAATAGAATTCTTTGTTTTCTCATTGGCCACTGGTGAGGTCCAAGAGGATTGGAAGATAGCCAATGTTGTCCCATTGTTTAAGAAGGGTAGCAAGGATAACCTAGGTAATTAAAGGCCAGTGAGGGAAACTGTTGAAGAAGATTCTTAGAGATAAGATCTAGACACATTTGGAACTGAATGGTCTTGTTAGCAAGAGATAGCATGATTTTATATGAGGAAGGTTATGTCTCACTAATTTAATTGAGTTTTTGAGGAGGTGACAAAAATTATGGACGAGAAAAGGGCTGTGAATGTTATCTACATGGACTTTAGTAAGGCATTTGACAAGGTCTCACATGGCAGGCTGGTGCAAAAGATTAAATCTCATGGGATCAGGGGTGAAGTGGCTAGATGAATTCACAACAGATTTGGCAATAAAAGACAGAGGGTATCAGTGGAAGGATGTTTTTCTGATTGGAGGTCTGTAACTAGTGGTCTTCTGCAGGGATCAGTGCTGGGACCTCTGATATTTGTAAGATGTATAAATGGCTTGGAAAGAAAATGTAGTTGGTCTGATTAGCATATTTGCTGACGATACTAAAATTATCTGAGTTGCGGATAGTGATGAAGATTGTCAGAGAATATAGTAGGATATAGATAGGTTGAAAAATTGGGCAGAGAAATGACAGATGGAATTTAATCCGAACAAATGTGAGGTGATGCATTTTGGTAGACCCAATTCAAATGAGAGCTATAAAGTAAATGGCAGAACCCAACAAGAACATAGAACACATAGAGAGATCTGACAGTACAGGTCCACGGATCCTTAAACTGAAAAGGTGGTGAAGAAAGCATATGCATGCTTGCCTTCACCAGAGGAGACATCAAATACAAAAGTTGGCAAATTATGTTACAGTTATATAGAACGTTGGTTAGGCCACATTTGGAATATTGTGTCCAATTCTAGTCAACACACAGGATACCAGATGTAGCACTAAATATCTTGCTGACCAGAAGGACGTGGGAACTACAGGCCAGTGAGCCTCACATCTGCGGTGGGTAAGTTGTTGGAAGGTATTTTGAGAGACAGGATCTACAGGCATTTAGAGATGCAAGGACTGATTAGGGACAGTCAGCATTGCTTTGCGAGTGGAAAATCATATCTCACAAATTTAATTGAGCCTTTTGAATAGGTAACCAAAAAAGTAGATGAGGCCTGTGCAGTTGATGTTGTCCACATGGACTTTAGCAAGGCCTTTGACAAGATACTGCATGGTAGGTTGTTGCATAAAGTTAAATCTCACAGGATCCGGGGTGAAGTGTCTAAATGGACACAAAATTGTCTTCTTGACAGAAGCCAGAGGGCGGTTGTAGAAAGTTGTTTTTCAAACTGGATGCCTGTGACCAGCGGTGTGCCTCAGGGATCAGCGCTGGGTCCACTGTTATTTGTCATTTATATTAATGATTTGGGTGAGAATGTAGGGGGCATGGTTAGTAAGTTTGCAGATGACGCCAAGATTGGTGGCATAATGGACAGTGAAGAAAGTTATCTCCAATTCCAACGGGATCTTGATCAATTGGACCAGTGAGCTGATGAGTGGCAGATGGAGTTTAATTTAGATAAATGTGTGGTGATGCATTTTGGTAGATTGAACCAGGGCAGGACTTACTCAGTTAATGATAGGGTGTTGGGGAGAGTTACAGAACAAAAGATCTAGTGGTACATGTTCATAGCTCCTTGAAAGTGGAGTCACAAGTGGACAGTGTGGCGAAGAAGGCATTTAGCATGCTTGGTTTCATCGGTCAGAACATTGAATGCAGGAGTTGGGACGTCTTGTTGAAGTCATACAAGACATTGGTAAGGTCACACTTGGAATACTATGTGCAATTCTGGTCACCTTATTATAGAAAGGATATTATTAAACTCAAAAGAGCGCAGAAAAGATTGACTAGGATATTACCTGGACTTGATGGATTGAGTTATAAGGAGAGGCTGAATAGACTGGACTTTTTTCTCTGGAGTGTAGGGGGCTGGGGGGTGACCTTATAGGGGTCTATAAAATAACTAGGGGCATAGACAAGGTATATAGTCAATATCTTTTCCCAAAGATAGGGGAGTCTAAAACTAGAGGACATAGGTTTAAGGTGAGAGGGGAGAGATACAAAAGTGTCCAGAGGGACAATTGTTTCACACAGAGGGTGGTGAATGTCTGGAACAAGTTGCCAGATGTAGTGGTAGAGGTGGATACAATTTTATGTTTTAAAAAGCATTTAGATAGTTACACGGGTACAATGGGTATCGATGGAAATGGGCCATATGTGGGCAATTGGGATCAGCTTAGGGGTTTCAAAAAAAAGGGCAACATGGACAAGTTGGGCTGAAGGGCCTGTTTCCATGCTGTAAACCTCTATGACTCTATAGAGTCTTGGAGAGAATACATAAATGTTTGCTAGGATGTTGCCTGGTATGGAGAGTAATAGCTATGAACAGAGATTGAACAAAGTCTGAGGGATGACTTGATAGAAGTTTATAAAATTATGAGGGGTATGGATTGGGTGAACATTGGAAGCTTTTTTCACAGGGCAGAAATGATAATTGCAAGGGGGCATAAGTTCAAGGTAAGGGTGGAAAAGTTCAGTGGAGATATGAGGGGAAAGTTTTTACACAGGAAGTGTTGGGAGCCTGGAATGCACTGCTAAGTAAAGTGGTTGAGGCAGATTCGTTAGCGATATTTAAGACTTATCTGGATAGACATATGAACGGACGGGGAGTAGAGGGATGTATGCAATTGGTCTAGGTAGGACAATGTGATCAGTGCAGGCTAGGAGGGCCAAAGGACCTGTTCCTGTGCTGTATTGCTCTTTGCTCTTATCCTCACACAAATGCCAAAATGGAAAAAAATTCTTGGGGTCTAGCGCACTTAGTAAGGTATCTTGGCGTTTCTTATCTGGTTTCCAGCAAGTCTCACAATCGTGCATTCACTAGTTTTACAACAATAATAATAGCTTTATGGTTTTTAAAAAATACCAAAATGTAAGTAAACGTTTTAACAAATCGAACATTTAAAGGGATAATATTTTCTTCTCCTGGACTTGCCTAAGGGGGCCACAAAGAGGCAGAATAAGTATGGAGGATTCCATGCTCTTAGCAGACTCAATTTGATTTTCCATCCATTTATTTGAACAGATGTAAGTCAAGCTGGAAATAGTAAATTGATAATGGAAACCATCTAATTTTCTATTTGCTAATTTAAATGGATGGGAAATGGGCTGTGTTACCGATATGCAATTGTCTCTTGCTGTGCACCTTCCAGCAAATATTTTATGTCCCAATCGTAAAAAGCAAATCTAGTCCTTTTCTTTATCTTCTACTTCTTTATTCCTTTTTTTCTTTTCCCTACTGCTTCATTCCAAATTCCATTCTGCAATTTTAACAGTTTTAAAATAAAATGTCTCCATTTAAGGCGAAGGTGAGGATGACATTTTCTCTCAAAGACTCATTAGTGTTTGAAAATCTCTTCGCCAGTGAGCACTGGGGTGTAGGGGAGGGAGCATTGAATATATTCAAAACTAAATAGCACAGATTTTTGATCCAAAATGTGTTTTTTTTTGGTGTGGGGAGGGTGGTGGGGCAGGAGAGTGGGGGAAGGCAGTCAAAAAAGTGGATTTAAGACCATGGTTAGGTTAGTAATGATTATTCAAGTCAGAGCCAGTGGATGCCAAAAGGTCCAATCCTGTCCCGATTTCTCCTGTCCTTATGTAACCTAAGGAGTGGCACGACGATACTGTGGTTAGCTCTGCTGCCTCACAGCGCCAGGGACCTGGGTTCAATTCTGGCCTCAGGTCACTGTCTATGTGGAGTTTGTGCATTCTCCCTGTGTCTGCATGGATTTCCTCCAGGTGCTCCGGTTTCCTCCCACAGTCCAAAAATATGCAGGTTAGATGGGTTGGCCATGGTAACTGCACAGGTTTGCACAGGGTCACAGGGATTGGACAGGTACATATATTACCTGGGGCAAGGAGGGCTGGTCAGGCAGTCCCCATCACTGCCCCCTGGCATCCAGTACTTTCTGTGACACTGTTGCCCTGGCACTGCCCCCAGTCGGGTGGGGAATTCCATGTCCCAGGGATCCTGTGTTGGGGTGGGTGAGTTTCCTATGGGGAGTCGGGGGGTGGGGGGAGAGGATGCATGTGCGTGGGGTGGGGTATGTATTTTGTGGGTTCTCTGTCTCTGTGGGGGTGAGGAGATCTTATTTTTTATTTCAACCACATCCCACTCTGCCCTGCCAGTTTGATGGCATGAGACATTCTTCTTGCATTTTTTTTTCAAACTAATTGCTGGACAAAATGGAGAGAAAAGCCAGCTGTGCAGCTGGTGAGTTGCACACTAATTTCCCCATCCATTGAAGAGTACATTTGAACAAACAGAAGAAACAATGGCTGGAATTCTCCAGTCATTCATGCCCCATCATTGCTGCCAGCAAGAATGGAGTATTTGGTGCTCTGCCAAATCTCCATTCACAGCAGCGGGGCTGGAGAATCCCAGCTGTGGACAAGGCCGGAGAATCCACTTTACTATCCTGCAAGACAATGCTGATTCATAGGAAATTTTACCTTTCTGATAATGCAAACTACATTACACGGGAAAGGCAAAAATTAATCTCGCAGCACAACTTCAGGTGTATTTTAGGTAATATTTTCTGACTGCAACCAAAACAACAACAATCTCTGTTGTGTCTTTAATGTAGTAAAATATTCTAAAGTGCCTTTCAGGCAAGTAGTGAAATAAAAGATGCCAGCCATACTGACGCCAAAGGCCGGATTTCCAATGATCAGGATCTGAGAGTCTAAAAACTGTCTGAATCAGCTCCACTTCTCACATTAAACACTCAAATGTTATGCTGGACAAGTTAATTAATCTGTGTAATAGCGAGGGTTAAGGACAAATGAACTAACTTGGCAGGAAAATAGCTTGGCAATAAATGATTATACACAGATAAAATATAATCTGCCTGGATGACAGCAATGCATGAAACTCAGTATTCTGACTCTTCTGCTGTTCACATTACTCAGAAGGGTGATAAAGGTATGATTTACAGTATTATAAAATTTACTGGAAAAGCAAGCCATGTGGAGAGGTTACCATTATAAAAGCCATTCAAGAGGATCTGGATTAATTAAACAAATGGATAATAGAATATTAGATAGATTTAAATGTGGTTTAATGTCAGCTGATAGTTACTGGAGCAGGACATCTTTCTAAAAAATATCTAATGGTGGAACTGAAGGAATGGTTCTTTCAAACCCAAACATGCTTGGGTTTAAAGGGGCAAAAGTGGTAAAATTTTCAGGCTGACAATCTCAGTCTTATTTTAAGACTGCCTTGTGCTATTAGACAAAACCCACGTTACAACATCAAATGTTACCTTTCATGTGATAATGAAGCTTAAATTGTGAAGAGGGATAGGACAAAATGAATCCCTTACTTCAGATGATGGTGTGTTCCATATCACTTTAGAAGAGAAATTGTCATGACAATATGCCTGGACCTAGGAATCTGGATGGCAGAGGATCCAACGTTCTTTCCATCAGATGACTGATCAGGAACTGGATTGGGGCAGAGCAGTAACACAGTGATTAGCATTGCTGCCTCATGGCTCCAGGGACCCAGGTTTGATTCCGGTCTTGAGTAAGTCTGTGTGGAGTTTGCATATTCTCCCTGCATCTGCATGAATTTCCTTCGGGTGCTCTGGTTTCTTCCCAGTTTTTTGTTTATTTATCGGCATAACAAGTAGGTTTACATTAACACTGCAATTACGCTATTGTGAAAATCTCCTAGTCGACACACTCCTGCGCCTGTTTGGGTATATACACTGGGGGAGAATTTAGCATGGCCAATGCACCTAACCAGTGGATTTCAGGAGGAAACCGGAGCACCTGGAGAAAACCATGCAGACATAGGGAGAACATGCAAACTCCGCACAGACAGTGACCCAAGCTAGGAATCGAACCCAGATCCCTGGCGCTGTGAGGCAGCAGTGCTAACCATTGTGCCATTGTGTTGCCACAATCCAAAGATGTGCAGGTCAGGTGGATTGACCATAGAAAATTCCTGCAGGGGTTTTGGTGAATATGCGGGGGGAGGAGGGGAGGGTGCTGGGTAAAGAGAGTCAGTGCAAACTTCATGGGCTGAATGGCTCCCTTCTGCAATCTAGGAATTCTATGGATTATGTGGAATCTGGAATCTCTTTCACTCTTATCACCTGCCATTGGTGTATGCTGAAAGGATTTTCCAGGGCCACACTTTACCTATTTGACTGTATTATAAATCAACCTTCCTTGCCCATCAAGTCTTGGAATGGGGCTTGAATCCTGAGCTTCCAGTTCAGACACGGGGTCACTATACATTGTGCCACAGCTCCTTGTTTCGGGTAAAGGAGTGCAAGTGTCAGTTTGGGCAAGTTATTTCTCCAGGATACCTCTGTAAACGAATGAAATAGCTTAAAGGACAGAGAAGGATGGGGCAAAATGAACCACTTTAATTGTAGTAAGCGTGAAGAATTTGCTCAATCAGGCAAACTAATTTCATTGAGATATAACCCATTTGTTCCATTATGTTGACAACATTGAAATGCTTCTCTTAAAGGGGTAAACAACTGAAGACAGTTTGGCCAAACAAAACTGATTTTTCTCTGGTTCATTTTTCAATTTAGCCAGTTGAAATACAGGATTAGGTAAGCTGAGATCCACAGAAACACTGTCAAATGCCTCTTTTTTACATTAAATGATTCCAATTTAAAGTGAACTTTGGGCTTTGGCTAATAATATAAAAAACTGTCTTGTCAACTCTCAGGTCAAGCATGTCTTACCCAACAGACTGGTAGTTAGTTCGGGTCACACAAGTGCCTCCCCCTAAAGCGGAAATAATACTAAAGTTAAGAGAAGGATCAAACAAATTATATGATTCTATTTTGCAATTGATGAATGCAAAATGAAAAAGAAAAATAGAGGTTGTCATTACTGTCTACTTAAAAAAAATCAGTTATTGTGACATGGCTGTTCGAGAGTGGCCTGCATGAAGGGAACTAGACTAACAGAAAATAAAACAAGCTATGGTCTATGTGGGCTATTAGGAAAGTCACATTCAGATTGTTTCAGTAACTATTGACATCAGAAGGACATCACTACAAAGAAGAAGAAGCAGCAAAGAATAATAGAAAAATCACTCTGGAGTTTACAGCTTCGAGTAATGAGCAGGAGCTGAGCAAGTTGAAAATCTTTTTTGTGAGAAAAGAAATGAATTCCTGATTTGACCAGGAGGAAAGTTACTAAAGACAAGTTTTCCTTGAAGTCTAAGAGATGAAAGGATAAAAGTGTTAGTTTTGTATATTTGTAGTGAGGGTCTGACTTACAAGTTAATAGGTTGGATGTGAAATTTGCATTGTGTGATAAGTGAGGAAATTGTTTTTCAGCTGTTGAATTTCAAAAGAGAGTTCAGAGGCGACAGGAATATTTGCATCTTACAGGAGTTTCATGAGGCAAGACATATTAAATTTTATTGATCCAAAATAAAAAAAATACAGATTTTTATATTTGGAAAAGTTGAATTCAAAGATGCGTTCAAGGACAATGTAATGTGGGATGAAAGGGGAAAACTCATTTAAGAAAAGGGACATTTAACTGAAACAAAAACATGAAATGCTGAAAAATCTCAGCAGGTCTGACAGCATCCATGGAGAGAGAATAAAGCCAATGTTTTGAGTCTTTGATGGCCTTTCATCAGAGCTGAGAGCAAAGAAAGTAAGACGAGATGCATATTACGAAGGTGGGGGAAGAGAGCTGTAATTGGACAAAGGAAATGTAAGTGGTGATGATGAAGTCTGAGAAAGGTGCTAAAAGTGTCCATTAAGTGATCAGAATGTGAAAACGGCAGAACAGAAGTACAGATTGTTTAGAACTTTTTGAGGAATGTGGCAGTTTCCTGAAGGGGGGAATGGATAGGTAGGTGAGGAGGAGGAGGGGAGTGGAGGGCGGGGGGAGGCTGGTTGGAAACAAGATAGAGAGTGAGATAGGAGAAGTGGAAAAATAGAAGTAAGAGTGAAAGGTGATAAAAATGGATGAATGAGAAGAAAATAAATGGAATTTTAGAAAAATAGAAATAGGGTGAAAGTGGAGGGGAGAGTTAATGCTAATGATACTTAAATGAGTTGTGTTTACATGGAGAGTAACTTGAAAACTCACTCCTTTGTGTGGGATGCTAAGAAAGTGTGAAAGCTTTGAATTGGAAATGGACAACTGATGTTAAGTCAGCAGAGTGTTTGTTGTAGGAAGCAATTTGTCTCTTTGGGATTCCACATCAGATTATAAGTGTCAGAAAAGTTGTGAGATGTGCCTTTATTGAAGTGACAGTAAATATTTGACTTGGGTAATATTTACTGGACTTTTATAGTAAAGAACCTATAAAGGGTTTTTGTCAGAAAGGTGTGTATATTCTTTGGGGTTGCTCTGTAAAATTGTTTTAAGCATGTAACTTTTTATCTTGTGTGCTTACATTTTTTGAGGGCAATAGATTTTTCTCTTCATTTTCACAATAAAATAGTTTATGATCAGAGAGGCAGACTTCACTCTCGGGTCTGCCTTAATCAACAATAGCAATTATGAAAATGTGATGAAACAAATGAACATTTCTTCATAGAGGGAGGGGCTATCGGAAAATGGCACAGAAAAGGAATTGAGGCCAGCATAGATCAGTCATGATCATATCGAATGGTGGGACAGGCTTAAAGGCCCTGGTGACCTGATCCTGTTTCTAGTTCTTGTGTTCTTGCGTTTGTTGACTAAATCTTTCGCCTGAGCCCTGACACAGCAAATCTCAAAACCCAGCAGCTCAGACCTATCTGATAATTCTTATTCACTGGTTTATCCTGCCTGAACGTTCTGGGCCTGGTAAGTTTTAAAAAGGCTGTTTTTAGTCCTGCTACTTCATTGTGAATTAACTAAATCAGAACAGCAAGATCTATTCTTGGATCAACAACTCGAGTCTTTACATGGAGTCACTTTGTGATACATTCCTAATCCATCTCACAAGAATAAAAGTTTACCTTCACCCAATGACGTAAGTAAATAGTTAATAACACACGATTCCCTCTCCCTACTTCACCTCCTCCTTCGCTATGTTGTCCTTCTTCTGGTCGCCAGCAGTCCTCAGTCAAATGCTCCTACTTTCTCAACTCCAAATATATTAATGTTCCACGTTTGTTGCCCTCTTTTTCTTCCACTATTTCTCTTCAGCAATGTTATCTGCAGTTGAAGAGCTATTTCACACACGTTAGACTGATCAAATCCAGCTCAAGTGACCCCTATAAACCCATTTCATTGTAAACCATTCCTCAAATGGATACAGACCGGAATTCTCTGACCTTTCATGACCTGCCGCTGCTGCCAGCAATAGTGGAGAATTTGGCATTCAGCCAAATCTCCGCTCATTGCAGGGGAATGGGAGAATCCTGGCTCCGGGCGACGTCAGATAATCCGGTTCATTGTTGAGTAGTAATCCGAAGGATAGAAATCCATCATTATCAGAAGATTTTGAGATTTGGATCAGAAAAATGAAAATAAGATTTAATAGTGGATTTTAAAATCATAACAAGTTTTGATGCAGTAAGTAGTGAAAGACTATTGCCTCTTTTTGGAACACCAAAGAGAATTTAAAGGGATAACCACACCAGAAGTATGCAGAAGACCCAAAAAATCTCAACTCTTATATGAATCTTTGGCAGGAATTTTCCAGCCCTACCCAGTGGTGGGATTTTCCAGTCATGGAATCCCTACAATGCAGAAGGGGGCCATTCAACCCATTGAATCTGCAGCAACTCTCCAACAAAGTATCTCTCCCAGCCCCTTACCTATCCCTATAACAACACATATTTATCCTGCTAATCCCCATAATCTTCCTGCTGAAGTAAATGATCGTTTGGCTGGCTCATGTCATCTACGGAGAGGAAGCATGTTATGGTGTGGCTAAAACAGTGCTCAGGCCAAAAGAGCGCAGCACAGTGGCTTAGAGGTTAGCACTGCTACCTCTCAGAGCCAAGGGCCTAGGTTCAAATCCAGACTTGGGTCACTGTCTGTATGAAGTTTGCACATTCTCCTTGTGTCTGCATGGGTTTCTTCCCACAGTCCAAAGGTATGCGGGTTAATTTGATTGGCCATGCTAAATTGACTCTCGTGTCAGGGGATTAGCAGGGTAAGCATGTGGGACTGTGGGAGTGGGGCCTCGGTGGGATTGTGGTCAGTGCAGCCTCCATGGGCTGAGTGGCCTTCTTCTGCACTGTAGGGATTTTATGATTCTGTCCTCTGAAATAGTGCTCAGAGCAAAATCGTGTTCTCTGAAACAATACTCAGACCAAGTGGTTAATCTTTTAATTTCTGATAACTAGCTGACTGAAGTATTTGGTGTCTATATGGGTGTAAAGAAAAATTTGTTGAGAAGTTTGATTTGCAAAATAAGTAACTGTGTGCATTGTTGTTTTAATATATTTAACATAACTAAGATAGGGTGTAGTCATTTGTACTCATGTTCTTTGGTTTTTGTGTAATACAATTCTTTTGTTTTAAACTGTGAACCTTGTGCCTTTATTCTGACTGCATGTAGTGTTAATTGCAATGAGGCGTTAGTGAATCTCGGTGTGTGTCTTGCGTCATGTCCACCTGAAATAACTCTGATTTCCATTTGTGCAACATCCCTCTCAAACAGAGAACATCTTGTTGTGTAGGCGTGTACCACACCCACTGTGCAGCATAGAGACAAGGTCAGCAAAATACAAATTCATTCATTCAATTTAGTTGAGATTGCAGGTTTTGACCAGCTGATGACTTCTGGCCTCTGCCACAAACTTCTACCCCATTCTCAGAGTTTGCTTGCACATTAATATTAGATCCTTCGACACAAAAACCTTTGTCACAGTTTACAAATCCATTCCATCCCTTCCACCTTCCTTAGATCTTTCCTGAACCACTCTGTCCTACTCCGCTATTAAACCTTTCATTATAGCCTATCTTGTGGCATACTTGTTCCTATCAATTAACCTTTCTTATTGAATTTGTTATTTATTTTGACTTTATGAAGAATGCTGTCATGTTTACGACACTAAAGGCACAATTCATGTGTGAGAGATTTTGTTGCTGGTTACAAGTTAAAAGTGATACAGCTGAGAACCTTGACATGTTGGTGACAATGTAATTGGTGATTTCTGAAACTATTTAGTAGGTCAGGCAACTTCCCAGGTCAATAATATTTTGTCAGAGCCATACTTAGGAGTGGGATTGATGGTTGCATGAAAATCATAGTTAAAGATGATGACATTCTCCATGCATTTTTGTTGAGCTGAAAAAGGGAGATGTCAATGTTGAAAAACAACTGTCTAAGAGTTATAAGATAAGAAATGTTCTGACATTTTGCTTGATTCTCTTTGGGGTATCAGAGAATGTTCTACAGAACTAAATAAATGAGATGGAATGGATAGCTTCCTTCAGTACACTGGGAGGGTCATCACGTCAGCACAGTTTGACCATTGCAGTGCTCAACGTGTGGTGGTGGAGGGTCTTTAATTCTATGTAAATAGTATTAAAGACCCTAGGCTTATACCAGAGATGAGAGGGTTGAACTATGAAGAGAGGCTGAATAGACTGGGTTTGTACATGTTGGAGTTTAGAAGGATGAGGGGGGGATCTTATAGAGACGTATAAGATAATGAAGGGGATGGATAGGGTAGAGGTAGAGAGATTCTTCCCGCTCAGAAAGGACATCAGGACTCGAGGGCACAGCCTCAGGATAAGGGGGGGCGGAGGGGGGAGCAGTTTAGAACGGAGTTGAGGAGGAACTTCTTCACTCAAAGGGTGGTGAATCTCTGGAATTCTCTGCCCGTTGATGTGGTAGAGGCTACCTCACTAAATATATTTAAGACACAGGTGGATAGGTTTTTGGTAGGCAAGGGAATTAAGGGTTATGAGGAGGAAGCGGGAAAGTGGAACTGAGCCACTTCAGATCAGCCGTGATCTTATTGAATGGCGGGGAAGGCTCGAAGGGCTAGATGGCCTACTCCTGCTTCTATTTCTGATGTTCTTATGTAAATACATTAATATGCATTTAAATCAGGCTCACCCCTGATTCCTGACTTCCAGAGTTTCACCGAACCTTGAGTACCTGTTGCCATTCCTGCACACAGCCAGCTTGTGCTCAAGATTAGCCCCAAGATGTGTCTATTGAGAAAAGTCTAATAAACTCAGCAGGATCAATATTCAGTTCAGTTATCATAGACTCTATTAATTATAATGGATGGGCTATTGATGCCATATACCTGCAGTCCAGATATGTTCTCTCAGGTGTGCTGAAGGCAGCAATCTATCCTATCTCATTTATTTAGTTCTGTCGAACATTCTCTGATTCCCCAAAGATAATCAAGCAAAATGTCAAAACATTTTTTATCTTATAACTCTTCGACAGTTAGTTTTCACCATTGACAGTTCCCTTGTTCAGCATAGCAAAATAATGTAATCATTTTTAACTAGGTTTTTGATACATCCATCAATCCCACTCTTATCCATGGTTCTGACAAAATATAATTGATCAGAGGAGTTGTTTGACCTGCTGAAGGCAAGGATAGATGAATTTTAAGACAAGGATAGATACATTTTTGAAGGGTAAAGGAATTAAGGGTTATGGTGAGTGGGAAGGTAAGTGGAGCTGAGTTCACACAAAGATTAGCTGTGATCTTATTGAATGGCGGAGCAGGCTCAATGGGCCAAATGGCCCACTCCTACTCCTAATTCATATGTTCTTATGTTCTGAACATTTTCAGAAATAGGATAGATTGAGTCCCTCAGCTGTGACTCAGCCATCGCTTGCAGCCTATCACTCATGGTGAGGATTTCCTACCCCAGACTGTTCCTATCATTAGAGGCAGTGGGCGGGACCTAATTCACCAGACACCTCAAATCAGAGCCACAAACTGCGCATGTGCAGGAAAAGTGAAAAAAAAAACAGCTCTTCTGGCAGAAATTCTCCCCCACCCTCCCATGCAGCCTTTTCCTCCCTCCCACAGACATCGGAGACTCCCTCTGCAATATTACTGACTTCCTTACCCCCCCCCGACAAAAACCTCAAGGGTGGATGGACAGGCAGACAGCGCAGGAAGAAATGGCCTCCAAGAAGACAGCTGCCCATTTTTTGGATGCAGATCTGGCCAGGTTGCTGGAGACAGTGGAGGCAAGGCGGGATACCCTCTTCCTCCCAACAGGATGCTATCCCAGAGGAATAGCATCCCACTTCCCACTGCAGATGCCACTCTTGCATTGTTGGCCTGGGAACCGTGTAAGAGAGGCAATAGCTGGTCCACCTGAAAGCTCTGGGACTCCTCCCAATATCCTCACAATTGGTCCAGTGTGGCCAACAGCATCTCCTGCAGCTGACAAGAAATGATCACAGCATGAAGCCTGGGGCCAACCTCACCTTAAGCAGGCCTCCACATGCCAGACGTCTCGGACGTTACCTCATCAGCAGACATGTCGTGGGCACCAGAGAGTGACTCAGATGTCTCACTGATGCGAGAGTCTCTGGGGTGGTGAACGATGAGGTGGAAGCTGATGCAAAACTGGTGCTGGCCTCAGAAGCCCCTTCATCCACTTCTTCCAAGGAGTCTTACAAAGAACAAAGAACAAAGAACAACCCAGCATGGGAAACAGGCCCTTCGGCCCAACGAGCCCGCGCCGCCGCATCACCCTACACCTATTCTACCCTGCGTGTCTACGAATGGAACCCCTAACTTAGCCAGATTCAGGGGAGAATAGTGTCAATTTGGTAAAACCAGTAAGCCAAAGAGCACATCTTTGGGGTGTGGGAGGAAACCAGAGCGCCCGGAGGAAACCCACGCAACCACAGGGAGAATGCGCAAACTCCCACAGACACAGGCCCAAATCCATGTTTCTGCACAGCTAGCAGTGCTAGTCACCGAGCTGTTGCGGCGCTTTTTTTCTTTTTTTGCATGGTTGGCGCAGGCTTGGAGGGTCGAAGGTGTGTTCCCGTGCTGTAATTTTCCTTGTCATTTGTTCTCTACTTTTCCCAAGAGGCTAGCCTGTCGAGTGCCTTCCTGTTTCTCGATTAGCAGAAACTGTTGACAGGGCCCACTACAAATATGTTTGAACCAAGACTTAATAACTCTAGTCAACACAAACTGAACATCACTGAGCAGTCATTTGGAAAAAAAAATGTTTGCATGGGTTTCACACTGCCTCTGTGGTGGGTTGATTCTGATTCATCTGCGTTGGTATCAGCTGAGCAGTTCAATTAGCTTGTATTCAGGCTAGCCTGGACCTGGTTGCAATTGATGCAGTGACGCAGCTTACCAGCAGCATATCCAAGACCCCCCTGATGCACTTATTTAGGAAGACCTATGAGATGTCACAAATGTCACTTGTAAAACCCTGAAAGGAGCTACTGGCATAGAAATTTAGAGGGGCCGTGACCTTTATGGTGACAGTGAGTAGTCTCCAAATCCTATAGGCGCCAACTCTTAGAAAACCTAACAAAGATGGGTGACTGTGTTTCTGGACATCTGGAGTCACCTTCTGCATTAGTCTTCTGAGCTTTCAAGGGCAGGATGGGTGGGAGCAGCAGTGGTGGGCCGCAAAGCCAGATGACCCAGGCATGGTGAGGTCTCTCATTGTATCACAGGTCACAAGGTGAAGTACAAGGAAGGGAAAGGAATCTGGGCTGCATGCAGCTTATTTGAGATTTCCCCAACAAATGGAGTATTGACATGTTCCATGCTCCAACAATGCTTTCAATAATGGTTTGCATCCCCTCCGCTCCCGCGAGCTCCAGTGCCTGCTCCTCTAAGGGGGAAGGGCTTGGAACTCAGGTACATTGTCCCCTGTCTTTGCCGTGTCCTGGCAATTATGGGTATTCTTCTCCTGTGGGGACAAAAGAAACCATGTAAAACTGATGGCACGGGTCCTGCTGGGTTTAAGGGGGTGGACCTCAGAAGGCAAGGGTTGTCATATTTTTGGGGGAGAGGAAGGGAGGTGTTTGGGGATCAGGGGCTGGAAACATGCAGATTGCTGGGGTGGGGGGATCTGCAGGTCTTTTAAGGGAAAGATGATAGATGTGGTTAAACACTCACCCTTGCTGCCCGGATGAGTTCATTCAATTTTTTGTGGCACTGCTTCCCCGTTCTTCTGGCCAGCGCCCTGGCACTTTTGCATGCTGCCACCCCTTCCCTCACCCCCAGGCACTTACATCCTTTCCTCTGGGATAGCATCCTGCCGGGAGGAAGAGGGTGTTCCGCTTTGTCTCCACTGTCTCCAGCAACTTGGTCAGATCTGCATCCAAAAAATGGGGAGGCCATTTCTTCCTGCACTGTCTGCCTGTCTGTTCGTCCTTGAGGTCTTTATGGGTGGGGGGGGTGTAAGGAGGTCAGTAATGTTGCAGAGGGGGTCTCCGATGTCTGTGGGGGGGAGGGGGAGGCTGCATCTGGCCGAGGGAGGGTGGGAGGGGAAGGGTTTCTGCCTGAAGAGCTGCTTTTTTTTTTCGCTTTTTCTGCACATGTGCAGTTTGTGGCTCTGATCTGAGCTGTCTGGTGAATTAGGTCCTGCCCATTGCCTCTAGTGATAGAAACAGTCTGGCCCTCTTTTTCGAAAGCTGATTGTATAAGATTGGGTGTGAAAAACTTGCCTGAGAAACGGATCAGGAGCTCTCTCATTTTCACACCAGCTGGACACTGAGAAACAATCTCGTAAAATTCTGCCCATTGTGCAAGGCAAAATGAATTAATTTCAATCAATGGATTGTTTTTGGCAAACTTTGAAACGTGATAATCTTCTACCTTTTTGTGGAGTCTAAGACAGGGCAGAAACCAAAAGCATTGATGGGACAATTTAGGGGGGAACACATAGGCAAAACACAAAGATGCCAGTCATTAAAGTTTCCCTAAGGGTGGGACATTTTGGAAAGGGAGAGATTGTGGCATCATGGGAATCATTCAACCTGTACTCCTTCATATCGAATGCCAGAGGGGATCAATGCTACAGTGGAATGCTGAGGAATGCTGCATAGCAACAAGTATGTGGCAACTTGCATCTGCAACACAGGGCTGTGTGCCCTTTAAATATGGTGCCACCTCCTGCATGTAGATTAGGTGATATGAGCTTCCTATGTCAGAGCTACCTCCACCATATGATCTATCAGCCAACATGTGTCAGCCAAGTTTAAGATAAAGGCAAATTACTGTGGATGTCTGAAACAAAAACAGAAAATGCTGGAAATTCTCTGCAGGTCTGACAGCATCTGTGGAGAGAGAATAGAGCTAATGTATCGAGTCTGGATGACCCTTCGTCAGAGCTTACATTATCTCATCCATATTCAAATTCAGATGGCAGAATCCTCCCCACTCCAGATTCTCAACTACTTCTGGGCCTGCTGACAAAGGCAGCAACAGTTAGATTAAATCCAACGCCAGGTATCAGCACTACAAAATATTCTGCAATTCAATGTGATACTAAATTCCAGAGTGATTAACAATACAACTTGTTTTTTAGCCTTAGAGTATGAAATTACAATGTCTTTAAGTATTGAGTACGTGATAAAAATCCACTGTATCAGGTAAAATGGATTAAATGCAATTGAGCAACTTAATCTTGAAGGAGCAAATGTTTATGAAATTCAGGGATGCCAATTAAATCTGCATAAATTTCCACAAATAAAATTTTGAAGCTATTGACAGGTTAATCTGCATCAGGAATCTGCGTAATGCACATAAATAAGCCAGCACCAAAAGGCCGAAAATAATAACTGAACAGGATATTCCCTTGTGCAGAATGCAATAGATTTTCTGCCATTATTGATAATTTTTCAAGCTTTACAGATCATAAATAATGTAGGCAATGCCACCAATTAGAGTCAGTAAGCTAGCTTTCTGCTACAGGCTTCTGGTGATGCAAGCTCCATATCTCCGAGTCAATGCCAAAAGATTAACTAAATAAAGCTGAAGAATTCTGTGGCTAAGGGTAGCTAAAAGCTGGATAACTCATTTGTGTTATTTTCCACATTTTGTCTCTACTATCTTCGAAAATAACAAAATTAGATAAATGGCTTAAGGGAAATAACTTTCTATACCAACAGAAAATAAATGTTTATGTAAAATTATGGAGCAAAGAGCAAATATTTGCACACTAGACGTATTATACACTGAATTATCATAATTAAGGGTAGAGTGTAGCCCTTCTATGACTTCTTTCCTGAAAGAGGCATCACTGCAGAGGAGATATTTATTGTGTTTAACCATTAGATACTCTCTGTATATCACAAATTCAAAGCATGTCTGAAAACTATGCTGTTACAACATACTCGAGTTTGGGTTTGTTCTGAATCCAACAAAGAGTTTTGGTTAAATTTCTTTTATTAATTCAAGGGATGTGCGTGTCGCTGGCTAGTCCAGCATTTATTGCCTATATCTAATTGCTCTTGAAAAGGTGGTGGTGATCTGCCTTCTTGAACCACTGCAGTCCAGGTCATGTGGATACATCTACACTGTTGTTAGGGAAGAAGTTCCAGGATTTTGACCCAGTGACAGTGAAGGAAGTCAGATTGATGTGTGAGATGGAGGGGAACTTCCAGATGATGATGTTCCCATGTATCTGCTGCCCTTCTGCTTCTAGATGGTAGGAGTCATGGGTTTGGAAGGTGCTGCCTAAGGAGGTTTGGTGAGTCCCTGTAGTTCACATTTTAGATGGTGGGGTGCCAGTTTTGTCCAGGATGTAACTGACTTAACTTTCAGCTCGTGAAAACACATACTGTTTTAAAATAAATACTAATACAGTAAGGAAGTTGGATCAGGAATTGGCTATCAGATAGGAGACAGAGGGTGGTGGTGGATGGTAAATATTCATCATGGAGTGCAGTTACGAGTGGTGTGCCTCAGGGATCTGTTTTGGGGCCACTGTTGTTTGTAATTTTTATTAATGATCTGGATGAGGGTATAGTTGGGTGGATTAGTAAATTTGCTGATGACACCAAAGTTGGAGGTGTGGTAGATTGTGAGGAAGGGTGTCATAGTCTGCAGGGAGACTTAGATAGGTTGCAGAGCTGGGCCGAGAGGTGGCGGATGGAATTTAATGCGGAGAAGTGTGAGGTAATTCACTTTGGTAGGAGCAACAGATGTGTCGAGTATAGGGCTAACGGGAGGACTTTGAATAGTGTGGATGAACAGAGGGATCTAGGTGTGTGTGTACATAGATCCCTGAAAGTTGGGAATCAAGTAGATAAGGTTGTCAAGAAGGCGTACGGTGTCTTGGCGTTTATTGGTAGGGGGATTGAATTTAGGAGTCGCAGTGTAATGTTGCAACTGTACACTACTCTAGTGCGGCCGCACTTGGAGTACTGTGTGCAGTTCTGGTCCCCGCATTACAAGAAGGATGTGGAGGCGTTGGAGAGGGTGCAGAGGAGGTTTACTAGGATGTTGCCTGGTATGGTGGGGAGGTCCTATGAGGAGAGACTGAGGGATCTAGGGTTGTTTTCGTTGGGAAGAAGGCGGCTAAGAGGGGATCTTATTGAAACATATAAGATGATTAGGGGTTTAGATAGGGTGGATAGCGATAGCCTTTTTCCTCGGATGGAGAAAGCTAGCACGAGGGGGCATGACTTTAAATTAAGGGGGGGTAGCTACAGGACGGATGTCAGGGGTAGGTTCTTTACCCAGCGGGTGGTGAGGGATTGGAATGCCCTGCCTGCTGCAGTTGTAGATGCGTCTAGTTTGGGGGCGTTTAAGAGATCTCTGGATAGGTTTATGGACGAAAAGGGATTGGTATAGGCTAGTGGGTCATTGTTTTTGTAACTGGTCGGCGCAACATCGTGGGCCGAAGGGCCTGTTCTGCGCTGTAATGTTCTATGTTCTATGTTCTATGTTCTATGAATGTGGCACAGAAGTTTGTAGTCTAACTCAGCAAAGCTTAACATGGAAGTTACTTAATGACCATAGTTAGGTCTTAAAGTTATGTCATATAATCTTGTTTTGGTAATAAAAAGAAATAATGCTATACCAATTAAAAATTAACATAACAGGGAAAATAAATGTGCTGAAATTAGAAGAGACTATAAAAATCTATATAGTAATATATAAACTGACTTTTAACCTATAATCACCTATTGGTTATGGTGACAATATATGGCTTCATCCAGGTTAAGCATTAAAAGTCTTCAAAAAGGCATTGTGAATTTATCTTCCAGGATATATAATTTATATCTAAATAATACTTGTTAGAGTTTAGAACAATGAAAGGCGATTTGATTGAGGTATATAAAATTTTAAAAGGGATTGATAAAATATACGTAGATCAAATGTTTCCTCTTATGGGGCAATCTAGAACAAGTGGTCACAGGTATAGGTTGAGAGATGGTAGATTTAAAACTGCGATGAGGAGGAACTACTTCTCGCACAGGGTGGTGAATTTGTGGAACTCGTTGCTCTATAGCGTGATGGAGTCTGAATCATTCAATGGTCTCAGGAAGAAGATAGATATATTTCTGATTTTAAAAAATGGGTTCAAGGGATATGGGGAACATGTGGGGAGGTGGATTTGAGACCAGTGGGACATCAGCCATGGTCTGATTGAATGGTGTAGCAGGCACGAAGGGCTGAATTTGCCTACTTCTGCTACTAATTTCCAATGATCCTAATGGCTTTGCTTTTCTCAATAGCTTGATATTATTCAGATTAATCTTTGAAGTGTAGCCATTCAAAATTAGTTTCCCATAGCTTATCTTTTTGAATGTTCCTGCAATTCTGTAATTTCAGCAATTAATTATATGTCTATCAGTAACCATGGTACCAGAACATTTGGAAATCTGAAAGAGTACGTTTCAAATGGTGCTAGTATCAGAGCATTTAATTCAAGGTTGGACAAAGGACATTGTTGAAGCCGTGGAGATACCTTGCAAATGTCTGTTGTTGTTATAAAGATATTAGATATACCGATGTAAAAGTCAAATGTCTGGGATCCAAAGGGCAGGATTTTCTGGCTGTGCTCATCCCAAGACCGAAAAGTCTCACACAAAGTCAATGGACCGTTACGTAGTCCTGTCCTGCCCACTACGATTCCTGTGGTATGTGGGATGGGAAAATTCTATCCATAGATTCATAGTGTCACAGAGATATACAGCACAGAAACAGGTCCATCGGCCCAGCTCATCCACGCCGAACAGGTTTCCTAAACTGAACTAGTCCCATTTGCTTGTGTTTGGCCCATATCCATCGGAACCTTTCCCACCCATGTCCAAATGTCTTTTAAATGTTATAGTTGTACCAGTCTCTTCCGCTGCCTCTGGCAGCTTACTCCATATGCACACCACCCCTCATCCTGCTGCACTCAAGGAAAAAAGTGCCAGCCTATCCAGTCTCTCCTTATAATTCAAACTTTCTAGTCTTGGTGACATCATTGTACATCTTTTGTGCACCCTTTCCGGGTTAATAACATCCATTCTGTAGCAGACGTCCAGAATTGTATGCAGTACTCCAAATGTGGCCGACCATATTGTACAACTGTAACATAATGCCCCAACTCCTATATTCAGTACTCTGACCGATGAAGGTAAGTATGCCAAACACCTTCTTCACCACACTGTTTACATGTGACACTACTATCAAGGAATTATATATGTGTACGCTGAGGTATCTCTCTTTTGTCAACACTCCCCAGGACCCTGCCATTAACTGTGTAATTCCTGACCTGGTTTGTCTTATCAAAATGCAACACCTCACATTTATCTGAATTAAACTCCATCTGCCATACCTTGGGCCATTGGCCAGGTGATCAATATCCAGTTACAATCTTGGATAACTTTCTCCACCAAGCACTACAACACCAATTTTGGTGCCATCCACAAACTTACTAACCATGTCGCATGTATTTTCATCCAAATCACTTATACAAATGACAAACAACAGTGGACTCAGCACCAATCCCTGCAGCATACTGTTGGTCACTGGACTCCAGTCTGAAAAACAATCCTCCTTCCCCTTCCTTAGGTAAAAAGTTAAGGAGTCAGCTTTTACAAGAGTAAAAGCTTTTGGGGAGTTACATATAATTACCAACACTTGAGGCCCACATGCTCTCCAGAAAACTGTGCTGAATTTTCACTCTCACCGCTCCAGGTGCTCAAATGAACTGGATTGAAGCAAGGAGGAAATCCAGAAGTTAAGATAATAATGATCCCTTTTCTTTTCCTATCGGGCCACAGGATTCATGTTAGCTCAGTGGCTCAGGTCCATTTCTGAGAAAGTTAAAGCTTCTGGCTGACACACACTGCATACACTAACTTAAGAGTTTGCTCATTTCAATGAGCAATTGATCTTTTCCTAAAGTTCCTGTGATCTAGCACTGTTTTGTATCGATTGTGGCTACTGTAAAGAAGAAAAGTAATGAGGTGTCACGCTGGTGGTTTGTAGTGAAAACAGGATACAGGTTTGTTAAGAAGATGTTGCTAGCTCCAGGTCTGAGATTGAAAAACCACAAGAGCTGACAAATCTCTCTGTTTACGTCACTGCAGATCATGTTACTTACACTGAAGAAATACAACCAATTTATATACATAACATTCCTCCTGTTTAGTATTTTAGCCCCACGAATGACAACTTTTCCCAATGTTTTAATAATAAACATAATTAAATAGTAAATACATTACTTTGCACCATTATTTCCCAGATATATATCATACCATTAATAAAAACATCTCTCAGGTGGACATCTGTTTCTTTTGGGTCGTACTCGACATTCTGGAATTTGGCTACTCGATACATTTGAAGTGTCTGCTTTTTTTCTGTTGATGTGAAATTATTTGTGTCAGTTTCCATCAGTGTTGAAGATTCTTCAGAAACAACAGATGAATTTGTCTCTGTGGTCAGTCTCTGTTCGGTTGTGTCATTATTTAACATTTTTGATGTAAATATTTCTGGTGAATCTTCAGTGAGTTCACTTCTTAAGGCTAACATTTGGTCAGTATGATGTCGCCAAACTCTCTCATTATCCATCTGTATGATATAAGATATTTGGCTTGTTTTTGTTAAGATAAGGGCAGATATCCATTTTGCAGTGATAGTGTAACTTCTGGTTAATCCGCTTCCTTGAATAAATGCTCTCCTTTTAGAGCTTTGTGGTTCTCCTAGCAACCTATGCATTTAGATGTCATTCAACAATTTCTGAAGTATCAGGTGATATAAAAAGACCAAACTTTGTACTAAGCTTCCTTTTTAAAAGTAGCATTGCTGGTGAATTCTGTCATTATGTGTGTGGTTTTCCTGTAGGATAACATATCCTGTAGGATATTTACCTGCACCAGTTCCCTTAGTGTGACCACACCTGGTTGTCCCTTGTGTTGTTGTTCAAGGATCCTTCTGTGCAAGCACAGAGGAATAATCACTAGGATTCCCCGTAGTAAAACTCCACTCTGGACTGTTAACTCAAATCTTCTTGTGAAGTAAAGCTTTTGTTCTAGGTCCTTTCGATGACATTCACCCTCATTGTTCCTTTAAGGACCGTTTCCACAACCTTCTTTGTCACTGGATCAGTCCTTGTGATCTCTGAAATTGAAATGAAGTCACCAGTGTACTATCCATTTATAAGAAATATAGGATGTTAACATTTTCTTCAGGCTGTTAATTGATTTGTAACAGCAATCATCATAAAGCCTCAGCATGTTGCTCCAATTAGCGAAATTTTATATCATAGGTGTGTGCAGATAAATTCAAAGACCATCTCTGTAACCTACTGGCTGCTAAAGAAGGAATACGTTTATATGGCCTGAAGACTGACGTCAAGGGTCTGTGATCTGTCAAAAGTGTAAAATGGCGCCCATAAAGGTAGCGATGAAATCATTTTCCTCTGAATTATTAAACTCAAAGCTTTTTCTAGCTGAGCATAATTTGCTTTTGCACAAGGAAATGTTCATGAAGCAAATGTTATCTGTCGCTCTTCTTCCAAAGGCATCTTGTGCAATACAACCGCATACATGCTTACCTCATAGAGCGATGCATCACAAGCAAGTTGCAACCATTGAAATGGATAACTCTGACCTCTTAAGGCTTCTTTTACCTTTTCATAAGCTCATTTGCATTCATCTTACTAATGCCATGCCTGTTTGACACATAGCAAAGTGTGCAGTGGCATTAATAGTGTTTCTAAATTTGGAACAAGCTTGGAAACACAATAGTTGAACAGTCAAAAATACAATCTCAATTGTGTCATACTTTGAGGATGTGTGCTTCTAAAATTGCTATAATTTTTTTCGGTTCTTTGCGCAGACCATCTTTGTCAACGATGTGACCCAAGTAATTTATGGATGTCTTGAAAAAGCTGCACGGATCCTTTTTCACCCAGGTATTGTTTTGCAGACATTCCAATGTAGCTTTCAACTCTTTCAAGTGTTCTTGTTCACTTGAACCGATGATGAGAATATCATCTGGATAACACTGTACACCATTTAGAGTTTGATCCATGAACCTCTAGAATAGAGTAGGTGTGGAGGTTATCCCGGATTTCTGCCTTCTGTGTCAAAAAACCTTTGTGTTTCACGACAATGAGCAATAGATGTGAACTTGCAGCCATATTCATTTGTATGTACACTTGTGGAAGATCTATTTTACTGAATTTCTGGCTTCCAGATAGTCCAGCAAGTAAGTCTTCAATCAGTGGCAGTAGATATTGATCAGCCCAAAATATCGGGTTAATTATCAATTGTCATCTTGGCATCTTCCTTACTGAGCCATCAGGTTTCAGTACAGGCACGACTGGTGAAGCCAATTGCTTATAGTAGTTGGTTTAATTACTCCTGTTAAATTTGCTTTTTTTAGTTCTTCAACTTTTGATCTGATGGTTCTAGCTTTGAGAAATGTTGGCATACTGTTTGACTTAATTTTGAGTTGGAGTTCAAGTCAAGTCATTGAGCCCAGTGAGTTTTCAAACATACTTTGTTCTTTTGTACTTATTCAGAAGTTGCTGTAGCTCAATCTTGTTATCAATTAATAGATTTACAGCTCCTCAGTTGTGTTTGATTTCCCCAATCATGGTCTACTGAATAAAGCAGGAAAGTTTATGTAAACTATGTGTTGAAGCAACTTTGTTTGTTCATTCACGTCCGCTTTTACTTTAATATATCCTTTTAATGGTATGACCTCTCCTGTGTACTTTCATAAAGCATTTACCATTGATTATTTCAATGAAAAATACTTCCATTTCTGCTTATGGATTTTCTCAGATATCAATGATACCAAAGGCCCATTAATCATTTCCATTTTGACTTGTTTACCATCAAGCTTTGTGAATACCCAAAAACGTTCCGAATTGATATGTAATGAGAGAACTCCTAGGGTGTGATCTTACTGGCCGTTCACACCATGCTCCCACTGCAGCAAGGTCAGAGAATTTGGTGCCCAGCCAAATCTCTGTTCACTGCTGCGGGATGGGAAAATCCTGCCAGCATGAACAATGATAAGATTCCAGCCCTAGAGTTAACTTTTGAATTTATTTTGACGCATTGTCTTCTAAGGTGGAGTTCAACTTCACCAGACATCTGGTAAAATTTTCCTGCAGACTTCTGTGTTTCTTTTACACATTTTTGATGTCGAGGGAGTTTGCCGTATGCAGCATGCTTTCACAATATGGCCCTTTTTGCCACAACTCATGTACTTGTTTTCCCTACTCCAGCATTCCCCTGCTGAGTATCCAACTTAGGCACATTTGTGACATGTTATTTTGTGCTTATTTCTAGTGGTCTCACTTTTATGGATCTTTGCCCCAACTCTTATTTGAGAAAAGTCTTTTGCAGCCAGTTGCATTGACACTGCAATGTCTACCACTGATTTCAGGGCCAGTGTTCATTCTGTAAGCAGCTTGCTCTGAATAGTTTCGTTTCAGAGTTCACTTGCCAACTATTGCAAAGAGTATCAGCATTGCACCAAATTCACAATATTTAGTTGGCCATCGTAAGGTCGGCACAAACCGAAATGCATTCGCCTTCCTCCTAGTTTCAGTGGTGGTGCCTAAGGGTGACTATCACAACAAATATTTAAAGCGCTAACAGTTTATTTGTTGTGCATTAATTTTGATCCCTGACAGATAAACTCATTATTCAAAAAATTATAATTATTGTAAACTAGGAGAAAGTGGAAAAAATGTGTACTAATATAGTGGATCTCCAAATACTGGTCATTGTAATTCAGTAGAGCAATTTGGTTTGTGTAGTTTTTGAGTGCTCACTGCCATGCAGTCAATAAACAAGTTAGAGCTCAGCTATGATATTGTGTATAGTCCTGGGCACCATATGATAGAAGATGTGAATGCATTGGGGATATTGCAGAAGAGGTTTATAAGAATGGTTCCAGAGATGGGAAACTTCAGTTATGAAGATAGATTGGAGAGGTTGGGACGATTCTCCTTGGAGAGAAGAAAGCTAAGAGGAGGTTGTTCAAGATGATGAGATGGGTTGGAGAGGGTACATAGAGAGAAACTGTTCTCACTTGTAAAAAGTTTGAGAAGGAGGCGGTATGGATTCTTAATAATTTACAAAAGAAGCAAATGTGGTGCGAGAAAACACTTCCACAGCAAATCCTTGGGGTCTGGAATGCAGTGCCTGGGAGTGCAATGGAGGCAGATTCAGTCGAGGCATACAAGAGGGCATTATTTGATTGGAAAAGATGCACAAGAGTACAGGGAAAAGGCAGGGGAATGGCACTAAGTAATAATGCTCACTCGTAGAGCCAATATAAATATGATGGACTGAATGGCCACTTCTGGGCTTTAACTATTCTATGGTTCTGTGAATATTCTTGTGGAAACACAGCCCATTCCATGTGCTGCTGACATTGTGAAGTGGCATAGGAAGAGGAAAAGGGATTTTATTCAGGTCTGTGGGAATTACAGTTTCCTTAAAAAAAAGTTTTTGCTACTTTTTGCACATAGCAACTGAAGCAGTGGCAGAGGCTGTCACAAATAGATTTCTTGATCTGCTTGGCATCGTATGATGCCTCTTTTCAATCTTCATTTTAGCTTGCAGGGAGGAAAACATCTTGATGCAATCGCTGACATTTCAGAAATTAGTTGGAATAAGATAACTTGCCACAGCAGGTTAAGATGAGGGACTGGATGACAGTAAAATGGATACTTGTCTATTTGTCGAGCATTGTGAAAGCTGTTTTCAATTTGTTGTAGATGCAGACGCCAACTGCCTTGTCAAGGTGACACAGTCCAGAGTTGGCCAAGGACATGATGAAAACGTTGAACAGTGACATGTGCTTTTCCCAGGGATTAAAAAACAAGGCTTTTTGCTTGTCAGGTGTCTGCACAGACTGGACGTGCATGTAGAAAATTAAAGCTTGTTGTCAGAGGCAATTGAACAGTAATAAATGGTCAATCCCTGGCGTGGCCTCACTCATTTCCAGCCCGAGAAATGTTAACATAATTCTGTCGAGCTACGTATTCCTCTTCAACTTGTCACGAGAGTGAACCAAGAAAAACTGTTTCTATATTTTCACTGGACTGCTTACCCATTTTTATGTCTAAAGTAAATCAAATCTAATAATCAATCTATGGTAATTTAATCAGTCTTCCTTTCCAGCATTTCTAGCAGTTGCTGTAATGTAATTATATGGAGCAAGGTTTTGTCTCCCCCCCCACCTCTGTCAGAGCTGATGGAATCTCATAAAATCTACATTGTAAATTATGTAGCGCCATTGAATTAGGTCATACATTATCTAATCTGTTAAATCAATCCCACTGAAGAAAAATGTCATTGTTTTGATACTTCTGATTTCTGATACTTGTTGAGCTATATCACCACGACACGACAGAATTAGGCATTGCAGAGTGGATGAGTAAAATCTAATGGGCAATTCTCCCAATAATGTTCTAAGTGCTGAATATGCGGGAAAATGTGTAAAACACAATTGTTTTTCAGTGCGACTTCAGACAAGAATCTCCTACACTCTGTGCAATGCACAGGGCACAATTGTGAATATCATTAAAAAGCTTGGGGGAAGTGGGGCCTATTCAAAGAAAGAACAAAGAACAAAATCAGCCCAGGAAACAGGCCCTTCGGCCCAACGAGCCTGTGCCACCATCTCAACACCACCAGTCCACCTCTCTACCCATGACCCCTATCTAATGTTTTATGACCATCCCGATTGAGGGAAACTGATTTAGGGACAATTTATTCCTGCCAATCAGCCTAAAAGCACATCCTTGGGGTGTGGGAGGAAACCGGAGCACACGGAGAAAACCCACGCAAGCACAGGGAGAATGCGCAAACTCCCACAGACACCAGCCCAAATCCATGTGCCTGCACAGCAATCAGTGATAGTCACTGAGCTGTCGTCTTGCCCACTATCTTGTCCAGTTTAGGCACACACTAACGACATGAAGCACTAGGCCAATCTCAAACAACCAAGAGCAGCCCCAGTATGACCCATCGTGTGTATGCCCCTCATTGGACATGAGGTGGACCAACTTAAAACCTGCGAATGAAAGAGAAAAGAAAAACATTATTATCATACTATACCCATTTACATTACCAGGGACGCCCCAATGCTAATGACCCTTATTTAAAAGGTTCTCCTATATCCACCCATCTCCAACTCAGTCATGTGCCTGTCTAAGTTACTCTTAAAGGACTCTAGCGTGTTTGCCTCCACCACCTTACTTGGCAGAGCATTCCATACCCCCACTACCCTCTGTGTGAAAAACCTCCCTCTAATATCTGTGTTGTACCGCTCCCCCCTCACCTTAGGTCCATGGCCCCTTGTCCTACGTGTCTCTATTATAGGAAATAGCTTACCTCTGTTTACTCTATCTATACCCTTCATAATCTTATATACCTCTATTAGATCCCCCCTCAGTCGGCGTCTTTCAAGGGAAAAGAGCCCCAATTTCTTCAATCTTTCCTCATACCCCAGTCCTTCCATACCAGGCAACATCCTGGTAAACCTCCTCTGCACTCTCTCCAGAGTCTCCACGTCCTTCTGGTAGTAAGGCGACCAGAACTGTACGCAGTACTCCAAATGCGCCGAACCAACGTTCTGTATAACTGCAACATTAGACTCCAGCTCTTACATTCTATACCCCTTCCTCTAAAGGCTAACATACCATATACTTTCTTCACCACACTCTCCACTTGCACTGCCACCTTCAAAGACTTGTGCACTTGCACCCCCAGGTCTCGCTGCGACTCTATACTCCTTACAGGCTTACCCTTTACCATATAACTTCCCCCTACATTATTCCGGCCAAAATGCATCACCTCACATTTATCCGGATTAAACTCCATTTGCCATGTATCTGCTCAATCAGCCAGCCTATCAATATCCCGCTGTATTGCCAGACACTGCTCCTCACTGCCCGCCAATCCAGCCATCTTGGTGTCATCAGCAAATTTGCTGATCACACCACCTACTCCCTCTTCCAAATCATTTATATACACTACAAAGAGAAGAGGTCCCAGTACCGAGCCCTGCGGCACACCACTAGTGACAGACCTCCAGCTAGAAAAAGACCCCTCCACTACTACTCTCTGACTCCTCTTTGCAAGCCAGTTCTCTACCCATCTAGATACCTGACCACATATCCCATGAGCTTTAATCTTCTGTACCAACCTACCATGAGGGACATACCAGAGGCTGATAGTTCCAGGCCTTGGCACATGTGCAGAGGCCCTGAACTGTCAGCCTCCAACATGCTGGCCAGCTCAATCACTGGCCAGCCTGGGACCCCCACAGTGTTGCCCCCCCACCCCCCCCGCCTGATCATGGCCCCATGATCGATCCTGGGTGCCCAGCCCCTCCCCCACCCAGGAGCGCCCCAATCTCCAGCCCGCCCCGTCTATCCACCCCCAGCAATGACGATCCTCTCTGGAAGATACCCCTCCCATAGGAGGCAGACCCCCTGGGCAGATACCCCCACCCCTAGCAGACCACCCCCATAGGAGGCAGACCCCCAGCAGGCACCCCCTTCCCCCAGCCCGCCCCAATCACTTGGCCTCTCTCCAGCCCCGATCCAAATGCAAAGTGGCAAAGGGACCCCGCTACCCTTATTGATTAACCACAGTTGCCCCCCCTAGGCCCCACCCCCTTGGCAGTGTCCCCTAGGTACAGCCCCCTTGGCATTGCCTCATGCCCAGTGGGTATCCCCAGTGCGAATCGCCCCCTAACTTTCTAATTTGCTGGTAAGTTTTGTTCAGGTCCAATTGAAAGAAAATTGGATAATTTACCATGCCTGATTTGATAATTTTATTTAAAAATGTTGCTGCTCTTGGTAAAGACAATTCACAAAATCATTTCTTTCTGAAATGTGCTGACTCCTCTAAAATGTCAGGGGCTATTTTATCAGCTTGTCATGCTGGTTGAGCAGCGCAGTGATCCAGAAACATTGCACAAGAGGCAAAAAAACCATGATTGCATTCGGTTTCTCACCTCTCGTGATCCAACTGGCCCTCTTCTGCCGGCTTAAACAGACTGGCAGACAGAAAGGGCGCAAGGCTCATTTTGATATTCATTTGCTCACTTTAATATTATTAGTGAGCCCGGGACACAATCGCCCAGGCTCACTTGCCTTAACAACTTTGCTGGTGGAAGTCCTTATCGGCAAGGATCACATGCAGTCTCTCACCGATAGGGACCTGATCAGATGGCCTCGCCCATGGGACTAGAGGCCATTGAGGCTCCAGGGTTGTTGGGGGCAGGGGCAAGCAGTATCCTTGGACAGTTACAGCCTGGCACTGCCTGTCTGGGACCCTGGCAGTGCTGGTTGGCACCCTGGCACTGTCCAGTGGGTACCAGAGAACTTCCAGCCTGGCACCCTAGCATTGCATACTGGGAACTAGACAGTTCCAAAGGGCATGGCCGAAGAGGAGGGACAGGGCGTAAGGGTGGGGGGGGGTAAAAAAAACTCATCTTTGTCCTAACTGCTGATACCTAATTTTAAAGCTGCGCCCCTCCCTAGTTCTGGACTCATCCAGAAGAGGAAACATCCTTTCCGGATTGACCTTGTCAAGACTGTTCAGGATCTTCTCTACTTCAATCAAGTCATCCCTGTCTCTTCTAAATTCCAGTGGAAACAAGCCCAGTCGGCTCAAACTTTCTTTGCAAAACAAGTTGGTCATTCCTGGTGTTAATTTAGTAAACCTCCCAGTGAACCACCTCCAATGCAATTCCACCCTCTCTTAAATAAGGAGAACAAAACCATACGCAGGGCGGGATTTTATGAGAAAAATTCTCAGCCTTCACCTAGTGTGAAAATAGGACAGATGCAGATCCATTTTGGGGCATGTTTTTACTCCTAATTTTTTGCACATTGTGCATGAAAAATTGGGCTAGACTGTTTGTAGTTACTAGAGGCAGTGGGTGGGTCTTAATTCACCAGCCAGCAGCAGAGAGACTTCTGCGTCTGCACATGCACAATTCCAACAGCAGAGGCCTGACAGAGAAAGAGAGAGAGCTGTCAAACCTGTGCTGCTGCGGCCAGTCCGAACCAAAACCAATCCATCCCACAATCACAGGGCCAGTGGGCGATCTAGAGCCCCATGCCACCTGAAATTGTAGCCCCACTGCCCCCCTTTCCAAACTGTGTGTGTCCCCCCTCCCTCCACCAATCACCTGCAGAGCAGCAGTGGGCACCCCTCCCTCCCCCTACCGATCTCAGGTAGATTAGCACGGGCCCCACTCCCTCTACCACTGATCACAGGTAGAGCAGCAGCCCCTGGCCCCCAGCCTCAGTAGATCACAGGCAGAGTGACAGCACCCCTCCACCCTGATCAGGCTGCCCCAGCCTGGCTCCACCCCATTCCAATCCCATCCCTCCAGGTCCTGCCTGCTTCAGGCCCTGACCCCTCCAAGCCCCAATAGGCCCTGCCCAATAGGCCCCACCCTGGCATTTCCTGGTGGGCATTGCCAATGTGCTAGGCCAACACAGCTAGGCTGACACTGCCAAAGGACACACCACCATGCCCTTGGCCTCCCCAGGGCAGTCTCAATAGCCTCTGGTTCTACCAGCAAGGCCATTCATGGGGAACAGGAGTTTTCCTTACTGGAGAGAAGTTCTCCCAATGAAACCGCAAAGGCAAGTGAGTCTGGATGATTGAGCACTGGGCTCGCTAAACACATGGAAATTTACGTCTAAATATATTTAAATAAATTATTCAGCCTCTTGCCAAAAATAGGTGAGAGGCTGATCGCACCAGGAATCTGGTTCTGGTAAAATCGCAGAGCCGAGAAGTTAGGTGTGATCCTAATTTCTCGGCTCTCGCGTAATTTTACTGGCTCGCCCCGCCCATCGATGGTAAAACTCTGCCTGCAGTATTTGAGATGTGCTCTCACTAATGCATTATGTAACTGAAGCCTAATATTACTTCTATGTGGAATTTCTCTCATAATCAAGGATGTAATTTCATTAGTTCCTAAATTACTTGCTGCACCTGCGTAGTAACTTCTGGTTATCTATGCTGTAGAAACCTAGATCTCTCTGTACCTTAGACTTCTGCAGTCATTCTCCATTTAAATAATAGTCTGCTTGTTTTATTCTTTCTGCCAAACTAAATAATGTTACATTTTCCCATGTTATATTCAATATTCCAGATTTGTTTCCCACTCATCCAACCTGTGTCCTTCTGCAACCTCCTTGTGCTTTCTTAATAATATTTGCTAATAACTCCACTATGAACATTCTGGGGGTTACCATTCAACAACTACTGAACTGGACCAGCCATATGCATACTGTGGCTACAAAAGCATGTCAAAAGCTAGGAATCCTGCAGAGATTAACTGACGTCTTCCTGAATCTCTAAACCTTGTCCATCATCTGCAAGGTACAAGTCAGAAGTGTGATGAGACACTCGCCACTTCCCTGGATAAGACCGGTTCCTATTACAATCAAAAAACTTAGCACCATCCAAGACAAAGTAACTTGTTTTATTGGCATGCCACATACCACCTTCCACATTGACTTCCTCCAACATAGATGTACAGTAGCAACAGTGTGTACCATCTACGAGATGCACTGCAGCAACTCAGCAAGGCTCCTTCAATAGCACCAAACAGTCTCTTGACCTCAACCACCTTGAGGGAGAAGATAAGCAGACGCATGGGAACACCACTACCTGTAAGTTACCCTTCAAGTCATGCACTATTCTGAATTGAAACTACATCACTCTTTATTCACTTTGTCAAAATCCTGGAACTCCTTCCCTAACAGCACTATGGATGCACCTAGACCACATGGACTGCAATGATCCAAGGAGGCAGCTCACCTTTGCCTTATCAAGAGCAATTAGGGATGAATAATAAATGCTGGCCTTACCAGCCACGCACATATTCTATGAAGGAATGAAAAGGAACATTTCCTGTGGCATCATTTCACTGTCACTCCTGTGTTGGGCTCTTTACACTGTTGCATCCTCTTTAGCTGGAAGATTCCTTAACACAGAGCCCCTCCACCTGTATTCTGTAATGAAGGACTGCTATAGCAGGTCATTTCCTCAGATCAAGTGCTTCTGTTGTCCTTTCATAACAGCAATCTGCCACTTGTCAGAGACAGCCGTGACTCTGACCCCCACGGTGTGACCCATGCACTAGCCATGAAATAGCATGGGCAAGTAAAATCATTATGAATTGTCCTATTAACTGCCTCATTTGGGCTTTAATTAGCTTTATGGGTTGGCAAGTATGATTCAGCTTTGGCTTCCTGCTTGCCATCAGAATTACCATGTTCTGGCATCATGACATTGACAGGCTGATCTGATGTCACAACACTCCATTTTACATTCCACCCATCTCACCTAATGAACAATCCTCTCCTTGGTCCTGACTCGATGAACAGCTTGCTATCAAACAGTGCCCAGCTGCTTTGTGTCACTTAGGAATCATTAGTTTCTAGAATTAAAGCTTTTCCCAGCAGATAATCATAGCTTTATACTAATTTTAAAAACTATAATAGGACAGTTCACTTGTACAGTATAAATTCCAACAAATGTTCTGAAGGAGGTGAGTGGAGCTTTGCACATATGATTCAGTATAACAACTGTGCAAGAGTGAATTCCTGAAAAAAAGTGCTGATAAAGGCCAAAAATAATGACTTGTAATCTAATGAAAGAATTTCTTGAAAAACTGAAATGGGCAAGAAAGTGATTGACAGGTAATATTTAATCTGTCTCTCTATAGCTTGTCTTTGTGATGTATTTAGTTCAATTGCACAGCCTTCACTATAATCTTTTCACTGTCATAGTTTTATTATGGTTCCGTTCTTAATGTGGAGGTACTTTGATCTTTTTTTTCTTTGAACACTTTCCTTCCCTTTGATTTTCATTTGTTTCTCTTTATTATTGTCACAGAACATTTGGCAATTTGCAGCACTTTGATTTCCAAGATTTCCAATTCATACTCGCTTCTGGTAAATCGTAATCTCAATGTAATATCATGTATCAACTGCTTCATTATTGATTTATTTTGCCCATATTTCAGTGCGTACAGCAAAATTCTGTGTCTAGTAAATGTTTTCATCCAATTGAGCGATTTCTTTTATTGCCCACTGCACAGCTTTCAGAAATTCGATGGTGCTAAATTTATTTGCATAGCACCACTTCTAGTGTTAGAATGGCTTTCCATCTTTTACTGGGCTGTAAGATCTATCTTTGCTTGCACAGTCAGACAGCTATATTCAAAGGTTCGGTTGTATGTATAATGATGGGTGTTTTCTCTTGAAGCTATATATTGCTAAACTTAAGCTAAATACAGAGACTCATGACATTCAGTGTACTGATTTTAAGATGTGACTTCATTTGACCAATCAATCGAATGGGAAAATGATATAAAGTAGCTAAGCACTCGCGATCTTGAATGTGGGCAGCCCAATATGACTCCGAAATACATTGCCCCTTGCAAGGACAATTATACTTTTCAAAATCATATTTTCCACTTTTCTGGTCGATATAATCCAATAAACATTAATACAAATCAGTCAATAATGATCACTGTCACTAACTGCAGCCAATATGCATCTTGACCTCATGGGATCTGATTTGTCCTTAATTACAGGTGTTACCTCCCTTCTGTTGCCCAGCAACACAGGATGCTGGACAGTGAAATGGGAGAATGATTCTCACATACTCAAATCCACGTGTCATTCATCTGACCTTGAGAAAATCCTTATGTCTGCCTTGCATGTGTTATCAGCTTGGAGCTGTATAGTTCTATTCATTAAACTGGCATTGGTAGCTACCTCATTCCCGACAACTGCTGATAATGTCACATTCAGTAGAACCATTGTCCCACAGAATGTAGGCCGACTGCTACCTCATCCCATCAAACCCTGCTGTCGCTTGCGGTTGACTGAAGTTTCGCAAAATGTATTCTGAAAGCTGACTGCATCCATTTTATAAATTCAAAATACATGGTTTAAATGAGGAATACTTGATATTTAGTTGAAGCTGTCTTCTATAAAATATCTCTCGTCAGCACTCTCTATAGTCTAAAATCACTCATCTTAAGTCAGTACTGCATTGATGTTCTCAAACCATGATTATGTGTTTTCAATCAGCCTAATTTACCCTCCCTACATCAACACATATATCTGAACTGTGTCTGATCACATTGAATGGTTTTATCATAACTTTACACAACCCAACCTGTAAAGCCCTCTGGGAATCCTATATGTCTCAGCAAGATCACCTCTCATTCTTTTAACCTCTAATGAGTACAGGCCCAAACTATCAACTTCTCATAAGAAAACCTCTCCATACTTGGAATCAAGCAAGTGAACCTTCCCTGGACTGACTCCAATATCAATATATCTTTCCTTAGATAAGCGGAAAAAAACTGTTCACAGTATTCCACATGTGGTCTAATTAGTACCTTGTATAGTTTTAGCAAGACTTCCCTAGTTTTATATTCTATTCACTTTGGAATAAAGGTTAACATTCCATTTGTCTTCCCAATTACCTTTTGAACTTGCATGGTAGCCATTTGTGATTTATATATGAGGACCCCCCTTGCCTCTCCTCCCTCCACCATATCCTCCTGTACTTCAATTTTCTGCAGTCTTTCCCCATGTTAATTGCCAACTTCAGGTTGTGCCACCAGGGTTACAGTAACAGTTACTCCGAAAAAGTCAGAAGAAATAAAGACCCGACCTTTGGCCCAAAACACCACTTAAGTCGACTGTACATTCGCGTTGAGACAATACGGAAGTCCCGATACATGAACATGTACGCTGGAAGCGCACCAATTTTAAACTTTTGATTCTGCTTTCTAAATCTGTCGCTATTGTAGAGCTGAGCTGCAATCTCTCCATAATCTCTGTTATTTGCGTTGATAATAGGTGAGTATAGACACTTATTTATTTGCACACTTTATTTTGATCTAGCTGCAGTGAGTAAAAACAACTGCCATTCTTTTGGTAGTTTTTTTTGTAAAAACGAAAAAAAAATGTTTAGTACGTGTAATGACAGAAAGTGAAAGAATGTGTTAAAAAAATAAAACTTTGTCACGGCAACAAATTCCAGTAAAAAATGTATGTTCCTATATAGCAAGGTACATGTTCATATCTTGGATGAGTTTCAACTGAAGTCCATTTGGATTTTGCTATATATTTTAAGCAACATTTATCCCAATTTTAAGAGTCCCCCTGATGCAACATTCATCCTTAGAAGTCTACAGGTTGACATGGTGGCACAATGGTTAACACTGCTGCCTCTTGACGCCAGGAACCCGAGCTCAATTCCCAGCTTGGGTCACTGTCTGTGTAGAGTTTATATGCTCTCCCCTTGTCTGCATGGGTTTCCTCCAGGTGCTCCAGTTCCCTCCCACAGTTCCAAAAGATGTACTGGTTAGGTGCATTGGCCATGCTAAATTCTCCCTAAGTGTACCTGAACAGGTGTTGGAGTATGGCGACGAAGGGATTTTCACAGTAATTTCATTGCAGTGTTAATGTAAGCCTCTTTGTGACAATAATAAATAAGCTTAAACTAAACATTTACAGTGGGAAGTACGCAACTTGGCTACGTTAAATTCTTTAGGAAAGTGTATTCATTAAGATGGTATGTTCAAGCCTCCTGTAAGCTGATGTAAACTAAATTTCTGATTGGTATTGCAGGATCCATCGCAGATTAAAAATCTGGAGTCATGTTCCATGATTGCTGGTACTTCATACTTTTAGTTTGGCTTCTTAACTTAAGTTCTTTTTGAGGCTTGACACAGGTGTAGAAGAGCAGGGCTACATATAAATTGTACAGTGTTTGTGTTCAAACACCCTTCCTCTACCCCTTCCCGCCCTCTTCCCTTACTCCCTTCTCTCCCTCACCCCCCCCAATTCTCTGCCTCGTTTCTCTCCTTACCCTTCTCATATCCCACTCTCAACTTCTTTTTTACAGACCACAAAACTGCTGTGTTGATGTACAAAAATATTTGTATTGATCATTGTGTTGGAGAAAAAATATATTTTGAAGAAATTTGAAAAGATGAGACAATTAAACAAAATGTCATAATACAGCTGCTCAAGTGAATTGTTTCATTAAGTGTTAACGTGGTATCAGCATTTTTTATTTATAACATTTCTTTGGTTAGTAAATGCTTTCCATTAAACTTCATAAAATTCTGTTAATGCTTTACTGCAACATTAAAACAAAATATTTAAATATGAAGTCACACAAACATTTTATTGAAACATCAATAATGAACAATTAAATATGAGAATTGTAAATCAAAGAGTCAGAGGTTTACAGCACGGAAATGGGCCCTTCAGCCCAACTTGTCCATGCCAGCCTTTTTTTTAAACCCTGAAGTTAGCCTCATTGCCCGCATTTGGCCCATATCCCTCTATACTCAGCTTACCCATGTAACTATCTAAATGGTTTTTAAAAGGCAAAATTGTACTCATCTCTACTACTACCTCTGGCAGCTTGTTCCAGACACTTACCACCCTCTGTGTGAAAAAATGCCCCTCTGGACATTTCTGTATCTCTCCTCTTTCACCTTAAACTTATGCCCTCTAGTTTTAGATTCCCTTACCTTTGAGAAAAAATATTGATATCTAGCTGATCTATACCCTTCCTTATTTTATAGACTTCTATAAGATCACCCCTCAGCCTTCTACACTCCAGAGAAAAAAGTCCCAGTCTATCCAGCTTCTCCTTACAACTCAATCCATCAAGTCCCAGTAGCATCCTGGTAAATCTTTTCTTCACTATTTAATAACATCCTTTCTATAATAGGGTGACCAGAACTTCACACAATATTCCAAGTATGGCCTTATCAAAGTCTTGTACAACTTCAACAAGACATCCCAACTCTTGTATTCAATGTTCTGACCAATGAAACCAAGCATGCCGAATGCCTTCCTCACCACTCTGTCCACCTGTGACTCTACTTTGAAGGTGCTATGAACATGTAACCCTAGATCTCTTTGTTCTGTAAGTCTCCCCAATGCCCTACCGTTAACTGAGCATGTCCTGCCCTGGTTCAATCTACCAAAGTGCATCATCTCGCATTTATCTAAATTAAATTCCATCTGCCATTCGTCAGCCCACTGACCCAATTGATCAAGATCCAGTTGCAATTCGAGATAACTTTCTTCACTGTCCCCTACACCACTAATCTTGGTGTCACATGCAAACTTAGTAATTATGCCACCTATATTCTCATCCAGATCATTAATATAAATGACAAATAACTGTGGACCTAGCATTGATCCCTGAGGCACACCACTGGTCACAGGTCTCCAGTTCGAAAAACAAGCCCTCTACAACCACCCTCGTGTCTTCTGTCATCAAGCCAATTTTGTATCCATTTAGCTACATTACCCTTGATTCCATAAGATTGGATCTAGATAGGCTGAGCGAGTGGGCGAGGACCTGGCAGATGGAATACAATGTCAGCAACTGTGAGGTTATCCACTTTGGCAGGAATAATAGTAGGAAGGACTACTATTTAAAGGACGAAAAGCTGCAGCATGCTACGGTGCAGAGGGACTTGGGGGTCCTTGTGCATGAGTCGCAAAAACCCAGCCTACAGGTGCAGCAGGTGATCAGGAAGGCAAATGGGATGCTGGCCCTCATAGCGAGGGGGATTGAATATAAAAGTAGGGAGGTCTTGCTGCAACTGTACAGGGCACTGGTGAGGCCACAGCTGGAGTACTGTGTGCAGTTTTTGTCGCTGCACTTGCGCAAGGACATTTTGGCCTTGGAGGGAGTGCAGAGGAGGTTCACTAGGCTGATACCGGAGTTGAGGGGGTTGAGCTATGAGGAGAGGATGGATAGACTGGGCTTGTACTCGTTGGAGTTTAGAAGGATGAGGGGGGATCTTATAGAGACGTATAAAATGATGAAGGGGATGGATAAGGTAGAGGTAGAGAGATTCTTCCCGCTCAGAAAGGACAGCAGGACTAGAGGCCACAGCCTCAAGATAAGGGGGGTGCAGTTTAGAACGGAGTTGAGGAGGAACTTCTTCACTCAAAGGGTGGTGAATCTCTGGAATTCTCTGCCCGTTGAAGTGGTGGAGGCTACCTCGCTAAATATATTTAAGACATGGGTAGATAGGTTTTAGGTAGGCAAGGGGATTAAGGGTTACGGGGAGAAAGCGGGAAGGTGGAACTGAGCCACTTCAGATCAGCCATGATCTTTTTGAATGGCGGGGCAGGCTTGAGGGGCTAGATGGCCTACTCCTGCTCCTATTTCTTATGTTCTTAACTTTATGCAACGACCTACCATGCAGTACCGTGTCAAAGGCCTTGCTAAAGTCAATGTAGACAACATCATCTGCACTGCCCTCACCTATCTTCTTGGTTACCCCTTCAAAAAGCTCAATAAAATTTGTGAGACGTGATTTTCCACTCACAATGTCATGCTGACTGTCCCTGTTCAGTCCTTGTGTCTCTAAATGCCTGCAGATCCTATCTCTCAAAATACCTTCCAATAATTTACTCACCACAGATGTGAGACGCATTGGCCTGTAGTTCCCAGGCTTTTCCCTACAGCCCTTTCTAAACAAAGGCACAAAATTTGCCACCCCCAATCTTCAAGCACCTCACCTATGTCTATCGATGTTTCAAATATCTCTGCTAGGGGACCCTCAATTTCCTCCCTAGCCTCCCACAATGTCCTGGGATACACTTCATCATGTTCTGGGGATTTATGTTCCTTGATGTGTTTTAAGACTTCCAGCACCACCTTCTCTGTAATATGTACACTCCTCAATACATCACTATTTATTTCCCCAAGTTCCTTAACATCCATGCCTTTCTCAGTAGTAAATACTGATGAGAAATATTCATTTAGGATCATCCCTATCTCTCATGGATCAGCACATAGATGACTTTGTCGATCTTTAAGATTCCCTACTCTCTCTCCTGTTACTCTTTTGCCCGTTATATATTTGTAGAAGCTCATTGGATTCTCCTTTGCCTTATCTGCGAAAACAATCTCCTGTCCCCTTTTTGCCCTCCTGATTTCTCTCTCAACTCTACCCCTACACCCCCATACTTTTCAAGGGACTCACTTGATTCAAGCTGTCTACGCATGTCAGGTGCTTCCTTCTTCTTCTTCTTGACCAAGGCCTCAAATATCCCAAGGCATCCAGGGACCTCTACTTTTACCAGCCTTGCCGTTCACTCTAAGGGGAATGTGCTTACCCTGAACCCTGGTTAACACATTTTTGAAAGCCTCCCACTTACCAGATGTCCCTTTGCCTTCCGACAGACTCCCCCAACTAACTTTTGAAACTTTCTGTCCGATACCATCAAAATTGGCCTTGCCTCAATTTAGAATTTTAACTTTTGGACCAGACCTATCATTCTCCATAGCTACCTTAAAACTAATGGAATTATGGTTACTGGTCCCAAAGCGATCCCTCACTAACACTTCTGTTACCTGCCCTTCCTTTTTCCTAAGAGGAGGTCAAGTTTTACCCCCTCTCGAGTCAGGCCATCCATATACTGAATGAGAAATTCCTCCTGAATACACTCAACAAATTTCTCTCCATAAAACCCTCTATTGATGTTCCAGTCAATGTTGGGAAAGTTAAATTCTCCTGCTATTACCACCCTATTTTTCTTGGAGTTATCTGTAATCTCCTTACATATTTGCTCCTCAATTTCCTGCTGACTATTTGGGGATCTATAGTACAACCCTATCAAAATGATTTCCCACTTATTTCTCAGTTTTACCCATAAGAGTCAGTGGCCAAAGCCTTGATATATCCCCTCTCAGTATGGCTGTGATGCTTTCTCTAAATAAAAATGCAACTTCTCCTCCTCTCTTACCTCCTGTTCTATCTTTCCTAAAGCATCTGAACCCTGCAACATTGAGTTGCCAGTCTTGCCCCTTCCTTAGCCATGTTTCAGTAATTGCTACAATAGCCCAGTCCCACGTACCCATCCACGCTCTGAGTTCATCTGCCTTGCCCATTAGTCCTCTTGCATTGAAATAAATGCAGTTTAATCTGGATTTCCCTTGCTCTCTGTCTTGCTTTTGCCTGGTCTGTCTGGTACTAGGATTACTGACACTGTGTTTACTACTTAATCTGCTCTCTTTAACTTCTGTGCTGTCCTTAACCTTCTCTTCTGTCTCCCTACTGCTTTGGATCCCACCCCCCTGCCAAACTAGTTTAAACCCTCCTGAGTGGCTCTAGCAAATCTCCCCGCCAGGATATTAGTCCCCCTCCAGTTGAAATGTAACCCATCCCTCTTGAATAGATCAGCCCTTTCTCAGAAAAGATTCCAATGATCCAAAAATCTAAATCCCAACCCCCTGCATCAGCTCTCAAGCCACGCATTCACCTGCCTAATTTTCCTATACCTAGTGGCACTGATAGTGGTAGTCCAGAAATTACTACTCTCGGGGTCCTGCACTTTAGCCTTCTGCCTAACTCTCTATATTCACACTTCAGGATGCCATCCTTTTCCTACCTATGTCGTCAGTACTAATATGTACAACAACCTTTGGCTTCTCACCCTCCCTCTTAAGAATGTCCTGGAACTGCTCAGAGACGTCGTTGATGCTGGCACCAGGAAGGCAACACACCATCCCTGGAGTCTCGATTGCGGCCACAGAAATGCATATCTGTACCTTTAACTTGCGAGTCCTCTAATGCTACTGCTCACTTACTCTTTGCCTGACCCTGCTCCACAGCAGAATGAGGTGTGGTGCCACAGGCCTGGCTGAATGAAGTAAGCAGGGCAGATGAATACTAATGATGAACACATTTTGATTTCCCACAGTCCAAAATATGAACCCTCCTTGATGAAGTATCCAAATCCTGGGTGGAGAAGATCTGATCCCTCATCTTCCCAATTTCATTTTCAGCTTCCATATTCTTCATTAAAACATATGACTGCTTTAAGCATGCCACAAATGAAGTTATGGAATAATAGAATGCAGATTTAAATAAGATTTCACAGACTTAGAACAAATAACTAAACATATGTTCATTTATACATTAAATAATATTCATCTTCAGTCATGAAAACATAAACTTCAAATGAGCCAACAACAATAGGATTAACTACTTAAAACAGTTTGAAAAGAACTTCAACATACCTTTTATAACAGCAGGGAAATCATTCTGTTTTCAGTGTAAAACTGCTATTTCCCAATTGGACCTCTATGGGCATTCCCAGTCTGGCCGCGTTATTAGGAGGTATAGTTAGAGTCCTCAGTCACACTGGGATTGAAGGCCAAGGGCTGCTGCTGGAATCGGGAGTTCGGGTGTAAATTGCGCAAAAGATTGTTTTAGTTTTGGCAGCCGATGGCTTTCCGCCAATTGAGCAGAAGTCATGGGCCAAAACTTCTGTGTAACTATTTTAAACATCCAGACTGATTTTGGCAACAGACTCCTCCAAAATTGGATTACCCTTCCCCCCTTCTACCCCCTCAGCCATTGGGCCCAATTTTCATCCCCAACCCGATTGCCCAACGCAGCAAGAATCCGACCCCTCCACACCCGGACTCCTCCAAAACAGCTGGACCACCTCCTCAGCCTCTTGAGCCAACAACCTCAACCCAAAACCCCAACCTGATACTCAGTGGCTTGATACCCACCCATCCTCATCCAGCTTCTCAATGTCTGATTCCCCACGCTCCCCCCGACATCGAGTCCCACCCCTCCCCCCACCTGACCCCAAAAACCGATCCACTTACCTTAGAGACTTGCCTTCTCCTAGTGTGTCAGTGGTAGTTGGATCTTTAAATTTACTTGCCTTACGGCAGTTTGTGTAGTAAAAAAAAAAGTGGGGCATGTCCTCCTCCATCTGTTGGACTATGTTAGACTTTAATGCTGGGCCTCATTGATAGCTTCACTGCCTGGATTTCACCCCCCTGAGTCAGGAAGATAGAGTAAAATGGGCATAGAGGAAGTTTGGCACAGGTATATGGGGACAATACACATCTCTTTAACCTATGCTTAATGCTATCCTCACTCACATTGTCTGCACTGTTAAGATTAGATTAGCTGTAAAGACTCACATTCTAATCAGTATTCTGTAAACTGAGTGTGTGCCTTTCTATGCCCAGTTTGTGATCAGAACTCCCCACTCACCTGACGAAGGAGCAGCGCTCCGAAAGCTAATAGTGTTTGCTACCAAATAAACCAATTGGACTTTAACCTGATGTTGTGAGACTTCTTACAGGTATATGGGTACAGAGTAGAAATTGATGCTAATTGCCACTCAGAGGATGTGACTGTCTATTATAACTTGATTGTAACATTTACTGTTATGAAAACACTATCTTACACTGGATCCTTTCCATGCTTATTTGTCCTCTATTCTCTCAAATCATATAAGAATATATCATTTCCTGTATGTCATCACAGACAATTACATTAACCCTGACTGTCTAACATACTCCATTATATTAAGTAGTCTCAGTGATTCAACTAAGAAACCAGTAAAATTGAAATGCAATGGATTAGACTAAATTGTGAATACCACATAGATTTAGCAGCCCAATGCCAAAATCTAACCAGGAAATGGGAATATAGTTTGTGTTACTTTCCTTAAATGCTTTATTGAAAGCACTTAATCTGACTGCATTGATTTATGAGGAACAATCATGCATTAACACATGGATTTGGCAGATATATTTCAGAATATATGTTCCAAAACACTTATTTCAGGATTAAAATAAGGATTTAAAGGTGGAATATTATTTTAAGTGTGTTACCAGAACTGATGTACATGAACACAAAAATGAGGGAACCTCAAATGGGAACTCCACACTAAAAACATATTTTTCGTAAGATAATATCTTTACAATAATATGTTCCAAGAAAAAATAATCAATGTCATGTTGATGAACACTTTTTTTAAAAAGCTGCTGTAAAATTTAAGTTTGAAAATAACATTCCGGGTTTTATGAAAATATGTACGTCTGCCATCCTGATAAAGACAGACAGAAATGTTTCACATTTTTATAGTGTTTAACAATCTCAGCATGTGGCAGCACACTTTGCCATGAAATAATTACTTTTGAATTGTAGTCATTGCTGTTTTACAGGTAAATATGACACACAAATTGTATGGAACAAGGTCCCATAAATAACAAGATAAGTAACAATAAATTGTGTGAGAATTCATCATGAAATAGTATGAAGGATTGGCAAATGCATTTCTGAATGCTTTATGTACGACAACTTTATTCTGCGTTGGGCCAGAATATGCTGGAAAGATAATAATGTGTGAACGACACATGCTAAACTTTCCCATCAAGTACTCAGAGGTCAGAAATCTCAGAGATAAAATAAGCAAGTGCTTCTATGCTATTCTTGGTCATATCCATTTTCTTGTCCATCACCCAAACAGGTTTGCTTTGTGATCCTAAGATTGCAAAACAAATTGGTGTCATATAATCCCATAACTGCAGGAGGAAGCGAACACTCTAATTAATATAATAAAGAGTGAGCAAGCATTTCAAAGGGAAAGTCTTGCCTGAAAAACCTCATAACATTTTTTGAAGAGGGTACGGGAGACTAGGCAAGGATATGGACTTGCAAACAAGGCATGCCAGCCAGGTGGGGAAGACTGAAGTATTTTTTGATCTTAAAGGCAGTTGCATATATTAAATCTTCAGTTCTTCTCCCGCAGGCAAGTTCAACCTACAATATTGTGATGTCCACAATGGGTGTGGCAGAATTCACTCCAGCCGGATTGAACCCAATGGTAACTCTGTAATTCTACTTCATGAATCTGCTCCACACCAGCCATCAAGCCAACTGAGTCAACCAGCTCCCGAAGGGGTCTGAGCTGCTGTGGCAATAGTGCACTTTAGATGCATGTTGCAGTCCAGAGCTATGAATATGATGGCAGAGGCTCCAGTACTAAGTAACTGAAATATAGGGTGAAACTTTATAGTCTAGTCTGCCTACAAGATTTTCTGGTCCGGACCCCACCCCGTGATGGGGAGAGCAGTATTCCACTTGTAAGCAGGTTCTGAGAGGTCATATTTGTGAGAAGATTGGAAACTGAACAAACGATGCCAGTAATCTTCAAGGACAAACATGGCATCTTCTGGGTGCCAAGCCAGATAATCAGAAGATTGACTAAATGCAGGGGAATAGTAGAAGAGACAATGGAAAAAGATAAGATAACAAGGTATAAACCATGAAAATAACAGCAGACAAAAAGCCTAGCTAATATTGCAAGCTCAATAAAGAGAGTTATATATTTTACAAATAATTTAACAGATTGTGATACACATTCATTAAAGTTGACCAGGCTGTTATCAACACTTTAACTTAAGTTGCAGCATACTGAAGTTCAAAAGGAACTTGAAAGACATGAGTTTGAGGAATTCAGAGACCAACAAAAGGCCAATGATGTTTCCAATAAAAACCAGTAGTGTGGTTTATACTGTTATAGTTGAAAGTTTGTTAGCTTTCTGCATTTGTAACTGTGCTTTTTCTTGCACTAAACAAAACTCAAATTATAAACCGTATATACCATCTCCTTTTGAATACTTTACAAGGTGCACAGAATTAGGGAGGAAATTACAGAGCTTAGAATCTAGCTGGCAGAAGATACAGCCGCCAAGGATGAGAATTTTAAAATGGAAGGCCAGTGGTGTTGGGTGAGTAGGATTTGGTGTCGATTAAGATATGGTTATACGCTTTCAGCAGCAATTTCCTTTTTGAAAATTACCATTGAATGTCCTACTTTTGAAAATGCAAGGGCAAGTCCAACTTATGCCAGATACTATTAGCTACAGAAAACTTTGATTCAATGTGTTGTAACAATGATTTTTTTTTCAACATGAATAAATGCAAATGTAACCTTGAAAGCATTCTTGCAGCTGCTACAAATGTGTCTCTTAATTTACAACTGGAGGTAACTTAAAAAGAAAACCTGATTTTGGAGCGATAGTCAGCTCCATCACCCAAACAGGTTTGCTTTGTAATCCTAAGAATGCAAAGCAAATTGGCATCATATACTCCCATAACTGCAGGAGGAAGAGAAGAATCTTAAGTAGATGCTAATTAATATAATAATGAAGAGTCAACATGCACTTCAAGGGGAAAGCCTTGCTTAAAAAAACTCAAAGCATTTTTTGCAGACAATGCAAGGAGAATAGGCAAGGATAATACAGCTGACGTAATTTATTAAGACTTCAAAAGGACGTTTGATCAGCAACTACGCAATAGATTAATAAACAAGGTAGACCATGTTCGGAATGGATAAATAACAGAACGGATAGCTAGCTAACTGCAAGCTGGGATAAAGGGTAATTTCTCAGAGTCACAGAAGCTGGAAAGTGAGAGTGCACAACAATCAGTGTTGTGACCACTGTTGTTCACAAACTATAGTAATAATTGGATTTCTAGAAAGCCTTTGATATGGTGCTGCATAGGAGGCTGCTGAGTAAGGTAAGAGCCCATGGTGTTAGAGGCAAGGTGCTTGCATGGATAGAAGTTTGGCTGACTGGCAGAAGGCAGAGAGTGGGGATAAAAGTGTCCTTTTCAGGATGGCAGCTGGTGATTAGTGGAGTTCCACACAGGTCAGTGTTGAGACCACAGCTTTTCACTTTATCATCAATGATCTAGATGAAGGAACTGAGGGCATTGTGGTTAAGTTTGTAGGTGATACAAAGATAGGTGGAGGGATAAATAGTATTGATGAGGTGGGATGGCTGCAGAAGGATTTGGACAGGTTAGGAGAGTGGGCAAATGGAACACAATGTGGGAAAGTGTGAGGTTATGCACTTTGGTAGGAAGAATAGAAGCATAGACTATTTTCTAAATGGGGAGAGAATTTAAATATCAGAAGCGCAAAGGGACTTGGAAGTTCTTGTTCAGGATTCTCTTAAAGTTAATTTGCAGGCTGAATTGGTAGTTACGAGGGGATTAGAATACAAAAGCAGGGGTGTATTGTCAAGGTTTTATAAGGTTCTGACCAGACTACATTTGAAATATTGTGAACAATTTTGGGCCCGTATCCAAGGAAGGATATGCTGACCTTGGAAAGGGTCCAGAGGAGGTTCACGAGAACGATCCCATGAACGAAAAGCTTGATGTATGAGGAGCATTTGAGGACTCTAGGTCTGTACTCAATAGGGTTTAGAAGGATGAGGTGGAATCTCATTAAAACTTACAGAACACTGAATTGAATCCAAGAGCACAGCCTCAAAGTAAAGGTGTAACTCTTTAGAACCGAGATGAGAAGAAATTTCTTCAACCAGAAGGTGGTGAATCAATGGAATTAATTGCCACAGAAGGCAGTGGTGGCTGATTCATTGAGTGTATATAAAACAGCAATAGATAGGTTCTTGCTTGGTAAGGGGACCAAAGGTTACAGTGAAAAGTTGAGAGAATGGGGTTGAGAAATGTATCAGCCAGGATTGAATGGTGGAAAAGACTTGATGGGCTGAATGACCTAATTTGCTCCTATGGTCTTGGGATTTTGGAAACAAATTTCTAAATCTGAGGTTTGCACTTTATTGCTGGGGGCTGTGGATACAGGTTTAATGAATACTGAGGAAGACAACAGCTATTTACAAAAAACTATTTTCAGTTATTTAATTGGTGGCAAGTATAGCTTCCATTAAACTTACTTCTTCAATGTTTGTTCACAACCAATCTTGTGGAACGGGCATATAACCAGCAAATGAACTTCAAGCTTGATGAGTGTGAGCATTAAATTTTGTTCCAAAAAACTTAGAGGTTACATGTTACTAGAAAAATAAATGGACCAGAGGAATAAAGGATTCTGGGTGTACAAAGATCAGAAATACTTGAATGTCAGTGGGTTATGCCTCAAATCATTTACATTCATGTTTTCTATGATCTTTTATTGTGCTTTAAAATTCAGTTCCTGCCCACAAACTAGCCATGGCCCTAGGTTGAACCCTCAGATTGTTGTAATTTGGAAAGGCTCTTTAAATTGGATTTATTTTGCCATACAGGCACTAATTGGCACATTTTCAAACATTTCCATATCAAGCAGTATGTAATTTACTGAGAAATTGAGTAGTATACACCAATGAAACTGCTAAATGGCTTAGTTCAGTTCTTTTTAAAGTCATTTTCAATGCTATAAATCAGGTTACTAATTAGTTCAGCACTGTTAATAAAAATGCTTATTTTTGGTTATAAAGCATGTTTTCACCTGTATCAATGAAATGGTTCCAGGTCGTTGCTCTTAAATATATCAAAGAATATTTTTAAAGGGTAGGAGAAAGAGAAGCAATTACATTATATTACTTTGGCAGATTGCATTGGTTCATGAAAGATTTAGCATTCTGATTATACAAATGATTTTAGCAAGAAACCTGAACTGTAAGCAAACTAATACTATTAACCAGCACACTTTGAGCACGATTTGCTGATTGCACCTGAAGTGAAACTTTGATCATTATTCTGAGAAAAATATTTCAAATATAACTGGAGTTCACTTTACCATAGTCTGAAGTAGTTTTCTTTTAACCTGCACACTACTAAAAATATAACTCTTATTTTACTTCCTAATTCATTTATCAATGCAATATCAAAGCTATAACATACACAGTTTTCACAGAGGTAATGAAAAACTTTGTTTTTATGCTTAACCAAGATTGTTCATTGGCCTTCAGAAGATCCCATCTGACAAAGAATGTCCAGAGGGTGCATTATATTTATGACTGCGATATAGCAGAATTATTAATCCCAAATGTTATATTAATTGTTCCATGACCAGCTTTGATAATTGCATAACTTTATTTGCACTCTTTAAGGAATCAGTTATGAGGACATAAGAACAGGATATGGCGGTCAACTCATCGATCGACAGTTCTGACGCGCCACAGCAAAAAACCACACCGACCTCCTCAGAAGACAAACACAGGACACAGAACACACAGTACCCTTTGTCGTCCAGTACATCCCCGGAGCAGAGAAGCTACGACATCTTCTCTGGAGTCTTCAACGTGTCATTGACGAAGATGAACATCTCGCCAAGGCCATCCCCACACCCCCACTTCTTGCCTTCAAACAACTGCACAACCTCAAACAGACCATTGCCCGCAGCAAACTACCCGGCCTTCAGGAGAACAGTGACCACAACCCTGTGGCACATCCCTGCCACAGCAACCTCTGCAAGACGTGCTGGATCATTGACACGGATGCCATCACCTCACGTGAGAACACCATCCACCAGGTACATGCCACATACTTGTGCAGCTCTGTCAATGTTATCTACCTACGCTGCAGGAGAGGATGTCCTGAGGCATGATACATTGGGGAGACCATGCAGACGCTACAACAATGGATGAATGAACACAGCTCGACAATCACCAGGCAAGTCTGTTCCCTTCCTGTTGGTGAACACTTTAGCGGTCACAGGCATTCAGCCTCTGATCTTCGGATAAATGTTCTCCAAGGTGGCCTTCATGACATATGACAGCGCAGAATTGCTGAGCAGAAACTGATAGCCAAGTTCCGCACACATGAGGATGGCCTCAACCGGGATCTTGGGTTCATGTCACACTATTTGTAACCCCCATGACTTGCCTGGGCTTGCAACATCTCACTTGCTGTCCTGTCTGGAGACAATGCACATCTCTTTAACGTATGCTTAATGCTATCTCCACTCGCATTGTCTGCACCTTTAAGACTTGATTAGGTGTAAAGACTCACATTCTAATCAGTGTTCTGTAAACTGTGTGTGCCTTTATATGCCTGTTTGCGATCAGAACTCCCCACTCACCTGACAAAGGAGCAGCGCTCCAAAAGCTAGTGGTGTTTACTATCAAATAAACCTGTTGGACTTTAACATGGTGTTGTGAAACTTCTTACTGTATTTACCCCAGTGCAATGCCGGCATCGCCACTTCATTGCCATCTACCCGTGAACTTAGCAGTTCTTCCCAATCTGACATTGTCCCTTTAAAGCAGCACATTGTTGATTTATTTTAGCCAGTTTCTTAACCAAGTTTTTTTGCTGGAACTTCCGCCGGATCAAAGTTGATTGATAAACTTTCACATGGAGCTCTGTGTAATCAATTTTGGAAGTTTAAGTTTGTACTGTCATGGGGTTTTCAAGTTAACTTTGGTTTGTCATTTCTCAATGAAATCAAGAAGGCTGTTCAGACAGGATATTCCATGATTAAAAACCAGATGACTAGTTTGTTCTTGTAACATGCAATTCCCAAATTTACTGCAGATAATTAATTCCATTAATTTACATAGAATTGATCTAAGACTAATGGCTATGTAGTTGTATACATTGTTGGAATAAAGATATCACTTTAGCCTATTTCCAATCAGTTTGTACCTCCCCTTTGTACATTGTACATTATGATGACTTTTAGCGCCTCATCAATCTCCTCTCTAGCCTTTGGGATATAAAGCATCTAACCCTGGGGTGTACATATTAAAGAACTTTTCAGTTTGCCAAAGGCTTCCATCTCATAGAGAAGCCTTGCAGTTTGCATTGGTACTCTTCCTTCGAGGAAAGCACATCATTCATGCCATCCCTTGTGAATACTGAGTGGAAGCAATCATTCAGCTCGTCCTCAGCCTCAAGTACATTTGCATTTTTTTTTGGCAAAACTCACCTCAGCCAGCCCCTTGTTACTTTCATATTTGAAAAATAATTCTAGTTTTCTGTTGTTTTTTTCCAAAGTATCTCGAGCCGCACTGATTATCTTTTAACTGGCAGAATTTGTTGAGGTAATTTCCCTTTCTTTCTCTTTTAATTTGTTGTTATTAATTTTTTATTCAGTCTGAGTCTATTAATGTCAGGATGTACTTCTCTTGCATATCCAGTATTTTTTTTAAATGTGTTCCATTGGTATTCTACTAAAGTATTTTTTTCCAATCCATGTGCTTTCAATCTTCCTTCATTTCTTTTGTTTTCTCTTATGTCCTCAATGCTATATTTTGCATATGGGTGCTTTTTGGAGTTGAATATATGTTAGGCCATTGAAGGTCTTTAATAATTGCCAAAAGGCTACTTTGTGTTTTGATATATTCTGATTTAACTTTTTGAAAAACTCAATTTGCCTTTTATTGCTTCCAAGTCAATTTGCTGCACAAATAAATGTTTAGTGTGCTACAATGAGGCCAGATTTACACGTGTTTCAACTGGCCTACACAAAACAGTATACATAAGAACATAATAAGAACATAAGAAATAGGAATCATTGTGTTAGTATCAACATGCAACATTGCTATGAATGCCTTCCATGATCACTGAAATAGCATTATTTTATTCATTTACTTTAAGTAGTTGTTATAGAAGAGCATGGTTAGAAACTCTATTAGTGTGTTCCCTGCAATATTGTCACGGTTTAGCTGGCTTCTTGTTTAGAACTGATCTGATCTACTGAAATAAAACCTTCATTGAATGTTTAATGTCTTCTGTTCCAGTGTCTGTTATCTTATGTCCATCTATATTATCCATCCTTATCAATTTATACATATCAAGTTAATTTATTTCTTCTTCGGTTCTCTGCCTGAAGGCAGGTCTGATTGATTGATTGTACGCCACCATCATGGGTTGGGTAAGAAAGTAGGGCCTAAATCAGCCCCAGTCAGTACAGGGGTTGAATCCACTGACACTGATCCGAGCTACACTGGGCATCCAGCCAATTGGCACCCCCTCAAAGTTGCTGTGGCAAAATACACTTTTATATGTGTGTTGTAGTCTGGAACTTTGGTTGGTGAGAATAGAGATTACAATTTTCATTCCATCACATAGCTGATGAGGAATCACTCCCCCTCTTACCGTATTGGTGGTAACTAATCAGTTTTGCAAAGTTATGAATGTCCCTTCCTTGGCCACCAGAAATTGAGGTGAGATTTGTACCCAGTGATTCTGGCTTAGAGGCAGGAGTGCTACCCACAGTGCCGCAAGACCTCCTTCTAAGTTACTTACATATTGAAATAATATGTAACTATATGTTTTCATGTTATTAGCGTGTTTTTACAATACTGCATTGGAATTACTCTCCATTTTGTGATTAGCTGGGACTGAAGAGTACCAAAAGCAGGTGTGCTTTGGACAAGGCCTTTACTGACAGGCAGTTGTTCATCTGTTTAACTAACCTGGCTTCAACTCTATGTGAGTCTTCCTTTTCCTGAAAGGTCACAATGAGAAAATATGTCAAAACCTTGTGAAAATCTGGGTTTATTATGGGGTACATTGCTTCCGTTGCCTACTTATTGAGTAATTGTAGAATATTCTTATCCTTGCGTTGATTTTTTTTCGATAAATAGCACATAGAAAAAAGTCATCTTGTTTTATACCCAATAAATTTGTGAAGAATTTCAGCTCATTTCTGAGGCACTACAATCTGTTGCATTAAATATGATGCAGACTTCTCTGAAGAGGCAGCAGCCTCATTAGATGGCATTTTATAAAATTCCCCCGGGTATTTTCTTCATCTTGATTTTTACCACCCGATAATGTTACATAAATGAATATCCTAATTGATGTTGCAGACTTAGTTTGAATACTGGGATAATACTCAGCAACCTCCGTTATTTCAGTACGTTCCCTGTGTTTATCGAACATTTAATTATACATTAGTTATGAGCGTTGTTTTCCTTCATCGATTTTGATTCAGTGAGGGGTTTAATTATGCCTCGTTTTGGGGTGACAGCCTACTTCTAACAACAACTTATGGGGTGAGGTAAATGACACTTTTAATGTTATTTGAGTGATAACTATGCTAATTAGCAAATCCCAACGTAGGTTGATTGAAAGTAGCATCTAACCAATTATTCAAGATAAGGAGTGCAGACATAATTATTTAAAATTATGAATATTTGTATGTTATGGCCCACTGGAATTATAAGTTAGATTCAAATCAGGCCTTAACCGATATCATTAGGGGATGTCTCATGTGGGGTGGGGGGGAGGGGGAGGGGGAGGGGCGGGGTGGGGTATGTCCTTCACTGAGTGCAGTGATGCTGCTATCTGTAGGTTGTTCTGATTTTGTTTCTATATTTTCAGGGTAAGGTGAGGACTGAGAGAACATGAAGGAAAGAAATAAGTCACATTATTTAAACAGCTAGGAAAAACAATATCGAAAGGAATTGCAATTCTAGCTTGTATTGTGAAATCGTTATTACTGTAATTTGTATCGCAACAGCGTCAGGTGAGAAAAGCAAAGGAACAGCTGATTCTTCAAATGAATCACACGTATGTAACTGCAAAGTTTATGGGGGTGATTCCCCCAGCGGGGATATTCGAACAGCGGTTGATTTGAGTAGGCATTTAGGCCTCCGCGCCTCTTCCTGCCTAGTTTTTTTTGGCGTAGATGGAACCACATGGAAAATCAGCATAACGGGCATTTACATACTTTAACATCTTACTAGCGGCTGTGCAACTAGAATATCCTCCCTCTCAGGTGTGACATCATGCTGGTGGAGTTTACAACTAGTGTATAAAAGTCAGCAGCTGGCATGGCAACATTGAACAGGAGAAAGGAGGTAAGTGTTATGGAGCTGCAGCCCCAGAGTGCAGTGGAGGTTGGAGGCAGGGCCTGGAAAATTTCTGCTTGCTGTAGGGCACTCCCTGGAGAGCTAACAGTACTGTCCCCAGGCCTGGGGATGTTTCATGTGGGGTGGGGGGGATTGGGGGGGGGGGATTTGGGGGGGGGATGGGGTATATCCTTCACTGAGTGCGGTGATGCTGCTATCTGTAGCCACTGGGCCGTTCCATTTCTCTGGCCTGTGGGGTGTGGTGAGGGACTGGACTAGTGTTTTGGGAGGGGTGGGGGAAGTGCACCATGTCCTGCTTGAGGGCTCACCAATTCAGGCAGCTGGTGCTCCAACCAGGGAAGCTCATGTTAACACAGGCACTCATACTGCATGTACTCTGCAGTGAAGGGGAACCCGTCTTGTGATAATTAGGAGTTTGTCATTGCCCCGTGTCCCTCAAATGCAACACATGCCTTGAACGGAATGCTGTAGTTGCACTCATGGCAATGACTCAAAGGTACACAATGGCCATGTCCGCACACCAACCTGCACGCTTTCTCTGCCTGCCATGCTCATGGTGCCAATGGCAGGCAATCTAATCAGGTAACACATGGGACAACAGATTGTGTTGTGTTGCCAGCATCCAGAAGTGGGAGTACTGTCCCAGTGAGGGATTGGGGGGGGGGGGGGGAGGGCTTATACTGGGGTAGTTGCAAGCAATGACATGTATCTATCAATCTCTGTCTCTCTAATCCCCACTGTGCAGATCTTGGTCTCATTGATTAAAACTGGCCATCATGGCGGCAGCTGAAGAGGAGGAGGAAGCAACAGTTCCGGAGCTGGAGGGCGTGGGGAGGCCACTGCAGAAGCAGCCAGTGGCAGGCTCTCAGGGAGGAGGGCAAGGGGCTACCGCTGTTGGCCGTGAGGTGGGAGAGCAATCTCCTGAAAGGGTGGCTAGGAGAAGGACAATGTCGAGGCATAGACAGTACCAGACCAGGTTATGTTTTGAGGGGCTGTCGGAGGTCATGTGCCATTGTTGGCTCCCCCCACTCTTAAGGGCGCGGTCCAACACTTGCATGAGGTGCTCACACATCTGGAAGCGAGGGAGGGGTGACCACCTGCTCCCAGTCGAGGTTTAGTTGATGGTGGCCCTTAACTTCTATGCAACAGGGTCATTTCATGCACCCAGTGGCGACCTTTGAGGAATCTCTCAGGCCTCAGTGCACAGACATGTTCACCAGGTTACAGGTGCCTTGTATGCCCAGGCAAGTCAATACATTCATTTTGATGTTGGCCAGGCTCAGCAGGAGGCCCACACTGGTGGGATGCCCCATGTTCAGGGGGCAGTGGACAGGACACAGAGCCTCCCTCTGAAGTGTCATCCAAGGTGCCTAGGGGGCTATCTTCAGGAGCAGAAGGGCCTGGTGCATTAGGGTCCAGAACTGTGGAAATGAGGGAAAACAGCCCGCACAACAATGCACTTACTTCAAGAAGACTTACGAATAGGGTTCAGCTGATGCTTACTTGCATGCCAGATGCTGACCTGACTGCCAGTGACCAATCGTGGCACATCTCCCCTGCTAGCTCCAGGGTGCGCTTCTCATACACTGAGCATCCATGGTTCTTGTACACCTCCACCAGTCTTCTCCGTGCCACTTGAGGTGTATGGGGATGTTTGATATTATAGGCACAGTTCATGTACAGGTTTCAGAATGGCATGCACACTCACCCTTGCAGCCTGAAGAAGAATTTTCTTATGGTACTGATCTCCAGACCGAAGGGTCTGTGTCCTGGCATTTACAGGCGATGCCACCGTCTCCCATCATGTGCTTGCTGCATGACTCCTTGGGCGATGGCCCAAAGTGGGACAGAGCACCTGGCGCCTCTCTTCCACCGCATCTAGCAGGCAGACCTGCTCACACTCCACAAATCTCAGTGCCCTTTTCTTTGGTACAATCGGCTGGGTGTGCCTGCCTACGTGTCCATAATTGTAGCTTATATACAGCTCTGTCTTGTTAAGAGTCCAGGTGCAGTCAGTTTGGGCTACTCATGGGTCTATTAGTTAAATTTTCTTTTGAATAATGTATAGGCAGCCTGGTTTCAATACAGGGTGAGCCATCTCCAAAAGTACTGATTGGGTGAACTCAACAAGGTGTCGTGACTTGGCGGGGGTGGGGGTGGGTGCAATGCACGAGGTTCTCAAAACGAGGGCGAGTGCTCACAGGCAGGGAATGTGCATGGCATGAGAGCACTCTGTGAGTGAAGTGATGGGGGAAGAGATGAGGAGGCCAGCAATGTTCGTGTTAATGGGGCATGGGGAGGCTAGTGATGGTGGAAGACAGTGAGCGACCAGCAGTCAGGCGAGTAATGTCTATTGGCAAGGGGAGGGGTGGTACGAGAGTGAGAGGCCAGCGATTTCAATGCTAGGAAGACTTGTTTAGCCGATCTCCGAGAGATTGGCGCATGTGCGGGACCCGCTCAGCAAGCTGATTTTCAGTCTCTTCAGCATGAAGAGGTCCTGCCCCCAGCTTTTCAGAATGATTCATGCTAATGCCATCTGCAGTGCATACAGTGTGGAAGATTATTTTTAAAACTCCCATTGAAAAAAATCAATGCGATTTGCTCATTTTCACACAAACTCGACACTTCACTTTTTTTTGAGAGAATCGCCTCCTACAAGAAAGAAAATCTTGTTTATATAATGGTTTTCACGGATGTCCCAAAAGTTTCACAGCCAATTAAGTACATTAAACATGGACCATAGCAACTGGATCCATCCCTGCTCACACCAAGTTCCTCTCCAGCTGTGAAGAGGTGTCCTAAAACTTGGCAACAAGAGGGCAACACAAATGTGAGAGCTCCGAATCACAGCTGCAGAGAAGAATATCTATGCCCCTGATTGTACTGTCTCCAATCAATACTCATTCCTCTTTGCTCCCTGTACTGAAATGTATCCTTCACTATCGTGCCATGGCCAGTCTCCTCATCCACCTTGCAGTCCTTCTCATCCACACAGGTAGAAAACATTTCATGACAGCTGGAAAAATCCAAGGGCTGAGGCTTCTCTGTCACTACCTGCTGGATCTCATCACCCATCGGACTTGTAGTCCTGGCCACTGACAAATACTAAAGATCTGCCCAGTTTAAGCAGCATAATCACCTCCTGGTATAAGAAGGTAGTCTAGGTAATGTTCCTCCTCCATGATGCATCCCAATGTTTGCAGCTTAGCCTCTAGCCCAGAAACTCTGAACTGAACCTCCTCAAACTGCTGACACTTACTGCAAATGTGTTTGCCCTGGATCACACTGACGTTCAAGACCTCACACATTCAACAATCACATCATTTGATGATGTGCTCATGAATGTATTCCATTTTTTAGTTTACATTTTATTAATACGCCCTACTACTTTCAATGAACTTCACTACAGCTACCACAATATTTTAATATTCATAAAACCTTGCCGCTGCCAATCATTTTACCAGTTCTTAAAGGATAAATGAGAAAAAGAAGTAAAATACCAACTAATCATGTATTTGGTTTCTTGTGATTGTGATATAATATCTGATTTCCTCCAAATGTGCACAATAAACAGACTGAGCCCCACCAAGCTCTTTGAAGTCTCCAGGTCTGCTCTCTACCTTGCCTTCTCATGTGTCTTCACTTCCCTTCCAACCACCCTTGAGTTGCATTCCCCAACAGCTACATTGCATTCAAAGTCCCTGGATACAGCAGCACTGTACAAGTCACACACCTATGAACCCCCCTCTCACTTGGGTCATGGCAGTCTTGATGGTACAAAATCCCCAGAAAATCTCTTAACTTCCCCTTTAAACAATCTGGTCATCTTTCACAATTGATTGACAGAAATTGATATTAGTCACTCCACAATCTTCTGCTCTTCCTATCTTCAAAGTTCTCTATTTTTAAACTATAAGGCACATACTATAACAATCTTTAGTACCAGGGGCCTGCTACAACACTGGAATCTGTTCAAAGACTCCCAAACAGGAATCTGTTCTCTCTTTGTATCAACTCCCAATCTTCTGAATGGCCAAACAGTAAAAACAGTCTGATCCCACCAACTGCAATTAGCTTTCTATTTACCCTTTGCTTCTTAATTCTCCATTTCCATGGCAACCCACTTCTCATGGGCATTTCTTGGAACCTAATGATGTCATAACCGGCAAACCAATTACCCTCTTTCGACAGACTCCCCAGCACATTTTATTCTCAAAGGGAAAATATAGGCTTTTCTTAGAACACGGGTCATCACAAGTAATAGTTTTCTCAGGCATTCGAAGGAGCTGGTTGACATTATGCACTGTTGGAAAAGACTGGGATGTCAACAAGTAAATCCCAAATTTGATTGCTACTCTCTGTCTGTCTGGTTTCTACAAGCGGGCATGATTAAATTTGTCCCTTTGGTCAATAGTTTAACCTAAACTGAAAATATTAAGATTATTATATTTCTTTCTACCTTATTTTCATGGGAATGCATTTTCATTATAGTCTGGAAAAAGAGACAATGGCATTATGTTTGAAATACTGATTATTTTTAAAAAGTGCATTAGTCTTTGAAAAATATGCATCATTTTACTCTATTATCTCTTGGTTTGGATCCAATTATTTGAGAACAAATATCTTTTGAGTTTTTATGATTGCAACAGAGTACAATATATCTGGAGATTTGGCATAGTTATTCAGCATCAATAAGTCTGTTAAATCTTATTCGTTTCGAGTGACATTCCTGTAATTTGATAAAAGAAAAATCTAACCTATTTCCATTTCTCTGCCTCTGAAAATAAACCAGCCTCATAAATGGATTACTTTTCCTGAATTGTGCTCTCATTACAAGTTTTTCGAAGTCATTTCTAGGACAAGGGTTCTTATTTTCGAAAGCTCTGGTTTTACAATGGCACAAATCTAATGCAACATAATGATGAGGTTTCCTATATACATTGACGTACCACTGGCAAAATCATCACATTTGGAGCTTTAATATTTACCCTTAAAAGTTATTTGGAAAGTATATTTTTTTTTAATTGTGGTGGAACAAATAAACAAGATGGAATCAATGGAGCAGATTTTGACTTGGGGAGAAAGTATAAATAAGTGTATAAGTAAAACAGGCTCCCAGTTCAATATCAACCATTTTATTCTATCATACAAAATCAATATTTGCCTCTGTAACAGGAAACCCATGACTGATGAATGGTTGCACCCGAAAAGCTTGCTCTTCCACCTGCAGGTCAATTGGTTGTGCACTCCAACACTTTCATTTTAAAACATCAATCATAGTTGGACTCATACATAGCTCTAAGAACACAATTTATGCCTTGGAGATTTAAAGGGTGTCCCAGAACTGTAAAATCCCACCCAAGGTCAACGGATGTTCCCATGTCTGCCTCTCGCTCGTTCTAATTCCCATGGCAGGCGGGATGATGAAGTTCCGGCCTCAATTACAAGGTACAAAGGTATATTTTCCTGTTATATTCAGTGGTGATGGGTGAGAAGAGATGTTTTGGGTTGAAATATCTGGTTCAGGTCTGCATAGTTAGAGTCATTGCTGTTCTTTAATTAATAAAATAATTGTAGCAGCGCATGTTGCTTTATAATGAATTAAGCACAATTACAGCTGGGGGAGCAAAAACATCACTTGCACGATTCTGTCTCGATTATATCAGTTTGTCCGTTGATGGAGTGGAAGCAGTTCATTTTGGGCATGCAAAAATGTGCAGAATATTTTTACGACACCCTGTTCTTGGAAAAATTCATTTCAAAAAACAGCTCAGCTGTCTCATGCAGCACTTACTTGTTCAATAATGAACCTGTTATTAAAAAGAAAAAAGTGCCTGCTAATGCCAGGAATCTGAAAATGAAGTCCAGACTGTTGGAAACAGACAGCAGGTAATTCACCATCAGTCAACAGAACAAATCAGTTAATGCCTCCAACATCATGACCTTCATTGGAACTGAGCAGATTATGATAAACAAAAATTTCAACAGAAGCAGAACAGAGGTGGGAGGGAAGAGGGCAAACACAAGAGAAGGATTTGGAGGAATCACATAAGCTATTTAAAAGAAAAAGAGATGTAGGTTAGTGATCAAGATGATCGGTACATTAAATAATGGGAAGCAACATTAAAAAGTATCAATCACATTACAAAAACAATTATGCGTGAATAATTATGATACTATCGTACTAGTGGAAAGAAACACAAGGAAATTATTTTAAATACGATTGGAAGTATGTAAATCATGTTTTAAATTGAAGCAGGAGAGGCTGAAAACATAATATGGTCTTCATCAGTCTTCAAAGGGAAGAACAACACCAAAGGACTGTACACCTTCACCACAGCTATGGTCTACGTCATCCACTACCACTGCGTTTGGATGAAGGGTCTTTACCTGAGTGTTAAATCTGCCCCCTTCACAATATCAGCAAACCCATCTCTATAGTAGGTGCCCTTTTGTTGTAAACAAAATTGAGGTTGCAGTTAAGATCTGAAGTTGTTAAAGGTTTGCTGATAAATATAACCTTATGTTGTTGAATCTGAAAATGTCAAACTGATTTGGTATCCATCTTGATGTATGTGTGAATTACAGATAGACTGATATTGCTTATTGTTCCTATAAATGCATGAGATAAGAAAATCTCACAGACGTTTTGGACAGCAACGTCCTTGACGATTATTGGCAATGTCATCTTGAATGTGTGAGGTGACTGGAGTTGAGGTAAAAGTGAAACAATGCACAATCATCGCCTATTCCTTTATGAAGTTTAAGCTATATTTAAGGGAGACAGGGATAAAGGGGGTCTGCTGCCAGTCTGCATGTGATTAGTTGGGGGGGCCACAATTGTTTGGGGTAGCAGGGGGGTGGGGGGGAATAAGGGCATCAGTTATGTTGTGATGGCGGGGCAATGTCCATGGGGACCGGGGGAAGGCATTATCCTGCCCGGGAGCGATGTGGCAGAAGAGCATTTTTCAATGTTTTTATTGCACATGTGAAGTTGAACGCTCCGATTGGAGCTGCAGTGTTTCACGCGTGTTAAGTCCCACCCATCATGAATAGAAATCTGCAGCGCAATTCAGAATCGCTGATATTCTTGCAGACAGAGTGCATATGGGGACACCAGAGAACGGAACTAAAAGTTGGATCTGAAACACTCCCAGTTTCAAGTCCACAAAGCACTTAGAATTAAAATGGTAAAATCAGGCCCATATTGTTCATTAGGGATAGTTTCCCTGAGCAATATGTAATGGAGCCAACCAGGGAACAGGCTATCTTGGATCTGGTAATGGGTAATGAGACAAGTTTAATAAATGACCTTAGAGTAAAAGATCCCTTGGGAAGTAACAATCATGATATGAATTAATTTAATATTCAGTTTGAGAGTGAGAAATTTGGGTTGGAAACAACTGTGTTTAATTTAATTTAAATAGAGGAAATTGCAATGATGCATAGAATTATAGAATCCCTATGGTACAAAAAGAGACCATTCAGCTCATCAAATCTGTACCTACTCTTCAAAGGAGAATCTTAGCCAGGTCCTTTTCCCTGTAATCCCACATATTTACCTTGCTAATTTCCTAACCTACATATCTTGGGGCACTAAGGGGCAATTTTTAGCATGGCCAATCCACCTAACCTGAACGTCATTGGACTGAAATGAGGAAAGAATTAGCTAAAATGAACCAGATGGATAGATTAGCAAGAAAGACAGTAAGCATGCAGTGGTAGCCAATTCAGTAAGTAATTCATGACTAATAGCAAAAGTAAGGAGGAAAGATGCTAAGAGAGGGCTTAACCAACAATGGCTAACCAAGAAAGTTAAGGAGAGTATTACGTTGGAAGAAAAAGCATTTAAGTAGAAAAAAGTCAGTGATAGCCTTGATGACTGGGATAAATTCAGAATCCAGAAAAGGAACACTAAAATGATAACAAAGAGAGAGAGAGAATAATCTGAGGGCAAACTAATGAGCAATATAGAAAACCTGACAATTAGAGCTTTTCTATAAAAAAAGAAGGGAGAGGTAAAAGCGAATGTAGGCCCCTTAGAAAATGAAACTGAGGTGATATTTATGAGAAACAAGAAAATGACAGAGGAGTTAAACAGTTTTTTTGCATCAGTTTTTATGGTGGAAAATACTTTGAACATTCCATTAATAAAATAGAACAATGGGAAGGAATTAAGTATCACCATAATCATGAGAAAAGAAGTATTAGAGAAACTAATGGAGCTAAAGGCAGATAGGTCCCCTGATCTTGATGCTTGCATCCCAGGATCCTAAAAGAAGTAGCTACAGAGATAGTGGATGCATTGGCTATAATTTTCCTCAAATCCTTGGATCCTGCAGAAGTACCAGAGGATTGGAAAACTATCAATGTGACAGCCCAATTTAAAAAAAGGGAGGAGACAAAAAGCAGGTAACTATAGGGCGATTAGCCTAACATCTATAGTTGGAAAAATATTGTAATTAATTATTTAGAAAGTAATAGCAGCACATTTAGAAACTCATAACCTAATAAACCTTATTGTGGACAAGCAAGAGCTGAGGACAAAAGGGAAAAGTTGATCTGCCATCTCTCCCTATCCATGCCATAATGGATGCAGATCAGGGACGGGAGGACATAAACAAAGAGCATTAAACTGGCTCAAATTACAGCCCAGTAGCACTTTTCGTTGCTTTGGTTTATTCCCCTTGTGATGTCTTTAATTATTCTTGATTTTTAAATGTAAATATTTTACTCCTTCTCTCAATTTCCTTCCACTTTATCCTGTTTCAGACTACTCATTATCTTATACCTTGTTAAATTAGTGGGCTCATTTTCAAAATGAATAGAAAGTCGAAACTGTGGAGGATCAAAGGGATTTGGAAGTTCCAGACACACATTGTAATGACTTTAACAAGGCCATTGAGACTGGCCTCTTGAAGTATAAGCTCCCTGATTGAGGCCATAGTTGCTTGCCCAATCAAGGATCCTCATCTGTGTATAAATATGGGAATGTCAAGTCTACTGGCACGCCGGATTCTGGCTTTTCAACTGAAGCACTAGTAAAAGTGGAATTAAGTTTGTAAATAAAGGGAATCTGGTGAACGGATACCGGCCTCTGACTTATTTCACAAATGGCCAAAAGCTAATGCTCAGGTACGAAGAACAATCAAAAGGTTGTACAAAATGCTGACATTTATCTCAAGGAATTAGGATACAAATTGAGCAAGTTATGCTTCAACTGTACACATCCTTTGTAGATCTGATTTGGACTATTGCATTCAGTTCAGAGGCATCACATGTCAGCAAAATTATATTGCCCTTGGAATTGATAGAGCACAAATTTATCAGAATTATATTGGGTCTTAAGGGCTTAAATGATGTAAAAAAGTTGCATGAACACTTGCATTATATACTTCACGAGCTTTGAACATTAGTGAATGATCTCATTGTGGTCTTTAAAATAATAAAATGATTTAACAGAGTATACACCCGAAGATTTTATTTTTATCATTTGGGGAAATTGGAACCTAGAATAATGGGGAATAATTTTAAAATGAGAGTCAGCAGTGAACTCGGATAGAACTTTGTTTGCATCAGGTGGTAGAAATCTGGACAGGCTGTGGAAACTGAATCAAGTGATATTTTCAAGACTGAGATTGACAGATTTAATTTGATAAAATTGTCATTGGTTATGGATCAATAACAGCTAAATGGAGTTCAGGTACAAATCAACCATTATTGAATGAATTGGTTTAAGGAGCTGAATAGCCAAGTTACTGAATATCATATAGAATGTGACATTGTCAGATATGTCATCATCAGACTGAAATTGTACCAAAGGCTCAATCTGTCTGTTCAAATGGATATTAAAAGATGTCACTAAATGAAAATCTGTGGTTCTCATGCCCGAATAAAATTCCTCTTTTGTTCCTGTCACTGTTGGTTGTGAGATCTTGCAGAGTTCAAAATAACTGAAGCATATGATTCCCATTTCTAATTGAGATAAATGTCAACATTTCGTACACACTTTTGATTATTCTTTGCACCTGAGCATTAGCTTTTATGCATTTGTGTTCTGAACCATTCAACTTCCTTCCTTCCTCCTACAGTTTAGATTCTCTCGCCACTTTGAAAATAACCCCACTAATTAACATGATATGAAATAATATGTAGTCTGAAAGGGAATAAAATGGAAAGAAGTTGAGAGAAGAAGTAAAAATAGTTACATTTAAAATTCAAGAAACAATTAAAGACATCACAAGGAGAATACAAAACACACAACAACTGGAATTTTTATAGCAAATTTAACACAATGAAAGGTCTCAAGTCATTCCACAGGTGTAGCATGAAGCAAAAATAGAAACTGAGCCAAAGAAACAACATTAGGGGATTTCCTGATTTGGCTTTTAGGGGTTTTAGTTAAATTGGTAGCATGGTCGGTGCAAGCTTGGAGGGCCAAAGGGCCTGTTCCTGTGCCGTAATTTTCTTTGTTCTTTGTATTAAGGCTCTTATTAAAAAGTTTATTCAAAGCGGAAAGTTTTAAGGAACATATTAAAAGTGTAAGGAAAAGTAAGTTTTAAAATTTATTTATTAGTGTCACAAGTAGGCTTACATTAACACTGCAATGAAGTTACTGTGAAAATCCCCCAGCCGCCACACTCTGATGCCTATATAAGTACACTGAGGGTGAATTTAGCTTGGCCAATGCACCTAACCAGCATACCTCTTGGACTGTGGGAGGAAACCGGAGCACCTGGAGGAAAGTCACACAGACACGGGGAGAACATGCAGGATCCACACAGATAGCGACCCAAGCTGGCAATCAAACCCAGGTCCCTGGCACTGTGAGCTGCAGTGCTAACCACTGTGCCACCATGCATAGAGAGACATGGAAAGATTTAGGGAGGGAATTTTAAAGCTTCAGAGCAAGCCAGTTGAAGGCTTGATGGAATCACCATTGATGGAATGATTACAATTTGGGATGTGCAAGAGCTTAGGATTGAATTAGTACAGGTATTTTAGAGGATTTTGGGGCTGGAGAAGATTACAGAGATGGGGAGGAGGATAGACCATAGAGGAATTTCAAAACAAGGCCCAGATATTGCTCCCAGGTCAAATGTGCAGTGTTGGTAAAATTCCTGGCTCCACAAACCTGATCTTTAGAAATGGCTGCCTGAACATCAGTTCTTGCTTTGGCAGGTAGGAGGGAGGTAGGGGTTCTGTGTAATGTGGACTAGAACAGGAGATTAAGAGTTGCAATGGGTAACCTTAGAAGAGGCACAGAGGTTGCCGGTGTGGAGGTGGGTTGGTTGGAGGGCTGCCTCAGTGCTCCGGCACTGTGTCCAAAAATAAAAAAAAGGATTAAAATTTAAAACACCTCTCCTAGCCTCAACCTTCATGTTTCCTCTCCTCCCATTCATTCCCATGTCCAACAATGCTTGACTCATGAAGTAGGTTAAATTCCTTTGGAAGTGTTAAAAATAGGCGTAAGTGCGCATGAAAATACATAAATCCATTACGGACAAGCTCATCAGAACTGCCAGCAGTCCTGGCAAAACTGTCAAAAGTGTCTATCAAGGGGACCTGTCAAAAGGAGCTGTCAAACTTTTGAGTCATTTAAAAGTCCAGTCCTTTAAAATCATAGAATCCTTACAGTGTAGAAGGAGGTGATTTGGCCCATTGTGTCTGCACTGATTTTCTAACAGAGCATCTAACCCAAGCTCATCCCCCTACCCTATTCTCGTAACCCCACATATTTACCCTGCTAACCTAACCTACACACTTTGGGATGCTAACATGTCTGGAGTGTTAAAAAAGGAACATACACCAGAAAGCACCTGACATGCACCAAAGGGCATCTTGTCTCCCACAAAGATGTCCCAGGACAAGATCCAAAGGAGTACCTTACCTCTCCAAATGTATCCACCAAGTTCAAACGTGTTCTTATCTGGTCTAATTGGCACATGTTAGGTTTCACACTTCTGGCCTTCAAAAGTCCCACATCAGTGGAAGTAGATGATGAATTAAATCACCAGACACCTCCATAAAACATGCAAATATGAAACCTAGGATCATGTTTAGGATTGGGATTTTTGAGTTTTGCCATTTCTGGTATTTTCCTGATGGAGAGACTTTCTGTCTTGGTGAAAACCTTAGCCAAAATTGACAATTTTAAAATCAAGTTGTTGAACTGAGGGTAATGTGAGTCATCACATAGGGGTGAATGGACTTGATTCAAATGACAGGGAAAGCAGGGTTTTGGATGACCTCAAGACTACAGAGGTTAGTATGTGGAGTCTGGCCAGGAGTGCATTGGAATAGTCTGGAGGTAGCCAAGATATGGATGGTGGTTTCAGCAGCAGATGAACTGAGGCAGGGGTGTATTTAGTCTACATTTGGAAGATACAAATAAGCAGTCTTAGTAATGCAACAGACATATGGTCAGAAGTTCTTCTTGGAATCAAATACGAGACTAAGTTTACTAACAGCTTTGTTCCATATTGGAAAGTTGCCAGGATCAGGAATGGATTTGGAAGTGAATTTTAAGTCAGGTCAAAGGCACTAACTTCTGTTTTCCTAATATTTCATTGGAGGAAAGTTCTGCATATCCAGCACTGGATGTTGGACAAGCTGTCTAATAATTTTGTGAAAATAGAGGACTCAAGAGAGAGGGGCAGAAGTGAGGTAAGGCTGAGTACCATCAGCTTCCATGTGAAAACAGGCGCTGCTCAAGAATGAGAGGACACACATTTAAGGCGCAAACATGACACAAGGACAATTTTTTTTTACGCAGCAAATAGTTGGATTTTGAATGCACTTCCTGAGATTGTGGAGGAGACATGTTCAATTGCAGAATTCAAAACTGTTATCCAAAAAAGAAGGAGATGCTAGGTTATGGGAAGAGGAAAGTGAAATGGAACTAGCTTCGTTGTTCATTTAGATTTCTGGTGCAGACATGATGGGCCAAACGGCCTCCTTCTGTGCCAACACAATTCTGTGATTCTGCTCTTCAGTGAATTAATAGTAGGCAAATCATTTTCTGAAAGTTGCTCTGTTAATGGCAATTTTTCTTTCCTTATTAATTCTTTCTATATTACTGGGTAACTTGAGTCAATTGAGAGCCCACGAATGTGTGTGAAGAAAAGCCTCTATTGGCAAAATGTTGAAGAAAACATTCTTCTTTAATATTTCTGCTCACTATCAAAAGTAATCAAACAAAATCCCTGAACATTAATGGAATTTTGCTATCTATATCTACAAGGCTGATGAGAGTATGAATATGGAACAAGAAAAGCCCATTGACACTCTTGCTTTTAGATATCATATATAAATTACCCCATTATGAATGCTATCCAACTATTTAGTCTCCTGAAGGAAATAACTATCCAAAATACAGCTTTCAAGAAGATAAAGCACTCTGAATGCACTGCCAACCGTCAGTGTAATGATGTGCAGCTCTAGGGTATAAATCTACATTATTCAGTTACAACCTACATTATTCAGCCTAATGTCTCAAGCTCAGGGGACACTAAACCAAGGTCCTGTCAAATTGTTAAGGTTGATGTTAAAGATGCCATGAAGAGGAGATATCACGATTCAAAGAAGAACATTAAGTTCTCTAGGACTTCTTCCAAAAACGTACCCCTCAACAAACACTATGATAAATGGTTAATTGTCCTTTTTTCTCAGGACTGGTTATGGGATCTTGAGGCGTGCAAATTGTTTTCAAATGTTTACCTACATTGTAGCAACTATATTTCAAGAAACAATTAATTGGAATTGAAGTACGCTGAGATATCCAAAATTGTGAGAGATCAAAATATAAATGAATATCTGTCTTTCTTTGATATTCAAACAGAAATTGGAAAGTTAATGGATTAAAATGGGGTTAACACCAAAGAATGTTTACTGATCTTCTGAGCGACATTACTTTATTCCCTCAGTTACATTAGATTTGAGTGAAAGGACATGCTTTGACAGGTCAGGTGTGTCTTTCGAAATTATGTCCTTACTATTTTATTGGTTAAAATTGTTTAAACAAATAGATTCCTTGAAGTCTGCTGCTTTTTTTACTCGTTAGTGACTGATCTAAATGATAGAATTTGCATGCATGGATACTCTTACATCTGAATTGATTTGTATTTCAGCATGTACGTGTGAGGTAAAAACAAATTGAAGCTATAATATTAAGATGTATGCACTTGATGAAACTATGGCAGTTATCTACTGTTATAAAAAGAGTTCTTAGATGTTTATCAAGTGTTTTTTTGTCATAAAGTTTGAGAGTTTCCTCCAAACCTCCAATACACAGATTTGGAGACTTATTAAGTAACTCTTATTCAATTGATTTGTCAAATATTGGCTCAGATAATAGAACATCTGCTCGAATCAATAGTACACCTTCTTTACTGAGGGCTTCGAGGTTTAATTTTACAAGAATATCATCGCATAAATAATGGAATTAGAAAAGGCCTACCAAATTCAACGTTTCCAAGAATTTTCATATCATTATTTCAAAGTAAATATCCCACAAATAAAATTTTCAGGCAAAATAACTTGTAAATACTGATTAATTTGCCTTAAGGTAACATCAAGAATTCTCCGGCTGTTCACACCCTCCTCCTAGCAAGAACAGAGAATTTGGTGCTCAGTCATAGAAGCCTACAGAGCAGAAGGAGGCCAATCAGCCCATCGAGTTTGCACTGACCATAATCCCATCTAGGCCCGATCCCCATAACCCCATGAATTTACCCCTGACACTAAGTGGCAATTTAGCACGGCCAATGCACCTAACCCACATATCTTCGGACTCCACTCACCAGTGAATCTCCATTCACTGTAATGGGGCTTTGAGAATCACGGCTACAGGAGAGGTTGGAGACTCCGGTCCAACATTGCAGAAAGTTTGTGATATGATACAAATTTAGCAACACAAAGTTGTGTATCTGCCAATAATCACCAAATTATGGTAATTTAGGGATATGCTTATTCCTGGTTGGTGCTCCAAGCAAATCAAAATTCATGCCAAAAACATAACTTCATTAAATTATTTTACTAATTTGTGGAACATGGGAGTCACTGGCTGGCCAGCATTTATTGCCCATCCCTAGTTGCCCTTGAAGTGAGTAGCTTGCTAGGACACTTCAGAGGGCAGTTGAGCGTCAACCACTTTGCTGGGGCTCTGGAGTCACATGTAGGTCAGACCAGGTAAGGATAGACAGAATTTAATCTTGAAGAATAAAGCATTGAAAGTTTAAAACAATAATAGATTTAATAACACAACGTAGAAATGTTCATCTGTAGAGCCACAGATCTCTAATTGCAATTAATCCATAATTGAACAAAACTTGTTTCCTGCATATTGAAAAGAAATGAGGGGAAGGAATTAACTATAATCATCAAGGATAGGATAGGTTAAACATCTATTCCTGGCCTCTGCAATTATCTTTTTGATTTTTTATATATCTTTCCATTGAAACAATTCGAGTTCCCGACTTTGCTTAATCTTAATATTGTAACGTATTCTATTTTCAGAATGATAAAATACTGTGATATGTTATTTATCACATTGAAAATTCAACTGTGCTAACATTTAAATGAACGAGTTATTGGAAAATGTCTGGAACAATTAGGTTTTGCTTTTATTTCTGATAATTTAACATTTTATATGGCTATAACATTAAAAAATAGGCTAAAGCAACAAGCATAAAATTAGAGGAAAAACCTTCACATTTCAATTTTAAAATAATATAACTTCTCAGCAGAAATTCTGGTCCAGATATTTGACTTTGTGAATGAATGTATGTGCACGAGTCTTTAACCCCTTAGTTTGACATGTCTTTCTTTTCTCCTTTAAAGTTTCTGGTTATTGCTTGCATTATATAGTAGAGAATAAAGGATTTTATACTTTTGAATAATGTTTGAAGAGCTGGATTTGAAGGCATGTGTACTTTAACAGATTTCAGCATAATTAAGCTGATATTCTGTTGACCCAGATATGAAATTTTAATTAAATGCTCAATTTAAAAAAAAAATCAAATGTAGTTATCCTTTCGATTTAAAAATTCTACATTAAAGCCATGGTACATGTATATTTTCATGCAAAATGCTGACAGAAAGTTATTGAATTGTTATTGAAATAATGGTGATTTTTTTCTGTACGATATGAACTTCTCTACCAAGTTTATCAAAGTTTTATTCTCTTATACAGTACATTTTTACTAGTGCTGCTCTGTCTCTGGTGTTTCACTGAGCAGCGCAGCGGCACAGTGAAACACCAGAGACACTGCTGCCTCACAGTGCCAGGGGCCTGGGTTCGATTCCTGGCTTTGGTCACTGTCTGTGCAGAGTCTGCATGATTTCCTTATGACAATGTGGGTTTCCTCCAACAATCCAAAAGACATGCTGATTAGGCTCATTGCCCATGCTAAATTCTCCCTCAGTGTACCCGAACACGTGCTGGAGTGTGGCGACTTGGGGATTTTCACAGTAACTTCATTGCAGTGTTAATGTAAGCTGAAACTTGTGACACTAAATAAATAAACTTTAAAAACACTGTGAGCTGTAACAGTGAGAACTAGTGTACTACAAAGGACAAAGAGAATAAAGAACAAAGAAAATTACAGCACAAGAACAGGCCCTTTGGCCCTCCAAGCGTTCACCGACCATGCTGCCCGACTGAACTAAAACTCTCTACCCTTCCAGGGACCATATTCCTCTGTTCCCATCCTATTCATGCATTTGTCCAGATGCCCCTTAAACCTCACTATCGTATCTGCTTCCACTACCTCCTCCAGCAACGAGTTCCAGGCACCCACTACTTACTGTGTAAAAAAAACTTGCCTCATACATCTTCTTTGAACCTTGCCCTTTGCACCTTAAACTTATGCCCCCTAGTAATTGACTCTTCTACCCTGGCAGACAGCTCCTGACTATCCACTTTTTCCACGCCCCTCATAATCTTGTAAACTTCTATCAGGTCGCCCCTCAACCACCGGCATTCCAATGAGAACAAATCAAGTTTCCCCAACCTCGCTTCATAGCTAATGTCCTCCATACCAGGCAACATTCTGGTAAATCTTTTCTGTACCCTCTTCAAAGCCTCCATATCCTTCTGGTAGTATGGTAACCACAGTTGAACACAGTAAGAAGTCTCACAACACCAGGTTAAAGTCCAACCAATTCATTTGATAGTAAACCCACAAGCTTTCGGGGGTTTGCCCCTTCGTCAGGTGAATGGAGAGTTCTGGCCTCAGACAGAGCATATAACTCGAGTTCTGAGGCCAGAATTCTCCATTCACCTGACGAAGGGGCAAACCCCGAAAGCTTGTGGGTTTACTATCAAATGAATTGGTTGGGTTTTAACCTGGTGTTGTGAGACTTCTGTGTTTACCCCAGTCCAATGCTGGCATCTCCACATCATAACAACAGTTGAACACAATATTCCAAGTGCGGCCTAACTGAGCTTCGATAAAGCTGCAACATCATTTGCCGATTTTCAAACTCAATGTCCCGGTTGATGAAGACAAGCATGCCATTTGCCTTCTTGGCTACCTTGTCCACTTTCAGTGACCTGTGTACCTGTACACCCAGATCCCTTAGCCTATCAATACTCTTAAGGGTTCTGCCATTTACTGTATATTTCCTGTCTTCATTACACCTTCCAAAATGCATTACCTCACATTTGTCTGCATTAAACTCCATCTGCCATCTTTCCATCCCAGTCTCCAACCAATCTATATCCTGTTGTATCCTCTAACGATCCTTATCACAATCCGCAAGTCCACCAACCTTTGTGTCATCTGCAAATTTTCTAATCAAACCAGTCACATTTTTTCCAAATCATTTATATGTATATTACAAACAACAAAGGTCCCAGCACTAATTCCTGAGGAACGCCATTCATTCAGAAATACACCCTTCCACTGCTACCCTTTGTCTTCTATGATCAAGATGTGGAGATGCCGGTGTTGGACTGGGGTAAACACAGTAAGAAGTCTCACAACACAAGGTTAAAGTCCAACAGGTTTATTTGGTAACAAAAGCCACTAGCTTTCGGGCCTCTAACCCTTCGTCAAAGCCTTTAAGACTTGATTAGCTGTAAAAACTCACATTCTAATCAGTATTCTGTAAAGTTAGTGTGTATCTTTAAATCCCCTGTTTGTGATCAAAACTCTCCACTCACCTGACAAAGGGTCAGAGGCCCAAAAGCTAGTGGCTTTTGCTACCAAATAAACCTGTTGGACTTTAACCTGGGGTTGCGAGACTTCTTACTATGATCAAGCCAGTTCTGTTTCCATCTTGCCACTCGCTTTTGATCCTGTGCAACTTCACCTTCTGTACAGTCTACCATGAGGGACCTTGTCAGCCATGGTGCCATTGCTTTGGCTGGTGCTGTTATGATGTGGAGATGCCGCATAAGAAGTCTCACAACACCAGGCTAAAGTCCAACAGGTTTATTTGGTAGCAAAAGCCACTAGCTTTCGGAGCACTGCCCCTTCGTCAGGTGAGTGGGAGTTGTATTCACAAACAGGGCATATAAAGACACAAACTCAATTTACAAAATAATGATTGGAATGCAAGTCTTTACAGGTAATCAAGTCTTAAAGGTACAGACAATGTTAGTGGAGACAGCGTTAAGCACAGGTTAAAGAGATGTGTATTGTCTCCAGACAGGACAGTTAGTGAGATTTTGCAAACCCAGGCAAATCATGGGGGTTACAGATAGTGTGACATGAACCCAAGATCCCGGTTGAGGCCGTCCTCATATGTGCGGAACTTGGCTATCAATCTCTGCTCAGTGACTCTGCACTGTCGTGTGTCACGAAGGCTGCTTTAGAGAATGCTTACTAAAGATCAGAGGTCAAATGCCCGTGACCACTGCAGTGTTCCCCAACAGGAAGAGAGCACTCTTGCCTGGTGATTGGCAAGTGGTATTCATTCATCTGTTGTCGTAATGTCTGCATGGTCTCTCCAATGTATCATGCCTTGGGACATCCTTTCCTGCAGCATATCAGGCAGACAATGTTGGCCGAGTTGCAAGAGTATGTACCATATACCTGGTGGATGGTGTTCTCACGTGAGATGATGACATCCGTGTTGATGGGGATCTGCTCGGATGAGGAGGATCGCAACAGACACCTCCAGACGCTGAAAGATGCCCTTATAAGATCAGGATATGGTGCTCGACTCATCGATCAACAGTTCCGATGCACCACAGCGAAAAACCATACCAACCTCCTGAGAAGACAAACAAGAGACACAGTAACCTTCGTCATCCAGTACTTCACCGGACTGGAGAAGCTACGATATCTTCTCTGGAGCCTTCAACATGTCATTGATGAAGACGAACATCTTGCCAAGGCCATCCCCACACCCCCACGTCTTGCCTTCAAACGATTACACAACCTCAAACAGACCATTGTCTGCGGCAAATTATCCAGCCTTCAGGAGAACAGTGACCATGATACCACACAACCCTGCCACAGCAACCTCTTCAAGGTGTGCCAGATCATTGACACGGATGTCATCATCTCACGTGAAAACACCATCCATCAGGTACACAGTACACGCTCTTGCAACTCAGCCAACGTTGTCCACCTGATCTGCTGCAGGAAAGGATGTTCCGAGGCATGGTACATTGGGGACATGATGCAGACACTATGAGAGGAAAATTCTTTGGATGAATGGATGAATGGACAACGGATGAAAGAACACCGCTCGACAATCACGAGGCAAGCGTGCTGTCTTCCTGTTGGGGAACACTTCAGCGATCAAGGGCATTCGGCCTCTGATCTTCAGGTAAGCGTTCTCCAAGGCGACCTTCATGACACACGACAGCGCAGAGTCGCTGAGCAGAGGCTGTTAGTCAAGTTCTGCACACACGAGGACGGCCTCAACCGGGATCTTGGGTTCATGTCACACTATTTGTAACCCCCAAGGCTTGCCTGGACTTGCAAAATCTCACTAACTGTCCTTTCTGGAGACAATACACATCTCCTTAACCTGTGCTTAACACTCTCTCCGCTCACACTGTCTGTACCTTTAAGACTTGATTACCTGTAAAGATGTGCATTCCAACCATTGTTTTGTACATTGAGTTTGCGCCTTTTTAGGCCCTGTTTGTGAATAGAACTCCCACTCACCTGACCAAGGGGCAGAGCTCCGAAAGCTAGTGGCTTTTGCTACCAAATACACTTGTTTGGCTTTAACCTGGTGCAGTGAGACTTCTTGTTGCTGTTATCCCCTGATAGGCCTTCCCCCAACAGTATCCAAAACGGTACACTTGTTAGAATAACTAACTCACTACAAAGCACATCACAAAGAGTTCAAGCTCATCTGTATCTAAATTTTGTTACAATTAAGGACATATTTCTCCCCAACCAAACTAAGAACACTGACATTAAATTTAAGCTATTAGAGGAGAGCAGGAAATCCTTATAACCAAAATTCTCCCCAGTAGCTCAACTAAGCTGAAGGAAATTTTAAGCAGAGAAGCCAGATGTTTTTCTTCTCTTGCCCCCATGGGCATCCCAGCTGCTTGCTCTTTCCCCATCTGCTGCATGAAAATGGCAACACAGAATGGCAAAGTGGGGCCCAGATATCCAAAGGATTTCCCTCTCATCTGTCTCACCCACTAATAATTTTTAGGCTGCCAGGGGAAGTGAGTGTTGGCCCTGTGAATCTGTAGTTAAGGCCTTGAAGTCGCCTTATGGAAGGAAAGCTGCTTAGTGACCTCAGTTATCCAGAGTCTGACCCCAAATGCTTACCTTATTTCAGTGGGACTATGATTCCGATCTTTAGATTGCATCCACCCCTTACCCAGTCCTCCAGAGCTCCCGACGTGCAATAGCAAAGTTGGTGCTTCTTCCTTTGAATTGGCAAATGTTGTCCTGGAGGAAACAATTACACTCAGAGCTTAAGGGGTTGACCCAGGGAAATGGGTTGAGATGGGGGCAGGTTTTTAAAGGGATGGGGGAGGCAGAAGTGTCACTCCACCATAATTCCACCTTAAAAGGAATCCTGACCTGGAAGTGGAATTAAAGTTAGCTGTATACCTGATTCATCAACTAATCTACCAAAGAAGCTTAAGTTTAGTTCATCTCATGAGCGAATTTATCTTCTCACCAAAATTCTTATCAAATCCTATTAAGATTAAACAGATAATTAATATAGAATCATCAGGTCTTAATTACCTCACATAATAAAAACACTCAATGTTTCATTTTACCAGAGAGCATTTTAATATAGGCAAAGTAACGTCCCCATGGTCTCTGGATGACCTTTGATGGGGAGGGTTGACTGATGGTGATTTGACCTGTGAATCATCACACCTCAGGCAAAGGGCAAGGTTGAAAAGGCGGGCCCTTCATGATTACCCTCAGCTAGTACAGAAGTTGAACACATGCTGTTGGCATCGCTCTGCACCACTAACCAGCTGTCTAGCCAACTGAGCTAATGGACTGTACCATAGTATAATCTGATTGTGCAATAGTAAACATAGAGTTGTTGCTAGCACAGTTTGCACCGCATTATACAAACTCAACTCTTAATCTGTTAAAAGCAGAAATGAGATCATATTAATTCGAAGTATACAAGGTAGAAAAGCCATATAGGAGACACTTTGGGCAGAATTCAATATGGCCTCAGGAGAGGTTTGCAAGGTAGTGGGGATGAAGAGATTCAGGAGGGCATGATTGAGAGTTGCACCTCAATGGCATGTTGTCAGATCCACAGTGTACCTGCAGTAGGTAACCTCTTAGGCATCATTGCCACTACAATGTAACAGGAATGTAATTGCGCTTATTGTGCAAATATTAGAAATCATTTAATCAGTCCATTGTGATTTAACTTTGAATTAAACAAGCAATGCACAAGGATCATGGCCCAATAGTTCCTGACTGCTTTAAGCTGGAGGCACTCCAGTGAAACCTTGTGGTTTCTTGTGGGAGTCAGCCATATTATGGCTGGCTTCAGTTACCCTTGACATTGGTGAAGGCAGGTGGGGGCAGAAAGCTTTGCCAGAGCAGAGCAGAGCAGAAGGTCTTAAGAAGTCGGCTGGAGCCTGTGTTGGGATTAGAGGTTAAGGGAGAAGATTGTGATCTGGCAAGGCATAAAGACAATCAAAGGGCAGGGATAGGTACAAGGTCTCAATGATGGTTGCCTGAAAGGAGAGAATCTGAGAAAGGGAGAGACTCATACAGGCTTGGCCCTCTGTGGGGATGAGGAGTAGAGAAGAGGGAGAGAGCTCCTGAGGCAATACTATAACACAGCAGAAGCAACAGGAGGGCCAACCCCCAGCTGAGCAGGATGTAGAAGGGCAAATAGAGAGCTAACAACAGGTGGCTGAGACAAGAAGATTCCAAACATGTTCTATACTTGCCTGAATTACCTACAACAGTGTATCAATGAAGACTACAGCTTTCAAGGGAAGATTATTACTCAGAATGAGCTGGGATTTATGTGGCTTGGTGGACACCCAATTCCTGTGCTACTGAATTTCTATGAATCTGGCTTCTTCCATGAATCCATTAGAGACATGTGTGGGGTCTCCTAGGCAGTAGCTCATCATGCATCAAGGAGTTGACTAATGTCTTGTTTAAGAAGACTGGAGAGCTTGTACGCTACTTGATTAATCCTGGCAGCCAAAGACAGAAAGGCCCATCAACCTTACTGCCATTGCTGACTTCGCCAAGTGTAAGATGGAATTGATTTTATCCACATCACCATCAAGGCTTGCATGGATCAGTCAGTAGACTTCATGAACACAAAGGACTGACAGTCAATCAATGCTCAACTGGCCTGTGACCACAGAAAATGGATCCTTTCGCTTTCCGGAGCAGTCACAAAGCATATAAAATTTACCATTTCCAGTGCCACAGTCATACAGTCTACTTCCCCACTCCTGCGCACCACCCCCCCCCCCCCCCTCATCTGACTACATGATTCTGAGGTACAGGGCCCAATGTCAACAGAAGACATAGCTGCAGACACTGATCAGAAACCCTCATACTGTAGGCAAGGAAGATTAAAATGCCTGTCACACGTCAACCCGAGGGACGATTCAGCAGGCCTTCTGTCACTCAAAAACAAGATTTTGTTCAGGAGCAGCCTGAATGGAGCTCCCAGGAGCCAAAGTGAGCCACGCCTCTTCCCTCACGAGGCAAACCTGCACCTCTCTGGTTCTGAAAATTGAGGAGCAGCTGAAGGAAGTTCTGGGCACCTTGCCACCTGTTGCCTTTCCACAGCTTCACAGAGGAGATCTATGTAGGAGGGCACACACCCCTGATATTCGCACACTGCTCTGCTGGATCTATCTCTCCATGAGGCTAACCAAGCTCTGGATACATGTGTGAGGCCTACATCACTCATGGTTTGAGTGGATTTCTCCATTGTTACTGGATGTCTGCCCATTTTCTTTGGCAGCTCTGCTGGATGCTCCCCTGGTTCTTGCTGCAACCCCATCAGATTCAAAATTATCAACACCAGAAGCTCACTGTCAGCCCAGGACGCAACATAGGCCTGGCCCTCCCCACAGTCCCTTGCCTGTCATGGCTTTTAACTGTCACAGCCTCAGTCTGCTGCTTCAAAGCTTCTATGATGCTCTCACCAGTTTGCGACCCTGAATCTAACTTTAAACCTGTGCCCACTGATGTCATGGTGGAAGGTGCAGGGGAATGATGTCGCTGCACCTTCCTCAGAGATGGGCTGCAGACTACAGTCTCAGCAACTGATCATCCTTCTGGAGAGCAGAGACCAGCATTGGCGAACACCAATAAACTCTTTGCATCTCTTTATCCATGCTTGAGATGGATCTCCAGTAGAGGATAAAAGATCCTGATGCTGTAGAAGGGCAAATAGATGCCTCCTCACTCACTTGGGTTCTCTCAGCAGTTTAGCCATTCACAATTGCCCAGCTGCCCTACTATCCTGCCAGTTCAAGGGCCTCTTCCTCTACAGGCATCAATGTACTGTTGGCAGTCAGTCCACCATTGGTCTTGGAACTCTTTGTATTGTTTGGGGCCCGTTTCTCATGCCAACAGAAAGAAGAACACTTGGTGTGCAATGTAAAGAACAACACAATACATATGTTGGTGGTATCTCTCCTGAATTTTCCCTCCATACGTCAGTTATCAATTGACATGGGCTGGGGTGACTAAAGATACCCATCTGGCTGTAGTCCAGTTGGCAGCTATTACAGGTGCTCAACACTGCCAATGCCCAACTGGTCATCCCCTCCTCATGTAGCCACCCATCTTGCATTGCCACCTCCAGTCCCCAGTATAGCAAGTGCTGTAGAAGACTCACCCTGATGGAGTGAAAGAGGCCATTGAGCTGCACCTGTCCCTGCATTCACAATGTGGAGATGCTGGCGTTGGACTGGGGTGAACATAGTAAGAAGTCTGACAACACCAGGTTTAAGTCCCTCCAATTTATTTGGTAGTAAACTCAGAAGAACTCTGGACAGTACTCTCCATTCACCTGACTAAGGGGCAAACCCCGAAAGCTTGTGAGTTTATTATCAAATAAATTGGCTGGACTTAAACGTGCACTCAGGACCAGGGAGTGACCCCATGGATGGTGACCTTTGCTGCTATCACCATCCAAAGCATCTTGATCAGGTTGGAGAAGCTTCTCTTCTTGCTTTTGCTTGGGAAGAGGAAGTGCCACCTTTTCCATGCAGCCCGGAGGAGAACCTGCAGGGATGTCATTGCTAAATCATATGGTCACTCATGCTTTCCATCAGGTATGTGTCTTACCACCATGTTGCCAGGCTGTCTACTTGACTAACAAGTTGACCAGCAATCCTTGCTTTCCAGTCATTCATGGTTCTTCCTCAGGTTCCTTCACTTAGCAAAGGTGTGTTCTTTGGTTGCAGAGTCCCACTCAGAAGCAAGTTCCTGCTCAGGTCTGCTTCAGTGCTGTTTGCAGTATTCAGGACAGGACTGATTTCAGGCCTGGTAGACCTTAAAAAATGGCTTTCACTTCAGGTGACATAGTTAGATGTCTCATTACCCACTCTGTGATATGGATGGTCCTGTGCCTCCAGTCCACTCTTCCATGCAGCAATGGTATCTTCTTTCATCTCTATCACCAAGACCAATGCCCCGTATGTTAAATTCTACCATTTAAATGTATCCGTTGTACCACAACCCCAGAATCTTCATCTCTCTCGCTCAACTCTTCGAGGTAAACTTGCAATCTGATCAATCCTTTGATTCAATGTGAACAACGTGTCAGGACTACCGCACTAGAATACTTCTAAAAATGTTGGTGTCATTGAACAACCCTGGCAGGATTGAAAGTAATCAAACTTTGAACGCCTCAATGTAATTTTCCTCCTCAGATTGAATGGCTCAGTTTCAAAGATGATATTCAAAATTCAAACCTTTATTTCTATATTAATATATCTAAACTCTCCATAATGGCTGGATTGACAAAGGGATAGGTAATAAACCTTAATTCTGGATGAGGCCTTGCAAAACAAATTTTAAAATCCCACCATCTTATGGGTTTGTTGAAAAATTGAAGAAGCTTTAACTTTCTATTCAAGGTAAATGATCAGAGAAGTTATATTGATATGTAGCTGAAGGCTGTTCGAAATGATGTCTAACATATTGGCAGTGACATTCTCAAAAGTAAACTAAGTGCCCATTTTTTGGATGTACTTAGTCCGGTGAAATTCCGACACACTTTGCTTCAGTGAGCCTGTTGGGAGATTCATACCAGTAAGTAATCCCACCCAAGAGGCTGGCCTCGGTTCACTGAGTGGGTCATTGCACATGCATTCGTCTCCCAGTTGAGAGATTGATGCATGTACACTGCCCCCTCCCCTCCCTCCCAGCAGTGTCCCCTTCGACCTCCGCATCACCATGACCATCACCAATCGGCCAGCCCCCTTGGCACCGCCCTGTGCCCAGTGGCATCCAGAAGGCACCACCCTCCTCCCTGCTCCTCACCTCCTGGGAGGGGGTTTCAATGACTTCTGTCCCCCACCAGTGAGGTCATCACACCCGCCTGGACCCCATTGAAAGTGACCAGCTTTAACCTCTGCTGTTAGGAACGTCTCCCGGAGGAAACATTTGCAAGCCTGGACAATACCGTCCCTGGCTCGCTAATGATACTGAAATAGGAATTTCAATATGGTAATCAGCCTATTTTCAGGCGCAAGGCTGATTTTGCCGCAACAGAATAACCCAGGAAAGTTGCGACTGGCAATTGTGTCACCTTTGTTATTAATTTTTCATTGTTTTCTGAATAATGTGCATTGAAGAAAAGGTTTCACCTTTTTAGTAGCCCTGACCAGAAAACTGTAAATCTATTCAGGAAAGGATATTTAGAACCAGATTTCTTCCCATTGAGGTGCTATACGGGCTTTATGTTTGCTTAAATACAAGAAATAGAAGCAAGCGTAAGCCCTGTGGCCCTTTGCGCTTGCTGTGTGTTCAATATGATCATGACTGATCTTAGGCTTCAACTCCACTTCTCTGTCCATTCCTCATATCTCTTGATTCACTGAGGGATCAAAAATCTGTCCCAGATTCAATGTTTTCAGTGATGGACATCTGCAACCCTCTGAGAGAGGACATTCCAAAGATTCACAATCTTTCAAGTGAAATAGTTTTTCCTTAGTCTGAACTGATTGGCCCTTTATCCTAAAACTGCCCTGGCATTTTAGATTCCCTGACCAGCAGGAACAATCTCTCAGTGTCTGCCCTAACAAGTCCTTTTAGAATTGTGTATATTTCAATCACATGTCTCGTTCTTTTGAACTCCAGGGAAAATAGACCACATTTGCTCAGCCTTTCATCATAAGACAACCCCAATGGACCAAGTTGGTAAACCTTCGCTGTATTGCCTCCAATGTAGCTATATATTTTCTTACATATGTGGACCAAACCCGCACACAATTCTCCACATATGGTCTCACCAAGCTTTGTACAACTGTAGTAAGACTTCATCATTCTTGTATCCCAATCCCCTTGTAATAAAGGCCAACATGCCTATTGCTTGCTGTACCTGTGCGTTAACATCTGTTTCTCTTACGAGGACACCCAAGACTTTGCATTCACAATTTTCACACCTTTTTAAAAAATTCTGCTCTTCTGTACTCTCGGGCAAAGTGAATAACTTCACACTCCCTGAGGAGGAATAATACCCACACTAATAATTATGGAGGGGAATAGTAGCCATATTAATAACTGTGTCCAGTGAAAGGGTTAACAGTGACAAACCACAAAAGCCAGCACAACATTTAACTGCAGGATAGTAAGCAGCTAGTTCCAGACACCTGACCTTCAGATAAGAAAAAAAGCATGTCTTATGCTCGGAAAGGCCATTAAACCAGACAGTTGGAAAGGGGAGGTTGATTCATTTTCTAACATTCAGACACAGCTGGGATGTTTAAAGATAGATGAAAACAATACCCAACTGATGCAATTAAAAATCTTATGCTGATTGGTTATTGCAATTAAGAAAGTGTAAGGTGATTGTGATTGGTTTTAAAAAGTGTACGTTATCGATGAAGTAACCTTAATCAAGGGATGTGAGTGGATAGAGATAACTCCTACACTTTTATTGGTATATGCTAATTGTTTGTAATCAAATTTGAACTATAATTGCTTGAGTATTTCTGAATTTCCCATTCTGACTTGTCTGAATAACTTAAATCAGAGTCCTGTGGTACTGCAGTTGTTAATAAATCATCTTGAAATCACTCTGTGACTTTGTCTGACTACTTGAGGGGAACAATAGTTTAAATACAACAAGAAAACCATTGTGACAGCCCCATAACACTTCCCTATATTCTAATCCATCTGCTAGCTTATTGTCCACTCATTTACCCTGTTTATATCTCTTTGCAGTCTCTCTGCATCCTCCTCACCACTCACCTTTCAACTTAGCTTTGTACTATCAGCAAATATAAATACATTTTTCTTAGTCTCTTCATCTAAGTCATTAATACTGATTGTAAATAGCTAAGGCCCCAGCACTGACCCCACTATTCACTGCCTGACAACTTGAAAAAGTCCAACTTATGCCCATTCCTTGCTTCCTATCTATTAAGCAATCCTCAAGCCATGCTACTGTATTACATCCAACTGCAAACATTCTTATCTTACCCATTAACCTTTTGTGTGGCACCTTGTTGAAAGCCTTTTGACACCCCAGATCTTCTGGTTCCCCTTTATCTACCTTACTAGTTGCACCCTCAAAAGCCTCCATTAAATATGTTAAACAGGATATCCCTTTAGTAAAATTGTATTGGTTTGTTATAATCATACTATGTTTTTTTAAAATACAGGACCACTATTTGTTTGTTAATGATCTGGACTTGGGCATAATATTAACATTTGTAGATGACATAAGACTAAGAAAAGTAACAAATGCTGAGTTTAGTACCAGACTTCAGGAGGACACAGGCAAACCAGTGGAATGAGCAGAGACATGGCTGAAGTAATTTAACATCATGTAGTTTGAAGAGATCTATCTTTGTTGGAAATAGAGCAGAGAGGGAATATTAACAAAATGGCTCCATTTTCAAAAGGTTGGTGTGGCAGCAAGAGGGGCTTGAGAATCTACACCAATCTTTTAAGGTGGCAGAATAAGTCGCGCAGGCTGGTAAAGAAACACATTCCATCTATAGCTTTCCACACACAGGCCACAGTAACAAGAGAAGGCAGGGAGGAACTAGAGAGGTCAAGTGAATCAAGAGCAAGACAAAGCCAGACCATGTCCTGGTGTTTTTAATTACCAAATTTCATTATTATATTGTTATTCTGTTTTCCACCTGGAAACTGGTCAGAATTACTGAAAACTAAGTGGTATTATGTCACAACCGGCGACGTTTGGGGCAGGCCCTCAGCACTCAGGAAGGGAGCAGGCTGCAAGGACATCCGAAATTGGGGCAATGCAGATGATCTTGGCCCTGATCACTTGGGGAATGAGAGAGGATTGTGTGAGATGAGAGAGGCAAGGACATTCTTGTTTAGTAGAAAGGAGAAAGAAAGTCCTCTCTGGGTCTGTGTAAGACAAACACTGCTGCCCTTCCCAAAAGAATGCTATGAAAAGCAATTAGCATTCGAAGCCAGCATATTCCACCTCCATTTCACTGCTAGATTTCCTGAGTCTTGGGAGATTCCCAATTGCATTGTGCAGGGCATGCCAGAGCAACTGGGGAGGCAGTATGCAACAGTAGAGGACATTTAGCTTCTGTAGCACACTGGAAATTATGCTATGGACACGAATTCCACTGCCTCAAACTGTTGTTTTGAGTCTCAGCAGCATTCTTTGAAGCTGTTTAATAGATTAAGAACTATTGATTTCAATGGATGGCGTGATCCATTTCAATATCCACACTCAGAGCCAAGGATGTAACCCTTAAATTGATCAGAGGAAAGTACAATCATTAAAACTTATTTCTCAATCTGTGCATAACTTGCTTCTGAAATGAATGCTTTGATGAATACAAATCATTCTTTATGTGACTGCTTATCCATTCTGCAGCATCATTACTCCAAGTCCGAATTGGGATATCTTGTATTGTAGGATGACTCCTCTGGCATTATAATAACTGACATTAGAATACATTATCATAATAATCAGACAAGCATACTGGTGACTGCTGTTTTGAATCAGTGCAATGCCAATTCTTGTTACGTATCCATGAACCATTTTGCAACATTCTGCAACAAGTCAGTGTGGACTCAATGGATTGAAGGGCCTCTTCTGCACTGTATGGTTACGTGATTCTCAGTGAAATGCAATTCTGCAACATGAACCAATGCAGGATATTGCTACTGAGTCAACCCATTCGTTGAGTTCCTATTATATCACTGATGGGATCTCCAAAATTGCTTTAACTTTGATTTCATCAAATAAAGTCTCCTTTACACAGCACCATGTCTGAATGTCCATGTTTAAAGCAGTTGCATCATTGAAGAAATTAATATAATGCAATCCAGGGTATCACTCAAGATCTTAAACTACATCTTCAAGCATCTCCCGAAACAGGGCTGTTTTCTTTTGGGATGTGAAAATGGTTAGCAAGAGCAGCATTTATTGCTCATTCCTAATTGCTTCTGATGAAGTGATTTATTGCACAGATTGGCATATGTTTTCAATGGTACTGATCAAAAAGTGTGTGGAATGTAGTTAGATGATAAACTGTCTCTTTGTTTAGCTTTGCCTTTTTGCTTCACTTTCATTTATCTACATTTTTGACTGTCAGACTCATATTGTTGCTTAATTATTACAAAAACAAATTGTTCTTTAATGCAGACAGATAAGATACCTGACAGCATAGGGCTTCACATGGTCGATCCCACCTTATGATCTTCTATCTTTTAATCATAAAGCTGTGATTCTGCCCATGGATTTCCTAAAGCACAAACTCTCCCCTCAACTCCCTCGCAATCTCTCTCTCTTGCCCTCCACCATCCTCTTTCTTTCTCTCACCTCTCCTGGGGTAACTGCCTCGCCTTGGGTCCACTGAGCTTCCTTGCCCGTTGCTTGATGTAATGTCGCTAACTGTTTTCCTTTGAACTTTCCTTCTTAAAAACTTACCTCCACACTCTTTGCTGCAAGATATTGGCAAAAGAATGTGAGATCAGAGTGCCAATTTAAATCAACAGTCCAGCACAGCCATAACTGGCGAACTGCTCTGATGTTTAAAACTTTGAGTCAACTTATTCAGCCAATCGCAGGCTGATTCCTTGTTGTACTTTCTGTTAATAATCTGCAAATGCAGTGAGAAATTACCGTCTAATTGGCTGAAAAGCTTCACTGCATTTTTCCAAACAGCAGAGCAGTCAGTTGCAAAGCTTGGAATGCTAGATTAATTTGACACTCAGAGATCATAGAATCATAGAATCCCTACAGTGCAGAAAGAGGCCATTTGGCCCATTGAGTCTACACCGACCACAATCCCACCCAGGCCCTACCCCCTTATCCCTACACATTTACCCGCTAATCCCTCTAACTTACACATCTCAGGACACTAAGGGGCAATTTTAGCATGGCTAATCAACCTAATCCGCACATCTTTGGACTCTGGGAGGAAACCAGAGCACCCGGAGGAAACCCACGCAGACACAAGGAGAACGTGCAAACTCCACAGAGACAGTAACCCAATCCGGGAACCGAATCCTGGTCCTGGAGCTGTGAAGCAGCAGTGCTAATCACTATGCCACCTTGTCGCCCAGTTGCATTGTTTTGCAGTCGGATTCTACTGGGGAAAATTCTGTTGGGTTCCGAGAATTGACAGGAAGGAATGTTCTGAAACTTTATTTTAGGCCCCCTCTGTCATAAGGGTCTGGCATATATAGGGTTATTGTGGGACATTAGTACAGTGCCACCCACACAGTAATGTAAGGGAGGACATGATCCACACCCAGGATCAGTTGAGTGTTACACAGAACAATGTATACCAGCAAATGTGGAGGCACTTCCTGGCTCTTACCCTTTACTCTATGCTTGTAAATAATTCTGGGAGTCAATGAAGATTTACATTCAACCTACGTATGACTACAAAGACTTCTTCAGGCCTACAGAACTATCACCAATACCTTCTGTAACACAAGAGTTACAGGGGATAATATTGAAAGTTCTGTGAGTTTAGATGCATCATGGAGGGTGCCATGAGTGAGAAATGTGATAACAATGCAGAAGTGACTCAGATACAATAAATAAACATCCCTTGTCACAAAGTATAAAGAATATTTGGCATCACAGATCAAAATGTGTTACTTTGAAGAATAATTACAGACAATAAATTAAATAACCTTGCTGAAATTGTTAAAGCATGATAAGCAAATTCTGTTTTAATTGCTGAAGTAGTATTTGTATTGATGAGAAACATTCACTTGAATCCATGGAACTGGAGTCCTCTCTTGGGCAGAAGATATTTGGAAGACATGTGGAAGATATGTAGGGGCTGGGGACAGCTTTAGCTAATTTTTGATTTAAACCCACTTGGACCAGATCTTTTTTCACCTTAGTGATGTTTGCCTTCCTCTTGATGCTAACGTATCTTTTTGTGTAACTATTCTAAATCTAATTATATGATGATCCCTGTTCCTCAAATGATCCTCCATTGAAACATGTTCCATCTACCCCTTTTCATTCCTCAAAACAAGATCCAGCACTGCTTGGCTTGGAAACTTACTGATCAAGAATGTTCTCCCGTATTCCTTTTAGGGATTTCTCCCCTCTTTGTCCTTTATACTTTTAGTAATCCAATCTGAATAATCAAAGTCTTCCATTAGATTTTAGAAAATCTGAAGGAGATTAGACATAATCTTTAGCTTAACAGATAGCATTGCATTCCACTTCACTCAAACCTGTATTCAATTATAATAATTTCCTGATAATGCTGAGAATGGCTAGCACATGGGCAGCCTTAGAAATTAAGTGCAAGCAAATATCCATATGGAACCTATCTTTTCTATATTTTCTGACATATTTAGAAAACTCCTATTCAGAACTAATTTTTACATTATCTATAGTTCAAAAGAAATAAAATGTACACAATTAAACTGGTGAAAATTTGGAATCCTGAAACAAATGTCAATTAACTCATGAGCTGAGAATTGTGTTGCCACTAAAGTATGCAGTACCATGTGGAATGCAACTGAACTGATCTCTGTGGTTCACTGTCCCAAACTGTGGAAATATTGTACAATGGGTCAATACATTGTATAGTTATTGGTGAAACATATGAATGATGAAAAAGCACAAGATTCTTCATCAATACTGAGATACATCATTTCAACCAATGTGACAGAGGGGGACCATACAGAACTTCATTGTACCTGACGTTTTGGAAGAGAGTAAAAAAAGTATTCAGGCTTTTGGATAAAGAAAGAATTAAAGTCTATTGAATTTTGAGTAGCCAAATAGCTGTCCAACAATCAAACCAAGAGACCATTCCTGGGGCAGAATTTTACAGCCTCTCTTGTCCTGAAACCATAAAATCCTGCCCGAGGTCAGCGGATATTTCTACGTTCTACCTCCCGCCAACTCCAATTCCAGTGGTGCGTGAGGAGGTAAAATTCCACTTATGTCTGTGAACTTAGCATTAGTGGAGTCTTATCCCATTATCAATTGTTATCTTCAAGACAACAAAATTGCTGAAAAAATGCACATAAAAAATTAGAAATTGAATGCTGCTGTAGACTGGGAAAGATGAGTTGTTCACCATTCTGATCGGAAAATATTTTTGGAGGACCATGTTCTGTCAAAAACAATATTGGCCAACATTCTCATATTGACATCTTGTGGTAAATTTGCGCATTGCAAGTTCCAGGAGCTGACCAAAACTTTTGGTTCACAATAAAATGAGGCAGCTGCTGTTTCTTCCATTTTTGTACATATATTTACTTCACAATAAATTACAATATGTTATGACAATTGCCTTTGCCTTTTATTATCTGAAAAATTTTATCCACAAATACCTAATTTGGTCAAATTTATTCAATTCTTAGAAACATATGTGTTTTCTTTATATTTCTAGCACATCAATTTTTGGCCATACTAAAATTTGTTTTTATATATTAAATTTGATTTCACTGAAGTACAGGGAGAAAATTCATATGAGGGTATTAAATGAGTAAGTAATTTAACAAACGTTAATTTGTTTAGTAATTAACAAACGAAGAACACACATTTGAAACTTAGGCTCTGATTCTCCCAAAAGCTTTGAATTGGTGGGAAAACTGTTCTAGATCCCAACAATTTTCTCAGTTCAGCTTCTCACTGAATCTCCACACTCTGTGCACTGCAGAGGCCCTAGTCGTGATTATCATTAAAAACCCAGGGGACAGGACCTATTCAGCTGAAATCAGTGAGATGAGCAGGATCTGCTCATGTGCACATCGCTGGGAGATCGCTAAAAAGACCTCCCAGCATCCAGATCACTGCCATCCAACCCTCACACACATTGCTGGCCTCATCGCTGGCCCCTATACACACATCACTGGCCTCATTGCTGCCCCGACACAGACATCACTGGCCTCATCGTTGACCCCCACAATACCCACACACACATCGCTGGCCTCATTGCTGGCCCCCACAACCCCTCCACACAGACATCGCTGGCTTCATCACTGGTCCCCACCCCCTGTCTTTCCCAACATACAGAGATGGCTGCCCACTCACCTCACACCCTCATGGATCTGGATGATGCAGGTACATAATTCCTCCATCCCTTGAACACACTGTCCTCACTGCTGCCCTGTAGAGAACTAGTGTTATGCTCGACCCCAGCTTGTGATCATTCTCTGTGGGGGGGAGAGTGAGGCTAGGTCGTTGTCTTGGGGAGGTGGTGAGTGAGGCAAGATCATTCTCTGGAGGGGAGAGTGGGGGAAGTGAGGCTACTTTGTTGTCTGGAGGCAGGGGGGAGGTGAGTGAGGACAGGCCATTCTCTGGGGATGGGGGAGGGAGTGAGGCTAGATCGTTGTCGGGGGGGGGACGATCACTCACTGATAAGGGGGGGAGCAAATGGATCTCTGGTGGGGGGACAGGGGGTCCACTGCCACTCTGCAGGTGATCGGTGGGGTGGGGGGGCAGACGTGGTGATCAGTCTGGGTAGTGGGGGTGGTGGATAAGGGGGATAGTGATGTGTGTGAGTAGTGGGGGGGGTCAAAAAGGGAGACTGATATGTGTGGGTAGTGGGGGGTGATGGATAAGGGGGACAGTGATGTGTGTGGGTAGCGGGGAGTGGTGGATAAGGGGGACAGTGATGTATGTGATAGTGGGGGGTGGTGGATAAGGGGGACAGTGATGTATGTGATAGTGGGGGGTGGTGGATAAGGGGGACAGTGATGTATGTGATAGTGGGGGGTGGTGGATAAGGGGGACAGTGATGTATGTGATAGTGGGGGGTGGTGGATAAGGGGGACAATGATGTATGTGATAGTGGGGGGTGATGGATAAGGGGGACAGTGATGTATGTGATAGTGGGGGGTGGTGGATAAGGGGGACAATGATGTATGTGATAGTGGGGGGTGGTGGATAAGGGGGACAGTGATGTATGTGATAGTGGGGGTGGTGGATAAGGGGGACAGTGATGTATGTGATAGTGGGGGGTGGTGGATAAAGGGGACAGTGATGTATGTGATAGTGGGGGTGGTGGATAAGGGGGACAGTGATGTGATGTGAGCTTTTTGCTCCTGGGCCATTTTCTCCACTTTCTGTGGCTCGGGAGCAATCTGACACGTGTGCGCTTTTTCAATTTTTTTTCTAACTGCGCATGCGCAGTTCAGAGCTCTGACTGTTTTAGTCATGCTAAACCCCGCCTACAGCGTGAATGGGATTGGAGATGGCTGAGAGCACATGGGGGCACCTGAAAGCAGATTTCTAAGTGGGATCTGCATTACGCCCAAATTCAGCACTTAGAGTGAGAATGGTAAAATCAGACCCACAGATGATCACCATGGTGGGTACCTTTAGTGTTGGGGCTTCTGGGTCATGAACTGGTGAGCACATTAGAGCCGCTGATACACATTAGGTGGAGGCAGGCACATCTGAGGGTCTGGGCACACAGAGGTCTGCCAGAGGCCAGGATTCAGCTGTCCCCAAGCCAGCTGCTGGGTCTCTGGATGTGTTCCTCCTAAGGCTGGTGGAGATGCATCAGGAAACTGGACAGTTGTGGAAGAGCTGTCAGTAACCATGTGACTGCAAGGCTGTTTAGGGGAGACAAACAGAGTGTTGTTGCAGGAAGTGGTGTCGACATAACGTAAGACCCAGGCCAACACTACAAGGGTGGCGACTGCAGTGAAAGTCTGACTCAGGGGACTGTCTTCATGGGTGACAGGGTCCAGGTTATCCTGAAGACACTATGGGTCACAGGCGAGTGTGTTTCTGGCATCCAGGAGGCACAGAGTTCAGGGGCATGTGGAAGACACTGCTGGCCATGGCTGGGACTCTGGCTGGCATTCTGGGGATACAGCAGGCCATGGCTGTGAGTCTCCACAACTTAGCCCGGGCTCAGAGAAACTGCTGAGGGGCTCCAGAGCCTGGCTCGCTCACAGAATGCTGTAGCGGAGAGGCTTAGCAGAGTCCTTGACCATACCCCGCGGCAAGGTAATGCCAATGCAAAGTGCTGTGGAGGGGGAGGGGGAGCTGGAGCCCTCGAGGCTGCTTCCCACAGTGCGCTACAGCACTGCCCAGGAGCGGGGGAAGTGGGGGCCCTCAAGGCTGCCTTCCACAGTGCATGTCAGCACTGCCCAGGAGGGAGGGGGAAACAGGAGTCCGCAAGACGACCTTCCACAATGCTTGAAAGCGCTGCCTATGAGTGAGGGTGGGGGGGAAGCGGGAGCCCTCGAGGCTGCTTCCCTCAGTGTGCTACAGTGCTGCCCAGGAAGGGGGAGGGAAGCAGGAGTCCTCAAAGCTACTTCTCATAGTGTCTACGGAGCTGCCTAGGGAGTTGGGGGTTAAGTGGGAGCCCTCGAGGCTGCTTCCCTCAGTGTGCTAGAGTGCTGCCCAGGAAGAGGAGGGGCATTGAGTGGGACTCCCTGACGGGACCGCATCCAGAGAGCTGTGAGGAAATAGAAGCCCTCCGACTCCCCCTCCACCCCAGATATCACTGGTCCATGGGCCATCACATGAAGGCAGCAGGAGGAAGGCCATGCAGGCATCTCCAGGACCTGCCTACAACATCCCCTGCGCTCCACGAGCAGCATTTACCTCCTCATGCCAGTTCAAGGCTGCCACGCCAGGTTGTGACTTTTACATACCTATTCTGATTCACGCCAAAGTAACATCATGCCAAAGAGGTGGGAGACGTAGACATTGGTGGAAATTGCTGTATGGATCCTGATAATGGCATGTAAAGGTATGTAAACTCATGCTAATCAGCAGCTCATTGGTTTTCGGCGGGGTCCCAGCGATGCTACTTTTCTCCAGCTGGGAGATACGTGTGAGCCGTAAAAGCTGGTGGGGAGCCTGCAAAATGGCCGACACACGCATCTCCCAGCCCAACCCGCCAGAAAAGGTGTAGGTCACAATGGGAGAATAGCAGTCTTAAATACAACACACAAAAATCATTATATTAATTTAACAATCAAAAAAAAATGATTATGCAATATGTTATAGCCATTGTGATAGCACAAAATAGATAGGAGGCAATTCACATTCACCATGCACAGAAAATGGGTAGTCGTATGGTCAGTTTCCCTTTTAAACTTTGAGCAATTTTCCTTCAGTTAATCTGCTACCACCAAGATTCCGCTTGGCAGAGAAAGTTAAAATCCACCCCTTATCTTCCTCAAGTAACTTGGGCAATTAAACCAGAGCTCTCCCTGCCCTCCCAAAGGCACATAAACGATCCGATGGCAATACTCAAAGGAGATTAGGGGAATACTCCTCAAAGTCTCCACCAACATTATTCCTCAACCAACATCTTAGAATAGATTGTTCACTCATTTTTCTCATTGCTGACTGTGGGACATGACTGCGTGTTCATTGATTGTCTCATTTCCATGCATTACAAGATTTACTGCATTTCAAATCTCCTGAAGCATGAACAACGGTAAAAAATAGTGAATTCATTCTTTACTTTGCATGGTTATATCAGACAATATTTAACGTGTGTATGTTCGTTTCCTTACTGCAGATATTAACCAATTTTAATTTGGATAGGTTAATGCCTCTGGTAATTTAAAGTAAGAGAACAATTGGATGCAGGCATATTGGCTGAAAACCTACCACCTTGAGGTTCCCAGGATGGAAATCTCCATTAGCCTGGGCGGGATATTAAAATCTCACCCGATTGAAGCCGTAAAACCCTGCCCATCGTGTCCTAATGATGTTGATAGTCATTTTCTGACAATGGAGTTAAAATCACTTATATACAGAAGAGTTAACAGAGCTGAAGGATTTTAACATCTTAATAATATTTCAAAGTGAGTATGAACTAATCTACTAGGGAGTTAGCTTCAGAATTATAGATCACAAGGAATAAGACAGGATGACATGAGTGGCCTATTTCTGTGCTCGAACACTATGATTCTATGATAATGGTTGCACAATTCTCTTCCAGACAAACTGCAGCTCAAGGGCAATTAGGGGTCATACAGTTGTTCAGAAAATGCAGGCAGACATCTCTTTTAGGTGGAAGAGAAAGGAGAATTCAAGTCATATCAAACTGGAAGAAAAAAATTCCAGATGTTAGAATTTATTTCAGCTACTGAACATTTTAGCTAACAAACAAATAACCTAACAGAGCATAGCATAAATAGGATTTGGGGAAATAAGATAAAATACATCAAAATTATTTTCTTTATTTGTTAATTGGATGAGGGTATCACTGGCTAGGCCAGCATTTATTGCCCATCTCTGAGGGCATTTAAGAGTCATCCACATCACTACTGGAGTCACATGTAGACCTGACCAGGTAAGGATGGTAGATTTCATTCCCTGAAGGATATTCAGGAACAGATGGGTTTTTATGACAATTGACAACAGTTTCCTGGTCATCATTAGACTTTTAATTCCAGATATTTTAATTGAATTCAAATTTCACCATCTGTCATGGTGGGATTTGAACCAGGTCCCCAGAGCATTACTTTGGGTTTCTGGATTACTTGTCCAACAAAAATGCCCCTACGCTCAACTTATTTCAAATGCATTAATATATTTGCCTGAGAGATTTGGAACAAGTCACATTTTCTAGAAGGAACAAAACCATAAAAAGATAATTTTGTCAAGCCTCCAAATTCCATTGTATAACTGTGTGAAATTTATGACATTGAGATATTCACAGAGTTGTCTGATTGATGCCCTATTACATTGGCCGCAATTCTCCTGAATTGGAACTAAGAGCCTACACCAGTGGGAAAATGGGAGTGTTTCCCATTGACATTGGTAATGTCGTTCAGGGGGGATTCATCCACTGGAAAGGTGTTATTATACTCATTAAAATATACTACTAAGCAAGCTGCTGGACAGCCCCACTCTTCCCGAGATCGGGGCACCTTTTTTAAGGAATACCCCAACCTCCACACTAAGAGATAGCTCCCCCAGCACCCCTCACCGCCCCACCAACCACCACAAAAAATGAAATGGTGCTTCCCCTACAGACCTGATGTAGGGAATTTTGAAGGTGGCCAGTTGTGTCTCAAGCTAAGAGAATTCAAAACTCACACGGCAAATATCTCTATACAAGGACGTAACAAAATTTATTTAAACAAATAAGACGTATAATAAACAAAAGAAATGTACAGCCAACCGTAGACTCATGAAAGGTTAAATACCGTTGGAAATAGAGCGTAGAACCTCTCTGAAAGACCTGGAGTATAGTCAAATACAGATCAATTATATTTCTTTCTAATCAATAATTCTGCCTTTCATTAGCTTAAAATCAATTTCATTTAACAGTGATATATCAGTACAAATCTGTCAAGTACCTCAGCCAACCATATGATACTTAATAGCATGGTGATATTTTATTTGTCCTTTCAAGTCCGAACGTAATCTCCCCTCTTGCTCTAACTACATCCCTTTCACCTGGTAATGACAGATACTACCATAAGGTTATGGACCTTATGGACCTAGTGGATGCCCCCACTAGCTCACTGCCCAGTTGAATAGACAAGTGTTCCTGTGTCCACGGGCATATCTATCCTTGTGTCTGGACAGTGAATACATCTAATCAGTATTACTTTGACTTTAGCTTTGACAAAGGGTCACCTGGACTCAAAATGTCAGCTCTTTTCTCTCCTTACTGAAGCTGCCAGATCTGCTGAGATTTTCTCGCATTTTCTCTTTTGGTATTCATTTCTGTTGCATAATATATTCCCTCATAGGAATTCCTGATAAGACTACTGCTGACTAAATGGTTCCCAGACCTTTGCCTTAAACTATTGACATTTACCACCATACCTTTTGGTGTCTTTGCTTGACCAAAGAGAACAGTACATGAACATACATTTAAAATAAGAGTATATATGTTTTAAAATCATAGCTACTTGTTTTGATTCACTTACTGCACTCTCATATGTGTAAAACTTTTTATGTTAGCTTGTCTTAAGAATCATTTAACTCTTTACTTATTGCTTGCCCTCTCAAAGACTGCATTCTGCATATAAATCTTATTAGCTGGTTCCTAACCAACTCCCCTATCAGGGGTGCACAACTAACCCTTCACCAAAGAGGATCCTCATCCCCTCCCACACTATGCAGACATGGAAGTGATTTGACCCCTCCCACCCCCCAGATCCATCTACTCAGGCCCCCATGCCCCTCAGGTACCCACTCAGTCCTGTCTCCCCTCAGACCCCTTATTGAACCCCCTTCCTTCCCATACACACCACTTAGCCCCCTTCCCTTCCCAGACTCCTATTCAGCCTCCCAATCCCACCTAGACACACTCCCCTTCTGAGCTTCCACCCAGCCTCCCTTCAAGCCATGCTAGGGGGCAATGTCAACAGTGCACTTCCCCCTAGCATTCTGATACTGACACCGCGATTTGACACCTCGGGCCCCAACTGGGCTTGAGCAGGTAGGCTCAGTGTTATTTGCCACTCTGCTGCTGCCACGCTGCAGAGGAATGGCCCTTCAAAGGTCCTGAAGATTGGCTGGACTCAGGCTGGCAGCAAGCGGATGACATTGCCACACTTTACTGGGATGTGGTGTCCTGGCTGGACTGCCCTTTCTAGCCCTGACAGACCTGCAGATCACCACTGGCACAGTGATTTCAGGCAACCCTGTGATCAACATCTGCATTCCTGTCTGACAGCTATGCAAATTCTGAAGTGATCGGGTCACTTTAATCTCCATACCCCTGGCCACCTGGCAGGATTTTAAATCATTGCAGCACTCCATTCTAGAGCAGACATTTTCCTTTTTATCTGTCAGAAGATGCAGGTGTGAGCAGAACTCTTTGAGGTTCTCAGGCAGAGAGGAGCTGTCAATTCCACCAGGTGGGGTGGGGTGGGGTGGGGTGGGGTGGGGGGTGGTTCCTTTCTGCACAGCTGGGCACTCAGCCCCTATGTCTGCACATAGCTTTAAGCTGCTCAGACTTCCCAGCAGTGTGATTAGGAAAATAGCACCCAAACTGAGGCCCATTTCTACAGCCACTTCGCCAATATGTGTTTACTGTTCAATTTCCTGCCAATCTTATTAGCATACATCAGAATGTAACATTCCTTAATTTGGGAATGTAGAGACAAGAGACTGGATTTTCAGGCTGTGTTTGCCCCTAATCCAGAAAATCCTGCCCGAGGTCAACAGACTTTTCCATGGTCCGGTCCCTTGTCTGCTCCGATGTGATGGGCGGAATGGGAAAGTTAACCCCAATAACTCAGTGTAAACAACTGGGGTCTGAGGAAAGCACCAAACTCAGATCATGGGCAGGATTTTTCACCCTTTCCATTCTGCTCCAGTTTCCTCCCTCAGTCCATGTTAAATTGCCCCTAGTGTTAGGGGGATCAACAAGGTATATGTGTTGGGTTACAGGATTATGGGATGTGGTCAGTACAGATTCGATGGGCTGACTTGCCTCCAATTACACTGTAGGGATTCAATGATTCCCTCCAGAAGTAATGGCATGGTCACTCTGTTCTCTAGTCAAGTTGAGAGCCTCCTTCACAGCGAGTGTCAGAGTTCACAAGTCTGGCATACTCCCACTCATCTTCTAACACTGAACCCAGTTGCACTGCTGGACCGCACTGCCATCTCTGTCTATGCATTCTCGGTATGGGAGTATGACACGTGGCTTTTTTCTTGCTATCCATTGGAAACAAAACCTCTCGATGATCTCTTGCAGCCCAGAGGTGAACCTTTTGGGAGCACTCCTGAGGCCAACCTTTGCCAACAAATTGACTTTCCCTCCAAGGCTCCTGATCCACCCCTTGGAGAGCATGCTGTGGACATGGGAGATAAAGAATGTTGATGTGGATGATGAGAGGTTTGTGCCCTGCAGGTGAAAGCCTTTGATTTGCAGGGGAAGGCTAGTGGCCTGTGCTGCACATTGGGTCCTTGCAATGTCAGGCAGGACAAAGATAAAGGTTGACATCACCACAGGAAGAAGGGCTGCCATTTGAAAGTAACATCGATATCTGTGATCCCATAACCTGATGCCAGGACCACTGCTTACCTGCCCAACTTCAACATCTGGATCTTTACCTCTCAAGTTGTCCAGCCACTGTGTGGTCATGTTCAGCTGGCCACTTCTGCCTCAGATGGCAATGCTGTCCACTTCATCAACCCAAACAAACATTAAATTCTGCCCCACATTTCACTGCTGAATCTTACAGGTTTGCAGCACTACAGTGGTAGTTGAATACACTAAAAGAAAATACAAGTAACTCTCCTTTACATCCTACAAAAAGACAAAATGTGGGACACTGATAATTACAGCACTGGGCATTTGGAGCTGGTGGGAGGAGTTGGACAGCTAATAGGGAAGTACAGGCTTGCCAAAAATCCAACACCTTTTCAAAGCTTTTGTCCGTGGTTCTCCTCTAAAGGCCAACCTACCGGGTAGGCTGGTTGTCTGGAAGTGGGAATTCTTGCTGCCGCAGTTGATAGCAAGCAGGGAGGGATTGCAGATCGGTGTGTCAAGTGCTGGCAGGGGGAAAGATTACAATGGGATTGGGATAGCGGTTGGGACTGAGGTGATCAATTGAGAAAAGATGGTGGGTGGAGACACATTGTTGGGGTGTGAGCTGGTACATAGAATCATAGAACCCTACAGTGCAGAAGGAGGCCCTTCAGCTCATCGAGTCTGCACCAAGCACAATCCCACCCAGGTCCTACCCCATATCCCTACATATTATGCCCACTAATCCTCTAACCTACACACCCCTGGACACTAAGGGGCAATTTTAGCATGGCCAATCAACTTAACCGGCACATCTTTGGACAGTGGGAGGAAACCGGAGTGCCCAGAGAAAACCCGTGCAGACACAAGGAGAATGTGCAAACTCCACACAGACAATGACCCAAGCTGGGAATTGAACCCAGGACCCTGGAGCTGTGAAGCAGCAGTGCTAACCACTGTGCTACTGTGGTGGTTGGAGGAGATGTGTTTTTTTTAATTTTGGAATTCATGGATGAGTTATTTAAGTGTGCAGTCATTTTCATTATTTTTGAGCAGCTGTGTGCATTAACTTTAAGGGATGACTTGTGGATTGGCCTGTTCTGTGGGGCCACACGGTTTCAGAGCATCACTGGTCCAGGTATAATTCTGGGAGGGGTGATAGTAGTGGGGAGATGGATGATGGTTGGGTGAAAGAGATGCCTGACAGGGGAGTGAGTTGAGGGTTGAAGGGGAGAGAGCAACATTTGGAAGGAGAAGTCATGAGTCGTGGGATTGGTGTTAGATCACGCGGGATGGAAATAGTGTACGGGACGTGGAGATGGCATGAGCGGGTTGGAGATGATGTGAGAGGTGTGAAGATATAGTGTGGGAAGTGGAGACGGTGTTTGGGGGCTGCTAAGGCAGACAGATTGCAGGAGGTTCATAGGATAAGCTTTTTGTTTTGGCTGGCTTGAAATGTTTCCCTCAGGGAATGTGGCAAATGTTTAACTTGTAGATTTAGCCCTTGTCACTCCTTTTACTGGATTTCCCAAGGCTCAGAAAACCTGGCCAGCGTGTGCTAAAAATAAAAACCCTATTAACAAAGAAGGTGTGCAGTCTCTTTAAGAGATTTCAAGATCAACATACTGTGGGTAGGATTTTCCGGCCTCGCTCACCCCGAAACCGTAAAATTCCATCCGAGGTCAACGAACTTTTCAGTGGTCCAGCCCTTGCCATCTTCAATTCCCATGGCAGGCGAGGTGGTAAAATCTGCCCCACAGTCTACGAGTGGATTGATCACTTACCCTCCCCACTTAACTCCAGAAATAGTAGGGTCAGAGATGTGTTCAATTCAGATTTTTAAATTTCTAACCTCTCACCAAACCCAAATCCACTCATTTTTATGGGTTAAAATGATCCCTTGTGTTTTTAAAATCAAGTCGATATCTTCATGGCATCCAAGGACTTCACAAGTGATTGCCACGAATTACCAGCAGAGTTGAAATAATTGCAGGCAATCTGTGAAGGGGCAGATCGGAACAAATAGGATTCAGTGGAAAGGCGAATTAACCTGTTTTTGTTGTTGCAGGTTCAGGGAGAAACTTAAACCAGAAGAGTTCCTTGCTCTTCTAATAATCATGACCTACGGCCTTGTACTACTTGTTAACCACTTAAATGAGCCTCAGTTTAATATCTCTTCTGGAAGATGCTGAGGGGGGAGAGTATTTTAATTTCCCATGTCATTATGAGTGGAACAAGATGAGTTTGAGCTTAAGTCTGTAAATCTATCAATCCCACCACAAACCTGTGTTTTTCCAGTTTTACCACAGCAGGTTTGGGGTGTCTGAGTAACCCACTGTGGGGAGGTGACTCTAATTATTCTAATATGCTCATGAAGCCCTGGTTTTCAGGTTTTGCAGCTGTTCTAATTCAATGCTGATGGATAGGTTTCTCAAGCCTTGAGAAATCCAACAGGTGAAACAAAGCAAGAACTTATTGATCAAGCAGCCATGTGCTTTTCCAGCACAGCTTGTGCACCAGGCGAGCAGGAGGACATTCCCCCTGCTCCTCAAGCAAAACTTCTGCCATGAGTCTGCTGACCTCACCAACAGTGTCCTATCCACGACTCTCCCTCCATCCCCAGCTTCCTACCGTAGGACCTGCTGAACATTCTCAGTATGCCTTGATCATAAAGGTGGCAGAGTGACACAGTGGTTAGCACTGCTGCCTCGCAGTGCCAAGGACCAGGGTTCAATTCCGGTTTCGGGTCACTGTCTGTGAGGAGTTTGCACATTCCCCCTGCGTCTGCATGTGGTATCTTTGGATACTCCGGTTTCCTCCCATCCAAAGATGTGCAGGTTAGGTTGATATTCTAAGTTGTCACTTAGTGTTAGGGGGACTAGCAGGGTAAATGTTTAGAGATACGAGGATAGGGCCTGGGTGGGATTGTTGTTAGTGCAGGCTCGATGGGCTGAGTGGCCTGGTTTTGCATTGTAGGGATTCTGCTATTCTTTTTCCCCCTGCTACCTACTCTGACCTCCTCTCACAATGTTGCAATATTTGCTTCTCTCCCCTTCCTGTTGCTGTGCTCTGGGTCACCCAGTATCCCATTCTGCACATCCCACGCTGTTGTCTGGGAACCCTCTTCTGTGATCAGTGTGACCCCTGCCCATTAAATATCAGTCCTGAGCAAGGGCTTAAACCTTCAACTTCCTGACTTGGAAGCGTGAATACTACCAACTGAGCCAAGCATTCAAAGCAATTCAATAATGTGTGCATTTATATTTATGAGCAGAGCACAGAAGAATAGGCAAACTTGAATGTATTGTAATGACAGAAGTAACATAGGGAGATGCAAATTAAGTGGTAAAATTGTTCAGCATCTTTATGCTTATTCTACAGAGAGTAAGACAAACTGCAATAACAATCAAATATCTAAAATTAAACCATTGTGTGTTTAGTAGTCTCATAGTAATCCATTTATGTTAAAGGAAGCATGTTTAGTCTCAGACAGTGGACTGTCCTTATCATTGGCATACGAAAGATTAAATGCTTCATGCTGAGTGTTATAAATGATCCCCTGTTCTCATTTACAATTTTTTCTAGAGTGTCAATGCAGCAAATTAAATAACGACAATGAAAATGATGTACACTAACTTCCCAGCTGAAAGAGAAGCAGAACATATTGGAAACAGGAACTGAAATGACTGGCTTGAAGCTACTTGCGCTCCCTGGGTGAAATTGAACAATTGTTAAGTGCAGACCATTGGATTTAATGGTGTATAATGAGCTTGAATTAGTCAATAATTTGACACTAAGTTAACAGTGACTGTATCATAAATTTGATATCAGGTTTGAAAGGGAGAAGGGTGATTTACAAATCACAGTTTGAAATCCAGGTAAGGAGGACTTTGGAGAAAGGTTACATAAATTAAATATTGAGCAGAACTGCAATGGCAAATTTGCAGAAAAACAGCAGGAGGTCTTGAAAGAAGTAGTCTTACTCCTAATGAGATACCTTTGCTCTACAGAAGAAGAGGCAGGTATTAACTACAATAAAGAGCTTTCATGAATGAGAAGGACAGAGTGATCCCTCAGATTGAGCCAGATATAAAGAACAACAAAGTGATCCTAAAAACATAATAATAGCTGCAAAAGGGACAATGAACATTAACCTATGTGGAATATCAAGGACAATATTAAAGCATTTTGCAAACACATTAAGAAAAATGTTTGGCGGAAAGTAAGTAGTACATAATATTTCAATTGAAAATCAGGAAATGATGGACTTACCACATATCTTCCCTGCATTAACCTTCACATTGGAGGATGGTACTAAAGCATCAGAGATACGAGGAAAAATAAAATTAAATCAAGTAAAACTTACCAGGTCGGGAGTGCTGGACATGACATTCTGACAACAGGAAGCTGTCTGCATCCTTTAAAGGTATTCTTAAAAAATGCATAGCTAGGGAATGGGGTCGGGAATTCTGGAATCACAAAAGGCTTGCGATTTTAAGTGATTCCTGAGTCAGCCTGGCTCAGTGAAAATCCAGGCCCAAACATCTGTTTAAGCCAGCCTTAAAATGTATTTATTGTGAAGCATCAACAACCCTGTGGAGTAGATAGTTCCAAAGATTCACAACCCTTTGGAGAAAGTAATTATTCCTCACCTCAGTCATAAATGATTATCTCTTTATTCTAAGACTGCACCCCATTGTCCTAGACTCCCCGACCAGTGAGAACAATTTCTCAGCACCCATCCTTCAGAATTGGATATGTTTTAATGCAATCACCTCTCATTCTTCTAAACTCCAGAAAATATTTGCCCAATTTACTCAGCCCCTCATCAAAAGAAAACCCTCTCATCATGGACCAATTCATCATGGAATCCCTACAGTGCAGAAGGAGGCAATTCAGCCCATCAAATCTGCACTGACTCTCCAAAACAGCTTCTTACACAAGCTCCATTCCCTTAACCTAACACATTTACCGCATTAATCCCCCAAACCAACACATCTTGGGATGCTAAGGAGCAATTTAGCACGGCCAATCCATCTAACCTGCACATCTTTGGGCTGTAGGAGGAAACTGAAGCAACTGAAGGAATCCCAGGCAGACACGGGGAGAACCAACAAATTCCACACAGACATCCCAGGCTGGAATTGAACCTGGGTCCCTGGCACTGTGAATCTTTGCTCTAATGAAAGTAGATTTTTTGTGAAGTCCAAAACTGTAGGTAGTATTCCAGAGGCGATCTCAACAAAACCCTCAGGGCAAAACTTCTTTATTCCTGCCCTCTAGCCCCCTTGTATAAAGGTAAGGGTATCAACTCAATATGGCTTGGATAACAAAGACTTTATTGCCAACATTAAGGAAGTATATATACAAAAAGATCAGGCCGCATTAATTGTATAATTGTACAACTCTCCTCCCAGGCTCCAAATACAGGACCTTCCTTGAGCCACAGCTTGACAATCCATAAGGTCCAGCCCGATCACTTGGTCCTCAGGTATCGTCCCCTTAAAGGGGACTGCAGTTACGATTGTCCAAGCCTGAGTGAACTCCAGAGATTCTCACATGCTGCTATCACAGCATACCATGAGCCCTGCCAATTCGGTCCAAACTTATTCATTTACTTGGCCAATTAGTTTTAATTTTCACAGCCAAAGGAAATGAAAGCTGCACCATCTTGCAAGGAGTCAAAGGAAGAAAACTCGCCAGTTACTGGAGGATGGAAAAAAGTAGGAAAAGGAGAGAACCTCTTATCCCTTGTGCATCAAATTCCTATGTGAACCAAATTGCCAAAATGTATATGGAAGGAATATTAGACCATCCAACTTAAGACACAGAAAAGAAAAGTCAGAAGTTATAAACAATGGAGCAGCAGAAATTGAGAGGCTTCAATTGCACGAATAACTAAAAAACTAGTGGAAAAGTTAGAGAAAATAGTGATAAATTTTCATGAGCCCCATCTGGAATACTGCATTCAGTACAGAAATGAGGTAGAGAATCTGATTAACTGGTGTGACGACAATAATCTAAATGGTCAGTGGATAGGCATATGGATAAGATTGGAATAGTTTAGGTTAGAGGGTCATTAGATTTGTTCCACTGGTCAGCGCAACATCGAGGGCCGAAGGGCCTGTACTGCGCTGTAATGTTCTGTTCTGTTCAATGTCAATAAAACAAAGAAAGCATTCTTTCTGGTTTGTCACAGCTTGGTATGGCTCCTGCTTTGTCCAGACCGCAAGAAACTACGAAGGGATGTGAACATAGCCCACTCCATAATGCAAACCAGCTTCCCATCCATTGACTCCATCTTCATTTTCCACTGCCTCAGAAAAATAGCCAGCATAATCAAGGATCCCACACCTTGAACACAATCTCTTCCACCTTCTTCTGTCAGGAAAATGATACAAGCGTCTGAAGACATGGACCAGCTGACTCAAGAACAACTACTTGCCTGCTGTCATCAGATTTTTGATTGGACCTATTCATATTACGTTGGCCTTTCTTAGCACCCTGTAACATCCTGTCCTTTCCTTCTCTATGTATGGTATGTTTTGTCTGCATAGTGCGCAAAGAACAATACTTTTCAACTTATATTAATAGAAGTGACAATAATAAATCAAATCAAATATCAGTTGGTCCCATTCAGGAACAGTGGCAAGTTGCATTTATTCACACATAGGATAAAGTAAATCCATATTCACATCCATGGAATCCCTACAGTGCAGAAGAAGGCCATTCGGCCCATCAAGTCCACACCAACCACAATCCCACCAGGCCCTATTCCAGTAGCCCCACATATTTACCCTGCTAATGCCTCTAACATTGAGGGGCAATTTATCAAGGCCAATCAACCTAACCCACACATCTTTAGACTCTGGGAAGAAACCAAAGCATCCCGAGGAAACCCACAGACACGGAGAGAACGTGCAGACTCTGCACAGGCAATAACCCAAGGCTGGAATTGAACCCGGGTCCCTGGTGCTGTGAGGGAAATGTGCAACCACTGTGCAACATGCTGCCCCAAATCTAAAACTTTCTATACCAAAAAGTTGTTCAAGCAAAGTCAATGGAAAATTTCAAAACTGAGGTTGATAAATTTTTGTAAGTTAAGGGTTACAGAACCGAGCTGAAAAAGCAGAGTTAAGATTCAAATCAATTATGGTCTAGATGAATGGTCTGCTGCTGTTCCTATGATCCTATGTGCACATTCAGATGCAGTTCTATTTCACACTAATTATTTCTGGCAGACTTCCTTGTTTGCTTGCTGTCAATGTGGAGAAGTCAGCAAGCAGAAAAATGTGTGTGTGTGCTAGGTTTGGCCATTTGGGATCTGGTTGTGTGCTATCTTACATTAATTATGATTCATTTGGGAACATAAAGTCCCATGTAACCAAAAGCTGCACAGCAGATAGATGTTCATCCTCTCAGCTGGCTACTGATGGTCCCCAGAGTCTTCAGCTTTTGAGACAAATGAACTGAAGAGGGAGAAGTGTTAAGTTGGAACTATGCTTGAGTGGAGTCTATAGTAACCCAAGAATTCTTATAACATGAATGATTAGATTTGGGCTGATATAATTGATAAGTTTTTTAAAAAATCTCCCTTTCTCAACGAAGTCTGTTGTTAACTGCTGACTTATATTGTTGAACATTGGAATTTGCGAGAAGAGGGGTAGGCATATGTAGAATTTTGTAACCTGCATGACTAAAAATCCACCTTCCAACCTTTACCATATTGTCTTGCCAAATGAAACCCCTCCAAGCATGGGGAGAGGCTTACCATTGGTGGAAAAATGGATAAAGCACTAATGTACACCCACCACAACTGCCCCCCACTCTGCCTATCCCATCCCATTTGCATCACATAAAAACATATCCAAACATTTGCCCAAAAAGTAGGGAAATTTCTGTTAGCAGCATTGTAACTAAAACATAACTCAAGTATAAATAAAGAAAATTAAAAGTTTGGAAATGTCCTTGTGAAAGGATAAAGAAACTGATTTTAATCTGGAGTGGATACATGGCCAGCTATTTCTCATAGGTTGAAGCTTATAGTCATAACTAACAAGCGACTAGAGGGAAGGAGCCTCTCTCTCTTACCAATCTTGGTAACCTCTTCCCACCTTATAAACTAATCTCTGCCTTCTCCATTTCTTGCCACCTGTGCATTCCCAATTTTCATCACTTCATCATTGGCAACTGTGCTATAAGCTGCCCTGGACAGGAGTATTGGAATTCTTTCCCTAGACTGCGTACTCTTTTTCCACGCTCCTCCTTTAAGGAACTCTTTGAGACCTTGCTTTTTGACCATGCTTTTTGTTACTGGTCTAATAATGTAGTTTGTTAAATGTTGTTTGATTATGTTTCTGTGAAGTATCTTGGGATGTTTTATCAATGTGTGACTTAATTACAAAATGTTATTCTAGTAGAAAACAATCAGAAAATGCAAAAGCACAAAATGGTTTACAGAAGAAAAACCTCCAAACATTATCAACAATACAATACATTTTCTCCAGTCCTATTCTTTAGAAACAATACATGTTTGATTTGTTTTATTATTGTCACATGTATTAGTATACAGTGAGAAGTATTGTTTCTTGCGTGATATATAGACAAAGCATACCATACATGGAGAAGAAAAGGCAAGGGTGCAGAATGTAGTGTTACAGCCATAAGAACATATGAATATAAGATGATCTTAACATCCAGTAGAAGCGGCTGAGGGACTTCACTGGTGCATTCTGGGAGAAATAGGACCAGAAGCATTTACCAAGAAGTGGGAAGTGAAAGATCTGGTATCAAGGAGCAGTAAGCCCGAAACACTACATAAGTGTTTCCCTCGCTCCCTCCTCCTCTAACCAAAGAAAAAAGCCACTATGAGACGGTAAAAGTGAAGGTAAGAGTTTTATAAATTTTCTCAAATAATTTAATTGGTGCTTGAAAGGTCGGTCGGTGGGATTAAGTGTTGCACTTGTGAGATGTGGGAGAGCTGTGACGGTTCCAGCGTCTCGGATGATGACGTCTGCAGGAAGTGCACCCAAGTGTTGTAAAAGGGGTGGGGGAGTTGCACGACTGGTTAAGGAGACCATCACAGTTGTACTGCGGGAGGACACCTTGGAGGGCTCATACAGCCAGGCAATATGGGTAGAGCTCAGGAATAGGAAAAGTGTAATCACAATTTTGGGGGTTTACTGTAGGCTACCCAACTGCGAGTGGGACATTGAAGAACAGATATGTAGGCAGATTTTGACAAAGTGTAAAAGTAACAGGGTTGTTGTGATGTGATTCCTGTATATTGACTGGGACTCACTTAATTCTAGGGTGTGGATGGGTTTGTAAGGAACATCCAGGAGGGCTTCCTGAAACAGTATGTAGATAGTCCAACTCGGTAAGGGGCCATACTGGACATGGTATTGGGGATTGAGCCCTGCCGGGTGTTTCAGTAGGGGAGTAGTTTGGGAACAGTGACTACAATTCTGTAAGCTTTAAGGTACTGATGGATAAAGATAAGTGTAGTCCTCAAGTTAAGGTGTTAAATTGGGGGAAGGCTAATTACAACAGTATTAAGCAGGAATTGAAGAATGTAGATTTGGGGCAGATGTTTGAGGGCAAATCAACATCTGGCATGTGGGAGGCTTTCAAGTGTAAGTTGATAGGGATTCAGGACTGGCTCACTCCTGTAAGAGTGGAGGATAAGTATGGCAAGTTTTGGGAATCTTGGATAACAAGGGATATTGTGAGCCTAGTCAAAGAGAAAAAAGAAGCATCTATCAAAGCTAGGAGGCTGGGAACGCACAAAGCAAGTGTGGAATACAAGGACAGTAGAAAGAAACTTAAGCAAGGAGAAAGAAGGGCTAAAAGGGATCATGAAAAAGCATTGGCCAGCAGGATTAAGGAAAATCCCAAAGCTTTTTACACATATATAAAGAGCAAGAGGGTAATCAGGGAGAGGGTTGGCCCACTCAAGGACAAGGGAGGAAACCTATGCATGGAGCCAGAGGAAATAGACGAGGCATTAAATGAGTACTTTGCAATAGTATTCACCAAAGAGAAGGACTTGGTGGATGATGAGTCTGGGAAAGGAGGTGTAGATAGTTTGAGTCATGTTAAGATCAAAAAGGAGGAGGTATTGGGGCTCTTGAGAAACATTGAGGTCGAAAGTCCCCAGGGCCTTATGGGATATACACCAGAATACTGAGAGAGGCAAGGGGGAAAATTGCTGGGGCCTTGAGAGAAATCTTTGTATCCTCACTGGCTACAGAGGAGGTCCCAGAGGATTGGAGAGTAGCCAGTGTTGTTCCTTTGTTTAAGAAGGGTAGCAAGGATAATCTAGGTAATTGCAGGCTGGTAAGCCTTACATCAGTGGTAGGGAAATTATTGGACAGGATTCTTTGAGAAAAGCTTTATTCCCTCTTTGAAATAAATGGACGTATTAGTGAGAGGCAATGTGGTTTTGTGAAGGGGAGGTCATGTCTCACGAACTTGATCGAGTTTTTCGTGGAAGTGAAGAAGACGATTGATGAGGGCAGGGCAGTGGATGTCAGTATGGCCTTTGACAAGATCCCTCATGGCAGACTGGTACAGAAGGTGAAGTCGATGCCATCAGAAGTGAGCTGGCAAGGTGGATACAAAACTGGCTTGGTCAAAGAAAACAGAGTGCAGCAGTGGAAGGGTGCATTTCTGAATGAAGGGCTGTGTCAAGTGCTTTTTAGACTTTGTGTCAGACTTTTTACTGTGTTTACGCCAGTCCAACGCCGGCATACCCACATCAAGTGCTGTTCCTCAGGGATTAGAGCTGGGACCTTTGCTGTTTGCAATAGTTATAAATGATTTGGAGGAAAATGTAACTGGATTGGTTAGTAAGTTTGCGGATGACCCAAATGTTTGTGGATTTGTGGATAGCAATGAGGACCATCAGAGGATACAGCAGGATATAGGTCATTTGGAGATTTGGGTGGAGAGATGGCAGATAGAGTTTAATCCGGACAAATGTGAGGTAATGCATGTTGGAAGGTCTAATACAGATAGGAAATATGCAGTAAATGGTAGAACCCTTAAGAGTATTGATAGGCAAAGGAATCTAGGTGTACAGGTACATAGGTCACTGAAAGTGGCAATGCAGGTGGAGAAGGTAGTCAAGAAGGCATAAGGCATGCATGCCTTCATCGGCTGGGGTATTGAGTTTAAAAATTGGCAAGTCATGTTGCAGCTTTATAGAACCTTAGTTAGGCCGCACTTGGAGTATAGTGTTCAATTCTGGTCGCCATACTACCAGAAGGTTGTGGACGCTTTGAAGAGGGTACAGAAAAAATTTACCAGGATGTAAATATACTTCAGCCTATATTACCTCAGTAGGCAGATCACCCTCGAAATGCCTTTCAGCAGCCATTAAACTATCCTTGATTAGCAATGCTAGTCCTCCACCTCTTTTACCACCTTCCCTACTCTTACTGAAACATCTATACCCCTGAACTGCCAACAACCATTCTTGTCCCTGTTCTAGCCATGCCTCTGTAATGACCACAACATCATAGTCCCAAGTAGCAATCCACGCTCCAAGTTCACCTACCTTATTCCTGATGCTCCTTGCATGGAACTAGATACACTTCAACCCACCATCCTGTCTGCCTATACACTCCTGCGACCTGGATACCTTCCTCAGTACCTCACAACCCTCAACACTGGCTCTTGGATTACACTCATTTTCCTACCCCCCATCCCCGACAAATTAGCTTAACCTCCCCCCCCCCCCCCCAACCCCCACCCACCGGAGAGCCTTAGCAAATTTCCCTCCCAGGATATTACTTCCCCTCTGGTTCAGGTACAAACCATCCTGTTTGTACAGGTCCCACCGACCCCAGAATGTGCTCCAACTATCCAACTAAATGAAATCCTCTCTCCTTCACCATCCCTGCAGCCACATGTTAATCTGCACTCTCTCTCTGTTCCTCAACTCACTAGCACGTGGCACTGGCAACAAACCAGAGATGACAACGTGTCCTGGCTCTCAGCTGCCATCCTAGCTCCCTAAATTCCAGTTTTAAATCCCCTTCTAACTACGTTGTTGGTTCTGATGTGCACCATGACCTGCGACTGATCTCCCTCCCCCTTAAGGCTCTTGAAAACACGAACAGAGGCATCATAGACCCTTGCACCCAGGAAGCAACATACCATCCGTGAGTTGCTTTTGCTACCGCAGAATCTCCTATCTGTCCCTCTCACTATCGCACCCCCAATTACTATTGCTCTCCTGCTCTCCCCGCTTCCCTGCTGAGGCACAGGGACAGACTCAGTGCTGGAGATCTGGTCACCCTGGCTTATCTCTGGTAGGCCATCCGCCTCAACAGTATCCAACACGGTATACTTGTTGCTGAGGGGAACAACCACAGGGGATCCCCGCACTGGCTGCTTCCTCCCAGCCCCCCTCACCATCACCCATCTATTTTCATTCTTTGGAGTATCCAAATCCCTGAAGCTTTTATCAATGATCACCTCTGCCTCCCGAATGATCCAAAGCTCATCCAGCTTTAGTTCCCTAACACGGTTTTGGAGGAGCTGGAGATGGGTGCACTTCCCAAAGGTGAAAGCAGCAGGGACACTGACGGCATCCCTCACCTCAAACATCCGCAGGAGGAACATTGTGCTGCCTTTCCTGCCATTCCCTCTAGACAAAAAGAAAGATCTTGCCTGATATTCCCTCACCCACTTAGGTTAGAGGAATAAGCGAAAAAAAGAAAGAAAAAAGCTTCTTCTCTACGGGGCGGATGTACGAGGCAGATTTTTTACACAGAGAGTAGTGGGTGCCTGGAACTCATTGCCAGGGGAGGTAGTGGAAGCGGATATGGTAGTGACTTTTAAGGAGCGTCTTAACAAGTACATGAATAGGATGGGAATAGAGGGATACGGTTCCCGGAATGGTAGGGGTTTTTAGTTTAGTCGGGAAGCACGGTCAGTGCAGGCTTGTAGGCCCTGTTCCTGTGCTGTAATTTTCTTTGTTCTTTGTTCTAAGAACTAGCAGCAGGAGCAGGCCATCTGGCCCCGCGAGCCTGCTCCGCCGTTCAATAAGATCATGGCTGACCTTTTTGTGGACTCAAAAAGATCAACTCAATACAAGGTAGGTCTATTCAGAAGTCTGATAGCAGCAGGGAAGAAGCTGTTCTTAGGTTGGTTGGACGTGACCTAAGACTTTGTATTCTTTTCCCCAATGGAAGAAGGTGGAAGACGGTATGACTGGGGTGTGTGAGGTCCTTGATTATGCCTGAAGCTTTTCCAAGGCAGTGGGAAGTGTAGATGGAGTCAATAGATGGGAGGCTAGTTTGTGTAATCGTTCACGACCCTTTATAGTTATTTGCTGAAGATCATCATCCCAAATGAGATCAGCAAAGGGGTGCTGAAGCATATCCTCATAAGCCATCAAGGAATCAAGTCTTTGTGTGAGAAAAGCAAGAAAAATGTTCTACTGACCAGGCATGAGCTATGAGATGAAGGACCGTATCAGCCAGTGCGGTGTTTGTAATTAACATCAAGCTCAGCAAGCTAAGCAGCTTCTCATGATTCATGGGATTCCAGGCAGACTCTGGATGAAGCTTGGTTTAGATCCATTCACCCTCATTGGAATTGGATATCTTGTCAGACAACTGGGAGTGAGATAGTGGTGTCAATGGCTACCTGTGAGACCACAGAATACCTAAGTTACTCTTCAACCATGACAGTATTCTTGACATTGTGATGTGTCAATGGTCCTCAATTCATGAGTGAGGAATTCAGACACTTCGGGGCGATTCTCCCAAAAAAGTTGTATTTGTGGGGAAAATGGTGTGAATCACGATTTTTGTTTTCCCCAGTGGGTGTTCAGACTTGAATCTTCTACACTCTGTGCAATGCAGGGGCCACAATCATGAATATCATTAAAAGATCAGGGGCAGGGCCAGATTCTAACAGTTCTAGGCCTCTGTACATGTGCAGTGGCCCCAAACTGTCAGCCTACACTTTGCTGTCCAGCTCGATCAGCGGCCAGTCCGGGAACCTGCAGTGCTACCCCTACACCACCGCACCCCCCCACCACCCCCACCCCCCCAGGGCCCAATAGTGGATCCCATGGCCATTCCTAGGCCAGCCCCAACTCCTGCCCATCACAGAACACCCCGATCTCCAGCACCCCTCCAGCAGTCATGATGCCCCCACCCACCCTGGCAGACACACCTCCCTCATGGAGACAGGTGTCCCCTGGGAGGCAGACCCACTACCCTGGAAGAAACTCCCATGGGGAGCAGACCCCTGGCAGACCACCCATGCAGCCCACTGCATGGCCTTTCTCCAGGCCCGACTGGGTCCCAATGCAGAGTGGCAGCGGGACCCACCCCCACCGATCACCCCTAGGCCCTGCCCCAACTGGTCCTGCCCTTTGGCCACCACACCCTAGGTGCCACCCCCTTGGCACTTCCCCTAAGCTCCACCCAGGGGAACTGCCCTTAAGCATCACCCCTAAACTCCACCTGTGCCCAATGCCCAGTGGGCAGTGTCAAGGTGCTCCCTGGGCATGGACACTTTGCCCCTTGGGCAATGCAAAGGGCACAAACTGGTACTGCCAGGGTGCCCATGCCAAGGGGGTACCAGACTCCTGCCAGTCAACCCCCTGGGGGGACCCAATTGCCCCCACCCTTCATTCCAGCAGGGTCCGCTGCTAGTTCCCTGAAAGTTGGGAGCTACTCTAAAATCCACCAGAGCAAAATTGTTACTGGTGGGGTGAGAGATGCTATCAGGCCCAGAGAATTCAATCCCAAGCCCGATAATCACATTTAAATTCCATTAAAAACAGATTAAAATGACTTGTCTGGTGTTCCCGCCAGTCCCGACCGTGCCCATTACCTGATGATGGGAGACACACCTGCGTTGGGAACACATGCACACATCTCCCGACCCAACACACCAAAAAATTAGTGGGCCAGAATGGGAGAATCATCCCCTACATGTAAAATGGGGAAATTCAATGCCACATATCATCTTCACCCAGTCAAATGGAAAGAGTGAGGCAGTGATGAAAGTTATCAAATGAATTATTAAAAAAGCAAAGATCCCACACAGATGTGTACAAGGCAATTTTACAGTGGAGAGGCAAACATAGTGAAATCCAGTCCAGCGACAAATAATCTATGGAAGACAGAAGCAGTAATGAATGTAAGCCACAAAATCAAAGTGAAATGACAGAGAGCCAGTTTCTTTTTAAAGTTGCCAAATCATTGCCACGATGGAAAGTTGGAGAGCAGTCAGAGTGCAAATGTCCAACGCAGCCAACAAAGGGCAATTCACTTGACAACTTGGGACCAGTAGAGAGAAGTTGTCACCTTGATGATATGCAATGAAAGTGAACAATCAGATTTATCCCCTCAATTGCAGCCATCAATGTACAACCAGAGAAACTACTCTTTCACAGCAGACAGTTGAAGAGGATTGCCATTTTATCTTGCCAATTGAGCAAGGAACTAAACAACCATGAGCCCTGGCAGTCAACCATTCCCCAACAAATGCAACGGATCAGCAGCAAGAGTTACCACAGCAGCAACACTCGTCACAGCCTTAGCATTCATAGAATCATAGAATCATACCCAGAGAAGAACCCAAGAACTAGCTAACACCAGATTAACAGCCAACAACAACTCATTGACATACTATTAAAAGAGCTAAACTCTTTAAAAATTATGGATAAAATCTTCCCAAAAATGGCAGAGTGTTGGTTCCAGTTCAAAAAGTGGAGCAGAGACAGGACACACTCTACTCCCACCCCTAGAGACAGCCTTCCAGCAGGATCACCACCCCGGCCTGGGATGCAGTGCCAGCCCCAGTGAGTGCAAGCACACTATGTAAGAGGACAGGGCAGCAGTGTTGGAAGAAGATGGATGATCCTCTTCGCTCAAACAGGCGGCACTGCCTAGCCATGTCCCTCTCCCCGCAGGCTATAGTCACCTTTACCGTAGGGTGGGAAACTCCAAGGCAGGCCCATGTTTGCATGAACCTGTTGTAAACTGCACTGATGGACATCACATTGATGAGGTTTGAAAATGTACTGGGGGGATCATATGGTGAGCGGGGTTATTACAATACGTTTACGTACATTTTATTGTAATTAACCATGCCCATTGAACCTGATTACGTTGCCAGTTGGGGGGAGGGTGGGGGGAATAGGTGTAGGGGGAGTGGTGTCAAAAATCGTAAATTGTGATTTTGTCGGTGAGATTCACAATTTTCAGGTTTTGCCAGGTCTTGAGTCCCTGCCACTGATCCGGCAGACAGGGAAGATGGGCTCAAGAGTTGCTTGCCCCCCCCCTTCCCCGCCCCCACCAATGTCTGTAATCTTTATGTAGTGACTGGTGAAATTGGAAAGGGCTAAAAAGAAACATTTTTTTGTGCATGAACACTTTCTTTACTGACTATGCATATGGAGTAATATATAAATAATCATGCACGTAGTTATTTTCTTTATTATGTGAAGGGAAATATTTAAATAAATACCTTTGTACACTATGCCATATTAGACTCATGACCTCTGATATCATTATATGTTAAATAAAGATTTTGGGCAGTAACCATTTTCCACATCACTGTGAGAGATGCTCCATCAAAATAGATCAAATTCCTTCATTTTCTCCACTAATAAATTTGTTAATCTGCTTTAAGAAATGAATTCTAGCCTTCTTTAAAATAAAGGTGTGAACAAATTAATGTGCTTGCATCATCACCAATGAAATCCAGGCTCTTAATTCTGATATCTGGCTGAGCATATCCATTTGATTAACAGTTGATCTCAAAGTCAATTGCTGATTTTTGGTCAAAAAATCCTTTATTTTTCAAATATCTCTTGTATACTTAGACCCTAATTTTTGTGGGATGGTAGACCAATATGTTTTTTCCATGTACAGTACCACACCAAAGTAATATGTACACAAGTTACTACCAATCATTATAATTCCCTAATCATAGAATCCCTACAGTGAAGAAGAAGGCCGATTGGCCCGTCAAGTCTGTACTGACCACAATTCCACCCAGGCACTATTCCCGTAACCCCACATATTTACCTTGCTAATCCCCTGACACGTGGGTCAACTGATGTGACAATGTTATCACCAATATTGATAGATTAGTGACACTTTAATCACAATATCCTCTGATACTATGGTTATATATCAAGCTATTAGAGACGAGAAATACAATTAGTTTTATATTTATTCAGAGGCAGGACACCAGAAAAACAAAACAAGACACAAGCAACAATGGTCATCTCCGCCAATTGTGACCTCTAAACCAGCCTTCCTATTGATAATTTTAATTTCCTAATATTTTGCCCATATCCACCAATTTTTTTGCATGATGTACAATTTCCATCCATTATCCTTCGCTTATATTCAGTTCCTTTTCGTCTTTGTCAAACCCATGTTTTCTGACAATATGGCTTCAAGATAAAACAGCAGATGCATAGCCCAGTTCAATCTTAAATTTACTGGGGGCAATCTTACCTTTCCTTCCACTGGCCGATGGGTAGGGTGAGCTGGTAAGATCATGAGATAGGCAAAAAACTGGCTACATGCCTGACTTCTCACTTATCTCAATCTTACCAGACCTGGATATCTGGCAAGGTTGCGCCCAAAAAGGACACGAGGCTGAAATCAATATTTAAATTAAAGTTAATGTTGATGTAAATATTATTAGTGAGCCCTGGATTGTCCAGACACCCTGGCGCTGCTCACCGGTCAATCTGTCATTGCCAGCCTGGCATACTGGGCAGTGCCAAGGGGTGGGGCCTGGGGGGGGGGGTGGATCCTACTGGCATGAATGGGATCTAATGGGAGGGGGCAGGGCTTAAGGATACGCAGGGAGGGATGATGCACACTCTACAACTACAAATTGATGGGTGGGGGGGAAACGCTGTGCGCCCTGCAACTGGGGATCGACTGGGGGTGCGGTGATTGACCAGGCAGGGCTGAGAGAGGTGGGGAGTGTATGGGGCTGAGGGAGCGAGGGGACAGGGACTATCTAGAAGGTGGAGGTGATCAACAGTTCTCTATGTTCTGTGCACAGAAAGAATGTTCTGCACATGCATGACTGTGCCTTCCACTGTGAGCTGCTGGCTTTTTGATGATCATAGGCCCCGCCCCATGCCCTAGAGGCCAGAAACAGATTTGGCAATTTCTTTTCACAGAGTGGCATGTGATTGGACTTGTGGTCTCGCTGAAAAAATGGATCAGAAACTTTCCCATTTTCATGCTCATTTGGGACTGAGAATTTTCTAGATAAGATTGTCCTCTTTGAGTTTGCAGTAATAATGGAATAATAATTGTTTTTTTTAAACAGTGATTAGAACTGAATAAAATTGTGGGAATTTGCATATGGCTTTGTTTCAATAAATTTAGTGTACAAAAATTAATGTTGGTTTCCATATTATTGTATAAAGGCAAATTACATCATAAAAATACCTGTTTTCAAATCATTCTTTGCTACCATGATTCACAGCACGTTTTATTAAATGGTTTGAAAGCCGAAATAAAACTTTGCTTTTTTGGCTACTTATTAGCTGTGTGATATATGTAAATAATGTACGTTAGGGTTTGAGGTGCATATTGCCTCTTTAAGAAAAAGGTTCAGGGCATCCCTGTGGAAGTGGCTCCTCCCAGTGTGGGATCTTGTTGTGCCATCATAGATGTCACTGTGGATTGGTGCACACCTCTAATAAAGAGCTCCCCAGTATTCAAGTTACCAAGCCTAAATTGCGATTCTTCATGCACCATAAGTCGATTGGGACATACATAAAAGACAGGTTTTGGAGATGCATTGGCAGGAACAGTACCAGCCTGGCAACTCTGCGATCAGTTATGTACTACTGAAAACATTTAGGTAGTGAGATGATGACAGAGGACATCAGTACAAGAAGCATACATTCACAGCACGAGAGACCCAGGTTCGATTCCTGGCTTGGGTCATCGTGAAACTGGCAGTTTCCTCCCACAGTTGAAAGATGTGAGGAAAATTCTTACTTGTAGATTTAAGGTTTAACATGGTGATTGAGCATGGTTTTCATAGAATTCATACAGCGAAGAAGGAGGCCAATTGGCCCATCGAGTCTGCACCGACCACAGTCCCACCTACGCCCTATTCCCGTAATCCCACATATTTATCCTGCCAATTCACCTGACACTACGGTCAGTTCAGCGTGGCCAATCAACCTAACCCACACATCTTTGGACTTTGGGAGGAAACCGGAGCATCCAGAGAAAACCCACACAGACATAGAGAGAATGTGCAAACTCCACACAGACAGTGACCTGAGGTTGGAATTGAACCCGGGTCCCTGGCATTGCAAGGCAGCAGTGCCAACCACTCCTAATAAACTTACTGTGAAAATCCCCTAGTCATCACACTCTGGCACCTGCTTGGGTCTACTGAGGGAGAATTTAGCAGGCCAAAGAACCTAACCAGCACATCTTTCAGACTATGGGAAGAAACCAGAGCACCCAGAGGAAACCCACACAGACATGAGGAGAATGTGCAAACTCCACACAGACAGTGATCCAAGCCAGGAATTGAACACAGGCCCCGGGTGCTGTGAAGCAGCCGTGCTAACCACTGTGCCAACATGCCTTTGTTATACCCACAAGGAAATTTAGACCACAGCTACCACTATTTATCCTGCTAAATGCAGGGTGTAGCTTATTGATAGTTAGTAAATATTCTTCATTTTCTAAGGTAACAGTTGTCCTCTCAACATACATGGATTTCAAACCCTCAAAAATATTACTCATATAGTAATGTAGGGTAGCACAGTAGCACAGTGGGGACATCACGGTAGCACAGTGGTTAGCACTGCTTCTTCACAGTTCCAGGGTCCTGGGTTTGATTCTCGGTTCGGGTCACTGTCTGGGTGGAGTTTGCACATTCTCCTCGTGTCTATGTGAGTTCCCTCCTGGTACTTCGGTTTCCTCCCACAGTCCAAAGATGTGCGGGTTAGGTTGATTGGCCATGCTAAGAAATTGCCCCTTAGTGTCCAGGGTTGCGGAGATTAGAGGGATTAGTGGGTATAATATGTAGGGATATGGGGGTAGGGCCTGGGTGGGATTGTGTTCGGTGCAGACTCGATGGGCCAAAGGGCCTTTTTCTGCATTGTAGGGTTCTATATTCCATATAGAAGTCAACCTCTTATTTTAGCTTCAAAATTTGGTTAAAAAATTCCACTTTTACACAAATATATATGGTAGTTAAATGAGCTTACATTTGCCTGTAATGTAGCCTCTATCAATCCCTATCTGCACCTAAGCTAACAGCCGGACATATCTGCAGAGCTCATATGCCCATAGTGAACAGGTGACCAGAAACTGAATTGGACCAGCCATATAAATACCCTGGCTACAAGAGCAGGTCAGAGGCTAGGAATTCTGAGAACCTCCCTACTCCCCAAAACATGTCCACCATCTACAAGGTGCAAATTAAGACTATAATGGATTACTCTCCACTTGACTGAATGTGCGCAGCTCCAAAAACACTCAAGAAGTTCAACACCATTCAGGACAAAGGACCCCACATAATTGGTACCCTAACCACCACCTTCAACATCCACTCTCTCCACTCCTTACGCACATGAACTGCAATGTGTGCGGTCTACAAGATGCACTGCAGGAACTCACCAAGACACCTTCAACTGCACCTTCCAAACCAGTGGCTTCTACCACCTAGAAGGACAAGGGTATTCCCATGGGATAGTTAAAAGGATACTATTGCTTATTGTGGTGAGAAACATGAAGGGAATTGATTACACAAGAAGGGAGGTTATGCTTTAGTTGTGTAGGGCATTGGTGAGATCAGAGATGGAGTATGGTGTACAGTACTGGTCTTGTTACTTAAGGAAAGATGTACATGTTAGAAGTAGTCCAGGGAAGGTTTACTAGACTAATACCAGGAGAAAGGTGGGTTAACTAAAGGTGGAGAAAAGGTTGGAAAGGTTAAGTTTGTGTCTACTTGAGTTTAGAAGAATAAGAGACAACTTAATTGAACCCTTTAAAATGCTGAGAGGTATTGAAAGGGTGGATATGGAATGAAATGAGAGAGTCTAGAAGTAGTGGTTACTGTTTTAGAATAAAAGATTTCCCTTGACAGAGACAAAGAGATTTGTTTTCTTTAAGAGTATTGTGAGCTCTGGAACGTTCTTCCTCAAAAGGCAGTGGAAGCAGAACCTTTCAATATTTTTTAGGTAGAGCTAGAGGTAGAGGTACAGCGAGATCAATTCTTGATTAAGGGGTGAAAGCTTATCAGGGCTAGGCAGGAATGTGAGGTTGAGGTTACTATCAGATCAGCCATGATCCCATTGAATGGTCGAGCAGACTTGAGGGGTCAAATGGCCTATTCTTGCTCCCTAAATTAAATGTTCGTTTGTACCACTGTTCCATTTCTCATCACCGCATAAATTATTAGACAGAAGAGAATCAGTGTCACTTTGCTAATTATCTCCTCATAATCACCATAGTAGCAAGGCACAAAAGAGGCCAAAAGAAATGCTTAGTACCAGGGATACTTACATCTGCCTGGAGCATATTCACATGGAGAAACATCTATTGTAAGCAACTGGTTACTAACCTCATCTGTCATACCTCCTGAGAAGGCTTTGAAATGAGTATTCTGCAGTCCTCCCTGAAAACAATCAGGAGTCATTTATAAAATAATTAAACAGGTCCCTCTTTCGTAGACCCTTTGGTACTACGATGGTGATCACTTTGTGCAATTTAGTAGGACTGAGACTGTTCAGTGCTTAAAGAGACCATTGCAGTGCACTCCAAAGTGCTTGGAGAGAAAGCTGTGCTTCTGTTTTTTGTGAGGAAAGGAAGATTCCCCAATGTCAGTTTCACCTCCATGTCTCAAGGATTGCTTCACCTTCCCTCTTTAAAGGATTATTACTAGCTTGGCTCCTCAGAGAAACCCCCACTTTCCCCATCCCACCTGATATGCAGCTTGCATATTAACCTGGCGCTACAAATCCAATCTCAAGTGCAACAGTTGTGTGCCTGATGCACAGAAAAACCGACAAGTGAGCCCCGTACTTTCAAAATTCCAAAGGTTTCCACAACCTTCAATCAGAAGATAGCCAAAACATGGATGTTTCCTGGTAGCGCTTTTCTTGGAATGCTTTTTATCGAATGACAGATAATGAACTCATAAGTTAGTGATTATAAATGGAGTGTGTTCAGGAGTTTTAAAAAACAATATGATGGACAGATACAGACAATCCATTTCTTTTCTACTGAACCATTATAACAGGGTAGGAGGGTGGCGTAAGCATTTCTCAGACAAACCCATTACTTTTATCTGCTCCTGACAGGGTAGTCATTACCATTAATGACTATAGCTATTTCTAGCTAACCACAATATTCAGTGTTTTGACAGGGAACGTAAGTCAAGTTGATGGTGATGTCGTATAGGTATACACATTTAATAATGTACACATGAAAATATTTGCCATTATTTACATTATTTAAAATGGTCACCAGTCTACTTCAGAAAACAAACTACTTATTTTTTATCAGACGGATTAAAATGAACGTGATGAACAATTGTTGTTCAGGGCAACATTCTGCACATTTAAATAAACATGGGTGGCTGCAGAATTAAATCATGAATCAACATACATTGTTTTTCCCCACTGTCAGTGGGCTGTTTGCTTAATGAATCATTCATAGCATTTTATTTTATAGGGAGGAGGGAAGCTTTCACAATTCTTCTGTGCATACCAACATGTTGATTTTAACTCCCTATAGACTTCAGGTGGACAGTGGGTGGAGTGAGCGCAAATTAAGTGATAAGGCTCCTGCTTGCTTCTAGTGAATGCCTATCTACAGCGAGCAGTTAAAATGGTCAGTAACATGTTAGCAGCAGCAATGAGACAATAAGGCTGGACATCCATCTTAAAGGAATATTTTTGAAAGGATGTGAAACTTTGAAATATTGATGTACAGAGGAGACTTGTGTATATTCGTACAAGGAATACACAAAGTTAGCATGCAGGTACAGCAAGCAATGAGGAAGGCAAATGGCATGTCTTCCTTTGTTGCAAGAAGAGTGGCGTGCAAGAACCTGTAAACCTTGATACAAAAGTTGGAATGGGGTATAATTCCTTATATCATATAGTTGAAAAGCCCACACAGTCAATGTTGCAATTATTGAAAACTTGCTACTGATTGCCATTGTGGGATTTTACGGTCCTACTGATGGTACACCTCTACCATAGGTGAGGGGTACATTCAGGGGAAACCCCATTGAAAATGATGGGACCATGAGAACCCACCACCAGTGAGTGGCATATCATCTCCCATTGCCACCAAATACACCGTGGAGAGGAGAAGAATTCCACCAATATCTTATTTAATGAAGATACAAACTCCATTTCAGGTGGGTCTCACCAACAGCTGTGTAATTGTATCAGGGTTTACAGGTTCTTGCACTCCACTCTTCTTGCAATAAAGGAAAACATGCCATTTGCCTTCCTCATTGCTCGCTGTACCTGCATGCTAACTGTGTATTTCTTGTATGAATATACACAAGTCTCCTCTGTACATCAATATTTCGAAGTTTCACATCTTTTCAAAAATATTCCGCTTTTCCAATCTTACCAAGATGAATTAATCTTACACTTACCCACATTATTCTCCTGTTGCCCACTCACTTCACAGATCCATGGCCTCAATTTTTCAGGTGATGAAGTCTGGCTTCCTGCCATCTGAAATGCCCCACTGAATCTGAATGTCATGCAACCATTTCCCATTCAAATAAATGTTAAGTAGCTGCAGACAGAACTTCTACCCTTCACTTAGGAGGAAGTCCCACCTTAGAGACTTGCTGGCCAATCTATTGGCTGGTGAATCTCCAGTCCTTACAGTTACAGTGATTGAAGAAGAAACTTAGAAAGTAGGAGCAGTTGTAGGTCACTTGGCTCATCGAGCTTGCTCTGTATTTCATTGTGATCTTGGCTGATTTTCCATCTCAACGCCATATTCCGGTGCTCTCCCTGTGTCCCTTGACTCCTTTAGAGTCTGTAAGTTTATTTATTTCCTTCTTAAATATATTCAGTCATTGGTCCTAAACAGTCTTCTGTGACAGAGAAGTCCATAGGGTCACCACCTTCTGAGTCAAGAAATTTCTCCTCATCTTCATCCTAAATGGCCTACCAGGTATCATGAGACTGTGATCCCTGTTCTAGAACAGGGGAAACTGTTCTAGCCAGAAGAAACTATTCTAGCCAGAGGAAACAACATCCCTGCATCCAATCTCACCACCTCTGTCGGAGTTTTCTACATTTTAATTAGATTCCCTTGCATTCTTTTCTATTCCAGTGAATACAGGTCCACTTGACCTAATCTCTGCTCATATGACAATCTTACCATCCTAGTAACCAGTCTGGTGAACCTTCACTTCACTCCCTCTATGTCAAGTATATCTTATCTTAGATAAGATCTAACAAAGATCTCTTCGTTTCCCATCTGCTAACCAGCTCTCAATCCATGACAATATGTTACCCATGTTGGTGTTCTATGCACTTCAATTTTGAATACTAACTTCTTATGTGGGAATTTATCAAACGCTTTCTGAAAATCCAAATACACAACATCGACTGGTTTACTTTATCTATTCTACAAGTTATGTCCCCAAAAAACTCCAACAACTGTCAAATCTGATCTACCTTTCATAAATCCATGTTGATTTTATTTAACCCCGTTGACATTTTCTAAGTGTCACATTATTGCAACCATTATAATAGGCACCAGTATTTTCTGCCACTTCTGATGTTAGGCTAACTGGTCTGTAATTCCCTGTTTTCTCCCTCCCTCCTTTTTTAAACAATTGGATTACATTTTTCACCTTCCAATCTGCTGACACTGTTCCAGGATCTGCAGAAGTTTGGAAAATAACAACCAACATGTTCACTATTTCCATGTTGACTGTTTTTAGTACACTGAGATGTAGGTAATCAGGCCCTGAGAATTTATTAGCTTTCAGCACTACTAATTTTGCCAAACGATATACCTTGTAATACTAATTTCCTTCTGTAATAAATACAATAATTGGCAACCACTGTTGGGCTGGCAACCAACAATATGTTAATTACTATTAACAACTATATACAGGGTGCTACAATTGTGGTGTTCATTCTCAGCTGTAAAAACCTGTGCTATGTCCTGAGATTGATGCAATTATTCTGCATTGGGCAATCAGGCACATGATCTTTCCGATGGACGCTCCTTAAAGGAGTTAACTATGACATCCATCCCTCTTTAAGTCCCTTATTACACAATATATTGATAACTTGTGCAATTTTTAAAACATTAGCTATAATGAATATTTTGAACACAGTTTATCAGAAGCTCAGTCTGTCGGGGGACTTTCTTTTCTCTGGGAGCAATATAGCCCAAATGGCTGAGGTTCGCCTGTCGAAGAAGTTCTGGTTGAACTTGCTTCAGTAGGATTCGCTTGTATTAATTAGCATAAACCAATCACAATCACTTTATGTCTGCTTCATTATAATATCAAATCAGCCTGAAAACTTAATGCATCACTTCCACAAATTATTACACCCAGTTCATGGATCACTCCCTTTCTCCTAGTTTCAGATATCTGATTTAATGAGCTATGCCCAGACTTATGGCCTTCATGCCTGTCTGTGAAGGATCTTAGAGAAGACCTTTATTTTTCATGGCATGTGATTTTTAAACTCGTGCCTTTATTCACCTTTCCAGGCACCTTTTGAAATCTTTTTTTGGAAATCCAAATATATTCAATCTAGCAGATCCCTGTTTTCTACTCTGTTACTTGTGTGCTCAAAAACTCAGAAAAAAATTGTCAAAGTGAATTTCCTTCCATGAACTAATGCAGGATGTTCTATTCTTTCCCACCGGCAGGATCTTTGACCCTTGCCACCACCACCACCCCCCCACCTGCCACCACCCCCCACACCCACCCACCCACCCACCAGCAGGTTTTCCCAGCAGTGGGAAAGGACACTATACAAAAACCCATAGAATTTGGCAGGACAGGAAGATCCCACTGGCAGCCAATGACTTGCCATATCTGTCACATTTTGAATACCACATGCCGAGATGTGGAGTCGATAACGGGGGTGAGGGTGATCTCTCCATATCACTGCATAAGAGTTTCTCTGATCATATTGACTTTCTAAATGCATTCTTAAGGCTTTCTTAAAATAGTTTCTATCATTTTCCCAATGATTAATGTCAATTTGGCTTATAGAGTCCCTTCTCTTATTTGTCCCTTCTTTTGCTGATTTCCAATCTGCTGGGACAGTTCCAGAATCAAAATAAATGTTGGAAAATCGTAACCAGCGTACCCACTCACTCTGCATTTACCTTTGATGAAAGTTCCCACTTTGTAATTTGTGCCTACCACTGTGAAGAAAGACAAAAAGCGAAATCTTGCTGCTGTTCACGCTGGTGAGATCTTACAGTCACACCCATAGGTTTCCCGGAGCAGAAGGGTGCCTTCAGTGGGAAGCCCTATTGACAATGGTGGAACTATAAGATGCTGCCACAAGTGAGTGGCGTGCTGCCTCCCACTGACTCACAAACACCCTGTGGAGGGAGAGAAAAATCGCGTCCATAAAATATTTGTGAAATCTTTCTGCTATTTTTTCATTCCCCATGACAATTTATTCTGTCTCCATCTCCATGAGACCAATGTTTACTTAAATCACTCTCCTCCTTTTATATATTTGTAAAACTTCTTAGACTTTTTTATCAATATTTTAGCTGTGCTTTCTAAAATCCTGTAATTAAAATACTCTCAGGAATCCATCTGTTTCTAAGCTGCTATGAGTTATATTGTTGCTGTAATACAATCCATATGTTTGCCTTCATATTTCATCCAAAACAAGCTCCACAATTTTCAAGTTTATATCTGGAAACTTTTTTTCAAGTCCAGCATTCACTAAGGGAAGGTGTGTGTTTTATAAATTAGATCAGATTTCATCCTTCAACTCCTCCACTTTAGCAAAATTGTCGGAATGTGCATCCAACATCAGGTCGGATTAGCATAAGTTTCTCCAATTAAATATTGGAAAAAATCCCTCGCAACAATCTGAGGCTGATCCAGATATTTTTGTAGCCTTGGTGTTCTATTTGACCTAGAGACGAGGCAGCTTGTTGGTTTCTGACTGAGGTGGTGCGGGGAGTAATGTGAGAAGTGAACCTGGAGTGGGAGGGTGAGAATCCGGTCGTTGTGGTACATGTGGGTGCCAACGACGTAGGCAAAATGCAAACTGAGAATCTGGGGAGGGAGTATGAAAAGCTGGGAATGGAATTAAAAAGTAGAACCGACAAGGTGGTTATCACTGGGCTACTGCCTGAACCGAGTGCAGACGGGCGTAAGGTTGCTAGGATTAAGGAAGTGAATGGGTGGCTCAGGGAGTGTTGTGGGAGGAATGGGTTTGAATTTATGGGGCATTGGCATCAGTATTGGGGTAGGTGGGACCTGTTCGGGCAGGATAGGGTTGGTCTGAACCGTGCTGGGACCAGAGTGCTGGCGAATCGTGTAAAGAGGACTGTAGACAGGGCTTTAAACTAATTGGGGGGGGGAGGCTGTGAGGGTAGGTGACATTACGAGGCCTAAAGTTAAGAAGAGGGTACAGGTAAGGGAAGAGGCCGAGGATGTCCCAATAATAAAGGAAGTAGGGGGCGTGAGTATGGTTGGTGGCGTTCCGGCAAATAGGGTCCAGGTGAAGGCTGGGATGAAGGCGCTTTATCTGAATGCACGAAGCATTCGGAATAAAGTGGATGAGCTGGTGGCGCAGATCGGCACAAATGGATATGATCTGGTGGCCATTACAGAGACGTGGCTGCAAGGTGACAGGGACTGGGAGCTGAATGTCCAGGGGTATCAAGTGTTTAGGAAGGATAGGTGGGAGGAAAAAGGGGGGGGCGTAGCTCGGCTGATTAAGGATAACATCAGGGTGGTAGCAAGGGATGATATTGGAGCCAAAGAGCAGAAAGTGGAATCGTTGTGGGTGGAGATTAGGAACAGCAAAGGGAAGAAGACGCTGGTGGGTGTTGTCTATAGGCCCCCGAATAATGATCTGGAGGTGGGGCGGGCTGTTAACGCGCAAATAAGTGCGGCGTGCAGGAATGGGACTGCCATAATTATGGGGGATTTCAATCTGCATATTGATTGGTCGACCCATGTTGGACGCGGTGGGCTCGAGGAGGAGTTCTTGGAATGCTGCCGGGATAGTTTCCTTGAACAGTGTGTGTTGGAGCCGACGAGGGAGCGAGCTATCTTGGATCTGGTGCTATGTAATGAGGCGGGTAGAATTAGGGACCTTGCGGTGAAGGATCCTCTTGGGGAGAGTGATCATTGTATGGTGGAGTTTCTGGTGCAGATGGAGGAGGAGAAAGTGGGTTCCCGGACACGCGTCCTTTGTTTGAATAGAGGGGAGTACGGTAGGATGAGAGAAGAATTGGCGAATGTGGACTGGGGGAGTGCATTGGAAGGTAGGTCTGCTGAGGAGCAGTGGAGAATCTTTAAGGAGATCTTTCTTGGTGCTCAGCAGAAATTTATTCCGATGGTCAAAAAGGACCGTAGGAGGAGAGGTAATAAGCCGTGGATAATGAAGGAGGTGAAGGAAAGTGTTAAATTAAAACCGGAGGCGTTTAGAGTAGCTGAGAGTAGTGGGCGAGAAGAGGATTGGCAGAGGTTTGAATGTCAACAAAGATTGACAAAGAATTTGATAAAGAAGGGTAGGAGAAACTATGAAGCTGGGCTAGTGCTTAATATAAAAAAGGATAGCAAGAGTTTTTATAAATATATAAAAAGGAAGAGGCTGGCTAGGGTGAACGTTGGACCCTTAGAGGATGAGAAGGGGGACTTAGTGGTAGGGGATGGGGATATGGCTGAGGTCTTGAATAATTTTTTTGTTTCGGTCTTCACGGAGGAGGACGTGAATAATTTGCCGGGTGTTAGAGATGGAAAGGTGGTAGGACTGGAGGGTCTCAATGACATTATTGTTACTAGCGAGGCAGTGCTCGACAGACTGGAGGGGCTGATTGTGGACAAGTCCCCAGGACTGGATGGAATGCATCCGAGGGTTCTGAAAGAAATGGCGGAGGTGATAATGGATGCCTTGGTGGTTATTTTCCAAACGTCGCTGGATTCCGGGGAAGTGCCAGAAGATTGGAAAATGGCTAGTGTTACGCCGTTGTTTAAGAAGGGTGCCAGGCAAAAGGCAGGGAATTATAGGCCGGTTAGTTTAACGTCTGTTGTAGGTAAAATGTTAGAATCCGTCATCAAGGAGGAAATGGCGAGGCATCTTGAGGGGAATTGCTTGATAGAACAGACGCAGCACGGTTTCGTTAAGGGGAAGTCGTGTCTGACAAATTTATTGGAGTTCTATGAGGATGTGTCTAAGGCGGTGGATAGAGGAGAGCCGGTGGATGTGGTCTTTCTTGATTTTCAGAAGGCGTTTGACAAGGTACCTCACAAGAGGTTATTGCAGAAGGTCAGGGGACATGGAGTTGGGGGTAGGGTGTTAGCATGGATAGAGGATTGGTTGTCAAATAGGAGGCAGAGAGTGGGGGTCAATGGGTGCTATTCGGATTGGCGGTTGGTGACTAGTGGAGTGGCCCAGGGGTCGGTGCTGGGGCCTCAGCTATTTACCATTTATATAGATGACCTGGAGGAGGGAACCGAGTGTATGGTGTCGAAATTTGCTGATGACACCAAGATTGGTGGAACGGCAAATTGCGCGGAGGGTGTGGAGGGTCTACAGAAGGATCTAGATAGGCTGGGCAAATGGGCCAGGAAGTGGCAAATGGAATTTAATGTTGGCAAGTGCGAGGTGGTCCACTTTGGTAGGAATAATGGTAGGAAGGAGTATTACTTACGTGGCGAAAAACTGCAGCAGGCAACGGTGCAGAGGGACCTCGGGGTCCTTGTGCATGAGTTGCAAAAACCCAGCTTGCAGGTGCAGCAGGTGGTCAGGAAGGCTAATGGGATGCTGGCCTTCATAGCGAGGGGGATTGAATATAAAAGTAGGGAGGTCTTGCTGCGGCTGTATAGGGCATTGGTGAGGCCGCAGCTGGAGTACTGTGTGCAGTTTTGGGCACCGGACTTACGCAAGGATATTTTGGCCTTGGAGGGAGTGCAGAGGAGGTTTACTAGGCTGATGCCGGCGTTGAGGGTGTTGAGCTATGAGGAGAGGCTGAATAAACTAGGCTTGTACTCGTTAGAGTTTAGAAGAATGAGGGGAGATCTCATTGAGACATATAAGATGATGAATGGGATGGATAGGATAGAGGTGGAGAGACTCTTCCCGCTCAGAAAGTGGAGGAGAAAGTGGGTTCCCGGACACGCGTCCTTTGTTTGAACAGAGGGGAGTACGGTAGGATGAGAGAAGAATTGGCGAATGTGGACTGGGGGAGCACGTTGGAAGGTAGGTCTGCTGAGGAGCAGTGGAGAATCTTTAAGGAGATCTTTCTTGGTGCTCAGCGGAAATTTATTCCGATGGTCAAAAAGGACAGTAGGAGGAGAGGTAATAAGCCGTGGAAGGAGGTGAAGGAAAGTGTTAAATTAAAAGCGGAGGCGTTTAGAGTAGCTAAGAGTAGTGGGCAAGAAGAGGATTGGGAGAGGTTTAAATGTCAACAAAGATTGACAAAGAAGTTGATAAAGAAGGGTAGGAGAAACTATGAAGCTGGGCTAGCGCTTAATATAAAAAAGGATAGCAAGAGTTTTTATAAATATATAAAAAGGAAGAGGCTGGCTAGGGTGAACGTTGGTCCCTTAGAGGATGAGAAGGGGAACTTAGTGGTAGGGGATGGGGATATGGCTGAGGTCTTGAATAATTTTTTTGTTTCTGTCTTCATGGAGGAGGACGTGAATAATTTGCCGGGTGTTAGAGATGGAAAGGTGGTAGGACTGGAGGGTCTTAATGACATTACTGTTACGAGAGAGGCGGTGCTCGACAGACTGGAGGGGCTGATTGTGGACAAGTCGCCAGGACCAGATGGAATGCATCCGAGGGTTCTGAAAGAAATGGCGGAGGTGATAGTGGATGCCTTGGTGGTTATTTTCCAGACGTCGCTGGATTCCGGGGAAGTGCCAGAAGATTGGAAAACGGCTAATGTTACGCCATTGTTTAAGAAGGGTGCCAGGCAAAAGGCAGGGAATTATAGGCCGGTTAGTTTAACGTCTGTTGTAGGTAAAATGTTAGAATCCGTCATCAAGGAGGAAATGGCGAGGCATCTTGAGAGGAATTGCTTGATAGAGCAGACGCAGCACGGTTTCATTAAAGGGAAGTCGTGTCTGACAAATTTACTGGAGTTCTATGAGGATGTGTCTAGGGCGGCGGATACAGGAGAGCCGGTGGATGTGGTCTTTCTTGATTTTCAGAAAGCGTTTGACAAAGTACCTCACAAGAGGTTATTGCAGAAGGTCAGGGGACATGGAGTTGGGGGTAGGGTGTTAGCGTGGATAGAGGATTGGTTGTCAAATAGGAGGCAGAGAGTGGGGGTCAATGGGTGCTATTCGGATTGGCGGATGGTGACTAGTGGAGTGGCCCAGGGGTCGGTGCTGGGGCCTCAGCTATTTACTATTTATATAGATGACCTGGAGGAGGGAACCGAGTGTATGGTGTCGAAATTTGCTGATGACACCAAGATTGGTGGAACGGCAAATTGCGCGGAGGGTGTGGAGAGTCTACAGAAGGATCTAGATAGGCTGGGCGAATGGGCCAGGAAATGGCAAATGGAATTTAATGTTGGCAAGTGCAAGGTGGTCCACTTTGGTAGGAATAATGGTAGGAAGGATTGTTACTTACGTGGCGAAAAACTGCAGCAGGCGACGGTGCAGAGGGACCTTGGGGTCCTTGTGCATGAGTTGCAAAAACTCAGCTTGCAGGTGCAGCAGGTGGTCAGGAAGGCGAATGGGATGCTGGCCTTCATCGCGAGGGGGATTGAATATAAAAGTAGGGAGGTCTTGCTGCGGCTGTATAGGGCATTGGTGAGGCCGCAGCTGGAGTACTGTGTGCAGTTTTGGGCGCCGTACTTACGCAAGGATATTTTGGTCTTGGAGGGAGTGCAGAGGAGGTTTACTAGGCTGATACCGGAGTTGAGGGGGTTGAGCTATGAGGAGAGGCTGAATAGACTAGGCTTGTACTCGTTAGAGTTTAGAAGAATGAGGGGAGATCTCATTGAGACGTATAAGACGATGAATGGAATGGATAGGAGAGAGGTGGAGAGACTCTTCCCACTCTGAAAGGATAATAGGACTAGGGTGCACAGCCTCAAGATAAAGGGGGGGCGGTTTAGAACGGAGTTGAGGAAGAACTTCTTCACTCAAAGGGTAGTGAATCTCTGGAATTCTTTGCCCGTTGAAGTGGTGGAGACTACCTCGCTAAATATTTTTAAGACGCGGGTTGATGGGTTTTTGATAAGAGGGGAGATTAAGGGTTATGGGGAGAGGGCGGGAATGTGGAACTGAGCCACGACAGATCAGCCATGATCTTATTGAATGGCGGGGCAGGCTTGAAGGACTAGATGGCCTACTCCTGCTCCTATTTCTTATGTTCTTGAATGTATTTCAGTCGCATTCTCCCTTTGAAGTCTGCCTTTATCAGGGGACCCAGCAGCAACTCAGTGTTACAGATGTGATGGAGAATATTTTGACGTTGGGCAGTGTGGTTGTATAACACCAAGATTGAGGTATGTGAGATCCTGTTTAAGGTTGAGTGGCCTGAATGGTAGAAGGTAAGTGAATATGTAACTTTACTTACCATCTCTGACCTGATTAAGTCATTAAAGCACTTACTGCAAACAATCCTGGAGAATGGCACCATAGTCTTGCAGTTTTATTTCCTGAGTCAAGCTCCAGGCCTGCCTTTTTGATTTCCCAATCAGTTTTCTTCCTCCCATTGCTGGGGAAGAGTACTTTTCTGTGACTTCTCACAGGTAGCAACATTACGTCAAGAGAGGCATTACTTCAAAATGGGCAGGTCAGCTCCATCTCAAGTCCTCATTTTTGAACTTCATCTTCTTTGTTTTCTGAGAATTCTGCCTTCAGCTTGGCTTTTTTTAAAATGAGGTTGCATCATGCAGGGCCAAACAAGAATGGACTTCTGGTGTGGAAGATTGCTAAGTCTTTGAAACTATTCTTTTTTTGAGGATGCTCACTGAAGCACAATAACATAGGAACAGGACGTTACCATTCAGTTAAACCTTAGCTGATCTAAACTTCAAATGTATTTATTCACTTCATCCCATTTCTCCAATACTGCTGCACAATAAATATCTACAGAATCCATAGAATCCCTGCATTGCAGAAGGAGGCCATTTGGTCCATCTGCACCGACAGCAATCACACCCAGGCCCTATTCCCATAACCCCTCACATTTATCCTGTTAATCTCTCTGACACTAGGATTAATTTAGCATGGCCAATCAACCTAACCTGCACTTCTTTAGACTGTGGGAGGAAACCGGACCATCCAGAGCAAGCCCACGCAGACACAAGGAGATACTGCAAAATCCGCACGGACAGTGACCCAAGGCTGGAATTGAACCCAGGTCCCTGGTGCTGTGAGGCAGTAGTGCCAACCATTGTGCCATCATGCCACCCAAATCAGAGCTTTAAATACTTAACCAGGTCAGTGAAAATGATACATTTGTCCATTTGCCTAAATCCTGCTGTGTGTACTATTCCACCTTAAAATGGATAACAGATGCTTTAGCCTTGTATGACCACACCTCTTTTTGTGTAGAAGTGTTTTTTTCCCCAAAATGACTTGGTTCTAATTTTCAAATAATGACCTCTTTTCTGGATTTCCTCATGAGTGGAAATAGCTTTAAAAACCTCAATAAGATCAACCATCACCCTGTTAATCTCAAGGGAATACAGAACAAATATGAGCAATCTGTCCTTATATTATAGTAAGTCCTGGTATTATTTTGATGCATCTGTTCTGTTCCCCTTCCAAGGTCAGTATATATTTCTTGATGTTCAGTACTCAAAACAGAATGTAGCATTCCAAATGGGGTCTGACCTGCAAGGCCTTGTACAACTGAAGCAACATTTCCTTACTTATGAATTTCAACCCTTTTGAGATAAGGGTCAATGTTCTATTAGCCTTTTTGATTGTTATTTATACCTGAGCAATAGCATTTAGTGATTTATGTATTTGGGCACCTAAAGCCTATTGTTCCATCACTTGCGCCTAGTCTTCCAGTATTATGAAATATGGAACTCTTCATGAATTGGTGAATTGCAAACAGATCAAGTGTGTTTGAAAACATGAACTCCACATCCATTTTGATACAAATTAGACTAATTCAGGCTTGTTCAGGAGAAAAGAATCAAATTGCAAGGAAATTCAGATATGACTTGGATTTGAATTTTAACTAACAGCCTGATTTCATCCCTGTTTTAAAAATTGATTAATACTGCCACTAAAAAGGCAGAAGAAAGAACATCATATAAACACATTAAATATTCATTTGCCAATATCACAGCAGTAATATCTGGAGTTTAGGATCTAAATGGGACATCAATTTTTTCACAATGCAATTTCAAAGCAAGAGAAATTGAATTTGAATTACATTCATTCAGATCAGGAGTACAAAATGTCTTCTGATTCATTAGAAAGCACAGATGGAAAGTAAAGGAAAAGGCAAAATTAAAATGGACCACTCTGGCTAACTAATGGTTAAAATTTTTAATTGCTGAATTTGTTCAGGTAATGAAGATTTTTAATGGACGATTAGAGCTCAAAATCTATTATTAAAGTGAAGTTCTTGAACTGACATGTGGAAATAATAATGTTAATTCTAACGGAAATATAAATCTGAATATTACATACACAATGCTCAGGTTTTATTCTGATGTGTGTGAAAAAGAAATGGATTGAATATGCATACTGGCAGATGTCCACCCAATATTTTGATGTAGATTCCAACAGATGGTAACAGTGGTAGCCAAATTTAAAAGAGACATTAATAATGCAATAATACCTTATATTCCATTTTCCATCACATCTAACATTCAGTCATTGAGATGTTTCAATGATACAAAAGAAAGAGAAAACATGAAGCAAATTATTTAAAAAAATATATATTCTTGGGTCAAGGATGTCACTGGCATAGCTAACATTTATTGTCCACACCTAGATGCCTTGGAGAAGGTAATGGTGAGCCACTTTTTTGAACTATTGCAGTATATATGGTAAGAGTGCTCTTACAGTTATGTTAATAGGGAGATTCAAGATTTTTAAAAAGGTGACAATAGAGGAATAGTAATATAACTTCTAATCAGGATGTGTGATGTGGAGGTGAAATTGCAGGTGGTGGTGTTCCTAATCATCAACTGTGCTTATCCTTCAGGGGGTAGAGGTTACAGCTATAGGAAGTACTGTTAAAGAAGCTTTGGTAAATTGCTGTCATCAAACTTGTATATGGCACTGTGCAGCAGTGGTGAAAGAAGTAAGTGCTTAATGTCGTGGACTGGGCACTAATCCTGCATTATCTTGTATTCTGTCAAGCTTTTTGAACTTTGTTGCAGCTGTACTCATCCAGGCAAGTGAAGAGTCCTCCATCACTCCCCTGAGTTTTTTAAAATTCATTTTTACACCATGCTAAAATGTCACAAGCTGGGCCAATATTTATTGCCCATTCCTAATTACCCTCCATTTCGGATGACATTTGAGAGTCAACCACATTGCTATGGGTCTGGAGTCACATGTAGGCCAGACCTGGTAAGGACATTTCTTCCCTAAAGGACATTAGTGAACCAGATTTTTTTTTTAATGACAATCAGCAATGGTTTCATGGTCATCATTAAACTTTAACTTTCAGATTTTTAATTAAAATTTCACCATCTGTTATGGTGGTATTCAAACCTGAGTACCTCGAGCAAAACCCTCTGTCTCTGGATTGCTGGTCCAATGATAATACCACAACGCCACTGCCTACCCCTTGTGCCCTGTAGATGATGTCAAGGTTTTAGTTAAGAGATTACATATTTGCTGCTGTATACACCATCTCTGATCTGTTCCTGGTGCTAGCATATTTAAGTGATTTAAGTTAAGTTTTTGTTCAGTAGCGTTTATGTTAGGTAAATCAGTGGTGGCAACGCCATTGAGTGTCAAGAGGATGAGGTTTCTGATGGAGATGGTAATTATGGTATATGAATGTAACTTTCCACGTATTAGCTCAAGTTTGAATGCTGTCCAGCTGTTGGTGCATGTGGTTAGGGATATTTCACTTCTCGAAGACTTGTGCATGAAACTCTCTGCAATTTTCCATGAACATCCCCACCTCTGTTTTAAGGTTAAGTTTATTTATTAGTGTCACAAGTCAGCTTACATTGACACTGCAATGAAGTTACTGTGAAAATCCCCAAATCATCACACTCTGGCACTTGTTTGGGTACAATGAGGGAGAATTTAGCCTGGCCAGTGCACCTAGCCAGCATGTCTTTCAGACTGTGAGACGAAACCAGAGCACCCAGAGAAGATCCATGCAGACATGGGGAGAACATGCAGACTCTGCACAGATAGTGACCCAAGCTAGGAATCGAACCCAGGTTCCTGTCACTGTGAGGCAGCAGTGCTAATCATTGTGCCACCCATGAATCTATGCCATCACTTAGCCATGTTCTTCTCAGTCTTTTGCATATCTCTCAGTCAACTCTCAGAAGGAATTGAAGTATAATTTTCAGCAGTATTCCTGCATAGCCCTGCCTGCACATTAAATGCAGAGGTGATCGCAATTTTGTTGCATTCTCACCAGCTTCCATGTTGATGCCATTTGGACTTAAACCTCATTGAGCCTGTGATGCAGAGCAAGGCTCTGATTTGTAAGATATAAATATATATATAAAATTGCTTACACAACAACAATTTATATTTATGTAGAATCTCGAATGCAGTGAAATGAGTCAAGGCATTTTACAAGAACATAATCAAACAAAGCTTAGTCATGGGCCTTGACAACATTCCAGTAATTTTATTGAACATTTTGTGCTCCAGAACCAGCCGAGCCTCTAGCCAAGTTGTCCCCATACAGTTACAATGCTGGCATCTACCAGGCCATGTGAAGATTTTCCAGGTATGTCCTGTCCACAAAAAAAAGGACAAATCCACGCCAGCTAATTACTGTCCCACTGGTCAACTCTCAATGATCAGCAAAGTGATGGAAAGGAGTCATTGACAGTGTTATCAAAGTGACAGTTTCTCAGCAATAAGTTGCTCAGTGAAACTCAGTTTTGATTCTGCCAGGTATAAGAAATTTGATTTATTTGAACTAAGATTTATGGGATTCATTTGTTGCAATAATGTGTTTCCCCCACACCCACCCCACACCTTCCCCCCCATCAAAAATCACATCAGGTTCTAGAAAATTGATCATATAGCAAGAAAGAGCCCTTTAAATGATAAATCAGAGTTTCTTAACCATTAAAAAGGTCACAGGTCAGAAAGATTAAAAAAAGTGTCAATTGAGAAAGCTTAACTTTAACGCTTGGACGTACTTCTCACCATCATCTTAGTCGAGGATGTGAAGTGATGGCTCCAAAAAATAATGCAAAGATGTGACACCAACAACTCTCAATAGCTGTCCATTGGCATTGCTGTCTCCACCTCTTTCTCACCCTCACAACTCAACATGGCTTCTAAAGATCCTTCTTAGTATTTTAAAAGTCCACCTCATTCAACCGTTGGAAATAGCCATTTGGTCTGTAACTTGTCAATAATGAAATAACAATTAACCCATTAATCTTTTACCTAATTATATATGCTGTTGCAGCTTTTAAGACAATGCTTTCTCTCAACTATATCTGTTATCTTGAGGTCGGCTGTGTTGTCGACTCAACAATTAGTTAACAAAGCTGTCTGTCATTCAAAACTGGGACATTTTGAACAGGAGTCTATTCATTTCCCCCAGTCAAGTTAATAAGTCATGTTATCTTTTTTATCTTCTTGGCCTGAGGAAGTGCACAAACTTTTTATTCCCACAACATTTTTAAAATTTGTGTTAATAATATGCTTGGAATTATAAAATCTATATACTTTTGTGGTCCAAATTATACATCTAATCTGTGTAACATATCTGTTAATGAATTACTTACCTTTAATTGTCTCACAATTAACTAATCAGGCTGGTTTCCAATAATGCTGGGTTAGTTTTTTATTAAAATGGCTTTTATCAATTTTGCACAAAATTCTTAAGAGCACACTAATTCAAACTACAAATGATAGTCACAGTAAAACTAGAGAGTTGGAAACTACAAATACAGACCCACACAGGTTTTGACAGCCTTGGTCCAAATATGGATGAAAGGGCTGAACTCAAGAGTTGAGGTGAGAATGACTGCTTTTAACATCAAAGTTGCATTTAACTGAGTATGGCAATCAGGGACCTGAGCAAAATTGGAGTCAACGGAAATCAGAAGGAAAACTATTTGCTAGTTGGCATTATAACAAACACAAGTGAACACAAGTGGTTGAATTTGTTGAAGATCAAAAGAGAAAATGCTAGAAAATCTCAGCAGGTCTGGCAACATCTGTAAGGAGAGAAAAGAGCTGACGTTTTGAGTCCACATGACCCCTTGTCAAAGCTTTGTTGAAGGTCAGTTATCTCAGTTCCCAGATATTATTGCAGGTGTCCCTCACGGTCGTGTTCTCGTCCCAATCAGCTTCAGTTGCTTCATCAATGACCTTCTTTCCACCATAAAGTCATAAATGGGAATGTTTGTGGATGTTTGCAGAATGTTCAGCACCATTAGATACTGAAACAGTCTGTGTCCATATGCAGCGAAACCTCAACAATATCCAGGCTGTGGTTAATTAGTGAGAAAGAACTTGTGTGCCATACAAGTGCCAACAAAAGAGAATCTAACCACCTCCCCTTGACATTCAATAGTATTACTGTCACTGAATCTCCTACATCCTCGCGGTTGCACTGACCAGATCCTGAACTGGATCAGGCATAAATACTATGGCTGAAAGAGCAAGTCTGAGGCAGAGAATTTTGTGGAGATTAAATCACCTTCTTGACTCTCCAAAGTCTGTCACCATTTACAAGGCACAGGTCAAGAGTGTGATTGAATTCTCCATTTGCCTGGATGAGTGGAGCTCCCAAGAAGCTCAACATCATCTAGGAAAAAGCAGCTTGCTTGATTACATCATCCATCATGTTCAACATTTTGTCCCTCCACTACAGATACATTGATACAGTTACATAGGTACAGATACATGCACCATATGTGTTTTGCAGCAGCTCCACAAGGCTCCTTCAACAGCACCTTTCAAACCTGTGACCTCGGCCACTTAGAAGGATAAGGACAGAAGATGCATGGAAGCATCATCAACATATTCCCTCCAAGCCACACACCATCCTGACTTGGAACTATAACACTGTTCATTCACTGTCATTCCAAATCCTGGAAACTCTGCTATAACAGCACTGTGGGATAACTTATACAACATGGGCTGCAGCGGTTCAAGAAGACAGCTTATCACTAACTTCTTAACAGCAATTAGGAATAAGCAATAAATGCTGCTCTAGCCAGTGATACTCACATCTCCTGGTTAGCACTGCTGTCTCATAGTGCCAGAGACCTGGGTTCGATTCCCGGCTTAAGTCACTATCTGTGCAGAGTTTACACATTCTCCCTGTGTCTGAATGGGTTTTCTCCTTCAGTCCGAAAGATGTGCTGTTTAGGTGCAGTGGCCATGCTGAATTCCCCCTCAGTGTACCTGAACAGGTGCTGGAATGTGGTGACTAGGGGATTGTCACAGTAACTTCATTGCAGTGTTAATGTAAGCCTTACTTATGACTAATAAATAAATTTTAAAACTTTAAACTTAATGACAGAACAACTTGAAGTAAAAGGTAATGGGATGGAAGAGGTAAGATTAAAAGAAACTCTTAAAGAAAGAAACTGAGAGCATCGTAGAGCTAAAGGGGAGGAATTTGAGACAAATGCTAAAAATCAAAACATTGGCATTTCTGGCAAGGCCAGCATCATTATCCATCCTTACCTGCCTCCCAGAAGGTAATGGTCAGTGACCTTCTTGAGCTGCATAGTGAAGAACTAGATGAATGCAACTGTAGAATCTCCATATTTTTGACATTTTTGGGTAAACACAAACAGGCCGACCAATTCTACTGAGTTCAGGGTAGAAGTGGTACTTTTAATGAATGCCAAGCCTTGGCACAACAGAAAACTGGATCTTGTCATTTGATTATATATTCGTCACATTGTTGGAAAGCAAATGGTCCCTCCCAATTTGTTGCCATCTCACTGAAGAGTACTTTTAAGTAGAGATGAAAGAATGATCTTATTGATGGTGAGATCATTGAAGTAGATTTAAACATGCAATGTATGTCATTGATCTGGCTACTGAGGGAGAATCTGGCTCATCATTCTTGTTCCCTTTATAAATGTAATTGGATGCCAATAAATCCCAAAGCAGCATCCAAATTTCCAACCACAAATGGCACGCTCCTACTGAGTAGCATTCCTGATGTTGGCGGAGAAGTTTAATTTGCATGATCTCAGAAACATCAGTGGCTTCAGGAAGAGACACAGAATTTCATCCCATTATCACTGTTTTCAGCGTTTAAATAAAGCAGAAGTTCCATACAAATGAACCTTTAATGAAATATTGGCCAACTGTTCAGTAAAAGTAGTCACCGTTGATTTTCTTTTAAATGTTCATTAATAACTCCAGGACTCCGCTTTGTAATACTCTTGGCAATGCTTTCGCCACATTTCACAGGTTCATTAAGCAGCCACTGATGGGTGAGGAACAGATTAACTAGAATCCCTTTGCTTGGTAGTAATTGTCTCTGTAGCGTCTGAGCATCAAATAAGATTTGCAAACCATGTTTGACAGAAGTTGATGTGTTTGCTTAACCTTCCAGTCATGAAAATGTCATTTCTTTAAAAAGGATGAAAATATTTCATCACATGGCCATGCTAAAATTGTTTGTCCCCTCACCTACTAATGTTATACAGTCTTCATGCCAAATTGTTGTACTGGAGAATTTCTTGTTTCCCGAGTTGTGATAATTAAACTTAACAAAGTTTGCTTTTCTAAAAATCAACTAGTTTTTATTATCACAAAACTGCATGCAGTACATGGCCGAATCTTGGAAACAGAGAGCAGTCCACACTACCTGCTGATTCCATCCCAAGACTGTGCCCACTACAAGGATCAATTCAATAATTATACATTTTCTTACCAGCTTACACGATGTTAGTAATACAAGCAGTGGTACATTGAACAAAACAGATTCTGTGTCTCCCTCATCCCCGACCTTGGTTCTGTGACTCCTTTATGCCTTATTTTCTGTAATGAAGAAATCCTGCGAATCCCTCCTCCCCGATCTTATCTAATGTTTCATATGTTATCTCACAGTATATGGAGTCAACTGTGTAAAGGCCGACTGAGGCCAAACATTTGGCCTTCACTGGTTGTAGTCATTTCTTTGTTCGGAGTCAGTCAGTTTTACAGGGGTCTGGCATTTTGATATGGCTTGGTCTGCTGTCCTTATTTTATACTAAATACTTGGCCATTTTTCCCAGCAGGCCACTGCTTCATTTGTACACTATCACATAAAGACAGATTTATTCTCTTGTGTATCTGCTCATAGTTTACTTCTCTGGGACAACAATTCTGTTGAAAATATTTCATAGAAAGAACCATTGAATTATTGGAAAATTATAGCACAGAAAGAGGCCATTCAGCCCATTTGTGCTGGTCAAAATAGAGAGAAAAAAGAAAATAGAATTTCATTTTAATCCTACTTTCCAGCACCTGGCCTTTCAGTTTACTACACTTCAGGTGCAGGTCCAAATACCTCTTAAACGTGTTGAGCATTTCAGCCTCAACCATCAATTCAGGCAGTGAATTCCAGATGCCCACCACCATCTGGATTAAAAAAAAAGCCATTCCTTGTGTTGCCTCTAAACCTTCTATAAATCAGCTTAAACTTATGTCCCCGGATAATTGGCCCTCATCTAGGGGAAACAGCTTGTTCCTTTCTAACCCCTATCTAAGCTTCATAAATTTGGATACCTCAATTTGATTATCCCTGAACCTCCTCAACTGTAAGAAAAACAACTCTAGCCTCTCCAAACTTTCCCCATAGCTGCAATTTTCAGGCTCTACAGCATTCTTATAAATCTCCTCTGCATTCTCTCCAGAGCAATTATTTTCCTTACTGTAATGTGGTAACCAGAATTGTACACAAAATTCCACTGTGACCTAATCGAAGTTTTATACAGTTCCATCTTTACATATCTGCTTTTGTATTCTATGCCTCATCCAATGAAGGAAAGCTTTCCATTTGCTTTCTTTACAACATTATCCACATGACCTGCTACCTTCAGGAACTTGTGGACATGCGTTCTATCGCACTACCTCCACCCCATCACTAGCCTCCCATTTATTGAATATTCCCTTGCTTCCTTTGGTCTCGCTAAAAACATTACCTCCCACTTTTCTTGATTGAATTCCATTTTCTTCTCTTCTGCTCACTCAACTAAATCATTGACATAATTCTGAGGTTGACAACTATCCTTTTCACTATCAACTTCACTACACAGCCAAATTTTGTATCATTTGCAAATTTCCTAATCATGCCTTCTACATTTAAGTCCAAGTCATTAAGATACACAACAAACAGCAAGGGACCCAGCACTGAGCCTTGTTGAACACCACTGAAAATCACTTTTGATTTTCAAATAAATCTGTCAACCATTACCCTTTGTTTCCTGTCACTTACTAATTTTGGATCCAGCTCACACTTTCTTCTGTATCACATGGGATTTCACTCTTCTGACCAGCCTATCATGTCAGACATTGTGAAATATTTTACTGAAATCCATGTAGTCAATACTCACTGCACTGCTCTCATCAATCCTCCTTGCTACACCCTCAAAAAAAAATTAAGTTAGTAAGACACATTCTTCTCCAAACAAAGCCATGCTGACTATTCCTGATCAATCCATAACTTCCTAGGTGACAGTTTATCCTGTCTTCCAGAATAGATTCCAATGAAGTCAGACTGACTGGCCTATAATTTTCTAGCCTGTCCATTGCACCCATTTCAAATAATGGCAAAATGTTTTTGAACTTCTAATCCTCCGCTACCTCATCTCTATCTCATGGGTAATGAAAAATAATCCTAGAGCATCTATTAGTTCTTCCCTGGTTTCCTTTACAACCTGGAAAACAATCCATCTGGCCTAGTGATTTATCCACCTTCAACGATGTTAGTCCCTTCAGTACTTCCCCTCTCACTATGTTTATTTTATCTAATATTTCACATTCCTTCTCTTTAACTAAAATGTCTGCATCATCCTTCTCCTTAGTGAAATTAGAGATAAAATACTTCTGCATCAATGCATAATTTACAACGATGTGGAGTTGCTGGTGTTGGACTGGGGTAGGCTCAGTAAGTCATCTCACAACACCAGGTTAAAGTCCAACAGGTCTATCTGGTAGCACGAGCTTTCAGAGCACTGCTCCTTCATCAGGTGAGTGCAGGATTTGTTTCATAAACAGGCATATATGGTCACAATTATAAGATAATGGTTGGAATGTGAATCTTAACATGTAATCAAGTCTTTACAGGTGCAAACAATGCGGGTGCAGAGAGGTTAAGCACAAGTTAAAGAGGGTTGAATTGACTCAAGCCAGGACAGTTAGTGAGATTTTACAATCCCAGGCAAGTCGTGGGGGTTACAGATAGTGTGACAAGATCCTAGTTGAGGGCGTCCTCATGTGTGCGGAACTTGGCTATCAGTTTCTGCTTGGCAACTCTGTGTTGTGTGTCTTGGAAGCCACCTTGGAGAACGCTTACCCAAAGATCAGAGGCTGAATGCCTTGACCAATGAAGCTTTCCTCAACAGGAAAGGAACACTCTTGCCTGGTGATTGTCGAATGGTGTCCATTCATTTGTTGTTGTAGCGTCTGCACAGTCTCGCCAACGTACCATGCCTCAGAACATCCTTTCCTGCAGCGTACCAGGCAGACAACACTGGCTGAGCTGCAAGAGTATGTGTGTACCGTGTATCCGGTGCATGCTGTCCTCACTTGAGATGATGGCATCCATGTTGATGATCTGGCATGTCTTGCAGAGGTTGCTGTGGCAGCGTTGTATGGTGCTGCGGTCACTGTTCACCTGAATGTTGGACAGTTTGCTGCATACACTTGATCGATTAGTTGAGCACCATATCTTGTTCTTACGAGGGCATCTTTCAGCGTCTATAGGTGTCTGTTGCGATCCACCTCATCTGATCAGATCCTGTGTATATGATGGCTTGTCTGTAGGGGATGGCTTCTTTGCGTGCTTAGGGTGGAAGCTGGAGAAGTGGAGCATTGTGAGGTTATCTATGGGCTTGCGGTACAGTGAAGTGCTGAGGTGACCGTCCTTGATGGCGATGCATGTGTCAAAGAATGCAGCCAATTCTGGAGAGTGGTTCATGGTGAGTTTCGATGAGCCACAGCGATAAACTGCACTAACCTCCTCAGAAGACAAACACAGGACACGGCAGACTGAGTACCCTTTGTTGTTCAATACTTTCTCGGACTGGAGAAGCTATGACATCTTCTCCGGAGCTTTCAACATGTCAACGATCAAGACAAACATCTTGCCAAGGCCATCTCCATATCCTTACCACTTGCCTTTAAACAACTGTGCAACCTCAAACAGACCATTGTATGCAGTAAAATATCCAGCCTTCAGGACAACAGTGATCATGACACCATAAAACCCTGACACAGCAACTTCTGCAAGAGTGCTGGATCATCAATATTGAAATATGAGCAGCAGAGGCTATGTGATAGGTCTCCCCGCTGCTCAGAGCAGAGACCTGCACATGCACAATTGCGCACTCTGCTGCTCTCAGCCAGCTTTCTGGTGATTTAAGCCCTACCTACTCCCCCTACAGGCAAGAAATGGTTTTCAGCTTTTCTTATGCATTGAGTGCATAAGATACAAGATTTGGACTTCATAGAATCATAGGATCTACAGTGCAGAAGGATGGTCTGAGGCCATTTGGCCTATCAAGCCTGCACCAACAACAATCCCACTCAGGTCCAATCCCCATACTCCCACATATTTACCCTTCTTGTCCCTCCCTGACACTGAGGAGCAATTTATCATGGCCATCAACCTAATTTGCTCATCTTTGGAGTGTGGGAGGAAACCAGAGCACCCAGAGGAAACCCACACAAACACAGGAAAAACATACAAACCCCACACAGACAGTGACCCGAGGTTGGGTCACTGGCACTGTGAGGCAGCAATGCTAACCACTGTGTCACTGTTTTTGTGGGTTTTTTGGTCATCGTTAGACTTCTAATTTCAGATTTTTATTGAATTCAAATTTCACTATCTGCCATGGTGGGATTCAAACCCAGGGTCATTAGACTGAGTCTCTGGATTGCAATTCCAGTGACAATACCACTCTGCCATTGCCTTCCCCTAAAAACAGATCCAAAACTCCCCCATTTTCATGCTCATTCCGGGCATAACTTTTTTTTCATAAAATTGCCTTCATCGAGTCATAAACTTTTACAGCACAGAAAGAGGCTCTGAGGCCCATCATTTCTGCAAGACCATCAAACACTTATCTGTATGAATCCCATTTTCCAGCACTTGGTCCATAGCTTTGAATGCTATGGCATTTCAAGAACTCATCTAAATACTTCTTCAATGTTGTGGGGATTCTTGTCTCTACCACACTTTCAGGCAGTGAGTTCCAGATTCCCATCACCCCTTGGGTAAAATAATTTTTCCTCAAACCTCCACTAAACCTCCTGCCGCTTATCTTAAATCTATACCTCTTTGCTATTGGACCCTACACTAAGGGAAAAGAGTTTCTTCTGTCCTACCGTACATATGTCCTTCAAAATTTTTACATCTCAATCAGGTCCCCCTCAGCCTTCTCTGCAGTAAGGAAGACATCCCTAGACTAACCAGCCTCCCTTCATAGCTGAAACACATCAACTCAAGCAACATCTTTCCTTTGCATCCTTTCTAGTGTAATCTCATCCTTTCTACAGCTTAACAACACAAACTGCACACAATACTCCAGCTGTGATCTAACAAGTGTTTTATACAGCTCCATCATAAACTCCCTGTTCTTATAGGCTGTGCCTTGGCTATTAAAAGCAAGTACCCATGTGACTTTTTTCACCACCTTATTACCTATCCTGACGCCTTTAGGAATCTTTCGACATGTACCCCCAGGTCCCTCCAGTCCTCTGTACTTCCTCACATCTTACTGTTCATTGTTTATAGCCTTGTATTTTTAGTCCTGCCAAAATATATTACCTCACACTTCTTAAGGATAAAATCCATTTGCCACTGTTCTGCCCATCTGACCAGCTAGTCTATATTGCCCTGTAATCTAAGGCTTTCCTCCTCACTTTTTAATACACCCTTAATTTTTGTGTTGCCTGCAAACTTACTGATCATACCTCCTACATTCAAATTCAGATAATTAATATACACCATAAACACCAAGGGACCCAACATCAATCCTTTGTCTTTGCTGATGAGGCAGTAATCTGATGGAATAAATCTTCTGTCCATTACAAAATCCACCTGACTATTAATTTCATAACCTTTTAAAATTTGAACTGTGCAGTTCAGGATGATTAGTGGAAATCTGGAGTGCTGTCCCACATAAAGCTATTGAGGCAATTTTAAAATTTCAAAGCTGAATTTTACAGATTTTATTCAGAACATTAAGATTACTGAAATAAGATGGACAAATAGAGTAAAGATACAGGTCAGGCACAGTCTACTTCAATGGTGGCAGAACAGGCATAAGCTGCTGAAAGATCTAATCATGTCTTTTTTTGCCCAGGTAGTTTTTTTTATATATATATAATGGGTCAATTACTCATCCAGCAGACTATTGCCGGGCAGGGTGAACTCAAAACTACCCCAGCTATTTTCTTCCTTAAGCACTGAGAGTATTGAACTATCAATTAGGCTGAGAAGACAAACAAATTAACCCAACGAGATCTACTCACCCCAATTGAATCTTTCTCAATGCTGTTCTTTGCTACAAGCAGTAGGATTGTGATTAGTTAAAATTGGTAGCAAAATTAACTTCAACAACTCTCTCAGGACAATGAATTTACGTCATTTTGTTTACGAAAGTAATGGATAAAGGAAATCAAAATATTGGAGATAAAATACCTCAGCTTAGGGTTCGGAGAATGATGAAACTGACAAAAAAAGTCCATTCAACAGAAAATTTGCAAATTGGAATTGTTTTGGTCCTATTGTAAGCAGAAAGTAACCTAATCAAATCATACCATAAAATGCTTGCATTATATGATTTGTTCACCATCTCATCTCTTTTTAGAACAGTTTGCATTGTTTTCGCTTATTTCATTACAGTAGTGAAAAACACAATATCAGCCAGGCAAAACAGAAATCTTGGGGGGCAATTTTAACACCCACAAATGAGTAGGTTTGGTATGTGCAGGAAGTTAAAATATTCAAAATGTTAAACAGGAACTACCTCCCAGCCACCCACTTCGGCTTCTAATTAAGATGGGGAGAAGGAAGGATGCTCTCAGGAGATGGGCCCATCTTTGCAGCCTATTCAGGAGGCTCAGAGCCTTCATTTTACTCCTAACCCACAGTGGCCAGGATTCTGAAGCTGTGGCAGAAAGGAGGAGAGAGGGCTGGATCCATCAGGTAAGTATATTCACTGAACTGTTTGTAGGCTCTGCCCCCAACAACAACCAAATCCACATACTTAGAATCATAGAAACATAGAAAATAGAAGCAGGAATAGGCCATTCATCCCTCCTGCTCCACCGTTCATTATGATCATGGCTGATCATCAAATTCAATATCCTGGTCCCATCTTCCCCTGCTATCCTTGATCTCGATGTGGATATGCCAGCGTTGGACTGGGGTAAACACAGTAAAAAGTCTGACAACACCAGGTTCCAGTCCAACCGATTTATTTGATAGTAAATTCACTAGCTTTTGGGTTAGCCCCTTCGTTAGGTGAATGGAGGGTTCTGGCCTCAGACAGAACATATAAAGCACAGACAGTTTACAGATTACTGATTAGAATGCAAATCTTTACACCTAACCTGCTGTTCAAGTCTTAAAGTAGCTAACAATGTGAGTGGAAGGAGCACTGATCACAGGTTAAAGAGATGTGTATTGTCTCCAGACAGCACAGTGAGTGAGGTTTTACAAACCCAGGCAAGTCACGGGGGTTACAGATAGTGCGACATGAACCCAAGATCCCTGTTGAGACCATCCTCATATGTGCAGAACTTGGCTATCAGTCTCTGCTCAGCGACTCTGCGCTGTCGTGTGTCGTGAAGGCCGCCTTGGAGAATGCTGAATGCCCGTGACCACTGAAGTGTTCGCCAACAAGAAGGGAACAGTCTTGCCTGGTGATTGTCGAGCTTTATATGCTCTGTCTAAGGCCAGAACTCTCCATTCACCTGATGAAGGGGCTAACCTGAAAGCTAGTGAGTTTACTATCAAATAAATTGGTTGGACTGAAACCTGGTATTGTTAGACTTTTTACTATCCTTGATCTCTTTAGTACCAAGAGCTAAATCATATTTTTTTCTTGAAATCGCCCAATGTTTTGGCCTCAACTACTTTCTGTGGTTGTGAATTCTACACACTCACCATTCTACGCTGTGGTCTGGTGCCACAGGGCTTCTCCAACTGACAGGTAGCCATGCCCATCTAACCTGTTCAAAAAGACCATGCAAGCATGGCGAGCAGGAAAATCTGATCACACCTCTTTCCCTGCCTGCTCTGTGTATGTAGGTCTAGATAAATATTCACCCCAGGCCACTTACCTTCAATCCAAGACCACCTCAAAGGTATTTCAAGGTTAATAGCCATCACAATTTCATCTGTCCGCTTCCATCAGGTGGGAATGGATAAAGTGAGCTCATCACCTGCATGTTGGAGGTAGTCAAGACTGTAGCCATGTTCGTGGCTGAACCTCATTGAAATACAAGCAGCAACCTGCCAGTGCAACATGAAGGATGACAGTAAGTTTAAAGAAGGAACTGATACTAAGCGTAGGCTGTGAAAACTCTTTCATTTCTATTTGCTGATTTTTGTTGGACAAGATACAGCATTAAACCACCTCCTAGATTACTAAAGTCATTTATAAGCTTATCCATGATGATCTTGAGGAGTCCCTGGCAGCTCCTTAAAACTGGGCTGCTTAGCACAAAGTATCAATGGACTGGATATGTACACTACATATTTCACTCATTGATACATCAAAATCCTATTGACATTAGGATCTTAATATCTATAAAGTGTTCATCTGTTTAGCATGTGTCTAGGCTGCCCATTTCAAGGCCAATACCAAGGTTGTGTACAGATAAGCAGCTTCAAATTGTCAAAAAATTATTTTAATCAAGTTGGCTTTAAATATATTGATGACACAGATCTCCTCTGGTGACAGATTTTCCTTGTGGGATTGTTGTCCCAATGTTTCAACCTCCCCTTTTAAATTTGCAATTTCCCCTTCCTTTGGAGAACTTAAGAGGCAAAATCTTTTGGGCCTGTTTGCCATGGGCACAAATCCTGTTATGGCCAAAATTCTCAGAAGAGGGCCACAATGGGATTAGCGCAGTGAAATCTCGGTTTGAGAGCTTCTCCGCATCCCGCTGATGATGTAATCAGGTTCCTGACTGAAAGGGTGTGAACCTTATTTACATGTGTTTAAATAAATTTAAATATTATATAAGGGCTCAAAGTCATATCACCCAACCCCATGGAATGCTCCCCATCAGTGACACGATGGGAGGATGTCTATTATCTTGCAGAACCAATCTCTATGGAGCCCTCTTTGCCCACTCTATCAAGCCTCAAGCCGCCAGCAAGACAGCACCATCCATACCCCCTGATTTTCTTTTGACAGTGTCAGAAGATCTGGTGAGAAAATCTGTTTGTTTGCTTGGAGAGAAACTCATCAATTTTCATTCAGAACCTGATTCTGCCTTTTTTTCGAGAAATTCCGCCCAAGGTTTTAGTTTGAAATTTCTTCGAAGTGAAGTTTTTCTAGTCCAAGCTGGTCTGATGTCCCCAGCATCACTTGTAGTCAAAACTCCATGCATTAATTATTGAATAATGCTATACTTTACCCAACTTTAATGATCCAGATATCTTTGATGGTTCGCCATGGTGCATACTGCCCTTTCTTTAGATCATCTAAGAGATTTTGAAGGTTCCCTGGCTAGACTGATGTACTAATTACTGATGAAGACTTAAATGTCACAATTTTCCTTCATCTTTCTGATTTGAAAAGATTAATTAACTGAAAAAGAGGAAAAAAAATGCCTGATATCCCTGGTCTGGATTTATGGCTTGAATGTTGGTAGACATGTGTTTTCTTTTAAACTTTTCCTGACAATATTAACAGGCTTCCTCAGATTGCTGTCAAGACTGATAAATAACAGTGCTAGATACCTGAGGGAAATGAATGATCATCCTACTAAAAAAATGTATTTGATCATTATACACCAAAAAAAAATAGATAAATTGGCAAACACAGCAATCAGGTGGAGCCCAGATTCTCACACATTGCCAAAGGTCTGGGGGCCTCAACAGGAAAAGCACATCATATAGGTAATTCATTATATTCTTGTTGGTGCTCTACCATTATCAAGTCAATCTCATGTTTTCAAATGAATCCCCCTTATTCCTGAAGATAAATAATGTATCCTTCAAGCAATGATGAAGGAGGCTATGACTTGACCTTCACCAGGCTATATTTTTCCTAGACCTGTCATCTGAGGTATTCGAATATATGAAAAAAGAAATTGACAGTATGAAATTCAAGCTAAAAAGCATTCACGTTGCCCATCAGCTGTTGCACCCTGCCTGCCTAAAGATAAATTGAAAGGGAAGCAGAATGTGCTTTTCAGCCTGTAGGCTTGTACTGGAAATTGTTGCAGTAAACATTTTCTAGCACATCCAGAGATAGACAGATTTCCAATTCGATCTTCCACTTAACATTTATTTTATGTCAACAAGTTCATGCAATAACTAGTGATCCTAAAATTTCTCCATGACTGCGCCATCATCATAAGCAATGAACTGGAGCATTGTAAATAGCTGCAGTTTTAGACAGTACAAAGTATCACAAAACTGGCATTTCTTCTTCCTCTGATGTGGAACAATGATTTTTTTCAAATGTGTTTTAAAAGCACATCGAACAGAAAACTGATGCAAAGTCATTCCTGCTCCTATTTCAATAACCTTAATTATTTCCACTTAGGCAGCACTCATTTATGCGGATTTTCTTGATCTAACCAAGGTAACATTATACCAAAACTTATGTTAGTTCCATGCAGGTTGTGCAGAAAATTTCTGAGAACCTCACAGCATACACTGGAATGTAAAAAGCAATGTAAAATAAGCGGAAATCAATATAAATCGTCAGGGTTTAAAAAACATATAACGTACTTACTGAGTACAGTAGCATAGTGCTCATTTTCCCAGAGTAGGAGAGAGTAAGCTAGTAATTCAGAGACTTTGGACTAATAGCCTGGAGACATGAGTTCAAATCCTACTACAGTAATTGGGGAATTTAAATTTGGTTAATGAAATAAATCAGGAATAATGTTCAGCATCTATAATAGTGATCATAAAATCACTGGATTAATGCGAAAATCCATCTGATTCGTTCATGTCACTAAAGAGAGGAAATCAGCTGCCACTAACTGGCCTGGCCGATATATGACACCAAACCCTAAGCAATGTGATTGACACTTAACTGTGCTCTGAAATGGCATAGCAAGTTGCACCTAACCATGCAAAAACATCTACCAAACAGCACTGCCAGTGTAACTGGTCCACAAGGATGGCAGAGGGTTCAGAAGATGGTTTGCAACCATCTTCTGAAGAGAAATTAGGGATTGGTACTAAATGTTTTGTAAGTGATCCTCACATCCCACAAACGGAAAAACAAAATATCAGAAGCCTTGTTTATGTCCCTCAATATCTTACCAGTGTCATGAAAATTGAGAAGCCACCAATCAATCATTTATGCACATTAAGCACAGTATTTTAAGTATTTGTGTAAGTGTTTCTCTTTCTCATGAACGTATTCTCGTGCCATAAAATGAAAACGTGTGGAAAATATAATGCTGGTCTGGTTTTTTTCTGAACAAGTTGGAAATAATGATTTCAGGCGTTGCTGTACATAAACCATTGGACACAAATTTATCCTAATTCTAAACTAGTTCAAATGCAGAAAATACACATCCCCTTGTCTTATTCATTGAGAATGAGGATATGCTAATTGATGGACATAATTTGAGAAGGTTGTAAAAATTAGGAAGTTGGCATCTTGCAATCTTATGGTATAAAACAAACACAAACTACTTATGTGCAAATTTTCTTGAAACAAATGACAACTCTGCTCTTTTACCATAGTTACAATGAAACATTCCAGGATATTTTAAAACATTTTTTTCAATTATTCACTGGTTAGGCCTGCATTTTTTGCCTGTACCTAATTATCCTTGAGAAGGTGTTGCTGAGCTATCTTTTTGAACCACTGCAGTCCTCGTGGTGCAGATACACCTGAAATGCTGGGTCAATGGGCAGGATTTTCCAGCTGTGTTCGCTCCAGGACCAGAAAATCTCACCTGAGATAAAGAATTTTGCATGGTCCACCCAACCCGCAATGATTCCTGTGGCAGGTGGATGGGAATATTCCACCCAATGTCTATGAATAAAATGACAGGAATGGTACTAGCTACATCTTTTTGACAATGCGATTTGATCATTTATCTGTGTTCTATGTAAAAAAAACTGTTGAGAGGATAAATACTTTTACTTTTAAGTTACTGCTCACAAACAAAGTCTCATAGCATTTCATGTAGATGTTCATGTTCATTAATTAGATGATAATAAGTATTATTGCCAATGATTAAGCTTACACTTTACAACACCACTGGCGGTAAATAGTGTGGTGGGGTTTTACCTTTCTTTTCAAAGTGTGGCTGCAGTTGAGAAAGGCAGCATTGAAACCGTTGGTACCATTGGCCGTTTTCACCCCTGTGTTTTTATGGACATAGAACAAAAAAGGCAAGGGATTGAGCCCACTCCACCAGCAAACTAATGTTTATAAAGATCTGACTGCCACTTTTAAAGGTCGCTCCAGTACACAAAAGTTAAAGTGGAACTCCCCTCCCCCTCACCTGTCACTGTTCCATGGCACTACCTCAGCACTGTTCAGGTACTGCGCGGCGATGACTCCCCTCCCCTTGAGCAATACAATCATTTGTGCTCCTCCAGTGGGGTCTGCCTGCCTGGTTCGTGCCACAGGAGACCAGTCGTAATTCACAGCAGTGTGCCCTCACGCCGAGATAAATGGATTACTTATTAGAGTTGCGGGGAGGGTGATCAGGTGTGGAAACTTGTTAATGACATTCAGATTTATTATAATGATGTTCGTGACGTTGTACGTCAGGATTCCCACTATGCTACTAGAAGGGGGTGCAGGGTGGGGCCAGTCATAGCAAGATTTCCTGCTGATGTTAAATGAGCTCTGTGTCTCTTGGAGATTTTCCACTCCTGTCATCAAACCCTGATGAAAGAGAGTGGACAATCCCAGGCAGTGAATCTTTCAACATTAGAAAAATATGTCACAGTTCAGGGCCCAATGTTTCCAGATTGATTGGAGCAAAAACAAGTTCTGAAGTCATTCCTAAAGCCAGCTCTTTCATACTCTTTTTGCAATGCTTAAATTCATGTATTTCAGTACTATCTGTCCTTCTTTTCATGTCCTTTATCAATAACTTTCAGGCAGAATTTTCCAGACCTTTCCACTGGTGGGATCTCTGGGTCCAGCAGAAGGCGACCTTCGCAGTATGTTCCCAGTGATGTGGCTAGTGAGCAATACTATTGACATTGACTTCAAGGCACTGAAAGATTCTGCCGGTGGCCAATTGCGGGCCACTTCTGCTGCCTGATCACCCAGTGGGGAGTGGGAGGGGATGAGATCCGGGTGGGATCCAGTCTTAGTTTTTACAACTCATGAGATTTGGCAAAGTTTTCATCCTGATTGATCTGTCAATCAAAGCATCAGACTGCAGACAGCAAAATATATGAAGAATTAAATTAATCAAACTAACGAAGCCCTTATAATGAACTGCAATGATTCTACTTTCTTACCAACCAAATCTGCATTCCTTTGATAGATGTTCAGTTGTTTACACAAAGAGGTTATTCTCCTACTGTTAGATGTTGCACATCATGCAATATTTGCAACAAAAGCTGAACTTGATGTTTAAGAAATATGGTCTTGCCATTGACTAGTTGACAGAATAATGTCTCTATCTCACCAATACATCCCTCTCCTGCCACATTCAGTTTGCAGATGTCTAACAATCATAGAAATACTTCCCTGTGACATTGAAATGATGAATAGCCTACAATATGCCTTGTTGTCTACAAACCCACTCAGGCTCTCAGCTCTCAATATCTTGTTAGCCACAGGATCTGTTTCTATAAAAGGGATAATTAATAAAATAAAATCAGCTGCAATTGAAAAGTTACTAATCATAGTTAATATGAAAAATGGTTATACAGAGAAATTTTTAGAGAAATTTTTAATAGAAATTGATCATCTGATTGACACTTTTCTTTTGATGACACAGGGTTGCAAGAAAATAGTTTCCATTAATTTTTGTAGCATTCAACTCTAATACCTAGAACTCTTCTGTTAAGAGTGCAATGACTTTCGTAGTACACGATGAAATTTCCTGTGGCAGTCTGCACTGCAAATGGAAGTTTATAATTTTACAAATAGCAAAATGGTTGGGAGTAGACCGTGATGAGGATTCAGCAAGGACATGCGCAAAGATAAGATGGAATGGTGGGGATTAATCTCCGATCTGTATTTTATACTTCCATACACGGTAAGTTAAAATCACTATAAAATATGTTGAGGTATTTTCTCAAGTTTCAACATTTTAAAGGTTCTTTATCTCTTTATCATGTTGTCTTATGCTCAAGTTCTAATTTTTCAGAAAACATTCCATTAATATGATTGATTATCTTCAACGTGTTAAAACCTTGCATCATGTCCCCTAGCACAGTAAACACAGGTCAATTACTTAAAATTTGTACAGCCAAATTCCTGATCATAAAGAACATGAAGTCTTTGTACAGGAGTAACCATTGATACTGAATTATTGAAGGTATGTTGAATAGACCGAAATTTTTTAAAATAGCTTCATTTTAACTTGCTGATTTTTTTTTCTATTTTCTATAAGAATCATTTTCCACAGAGACCTAAAATGAAATACTTAATACTGGACAAACTGAGTTTTATTATTGTAAAATTTTGATAGCATAAAGGGTATAACAAATGATTAGATCAGGATAATGTCAAGGGTATTGGTTTTATCAGTGAAGGCTGAACGAGTTGAAGAATTCACAAAGGAATTGAAACAACCTTTGATTCAGCAAAGAGTAGAGGTATTTTGAATCTTGAATTAATAATTTGATGGTGGAATGATGTGCATGATCTATTGGCCTTCTTTGGTTCCACAGGAGTTGTTATTGATCATAAGGAATAGTGTTTTGGAGCTCAACACAGCTAAATCCCCTCTCTTAATCTCACATCATGGGTGCGATCTTACCAGCTGTTGATGCCCCACTGTGGCTGCAGTGAAGATGGAGAGTTTGACACCCAGTCAAATCTCTGTTCTCTGCAGCAAAACCAAAAAATGCTGCCAGCATGATCATAAGCTTCCATCCCAATGCCGGAATTCTATTGCCCCACCTGCCATGGAATCAGAGCCGGTGAGGGATGGACAACAGAAATGTCCATTGACCCGGGGCAGGACTTGCCAATCTCGCTCGAACGAGGCTGTGAAATGTTTGAAGGATCAATGCAATTCAAAGGAATTAATTACTTTCAGGTCAGTTGCTGATTGATTGCTATTGACTCATGCTGCAATACTTTGTTTGTTGTCAGAATTGTTTAAAGTTTTTGAAGTGTTATCAGACAACAAATTTTATGAAATTGGGCACACAAAATGGAAGCAGACTAAAGTTACACTCAGAGCCTCTCCACTAAAAATCACAAAGTAACAGGCACCGATCAGCAGGCAAGAGCATGCTTTTAGAATGCAAATGAGGGCTAGCACACAAGGGAAGCTGGACAGGATGGCACCTGCAGGAACTAAAATCTCCACCCCATCAAAATCAGCACTTCTAAAACAGTCAAAAAACCCCTGGAGACACCTAAAATCAGCCTAGTTAAGGAAACATTCCTGGCCCCTCAAAACCTCTTTTGAGATCAATGACACACCTATGGTTCAAACCCCAGAGATTCTAGGCTATTAATAACCAATCAGACAAAACAATTAACACACACCGAAAACAACTGCCTCAACACTTGAAAACATCGAGACAGAATGGCTAAGGTCGAATACTGTAAATAAAGTATTAGCATTTGAATCACATACTGCACCGAAGTTCAGGTATAACTATAGCCTGCTGCAAGGGATGGGCAGGGCACTTTCAGGACAGTCCGATTGTATGTCCTGACTGCGCTTCTCCGTCGACGTAAAAGAAAATAAAGCTGTGCTGTTATTGAACTTCACCCTGATTCCGTAGTGGTTGTTTCGCCCACTCGCACTAACAGGAATCTACAGGTGTTGAAAGAGTTTGTCCTGATCTGAAGGATTCTGCACAAATAATTTGTTTCCAGAGCTGGATGCAGTGCTATACACTGCTGGTTAAGTCAGCATTTATTGCCATTGGGAAGCTGACAGTGAGCCGCCCTCTTGTTTGGGGTATTCCATGAGCAACTCCACTTCAACATCTTTGCTTTGCTCAATACATCCTCACTGAAATCTATCACTTGTTACAGTCACCAACTGCAGCATCAGAGAGGGCAAGGTTTGCATTGCCAGCGTATGTGAAGATTATCATGACAATGAGTCTTTATGCAACTGTTGGAATAGGTGATATTTGTACCATCTCTCAGTTTGCCATCCACAGTTGCATTGGGAAGGTCACTGAAGCCCTTTATCCCAAGAGAGTTGACCACTTTTCCCTTTCTCTTGCCAAAGAAAAATAGGTGAAGTGGGCATGCATGCAGTTTTATAAAGCTTACAGGCTTTTCTCTGTTGTATTCTGGTGTTTTGCAACTGTTACATGTCAACTTTGGGATCGACAAAAACTGCAAAGCAATCACTTCCTCAGCGTTCAACTGGTGTATGACCAAATGCAGCCAATCATGCAGGTCAATGCATGGTATTCAGACAACACAGTCACAATATTTTTATTTTGCACACAACCCTTGTTCCATCAGCATTTGACTCACCACGACAAACCAGAGGATGGCTTGAGTGGGAGGGTTTCACTAGCCTATAATGTTTGTGGAAATTAAGTTGTAATTTCCAGCTATGGACAAATACTTAATTCACTTTTTTCTGCAATATTGAAGATATTCACTTCAAATAAAACACCATGGAGTTGCTGGAACTGTGGAACTATAGTAAAAAGCAGTTAAAAGCTGCTGGTAGGGAAAAATTAAGTCACAACAATTGAACAAATTAAGTTCTGACAAACAATTTTGTCAAGTAAGGAAACATCTTTATTAGCAAACGAGGCTTTCAGTGAGGCCAGCTCTTGCACACTGAAGATAAGAGACTAATCTAAGTTTGCATCAATTTCATAAGCAATACACTCCAGAGCTAGCATTCAGGATGAAATCAAAGACAAGTTACCATGACAAATACCAAAAAAAGATAGGTTGACATATTACGCTAATGAAGAAAATGATTTTCTATTAGATAAGAAAGGGCAAAACGCTATGCTATGATTGATGGATTATGTATGCAAAAAAAGCTTAGAAATTTACTCATTTCTTATTTGCTGTAATTAACTATAACTGCTAACTAACTGTGTGTATCGGCAGAGCACCAAAATGAAATTCCCTGTTCACTGTGTCTGTCCTCCTTGCTAGCAGGTAATAAAAACTTTAAAAATTTTGAGTACTCACCTTGTATTGTCTGTTTAACCCTCAACAGGTTCAGAACCCACACTCTCAGTTTCAACAACACAAAACAAGTCTGGAATATAATTTCCCTTTTAGATGGAAAACCTTTATCTATTCACTAAATAACAGCACATATTCACATTACCAAAAGCTTGATGATTCCGTATGCACAGGTTTACCCTTTAGGTGTCAGACAATGTCGCCACACATTTTCCAATGACTGACCACACCATTATCCTCTAACTGCAGCGTGATGTCTTCTTGGACTTTGACATTTGAACCCTTCTCTGTCTCAGGCCTCTTCTCATTGACATGCAGAGCAAAAGCCCAAAACGAGTCATGCAAATGACCTTTGGTTGCTTGGTGATTTGTCTCAGGCACCTCACCATCCCTTTCATGCCCACTAATCTAATTCCTGTTCACAAACAAGAGTTGAGATGGGGGCTCCGGGTGCATATCAGTAATGGATGTTCTTTGTTTAGGATAACTTATGTCAGATAGAGCAGGTAGAAATCCATCTACATCTTCCTGGTGAATCGTAACTTTGACCGTTTTAAGTGTCTGGTGGTACAATCAATCTGGCCCACAGCTGAATGGCATGCCCTGGCATATCAATGTGTTTAGATGCATGAGTCCTCAGTCCTCTTTATTAATAAAAAATGCCCAATCACTGAGATCCACTGATGATTTCTTCCGTTAGGATTCTTCTCCCCTTGTCTCAGTGTCCTCCGTACTCCTTGTTCCTGCATCCAGATGGATTCTCCAAACAAGATCCACACCACAACTGATTGCATTCGTCTATGCTTAGAAATACAATACACTGAATTAATATTAAAATACTGAATTTGTGGAATCGAATCATGAGGTTTGAAATGCTACAGTTTGAAATGCAAAACATCGGGTCAGCATGAGCAGTTGCAGCAATCAATTGATAGGGTACACATCTTTTAAAAAGCAGCTGGCTTACCTTACATGACTACTGGGCAACAAGGTTATCCATGGATAGCATGGCTCAGGGCACTTGTTTGCAACCCATGCAACTTATAGTGGGAAGAATAATAATGCCAAACTGACATGAACTGTTTCATTAAAGCAGATAAATAAGGGTGCTTAATTGTTTAAACCAGTGCCTAGAAGAGCACTGCACAGATTCAAGAGCAACTTCTTCCCTGCTGATATCAGACATTTGAATGGACTTATCATATATTAAGCTGATCTTTCTCTTCACCCTACCTGATACTGTAACATTAAATTCTGTACCCTCTCCTTTTCCTCTTCCCCACATACTTTATGAATAGTACGGTGCACAAAAAGCAATACTTTTCACTGTATCACAGTACATGTGACAACAATAAATCTAATCAAATCAAATCAGTCTCAGGAGGATGCATGTCAGGATTCATAGTGGTCTGTGCAACCATAAGTCCACAGACCTTCCTGCCAGCTGTATAGAAACCAACTGAGGATAAAGAGAAAGAAAAGGAAGAGGGAAAGGAGGAGAAAGAGAGGAGGCAAGCCTGCCCATAAGTGACTTATCAAGCCGCAATACCAGTAACCTTGAACCTGATTCCACATTCACTGTAAGAAGTCTCACAACACTTCCAACAGCTTTATTTGGTAGCAAAAGCTGCTAGCTTTTGGAGCACTGCCCTTTCATCAGGTAACTCTTCCAGGCAGCACTCTGAAAGCTTTTGCTACCAAATAAACCTGCTGGATTTTAACCTGATGTTGTGAGACTTCTTGCTGTGTTTACCCCAGTCCAACACCAGCATCTCCACATCCTGTTCACATTCACTTACAGCCCTAGACCATAGCTTACGTTTGTTACTGACTACACAGTGTCTATTAGGCCACAATATAAAAAAAAAGTCACAACAAAATAAACATTGCAAACTGGAATTATAAAACAAATTACACCACATTGCATACAAATATTAGTAATAATCCTGGCTGAATGATAGGCAACTGCAAGGGTACATTCAAGGGTGGTGGGGTGGTAAGATAAGTCCTAAGAGGGGATAGTTAGCTCCTGATCCCCCAAGCTACAGCCACTCCCCCAGGCATACCCTGAGCAAAGCTGTAACCTGTTGGAGGGCAGATTGCTGGCCATATGCTTTTTCTTATGCTGGATGTTGAGGCATGGTAATCACAGCTTGCAGCATGGTTTTATTTGCGAGTTTGCTGATGGTGTTAGGTTACTACTCCCAAGCTCTGCACAAATTCCTATGCTGTGTTTGCACTGGATTCCTCCATTTTCCTTGACATTGATTACAGGCTTTCTGGCAGGCTTGCCAAAGCACAATGATCTTTATTGTGCTTGTCAAACACGCCATTGAAGTCCTTATCTGAGTCCTCTGAATCAGAACTGTTGCGATCACCATCTAGTCTGCTGGCACTTGCACTAATCTTGTCCCTTCGATGGCTGCGAGGGCACTCATGCCAGTCTGTCTTCTTGGGCAATTCTCATCTCAAACCAACCTCTAAAGCATGTGCAGCATCTGAGTTGGTGACCCTGAGTGTGGGAGAGGGCGATAGTGGGCATTATTTGCAGCTTGCACGTCAGAAAACAATGTAGATATGGGGAAATGGTTTGAAGTTGGAGAATTAGGTATATGGATACTATTATCTTTGAAGATTGCAGCAATAGTCCCTCCTCCCCTCTCTGTTTATGGTTTTGTTCATAGCCATTCCAATGGCTGTATGGAGATGGCAAGTGCCATCTCCTCCATATAATGAAAAAATGCTGCTGTATCTGTCCCCAGAAATATATGCTCTGGCATATATAAGGCATTGCCTTGACCTGGAAAAGAAGTGAACCTGAGCCAGTGTGTGATGCTATGGGTGGAATTTTTGGCGGATTTTTTTTCCAGAAAAAATAAAATGCTGAAGGGGTGTCCCTCATGGGTATAAAATCTCAACCATTGTGTGTGGGTAATGTAATCAACATGATTGAATATTAATGGTTGCAAGATATGTGGGTGTGAAAGTTACAGCAGCTTTCAGTTTTTGAGGATGAGGTGAAACATATGAAAATTAGGAATGGTTTCTGATTGATCATGATTGTTAGTAGATGAGTGTTATAGATTAATCCAATGACTGCTATGTGAGGTTCATGTATCTGGTAGGATATGGCACAGGAATATACATAACAACAATAGAAATAAGAGCAGAAGTAGGCCAATTGGCCCCACAACAAAAAAAGCAGATTGCCTTTTAAACCTGGAGGCTAGCTGGAATGTGTACTAACTTCGCACACTATGAGGCCCATGTTGAACAAGCAATCAGCCAACTTCATGAGCTGCACTTGGCTGCACATCACAATCAGTCAACTGAGGTGGCAGAGTAATGTTTGCCCAGTGTCTGCCTCAACTGGGTTTGATGTGGGTATGCCGGCGTTGGACTGGCGTAAACACAGTAAAAAGTCTGACAACACCAGGTTTTAGTCCAACCTATTTATTTGATAATATTCTCACAAGCTTTCGAGGGGACAGCCTCTTCGTCAGGCAGGTAATCGAATACCCCCCCCCACCAATCCCGGGGACAGGTAATTGAATACCCCCCCCCCCCCCACCAATCCCGGGGACAGGTAATCGAATACTCCCCCCCGCCAATCCCGGGGACAGGTAATCGAATACCCCCCCACCAATCCCGGGGACAGGTAATCGAATATTCCTACACCCGGGCAGAAGTAACTGGATGCCACATAAATCAGGGAACAAGTAACCAAATGTAATCCAGACCAGGAAACAGGTAACCAAATATGCCCAAAACAGGGAATGGGTAACAAAATACCCCCCAAGCCTTGGGAGCAGGTAACCAAATACCCAAGCCTTGGGAGCAGGTAACCAAATATGCCCCAAATCCTGGGAATAGGTAGTCACATATCCTCAGCTATTTACCATTTATATAGATGATCTGGAGGAGGGAACCGAGTGTATGTTGTCGAAATTTGCTGATGACACCAAGATTGGTGGAACGGCAAATTGTGCGGAGGGTGTGGAGAGTCTGCAGAAGGATCTAGATAGGCTGGGCGAATGGGCCAGAAACTGGCAAATGGAATTTAATTTTGGCAAATGTGAGGTTGTCCACTTTGGTAGGAATAATGGTAGGAAGGACTATTACTTACGTGGCGAAAAACTGCAGCAGGCCACGGTGCAGAGGGACCTCGGGGTCCTTGTGCATGAGTCGCAAAAACCCAGCCTGCAGGTGCAGCAGGTGGTCAGGAAGGCTTATGGGATGCTGGCCTTCATAGCGAGGGGGATTGAATGTAAAAGTAGGGAGGTCTTGCTGCAGCTGTATAGGGCACTGGTGAGGCCGCAGCTGGAGTACTGTGTGCAGTTTTGGTCGCCGCACTTAACGCAAGGATATTTTGGCCTTGGAGGGAGTGCAGAGGAGGTTTACTAGGCTGATTCCGGAGTTGAGGGGGTTGAACTATGAGGAGAGGCTGAATAAACTAGGCTTGTACTCGTTAGAGTTTAGAAGAATGAGGGGAGATCTCATTGAGACGTATAAGATGTTGAATGGGATGGATAGGGTAGAGGTGGAGAGGCTCTTCCCGCTCAGAGAGGACAGTAGGACTAGAGGGCACAGCCTCAGGATAAAGGGGGGGCGGTTTAGAACGGAGTTGAGGAGGAACTTCTTCACTCAGGGTGGTGAATCTCTGGAATTCTCTGCCCGTTGAAGTGGTGGAGGCTGCCTCGCTAAATATTTTTAAGACGCGGGTTGATAGGTTTTTGATAGGCAAGGGGATTAAGGGTTATGGGGAGAGGGCGGGAATGTGGAATTGAGCCACAACAGATCAGCCATGATCTTATTGAATGGCGGGGCAGGCTCGAAGGGCTAGATGGCCTACTCCTGCTCCTATTTCTTATGTTCTTATGTTCTTATGAATGGAGAGTTCTGGCCTCAGACAGAGCATATAAAGCACAGACAGTTTAGAGATTACTGATTAAAATGCGAATCCTTACACCTAACCTGCTGTTCAAGACCTGAAGTGGCTGACAATGTGAGTGGTAGGAGCACTGATCACAGTGCTCCTACCACTCACATTGTCAGCCACTTCAGGTCTTGAACAGCAGGTTAGGTGTAAGGATTCGCATTTTAATCAGTAATCTCTAAACTGTCTGTGCTTTATATGCTCTGTCTGAGGCCAGAACTCTCCATTCACCTGACGAAGAGGCTGTCCCCTCGAAAGCTTGTGAGAATATTATCAAATAAATAGGTTGGACTAAAACCTGGTGTTGTCAGACTTTCAACTGGGTTTGGGCAGATTGCAAATCTCCATCACAGGCTTAGACAAACTTTTAGCCCAAGGTATTTGCTGCACCTGCTTGCAATGTGGAAGTTAAGACCAATTCTATGAACTGAAAAGTACACACACAATAGATTCCCAGTGTGAAGTTTCCCTTTTAATATAGATTTCAAAGTTACACAGTTAGTCACAGGACAGATGTCTGTTACCACCTGCCAATTTCCCAGCATGAGTATAGCAAGCATCATTCATAGCCGTGGGATATGGGGTCAAACAAATGCTATTAAAATGAAAGGCAGCCCTAAGATTTAACATAATTATTGGTCTTTTATCTGTATGGGTATTCTTTGAAATACTCGCTGCATGATATTAAACATTTGAAATCAGAATCTTAATTGCAGAGAAAGAACATTGATTTTTTTTATCTTGGATGTTCTTGCTGAAGTGCTCAAGGCAATGTTATTTGAATATAATTCCACATTACTATAATATAGCCTACTGATTGAGGTGGACCATAGCTATACATTATGGATCACTTTTTTTTGCAAGAGAGGTTCTCATCTGCACATTTTAAAGGTACTTTAGTATATTGAGTAGATCAAGCAAGTCAAACATTCCAATCATTTCTCATTTCACTGAAAGGTAGATACAATTAAAAAGTAATATTGTAGGAGCCTCTATTTTCTTGGTCTTATTTAATGCTGATGTGACACCTCCTTTGTTGCAAAGAAGTAAAAAAGCTTGTGAAATGCAGGGATAAGAATGAATAATTTTACTTGATCAAACCATTGTTAAGCATTATTAATAATGAATTTGGCCCAAATTCTGCAGTGGTAGAAACACATCAAGTAGTGAATATTTTACTGCAGGGTAATGAGTGTAATGTAGTGCCTGCCATACAGTCTGTTTTAATCCTGAAACGGTGGACCAATAATTGTGAGTAGACGTCTTGTTGGTACAACGAATATTTATTTAAGACACACAATCAATAATCACCCACCCAACCAACAATAAGTTGCCTTGCAGAAAATACTAGAGTTCAAGTCCAACACAAGACCTTAAGTTTGCGTGACTGGCAAGTATCCCAAGCAGATATTGGCCTTTATTTGTGCGCTGTCTCGATCATCCTCTATGTAGCCTGATCATTTGGTCTGGTCTGGCACTCTGGCTCTGGTCTTCCTTCCTTCACGGGTGTGGTGGATCTCCTTGTGCCGGTCGTCGCTGGCGATGGTCACCGTTGTTGTAGCTTGTTCGTGGGGCCAGAGAAAGAGAGAGAGGGATACTTGGTTGTACAGCACCCTTTATACCCCATTGGGTTTCATGCTCCTTTTGGCCATTGCCAATCAATCGATCAGGATTTGATTACCCTAATCGGTAAAGTTCAATCAGGTGCTACCGTACCAATCTCTGGGCGTGTCCCCAACGGCCATGTCTGCAGGTGCTGGGGACATGTAGGGTTCACACCTCCTTCCTAAATAAGGGGCTACGGTGCCCTTATGTCTGGTAAACAACTCAGTTTAACCAGAATGTCTCTTTTCTCCTGGAGATGACTCATATCCTGTGTATTCACCTGCCTGGGTTGCAGCCTGTTTGTCTCTGTCTTTAGGCTGCAGCCTGTTGTTTTAGTTCTTGCCCAATGGTCTCAGAGTGCTTTACACATTGCCATTTTAGATGGCCCATTTGGCCATATTAACAAAGAAGGCAATTTCGAAATATCCCCAAAGTACCAGTTAAAGTTCAAAGGAATTTTGCTCCAAAGCCATCTCTGTAACAGCCTTAATGGCCCTATTTCAGTGGAAGAGGAAAGGTAAAAGATTACAGATTACTTGGAAGGAACATGAATCACAGACGGTAACATCTTAGGAAGTGAATAGGTACCACAACATGGTTTGTTACCGAAACAGTGGAACAGTATATGAAGGGAGATCAGGCTGACTTGGATCTACATTGTCCTCAAGACAGGCCTTAAAGTCAATTGCAGAAGGCAGACAATTTATTTGACTTTTGGTTAGCTGGCTGATATTTATAAAGAGGCGGGCAGGAGGAAGTGATGAAGGTTTGTGATTGCGAAGCCAGAAGAATGGGTTTCTTTTGAGTCCATCTGAATTTAACAACATGATCTGTCAGCCAGGTTATGAGGCAAGATGACTGTCAAGTGGGCAGGACTGTCACTCCAGGCTGAAGTGTGTACAGGAGACAGGGAGAGATTATTTGAGGAAGAGGAAAAAGATGACAGATGGATGGAGAGCAAGAGAGAGAATCATGCAATAGTCTAGAGGACACTGAGAGAGCATTTGAACATTGGAGAAATTGAGATCTAATTGCTAAAGGGATTAACATGTGTCCTCAGTGGGTAGCATGGCTCCTTTTGGCTCACAAGCAAGATAGGAAATGCATTTACTTTTCTATGTGATTGTTCAAGCCTCTCTTTAACTGTGTCATATAAGGGTCTGGCAAATCCAGGGTTAAAGTGGGACTGAGTACAATACTGCCCACACAATGGGTGTTAGAAAATATATGACCTTACCTTGGTCAGTGTGGCGTTGAGCACAGATGCATGAAGACTTAGACATGGACAAAGTTCCTTGTCTGTAGGTGTGCATTCCATTATAAGTGCTTAATAAAGATTTGCTGTTCATCTACTGAAGAATAGCTATAAAGACTTCTTTATGATATACCGTTCTGTAACAAACACTGTCCCAACATGGTGGCAGCTCAGGATCAAAAATGTCACAATCTAACTAAAATTCTGAGAAAAAGAAAAAAAGTTTGATGGAAATTCTGACCTGAGAGAACCTCCCAATGAAGAACATTAGTGTGCCAGATAGTTTTTTTTTCTTGACAATCAACAATGATTTCATGATCATCAGTAGATTCTTCATTCCAGATATTTTTTATTGAATCCACATTTCACCATCTGCTGTGGTAGGATTTGAACTCTGGTTCCCAGAACATTAGCCGAGTTTCTGGATTATTAGTCTAGTCGTAACACCATTAGGCCATCACCTCCCCCTTTGCATGGCAGTGAATGGTGCAATCATCTTGAAAGCCTGTAAGCTCTTAAAGTCATATTTCTAAAAATCTTCAACATGAATAACAATTCAACACCTCCAACACAATTTGGACTAACTCAAGAACCAAATCCAACAGAAAATATGGCATCTTTGAGAAGTGATACTTTCCCATAACTAGAGTACAGCAGGCCACTGTAAAAATATTAGAGGAAACCAAGATTATGGCCTTTTTATACTGGTTTGCTGATTTTATAAATCATGTTACCCCAATGCAATGCATCAATGAAACTGCAACAACTTCAAAGAGCTAATAACAACTGTCTTTGATGAATCTTTTAATATCCAAGCTGAGGAGAGTGCAGGGCTTAAAAAGAGTCATAGGAAATCTCCAGCAGAGTTATGAAAAAGAAAAAAAAAACAGTCTTATTAACTTCATCTACAGTCTCTCTCCAGAGCAGAAATGAACTCAAAAAAATATTGAATGCTCAAAAAAGGGAATACTACTTCAGAAAAACCTATTTTGTGGAGCTATCAGCAGTGACAAACCAATGCACTGAAGGTAGAAAATGTTTTTCCTCATGTCCCCTCTAATCCTTCTAATCATCCAAATCTATGCAACTATTCTGACTAAAGAGCACAAGGCTTTTCAAAAGCAGTCAGCAGAAGTGCAACTATAGAATGTGAGCTTGAATGATAACACAAATTGCACCCTGCCAAGGATGAATTGACCAATGTGGAGAATTAACTTTCAGATGTGAAAAATGAGCTTGATGAGTGTGAAAAGCAAGAACTGATGATAACAGGAGTGTCACTCAAAGGAAGTAGAGCACTTAAGCATTTCAAGTCCTATTTTAAGTGATGAATGTGTACAAACAAATTCAACAAAGATAAACCTTCAATTAAACTTTTAGGAACTCCAAGCATCAGACGTCTCCACTAAAAATGCCTGGAAAGGAGAAGGAATTGCTGAAGATAAGTAACAGTTGCTTAAATGCAGAATTAATAACAAAAGCTGACAAAATTTCTGAACTCTAATCCAACCTAAACAGCATGATAAATGTAGTGCATAATATGGAAGAGCAAATGCAGCCTTTGAAAGCAAAGTTCTAAAAATGCACTGAAGATCTAACAAATGAACTGAAAATGCCTATAAACATCAGACAGTGACCATGCAAGAGACATTGCAAACAGAATGGAATGCTCTGATGAAGTTGCCAACATAATTTAAGGAGTCCCACAGATAACTTTGAAAAGGAAACAACTCAACTAACTGAAATAATTGCCTAGCCAACTGAAAGGAACTTGCAAGCTTGAGGTACAAATGAAAAAGTAATAAAAATTTGGCTACAGTTGTGAAATGGTGTGGATGAAGGTCCCATTGTTGAAAGATGAATATCCATATATTATTTTCTTAATTCTTCCATGGGATGTCTAGGCCAACACTATTGACCATTGCTAATTACCCTTTGACAAGATGGTGGTGCACTGCCTCCTTGAATTGCTGCAGTCCATGTTGTAGGAACATCCACAGTGCTGTTAGGGAGGGAGTTCCTGAATTTTCACCTAGTAACAGTAACGGAATGGCAATAGAGGGCCAAAACCTTGTTGGAGTGGAAATGAGTGGTGGATTGTCACTCTATACTGACTAACTAGATCAGTTCAGGTTGAGGGATGGGATGGTCAGGTAAGTGAGGGGGTCAGGGGTTGTTTGGTGAATCTTATGTTAAGTGAGGAATACTGTGGGGGGGGGGGGGTTGCAGGGTGGAGTGCTTGGATGGAGAAAGTGTAGGGGTTGGGGGTTGTCCTGTTTGCGGCTTGGGCTGGCTAATTAAAATAGTTAAGCCTAAGCTAGAAATGTTTTTTTCTCCTAACTCTTTCAGAGTATCTCTTATATAACACTGGTAGAACCATCTGAAGTTAACGATTTAAATCGCATCTTCGGATGGTTCCCAGTGCAGTTCATGTGTCCAGTGGAAGTTAGTGCTTCCAGACATTAGGTGGGTAAACCCTTGCCTGGAAACTTCCGAGGGGAATTCCCCAGTGCATCTTCAGGGTACCTCCCAAATCTGACGCGGGGGACCCAGGAAGTAATGTGCTTACTAGTTTTTTAAAAATTTATTCGTGGGACATGGGAGTCACTGGCTGGCCAGCATTTATTACCCATCCCTGATTGCACTTGAGTGCAGTTGAGAGTCAACTACATTGCTGTGGGTCAGATTCACATGTTGGCCAGACCAAGTAAGGATGGCAAATATCCTTCCCTGAAGGACATCAGTGAACTAGATGGCTTTTTCTGACGATCGACAATGGTTTCATGGTCATCATTAGATGCTTAGTTTCAGGTATTCTTTATGGAATTCAAATTCCATCATTTGCCGTGGTGAGATTCAAGCCCAGGTCCCAGAACATTAGCTGAGTTTCTTGATTAACAGTTGAGTGATAATTCCACTAGGCCATTGTCTTCCCTCAGGATGGTGTGTGGTTGGAGGGAAAATTGAAGGCAATTGTATTGCCATGCATCTGCTGTTCTTGTTCTTTTAGGTGGTAGAAGTTGTGGGTTTGCAATGTGCTGTTGAAGGAGCCTTGGTGGGTTACTTCACCCACACAACAAAAGAAGAGGAAGAAGGGCCAAGAAGACAAATTCAATCATTGTCCACCCCATAAGAAATGATTTGCAGTGGCAGCAGTCACTGATCAAAACAACCACTGACCTGTTCACTGTTCAACAAGCATTGGAGGAACAAGATGAAAACATACTCAAAAAGCTTAGAGGGAAGTGTAGCATGTATATCTGTCAAATACAGGATTAACATGACATGACCTAAACCTTGTGTGGCATTGAGCTGAGGCATATGAAGACCAAGACATGCAGAAAGCTCCTTGTCTGTACCTTTTACTGTACGTATATATACATAGGGAGAGATAGAGAGAGTTATAAGTAGTTAATAAAGACTTGCCTTTAACCTACAGAAGACTAATTACAAAGGCTTATTTACAGAATCGTAGAATCAAAGAATCTCTACAGAAGGAGGCCATTTGGTGTGCATCAACCAGAATCCCCTCCCAGATCCTATTTCTGTAACCCCACCTATTTACCCTGCCAGTCCCCATGGCACGTAGGGGCAATCTGGCATGGCCAATCCACCTAACACGTACGTCTTAGCGTGTGGAAACCCACACAGACACAGAGAGAACATGCAAATTCCATACAGTCAGCCGAAGCCGGAATTGAACCCAGGCACTGGTGCTGTGAGGCAGCAGTGCTAACTACTGTCACACAATGATGCCCCTTTAAGAGACACCATTCTATAATTAATACCCTCCAAAAGGTCTGGATCCCTGAGACTGAGGAAACCCAGTTAGTTATCAGTGAATCTGAAACGGAGAACAAAATCTGAGGCTTGCAGTCATATTTGAATATTTAAATTGGGACTGGTCTTCTGAGAATTACCCATCCTCCTTCTTGTATCTGTCTACACTAGACATAGTCGGGTTCAATGTGGGTCAGGTTCAGGTATGAAAATTTTTTACATTTTTATTTGCGCTCATCCCAAGCTGACCAATTTTTGGGAGTTACAATTCCCTGCTCTGTGCAGAACAATGTGTCACATAACAGGTTAATAGATAGATTTGGAATAAAAGGCTTATACATTCACAGAGTAGAGAGTATAGCAGGTACTATGGTGTTAGAGAGAAAAAGAGAGACAGTCGTAACAACATGTGTCAAAACATAATCTCTAAAGAACAAGCAGCCTGGAAATTAATTGCATCTTTGCACACAATGGATGAAAACTGCATTACAAGACTTGAAGATATTTAAGAGAGGTTCATAGAATCATCATAAAAACCTACAGTGCAGAAAGAGGCCACTGGGCCCATCGAGTCTGCACTGACCACAATCCCATCCAGGCCCTACCCCCATATCCCTACATATTTATCCACTAATCCCTCTAACCTATGCATCTCAGGACACTAAGGGGCAATGTTTTAGCCAATCAACCTAACCCACACATCTTTGGACTGTGGGAGGAAATTGGAGCACGCGGAGGAAACCCACACAGACACGAGAAGAATGCGCAAACTCCACACAGACAGTGACCCAGATCCCTGGTGCTGTGAAGCAGCAGTGCTAGCCACTGTGCTACTGTGTCGCTCCTATTCTATAGATTACGATGGATACAGAAGTACAGAGGAAAGTACATTGAGAAAAAAAGATGAAGTCATCTTGAATAAAAGATCTACCTGTCACATTTGCCTCTTAAATGTATCTTCTCTTAGTTAAAGGAGTGGAGTATATTATTGCATAGCAATTGTTCAACTGCAGTTGACAGCGATGTTTCCTTTGCTATAACTGTGACTAAACTTGCAGCAGGACCTCAGACATTGCAGTTACCTGCATTGTTCCATTACCAAAGTTACCAGAGCTCACAAGGTCATTACTTGAAACCAAGTTTTACTCTGTTGGTATGTCATTTTTACCAAATATAGTGTACTCCATTATTGCATTGACAAAGTGCCCCACTTAGAAGGCTCTTTAGAGAAATAGAAAATAGGTGCAGGAGTAGGCTATTTGGTCCTTTGAGAATGCACCATGATTCAATATGATCATGGTTGATCATGTGCTTCCAGTATCCCACTCATACTTTTTCTCCAGACCCCTTGACCCTTTAGAAACAAGGGCCACGTCCAGCTCCCTCTTGGACATATCAAATGAATTGGCCTCAAAAGCTTTCCATAGTAGAGAATTCCACAGGTTCACAACACTCTGAGTGAAGACATTCTTCTTCATAGAGTCATAGAGGTTTACAGCATGGAAACAGGTGCTTCGGCTCAACTTGTCCATGCCACCCTTTTTTTAATTCCTAAGGTAGTCCCAATTGCCTGCATTTGGCCGACATCCCCCTATACCCATCTTACTTATGCAACTGTCTAAATGCTTTTTAAAAGACAAAATTGTACCTGCCTCCACTACTACCTCTGGCAGCTTGTTCCAGACACGCACCACCCTCTGTGTGGAAAAAATTGCCTCTCTGGACACTCCTCTCACCTTAAACGTATGTCCTCCAGTTTTAGACTCCCGACCTTTGGGAAAAAATATTGACTATCTAACTGATCTGTGCCCCTCATTATTTTATAGACCTCTATGAGATCACCCCTCAGCCTTCTATGCTCCAGAGAAAAATATCCCAATCTATCCAGCCTGTCCATATAACTCAAGCCACCAAATCCCAGTAGCATCCTAGTAAATCTTTTCTGCACTCTTTCTAGTTTAATAATATCCTTTATATAATAGGGTGAACAGAACTGCACACAGTATTCCAAGTGTGACCTTACCAATGTCTTGTACAACTCCAACAAGATGTCCCAACTCCTGTATTCAATGTTCTGACTGATGAAGCCAAGCATGCCGAATGCCTTCTTCACCACTCTGTCCACCTGTGACTCCACTTTCAAGGAGCTATGAACACGTACTCCTAGATCTCTTTGTTCTGTAACTCTCCCCAGTGTCCTACCATTAGCTGAGTAAGTCCTGCCCTGGTTCAATCTACCAAAATGCATCACCTCGTATTTGTCTCAATTAAACTCCATCTGCCATTCGTCACCTGCTGGCCCAATTGATTGAGATCCCATTGCAATTGAGATAACTTTCCTCACTGTCCACTATGCCACCAGTCTTGGTGTCATCTGCAAATTTACTAACCATGCCTCCGATATTCTCACCCTAATTATTAATATAAATGATAAATAACAGTGGGCCCAGCACTGATTCCTGAGGCACACTGCTGGTTACAGGCCTCCAATTTAAAAAAACAACCCTCTATAACCACCCTCTGGCTTCTGCCAAGAAGCCAGTTTTGTATCCATTTAGATACTTCATTCTGGATCCCGTGAGATTTAACTTTATACAGCAACCTACCATGCGGTACCTTGTCAAAGGTCTTGCTAAAGTCTATGTAGACAACATCAACTGCGCTGCCCTCATCTACTTTCTTGGTTACTCCTTCAAAAAACTCAATCAAATTTGTGACACATGATTTTCCACTCACAAAGCCATGCTGACTGCCCCTAATCTGCCCTTGCACCTCTAAATGCCTGTTTCTCCTGTCTCTCAAAATACCTTCCAATAACTTACCCACCGCAGATGTGAGGCTCACTGGTCTGTAGTTCCCAGGCTTTCCTTTTTAAACAACTCAGCCCTGAGTGGCTTACTCCTTATTCATAGGCTGTGACCCCTAGTTCTATATGTCTCTAACATCAGGAAGCTTAATGAGAACTGTTAAAAGATCATTTTTACAGCGGTTCAATGATTGGTTGTCATATTTTCATTGTCCAACGTCATAGTTATTCCTGAATTGCATATTCCAAAAATGTTTGTGTTAATCATTAGTTAATTTTGGAAAACAATACCCATGTCAACACTATAGTTAATAAAGCCCACCAAAGCCTCTACTTTCTCAGAAAACAAAGGAAATTTGGTATGTCCACTGCGACTCTCACCAACGTTCACAGATGCACTATAGAAAGCATTTTTTCTGATTACATCACAGCTTGGTATGGCTCCTGCTCAGCCAGAGACCGTAAGAAATTACAAAGGGTCATGAACGAAGCCCAGTCGATCACTCAAACCAGTTCCCTGACCATTGACATTATTTACACTTCCCGCTGCCTCAGGAAAGCAGTCAGCATAATTAAGGACTCCATGAACCCCGACCATACCCTCTTCCACCTTCTTTTGTCAGGACAAAGATACAGAAACCTGAGGTCACGTACCAACTGACTCAAGAACAGCCTCTTCCCAGCTGCCGTCAGATTTTTGAATAGGCCTATCTCACATTAAGTTGATCTTTCTCTACACCCTAACTATGACTGTAACACTACATGTTGCACTCTCTTCTTTCCTTCTCTTTGAATGCTTTGTCTCTGTAGTGCGCAAGAAACAATACTTTTCACCGTGTACAATTACATGTGACAATAATAAATCAAATCAAATCAAAATCTAACATTTATTGTGTTATCTGTTGAAAGAAGAATACTAAAAGCAGGGAGGTTTTGCTTCAGTTCTACAGGGCTTTCGTGAGACCACAATTGGAGTACTCTATACAATATTGGTCCCCTTATTTAAGAAAAAAGTGTAAGCATATTGGAAGCACTTCAGAAAAGGTTTCCCAAACTTATAAGTGGAATTAAGGCAAAATGCTGTAGCTGCTGGAATCTGAAATAAAAACAGAAAATGCTGGAGAAACACAGCAGGTTTGACAACATGTGTGGAGAGAGAATATCGCCAACATTTTGAGTCAAGTTGATCCTTCATCACCTTAAATGGGTGGGTTGTCTTATGAGGAAAGGTTGGATAGGCTAGGTTTTCATCAGTTAGAATTTAGAAGAGTAAAGGTAACTTGATTGAAACATATAAGACCCTCAGGGATCTTAACAGGGTAGATATGAAGAGGATATTTTCTCTGTTGGGAGAATCTAGATGTGGAGATGCTGGCATTGGACTGGGGTAAACACAGTAAGAAGTCTCACAACACCAGGTTAAAGTCCAACAAATTTATTTGGTAGTAAACTCACAAGCTTTCAGGATTTGTCCCTTCGTCAGGTGAGTGGAGAGTTCTGGTCCATGGAACTCATTCTGTGTACAGTCATAGTATGACAGTCATATCAACCTGTTACCCCAAAGTCAATAAACTTTTGAATGGCTCTTCGCCTAGATAAGATAAAGGGGGCGCTGTTTCGAACAGAGTTGAGGAGGAACTTCTTCACTCAAAGGGTGGTGAATCTCTGGAATTCTCTGCCCGTTGAAGTGGTGGAGGCTGCCTCGCTAAATATATTTAAGACGCAGGTTGATGGGTTTTTGATAGGCAAGGGGATTAAGGGTTATGGGGAGAGGGCGGGAATGTGGAACTGAGACACGACAGATCAGCCATGATCTTATTGAATGGCGGGGCAGCCTCGAGGGGCGAGATGGCCTACTCCTGCTCCTATTTCTTATATGCTGTAGGGGACCAGGAAATCCAACAATAATCTTCATCTTTTGACAGGTAAACTCAAGAAGTAAGAAACAAAAACAGAAGGAGTCTAGTTGGGCTGCTTTTTTGCTTCAATTTGCAGATGTAAACATTCATTTTGAGTTGTAAGTTAACCTGAGTAGTCCTCGATCAAGATGTCTACAATAATGCATATCAAAAGAAATGAACTAAAAAAGCTAACAGCTAAAATCTGGTAAAAAGCCAAGGGGAACTTTGGTAATTTGATGTGAAATAGAAAGGTCAGAAGCTCCTGCAAATAGTCAGATGTTGTCAAATCAAAAGTTTAGTTGGCATAAAAATGTGGAGTTTAATGTTTAGCAATTTCAGATTGTGGCTTTCAGCAAACGTTGGCATTTCTTCAATAGGCAAAGACGATATATAAGAGCAGGTTCTGTGCTTTTATCATGGAGCTTTTCCAACCAAGAGAGCAAGTACCTGGAATTCTGGCATGGAGATTGGCTCCAGAAGAATATTCCACAAATAAAACTTTGCACATACATTACAGACACATCATCATAATTGATAAAATTCAGGTTAATGTCTTGACAAATGTTTCTTTGCTTTTTAGTTGAGTAAGGAACAAGATAAGACAGTTACATTACATTGGGCATCTAGTACACTGGGCATTTCAGGCAAGAAGGATAATCTCATTATTGTGATGCCTGCTTCCCCCACCCCATCCTGACTTTCAGCACTTTCAAAGGGGTCAATCACTCAGTGAACCCCTGGTCCCACTCTAACACCAGCTCCAATACTTACTACCTTTCCCACAATGCCCACCGTCTCTAACCACAGACACTCTTTCTGGTAAAAATGGCAATTTACATTTATTTCTTTTGATGGCTGGGATTCTCCCAAAACAAATCTGAGTGCCCAATGCGAGGGAAAACGGGAGTATTTCCTGCCTGCTTTTTGTGCATGCTTATTTGAACGAATCCCTGACATTCTGTGTAATGCGGACTGCCATAGAGCGATTCACTCCAAACAGTAGGGGCGGGACTTATTCCTGCCTCATAGACCGGCAGCATAACGCTGAGTGGGCTACAACACATGCAATGATGCATTCAGTGTGGAGATCAGTGCATGCGCACTAGCGCTTCCATTGGTGTCCAACCGACCGCTGGCCTTCCCAGTTACTGACCAGACCCGCAACCTACTTCTCGACACCTCCCCCCCCATCACTAATATCCTTGACTCACATCCCCCACCCCGCTCATGGCCTCCTCCAATCTACTACTTCCCTCTCCCCCAGCTAGCCCCAAGCACCCCCTATGGCGAGCACCCAGATGCCCCCAACCAGATGACCAGGCCTGGCTCCCCCACCCCCATGGCCAACCCAGATCACCCTCCCCCCTCACTGTCCCACCAATCCCACGTGCAGAGTGGCAACGGGTTACCCCCTCCCCCAACTTATCATGCCCCCAATAGGCCAGGCTGGCACTGCCCAATAGGTAACCCCCTTTGTCCCTGACCTCCTGGGGACAATACAATGCCTCTGGCCCCACCAGCAGGGTGAAACCGCCTGTTCCCCATTAGTGGGGAGCAATTGTAAACCCCATTGGTGGGAGTCACTCCGGTAGCAGAGGAGATGCTAACAAGCCCGGAGATTATCATCCCGGGCCCACTAATCATCTGGAAATACCGGGGGTGATTGTCCCAAAAGTGCTGAATTGGTGAGGAAACTTTCTGTTTTCAGTTCAACTTAACACTCGAGAATCCCACAGTCTGGGCAATGCAGAGGTCACAATCATGAATCTCATTAAAACCCAGGGGGGCGGGTCCTATTCATGCCAGAGTCTGACAGCTCCAGAACTCCGCGCATGCACAGTGGCCCCGATCTGGCAGCCTGTCCGTTTGCTGGCCAGCTCGATCACAACCCCCCTAGTAATTCCCGGACCAGCCCTGACACCACCCCCCGTCCCGGAGAACCCTGATGTACAGCCCTGCCTTGCCCCGCACCCACCCCCCCCCAATCCAACCCAGCAGTGGCGATCTTTCCACCACCCTTCCACCCCAGCAGAACATTGTGAACCTTGCAAAATTCCTTCTGCTAATGTCTCCTGGCCCACTGCACTGCTCGAGCTGACAGAGCCTCGGTCAATGTATTTGCTATTCTCAATGTTGTCTCCTCTACTTTGAGAAGACAAAAATGGAGTTTGGGTGACTACTGAACACCCACATTCAGTTTTTCAAGTGTAACCCTAAACGACCATTCACTTGTCATTATAAATCTTTGTCCCAATCCCAATATGATGTCAATAACTTAGCCTGCTGTCATGTTCCAAATTGGTTCAATAGAAGTTTGAGGAATGGCACTTCATCTAAAAGGCACTTCATAACCTTTCCAGCTCAACTGAAATTAAAAGTCCAATAATGACCATGGAATCACAGTCTGCTTCCTTTGAGGTGTTAAGAAACATAAACTCCAACAACATATTAATACCAAAAGTTATCCAGTACCCTCCTTCTCATCCCTTGGACCCCATCCCTTCTTACCCTAGCCCTTGCCACGTATTTGCCATCCTCTCTGATCTCCCTCTCTCTGAGGCTGAATGGCTGCACTCAACAAAGAACTCAGCTTCATACCCTTACATCCTCACCTCAACGAATTCTGGGCTTGCCACAATGCTGAACTCTTCTTGCTTTGACTTTGTCACCCTTCTCACTTTTTTGGGCAGGAGTCCTCCTCCCACTCAATGGCTCCTTTCACCCTCTTGTATTCTCCCTCAACCTGGACTCTTCCTTCTGGCCTCTTACCTGATCATGATCTCTTCATTAACAACTGCCAGTGTGACATTGGCTGTCCCAATTTCTCTGCTCCTCTCACCCACTAACCTGTCTCCTTCTGAACTTCTCCTTCACTCTCTGATGTCTGACTGTGTCATCAAACCTGCTGACAAGGCTGGGGCAGTTGTTGTCTGGTGTACTGACCTCTACCTCACAATAGCAGAACATCAACTCTTGAATGCTTTATCCTACCTCTCCCTGGACCATGACTCCACTACTGAATATCAAGCTATTGTCCCCAGGACTGTCACTGACCTCATCTTTTCTGGAGATCTTCTCACTACAAGTTCTAACCTCAGTCTCCCAACCCCGAACAGCCTGCTTCTACCTCCTTACCAAAATCCACAAACAGGACTATACTGGTAGACCCAATCATGTTAGTCTGCTTCTGCCCCACTGAACTCATTTCTTCCTATCTTGACATCATTCTGTCTCCTCTTGCCTAGTCACTTACAATATACACCCACAATCATTTTGATGCCCTACATCATATTAACAACCTCCAGTTCCCTGGCCCAAACCACCTCCTCTTTACCATGTATGTCCAATACCTCTATATCTCTGTTACTCACTAGGGTGGTCTAAACACTCTCTGCTTCTTCGGCAAACAGAGGTCTGAACAATTCCTGTCCACCACTAGTCTCCATCTGACTGAAACTTTTTCTCTTATTCATCAATTTCTTCTTTAACTTGTCTAATTTTCTCCACTGTAGCTCTGAGTACTCACATGGGTCCTAGTTATGCCTATTTCTTTATGGGATGTGTGGAACATTTCTTGTTCCAATGCTACTCTGGCCCCTCTCCCAAACTCTTTTTTGTCAATACATCAATGATTATTTCAGTGCCATTTCACACTCTTATCTGGCCCTGGAGAAATGTATCTGTTTCGCTTCCAATTTCATCCCTCTATAATCATCATATGGTCCATTTCCAACACTCCCCTTTTCTTCCTCGACCTCTGTGTCTCCATTTATAGAACATAGAACATAGAACATTACAGTGCAGTACAGACCCTTCGGCCCTCGATGTTGCACCGACCAGTGGAACCAATCTAATGACCCTCTAACCTAAACTATTCCAATATTATTCAAATGCCTATCTAATGACCATTTGAACGCCCTTAAAGTTGGCGAGTCCACAACTGCTGCAGGCAGGGCATTCCACGCCCTTACTACCCTCTGAGTAAAGAACCTACCTCTGACATCTGTCCTATAATTATCACCCCTCAATTTAAGCTATGTCCCCTTGTGTTAGCCATGGTAGTAGGGTGTCCCCTCATATCCATTACAAGCCCAATGACTTCCACAGCTACCTCAACTACATCACTTCACAACCGACATTCTGTCAGGACTCCATCTCATTTGCTCAGCTCCTTCACTTGCATCACAACTGTTCTGATGATGCCACTTTCCAAAATGGTGCTGCTATATCTTCCTTAATCCTACCCACTGTGATTGACAGGGCACTCAAACATGGCTGACCCATCCCCATTGGCCCACTGCTCTCACCCCATCTTTCCCAGAACCAGGATAGGTCTCCCTTGCCCTCACTTTTCACCCCACCAGCTTCCACATTCAAAGGATCAGCCACCACCATTTCCGTCAACTCCAGCATGATGCCACCACCAAACACATCTTCTCCTCATTCCCCCTGTCGGCATTCCACAGGGGCTGTTCCTTCTGGGATACTTTGGTTCACTCCCCCATCACACCCAACACCTCACCCCTGCCCACAGCACCTTCCCATGCTATCATAGGAGGTGCAATGCCTGCACCTTTACCTCCTCCCTGCTCAACATCCAAGATCCCAAACATTCCTTTCAGGTGAAGCAGAGCTGCAATCTAGCATATTACATTCACTGCTCCCAATGCAGTCTACTCTATATCAGAAAGACCAAACACAAACTGGGTGATCACTTTGCAGAACACCTTTGATCCATCTGCAAACACACCATCCCACTCTCATGTCCACGTGCCTGTATTTGGTCTGTTGTAATGTTTTAGTGAAGCCCAACGCAAACAGCACCTGATTGGGTAATTTACAGCCTTTTGGGCTGAACATTGAGTTCAGCAACTTTACAGCATGAATTCTCTCTTCCACCATCTCACCCTTTCCATTCTGTCCTTCCTTAATATCTATTACATCTCAATAGATAGTTCTGATGAAAGGTGGTTATTCTTCTGTTTCTCACTGCAGATGCTGCTAAAGCTGTTGAGTGCTGAGTCTGGACATTCTCCCAGTGTCTGCCTGGGTTTTCCCTGGGTGCTTCAGCTTCCTCCCACAGTCTGAAAGATGTGGCTCGGCAGCACAGTGATTAGCACTGCTGCTTCACAGCTCCAGGGTCCTGGGTTCAATTCCCAGCTTCGGGTCACTGTCTGTGTGGAGTTTGCACATTCTCCTCGTGTCTGCGTGGGTTTCCTCCAGGAACTCCAGTTTCCTCTCACAGTCCAAAGATGTGCGGGTTAGGTTGATTGGCCATGCTAAGAAATTGCCCGTTAGTGTCCAGGGATGCGTAGGTTAGAAAGATTAGTGGGTACAATGTGTGGGGATATGGGGGTAGGGCCTGGGTGGGATTGTGGTCAGTGCAGACTCGATGGGCCGAAGGGCCTCTTTCTGCACTGTAGGGTTCTATGATCTATGTGCTGGATAGGTGTGCTGGCAATGCTAAATTCGCCCTCAGTATACCCAAACTGATGCAGGAATGCGGCAACAAGGGGATTCTCACAGTAATTTCATTGTGGTGTTAAAGTAAGCCCAATTGTGACTAATAAATAAACTTTATGCAGAATTTTATGAATTTTTATTCAAATTATTTTCATCCGCAATATTTTGTTTTAATGCCCTGGTCATTGGTCACGACATGCAGATTGATTTCTGTGAACGGCGAACAATTACGTTCCACTCTTGGTGGGATGGGGTGGGGTGTGGGGGGTTGTAATTCTCCCAGCCTGCTGCGCTGCTCTAGCAATGCAGCAGGCTGGGAGGCATCGGTGGAGGCCATTTAGCGGCTTCCTGCTGGGCACCATGGCCTCCACAAGTCTCTGGCCTCTGGATATCTGGCGTCATTAGCTCCATGCCAGAAGTCAACACAGAGAACGTTAGTGTCTCCCCCTCCCCCCAGCAAGGAGTGTTTCACACCAGCCCGGTTTACACAGTTCCCCAACAGCAGCGAACTGGTGGGCTCCACCCCACTAGAGCGAAGGGGGGGCCATGGAGGCTCCCCAGTTCAGAGGTAAAGGGAGGTTCCCTCTGATCAGTGCCAGCAGGCAGGTCTCTGGTTGGGGGAGATGGGGGGTGGGAGATCTGTAGTGGTGGGGTGGAGAGGTCTGTAGTGATGGGGAGTCCCACTCTCACTCTGCACTTGGCAGTGACAGGGGAGAGGACAGTGATCAGGGCTGACATTGAGGTGAGAGGTGTGTCGGCCTGCTGGGAGGGGTCAAGACTATGGGGCGGGGAGGGTATTGACACTGCAGGGGGGTGGAGGTTGGTTGGGTGGGGAGTGGGTTTGAGGCTATCCTGGACATGTCCGGGTGGTCAGCAGTCGGGGGGTGGGGTATCAGAGAGACAGCAGTCCAGGGTTGCTGTGCTGGCCATTGATTAAGCAGGCCAGTGATCAGGAGGCCGGCAGTGTGGAACTTCTGCGCATGTGCTGATCTCCGCTATGATAGATCAGCGCATGCACAATGGACCACTCAGCACTATGCTGCTGGCCTCTCCAGTGGGAATAAGCCCCTAATTTTTAATGATATTCACACTAGTGCACTCTGCAGTGCATGGAGTCCAGGAGATTCATTTTGAAAATCCTGCTGAAAAATAAGTGAGGGTTGTTCCAGTTTTCAATTTGATACTTAGGATTTTTTTAGGAGAATCCTGGCCCTGATTTTCCTCTCCTTCATTCGTTGTCACCATAGACTTAGAAGGATCATTGACATCATCTTACCACTCCTCTGGCTTTCTTCATCTCAATTTTATCCACTCATACAATTTTTCTTCTTCCTTTACTGTTCTTATCCTCAATTTCCCCTTCAATCATTGTCAGGTCAAGGCTGTCTGTTGGGTTTTAATTTCCAAAGTCCATACTTGATTATCTTTTTCTCTCTAACTGTGCTTAGCAACCATTTTTGTTCCTGAATTTCTTTTTCTCGAGCAATTCACTCACTTGTTTTTTTGTCCATTCCGCTGATTTCCCTGCCAGCCTCACCAAATTAGTCTTTATAATTTGATTGTAATACCGATTAGATATCAGAATACGATCTGGAATTACATAATTTAAATTTCCAGTGTATCTAATAAACTTGCCAGATCATAGAGTCGTTGAGTCATAGAGGTTTACCTTTATGGAAACAGGCCCTTTGGCCCAACTTGTCCATGCTGACCTTTTTTTTTAACCACTACGCTAGTCCCAATTGCCCACATTTGGCCTCTTTCCCTCTATACCCATCTTACCCATGTAACTGTCTAAACATTTTTTAAAAGGCAAAACTGTACCCACCTCTACTTCTAGCTCTGGCAGCTTGTTCCAGACACTCACCATACTCTGAGTGAAAAAATTGCCTCTCTGGACCCTTTTTTATCTCTCCCCCCTCACCTTAAACCTATGCCCTCTCATATTAGACTCCCCTACCTTTGGGAAATGATATTGACTATCAAACTGATATATGTTCCTCATTACTTTATATATCTCTATAAGATCACTGCTCAGTCACCTACACTCCAGAGAAAAAAGTCCCAGTCTATCCAGCCTCTCCTTATAACTCAATCCATCAAGTCCCAGTAGCATCCTAATAAATCTTTTCTGCAGTCTTTTTAGTTTAATAATACCCTTTCTATAATAGAGTTACCAGAAATGTACACAATATTCCAAGTGTGGCCTTACCAATGTCTTGTACAACTTCAACAAGACAACCCAACTCCTGTATTCAATGTTCTGACCAATGAAACCAAGCATGCTGAATACCTTCTTCACCATTCTGTCCACCTGTGACTCGACTTTCAAGGAACTACGAACCTGTACCCCCAGATCTCTTTGTCCTGTAGCTCTTCCCTCTCACATATTGAAACTGAATAAGCTTTAACATAAATAAATCTTACTGGGAGAGATGAATAACATTAGTATTTCATTTCCAGGACTGAAGGTAAAGCCAAACCGGGCTGATGGGTTGAGAAAGTCCTTCACTTGTTTGCAGTAAATAACCCGCCTGAAGTTAATTAGGGCAGATGCAGTCTTGCAGTATATCTTTCAGCTTCAATAAGCATCTGGAGTAGAGTTTTGGATGTTTTGCTTTCTCGGGAATCCCAAATCATAGAATGTGAATTATGTTCACCTTCCTGCCCAGAAAGAAACTTACAGGATTAAATTGATGTACTATGTGACAATGCTGATGATTGTATTTGTCATTGATGTCAATGAAAAATAAAATGAACTGATTCTTTCAGTTTCCCAATATATGTTCTTGGGGCTGAAGGCCATGCCTTCAGGTAAGGCTAGTACACCTATGGTATGTCAAATTGAATTTACACCTCTCTTTTCAGTCTTTTGTAAAAGACAATAATTTGTTGTATACAAAAAATGCAAGGAAGACTGCAAAATAACAAACAGGTAATTAAATAGCTCTTGGATGCTTGCTGTTAAAGCTGACTTCTAGAAGCAAGCATAGGAAAAAACAAATCAAGAAAGTCCCTATACACAGTGACATGGCAGACTTAGATATCAAATATTTAAAAGAGTGCACCCATGGCAAATACTTTGGTGCTGAGTTAATTTTCATTTCTAGTAGGTCAGTCACCCCAGTTTTCTCACTAGGCTCAAATATACATAGTCTAGATGGGAAAGCGAGGACCGGATATAATTGTCACCCCAGAGATTATTGTATGGGAAATTGATTATGTAGCTAGTTGTCTCCCAATGGAGGGTAAGGCCATTGGGAGACAATGATGTAGAAACAAACTAGCGTGTATAAAAATATTGTCTCTGAGTATGTATGTGTGTTGCTTTATTCAGGTAGATTTTTAAAGACCTCAAAGCTTCCAAGGAGCTAATGAGTCAATTAACGGGTGAGTAGGTTTGGTGAGTGAGTGAGTAAGTGAGTGAGTGAGTAAAGGGGTGGGTTGGTGGATGAGTTGAGTGTGAGTGAGTGAGTGAAACATAGAAACTAGAATCATGAATAGGCCATTTGGATAGATAGGCTGAGCGAGTGGACAAGGACCTGGCAGGTGGAGTACAATGTTAGCAAGTGTGAGGTTATCCACTTTGGTAGGAATAATAGTAGGAGGCATTACCATTTAAAGGGTGAAAAACTGCAGCATGCTACGGTGCAGAGGGACCTGGGGGTCCTTGTGCGTGAGTCGCAAAAACCCAGTTTGCAGGTGCAGCAGGTGGTCAGGAAGGCGAATGGGATGCTGGCCTTTATAGCAAGGGGGATAGAATATAAAAGCAGGGAGGTCTTGCTGCAACTGTACAGGGCACTGGTAAGGCCGCAGCTGGAGTACTGTGTGCAGTTTTGGTCGCCGCACTTGCGCAAGGATATTTTGGCCTTGGAGGGAGTGCAGAGGAGGTTCACTAGGCTGATACCGGAGATGAGGGGGTTGGACTATGAAGAGAGACTAAATAGACTGGGTCTGTACTCATTGGAGTTTAGAAGGATGAGGGGGGATCTTATAGAGATGTATAAGATAATGAGGGGGATGGATAGGGTAGAGGTAGAGAGATTCTTCCCGCTCAGAAAGGACAGCAGGACTAGAGGGCACAGCCTCAAGATAAGGGGGGGGCCAGTTTAGAACAGAGTTGAGGAGGAACTTCTTCGCTCAAAGGGTGGCGAATCTCTGGAATTCTCTGCCCGTTGAAGTGGTGGAGGCTACCTTGCTAAATATATTTAAGTCACAGATAGATAGGTTTTTGGTAGGCAAGGGAATTAAGGGTTATGGGGAGAAAGCGGGAAAGTGGAACTGAGCCACTTCAGATCAGCCATGATCTTATTGAATGGCGGAGCAGGCTCGAAGGGCTAGATGGCCTCCTCCTGCTCCTACTTCTTATGTTCTTATGGTCATTCATTTTGACCAAGGCTGGTCATCAAATTGAATATCCTGACCATACCACCACCCCCCCCCCACCCCCGCTTTCTCCCATATCCCTTGATCCATCCCTTTTGCCCCAAAAGCTGTATCTAATTTCTTCTTGAAATCAGACAACATTTTGGACTCAACTACATTCTATGGTAATGAATTCCACACATTCACTACCCTCTGGGTGAAGAAATTTCTCCTTACCTCACTTCTAAAAGGTTTTCCTTATCCTTAAACTATGACCTCTAGTTCTAGACTCCCCCACCATTCTGAACATTATTTCTGAATCTACCCTGTCAAACCCTGTTTGAATTTTAGAAGTAATTTTGTAATTTTATATGACTGAGGGAGTGACTGGGAATGGGTGAGTGGCTAAATGATTTGGGTCAGGGATAGCCAATTGGGTCAAATTGTCAGCTGAGGAGCTATCAAGCCAGAGGGCTAGTGCAGTGAGGGAGTTGGTCAGGTTGGGTTCAGTGTGTAGCTGGATTGGGAGCGTAGTTGGTTTGGGTCAGATTGTAGTCAGGTGGGGGTAGTCAGATTGGGGCGGGGGGGATGACTGAGGATGGGGGCAGCTTGGATGTGGGAACAGATGGGTGGGAAGGCTGGAAAGTTTGAGTTGGGAGGGAGGAATGGGGGTGGTGATGATTAGTCAATAAATTACACAATGATTAAACTGGCTAAGTATCCAGGTAAGTTCTGCACATTTGGATTTTGTTGTTCTGATCATCAGAAGATTCAAGGCAATGGCCCAGATTTGCTGGTCTCTGGGATGGTTTGCATCCAGAAGTACCTCAGAAGATGCGCAATGTGACCCCTTGAAAGTCCCAATGCAAGGTGACTGCAGGATTGCCTGTTACATTTCAACTTCTGATGGGCAATTCCTTTGATTCTAGGCCCCTCTGAAAATGTCTGAGTTAATGTCAGAAACTTCGGAGGTTGCTGACTTAATTACGCTGGGTCAAAATCCTTAGCTCCTTCCTGAACAGCACTGTGGGTGTATCTACACCACATGGATTGCAACAGTTAAAGAAGGCATTTCATCTCCATATTCTCAAGAGCAATTAGGGTTGAACAATAAATGCTGGCAGAGTCAGTGGTGCCCAAACCCCATAAATTGATTGTTAAAAAAGGTTAGACAGAAAAAAAAATACATATTTAGCTCCTGGGTAATTATATAACTGACACCCTCTCCAGCCCCATTGCCAATTGACCCATTATACAAGCCTATTGCCCTATCCAGTCGCCACTCTGCCACCTAACCACTTATCTCACACTCATTCACTAACACACTAAAAAACTATTTAAATATCTCAAAGTTATTCAGTGTGTTAGTGAACACAACTTACCAAAGTATGACAACTAATGCCCTGAAAAGGAGGCATAGCTTGGCTTTCCTCAACAATCCTACACCGAGGAAAAGGGTTCTGGGAATGAGTACATTCTGCATTTTTGAAATAAGCTGTTCTGAAGTTCAGGTGAGAAATCTGGAGCCCTGGGATTAGATAAAAATTAGGAGCAGAGTTTTTTTTTATTCCATCCTTAAATTTACAAAGCCTCTGCTCAGAATAGGCTGGACAAACCCAAATCCATCCTTTGCTGGCTCCAAGAAACAAATTCAAAATCCAATTGAATCCAATTCATGGATCCCACAAGAGAGACAAACATGATCCAAGCTGACAAGATAATGCATTGCTTCACATCTTGGGCTTGATCTGATGCTTGAACTTAGCCAAAAGGCTCAGAAGCAATTCGGAGCAGAGAAGCAATACAATGGAAAGATTTGGGTCAATATACTTACGTCCAATACTTGTAACTCACGGTAGGCTTGGAGCTTGGAATTAATAATGCAGAAAATCCACTCTTTTTTGCACTTAGATACTGTTTAAAAGAAAGATAATTGTTAGTAATGGGGTAATTATGTATGTTCTTACTTATAGATAGCAAGAGTTTTTATAAATATATAAAAAGGAAGAGGCTGGCTAGGGTGAACGTTGGTCCTTTAGAGGATGAGAAGGGGGACTTAGTGGTAGGGGATGGGGGAATGGCTGAGGTCTTGAATAACTTTTTTGTTTCGGGCTTCACGGAGGAGGACGTGAATAATTTGCCGGATGTTAGAGATGGAAAGGTGGTAGGACTGGAGGGTCTTAATGACATTACTGTTACTAGAGAGGTGGTGCTCGACAGACTGGAGGGGCTGATTGTGGACAAGTCGCCAGGACCGGATGGAATGCATCCGAGGGTTCTGAAAGAAATGGCGGAGGTGATAGTGGATGCCTTGGTGGTTATTTTCCAGACGTCGCTGGATTCCGGGGAACTGCCGGAAGATTGGAAAACGGCTAATGTTACGCCGTTGTTTAAGAAGGGTGCCAGGCAAAAGGCGGGGAATTATAGGCCTGTTAGTTTAATGTCTGTTGTAGGTAAAATGTTAGAATCCATCATCAAGGAGGAAATACCGAGGCATCTTGAGGGGAACTGCTTGATAGAGCAGATGCAGCACGGTTTCGTTAAAGGGAAGTCGTGTCTGACAAATTTACTGGAGTTCTATGAGGATGTGTCTAGGGCGGTGGATAGAGGAGAGCTGGTGGATGTGGTCTTTCTTGATTTTCAGAAGGCGTTTGACAAGGTACCTCACAAGAGGTTATTGCAGAAGGTCAGGGGGCATGGAGTTGGGGGTAGGGTGTTAGCGTGGATAGAGGACTGGTTGTCAAATAGGAGGCAGAGAGTGGGGGTCAATGGGTGCTATTCGGATTGGCGGATGGTGACTAGTGGAGTGCCCCAGGGGTCGGTGCTGGGGCCTCAGCTATTTACCATTTATATAGATGATCTGGAGGAGGGAACCGAGTGTAGGGTGTTGAAATTTGCTGATGACACCAAAATTGGTGGAAAGGCAAATTGTGCGGAGGGTGGGGAGAGTCTACAGAAGGATCTAGATAGGCTGGGCGAATGGGCCAGGAAATGGCAAATGGAATTTGATGTTGGCAAGTGCGAGGTGGTCCACTTTGGTAGGAATAATGGTAGGAAGGATTATTACTTACGTGGAGAAAAACTGCAGCAGGTGACGGTGCAGAGGGACCTCGGGGTCCTTGTGCATGAGTCGCAAAAACCCAGCTTGCAGGTGCAGCAGGTGGTCAGGAAGGCGAATGGGATGCCGGCCTTCATCGCGAGGGGGATTGAATATAAAAGTAGGGAGGTCTTGCTGCAGCTGTATAGGGCATTGGTGAGGCCGCAGCTGGAGTACTGTGTGCAGTTTTGGGCGCTGTACTTACGCAAGGATATTTTGGCCTTGGAGGGAGCGCAGAGGAGGTTTACTAGGCTGATACCGGAGTTGAGGGGGTTGAGCTATGAGGAGAGGCTGAATAAATTAGGCTTGTACTCGTTGGAGTTTAGAAGAATGAGGGGAGATCTCATTGAGACGTATAAGATGATGAATGGGATGGATAGGATAGAGGTGGAGAGACTCTTCCCACTCAGGAAGGATAGTAGGACTAGGGGGCACAGCCTCAAGATAAAGGGGGGGCGGTTTAGAACGGAGTTGAGGAGGAACTTCTTCACTCAAAGGGTGGTGAATCTCTGGAATTCTCTGCCCGTTGAAGTGGTGGAGGCTGCCTCGCTAAATATTTTTAAGACGCGGGTTGATGGGTTTTTGATAGGCAAGGGGATTAAGGGTTATGGGGAGAGGGCGGGAATGTGGAACTGAGCCACGACAGATCAGCCATGATCTTATTGAATGGCGGGGCAGACTCGAAGGGCTAGCTGGCCTACTCCTGCTCCTATTATATTCTTATGTTCTTATAATCTACTCTTTAGATTAAAAACGTTCACAAGACTGAATGCTAGGTCTCACAGAGTTTGTAAGCAGAAAATTGTTATGCAGTCATTTAACAGGAATATTTAGGACAAAACCTCCATGGTGTTGTTGAGAATTCAAATGAGTTACAGTTCCAAGCTTGATATTCAGGTTGATCAGGCCTAATTCAAATTTTAAAATATTTGTTCTAACACCAAACTTTTATCCTTTTTCTCACCCCCTCATTATGATTATTTGCATGTTTTATATTTTATATAATTCAATACTGATTTAATTATGTCCCACCTTTATGAGCAGAAATCCGTAACTGCTTTGATTTATCTGCACTTCCTAAATTCCTAATTGCTAGGCTGTGATCTTCTTCAGTCAGATGTTTATTTTAAATGAGGCTTTAGGTGGGTTTGAGGGTGAGGATGGCCAGTTAGTTCAATTGGCTAGACAGCTACTATGTGGTTTTGAACAGGGTGGCATAGTAGTTAGCACTGCTGCCTCACAGCATCAGGAACCTGGGTTCAATTCTGACCTTGGATGATTGTCGGTATAGAGTTTTCATATCCTCCCCGTGTCTGCATCGGTTTCCATTAGCTTCTCTGGTTTCCTTCCACAATCCAACGATGTGCAGGTGAGGTGGATTGGCCATGTTAAATTGCCCCTTACTGTCCCGAGGTGAGTAGGTTAGGGGGATTAGCCATGATAGATGCGTTGGGTTACAGGGATACGGTCTGGGTAAGATGCTCTGTTGGAGAGTCTGTATCGACTTGATGGGTCAAACGGCCTGCTTTTGCACTGTAAGAAATCCATAAATACCACTTGCACAGAGTTCAACCTTTCCTCGTGCTGAGATAGCTTGAGTCCTGCCTCAATGCCCTGTCCCTCAACAAATCACAGCATACATCGTTTGGCAACCTGCCAATAATCAAGGATGATACTTAGGCCAGAATTTTACATTGCTCAGCAGGCCTGCGTCCGACCTGGAAGTACATGAAATTGCGTGAGAAGACGTTGTTCATACATTATGGCATCATCACACACTGGTTCGATGTTTCAGTCAGTGGAAACGCACAGCAGTCAGAAGCACACCTGCTGGCAAACGGGTAATTTGGCTCATTAAGGGGCCAATTGAATGCAATTTTATGTTGCCCATTTGCTTTTATGGTTTATGGGAGGAGCCAATTGGTCAGACAGTTTTTTTGCAACTCTATTCAGGGCGGGATTAACTGCCCGGACTGAAATAAAATTAACAAAACTGTCTGGGGACTGAGATTTGTATTTGAATGTGCTGCCTAGGCACACTTTGCATCATTTCTCCATTGCAAATTCATTTTTTACAGGTCTGCAGTTCACTGAGTCATATCTGCAGTGACTGTGTCTCTTAGGGAACACATTAGAAGTGCCCTCCCTCTATCCACCATCCCTAGCAGGTCTGAGCCTTTCCCAGTAACATTTCACAGCCAGGAACATATTTTTCACCTGTTTCCAGGACTGGAAGTGTGTTTGCTCGACGGGCAAAAAATTCAGGCCCAGGTTGATGTCGTCTATATGGATTCCAGTAAGGCATTTGACAAAGTCCCTCATGGTAGGTTGGTAGAAAAGATTAAGGCTCATGGGATACGTGGCCAGGTATCTAGATGGGTGGAGAACTGGCTTGCTAAGAGGAGACAGAGAGTAGTAGTGGAGGGGTCCTTTTCTAGCTGGAGGTCTGTCACTAGTGGTGTGCCGCAGGGCTCAGTACTGGGACCTCTTCTCTTTGTAGTGTATATAAATGACTTGGAAGAGGGAGTAAGTGGTGTGATCAGCAAATTTGCTGATGACACCAAGATGGCTGGATTGGCAGGCAGAGAGGAGCAGGGTCTGGCAATAAAACGGGATATTGATAGGCTGGTATATTGGGCAGATATATGGCAAATGGAGTTTAATCCGGATAAATGTGAGGTGATGCATTTTGGCCGGAATAATGTAGGGGGGAGTCGTATGATAAAGGGTAAGCCCATAAGGAGTATAGAATCGCAGCGAGACCTGGAGGCGCAAGTGCACAAGTCTTTGAAGGTGGCAGTACAAGTGGAGAAGGTTGTGAAGAAAGCTTTATGGTATGTTAGCCTTTATAGGAAGGGGTATAGAGTATAAGAGCTGGAGTCTAATGTTGCAGTTGTATAGAACGTTGGTTAGGCCGCATTTAGAGTACTGCGTCCAGTTCTGGTCGCCTTACTACTGGAAGGACATGGAGACTCTGGAGAGAGTGCAGAGGAGGTTTACCAGGATGTTGCCTGGTATGGAAGGACCGGATTATGAGGAAAGATTGAACAAATTGGGGCTGCTTTCCCTTGAAAGACGGTGGCTGAGGGGGGATCTAATAGAGATATATAAGATTATGAAGGGTATAGATAGAGTAAACAGAGGTAAGCTATTTCCTATGTTAGACACACACAGTACGAGGGGCCATGGGCTTAAGGTGAGGGGGGAGAGGTACAACACAGATATTAGAGGGAGGTTTTTCACACAGAGGGTAGTGGGGGTATGGAATGCTCTGCCAAGTAAGGTGGTGGAGGCAAGCACACTAGAGTTGTTTAAGAGTAACTTAGACAGGCACATGAGTAGGTTAGAGATGGGTGGATATAGGAGATTGTTTTAAATAAAGTTCATTAGCATTGGGGCGTCCCTGGTAAGGTAAATGGGTATGGTATGATAATAATGTTTTTCCTCTTTTCATTCACAGGTTTTAAGTCAGTCCGCCTTGTTGTCCAATGAGGGGCGTACACGCGATGGGTCGTACTTGGGCTGCTCTTGATTTTTCGAGATTGGCCTAGTGCTTCATGTCGTTAGTGTGTGCCTAAACTGGACAAGATACTGGGCAACATGACAGCTCAGTGACTATCACTGTTTGCTGTGCAGACACATGGATTTGGGCCAGTGTCTGTGGGAGTTTGCACATTCTCCCCGTGCTTGCATGGGTTTTCTCCGGGTGCTCCGGTTTCCTCCCACACCCCAAAGATGTGCTATTAGGCTGATTGGAAGTAATAAATTGTCCCTAAATTAGTTTCCCTCAATGTGGATGGCCATAAAACAAGAGATAAGGGTCATGGGTGGAGGGGGGGACTGGTGGTGTTAAAATGGCGGTGCGGGCTCGTTGGGCCGAAGGGCCTGTTTCCCGGGCTGTTTTTGTTCTTTGTTCTTTGAAAAGGCGGTGGTTTTAAGACTTACTTTCTATTGATTGAACACAGGGAACTTCTAGTGTGTGTGTTCGTACTGAACCATTTATTACCCATGTCTCCTATTATTATTCCTTAATAAGCTGCTCAGAATTGCTATATAATTCTAATTACCTTAAGGTATTAATGTTTAAGAATCATGTACTTTATCGTATTGATTATTTAATTCTTGTTACTATTCTGCTAAGTGAAACATATCAGTAGAAATCATTACCATTTGCCAAGTTATGGTGGATGCTGTAAATCTGAAATAGAAGCAAGCAATGTTGGATAAACTCAACAGATCTGGCAGCATTTGCGGAGAGAGGAAAACAATTAATGTGTTGACTCTCTATGACTCTTCTGCTCTCTATATGCTCTCACTACTCTTCTGTTTGACCAATGATAATAGAACTTTCAACCACCACTTTTGAATTTTAGATTGTTTTGTTGGTCTCGTTATTCCCTCGCCTCCGTCTTGACAGAAGAATCTTCCGAAATTTCAATTTGAACTGTGTTACAGTCACATCTTTAGCTTCATCCCGATTCCATTCCAACATCTGCTGCTTTCCTTGCAAAGTAAGTATTGTATGAGCAGAACTCTATAAGTAGAACTTGTCTTTTCGCTTACCTTTAGCAGCAGTTTCACTTTTGGAAGTGTGATCATTTATTTTGCTGCTTTCCTAAGGGACAAGGCTGAAGCAGATCTATATAATATCCAGTGTAAAATTTTTTTTGTCCAAAGGTGGAATCTGAAATTGTTGCCTGGGATAACATTAGTTAGGTGAATCTGCTGACACTGAACTTTGTATTGTCTCCAAATTGGTCCCAAAATTAATCTTACCCCAGATGTGGGAATTTCTTGTTTTTCTTAGTATATAGAATCTTTTTTTAATATTGTGCTTGAGCAATACTACTCCAATGGGAGATTTCCCATTTTAGCATTAGATAGTTTGTCGTCAAGCAAAGAACAATTAAATTGAGTAAATCTTTCTCTAAGGAGATATGCAATTAGCCACATGGTCAACTGATAATCTCTGGGATGATAATTAGATCAGGACCTTGCTTTCCCATCTATATTTTGGCCAAGTGAGACACCTTAGGTGACTCATGTACTAGAAATGAAAATTAACTCAACATTAAAGTATTCACCATGGGTGTACTCTTTTAAATACTTGATATGCTTCATATCTAAATGTGCTTACATATCACTTCATCTAAAAATTATGAATACAATGGAAACGTCTTTTTGGGGACATTAAAATATTAAGCACAATGCTCTTTTCATCTAATTCTAAGAAGCTAATGCCATTGAAATTAAATGTACTGGAGCTCGTTGCAATCAATCCATTCTGTACGTTCTAAAATGTATTAACCTGTCTTCCATGGTAGTTTTGCATTGATGGAAAGAAGATATGAAACTAAGTGACTGACTTTCAATGTAACTTTATTTGCACGGTAATGGATTTTACACTTTATCTAATCAGATCAAATTAAAAGGGCTCATTGTATCTGGTTAACTCTGTACTGAGGAGATTTTGATGGTTCAGAATCTGCCAGAGATGAACAGAAGTTTGTGATCTCAGTAATGTACCAGAGATCTCCCCTCCCCCATGAATTGAAAATTGACACAGATGCCTGGTGATTTAGCCTCACACACTGGCTCAACTGCCCGTTATCTTTAAGAACTTGCCAACCTGGAAGTGCCACCCTGAACTGCTGGCAGTGTAGGGGTAGGCTGTCGTTGGAGCCCAGTGGAGGAGGGGGGTTTCTAGTTATGCCTGGCAGTGGTGGGGGGGTTTGGACGAGAGTGAAGGAGAAATTTGCAGGCATGTGAAAGGAGGGGCAGGGACAGTGATTAGTGTGGGCGGTATTTGTAGACACATTAGTGGTGGGGGGGGGGGGGGGGGAGGGGGGCAGGAGTGGACAGCGATGGGGGAGAGAATTTCAGCAATAATTCCGTGGTGGTTGAGGGAGAGAGTGGTGGCGATATTTGTGCCTGGGATGGGGTAGTTCCCATTTTCTCCATGCTGGGATGCAGGGGCAGAGGATGTTTCATTCAGTATTAATTAGGACGCCCTTTAAAGATGGTGGCCCAAGCTCTGTGGAGTCGCCTATGCCAGATCTATCAGGCCCCTCCCCACCAGTGTGATGGTGTTAGTCCCTCCCAGTCATTATTTTTCTCACTCCAAGAGGCTCATGTCCTGGAAAAAACTAGTGTGTGCAACTGGTGAGCTACATGTCAGTTTTCAGTCCAAGCCCCTCACTTTGCAAAAAATACGGTGAGATGCCGCATAGCGTATTTCCTCAAACAGAAATGAGTGCTTCTAAAGATGTGCAGGTTAGATGAATTGGTCATGCGAGATTGCCTTTTAGTATGCCAGGGGGGTTAGCAAGATAAATACGTGAGGCTGCAGGGATGGGGCTTGTGTGGGATTGCTGTTGGTGCAGGTTCAATGGGCCAAATGGCCTTCTTCTGCATTGTAGGGATTCTTACAAGCAGAAACAAAAGCGTATCTATAATGCACCAACTCAGTCTGAATAATGCCAATAACTGAAGTTTATTTTTGCCTTTGAGAGATTAAGCAATTAATCTGTGCCAGCAGCAAGTTTGTATGAGCACAAAACTCAATAATTGGCATGCATTGCAGAAGGAAATATGGTCCCAAATTTAAATTTTTGCATGTAACGGCATTATACCAAAAGCTATTTCTTTTCTGATCATTTTCTCTAGTTTATTTTGATCAAATAGACATTGTTTAATTCAAAGCAAAACACTAGTACTAAATTACAGTATATTGTTCAACTTTGATTGTCAATTGCCAATTAAACACAATAAATTACTTTTCAATATTGTGCAAGACATGGCAATGTTTCAGTAACATCAATGCAGAACTGCAGGCAAGCATTATAAATCTAACAAGTTACACAATCACAGATCGAGAGGTTACCAAGTCCAAGAAAGAGAACACAGGACACTTGGAAATAAAAATCACTGCCTCCAAGATTCTGAACATTAAAAATTGTGTTCTTTTAAATACACAAATTCTTCAAATGTTGAAATAAAAACTTGAAATGGTTGGTGCAGTACATTCAAATATTGCCTCCCAGAAGGAAAACAATTCAGACACATTGAAGCCTTAACTAACACTAATTGGTGTTTGAACTGAAGTGGTTTGAACTGGATTTTACTGTAAGCAACTAATGAACTGGATTTCTACTGGATTCATTGAGAATCTAGGAAGGGGGATCAAGATTCCGACTAGTCACTTTATGGGCACTTGTACTTCCCAGGGCTTCGTGGAGGGTGCTAATAGAGGCCACAGATGGGGGGAGGCCCAAATGGGAGAATGGGGAAAGGAAAGAGGAAGAGTAGTAGCTCTGACAATGTGGAATGTATATGGCTAAAGTGAGAAACACAAAGGGGCAAAAAATGTTAGAAGAGGTTGTACATAGACACCTAAACTGTACTGTTGATGTTGGAGCAGCATTAAACCAGAAATTAGTGACGTAGGTGATAAAAGAACATTTGTAATTATGAGTGACTTTAATCTGCATGTAGATGGGACAAATCAAATCAGTCTTAATAATATTGAGGAGGATTTCCTGCTGTACATGGAGGATGGTTTTTTTCTGGACCAATATATTGAGAAACTAACTAGAAAACAGGCCAGCCTGGACTGGGTGTTGTGTAAGGAGAAAGGAAGAATTGGCAATCTAGTTGTGCAATGCCCCTTGGGAATGAGTGACAATAATATGACAGAATTTTTCATCATATGGAGAGTTGTGGTTTATTTAAGGGGTGATTCTCCTAGCCTGCTGCACTGCTCTAGCAATGTAACGGGCTGAGAAGCATCAGTGGAGCTGGGCACCATGACCTCCGTGCATTTCCAGCTCCAAGATTTTTGGAGTATTTAAATATTTAAATTATGATTAGCATTTCATTAGCTGAAACCTGAATCTTCTGGGCTGGTAGCATCATCCTCAATTTCACCTCCCCCCCCAACCCCCCCATTTCCCCACCTCGCTAGCAGTGCTTCACTTCAGTGGGATTTACAATAGTTCCCCATGAAGAGGGAATGGGTGGCTGACCCCACTGAAGGGAATAGAGGCCATTGAAACCCCCCAAGGAGGTTGGGGGTAATGGGGGTTTGTCCCCTTTGCAGTGCCAGCCTGGCACCCAGCACTTCCCCAGGGACAAGCTGGCAATGCCCAATGCGCATCGGCAGTGCCAAGAGGGCATGGCAAGAGTGGGTGGGGACTATTGGGGACTGGGCCTATGGGGGAGCAATTGATGGGGGTTCCTGCTGCCAGTCTGCATTGGGATTGGTGGCAGAGGGAGGAAAGGGGGTGATTGAGACTGGCCATCTGGATGGGGGTCAAGAGTCTTGACTGCCAGGGGGTGGGAGTTTGGGACTGCTGGAGATGGGAGCAATCAGGGCTGGCTGGGGGCAGGGGAGACATTTGGGCTTGCCTGGAGAGGTCTGGGAGGCCAGTGATTTGGGGGGTGGAGGGGGGTATTGGATTGGCAGCAATGTGGTATCCCGGGACTGGCCAGCAACCAAGTTGCCAAGTGGTCAGGAAGCCAGCAATGCGGGGCCACTGTGCATGCACTGATCTCAGTGGTCAGCACATGCGCAATAGTCCGCTCAGGGCTATGCCCCCTGATTTTCAGAGTAAATCATGGTAGGACACTCTACAATGCTCAGAGTGTAGGAGATTATTCTGAAAACCACACTAAAAAAATTGGTGAGAGTTACTCCAGTTTTTGGCACTTAGAATTTTTTTGGGAGAATTGCCTCCTTAGACTTCCAGAAGAATTTCGACAAGGTCTCACACTGCAGACTACTATGTAAAGTTAAAGCGCATGAGATTGCAGGTAGCAGCTTGAGATGGATCAAAAGCTGGTTAGCAGAAAGGAAGCAAAATATTGGAATAATTGTTTTTTACCAATTGGCAGGCGGTGACTAGTGAGGTATCACAGGGATCTGTGCTAGGACTCCAAATGTTCACATTATGTATTCGTGATTTGTTAGAGGGAGCTAAATATATTGTCACCAAATTTGCAGATGATACAAATTTGGATGGGAGGGTGAGCTGTGATAAGGGTGCAGAGGTGCTTCAGTGTGATTTGGACAGACTGAGTGTGTGGGCTTCTGCATGGCAGATGCTGCATAACATGGATAAATGTGAGGTTATCCACTTTGGGAGCAAAAATAGGTGTAAATTGAGAGAGGTGGATACTTAATGAGACCTCGGTTGTCCTGGTGCATCAGTCGCTGAAAGTAAATGCACAGGTACAGCAGGCAGTAAAGGGCAAATGATATTTTGGCCCTCATTGCCAGAGGTGTTGAGTATGAGAATAGGGATGTTTTACTGCAATTGTATAGGGCTTTGTTGAGTCCAAACCTAAAGTATTGTGTGCAGTTTTGGTGTCCTTATCTGAGGAACGAAGTTTGTGCCATGTGGGTGAATACAGCTTACCAGGCTGATTCTTGGGATGACAGGTCACTCGTTTGAGGAGAGACTAAGTCAGTTAGGATTATATTCATTGGAGTTTGGAAGAGTGAGAGGGGATCTCACAGAAACTTATAGAATTCTAACAGAATTAGACAGAGTAGATTCAGAAAGAATATTCCCGATGGTGGGGAGTACAGAACTCCGGGTCATAGTTTGAGGATAACGAGTCAACCTTTTAGAACTGAGGTGAGGAGAAATTTCTTCACCCAGAGAGTGGTGAATGTGTGGACTTCACTGCCACAGAAAGTAGTTGAGGCCCAAGCATTGTGTGATTTCAAGAAGGAATTAGATACAGCTCTTGGGGCTAAAGGAATCAAGGGATATGGGGCGAAAGGGGGATCAGAATATTGATTTTGATTATCAGCCATGATCAAAATGAATAGCAGAGCAGGCTGGAAGGGCCAAATGGCTTACTCCTGCTTCTAGTTTCTATAAAAACCGACTGTAAACATTTTTATAGGCAGGTGAAGGATAAAAATATTGGCTTACAATCAGGAAAGGGGAATTTATAATGGTGAACAAACAAATGGCAAGCAGTGAATAGTGGGGTACCACAGGGATCAGTTTTAGGACTCCAGCTATTCACTATATACATTATTGAATTAGATTAGGGAACAAAAATTTGCAGATGACACAAAGCTGGGTGGGAAGATGAGCTGTGAGGAGGATGCAGAGATACTTCAGTGTGATTTGAACAAGTTGAGTAAGTGGGCAAATGCATGGCAGTTGTGGATAAATGTGAGGTTATTGACTTTGGTAGCAAAAACAGGAAGACAGGTTATATTATCTGAATGGCTATAAATTAAGAGAGGGGAATGTGCAATGAGACCTGGTTGTTTTCATATACCAGTTGCTGATGGTAAGAAGGTAAATGGCATGCTCACCTTCATAGTGAGAGGATTCGAGTGCAGGATGACTTCATGCAATTATACAGAACTTTGGTGAAGCCACACTTGGAATATTGTGTGCAGTTTTGGTCTTCTTATCTGAGCAAGGATGTTCTTGCTCTAGAGGAAGTGCAGAGAAGATTTAACAGATTGATTACTGAGATGGAAAGATTGAGATATGAGGATTAAGTTGGTTAGGATTATATTCGTTGTAGCTCGAAAGAATGGGGGGGTGGTCTCATGGAAACCTATAAAATTCAAACAAGACTAGACAGATCTGATGCAGGAAGAATGTTCCCAATAGTGAGATTGTCCAGAACCATTGGCCATCGTCTAAGAATTCAGGGTAAACTAATTAGGATTGAAATGAAGAGAAATTCCTTCACTCAGGGAGTGATAAGCCTATGAAATTTGTTACCACAGCAAGCAGTTGAGGCCAAAATATTGTACGTTTTCAAGAAGAAAATAAATATAGCACTTGGGGTGAAGGGGATCAAAAGATATAGGGGAGAAGCAAGATTAACCTATTGAGCTGGATGATCAGCCATGATCATAATGAATGGTAGAGGATGCTCAAAGGGCTGAATGGCCTCCTCCTGCTCTTTTCAATGTTTCTATGTGTTTCTATTGACAATCTCCAAAACAGGAAACATTCTCCCTTCATCCACTCTATCAAAGCATTTCATACTTTGAAAGATCACAACTAGATCAGCCATCGGCGTTTTTTCAGGAGAGAATGGTGCTGTAAAAGAAAATTGATTCTAGATCAGTTGATGATTCAAAAGCTTAGATTGACAAATATTAATATTTATAATACTAAGGGATTTTATAAGGAAACTGGACTTAGCCATAGAGAGAACCTGGAGTCGAGCAGACCAGTCATATCTTGTTGTATACATATTATTCTTCTCTTGGCAATAAAACCTCTTATTGTTAAAGCCACACAGATTTGCCCTCTATCTATTACATCGGTGATAAGGCAAAACATCGAAATCATTGGGAGGGGGAGGTGACTTGAGCATCAAGAATATGAAGAAGTAAGAAGAAGTGTGGTACTTACTTCATACAATCAGGACAATCAAGTCATTGGAACTCTAAATGGGCAGCTGGGGACAATATATAAAAAGGCAGTGTTATTTCTTTGTAGCAAAGAAAATAACAGCTAAAAGAAAAGGAAAGGGTTATTTTGCTTCTTGCCTATACTGCACAGACTTACAGTTTAGTGAGAACATTAACATTCCCAGATGCTTGGGACACTTTGATTAGATTGTAGGGCTGATCAACAATCGATTTAACCCCATCCTTCAATCATTATGCTGGCGGAGACCAAAATCACCTTAGAAAAAGCTAGGGAGCTGGCCCCAGGTGACTGAATGTGCAGAGTAGGGAGTAACAGAGCTACAATATTTACAAGGTATGCTAAACAAAGTAAATCATTTGTGATGGGAGACAGCTGTGGTGTAAAACAGCCCAGGAGTGGGCACAACAGTGCCAGAAGAGTCGGCAGAAGAGGTTATACAGTGAGGACTGAAGTGTGATTTTGATATGGGGAAGAACATTCACAAGAAGTTTGTTGATACTATCTCTGCTTCAAGTGTAACAAGAAAGGTCGCTTAAAGGCATGGTGCAGAGTAAAGCAATCAATACGGTCTGTGCAAAAGCAGATAAAATGACTATTAGTTTAACTCCCTTAAACAATTTCGGTGAGGAACCCAGCAAGGAATCTGAAACGTTCACCTTAAATCAGGTCCATTCAAGCAAAGTATGCCGAAAAGAGAACTTTGCTGGTGAATGGATTAGTGCTCAAAATGCAAGTTGATACAGGGGCGGCGGCCATAGTCAATAGAGTTCCAGGCATTTTGTCATCTTCAGAAAGGACCCCAACCATTAAGACTAAGTGAATCAGGTGCTGTTTATTCCACATATACCAGAGAGATATTGAAGACTTTGTGTACAGCAACAGTGACATATCAGAATCAGACTGTGAAGCTGCCAGTCTTGGCCATCAAGGGTTACAGACCTTGTTTAATGGGGTGTGATTGGTTAAAGCAAATATGGCTAAGCTAGTTGTAATTTTTAAATTGGAGGGTTGGAGGATTCCGGGAGCTAATGTATAAATATTCCAAGGTCTTCGAAGATGAATTAGGATGTATATGGGGAGCTAAAGCTAAAATCAGGAAGCAATGCCTATGTTTTTGGGGCCTGCCCTTCATCAGAAGGTGGAAATTGAGCTCAAGAGACTGGAAGATTTAGGTATGATAAAGCCCGTACAAATGACTGCATAGATGGCAGCCAAGGTTTCCTTGTCAGCAACAACACCACCAGTTCTTCAAGAGATTATACTGACATTGTATTTGATAAAGACCTTGTCAGGCACATAGAGTTGTGGACAGAAAGTGATCCTGTATTGGCGAAAGAGCAATCACACAAGTAATCTATTAGACCTTGTCATATATATATATATTTCTTCTGCTGGTTATAAAGCCTTTTATTGTTAAAGCCAAATCAAGTTGCCCTCAATCTATTACAATAATGCAGCAGGTTTGAAGGATCAAATGATCTATGCTCCTATTCTTATTTTCATAGGCAGGTTTAAACCATTTTTGGTTTAAGTTATTTGAAAAAGTACCAAGAAACTGACTGTTATGCCTCACTATAACTAACGATTCTGGACTTCTTTTCAAATAAATTTTCAGTCATTTAAAATTACATTGCTTACAGGTGGTGCATTGACATTGCAATTAAAAATGTTTACTTTTTTGTGATAAACCGTTTTTCAGCTGCATTCATCAAACTGCACCTGGTTACCGCTCTTAAATATATCAAGGAATATTTTTGAAGCATATTTTTGAAATTACATTTTAAGTTTGCACTGATTGCACTGATTCAAGGCAGGTTTTGTCTTCAGTGATACACAAATGATTTTGAGCACATGTTCGAGAAAAATAACGCACTTATAATTTACCAACACTTGAGACATAAGAAATAGGAAATAGGAAATAGGAGAACATAAGAAATAGGAGCAGGAGTAGGCCATCCAGCCCTTCGAGCCTGCCCCGCCATTCAATAAGATCATGGCTGATCTGTCGCCGCTCAGTTCCACTTTCCCGCCCTCTCCCCATAACCCTTAATCCCCTCTCCTATCAAAAACCCACCAACCCGCGTCTTAAAAATATTTAGCGAGGCAGCCTCCACCACTTCAACGGGCAGAGAATTCCAGAGATTCACCACCCTTTGACTGAAGAAGTTCCTCCTCAACTCCGTTCTAAACCGCCCCCCTTTTATCTTGAGGCTGTGCCCCCTAGTCCTACTGTCTTTTTTGAGTGGGAAGAGTCTTTCCACCTCTATCCTATCCATCCCATTCATCATCTTATACGTCTCAATGAGATCTCCCCTCATTCTTCTAAACTCTAACGAGTACAAGCCCAGTTTATTCAGCCTCTCCTCATAGCTCAACCCCCTCAACTCCGGTATCAGCCTAGTAAACCTCCTCTGCACTCCCTCCAAGGCCAAAATATCTTTGCGCAGGTGCGGCACCCAAAAATGCACACAGTACTCCAGTTGCGGCCTCACCAATGCCCTATACAGCTGCAGCAAGACCTCCCTACTTTTATATTCAATCCCCCTCGCTATGAAGGCCAGCATCCCATTCGCCTTCCTGACCACCTGTTGCACCTGCAAGCTGGGTTTTTGCGACTCATGCACAAGGACCCCGAGGTCCCTCTGCACCGTCGCCTGCTGCAGTTTTTCGCCCCGTAAGTAATAGTCCTTCCTACCATTCTTCCTACCAAAGTGGACCACCTCACACTTGCCAACATTAAATTCCATTTGCCATTTCCTGGCCCATTCGCCCAGCCTATCTAGATCCTTCTGCAGACTCTCCACACCCTCCGCACAATTTGCCGTTCCCCCAATCTTGGTGTCATCAGCAAATTTCGACACCATACACTCGGTTCCCTCCTCCAGATCATCTATATAAATGGTAAAAAGCTGAGGCCCCAGCACCGACCCCTGGGGCACTCCACTAGTCACCATCCGCCAATCCGAATAGCACCCGTTGACCCCCACTCTCTGCCTCCTATTTGACAACCAATCCTCTATCCACGCTAACAATAATAATAACATAATAACACGCTAAGACAAGTGGCTGAGCACAAAATACAGTTTATTGCATGTGTAAATTTGGAAGCACCTCCAATATAACAGGACATAAGTGAAAAAAAAAGCACATTACCCCAACAATGAACATTTCAGAATTATCAGTGTAATGAAAGAAACACATCTAACTTTGTGGATATTCAATTGAATGCACCATAACTAGAACCGTCCACTCAACAATTCTCTCCTAGTTTCCTGAGTTTGCAAACATCACTCTACAACAAATCCATGGATACAAGCTGATTGAAACCATCCATGCGGCACCTCACTTACCACTTCCTAATGCCTTGTTCAACGCAACTGCTGCCAGCTTTCCATCTCTGTGGCCCATATAGAGCAATATTCCTGAGCAAGACCTGCCAGCAAGCACCTTCGGATCAAATAACGGTGAACACAGAAGTCACTAACAAGTTTCTTCTGACAAACCTCACCAGACCTCACCTGTCGAATGGCAGGCTTGGAAGTACCAGGGCGAGAGCGGTCCTTGCTAACAGGTTCAGGATAGGCCAAAGCCCCTCTTCAGCTGACCTCTATCACTGGGGCTTCAGTACAAACCTCTTATGCACTTGTCGCAAGAACAAAACAAAGCTGCACAGTGCTGGGGACCAAATGGCAGAATAATCACTGTAAACGCGACAAATGAGAAGGTCATCCCTTGACCCAGGGAATTTGCATTTGCTAAATTAATCACTGGATTTTACAACTTACATAGGGACTAACCATTTCATTTCTCTTCATAATTTTTATTATTTACTCAGCTATATATTTTAGAAAGTATTTGACAAAATGCCATAAAGGAGGCTTGGAAAGAAAATGGAAACTCACGGAATTAAGAGGCATGTTTTAAAGTTTACTTATTTGTGTCACAAGCAGGCTTACATTAACACTGCGGTGAAGTTACTGTGAAAATCACCTAGTCGCCACACTCTGGTGCCTGTTCGGCCACACTGAAGGAGAATTTAGCGTGGCCAATGCACCTAACCAGCATGTCTTTGAGATTGTGGGAGGAAACAGGAGCACCCGGAGGAAACCCACATGGACACAGGAAGCACGTTCATACTCCATGCTTACAGTGACCCAATCCAGGAATTGAACCTGGGTTCTTGGTACTGTAAGGCAGTAGTGCTAACCAATGTACCACCGTACCACCCCATGTATCTGTGTGGCTGCAAATGGCTGGATGCAAAGGATGACAGTGGACGGATGATTTTTTTTAGATTAGGAGGTGGTTTGCAGTGGTGTTTCCATAGTCAAGTTTGGATCCATTATTATTTTTCTTTTCTAAGAGCAAATTGGAGTCAGCTACAGAGAGCAGCATTAAAGAGTTGCTTTTATCTAGAATGTTCTATCTGAATGTGCGATAAAAGAATTTGAAAAGAGAATTGAAGAGGTGTTTGCAGATATGGCACTTATAAGGTACAACAGAAATGCAGGACCAAGCAAGTCTGCTCTTTCAAAGAGCCAGCATAGGCGTGATGGGTCAAATGGCCTCCTTCATAGAACATAGAACACTACAGCACAAACAGGCCCTTCGGCCCACGGGTTGCGCCGATCACATCAACACCTACCAATCTACAGACCTATCTATAACCCTCAATCTCATTAAACCCCATATACTCATCCAGAAGTCTTTTAAAAGACCCCAGCGAGTTCGCCTCCACCACCACTGACGGCAGCCGATTCCATTCACTCACCACCCTCTGAGTGAAAAACTTACCCCTAACATCACTTCTGAACTTCCCTCCTTGCACCTTAAATCTGTGTCCTCTCGTAGCAACCATTTCAACCCGGGGAAATAGCCTCCGAGAGTCCACCCTATCTATTCCTCTCAACATTTTGTAAACTTCTATCAGGTCGCCTCTCAACCTTCGTCTCTCCAGGGAAAAGAGTCCCAGCTCCCTCAACCTAACTTCATAAGGCATGCCTCCCAGTCCAGGCAACATCCTTGTAAATCTCCTCTGTACCCTCTCAATAGCTTCTACATCTTTCCTATAGTGAGGCGACCAGAACTGCGCACAATACTCTAAATGAGGCCTGACAAGGGTCTTATAAAGTTGCAGCATTACCTCCCGACTCCTAAACTCAATCCCTCGATTAATGAAGGCCAGTACACCATACGCCTTCTTGACCACCTCCTCCACCTGCGAGGCCGATTTAAGAGTCCTGTGGACCCGAACCCCTAGATCCTTCTGCTCTTCAACACTACTAAGACTTCTGCCCTTGATAGTGTACTCGTTCATCTCGTTGGTTCTGCCAAAATGGACGACTACACATTTATCCGCGTTGAAGTCCATCTGCCACTTCTCCGCCCAGTCCTGCATCCTATCTATGTCCTGCTGCAACTTTTGCCATCCTTCCAGACCATCCACAACACCACCGACCTTAGTGTCATCAGCGAACTTACTTACCCATCCCTCCACTTCCTCATCCAGGTCATTTATGAAAATGACAAACAACAAGGGTCCCAGAACAGATCCTTGAGGCACTCCGCTGGTGACTGACCTCCATTCAGAAAAAGCCCCATCCACAACCACTCTCTGCCTTCAGCAGGCAAGCCAATTCTGGATCCACAAGGCCAAAGGCCCTTGGATCCCATGCCCTCTCACCTTCTCAAGAAGTCTTGCATGGGGGACCTTATCAAACGCCTTGCTGAAGTCCATGTACACTACGTCCACGGCACTTCCTTCGTCAATGTGTTCAGTCACATTATCGAAGAACTCAACTAGGCTTGTAAGGCACGACCTGCCCTTGACAAATCCATGCTGACTATTCCTGATCATGTCAAACCTCTCCAAATGTTCGTAAATCTTGTCCCTCAGAAGCCTCTCCATCAGCTTACCAACTACTGAGGTCAGACTCACCGGTCGGTAATTTCCCGGGCTATCTCTGTTCCCTTTCTTGAAAATAGGAACTACATCCGCAATCCTCCAATCCTCCGGAACCTCTCCCGTCTCCATTGACGACGCAAAGATCATCGCCAGGGGCTCTGCAATCTCTTCCCTCGCCTCCCACAGTATCCTGGGGTACATCCCATCTGGTCCAGGCGACTTATCTACCTTGATAGAATTCAAAAGTTCCAACACATCCTCCTCCTTAATATTCATGTACTCAATCTTTTCCATCTGCTGCAAATCCATAACAAAATCTCCCAGATCAGCTTCCACTGTGAATACTGAGGCGAAGTACTCGTTAAGCACCTCTGCCATTTCTTCTGGTTCCACACAAACCTTTCCCCCCTCACCTTTTATAGGTCCTATCCCTTCTCTTCTTATCCTTTTACCTTTCACATATTTATAGAAGGCCTTGGGATTCTCCTTAATCTTACCCGCCAAGGTCTTCTCATGACCCCTTCTGGCTCTCCTAATTTCCCTTTTAAGTTCCTTCCTACAGTTCTTATACTCCTCAAGATCTTTAACCTCTCCTAATTCCCTGAACCTCTTATACACCTTCCCTTTCCTCCTGACTAGGTTCAACACAGCCTTTGTGCACCACGGTTCCCGCGACCTACCAAAACCCCCTTGTCTCATCGGAACGTTGTCATTCAGAGCTCCAGACACACATTCCTTGAATATCTGCCACCTTCCTTTGGTACTTTTCCCTAAGAACGCCTCCTTCCAGTTTATTTGTCCAAGTATCTTCCTGACTTCTTCGTATCTCCCCTTACCCCAGACAAACACCTTCCTAGCCTGCCTGATCCTATCTCTAAGTTTCTATGGTTCCATTTTGTTAGCTTACAATTATAAATTTACCTGAGTCAGTGAGAGAAGTAATCAGAAAGCTTCACAGCACATAAGAATCAAAGAATATTTCCATGTGGAAGGAGTTGGCCCATCATTCTTTGTCTATTAGACCTACTAAAAGTCCTATTCCCTTCCCCTTTCATTATCACCTTTTACATTTATCTTTTCCAAGTGTTTTTCTACTTCCAATTTAAAACAAAACATTGCTTTCAATCTTATTTCTGGTATGAAGTTCTGTGTCCCATAGCTGATTTTCAGAGAAAATGGTCTCTCTTTTTTCTGCAGATAATGATTTTATTTTAATTTACTTCAGTTACTAATTGAAAATAATACTCACCTTTTCATCTTATAATGCGAGCATCTAAATGTTTCCTCCGAAAATGTTCATTTTGCATAAAAATAGGCATAATTTCTCTTCGTAAGCCTCTAATCTATTGTCATAGTGAAATGTTTTCATATCTTCTCCAATGCCTTGTCATCATTTCCAGCATTAAACAGTTGCTTTTATCTAGAATACTCTATCTGAAGGTGCGATGAAAGAATTTTAAAAGAGAATTAGAGAGATGTTTGCAGATGACACTTTTCAGGTGTGACAAAAAAGTAGGACTAAGCAAGTCTGCTCTTTCAAAGAGGCAGCATAGGCATGATGGGTCAAATGGCCTCCCTTACTGTGCAACTAGTTCTTCAGTGCCTTTTGTGAAATTTAATAAGTATTAAGGCCTCATTCAACTGAGTGTGACATCAAGGAGCCCTAGCAAAACCGAAATCAATAGGTTTTGGGGGCAAACTCTCTGCTGTCTCCATAGGCAGATAGTTGTGGCTGTGGAGGGTCAGTCACCTCAGCTCCAGGACATATTTGCAGGAGTCCCTCTGGGTAGTGTCCTAGTGCTCAACCATCTTTTGCTGCTTCATCAATGACTTTCCCTCCATCATAAGGTTAGAAGTGGGAATTTTTGCCAATGATTGCACAATGTTCACGACTCTTCAGATAGAGAAGCAGTCCATGTTCAAACTCAACAAGATCTAGACAATACCCAGGCTTTGGCTGACAAGTGGCAAGTAACATTCGTCCCACACAAATGACAAGCAATAACCATCACCACAACACAAAAACAGGAGATGCTGGAAAAAGAGTTGTCTAGACTCGAAACATTGGCTCTATTCTTTTTCTACAGGTGCTGTCAGTCCTGCAGAGATTTTCCAGCATTTTCTGTTTCTCTAGCTGTTCACCCATTGCCTGTCCCTAGGGTATCGAAGTAAATCACTACTGCACAAACAATTTCCTTTAACCTCCCTCTCAATCATGCCTCTTCAACTCGTGGTATTGTCAAATCCTTTCTCTGAGCATTTTTAAACATGAGCCCAGGACAATCCTACAGCCTAAGGGTATATTCAATTTTTTCAATACAGAGTGTCCCTTTGAAATATATTTGATATCGATAAAATGCCTGTGTTTGAGAGAAACTATTAGACTTAGCATCATAACTTTATCAAAGGTAAGAAATTCACTTTCTGTGTGATGTTTAGACAATGGCAGAAACAACAGGTGGAATTTACTGCCCTCTCCAGGGTGAGTTTGGCTATGAGGAGCATTGAATCACATAGGGAGGTGTCAATGAAAACCCATTGCCTTCTTAGCTTCTATCCTGATTAATTCTGGGGCTGGCCACAGGGAGGTCGGGGGTGTAGTTGGATGATTGGGGTGGGGTCAGGTGGTCAGAGAGCTGGAAAGTGGAGGGATGGTGATGGAGTGGGTGCTCCATTGGAGAGTTGAGAGCATTAATACCTTAGTTATCCAGGGATTAGAACTAATTTTAATACTTTTAACATTTATTGGGCAACTGTAAAGTAAATAAGAACCATCCCTGGGCAGAACCTTACGGCCATTCACACCAGTGGGATTTTCTTGTCCTGCTGCAGTGAATGGAGATTTGGCTGGACACCAAATTCTTCATTCTTTCTGCAGAATCAGTAGGGCATGAACAACTAGTAAGATCATGCCCTCTAACATTAAATCAGAGTTTTGGAGGTTTCTAGATGTAAGGTAATTGTCCGAAGAAGTTCCCATGCATTCCTTGCAGGGGGCTTTCAAGGGGTTTCCAGTGTTTCTCCTGGGATACCCCAGGTATGGCTGTCTGGGCAATGGAAGATCTGGGGCAATATGTTTAGGAAGAGGCAGCATGATTTTATGAAAGGGAAAGTATTTGAACGATAAGTTGTGCAGGTTAAGTGGATTGGCCATGTTAAATTGCCCCTTAATGTACAAATATGTGTAGGTTAGCAGGATTAGTGGGGTAAATGTGTGGTGTTACAGGGATAAGGTGGGTGTGTGTCTTTTAGGGCAAATGGGGATAAGGTTGTGGATAGCCTGGTAAGATGGTCTTTTAGAGAGTCAGTGCAGACTCAGTGGGCTGAATAGCCTACTTCTGCACCCTAGGGATTCCACGCTTCTATGATTCTATGATTCTAAGTTAACACTCAGGTCTTGCAAGAAATTAGGGAGGCAAATGGTATGTTAGCCTTTATTAATAGTGTTGGATTGTAAAAAGAAAAGTATTGAAACGATATGGGAGCTTCATGAGCCCACACCTGGGGATTGTGAAACGTTTTGTTCTCCTTACCAAAAACAGAATACAGTTGAATTGAAGGAGTGCCATGAATGTTGTCTAAATTGATACTTGGGATGAGAGCATTTTCCTCTGAGGACTGATTGAGTAGAAAACACATTTTCTCTGGAGTTTAGAAGAATGAGAGGTGATCTAATTAAAATGTACAAAATTCTTTGACAGCTTGACAGGTTAGATGCTGAGAAGTTATTTCCCTTTGCTGAAAAGTCGCCTGCTCTCAGTTCTTACATTATTATGTTAATCTTCTCTCATGTCTGTTATTGGGAGCTCAGATCTCTCTCTCTATGTTGTTTAGTCCATATCTTGGTGTCAAAGTTAATTTCCTATTAATAATTTCAGAATATTCTGTACATGTTTAGACATCCAGCAGAATGAGGTAGCTGCTTCAGTGATGCAAGAATTTAGCTTAGAACCTTTACCTGACACTCAAGTGCTGTTCAATTTCTGGCATGTTGCTAGCTATTGAAAATTCTGGTCAAGTCAACACTCCTTGTACCATAATCATTGTTTCCACTGAATTGATGGTGAGTTCAAATTGATTGTGCTGCAGCAAAAAAAAAGCTATTGAAAAGTGGTTGAAGTTTTCCTTCCCTGATTGTAATAAGCAGAGCATTGATGGCAAAAGTACACTTATCATACAAACACTTTTGCTTTTTTTCTCATAGGTATGTAATTTTTTGAGTTTTACATTTGATCTTGTACATGGTATTGCACCTCTGGTACTGGAAAAAATAATGCAGCAGTAAAGGGAAGAATATACTGAATGAAGGCTGTTGGTGCCAAAAGAAACTTGTACTTGACTCCACTACAGATTTCAAAGCCGTCACCCTGATTACCATGTATTGTATTGTAGCCTTCATGATATTACAGGAGGACTGGAGGACCAACGAATCTTTACCATCAACTGCAAAAACGCTATTCCTGCTAATCAGGTGAAAAGCTTTTGTAAGATCCATCAAGGCTATATAAACAGGCTTCTACTTCGTCTAAAACCTTTCTACCTGTTGTTCAACCAGATAAGGGAGTAAAGGGTTATGGGATATGGGAAGGGTGAGGGTGTGGGGCAGACAGGGAAGTGGACCTGAGATGAGTAGATCTGCTATGACCTTAATGAATGTTGGAGCAAGCTCAAAGAGCCAAATGTCCCATTCCTGCTCCTCACTCCTAATGTTCTACTTCCTCGTGGCCAGACTCCTTGGTTTGATCTCCCTGGCCACTTACTTCCATTTGTTGGAGGGTGGTTCCTGAGGACCTCCTGATTCCCCATGTTGAGGTATTGGCTTTCCTTTCCCTTCCAGCTCTATAACAAAGGCCTCCAGGGTGGTATGGTGAACTGAGCAGCCTTCCCTCTTCCCTGCTGCTGCATTTGAACAGTTGGTGCACATACCCAGACCTGTGAAGTTTCCATGAAACATTCCATTAGTGAGCGAGTTGGAATGGGTGTGTGTTACATATATTCTTCAGTGTGTGTGGACCTCAAGGGATCTTTGCATAGAGTTTTTTGCACTATCAGTTTAGAGATTTAATAACCATGGTAGTGACAGATGGAGTAAGATTCCAGGGGTGATGGGGTTGATGTATGAAGAGAGGTTAAGCAGTCTGGGATTGTACTCGCTGGAGTTTAGAAGAATGAGATGGGATCTGATTGAGGTATATAACATTTTAAAAGGGATTGATAAAGTAAATGTAGACCAATATTTCTTCTTACTGGGCAATCTAGAACAAGAGGTCACAGGTATAGGTTGAGAGGCAGCAGATTTAAAACTGAGATGAGAAGGAACTACTTTTCGCACAGGGTGGTGAATTTATGGAACTCGCTGTCCTGTAGCATGGTGGAGTCTGAATCGTTGAATTGTTTCAAGAGTGGGATAGATATATTTCTAATAAAAAGAGGAAAGAGGGATTTGGGAAACAGGTGGATTTGAGACCTGGGGAAGATCAGCCATGATCTGATTGAATGGCAGAGCAGACTTGAAGGGTTGGATTTGCCTACTTCTGCTCCTAATTTCTAAGTTCCTATGTAATTGGTCATGTGGTTAAATTGAAGGTTCCAATTTTAAATTATTAGATGGAGATTTTGGTGGAGGGTGGGATGGGTGCCAGATAATGTCGTTGGGGCAGCATTGAGCGATGGGTCAGAAATTACAGACTGAGTGAATTGTGGATTGACAAGATGCTGCGGTCAGAGCTGGAGGAGAATGAGGAATGGGTGCCAGTTAGATAATAGGAAAACATGGTATTTCAGGTTCAGGTTCTAGTTGCTGAGAGTGTAGTATTGGGAGATGGACAATAAGGTGGCAGTACAATGGGGTTAGATTGGGCAAAGTATAGTGGGTATAGAGGAAATAGTCTCGATTAAAAGAAAGGTGAATTTTGCTCTTGGGTAAACAAATGTTAGATGAGAAATTTCATACCAAATTCACAATTCAGCTATATCCACAAGCAGCACCTATTTCTGCACCAGTTGTTAAATGTTTCGGCTTTTCAAATCTTTGATCCAAGGACATGGATGAGAAGTGGCTTTGACCTAAAAAGAATCCTTTGTCTTCTTTTTATCTACCTTGGCATTTGCACCAAATGTTTGAGTAAGTTTCTCATCAGTTTCTCAACAGATCCTCAGTTCGTGTTGAGAATCGAATAGCAATCTTAATACCCGAGCAGCCTTGTTTTAGAATAGGCTACTCGCTTTAATTCAGGGATTGTCCCAGAAGAGGTGGACTACCAATTCCTTGCTCAAGTCCACTATTCCCAGCTTGAAAACAAATTTAAAGCTTGCTTGTTGGGAAGTGAGGGTGGTACACTCCAGCATGTCAAATGATCTAGAGTTTGTTCAAGACTGCAGAAGGATTACTGCCCTCAAAGGAGAGATGGCAAAACTTAACTTTGATAGAACCACATTCCCTGAAGCCAAGTTAACTAATGCAGTTCTTTGTGCGAGATGATTTACCACCTATGGCATGGCAAAATCGAATGGGATTGCTGCAAACACTTTGCCATTAGAAATTCATTACCACCCATGTTCAGTTGCCCTGTTGCAATATCAGAACACATTATGGTTTTAAGAAGATCTACTCTTATGTGCTTTGCTGACATAAACAGTATATATGCCTAACACTTACCCCTCCTCCGAAGATAAGAATCCCTATCAGCAACTTGACAACATCATCAGTAAAGAACCACAGGCGAGCACTTCTACCTACCAGGGAAATTCAGTGCTAGAGATAACACTGATTATGAGACATGGCTGTCTTGCAATGGCAAATGCAATGTGGATATGAACGACAATGGGAAGAGAAATTGTGATTTTGAGATTTACTATAGGAATTTTACCCAACAGTGGCGATCTGTTTTAAAATTTGGATCCTTTTGTTCCAATCAAATTGATATAGAAAGCTGAATAAGGAGTCACTTAATGTAATCTGTTTTTATTCATCTTGGGAACCTTTCTTACAAATTGTTTACATGAGATAATCATTACATTTAATGACTTCTGCTCAGATCATGTTGTCTTTGTGACTTGAGGGGAAACCTATCGAGTGCTTGGAATTTTAAACTGAATTTAGAGAGAGAAAAGGAGATGTTTAGGAATTAAATGTAAGGTGATTCATTTGGTTCACAAGAAGTTCATGCTGTGATACTTTTGGATCTCATTGGATTTGTTCCTTAATCATTGTCCCTAAATTATTCTGTCCTCAGTCTGGTTTCCAGTGTGGGTGCCATAAGCATAGACATGGGTCAAGGGTGGAAGAGGAAAAGCACAATGTTAAAATGGCGGCGCGGGCTCATTGTTTCCCGTGCTGTGTTGTTCTTTGTTCTTTGTTAGGATGGAAGGAGATTAAAAGCAGATTTGGATTTGCTGAAGAAGGAAGAAACAGTGAAGGTCAATGGGATTGGGAGTTAGGTTGAACAGGGTTTGGTATAAGTTAAGATGTAAATAGCTAGGATCTGAAGGAACTAGAATTTACGTTGGGTAATGCTTCGGATCCCAGCCAGGCAGGAATTGGAAGAGTCGAATATTGTGGTGAAAAAGGCTTGGATGGAGTTCTGAGAGCAGTGGGGACAATATTAGCACATGATTAATGAAGGCAAATATAACCAAATTCAGCCACTGGAAACCTTACCAGGTTGAACATACCCATGGAGCAAGGATAGGCCACTCAGCCCCTTGAGTCTACTTTATCATGGCTGATCTGTTTGTGACCTGAGCTTCATATTCCTGTGCAATGAATATGACTGTTGATGAACATTGTGCAATCATGAACAAACTTCCACATTTCCGATCTTATGATGGATGTTGGTTTATTGATGAAGAATTTGATGAGATTGGGCTTGAACACTACCCTGAAGAGTGTCTGCTGTGATGCCCTGAGGCTGAAATGATTAACATCCAACAGACACACCATTTTTGTTATGCTAGTATAAATCCAACCAGAGGAGAGTTTATTGCCTGACTCCAATATTACACAGGTTCCTTGATGCTGCACTCAACAAAAATTTCTTTGATGTCAAGGGCAGTCACTGTCACCTCACAAGTTTAAATCTTTTGTCCATGTTTAGACCAAGGCTGTAATGAGGTCAGGAGCTGGGTACTCTGGCAGCACTCAAACTGAGTAACAGTGTGCAGGTATCGCTAAGTAAGTACTGCTTGATAGCACTGTTAATAACACTTCCATCACATTGCTGATGAGCAAGAGCAGGCTCATGGGCTAGTAATTGGCCAGGTTGGATTTGTCCTGCTTTTTTTGAATAGGATATACCTGAGCAATTTTCTACATTGCCAGGTTGATGCCAGTGTTGTCACTGCAATGGAACAATTTTGACTAGAGACATATTAGTTCTGGAGCCCTCAATCAATGTTGATAACTCCTGGTTCAACTCCCTGCCGACTGTAAACCACTGACCTTAGGTGGGTCTGACCTGCTGATGGGTCAAGGCATACTCTGAGGTGATTTTGGTGGTGTCTAGAATATTTTGTGTAAGATATTTATGTCAAAATGTTGCTTAATTTGTCCGCTCTGTTAATTTTGGTACAAGGCCTAGATGTTAGTAAGGAGGACTTTGCATGGCTGATAAGGTTGGATATGCTGTTGTTGATGTTGGATGCTCTGTCCAGTTTCATTATCTCTTGACTTTTCTTTCATCAATGGACAATGTTTAGGTCATGCAATTTGCCAGAGTTCCCAACCAATCAGAAAAACAGAACACTGCATTTATACCTTACCCAATATCACATGACATTAACTTCAATCAATATTAAAGTCTGGTAGAGTGTACATAACAAAAAGACAGCTAGTATTGGTATATCAGTGTTAAAATATCAAATGTCTCAAATGTTTCACAAGAGTGTTAAAGAATTGCACCACAAAAGGAGATCCTAGGGCAGATCAACAAAAGTTTGGTCAAGGGTTAGTTTTCAATGAGTGTCCTAAAAGAGGAAAGTGAGTTCAAGAGACAGAGAAGTTTAGAGAAGGAATTCCAGAGATTACAGTCTACATGTAACTAGTAGGGCACTATGGGTTTGGTCCTTGGGCCACAAGTATTTGCATTCTATATTAATGACTTGGACACAGGGATAGAAAGTACTATAACTAAATTTGCAGGTGACTCTAAAATAGTTGCGATAGTAAATTGCACTGAGGAAATAAGAAACTTACAAATGGATATAGATAGGTTAGGCGAGTGAGCCAAAATGTGGCAGATGGAGTTTAATGGGGATAAGTGTGAGGCTGTCTTTTTGGTCAGAAAAATGGAAAAGCAACTTATCTAAACGGAGAGAGACTTTGGGGCGCTTCGGCGCAGAGAGATCTAGGTGTCTCCGTACATGAATCCAGAAAACTGTTATACAGGTACAGCAGGTAATAAGGAAAACAACATGAATTTTGGCATTTATAGCTAAAGGATTGGAATATAAACAAAGAAAGTGTTGTTGCAACTATATGAGGCATTGACTAGATCACATCTGGAGTACTGTATACAGTTTTATTCCTCTAATTTGAGAAAGGATATAATGGCTAAGAGGCAGTTCAGAGGAGATTCACTAGAATGATTCCAGAAATGAGGAGTCTGTCTTACGGTAAGAGATTGAGCAGTTTAGGCGTATACTCTTGAGAGATTCGAAGAGCAAGAGAAGATCTAATTAAGGTATAAAAGGTAATAAAATGTATTGAGAGAGAAGACGCAGAGTGGATGCTTTCTCTTATATGGCAATCTAGAACAAGAAGTCATAGTTTTAGGATAAGGGATAGCAAATTTAAAACAGAGCTGAGGAGAAACGACTTCCCCCAAAGGGTGGTGAGCCTGTGGAATTTACGATCACACAGAGTGGTGAATGCCGGGACAGTGAGTAAATTTAAGGAGGAGATTGACAAATTTTTAATTAGTAATGGGTTGAAGGGTTGTAGAGAATGGGCAGAAAAGTGGAGCTGAGGCTGAAACTAGATCAGCCATTTTCATATTAAATAGCGGAGAGGTATCAGGCTCTCGGGGCTGAATTGCGTACTCCTGCCCCTAATTCTTATGTTCTTGACCGTGAGCCCACGTGGAGTGATGGGTGAAAGGGACTTGGTGCATGTTTGGATGTGGGTAGCAGAGTTTTGGATTATCTCAAATTTAAAAAGTGCATAATATCAACTGGCTGTGAGTGCTGGAATAATCTAGTTCAGAGGTAACAAAAGCATGAAGGAGAGTTTCAGCATTAGAGGAGCTTGAGGCTGGTGTGGAAGCAGGTGATATTACAGAGCTGGGACTAGGTGATTTTAATGATCATGTGAAAATGGGGTTGAATTTCATCTTAGGGCAAAGTATAACACTGACGTTGCAAACAGTCCAACAATAAAGTAACACTCATGATTGATTACAATTGTTCCAATTCATTTACAGTTATGGATGTTTTTTAACAAGGTGTCAGCGCTGATTCAAGCTGGTAATCAAATCGAGAAGACTCAAACACAGAGTAGAAGAAGTAATAACCAGGTACTAATAACAATAACACAGTGTGTTTGATTAATGGGAGCCTTGGCTAAATGATAGTTGCAAGCCACATTTTTAGAACTATTGGTGGAAATGTTGCTCTGGGAACATTCTGAACCTCGATAATTACATGGCAGAAAGTAATGCAGCAATTGAACAGGATTTCAAAATACAAGTACAACTTGGTAGTATACTTGCAAAACGTTTAAATAAAAATTCTAAAAATCAGAGAAGGTGAAAGTTTGTTCAACTGCCAAGTCAATCTTTGACCGTAAACATTGAAGCTGGTACAATTAATCAACCATACAATCAGGCTTTGGTAAAGCTGAGCTAAAATACAGTTACATGAACTCTAAATTTTGTGAAAACTGCTCTTGATGTGATGAAGTGTTGTTGGTAATACTTTAATAAGTTTTGCCTTGCAACAATCTGATGTTATATATTAAATGATCAGCGTTTGTTTTTATTCATTCAAGGGATGTGTGTGTTGCTGGCTTAGCCCACATTTATTACCCATTTCTGATTGCCCTTGAGAAGATGGTGCTGAGCTGCAGTCCCTGAAGTGTAGCTAGATTGGAATATAAGAGGAAGCATCCACTCTGCATCTTCTTTCTCAATACATTTTATCACCTTTTATACCTCAATTAGATCTCCTCTTGCTCTTTGAATCTCTCAAGAGTATAGGCCTAAACTGCTCAATCTCTTTCCATAAGACAGACTCCTCCTTTCTGGGGGACTCATTCTAGTGAATCTCCTCTGAACTGCCTCTTAAGCATTATATCCTTTCTCAAATCAGGGGACCAAAACTGTATACAGTACTCCACTTTCCTGCCCATTCTCTGAAGGGTATGCCCACAACGCTGTTAAGAAGAGAGTTCCAGATTTTTATCCAGTGACAACGAAGGAACAGCAATATATTTCCAAGTCAGAATGATGAATGATTTGGAGGGGCCTCCAGATAGTGGTGTTTCCATGTGTTTGCTGTCCTTGTCCTTCTAGATTTTAGCAGCCAGGGGTTTGGAAAATTTTGCCGATAAACGGCTGCCTCTGTTTGTCAATGGTGGAGGGAGAGACTGTTTGTAAAAGGAGCAGCTTTGTCCTGGATGGTTTTATGTTTCTTGAATATTGTTGAAGCTACACTCATCCAGGCAAGGAGAGAGTATTCCATTACACTCTTGCCTTGTCCTTGTGGACAGACTTTGCCGAGTTAGGAGGTGAATTACTTGCTGAAGGATCCCTAGCCGCTGACCTGTTGTTGTAGCCACAGTACCAATTATGATCTCTTGTGAACAAGCTACGCAGAATATATTCAAAGAACCATGGCTGATGTTATGAATGGATATTTTCTCAGACAGTAATTCTTGTCTTTGCTAATTTTAGTGAAAAATAAACAACACAGAAGCTTGAGCATTGGAAGGAGACCATTTAATTCATTCTGCGCAGGTTGGTTCTTGGCTAGATGACCAGAAAAAGTATTTTTTTGTCAAATTAGCAAGGATGCACTTGCTTTCCCTTCTGAGTTGAAGCTAAATATCTGTGAGTCCAAGAACAAACTGTACAACTTGGAAAGCCAAATATCCGCAACTGATACCAATTTATGTTACTTTGACATAGAATGTGCTTCTAACTTTGCAGCATAGAAATTGCTTTCAGTAACATAGTTAGGTAAATGTTGTTGTGTCAGACTTTAATGATATGCTATTCCATTAATTCCTTAAAATCCCAGTAGAATGTACTTTTTATGAACAGGGACGTTCATATATTATCGGGCATAACTTGGATGGTTGGGACTTCATTTAATTAAAATGTTTCAGAGTATTTAAAATGTATTTCCCCATTTGTGTAAAGTACATTGGGGGGCGATTCTCCTAAAAAAATTTTAAGTGTTGAATTTCCATAAAAACTGAGGTAAATCATGTCGGCTTTTTCAGCAGGAAATTCAAAATAAATCTCCCACATTGTGTGCCCTGCAGAGTGCCTCACAGTAAATCAGTTCAAAAATCAGGGGGGGGAGGGGAGATACCCACTGGAAAGGCCAGCAGCAGTCTTGAGCGACCACTTCTCATGTGCCAATCTATCAGCGGAAGATCGACGCATGTGCAGTGACCCCGCACTACCGGCCTCCTGATAGCTTGACAGCTCGATCACTGGCAAGCCCTGTGACCTCCCCCCCACCCTCCACCAACGACAACCCCCCCTGCCCATCGCTGCGCCCCACCCCCCATCCAAACATGCACGAGCCAGCCTTTGTCTTACCAGCTCTCCCACCCCCAGCCTGGCTTAATGCCCCCTTTACCCCCCCCCACAGCCCTGATCCCGCCTCCAAACCAGCAGCCCCAATCCTCTCTTACACCAACAGCCCTACCCACCCAGCAATCCTGATCCCACCTCGGCAGGCTCGACCCCACCCCCCCCCCCCCAAGCTGGCTGAGCTCCCAATCCAATGGCCAACACCGGTCACTGGGTCCCCTCCCTCAGTCACTCAACCCGATTGCAGACTGGCTGCCCACCCCCACTGATCATCCTCCAGTGATCCCTCCCTCATCAGGCCCCACCCCATTAGGCCCTGCCCCTTGGCACTGCTCGATGGGCAGTGCCAATGTGCCCCAGGGCATTGGCACTTTGCCACTTGAGCAGTGCTGGGGGCCCAGGCTGGCACTGCTGAGTTGGCCATGCCCAGGGTTCATCCCCTGGCACCAGACCATCTGGCAAGTCTCAATAGCACCCCGTCCTTAGGACTACCAACTCCTCGCAAGTAGGGAGCTATGTGAAACCCTGCTGGAGTGAATCAACCTTTGTGGGGATGGGAGATGCTAGCAGGCCCAGAGATTTCAGCCCTGGGCTCACAAATGGGATTTATATGATATTTAAATTGGATTTTGAATGTATTTTGCAGCTCTGCGCTGAGTTCCGGCACGAAGCTGATGGTATCATAAGTCTGGCGCTTGGAGACTTACGAAGGCCGTGGCGCCCATCGGGGAGTTTGCGAAACTGCTTCTGCTCGAGTCTCCCAGCCCACTGCACAGCAAGATGGGAGCAGTGCAGCGGAATGGGAGACTCACCTCCATTGTTCTTGTTTCCTGTCTTACCAGCTTTGGCTTTCTGTATATGTAAGTGCGGCTGCTGTTATTGCAAATATTTGTTTTGTTGACCTGCATTAACAATGCATACACCTCAATTCCAACAGTTATTACATTCACATGGGAAAACAGCAAGTGCACCTATGAGCAAAATATATGGAAGGAACTGTTTATCTGCCTAAGTGAAAAGGAAAACAGTATTTAACATGTATATGTCCCAATTCTACTGGCTGTTCCAGAGAGATTTTCATCAATTATTTTCCACTGATGACTTATTTTGTCTTAGCTTCGAAGATTTACCCTTGCAGATGAATACTTTAAGCTGTGGTTGCTTCTCGTGAAAATTCAACGATGTTCCAATAAAAATGAGCAAAGCAACCTGGAGATGTTTTTGTTCCACGAAAGCCAGCAAAGTTTCTCTTAAGTAACATGGAAAAAGGGATCAATGACAAATCTAGAAGTAAGTACTAACAGGCAGGAGCATGTAGATTTCATAGAATCATACAATGCGGAAGAGTCTGCACCAACACATTAGAAATACTTGAATTTCCAGCTAATCCCATCTGCCAGCACTTGGGACATAGCCCTGAATGTAATGAGGTGCCAAATGTGCATCCAGATACTTTTTAAAGGATGTGATGCAACCCACCTTGATCACCCTTGAAAAAGTGCATTCCACACTGTCACCAATCTTTGGATAAAAATGTTTTTCCCTCCTGGGAACAGGAAGCAGTGAAATTGACAGAAATCTTGCAACATCTGCATTTAACTACAGCATGTTAGACTGCACAAGAACAACCTCATTGGGGGAGGCACATTTGTCAATTTCAATATGTCCATTGCTCAGTTAGTCTTTGAACTTTTGAACCCTTTTTATTGGTAAATGGATTTCTATGCTTCCTGGAGTTCTCCAGTGAAAGCAAAGCAAGAAAGTAATGGTAACAGAGGGGGGTGAATACAGTGCATGGCAGGAAAGGATATGAGTAAGCACCTACATTGCACGTTTGCTTCTACTTATGTGATGGACTTTGTCCACAGTATTTGCACTGAGAGGATTACTCTCACAACATTGGAAGCATCAAGGTCATATTTTCATCTCCTGCTGGAGATAGGAATGTGGTGGGAAAAGTAAGATGTTTAGGGATGGAATTTTCTGCCGGTAGGATTTTCTGCTCCCGTCGAAGATAATGGATTTTTGAATGGCTCGACACATTTCCCAGCCCCACCCTTTCCATGACAAGACCACAAAATTCAGTGCTGAGGATTCTTGACTGCAAGTTCCAATGTCCTCCTGATGCCACATTATTTTTGTGTGACCCTTTCTTGTTTCAGGAAGGTCTGAAGTGTGAACTCTACAGGCTTATCTTCAGCAGTAGGTGGAGTTATTATGAGGATCATATGGAATTTTAATTTATTTCTCCGTAATACTTTCATGTGCTGGTGTGAGTTTTGGAAGGCTTAAAAATAACTGCTATTTTGAGTGTTCATGACTGGTGGGGAATGCCTGTTAAAAAGTCTTGAACATTCATATAAGTAAATCTTAAATGTTTGGCAACATCACTATTAGAGACTGCATTATAATATAGACATGTTTTCACTTTGGTGATCTACAATGATTTGCAGTGCTCTGCCTGTAAAGGTAGGTTAACCATTACCACTGACTGGTATTATGTATGCAATGACACACATAGCAGTACTTTTCCTGATGGCGAAAATGTCACAATGCATTCCTACAGTGGTGACATGTCCGGGGGGAAACTCTTCTGTCATGACCTGAATAAATATTTAAATGTCCAGTGATATTTGGCTTTGAAAAAAAAGACCTTGCTTTTGGTGGCAAAATAAATCTCAGTGCCTATCGTAATTCATTGATTGACAGGCAATCTACTTTGAAATGCAAATAAACACTATCTGCAGCTTTAAGAAAGAGCATCTTGTGTTGCAGTTTCAATTGACTGCAATTGATTAGCATTTCCCAAGGTGCTTTTTTGATAGTTGAGGCTGGCTGAGATTCTGGCACAAAGGCCAGAATCACTTATCCCAATGGTAAGTTTTCTAAATTGTTTGAGTTTTCTAAATGGTTATCTGACTTTGATGCTGTAGATGGATAAGTGTATGTTTTTATAATAGTTTGGCTTCTTGATGGTCTGTTTACATTTTTAATAGATATTATGGAGGAAAGCTTTATCTCAAAATATGCCAACTCCATTTGATTGTTCAAAGTTCATTCTTTTAATGTTCATTTCAAAGACACCCAGAGGGCTGCTGGGAGTATACCTGGGTTAGTGGCTATACAGGACACATGGGGAGTGGCATGAAAGGAGCATGAGTGGTATGAATGTGTATGAGGGAACATAGGATGGTGTGGGTGATAAGAAAGATGGGTGGAAGAGGGATTATAATGGGGCACGAGGTGGCATGGAGAGAGGAGAAACATGGGTTTGGGTGGGTAGGGAGTGAGGTTTGCAGGGGACTCAGAACTATGTTGATGTGCTGGTCCAGCATCCCAGTGAACAGAGTGGAACCTCTCACCAGCTAATCTCCACACCCGCAGTCGTCCTGCATCACATCTCATAAGCTGCACTGCAAATCCTGAGTGAGAAAACATACAGCCTGGGTAAAGTCATACAATGAGTTGGGTGTGCAGTTCAGATGATATACAACTGTGAAAATTGATTTTTCCTGATGTTATACAGAAAATTGGGCTATGATCTCCACTTTAGAGCTGTGATTTATCAGATCAGCAGACGTGCAGCTTTCGTTGCTTAGTTTTGAGGCTCAGAGGAGTACCAAGGTAACCAAGCAATACCTGTGCAGAAGCAGCAACAAAAGCAGAAGAAGGCGCATCAGTAGTTTGCTCTTTCCACACCTGCCATTCCACTAGAGAGAGGGGATGAACAGTCTCCAGAGACCATGACTTTCCATTCATCTGACATTTCCATGATATGTTGTCCACTGAAATTGCAAGATAATGGAATCAATTTGTAATAATTTATAATGAAAACTCTTTCATACTAGCAGTTCTAAAAGGAGTCAAAGTTATAATTTGCCCCTACAGCAGAAGTATGGTATTCATCTGCCACATGGCTGCCACAATAATTTATAATATGCATTGCTGGTGAAAGAGATACATCGTGATCAGTACATTCACTGTGATATTGTTCCACCATTGCTCTCCCCAACAATCACCCCCCCCCCCCCACACACATACACATCGTCCCCACCCCACAAGCACCATCCCCATGGACTCAGAATTCTTTGATTTTCCTCATCCAAATAAAATTCTTACTGTATCACTCCCTCTTAGATCTGGACTCATTGGGCCTGATTTTATCATCGCATGGTGATGGTTAATGCATTTTCATGCATTTAAATCAATTTAATGGCCTACGTGCTCACTTTACCAGCACTTCCCCCTTTACCACTGTGTTCGCCCATGCAGAATTGGTGTGAAAAAGACATGCTCCACAGAAGTCCGATTTGCCGGTCCAGTTAATGAGGAGTTAGGTGCCTAGCAGTCAGTGGCTCTCTCCTTGAGATCGGTGGAGGTAGGGGAAGAGGGTTCCACCATTCTGCCTGAGATCATTGGAGGGGGGTTGGGGGGGAGGGGGGGAGTTGTTGGGGGGTCTGCTGCCATTCTGCCTAAGATCAATGGGGGAGTGAGGTGGGGGTAGTCTGCTCGCACTCTGCCTGAGATCAGTGAGGAGGGACGCAGGGTCTGCTGGCACTCTGCCTGAGATCAGTGGGTGGAAGGGAGGAGGGGTCCATGATCGGTCTGGGTGGCGAGGGCTGGAAAATTCCTCCCAATATGTTTTAACAGCAAAACTTGTAGCTTTGCATCGCAGCGACCCATTCTGTTAAAACTCATGGAAAAAGAAGTTGTGTAAACATTATCGATACGCTTGCCAGAATCCCACTGTTTGCAAAGCAGAATTGCCAGAAAACTGAACATTTTTGAAAATGTTCCATTTCATAGCTAGTTCAATATCCTTTGGATTTCCTGGGACAATTTGGTTAGGCACTCATTCTGGGTAGCGTTGGACTTCTAATTGGCTTTGCAGTGGCAAGCCATCTATTTCCCTTGCTGTGTTTCAAATCAAATGACTCTCAAGCTCACCTCATACCACCCGTACAGAAGCACTCCACCCAGTCTAAAATGCCTGACTGGCTCTGATTGTGCAATCCAACACAAACTGTCAGACCTGTGTATCATTTTCTGCGGTAACAAAAAACTGAATTTTAAATGTGACAATAAAATTCCTCCATCGCTGTAATGTCAAAGCAGTCAATAGATAACTCCAAGGGTAGCACTGCAAAAGGGAAGGATCATTCCTTGTGTATAGCTAAGGAAATGTGGTTAGTGCAGATGGAATGAACTGAAAAGTGATGATTTAGGTCGAATGATAATGGAGTAAATCCGGCAGAGGAGAAGTGAGAGAATGTCATTGACTGGAAGACTGCCGAATAATCAAGCCAAGATTCTCTATGATGAACTGAATATTTCAATTCCATGCAACTACAAGTTGGTTAATGAAGCTTTAAGGCTTACTGGAAGAAAGCCTCTGTGGATCACAAGGCAGCCGAAGATTATACAGACGAGTTTGCTAGGTTATCTGCTGATGAAAGCCTCCTGCTGAACAAATTACATCCAGAAGGCACTAATGAAACTCTGTTCTCCTTAGACATGAAACATGATGTCCAGAAGTGGATAAAATATAGATTTTTGAATCCTGATGCAGGCCAGTAGAGGTGATGGCCTACTGGTATTATTGCTAGACTATTAATCCAGAAGCTCAGTTAATGTGGGGATCCGGGTTCAAATCCCGGCATGGCACCTGGTGGAATCTGAATTCAATAAAAAAAATCTGGAATTAAAAATCTACTGATCACCATTAAACCATTGTCAATTGTTGGAAAAACTCACTTGATTCACTAATGTCCTTTAGAGAAGGAAGTTGACCATCCTTACTTGGTCTGGCCTCCAGAGCCACAGCAATGTAGTTGTCTCTCAACTGTCCTCTAAGCAGCTGAGGATGGGTAACAAATGCTGGCCAGCCAACAATACCTGTGTTCCATGAATGAATAAAAGAAAGAAGACATAGAGAGCCTAGGAACAGAGGTTCAAAATCTGCAAAAATTTATTGAAAAGGACAAAGAAAATCAGACTGAGCCTGCAAGTGAAACACAGCTCAGAAAGGCACACAATTATAAATTTGCAGAAAGCTAATGAAGGTACTAGGTAAGTCAGCATTGCAAATTTATAAACTTTCCAATTCTATATCACTTTGAATTAAATCAAGATACGTGGCAAAGCCTGTAGTTTTTCCACTTCCAATGTAAACCTATGAGATTGAATCAGCTTGAAACAATAACAATATCCACACAGTTAACACTGACAGGGAGAGGCTGCTAAAAAGTGTTTACCACGAACAGATGAGCATAGGAAAAAAATTTTGAAAGTCTTGAATGCACATTTGGAATTCCAAATAAATATTACGTATGAACATTATGTATTCGACAGTAGAGTTCAGAATGAAACTGAGACCACTGAATGACTCATGATGGCGTGTGATGCTGGCTCTTCAGCTTTGTAGCACCTATGGACAAAAATCCAGGCCAGCTGTTTGCAGAGAAGGATATACTCAAAACAGCCAAACTCCAGGGAGGTAAAGTTAATCTCTAGCAGCTTCCAAAAACAGCCACACAGAGAACAGAAACTCAAATTTCTGGAGAGAGAAGGAACAAGCACTGCTGCTTCTCTCCACTTCAAGCTAATACTGAAAAGTGAAACTAAGTGCTAGACTTATGTGTGAAGCATAGCAGTCCCTAGCCACATGACATACCCTGTCAATTACCCCAAAACAAACTCCATTCTACATTCTAAGGGGCCATCAAAACCACAGAACACTGTATCAGTCCAGATTAAAATCAATTATTCTACCTCAACAACAATAGAGGATACCAGCTATAGAAAAGTTGCCAATAAGTTGACAAGAGTTGCAGAAACATTCTGCAGAGAAACATAATTAAAATATATTTCTTACAGGCACAGTATTGTCACAAGATGGCCACTGGGAACATATCAGCACGTGAGTCTAAAGAGGAAATATACATGATACAACAGGTTGAGTAAGTCAACACCGCTGGTGACAAATGGTTTGTAACCATTACAATGATGCCCCCACAAGGAGAGTATTAAGCAAAGAAAGTCTGATAGATACTGGTGTATTGTGCAACATTGTTGTCTTCACGGACCAGTGTAAAGCTGCTCAACATGGCAATCCAAAAATGAAGACCTCGAAAGTAAGGCAGAAGCTATATGTTGGCACAATACACATACCAAGAGAACAAATTTGTCTGAGAGCCTAATATAATTGCAAGAAGGAAGACCTCGGTTTCCAGATTATTGTTCAGAAAAAAATGGCCATTCAGTTCAGATGAAGACTATCAAAAGTTTGAGCTGGTAATGCTGAATGTGCCAACAAGTGTTTGCAATGTGTCACAGCACACTAAGCCAGTGAGAGCAGAACATGTCCTGGAAGAGTACAAAAATGTAGTAACAGGGTTGGGATATTAACCAGGAAAATATCATTTGGAAGTAGATAAGAATGTGAGACCAATTCAGCATCTGCCGAGAAGAGTTCCAGCTGCTCTCCAGACAAATCTCAAGGACAAGATAGAGGATCTGGAAAAGAGGGGAGTCATCAAAAACGTATCAACTACTCCAGTCTCAATGAGCAACATGTTAGCAGTGAAATAACTTGGAAAGCTGTGAGTGTGCAAAGACCCAAAGGATCTAGATAAAGTGGTAAAGAGCTCTCAGTACCTCATGCCAACCATCAAAGGAATTTTGCCGCAACTTGCCAAGGCAAAGATATTCGCTACCCTTGATACAAAGTTACATTATTGGCAAGTGAAACTGAATGGAAACAGCAGGTTTCTAATGACATTCTGGATGCAGTTCGGAAGATACAGATGGCCGTGTGTATCATTTGCATTTCCAAGGCTCCAGAAGAGTATCAACGCAGACAACACAAAGTAGTCAGTTCTCCCCCTGGAGTAACGCCATAGTGAATGATCTAGCCTTCTGTAGATGTGAAAACACAAGGGAAGATGCCATCGCTGACCTTGATCAGAATTTAATGTGACTGTGAGAGAGAATTTGCCAGATGAATCTGAAGCTGAACAAGAGCAAATTGCAACTGAAGATGCCTAAAGTCAGGTGCATAAGTCAGTTGCTGACAACAAAAGTTCTTCGTCCAGATCCTGACAGGGAGACAGCTGTAACAGCAATTTAGAAAATGATAGGTGTAAAATCAGTACAATGATTTGTTAGATTCATGAACTATTTTGCCAGACCTTTGCCTAGTTTGTCAGCAGAGTGTTAACTATTCTGCAAGCTCATTGCCAAAGCTGTACTGTGGCATTGAGAAACTGCATTCGCTAAAATAAAACGAGTGACGACAGTCCCCCTGCTGAAGAATATGGTGCCAATGACAAAGTCAACTTGAGTGTGACACTAGTGAGACGGGTCTGGGAGGAACCCTAATGCAATAAAGACACCAGTTGCATTTGTAACTAGGCCAGTAATACAAACTGAACAGTGCTATGTTCAGCTCGAAAAAGAGTATCCGGTTATTATTCGTGGCTGACAGCATTTTCATCAGTATCTGCTTGGAAGAGACAAAGTAATTGTAGAGTCCGACTACACACCCCTTCTATGCAAACTCCTTCAAACTGCTGCTATCTGCTCCAAATCAACTGCAAAGAATGTTTCTTTCTTTGTAAAGCTATCACCTGGATATGTCCTCAAGAAAGGAAAACAGATTTATATTGCAGGCATGCTGTCAAGAGTATTGAGGAGGCTACAACAGAAAATGTGGCACTCTTCCTGCAGACTGCCATGTCCATCCAACTGAATCAAGACACTCACTGAGACAAAACAGTAATGAAACTCTGTTTCCTTTGTGCACGTAATAGTTTTGGCACCTTGGGAGGGAGGGGGGGAGGTGGTACACTAGGTGTGTGTGTGTGTGTGTGTGTGTGTGTGTGTGTGGTGGGAGGTGCGGTGATGGGCAGCATATTATGAGGATTGATTGGTTTGTCCTGGTTATTTATTTGGCAGGCGGGCTGAAAATTCCAGTGCTCAGCCATCTACCAGGTTATGCAGGTGAGCTCAGGGATAGGCAGGAGGTTGGTGGGGCTGACACTCGATTTTGTACACCCCTTCCCAGCTGAAAGAATATCCAGGAGGTCATGGAAAGTCCAAACCAAAGTGCCATATATTTTACCCTGAATGTAGCATCACTAATACAGCCATTGGAGCAAAGAATTTTAAAGTGCATCAAGTCTAAATATTAAGATGAATTTATGAAGCAGATGTCCATGTTGTGAAAGCCACAACCTGATTGCGTGAAGCAACACTGGTTGATGATGATGGAAATAATGGTCCTGATTTTGAAGGAGTTGATGTGTCTGTGTGAACAGAGATAATGATGCTCCTGTTCAGAATCCTACAGCTGGTAAAATTGTGGAAATTATTTGAAACCCAGAGAAGGAAGATAAAAGACACGAGGATGACGATGATGGCACTGGTAATCAGATTTTTAAAAAATGCCCATCGACCAATGTATAAATATATCTGAAGACTTACTTCATGCCCGAGAGCTACACACTTTCATACTGGAGTAAGAAATGCAGCTGTATAATATTCAAGTAAAACTAATCAAGGAGAAGCGTAGGTTCATAAAGCTAATGTAATTAGCTGATCTACTTAACGAGGCATTACAGCAGAGTGTTTTTGACTTAACTTCGACTTCATCTTCAACTTGAAATGCAATTTCCATGCCAGAAAATTCTACTGCTGACCCATCACCAACCTCAGACATCCCAATGGATGGGCCCTTTTCCCCAAACTCAACTGTCAGCTAGAGTATTTGATAAGTACAAAAATTTATTTTTTTTTCCCCGAACTTTAATTATACACTGTTATGTATTATTTTTCAAATTTATCAAAAAAACCCATGATTTTCTTTATTTCAGGCATGTCCCTTTCATTGAATTTGGCCAAGGAAAGGCTTTTAATTTTATTGTCCACGATCGGGAATGTCTGAAATCCTGGTCTTTGTTCTGAGGATGCCGGATTTTGGACATCACACTATTATTGTCATCCCCAAGCATTCATTCCGAAAGGGCTGTGCAGATGTTTAAAGAGGTCTATCGTCTTTATGGGGGCTAAGGTCAGAAGGCTGGTGTGTGTTCAGAACAGTGCCAAAAACATGGTGTTCAATTCCCATTCAGATTGAGGAAGACTTGGCAAACTTGTGCATGTTTCAGCAACCCTTGAATAATCAAGGATGCTCCCAGGAGAATAAGAAAATCGTCTTAACAAATATAAGGTTGAAAACACACACTGGCAGAAAATTAGTCAAGAAGTGCCAAGGCCAATGGAAAGAAAACTCTAGTGTGTTTAAAGGATTTAACCTCAGTGACTTCAGACATTGATAATACTGACCTCAGTAAGGCTATGATTTTCAGTATTTTAACAAATAGATGGATGCTGAGAGATATATCCAGCTAACGGAAAAATTAAGATTTCTTTCAAACTCTTAGCAACTAAACCTTGACAGACTTAAAGAAAAGGTTTAGTCAATTTCAAATGAAATAATTGATACTTCTTTTTTTCAAAAATTGAACAGTGTGAGACAATGTGATGGTAACATCACAGGAGGTTCATTTAAAGTATTGAATATAATAGAGACCTGGCTGAAAACCTATTGCTCCACACTAGTTGCTAAGCACAAAGAAGCATGTGCAGTGACATTATAGCCAGATCAAGTCCTACTCATTTAATCTTAACATATTTTTATTTCAACAAGAGACCAAACCAATAAATGGTGAGTGAAGGATGTAATAAATTAGGAAACTTTACCAAGCACAGTGGGCAAATGACTAGATACCATCCAAAAAATCTGAACGACCAGCATGAGTATTCTTCATGGTGGCACTCATCCTTGTTCCATTTGACGACATGAATAAATATTGGGGTTAGGAAAACTACTTATATAGTATGATTTTAAACAGCAATTGAATATTATTTTTACAACTCATAGTTTTCTTCCTGCATTCCGGATAAAAGGACAGAAAAGACCTCATTGGCATCACATGCAGCAAAGAATGAATAGATATTCTCAACATTTCTTCCTACTTACAAAACACAATGTCAGCTACTGCGCAATGAGAGTTTTGCAAAATGCTTAAGATTTCGCAACTGACTTATTTTGGATTTGGTGTCAGCCATGACTCAGTTTGCAGCACTTTTGCCTCTGAGTCACAAAACTCTAGGTTTGTGTCCCACTCCAGGACTTGTTCAAAAAAGAAAGTCAAAGCTATACACTCCACAGCACTGCTGTGGGACTGCTGCGCTGTCAGCAGTGTTGCCTTTCGATTGAGACATTACAGCGAGACCTTACGGGTGGACATAAATGATTCAGAGCCACTATTCCAAGTAAGGGTAGGGGGCTTATCTCATGTGTCCTAACCAACATTTATGCCTCAATCAACATTGCATGCAAGATTGTCCAGCTATTCTCACAATGCTGCTGATGGGAACTTGCAGTTTGCAATGTGGCAGCTGTGTTTCTACATTACAACAGTGAGTACATTCCAAAAGTACTTCAATTGCTCAAAAGTACTTGGAGAAATCTGGTGGTCATGAAAAGTGCTGGATAAAAGTAAATCTTTTTGCACAGGGCAATGAGTCTATATATAAAGTTTTTAAAATTAAAAGTAACCCCTAAACCTCACTTTCTTTCAGGCATTTATTGAGATGGAGTCCAAGTAAACGAAGCCCTAGATAATAAAGCTAAGGGCAGGTCACATGAGCAATGTCCGTTTGGGCACCAATGATCTACAAGATTGCTACATCAGTAAGTGGTGTAATGTTTGTGATTTGTCTCTTACATTGCAATCAAAGTTTTAATTATGACAGTGGATGCCTTTTCACAAAATTAGAAGATCCACTGCCTAAGCAAAATGTTGGTGGTTGGAACTCCTTTTGAAATTATCATCACCACAGTTGCATCAGTTTTGACTATTTAACATGAACCTCAACTCATTGAGAGTGATGAGAGAGTGGAAGAGAAATACTGAGTTGAGGGAAAAGTGACAAGAAAGTATCTTCTTAGGACAGGATTTTACTGAAGATTGGAGTGGCATAGTGGCACAATGATTAGCACTAGCTTGGGTCACTGTCTGTGCTGAGTCTGCATGTTCTCCCTTTGTGTGAGTTTCCTTTGGATGCTCCGGTTTGCTCCTGCAGTCCAAAAACCTGGGGGTTAGGTGGATTGGCCATACAAAATTGCCCCTTAGTGTCAGGGTGACCAGCGAGGGTAAGTGCATGGAGTTATGGGGATAGGGCCTGGGTGGGATTGTGGTCGGTGCAGACACGATGGGCTGAATGGTCTCCTTGTGCACTGTAGGATTCTATGATTCTATGGGGTCAATGATTGAGGGATGCACATTACTGAATGTAATGATGCACTTTCACAGACTTCATTAGAAACTCAAATGGTATTTTCATTTTGATTTGGTTTATTATTGTCACATGTATTAACATACAATGAAAAGTATTGTTTCTTGTCAGCTGTACAGATAAAACATACTGTTCATAGAGAAGGAATCGAGAAGGAAATGTAGTGTTACAGCCATAGCTAGGGTGCAGAGAAAGATCAACTTAATGCATAGAACATAGAACATAGAAATTACAGTGCAGTACAGGCCTTTCAGCCCTCGATATTGCACCGGCCTGTGAAACCAATCTAAAGCCCACCGAACCTACACTATTCCAATATCACCCGTATGTTTATCCAATGACCATTTAAATGCCCTTAATGTTGGCGAGTCCACTACTGTGGCAGGCAGGGCATTCCACACTCTTGCTGCTCTCTGAGTAAAGAACTACCTCTGACATCTGTTCTATATCTATCACCCCTCAATTTAAAGCTATGTCCCCTCATGCTAGCCATCTCCATTCGAGGAAAAAGATTCACACTGTCCGCCCTATCTAATCCTCTGATCATCTTATATGCCTCTATTTAGTCACCTCTTAACCTTCTTCTCTCTAATGAAAACAGCCACAAGTCCCTCAGCCTTTCTTCATAAGACCTTCCCACCATACCAGGCAACATCCTTATAAATCTCCTCTGCACCCTTTTCAATGCTTCCACATCCTTCCTGTAATGCGGCAACCAGATCTATACGCAATACTCCAAGTGTGGTCACACCAAAGTTTTGTATAGCTTTGTACTTCAAGGTAAGTCCATTCAAAAATTTGACAGCAGCAGGAAAGAAGCTGTTCTTGAGTCGATTGGTTTCCTTAGATCACATTGGCTTTCTTGTACAGGTCAGTGTTGCCTGACTTGAATGCCTCAGACCAGGACTTCAGCGAGCAGTGGAATCCCTGTTCATCCATGGTTTTTGGTTGGGGAGCACACAGACTTACTTCTTTGGCACGCAGTCTTCTATATACTTACTAATGAGGTCAGTTAATGTAGTGGCGTACACGTTCAGGCTGGCTCAGAGTTTTTAAATAGTGACCAGTCCACTGACTCCAAGCAGCCCCATAGGAGATCATCCGATTCCTCGGACCAATATTGCATGACTTTCTTTGATGGATTCCCTCACTTTGCTTGTAAGCCAGGAGCAGGAGCCCAGCCTTGTGGTCTGATTTGTCAAGGTGTGGGAGGGTGATAGAGTAGTAGGCATATTTGATATTTGTGTAGCAGTTGTCTAGGATGTTTGGGCCTCTGGTGGAGCAGGAGGCATGTTGGTGGTAACTTAGTAGCACGTTCTTGAGCTTGGCCAGATTGAAGCCCCCAACCACGATGAACAAGGTCTCGGGATGTTTCGTCTCAAGGCTATTCGTAGTGGTGTATATTTCATCCAGCGCAATCTTCACATCCGCATGGTGTGGGATGTAAACTGCCATCAGGATAATGGAGGTGAATTCCTGCGGAAAGTAGAAGGGGCAGCATTTTAGCGTCAGGTATTATAGGTGTGGGGAGCAGAAAGTTGCCAGTGCTGCTATGTCTAGGCACCATGAAGTGTTGATTAGGAAGCAGACTCCATCTCCCCTAGCCTTGTCTGAGGCTGCTGTACAGTCCATTTGATGGACTGAGAAGCCCTCTGGTTGTAGGGCACAGTCTGGTGAAGCAGGAGTGATCCATGTCTCCGTGAGACAGAGTACACAGCAGTCCCTCAATTCTCTTTGGAAAGTGAGCCTGGTTCTAAGTTGGTTGAGCTTTTTTTCAGAGATTGGACATTTGCAAGGAATAAGCTGGGAAGGGGGGACCTTGGGACCAGGGACCACATTGTTTCACTCTCAACCGCAGCCTGCATGTTTTCCGTGCTTCCTGGAGCGTCTGCTTCTTCTTGAGCCTGGGAGACGTTGAGAGTGGTTTGCCGTTTTAAGGGTATGGTTGTGTCCAGTGATGTTCTTCACACTGGTTGGTGTGCAGATGGAGGATTTGTTGCCTTGCTTACAGTTCCTGTGTCTGTAGATGGTCTGCATGGTCTGGCATTCCAGTCGCTGTCGGGCTACGTTTTGGCTTTGTCGGTTAGTGGATATCCAGACCGGTTCTGGCATGGACGGGTCGAAGGCCAGTCAGTGGATGATGTCCCTGGGGTTGCGGTTGCAGATGAATACGTGCATTGGGGTCCACTGGCTCACTGACAGTTCAGGGTCTTCCTTCAGAAGTCAAAGTATCTTTAGACCTGCAAGTGAAGTTAAAAGAGCTAACTTAGGTTAGGTTGTAAGAGCTTATTTTTAGGAGTGTGGTAGAGAATCATAGAGGTTTACAACATGGAAACAGGCCCTTCGGCCCAACTTGTCCATACCGCTCTTTTTTTTAAACTCCTAAGCTCATCCCGTTTGCCTGCATTTGGCCAATATCCCTCTATACTCGTCTTATGCATGTAACTGTCTAAATTCATTCATAAGAAAAACTGTATAATGCCCAGCAGCACCCCACCCCAGTTCTATACATGTCAGGGGTGATTCTCCCAGCTCGCTATGTCTCCAGGCCCCAAATTTCAGAAATTCAGCGTGGAGTTTCTTTAAATATTTAAATACGTCTTTGAATATCATCAGTGGGCTGGTTAGTCTCTCCCCTCCCGCCAGGAGTGTTTCACTCCAGTGGAGGTTGGGGTAAGGAGAGATGCCCCCTGAGCATTGCCATCTGACAGTGCCTGGCAGTAGTTGGGGCTGGCCCAGAGACATCTGGGAGGTCAGTGATCAACACATGAGGAGGTGGGGGGGGTTGGCAGTGGTAACATTGCAGGGTTGCAGGGCCAGCCAGTGATCAAGCTTGCCAGCAAATGGGTGCCGACAGTGCGGGGCTACTTTGTATGCATCGATCTCCACTATGACAGATTGGTGCATGTACAGTGGCCTGCTCTGCGCTATGCTATCCGCCTCACCAACAGGAACAGGCTCCACCCCCAGATTTCTATCATGATTTATGTTCGGGCACTCTGTCATGCGTAGTCTGGGAGATTCATTTTGAAAATACTGCTTAATAAAAAGCAATGGGATTTACTCAAGTTTTTACATGAATTTGGCACTTCAGAATTTTTTTGGGGAGAATCCGGGCCGTCTTCTGTCTAAGAGAGAACACTACTCCCTGCGGTGATTACCCACTCAGTCCCAATTGGTCTCATAAGCCGGGTGACCACCTTTTGCTGTATTGCCCTTAAAGGGACAATCACCACAGATCACCAAGCTGAGGAAGAGGAATGGCCTATAATGTTCACAAGCCTTAATATAACCTTCAGGGCTAGGTTCTCTTCAATGTAGAGTAATAAATTGTCCCATTAAGTTGACAATCAATTCTCAAACATCAGTGATTATTTTCCACACAGCCATGCAAGCAATCAGCTGGAGGAGCAGGGAAGGACAAAAGGAAACGCGAGGAGGCGCGCTACCAACTTTACTTTTGACAAAGCTTATGTAAATGCCTTCTCCCTGCTTTCGTTTCATGAAATTATACCTGCAGTTCATTTTTTTTAAAGCTCTAACCCAAGTCACTTCCCTTCGTTGAGCATCCAAACTCGAAAGCTAATCTGCTATTAAGTGAAATAATATTCAAGAAAATCCAACAAAAATTAGTGGTTAATATCTATAATCTTCTCAGACATTTCCATTTAGATGTGATAGAGTTAGAAAATAACTAGGGAGGAAGATGTGGAAGTTTAACATGACTATACTGATTGTTCTTTTCTAATTGGAAATTGAGGTTCATTAATTCTTGAAAGGCGGTTTAGATTGTAACTTGAAAAGTCAGCAAAATCTTGCACAAAATATCAAAAAATAAATGAAAAATGAAAATGAGACCTTGTGGTAGAGATTTTGAAATGAACAATAGTCTGTGGACAGAGTAATTACGGTTATGTCAAAACTTCCTCATTTCCCAGGTGTTAAAGACATATTTGAACAGCTCTGAATATCCGACTTGCGTCACCTTAACTGCCATGTGTGGCATGTTTTGCATATAGTTGTCTTCCATTTTAAATGGGAGGGGTTAAAGAGTTCAGGTGGTAAAACATATTCAATTGCCACTCTGCAGAATTGCTGACCTCAGCCAAAGGAAGTCGAGAACGCAGGGGGAAGTCAGGAATTGCTGTCACTGGCTTGTTCTCAACTCAGAACAAAGCAGCATTGGAAGAAGTTTGAGGTAAGGTTTTTTTTTCACTTGGCCACTCCATCAGATGATCCTATTAGGCACACAAGGATGGTAAAATAGTAGGGTAGAAAGTAAATTTAACTTAAAGACACCTAAGAATGATGAAGTCTGAATGATATTTTTTGGACTACCAACACTCCTTTCAGGGTGCTAGTTAAACTTTCATTACAGAATAGCAGCAACTGACTGTCAAACTCAAATGGGGTGAAAAATAGACAATCAGCAGTCCGACTTTAAGTATGTGGGATCATTATTTAAATATTTAAGTCAAGGAATTACACTGGGAATAATCTGCAATGGCCCAATTTTATGAACAAATTTATAAAACAAACCATCCTTGATTCCTGAGTGATAAGCAATGCTTTATATAGATATCCTTCATATTATGATGTAGGGAAGAAACCCCAAGGTGTTTTACAATGTTAGCCTAGACCCTAAGTTTTGCACTTTGAGTTTGGCATGAGTGAGCATAAGATGTTTCACTCCATTTATGATTGAAGTGACCCATTAGGAAGGTTTTATCAAACAAAGTTTACTTAAGAACACAGTTGAAGTATAATAAGAAGATTTAGCATAATTTTTACCAATTGCAAGAATCAAACATGATATAGTACAAGCCTTGACAGATAACTATCTATGATGTTCCAAGTCAAGCAACACCCACAAACATACACCCCTTTCTAGACTTGGCACAAAAAGGCAAGTATGCTCACATGATGGTGGATTTTGTAGCTTTTTAACGCCTGCTATGAATTGCTTCTTTGAATGTTGGATTAAGACTCTGAGGCTCCCCAGTCCTGGAACTTTCAGCATGCCTCTGGAGAGTGAGACAGAAACACACTGCCTTCTTCAAATAGCTTCCAATAGCAACTCACAGACAGCAGAATCTTCAACTCCAGAGAGAGAGGAAAACAAGAGACATTGCTTTCTGTCTCATGGCCGAACTACATCTGAGAAAAATGAAACCAAAAACTTGGACCTTTCTGCGAACGCACTGTCTCCAGTCATCACCTAACCTGTTAATCATGCTCCACGCATGAATTCTAGAGGATCATGAAACTCCAGGGCTGTGTGTTAAGCCAGATTAAAAATAAACATGATGTCCATTATCAAAAGAGAAAATGCCAGTCACGCAAAGCTAAGTTAAGGTCGAGTATTGGTCTTGAACATTAGTATTTTCTGTAAGATAACTTATTGTCGATTGGGTGGATAATTATTGATTGTGTGTTTTAAATAAATATTTGTTGTACTAACAAGAAGTCTATTCGCAATTCTTTGCCCATTGATTAAGGGTTAAAATAGACTGTGCGGCAGGCACAACACACTCATTTAATCATCTTGTCTATAATTTCTTGTTAACCACCCAGCCAATCTTTGCATCATTGGCAAACTTACTGACTTTACCCCCTACATAGTCATCTATGTCATTTATATAAACGATGAACAATATGGGGCCCAGCACAGACCCCACATAGTATGTAACTGGTCACTGGCCTACAATCACACATCATGATTACAGTCACTAAAGCAGCCATCTATCATCATAACCTTTCTCCTACCACTAAGTCAATTATGAATCCACCTCAGCAGGTCAGCCGGTATCCCATAAGCATTTGCCTTCTTCATAAATCTCTCATGTGGGACTTTGTGAAAGGCTTTGCTGAAATCTATGAAAACACCATCAAAATGGGTGAGGGGAAGGGTTGAGGAGTTGAAGGGCAGTTTGGGGTTGGTGGTGGTATGATGCTGCAGCATCTCCTGGGCTGTGGTGGAAGGGTGTCTGTAGCAGCTAAAAAAGATTAGCCTGGGAGATGCACAAAGATCCAAGTGCCCAGTTGGACGCCTGCGAAATGGAAGATGCTGAAGTCTCCTGACCCAGATGTGAGGTTCGTGTCTTACTGTGGGGGGAACCCTGTTATAGTGCTACCTCAGGATAATGGCTTTTATTACAAGAGTTGCGCGATGCACACTCCGGACAAAGCAGGTTGAAAGCTCTGACCCAAAGCTGCGTTTGATGGCTGGGCATCAATAAAGATATTGAATAAATGGTCAGCCAGTACCAAAAATATGAAGCCCAACGGACATTGCCGCCACTGGCAAATATGCAGCCGTGGGAATGACTGAGTCAGTTGTGGTCAAAGTTGCACATAGACTTCGCAGAATCACAGAATCCCTACAGTGCTGAAGGAAGCTATTCTACCCATTGAGTCGGCAATGACCCTCCGACAGAGTATCCCACTCAGGCCTTATTGATATCTAGCCCACTAATCTCCCTACCCTACAAAGGAGCATTTTAACATGGCCAAACTGCCTAACCTGCACATATTTGGACTGTAGGAGGAAACTGGAGCATCTGGAGGAAACCTATGTAGTCATGGGGAGAATGTGCAAACTCCACACAGGCAGTCACTTGAGGCCGAAATTGTATCTGAGTCCTCTGATATTGTGAGGCAGCAGTACTGACCACTGTGCAGCTCTGCCGGACTGTTCAAGGGACATGTGTTCCTTATTCTGGTTCAAATTCATTCTAACTTACTGAATGCCCAAATGTGGCACAGTGACACAGTGGTTAGAACCACTGCCTCACAGCACCAGGGGGCTGGGTTCAATTTCTGGCTTGGGTCACTGTCTGTCCAGAGTTCCCCATGTCTGCGTGGGTTTCCTTTGGGTGCTCCAGTTTCCTCCCACAGTCCAAAGATGTGCGGGTTAGGTTGATTGGCCATGCTAAAATTGACCCTATTGTCAGGCGATGGGGATAGGGCCCAGGTGGGATTGTGGTTGGTGCAGGCACGATAGGCTACATGGCTCTCTTCTGCACTGTAGGGTTTCTATGATGAAGTCTACAATCGCCACAGCCATTGTAAAGTTGCAACATATTTTTGCCATCCATGGAATTCCAGAGATTTTAGTGTCAGACAACGGAACAAAATTTACAGCACAGGAGTGTCATAAATTTGTTAAATCAAATGGTATTCACTCAGTCAGCTCTTTACCACCCAGCTTCCAATGGGTGAGCAAAATGAGCCATACAAACACTCAAACCATCTACGAAAAAACAAGTTCATGGACCACGGCTTTGAAGTTTGGCAAATTTCTTGTTATATAATATTATGCCGAGTGTGACCACAGGGGCTACGCCTGCTGAATTATTCATGGGGAGCTGCCTATGCATTCTTTTGGATTTACTATTTCCAGTATTTGCAAGTCTCCTGGAAAGGAAACCATGACTCAAAAAAATGGACCAAATATTCCACGTTGATGATTTAGTTATGGCCAGGATCTTTGCAACTGAACCGACATGGATAGCTGGCAAAATTGTGGAAAGAACGGGACCGATCTCCTAATTTGTAGAAGTACAAGATTATCGTAAAAAGTTTATGTGGATTATCTGAGGAAGAGAGTTGGGCCTGATACAGGGAACCAATATACCCTGTGATATATTCATGTTCACCAGTGGTTTATCTTGGAGTCCTTGTTGCAAATGTAGGGCTGAAGCCATCAGCAGTTTCCTAAACTGAGAAGGTATGAGCTGCTGAGGAAGATGTCAGCCCCAGATTGGTAAGTTTGACTTTGCATTTGCCCACCCGGATTCCTTATTCACTGAAGGACCAAACACCGAGTTAAAATGTTCCTCCAGGGTTCAGAAGTCTCCCAACCGACTGAGTTTATGATGAGTTTTTCCAGGAGGCGTCCCTGATGTGTTGTTGTGCCATGTCATGCCTACATTTGATAATGTTCCTTTTTGTTTCATTTGTTGGTGGGCTCAAGAGTTAGGGAGAAAGGAGTGTGCTAACATGGCCTCTATAAGGGGGCAATCTGTGAGATTCACGTGATCGGGCCGAACCCTGTGCCTGTAACAAACAGCTTTTAGAATTGACCAGCTCTCCACATGCTTACCAAACTTTGTTCACCTTAGCAACAATTTGGGATTAATTGGCAATAAATTAATAAAACACATCCTATTGCTCACTCTAGATTTTCCCAATTTATCCTGTGGCGAGGCTGCACAGAAAGCTGAGCCAATCGGGAGCAAGGGTGTGTGTTTAGGGTCAGAGAGGGACATTAGTTGGAGCCAGGGAGGAGAGTAAAGTAGATGTGTATTGAAGTTCTGTCACACCCTTGATTGTGTGCATATAAATATTGTTTTTAATTAATTAATGACAGTTGCGGACACAGATACTGAGGCAATAAGTGAGCAAGCTGAGACAATGAGTAACTCGTGGAAAGGCACAGAGTGAAGACAACCACAGATGTTTTGAGTTGTCGCCTTCATCAGTATATAAATTAAATGTGTTGCTGGAAGCAACACAACATGGTCAGTGAAAAGAAAATCAGATGTGCCTTCCAGTACTTCAGCTAAAGATGGATTTGCTGATCTGAGAAATCGGACTACCCAATGTATAATGCATTCTGTGGTCAGTTGCTAACAAAATTGTAAAGCAAGCCCAAAGAGGTCTTTGGGCTGCTTATTTGCATTCTTAAAGGGCCTAATGTCTGTCTGAGGTGGGCAACCAGTACCACCACTGTTATGTATGTTGGGGTTTTGCCCCTTTAAGGGATTGGGTCAGCTGATCTGGGGTGAGCTGGTTGGGAACCACCCTGGTTTGGGATCTGTCCTAAGTGGGCAGTCAGCATTTGGAATGTGGAGCAAGTGGACTGAATGAAGACTTGTGTTCCCTGGTGCTTGGAGACACCTCAGTACTCAGAGATTTAACAACCATGAAATGAAAGGCAGAACACTACATAGAATGATTGTTTGCACACCACCCATCATGTCTAACACAGAGACATGGCACTGACATATTTCTCCGACATTCATTGATGTCAGAGGTAGGTTCTTTACCCAGAGGGTGGTGAGGGATTGGAATGCCCTGCCTGCTGCAGTTGTAAATGCGCCTAGTTTGGGGGCGTTTAAGAGATCCGTGGATAGGTTTATGGATGGAAAGGGATTGGTTTAGGTTAGAGGGTCATTGCTTTTTAATTGGTCGGCACAACATCGTGGGCCGAAGGGCTTGTTCTGCGCTGTAATGTCCTGTGTTCTATGTTCTATTTATCTATTCTCTCAACAGATTCTGACTGACCTGCTGAGTCTTTCCATTAGATTTTTTTTATTATTATTCAGCTCTGGTGTTTCATTATTTCTCCAATTATATTGAAGTACATGAGAAATGTCTTGAGATAAGTTTGAAAACCATTAATGAAACCCTCAAGACAGAATTAGCTTGTTATTGGGAACAGCAATATGAATAGAGAGTCTGTGGGCAGGGATTTGATATACTATGATCTTTCACACTAACTGGTGACAGAAAAAAATTGAAGAAATAATTGTCCTATAGTGCTGATTCAGACTCATTGACACACACTGCAGTACTAGAGCTCCCCCAATTATATAGTGAGCAATACATTGTTCATTACAATGCCAAGGCAGAATGATAAAGCCTGTGCTGATTTCAGCCAGAGCAGTTTAAGCATCACAATATTCTTGGGCTAGGGAAATAAAAAAGCTGGTTAAAATTCTAATTATTTATCCAATCACCTTTGCTGGAAAGGTGAAAATAAGATTGGGTTGATCTCTGATATGCTCCATGTTCAAATAGCCTGCCAATTCTCACTTCAGAATTGCAGAATTGTTACTTGGACAAAACACTGGACTGTCAATATTTATGAATTCATAGCCCGTCATGATGCAGAATCAACAATGTGTGGACAAACAAAAATTTGAGAAAATTGAAAAGTAAAAGGTCAGAATGCTGCAGAACAAACCACATACAAATTTGCGTTTTGGTTTATGGATCAGAAGTTTTCTAAAGCAACTTTCCAGTGCTTTTAAAGCATTTTAAAAATGTATAACAGTTTGCATAATGAACTGAATAGTTGAGTCTGTGCTAAAATGGTTCACTTTACAATGAAGGGTTAGTATATTTGAACCATTCGTGTAGGTGTGGATTGAAATCCATTGTCAGACTGAATAATTTTCACCTTTTATTTCTGGTTCTTTGGTGATTTTTACATTTGCATCCAAACCTTACTGCTAACTTCAGCAGTGAGTGGGTGAATTACATACATTCCAAACATTATATTTTATATCATAGTACACAAGGAGATTGGAAACGATGAATTACCTTTGGAATTAAGTCGATCATGCATGTCATAAGAGTACAATAAATTGGGAAAATCTAGAGTGAACAATAGAATGTGTTTTATTAATCTATTTCCAATCAATCCCAAATTGTTGCTAAGGTAAACAAAATTTAGTGCAAATGCAGAGAGCTGATCAATTCTAAAATCTCAGTTTGTTATTGCAAGAATAATTGCTCACTGAGTAAGAGCCACAACGAACTGCGATGGTGACCCATTACCTCTGAATACATTCTTGTTGTTGCTCTGAATCAGGCACTGCAACATACAGTAATGCAGAAGGAAACTGCTGCAATTTGGAAATTCTGAATACATTGCTTACACCATAGAGATGATAACATTGAAAGAATTAGATAAAAATAGGTCAGATTTCTGTAAATGTGCTTGCTGGTTTAAGGATCATGAGTTTTCAAAATCAACTTTCCAGGACTTTAAAAGAATAAAATATAAAATAACAATGTGCATAATGACCTGAATAGTTGTGCTAAAATGGCTCACTTCACAATGAAGGGAAATTATATTTGTACTCATCTTTGTTAATGCAAACTGTGATGAGTTTGGAAATTAAGCAAGAGTTGTTATCTTACATTGAAGTAGAATCTGCTGAACTCACTGGTTATACGTCACAGGCAAGGTTGCGCAAGGTTGACTGACGACCAGTGGATTCGCGTAGCAATTGGAAGAATTGGCGACTACGAGATAGTATTGAATGAATTGTAATGGTTTATTTGCAAGCAGACAAACATACAGGGTACTTTCACAACGTTAACACTTCCAGCTCTAGGCTCTATTCTGGCTGCAAATGCCCAAGTTCTGCACTAAAATATTCACGCTCATTTCTCATTGGAAGATCGGGTCACATAACCCTCCCAGTGTACATCCCTTAAGGGGCCAGATGCTGCATCCCTCCTCCTTTAATTCCCCATTATACGTAAATAGTTTATACAATTTTCAAAACTGAGTTAATTTATTTCTTTTACTGAGAAACACTTTTAACACAGTTTATCAAAAACTCAGTCTGTTAGGAGGCTTCCTCTTTGGGAGCAACATATCTCAACTGGTTGAAGTTTGACTGTAGAGGTAGTTTAGTTTGGATTTGCTCCATTAGGCTTCTCCTTTGGAATCTGTGTCTCACTTTCCTCAGTTTCATTGGGAGCAGTACTTTGGCTTGCTCAGTCACTTCATCCCTTGGATAAACAGCAACACCAATTGGTGGTATAATTGGATCAGGCAGTATTACTGGTTTTGGGATGGCTCCCATCTTTGTAAATGATCTATATGTTTCTTCACTAACGTCCTGCACTTTCACCTCATCAGACAGTGGCCCCGTCCTGGCCACCACAATTCTTGGTCTGCTTCTCCTGTCTCAAATGCTCTTTCCACTTTTGACAAAGCACGCTTACTTTTCTACTTAGACTTCATCCTCCCCTTCAAATTCATTATTACTTCATTCAACCTGTCTCTTAAGCATTGACCCATCAGCAGCTCAGCTGGAGTTATTTCAATAGCAGAACATGGGGTGGTTCTATAAGCTAGCTGAATATGTGCCACTTCAGTGACTTTTTAATCTTTTACCTGAAGCACTTGGCTTCTCTAAATCAACACCCTTCTGGGGATTGGCTTCTCCCAGATCAAAGGCAACTTAAATCTTCAGTATTTAGTATTACTCTTCGGCAACTTAAATCTTCAGTATTTAGTGATTCTCTTCACTTTTGCATTCAATTCACTGTTTGAGCTTGATCCTGTCCCTTTACCTCTGTCACCATTGATTCTCAAGGTTTCTCACTCTAACTGGTGGACATAAATGCTTTGCTCACTTTATAACTTCTCGGTGCCCTATCCGGCGCTTTCTATCACTGTCTCCATTTCCAGTGCCTTCTTAAAAGCCAACTCATATTCAGCTAACAGCTTCCTTTTCATAACTTATTTTTGGAACAACATACACATCAATCTCTTAACATGTCATTTAAAGCTGATCTGAAGTTGCAATGATCTGCAATCTGCATTAACCTTGCCAAGAAGGCTGCATTGGTCTCTCCGAAGCCTTCTCTGTTCACTCAAACTTATATATTTGCAGCGTTAATGAGCCTTTAGGACAGTAGTACCCCTTTGCTAGCTCAATGAGCTCTGCAATTGTCTTTGTATTGGGAGCATCTGAGGACAATAAACTTTGGATCAAATTTTGTGTCTGAGTCCCACATGCATTAAGTAAAATGACATTTTTTCTGATCTTCCCCCTCTATTTAATTATCCCTGAAAAAATGCTCTAACAGTTCCACATATTGTGCCGAATTGTCAGTTGAATGTTTCTAGTTTCCCAAAGAGAGGCATGCCTACTCCCTCTTTTTCAAATTTCGTTGGATCCAATTCAGTCTGCAGTTTTGCAATTATGTCCTCTTTGCCAGCATAATAATTGGAAGGATTGATGACCACCAGTTAGTATAATGAACTATAATGGTTTATTTACAATCAGACAAATATACAGAGTACTTTCACAACATTAACACTTCCAGCTCTAGGAGCTACTTGGCTGCAAAAGCCTATGCTCAGCATCAAGGTAGCGCACACCTTCCATATTGGGCAATCAGGTCACATCACCGTCCTAGTGTACAGCCCTTAAAGGCACCAGCAACTACAATTAGAGAACTAAGTCTTACCAGGGAGGCAGTTATAGTGCAGTACCACTTTTTAACAGGAGACTTTCAGATAATATGTGAGATGTGGACAGCAATAATAATGGGCATTAACATCACAGCAGCTCACAGTTTTTACGAACCAGGTGTTTCAGGATAATAGGCTTCTATTGTGGAAGCAACAGATGCATTACCTTCACTAAAGGTGAAGGTGTGTTCATTATTAAGCAATAGCATGAGATACTGTCCCAGATCGACAGAGATGCTGATTTGAAAAGAGTGCATTGTCAACATTTGAAAAAAAATATTCATACTTGGGATATGAAAATTGCAGGAATTTGTGCCTATCCTTAGTGAATATAACAATGAGTCATGCACAGGCAGTGAAGAGTCAAATACTTTGATGTGGAAGCAATCCATTTCCAGGTGCAGTAAGTCGCAGACACATTTCTGGCTTGGGCCAAGAAGTGCAAAGAGACATTCAAACCAGGCAATTTGCCAGGCACTGATCAGGTCCAGCAAGAGAGATTCTCACCAACTCAGCCATGACAACTGTATCATTGAATCTCCCACCAAAACACCCTGGCAGGGATGACCCTATCAGTAATCCTCCTCCTGACTTCCCTTAACCTTTCTGCCAGCTACAAGGTACAAGTCTGAATATACTCTCCAGTTATCTGGATCAATGCAGCTCCAACAACACTCAATAATATTCAAGACAAAGCAGCCTGCTTGATTGACATCCCATCCACCACTTTAAACATTTACTCCCTCCTTCACTGGTGCTGAGTGGCTTCAGTGTGTACCACCTATTAAACATAGCAACTCACCAAAATTACTTTGAAAGCATTTTCAGATTCTGCAACCTCTGGCACCTGGAAGAACAATAGCAGGAGTGAAAGGGAACACCACTACCTGCAAGTTCCCCTTCAAAGCATAAACTTCCCTGTTTTGAAATTACATCGCTGTTCTTAAATTGCCACAACATGCCAATTACTGCCAAGTTCAGGTTAAGGTCCAATCACTGATATGGAAATAAAAATAATAAGACTTTGGAGCTAAAATCTCTCATGGCTGCACCTGACATTTGAGCTAACTAACTACACATCCCGATCTCCCAGTCAATTCACTACACCTGCCTTTCTTTAGAATCAACCCTAGTGTTTTAGTGCACAAACAAAGAAAACTGTATTTAGCAGCTTTTTTGGAACTTTAAGATTCAGAAGTGTCCACAGTTCAATAGCTTACACAATAGCAATTTTCAGGCTTAAATTAGCTGATCCATCATAAGGTTACAATTTAAAATGTATAATGAGAGAGAGCGGCAATAATTCACTGCTGCTTCAGGAACTGAAATCAGAAAGTAATAGAAGGGGTTCAAACCAATCAGCAGGATTGTTTTGATTCTATTAGGTGAGGTGCAGAGCTTGAACTCAGCTCCGGAAGTAGAACAAAATACAGTGTTACTGGAATTGCCTCATCGTCCCTTTTGTCTCACTTAATGTACCCAACATCGAACAATAAAGAGACAGATCATGGGCGGAATTTTACAACCTCATCGGTACAAAATTGGGAGTGAGCTGACTAGCAGGAAGGGTGCCGTTTTTGCACCCATTTCCGTATTACCATGTAAAACAGTTTGGCACGATCGGGGCCCCACTCAAAACGGCAAAACATCAATTTGCAGGTTTTGCTTTTATCACAATGTAATTAAAGAGCTCCACTCCCATTCGTCCCAGCTTATCTGACTTAACAACCTTGTTCACTGCAGCTGGAACCGGTGAGGACAACAAATCTTCTGTAAAAGTCACTGGAGCAGTGAGAGTGAGCAAGGAGGCAGGTCTCTCCTTTCAAATGGCTCTGTGCTGCAGAAGTGGGGTTTGTTTTTTGGTGGCCATGTTGTTTTGGGTTGGGCGGGCCTGTGAGTGTGTGGGTGGCTTTTGTTGCTCAGGCAGTCTGACTTTGGCCTCTCAATATGGCCCAGGTCTGAGTGCTGACTTCAGATCTTAGTGCTGACTCTGGGTCCAAGTGCTGGCAGCAGCAAGTAATCTTGCTGGTGGGGGATGGACTGGAATTTCTCTGAACTGACAATGCTGCAGCATCAGGAGTTGGCGAGTAGCACTGTCTGGGGCTACTACTGCTTGCGTTCTGTGTGTGTGTGTGTGTGTGTGTGTGTGTGTGTATGTGTTGGGGGGGGAATAGCTGGGGGTTGTGGTGCCATTTTGGGAGGCTAGGGAAGGGGATGTGTGGTGGGGGGGCAACGTAGTCACTCTGGAGGGCTGTGGGAGGGGGAATGTGGTGAGTGTGTGTTGTTGGGCTGGGGGGGTGAGTAGAGTTCTCTAACTTTATCATCTGTCTCTCCCCTTCCCCAACTATACTCCCTCTTCAGATTGGTGAGATAGCTTTTGCAATGCAACCCATTGATCTCGCTGATCTTTTAGTTGCTGCTGGAGCTGAGGAGGAGGAGCAGGAGGATGAACTGTGGGCAGAAGGAGGCCCAGGCTTTACTGCTCGCAGCAGTAGAGATAAACTGATGCTGGAAGCAAGACATGGCCACCATTTGCCCTGATGGCATACAAGTTTAAGGTGGCCATCACTTTACAGCCACCCAGAATGGGTGTCCTCCCAGTGCCCCAAGGTCCTGCAACAAATGGTACAGGTGTTGCACTGTCTTCTTTCAGAGCCGGAGCCATCAGCATCACACAATGGGAGAGGATCAGGAGAGAGCACTAGCAGGGGTCAGGCATGTGAGGGCAGCGAGAGAGGCTAAGATCACCACATGCTTTGGTAACTAAGGGCCTGATTTGCCATACATGCGTTCCAACCTCCCCGCTCCCCACTGTGCACTTGTACAGTCTTCTGCAACATTGCAGTACCGAAGTGATGGGCCTGGGTTACGCTGGCGAGTTTCTGCAGGCAGGAGGGTGATGATGACTTGCTACGTTCTATTGTGATGATACCTGAGTGCAAATGAGCCTGACTTCTGCCTGAGCTCCGCATACATGTTGCCATCTAGACTCACATCTGGGTGGTAGGTAAGGGAGTACTAAACATGTAATGCAAGGCCTCAGGGCAGGTGGAGTGGGGGGTGGAGGAAGGGAATCTTTCCCAGGTTGCCATGGCAGATACCAATGCGTGCCACCCTCTGTAGCCAGTGAATTATTTGAACGTCTTGATTTTTCCAAAAGCAGTGTGCTAAGGACTCTACCCCACTGACATCTATGTGCAGGGGTCCTCTGCCAGTGAGAATGGAGAACTTGGTGCTCAGTCAAATTTCTGTTTACTGAAGAACCCCATTTGCAGGCGACGGAGAATTCTGGCCAGTGCTTCTCAAGCAGCACAATGACGTTATAGAGTCAGCCCCAGAAATGATCTGGGCACCATGTTCCCAACCCTGAATTGAAAATCAACCCCTTGGTGTTTGCTATCATCTTGCAAAGAATAAGAATTTCATTGATATATTTGGTTAGCTTAAGTAATGAGGCAACTTGAGGATCTAAGAAAAAGTGTTGAATCTGATTTTCATAACAAGGTCATAATTACATTCCAGACTAAAATGAAATAACTTGTAGTCTTTTTGTTGCTGATAAAAAAAGATATGCTTTCAAACTTTTACATGTTGCACTCATCAGGCCAGTTCACAAGATTGCCAATAGTAAAGCTAACAACAATTTATTTAGCGTGAAGAGAGAGTGCTGTTTAGTTGGCAAGTGGATTGGTAGAGAATGCACCAGAGAACATTGCCAAGCATTTGTTCAAACTCAAACCCAGCAGGTCAACTCTGACTGATAAAGACATTGCAGTGAATAGAATGCCTGCCCCCAAGCTTTGTTTAGTTGAAAAAAGCACCATGCATGAACATTCTTTTCCTGTATGCAAAGGACAGGGTCCTGCATGTGAATGTATGTATCTTCTATCATGCAATAAAAAGTCTGACAACACCAGGTTTTAGTCCAACCTATTTATTTGATAATATACTCACAAGCTTTCGGGGTTAGCCCCTTCGTCAGGTGAATGGAGAGTTCTGGTCTCAGACAGAGCATATAAAGCACAGACAGTTTAGAGATTACTGATTAGAATGCAAATCCTTACTCCTAACCTGCTGTTCAAGACCTGAAGTGGCTGATAATGTGAGTGGAAGGAGCACTGATCACAGTTTAAAGAGATGTGTATTGTCTCCAGACAGTACACTAAGTGAGGTTTTGCAAACCCAGGCAAGTCACGGGGGTTACAGATAGTGCGACATGAACCCAAGATCCCTGTTGAGACCGTCCTCATGTGTGCGGAACTTGGCTATCAGTCTCTGCTCTATCATGCACCATTGATGTAGACTGTGACCCTGACTGTTGATCTTAAATTTGCTTTTAGTGTAATTCTTAGCACAATTAGGATTGTTTAGCTAGTGTTGTCTAATTTGTCATCACACCTAATTTTTGCCAGAATTTTACTGTCCTGTCCACCATGGGAATTGGAGCGGGCAAGGGGTGGACCATGGCAAGGTCCGTTTACCTCAGGCAGGATTTTTTCAGTTTTAGGATGAGCGAGGCCGGAAAATCCTGCCCTTTGTTTTGAGTTTTGCAAGCCGAGTCTAGTGGTTTACATTCTGTTCTTACGCGAACAAGGCCCTGCCCTTTGTAGACAGTAAGAACATGTCTACACATTGCGTCTTTTCAATTAAACAAAGCTTGGGGATAGTCATTCACTGGTTCATTCCCCATGGCAATGCCTTGACCAATTAGAGTCTCCTTGCCTGGTTTGAATTGGTTGAAGTGGTGGAGGCTGCCTCGCTAAATATTTTTAAGACGCGGGTTGATGGGTTTTTGATAAGTGAGGGGATTAAGGGTTATGGGGAGAGGGCGGGAATGTGAAACTGAGCCACGACAAATCAGCCATGATCTTATTGAATGGCGGGGCAGGCTCAAAGGGCTAGATGGCCTACTCCTGCTCCTATTTCTTATGTTCTTATGAATTTGAACAAAGATTTGGCAGTTACCTGTTCCTTATACATTCTCTATGGCAACGCCTCTACCAATCAGAATCCGCTTGTCAACTAATCAGAACTCTCTTCTCATGCAGGATAAATTATTGTTCCCTTTACTATTGGTATTCTTGCAAACCTCCTGGGGTGTGCAAGACATAAAAACCTTTGACAGCGTATCTCTTTCTTCAGCAATGTTCGAGGATTAATTTGCTTTTTAGCACACCTCGGGAAAGAAGAAAACAGATTCTTAAAAAGTTCAGATAAGAAAACTTCAACAATTTAGCGATATATATTGATTTTCAATAAAAAAAAGTAATTAATATTTAATTGACACAAATTTGAATTGCATGGGACCCATAATTTGAGTGTTGTTTCAAATCTAAATTATTATAGGTGGTGGATAGCAGCCATGCCAGCTATCAACTTGGTAGGAGCATAATATAGGCATAGCAAGAATGCGCCAAAAAATATGCAGTGTAACTGCATTTTGAAGTCAATTAATGTGCAACGTTGAATTGATGTTAGTAGCTCTGCTTTTGACCTGAAGGCTTCAATTCATGCCCTTACAACCTCACAAAAGCTGAACATATGTTCAGCAGCAGGAAAGCCCAACACTAATTGAAGGGATCATCACATATTTTCAGGCTAGTTGCTAATTGATTTATATTGACTCTTACTGCAATTGAACAAGTATTTGTTGACTCGTATTGCCAGTTACTGTTACTGGAGTCTACAGAGAGCGGTACTGCAAGTGATGAAGACCTTGTTTCTGGTTTCAATGGTTCTGCTCAGACCAGTTTTTCCTGGCCTACATATTATAAGGAAAATGCATGGGAGAGGACAAACTGCTCAAAGAGGGAGGGTGAGTAGTGGGAGAAAGGCTCTAAGTGGGTCATGCAGCCAGGAACTTCTTGAAGAAATTCTCCTGTTTCAAGTTTGGAGAGGAACAAAGCATAAACATCTCTGCTTCATCAATGAGGTGTGTACTTAAATTTGTCACCTCTTACAGCCCAAATGACATCCTGATAAGGGTGAGGATGGCATTGTGAGCAACTGTTAACTTTTAATGCACAGGCTCCTTCCAATGTAGCGCAGGTAATACTTGCTATATCCCCCTGATTGTCCACTGCTGTGTAAGTAAGATCACTCAGACTATGTGTGCCAAGAGAGCTAAATACATTTCCTTAGCTCTTGCCAGAGAGAGACAGCCAATCGATGGCTTTGCCAGGATTGCAGGCTTCTCCATTCTGCAGGATGCCATTGCCTGCATGGCTGGGGCCACATTTAAATTCTAAAATGTATCACAGTTGAAGTGGATTATACTCCCTCAAGGTGGTATGTAACAATGCTATGTATGTAATAGATCAATGTTCAGTATCCAGCAATGTGTGTGCGTAACTGCAGGGTATTGGAAGTGTGTCAAATGAATACTTCTGTTCGGTCTTTACTCTGGAAAAGGAGACATAAGTACGCAATTCAGGAAAAGGGACTGCCAGGAAATTGCACAGTTTGACATCAGAATGGGGAGTTAATGGTGGCTCTGACGGGCATAAAAAACAGACAAATCCCCTGGGCCAGATGAATTACATTCCGGTCTGCTGTGGGAGGTGAGGCAGGAAATTGCAGGGGCTCTGACACAAAAGGCCTGATTTTTACCATTGCGTCGCTCTCGTTTTTGAACATGAAAACTTGGTAAAGTCGAGTGTGAAGCCATTAACATGATCCACATCTGCCCAGATGCCCACTTTACCAAGGCCCTAAAATGGCCACGAACTGAATCGTGCCTGAAATGGGCTCAAAGGTGATTTAAATGTATTTAAATTGAATTAATGGGCTGTCTGTCCAGCTTTATCAGCATTTCCCCCTTTACCATCGTGTTCACGTGTATGGATTCAGTGCGAAACAGATATGCTCGGCAAAGGTCTATTTCGGATGCTCCAGCTTCTGAAGAGGCAAGTTCAGAGCTTCCAATGGCTCTCTGACTCAGATCCCTGGTGGAGGGGAGAGGGAAGTGGGTCAGAACATTCTCTCGTGAGGGGGCAGGAGGGAGTATGAGGCGAGTCAGATATATCTCTGGGGGGAGGGAGAAGGGGTGAGACCTGATCAGGATGGGGGAGGGCAGAGAAGGGCCAGATTGTTGCCTGGTGAGAGAGATGGGGGGTGCAGAGAGAGGCCAGATCATTGTTCGGTGTGGGGGGGGTGGGGGATGTGGTTTGAGGGAGGTCTGATCATTGTCTGGTGGGGGTGTGGGGGAGGGCAGAGGGAGGCCAGATTGTTGTCTGGGGGGGAAGGGGTGGAGTGCAGAGGGAGGCCAGATCATTGTCTGGGGGGGTTGGTGGGGGAGGGAGGCCAGATCATTCTCTGGTAGGGGGGAGATGGGGGGGCAGGAGGGGGTCCGCTGCCACTCTGCGGGCAATCAGCGGGGGGAATGTGGGGTGGAGGTTGTGATCGGTCTGGGTAGCGGGGTGGGGGGATAAGGGGGACAGTTATGTTCTGGGGATAGAGTGACGTCCGTGGGGGCCATCGTTCCCGTGTCACTTTATTTGATTTTTGTGGCCTGTGAGTGATGTGATGGGGCGCATTTTTCAATTATTTTTTACTGCACATGCATCGTTTAGAGCTGCAATCAGACCAGCAGTGTTTCAGACGTGGTAAGCCCCACCCACAGTGCGATTCAGAGCCACAAATTTTTTTTCAGGCTGAGTGCATATGGGGGCACCTGAGAACAGGTTTCCAAGTCAGATCTGAATTGTGCCTGGATTCAGCACTTCGAATCAAAGTGGTAAAATCAGGCCCAAAATTTTAATTCCTCTCTGGTCACAGAGGAATTGCCAGAGGAGAGGAGGATAGGTAATGTGGCTCCACTTTTCAAGAAGGATGGTAGAGATGGATTAGGAAATTGCACACCGATGAGTCTCATGACAGTGGTAGGGAAATGACTGGAGGGCATTCTGAAGGAGAAAATGAATATCCACTTGGAAAAGCATGAGCTAGTTGGGAAAGTCAGCATAGCTTTGTCAGAGGGAGACTATGCCTCACAAAGTTGTTAGAATTTTTCAAAAATGTGATCAAGTGTGTGGATAAGGGAAGTTCAGTTAATGTAGTTTATATGGATTTTAGCAAAGCTTTTGACAAGATCCCATATAGGGGGCTGATTGAGAATTCAGGGAAACTTGGCAAAATGGCTCAAAACCTGACTCAGTAGTAGGATACAAAGGATTGTGGCGGAAGGCTGTTCAAGCAACTGGAGGCCAGTGTCCAACAGTGTATCATAAGGATCAGTACTGGGACCTGTATTGTTTGTTTTATACATAAAAGTCCTAGATGAAAATGTGGAAAGAATGTTAACCACATTTGCAGATGACTACAAGATTGGTAGGGTGGTTAATAGTGAAGGAGATGGTTATAGGAAGATATAGAAGCGTTGGTCAGATGGGCTGAGCAGTGACAGATGATATTTAACCCTGATAAGTGCAAGGTATGCACTTTGGAAGAAGAGGCAAGATCATGAAGAGTAGGAGAGCGGGTAACTCAAGGAAACAGAGGGATCTTGGGGTAATTATTCACAGATCCCTGAGGGTGGCAGAGCATGTGAATAGGATAGTTAAAAAGGCACTTGGGACACTTGTTTTTATCAGCTGTGGCATAAAGTATAAGAGCAAGGAGGTAATGTTGGAATTGCACAGAGTGTTGATTAGGCCGCAGCCGAAGTAATTCTGATCACTTCACCATAGGGTGGGTGTGACAGCAACAGAAGGGTCACAGAAGGAGTTCACCAGAGTGTTGCCTTGGATGGAGCATTTGAGCTACAAGGCTTGGTTTGTTTTCTTTAGAGCAGAGAAGGCTAAAGGGGGACATGACTGAGCTATATAATGTTGTGAGGGGTATAGAGATGGTGAGTAGGGAGGAGTTGTTCCTTTTGGCTGAGCAGTCAATCACAAAGAGGCATAGTTTTAGAGTAAGAGGCAGGTGGAACGGCAAATTGCGCGGAGGGTGTGGAGAGTCTGCAGAAGGATCTAGATAGGCTGGGCGAATGGGCCAGGAAATGGCAAGTGGAATTTAATGTTGGCAAGTGTGAGGTGGTCCACTTTGGTAGGAATAATGGTAGGAAGGATTATTACTTACGTGGAGAAAAACTGCAGCAGGCGACGGTGCAGAGGGACCTCGGGGTCCTTGCGCATGAGTCGAAAAAACCCAGCCTGCAGGTGCAGCAGGTGGTCAGGAAGGCGAATGGGATGCTGGCCTTCATAGCGAGGGGGATTGAATATAAAAGTAGGGAGGTCTTGCTGCAGCTGTATAGGGCATTGGTGAGGCCGCAGCTGGAGTACTGTGTGCAGTTTTGGTCGCCGCACTTACGCAAGGATATTTTGGCCTTGGAGGGAGTGCAGAGGAGGTTTACTAGGCTGATGCCGGAGTTGAGGGGGTTGAGCTATGAGGAGAGGCTGAATAAACTAAGCTTGTACTCGTTAGAGTTTAGAAGAATGAGGGGAGATCTCATTGAGACGTATAAGATGATGAATGGGATGGATAGAATAGAGGTGGAGAGACTCTTCTCGCTTAGAAAGGACAGTAGGACTAGGGGGCACAGCCTCAAGATAAAGGGGAGGCGGTTTAGAACGGAGTTGAGGAGGAACTTCTTCACTCAAAGGGTGGTGAATCTCTGGAACTCTCTGCCCGTTGAAGTGGTGGAGGCTGCCTCGCTAAATATCTTTAAGACGCGGGTTGATGGGTTTTTGATAAGAGAGGGGATTAAGGGTTATGGGGAGAGGGTGGGAATGTGGAACTGAGCCACGACAGATCAGCCATGATCTTATTGAATGGCGTGGCAGGCTTGAGGGGCTAGATGGCCTACTCCTGCTCCTATTTCTTAAGTTCTTATGTTCTTATGTAAATTCAGAGGAGATTTGAGTAAAAGTTTCTTCTTTCCAAGGGTGGTGGGAATCTGCATTGCCTGAGAAGGTAGTGGAGGCCAGAAACCTTACAACCTTTAAAAAATATTTGCATGAACTATTGAAATGTCAATATTCAAGAATACGGGACAAGTGCGGGGAAATAGGCTTAGTGCGCAATTAGTGGTCGTTATTGTTGGTGCACACTCAATGGGCTGAAGGACCTTTTCTGCGCTGTACACTGCTATGACCCTGTGAATTCAGTTAGCTGTGCACTGCTGTGCTCAGGATGCATAAGCTGTGGAGACATTCCATTACCAGTTCACATCAAAGGTTGGCAAGGCAAATTGTGCTTTGATCACAGAAATATTTCCAGCTATTCATGTCGTCAGATTTAAAGTGATTTGCAAAAGAAACAAATGTGATGTGAGATAAAGCTTTTTCACACAGCGAGTGGTTGGGGTTTGGAATGCACTGCCTGGAAGTGTGGTGGTGGTAGGTTCAACTGAAGCATTCAAGAGGGGATCAGATGATTACTTGAATAGAAAGTGTGCAGGGGTACATGGAAAAGGCAGGATAATGGCATGAAGCCATGATGCTCATTTGAAAAGCTGGTGCTGACATGATGGGCCAAATGGCCTCCTTCTGCACCATGCCAATTCTGTGATTGTTGTGTCAGTGATATCCAAAGTAGAGATGAAAGAACTTTTAGTCCTACAGGAGGCATTTGCACAAGGTCAGCTGATTTCCTTAGGAAAACAATGTTTTGGATAAGTGTGGCTTCATTTTTATAATGGTTAACGCTGCTATCTCACAGCACCAGGGACCCAAGTTTGATTCTGGGCTTGGGTAACTCTCTTCTGGAGTTTGTGTGTTCTCTCCATGTCTGCATGGGTTTCCTCTGGGTGTTCCAGTTTCGTCCCACAGTGGAGGGGTTGGGGCAGTGGTAAATGGCATATACCTCCAGGAATTAAACTCAACAGGGCTATTTGAACTTTATGCTATGTTTGTTCAGATCACAATTTGGCTGGTAGAAAGGCCTTAACCTGTGGTGTAGTAGTCATAAATTAATGGAGTAGATCCACACTTTGCGTGTGGATAACGTCTGTGTTTAGTGTCATGGTCTGATTTTTTTTAAAATCCCCTGCTCTTTACACTTGAATAAACAGACTTCAGCTGTCAGTGAGAGTTAAAACAATCTGTAGGACTGCTTTAACTGACAAGTCATTTGGTTGAGATGAGAGGAAGATATCATTTGTTTGTTTTAGATTTAATAGAGTTCTTTACTGGCTTTCCCATAATTATATCATTATGAATGCTTGGCTTAGTTTCAAAAGAAATGATCTATTTAGAAGGCCTTGAGTCCACCGTTTGATAACAAGACGCTATTAAAGGAATTTCTGTTTTTGATGTGGAAGCTAAATAAAAGTTAGTTTGCTTTTTATGAGGTTGAACACCTGAGGTGATTTTAAAAGTTTTAATTAGTTACATGAATGGGCAATTTTCATTATAAAGTATATATGATTGAGAGCTGTATCAGATTGTTAGAAGTTTTATTTTCATTTCCACATGGCTGCTTAGTTTTGTCCAAGTTGGGTACTAGGCCAATTGATCATGAGTTGGCATGGATGATATAGGATGCATAGTCTGTGTGGTGGGCATGAGCAGGCAAGGAGGACCATTGGGATATGAGGGGACATGGAGGTAAGTTGGAGATATGTATTAGCATGGATGGGCCTGGAGTGTATGAGGGGGAATTAGGGTAAGTGGGAGCCATGAGTTGACATGGGTGGGAGGAGGGGGGGGGCATTGGGTATGTATTGGGTAGGGAGGAATGTGGGGGATAGAGGGTCTAACATCTTATAAAACAATCATGAATAAGTCTCAGACAACTGAGATGGTCCTTCTAACCAGACCTTCTTGCCCCTTGCAGCCTGCCTTTCCATACTTCTAACTGCAGTGGCTGCCTGGGAACTGCTTCTAGGGTCAGTGGGCCAAACATGATTACAGAACAAAGATTGGATCTAATGGGACCCTTTTAAAGAAGATGGATCTGCTGAGTCAGGATATTTCCCGATTCAAGCTACCTGGTTTGTAGCGGAAATCCTGCCACTCTGACTCTTGTTTCAACTTTCAGCATTCACAAAAATATTTTTACAATATTAGGAGTGAAGCTTTGCCTTGGACAAACACACAAAAAGGGTGATTGTGAATTAGTTCATGTGCCATTGGTACCTAAATGAAGACAAAATAGGGCAGGTTGTAAAATGGTCTAATGCTCCATTATCACTCATTATCTGTCACTGCCCTAGATGAATTTCAAACCATAATTTTCAAATCTCCATAAATTGCACCATTTCCAAATTTATCTTCATTTTACTTGCAATAACTACTAAAAGGATTCGGGCAAACACAAATTATAATTTAAGAAGTGAATGCAACTGCAAAGTAAAAAGAAATAGTGTTATTATTCCACTTTCCACTTTAGTTGTCAGTTGGTCATAGGCATCTTACTTAAATTAAAAGATTTATTTCCAAATTCTATAATTCACTGCTTAGTTGAAATATTTTGTATTAAATTTCCTACTAATGGATTCGCTAACTAGAAGCGTAGTAACAAAGAAGTCTTCTTGGTAATACATTTTTAATTACGTACTCTTGCAAACTTTAATTACTACAACAATAAATACTTTACATAAAATGAAATCAGATTTTAACAGTATATTATGGCACTCTCGCCATTTTCTTTAAGTGAGATTCATTTTGCCCCAGGCTTGACATCATCAATACCATCTGAAATCCAATTACAGATTGAAGCAGAAATTGTCCTCCTGCTGTTTAAGCTACCTCATGATAAACTATCGGTTGCATGACTAATCTTTAGATATAACTTGATTGTTTTTTAATCAAAGGGATCATTTACTTCATGAATCATAGCAATTTCTACACTTTAACATTGGAGATGCGATTTTCTGAATCATGTTTATTTTATTTTCCCAACTTTGTGTTTTTTCATGATCAAATCCCATTTAAAATAAAAACAAATGGCACTCACCTCTATTTGTTAAATTACAATACTCATATTGTAACGGTAAGTCAGGTGTCATGTATCTGAAACAAGGTGCAATCATCAATTATCCATCACATAATTCATTCAAAATATTTAATGCATGTAATCTTATAATTTGTTTGAGATTGTCTCTCTGATTTGGCACAGTCATGCACAACACCAACAAGTGTGTATTGATGAGAGCAGAGGATATGCTGAGGACACTATTCATTCAGGTGTTTTGGACCAGTTTCGATAATAGATGTGGACAGTAGTGTTTCTTAAATCAGCAGTCTTGGTACAAAGTAAATCTATCTACCTGATGCAGCAGTTTAGTGCTGCTTCCTCATTGTTCAATGGCTATATCCACTATGTTCTGCTCTCGCCTCAATTCCAGATTAACATCCATCTCTTCCATGGTTTTGTATAGTCGACTTGTGGTGTATTGAAGTATTGATACTGGAGCGCGGGGGGCGGGGGTGGTTCTTCATGCTCACTATCCCCAATTTTGAATTGCAATGGCCGGAAAATTGGGAATCAGCGGGAGAGTGGCTTTATGCCAGACACACTGCCAGCTCCAGTCCAGTTTCCAGCTGGAGGGGGTGAAAATCCTATTAATATTCAAATACACACAGTTAAATATGATTAGCCAGCTTGCGGTCCAAGTCAAATCACCCTCGCTATTCACCCACCTTCCCAGCAGGATATGCACCGGGTGGCATTTAGCCCGAGATGTCCAGGCACTACCACTGACTTCTCAGTAATGAGAGGCATCCCTTGACCTGACAGCTGAATCTTTTGTGAGGCACTGCACATTCGGCTTGTTACAGATCAGAGTGCAATGGGGAGGGCTTCAATTATTTCTGCTTGCTGGGAAGCCACAGCAACTTCAAATCAAAGCCATGTGCATTACATTGGGGCTTAGTGCACAACTAGGCAGATGAAGCCCTCCCGTCCCCTGCTCATCATTCCATGCAGAATTGGCACCTCCTCTCTGTCAGAGGATCAAAGTGCAGTGATCTCACTTGCAGCTTCTGGTAGCGAGAAAGGGAAAACTCTGCTGCAGAATATAATGGTGGAATATTTAAAATCCTGCTAGGCGACTGGGAGCAGGTGAGTGTATGAAAGTTAAAGCTACCTGGCCACTTCAAAATGTTCACAGCTGACTGGCAGGAATGCAGAAATTGATCATAGGATTGCCTGGAATCACCATGCCAAGGCTGATCTTCAGGTCTGCCAGGACTAGAAAGGGCAGTCCAAACAACAACTCTGTCAGGTGGACAGTCATGAGGTGAACCTCTTGCCCTCCAGCATGAGCTCACCCAACCCCCTGGACCCTTGAGGGACCTTTCCCCTGCAGCTTGGCAGCAGCAGAAGGGCAAATGGCCACTGGGCCTACCTCCTCAAACTCCTTCAGGGCCCAAGGTGCCAGGCCAACATGTCAGTGTCAGGGTGCCAAGGGACAATGCACTGTTGGCAGTGCCAAGGTGTTTGATCAGAAGGGAGGCTGAGTGGGGAGTTCTGAGAGAGAAAGGGGGCTGAATGGGTGTCTAAGGGGGACAGATACCTGATTGATCTTCTGAGGTGGAAGGGGAGCTGAATTTGGTTGGGGGAGGGGGGAGTTCAGATCGGGTCAGCCTCACGCCTGCGTAATTTAAAGTTTGTTTATTAGGCACAAGTAAAGCTTGCATTAACACTGCAATGATGTTACTATGAAATTCCCCTAGTCACCATATTCTGGCACCTGTTCTGGTCAATGCACCTAACCAGCACGTCTTTCAGACTGTGGAAGGAATCCGGAGCACCCGGAGGAAATCCATGCAGACTCGGGGAGAACAAACAAACTCCACACAGACAATGATCCAAGCCGGGAATTGAACCCTGATCCCTGGCATTGTGAGGCAGCAGTGTTAACCATGAGGCCCGTGGTGGGACAGATTGATGTCCCTCTTTGGCATGAGGTTGGTGGTGCTCCCTTGGTCAGTGGGAGGGGAACAATTTTGTTTTTTGGGGGCGAGGGGGGCCAGTAAAGGAACGCAGAGATTAGGTTGCCATTTAAAAATGGCGGCCTGGTCTCGGAACAGTGGGCCTGGCTGGGGGGCTGTCCACTATAAATAAATTAGCATTTATCAGCTGGGAGAAGCCAGCTGATTTATTTCTTAATGGAAGTTAAGAATGCCAGTTGATAGATGCTGCTAATGCCAATGGGAAACTCTCCAGGTTTCTTCCTGGCATGGGCACTTAGTCCCAGTTAGGGAGAATTGTGATCACCAAGTCATTGAAGCTTATTATCATGTCACTGGTGTCATCTGACCGCTCTGCCAACCATGCCTGTTCCTGCTCCTGTTCATGTTTCTCAGGTGTCATAAGAGCACTAACTGTGCAGACATTTTCTGAACAACAGTATCTCACCAATGACAGATTCTGCAGGACTCCCTAGTTCTTCATCCAGTTAAAGACTCCCCATGGTGATGACAGATTCTCCTGTTCACAACACCTAGAAATATCACACATGCAATGAATAGCATGATTTGCAACTTCATTAACTTGTAATGGCAGTGGCATTAATCAGACCAGCTAAATAATGTGTCTTGTACTAGGAGTCAAAACATAGCCAACATCAGAGCACAAACTCCACTTGATTTAGGTCCAGAATCAAATATGTAATTGTGTCAGCAGCAATGGGTGGCAATTAACAGATCAGGCAGTGCTTCACAAGTAGATACAGACTGAACATCTCAGATTGACAGAATGTGTTTGGGTGCACACATTATAATCTGTCCAAATGCATCTGTACCTATCCTCATAATTATAGCTTCAAACACCATCCCAATAACTAATGTCAATGCTATAACCTATTTTTGCATTGCACTGTATCTTGAGACTTACCGTTGGCGTGTAGATTGTTCAATGCTGGGAAGCAGCTATTGAGTGCAATTATTTACAATCTGACCTTATCTGTCTTTAACTTGGGTGGTTCAACTCTCATTTCTTTGCATTGTAGGAGATGATATAACTTTAATATTACTTCCCTGACCAGTCTGTAGTACAGATCTCCACTGACATTCCCAAGTGTTTCTGGTGTCTATAATTATTGCTGCTCGGTAGTAATGGATTTGGGTAGCCTATCTTCCATTGAGGTAATTTTTTTTTCCGTATGATTGTGTAAAATGAGAAATCTCACAGCACCAGGTTAAAGTCCAACAAGTTTATTTGGCATCATGAGCACTTGGAGCATTGTTCCTTCAGGTGACTGGAGGTAGAAGTTTACAGCATGGAACAGGCTCCTTGGCCCAACTTGTCCATGCCACCCTTTTTTTTAAAAGACTAAGCTAATGCCAGTTACCCGTGTTTGGCCCATATCCTCGATAGGTAGGTTCACAAGGGTGGCATATATAGACAAAAACACAATTGGAAGATAATTACAGATTATACAGATTCCAAATAAACCCATTGGATTTTAACCTGGAGTTGCGAAACCTCTTACTGTGCTCACCCAATGCACTGCCAAGTAGGGTGGTGGAGGCAGGCACACTTAGATAGGCACATGAGCGGACTAGAGATGGAGGGATACAGAGACTGTTCTAAATAAAGATCAAGAGCCTTGGGACGTCCCTGGGAATCAATTGATTCCTAAGGACCTTCCAACGTATTTCATGGCTCACTTGTCTTACTTCTGAGCTTCTGGGGATTCTGTAAATGTCTGTCTAAGTTTTGCATGTTTATTGATGTCTTTTCTTTTACTTCACAGGTCATTCGGTTTGCCTTGTTGACCAACAAGGGGCATACACACGATGGGTCGTGCAAGGGCTGCTCTTGGATGTTGCTTTGACAGTTGCCTAGTGCTTCACGTCATTAGTGTACGCTTAAACTGGACCGTCTGACGGGCAACATGACAGCTCAGTGACTATCACTGTTTGCTGTGCAGATACATGGGTTTGGGCCGGTGTCAGCAGGAGTTTGCACATTCTCCTTGTGATTGCATGGGTTTTCTCCGGGTGCTCCGGTTTCCTCCCAAACCCCAAAAACGTGCTCTTAGACTGACTGGAGTAACAAATTGTCCCTAAATTAGTCTTCCGTCAATCTTCCCCAGTAGGCGTAGACAAAGGTCATAGGTAGAGGAGGGCACTCATAATGTTAAAGTGGCAGTGTGGGCTCGTTGGGCTGAAGGGCCTGTTTCCCGTGCTGTGTTGTTCTTTGTTCTTTGTAAGTCTAATGCCGGTATCTCTTCATCATGTGTAAAATGAGTGATAACAAATTGGCAACTCAGTTTGCATCTCTTCCAATTTTATTTCCATTGAATTCAAGGAATATTACACAAATTAATTTCTTCTCTTTGATTTTCAATTACTTCCTTCTCCAACAAAGAGAGAATCATAGAATCATTGAATCCTACAGTGCAGAAGGAGGTCATTCGGTCCATTGTGTATGCACCAAATGCAATCCCATCCAGGCCCTATCCCCATAACACGATGCATTTACCCTAGCTAGTCCCCCGAACTTAAGGGTAAATTTAGCATGGTCAATCCACCTAAAATGTACATCTTTGGACTGTGGGAGGAAACTGGATCACCCAGAGGAAACCCATGCGGACACGGGAAGAATGTACAAACTACACAAAGACAGCGACCCAAGCTGTGAATCAAATCCAGATTTCTGGCACTGTGAGGCAGCAGTGCTAACCACAATGGGCTGAGTGGCTTCCTTTGTTTTTATTCATGGGAGGTGGGCATCATTGGCTAGACACAGTAAAAAGTCTGACAACACCAGGTTTCAGTCCAACCGATTTATTTGATAGTAAATTCACTAGCTTTCAAGTTAGCCCCTTCGTCAGGTGAATGGAGAGTTCTGGCCTCAGACAGAGCGTATAAAGCACAGACAGTTTAGAGATTACTGATTAGAATGCGAATCTTTACACCTAACCTGCTGTTCAAGACCTGAAGTGGCTCACAATGTGTGTGGAAGGAGCACTGATCACAGGTTAAAGAGATGTGTATTGTCTCCAGACAGTACAGTGAGTGAGGTTTTGCAAACCCAGGCAAGTCATGGGGGTTACAGATAGTGCGACATGAACCCAAGATCCCTGTTGAGACCATCCTCATGTGTGCGGAACTTGGCTATCAGTCTCTGCTCAGCGACTCTGCGCTGTCGTGTGTCGTGAAGGCCGCCTTGGAGAATGCTTACCCGAAGGTCAGAGGCTGAATGCCCGTGACCACTGAAGTGTTCACTAACAGGAAGGGAACAGCCTTGCCTGGTGATTGTCGAGCGATGTTCATTCATCCGTTGTTGTAGCGTCTGCATGGTCTCCCCAATGTACCACGCTTCGGGACATCCTTTCCTGCAACGCATCAGGTAGACAATGTTGGCCGAGTTGCAAGAGTATTTACCGTGTACCTGGTGGATGGTATTCTCACGTGTGATGATGGCATCCATGTCGATGATCCGGCATGTCTTACAGAGGTTGCTGTGGCAGGGTTGTGTGGTATTGTGGTCACTGTTCTCCTGAAGGCTGGGTAGTTTGCTGCGAACAATGGTCTGTTTGAGGTTGTGTGGTTGTCTGAAGGCAAGAAGTGGGGGTGTGGGGATGGCCCTGGTGAGATGTTCGTCTTCATCAATGATATGTTGAAGACTCCGGAGAAGATGTTGTAGCTTCTCTGCTCCGGGGAAGTACCGGACGAAGAAGGGTACTCTGTCCACTGTGTCCTGTGTTTGTCTTCTGAGGAGATCGGTGCGGTTTTTCGCTGTGGAGCATTGGGACTGTCAATCTATGAATCGAGTGCCATAACCTGTTCTTACGAGGGCATCTTTCAGCGTCTGGAGGTGTCTGTCACGATCCTCCTCACCTGAGCAAATCCTGTGTATATGGAGGGCTTGTCCATAGGGGATGGCTTCTTTAACATGTTTAGGGTGGAAGCTGGAGAAGTGGAGCATTGTGAGATTGTCTGTGGGCTTGCGGTACAGTGAGGTGCTGAGGTGAGTGTCCTTGATGGAGATGCATGTGTCCAAGAATGCAACTGATTCTGGGGAATAGTCCAAGGTGAGTCTGATGGTGGGGTGGACGCTACAACATCTTCTCCGGAGTCTTCAACATATCATTGATGAAGACGAACATCTCGTCTAGCAAACCACCAAAAGCATAATTTTCACTCCAGGAAGGCAAGAAGCCTTGCTTCCAGCTAGCCAGCAGAATTTACAATACCAGGGAGAGAGAAAAATAGAAACACTGCTTTTCAGTCTGATGTCAAACACTTTCTCACCTGAAATTGAAAATAAATCCTTGGACTCTTCTGTGGAGGAACCATCTGACTTTGACTTGTCAATCAACCTTCCCCCTAAAAAAGCAAGGTCATAAAAAATCCCAGAAAATATCTGAGGCACAGAGTAAAAATAAACAAATCCCAACTGAAACAGTCTCAATCATCTCTGTCCCTACCAGCGGAGTGAGCATGTCTGGCCCCCATTTCTGGGGACCTCTCTTGGTGGGGAGGGGGGAGACATTATCTAGTCCAGAGAATACTGTCCCAAGCCCGCTAATCATCTTGAAATTCAGATTTCCATATGGTAATTGTGCTGATTTCCAGCGTGGGATGATTACAAAGAAGAAAAGGGTCTGGGAGATTCATGATCAGCTGGATGCTGGTCACCAGTCCCATTAGAGCCCCCCCCCGGCTGATGCCTCCTTCTCTGCTGTGCTGCTCTGGCCATAGGCTTTCTCGATGTGGAGATGCCAGCGTTGGACTTCTTGCATCTTTGTAGAAATTTGATGTCTGTGTCCATACAGACATCAAAATTTCTACAAATAGGCTTTCTCTCCAGTGCAATATCGAGAAAGCCCTACACTGTCAGAGTTGCTTTTGGATGAGCTGTTAAAGCAAGGTCTGTCTGCTCCCTTAAGTAGAAAAGATTGTATATCAATATTTCAAAGAGGAGATTGAGATGATTGTTATCCATTTTTTGGTTAGTATTCCTTTGGCCCTGTTTAACCATCCACCTAGCTTTCTTTATCACCTTTTTTGGAATGTCATTCAGTTCAGTAAATCATAACTGAGTGGGAAGAGCTGGGGTAAAGTATTATCTTCCAGCAGAAGATAGGGAAAGTTGACAATAACAGGAGGATGTACAATATTTAAAGAATTACTTCATAATTCATGAAAAAATGTGTTCCCTTCCGTGGTAGAAGCATTCACTATTGTAATGTAAGAACTGTAACAGCCAATTTGTGTACAGCAAACTGCTACAAACATCAAGGTGATAATAGCCAGACAATCAGGTTTAATCATTTTCATCGAATGGTAAATATTGGAGAGGGAAACTTTCTTTTTCTTAAGAGCATGAGCAGATTTCATATAGGTGCCCGATTGTGGTGACTAGGGAAATTTCACAATAACTTCATTGCCATGTTAATGTAAGCCTACTTGTGACTAAAAAAATAAATTTTACTTTTAACTTTAACTTTGATGTGGGCCATTCAGCCTTTCCAGCTCATCAACCTGCTATCCAATAAGATTGTGGCAGATCTTCTATTTCAACTTCACTTTCCCAAATACATCAGATTTCTGACTGCATTTTTTTTCCTATTTGTTTATCCAAATGATTCAAAGAGGGCACAGCTGTTCCCATGTTCTTTAGGGCAATGAGTGCACTTATTAGTTGCAGAAGGAATTAATAGGTCTGTTCACAAGTGGAATGGTGAGTATGTAGCTTGGAGGTGGAAGGTGGAGGTGTTTCAGGTGGGTTGTAGGTGGGGGTGCATGATGTTGAGATCTGGAAGGTGGGCGAGAGGGTGGAGTGGTCCTTTGTGGGTGGGTGTAGATAGGGGCTGGGTGGAAGTTGGGGACTGGATGAAGGCTGCAGGGGTGTGTGGAAGACAAGGAGGTGGGTGAGAGAGTTGGAGTGTGTTAGCGGGGTGTTCATTTTTATGAGGGACATGTGAATCAACAAGCTCATTGTGGTTGAATAAGTCACTCTGCACAATAAATGCCAAATGCAACCACAACAGATTCCATGGATTTCTCAACAAATCATTCAGATATCTGTAATACTGTGAATCAACCAATCACACTGAAACTTTGTCTTTGGCATGAAAGTTTTCAATCTTCACCTTCAGAGTTCCCACATTGGAATTTTCTCGATAGGTTGTGCCAATTCAAAAGGCTTCAACGATGGATAACATCGCAGGGTTTCAATCTCACTTTCAATTCCTGAGTACACTCACTTCTGGATTCCTGAGTACAACTTACAAACACAATTTCAGTTTTGTAGTCTGGCCAAGTAAAACACCAATGGTCCAAAGGGGTAAATTTGCCTCAATGGCTGGGGCAGAGTCAGCAACCTTCAGCTGCTTTCTTCGATCCATAGGCCTTCTAATGAGATCTCTGCAATTATCAGGGATTCTCCTGAGCCTCCTCTAATTAATTGGAGACTGGATCTCCTTTTCTTAACTTATACTTGTTTCTATCCCCTGTCTCTTGTATATGCCTCTGGAATATTGCTTGGTACCTCTTCTGAGCCCCTTATCTGGGACCCTTCTGCAGACATCTGCTTGGTCCCCCCTCCCTTCTTGCTCACTCTAGGACATTTGCCAATGCTGGTGCTCCATGCCAGGCCACCTGACTGTGTGTTTGCACCTTAGTCTCTCCCTCTATGTGCAGGTGCACAGAGCCTATCTTAGGCCTGAAGAATGCAAAAATGCCAAAGTACACATGACATGTACAGCCCACTCCCAGCCTGTGCATGCATAGGAAATCTGAAAACTGTTGCTCCTAATAAGCAAGTAAGCATGGCTTTCATAACACGCTAGAGAGTTGTAAGCCTGGAAGATATTGCAGAAATAGGGAAAGGTAAGGTCATGGTGGAACTTGCAAACATATAAGTGAGTTTTAAAATCAGGATGTTGTTTTACTGTGAGTCAATATAGGCATTTCACTGGAATACGGCTAGAAGATAACAATGTGATTCCGACAGCTGATACATGTCAGAGCAGCATCCTTGGGATGATAAAACTGTCAATTTGGTTCCTGTTCCAAAATTATTCCATTTGGTTTGAAATTTATTTAGAAAATCATGCATCAAAGCTTCATAATTCTAACTAAGAGCTTTCATTGTGAACAGGAAACATAAACAAGTAACTGTTTATTTGATGGTGCGCAAAGGATCAGTACTCCTGTTTAATGTCTGTCTGTGATGCAGAAAGGCCACTGAAATCTCACAATGAGAGACAAACCATTTCAAAAAAGAAACAGTGATTACTTGGAATTTATATGAATGGGAACACCCTCAATAGCCGTATTGTTTCCAGAACCCAGGCTATTTCATCCTTAAAAAAAGATGATGTCTTTGGATGTACTGTCATTGCTTTGACAAAATGCATTCCTATAACATGGATATTTATTACTGCCAATCAAACCAATTTACAGTAAACATTATTTGAATTAGGTCAGCATTGATTGTAGGTTTCTTGGAACTAATTGCAGTAAAAGCTATTTTAAAGTGGCTGTGTGATTGACCTTGGCTGCAAGCTATTCAAGTAATTGCATGTTATTTAACAAGTGTTCCCTTCACTACAACATGGGTTCTGATCAACGTCAGATACAAAATGTGGAAGGAATATTGAGCAAATATTGGAAGAAGGAAACCAAAGAAACTCAACCAAGCCTTTAAATAAATAATATTTTTCTAAGACTATATTTTGAACTGTAAATAACATTTTGCATATATTGCCTGATTCGAGCTATTTTGACTGATGGCGTAAATTTCTCAAATCATTTCTCTGGTCATTGGCAGCTTTTATCTGGTCCATCCCTCTGTCATATGGGTGAAACTTATTCTACTATGGTACATCCTTCAACCAGGATAATATTTCCTCCCTTCTCTTTCTTGCTGCTGCGTTCTCATGGTTCTGCCACCTCATGCCCAGGTAACCCAGCTCTGCCCACATGCTGCCTTGCCTCTATTGCCCATTTGGTGCTCTGCTCATTTAAGGCTCTGTCCTGATTTGGCATCAAATCAATAATATCATTCGAGACTGGAAAATTAACTCTCGTGATTGTTTGATGCCAGGAGCCCACAGACAAGGCACTGTGGTTAGCATTACTGCCTCACAGCTCCAGGGACCGGTGTTCAATTCCTGGCTTGGGTCACTGTGTCTGTGCAGAATTTGCACATTCTCTCTGTGTCTGCGTGGGCTTCCCCCTGGTGCCCCGGTTTCCTCCCACACTCCAAAGATGTGCAGATTAGGTTGATTGGTCATGCTAAATTGTCTCTTGGTGTTCTGTGATGTGTAGATTAGAGAGATTAGCAGGTAAATGTGGGGTGATGGGGATAGGGCCTGGGTGGGATTGTTGGCGGTGCAGACAAAACAGCTTCCTTCTGCACTGTAGGATTTCTATGACTTCTGTGATATGTTATTGCTGGGTTCTGAGATTTAGTTATCAATGTTAAAATGTATTTTTCTGATTAAGTAATCCCAGGGCATTATGGGCTGGGACAATGATTGGAATTTGCAGAGCTTAAACAGTGAATCATTGGTGTTCACCATCATTATGCCTCTGCATTTGACTGCAGCTCCAGGATTTAGCACAAGATCCTGAGGTTGTTCTGGAATTCATTGCTCCAACACAGACTGCACCGTGTCCCTCCCCAACTCCCCATTCCCGGAGCCAACGATCAGTGACATCAATTCACTGCTAAATCTCCCTTTTCCACTCATAACCTTGTTAGAAAATGCATAAAAGTTAAGCCTTATTCAGTGAGATATACTTGGCTTTGAAAAGATTTCTGGGTATTAATTGTGACTGTATAACCACTCTGGCCCTGAAAACAAACGGTATTCTTGGAAAATTATCAAACGTGTCCATCATAATTAATTGAACCAGAATTTTTGAATAGAACCATTACCCTCACAGATGAGTACCGGATATTCCTTCCAAGTGGCCAAGGCACCTGAACCACGACTTCAACAGGCCAATAGCATGCTCATTGATGATCCTTGTCTGAGGTACCTGTTTATTTAGAGACTTTGGGATCCCATCTCCAATTGGCACAAGGGAGTAAACAGGCACCTCCTTAGATTTTCCCCTGGTAAAGTACACCAGGGATGTAAAACGTGCCCTCGAGAGCTGCTGGACAATCAGAGGCTGGCAGCTGTGTATTTCAGGCAATGCCAATGCGAGTGGTGGCAACTGCAGGCAATACATTCAGGAAAAGGCCTAGGATTGCCAAGGGAACAAAGTGATAAGTGTATGAGAGCAAGATGGAGATCATGAGGTCTGGGCCACAGGAGGGTGGATCCCACCTTCATGAGTCCAGGTCTCTCAATCAGGCATTAAGTGCCTGACAGTGAAGCCCCCCCACCCCCCTCACCCTCCCAGCGCATGTGCCACAGGTGACTGCCACACCTGCCACTGATTGAATACCAACAACGGTGGAATGAACCTCTTAAATGGGCATTTATTGTCTACTTAAGAGCCTCACTTGGTATAAGGACATGAAGGCCATCCACAAGCCTTCTTGCCCCAGATTTAATTGGGCAGGGGTGGGAAGGCAGCAGAAGCCCCAGTTATAACCCCAGACTAATTCAATGCCACTCCGCTTTTGTGCCATGGTTTTCGGATACCTGCCACCATTTGAAATCTTCTCCGAATCGCAGGAAGAATTGTAGAACAATTATTAAGGCCAATTGTGACATTGGTTATGATGGAGGATTCAGTTTAGGAGCCGACTTTTACTTCTCCCTTTTTATTTTCAGTATACAGTGTTATGGTGCCAACTCTAGACACAGGCGCTGGCATGTTTCAAGCTGCGTACTTACAAATAAATTGCCTCCCACTGTTGCTTGGTTACTGCGCCATGTTTAGAAGCTTTGTTAAAGTTTTCTCAAGTGTGATATTGTATGAATGAAGTAGTGGCATGATGGGAAAATTGGTCAAGTATTTGGTACAAAGGAAAACTGACTCTGCATAACCTAAGACACGAATAAAACCAGAGACAGCCAAATGCCTGACCTGAGTCTGTCTTGATAAGGTTGACTCCACATACCCTGGGACTACATACGCAAAATAAGATAAGGTCAGAGTCACACGACCTTCTATTACAACAGAAAACAAGATACAGTCAGAGATCACGGAACCTTCCTGTTCCTTCAAAGGACAAGATAATGATATTATTAATGAGGCAGAGGGGTCTCAGAGGTCACCGGATCATATTACAATTAATGATGTATTACTGCTTGTATTACTAATTGAATTCCTGAAGTCATGTAAGCTGATAAGACAAAGGTATAACTATTGAATTGATTCTTGTAGTTGGGGCGGTCTTGGGATGGAATCAGCAGTTTGTGCGGACTGCACTCTGTTTCCAAGATTCTGCCATATACTGCATGCAGTTTTGTGATAATAAAAGCTTGTTGTTTTTTTCAAAGCAAACTTTGTTAAGTTTTACTATCACAGCTCAGAAAACAAGAAATTCTCCAATACAATACAAGCTCCCTTGATCATTGAACAAAGAATAATATAGCACAGGGATAGGCCCTTTGGTCCTCCAAGCCTGGGTCTATCACATTTACCTATCCACACAAACCGCTTACATCTCTCTATTCCTCGCTTGTTCATGTGCCTCTCAAGATAAGTCTTAAATGTGGCTAAAGTAAATCTAAATACAAACTCTGGCTTAATTAATTATAATGGATGCATTTGCCCACTTGGGCTCCAATCAACCAATATAACAAGCTGGTAAATTGCAATCGCAACATAACAAGCTGGTAAAAATGTTTTGCTAGGTTATTTGACTCTGATTTTTGATTGAGATTTTCAATGGACCTCTCTATGCTATAATGGAGCCCTTCTTGAACTTTTTTTCTCTATCTCTCAGGCTCCACATCTATTACGGAATGTTGCTGACAATCTACAAATATTTCATCAAAGTCTTCCATTTTGCCATGATTTTTTTCAGGTCATTTTATTTTTGGAGATTTTGGGACCCCTCACCTGCTGTTGCATATTGTATGTTTATGGTTATCTAAGGAAGAGGTTCAGAAGGACAATTTAAGCAAAGAAAATGTGATAGACCCAGGCTTGGAGGACCAATGGGCCTATTCCTGTGCTGTATTGTTCTTTGTTCTTTGTTCAGTGATCAAGGAAGCTTGTGTTGTAGTGGAGAATTTCTTGTTTTCTGAGCTGTGATAGTAAAACTTAACAAAGTTTGCTTTGAAAAAAACAACAAGCATGAAAACAGGACATTTTCTAATCCTTTTCTTGGGTGAGTTCAAATCTGCCATCTTATGCACTTTGATAAAAAAATCCTCAAAAAAAGATTTCTCGCCTGTAGGGGGAGGGGGCAGGGCTTAAATCACCCGAACACCGAGCAGCAGAGGGTGCAATTGTGCATGTGCAGGTCTCAAGTAGCAGAGGCCTATCACTCAGCTCAGCCTCTGCTGCTCTCATCCAGCCTCTATGCCTCAAGCTGGCACCGCCCACCCCCAGTTACTGTGGGAGCCCACGGCCTATTATGACCCCACCCCCTCCCGCCCAGACCGATTGGCCTATGAGCCTCCCCTGCCTGATGTCCCTCCATCAATGACTGGCCGCCCCTGGTCTGGCCCTGCCCACCCCAGTAAGCCCCACCCTCCGTCTGGTCAATTAACTTGGCGCAGCCTGTTGCCTGGTAGGCAGTGCCAAGTTACGAGGCTGGTTCTCAAGGGGCACTCACCCCCTTGTCCCTGACCTGTTCGGGAGGCCTCAATGGCCTCCAGTTCTATCAGCAATGTGTGGGGGGTGAGCAGTTTGGGAGGGAGGGGGGTTGGGGGTGGTAGAGTCAATCTGATAAAAATCTACAAGATTATGAGGGCTGTGGACAGACTGGATAGTTAGAAGCTTTTTCCCAGTGTGGAAGAGTCAATTACTAGGGGGGCACAGGTTTAAGGTGTGAGGAGTAAGGTTTAAAAAAGATGTACAAGGCACGTTTTTTTACACAGAGGGTGGCAGGTGCCTGAAACTCGCTGCCGAGGAAGATAGTGGAAGCAGATATGATGGTGACTCTTAAGTGGCATCGTGACAAATAATTGATTAGGATGGCAAGAGAAGGATATGGTCCCCGGAAGTGCAAGGAGTTTTAGTTCAGTCGGGCAGCATTGTTAGTGCAGGTTTGGAGGGGTGAAAGGCCTGTTCCTGTACTGTAATTTTCTTTGTTCCTTGTTGGTCGATCAGCACCCACTAGGCACCCTGACAGTGTCAAAGGATGGGGCCACGATAAGGGTGGGACCTAAGGAAATGAGACATCGTCAAGATCAGGATGTGGGCTAAGAGGAGGTGCAGCACGGCCTGCATACTCTGCAACCAGGAACCAGAGGGGCAGCAACCAAACAGACTGGAGGAGGTTGGGGGGGGCGTGGCAGCAAGTACTGGGATGCATTCAGCCAGAGCAGGTACTGGGCTGGTGATCAGCCGAGTTGAGGGGGGTGGTCTTGGAGCAATATCCATGGAGGTGGGGCGGGCATTCAGCTGGGGAGGCCGACAATGGGGGAGTAAGGGGATGATAACCGGGAGTGGGAACTCACAGTTCCCTCTGTTCTCTAAGAGATCTGTGCATGCAGGATAGCACCATCTAGAACATTACAGCACAGTACAGGCCCTTCAGCCTTCAATGTTGTGCCGAACTATGTCCAATCCCAAGATCAAGCTATCCCACTCCCTGTCATTCTGGTGTGCTCCATGTGCCTATCCAGTAACCGCTTGAAAGTTCCTAAAGTGTCCGACTCCACTATCACAGCAGGCAGTCTGTTCCATACCCTAACCACTCTCTGAGTGAAGAATCTACCTCGGATATCCCTCCTATATTTCCCACCATGAACCTTGTAGTTATGCCCCCTAGTAACAGTTACATCCACCTGAGGAAATAGTCTCTGCACATCCACTCCATCAATCCCTCTCATCATCTTATAAACTTCTATTAAGTCGCCTCTCATCCTCCTCTGCTCCAAAGAGAAAAGCCCCAGCTCCCTCAACCTTTCCTCATAAGACCAAAGTGTGAGCAGCCAGCTTTCTGTCAAGAATAAACTCCATCTACTCCCCTTACTGGTGTGAATCACACTTTGCCTCTTTTATTACACTAAGTGCTATAAGATTGTGCCTGAAAGCTCACTGAGAAAATAGATCCTATTTATGCCCATTTTCATGCTCGTTTGGCATTTAGAATTTTTTTGGTCATGTCACCCCCTTGGCTTCTTCAGTTCAAACCAAGAGTGATTTTCATTTAGAAAACTACCAGAGTACTGATAGTTATGGGACATACTGTATATCATATGGGCAGTACTGTTTCCCAAGATCCACATTAGCCATTTCAGTTCTGAACACCCTATTGTGACAGGATTTCGAAGCTCTGCTCTTGTGTCCACAGTATTTATATGGCTAGTCCAGTTCAGTTTCTGGTCAATGGAGATTCAAAAGCAGAGGACTAAACAATGGAAATGCTGTTCAATGTCATGGAGAAATGATTAGGTTTACTCTGTTGGACATAGTAATTGCTCAGCTTCTGTGCTAAAGTTACAGAGGCGAAAAATTAGGTTCACGCCCAGTTTAATCACCTCTCACGATGACACAGCCCTGAATTGCTAGCATAATCAGTCTCGCACCTGGGATGGGCATGAGCAGGTTTTAATATTTAAATCTAAATTTAAATATTATTCGTGAGCTTGGGACATAATTGCTAGCCTTCTGATCTTCGAGCACATCCCCAAGAGTTAACAAAATTCAGCCCCATGTTTCGCACCATTCTCTCAGAGCAAGGATTTTGGGGCTTATTAATTGTCTGTTAGGCAGCAATTCAAACACACCTTCTGGAGCCATAATCACCTTTATACAATCTGAAAGGATAGTTACTTCTCCATTATCCATTGGATTGAGGGAGGTGGCAGCCATTTCCATGCACATTTGACATGACCATTCTACTGAGTGTCTATTGAGAATTCTGAGCCAAGTCATCTGTTGCTGTCTGCTGGGATTGTACGTAGCACAGTTTGAACCCTGAATGTCTGTTCAGAGGCAAAAATGCTATCAATAAATCAAAGGCTTACACCACTGATTCTCTTCAATAGCTGAGGATATTTTTATGTACTGTGTGCAAGTTAACAAATACAGAGATACATGTAATTTTGAACAAGTAAGTATAATCTCAAGAGACAGGATAGGAAAAGAAGAAGTAATTAATTGACTATCATCTTGTAATCTGGATATTATGGCTGGAATTCTCTGACATTGTTCACCCTGCTACTGATGCCAGTGAGAACGGAGAATTTAGCGCTCAGCCAAAATTCCATTCACTGCAGTGGGACTAGAGAATCCCAATGCAGGCGGGGTCAGAGAATTCTAGTCTATGTCTAAAGCAATTAAAAATAATGATTAAAATGGAAAATTAATAAAATATATATAATTATGGGATATTATAGGTTACTTCATGTTTTGCTTAATACTTCAAATTGCGCATTTTTTCAGGCATCCAGCTTTCCCTTTATCCATTGCAAAAATTATAATACTATCGCAGCTCTAAACACTGAACAAGCATTTTTAAATAATGATAACCGGCATGGTTGTACTTACATAAGCAAAATAGCTACCTGATTTTTTCCAATTCCTAAATATCCTTTCTTCACAACTGCTAATTTTATACTTACTAAGAAACTAGAAGCTTAAATATTGGAGTGGCACTCCTGTAGTTCCTTTCAAACCTCACCACAATTGAGATTTGAACTACTTTATTACTCCCTCCTCTCCACCCACACCACACCCCCCCCCCAACTAAAAATGCTCAGCCAATCATTGGTCAGATTGCTGTCCTCATAGACAATGTAAAATTATAATATATGTAATGTAAAAGCAAAATCCTGTGGGTGCTGGAAATCTGGAATAAAAACAAAAAATGCTTGTAAAGCTCAGCAGGCTTGGCAGCGCCTGTGGAGAGAGAAATCGAGTTAACATTTCAACATTTCAAGTCTGTATGACTCTCCTACAGAGTTAAAGAGAGAGAGAGAGAAATATGGTGGATTTTATACTGTATCAGAGAGGGTGGAACAGTTGGGACAAAATAGAAGATCATGGATAAATAGGAGCTCAGGAGAAATTTGATAAAGATATCATGGGCACAAGGCAAAGGGAATGTTCATGTTAGTGTTAAAAACCAAAATAGGCACTAATGTGGCAGAAACAGCAGAATGTATTAATGGCAGAACAAGGATCAGCGATCTCATGGAGGGGAGATTGGAGCAAAAAATTGTAAAATTTTACGATAATTCATTATTACACTGCGGTTTTAATGGAAGCTATGGTAACAATTTTGCATGGGAACCAAGATGTCCATTTTCAAAAGGGTGAATTATTAACAAAACCTCTCCCACACTGTAGATCTGTTTCACCAGCAAGATCCAGCATCCACAGGATTTTGGGTGGCACGGTAGCACAGTGGTTAGCACTGCTGTTTCACAGCTCCAGGGACCTGGGTTTGATTCCCAGCTTGGGTCACTGTCTGTGTGGAGTTTGCACATTCTCCTTGTGGCTGCGTGGGTTTACTCCGGGTGCTCCGGTTTCCTCCCACAGTCCAAAGATGTGCGGGTTAGGTTGATTGGCTAGGCTAAAAATTGCCCTTAGTGTCCTGAGATGTGTAGGTTAGAGGGATTAGTGTGTAAATATGTAGGGATATGGGAGTAGTGCCTGGGTGGGATTGTGTTGGTGCAGACTCAATGGGCTGAATGGCCTCTTTCTGTACTGTAGGATTTCTATGAGAATGGCATTGAAGGTAATTACTGAACCTCATGCTGCAAGACTTACTGAAGTTCCACTAAAACATAAAACAGAAGTACGAAGCATAGTTAAGTAGAATTTTTGTATGGTTCAGATCTCAAATGCTGTAATTAAAATAAAAACATGCTTCCAATTCCTTGGAAAGATGCGATAAATATAGGATATGCCATAGAAAACAATAGAATGAAAACAATTAGAAAAGTGACTGATTACGTAACTATGAATTTGCAAAGTCAAATTACTTATCCAGTCTCACTTCATTTCAGTGTTCTTTATGAATCCGAGTGGGAAATAAGTTCCAAATTTCTCTGAATTTTAACTTGAGAAGGATAGGGTCAAAACAATCGTTGCATTGTAGAATTAGGAAACAATTATAGGGGGTGATATTACCAAAAAAATCTAAGTGCCAAACGAGCTTGAAAACAGAAAAGTTTCAGATCCCTTTCATCAGTGAGCCACAAATGAAATCTTAGTCATAAAATGATGCATGATCTGATTGCCGGATCAGCGATCTCATGGAGGGGAGGTTGGAGCAAAAAATTGAAAAATTATACTATAATAATTTGTTATTACACCGTGGTTTTAATGGACACTATTGTAGAGGGTGTGGACAGAGTCCATTCTCATCAGAAAGGTGGCTGCTCACATAAAAGGTGCTATCACACATGTGCAGATCTCTCTGTTCTATGTAAGCACCCCCACCACCCCGGCTGATCACCCACTCATCACCCTCTGCCCCTCGGCTTGGTTGATCGTTGCCCTGGCTGATAGCCAATTGCAAAGTGAGCAGCTCTCCCACTGTCCACCTCCCCTTCAGCCCCACCCCATCATAGTCTTGCCCCCTCCATTTAAGCCCCAGCCCCATCATTGGCACTACTCCTTGGCACTGCCTGATGCCTGGTGGAAGGTGCCACGGTGCCCAGTGGGCAGTGTCAGGCTGGCAGTGCCAGGGTGTCAGACTGTACTGCCCAAGGGTCGCTCCCACCCCACTCTCTGACCTCCTAGGGGGCTTCAATGGCCTCTGGTCCTACTGACGAGGCCACCGTGTCAAATTGATGAGGACTATAGATGATCCTCACCGGTTTGGACCTCTACCAGCGAGGCCGTTAAGGCAAGTGAGCCTGGATGATTCTGACCTGGGCTCACTAATCACATGGAAATTCGAATATAAATATTAAAATAATCCTCACATCCCTCATGCTGAAAATCTGGGGATGCTAAGATTGTGAGAAAGGAGGAACAAAGCATGTGCCCGATTTTTCACTTCTCACGCGATCTTCCTGGCTCACTCCGTCCATCGGCCAACGTGATGCACCAGTAAGATTGTCCCCACAGATTGCACATTTACTGATGAATTACAAAAATATCATTCACAACAATTTGAGTGTAATGCCTTTAACATAGTAAAACACCCCAATGTAGTTCACAGGAATGTAAGCAGAGCAATTTGATAATGAGGGGAAAGAAGGAGATATAAGAATGCATGACTACATTTAAAGAAAAACAAAATATAAATAGAAGACCAAATACTTGTATTTATTCAGCATTTTTTGCACAATTAAAGATTCATAGGTATCCGAAGGAAGTATGATGAAACAAAGATTAACACCGTCAAATAATTCATGTCATGAGGGCTGAAGACAAAGGCCAGAATGTAATGGCTGCTCCCGTTAGTGGGATTTTCCCAACCCGCTGCAACGAATGGAGATTTGTCTGGGCGCTAAATTATCCAACGTTGCTGCAGTGGGAGCTTTGGTCTTCCTAACATTTAATTGGAGGAAGTTGTGCCTCATGTAGGTCTGGGAGGTCTTGCTGCAGCTGTATAGGGCATTGGTGAGGCCGCAGCTGGAGTACTGTGTGCAGTTTTGGGCGCCGTACTTATGCAAGGATATTTTGGCCTTGGAGGGAGTGCAGAGGAGGTTTACTGGGCTGATACCGGAGTTGAGGGGGTTGAGCTATGAGGAGAGGCTGAATAAACTAGGCTTGTACTCGTTAGAGTTTAGAAGAATGAGGGGAGATCTCATTGAGACGTATAAGATGATGAATGGGATGGATAGGATAGAGGTGGCGAGACTCTTCCCGCTCAGAAAGGACAGTAGGACTAGGGGGCACAGCCTCAAAATAAAGGGGGGGCGGTTTAGAACGGAGTTGAGGAGGAACTTCTTCACTCAAAGGGTGGTGAATCTCTGGAATTCTCTGCCCGTTGAAGTGGTGGAGGCTGCCTCGCTAAATATTTTTAAGACGCGGGTTGATGGCTTTTTGATAAGCGAGGGGATTAAGGGTTATGGGGAGAGGGCGGGAATGTGGAACTGAGCCACGACAGATCAGCCATGATCTTATTGAATGGCGGGGCAGGCTCGAAGGGCTAGATGGCCTACTCCTGCTCCTATTTCTTATGTTCTTATGTTCTTATGGATGTCAGACAGGTTGTCTAGCAGTATGACAACAGCTGAGAGCTTGTAATAGGTGCTGTGGGCACACTTGTATTCTTGCTGCTGAATTAAGTAAACTATATCCTGCTCCACATTTTGTAGGAAAGCAACACAATGGATAATCCGTGCTGGAGACAGGTCTGAAAGTAGATTAGCTTCCAGCTCCAAAAGTTAAATGGAGTATAACATTAACTGTGCATTAAAATCTAACTTTTCACCTTGTTGCTGGCTCTTTAGAACAGCCAACTGAAGACAAATAATCCTGATTTGAACTCTCACCAGTTTTTGATAAGTGAGTATTGACATCAACTGAGTATAATTTATGAAGCCACGATGTGGATATGCCGGCGTTGGACTGGGGTAAACACAGTAAAAAGTCTGACAGTACCAAGTTGGACTTAAACCTGGTGTTGTCAGACTTTTTACTAATTTATGAAGGGCAGAGAGTAGAGTAGGGAAGGGGGTGGTATAAAATGGAGAAGGGGATGTGTGAAGGTAGGAGGATAACAACAGTAAATGGCCATCTTTAATGAACTGAAATGTTCCCGAGCATTTTACTGTGATCAGACAAAATTTAACTCGGGGTGACTTCAGGTGTTATGAGAATATCTGATCACTAGCTTGGCAAAAATGGTAGATTTGAAAGAGGCAGAGATGGAAAGATATAAAGAGCAATTTTTGCTTGAGGTTTAGATGGTTGAAGGCCTCGTCCCAGTGGTTGGGTGAAGGGGAGCAGGGATGGATTGAAGATCAGAATAAGAGAAACACTGAATTCCTGGATTGTAGGACTAGAGGTGGTTACATAGACAACATAAGAAATAGGAGCTTTTCGGTCCATTGACCCTGCTCCTCTATTTAATAAGTTGATAATTGATTTGATTGTGGCCTTACCTCCATTTTCCTGCCAGTCCCCATAACCCATATTCATCAAGATATGGAATTATCTTGTAATTGAGTTTGTACCTCTATATGCCCGTTTGTGAAACAAATTCTGCACTCACCTGATGAAGGAGCAGAGCTCCGAAAGCTCGTACTATCAAATAAACCCGTTGACTTGAATGTGGTGTTGTAAGACTACTTACTGATTCATCGGAAAACTGTCTAACTCAGCCTTCAATATATTCAATGGCCTCTCACTGCTCTCTGTGAAGGAGAACTCCAAAAATTACTGGCCTTCTGAGATAGGGAAAATGGAGGCTCTGGGAGGATTGAAATATCAGATAGAAAATTCTGTATTTGAAACATTGACAGATTGAGAGCCAATGTTAGGTCAGAATGCACTGCAATGATAAATTTGTCTGTGTGTTAAAAGACAGTAGCAGAGTTTTAGATGAGCTCAAATTTATAAAGGTTGAAAGATGAGTGGTTAATAATGGTGACCATTAGAATAGTTGAGACTGGAGGCAACAAAGGCATGCATGGGTTTGGTTGACTGACATCAATATTATGAGATGAAATTAGACAATCTTGGTGTTGAAGGTCAGGTTAGGATCAAGTAGAATGCTGACGTTGTGAACTGTCTGGTAAAACCTCAGAAAAGAGACATTAGTTGCTAAGGAACTGACATATTGCCCCTGGGGAAGACAATGATTTCAGTCTATCCAATATTTAAATGGAGGAAATTTCTGCCTCATCCAATACTGGACATCAGGCAAGTAGACTGAGAAGTGAAAGGCAATGGAGAGGCTGAGAGCAGTGGTGGTGAAATGTGAACATTTTTTTAAGTTGAATATATATTTTTGTGTTAAGAAAGGCAGAATGTTTCAGTTTCATTTAGTCTCTATTTAAGAGCCTCTATGGATCTGCGGGAAGCGGGATCAGGATATTGAATTTGATGATCAGCCATGATGAAAATGAATGGTGGAGGAGGCTTGAAGAGCTGAATGGTCCACTTCTGCTTCTATTTCCTTTGTTTCTATGTTATAGATGGTCATTTGTCTTCATGAATACAACTTTGAGGTTGTGGACAAAACAGAACTACAACCTCAAGTTTGTAGATCTCAGCACCACTGGAGACGTTTGTATCTTAAAAACCTCATCTGTACTTCGAGAAATCAAACATTCTGAGCTCTAAGAAATGACTTGATGGATCTGTGTTTGTTGTGTAGGATGGTTTAATTTAAAATAAGTGATGGGATTTTCTGGCCATACTCGCCCCTAGGCCAGAAATTCCCACCTGAGATCAACGGACATTTGCATGGTCTACCCCCGCCCTCTACAATTCCTGTGGTGGGCGGGATGGGAAAACTCTATCCAAGATCTTTAGTTTTACACAGTGGAATAGATGTGTTGAATTATTTGTTGCTTGATTATGGGCATCTTGTATCTTTCCTCCGTTCTCTGTTTTGTGTTTATGATTAATTAAGCCTGGGTGTGGTAACTGAAAAAGAGAAACTAAATGGTCAACAGCTTGAAACATTAGGGCAAACATTTTAAAGCATTGAATAAAATTCCTACTCAAGCATATAACCTGGAATGTCTCATCTCTGAATGTCTCTGAGGCACAGGACACAATAGTAATCAAAACACAGAAATGTCACTTGCTTTCTCTTCAGAATATAGATTAGATATCAAATCTACACAAGGTGAGGCACTGACTATGAGTGGGCTGCAAACAGGCAGGGGAGTAATGACAGTGCCAGCTTGTCAGAGGTGGTACTGGGATTTTGGTTCAACATTCCTCCTGATTTTATAGGCTACACTCCTGAACTGGCTTTATGCCTGCTAGAAATAGCCCTAAATAAATAAGTGCAAATAATGTGGGTAAGTAAGCAAACTACCCATGTTTAGATGTTGACAGGTCATGGCAGGACCTTCAGCATGGGATCCCCCTGAGCCATTTCTTGCAAACAGCTAGAAGCAGCAAACTTCCTGTCTAAGCGGGCTCCCTGGAACTTGTGACACAGTCATAAACTTCAATGCTGACTGTGTCAGCGCTCACTGCCATTGGAACCAGAGGATCTGGCCTGTTAATCTTGTTTCATTCTCCACAGATGTTGTTTGGTCTGTTGAGCATTTTCCAGCAATTTCTGTTTTTGTTATGTTAACTGCTTGATATGACCAGTCATTCCTAGGTTTCCTAATTTAATTGCAGACTTTAGAAGTTGAATAATTTGTTCAATTCTAAAGTACTTAAAATTATAATGGAGTAGTCATGTAAATAAGCAACCCGGGATCTGCTGGACTGTCAGGGAGAGATTTTGTGGCGTATTTGTAGATTTCATAACATTGCATAGTATTAACAGGACAGTACAGGCCATTTCACCTGACGGGGTTTTGCTAGCATTTACATTCTTCATCACCCTACCTATTCTTTACTTCCTTATCCATTTATCTAGTCTCTTCTTAAATGTACCCATGAGATCCACCTTAACTAGTATATGAGGTAACAAGTTCAACATTCTAATCAATCTTATGGGGTGGCATTTTCTCATCCTTCCCACCGGTGAGATCTTCTCAACCCACTGAAGTCAACCCCTGTCGTAGGTTCCCCAGCAGCTGGACAGGTGAGCCATACAAATTGACATTCGATGATGCCAGAAGATCATTCTAGCAGCCAATGGCAAATCGCCTCCATCAATGGCTGTGGGGATGGGGCAATGGAGGTGGATGGGCAGGGTGGCATTAGAAATTTCCAGCTCTGGATTCTACCCCTCTTTGGACTGATAATGTAGGATAGAGTCCTATTACTGTTAAACTACTGAGTCCTATTAAATTACTGTAAGACCTGTGGAGGAATCAGCCTTGATGGACGGAATGGACAAAATCTTACCAAAAAATGGCAGTATTGTTTCTGGTGAGAAAACTGGTGTGCCTGGCAATGCAATCCTGTGCCAAGGGGCAGGCATGATGTGGAGATGCCAGTGTTGGACTGGGGTAAACACAGTAAGAAGCCTCACAACACCAGGTTAAAGTCCAACCAATTTATTTGATAGTAAACTCACAAGCTTTTGGAGTTTACCCCTTCGTCAGGTGAATGGAGAGTTCTCTCCATGAGAGTTCTCATGGTGACCTCTCCATTCACCTGACGAAGGAGCAAACGCTGAAAGCTTGTGAGTTCACTATCAAATAAATTGGTTGGAGTTTAACCAGGTGTTGTGAGACTTCTTACCAAGGGGCAGTGCCAGAACTATGGACTGGCCACTGCCTGGCCGTGCTCCTTTCCCTCAGGGACTACACTCACCTTTTTGCCCGGGACATAAAGGTGAGTATAGCCTTCAGGGGAATCCCCATGACAGAATCAGATCAGGGCGAACCTAGTGTAAACCCTGCCAACGTGACGTCATGTTAGTGCAATTTGAAAATGCGTAGTGGGGTCAATATCTGGCAAAGGAGCATTTCAATAATATGGAAATACATATAAATGAATGTAAATCAGGTTCTGGCCAATTATAGACATAAACCTGGTGATGCATTGGTGAGGAGTGAAGAAGATCCAAAATCATGACCTCACTACCGAGATCTGCGACTTCCAGATCTTAAGCCCTTGCTGGCATTTGACGGACAGCGGGAGTGGACACAAGATCATCCCCCAATGGCCTTTGATCATTCCACAGTTCCATATGTTGTGTTACCAACGGAATAATCAAGGTCACTTCTTCCTTGAATTTTTATCCTATCCTTTTTAAAAATATGCTAAATGTTTCACAGAAGACAAGGCAACAGGTAATCTTGTTACGTATTTCAACTATTAATTTTCCAAAATCAGTTTTTTCTTATTGATGTTAGTTTGTGTGTGAATGTACATCTAAGTGGGTAATTACTTGAGAAAATATTTATTTTTTTCCTGATAAGTGAACAGTTAAGATGCACATGAATGATATTCCTATCTCACATCCTATATGTTGTTTGGGCCAGAATGTTAAAACAAATTTTAAATTTTAGTATGACTTATGTCAATATTTTGTTGTGTTATTAACTATTAAGATGCAAATTGACTGTAAAAGTGGCTTCCAACATGTGAATAATAAAAGATCAAGCCTGTATATAAGATACTAAAATAAATATATTTGATGAAGAGTTTGAGGGCAACCATTTAATGTGTGATTATGAACATACAGAAATCCCTTAAAATACATTTTTAAAATTAATTATTTGAAAAAATAATTTTGATATTACTTCTGTGATATTCATTAAACAGAAATAAGTTTAATATAATTGAGAGTTAATCCAAAGATTGTTTGTCATAAACCATCAGGGTGATTTCAAATATAAAGTTTCTGTCAGTAATGGAATTATAAGAAATTTCCTAAGTGTTCTTTCAGGCTATAACTTGTTTTTTATGATTAATACCTTTAATGTAGAATCAAAAAGATAAATTTAACTGAAATAAAACATTGAAACTGATCTGCTAATTCATTGTCACCCATTTGACACTTTTGCACAAAACCTCGAACCACTCCCAAAATGATTTCAGACAAAATAATTTTGTTTTACCTCTCTGAACCCTTTCACTGCCTCTAAGCTATAAGGCTGCTTGTCAAACATCCAGTACAGATGGATGAACAGAAATTTCCTTATGCTGAATTTGGGAAGACTGAAAACTTAAGGCCTGATATTTGCAGAATTGGGCCAACTCTGGAGATCTTTAAAATATTATGGGGTGCCCCCAACGTGGTCTAATCTGCTTCCCCGATTGGTGGGCCCAATGCAATCTTGGAGGAAAAATTGTGTGTGATGTGTAATGAGCCCTTCATATTTTGGGGTCTGTCTGCCTTGATTGAGAAGATCTGGGCTGGATCTTAGACCACCTCCCCCCTCCCATACTTGGAGGCAGTGGGCATTCCTATCACCTCTCGCTCACTCCTGAACTGTCTTCCAGATTACTGTGGGCAGTGACAGTGTAGACAGTCAGACAGCCCACACATGCCATAAAGGTCTAATTCTGCCTCCACTGGCAAACGCAAGGCAAGTGGCCCAATAGCTTTCACTGCACGGCCTGCTGTCAATAGGAAGGATTGGGGAGGAGGTGGTACCTCCTTTAGGGGTGGTTTCCTTTACCCATCAGAGACTCCTCTAGACCATATCTGCTATTTAGTCCTCCCTCCATCTATCGAACAGCCCCCACCTGCCTCATCCCCCTCGCTAGCCTACCAGACATGCCCAGTGTGCTGGATTTAACTTGAATCTGGATTTAGGGACCGTCTGCAGTCCCAGCAGTGACCACAGTTCATTCCTGCTGCTGCGAGTACAGAGCTGTCGGCCCATCAAGTTGGCCAGCAGTTCTCTCTGGTGGGACTTGCTCCCAAATGTGTGTCTCACAACTCGACAGTTGAGGCTGCTTCCAGTGTAATATTGCTGCAGAGCAGGTGAGCGTTGGCTAACAATTGACTTATAATTGAGGTGGGAGATTGGCTTGAATGGGGAATACAGATTGTAAAATCTAGTCCAATGTTTTTGATCCCTGCCATGACCTTCATTCTATAGTAACTGACTGCAACACTCTCACTGACAATTGTTTGATGTTGAACCAAACTTTGCAACCTTGATGTTGAGATGAGCTTTCAACTACATGCCAGCACCATCACTGAGACCACCTACTTTACATTGCCTGTCTCCATCCTGCCTTAGCTTATTTGCTGCTATAACCTCACCTATGCCTTTGTTACTCTGATCTTGGCTATTTCAATGGCCTCCTAGTCATTTATCCATTTTCCACCCTCTATAAATTTGAGCTTATCCGTTTTCCATATCCTAACATTCCCTAAGGCCACGATTTTCAAACAAGATCAATCTCCTGCTGTAAGTCAATGTACTTTTGCTGGTTCGCCAGATCTTGTATGTCTCTTTTGTGCAGACCATGAATTGGATTTAAATTTGGATTGTTTTTCTCGGTAAGCAAAGAGATGAATTAAGGGCTTTCCTGTCCAATCTGTGAATTGATATTGTAACTCTGAGAAAGGAACAAAAATATAAATAAAATTTCCATCCCATTCACAACAGATCCATCCAAAGCAGGACCTGAAAATTTCAGCCCAAGTTTTGTTCACCCGTTGTCCATGTACACACTGTTAGGGAATGATGTCATTTTAAATTCTCACCCCCATTTTCAAATATGTCCCCTATTTTTGTAACCTCCTCAAACTTACGACCTTCCAAGACATTTGTGCACCTCCAATTCTACCCTTGCACCTCCCAGATTATTATTGCTCCCCTGTGCCAGCCATGCTGAGGCCGTGAACTCTGGAAGGATGTCCCAAGGCACATTGTACTTTTCTTAGGTGTGAATTAGGTTGTTCATGCATTTCTTGCTGAGTTATAATCGTTTGCTCAGGCATAAATGTCTCAACAAAATCTTCCATTTCTTTGGGGAAGGGAAGCAAAGCCTTTTTTCTTTTGCCACCTGTGATTGCTAAACTTACCATCATATCTTTGAAATATTACAGTCATTTTTGCTATTGTGGGAATATAACCAATGATTCTGTACCCAGCGTGTTTTGTTGACTCTTTTTGTCACATTTTTATTTGATATTTATCATTTCCTTTATGATTTGTTTCTGTTTGTTGCAGTATCCCTTTAAGGGGCTGCTTGTTTAATTTGTTCTTCAGCTTGTTGAATTAGGTTAATTGTTTTCCTTGCAAGAGTGTAAGTAATGGCTTTAAGCGCACATCAAAAATGTAGAGGTATAGACAATGACACCTTCATCAGCACTGGAGTGTGTGATCAAGGATCAGAATCATGGTCTTTTCAAAGTAAAGCTTCTCTGTAATAACATGAGATTTTATTTTTCTTTGGAAGGTTATCTTTGTGAGATCAGTGTGTGTGTGTATACACCACGCAGGCTTCCCTGTTGCTAATCCTAGGATGGCATGCCTCAGTAGTGTGTCTAACACCAAGCTACAGCCTCAACATGTTCTCTAAATCCTCAACTTAAAATTCTGTCTCCAGAAAGTAGACAAACACCTTCCAAAAATTTTACATCTGAAAGCAATGCTTTATATTTTCAGGATCCTCACAGTTAATGTAAAATTCTTGAGAAGCAATATGAAGAAGCATTCAGGAGCTGCATGCACCATCAAAACAATGGATTCCCTTGTTGTCCCTCTAACTTCCCCTTTCTGATCAAGGTACTCATCTTCTGCCCAGCTATCTCTTGTGACTTTTCATTAGGTTTTGTTTGCCAGCTCTTGTATGGAGCATGTTGGGATGTTTTATTCTATTAAACACACTAAGGGCGGGATATTCTATGCAACCCACCATTTGTTTCGTGGTGGCAGAGGTGGCCCACCATTGACTGCTGGCAGGATCGTCTGGTCCCATCACTATCAACAGGGTTTCCCTATACACCCCTCACCACCACAAAACCCATGGGACTATTAGATCCTGCCGGTATGAGTGGCTGGAAAGTTCTGGCCTATGCAAATCCAGATTAGTATTGTTGTTGTAAACGCCTCTAATTTATTATCGGTAAACTTTGTCATGCTCATGCAATATGAACTGCTAAACTATAAAAATGAACTTATAAAGTATAATTTGAAAATGGACAGTTTCCTGTCACACAAAATGGAGTTGAGAGGTCGAGTGACTTCTTTCCTTGCCCATATGCATGTGACTAATATACCGGCACCATCATCGTGCCGTGGGAGATTCAGCGACCCATCCAAAAGTCCATTGACTTTCGGTGGAACTGGACAATCCCAGCAGTGGGCAAGGCTGGAAAATCCCATCCATAGAACTGTAAGAACACTGACCTTGGTTTTATGCCTGGATAAGTCTTGACAAAGTTATTAAACTGACTGCATTTTGCCAAGTCATTAAAAAGGCTGGGTTCATAATACTGTTACTCTGTGACTCCAAATTTGAAATCCAGAAAAGGATGGGTGTGAAAGGCTCTATTTTATCAAGCTGGTGTGTGGATGAGTGATACTCAAACTCAATTTTCTGACAATTCTTGAACCATCAGAATGTATTTGAATAGATGCTTTTATCACACAACAGAGATGGTTTCTAATAAGAGTTTTAATAAGGACATGCTAGAGTTGGACAAGAAGAAATTTCTATGCCAGCAAAGGGAAAAGACTCTGGGTGGGATTTTCTAGCCGCTCTCGCCCGAAACTGGAAAGTCCCATCCAAGGACAATGGACCTTTCCATGGTCCACCCCTCTCCCGCTATGGCAGATGGAACTGGAAAATTTGCTTCCCTGCCTAAGAACACCTATTCTTAAGTCATATGTAAGGCAAAGATTTAAGTTGGCATTGAAATCTCTACCCGATGAACCATAGTGGGTCTCCACCATAGCAAGCCTAACTGGAATATAATAAAACAAATCTGCTACTGTGAACATAAAACAATAGTAAATCTGGCCCTCTGAACTATTAGAGCCTTTCTTCTATACATGAAAAGGATATCAAACAGATCTACATTGTTTCAAGTCTTCATTCTGGAGAAAAGAAAGTGTAATGAAGAACTCTTGAAATCATAAAATGTAAGTGCACACAAATTGCAATCTTGTCCTAAGTGCGTTTGCAAATGTTTGAGTGGGAGCGTGGGTGTAGTTGCTCATAATCGGATGTTAAACAATAAACCTTTATCTTTCAAAACTTGGCAAAACCTGTCACTTGTCTGCTACTCATAATTAAAGCACTCAGGAGTGAAAACACCTTTTGGTTTTTAACATTCTGCCTTTGGTCAGTGGATTGATGAAAATAAAATAGAAGATTTGAGAATCATCCCTCTGTTCGCAGCAGCATACAATAAAATTATAGAGCATTTGTGTGTGACACAGAGGTTCAAATGATATTGGAGGAAGATTATACAATAGGTTTTAACTTTCACTGTTGACCTGAATGTTACATACGTTGTGAGGTTTTATTTATATGAAAATGTAATCTTTATGAATCTTTAATGAAAAGAAAATTGTTGATGTTTCTAATGGGCGGCAATTCACTATTAATGATTTACTACCAGAGTAAAATTCATTATATAAACCTAGTTTACCCAGTTTCTGTCTCTTTTATCTCTCTCAGCAGTAGTATAAAGCAAATTGAAGTGCATTCATCCTTTGGAGCAACGAGTTGTATTTTGGTGTGCACCTAGTGAAGATACCACATATGATTAAGTCAGCCAGAATGTTAAAAGTTATGATCACTTTTCAGAAACCCACAGGGAGCAATTTAAATAAACTCACAACCAACTCTGACAGTTTGTTTGACATGTATATTGGATGTTAAATTGTCTTTTCAATTGAACAAAAAAGGTTTTGCTGCATCATCTTGATGAAAGACAAGGGTGTTCTCCCCTCTGTCCTGACCAAAAACTATCTTTCCCACTAACATCACTTGAAAACAGATTATCTCCACAAATTGTCCACTGTCTACCGCATTTTTAATATTTACATCAATGCTTCAATATACTACAAAAGTAAGACAAATTGGGACATCTTCAGTTGTTGAAAGCTTCAGTGTAAATGCAAGGTCTTTTTATTTTCTTTTACTGCCCTTCCTATGGCACAGTGGTTAGCACTGCTGCTTCTCAGGGACCTGGGTTTGATTCTCGGCTTGGGTCACTGTCTGTGCGAGTCTGCACGTTCCCTCTGCATCTGAATTGGTTTCCTCTGGGTGCTCCGGTTTCAACCCACAGTCTGAAAGACATGCTGCTTAGTTGCATTGGCCATGCTAAATTCTCTCTCAGTGTGCCTGAACAGGCACTGGAGTGTGGCAACTCAGGGATTTTCACAGTAACTTCATTGCAGTGTTAACACAGGCCTACTTATGACATTAATAAAAGAATAATAAAACTAAATTTCCAACAGTACTTCTCTGCCCCTTCAGTCAGGGCCAGTGACTGCGTTCCCTGATGCAGGAGTCTGGATGGAAAAAGCTTCCAAAATCGGAAATGTCACTCATTTTAGGACCACTGCCTACCAATCAGTAATGCACATTACCTTCATAGCTAAGGTGGGATATTAAAGCAATCACATGATATAGACATAAAAGCTGCATTGTAGACCTGATCCACAAAGAAAACAATTTTGTTGGTAAGGAATATTGCATGCAGAGATATGTACAGGCACTTATAGTATGCTGTTTGTAGTGCCATGGTTTTAAAATTTCCATTTTTGTTTTCAAATTCTTCTGTGACCTCACCCCCTCGGTACCTCTGTAACCTCCTCCAGTTCAACAACCCACGAAGATCTCTGTAATTCTCCATTTCTGGCCTCTTACATATCTCTGATTTTAATCACTCCGCCATGTCCCAAGCTGCCTTGGTTCTAAGCGGGAACTCCCTTCTTAACTTTTCCCCCTACTTGCTTCTCCTCCTTTAAGACTTTTCCTAAAACATACAGCTTCATCAAGATGTTACTTATTTCTTCTAATATTTCCTTACGTGCTTGGTGTCCAGTCTCATTCATTCTAGCTCCTGTGGGGGTTCTTTGAAATAATCATTTAATAATATGAAGACACTTTATAAATGTGTGTTTTTTTTCATGTCTGGATATGGTTTTCCTTACAGAATCTTAGGATTATTGTCAGAAAGTGGCACCAGGCAAAGGCTAATTAATCCCCAATCAGGAAACTGGGGGGAAACTCTTTCAAGGACACTTGAACTTGATCAACTATCTGCTTTCTTAGAAATTGTAAGGTGCGTAATGCAAAGTGACAAGTGAGGAGTGAAAGAATTCAGTCCCAATATGAATTAGTTAATTTATTAATCAATTTGCCTGGATGTGTGCAACACTTCAGAAGTTTGATAACATACAGGACAAAGCAGCCCATTTGATTGATATCTCATTCACAATGCTCCATTTGAAGATGAAGTAGTGTTTTATAAAGATTCATGATAACTACATTGCTTTTGTGCTTGGTGCCTGTATTTATAAATCAGTGATGTCTCTTGTCTTATTTTTATTGGTTTTGTGTAACTGCACAACCACATTCAACAATTTGTACAAATACCCATCAGTGATTTTGGTCCTGTACCCATTTCAGAATTATATTCTTTATTTTATATTGCCTCGCTTTGATCTTGCTACCAAGTGGTATTGTTTCACATTTGTTTCTCTGCATTAATTTTCATTTTACGTGTATCCAACCATTCACCAGTTTATTACCTCTTGAAGTTTATCTCTATTCTTCTCACAGTTCATAATATTTCCCATCTGCAAATTTGGAAAATGTGCTCTATACACCCATGTTTAGATAACTAGTATAGATTGAGAAAAGCAGTGATTCTCAGACCTATCCCTTTCCCCCAACACAACACACACACACAACACACACTCACACACAAACCCAACACCACCCCCTCCCCACCTCGCTCCCAACTGGGGACCCACAAGTATACCTTTCTCAAGTCCAATAAATGAGCTACACTCATAGTATAAATCTCTGCTGACTCTCCTCTCAGCTCTGATGAAGGATCATCTAGACTCGAAACATTGGCTCTTTTCTTGCTCCACAGATGCTGTCGACCTGTTGAGATTTTCCTGTATTCTTCTGTTTCTGTTTCAGATTCCAGTATCTACAGCACTTTGTGTTTATCTAATAAATGATTGTTCACCACTACTCTCCATTTCCTGTCATTCAGCCAACTTCACAGCCATGCTTCCAGTTTCTCTTAAATTCCACAGACTTGAACTTTGACGATGAGTCTATTTTGGGAGTCCATGTACACGATATTAACTGAACAATCACCTCAGGCTTTTCCACCTGCTTGATCTCTGCTCAATGTTGGCAGTTGGACAAGGGAATGTAGTTGCAGAAGTGTATGCGCATGAATGCATGAAAATGTTGTTTTATTGGATTGCCTACATATTATTTTTCCACCATTTTTCCATCTTATCCATTCTTGGGTCCTGGACTTGGGTCAGTCACTTTCAACTATGTTGATGAGAAGTATGAAGATTTGACTTGACAGGGACCAAGAGGAAGGAGGTTCAAGATGTGGTTGGTTGTTTGCAGGACTGGCTTATGTCAGTGGTACTGTGGGGGTGAGTGGTAAAAGTGGCTGTTGCATTGCTGGATCCTGTCAGAACTTAGCCAAGTAGAATCTGTTACTGGCATACAAATGTGTAAGCCAGGTAACTAATAGCTTGTTTGGCAGAGTTTCAAAGAGTAAGATGTAAGGCTTTACTAAAGTGTATACGATCTTGAGGGTCTTGACAGGGTGGATGAGGAGAATATGTTGCCTTTTGTGGAGGAATCTAGTATGAGGGGGAATTTTCAAAAATAAGAGGTTTCCCATTTAGAACAGAAATGAGGAGACATTTTTTCTCTACGATTGTGTCTTTGGAACTCTCTTCCTTTAAATATAGTGGAAGCAGAATTTTTGAATATGTTTAAGGCAGAGCTAGGTCGATTCTTGATAAGCAAGGAAGTGAAAGGTTATCAGGGTAGGCAGGAATGTGGGGGTGAGATGACACTCAGATTAGCAATGATCTCATTGAAGGTGGAATAGGCTTGAGGGTCTGAATGGCCCACTCCTAATTTGTATGTTTGTAGTTCTTTGATGCACAAGTCCACTAGTGCAACCTAGGAGAGCTTTAATTTAGTATGGGGATTGCAAGAATCACAAACAGAAAGAAGCTGGGGATACATTGCCCTCATCACCTTCCTCCAGCTCATCGTCTTTTTCCTCCTCCTTCTGCTCATCCCTATCAATTGTTATTCACTTTGTTCTTTCTGGAGGTTCACACATTGGTACTGTATAGTATCACATAGAGCATAGTTAACCATGTCAATTTTGAACTTTCTGGCTAGTGCACTTCCAGACTTATCCAGCACCAGTTGACTTGTTCAGCACCAGCTGACTTGTTCAGTCAGATATCTGATGACCATATGCCATTAATTGGAGCACGATTTGCTTTGATTGGTTGTATTTCTGATGGATAATATGAGTGTAATGTCAAGGAAGGTGAATTGCTGCAGGACAAAATCATCCTGCAGCTCCTTCAGAATCTTATGCGCCCTTTCATAAATTTTTTTTTGTGTGGCACACCAGCTGCGTACCAATGGAGCTGAAGCTCTTGCAGCTCAAGAATATTCCTCGAAGATCTCGGGGTGCACAGATTACCACGTGTGTGAAGTCATTGATGTCCTGTACTTCGAGGAAGCTAGCCAGAGCAGTAAACCAATGAACCTATCCATTCTGGCTGGCACCATTGTAGGCAATTTTCAATTGCCAGCCCTGTCAAACACGCCTTGGCTTGCATATTTGTGTGACAGTAACAGCTTCTGCTCTGGAAAAATCTGGAGCTAAAAGGATTGATAGCAATTGTGACTTTGACACCCATTTATAAAGTATGACTATCGGTTCCAGCAAGGAGCTATTCCTTTTCTTGGGGAGTGTAGATGTCTGTCATCAGCTCACGGACATCCTGAGCCTCCTAAAACTGAACCATTATCTGCAAGTCTATTCCAAGGCAGCAGCCTCCAGCATGCTGCATTCCTCTGCTGGTTTCCTCCCTGATTCTTTTCTCCTTGCTGTTCCAGGACTGTGACTAGCTGCTGCTGCTGAAGCTGGTCATATTGCTTCTCAGTTGAGGTCCAATCTAAGCCAGGCAAAATGTCCAGCTATCCTGCTGCCATCAAACAGCCCTTCAAAATTTAGAAAGTAACCTCTTCACAGAAGTAGCATGAACACCATTTCTCACTAAGAAGCAGCTGTATATATTGAGTATTTGTTGCCAACTTTGCCTAAGATTGTTTTAGCCCGCTCACTTATCACTCTGTTCTTCCCTCGCTTTCCCTTTGCCGTTGCAGAAAAACTGGTAAACCTGTGGATTTTAGTTTGAATGATGATGAAATACCATTCTAATTAAGAAATTAACATATGTTAAACGGTAATCTGTTTCTCTGAAGGGGGTTTCAATATACATAGCCTTATGTCCTCATGCATTTGACTTACATACAGAAATTTGCTGTTTGGAACTGGCCCCCAGATGGGCTGTCAATGTCTCTAGTTTTTATTCCCATTTATAGATAAGCCCACACGCTCCTCTTTTCCCCCAGTGAATCCTTTCTTTCATAGACATGAATCCCAAACAATCTTTCCTTATAAATTTAAACACCGAGGTCTTTTTTGTAATTCATTTTCATTCTGTTTTCAATTATATTAATGGTTCACTCACTTCTTCATCCTTTTAATTTAAAGTCTCTGGTTATTAGCAGTTGCAAATTTACTGCCTGCTGAGGACTGATGTTCAGTTTTATGAAGAAAACATTTTCACTGGAATTAGCAACGTCAGGAATTTCATGTTTTGATCAGTATGTGTTGCACCTTTACCAAAAGAATAAAATGTACTTGATCAGTAAAAATCAAGAATCTGCACACAAATATCTGTGATTATGTACTAAGAATACCAGATAATATTCACAGTACATGTCCCAAGGGAAAAAAAAATCAACGTTATTCTTTAATGTTCACTTAAGGTCATTGTCACCTTAGGAGGCAAAATTATATAAAAGTCTCCAAAAAGTATTTTAAAATACAAGTTATAAATTTCAGAATTTGCATTGGCAATATCAACATTTGGAGGAAGGAACTGAAGGCACTGTTGCTAAGTTTGCAGATAATATGAAGATATGTTGAAGGACAGGCTGTATTGAGGAAGCTGACGGGGCTGCAGAAGGACTTGAACAAGTTAGGAGTGTGGACAAAGAAGTGGCAGATGGAATACAATGTGGAAAAGTGTGACGTTATGAACTTTGGAAGGAGGAATGAAGACATGGACTATTTACTAAATGGAAAAATGTTTAGGAAATCACAAAGGGACTTGGGAGTCATTGTTCAAGATTCTCTTCAGATTAACGTGCAGGTTCAGTCAGCAGTTAGGAAAGCAAATCCAATATTAGGATTCATATAGAGAGGGCTAGAATACAAGAGCAGGGATGTGTTTTTGAGGCTCTAGAAGGCTCTGGTCAAACTCTATTTGGAGTATTGTGAGCAGTTTTGAACTCCATATCTAAGGAAGGATGTACTGGCCTTGGAAAGGGTCCAGAGGAGGTTCACAAGAATGATCCCTGGAATGAAAAACTTGTCGTACAAGGAATGGTTGAGGACTCCGGATTTGTACTCATTGGAATTGAGAAGGACGAGATTGAAATATACGGGATACTGCAAGGTCTGGAGAGAGTGGATGTGGAGAGGATGTTTCCACAAGTAGGAAAAACTAGAACCAGAGGGCACAACCTCAGGCAAAAGGGACGATCTTTTAAATGAGGAGAAATTTTTTCAGCCAGAGAGTGGTGTATCTGTGGAACTCTTTGCCTCAGGAGGCTTTGGAGGCCAGGTCATTGAGTGTCTTTAAGATAGAGGTAGATATGTTCTTGATTGATAAGGGGATCAGGGTTTATGAAGAAAAGGCAGGAAAATTGGAGCTGAGAAAAAAAATCAGCTATGAATGAATGGCAGAGCAGATTCGATGGGCTGAGTGACCTAATTCTGCTCCTATGCCTTATTGTCTTATGGTCTAATATTTAACAGACTGAAAGGATAATACTATGGTCAATACAAAATAGTTTCATCTGTTAATTTTAAATAAGAACTATGGGTGATTTAATCGCATTAAACCAACAGCAATTCACAAACTAAAATTGATAGAAGTAAGAATGTCTGATAGAGAAACAAACAAGCTCATAAATAGCTAGGAATCCCAAAATAAACAGATTCATGGGGTTAGTAGAGGGAAATTATGAATATGGTTCATTACAACAATATCTTTGGGCAAATAGCAAGTATGGGTCTATAGAATCCCTACTGTGCAGAATGAGGCCATTTGGCCCATTGAGCGTACACCAACAACAATCCCATCCAGGCCCTATCCCCATAACCCCATATATTTACCCTAGTAGCCCCTCTGACACTAAGGGGCATGGCCAATCAATCTAACCCACATACCTTTGGATTGTAGGAGGAAACTGGAGCACCCACAGGAAACCCACACAAGCACAGGGAGAACGTGCAAACTCTACACAGTCACCCAAGCTGGGATTGAACCCAGGCCCCTGGTGCTGTGAGGCAGCTGTGCTAACCACTGTGCCACCATGCCGTTATTAAGGGATTTCTATAAATGTTAAATGTCTTATAATAAGGGATAATAAACCTATGTAAAACTTTAAGAAAGTTGAAGTAGAATTCCACAATGAGGAGAGAAGAGCGTGTTAATATAAACAAAGATTGCTGACATGTGCAGACAGCCAGCTAGTATGCCTAGTGACCTCTTTACCACAGCAAGCTGGCATTCAAAGGCCAAGCCTGGTAATAACAAGAGATTCAGAAGACATATAACTCTTGGGGCAACAGACACCTTGCTTCAGGGTGTCTGTAAATTGTTTAATGCAAATCTAAAATGTTAAACACTGGAATTTAAAGCAATATACTGTTTATGTGATTTTTCACTTTATAAATGTGTCATGGCTCTTCAGCTGGGCAGAGTCTGCCTCAGAGACCTTTCTGTGAAGTAGAGCTCTCCCTGTATATGCTTGAATAAAACAATCAATCTGCCGAGCCTCCTGTGATTAGTTTGTAGGAAATCAGTGATAACAACCTCATGTAACTAACTTTACTCACTAACATAGGTACAGATTGGCATTCCAGTTGAATTCAGAATCCACATGTAACAATTGGGAGGATTGACAATTACCAGTTAGCATATCATAAATATAACAGTTAATTTACAAGCAGAAAAATCTATAGAGTACTTCAGAGTACTTTTATGATGTTACTACTTCTAGAACTACCAGACTCAATCTGGTTCTTATGCCTTGGCTTATCAGAGCTCAGCTGGAGCTGTTCCAGTAGTAGTACATGGGGTGGTTCCACAAGCTAGCAGAAAGCATGCTACTTTAGCTTCTAATGAAGCAGATCGTTGCTTGTCCATACCAGCCTTGAATGTTCGCACTGCACATTTTGCAAATCCATTTGCTGAATTGTGATAAGGCGCCATAGGGATATATCTTGTTCCATTAAATGCTATGAATCTCTGAATTCGTTACTTGCGAACACTGTTCGGTTTTCCAGGACGTCTACTTCTGGTATGCCATGGGTGGTGAAATATTGGCACAGTTTCTCAAGTGTGGCATATGAAGTCGTGAACTTCATTTTGAATATCTCCATCCATTTTGAATGGATGTCCACTAGCAAAAGAAATGAGCCAATATAATCTATGTGAGTTCTCATCCATGGCTGACCTGGCCACTCCCAAGTGTACTAAGGAGCAGAAACAAATAACTTCTGCTAGAACTAGCACAGGTCACATTATGTTACCATACTTTTTATATCAACATCAATGCCAAACCACCAAATGTAGCTCCTTACTAACATTTTCAAACAGTTTAATTTTCAATGCACCCAGTTAGACACAAGGCAGTTTTTACAGTAATAACTCTGGGGTCAACCATTCTAGCTCCCTAAAGGATGACTCCATTCTCACAACTAAGCTCATGCTTCCTGAGCTGTAAAATACTTCAGTTCCTCCCAAAGGTTTAAGGCCATTACAATATCTTGCAGCCCTACAGGGGGTGGCGTGCTTTCAGGAACGACAGGCTACTTAAAGTATCTGCATTGGCTATGTGAACCCCTGCCTGATGTTTGAAGATATATGCATAGGTCGCAAAGAACAGTGCGTTTCATTGTATTCAAACAGAGGCAATTTATGGGATGACTTTGACTTCCCTGAAAACCTTAAAAGTGGCTTGTGGTCTGTGATGAAAGTAAAATTACTCTCTTAGATGCATTGATGAACTTTCCTGATGCTGTAGATAACAGCTAAGTGTTTTTTTTTCCTATTTTGGATGTTTCCTCCTTGCTCATCTGATAGGGTTCTCAATATGTGTCCTATGAATATCTGTGATTCATTATCCATTGTTTGGGATAACACAGCCCCAACCCCATATGGTGATGTATCACATGTAAGTACTATATTCTTAAAGGAGTCAAAATGTGCAAATAAACTTGAGGATTGAAGTACCTGCTGAACTTGGTTAAAAGCGTTGTTTTGTGGTGTTTTCCAACACCATCTCTGATGCTTCTTTAACAGGGCATGCAACTGTGCCAGTACATAAATAGATTTGAGAAGGACCATCTATATTGATTGACATTCCCAAGGAAGGATCTGAGCTCTGATGTGTTCGTGGGGCCTGTGTCTATTTAATCATTTTTACTTTGTTCTCCATGGTGTGTAACCCCCAAGTGCCCACCCGATATCCAAGATGAGACACCTCATTTGCTGGGAGGGTGCACTTTTCTCATTTTAGGTGCACTCTTACTTCATGAAATTTTCTCAAAACCTTCGCCCAAATTTGACACTGGTTCCCCCTTAGTGGACACTATTATTAGGACATTATCCAATTAAACAACAGTTCTGGACAAACTTTGTAGCAAACTCTCCATATATAACCTGTTATGAGTATTTATGAAGACATATTTCTTTAATGCATTGTCCAGTTCTAACTGTTGGTAAGTGTGGCTCATTTCCAATTTGGTATTTGTCGATTCTCAGCCAACTTCACCTACAGATTTTCTATTTTGGGGATGAGGTTTACATCGAATTTCACAGGCTTGTTTACTATCAACTTGTAGTCCCCACAAATACAGTCTGGTTTAACTACTGGTGCAATGGTTGCTGCCCACTCTGCTAATTGTATGGACCTGATGATGCCCATGTCTTCTCATAGATATCCATCTCTATATTTTCTACTATTGCATAGAGCACAGGTTTTACTCGAAAAGTTGTTGGTATGGCTTCTGGGTCTACACAGATCCTAACTTGCATTCCTTTCATCGTTCCAAGTTCTTCATAGAATACTTCTTCGTACTTCCTAATGACCTTGGGCAGGTTCCCTTTGTGTATCTTAAACATTTCCTGCCACTTCAGCTTGATCCCCTGTAGCCAATTATGGCCCATTAAACTCGGTCCTCGGCCCGACATCACTATCAACAGTAGCTGTGTCGACTGCTGTCTGCAACTCACAGGGGTTGTATTCGTTCCTACTATCTTCGTGGCTTCGCCTGTATACATAACTAGTCTTGCTGAGGCTTCATCACTTGAGACATTGCACTCCTCCTTTAAGATATCAGAAGGTCTGCTCAATCATAACAGTAGGGATGACACTCCTGTGACTACCTCCATTTTCAGTGGCTGGCTGTTTACTAACAACACTGCTGTGATGGGGGCTAATTTATTCTCTTCCATATTGTTTAGTGACATACTATTTTATTCCTGTTATCAGACAACAAATTTTATGAAATTGGGCACACAAAATGGAAGCAAACTAAAGTTATCCTCAGAGCCCTCCACTAAAATCACAAAGTAACAGACACTGATCAGTAGGCAAGAGCATGCTTTTAGAATGCAAATGAGGGCTAGCACATAAGGGAAATTGGACAGGATGGCACCTACAGGAACTAAATTAAAGAACACATCCCCACCCCATCAATATCAGCACTTCTAAACCAGTCAAACAACCCATGGATACACCTAAAATTAACACAGTTAAGGAAACGTCCCTGGCCCCTCAAGATCAATAATACACCTATGGTTCAAACCCCAGAGATTCTAGACCATTGATAACCAACCAGGCAAAAACGATTAACACACACTTAAAACAATTGCTCCAACACTCAAAAACATTGAAACAGGATGGCTGAAGTCAAATACTGTAAATAAAGGATTAGCATTTGAAACGCGAAGTTCAGATATAACTGTAGCCGTTGTGGGGGAGTCTTTAGAGCATTTTTGGGACAGTCTGATTGTATGTCCTGACTGTGCTTTTCTGTTGATGTAAAGAAAATAAAGCTGTGCCATTATTGAACTTCACCCTGAGTCCGTAGCGGTCGTTTCGCCCACTCGCGCTAACATTCCCCTGCTGGACAATTCTCCATATTATGCACTGGGGCTGAGTTATTTTGTTTTGCTTGTAATGAGCTGGTCTTGCTTTTTTTTACATTTGTGCTTTAAATTATCTTTATTTCCAAGCCCAACACAGTCCGCTCCCCTCAATCTTCACACTTCTGAGGATTGGCTTTCCCCATATCAAAAGCATGCAATGTTACTCGTAGGCTGCTTAAGTTTTTGTATTTAGTGATTCTTCCTGCATCTGTCATCAATTCATTCCCTGAGTTTGATCTCATTTCTGGCACAATTACTACTCACTGTTTCCTGCCCTAACTCTGATGTTTTGCTCACTTCATAACTCTTGGGCATCCTTTTTGATGCTCTTGGTCACTTCACCATTTTCAAAGTCTTCTTTAAAATCAACTCAGACTCAGCCAACAGTTTCCTTTATATAGCTGCATTATTTACACTACACCAATCAATGTCTTAACATATTGTTTAAAGCTGACATGAAATTGCAATTCTCTGCAATCTGCCCCAGAGTCCTTCCTGTCTACTTAAACCAATATCTTTGCAGTGTTACCAAGGCTTTAGGGCAGTAATGGCTAGCTTAATGAGTTCTGCAATTGTCTTTGAGTCAGGAGCATCCAAGGATCAAATTACACGTCTAGATCCCATGTGCAGTCAGTAAAAATATTTTATTTTTATCCTCCCCCTTTGTTCTATTAGCCCTGAAAAAAAATTCCAACTATTTCACACACTGTACCCAGTTATCAGTGATCCTGTTCAAGGTTTCTAACTTCCCAGAGAAAGGCATGCCTACTCCCTCTTCTTGGATGAATCTGATTCTCTCTGCACACTTGCAATGACATTCTCTTTGAATTCTCTGCTGCAAATTGAGTTGCTCTGATTTACCTCATTGCCAATGTAATAATTGGAAGGGTTGGCTACAACCAGTTAATATAACAAACTATAATGGTTCATTTACAAGCAGTTAATTGATGTGGGGGGTGGGCAGGGGGCCCCAGTAAGGCAGTTAATTGACAGGGCACTTTCACAATGTTGACACTTCCAGCTCTGGGATCTACTCTGGCTGCGGAAGCCCGCACTCTGCACCAAAGTTCCTGCAGTCATTCCCCGTTGGGTGAGTGGGTCATATAACCCTCTCAGTGTACACCCCTTAAAGGCAGAAGCGACTACGGCATGTATATTGTTTGTTCACACCACTGGTGAACTGGTTTGAAATGTAAACAATCAGCACTACCATGTCAGAAAGTACATCTCAACTGTTATTGTGTAAAGGCTCTTTAGTATTGCATCCAGAAGACAGTGCAGTGACGACACCCATGCATTCATAACATTTTTAAAAACAACAATAAAATCCCACAAGGTTGGATTAAAATCAACCTCAGCTAAGTACAGTGATAATGCTCAAGACACAGTTGCTGACATGTTGGAGGTCTGAGGTAAATTGGATTTGACGATTTTTGTGGCCGCAATTGATTATCTCTTTTACAATGAAATATTCTGAATTGTTCATGATGTGACTTTCAAATGAGACTAAAGGATTTATTTCATGAGAGTCAATCATTTTTATACTGATTTGCATCAATTATAACACTGAAAGCTGGATTAAAAATGCACCTGTGTGTTCTTAGTCCTAATTGTATTAAATGTTTAACTCAGCATGAAATATTTCCTGCCAAAAAAAATACGAGTTATGCTAATCATCAGAGGGATTAAGTGAATTCGATCAATTTAGGTTGTATGCTACGTGCAGTTGTAGATATTAATGATAGTCACGTTTACTTAAAAATATGACAGGGAGGTCTTGTGGCTCAGTGGGCAGTGTATCCGTCCTCTGAGCCAATAGTTCTGGGTTCAATTCCCACTCCAAAAATTGTTTGCCATGGAAGGAGTTTCCACCTTGTGGTTCAACAGGTTCGTTATCTGCTAATCCTTCTACCACTTACTCCTTTCCTCAGATGTGTGGGCAAGTATAAAACAAACTTTCAGTAACAAGATGGCAGATTTGAAACCATTCAGTGCATTAATAGGTCAGGTGGAGTGTGAATATTTTTAAAATCTCCAACATGGACCAAATCTATGTCCAAACTGTTCACTTCCATTTTTAATGTAGTTGAGATGGGTGAATGACAAGCAACTCACTCCCAGAAGAGGGGTTGGTAATGAGGCTATATGACTTATATTTTATCAATTTTCCAGGTTTAAACCTGGCCTCAGGAAACCTGGCAGTTAAAGGGATGCAAGTATTGCTGTGTGGAATGGATAAATGCTGATCCAGCAATTTTGGGGTCAGCAGGAGTTACATATTTCCCCCCATGCCCTCAACCCCTGCTCCAGATTCTAACCAGCACCCATCACTCCCAGCTCATCCCCCAACCCCTGCCCCACAAGATCACTGATAAACTGTACCCTCACCCAAGAGAAGGTTAATGCTCCACAGCGTGTTTAGTCAATCACATGGCAGATTGTGGAATTTGAGTTAAACAAAAAAAAGGAAAAAAATCTACTGATGACCATAAGTCCATCTGGTTCAATAATGTCCTTTAGCGAAGGGAATCTGCTACTCTTACCCAGTCTGAGCTACATTTCACTCCAGACCCATAACAAGGTGCTTGACTCTTAAATATTGTCTGAACAATGGCAACTTGAGAAGGACAATTAATGTTGGTCCATCATTAATATGAATGTGAGTCACTTACCCACTCTGATCCTATTGTTTTCCTGATGTTAACATGCAATTTCAAACTGATTACAGGGCTGTGATGGGGGAGGAAACAGTATCACTCTTTCAGGACCTGGATTCTGGACAAGATGATGCTGAGAAAATATAATTTTAGGTTTCCTTATGAGCTGGAGAGAATCAGAGTGTTCTGTTAAGCCTTATATGGAAGTCTGAACCTCCCTTGGATGCCTGTCTCTTAAGCTTTGACAGATTTTTCTCTTCTTTCTCAGTACTGTCTTAATTATCTTCTTCCCCTTTCTCCTAAAACATTTTTGCCTTGCTGTACTCGATTGACTTTGTCCATACAGGTGCCAGCCTGTGGTACCCTTTCGCTTTTAGAATGGTCAAATGGGCAGATAAGTGGCAGATGTAAAACTTGAGGTGATACATTTTGGACGAAGTAATTTGACAAGAAAATACTCAATGAATGGACACCAGGAGGTTCTGTGGAACAAAGGGCCCTTGGCATGTTCATCCATAGATCTCGGAAGGTGGAAGGGCTTGTCAGTAGGATGATGATAAAGGCATATGGGACACTTGCCTTCATCAGTCAAAGCATAAATTACAAAAGCATGGAAGTCATGTCAGACTTATACAGAACTTTGGTGAGGCCACAGCTAGAGTTTGTGTGCAATTCTGGTCATCACATTATCAGAAGGATGTGATTGCACTAGAGGGGGTGCAGAGGAGATTCACCAGGATGCTGGGGGTGACTTGATTGAGACGTACAACATTTTGAGAGATATAGACAAAGTGGGTAAGGAGCAGCTGGTGCCCATAGTTGAGGGGTCAGTCACAAGGGGGCATAGGTTCAAGGTGAGGGGCAGGAAGTCCGGGGGGATGTGAGGAAAAACCTTTTTACCCAAAGGGTGGTGACGGTCTGGAATGTGCTGTCTGGGAGGGTGGTGGAGACGGGTTGCCACGCATCCTTTAAAAAATATCTGGATGAAGACTTAGCACGTCACAACATTCAGGGCTATCGGCCAAGTGCTGGCAGAGGGGATTAGGTGGGAGTTCAAGGGTTTCTAATGTCTGATGCAAACTTGATGGGCAGTAGGGCCTCTTCTATGATTCTATGATAAAGAAGCACTGTTAAATCATCTTCAGGTGTGTGAAGAGGTAAAGGTTAGCAAGTACAAATGTGTGATCCTTACAGGTGGAAGAGAATAATTTATAATGGGAAATAGGAAAACGAAAGAGAACTTAGACAATTATGGTTTACAAAGGAAAATAAAGAAAATCCCCCATAGATAAAATTGCAATTAAAATTGCTAGCACCAACATACCCCTCCCTGATGAGCTCAATGCATTCTATGCCGGTTTTGAGCAAGAGGTCAGCACAAGTGTGCCCTCCACTCTAGAAGCCTCAGATGAACCTGTATCTGAGGTCACTATTGCAGATGTCAGAGCAGCTTTCTTGAAGAAATCCCACCTGTACCTCTAAATTCTCAGGAGACTAAGGACATTTGGCATGTCATCTCACCAACTTTTACAGATGCACTATAGAAAGCATTTTTTCTGGTTGTATCACAGCTTGGTATGTCTCCTGCTCTGTCCAAGACTGCAAGAAACCACTGTCTTGGGCAGACAGTAGTTGCCCAAGTCCATCGTGCAAACTAGCCTCCCATCTATTGACCTTGTCTACACTTCCCACTGCCCCCTCAAAGCAGCCAACATAATTAAGGACCTGATGCATCCCAGACATACTCTCTTTCACCTTCTTCCATTGGGAAAAGAGATATAGAAGTCTGAGATCGTGTACAACTGACTCAAGTACACTTTCTTCCCTGCTACCATCAGACTTTTGAATTGATCTAAATTGATTTTTCTCTATACCCTAACTATGACTGTAATACTACATTTTGCATTCTCTCCTTTCCATTCTTATGAATAGTATTCTTTATCTGTATAGCGTGCAAAAAACATTATTTTTCACTGTATACTCATACATGTGACAATAATAAAATAATAATCAAATCAAAATCATTAAGTTAGTCAGTGATTAGTGATATATACCTCACTCACTGCTTTTTCCCATGGACTACTGACAAGATCTAGAGAAAACAATGCTTTTCTTCACACATTTAAAGTCAATTTTAGTTTTTAAAAATCTACACATATTTTAGAAATACTGAAAATCAAAAAGATAAATTTGAATGCTGAACAGAACCCTTGAAATTGGAAACTTGTGGGAAATGTATACAAGGAATTTGCATTTATTTGATTGACACAAAGTCAGAACATTCCAAAGTGCTTTACAGTTTTGAATGATGTTGTCATTCTGCAGACACAAGCAGCAATCAGATTACACAAACAGCAGTGAGGTAAATGACTAACATATCCTAAATATTAAAAGGAAATTCAGGAACTGAGAGACATGAGATTTTATATCTGAAAATCTTTGACAACGACAAGCCAACTTAATAAGATAGTGAAAAAAACAAGAGGTCCTTAGCTTGAGAATATAGGGATAGAAACAAGAAAGTTATGCCAAGCTGTCATATATCACTGGGCAGGCCTGGAGTGTTGTATTCAATCCTTTAGAAAGGGTGTCAAGGCTCGGCAGAAGGTATAGAAGAGCCTTACTAGAATGATACGAGAGAACGAGGAACTTGCAGAGAGACTGGAGAACCCGGGTTGCCCTTCTGAAAGCAAAAAAGGTTAAGGAGACATTCAGGAGGACAAAGATTTAGATAATTGGCAAATGAATGACAGGGGAGAAGAAGAAGAGAATTTCTTTTAATGCAGCAAGCTCTTATAATTTGAATGTGCTGTCTGAAAGAGCTACCAGAGGCATCATGGGCCGAACAGTCTCCTTTCGCACTGCAAGGTCCTAAAAATGAATGTATATATTTGGAACCTTCCAGTGCTGTAGAACACGAGTTTTTTTCAGTTGCAATGGTAATGTTTTTCTGTAATGAAACTTTATTCTAGGCTGGTCAGCATGTTTTTGTACAGCTATGGGTGTTTCCTTGGATACTGAAGCAGTTCACAGTTAAAACCACTGCTGTGCAGTGACACCTTTGGTAAGCTGCAATATATCTATCGACATGTATAAAGAAGAAGCACTTTTCACAAACACTGAACATCTCAAAGCACTTCACAGCTTGTGAAATACTTCTGAAGTGCAGTCACCATTGTAAATTTTAAAAAATGAAGCAACCAATTTTACACACAGCAAGCACTTACGAACAGTAATGAAATAATGACCAGATTGGCTGTTTTTTATGATGTTCAGTATCTAATATTAGCCTGATTTCCTTATAAATCTATTTCAGATGTGTGGAAAGGGGACGGTTATCTTTGTAAAAGTAAAGTTTATTTATTAGAACATAAGAACATAAGAACATAAGAAATAGGAGCAGGAGTAGGCCATCTGGCCCTTCGAGCCTGCCCCGCCATTCAATAAGATCATGGCTGATCTGTCGTGGCTCAGTTCCACTTTCCCGCCCTCTCCCCATAACCCTTAATCCCCTCTCTTATCAAAAACCCATCAACCCGCTTCTTAAAAATATTTAGCGAGGCAGCCTCCACCACTTCAACGGGCAGAGAATTCCAGAGATTCACCACCCTTTGAGTGAAGAAGTTCCTCCTCAACTCCGTTCTGAACTGCCCCCCCTTTATCTTGAGGCTGTGCCCCCTAGTCCTACTGTCTTTTTTGAGCGGGAAGAGTCTTTCCACCTCTATCCTATCCATCCCATTCATCATCTTATACGTCTCAATGAGATCTCCCCTCATTCTTCTAAACTCTAACGAGTACAAGCCTAGTTTATTCAGCCTCTCCTCATAGCTCAACCCCCTCAACTCCGGTATCAGCCTAGTAAACCTCCTCTGCACTCCCTCCAAGGCCAAAATATCCTTGCGCAGGTGCGGCGCCCAAAACTGCACACAGTACTCCAGCTGCGGCCTCACCAATGCCCTATACAGCTGCAGCAAGACCTCCCTACTTTTATATTCAATTAGTCACAAATAAGGCTTACATTAACACTGCAATGAAGTTATTGTTAAAATCCTCTAGTCGCCACGCTCCAGTGCCTGTTTGGGTACAGAGAGGGGGAATTTAGCATGGTTAATTCACCTCAACAGCATGTCTTTTGGACTGTGGGAAGAATCCAGTGCACCCGGAGGAAACCCATGCAGACACAGGGAGAACATGCAATCACCACACAAACAATGATCCAAGCCGGGAATTGAACCCAGGTGTCTGGCACTGCAAGGCAGCAGTGTTAAATCATTGTGCCACCCCAGATGTATATGATCTTTCCTTCCTATTTTTGATGGTATCAGGCAGAAACTTTCAAAAGTTAATTGAGGGAGTCTGTGGGAAGACAAAGGGATGTCTGGTAAGTGGCATGCTTTCAGAAGGGTGTTAACCAGAGTTCAGGCAAAACACATTTGTTTTAGAGTGAAGGGCAAGGCTGGCAGAAGTGGGAACCTTGGATGACTCGGGATACTGAAGCTCTGGTCAAGAAGAAGAAAGAGTCACATGACATGCATAGACAGCTGGGATCAAGTGAATTCCTTGAAGAGTATAGGGGGTGTAGGAGTAGAGTTAAAAGAGATTGTCAGGAGGGCAAAAAGGGGACACAAGTTTGTTTGGCTGATAAGGCAAGGGAGAATCCAAAAAGCTTCTGTAAATACATAAAGGGCAAAAGAGTAACAAGGGAGAAAGTAGGGTCTCTTAAGGATCAGCAAGGTTATTTGTGTGCGGAACCACAAGAGATGGGTGAGAGCCTAAATGAATATTTCTCATCAGTATTTACTATTGAGAAAAGCATGGATGTTAGGGAACTTGGGGAAATAAATAGTAATGTCTTGAGGAGTGTACATATGACACAAAAGGAGGTGTTGTAAGTCTTAAAGCGCATCAAGGTAGATAAATCCCTGGGATCTGATGAAGTGTACCCCAGGACATTGTGGGAGGCTAGAGAAGAAATTGCAGGTCCCCCTGGCCGAAATATGTGAATCATCGATAATCACGGATGAGATGCCAATTGGAGAGTGGCAAATGTCGTGCCTTGGTTTAAAAAGGGTTGCAGGGAAAAGCCTGGGAATACAGGCTCACATATGTGGTGGGTAAGTTGTTGGAAGGTATTTTGAGAGACAGGGTCTACAGGCATTTAGAGATGCAAGGACTGATTAGTCAGCATGGATTTGTGAGTGGAAAGTCCTGTGTCACAAATTTGATTGAGTTTTTTGAAGGGGTAACAAAGAAGGTAGATGAGGGCAGTGCAGTTGATGTTGTCTACATGGACTTTAGCAAGGTCTTTGACAAAATATTACATGGTAGGTTGTTGTACAAGGTTAAATCTCATGTGATACAGGGTGAAGTATCTAAATGGATACAAAATTGGCCTCTTGACAGAAGCCAGAGGATGGTTATAGAGGGTTGTTTTTCAAAATGGAGGCCTGTGACCAGCGTGTGCCTCAGGGATCAGTGCTGGGTCCACTGCTATTTATCATTTATATTAATGATCTGGATGAGAATATCGGAGGTATGGTTAGTAAGTTTGCAGATGACACCAAGACTAGTAACATAGTGAACAGTGAAGAAAGTTATCTACAATTGCCAAGGAATTTTAATCAATTGGGCCAGTGGGCTGATAAATGGCAGGTGAAGTTTAATTTGAACAGCGTGAGTTAATGCATTTTGGTAGATTGAACCAGAGCAGGACTTACTCAGTTAATGGTAAGGCATTGGAGAGATCTACAGGACAGAGAGACCTGGGGATGCATGTTGAAAGTGAAGTCACAGGTGGACAGAGTGCTGAAGGAGGTATTTGGCATGCTTGGTTTCATTGCTCAGAACATTGAATACAAGAGTTGAGACGTCTTGTTGACGTTGTAGAAGACATTGGTAAGGCCACACTGAAATACTGTGTGCAGTTCTGGTCACCCTATTGTACAAAAGACACGATTGAACTAGAAAGAGTGCAAGAAAGATTTACTAGGATGCTCCTGGGACATGATGGATTGAGTTATAAGGAGAGGCTGGGTAGACTGGGACTTTTTTTCTCTGGAGCATAGGAGACTGAGGGATGATCTTATAGATGTTTATAAAATAACGAGGGGCACAGACCAGCTAGATGGTCAATATCTTTTCCCAAAGGTGGGGGAGTCTAAAACTAGAGGGCATAGGTTTAAGGTGAAAGGGGAGAGATACAAAAGTATCCAGAGTGGCAATTTTTTTCACACAGAGGATGGTGAGTGTCTGGAACAAGCTGCCAGAGATAGAAGTAGAAGCAGGTATAATTTTGTCTTTTAAAAAACATTTAGTTGGCTACATGGGTAAGATGAGTATAGAGGGATATGGTCCAAATGCGAGCAATTGGGATTAGCTTTGGAGTTTTCAAAAACAAAAGGACGGTATTGACAAGTGGAATGTTATGGCGTGCCAAGTACTCATCCAGGTACTTTTTTAATGGATGTGAGGCATCCCGCCTCCACCAGCCTCCCAGGCAGGGAATTCCAGACCATCACCTCCCTCTCAGTAAAAACGTTTTCCTTAAATTCCCCCCTAAACCTCCCACCCCTCACATTTAACTTGTGTCCCCTCGTAACTGACCCTTTAACTAAGGGGGGCAGCTGTTCCCTATCCACCCTGTCAATGCTGTAGAAAGATGGAAAAGGAAAGGGCTACTATAAGATTGGCAGACTCTGTTTGAGGTTTCTGTTTAATCAACTGAGGTGTAGAATTCATTTTATCAATGGGAAACAAGTTTGTTCATAATTGTAATGAGGTGTTTTAAATACTCTGTAGTTTTAAAGGTACATGTAATATCTTTAATTAGACCATACATATAAATATAACTTCTATACATTTTTAGAAGTTAATCAAAGAAACTTTGATGCACAGTTACAGAGTGGCTCTTTGATACCAGACACATGTTAGATACATTCTTTTAAAACACCCAACTGTTGGAACCACAAGGCCATTAATGAGACTTAATTGCCTCACCAGCCACCTTATCAGAAACAACTGATACAAGAGTGAGTTTTAATGAGGCTGCCTTCACAGTTTCTAATCAAAACAGAGTCAGAAACATATTAATGTCTTAGCTAACGAAAGAGTTACGGTCGGGGATTTAGTAGGAATTGACAAGAATTAATGGCAGCTTGCTGACACCCCTTCAAACTGTAGGTAGCGATAAAAAGCTCAGTCATTGAATTGATAAGAAATGTATACATGTGTTTCATTATGTTGGCAATAAATAAAACTTTTCAGAGCTGTAATCGGGAATATCCTGAAGGCAAGCTGAGTTGACCACATTCCTTAGAAATTCAGTTAACTTCATTGTCAAGGCCATAAAATACTATTGACTTTTGTAGACGCTCTTTATCAATTAAAGGATGCCCATGCGAGACTGTTTTAGTGAAGATGTTTTATGAGACTGTTATCAAAAATAGAAACATGATGTCTGACTAAGAGACTAGTGGACAGGCTTAGGGATGATATATTGGCGTATCCGATGAGGTATCATGATCTCATAGATCACAGTGGTTCAGTATTTTTTCTATTGGATTAATATGTAAAGTATGCCATTTGTAACACTTTTGATTGGATTGTGTCCAACAGACTGTGAGCTGCAGAACTGTATAAACCAGGATGATTTTCTTTGCCCAGTGGAATGGTGTCACTGGCCCATTGTGTCAAGACTCCTCTCCTTGCTAGCAAGTAAATAAAAACAATCTGTTAAGTATCTTGTGTTAACGTGTGTTTGTGTTAAATCGAGATTTCGACAAAGCCCCTCATAATCTTGAGAGCCTCAAACAGGTCGCCCCTCAGTCATCAGAAAAATGTAAAATGGGTATGATTAGCAGATTTTTGGGAAGCACATATTCAGAATGCAGGCTGCTGTAAATGTGGGGTATATTGACTTTAGCTATTTGTGTAACATGTACAATTCAGATTTAGTCACTCATTGTGCATTGCCCCTGGTTTTCATTTCTATTCACGGATAATTGTAAGAGGCATACAGCAAGCTGGATTGAATTGACATTAGCCATTGTGTGATATCACTGAAAATTAAAGTTATTCCCCAGGTAGGCAGAGTTGGTAGTCTCGAAACTGAATCTTCCATTCTGGCCTCAGGCTGCTGATGGGAGAAAAATTATGCAAAGTTAAATTAAAAGTTTTCCACATAATTCTCACCTCGAGCTGCAAAATAGAAAGCAAATTTAACAATCTCAGGGGAGGGTTTTCTTTGTGCACATTTGTAACCATTTGTAAAAGCCTATAAGCCTTTTCTGCAGATTTACAATATCAAGTTCCAGATAGCCATCATTACTCCTTCTGCAATCTGTACAGGCACATTTAATAGGGAAGATCAGGAGTTATTGTAAGAGATTCTAAGTTTCCTCATAAGGTACAATATTGAGAGTACCTCGGACTATAGCCAACCAGAAATCAGTGAACAGATGAAAAGTTTCTCTTTTACTCTCTTGATCTCATTCTAAAGCCCATGAGATTTTTAACAGCGTAGTAAGATGATAATTACTGCTAATCAATCCCGTTAGCTTAAACAACTAATTAATGGGATTGAGAGTTATAGATAGGCCTGGTAGGTATGGATATGATTGGCACAACTTGTGGGCCGAAGGGCCTATTTGTGCTGTAGTGTTCTATGTTCTATATTCATATAGGATATTAAAGTTCTCCAATATAATATAAAAAGTTACATACTTTTGAAATAATATATTTTAAAAGGCTGTTTACAGTATTTCAACTTCCATCTTGATCCTATCTGTGGGTCCCAATTCATTAGAGCAGAGAATTCATTACAGGGGGACTGAGACAAGGCCTGATGGAGGTATATAAAATGATGAGGAACATAGATGGAATAGATAAGATGGAACATTTCTCCTTAGTTAAAAAGTTCAATAACCAGAGGGCATAGATTTAAGATTAAGGGTAGTAAAGGCGGGAACCTCACAACATTTAAGATACATTTAGATGAGCACTTGAAACACCATAATGTGTAAATGTATTGTGCACCAAGTAAAGCTGGAAAATGGGATGAGAACAGGTAGGTGCTTGATAGCCGGCGCTAACATGATGGACCAAAGGGTCTCTTATTGTACTCGAGAACTTTTTGACTCTATGACTATGCTCTATGATTCTGGAGGAAATCTTGAGCCCAAGCTTGCTGTCCATATGAATGGTGGTAGAGGCTCAAGATTCAGTGAAACACTGAAAGTTGTAGTGAGGTGGTGACTTCTGGTTTTCACCATTCCTCATTAGTGACATAATCAGATGCATATCCATAATGGGTATAAACCTGATTTAAATACATTCTAATGTATTTACACATATTTAACCCCCATTCGTCACGTATTGAACCCCCACCTCCCCCCCACCTTCCCCCACCACCACCACCACCACCACCCACACTATATTCAAACTGCACCAAGGTGACATTATCTCAGCATGGTTTATGACATGTTCACCAAGATGTGAACCTGTAACGGGGATATGGCTGAGAGTGCAAAGATGAGTATAGCCCCCTGGGGAGAGGGACATGACCAGGTAGTACCTAGTGAAAAAGCCAGTGGGCAGTGCTGGGGTGGACTCCAGTGGGAGCCTCATGGGGGAGCGAGGATTCATTTATTTGTGGTGCTGGGACTTTTGTGTATAGTAATTCAACAAAATGCCAATTTCCCATCACCAGCTCCTCTTTATTATACAAAAAAGGAGAAGGGCTACATCAATGGCTCACAGTGAGTCAGTCTGCATCTCGGAACCTGCGGCACCAGTCTGGATTGAACAGCATGTTTAAAAACCCCCACTGACCATGTCTCACTGGGAAAGTCTCCCCTCGCTCAATCAAGAAACTTCTACTCCATGAAGCCCACTGGGAAATGAACCAATTATTCCCACGTGGCCTTTATTACAGCCCTCTCCCAACCACAGGTGTTTGATGCCAGATTGGAGGCACATATGTTTGTTCTCCAATAACCGAGACTGTAGCTCTCATGTCCACCTCCATCTTCAATTCACCAGTAATTGTATCAACACTGGGGCAACTTTTGTTGTGGTGATTTGATTCAGTTATAATATCCCTGTCTCTGGAAGAGAGGATGCCTGCATGGTACAGTCAAGTACTGGTCTCAGCTTTTCCACTAGGCATTTTGCCTGCTCCTGAAACCTCGCCTTGGCTAGGTCCTTTGACAGTGCCAGCAATAATCCATCATCTGGCACCTGCACCTTTGTGGAGTATGCTGTCCAATACTCTTTGAGTCGTCACTGTCTTTGCTTGACTATTTGGTGATGACATTAGGGTTCCTATTGAAGAGGACCATTCAACTCGAGATTTACACAAACACTCCCTATTGTGGACTGATTATTTAAGTTCCATCTCACTAGTTGGAGAACATTGCTGCCTGATGCCCCCTGAAGTACCTCATACTCTTTCTCTGTGTTCTTGAATGAAGCTATTTCAATTTTAAAGTCCAGATTGGGTTCTGCCTACAGCTTCTTTTGAGTGGTTAGGTTATTTGTGCCACATACCAATCCATCTCACAACATTTCATTGAGAGGCAGTCCAAATTCACAATATTCTGCAACCTTGCCAAGAACACAGTGACAGGTTCTCCAGATGCTCTCCCAGCCATGTTGAAGTGAAATCTCTCTAGGATTACAGAAAGCATCAAGTTATAGTGAGTTTTCACCAAGTCTACGAGCACATTGAAAGTTTTTGAGTCGGGGCATCTAGATAGGTCAGACTTCTTAATCATGTTGAAAGTTGGGGCCCTGCAAGCTGTCAACAATATCACTTTTTGTGCTTCATCTCCTTCATTGTTGTTAGCATGCAAGAAGAAATACACGCAGTCTATATATTGTGTCTGGTCTTCCCCACTGAAGTCATAGGGTTAAAGTTTCCTGAAAAGAGCCATCATGGCCTTTTCTTACCAGAGAACATTCATGGCATATGGAGATTGTCTGGAGGGGGAGGGAAGGGTGGAAGATGGAGAAAAAAAAATCTCCTTATCACCATTTCAGTTAAACACCATTTTCCTGTCACCAAACATCCTTTATTGTGCACCAAAAAGAAAGACTGTACCTGTGACTTACAGAAAGACGGACTTTACCCTTTGACGTACAGCATTGGTCTGGGTTAAGCAGCAAGTTTAAAATTCCCTGTTAACTGCTTCTCATTGGGTGAGTCTCCACTCAATCACTCAGGAAGCTCACACTCCACGAAGCCCATGAGGAAAACTATCGATGATCCCCTGTGGCCTTTGTGGTCACAGTAACAATTTGGTTTGGCCTAACTGGAATATTGTGTTGTTATGGACTAACTGGCCACGTATTTGCAGATATCTTTAACCTCTCTTTACACCAATCTGAGATCCCTATCTGTTTCAAGAAGGCAACCATCATCTCAATACCAAATGAAAGCCAGATGGTGTGCTTTAATGACTATCGTCTGGTGGCTCTGACATCAACATTATGCAGTGCTTCAAAAGACTAGTCATGGCATGAATCAATTCCAGCCTCCTCGATCCACTACAGTTCACCAGCTGCCACAAGGGGTCCACATCTCCCTGGTCCTACACAAAGACCTGGAATGCCTAAATAACAAAGGCATCTATGTCAAACTCTTATTTATTGACTACAACTCAGTCTTACTCCTAACAAATTACCATTATTCTTACAAAACCCCATTCCCAAACTCCATAGCCTGGGGCTCAGCTCCTCCTTCTGTGACTGGATCATGAAATTCCTAACCCACAGACCACAATCAGTAAGGATAAGCAACAACATTTCCTCCAAGATCATGTTCAACACTGGTGCCCCACAAGGCTTTATCCTCAACCTATGAATGTGGTCAAATTCCCCTCCGACTCGATCTTCAAGTTTGTTGATGACACCATTATAATGGGTCCAATCTCAAACAATGATGAGGTAGAGTAAAGAAAAGAGGTAGAGAATCTGGTGAACTGGTGCGACGACAATAATCTCTCCCTCAATGTCACCAAAACGAAAGAGATAGTCATTGACTTTAGGAAGCATAGTGAAGGATATGTCCCTGTCTACACCAATGGGAATGAAGTGGGAATGCTCAAAAGCTTCAAGTTTCTAGACGTCCAACAACTTGCCCTGGTCCCTCCGTGTCAACGTGATAGTTAAGAAAGCCCACCAATGTCTCTATTTTCATAAGAGGCTAAGGAAATTTGGCACATCTGCTATGACTCTCAGCAACTTTTACAGATGCACCAGAGAAAGCATTATTTCTGGTTGAATCACAGCTTGTAAGCTCCTGTTCTGTCCAAGTCTGCAAAAAACTTCAAAGGGTTATGAACCAGAGTCGTAGACTCTGTCCATACTTCCCACTGCCTCAAGAAAGCAGCTAGCATAATCAAGGACCTCACACACCATGGACATACTCTCTTCCACCTTCTTCCATCGGAAAAAGGTACAAAAGTTTGAGGATACATACCAAAAGAATCAAGAATAGCTTCTTTCCTGCTGCCATCAGACATTTGAATGGATTTACCTCATATTACGTTGATCTTTCTCTACACCCTAGCTATGACTGTAACACTACATTCTGCACTTTCTCGTTTCCTTTTCATTTGTGCCATATGCTTTGTCTAAATAGCACGCAACAAACAATATTTTGCACTGTATGATAATACATGTGACAATAATAAATCAAATAAATCAAATTGTGGTTACTACACTTTAGGAAGGTAATGAAAACATTAGACAGAAAAGATCAATGTGAAAGATTCCAGGGAATGAGGGACTTCAGTTACGTGGATAGATTGGAGAAGCCAGGCTGTTGCCGACCGATAAGAAAACATTCAGAGGAGATTTGATAAAGATGTTCAAAACATGGGGTCTGGACAGGGCAGATAGGGAGAAACTATTCTTGCTGGTGGATGGGTCAGGAGCCAGAAGACACCGATTTAAGATGATTAGCAAAATACCTGAAGCTAACCTTCTTAACGCAGCAGTTGGTTAAGATCTGGAATGAACGGCCTGAGAATGTGGTGGAGACAGATTTAATTGCCATTTTCAAAAGAGAATTGGGTAACTCTTTCAAAAGAAAATAAATTCAGGGCTATGTAGAAGAAGTGGAAAAGTTGTACATGTAGAGAGCTGGCACGGAATTTCCTTCTATGCTAAACTATGACTGGAATTCTCTAGCTATTAAAGCTTGCAAAATCGTCTGGCCCCGTCAACAACACACCCTCTGCTGTGGGTTTCTTGGCAGCATGGGGTGACTAAATTAGGAATTATCATTGACAATGACGGCACCAGAAGAACCCACTGTCAGTAAATGGTGTACCACCTCCCAGCACCGAGAATAACACTACAGGGAGCCCAGAGAATGTTGTCCTATGATTCTATTTATAAGTAGCCTTCTTTGAGGTCAGTGACAAGCATCATGATAATCTCCGCTGCCCGGGAAATCCAGATGTGGAGATGTCGGCATTGGACTGGGGTAAACACAGTAAGAAGTCTCACATCACCAGGTTAAGGTTCAACAGGCTAATTTGGTAGCAAAAGCCACTAGTTTTCGGAGGGCTGCTCCTTCACCAGATAAATGGGAGTTCTGTTCACAAACAGGGCATATAAAGACACAAACTCAATTTACAAAATAATGGTTGGAATGCAAGTCTTTACAGGTAATCAAGTCTTAAAGTTACAGACAATGTGAGTGGAGAGAGCGTTAAGCACAGGTTAAAGAGATGTGTATTGTCTCCAGAGAGTACAGTTAGTGAGATTTTGCAAACCCAGGCAAGTTGTGGGGGTTACAGATAGTGTGACATGAACACAAGATCCCCATTGAGGATGTCCTCATGTGTGCAGAACTTGGCTATCAGTCTCTGCTCGGTGACTCTGCGCTGTCGTGTGTCATAAAGGCCACGTTGGAGAACGCTTACCCGAAGATCAGAGGTCAAATGCCCGTGACCGCTGAAGTGTTCCCCAATAGGAAGAGAACATTCTTGCCTGGTGATTGTCAAGCCGTGTTCATTCACCCATTGTCGTAGCGTCTGCATGGTCTCCCCAATGTACCATGCCTCAGGACATCCTTTTCTGCAACGTATCAGGTAGAAAATGTTGGCCGATTTGCAAGAGTATGTATCGTGTACCTGGTGGATTGTGTTCTCATGTGAGGTGATGGCATCCATGTCGATGATCAGGTACATCTTGCAGAGGTTGCTGTGGCAGAGTTGTGTGGTGTCATGGTCACTGTTCTCCTGAAGGCTGGGTATTTTGCTGCGGACAATGGTCTGTTTGAGGTTGTGCATTTGTTTGAAGGCAAAAAGTGGGGGTGTGGCGATGGCCTTGGCGAGACATTAGTCTTCATCAGTGACATGTTGAAGGCTCCAGAGAAGATGTCATAGCTTCTCCACTCCGGGGAAATACTGGATGATGAAGGGTACTCTGTTCGCCGTGTCCTGTGTTTGTCTTCTGAGGATGTCGGTGTGGTTTTTTGCTGTGGCGCATCAGAACTGCCGATCGATGAGTCGAGCATCATATCCTGTTCTTATGAGGGCATTTTTCAGCATCTGGAAGTGTCTGTTGTGGTCCTCTTCATCTGAGCAGATCCTGCGTATACAGAGGGCTTGTCCAATGTTAACATGGCTTCTTTAACATGTTTAGGGTGGAAGCTGGACAAGTGGAGCATCGTGAAGTTATCCGTGGGCTTGCGGTACACTGAAGTGCTGAGGTGACCATCCTTGATGGAGATGTGTGTGTCCAAGAATGCAACCACAGTATTATCCACAGTATTTGGGAGGCTGTATTTGTCCAGCTGAGCTTCTGGTCAACAGTGACCTCGGTGTCATTGATCAGAAATACACACGTTAAAATGACAAATAAAGAAAATTACCAGCAGATATGCATGGCACTGTAGAGAAACTCTGAAAAGGCATGAAAATTGCAAAGTTATTCTCAACTGATAGAAATTTTAAGCAAACACAGCTACCACTTCTGGGACCAATTCATAACATTGCACATGCTTCCCACAAATCCAGGCCAAAGTGCACAAAACAAATCTCAGCTCTTACCAACTGGTCTCAATTGATGAAAATTCCTCCGCCTTAAATGTTTGCAAAATGCAGTCTGAAGCAGAACAGCATTTCTGCCAGGAGAAATGAAAGATCCTGGGATACAAAATCCAAAGAAATTTCATTAGTTTCCACTGCTACAAGATTTCTCGTGATTGAAAAACAACAAAGGGACAATTAAATAGAGACACCACTGAGGAATTGTGTAATTCCTTTAATCCCTTCATACCTCTAATTGCCAGCCAGGATGGGAAGGGATTAAAATTCACTGTGGGAAAACTACAAAATGACTCTACAAATAACTCTAATCCAAGTATCAGCTGTTTGATGGAGATTGAAGTTAATAGAGGAATCAATTTAGTATGATTGCTTTGATTCTCTTCAGCTACTCTTGCTGTGATACACCCTAGTTTCCCATTGCAGCCTTCTGATCTCCGCTTTGTTTCAATTTTCAGAATTATAAGATATCATTTTTTGCCATTTCCAGAGTCCTACATCAAAAAGTAACAGCACATGTTTGACTTGATGTTTGTTTTATATTACTTTCCTCATATTTCCCTAAATAGGATAACAGATGGAAATAAATGATTATGAGTAAAAACAAACTTTTAAATTATAGCCGGAAAACTCGAGGCGCAGGAAATGAATTTGTGTAATGGTTCTTCCACTCAATCATTATTACTTTGGAAGAAGAACAGGGAAAATCCTGAAAAAAAAGCATAAATGCCATTTACACTGTTTACCCCAGTTCACTTCGGGTTTTTCCACCAAACTTTAGTGTCGGGGGGTGGGGGGCTGGGTGGAAGTTCCTGTTGATAGTCACCTTAATTACAGCATCATTCCTGAGCACCGCTCAATAGCAGAATAACAGTTTGTGGTCCAGGTAGCAGTTTACTCTAAAAGACATCAGGCAGCCTTATGCACATGTCACCCTCTGAAGTCAATTATAATGAAATAATGAAAGTATTATCTTATATGAACCATGAGAAGGAATGACACAATCTGGCAATTGTTGGTACAGGGAGTCACAGAATATGGGATTAGGCATTGGCTAATCCCATATTCAGAGTCTTGGATGTACAGTGGTCTGGAGTGATCGGTGAGAGCTATTTTCATTACCTGAATGGTTTAGAGGGTTAGAGTTTGGAATTATTGTGAGAGTAAAGGTATGATAATGCTGAGGAAGGTCTAGAGACTGCTGATGTTTTGGAGGAAGTGAAATAAAATTAAGGATATACGTTTCATGAAATCATCTTTACACAATGTACAAACATGTTTTACGATCTGAGTATTTGCAGCATGTTTTCTGGAGTAAGGGAAGGTTTGAGTGATCAGAACTTGAGAGAGACAGCGAAAACGCAAAGTGCTGCAGAAGCCCTTGCAAGTTCTGCAGTACATTCTATAAATAGCACACACTCCAGCCACTCTACACTGGTTGGGGTAGATATTGGCAGTGGAGAGGGCAAGTGCAGATTTTCTAGATGAGTGATTGAAGTGCTGATCCAGCAAACTTCTTTGCCCTCGGTGGTCTCAAGCTTCTTGAGTGCTTTTACAATTTCACTGATGTAGGGGGTATGGGAAGTATTTCATCATAATGCACGCTCGTGTCTCGTAAGTAGTGGAGAGGCATTGGAGAGGCATGAGGTGATTCACTCTCTGCTCTAGTATCCACAGTATTTCGGTGGCTATATTGGTCCGGTTGAGCTTCTGGTCAACAGTGATTTTGGTGTCATTGATCAGAAACAAATTTTAACATGACAAGTAAAGAAAATTTTACCAGCAGATACGCATGGCACTGTAGAGAAACTCTGAAAAGGCATGAAAATTGCAAAGTTATTCTCAACCAATAGAAATATTAAGCAAACACAGTTACCACTTCTGGGACCAATTCATAACATTGCACATGCTTTTCACAAGTGCAACAGAGTGGCTGATGTGCTTTTAAGTAGAGTGCATATTTTTTTCACAGGGCATTAAGTCACTGCATGAGATATTAAATTGCTCAACAGCATATCAGTGTAGTGGCACCCCGATAAAACAGAACATTGCAATTTCAATGATTTTCATAACATTACCAACTTGTCTGAGAAGAGATAGTTGTGTTCTCATCATACTTCAGCCTGTTGAAAAATGCTGTGACATTTTCATGCTTTATCAGAGTTATGCTACATTGCCTTTGACATCCAGCTGGGATTGTTTTCAATTTCTGTTATTTAAGATTTATGTATTGCTGATCTTTTTGAGCTTGAAGTGCATTGCCAACAGTCTGTTGCATTTTTGCATATTCCTGAACATCTTGAACTTTTCTTTGTGTTTACTAGCTTTACTTAACATATCCTGTGGTTAAAAGAAAGATTGTCTGTATTCGAAAGAACCATTCAGCATTAGTTATATTTACATTGTGCCTTTAATGTCCCAAGCTGCTTCACAATACCATGATAATATGAGCCACATAGGGAGATATTGGCCTGAATTTTCTTCCTCAAATGGGTTACAGGAGTAGATAGATTTTTTGGCTTACCTGTCTTGGAGGAAAGTGCCCATAAAGGCAGGATCTTCATTATCAAGGGATGGATGAGGACTGGAGTTACTCCAGCCAGCCCAGCCAAAAGTCTGGAAACAAAAACCCTGCATTATCAATCAAACCAAGTTTCTTCTTTTGTGCAGGTGTTTCAACAAGAAACATCTTATGGGCAGCATGGTGACACTATGATTATCACTGCTGCCTCACAGCCAGGGACCTGGGTTCAGTTCCAGCCTCGGGTGAGTGTCTGCGTGGTGTCTGCATGTTCTTCCCGTGTCTCCATCTCCTCCGGGTGTTTCTGTTTCTCTCACTGTCAAAAGATGTGCAGGTTAGGTTGATTGACCAAGGTAAATTGCCTCTTAGTGTCAGGGGGACTAGCAGGGTAAATATGTGGGGTTATGGGGATAAGGCCTGTGGAGGATTGTTGTTGGTGCAGACTCGATGGGCCAAATGATGTCTTTCTGCACGGTAGGAGTTCTATGATTCTATGAACAAGACTATTTGTTGTCTGGGCCCTCTGCCAAGCATACATGATGCATTACACTTGTTGAAACATCTGCACCTCTTTCTTGATTTGCAACTAAATATCTAATCTCTGCTGTCAATTTCACAATATTTATTTACACCAGGTTAAGTGGGGTTCAAGGACTCGTAGTTTGTGTTATTGGATGATTGATACTGTAATTCCTTCTAAGTGAAATTACTTTTTCATACAGTAGAAAATTATGAATGTATAATTTTTAAAGCTTTTTTTAAACATGCCATTGTCACTGCAGATTTCATTGGTTCCATGCATAAGAACCCTCACAATGTTTAAGAAGCATTTAGATGAGCACTTGAAATGTCAAACAAACTAGGCTACAGACCAATCTTTGGAAAAAGAGATGATTATAGATAGGTGCTTGATGGCTGGCACAGGCATGATGAGCCGAATGGCCTCTTTGTGTGCTGTAAAACTCTGTAGCTGGATGCTTACCATCCTGCCCACTGTGGGAATCGGAGCGTGTGAAGGGTGGACAATGGGAGGGTCTGTTGATCTCGGGTGAGATTTTACAGTTCCTGGATGAACGAGGCTGTAAAATCCCACTCTGTGACTTCATGGGCACATGTCTCAGAACCCATTCGTAGTAGGCACAAATCCCATAATGGCCGAAAGCTCATGAGAAGTCAAAAACAGAATTTGCATCAGCTAGAATTCTGATTGTGATGTTTCAGGGCCCTCCGAACTGATGCAATCAAGTTCACACCCAGGAAGGCGCCAACCTGATTTGAATGAGTTAGAATTGATTTTAATATCATTAGCAAGGTCAAAGCCAGATATTCAGATCTCATTGAATTTTCCCATCCACCAGTGTGATATCACAGAGGCATGAATTACTGCTCCTTCTTAAAAAATGGGAACCAGGGGCCATTGAAGAGGCGGAAGGGAGTGAGTACCCCTTTCCATCTTGTGCCAGGGTGCACAAGAATACAGCATCTGCTAGCCAGCAACAGAGTTTGGGTGGTATTCAAGATTATGGGGGGGTTGGGGGGATTGGGGGGATCTGGGGCTGAGGGGGGGGCAGTTCAGGGGTCTCTTCTGGGATGGGAGTCATAGTTAGACCATGTTGCCATGAAGTCTTCAGCCTGCTAGACTGCCCTGAGTGATTCTAGAGGACAGTTTTCTGTTTTTAAACATTTTCACCGTCATAAATGATTCTTTTGCCCGTGTGGTAAAGAAGTGAGAGTGAGCACACAGTTTAAAGATGTTTGCGGCCTATAACATGGGCTGTCTGGGGGAGTGGGGCTGAAGATGCAGGAAGGGAATGATGAGACTGAAGGAGCTGGCTGGATGACAACCTGAAAGAGAAGACAGGACAGTGATGAGGAAGGGGGAGGGATGCTGTTGGGGGTCTTAAGTATAAAAGCTTGACAACAATTAGACCACAGATGACAAAACTTGTCCCCAGAGGATCTCCCACATTGTCATTGTATGCTTTACTCTCCACAACTTAGCACAGCAGCAGACAATGTGTTCAGAGAAGACCGGAAGGAGGTTTCCCCTGATGAGGAGGATGTCCAGGAAGGAATGGAGAAGAGCCTGAGGAGGACCAGGAGAATGGAAGACAGGTGGCAGCTCAGGTTTGCATGACCAATGGGAACAAGGGATGCCCTCATTGCTTCTTAGTTTGCACATTAGGAACATCTGCTCTACAGCATTCTCTACAACATGCTCACCACCAAAGACCAGTGTGAACCCAACCAGTGACCATGGGAGGCCTACTGCTTCATAAACCTCCCATCAAGCCTGGGGCGTCCTTGTACATGCTTAGCATGTTAGTGCCAGAGAGTGATGGTGCATTGATGTGAGAAAAGCTGTGATGATCCCTAGGTTACGCTATTGTCTAACTCCTGTCTCTCTGCTGACTGCACACTGACTCCCAGGCTCATTTATGACTGAGGATGCGGGCTACATCACTTCATTCTGCAGCTTCAGACGGGGAAAAGGGGCTAAGTCCAGAGTTCACTGACTAAAGACAGATCCATCCAGGATGATTGTTACTGTTAGTTTGAGTGGACTTGACAATGTGGCGTGCATTGAGAGCCTGTGGGAAAATTAACGTGCAAGTTTGACGAGGGCCTATCCCAAAGGGAGAACGGTCAAGATATTAAGGTTGTGAACAGCAGCAGTTTTTAATAAGGTGAGTTGTGATTGTGACAAATTATTTTGAACCGTAACTACCTGTGCCTTACTTCACCCATGCCCACAACTTGCCACTAAAACTCCTTCATCTTGTGAGCTCTCACATTATATTGAGGTGAGTTGCCAGGAAGCACATCAGATATGCAGGTGGCTTTCTGCTTTCCATGCCATGTTGTTTGAGATGCCCTTGGTCGGCATCCTCTGAAAGCCCTGGACCTGGAGAGACCCAGCTGACATCTGGTGTAGCCGCATCACCCAGCTCTGCCTGCTGTCTCTTTAATGCTCTGGTGTCAGAAGGGCTATTAGTGCTTGAGTCTCATTGGTGGAAGGCCCTGGGATGTGCTCCAGCACTTTAACCTCTCATGGAGTGACCATGGGCCTGTGGGTTACTCCATGGGATGGAGGGCAGCTGAATTGAAAGTCAGGAGCCTCGGCATCAATCCTGAAGGAGGTCCATTATTGTCTGCACCAAACACTCAACCATGATCCTGAGGGACTGAGCCAAGCCTTGGAGTTCACCAGTTATAGTTCTAATGTCTTGGTCCAGTCATCGCTGTTGCAGAGTACTCCAGGCCTGGGTACCATGAATGCCAGCAACAACTCCCGTCACTGAAGACTCTAGGACTCCTTCTTGCAGTTGCAGAAATGTTGCTGACTACCCCTCCTTGAATGTGTCCAGAAGCATGGCACATGACTGCGTTCTGGTGTCCTGCAAACTTCTGATTGTCCAATCCTTTGGACAGTCCTGCCTTCACCTGATGTTAGAAATAGTGTGGTGCCGACTTGTGACACTAATAAATAAACTTTAAAACTTTAAACTTTATGGGTGGCATGATGGCACAGTGGTTAGCACTGCTGCCTCACATTGCCAGGGACCCACGTTCGATTCCCGGTTAAGGTCACTATCTGTGCAAAGTCTGCACATTCTTCTCATGTGGTGAGAGGGTGGTGAGTGAATGGAATCGGCTGCCGTCAGTGGTGGTGGAGGCGAACTCGCTGGGGTCTTTTAAAAGACTTCTGGATGAGTATATGGGGTTTTATGGGATTGGGGGTTATAGACAGGTGTTGATGTGATCGGCGCAACTCGTGGGCCGAAGGGCCTGTTTGTGCTGTAGTGTTCTATGTTCTATGTTCTATGTCTGCGTGGGTTTCCTCCGGGTGCTCCGGTTTCCTCCCACAGCCCGAAAGACGTATTGGTTAGGTGCACTGGCCGTGCTAAATTCTCCGTCAGTGGACCCGAACAGGTGCCAGAGTGTGGCGACTAGGGGATTTTCATAGTAACTTCATTGCAGAGTTAATGTAAGCCTACTTGTGACACTAATAAATAAAATTATGCTTAATTTCCAAAAGTGTTATTGAAAGAAATGGGTTGGGATTTTCCAGCAGTGCTCGCCCCAAGGTCTGAAAACCCCACCCAAGATCAACAGATTTTGCATAGTTTGTGTCCCACCTGCTACGATTCCATGACAGGCAGGGTAGGAAAATTCTGTCCATTTTCCCTGCACTGCACAGAATACAAAACCAAAAGTAAAACAGCAGCCTGTGCAAACATCCAAATGATATCACCATCAAGTAATGTGATCAGCTGTTAAAGCAATCTTGTAACACTTACAAATATACAACACAAGGTCAACTCCTTCCCCTCAGCCTGAGCTCACTCAAATCCAAAGTCCTTTCAGGGACCCTTCCTCTGATTGGGAAAAAGAAGGAAGGACTGAGAATGAGGGTGAATCAAAGGGATGAATTTAAAACAAATAAAGTATGAGAATCCTTCAGGACAAAATTCATTCCTCTGGATTATAAAGAAAAGCAAACTAATTTAATAAAACTCTAAAGAAACTGAAGAACCAGTTGGCAGAGCAGGCTGAGACAATGTTCAATACTCTAGGAGGAAGCTGAAAGCTACAAGAAACCGACTGAAGAACTGAAGAAGCATTGAAGGAGGCATTGAAAGGAAAAGCTAGCAAACTTTTCAAGTTATCAACAGAGAAAGAAAAGACAGAAATGAGATCAGGAAATATAAATCTGACACCAAAGCACAAGGAACTAGCAGAAGGAAAAGCACCGATGTCTCAGGCATGCTGAGAAACATTGAGCTGAATGAAAGGATTCATCAGCTTTCAAATGATTTGAGAATAAAACTGCAAAGAAATGTTTGGCTGAAACTGTGTAATGAAGGCTTCATTTGTGAAATGTAAACATTCAGCAAGAACCTGATGGGCAACACAGAGAATGAAAATTCGAGAGCACTCAAGGAATGAATGGAGAATAAATGAAAGAAACCCGCAGGGTCCGGAAAAATTGGATGGGTTGTCAACAAAGAGAAACCACTCAAAGGAGAGCAAAAAGCAACTCAAATGGAGATAACCAAATACCAGACACATAGGGGGAAATTTACTCATCCCACACCCAAGGGAATTGTAGGGGACAGAGTTGGGGGGGATTGTGGGGATGGTGGACCATGCAAAGGTCCCCTGACTTAGGATGGGATTTTTGGGTTTTGGGGCAAGTACGGCTAAAAATCCCACGCACAGAGTATTGTTATTATTCCTCCAAACATGACAGACAGAGATGGGGAAGAACTGTTAATCCTCAAGACCATCTGAATTTGTAAAGTCAGTGACTTTCAGGAGGGGGAGAAGGGAAAGCAAGTAAACATTTTATTGCAAGTAGTTATATTTTGTTGAAAGAGAGGGATGTATTCTATTGAAAAGAAAAGGGGCAATTGTACCGTGTGGCCCCATTATAACGCGATGGTTGGGGCCCATAAAATGTTATCACAAAAAAAGTGGGGTTGTGCTAAATTGGGGTTCAAGAAAATCAACGTTCAAGCTGACCCAATGTTGACCAAACATCCTAAAACACCCATATTACACCCCGTTTTTTTACACGTTTACCATCTGGAAAGTAAATTACCTTTTAATTAAAGAATTCTGCAAATAAATTGTTGTTGTTACAGTGGAAATTAAAATACAAATTAATTTTTAGTGAAGATTTTTAATAAACAAAACAACAACAGTTTATTTTTTTAAAAAAGTGACAGAGTGTTCCTTGCTTGAATGTAGCATTTCACTGGCCACGAGCGAAATCTAGAATGCTTCTGAGTTGGAGAATTTTTATGTGGTCCACCTCCTGGGTTTCCAGCCAACGGAGGCTAGCTTCGAGGTGTTCAATGGCTTCAGACACTTTTGGGGGGTGGAGGCTCTTCATTATCATCTTCTTGTGGCTCGGGAACCAGTACACTTGCCTCCGCCAGTGCTATAGTTACGTTACAGATGATCTCGGCATCCATCAGATGCTCATATGTTGAGCATTCATCGTTGGCAGCGTGCTTTTCTTTATTGCATTCAGACAGCTTCTCTGTCTCATGCACATCTTCCTCTGTGAAGCAGTAAAAATCTGCTTGTCATCATCTTCCATGGTGGATTGGTGAGATGAAAAGGCTGGCCCCAGACTCTTTTCCCAGATATTCTCGACATGATGAGCTGACTGCTGCCCAGGCTTTCCCACCTAAGTGGCAAACTTCCTTCACGTTCAAGCTTTTCAGATAGGCTTCAAGTGTTGTTGAGTTGTTTACAATTCTACAAATTAATTCCAGCCTGTAATTCTGCTTGAACACAGAGATGATCCCCTGACCTAGGGGCTGGATCTTGGATGTAGTGTTCTTGGGGAGGTAAGAAACTCGGATCTTTCCATCATGGCTTACTAGGTTGGCAGCTGGCAGATGAGTGGGATAGTTGTCAAGCAAAAGAGCACGGATGGCAGGAACAAAAATTTTGTGAAACCAATCCTCAAAGATGACACTCGTCACCCAAGCATTGCTGCTATGCCTGTACTCAATTGGTAACAATTTCATGTTGACAGAACTGAAACAGTGGGGCAAGCGAGATTTGCCAATCATGAGCGGTTTTAACTTATGTGTTCCAGCCTTGTTTACACAAAACAACAACGTCATGCAATCTTTGTGTTGTTTGAACCTCTCACGTCGGTGAGCATCATCTTTGCTAGCTAGTGTATGGTCTGGGATTATCATGTAGCAGAGGCCTGTTTCGTCACAGTTGTACACATGTTCTTCCACGTAGCTATCTTCTTCTAAGAGAGTTTTTAGTTCAACCAGGTATTCGCTGACGGTGGCACTATCGGCTGAGCGAATTTCTTCTGGCACTAACACTTGATAAATCCCGTGATGGCGTTTAAACTGGTCGAGCCATCTATTGTTAGCTTTGAACTGTGAGGTTTCTCCATTGTCAAACTTCTTGGCTTGAGCTTTGAGAATAGGACTGGAAATTGGAAGACCTTCTGAATGAGCTTGAACGAACCACTTGTACAGGGAGTCATCGAGGCTAACATTTTTGGCTGTCTTCAGGTGTTTGGCTTTTAGTCCTCCTTCTTCCCCAACTTTGTAAAGCGACATGTGTAACTTTACTTCTTGAGATTCCCAGCCGCAAAGTGTTGATTCCGGTATCCCGAGGTCTCGTGCAACTTGAGTTTGACTTTTAGTCTTGATTATGTCAAGTGCATGAAATTTATCTTTCACAGAAAAATGATTTTCTTCTTCTAGCAGTTTGTTCCATTTTGACCTAAGAAAACACAAAATTATTTCACTAAAAGTTTTTCAGTTCCCCAGAAAGAACAAAAAAGGGTCCAATGATTCATCGCGTTATATCTGAATTTACGCTAAATCAGGCGCATAAAATTGGGGGTTCACTGTATTATGTATCTGCATGGCACTGTAATGTAAAGATGCTCAGAAGAGCAAGAGTTAATGTGTGACAGTATGATGCAACAAGTCACATGGTAATAGACTCAGAAGAACATTTTTGAATAGCCTGCATGGAGAAACAGCTCCCTGCATGATGATTTCTGGACTCTCAGAAGAGATACAACCAGTGATCCAAGTTCAAACGTACAACATACAGACAGCTAAAGAACCAATCTTACAACAACGTCTATCACCTGAAGGAAAGATAATCTCCTCCCTGATACCTCAATAACAGTACTTAAAATTCAGAGCTCCTTTACAACTGAAATTGTGCCTGCTGTTTAAGAAATATGACTTATACTTACTATCAATGAAACCTCCACCTTCCCTTTAAGAATTGCAGGCTGGTTTAAATAAGCATCAAGCTCTCCTAAGGTGTAAACTGCCTTTAAGTGCGGCATTTAATGCTGGCAGCTAGCCAATCAAATTTTAATAATGCCCAACTACCTCAAGAACAGCACAGAAAAAGGTAATTTTCCTTGTCATGTCTGCACTGAATTTTTGAAAGAGCCAACTAATTAATTCCACGACCTTATTTGTTCCCTTTCAAGTATTTATCCAATTCCCATTTGAAAGTTAATATGGAACTTGCTTCAACAATTAGTTGATATCCAACACTAAGAATTGCCAGATTGCATCAAGCTACCAATGGTAGATAAAATTCATTGAAATGTCATGATATAAAGAGTGTGATTCTCCCAAAATGTTTTAAGTGCTGAATTTGCGGAAAACTAGTGTAAATCATGACTGTTTTTTTTTCAGTGGGAGTTCACTTTGAATTTCCCACACTCTGTGCAATGCAGAGGTCACAATCATGAATATTCTTAAAAGCTTGGGGTGCGGGGCCTATTCACACCAGAGTCAGCCAGTTCTGGACATTTCTAGGTGGTTCCTTTGGTTTGCCCATAGTTGATTTCAGGTGAGTTTTCATTGAGTTGTCATGGAGGTACGAAAGTCCAGGGAGCATGAGTTGCAATGAGTTGGGTCTGGGATATCAGGGGCATGCAGTCGGGTTGGGTGGCATGAGTCTAGATGAAGGGATTAAAAGGCCATAGGGCTGGGTTTGAGGACAGAGGTGGGTGTTAGCGATGAGCTAAAGGGACTCAAATCTGCTAAAACAACTGAGATCTAGTACCAGAGAACTGAGCCATACCTTTCAACCAGCCCATCTCATAATCACCCTCCCATGTTCTCTCCTCATATCTAAAATCATGCAATTTGGGACACTTCTTACCGAGATGGTTTGGACAAGTCAACAAATTTCTGCAGATGATGTCTTACTTGTTGCATATTGCCAGGATTTTCCATTTGTATTCCAGAACGGTACACTGCAGAGCAGCATTAGCAGCACAGACCATGAACAGGAGAAATAATCAGAATTACTTCCATGTTAATGATAAGCAGGCTGCGTACCTGTCAGATAGGAAAGACAATAGCACAGGTGGTGAGCACAAAAGAGGGAGACAGAAAGCATGGAAAGCAGAAGATTATGGTTCAAAGGTGGCTGGAAGGGATGGGCTTGGGATGGGGGAAGGGAGCTGCTGGCGTGAGGGTGGGAGGGGCAGAAGGGCAATGGTGGCAGGGGAGAGGGAGGGGAGCATAAATCAGAGATCGCAGTTTCGCTGGCAAGATTCATAGGGCGAGATTCTCTAGCCTCCCAGCCGTGTATTTCCCACACGTTATTTGCTAGCGGTGGGATTCACTGGTCCTGCCACTGTCAATGGGAATTCCCATTGATGTCACCCCATGGAAGTGGGAAACCGACAGGTGGGAGTGTGCTGCTGGTGTGATTAGAGAATCTCGCCTGCGTGAACAGCCAGTGAATTCTGGATGTCATTTTTGGGCATCGCCAGATCTTGAGCCCCCACTGTCCATCTTGCAGATTGAAAGGATGAGATCCCATCCACTGTTTTCTCTTCATTAGCCAATCATTTGTTCATGTGAATATAATCAAAAATATTTCACTAAATATATTGACATGCTAATATCTTTTGTTGATAAACTCAACCGAATTTACTTTGTGCATTTACCACAGCTTTCCATTAATTTTGATTATGTTTGTTGATGCAATGCATAGAAAAGAAAAGCTAATGCAAGCATTTCAGCGGTCATAATAATTAACATTTAACACCTCAGAACATTCTGATCAAATTTCCTGAACAACAATTGTCTCCTGTATTGTCTCGTTCAGAAGGTCTTCCAATTTCCAGTCCTATTCTCAAAGCTCAAGCATGTTCAGAACATAAAGTTATTATAAATATATGCTTAGTATTGTTTAGTGAATTGTAAAAAAACCTCGGAACAGAAAAATGAACTGGTTGGCTAATCACTTATTATTGAGTCTGAAATGTCAATTTAATGAAAGCTTGGAACAATTGTATACATGTGAATTGTGGAATCCTGTCATTGTCAGGAAATACTGAGATTTAAATATAGCATAAAATTTAATGATTAAAATATTGGCTTAATTTCAATAAGCTGCAATATTTATAGCTTTAGACTTAATTGAGAGAAACCACATCAGTTCTTATGTCCCTTGGTATAATAACACTTGTTTTAATGTTTACATTTATATTTCTGCCTAGTTAGACTTTCTGTATAGTTCCAAGAAACAGAATGAATTGCACAAAGTTTGTTTGAGAACATGGAATGAAGGATATTTATGATGACATCTTTAAATATGCTACATTGGACTCCTGGAACAACAGGTTTCCACAGGAATAATGAACATCTTTATTTATTTATCCTTTTCTGGGATGTGGGCACCATTGACGAAGCCAACATTTGTTGCCCAACCCTAACTGCCCTTGAACTGGCCCAGTGAGATGGCAAAGATTAACCATATTGTTGTGCATCTGGAGTGACATGTAAGCCAGATCAGGTAAGAATGGTAGATTTCCTGCCTTCAAATAACAGTAGGGGACCAGGTAGCTTTTATTTATGCCAATCTATTATACTTTCATGGTCACCATTACCAAGAATAGGTTTATTTTCCATATTCTGTTAATCTGCAATTTGTTCATCACAGGTGACACAGCGGCACAGTGGTTGGCACTGGTGCCTCACAGCATCAGGGACATGGGTTCAATTCCAGCCTTGGGTCATTTCTGTGTGGAGTTTGCACATTCTCCCCACATCTGTGTGGATTTCCTCCGAGTGCTCCAGTTTTCTCCCACAGTCCAAAGACGGGTTAGGTTGGTTGACCATGTTAAATTGCCCCGGGTAAATATGTAGGGTTACAGGGATGAGGCCTGGGTAAGATTGAGGTCGGCGCAGACTTGATAGGCCAAATGGCCCCCTTGTGCACTGTAGGGATTCTATGATCTATTATCTGTTCATTTAAAACCCAACTGTTCCAATGGCAGACTTGCATCCTTGTCTCAAGAGCAATAGCTCAGGCCTCTGGATTACATGCCCAATTACATGACTACTTTGTCACTACCTCACCAACTTCCCTGCACAAATGCTTCATCAGCCATAAGTGCTAATGTCCAGATGTTATAGATGATCATCAGTTCCAGTTTGCAGGTCTAGACCTTACTTACCTGCATACAAATCAGGAGCAGGAGTAGGCCACTCGGCTCCTTGAGTCTGCTCCACCATTCAATAAGATCCTGGCTGATCTGCTTGTAAATTCAACCCCACATTCCTGTCTACCGATAACATTTCACTGCCTTGTTAATCAAAGATCTGTCTCGCTCTGCCTTAGAAGTATTCAAAGACTCTGCTTCTACTGCTTTTTGAGGAAGGGAGACTCACGACCTCCTGAGAGAAAAGATTTCTCCTCATCTCTGTCTTAAATGAGCGGCCCCCTATTTTGTATCCTCAACTGCAATCTGCAAGATAAAGATCAAAGCTCTGGGTTCCCTCAAGGGGTGATCCAAAAACTCAGGTTGACTTTTTCAAGCTTCACCACACAAGCATGTTGTTTGGTATGATTTTTGTTTCGTCGCAATGTTAATAAAACATGAGCTAATCCTGTGATTTATGCTAGTAAGTAAAAATATACATGCATAAAAGAGGCTTTATTTTTCAAATACTTTGCAATTGAAAAGTTCTCTGTATAAACTGAAAAGCTGCAATCTCTCCAGACACCATTGTTAATCTAAATGTTGTTTTTAAGCAAGTTGCTTTCAACCTTTCATGCTTGGGTTAAATCCCATTACTTTCAATTTTTCACACTCCTCCCTCCATCTCACTCTGATGTAACTGATATAGTTATCCATTTTCAATCTGCTGTTAGAAATTTGTGACTTTGAATACAGCTTTGGTTATCTGAGCTATTCCCCAGGAAAACAGGTTGATCATAGAGTCATAGAGGTTTACAGCAAGGAAACAGACCCTTCAGCCCAATTTGTCCATGCCTCTCTTTTTTTTAAAACCCCTAAACTAACTCCAATTGCCCGCATTTGGCACATATCCCTCTGTGCCCATCGTACCCATGTAACTATCTAAATACTTTTTAAAAGATAAAATTGTACCCGCCTCTACTACTACCTCTGGCAGCTTGTTCCAGGCACTCACCACCCTCTGTGTGAAAAAATTGCCCCTCTGGACACTTTTGTATCTGTCCCTTCTCACCTTAAACCTATGCCCTCTAGTTTTAGACTCCCCTACCTTTGGGAAAAGATATTGACTATCTCCTTGTTGACACCCCTCATTACTTTATAAACCTCTATGAAGTCACTCCTCAGCCTCCAACACTCCAGAGAAAAAAGTTCCAGCCTATTCAGCCTCTCCTTATAACTCAATCCATCAAGTCCCTGTAGCATCTTAGTAAATCTTTTCTGCACTCTTTCTAGTTTAATAATACACTTTCTATAATAGGGTGACCAGAACTGCACACAGTATTCCAAGTGTGGCCTCACCAACTTTAACAAGACGTCCCAACTTCTCTATTCAGTGTTCTGTCCCATGAAATCAAGCAGGCCAAATGCCTTCTACACCACTCTGTCCACCTGTGACTCCACTTTCAAGGAGCTATGAACATGTACCCTTAGATTTCTTTGTTCTGTAACTCTCCCCAGTGCTCTACCATTAACTGAGTAAGTCCTGCCCTGGTTCAATCTACCAAAATTGAATCACCTTGCATTTGTCTAAATTAAACTCCATCTGCCATTCACCAGCCTACTGACCCCATTGATTAAAATCCTGTTGCAATCGGAGATAACTTTCTTCACTATCCACTATGCCATCAATCTTGGTGTCATCTGCAAACTTACTAACCATGGCCCCTATATTCTAATCCAAATCATTAATATAAATGACAAAAAATAGTGGGCCCAGCACTGATCCCTGAGGCATATCGCTGGTCACAGGCCTCCAGTTCAAAGAACAACTCTTTACAACCACCCCCTGGCCTCTGTTAAGAAGTCAATTTTGTGTCCATTTACGCCCTGGATCTCGTGACATTTAACTTCATGCAACAACCTACCATGGGGTATCTTCTTAAAGGCCTTGCTAAAGTCCATGTAGACAACATCAGCTGCATTGCCCTCATCAACCTTCTTGGTTATCCCTTCAAAAAACTTAATTAAATTTATGAGACATGATTTTCCACTCACAAAGCCATGCTGACTGTCCCTAATCAATCCTTGCATCTCTAAATGCCTGTAGATCCTGTCTCTCAAAATACCTTCCAACAATTTACCCACCACTGATGTGAGGTTCACTGGCCTGTAGTTCCCAGGCTTTTCCCTGCAGCTGTTTTTAAACAAAGGCACAACATTTGCCACTCTCCAATCTTTAGGCATCTTACTCGTGACTACCAATGAAGCAAGTATCTTGGCTAGGGGACCCGCAATTTCCTCCCAAGCCTCCCAAATTGTCCTGGGATATACTTCATCAGGACCCAGGGATTTATCTATCTTGATGCATTTTAAGACTTCTGACACCTCCTTCTTTGTGATATGTACACTCCTCAAGACATCATTATTTATTTCTCTAAGTTCTCTAACATCCATGTTTTTCTCAACAGTAAATACTGATGAGAAATATTCATTTAGGATCTCACTTATCTCTTGTGGATCTGCACATAAATGACCTTGTTGATCCTTAAGAGCCCTACTCTCTCTCTTGTTACTTTTTTGTCTTTAAGTATTTGTAGAAGCTCTTTGGATTCTCCCTTACCTTTTCTGCCAAAACAATTTTGTGTCCCCTTTTTACCCTCCTGATTTCTCTCTTAACTCTACTCCTAAACACCCTATACTCTTTAAGAGATTCATTTAATCCCAGCTGCCTATGCATGTCAAGTGCCTCTTTCTTCTTCTTAATTAAGGCCTCAATATCCTGAGTCATTCAGGGTTCCCAACTTCTGCCAACCTTGCCCTTCACACTCAGAGGAATGTGTTTACCCTGAACACTGGTTAGCACACTTTTGAAAGCCTCCACTTACCAGACATCCCTTTGCCTTCCCACAGACTCCCCCCAGTTAAATTTTGAAAGTTCCTACCTGATACCATTAAAATTGGCCTTCCCTAATTTAGAATTTTAACTTTTCGGACAGACTGATCATTCTCCATAGCTACCTTAAAACTGATAGAATTATGGCCACTGGTCCCAAAGTGATCCCTCTCTAACATTTCTGTCATCTGCCCTTCCTGATTTCCCAAGAGAAGGTCAAGTTTTGCCCCCTCTCTAGTCAGGCCATCCACGTACAAAATGAGAATTTCCTCCTGAATACACTCAACAAATGTCTCTCCACCCAACCCTCTATTACTATGGCTGTCCCAGTCAATGTAGGGAAAATTAAAATCTCTGCCTATTACCACCGTATTTTTCTTGGATCTATCTGTAATCTCTTTACATATTTGCCCCTCAATTTCCCACTGACTATTTGGGGCCTATAATACAGCCCTATCAAAGTGATTTCCCCCTTCTTATTTCTCAGTTCTACCCATATAGACTCAGTGGCCGAATTCTCGGATATATCCCCTCTCAGTATGGCCGTGATGCTTTCCCTAATCAAAAGTGCAACTCCTCCTCCTCTCTTACCTCCTGTTCTATCTTTCCTATTGCATCTGAACCCTGGAACGTTAAGCTGCCAGTCCTGTCCCTCCCTTAGCCATGTTTCAGTAATTGCCACAGTGTCCCAGTCCCACATACCCATCAATGCCCTGAGTTCATCTGCCTTGCCCATCAAGCATTTTGCATTCAAATAAATACAGTTTAATCTTGACTTCCCTTGCTCTCTGTCTTGCTTTTGCCTGATCTGTCTGACACTGCCTTTACTAATTAATGTGCTCTCTTCAACTTCTGTGCTGTCCTCAAACTTCTTTTCTGCCTCTCTTCTGCTTTGGATCCCACCCTCCCTGTCAAACTTGTTTAAACCCTCCTGAGTGGCTCTAGCAAATCTCCCCACCAGACTGTTAGCCCCCCCCCCCCTCCAGTTCAGATGTAACCCACCCCTCTTGAACAGATCAGCCCTTCCCCAGAAAAGATCCCAATGATCCAAAAATCTAAATCCCAACCCCCTGCACCAGCTCTCAAGCCAGGCATTCATTTGCCTAATCCTCCTATTTATACTCTCACTAGCACGTGGCACTGGTCATAGTCCTGAAATTATTACCTTCAAGGCCCTGCACATTAGCCTTCTGTCTAACTCTCTATCTTCACATTTCAGGACCTCGTCCCTTTTCCTACCTATGCCGTTGGTACCAATATGTACAACAACCTCTGGATGCTTACCCTCCCCCTTCAGAATGTCCTCAGAGACGGCCTTGACCCTGGCACTATGGAGGCAACACACCATCCTGGGGTCTCGATTGCGGCCACAGAAATGCCTGTCTGTGCCTCTAACTAGCGAGTCTCCTATTATTACTGCTTGCTTGCTCTGTGTCCTACCCTATCCCATAGCAAAACCAGCTGTGGTCTTACAGGCCTGGCTGCTGCTGGTATCTCCCCCTGACAGGCTATCTCCCTCAACAGCATCCAAAATGATATAAGTGTTTGAAAGGGCATTAGACACAGGAGACTCCTGCACGACCTGCCTGCCTCTCCTCGCAATCACCTAGCTACCTGTCTGAATCTGCGGTTTGACAACCTCCCTGTAACTAGGCACTGGGCTGGTGTAATTTTGGAGTGGGCTTTGGGGTGTGAGGAGCTGACAACTCTAAATTTAACAACAAATTGAATTTATATCTTATGCTGTCAACATATAAAAAATCCAAAGCACACTCAGACATGAACAAGATAATAATAAAAACAGAAAATGCTGGGAAAAACTCAGCAGGTCTGGCAGCAACTGTGGTGAATGGAACAGGGTTAATGTTCGAGTCCAATATGACTCTTAATCAGAAGTCCTGAAGAAGTGGAGGCAAGTGAATGCAGCAAAAAAAAAGAGAGAATATTTGAGAGTTTGGTGAATGGGGAATTTAAAGTGTTAATCTTGAACTTGAAAAATCGAGGGTGTGATCTTTCCTGCCATTCACGCCACAGCCCTGCTGCAGCGAGGTCGGAGAATTTGGTGCCTAGCCAAATCTCTTCACAGCAGCGGGATAGGAAAATCCTGCCAATGTGGAAAGTGATAACATTCCAACCCTGGTCTTATCTGTAATTAGCAGTAACTGGAAGGTGCTGCGTTAAGTAGCCTAAACTCCTTTCTTTCTTCCAGTCTTAGGGAGATAAACACACTCTACTGGGATAGCAAAGTAACGAATTAGCCAACTGGTTAAATCAGGTTTCTCTAGCCCCAATTCAGCTAAGTGAATGGAGCTGAGGAGCTGAATACATAACAATGAATTTGGTAAGTGGGAGAATGTGCTGAGGTGGTGAAAGGAGGTGTTAGTTTCCTTTTGCTTTTTCTACTGTAGCCAAACAGGCCATCTAAAATGTTTTGTAAAGCACTCTGGGATAACTGGGCAAGAAACTAAACCGACAGGCTGCAGTTTAAAGACAGACAAACAGGCTGCAACCCTGATGAGTGAATACACAGGATATGGGCCATCTCCAGGATGAAAGAGACTTTCTGGTCACACTGGGTTGTGTGCCAGACGTAAAGGCACCGTGAATCCTTATTTAGGAGGAAGGTATGTGACCTATGTGCCTACAACACCTACAGGCATGGCCGCCAGGGACACACCCAGAGATCGGTGTGGTAGCACCTGATTGGACTCTTATCGATCAGGGTGATCAAGTCCTGATCGATTGATTGGCAATGGCCAAAAAAAGGGCGTGAAACCAAACAGGGTATAAAGGATGCTGCACAACCAGGAATCTCTCTCTCTCTGACCCCACGAACAAGCTACAACGACGGAGAGCCACCACACCTGAGAAGGGAGGGAAGAAAGAAGATCAGAGCCAGGGTACCACACCAGACTAAAGGACCAGACTACGCAGACAACAACCAAGACCAGTGCAGAGATAAAGGCCAATATCTGTTTGGGGACTTGTCAGTCATGCAAAGTTAAGTCAAGGTCTTGTATTGTACTTGAATTCTAGTATTTTCTGTAAGATAACTTATTGTTGGTCAGGTGGGTGATTATTGATTGTGTGGGTTTAAATAAATATTGTTTATACTAATAAGACATCTACTCAAAGTTATTTGTCCACAGTATAAGGGTTAAAACACACTGATTTTTACAACACTACCTTTATCACTCTGTACAAAATGATTCTTACTCTACTATAGGGAAAGGGGGTAACTGTATGGTATCTGGTAAGTGATTAAGGTCTATGCTATCCTTAACGTTTAAAATAATGCAGGAAATGGCGGTAACATAGATAAAATATGGACAGACACAGCCTAAATAAGTGAATAATACAGTTAAGGAATTAAGTAACTGAAACACAATAAGGATGGCAGGACAGGTGATGTGGCAGCATGTGGAAGCTCCTGGATGCCAGTATGGTCCAGGGCAAACAGGCTTACAGTAAGTGTTTGCTGATTGAGGAGCTATAGCTCCGAGTCATTCAACTGGAGGCAGACACGGTGACACATCAGGGATAAGGAAGGTTACCTGGATGCTTTATAGCAGGAGGCAGTCACACCATTTAGGATAGAACTTTTTGATTTGATGAGTGATCAGGGACAATAGGGTAGGAGTGTGAATGAGGCAGGTAAGGGGACCCAGAGGACAGGAGTGCAAGAGTGTCAACCTCTGCAATTGTCCAATAGATCTAAGATTTTTTAAAACTTTTTTTGGATGAAAGGGGTGTTGCCAGGTTGATGAGCAAACTGACAATGGTAGCTTGGTACAGCAATCCATTCAAGTCAGGAGAGCAAAAGGGAATGTGGTGGTAGTAGGGGATAGTGCATTGAGGGGGCCTGACATTGTTTTCTATAGCAAAGAGCAAACATACAGCTGGCTGTGTTGCCTGATATAGAGATGCCGGTGTTGGACTGGAGTATACATAGTGAGAAGTCTCACAACACAAGGTTTAAGTCCAACCAGTTTACTTGATAGTAATCCCACAAGCTTTCGGAAACGGTGTTCCTTCATCAGGTGTGTGGAAGGTTCTGATCAGACAGAGGCATATAAAGACACACACAGTTTACAGAATACTGATTAGAATGCAAGTCTTTGCAGCTAAGCTACTATTCAAGTCTTAAAGATGCAGACAATGTGAGTGGAAATAGCATTAGCATGGGTTAAAGAGATGTGTATTATCTTCAGACAGGACAGTAGGTGAGATTTTACAAGCCCCAGGCAACCCATGGGGGTTACAGATAGTGTGACACAAACCCCAGATCCCTGTTGAGACCGTCCTCATGTGTGCGGAACTTGGCTATCAGTCTCTGCTCAGCGACTCTGCGCTGTCGTGTGTCGTGAAGGCTGCCTTGGAGAACGCTGGTGATTGTCGGGCGATGTTCATTCATCCATTGTCATAGCGTCTGCATGGTCTCCCCAACGTACCATGCTTTGGGACATCCTTTCCTGCAGCATATTAAGTAGACAACGTTGGCCAAGTTTCAAGAGTATGTGCCGTGTACCTGGTGGATGGTGTTCTCATGTGAGATGGTATCATCCATGTCGATGATCTGGCATGTCTTGCAGAGGTTGCTGTGGCAGGGTTGTGTGGTGTTGTGGTCACCGCTCTCCTGAAGGCTGGGTTGTTTGCTGCGTCTGTTTAAGGTTGTGCAGTTGTTTGAAGGCAAGAAGTGGGGGTGTGGGGATGGCCCTGGCGAGACGTTCATCTTCATCAATGATGTGTTGAAGACTCTGGAGAAGACGTTGTAGCTTCTCCGCTCCAGGGAAGTTCCGACGTGCCATAACGAAAAACCGCACCAACCTCCTCAGAAGAGAAACACGGGACACGATGGACAGAGTACCCTTCCTCGTCCAGCACTTTGTGCTTGTGAGACATGTCTTCCCCTTCATAAAACCATGCTGCCTATTACTAATAAGCCTGTTCTCTTCCAGATGTGAGTACATCTTGTCTCGAAGAATCTTCTCCAATGATTTCCCCACCACTGATTTATGGCTCACAGGCCTGTAATTTCCTGGATTGTCTCTTCTGTCCTTCTTAAACAGAGGAACAATGTTATCTACTCTAAGGCAAGGATGTATAAACTTTTGAACAGTAAAAGAATTAAGGGTTATGGTGAGCGGGTGGGTAAGTGGAGCTGAGTCCACAAAAAGATCAACTGTGATCTTATTGAATGGCAGAGTAGGTTCAAGGGGCCCGATGACCTACTCACCAATAAATCTCTCCAATGTTTGAGGCAGGCATATCCAATACTGGCATTCCCCACTGATAATAGACTGTCTTTGATATCAAGCAGATGAAAATCCTAAGCCATGGACCTCCAAGCACATTTCTAATAGGAATGTATGCCTAATTCAAAAATCTAAGCTGTATGATCATTTCTGGTTTATGCACTTCAAACAGGGCAGGCATGCAATGGAATTGAGCAAAATGATTAAACAGGATGAGCAAATATTTAAACTCCACAATGAGAAAGGTTAAAGGAATCTTGTTGGGGTGTTTTTTCTGTTTATATCCAATGTTTTTATATTCAAGTCTAATTCAGAGTCCCATCAAGTGAGACGTTCCCGATCCAAGCTGACAAGTCAGGCCTCTCGCCTGCTGTGTTGGGCTTGATCTACATGATCCAAGCTGATTGGAGCAGGCATTGCACCTCCTCCAAGGCTTGATCTCATTTGCATCTTAGCCAAAAGGCCGAGATGCCGCTTTTAAAAATTGCTTCAAATGAAGTCACAATGTAACTTTATGACTTCAACCAATATAGCATGTCGATACTACACTTGATTTTTTTTTTATTTTCAAAAATATACTTTATTCATAAAAATACTCTTAAATAAGCCATTACAAAATGACATATCTAACGATTATAAACAGTGTACAAAAAGACCAGTCATTTTTCCAATACTATACGATGTTCATTTATAGGACATTACATTAATTTCAATTCAATACTTGTAACTATATACATTCATTAGATTTTACTGTGTGCTGTTGTTTTTCGGGTTAGCACACAGTTATGCAGGTCGAGGGTGTTGTACAGTTACCGGGCCCTCGGTCTGCCTCGGTTGATAGGCTTTACAGCGTGGCCTTTCCCCATTGTGCCTTTGCGGAGGCTGTCCCGAGCTTAAGCATGTCCCTCAACACATAGTCCTGGACCATGGAATGTGCCAGTCTGCAACACTTGGTCCAGGACAAATCTTTCAACTGGAAGATCAGCAAGTTTCAGGCAGATTAAAGTGCATCCTTCACCAAGTTGATGACAGTCCAGCAGTAGTTGATATTTGTCTCGGTGTGCATCCCTGGAAACAGCCCGTAGAGCACAGAGTCCTGCATCACCAAGTTGCTCGGATGAACCTCAACAAATACCACTTCATCTCACTCCAGACCTTCTTTGCAAAGGCACATTCCACAAGAAGGCGTATGACTGTCTCATCACCCCTGCAGCCGCATCGAGGGCAGCGTGCGGTGGTGTTGAGACCTCGTACATGCATAAAGGATCTGACGGGAAGTGCCCTTCTCACCACCAGCCAAGCCAGATCTTGGTTCGTTTGTAAGTTCTGGTGATAAGACATTCTGCCAAATGACACTGACAGTCTGCTAAGGGAACCATCCGACAGGATCCTCCATCTCATTTTCTCTCAGGGCCTCAAGGACATTATGTGCCAACCACTGCTTGATCACCGTGTGGTCAAAGGAGTATTTCCAGAAAATATTCCCCATGAAGGACAGATGCTGCAGTACGGTCCAACTACTTGGAGTGTTCTACGGCAGTGTGGCCAGACGTTACTCCGCAACACTTGAGACAGGTAGAACCTCACAAAGCAGTGGCCCTAGATGTTAGCGTAATGAGGATCTACACACAGCTTGTTGCAGCCGCACTTAAAGGTGGCCATTAGGATGACAGCGGCATTGGGAACATTTTTCCCTCCGTTCTCTAGAGATTTGTGCAACACTTCCCTCTGGACATGATTCATCTTTGATCTCCAGATAAACTTGAAGATGGCCTGGGCCACTGCTGCTGCGCAGGATTTAGGAATAAGCCAGACCTGTGCCACATACAATAACACGGACAGTGCTTCGCATCGGATCACCAGGTTATTTTCTGGTGATAGAAAGGGCCCAATTTTTGCCTCACTTTTGCGGTGCGCTCTTCCTAGTTTTTGGCACATGCCCCTGTCGCTCCAAACCATATCCCCAGCACCTTAAGGTAATCTGCCCTGATGGTGAAGGGGACAAAGGATCTATCAGCCCAGTTCCCAAAGAACATTACCTCGCTCTTGCCCTGGTTGACTTTGGCTCCTGAGGCCAGGTCAAACTGCTCACAGATTTAGAGGAGCCTGTGGACAGACGAGGGGTCCGAGCAGAAGGTAGCCACATCAACCATGTACAGGCAAGCTTTGACCTGCATGTCTCCACTGCCTAGGATTGTAACCCCTTTGATGCCTGGTTTGGTTCTAAGGGACTTGGCAAAGAATTCAATGCAACACACAAAAAGGACAGAGGAGAGAAGGCAGCCCTGCCTGACTCCAGACCTGATCTGAAACCTATCTGATTCCCGCCCATTGATTGAAACTGCGTTACTGATGTCTGTGTAGACCAGTCAGATCCAATTGCAGATTCCCTCCCCAAAGCCCATTTTGGAGAGCACATCCATCATGTGGCAGGATATTCTGTCAAATGCCTTCTCCTGGTCGAGGCTGATGATGTGGAGATGCCGACATTGGGCTGGGGTAAACACAGTAAGAAGTCTCAAAATACCAGGTTAAAGTTCAACAGGTTTATTTGGTCGTAAAACCCACAAGCTTTCGGAACGCTGTTTGTTCATCCGGTGAGTGGACAGTCCTGCTCACAAACAGGGCATATAAAGTCACACACAGTTTACAGAATACTGATTAGAATGTGAGTCTTTAAAGTTAAATCAGTTATTCAAGCCTTAAAGGTGCAGACAATGTGAGTGGAGTTAGCATTAAGCATAGGTTAAAGAGATGTGTATTGTCTCCAGACAGGACAGTGAGTGAGATGTTGCAAGTTCAGGCAAGTCATGGGGGTTACAGATAGTGTGACATGGACCCAAGATCCCGGTTAAGGTCATTCTCATGTGTGTGGAACTTGGCTATCAGCCTCTGCTCAGTAACTCTGCGCTGTCGTGTGTCGTGAAGGCCGCCTTGGAGAATGTTTACCCGGAGATCAGAGGCTGAATGCCTGTAACCGCTGAAATGTTCGCCACAGGAAGGGAACAGTCCTGCCTGGTGATTGTCGAGCGGTGTTCATTCATCTGTTGCTGTAGCGTCTGCACGGTCTCCCCAATGTACCATGACTCGGGACATCCTTTCCTGCAGGCGCTACGACAGTGGATGAATGAATACCGCTCGACAATCACCAGGCAAGACTGTTTTCTTCCTGTTGGCGAACACTTCACTGGTCACAGGCATTTGGCCTCTGATCTTCGGGTAAACATTCTCCAAGGCAGCCTTCACGATGCACAACAGCGCAGACTCACTGAGCAGAAACTGATGGCCAAGTTTTGCACACATGAGGATGGCCTCAATTGGAATCTTAGGTCCATGTCACACTACCTGTAACCCCCATGACTTGCCTGGGCTTGCAACATCTCACTTACTGTCCTGTCGAGGCAATACACATCTCTTTAACCTATGCTTAATGCTATCTCCACACACATTGTCTGCACCATTAAGACTTGAATAACAGATTAGCTGTAAACACTCGCATTCGAATCAGTATTCTGTAAACTAAATGTGCCTTTATATGCCCTGTTTGTGAGCAGAACTCTCCACTCACCTGATGAAGGAAAAGCATCCCGAAAGCTTATGGGTTTACTATCAAATAAACCTGTTGGACTTTAACCTGGTATTGTGAGACTTCTTACTAGGCTGATGAGGCAGGTATCCACCTGCTTGTCCTACAGGTAGGCATTCGTATCCCTGAGTAGCGCGAGACTATCAGAGATCTTCCTGCCGGGTGCTGCACAGGTTTGATCAGGATAGATCACTGACCCCAGAGCATACTTGACCTGGTTGGCGATGACCTTGGCCAGAATTTTATAGTCCACGTTCAAAAGTGAATGTTCTAATTTCTTCCCTTTCCCTCTTCTGCCTGTAGATGAGGGTAATGATGCTTTTTCTCATGGATTCTGACATGCTGCCTTCCAGAAGCATACTCTCGTATACTTCCAGCAGGTCCAGGCCTATCAAGTGTCACAATGCTGAGTAAAACTCAGCTGGTAAGCCATCACTTCCGGGAGTTTTATCCTTCGGAAAGACTCAACAGCCTTTGTCAGCTCATCCAGAGATACTGGTCTGTCCAGGGTCTCATGCTCGCCATCGTCTAAGACTTGCATGATAGACGACAGGAAAGACTGGGAGGCCGTGCTGTCTGTTGGCTTCAGGTCATACAGACCAGCATAGAAGGATTTGCAGATCCTCAGAATGTCAGACTGCGATGACCTTACAGAGCCATCTTCTTCCTTCAGGCTGCTGATCGCAGAGGTTTCTCTGTGCACCTTTTGGAAGAAGAAACATGAGCTTGTTTCATCCTGTTTCGCGGAGCAGACTCTGGATCGGAAGATGACCTTGGAGGCCTTTGAGGCAAAGAGTGAGGCTTGCTGGCTCTTCACCTCCCAGAGATCCTCCTTGACGTCAACCCCCATCGACTGCAGTTGAAGTCGATCCTGCATGCTTTCCTGGAGTCAGGACATTTCCCTCATCTCTTCCCGGCCTTCTGGACCCCTTTGCAGATGAAGAACCTCTTGATGTTGTCCTTGATGGTTTCTCACCAGAGCAATGGAGACTCAAAGAAGGGTTTCACAGTTCTCCAACTGTGGTAAACCTTTTTGAGTTCCTCGAGGTTGTCTGGGGTCAACAGTGTTACATTTAGCTTCCCCTGCCCACTTTCTGGTTTTCTTCTAGCTGACAGTTGGCCATCAGGAGGCAGTGGTCAGAGAAGAATACCGGCTTGACGTCGGTGGACCTGATCATGCGCGTGCGGGATACAAACATGAAGTCAATTCTGGAGTGGACAGACCCATCTGACCGTGACCACATGTACCAACGCTGCGCTCCTTCTGCTGGTTTGCTGAAGATGTTGTGCAGCTTGGCATCTTTGACTGCTTCCAGCAGGAACCTGGACGTAGCGCCCAGTTTGTTTTCAGCCTTGCTGGATCGGCCGGCCACGTCCATAATGCAGTTATAATCCCCACCCAGAATGATTGGCCTGGAGTTGGTGAGCAGCAGTGGCAGCTGTTCAAGAACTGCCAGCCACTTACTCTTGACGGCAAGGGCATACACATTAATCAACCTGAGAGGGTAGTTCTTATAGGCGACATCTGCTGCGAGGAGGCATCCTCCCAATACCTCCTTAACTTCGGAGATGGTGAAGTTGCTTCCTCGCAGCAGAATGCCTAGACCGGAGGAACAGCAGTCATTCCCACCTGACCAGACGGACGGTCTGTGGGACCACACACTCAACCGATGCCTGTCGCTGCTGAGGTGAGGCATCTCACACTTTTTTTTTGTGTTTACTTTATTCCAATCCAATCAAGTCAAGTTAAAGCCAATTACAAGTTGGGACATTCCTGATCCAAGCTGACAAGACAGGGCTCTCACTTCCTGTCTTGGGCTTGATTTACATGATCCAAGCTGATTGGAGTAGGTGTAGCTCCTCCTCCAAGGCTTGATCTAATTTGCATCTTAGCCAAAAGGCCGAGATGCCGCTTTAAAAAATTGCTTCAAACGAAGCTGAAATGTAACCTAATGACTTCAACCAAGCACAGCATGTTGATACTACACTTGATCTTAGCCAAACTAATAGTTCAGAGGCATCCCACACTCCTACAGGAACAAACTACATAGCTAAGGTGCACGCAGAATATTTCTCTATGGTAAGTTAGGCTTGTAAGATCAAAGGATTTAACATTAAATTTGTGCTAAGTAAATTCAGAGGAGCTGCTAAAATGTAGACATAAATTCAGAAAAATTTTCTAGAGAAGCTGGCATATTGAAAGGCATTGAAAATGTATTCGGGGATTAAGTTAGATAAATAACACAATAAATGGAGGAGTTTTGGTGGAATCAGTTATCTTTTGTTGCTCTTGATTATTCAAATATTCTTACGCAAATTCAATAGCTAAATACATTTATCAAACATCATATACATATATTGAATGGAATTGATTACAATGGCTTTGGTACTTTGGAAATTGAAGGTTAAGTGGCGATTTGATTTTCCTCAACAATTTATGTTCTAATGATTAATGTACATAATCTGATCTTAAAATCTTTTGTTGTTTGGTAAAATACTTGAAACTTATTTAGCTCACAAGTTTGTGGATGCGGCACACTGGAGGCCTTGGTCATGGAGGTTGCCAGGCTAAGGCTTACCTGGCAGTGGTGAAACCATGATTAGGCAGGGGATGAGGCTAGCCCATTGCACTTGGGGTGTGCTAATAACTGCGATGTGGTTTGTCCGGGTAGGGTAGAGTAAAGGATCAGGGTAGCCAATGAGGTTAAACTAAGGCATCTCCTGACGCAATTCTTTGCAAGCCATCTTGGCCTTTTGGCTAAGATGAAGCATCAGATCAGGCCCAGGATGGGATGCAATGCCTCATACTGTCAGCTTGGATCTTGTTTGTCTCTCACATGAGGACCATGAATTGGATTCATAAGAACATAAGAACATAAGAAATAGGAGCAGGAGTAGGCCATCCAGCCCTTCGAGCCTGCCCCGCCATTCAATAAGATCATGGCTGATCTGTCGCTGCTCAGTTCCACTTTCCCGCCCTCTCCCCATAACCCTTAATCCCCTCTCCTATCAAAAACCCATCAACCCGCGTCTTAAAAATATTTAGCGAGGCAGCCTCCACCACTTCAACGGGCAGAGAATTCCAGAGATTCACCACCCTTTGAGTGAAGAAGTTCCTCCTCAACTCCGTTCTAAACCGCCCCCCTTTTATCTTGAGGCTGTGCCCCCTAGTCCTACTGTCTTTTTTGAGCGGGAAGAGTCTTTCCACCTCTATCCTATCCATCCCATTCACCATCTTATACGTCTCAATGAGATCTCCCCTCATTCTTCTAAACTCTAACGAGTACAAGCCCAGTTTATTCAGCCTCTCCTCATAGCTCAACCCCCTCAACTCCGGTATCAGCCTAGTAAACTTCCTCTGCACTCCCTCCAAGGCCAAAATATCTTTGCGCAGGTGCGGCGCCCAAAACTGCACACAGTACTCCAGCTGCGGCCTCACCAATGCCCTATACAGCTGCAGCAAGACCTCCCTACTTTTATATTCAATTCCCCTCGCTATGAAGGCCAGCATCCCATTCGCCCTCCTGACCACCTGCTGCACCTGCAGGCTGGGTTTTTGCAACTCATGCACAAGGACCCCGAAGTACCAAAAGGTACCAAAAAGGTAGACAGGAGAAAAGAGGTCACGTTTGTAAGGTATCCCTCCAGGACCACCCACCAAAGGATCAAGAGCAGTTGTGAGGAGTATGACAATTAAATAAAACACAGCAACTTCAACAAGCAACTGATTTAGTGAAATCTAATTAACATTTCAGCGTGGAATGCCCTTATTTTCAAAATATTCTTTCTATGTGTATGGTTTAGGAAGGTTGCAGGGAGATGGATACTGCCTCCATTCAAATGGCTCCTGGAATTAATAAGTCCATCACCCTCCCCTGTTGGTGAACAGAAACAGTGGAGACTGAACAACAGAGTCCAATAGGGGCAATGTCACAGGAGAGGATTCAACGCAGGGAGCAGCAGAAAAAGTAAGTACGGGGGGATATAAACCCCAGGGGATTGCAGAAACAATAGACACAGGGGGATTTAAACACCAAGGGACTGCAGAAACAATAGGCACAGGGGGATTTAAATCCCAAGAGATTGCAGAAACAATAGGACAGGGGGATTTAAATCCCAAGAGATTGCAGAAACAATAGGCACAGGGGGATTTAAACACCAAGGCCTGGCAGAAGCAATAGGCACAGGGGGATTTAAATCCCAAGGGATTGCAGAAGCAATAGACACAGGGGGATTTAAATCCCAAGAGATTGCAGAAACAATAGGCACAGGGGGATTTAAATCCCAAGAGATTGCAGAAACAATAGGCACAGGGGGATTTAAACACCAAGGCCTGGCAGAAGCAATAGGCACAGGGGGATTTAAATCCCAAGGGATTGCAGAAGCAATAGACACAGGGGGATTTAAATCCCAAGAGATTGCAGAAACAATAGGCACAGGGGGATTTAAACCCCAGGGAATGGCAGAAGGAATAGGCACAGGAGCATTTAAATCCCAAGAGATTGCAGAAGCAATAGGCACGGGGGATTTAAACCCCAAGATATTGCAGAAACAATAGGCAATAAATCCAGGGGGATTTAAACACCAAGAGACTGCAGAAACAATAGGCACAGGGGGATTTAAATCCCAGGGAATGGCAGAAGGAATAGGCACAGGAGCATTTAAATCCCAGGAGATTGCTGGAACAGTACCTCCCTCTCACTGTTTCAGTGTTTAACATGATTAATGCAATTATTCACTGCAGCACCATCAGTCATTACCAGTTATCTCAAACTTGTACCAAGAATGGTGCTGATAACTTTTCCCCTTTGCGCACTTTTGTTGCTGGATCCCAGAATAAAGTGCACAGACGACTGACTTTTCTTCACAGCCATTTTGTCCACCTTCTTCCCAAAAGACACTGAACCATGTGTAGTTTCATGGACAATAATCAGCCTCTGGGTACCGAACACATGTTCATTCAAACCCGAGGGAGCAGCCTCACATCTCTTCAAAACTGCAATGACTTCAATGATTTCTGACCTTTAAGAACTATGTACAATGGTGCTATTCTGTGAGCAAGCCCGGCAGATGGAGCAGATTGCCTTTGGTGTGTTTATCAAAACAACTTGTCTGTCTGTTAAATACAAGGCTGATTCTGCTGTGAAGGACATTTTCCTGATCTCTGTGCTAACACAAAGCAAAAAAAAATGAGAATCAGCTGTCATTAGGAACAGTGTGAATTAGAGGCTTAGTGGCAGAGACAACAACCACAGGGGATTCAAACTCTAGAGATTAGCTTCACATCTTTTTTAAATTGCAATGTAGGAATATTCAATAGAATCTTATGAAGGTGATGTGGGTTTTGGCTGCCAGTGGTGTGGCGTTTCTGGCTCTGTTATACAAACTCAATAATCACACACACGGTTTGTAAACTGTAAGTAGGTTCTACTTACTTGAACAACAATTTTCATGTTGCAACTGTACAAAACTCTGGTGCAGCCACACTTGGAGTATTGTGTACAGTTCCTGTTGCCGCATTATAAGAAAGATGTGGAAGCATTGGAAAGGGTGCAGAGGAGGTCTACCAGGATGTTGCCTGGTGTGGTGGGAAGGTCTTATGAGGAAAGGCTGAGGGACTTGAGGTTATTTTCATTAGAGAGAAGAAGGTTAAGAGGTGACCTAATTGAGGCATACAAGATGATCAGAGGGTTAGAAAGAGTGGACAGTGAGAGCGTTTTTCCTTGGATGGTGATGGCTAACATGAGGGGACATAGCTTTAAATTGAGGGGTGGTAATTATAGGACAGATGTCAGAGGTAGGTTCTTTACTCAGAGGGTAGTAAGGGTGTGGAATGCCCTGCCTGCAGCAGTTGTGGGCTCACCAACTTTAAGGGCGTTCAAATGGTCAGTGGATAGGCATATGGATAACACTGGAATAGTTTAGGTTAGAGGGTCATTAGATTGGTTCCACTTGTCGGCGCAATATTGAGGGCGGAAGGGCCTGTACTGCGCTGTAATGTTCTCTGTTTTATACAAACAAGCAAATTAAGAACGGGGTAGGCCACTCAGCTATTCAATAAGGACTTGGCTGATCTGATGGTAACCTCAGCCCCACAATCCCAATTTCAACTCCATTTTCTAACCTGCACCCAATAACTTTTCACCCTCTTATCAAAAATCCATCCAGCTCTGCCTTAAAAAATTCAAAGACTGCTTCCACCATCTTTTCAGGGAGACAACTCCGAAGACTCACAACCCTCTGAGAAACAATTTCTCCTCATCTTTAAATGGGTAACCTCTGATTTTTAATCCGTGACCCCTCATTCTAGATTCTCCTACAAGAGGAAACATCCTTTCCACATGCACCCTGCCAACACCCCTCAATATCTTGTATGTTCAATCAGGTCACCTCTTACTCTTTGACAAGTGGATATAAGTCTTGCCTGTCCAACCTTTTCACATAACACAGCCCTCCCATTCCAGATGCTAGTCAACTAATCCTCTGAACTGCTTCCAACACATTTACATTCTTCCTTAAATAAGTAGACCAATACTGTACACAGTGCTCCAGAAGTGGTCTCACTAATGCTCTGCATGGCTGAAATATAACCTCTCCACTTTTTGTATTCAATTTCCTTCACAATAAGCAATATCATTCCATTAACTTTCCTAATAACCTGTTGTACTTGCATATTAAAAGACTAGAACAAATATCTGTACATTATAGGAGAGCTCCACAAACAGGTCTATTCTGGGGATTCAATACACACAACAAACACCGACAGCATTAACAGCAACACAGCCTGCTGATCACACACTGCTTTACATTCTGCTTTTGTGCTGACAAGTATACTCCCTTAAAGAGATATTGCAACAAGCAGGAACCACTTGTCGCCTTTTTTTGTTCCATCTTGTTCCACTCAGGCACTTGACATCCAGCAGCCAGCCTTTACCCAAGACTCCAGGGGCAGGTGTTCCACCACCCCAAGAGCTACTGGCCTCGGATGAATAGCAGCTTCACTGGAGAGGCAGTGGCTCCTGCAATTACAATACATATCTAAGGCCTTACATTTTCGCTGGATCCCAGACCAAGGTGAGTGATGGTGGAAGGGCTTTCTGGGTGGGGTCCACAGAGAAGGGGGTTGAAAGGGATCAGGAGGAAGCTTAGGGGGATGTTTGTTTTTTTCAGAGACTCTTTCCCAGTACTGGGACACTTAATCAGGCATTGAGTGCCTTTAGGTGAGGGACCCCACTGGGTGCCTGAAAGCAGTTAAGACATGGTTAGCTTGTCATGTTCTGCACAAGATAAGCACTTTGTGTGACTGTGGGAAGATGCCTTTAAGTGTTTTTTTTTCTTTTTATATTCCTTTTTACAGGATGCAGGTATTGCTGGCTAGGCCAGTATTTGTGCTCATCCCTAATTGCCCTTGAGAAGATGCTTATGAACAATCTTTTTGAACCGCTATGGTCCATGAGGTGTAGGTACACCCACAGTGCTGTTAGGAAGGGAGTTTCAGGATTTTAACCCAGCGAATATGAAAGAACGACAATATATATCCAAGTCAAGGTGGTGTGTGGTTCAGAGGGGAACTTGGTGATGTTATTCCCAGGTATCTGCTGTCCTCGTTTTTCTAGGTGATAAAGGTTGGGGGATTGGAAGGTGCTGTCAATGGATTCTTGGTGAGTTGCTGCAGTGCATTTGTAGGTGTCGTGCTACAATGTGCATTGGTGGTGGAGGGAGTGAATGTTTAATGTGTTGGAAGAGGTACCAATCGAGCAGTACTTTATCCAGCATGATGCCAGCTTCTGAGCATTGTTAGAGCTGCAGCATCCAGCAAAGTAGAGAGTATTCCATCACATACTTGAATTAAGCCTTGTAGATGGTGGACTGGCTTTGAGTAGTCAGAAGGTATTTTAATCTTGGCAGAACTCTCAGCTGCTGACTTGCTCTGTAGTCACAGTATTTATATGTCTGATGCAGTTCACTTTCTGATTTGTAACAACCATCAGGATGTTGACAGTAGGAATATTCAGAGATGTTAACTCCATTGAATGTCAGGGGTGATGGTTAGAATTTCTGACATTGAAGATGGTCATTACCTCAAACTTGTGTGAATTGAATGTTACTTGTTTCATATTAGTTCAGGCCTGATTATTGTCCATGCCTTCTTGTATTTGGATATGGACTGCTTGAGTACCCGAGGAGTCACAAATGAACATTGTACAATCATCAGCAAGTATCCCCATTCTGAACTTTGGAAGGAAGGTCATTGATGAGGCAGCTGAAGATGGTTGGACCTTGGACACTGTACCCTGAAGAACTCCTGAAGTGTTGTTCTGTTACTGAGATGAATGACCTCCAACAACAATCATCTCCATATGTTCCAGGTATGATTCTAACCTGTGGAGGGTTGTTCCCCCGATTCAAGTTGATTCCAGTTTTGCTAGGGCTCTTTCATGTCACACTCAGTCAAATGCTGCCTTGTTGTGAAGGGCTGTCACTCTCATCTCACTTCTGGAGTTCAGCTCTTTTGCCCACATTTGAACCAAGGCTGAAATGATACCCAGAGCTGAGTGATCCTGGCAAAACCAAAACTGAGCATCAGTGAGCCAGTTGATGATTCCTTCCATCACTTTGCAGATGATTAAGAGTAGACTGTTGAGGCAGTAATTGACTAGATTAGATTTCTCCTGTTTATTGGAAATAGAACGTACTTGAAACAATTTTCCACATTGCCTGAGATTAACCGGTGTTGCAGTGTACTGGAATAGCTTGGCTAGTGGTGTGGTAAGTTCTGGAACACAAGTCTTCAATACTATTGCTGGAATATTGCCAGACCTATAGACTGGAATTTTACCATCCCGCCACCACAGGAACTGGAGTGGACGAGGGGTGGAAAGGTCCATTGACCTTGGGTGGGATTTTACAATTTCGAGACATGTGCAGCCATAAAACCGCGTATAGTCTTTGCTGTATCCACTGCCTTCAGCTATTTCTCGATATGATGTGGAGTGAATCGAATTGGCTGAAGACTGGCATCTGAGGCTGAGGACCTCAGGAGGAGGCCGAGATGAATCATCCATTTGGCACTTCTGGCTGAAGATTGTAGCAAATGCTTCAACCTTCTCTCTGGCACTGACATGAGGTCCCCCATCACTGAGGATGGGGATGTTTCTGGAGCCTCCTCTTCTAGTTACTTGTTTTATTGTCCATCACAATTCACTGTGACTATAAGTCTTCCCCGCCGGTCTCTGGTGTGAATCCCAATGAGAGACCCATCAAAGGCAAGCTGTTCCTTCCGTAGTATTCTTGCAGCGTGTGACACTATTATATGCAACACTCTCTATTATTACCTAACCACTCCCTCCAGCCATACATGAAAGACAGTGACTTCATTCCAATCTCACCTAACTGCAGTGAGAACATATAAAATAAGATCGGGGTGGACCATTTGGGGGCAGCACGGTAGCACAGTGGTCAGCAGTGCTGCTCCACAGCTCCAGGGACCTGGGTTCAATTCCCGGCTTGGGTCACTGTGTGTGTGTGGAGCTTGCACGTTCTCCTCGTATCTGCGTGGGTTTCCTCTGGGTACTTCGGTTTCCTCCCACAGTCCAAAGATGTGAGGGTTAGGTTGATTGGCCATGCTAAAATTGCCCTTAGTGTCCTGAGATGCATAGTTTAGAGGATTAGTGGGTAAATATGTAGGGATATGGGGGTAGGGCCTGGGTGGGACTGTGGTTGGTACAGACTCGATGGGCTGAATGGCCTCTTTCTGTACTGTAGGGATTCTATGATTTGGCTCCTAGGGCCTGCTCCACCATTCAGTACCATCATGGCTGACATTATGTCTTAAATCTGCTTTTGTACCAATTTCCCCTATCACTCCAGTTCCTTAAGAAACCAGAAGCGTGTTTCCCACCAACATTGAATATACTTAATGATGTAACACCCACAAATTTCATGGATTAGGCAATTTCAAAGATTCCTAAGAATGTGCCCCCATGTTCAAGGTTCCCAAAGAGAGGAAGCAAACCCCTTGTAAGTTTCAATGAGATTGCTTCCCTTTCTTCTAAACTCCAGACATTATGCATCCAACTCACTTAGGCTCTTACTTATGACAACCCTGTCATGTCAGCATCCATTGCAGCTAACATTTGTTGCAGTGGGAGACAAGTATATCCTTCCTTAGATTTGGAGACCAAAGCTGCACACAACACCAGATGAGGTTCAAAATGATAGCAAGACAGCCACGTTATTATACTCCAATTCCCTTTCAACATAGGCCATTCTCTATTTACTTTCCTCATTGCTTGCAGTACCTGTATGCTTTCTACATTCCTTATGCGAGTATACATCTGTCTCTCTGAACGCCAACATACACATTTTTCACTTTAAAAAACATTCTGCATTTTCGTTGTTAACAAAGTGAGTAACCTCATATTTCCCAACCTTATTTTCCATTTGCTAGCTTGTTGTTTTGTTAAGAATTGTCTTTAAGTATTTGTAGCCACTTTGTCCTCACAGTTTATATTCCTACCTAGCTTGAATCATTAGCAAACTTGGATATATTACACACTGCATTTATCTAAGTCTTTACTTATAAACAGCTGGCATGCACATATATTGATTCTTATAATAAAGCATGATTTACTGCCTGCCAGCCCAAAAATAACCCATTTATTCCTACTCTTAGTTTTCTTTCCATTAACCAATTCCCAATCCCTGTTTATATATTGTCCCAAATCCCATGAGCCAAGTTTTTTGTAATAATCTCTTGTGTGGCTTATTTCCAAAATTCAGATAAACTATACCCACTGGCTTCCTCTTAGCACCCTACCAGTTACATCCCCAAAAATAAATTTATCAAACATGGTTCTTCTTTTGTAGATCTGTGTTGACTTTGCTCAATCATGTTATGATTTTCTATGTGCTCTGTTCTCAAGTTCCAAACAAAAGAACAAAAGCATTTCATGATGAGTCACATCGGTGTAACTGATTTCTTTCTCCCTCCTTTCTTGAATAGGGAGGTTGCACTTGCTATCTTTTAAACTATGAAGATTGCATAAGAATCTAGAGAACTCTGAAAAATCAAAACAATGCAGCCACCATCTCTATCGTCATCTCTCCTAAAACCCTAGGGTCTAAGCTATCAGGTCTGAAATTTATTGGCTTTTAGTCCCATTGCCAAGACAATTTCTCCACTATTACCTTTAAAGATCTCATTTTGGATCTTCATTATTTCCAGAATCCTTCTATGTCTTTTGCCATGAAGACAGATACAAAGTATTTGCTAATGTCTCTTTTATTTCCTTTTTCTTCCCATTATAATTTCTCCTGTCTCTGCCTGTAAGGAACTCCATTCACTCTCATTAATCCTTTCCTTTTTGCATGCCGAGAAAAGCTCTTACAATCTGCTTTATATTTGTTAACTTGTCTGTTTTCAAATGCTATTTTCTCCTTCTTTATAATTTTTTTGGTCATCATTTGCTAAATTTTAAGATCCTCTACAGCCTGAGAAATGCCCCTCTTTTGCAACATTATAAATCTCTCCCTTTAATTCAGTACTATATTTAACTTGTCTTGTTAGCCATGCTCTGATGACTTTTTCCTGTAGGGCTTTTATTTGTTAAGGGAATGTATTATTGTTCTACTTCACTTTTCTATTGTTTATTTCACTTCATTCCTTCTAATCTAGTTTCCTAATTGTCCTTAGTCAGTTTGCCCTCTCATGCCTACATTGCTTTCTTACATTTACTAGCCCAGTTTCAGACCTAAACACTCAAACTCACGATAAACTTCCATCATATTATGATAAATACTATGGCTACAACAGCAGGTCAGAGTTAGGAATCCTGCAGCAAGTCATCTCCTCATTTTCCAAAGCCTTTCCACAGTCTACAAGGCAGAAGTCAGGAATGAAATCTTCACTTACCTGGATGGGTGCAGCTCCAACAATACTTAAGAAGCTTGACACCATTCAGAACAAAGCTGCTGGTTTCACTGGTATCTCTTCAACAAATATTTACTCTCTCTACCACCAGTGCACAGTGGAAGCAGAGTGTATCATCACCAAGACTCCGTTAGACCATAAAATCATAAGACACAGGAGTAGAAGTAGGGCAGTCAGGCACCAAGTCTTCTCTGTCACTCAATGAGATCACGACTGATTTGATATGATAATCCTCAACTTCAATCTCCTGCCTTATCCCCATAATCTTTGATTCCATTACTGATTAAAAACCTGCCTATCTTAGCCTTGGACACATCCTCAGCTCCTTAGACTGCGTCTTCCAAACCTATGACCACTGCCATACAAGGGCAGCAGATACCTGGGAACCGCAGCACCTGGAGGTTCCCTTCCAAGCCACTCACCATCCTGACTTGGAAATATATCACTATTCCTTCACTGTCACTGGGTCAAAATTATAAAACTCCCTCACTAACCGCACGGTAGTACACCTGGGCCAAAGGGACTGTCACAGTTCATGAAGGTAGCTCACCATCACCTTCTGAACGACAATTAAGAATGGGCTTTAAATGCTGTCCTGGCCAGTGAAACACACATCTCATAAATTAATTTTGGAAGAAATCATTCATCCCTAGAAGTTCCTTGCCTATAAAATTATTCATTAACTTTATCACATTGCAAGGTCTAAAGTAATCTGTTCCTGTGGTGTTTCCTTGAATTTGATTTAAAAAACTAACCGGAATACATCTAGGAATCCGTCCCACAATTTTACAATAGATTTGGTTTGCCCAGTCTATATGATGATTTTGAAGTCCCCCATGATTACTGTATTATCTTTCCTCATTGTAAGCACCTCTAATGTTCTGATTTAAACTCCACCTGACACAACTACTGTTAGGGGTCTATAGACGATCACCACCATCGTTTACTGGCTTTTGTTGTTTCTCAGCTCTGCTCAAACTGATTCTGCATTTCCCAGTTTAGGTCTTTTCTCCCTATCGTCTTCATCCATCTTTTACCATCAGGACCTCCCTTCTTTTTTTTCCATTATCCAAGTATACAGGAATATTTAGTTCCCAAACTTCATCACTCTGCAAACAAACCTCCATCATGACTGTATGATCAAACTGACCTGTGCAATGAATTGTAATGCCTTCAGCTTTATTATTTTTCCATGATACCAATGGGGTCATTAATGTCCTTTGTTAAACGTTCGGCCCCTTCTTGACCCACACTACTGATTTTAACTTGGAATCGCTACACTGCTCTGCAATTTCAACATTTCTAATCCCCTACCCCCTCCTTCATTATTTTCTTCCCCGGCTTCTCCCCTCATTCTGGCCATATCCGCTGGGAAGTGTCTCCTATGCGTGTCCTCACCTGATGGGCAGTATCAGGTGAGGACACGCCGCCTTGCCTGTTCTCACCTGACAGTTAGTGACACAAATCCCCAAATTCAGCTCCTGGATAATATTGCTGTGGGAACTGTTTGAGGTAGCTTTCTGCGTCTTGTTGCTGAGCAACCAAACTCACCGTCACGACTGCACAAAGGAGAAATTGACAGGCAGCTGAAACGCATTTGTATATTTCAGAAGCAGCACTGTAGCGGCCTCAGGCGGTCGCCTAGCTCAGGTACAGTACTTTGAACATTTTAAAAAGTGTGATGCCAAGCTGCGACACATGACCTTTTTTTATTGCGTAAAATGCACTAAGTAAATAGGGTTTGGTACGTTGAAGGTTGTCCACAGTTTGTCATTTGCAACTGCCTGTTGTATATAATGCCTCTTGTGCCTTTGACAAGGTAAGTTATTTGGGGCTGTAATGAAGTGCACGTTGTTTGCAGGTGTCTGCCGATTGTTGATGTCCTTTTCCTCTAGCTCTGATGACACATTGTTCGCATATTAATTGAATAATGGATATATACAAATTACCTCATTCATATTCAGTGCATTAGCACTGAATAGAAACACCTCTTCAGCGATGTGCATGTATTTCTCGTGGGATGAAAAAATATTTGTTCATTGAGCTTTCTACATAAATTAACATCACAATAAGATGTGAGTTTTGTGGATGTGTTTTAGCTCAACATTTATAATGACATTGATTTAAGAATCAAAGGAAAAGGCTCTTGAACAACCAGCTCTTAGCAGGTTCCACAGCAAACATTATTTTAATTAGAACCTGATTTCTTAGCATTCAGCAACGAGACAACAGCAAATGAATTCTATAAGGTGACCATTAGCTGAAGAATATTCAGTTTTCTCTCAGGGTAAAATGAAAAAATGCCAAACTGTCATTAGTTTATAATGACATTTTAGTTATGAAAATCATTAAGTTGACACACAAGGGAGAAATATGTATTTTACCATTAGCACTCTTGTTTTGAATTTTTGCACTGGGAGTAATATAGGTGAACATGTTTGCTCTTCACTGTGTGAAATAATTTATAAAGGAGAATGCAACAGTCTTTTTTAGGACTGGAACTTCATAGACTTTTAAAACTTCATAAGCATTGATCCCTTTGTCCTTTCAAACTATTGCTACATCTGTAACTTTTCTTTCCTCCCCACAGTGCTTGTCCATTCTGTCATCTGTGTTAATCTATCCTAGAGCTTTGTGTTTCAATCACCCCAATCGGGGGGGTGATTCTCCCAAAAGTGCTGAATTGGTGGGAAAACTGTTCTAGATCATGATTGTTTTTTAGTGTGGCTTCAGACTCAAGTCTCCCTACACTGTGCAATGCAGAGGTCAGAATCATTTATATCATTAAAAACACGATGCAGATGGGGCCTATTCATACCAAAGAGCCTAAAACCGGCAGGATGCACAGGAACCCATGCATGTGCACATCGCTGGGAGATTGCTGAAAAGACCTCCAGCATCCAGATCACTGCCATCCAGCTCCCACATTCAATGCTGGCCTCATTGCTGGCTTCCACCACTCCCCGCACCCCCCAACACACACACACACACACACACACACACACACACACACACACACACACACACACACACACACACACACACACACACACACACACACACCCCCAGCTTCATCGCTGGCCCCCACAATCATCCCATAGAGACATTGCTGGCCTCATCGCTGGCCTCCACAGTCCTCCAGAGAGATATCACCAGCTTCATCGCTGGCCCCCCACAACCCTCCCACAGACATCGCTGGCCTCCACAACCCCCCCATACACACATATCGCTGGCCTCATTGCTGCTGCCCCCCTCCCCCACCATTTCCCCTCACACACACATACATGGCTGCCTGCTCACCCCATGCACCCATGGATCTGGATAATGCAGGCACCCAATCCTCCCATCCCTTGAACATACTGTCCTCATTGCTGCCCTGCAGAGAACGAGCGCTGTGCTGGAATGCACAACTCCAGCTTGTGATCATTCCCTCTTTTGAATGAAAGCCTTGAGTATTGCACCCCCCATGGACACAGCAGCTAATCGATTAGGATCCCTAAGTATTGCACCTCCCTTTGGTCACAGCAGTCTTTTGAATGGCAGCCAACCAGCACCCCGAGGGATGAATGACACTCAACTGAATGCAACCTTCAAAATCTCTCACAAGTATTTGTTGTCAACAGGCCCTGACTGACCACACTCACTGCACCGGCACCCCCCCATAAGCCAGAGTTATATATAAGCTGCAGGAAAGAACAGGCAGCCAGTCACACTGCAAAGGCGGTTGCCGCAAGCCTGCTCCCAGATTTTTGGAGGCAAACCAGGAGCACCGACTAGATGCCCAAGATGAGAGGCGTGATCAACTGTTCCCTGGCCAGGGCCCCAACCCAAGGGGTGCATCTGCCATGGCATTGTGGGAGGAGGTGGCAGAAGTAATGAATGCCAGGAACCTGACACTGCGCTCTGGCAGGCAGCGTCACAAAAACAAAAGTACAACCTTCTTCGAGCGGCAAGGGTGAGAAAGCATCCCACTTGGAACCCCGCACATGCTTGGCACGGATCTTCAACCCTGCTTACAAGTTGCGACAAGTGACCCTTCCCCAGGAACAGAATCTAACCACTTCCCCTCACCCCTCAATGAGCACCCTTCAGTGGTGACTGCTTTCCCCAAAACTGTCAGCACAATGCCCGAGACACAGGTATGCATAGTGCACCATGCACTGCAATATGTTAATGCTTGCTATCCACCTGATGATCCCACAGGAAAAGAACATCCACAATGTATGGGAAACGACACAGACTGGCCTGCGGCAGCTGAGTAGCATGAAGGAGTGTGCCATGGAGCTGGCAGGGGGTGATGGGCCATTGGTCACCAACAGCCAGGTCAGCATACCGCATGCAAGTGAGCAGAAGCATACTTGCAACCTTGGTCCTCCTCTAAGTAAGTGCAATGCTGCAGAGAATGTTTTGCCTCCCTTCCCCTAATGTGAGTTTTTTTTTACAGCTCTGGACCCAGAGGAACCCAACACTTTGGGTCTTGCTGCCGTCCTGCTGCTCTGGTGCCAACTGCCCATGACCCCCTGGATGACACCCGGAAGGAGGCACTGAGGAATCCTCCAAGGGCAAGCACCACTAAAGCATCACTGGTATGTACCACATAACCCACCAACACAGAGATAATCACCACAGCGGGTACCTTTAGTGTTGAGGCTTCTGGGTCACGAACTGATGAGCACCGAGGGCTCAGGCGCATGGAGTCTGCCGGAGGCCAGGATTCAGCTGTCCCTAAGCTGGGCCTCTGGATTTGTTCCTCCCAAGACTGGTGGAGATGCATCAGGAAACCTGGGAAGTTGAGAAGGGCTGTCAGCAACCATGCTGTGACTGTAAGGCTGTTTAGGGGAGTCCAACAGAGCGCTGTTGCAGGAAGTGGTGCCAACACAGCATGTGACCCAGGCCAACATTGCAAGGGTGGAAAGTCTGGCTCAGGGGTCTGTTCTCATGGGTGACAGGGCCCAGGCCATCCTGGAGACAATACGATCAAGGGTGAGTGTGCTTCTGGCATGCAGGAAGCACAGTGTTCGATGGTTATGGGTGTCCAGGGCATGTCTGAGACACTGCTGGCCATGGCTGAGACTCTCACTGGCATTGTGGAGACACAGCAGGCTGTGGCTGTGAGCCTCGACAACTTAGCCCAGGCTCAGATAGCTACTGCTGAGGGGCTCCAGAGCCTGGCTCGCTCACAGAATGCTGTAGCGGAGAGGCTCTGGAGCTTGGCCGAGAATCAGAGGGCCAGGGTTGAGGGATAACACATCATAGGGCAGGCACATCTAGGTCTCCAGGACTGGCAGAGCCAAGTGCCGCTGGACCTCAGTTACCCTGGCTACCCACGGAGTGCCCCTGGGGCCTCTGGGCACCCCAAGGGAGGAGGAAGGGCTTGAAATCATGCCAAGGTCTTCCGCCCAGGAGATCCCAGACGTCCCGAGAACTTCCAACTCCCCCCTTCCTCACACCAGGGCAGCTCAGGGCCAGCAAGATGAACAGAATGGCACCAAAACAGTGCCATCCGCTAGTCAGCCAGGCCCTCCAGGTCCCCGCCATCCAGGGGGTGTCCATCAAGGGCATCGCAGGCAATGGGCTGGACATCTCTACCTCCAATGTGCATCCTGGGGTAGCAACGGGAAGAAGCAATAGACAGCACAATGTTAGAAAGTTGTAGTTCACTAGAGGGCATGGGTGTCATAGAGTCGTAAAGTCATATAGGTTTACAGCATGGAATTAGACCCTTAAGCCCAACTTGTCCATGCTGCCCTTTTTTGAAACCCGAAGCAGATTTCTCTGCCTTTCACTCTCCTTATCCTCCTGACTGTCTTTTCTTCTTGTTCTTAATTCCCTCTGCTCTGAATCTAGACTCAAAACTTTAGCTCTACTCTCTCTGCGCAGATGCCGTCAGACGTGCTGAGATTTTCCAGCATTTTTTTTGTTTCTGTTTCGGATTCCAGCATCTGGAGTATTTTGCGTTTAGCATTGTCACCCTGACTGGTGTCAGGGAGCAGTTAGACCGAAAACACTACATTAGTCTTTCCCTCTTCCTCTAACCAAAAAAAGGACACTGTAAGGAGGATGAGCAAGGTAAAAGAAAGGCGTGGTCTTGCCCTGCTGCAATGGTAGAGAACACAAGCGCTGATTGGTAAGTAGAAAGGTTGGGTAACCATTTAATAATTCTATCTCAGAAGTAATTTCTGTCGTTTATAGTTTGTAAAGGTTATATTTGGTAGTAATGAGGAGCAGGAAAGAAGGGCCCTAGAAAATTGCATATAATCTGAAACAAAACATCTTTCTAAAGTTTAATTTAGAGGGGTAAGACTCCAAGGAGGAGAGGAGAGCTCCAAGCTGTGGTCTGCTCTTCGTGCTCCATGTGGGAGGCTAGGAATGTTTCTAATGCCTGTGGCCAGCATGTGTGCAGAATCTATAGTCCCGACTTGAATCATTGGCTCTACTCTCTTTCTACAGATGCTGTCAAAGCTGCTGAGATTTTCCAGCATTTTTCTGTTTTTTCTCCCAGAATGCTCCTTGGGGAAGACTCTCTGCTGGAGGTTCTTCTCCTGTTTGTCTCTGTAGGGGTTTTTCCTCTACCCGCTATATAGTCAAGGTGATAGCAACAACTTCTTCCAGAATGCTTCTCGATGAAGTCTCTCTGCTGCCTCTTCCCACCAAAGAGTTTTGAACAGCTCACCACACTTTCCGCCCCCACACCTGCTGTGAGAGGACTGTAAAATTCCACCCTATTAAGTTGTTCAGTTTATGTTGTTTCTAATAGTCAGCTTCCATTATTTTAAAGGAAGCTACTTACTAGCGCAAGATTGGGTACGCTTATTAAAATGTTTGTTTTCAGGTGATATTCTTATTTTCAGCTGTATTAATAAAGCTGAATTCTTGTAATGATATGAAGGAATATTTTTCAGTGAAATGAAAAGGAATATTCCATTCTATTACACTTCCCAATTGCACTGACTCATAGAAGATTTTACATTTGTGATTATGCAAATGAATTTCAGTGGAAACTGAACTCTAAGTTAACCAGCATATCAACGAGTACATTGTGGTGCATTTTCCCAATCATATCAAAGTGGAAGCTTTATTTTTAAAATTCATTTATGGGATGAAGATGTCACTGGCTAGGCCAACATTTATTGCCCATCTTTAGTTGCCTTTTGAAAAGTTAGTGATGAACTGTCCTCTTGAACCACTGCAGTCCCTGAGGGGAAATTACACCCACAGTGCCGTTAGGGGGTGAATTCCAGGATTTTGACCCAGCAACAGTGAAGGAACGGCGATATATTTCTAAATCAGAATGATGAATGACTCGAAGGGAAGTTCCAGGTGGTGGTGTTCCCAGGTGTGTATTGTCCTTTTTCCTTCTAAATGGTTGTAGTCTATGATTTGATGGGTTACCAATCAAAATTTATATTAAGCCTCAGCAGGATAGATGACCAAAACTTGATCAAACAAATAGTTCTGAAGGAGCATCTTAAAGGACAAGAGAGAAGCAGAAGGATGGAGAGATTTAAGGAGGGAATCATCAAGCTTACAACCAAAGAAACATTGCATGGCCATCAAGGGTGGAGTGTTAAATTCAGTGATGCAAGAGAAGACAATTTAGAGGAGTTCAGAGATCTTAAGTGTTTAGACCTGGAGGAGGGGTGAAACCCTGGAGGAATTTATAACAAAGGTTTGAATTTAAAATTGAGGTGTTGCCAAATGGAGTCAATGAGTTAAATTTTACACTGTGGATACAGGTCTATGCCTCTCAGTATAAACATCACAGCTGAGCTTGAACCCATCTGCCTAGCTTGCCGGACAACCATTTAACACCCGTCATGCTATTAACTGGCTTAAGGCAAACATTCTGCCCCATTTAGGAGGAAGTCCCAACTCAGAAAGCTGCCAAAAGTGGTGACAACTCTTGGAACTGCAGCAAGCCCCAGAGGAAAGCAAGATGTGGTGGAGGCTGATTTTTAAGGTAAGTCTAGGGTCTCACCAGGGACAAGGCTTGCAAGAGCTGTGGGAGCTGGGGTAGGCAGGGCAGTGAGGAGGGAAAATGTAGGGATGGAATAGCTTATGGGAGACTTCCAATTGGTAAAAAGGGCTCTGCTCCAATTGAAACCTAAAATTGAGATTCATTGTAGCTAGGGCAGGTCCTAGGTAATATCCTACAAATACATCTGACCCAAGAATGGCTGATGATGGGAGACAGCAATACTGTGTTTACCAAATCTGCACTTGTCTTCGTCAAGATGCAACAGGCTCATGCAGAATCCTTGAGAGCAGTGAGGAGAGATAGGTACAGCAGCTCATGCGAGGGGTTCAGCTGGAAAGTCCTGGATGCAATATCACAAGTTTAACGATCTTGCATGAGTGGCCAAAGTGAGTGCATCTTCAAATGGCATATTGTCCTTAGCGAAGCACAAGAATCTGAAAAGTTGGTTATCACTGAGGTTCAAGGTGGGAGAATTGTTTCCTGAGCATGTAGCCAGCTGCTGAGAGCACTTTTGCCTCCAGCCCCCTCTTCCAGCAATCTGTCCTAGTTTGTATGGCCTCTGCTCATTCTCCCAGTTATGTTCTATTCCAGTAGAGGGGCCTTCTGGTCCATGCATCTCTGTCAGCAATTGGTTCTTGCAGAAGCCTTGAATCAGCAAAACCAACTAAAGTGCTTGCTTGCCTGCAGACGTTTGAAACTTAAACATACTAAGAAGAGAATTGGAGGCTTGTAGCATGTCTCAACAGCCAGAAGAAATAAATCAACAACTAAGCTCTAAATAGTTGATGGTCTTGTTAAATGTTGGGGGGGGGGGCGGTGGCGTTGGTGTTGGGGCAGGGGAATCGATCCTGCTGATGAATGTGCAATTGGATGTCCAAAGTTATCAGAGGATGAAGCTGCAAAATGATATCACTAGCATAAAATCAGTGTTGCACTTTGTGTGCGCTCATGCCCTTATCAATATGACATACAGGCTGATTTGCCCAACAAGAATGCATGCATACAGCAGTCACTATTTTGAAGCTCTAAAGTACGCTGGATGCTCCCAAAATCAGACACTAATAATCCCAGTTTTATACTCACGATTAACTTTCACATGCAACAAATGATGAGGGCAAGCTGTGTTAATGCAACACTTATAGTTACCCAGTCCTTCCTTCAGGCATTTCCCTGCCAGGTTGATGAACTATAACTACAAAGCTGAAAAGAGAAAAGATTTAGAGCAATCCAACAACTTGCTCTGAAAACTCTGTTCACATTTTAACAGTTGTGACAATTTCCACCACTGTAACTGACAGTCCACAACACTCCAAAAAAAACCTCACAACTCTTTAAGTAAGACAACACACAACATTCCAAAAGAAAGTCAATTCATCTATCCTCCTAATATTATCAGACCCTATAAGGAATACCCAGATCCATATTCAGATCCGCATCTTTGCCAAAAAACGAGTCAGTTCTTCTTTGGACTCCATCTCATGTTTTGTTGAAATCTGTTGATTATTTTTTGAGATATATTTTTTATAGACAAAAAGAGAAATAGACAAACAGCCTAATAGGTGAAGATAATACCTCCACCCACCTTCAGTGGCAGAGGTAACAAACAATAATTCTGCATCAAAGAAGAAATATGGTGTTCAACAGTTTGCCATGTAATAACTCTTCTTTACACCCACTTGCAAGTGAAAGGTCTTGGGCAAAGTATTACCAACCAATTATCGACACATTGTGTTTATGCTGTCGGAAAAATTATCAGACTTCGATGTGCAGAAGAAATTAATTTAAGGCATTACAATTTTTTTTTGAAAATTTCAATTTGGAACAGCAGAGATGAAAAAAGGTCACTGCAACAGATGCCATAAATTGTTTCAAATTTAATGAAGATAAATTATATCCTTTACAGAATTCCAACTGCAAACTGTGAAATTTGATGTCTGCCAATAATTAAAGATGTGGGGGCAGAAATCTTGGTTTCCTTAGGGCAAACCAATCTTGTAGTAAGGGCCTGAGACAGATGTTAGGTTATTATTTGCATTTGCAAAGTGGATAATGCAGCTTTCAAGCATGGACACTGCGCTCAGAGGTTTTATCTTTTCCCAACATGATGCATTTCAGGATGGCGATGTGCAATGTGCTCCATGCACTCCTCCCATGCTCCAATATTAGCGACTTAGTAAAACAGAAACTGTGCGACTGAATTTATAAGCTACTGTATTGAGAACTCCCCTACTACTCAGTGAAGTCTATCCAGTGAATAACTGAAGTATACACACTGAGGATATTCTGGAAAACTTGGCCTTCAGAAGTTGACCCTTATCCTTTGCTGGCTTGGGTTATGTTGGGTTGGTTCCTTAAGCCCCTAATTCTGCTCCTGATGTGCGTCTGTCACCCTCACCCACCTGTTCAGCAATAAAAAGAAAATAAAGAATTTCACTTGGATAGGGCCTTTCACAACCACAAAAATTCCCAGAGCACATTATAGCCAATTAATTTTTTGAAGTGTACTTTTTTAATGTAGAAAACATGGCAGCCAATTTAAGCACAGCAAGGTCACAAACAGCATAATCACTCTTTCCTCTGAGTCAGAAGGTTGTAGATTCTGTTTCTGTCCTCAAGCCTTGATTACAAAGTCTATGCCACCACTTTGGTGAAGGACTGAGGAAGTGCTGTAATGTCAGAGATGTCACCTGTCAGAGAATACTTCAAATCAAAGCCTGGTCCATTCACTCAGACTCTATTTCAATAAAGAACAGACAAGTTCACCCTTGTGTCTTGGCCAATATTCATCTCTCAGTCAGCATCATGAAAACAGATGAAGAAGAAAGTAAAGTCAGGCGAGATTGAAAAAGGATGTCGCCTCTATTTTGGACAGTTTGCAATGTGAGAGGTGAGGTTAAAGTTGACTCCATGTTTGAGGTGCCTGTTAGTCTAACTGGCTGATTTTTGTTTGGAGCCACCAATGCTATTTTTCTCAGTTATTTGCTGATCTCCTGCTAGAGAATCCATGGAGGAATGTTTAGCCCTGTCGTGACAGGGCAGAAAATATGAGGAGTCATTGAAAAGTCAGTTGACTTTGGCGGGGCCAGAAGCTCCGGTGGATGGGGTGGGCTATAAAATTCCACCCATGCAAATTTTAAGCACCAGTTTTAGAGTGAGTGAAGGAGATAATATTAAAAGATGAAAATGACAGAAGGTTGAATGAAGAATATCGTGATGCTATTACGCACATGTTCATAGGTTGATCCCTTTGGGACCACTCACAGTCTGAAAGGCAAATCAGATGGTGAGAAAATGATCAAGGAGGTTGTTACGTGTGCCCTAGTGGACTAAGAGACATAAAGAATCACGAGGTAGGCTTGAAAACTTTATGATTGGGATCTGCTTATCAAAGGTGTGCATTGATTCACAGCCAGGTCTAAGACTGCCCAACAGAGTGTCATGACAGCCCAGGGGTCAGCTGACCCACGCTCTTAAGGAGGAATCCACACCCGAAACCTCAACATATGATACATACACATATACTATAGGGTGAAATTCATGAGACCAGTCAGTGATAGGGAGTCAGCAATCTGTCTTGCACTCAGCCCAATTTACTCTTCCAGTGCCAATTCCCTGGTGTTCATTGTTCCCTATCCTAAAGACAATTCTCACTCCCTTCATGTTTCTTACTGTTGTCAAATTTCATAATTGATCATATTAATTTGATTTGTGACTTATCCGAAGATTCTCAACTTTTCCTTATATCCCTTAATATTGTTGGTTAACAAAATCTATCAATCTCGCTTTTATGTATAATTATTTCTTGCCATTTCTAGAAGGAAGCTCCAAATTGTGAACACTCTCTGCATGAAAAGATGTTTCCTGATTTCACTCCTGAAAGGTTTGACTATATTTTTATACCTTTGGCTATATTTGCTTCTTCTAGACATTCCAATGAGCAGTACTAATTTCTCCCGATCTATCTTATCAGTTCACCCTCACATTTTGAAAACTTTGACCAAATGACCCTTTAACTTATTAAATTGCAGGGACTATAACCCAAGTTTGTTTAATCTCTCCCCACAGCTCAATCCTGGGAGTCATGATCATTTAAAAATTCCCCTGATTCATCAGACTGATGCCCTTCCAGTAGACTCGGAAGATATCAGGATATAATCTGCTTTAGTAAGTATAAGATCAGAAAAAAGGGAGAAGCGAAAAAACAAAGTCAGTTACTCCAAAAAAATCACTTCCCTGTTGATAAAGTATATAAATCCCATTGATTCATGAAGAAAATAATCCCAATGATTTTTTTAAAATCAAATTTTAAATATCAGTCTGCCATTCAACCATGTGTTAAACAGCTGGAAAGTAATTCTTGTGAAAATATGCACTTTGAATTTGAGAGAGATTTTATTATTTTAAATTTAAGGTAAAATGAAACTTATTTCAAGCAAATGGATAGCATACCATACTATATCATGACTGACAAATATTATTTGAAGTAAAATATTTGTTGCTGTGTCTCCAACATTGTCTGTTTTGATTGAGGATTATGAATGGGCACTCTTATGGGTGCAGGGTTGTCAAAAGAACTTTGTTTCTGTTTCCACCTTGGGAGTTGCTTCGCCTTTCTTTTATTGCTTATTGACCTTCTCCTGCCACTAAAGTAGCTGGATGCTTCGATAAAGAATGAAATTGTGTTGCATATTGTACACTAAGAGAATGCAGGACGTTTATGTTGAACAATACTGAAAAATAATCCACAATGCCAATCCAGAAATTGAAGTGTTCACTTGACTGTCTGTTCATTTAGTATGTAAATTAAATAATCTATCATCTTGTAGATCTTCCATGGGAAATGTATTGGCTCCACCAACTAAGGTAGATGTGGATAATGGTTGCCTCCTAATAGCATCTAAAGGAATATCTGGGTCTGCAAAGAGGGAACTGGACCTGAGGGTGCACATTTCCAGGGAACTAATCATTGATATGAAGGAAGTGGCAATAAGAGCCATGGACTCTATACATGTTAAGTGAATGGAATCACTGTTTAAGTAGTAATAACATAAACATAAGCAACTTTAAGAGGCCACATTGACAGCCCCTTGGACTGTTAGGATCCCTGCATTTCCATAGAATTTTACAAAGTTTTACATTAGTAACCAGATATCCATGGGAAAGCTGATTAATTTAATTGATTATACATTCAATGGAATGATTATCTGAGGTCTGCAGACTGAGTAATATGAGAAATGTTTCCATTACAGACTAAGAGGAACCAGAAGTAGAAAAGGTGAATGCCACTGTAAGTTTTACTGCAACTGGCAATGCAATTAAGGATACTAAAGCTGGGCGCAATCCCTCCTCTAACAGTTGATACAGCTCTTGCTTTCACAGGGACATCTCAGTCTCTGGATCCAGAAAGTTTTGGATAGATGGAGATTGAAACTTGATGGCCTGTAAAATCTGCTGCCAGTACATCTCAGGTGGGCTGATGTGGTTCAGATATGGTCACACGTGTCAGCTCTGGTTTATTGTTTCTCCTGAACTACATACTCAGCACATGGGAAAATGTAGCAAACAGGATATTTTAGGGTCAGTGCAACAATCAGGTGCTCCAATTTGGTAGGATCATAAACTTTCAATTAACAAGGCCCAGCTTCAGCAAGCTCCAAAACTGTTCACAAACACTAAAGAAAAGGAGCTGAAATTGATTTTCCAGGATACCATGAAGTCAGTGGCTGTGACAAATTGTATCACTTCTGCTTTATTGCTCTATTTTATGCAGACATCTCTAACCTCAGGAGCCAATTGAAGCGTCACCAAAGAAAATGCAATAGCTAATGTTGTTCCATCATCACAGCCAAATTTACATTTTGTCACCAAGAAGAGATGGATCGTCACACTGCCCCTTGTCACCTTGAGAAGAAAATCATAACTTTAGAACAAACCCCTAAAAAGTGACGAGGAAAACTAGCCAAGCTCGCAGAGCAAGAGAGAGGCAGAGAGTAAGGGTGGAAGGCAAGAAGAAATTGAAGAGAGAACAGAATCAATTGAAGAGAACGAGATTATAGCTACAGCTATAGATAAAGAAGAATTCTTTATTATTTTGTTCATGAATAGCTTCAGAAGTGTCAAATAATATTTAATAAAAACATTTTGTGATGCTGAGTTCATCTATCTTTATAATGAGACATTTTCTTTGTGGTTTATGTCAAGTATAAAATGGGAGAAATGTCTGACTTGTCTGGAGAACACCAAAGCTTGTTCACTTGAATTTCATATTCACAAAAATATCCAAAAGCAATGAATCTCTTGAAGGAACATGCTGTACACTTCTCAATCCATAATACGGCCTTCAGAATGATGAAGCACAGTTTCTGCTCAAGTTACGTTGATGAGTATGGTTTCAAACTTTTTGGAGTCTCCAGGAAGTGATGATTTATCGTCAACTTGCAACTCGAGGAATTGTGGAGAAAATCTATTGGGCATTTTTTAAAAAAAAATTGTTAAGCCAATCCCTTTGAGCAATTCTGTTGTAAAATAATTGTAAATGGGAAAACAAATGTCCTTGGCATATTTCTCTTTAATTAAAAGATGCAGTTGTCTCTGTCAAGAACAGATTCATTGCCCATCTCTAATTTCCTTTGAGAAGATTATGGTGAGTCACCTTCTTCAGTACAACTTAAAGTCTTAATTGGCCATTTCATAGGGAAGTTAAGGCCCAATCAAAGTGCTATTGGACTGGAGTCATTGATAAGCTGGAGCTGGAAAGAACAGCACACTTCCTTCTATGATGGGCAACAATGGTCTGGATGGATGCTTTGCACCAATGGATCCATCTCAACCATGCAAAAAACAAAGAACAAAGAAAAGTATAGCACGGGAACAGGCTCTTTGCCCTTCAAGCCTGTGCTAATCATGATGCCCTAACTACACTAAAAAAAATTCTGTCCTTACCCGATCTATATCCTTCCATTCCCTCCAGACAGCTGTCAGTTTCCCCTCAGCCCCAATACCACAAACATGAGATAGCCAGAAAACAACACATATCCCTTTCACATGGACAAGAGGGGAAAATGGTGCAAATTAATAATATTTATGTACTTCAGGTAAAGAATAGAAAATTAGCAACTTATCACTAAGATGCCTACATGCATATCCTTATGCAACTACCAGTAGTTTTATCATTACTCTCTTTTGATACCAGATTTATTTAACTCAATGTAAATTCAATTATTGCTGTGATACATTACAAACACATGTCTCTCAATCATTAGCCTCTCCTTACACCCATCCATCAGATAAATGCATACACTTGATTTTAGATATGTTGCTTCCCACTTTACAGGGGAAGAGAGCACAAACACTAATGAGAGGCTGAGAACCAAAGATATTGGCATTGTTATGGAGCTTCTTTGTTGTTTGATTTGCTGTTGTAGTAGTTAAAACTACCGTTACCCTCAAGTAGCCAGATAAAGTCACCGGCTGGTTTAAGATGATTTATTAAAGGCTATAACATTAGGGCTCCAACTTAAGTCATCAAAGCCAGTAAGACTATAGAATTCAGAAATACGCCAGTAGTTATAGTTTCAAATTTGATTACAATTAGTTAGCATGTACCAATTGAGGCATAAGAGTTATCTCTATCCAATCACAGTTATTGATTAAGGTTACATCACACGTACATTGGGGCATTGTGTTCAGTTATAACTTGTATATTTTATATCATTAATGATAGCTATATCTCTGACCAATAATATATCAACCTCCTTTTTCATTGTTCCTTGTTCTAATGGGCAAAAATGAGCGGCAGCTGCACATCATTCAATTAAAGGTCCTTGATCCTCATCTGGGTTTGGATCTTGCACATAGTTTCCCTGTATAACAGAGATACAGGACCCCATTTTACCACTTTGTTCTAAGTGCTGGGCGGACTTGAAACTGGGAGTGTTTCAGATCTGACTTTTCGACCTGTTCTCAGGCACCCCCATACACAAACCCCTGATGAGGGTTTGCATCTTAAGGAGCTCAAACTTTCCTGCTGCTCCCCTATCTACGGCTGCCCTATCCTCTGTTCCTATTGCCTTGCTCTCTCTCTACTCCTCCCCTCTTCCCACTTCTTCTCTGCTGCTCCCTCTCCCTCACTCCCACTGCTGCTCCCTCTTCACCGCTCCCTCTCTGCTGCTCCATCTTCCCACTCTAGCTCTGCTGCTCCATGTCCCCGCTCCATCTCTACTGCTCCCCTTTCCCTTGTGCCCTCTTCCCTGCTCCCTCTCTGCTGCTCTTTCTCAACTGCTCCTTTATACCCTGCTCGCTCTCTGCTGTTCCCTTGTCCCCTGTTCCCTCTCTACAGCTCCCCCCCTTGTTCTCTGTGCTGCTCCCCTCCCTTGTGCTCCCCTATTCCTTGCTCCCATCTCCCTGCTCCCTCTCTACTACTCCTCTCTCTATTGCTCCCCTCTCTATTACTCCCTCTCAACTGCTCCCCTCTCTACTGCTCTCCTCTCTACTGCCCCTCTGCTGCTCCCCTCTCTACTGCTCTCCTCTCTACTGCCCCTCTGCTGCTCCCCTCTTCCTGCTCCCTCTATGCTGCTGCCCTCTCTATTGCTCCCCTCTCTATTACTCCCTCTCAACTGTTCCCCTCTCTACTGCTCCCCTCTCTACTGCCCCTCTGCTGCTCCCTCTCCCACTCTCCTCAACTGTACTCCATTTCTTCTTGTGTGGGTACAGTTTTGTGACCTGCTGTTGCTGAACATTCTGGTCCTCACCTTAGTGATCCATTGCACACAATATTTAATGCCCTTTCCATGGCTATCTTAATAAAAAGTGCAATGATTAGATATTAATTCTCCAGTTTAAAATGTAGAATCAGAATGGCCATTGTTTAACAAATTCAGACAATGGTTTTTCTTTCTTCCCTTCTGAAGAAATGTTCTGAATTTGATACATTGGTCTGGATTTTCATGGAGTTGACTAGGTCTGGAGATATTTAAATTGGTGAGCATAATTTAATTCTGGGATTCCGTCCCCATTTCCTGGAGCAAGCAATTTTTTTTGCCAGCGCCGGATAAGAGTCTCAAAGTGAGACTGCACCTTCATCAGCTGACCTGGTCAATTTCATTGTGGAGGTGGGGATCTTACAGAGCCACGCTTCTGATTTTCGAGGACTGCAGCTAGCTTCCAAAGGATTCATGATTCCCATGGCAACCCATTGCTTGGATTTGCGAACCGTTTGAAAAGTAAGGTTAAAAGCTCTCACCCATGCCTCCACATGTTTTACATGCCCCTTCCATTATATCACTGCCTGTGTGCACAGAACTTTGTTGAACTTATCAGTTAGTAAGTCATAGTAATCTCATTCAAGTACTCATAACAAGCCAGACATCTGTTTCTTCATTGAACAGAACCCATAGAATCCCTACAGTGCAGAAGGAAGCCATTTGCCCATTGAGTCTGCACCAATGACAGTCTGCACTGTCCATCCAGGCCCTATCCCCTTAACCCTACTTATTTACCCTACTAACACCCTGATACTAAGGTGCAATTTAGCATGGCCAATCAACTAACCTGCACATCTTTGGAGTTTGTGAGGAAACTGGTGCATAGAAGCATAGAATCACAGAAACCCTACAGTGCAGAAAGAGGCCATTTGGCCCATCAAGTATGCACCGACCACAATGGGCAGCATGGTAGCACAGTGGTTGGTCCTGCTGCTTCACAGCTCCAGGAACCTGGATTCAATTCCCAACTTGGGTCACTGTCTGTGTGGAGTTTGCGCATTCTCCTTGTGTCTGCGTGGGTTTCCTCCAGGTGCTCCGGTATCCTTCCACAATCCATGCCTAAAAAGTCCTGAGATGTCTACCTAGGTTAGAGGGATTAGTGGGTAAATATGTGGGGTAGGGCCTGGGTGGAATTCTGGTCATTGTAGACTCAATGGGCCAAATGGCCTCTTTCTGCACTGCAGAGTGTCTATGGTAATACCATCCAGGCTCTACTCCCTATCCCTACACATATATCTACCAATCCTTCTAACCTATGCATCTCAGGATAGCCAGGGGCAATTTTAGCATGGCCAATCAACCCTAACCTGCACATCTTTGGATTATGGGAGGAAACCGGAGCACCCGGAGGAAACTCATGCAGACACGAAGAGAATGTGAAAACTCCACACAGACAGTGACCCATGACGGGAATCGAGCCCAGATCCCTGGAGCTGTGAAGCAGCAATGCTAACCACTGTGCTACCGTGCCACTGGAAGAAGAACACCCAGAAGAAACCCATGCAGACACAGGGAGAATGTGCAGACTACACACAGACAATAACCAAAGCCAGAAATCGAACCCAGGTCCCTGGTACTGTGAGGCAGCAGTGCTAACTGTGCCACTCAGATGGCCTTAGCTGAGCTTCAGGAGGTGACATCATGGGTATGGATGTTAGTAGGGGGTTGAAAGGATGTGAGCGTTGAGGGCTGGAGGGCCCAGTAACTTAAAATACAACTGATATGGAGAGAATCTGAGAACCAAAGTATGCTTTCTCTCAAATTCATCTTGGTACTCATACTCAAACTTCTTCTGTGGTTGGGGGTTTCCACTCAATCCTGCCCCGTAACTCCCCCGAGCTCCCAATTCAAGCTTCCCACCTCCTTGGCAAAAATCCAGCCCGATTCACTCTGTTTCCCTCTCGTCAGATGTTGTCAAGTCAGCTAAATATTTCCAGCATATTTAGTTTTGATTTTAGACAATGTTTGTTTCCTCTTTTTTTTTGTTTTTATTCCAAATCAATCCAATCAAGTCCAATTCAGACTCCCAACAAGTTGAGACATTCCCGATTCAAGCTGACAAGACAGGGCACTCACCTCCTGTCTAGGGCTTGATCTACACGATCCAAGCTGATTGGAGTAGGCATAGCTCCTCCTCCAAGGCCTGATCTCACTTGCATCTTAGCCAAAAGGCCGAGATGCCACTTTCAAAAATTGCTTCAAATGAAGCTGAAATGTAACCTAATGACTTCAACCAAGCACAGCATGTCGACACTACAATATTTAGTGATACTGTTTGAGCATCTAGTGCTAAGAAAGGCTTGGTAACAGTATCCAACATTGCTGTTTAGTAATCTACAAATAAATTTGCATTCAGATACATATTGCAGAATAAAAGTATGAAACAAGAAATCTTAAGTATATACAAGAAGATCTTTATGATTTTTTGCTCAAATTACAAAGCAGAGGAAGGTTATTTGCATGAATTTATGTAGTGTCACAATACTGACCTGAGCAATATTTGGAAGTGGTCACATTGTATCTTTTTCTTTGTTTTGAATACTGCTACACTGACGTGGAAAATGGCACAATTGAGTGCTAGATTAAAATTGAGAGAAGGGAATAGAAAGATTCTCGTGTGTGACTGCACCATTTGAATCAGTCAACTTTCCATTACCACATTCTGCAATTTGCAATCACATTTTTTAGAACTGACAGGTTTGAAAAGAAATCCATCTGACTGAGCAATTGCTGAGTTAATCTACACAACGGGCTTCACAATTCCCAGCATTTCTTCTTCAAAAATTGGTTTCTTTCCTGTTCTATCAAAACCAGTGAAAACAATTAAAATAAAACAAAGCAAAGCATAAAGAAGGTGACATGTCAGCAAGGTTTCCAAAAATAACCTTCCTGACATTGGACACCAGGTACATGTGCTCAGCTTGAAACTGACCAAGACATCTTGTTGTATTAAGTCAAAGTGAAAACGATGGCCAGATATACTTCTTTTTTAATGTATAAAATGACAGAAGAGACATTTGATATTTCTGCCTTGATGAAATAATTAATATTGCATTTGAAGTGTAATTAAAAAGGATTTCAACATGATTCCTGAATGTTCAGTATAATTCCCAACTCTGGATAATCCATATTTTCAAACAATTTTCCACAATTTTTAAAAAACATAAAGGCTGGAATTTTCCAGCCATACAATGCCCTGACACCACAGAGACTAAGATCGGAAAATTCAACCCAATGTAACTTAAATGTTGTTCTTCTCTGGTATTTGTAGGCTAATTTCATAGTCAATTCTATATGAAGTTCAACTAATGAGATTTGATATCACCATCAGTTGGAACTGTTTGAATGGAGGGGTGAGGGGAGCTGGGTGATTTACAACAAAATTACTGTTCTACTGCCATCACAAAAAAAGTTAGATTTAAATTATCTCATACTTCATCTGGAAGCACATCTTTATCTTGTTCCCCTTTCTTATATCTGGTTAGTCTGCATATCCCATTCCAGTCAGAAATGCAGACAAATTGTCAGAATGACCCTTGATTAGCTCCGAAAACTAAGAAATATGTTTCCGAAGTTGTCATAATTCAATAAAACACATGCATTACCCAGGTTTTAACCAATAACAAATATAACGAGGCACGCCATGTACTCCCATCTGACTCTGCAGTATCCTGATCTTATCTTGTTATTTGGACAGCTCTCAGAAACGAAGAGGGTTGCAGTTTAAATCAGTTGAATGGACAGCTGGTTAATGATGCAGAGCAACACCAGCAGAGCAGGTTCAATTCCTGTAACAGATGAGGTTATTCATGAATCTTGAACCTTCTCAAGCTTGCCCCTCACCTGAGATGTAGTGATCCTCAGGCTCTATCACCATCAATCAGCTCTCTCCCTCAACAGGGGGAGCAGATTATGGTTATCTGGGACTATGTGATTTTATCTTTATATCTTGTGATATTACTGTACCTTTAAGAGTTTTTTTTTTAAATCATGTTCCCTGTAGTTCTCAGCACTCATTGCTGATGATTTGTCTGTAGGCGTTCTTTTATTGCTCCTTCAGTGGTTTAAGTAGGGTTTGTTTATTTTCACTCTGGGTTTTTTTAATGATTCTGCTGGGATTCTTAGGAAAAGGTCATGGGTTCTGGTCAGGTTTTTTTTACCCTTCCTAGGGAATTCAAGCTTTCATTTTCTGTTTTTGGCTGGCAGCAGGGTTTTAGTTTAGGAGGTAGTGGACATCAGGCTGAAAGCAGTGCATCTTTTTTCTTTCACTGGGTTTTTGAAGTTCTGCTGTTTAGGTGAAAGGAAGAATTCTTCCCTTCCAGCAGTAAAAGATCTGCTTTTAATGGTTTGACCAGAGTCTCTCTTCCCACAGTCCTGGGAAGCTGGTCTGCCTTCAAAGTGCTCTGAGTGTATCAAGAGAACCGCAGCGTTCATCAAAAGGACTTAGTTCCAGTAACACGTGAGCATTAACCTTTGCTGTGTTAAACCTGTGGAAAGGTTTTGTTTGTGGAATTGGTTTGATTGAAACATCTTAGACATATTTCTTAAGGGTTATATATTTTCGTGGTTGTTTTATTTTGTTTGTAATTGATAACAGTTATTGCTAATATTCTTACTATGCATGTTAACTATATTCTTATATAAACTTTGTTTGATAAAAGCTCCTTAGGGGTCATTTAAATCATATCTGATGTGAAACATATTATGTTTATCCTAGCCAAATTCAAGGTGCAAAACTTATGATCCAGGTAGGCTTCATAAAACACTTTGGAGTTTCTGTCCTGAACCACAACCTTTAGACAGGAAGTAGGGTCCTTCTCAAAAATGCAGATATGTTTGCAATGACACAATCAGAATTCAACAGCAATACTAATTGGAGGCCTGAATGGGGAGAAATGATAACTTTCCCTAAGACCAGAAATTATGACAGATAAGCTGTAGGCCCAAGAGTCCTGTGAAGTAAGTTAGAGACCTAGTTAACTTCTGACTTTATTTTATGTTTGATGGAGAGCCAGTATGAGCATGATTAATACTCACAAGGAAACCGTGTGACTCCCTTGCTCTGGGGTTCCATGACCACAGCCATGGTCCCTGCCCTCTCCCTGCCATGGCAAAACTCAAGTTGTCTGCTACCTGTTTAAAAAAGGTAGCAGACAAAAGGCAGGGAATTATAGGCCGGTTAGCTTAACGTCTGTAGTTGGAAAAATGTTAGAACCCATCATCAAAGAAGAAATAGCAAGGCACCTCGAAAAGAACGGCTTGATCAAGCAGACGCAGCACAGATTCGTGAAGGGGAAGTCGTGTTTCATGAATTTATTGGATTTCTATGAGGATGTGAGTAGTGCGGTAGACAGAGGGGAACCGGTGGATGTGGTGTTTTTAGATTTCCAGAGGGCGTTTGATAAGGTGCCTCACAAAAGGTTGCCGCAAAAGGTTAGGGTCCACGGAGTTGGGGGTAAGGTGTTAGCGTGGATAGAGGATTGGCTATCTAACAGGAAGCAGAGAGTTGGAATCAATGGGTGCTTTTCTGGTTGGCAGTTGGTGACTAGTGGAGTGCTGCAGGGATCAGTTCTGGGGCCTCAACTGTTTACCATTTACATAGACAATCTGGAGGAGGGGGCTGAGTCTAAGGTAACAAAATTTGCTGATGACACGAAGTTGAGTGGAAAAGCAAATTGCGTGGAAGGCATGGAAAGTCTGCAGAGGGATCTGGATAGGCTGAGTGAGTGGGCAAGGACCTGGCAGATGGAGTATAACATTCGCATATGTGAGGTTATCCACTTTGGTAGAAATAATAGTAGGAGTGATTATTATTAAAAGGGCGAAAAGCTGCAGCATGCTACAGTGTAGAGGGACCTGGGGGGTCCTTGTTCACGAATTGCAAAAACCCAGTCTGCAGGTGCAGCAGGTGATCAAGAAGGCAAATGGAATGCTGGCCTTTATAGTGAGGGGGATAGAATATAAAAGCAGAGAGGTCTTGCTGCAACTATACAAGGCACTGGTGAGGCTGCAATGTACAGTTTTGGTCCCCGCATTTACAAAAGGATATATTGGCCTTGGAGGGAGTATAGAGAAGGTTCACCAGGCTGATACCTGAGATGAGGGGGTTAGCTTATGAAGAGAGATTGAATAGACTGGGTCTGTACTCGTTAGAGTTTAGAAGGCTGAGGGGGGATCTTATAGAGACTTACAAGATAATGAAGGGGCTAGATAGGGTAGAGGTAGAGAGATTCTTCCTGCTTAGAAAGGATAGCAGAACTAGAGGGCATAGCCTCAAAATAACGGGGCGGCGGGGGGGGGGGGGGAGTGGGGGTGCAATTTAGAACAGAGTTGAGGAGGAACTTCTTCACTCAAAGGGTGGTGAATGTTTGGAATTCTCTGCCCATTGAAGTGGTGGAGGCTGCCTCACTGAATATATTTAAGTCACGGGTAGATAGATTTCTGATAGACAAGGGAATTAAGGGTTATCGGGAGAAAGCGGGTAAGTGGAACTGATCCACTTCAGATCAGCCATGATCTTATTTAATGGTGGGGCAGGCTCGAAGGGTTAGATGACCTACTCCTGCTCCTATTTCTTATGTTTGTATGTTCTTATGTAGTTGGAAGAAGGAAACCCGAGCTCTAGAGCACGAGAAACAGCAAGGTGACCAGCACACCGCAACTTCAACCCCAAAGTCAGGTGACCAGCACATCCCAGCTCCAGGAAGTAGGGGGCAACAATGCCCCTGGAAGGGGATGTAGGGGAGAGACTGTTCCAACAAGCAAGTGGCACCATCTGGATGGAATAATTCCACCAGGGGGATTCAGGACAGTTTCCTCAGCTTATCCAATCTGAGGCAATTTACAGATGCTATGGGTGTGCAGTAACTGACTAAAGGGTTGGAACTGTCAAAGATTAAGGTGGTGATCTTATCAAAAAAATTGGTAAGAGGGCAGCTATCTTACCAAAAAGTGCTGAATGAATGTAAATATGGGCCATTTTTTTACAGTGAGCTTTCAGTCATGAGCTTATGGCGCTTCGTGCAGAAAAAGAAGGAAACTATGATCACGTCAGTAGAGGTGGTGTTCGGAGACTATTGTTGCCAGAAAGCTGACTGTTCACAGCCAGAGAAGCACTATTGAACATGTGCAGATCTTCAGTGTTCTGTGCAGAGAGGTCTATCAGCCCCACTTGCCTGGATATTGCCCTGATACCCCCCACACACCTAGCTGATCGCACCACCCCACACCGGCTGATCGCCGCCTGGCTGATCACCGATTGCAGATTGTGCAGCTTCCCCCACCTCTCCTTATATCTCACCCCATTGTGGCCCAACCCCCTCTCCTTAGGCCCTGCTCCTATCATATCCCCGCTCCTTAGCACTGTCTCGCACCCAGTGGGCAGTGCCAGCGTACCCGGTGAGCAATGCTGGGTTGGCAGCACAAGGGTGCTAGGCTCACACTGTTAGGGTCCCAGGCTGACAGTGCCAGGTTGGTACAGCCCCTTGCCTCCAAAAACCAATAGGCCTCAATAGCCTCTGGTCCCACCGGCACAGCCACCACTTCAGGCCCCCAATGGTTGGGGACTATACATGATTCTCACCAATGAGGACCTCCACCAACAAGATCAGTAAGACAAGTGAACTTGGACAATTTTGTCCGATTGCAAAGAGGAGGTAGTGGGTGGGTCCTTCCTCATTGTGGATGGACTGTTCAGAATTGCTCCATTCTGGTTAATTCAGATGTGTAGCAGAATGACGAATGGCTGGATAGCCTTCATCAACTTTCACTGCTGATGATGACTTCTAGGCTGGTCATTCTGAGCAGTGACTTTAACTCCATCACTTACAAGAAAGCCAGAGAGTAGACAGCGGGACGTAGAAACTGAATGTGCAACTATTGAACCTTGAGGAATCAAAAGTGACTACAAAGGCTGGAGAAGAGGGAAATCCCACTTAGTCTCCATCACTCTAGTGGGAAGCAATCAAAAGGAACAACAAGGGGCTTTTCATCCTCAAAGATGTTCAGAAGGCAAGAAAGAAATACAGGGGAAGGTCCAAACTCAAAAAAAGCTCTCAGAATCTGTTTCAGCTGCAGAAGGTGGAAGCTGACGTCAAGGAGGATCACCAAGAGGCCCAACAAGACTCACTCTTCATCATGGTTATCTTCCAGTCCAGAGTCTGCTGCTTGGAGCAGGATGAAACATGTTTGTGTTTCTTCTTCCAAAAGGTGCACTGAGAGACCTCTGTGATCAGCAGCCTGAAGAAAGAAGATGGGTTGTTTTCCTTGGAACCGGGAAGACTGAAGGGTGACACGACCGAGGTACACAAAATTTTGAGGAGTGGAGATAGAGTAGACAGGAGGAATCTGTTTCTCTTCGCAGAGAGCTCAAAAACCAGGGGTCATAGATTCAAGCTCAGTGGCAGAAGGATTCAAGGGGACATGAGGAAAACCTTTTTTATGCAGAGGGTGGTGGATGTCTGGAATTTGCTGCCTGTGTTAGTAGTGGGGGCAAGACCCTAAACTTCTTTTAAAATGTACCTGGATCTGCACTTCAATTGTTGTAAGCTGCACCACCATAACCTGATCACTGGCCCCCAGCCATTCCCATGCCTAGCCATGACCCCCCACTCCCCCCCCCAGCCTGACCCAATCTCTCCAGCCAACCGCCCCCCCTGCCAAGTCCTCCCCAACAGTTAACCTCCCCTGCAGTCCCAGCCCCTCCCTATCAGGCTAAACCACCTCCCCCGCAGCTAGCTGGCCCTCCCCACCATCTCCCAGCCCTCACCTCCCCCCCACCTAGCTGACCACTCCCCCCCCATCCCCCCTCCCCACCGTTCCCCAGCCCTCTCAGGTTGCTGGGCCTCCCTCCTCCCCCGACCAATCCCTCAACAGAGTGGCAGCAGGACTCCCCACCTCCATCCCTAAGCCCCATCCCCATCAAGCACTATTCTCTAGGCTCCACTCCAATAGGCCCCGCTGACATGCTTCTGCCCAATGTCCATTTTTTCTTTATTTATAAATACAATCGGGTAAATAGTGAGAAGTATAAACAGACAGATCAGGGAAAGCTGCTATTACATGTATATGTGTCCTCCTTTAGGGTGCTGTTGAGTACACAGGGAGTAAAGCACGAAAGAGCAAATGTGGGCCAGAGCTATTTGGCTGTTCATTCTTGTGGGATCTTCTGGTCCCACAGACGGTTTTCACAGTGGCAAGATGTGCATTTACTGGGAAACTTCATTGACGAGAACAACTTACCATCAGCCAGTGGCAAGCTGCTTCCACCACCACAGATACACAACAGGTTGTGTGGTAAACCCAATCCCTTGCATATTTTGCATATACATGGTGGGTATATATATATATTTGTTTGTACTTTTCATATTTATTTTGAAGGGCAGACGTTTGCTTGTTCACCAATCTGCAGCACCAACAAGCAGCAACACGGAAAGTTGCTCTGGGTTGATTTTCCACATTGCTAAGTTCTTGACCCCATCTGCGTTATTCTGAAGAACATAAGAACATAAGAAATAGGAGCAGGAGTAGGCCATCTAGCCCTTCGAGCCTGCCCCGCCATTCAATAAGATCATGGCTGATCTGTCGTGGCTCAGTTCCACTAACAAGTGTTTCACTGCACTAGAAGAGAAAATTGGACATGAAATCATTATTACGCAGCTCACATTCATTTTCTAGCTGCTGACTTAGAGCTCACTCATCTGTTACCATGGCTGCAGCTGAGGAAAGGGAGAGGAATAAAAAAAACAAAGAGCAAAACTACAAAGGCAGCTGGAGACAGAGTGCTAAAGAGATTGAGGTTCAAACTATTTCTTCTTGTCCTTCTGGGTCTATACAGGTAAATGTCAGCCTATAACAGGAAGATAAAGGCTTTGAATTTTAATCCAACAAAAATGGGTGACTTGGGGTCTGATGAGATGTAAAAGTTTCAAGCTCAATCCCAAGAGCAAGTTGGAACATTTAAAATTAAAATGTAACTTTACTGACAGGTTTATTCCCAACAATCCAGGTTTCTTGGCCTCAGGAAAGTCAAGGACAGCTTCGGCATAAAAACAAATTCTGAATAGGCCAGCAGGAGGTGTGTTTCTTCATGACCCAGCCAATCTCACCTGCTTCTCCAGGATTGCAACACAACCTCCATTCTATCAGACTGTCCACTCTATCAAAGAACAAAGAACACCCTTAAACTGGTCTCAGACCCCTTTCCAGGGGTCAATCTTTTGATTGCCCCTTTATGGAACAATCTGCAAAGGAAAGGTCATAAGACCAAGAGAACAATCAGGGAGGAGGGTGAGGGGGATCACCCTGAGAAACAGGGGTTGCTATTCCAGAACAATCTCGAGGGTTGACTGCAGCCACTAAGCTGCAAGCCTCAGTATAACTTGTACCTGTAAGTCAACATGTTGTTTTTCCTTAAACTAATGGACAGGAATTATTACATTGGTGTAGAAGGTAAAAGTGAGCCTCAAACAATACACATTCACTTTCTGTTGAAGTTAAGTGAAGTGGAGACAAAGACAAATTACCAAAATGCTCCTATTTGGATGGATAGATCTCTTTAGTGTCTCTCTGGAGGACTTGACACAAATGCATAGAGCGTTTGTGCTATTATTTTCAGGCCAATGGAATAGAAGAGGAGGAGAAGAGAATGGCAATCCTCCTGCGTGCATTTGGGATCCAGTTTATTATTTGATTCGCAGTCTCACAACACCAAGAACACCTGAATCCAAGTCTTTCAGTGAGATCGCTGAATTGGAAAAGTCACATTTCCATCCAAACTCATCGATCATATTGCAGAGATTTTAGTTTAATTCAAGGGGGAGAGCTCAGGGGATGTATTGCGATTTATATCACTGAGTTGAAGCAAACTTTGGAGCACCATAATTATGGAGTTGCTTTGGAGCCACTTTGAACTATCATCCCAGCCATTTGTTTCCAAATTTGCTGGGTAAGATGGAGGCCAACCAAAGCAATCAGGAGAGAAACCATGATTCATGTAAGTTAGCGCAGTCGCTTTTAATGGATGAAGCCTTGTATGTGAGAAATTTTGGAAGTTGGTCAATTTGGGTCCCTGGAGGCATTGTACCCAAAGCTGAATCCCTCTCTTATCAAGAGGACGTAGAAGGAAGGATCACCCAGAAACACGTAGACCATTTGAGAGAGTTATTTATTTATTTATTCATTCTGGGACAGGGGGACACTGGCTGGCCAGCGTTTATTGCCCGTCCCTAGCTGCCCTTGTTCAGAGGGTCAACCTTATTACTGTGGCTCTAAAGTCAGATGTAGATCAGACCAAGGACAACGGATTTCCTTCTCTGAAGGGCATTAATGAACTAGATGGGTTTTTTTCTGACAATTGGCAATGGTTTTGTGGTAGATTCTTAATTGCAATTTTAAAAAAAATTCAAATTCCACCATCTGCAGTGCAAAGAACGAAGAGAACAAAGAACAGTGGTGGGATTCAAAATCAGGTCCCAGAAACTTTGTTGAGTTTCTGGATTAATAGTCCAGTGATAATACCACTAGGCCATCAACTCTCCTGAGAGTTGCCCAGCAACTATCTTGCCATCTGTGAATGTTATCAACTATCCAAGCATTGAAATACCAGGTCATCCTGTTACAGGCATGACTGAAATCCCCCTGGAAACAGATGGAACTGGGATGCCTCTGCCTGGAGAGCCACCTGTCATTGTGGCCACATGACCATGACACAGGAAAGCAATCAAGGAGTGGGATGGGGGGAGTCACCCTGATAAGCAATGGATGCTGGTTGAGAATAATATTGAGGGCTGGCTGCAACTATGAGGCTGCAAATCCCTATATAGCTTTACCTATAAATATATGCTTTGTTGTTTTCCCTAAGCTGGTGGATAAGAATTATTACAAACTCTGGGCACCTTGGGCTGGATTTGCATGTTGCACCACCTCCTCCCACCACCCCCATGTTATGTTTTCCAGTGGCAGAGTGGGCCAATGGGATCTTCAGTCCCACCAACGTCAACAGCATTTTGCGTGGCTTGCCTAGCCTCTTACTGGAGACTTGCCATGGAGGGTCACTTCTGGTAGGACAAGAAGATTGTATTGATAAGGAGGGCCAGAAAATCCCACCCCTTATTTTTTGCTTTGGCTTGCTCTTGATCGGGACCCATCTGACTGGAAGCCAAACCTACTATCAACCTGATCGCCTGAATGGGGATCCTGTCAAAGAAATGCAAACACTCTGGAGTTATAAATTGTCCTGGTTAATATTATAGTCAGGGCTCCTATTTTAGTTGTTGCCATATGAAACACAATGGTCAGAATTTTACTGTCCTGCCTGCCATAGGAATCGAAGCAGACAAGGTGTGGACCATGGAAAGATCTGTTGATCTCAGGTGGGGTTTCCTGGTTTCAAGATGAGCAAGGCCATAAACTCCCACCCACTATCCTGAATTCCAACAACCTGGAACTGGAACTTTAGATTATCATGAATTTTAATATAACAGTTGAAATTGGCCTTTAGTTTATAAATCAATAGCAACAAGTTGCATTTATACAGCATTTTAAAAAATGGGGTTGTCACAAGTTGTTTTGCAGAAGCGTTATCTAATGCCAGTGTTTGTAATTTATTTTGATCCATTAATGAGGAGCAGAAGGCACTTCCTAACGGCCCCTGAAAACTCTGGTCCACTGTTAGCTCCCCATCAGGATTAACTCCCAGAATTTTCCTGCTGGCCAGCTTAGAGAGTTGATTTCTGGTCTTTCCAGGTCATGGAGCTACAGGTTGCATAATAACAACATGCCTATTTCAGGTTCTAAATAGAAATCACCCTCAAAGATTTCTTTAACTTCCTTTGGCCAAAGCCTTCTATGTCATTTATAAATTTGTTGCTACAGGGATTTTCATTCTTCTGGAAGGTAGTTTGGGACATGGAGTTATGTCCCAATTGGGAAGTGGCTTTACTTCAAATAGTGTCATAGGATCTGTTTAAATTACAGAATAAGGGCATAAAACTGACTTATTTAAAGCACAATATTGCATTGCATAGGAACAGTTTTAACTATTGTGTTCTAACACGGAGGTGAGGTTACCAGTTGAACCAGAAAGCAAGTGGTGAATATGAAGAACATTCATCATCAATATTACTCCTGTTATTTTAAATAAAAATTGCAACAAAATCCCTTTTTTTAATTATTTCAAGGGATGTGAGCTTCGCTGGCTAGGTCAGCATTTATTCTTCATCCTTAATTACCTTTGAGAAGCAATTGGATGGGGGTTTTCTCTCGCTGCTAAGTATTGAGCTGAACAGCTAAATACAAAGACAGTATGCTGATTAAAATGTTCTTTATTGACCACCATGTGCTGGGAGAAAGATAACTGGGCAATCCAACTCCTTTCTGAAGCTTACAATGCAATTGCAAAACAGTTATCCATTTTCGAAACTTCAATTCTCCACCTACCCCTGTCATCCTAACTGGATGCTCCAATTGTATTGGTAAACATTATTTACCTTGGACAATTGCATACTACCTTTCAGCATAATTAGGAATTCGTTGGTCTATATGATCCAGAAGTTCCTACCTACTAAGCAGCCTCACTTACATAAAGCCATAAGATTCAAAAGTTACTTTCCCCCTGCAAGCCACATAAAGTGAAGTTCCCACAGTCTCGTTCTGCTTTGTTATCAATAAGAGTTAAATACTTTATGTACATTGTGAATATTTTGATTTATTTTGTGAATACATCTATTTATTGTCTAAAGTATGAGAATTTGCACTCTCCTTGACTTTCTTTGATACCATGACTGTATTCTGTGGCTTATTGTTCCCAAAGAATGTGGCCTGTCTGGTTTAACTCTCTTCCCATTATCATTCAGGCAGTTTGAATTTTGACCAAGTTACACACATTTTCATTCCTAAGCTTTGTGATTGTCAATGTAAGTAGTACCTTTGTATAAAATCAGTATAAGGCACAATGTGATCCCTATTCCAAGTTAATTTCTCCTGTGTAGTAATTTTATTAGTTTGTAAATCCCAATGTTTTCTGAATTTATCCCAGGCTTTTCTGACTTCCACTAACAGTGATGGTGAGCTGCCTTCTTGAACCGTTGCTGTCCGTGAGGTGTAGGTACACCCACAGCACTGTTAAAGAGGCAGTTCCAGGATTTTGACTCAATAACAGTGAAGAAACAGTGACATACTTCCAAGTCACGAAAGTGAATGACTTGGAGGGCAAATTCCAGCTGATGGTGTTTCCATTTATGTGGTCCCCTGTTCTTCTAGATGGTAATGGTCATAGATTTGAAAGGTGATGTCTAAAGAGCCTTGGTGAATCCACGCAGTGAATCTTTTAGACGGTACACATCTTTGTCAGTGTGGCGGGAGTGAACCTTTGTGAAAAGAATACCAATCAATTGTGCTGTTTTGTCCTGGATGGTGTCAAGCTTCTTAAATATTGTTGGATAGATACTCATACAGGCAAGGGGAAAGCATTCCATCATAATCCTGACATGTTCCTCGTAGACGGTGGACAGACTTTGGGGAATCAGTAAGTGAGTTTTTTTGCTGCAGGATTCCTAGCCTCTTACCTGCTTTGGTAGCCACAGTACTAATATGGCTGGTCCAGTTGAGTTTGTGGTCATGGCTAACACTCCCAGTGATGGTAATGCCATTGAATGTCAAGGGTAAATGGTTAGATTCTCTCTTGTGTGGTGTAAATGTAACTTGCCACTTATCAGCCCAAACCTGGACATTGTTCAGGCCTTGCTGAATTTGGATTTGGACTGTTTCAGTATCTGAGGAGCTATGAATACAGGAAATATTGGGCAACCATCTGCAAACATCCCCATTCTGAACTTACGTAGGAAGAATGGTAGGAAGGACTATTACTTACGTGGCGAAAAACTGCAGCAGGCGACGGTGCAGAGGGACCTCGGGGTCCTTGTGCATGAGTCGCAAAAACCCAGCTTGCAGGTGCAGCAGGTGGTCAGGAAGGCGAATGGGATGCTGGCCTTCATAGCGAGGGGGATTGAATATAAAAGTAGGGAGGTCTTGCTGCAGCTGTATAGGGCATTGGTGAGGCCGCAGCTGGAGTACTGTGTGCAGTTTTGGGCGCCGCACCTGCGCAAGGATATTTTGGCCCTGGAGGGAGTGCAGAGGAGGTTTACTAGGCTGATACCGGAGTTGAGGGGGTTGAGCTATGAGGAGAGGCTGAATAAACTAGGCTTGTACTCGTTAGAGTTTAGAAGAATGAGGGGAGATCTCATTGAGACGTATAAGATGATGAATGGGATGGATAGGATAGAGGTGGAGAGACTCTTCCCGCTCAAAAAAGACAGTAGGACTAGGGGGCACAGCCTCAAGATAAAGGGGAGGCGGTTTAGAACGGAGTTGAGGAGGAACTTCTTCACTCAAAGGGTGGTGAATCTCTGGAATTCTCTGCCCGTTGAAGTGGTGGAGGCTACCTCGCTAAATATTTTTAAGAAGCGGGTTGATGGGTTCTTGATAAGAGAGGGGATTAAGGGTTATGGGGAGAGGGCGGGAAAGTGGAACTGAGCCACGACAGATCAGCCATGATCTTATTGAATGGCGGGGCAGGCTCGAAGGGCTAGATGGCCTACTCCTGCTCCTATTTCTTATGTTCTTATGTTCTTATGGAAGCAGCTGAATATGGGACACTCCTTTGATGAACATCTGTAGTGATGTCCTGGAGCTAAGTTTACTGAGCTCCAACAACCACAACCATCTTCTTTTATGTTACATATGACTACAACCAGCAGAGAGCATTTCCCCTGATTCCCATTGAGTCCAGTTTTGCTAGGGCTCCTTGATGCCACATTTGGTCAAATATGGCCTTGATATCAAAGGCTATCACTCTCACTCACTAGTGTTAAAAATAATGTACTTGGGAATACAATATAGTGCTATTAATTTTGGAAACTATCAAATGCGTCAGACAAATTCTGTCATGGTGATATTTTGCAAATTATAAATCCCCTCCTCCTTTATAATGGAGACTAATGCCAGAGCAACATCATAGATTTATATTACATACCAGCAACTCTCTTCCACTTCTAAAAGACGTATGCTCAGGGGATAAATTTAATCTAATTTTTAACCTATGTAATATGTGTTATTCTCATTGACTTGATATTAAACTACATCTCTGTATCCACCACTAAGTTAAACATCCATATGCTCCCCTTTCTCCTGGCAAAGTGTGTTCCTTGTTCAACCATCTTCTCCTCTCCAAGGTGCTTCAATGTAATATGAAAAAATAGGAGCTCAAAGATGATAATGTCTGGGTTACTCCTACTGCCAAGTGTTAGCTATTACAGATACAGTTTAAATTTATTTATTATTACCACAAGCAGGCTTATATTAATACTGCAAAGAAGTTACTGTGAAAATCCCATAGTCGCCACACTCCGGTGCCTGTTCAGGTACACTAAGGGAGAATTTAGCATAGCCAATGCATGTAACTAATATGCCTTTTGGACTGTAGGTGCCCTACATCCAGAGGGCATCTCAATCCACTGAATGGACTATACAGTGGCCTTAGGCAAGGCTAGGGGTCTGCTCCCTAATCAACACCTCGTGGTGTTTAGATGTGGTTCCTGCTTCCTGGACCTGGAATACCTGATACTAAAAAGCCATCCCTACTAACTTCCACAGGAGTTAACCTCCATTATTCTGACGGCAATTTACATCCCACCATGCTGGATGAAATTTACACCACCACAAATAACTTTGAGATGAATCATCCTGAGGCCCTGTTCATCATGACCGGGGACTTCAATTAGGCCAAGCTTAAGGGTGTAACACCAAATTACCACCAACACGTCTCCTGTTCCATCAGAGTCCCAAACATCCTAAACTACTGTTACACAAATATCAAACATGCCCACTACTCTATCACCCGTCAATTGCTCTATTGCTGTATTGGCCAATCAGGCCACAAGGCTGGGCTCCTGCCCCCAGCTTACAAGAAAAAAACTAAAGCAGGAGAATCCATCAAAGAAAGTCATACAATGTTGGTCTGAGGAATTGGATGATCTCCTACAGGACTGCTTAGAATCAATGGACTGGTCAGTATTGAAAAACTCTGCAACCAGCTTGAATGAGTATACCACTACAGTAACTGATTTCATTAGTAAATGTGTAGAAGGCTGTGTGGCAGAGAAGCAAATCCATGTTTTTCCCAACCAGAAATCATAGATTAACAGGGATATCCACTGCTTGCTGAAGTCTAGGTTTGAGAAGTTCAAGTCAGGCGACCCTGATCCACACAACAAAGTCAGATAAGTTCTAAGAAGATCCATCAGAAATATCAAAAGACAGTAACGGAACGAGCTAGAGTCCCAGGCTAGCCACACGTACCCCACCACTTAGATAACAAAGATACCTATGTCAGACTCCTATTTATTGATCACAGCTCAGCATTCAACACCATTATTCTGAAGAAACTCATCTCCAAACTCCATGGCCTGGGCCTTGGTCCCTCCTTCTGCAACTGGATCCTGAACTTCCTAACCCACAAACCATAATCAATAAGAATAGGCAATACACCTCCTCCACGATCATCCTCAATACCGGTGCCCCACAAGGCTGTATTCTCAGCCTCCTACTGTACTGCTTATACACCTATGACTATGTGGCCAAATTCCCCTCCAATTCGATTTTCAAGTTTGCTGATGACAGCACCGTAGTGGATCAGATCTCAAACAATAACAAGGCAGAGTACAGGAATGAGATCAAGAATCCGGTGAACTGGCATGGCGACAATAATCTCTCTCTCAATGTAAACAAAATGAAGGAGATAGAACGTGCCCCTGTCTACTTCAATGGGGACAAAGTAGAAATGTTTTTAGGTGTCCAGATCACCAACAATATGTCCTGGTCCCCCCATGCCGACACTAAAGTTAAGAAAGCCCACCAATGCCTCTACTTTCTCAGAAGACTAAGGAAATATAACATATCAGCTACAACTCTCACCAACTTTTACAGATGCACCATAGAAAGCATTCTTTCTGGTTGTATCACAGCTTGGTATGGTTCCTGGTCTGCCCAAGACTGCAAGAAACTACAAAAGGTTATGAATGTAGCCCAATATATCACACAAAATAGCCTCACATCTATTGATTCTCACTGCCTCAGCAAAACAGCCAGCATAATTAAGGACCTGACACACCCCAGATGTACTCTCTTCCATCTTCTTCTTTTGGAAACAGGATACAAAAGTCTGAGATCACATACGAACTGACTCAAGAACAGCTTCTTCCCTGCTGCTGTCAGACCTTTGAATGGACCTATCTCACACTAAGTTGATCTTTTTCTACATCCAGCTGTGACTGTAACACTACATCCTGCACTCTGTCTTTTCCTTCCCTATGAACGGTCTGCTTTGTCTGTATAGCATGTAAAAAACAATATTTTTCACTATATACTAATACATATGACAATAATAAATCAAATGAAAACCATTAAGTTTGTCAGTGATTAGTGATATACACTTCATTGCAAGGAGTCTAGTAAATGAGGCAAGGACAATTCTTTGCATTTGAAATTGTCCTCAGCCAAGTGTTGCAGGCTGGCACATTCTAAGGTGTAGAACTGAGGGATGCACTAAAGCTTGGAGCAGCCGCTGCCAAGGTGCAAAGGGGAAAGACCATTGTATAAGGCCCTTCAGCCAAGGTACACTGAAGGGCTTGATAACCAAATAAAACCCCTGGGATTGTGTGCTTTATAACTAATCATATGTAACTGTATTGAAGTACCACAGAGTGCAACATGACGGATTTTTTTAAATTTCAAAAATATTCTTTATTCATAAATTCACTGAAATAAACCATTACAGAAACGACATTTCCAATCATTACAGGCAGTGCAAAACAGCCATATTTACAATTTGCTTAACTCCAATATTTTATAATGCTCAGTTTCACGACATTACATTCATTATAGTTCAACTCTTCAACAAACTATATATATTTGTCACATTTCACTGTGTACTGTTTTTACAGAGTTGTACACAGTTTTGCAGTCTGACGGTTTTTTACAGTTACTGGCCACTTGGTCTGCCTTGATTGAAAGGCTCAAAACAGTGGCCTTTTGCCATTGTGCCTTTGTGGCAGCTGCCCCAAGCTTGAGAGCATCCTCCAGCATGTAGTCCTGGAACTTGGAATGTGCCAGTCTGCAACATTCAGTTGTGGGCAAATCTTTGCACTGGAAGATCAGCAAGTTTTGAGCAGACCAAAGAGCGTCTTTCATTGAGTTGTTGATCCTCTGTGGCAGTTGATATTTGTCTAGTTGTGCAACCCTGGAAACAGCCCGTAGAGCACAGAGTCCTACGTCACCCAGCTGCTCGGGACGAACCTCGACAAACACCATTGCATCTCACTCCAGACCTTCTTTGCAAAGGCACGTTCCACAAGGAAGTGTATAATCATTTCATCGCTCCTGCAGCCACTTCAAGTGCAGCATGCAGTGATGTTGAAACCTCGGGTGTGCAGGAAGGATCGGATAGGAAATGCCTTTCTCACCACCAGCCAAGCCGAGTCTTGGTACTTGTGTGAAAGTTCTAGTGATGAGGTGTTCTGCCAGATGACACTGACAATCGGCTCAGGGAACCATCCAACAGGATCCTCCATCTCTTTTTCCCTCAGAGCCATGAGGACATTACACACTGACCACTGCTTAATCGCTATGCGGTCAAAGGTGTGTTTCTGGAAGAATTTCTCCATGAAGGACAGGTACTGCAGTACGGTCCAACTACCTGGAGCATTTCACGGCAGTGCGGCCAGACCCATCCTCTGCAACACTTGGGACAGATGAAACCGTAAAAAGTAGTAGCATTGGTGTTAGCCTACCAAGGATCTACACACAGTTTGATGCAGCCGCACACAAAGGTGGCCATCAGGATGAAAGTGGCAGGGGGAACATTTTTTGGCTCCATTCTCCAGAGAGTTTTGCATATTTCCCTCTAGACACAATCCATCTTAGATCTCCAGGTGAATTTGAAGATGGCCTGGGTGACTACAGCTGTGCAGCAGCTGGGAATTGGTCAAGCCTGCTGTATCTATTTTAAAAGAATAATACTCTCTGTAATGACAATTTTGAAATGTATGTAATGATCTCATTCTGAACTGAAGCACCTCAGAGTGCACTTTGATGACTGTTGAAAATGTGAGTATCATTGCACTTTACTGCTGTAACAATTTGAAATGTTTTACAATGTGCCTTTAGATTTTACATTTAAATAAAGTATATTTTTGCAAAACACAAAATGGGATAAAATCAATATAAAATGAAGGTGCGGTATTATTAAAATGTATTCAAATAAATTTAGTTTTTACCAGCACATTACAAGGCCAACAAGAGAAAAGCAGCACTGGAGTTAGTTTTAGAAATTGAAACTATGTAGGTAGGAGGGTGATTTAACGAGGGAGCATTCTGATGGGTATGATCATAATTCCGTTTTATTCACTGCAGCTATGTAAAATAACAAACAGAAAAAAATTGCATTTGAGGGAAAGACCAATTTTATGAAGCTGAGATTAAATCAGTGTCATAGCAATGGGATCTATTCAAAGAGGAGACAGAGAGGGTTCAAAATTAATACTTCTCCAGAAAGAAAAGAGTGGGATTTATAAATCTTAACTTGCCCTGTATGCCAAAGAGTAGTCATGATGTGGGTATGCCGGCGTTGGACTGGCGTAAACACAGTAAAAAGTCTGACAACACCAGGTTTTAGTCCAACCTATTTATTTGATAATATACTCACAAGCTTTCAAGGGGACTGCCTCTTCGTCAGGTGAATGGAGAGTTCTGGCCTCAGACAGAGCATATAAAGCACAGACAGTTTAGAGATTACTGATTAGAATGCGAATCCTTACACCTAACCTGCTGTTCAAGACCTGAAGTGGCTGATAATGTGAGTGGAAGGAGCACTGATCACAGTTTAAAGAGACAATACACATCTCTTTAAACTGTGATCAGTGCTCCTTCCACTCACATTATCAGCCACTTCAGGTCTTGAACAGCAGGTTAGGTGTAAAGATTCGCATTCTAATCAGTAATCTCTAAACTGTCTGTGCTTTATATGCTCTGTTTGAGGCCAGAACTCTCCATTCACCTGACGAAGAGGCAGTCCCCTCGAAAGCTTGTGAGTATGTTATCAAATAAATAGGTTGGACTAAAACCTGGTGTTGTCAGACTTTTACTGTGCCAAAGAGTATACAGAGTAGGATAAGCAAAGAGGGGAGCTTACGTCAGATATTGAAAGTTCAATACTGCCAAGAGCTGGGGGAACAATAGAATGTGCATTGGTGAAATTGAAAAAGAAAATTGGAAAAACAGACGGAGCACGAAAGAAGGGAAAAGGCAAATTACTGCAGGTGCTGGAATCTGAAATAAAAATAGAAAATGCTGGAAAATCTCAACAGGTCTGACAGCGTCTGTGGAGACAGAATAGAGCCAATAGGGAGAATAGAGTTAAAGCATGAAAGAATATTGGTGTGTAAACACAAGGAAAAATCACAGATGCGGCAGAGAATTGGTAAATGAAATTCAGTCTGGAAAAGTGTGAGGTAATGCATTTGGGGACAGCAAACAAAGAGAATATCTAAGGAAAAAGTAAGATTGATTAGAAACCCAAAAAAATCGTTTTAGGTGAAAGCAGAAGACGTGGGCATGATTCTTTATGAATACTTGGCCTCTATCATTACAAGAAAAGGAGATTGATGCAGATGTTGTTGTTAAGGAAGCAAAGTGCTAAATATTGGATATCATATAAATTGTGAGAAAACACGTTAAGGATCTAACATGTGTGCAAGTGGATAAATCATGGGCATGGTGGCACAGTTAGGCACATGTGAGGTTAGCACTGCTGCCTCACAGCGCCAGGGACTCAGGTTCAATTCCGATCTCGGATCATTGTCTATGTGGAATTTGCACGTTCTCCCCGTGTCTACTTGGATTTCCTTCAGGTGCTCCAGTTTCCTCCCACTCCAAAGATGTGTGGGTTAGGTTGATTTACCATGCTAAATTGACCCCAGTCTCAGGGGATTAGCAGGGTAAATATGTGGGGTTACGGGGATATGGCCTGAGTGGGATAGTGGTCAGTGCAGACTCGATGGGCCGAATGGCCTCCTTCTAAACTGTAGCGATTCTATTATTCTACCTGACATGGCTGAAATGTATCCTCATCTGTAAAGCAAAGCTAAAGACAAGATGTAATGGACAGTCTTAACCTGAATGCAATCCACACTAACTATACTTGTCCATGCTTGGGATAGCCTCAGAGCTGACTATTTCACTGTTCTCCTCGACAACTTCCCACTCTCCATGTTCATTTTAAGACTCAATTCCTTTCACACAGGTATTGATTTTTCCTTTATTTCAAAGGGATGAGCTCCTGAACAAGCGTTCCCGACACCCTGGAAACACACAACAGGTAAGAGAGAGATCCATATAGAGTTATTACAAAATAGGAAGCTATTCAGCCAATCCGGTTGATGCCAGCTTTCTGTCGAGCAATCCAATTGGTCTCATTTCCTTGCTTTATCCTCATAGCCCTGCAAGTTTATTTTACTCAAGTGCCAATCCAATTGAAATCATTCATTATCTCCACTTTTACCAGTCTCATGGGTAGTGAGTTTCAGGTTTTTAACCACTCACTGCAAAACAAGAGTTTCCTCACATCCCTGTGTCTCTTGCCCAAAATTTTAAACTTCTCTCCCCTAGTCCTTCAACATTGACTTATGAAACAGCCTTTACTGTTATCCCTATTTAAGTCTGCCATAATCTTGTACCCCTCTTTCAAATCCCCCCTCAATCTCTTTTGCATCAACTATTTGAATCTCACTGTGTGACTAAAATCATTCTTCCTGGAACCATTCTGGTAAATGTTTGCAGAACGATCTCAAGAATTCCCACATCTTTCTAAAGTGTGATGCCCAGAACTGGTTCCAATACTTAAGAACAAAGAACAAAGAACAAAGAAAATTACTGTACAGGAATAGGTCCTTCAGCCCTCCAAGCCTGCACCCACTATGCTGCCCAACTAAACTAAAACCTTTTACCCTTCTATTCCCATCCTATTCATGTATTTGTCAAGGCTCCGAAAGTCACTACTGCTTCTGCTTCCACTACTTCCCCTGGCAACAGGTTCCAGGCACCCATCACCCTCTGTGTAAAAAACTTGCCTTGTGCATTTCCTTTAAACATTGCCCCTCACATCTTAAACCTATGCCCCCAAGTAATTGGCTCTTTCACCCTGGGAAAAAGCTTCTGACTATCCACTCTGTCCATGCCCCTCATAATCTTGTAGATTTCTATCAGGTCGCCCCCTCAACCTCCGTCACTCCAGTGAGAACAGAAAGTTGTGGTCTAATCAGACCTATAGGGAAGCTGAGCTGCTGCTTTTTTGTGCTCAATGCCTTTCCTTTTGAATTCCGATATCCCATATTTTCAGCTAACTACTCTCTCATTATACCCTCCTACGCTTGAAGATTTATGCAGATGAACCCCAGGTCCCTCTGCCTGTGTACACTCTTTAGAACTGTGCAACATTCCTAACTCTTTTGCCAAAATGCATCACCTCACTTTTCTCGTATTAAATTCCACCTGGCCCTTTTACGCCCATCCTGCTAGGCTGCCTGTCACGCTGCACTCAGTTGGCACTATCTTCACTCTTAGTCACATCTCCAGGTTTGGTATCACCAGCACGTACTGAAATGTTTCTCTGTAATCCAATATACAAGTCTGAGGGTAAAATTCTATGTTGTCCCCTCAGCACTTTTCTGGACAGCGCAACATTCACTAGCAGCAGGATCCTCTGGTTGCGCTGCTGTCAATGGTTATTCCCACTGACTGCACCCCGTGCCGCTGGGAAACCTGTGGCAGGCGGTACATCACCAGCAGGAGCAGAGAATCCCTCTGGAGTGAACGGCTTGAGAATTCCAGCCTAATTCTTCGACTGCTATTCTCTGCTTTTAAGCTAGTTATTTTTATCCAAGCTGACACTAACCCTCCTAGTCCTTGAACCTCAGTGTCATTATCGAGCCTTTCTATATGGCAAAAGGCTTTCCTTAAAAATCAATATGGATAGCAGCCCTTGCTTTCCCTGCCTCTGTTACTTCACCAGAAACATCAATTCAGTTTTTTTCAAGCACAATCACTCTTTTATAAATCCATGCTGGTTCTCTTGAATTAATTTAAACCTCTGCACGCGACTGTTGACTTTTTTTTTCCCTGTTTATTTCTCTAAAATCTTAACCACCACAGAATTTAACACTGAAGTTAAAGTTAAACTGATCTGTCGTTGCTAGAACGTATTTACAATCTTTTTGAATAAGGATGACAGATTTGCCACTCTCCAATCCTCTAGCACTCTTCTATATCTAAGGAAGATTAAAGATTATGATGAGCCCTTCTTTTATTTCCACTCCCACTTCCTTTAACAACCTAGGATGCGAGCCATCAGACCAGCTAACCTAACCGCTCAATGCATAATGTTATATCTAGTAAAAGCATGTCATATTTATAACTTTAAATATGGCCTCTGTTCATACAGAAATTTCTGGAACTGTCCTTATTTTTAAAAAAGGGAGAGAGGACTGGCAAATGCAGAACACTCTCCTACTTTTAATAGAAAGAATCTGGAGGGTACATCAGCAGCAACACCCCTGTGTGTTTTCAGTGTGGCAGACCTGGGCTTGTTAAAGAGAATTACTTGCATTAGCAGGCTCATCCAACAGGGGGCTCAGCAGTCAAACCAGTAGCTGTGGCCCAAAAAGTGGTCAGTGTGTGTTCAAATATTGTAGCCACCAGTCTTGAAATCGGAAAGGATTTTCTGTTTAAAAGGAAAATTACACTTTTTTGAAAAAAGAAATGTCACTTTCTCAAGGGTACTGGCTGTCTTTTAACCCTAATTATAGCAAATGTTGCGGATGTCACACCGGAAAGCAGAGCTAATACCACTGTGTTGCTAAAAAGCATTGACTGGCTGATGCTTAAAGGTTTCATGACTTAAAATTTACCTGCAGAGCAAATTGATCACCCAGTGGTCAGTGGTGATGGTCAGGGTAGTACTAAATGTACCAATGCCTAGGGCTGAGCTATTGCTGGGCAATGATTTACTTGGATGCCAAGTCTTGTTTCCAGAAGGCATGGTGCTGTTCACAATGATTGGGAAGTTCGGAGAAGTAAGATTGTGTTTCACTGCAGGGGGACGAAGAAATCCTGGAAATCCTATAGTTGATCTTAGAACCAGTAAGAACAAAAGAATCGTAGAATCATAGAATCGCTATAGTACAGAAAGAGGCCATTTGGCCCATCGAGTCTGTACTGACCACAATCTCACCCAGGCCCTAGTCCTGTAACCCCACACATTTCCCCTGGATTTCCAGAAGGCATATGACAAGGCACTGCACCACAGACTGCAACATAAGATAAAGGTGCACGGTGTTACGGGTAATGTATTAGCATGGATAGAGGATTGATTAACTAACAGAAAGCAAAGAGTGGGGGTCAGTGGGTGTTTTCCTGGTTGGCAATCAGTGACTATTGGAATGCCTCAGGCATCAGTATTGGGACTGCAATTGTTTACGATTTACATTGATGATTTGGAGTTGGGGACCAAATGTAGTGTGTCAAAATTCACAGATGACACTAAGATGAATGGCAGAGAAAAGTGTGCAGCTGATGCTGAAAGTCTGCAAGGAGATATAGATAGTCTAAGTGAGTGGGCAAGGGTCTGGTAGATGGAGTACAATGTTGGTAAATGTGAGGTCATCCATTTTGGTAGAAATAATTACAATATGGACTATTATTTAGATGGTAAAAAATTGCAGCATGCTGCTGTACAGAGGGGCATAGGTGTCCTGGGTGTGCAAGAATCACAAGAATTGGTTTTCCAGGTACAACAGGTAATTAAGAAGGCAAATGGAATTTTGCCCTTCATTGCTAGAGGGATGGAGTTTAAAAAACAGCGAGGTTATGTTGCAGCTGTATAAGGTGTTGGTGAGACCACACCTGGAGTATTGTGTACGGTTTAATAGAATCATAGAAACCCTACAGTACAAAGAGAGGCCATTCAGCCCATCAAGTCTGCACCAACCACAATCCCACCCAGGCCCTATCCCTGTACCCCGACATATTTTACCCATTAATCTACACATCTCAGAACACCAAGGGGCAATTTAAACATGACCAATCAACCTAACCTGCACATCTTTGGACTGTAGGAGGAAACCGGAGCACCTGGAGAAAACCCACACAGACACGAGGAGAATGTGCAAACTCCAACAGACAGTGACCCAAGCCAGGAATCAAACCCAGGACCCTGGAGCTGTGAAGCAGCAGTGCTACCCACTGTGCCACCGTGCCAACCATTTAGTCTGCTTCCTTGAGAAAGGATATACCGGCACTGGAGGGAGTGAAGAGGAGATTCGCTAGGTTGATTCTGGAGTTGAGAGGGTTGGCTTGTGAGAAGAGACTGAGTAGACTGGGGCTATACTCATTGGAATTCAGAAGAATGAGGGGAGATCTTATAGAAACATATAAGATTATGAAGGGAATACATAAGACAGAAGCACAGAAGTTGTTTCCACTGACAGGTGAAACTAAAACCAGGGAGCATGGCATCAAAATAAGGGGAAGCAGATTTAGGACTGAGTTGGGAAGGAACTTCTTCACACTAACAGTTGTGAATCTGTGGAATTCCCTTTCCAGTGAAGCAGTTGAGGCTACCTAACTGAATGTTTTTAAGGCAAGGATAGATAAGTTTTTGAACAGTAACGGAATTAAGGGTTACGGTGAGCGAGTAGGTAAATCACGAAAAGATCAGCCATGACCTTATTGAATGGCAGAGCAGGCTCAAGGGGCCAGGTGGCCTACTCTTGCTCCTAGTTCTTATGTTCTTATGTACTAAACCCCCTGACGTTAGGGTCAATTAAGCATGGACATTTAACTCAACATGCACATCTTTGGGCTGCGGGAGAAAACCTGGAGGAAACCCACACAGACACGGGAAGATAGTGCAAACTCCACATAGGAGGCCAGAATTGAACTGGGGTCCCTGGTGCTGTGAGGCAGCAGTGCTAACCACTGTGTGAGCAAAATATACAGGGGCTATGCTAGAGTGTATAGAATTTAAAGCAACCCACTTTACAGAGGCAAGAGTAGGCCCTGTAAAGTTTAAGAAGGCCAAAATAGAGCTTGTGTGGAGCAAAGTTATGGTGATAAAAGCAGCCAAAGTAGAAGAAAATGCACCTGAGGTGTGGTTAGCAGAAACCTTCATCCAGGATTTAAATAGGGACACAGGAAAGTCCAAATCTGGAATGTCGAATGCAAAGGAGATGCCATGCCTAGTCAAAGTGTCACAAGGGAGTGCTGCAGAAGCTGGACTGTCACCTGAGGGCAGTAGGGCCCCAGAGGGAATGGGATAGGCTGATAAAAATCCATTCCTGAAGCGAAGGAAAAAGGGAAGATCATACACTCTAAGACAAACGGCACTTGGGAAAACCAGAAGGGAAAGTTGCCCATTAAACTGTGGCATAGTGACACAATGGTTAGCATTGCTGCCTCGCAGCCCCAGGGGTCTGGGTTCAATTCCAGCCTTGGGGGATCGTTTGCATGTTTTCCCTGTGTCTGCATGGCGTTCCTCCAGGTGCTCTGGTTTCCTCCCACAGTCAGAGATATGTGGGTTAGGTGGATTTGAACATGCTAAATTGCATGGGGGGGTTAGCAGGGTAAATACATGGGCTTACAGAGATAGGACGTGTGTGGGATTGTTGTCGGTGCAGGCTCAATGAATTCCTTCTGCACTGTGGGGTTCTATGATTCTATTTTATGAAAAGATCAAATGGTCAAGTTCAAATTTCAAATCTTGCTAAAACTCAACAAATCAGCTTCAAAACCCATTGAACACATGATGCAGCCTTTTTGTGGAATTCATACTTACTATTGCTTTGGTATTTATCCAAAATACAAGAATGAATGAATTGGATGAATGAACCAAAGGGATGGCTGCTGAATTTGCTAATGATGCAAAAATGAGTAAGGAAGTAAGTTATGACGTAGCATAAGGAGGCTTCGAAGGGATATAACTAAATGAAATGAATTAGCTAAGATCTAGCGAATGGTTATAATGTGAAAAATGTGAAATTGCCCATTTTACCAGGAAGAATAAAGAAAGCAGCAAAATATATAAATAGTGAGAGATTGCAGAACTCTGAAGTGCAGAGGGGTCTGGGTGTTCTGGTCTATAAATGGCAGAAGGTTAGTATGTAGGCACGACAAGAAATCAGGACCCTGGGGGGGCCTGGGTGGCTGGGGGTGTCCTGCATGGGGCTTGACTGGGCCTTTAAAATAGCTACACTGAATTTAGAAGTGTTTTTATTTTTCCCTTCTAACTCTTTCAGAATAACTATGGGTCTAAAACTGGCAGAACCATCCAAAGTTAATCATTTTTATCACTTTATTGGATGCAAATACAATAATTACATTTAAGAGTCATCTTACTGGATACACGAATAGGAGGAAATAGGATACAGACTGCATAGAGGCAACAGTTTAGAAAGGCATGGTGCATTGGCACAGGCTTGGTTGACCAAAAGGCCAGTTGCATTATTCTTTGTTTTTTGTTCCCAGCTCAGCACAATTGTCCAGGGAAAGTTAGCACACCTGATAAACTCTTGTGTGGGAACTTCCAAAAGGGATTCCCCAGCGCATTTTTGATTTAATCCTCAATTCGATGCTGGGGAGCATTGCAGGATGTTACAGCCCAATATAACCTTCTTTTTTTCTTTCACCATATTCTCTATCTTCCTCCAAGGTTTCATACCGTTCACCCTTGTTGCACCTTGCTTGCACCTGAAACATTTTCTCCTTAAAGGTTACACTTTCTGTTGCAGTTTTCCTGTCAATCCTTGGTTCCATTTTACCTTGGATAGATTTCCTCCCATCCAACTGAAGTTAGCCTTCTGCCAATTTAGAAATTCCACTTGATATTGTTCCTTGTTCTTCTCCATTGCTAATCTAAATCTTATGGTATAATTTTCACTCTTACTCCAGCATCGTCCCACAGACACCTGGTCCACTGCCACACCTCATCGTCCATCGCACATCCAGCAATGCTTTATGTCTAGTTGGACTGAAAATATAGTGATCAAGAAAGTTCTCCACAAAACAGTTGAGAAATTAATACCCCTGAGATGGGGAGAGATTCCAGCATTGACTTGGGGTGAGAGGGATGAGGGATGCTGCTGTTGACCAAGGAGATGGGGAAAAGCTGGTGTTGGTAGGAATTGGGGTACATGAGGTGAGCAATGCCAGCATTGTTGCTCAGGGGAGGGTGGTGAGGGATGTGGCATTGATCAGGGGATGGGGATGGAGGAAGAAAATCCAGTGCTGATCATGGTGGGGAGGGGGGTGGAGAGGAGCTCCTGGTGGGATAGGGGGGAGATTATTTCTTGGTCTGATCGGGGCACTCTTTAAAAAATGATCTCCTGATCTCAGCACAGTTGGCTTTACTGGTGTGCCCCTCAAAGTGAGCTGCATGGATAAAATACTTATGCCAAACTCATTTGGGTCAATGGCTTGTGTGAACATTAACCAGCCACCCCAGAAAGGACGTCCATGATTCTATGAGTATCCCAAATTACTGTAGAAACTACACTGTTCCGTCCAAGTGGAACAGTTTTTATGGAGGTAGGAATTACCAGCTGAACAGACACAAATGTAAGTCTGTTAATACAACATGGGATGTAAGCTGCAACCCATCAGTCTAATAATGGAGATAAGGGGCAGATGTTTGGATGGGATGACATTGTACTAGGCATGCTTTTGATCTGGAATATCAGATGATCATTCTTTATGTTAACCACAGAAACTTTGTAACTTGACTTAAATGTCTTAATGCTTTTAGGAGGCAATTTTGATATAAAAGCAACAGGCAGTGGGTCTGGAACCAAAAGAGAAAATGGTGGAAAATCTCAACAGATCTGGCAGCATCTGTAAGGGGACAAAAGAACTGATGTTTCGAGTCCCGATGTCCCTTTGTCAAAGCTAAAAGGCATAGAAAGTGCAAAATATTCATACTGTAAGGTGAGGAAATGAAAGATGAGTCACAGCCACAAAAACCAAGGGGAAGGCTGCAAATGGCAATCGATAGAGTGAACAGAAGGTGTGATTGGCCAAACGGCAGAGAAGCTGAAATTAGAGGGTAAGCTGCGACAGATGAAGATGTGGGGGGAGGTGGAAGTTGGTGGGAGAGAGGTAAAGTTGGGAAAAGGGGGGAAAGGGGAAGCAAAGGGGGAGAAAAGGTAAGAAAGGGGGCATAAAATAAGGGAAAAGAGTGGGGGAGGGAGGAAAAAGAAAAATAAAGAGAGTCAATAAAGAAAAGTCTGGAAGTTCTGGTTGGTACAAAGTCACCATCAAACATTAGATTTTTAATTCATTATTCTACAGTTCAATATCATAGGTTTTGCATCCACTTCATTCACAAAATGCACATTTATCCCAATAAAGCAATATTTTATTGAGAAAACATATTGTATTTGAATGATTCTTAAAAAGCTAACCAAACCCTAATTAGCAATGATATGCATGAACTGTGTGGAGTTCGATGTGGTGAAAGATTGCTGGAAAGTTATGAAAAATTGATTACTTTTTTTTGCTATCAAATTAGTCCAGCTAATTTTAGTTATTGATCCAATAACAACAATGGTTTGTATTTGTCTACTGCTTTTGCTGTAGGAAAAATATCTCAAAGCAATTTACAGTGACAAAGGAGGATATTAAGGATGCAATAACTAAGCATTTGGAAAGCAGTGACAGGATCAGGCTGAGTCAGCATGGATTCACTAAAGGGAAATCATGCTTAACAAATCTTCTGAATTTTTTTGAGGATGTGACCAGAGGAGTGGACAAGGATGAACCTTGAAAAAGTTTTTGACAAGGTCCTACAAGAGATTAGCGACCAAAATTAAAGCTCATGGATTTGGGGGTAATTTATTGACATGAATGGAGAACTGCTTGGCAGACAGGAAACAGAGATGGGAATAAATTGGTCCTTTTCAGAGTGACAGGCAGTTGACTAGTGAGGTACGACAGGGTTCAGTGCTGGGACACCAGCTATTCGTTATGTTCAATCGTAATTTGGATAAAGGAATTGAATACAATATCTCCAAATTTGCAGATGATACTAAGCTGGATGTGTGCTATGAGGAGGATGGAAATCACAGGATGTCCAAATCAGCCTGTGATTTGGACAGGCTGACTGAGTGGGAAAATGTTTGGCAAATGCAATATATTGTGGATAAATGTGAGGTTTTCCACGTTAGTGCTAAAAACAGGAAGAAAGATTACCTGAATGGTAGCAGTTTAGGAAAAGAGGAAGTGCAACATGACCTGAGTGTCATGGTGGAATTGTCGCTGAAGGTTGGCATGCAGGTACAGCAGGTGATGAGGAAAACCAATGGGACGCCAGCCTTCATAGCAAGAGGATTTGAGGATAAGAGTGTAGATGTCTTGCTGCAGTTCTACAGGGCCTTGGTGAGGCCACATATTGAGTATTGCATGCAGTTTTGGTCTCCTAGAGTGAGGAAGGACATTCTTGCTACTGAGCAAGTCTAGCAAAGGTTCACCAGACTGATTTCTGGAATGGTAGGGCTGAGATATAAAGAGAGAGTGGATCAACTGGCTTTGTCCTCACTAGAATTTAGAAGATGAGAGGGGATCTTGCAGAAACATATAAAATCCTGATGGGACTGGACAAACTAGATGTGGGAAGAATGTTCCCAATGTTGGCAAAGTCCAGATCTCAGGGTTACAGTCTAAGAATAAGGAGTAAGCTATTCAGGACCGAGATGAGGAAGAATTGCTTTCCCTAGAGAGTTGTGAACCTGTGGAATTCTCTACCATAGAAAGTTGTTGCGGCAAGTTTGTTAGATATGTTCAAGAGGGAGCTGGATGTGACCCTTATGGCTAAAGGGATCCAGAGGTATGGAGAGAAAGCGGGAGTGGGATACTGAAAAAGCATGATCAGCCATGATCTTATTGAATGGTGATTCCAGCTCGAAGGGCCGAATGGCCTAATCTTGCACCTGTTTTCCATGTTTCTATATTAAGACAGATAACAAAAAGCTGGGTTTAAAATTCCTTTTAATAAGAGAAGGAGGTTAAGGGATGTGGTAGCTTTATGTAGCACTTTACAAACAGGAAATATGGCAAGGATTCACAATCACACAAACACAAGAGGCTCAATCATATCATTCTCTCTACACAAGACAAAAAATGATCAGGATTCAAATTGCTAGGGAGTCAAAATCACTGGCTCAGGCAGGGCAGCTGTACAAAATATCACTTGTTCTAAATGCACCAGTACAGATAAGGTTTATTTTTCATGGCCAATAAAATAACTGTTATTGTAATATATTGCCCTTGGAGCTAACAACAAGAATATAAGATCATAGGAATAGCAACATTCAATGCCTTGAGGCTGCTTTCCCTTTCAACAAGACCTTGGCTGATCTGATTGTGTCCTTAACTCCAATTTCTTGTCAGCCCCTGTGAGGAATCCATAACTCCAAAGATTCTTTTGGATTTTGAAAAAAACATGCTTCTGATGTTTTTTTAAAGGCTATAATTTCACTTTAGTCTGTGAGCAAGTTGTTTACTTTTAAGAAATTATATGGCTTCAGCTAGATGACCAGCAAGACCCTGATTTAGTAAGAGGTATTTTGTTTACTCAATGCGCGTATGTGTGTAGCAAAATATGAAAGAAGATTGCTTCTTTCTCTCTCTCCATATTGCGTGAAGTCCAGAGTATGTTTTCACCTTCAGCCAGAATCTTCTCATCTCAGGATAACTCATCTGTATTGAAAGTCAGCAAAGCTACCACAAGTGAGTTAAAAGGACATTGTTTCATCAAAGATCAATTCAAAAGGATTTCCTGGTAACTACTGTGAGCACTGTCAGATCAATTGTGTCAAACTTCCACTGTTGTCTGTAGAAAAGAATTCCAAAGACTAACAATTCCCTGAGAGAAGAAATTCCTACTTCCTCCTTCTTTTCATCTTTAATGGGAGATTCCTTATCATAGAATCATAAAATCCCTATAGTGCAGAAGGAGGCCATTTGACCCATCGAGATACACTGACAGTAGTGCCATCCAGGCCCTATCCCACAATCTCATGTATTTACCCTGACACTAAGGGGCAATTTAGCATAGCCAATCAACCTAACCTGCACATCTTTGGAGTGTGGGAAGAAACTGGAGCACCCGGAGTAAACCCAGGCACAGGGAGAACACGCAAAACTCCGCATAGGTGGTGACCCGAAACTGAATTGAACCCAGGTCCCTTGCGCTGTGAGGCAGCAGTGCTAACCACTGTCCTCCATGCCACACTTTAAACAATTCTAAATTGTCCCACATGGGGAAAGGTCATTCAGCTTCACCCTATCATGTCACCTCAGAATCTTATATGTTTGAGTATGATCACCTCTCATTCTTCTAAACCTTAATGGGACAGGACTAACCTGCTCAAAGTTTCCTTACATGATAACCCTGGCACCCAGCAATCAGCTTAGCAAGCCTCTGAACTGTTTCCAATGAAAGTATATCCTTTCTTAAGTAAGGAGATTCCTTAAGTAAGGAGATTAAGTCGGTATTCTCTATTCCAGGTAAGATATCGTCAATGTCCTGTATAGTTGTTACAACTTTCCTGCTTTTATATTCTGTTGCCCTTACAATAAAGGCCAATATTCCATTTGTCTTCCTAATCATTTGCTGTACCTCCATTTTACCTTTTTATGATTCAGGTACGGGGACACCCAAAACACTCTGTACTTCAGAATTGTGCAGTCTCTCTCTATTTAAATAATATTTTGCTTTTCTATTCTTCCTGCCAAGATGGACAACTTCACATTTTCCCACATTATACTCCACCCACCATTTTTTTGCTCATTCATTTGATTTATCTTCTTCTGCATGGATCTTCTTCATAACTTGCTTTCCTACCTATCTGTGTCATTTGCAAATTTGTCTACACTGCAGTCAGTCCCTTTACCCAACTTCTTAATATAGAATGTAAACAGTTGAAGCTCCGTCATTGATTCCTGCGTCACTCTGCTCACTACAGTGTGCCAACTTGAAAATTATCTTTTATCTCTGTTTTCTATTAGCTAGCCAATTCTCTATCCGTGCTAAAATATCACTCCTAACACCATGAGTTCTTAGCTTGTGCAATAATAGCGTGGGGTCAATTCTCCAGTCTCACTCGTTGAGAATCGTTGCAGGCAGGACAGAAAATTTGATGAACTGTTTATAAAGTGCCATCGACTTCAGGGGGGAATTTCCAGTATTGTGGTAGACACGGCTGGAAAATCTCGCCCTTTACATGTCACCTATTGCATTTCTTATGGAAATCCAATCAAATTAATCTACTGGTGCTCTTTTAACTACCCTACTTACTGTATCCTCAAACAACTCTAATAAATGTATCAAACACAATTTCCCTTTCACAAAACCATGTTGACTCTGCTTGATTGTATTATGGTTTGTCAATATCCTGCTACTGCCTCAATAATGGATTCTAGCACTTTATCAAAGACAGATGTTAGGTTAGCTTATCTATAGTTTCACATTTTCTGTCTCCCTCCTTTATTGAATAAAGGTGTTACATTTGTGGTTTTCCAATTTGCTGAGAAATCAGAATCTGAGTATTGTTGGAACGTGACAAGCAATGCATCATTATCACTGTATCTCAGGACCATAGGATGCATAACATTTGTTCCAGGGGTCTCGTCAGCCTTTTGTCCCATCAGCTTTCTCTGGTGATAGTGATTATTTGAATTTCCTCTCTTGCCTCTGGATATTTGTGTGTTCCACTGTGACGACAGATAGAAAATACTTGTTCAAGGACTCTGTCATTTCCTTGTTTATCATTGTTAATTTTCTAGTCCCACCCTCTAAGGGACTAACTAGAAATTTTGAAAATTTTGAAAGTTCCCCAATCTCTTGGCTTGTTGGATGCCAGGATGAGTGCACATGAGTACTGGAAGCCACGCACGCATGCACACCTATGTGTCACAGCACAGCGATTGAGAACCATTAGTTGAAGACAAGGCCATCGTTAGCTTGTAGGGGTCAGAGAGTAAATTGTCTGCAACAGCCACTATTGTTGCGTCACAGAAGAGCTCATTCTGTAAATCTCCATATTCACACTCCTTTGACATTTATCGAGATCAATTATGAAGGAATGGATAAATTCACCAGGCAGTTGGTCACCCTTGTTGAATTCAGTTCTTTCCAATAGTTTGTTGAATGCCAAGTTGAAATAAACTTCAAAAGGTCTTTAAACCTTCAGAATTTTGGCAGATGACTCATGAACATCCAGCCATGAAATGATGTCCTCTGTAATTGGCCCTAATGAGTAAGGAGACATGTTTACTTGTTCGTCCTCAGATTTTTTTTATTTAAACTTAAATCAACGCTGTATCTTAAATATCTTCTCCTCCAAAAGACTCCAAATTTGAACGGTCTGGCCCTTGGGTGAGTTCCAGTGGGGTAGGAAGTGTGACCATAGCTTTAAGAGCTCATAGGTTTCCAAAATGACAGCATTGTTTATTGCAGAAGAGTAGGTTTCCTGTGCCTGCTGATTTTCACAGGTTTTGTAAAATGGCAGCAGAGCACTTTGAGACAAAGTATTTCCAATGAAGGCTATGTGGGTCAGTGGTCTGCCAAATTGGTTTTATCTGTGGTGATACATTGAGAGGGGAGATGCTTGAATCAACATCAGGTTTGCTGTTCAACGATTCAGGCAGATGCAAAGTTTCCGATAATCAAGTAAGTTAATTGCTAATTTATTATTTTCTCTCTCGCTGGAAGGCTTGGATTTGGAGAATTGGAATCCATGATGGGTTTCATTCAAACAGTGCTTCTGAATGACTTGGTATAAGGGCTTCTCAGGACTAGCTGCAACCTGGAAGTGTAAAGGATTTAGCGCATCTTTGTGTGCAATGAACTGTGTGCTAAAGCTGGACTTTTAAGGGGGATTGTTTGAAGTCCTCTGCTGCAGGAAAATCCATGCTCCTAACTTCCAAATTCTTCCCTCCGGGATTTTTTCTGGTCAGTATCTTAGCACCTTGTAATAGATTCACAGAGGCAGAAGTCCCTTCACCAGAACCTCTTTATTTACAATTCCGACAGCAACACACAGAGTACTGTCAGTCAGCAGTCTATCTTCAGAAGTGGCAGAGAGAATGACACTCCCAGCTATATACAAAGTAATCTCCCTGATTGGCCCATCAATTGGCCCCTTAATCAGGGAATTCATATTCCAATAGGCCAAAATCAATGGTCTGATTAAAGCCATTACACATCTGTATCTTCAGTTGGGAGCGTCTTTCAGTTCAGAATGTGTTGAAGATGTCCTTTTCCTTAATCTTTCAGCAGTTCTGTGAGAATCAGGTTTTTGATCTGGAGCTGTCACTATTGTTCAGAAGAAATAGGAGCAGAAGTAGGCCATTCAGTTCTTTGCACCTGCTTCGCCATTTAATCGTATTGATTAATCGGTTGATCTAACACTTTCCTGCCTTCTCTCTGTAACACCGACTGATTAAAAAGCTATTTATCTCAACCTTGAAAATGTTAAAGGACTCAGCCTCCACATCTTCTTGGGACATCTTCTTGGGTTGGATCTCAAACAATGATGAGACAGAGTACAAGAATGAGGTAGAGAACCTGGTGAACTGGTGTGGCAACTATAATCTATCCCTCAATGTCAACAAAATGAAGGAGATTGTCATCAACTTCAGAAAGTGTAAAGGAGAACATGCCTCTGTCTACATCAACAAGGATGAAGTAGAAAGGGTTTAGAGCTTCAAATTTTTACATGTCCAGATCACCAGAACTTGTCCTGGTCCCCCCATGCCGACACTATAGTTAAGAAAGCCTATCAACACCTCTACTTTCTCAGAAAGCTAAGGAAATTTGGCATGTCAGCTACGACTCTCACCAACTTTTACAGATGCACCATAGAAAACATTATTTCTGGTTGTATCACAGCTTGGTATGGCTCCTGCTCTGCCCAAGACCACAAGGAATGACAAAAAGCCATGAATGTAGCCCAATCCATCATGCAAATCAGCCTCCCATCCATTGACTCTGTCTACACTTCCCACTGCCTCAGGAAAGCAGCCAGCATAATTAAGGACCTCATGCATCTCGGACATTCTGTCTTCCACCTTCTTCCTTCAGGAAAAAGATACTAAAGTCTGAGGTCACGTACCAACTGACTCAAGAACAGCTTCTTCCCTGCTACTGTCAGACTTCTGAATGGACCTATCTTGCTTAAAGTTGATCTTTCTCGACACCCTAGCTAAGACTGTAGCACTACATTCTCCACTCTCTCGTTTCCTTCTCTATGAATGGTATGTTTTATCTGTATAGTGCACAAGAAAAATACTTTTCACTGTATGTTAATACATGTGACAATAATAAATCAAATCAAATCAAAGAATTCTAAAGTTTCACCACTCTTTGGGGGAAAAAAAGCACCCACTTATTCTGCAACTATGCCCTCTGGTCCTGAACTCTCCCCATGAGTGGAAACATCCTCCCAACCTTTACCATATTTAATCCCTTAAGAATTTTATATGTTTCAATCATATAACCTCTCGTTCTTCTGAACTCCCAGGGAACACAGAAGCAACTTGTTTAACCTTTTCTCAAATGGCAGTCCCTCCAATACCTGGATCAACAGAGAAACCTCCTCTGTACTACCTCCAAGGGTAATATATCTTTCCTTAAAGAAGGGAACCAAAACTGTACACAATATCCTAAATGTAGCCTCACTAGTACTTCGTACAGTTGCAGCAACACCTCAATACATTTATGCTCCAGCCTCCTTAAAATAAAAACAAGCACTCCATTTGCCTTCCCTATTACCTTCTGCATCTATATACTAGCTTTCAGGGTTTCATGAACACCAAAGTCCCTTTGCGTTACAGCTTTCTGCAGTCTGCCTCTATTTGAATAACAATCCATCTTCTCATTCTTTCTTCCAAACTGAACAATCTCTCATTTTCCCACATTGAATTCCATTTACCAATTTCCTGCCCATTCACGTAACCTGTCAGTATCTCTCTGTAAACTATTTATATCCTCCTTACAACCTGCCATCCATTCCACTCTTGTATCATCTGCAAATCTGGCCACAGTAGACTGTGTTCCTTCCTTCAAATCATTATTGTATATTGTGAAGAGTTGTAGTCCCGGCACTGATCCCTGTGACACTCCACTGGTTACTGCCCTCCAACTGAGAAAAATCCCCTTATCATTACTCACTGCTTCATGTTAGTTAGCCAATTCTCTATCCATGCCAGGATATAACATTCAACACCATGAGCTCTATCGACCACAGTTGTCTTTTGTGTAGCAACTTATCAAACACCTTTTAAAATTCTAAATATACAACATCAACTGGTTCTCTTCAACCTACTCTGGCTGAAACTAGTCAGAATTGATTTCCCCTTCAAACCATGCTGACTCTGCTTGATCAGATTATGACTTCCAAACGCACTGCTATTCTCTCCTTAATAATTGATTCTAATATTTTTCCAATAACTGAAGTTAGAGTAATTGGCCTGTAGTTTCCAACATTTTGCCTCCTTCCCTTTTTGAACAAGAGTACCACATTGGCAGTTTTCCAATCCTTTGGCACAGTTCCCGAATCTAAAGAATTATAGAAAATGACTGTCAGCCACAATATCCATAGCTACCACCTTTAAGATCCTGGGGTGCAAACCATCAGGTCCATGGGACTTGTCAGCCTTTAACCTATTGATTTGCCCTGTTGAGCCTGCCACAGCGTCTGTTTTAATCCTTTTATGGTGGACAAAGGGTTGCGAGTAGATTTCTTGTTAGTACAACAATATTTATTTAAACATACAGTCAATAATCACCCACTCAACCAACAATAAGTTTTCTTACAGAAAATACTAAAGTTCAAGTCCAATACTAGACCTTGACTCAACTTTGTGTGACTGGCAAATACCCAAGCAGATATTGGCCTTTATCTGTGCGCTGGTCTCTGTAGTCCTCTCTGTAGTTTAGTCCTTTGGTTTGGTCTGGCACTCTGTCTCTGGTCTTCCTTCCTTCTTGGGTGTCGTGGCTCTCCTCATGCTGGTCGTTGCTGGTGATGGTCACTGTTGTTGCAGCTCATTCGTGGGGTCAGAGAAAGAGAGAGAGATTCTTGGTTGCACAACACCCTTTATACCCTGTTAGATTTTGTACCCCTTTTGGCCATTGCCAATCAATCAATCAGGACTTGACCACTCTGTTAGACAAAGTCCAATTGGGTGCTGCCACACCAATCTCTGGGTCTGACAGTGCTGGAGGCATGTAGGACACACACCTCCCTCCCAAATAAGGGGTTAAGACTCCTCTTTGTCTGGTAAACAAATATGTTTGACCAGAGAGAATCCATTGTCTCTGGGATGGCCTATTTACTGTGTATTCAGTCACCTGAGCTGCAGCTTGTTTATCTGTCTTTTAAGCTGCAGCCTGCTGTTTCAGTGCTTGTCCAATGATTCCAGTGTGCTCTGTAAATGGTCATTTTAGGTGGCCCATTTGGCCACAGCCCAAAACTAATTTTCTTGTTCTAGTGACTATATTTAATCCCCCTCCTAAATATTTTACTATTTCCGGGATGCTTGTCGTGTCCTGTACAATAAAGACCAATGGCAAATATCTATTCAACCCTCCCCTGACATTTTCTTGTTCCCATAATGACTGTTGGGATGGTGGTGACTGCAGGACACATCTGTTGAAGAAATCTTCACAGTATTCTGTATGTTAACAGCTAATTTCTATAAACGACTTGTAACCACATACAAATATACAGTAAAGGATACCATCATGAAGCAATCAACATCCTCAGTCTTAATACAACTCTGGCAAATACCATACGAGCATGTGCTTTCTTACATCACTGTATAGGTGGTACTGTACTCAATCCCACATTAATTCTGTGTACCTTTCTACTATAAACAGCTGTTACATCTTTAACTGTTGCCAATTCTGATGGAAGATATTCTATCTCTGTCACCAAATCAACTGACCATTTTAATTTATTTTTAATTGCTGTTTCTTTGAGGAACATGATGTAAAGGTTTTGCAGTTTTGAAACTCTAGTTAACTTTCTATCAAACAAACGTTTGTGTTTTCAACTAGAACAGGCTGATCATGACTAAAGTAACCAAATTTGGATCCACAAAAGACCAATATATTCATTACTTTCAAGAACTTTATGCCCTGAAGGTAATAGTTCAGTTTGACAAGTGGGGCTGTCCGCTTAATCAACTATCAATTGATTTTATTTGTCATACGTCAGAGTTGATACATTGCTGCAATGGGCTGGTAGTGTCTGTTGGTAGCTGAATGCCAACCAACTGTATTTGTTCACGCATATGTACTTAGTGGTGCAAGAGCTTTCCTGGAGAGTTTAACACTATAATCTGGTACATTGGAGGATCAGAGTTATCAGAAAACTGTATCATGGCCACGGCAGTAATAGGAAATCTTAACAAGTTTATACTCCTTGGAATTCTTCATGGAATTAGTTTAAGCAGTGTCGAGCCATCATCACATTGATGTGGGCTCACAGCAGAAATCTGCATTAATTTGGCATGAATTGAATTAAATCATCAACCTTGAGGTAGGCTGCTGTGCACAGAGATGGCTGTTACAAAATAGAAATGTTAAACTTACATAGAACGACATTTTTCCCTGTGGTCAAGGCTAAGATATATTGTTAGCGGGATGTACTAATGCAACTAAGCAATTTTGTAAAATACTGCAACATTGTCATAATCATGTCACAGTTTATCAGCTTAAAACAGATCTGTCAGTATTATTAGAAATATCAAAAATCTGGATGGGAAAATGGTATAATCTGTGGACAAAGGATGACTTTAAGATAGTGTATTTAAGAAGTCAACAAAATTGGTGAATGTGAAAGACTTTGAGGGGATAGGCACAAATGTTTGTTTGTTCTCAGGTGCAGTGCTGGACCAGTCTCAATCTTTGCCTTTATCCAATGGGATGAGATTCTTTTCACCAGTGTGAATGGGAAAAATGTCTCCAGGGTGGATGAGTAAACTGACCACAGTAACATGATACGGGATTTACCGCATAATCCGGCGCGTGTTTCAGGGGCGGGAGGTGGATTGCCATTGGCCGGTAGTGGGATCTTCTGGTCCTGTCATTGTCAGTGGGTTTCCTATGGAATTCACTCCTCTGCCATGACACTTATGGTGGGGGTGCGCTATTAGTGAGACCAGAAGATTCCACCATGGAATCTGGAAAATTTTGGCCATGGTGTCACAATATGGGTCCTTTATGTTGCTGTGGTGGTGTTTCAGTGATAAGATCTTAAGGCTTGTGTGTTTAAACATAAACACCTTTATTGGTAGACTTTAGCTGTTTTACAGCTCCAGATATGTTCTTGCATGTTGTTGTTCCCACCATGCAGGCTAACTGCTTACAGAATGTTCTTCCATACTGTTTTCTGAGTGTGTGGCTGCATACATCATGCTATGGGCAATGCCACATTCTAGGCTTACGTTAACCCTTGCCCTGCTGAGAATCTTTATATCGTAATGCATGCACACACATACTATCACATATGGTACGGATATTCAATTGAGGGAGTGCAAAGGCAGTGACAGAGGTCAGTATAGTCAGAACTTGACTATCAGTCGCTGCTCAGTGACTCTGTGCTGTCGTACGTCGTGAAGACTGCCCTGGAGAACGCTTACCCGAAGATCAGAGGCCGAATGCCCATGGCTGCTGAAGTGTTCCCCAACAGGAAGAGAACACTCTTGCCTGGTGATTGTCGAGCAGTGTTTATTCATCCATTGCCTCCCACACACCCCTCTCCTCTTCTCCCCACACAGATAGTAAGCATATTTTTGGGTAGAGTATAAGTCAAGAAATAAGAAGAGTTTGTAACAAAGGCAATGCAGTAGTTTTGGGGTAGCTCAGCATTCATATAGATTACACAAATCAAATTAACTGATGCAGATTGAAGGAAATGTTTCTGGAATTCATTTGATGCATTTTCCTAAAACAACATGTTATGGAACAAACCAAGGCTCCCTTAGATCATGTTTTGTGTAATGAGACATCGTTAATTAGTTAGTACACAATATGAGGTCCTCCAGGCAAGAGTGATCTGTGGCTCTCGCCCAAATATTGCTGAAAAATTGGCTAAGTTACAGAGACACTAAAGGCTAATGGGAAATGTGGCTAAGTTACAGAGACACCACAAGCAGTTCTGTCACAGGATACAAAACAGCAGAAGATCTGGATTTCAAGAGGCGATCATTATCAGTTTGAGATACCAGAGATGTGAATTGAACAAATAGTTGTAAACAATCACCCATCACTTGGGATTATGCTGGGATTAACATGGGCATCTGTAATAACCTGAAGTAACAACGAAATGCAAGCAGCCACACAGTCCCTAGAAAGATATAAATGTTCTCACAGACTTAGTCAAATCAATGGCAACTTATAAGAAGAACTATCATGGAATGTAACCTCAAGCGTTTGGTTTGAAGATGCAGTTTGGTCCCCATTCGTACCTGGCCAGTACGACGAGATGACGACAACTTCATTAAAAATCATGAGATGATATTATTTGTTTAAACCTATGCTGCGGAATTTGTAGTGGTAACAAAGGAGGTAGAATCATTTGTGTCTTTTAAATACAGAATCTTTTTGTAGTAATGATAAGCATTGGGATTTTACATCTTGGTTAATAAAGGAATGATTTGATTCAAAAATTATAGTGTCGTGTCCATCAATTGGCTGGATCGAGGGGCTCAGTCAATAGATTGTATATAGTATTTCACATTGAATTTGGAAGTGATGTTTTTGAGTCTAGAACTATTGATATGAAGCTGTGTTATATAGAATATCAAGTTACAATGTCAGCAGCTGGACACACACCAATATGGTGCAGCACGGTGACACAGTGGTTAACACTGATGCCTCACAGCGCCAGGAACCCGGGTTCGATCCCTGGCGTGGGTCACTGTCTGTGTGGAGATTTTTTTTTGTTTGTGCCTGCGTGAGTTTCCTCTAGATGTTCCAATTTCTTCCCAAAGTCCAAAGATACGCAGGTTGGCCATGCTAAATTGCACCTTAGTATCAGGGGGACTTGCCAAGGTAAATGCATGGGGATAGGGCTTGGGTGGGATTGTCGTCAGTGCAGGCTCGATAGGCCAAATGCCCTCCTTCTGCACTGTAGGATTCTATCTATGTATTGAACTTAAGCAAGGGACATTGGCCTATATCATTTACTGTATTTCAACTGTGAAGGATATAAGCTGCTCTATGGAAACATAGAGGATGGAATTTTTCTGTCGTACTTGCCACGGGAATTGTAGTGGGTGGGACATGGACCATGCAAAGGTTCATTGACTTCGGGCGGGATTGCCTGATTTTGGGGTGAGAACGGACGGAAAACCCCGCCCAGAGTCTATGGCATTCTCAGGAACATTGGCTCAGTTAAACGCAGGTTGAAACGAGAAAGGTTGTAAAGAACAAAGAAAAGTATAGCATAGCAACAGGTCCTTTGGCCCTCCAAGCCTGTGCCAATCATGATGCCTGCTGAAACTAAAACCGTATGTACTTACAAATTCCATATTCTTCCATTCTCATCCTATTCTTGTATTTGTCTAGTTGCCCCTTAAATGCTGCAAACATACTTCCTCCCACCACCTCTTGGGGCAGTGCGTTCCCGACACTGACCACCATCTATGTAAAAAACGTGCTTCGCACATCTCTTCTAAACCTTTCCCCATGCATCTCAAAACTATGTCCCCTAGTACTTGACTTTTCTACGCAAGGAAAGAGGATTTGAGTATCCACTCTGTCCATGCCACTCATAATCTTGTAAACCTCTATCAGGTCACCCATCAACCTCCATCATTCCAATGAGAACAAACTGAGTTTATCCAACCTCTCCTCATAGCGAGGACCAGGGAATATCCTAGTAAATCTCTTGTGTATCTTCTCCAAAGCATTCACATCCTTCTGGTGGTATGGTGACCAAAATGGTGCACAATATTCCAAATAGGGCCTAACTAAAGTTCTGTACATCTGCAACATGACCTGCGAATTTTTAACTCAATGCCCCGACCGATGAAGGCAAGTGCGCTGTATGCCTTCTTGACTACCTTATCTATCTGCGTTATCAGTTTCAGCGATCAGTAGATATATATGGCCCAGATACGCCTGCCAATGCTCCTAAGGGTGTTACCAATTACTGTATAATTCCTACATGCATTGGACCTTTCAAGAGTCTTTATCTCACACTTGTCTGAATTAAACTCCATCTATATGGTCTATATCTTGCTGTATCCTTTGGCAATCCTCTTCACTAACCGCTGCTCCACCAATTTTTGTGTCATCTGTGAACTTACTAATTAGACCAGCCTCATTTTCCTCCAAATCGTTTATATGTACAATGAACACCAAAGGTCCCAAAACTGATCCCTGTGGAACAACGCTAGTCACAGCCTTCCATTTAGAGAAGCACCTCTCTATTGCTACCCTCTGTCATCTATGGCCAAGCCAGTTCTGCATCCATCTCGCCAGCTCTCCTTTGATCCCATGTGACTTCACCTTTCATATGAGGTACCTTGTCAAAGGCTTTACTGAAGTACATGCGTACATCCACTGTCTTTCCTTCATCTATCGACTTCGTCACTTCCTCGAAAAATTCAATCAAATTCACAAAACCAAGCTATCTATCACTAATAAGCCCATTTGTTACCAAATGTGAATAAATTCTATCCCTAAGAATCTTTTTCAATCATTTCCCTACCACTGACATAAGGCTCACCGGCTTATAATTTCTTTAATTATCCCTGCTGCCCTTCTTAAACAATGGAACAGCATTGGCTATCCTCTAGTCCTCTGGAACTTCGCCTGTAGCTAATGAGGATACAAAGATTTCTGTCAAGGCCCCAACAATTTCTGCCTTTGCCTCCCTCAGTATTCTGGGGTAGATCCCATCAGGCTTGGGGACTTACCTACTTTAATTCTTTTTAAGACGCCCAATAGCCCCTCCTTTTTGATATCGACATGGCCCAGAATATCTACACACCCTACCCTATGTTCCTCATCCACCAAGTCCTTCTCTTTGGTGAATACTGAGGCAAAGTATTCATTTAGTATCTCGCCCATTTCCTTTAGTTCCATGCATATACTCCCTCCACTATCCTTTAGTACACCAACCCTTTCCCTGGCTAACCTCTTGCTCTTTACATACGCATAAAATGAATTAGGGTTTTTCTTAATCCTGTTTGCCAAGGACTTTTCATGACTCCTTTTAGCCCTGCTAACTCCTTCCTGAAGTTCCTTCCCACATTCTTTAATTTCTTCAAGGACTTCATCTGTCCTATGCCTTTTAGACCTTACAAATGCTTCTTTTCTCTTTTTGACAAGGCTCATAATATCCCTCGTCATCCAGGGTTCCTGATACTTGCCACACTTACCCTTCGCCCTCATAGGTACATGCCGGTCCTGAATTCCAATCAACTGACATTTGAAAGGCTCCCACAAATTGGATGTTGATTTACTCTCAAACAGCCTCCCCGAGTCTACACTCTCCAGACCCAGTCTAATGTTGCTGTAATTAGTCTTCCTCCAATTTAACACCTTCACTCGGGAACCACTCTTGTCCTCATCCACAAGCACCTTAAAACTTACGGAATGATGATCGCCGTTCCCGAAATACTCTTCTACTGAAACTTTGATCACCTGGCTGGGCTCATTCCCCAGTGTCAAGTCTTCCTGAGTTGGGCTATTTACATGGTGTTTCAAGGAACCCTTTTGGACACTTGTTACAAATTCTGCCCCAATCAAGCCTTGAGTAGTAAGCTAGGCCAGGTCAATATAGGGAAAATTAAAATCATCCACCGCAACAAGCCTGCTGTTTTTGCATCTTTCCACCATCTGTCTGCATACCTGCTCCTCAATCTCCTGCTGGCTGTTAGGAGACCTGTAATAAACCTCCAACATTGTGACTGCACCCTTCCTATTCCTGAGCTCTATCCATTTTGCCTCACTGCCTCCGAGGTGTCCTCCCTCAGTACAGCTGTGATATTAATCTTAACCAGTAATGCAACTCCTCAATCCCTTATACATCCCCTTCTATCTTGCCTGAAACATCTAAATCCTGAAATGTTTAGCTGCCAATCTTGTCCCTCTTTCAACCAAGTCTCCGTAATAGTAACAACATCATATTTCCAAGTACTAATCCAAGCTTTAAGTTTATCTGTCTTGTCTATTATACTCCTTACATTGAAACAAATGCACTTCAGACCACCAGTCCTGATTCGTCAACAACTACTCCCTGCCTGCTGTTCCGTGCAATCTTATTGGCCTTAGTCTGTAGCTCTCCCTCAGTTATTTCTGCTGCTGACCTACTGCTTTTGTTCCCACTCCCCTGCCATACTAGTTTAAATCCTCACAGATGATTCGAGCAAATCTACCTGCCAGGATATTGGTGCCCCTCGGTTTAGGTGTAACACATTCTTCTTGTAAAGATGCCACCTGTTCTGGAGGAAATAGAATCATGGCATCCCTTTGGCCCAACTTCTCTATGCCGCACTTTTCTCTTAAACCTCTAAGCTAATCCCAATTGCCCTTATTTGGCCCATGTCCCTCTATACCCATCTTAAGCATATAACTATCTAAATGATTTCTGGAAGACAAAATTGTACCCGCCTCTACTACTACCTCTGGCAGCTTGTTCGAGACACTCACCACACTCCATGTGAAAAAATTGTCCCTCTGGACACTTTTGTATCTCTTCTGTCTCATCTTAAACCTATGCCCTCTAGTTTTAGGTTCCCCTACCTTTGGGAAAAGATATTGATATCTAGCTGATCTGTGCCCCTCATTATTTTATAGACCTCTATAAGATCACCCCTCAGCCTCCTACGCTCCAGAGAAAAAGTTCCGGTCTATCCAGTCTCTCCTTACAACTCAAGCCATCAAGTCCCAGCAGCATTCTAGTAAATCTTTTCTGCACTCTTTCCAGTTTACTAATATCCTTTCTATAATAGGGTGACCAGAACTACAGACAGTACTCCAAGTGTGACCTGACCCATGTTTTGTACAACTTCAACAAGACATTCCAACTCCTTTATTCAATGTTCTGACTGATGAAACCAAGCATGCTGGATGCCTTCTTCACCACTCTGTCCACCTGTGCCTCCACTTTCAAGGACTATGAACATGTACTCCTAGATCTCTTTGTTCTATAACTCTCCCCAACGTCCTACCATTAATTGAGTAAGTCCTGTCCTGGTTCAATCTACCAAAATACATCTCCTCGCATTTCAATTGGGTCAGCCCACTGGCCCAATTGATCGAGATCCTGTTGCAATTGGAGGTAATGTTCTTCACTGTCCACTGTGCCACCAATCTTGGTGTCATCTGCAAACTTACTAACTATGCCTCCTATATTCTCCTCCAAATCATTAATATAAATGATAAATAACAGTGGACCCAGCACTGATCCCTGAGGAACACCGCTGGTCACAGTCCTCCAGTTTGAAAAACAACTCTCTACAATCACCCTCTTACTTCTGTCAAGAAGCCAATTTTGTATCCGTTTAGATACCTCACCCTGGATCCCGTGAGATTTAACTTTATGTAACAATTTACCATGCGGTATCTTGTCAAAGGGCATGCTAAAGTCCATGTAGGCAACATCAGCTGCACTGCCCTCATCTACCTTCTTGGCTATGCTTTTAAAAAACTCAATCAAATTTGTGAAACATGATTTTTCACTCACAAAGCCATGCTGACTGTCCCTAATCAGTCCTTGTATCTCTAAATGCCTGTAAATCCTATCTTTCAAAATACCTTCCAACACAGATGCGAGGCTCACTGGCCTGTCGTTCCCAGGCTTTTTTCCCTGCGGCCCTTTTTAAACAAAATCACAAAATTTGCCATCCTCCAATCTTCAAGCACCTCACCTGTGACAATTAATGATTCAAATATCTCGGCCAGGGGACCCACAATTTCCTCCCTAGCCTCCCACAATGTCCTGGGATACACTTCATCAGGTCCCGAGGGTTTATCTACCTTGATGTGCTTTAAGACTTCCAGCACCTCCTTCTCTGTAATATGTACATTCCTCAAGGTTTCACTATTTATTTCCTCAAGTTCCCTAACATCCATGCTTTTCTCAACAGTAGATACTATAGAGAAATATTCATTTAGGATTTCATCCATCTCTTGTGGATCTGCAATAGATGAGCTCGTTGATCTTTAAGAGGCCCTACTCTCTCCCTTATTACTCTTTTCTCTTTCTGTATTTTTAGAAGCTCTTTGGATTCTCCTTCGCTTTATCTGCCAAAACAATCTTGTGTCCCCTTTTTGCCCTCCTGATCCCAATGATCAAGATATCTGAACCCTTCCCTCTTATACCAGTTATTTAGCCACATGTTTAGTTGCACTATCTTCCTGTCCCTTGCCTCAGTGGCACATGGCACAGGAGGTAATCCTGAAATTACAACCCTAGAGGTCCGCTTCTTTAATTTACTACCTAACTCCCTGAACTCCCTTGCAAGACCTTGCCACTCTTCCTGCCTATGATGTTAGTACCAATGTGTATCACGACCTCGAGCTGTTCGCCTTCCCCTTTCAGAATGTCCCATGCTTGTTCAGAGAAATCCTTAGCTCTGGCACCAGGGAGGCAACATTCCATCCTGGGGCCTCTTTCCCAGCCACAGAGATGTCTATCTGACTATAGAGTCCCCTATAACTAACAGTCTTTTGTGCCTTGACCCCTCCCTGCTGAACAACAATGCCAGTCATAGTGCCACTGCCCTGGTTGCTGCTGTTTTCCCCAGGTAGGCCATCACCCCCAGCAGTATCCAAGATGGTATACCTGTTAGAGAGGAGGATAGCCACATGGCGGTTTCCTGCACTGACTGCCTGCCCTTTCTAGCAGTCACCCATCTACCTGCCTGCACATCATGTGTGGTATGGTGGCACAGTTGTTAGCACTGTTGTCTCACGGTAAGAAGTCTCACAACACCAGGTTAAAGAACCTTTAACCTGCTGTTGTGAGACTTCTTACTGTGCTTACCCCAGTCCAATGCCGGCATTTCCACATCATGGCCTCACAGTGCCAGGGACCCAAGTATGATTCTGGCTTATGAGCCTGTGTGGATATTGTACATTTCCCCTGTGTTTGTGAGTATATCTTTGGGTTGCTCCAGCTTCCTCCCACAGTCCAAACATATGCAGGTTAGATGGATTGACCATGATAAATGCACAGGGCTATAGGGATAGGGCAGAAGGGAGGGGCTGAATGGGATGAACTTTTGAAAAATTGGCGTGAACTTGATGGGCCAAAAGGCCTCTTTCTGCACAGCAGGGATTATGTGTTCCAAATTTTGAATGTAAAAAGATATTGCATTTAAACTATCAGTCAGACAGAGATTGCCACAGGGTCAGCAGTGTTACCCTCTCTCTTTTTCCCTGAAAGCTTTCTCATCAAATCCAATCATTTATGCTTTGAAAGCTTACCAGAAGACCTTATTGCTGCAAAGTAAGAGTTCTTAAAGAAGCATTCAAAGTTAATACCATTGTCTCCAAGGTAAAAGAGTATCAACCAGCCATGACTGCAGACTATGACTCCAGTCGGAAACCCAGGTATCGATACCAACTGAGGAAAGTGGCCTTTCAGCTATAAGCAAGCAACTGGGGCATTTTTGTTTATTGTCTTTGCATTCAAGGACCGCTAAACCTGTATGTACATGGCTGTACACAATTACATATATTTTGAATTAGCAATAACGCCTTTTTAAATTCAGACTTGTTATAACCAACCCAGGAGTGGGACAAAGAGAGGAGTCAGTTCACCCCTCATAACTTGGTGGTTATTAAACTTGAAATCCTTGGTAACCTTACATATCAATACATGATGGTTTGCACTTTGTTGGCAAGCTCTGTGTTAAACATTGCCTCGGGCAGCTCAGGAAACCCATACTGTTTTGGATGTCTTGGCTGCATTTGATGCAGAGGAAGAAAGAGACTGAGCAGATGAAGGATTCGCTGGGTCCTCTTCCCAACCAGCTGAACTTTTAATTCCTGCTCTTATCTTCCAATGTCCTTCCAAGCAGTCAAATACCAGAGGACATAGTCATCAGTTTCTATATTTATATCTCACTCGTAGCAGCGCCATGGAAACCCAGGAAGGCATGAGCTTGTGGTCAGTTCAATGTACAGAAGGTCTCATCTAATGAATGTACAATGAAACCAATGAATGAATCCAATAACATTTCTGATGTTATTTGCTTTGTTATTCAGGGTGGCCTGATAGATTTTGCACATGTCAGGACCTTGGAGTTGGCAACCTAATCCTGCAAAAGAGGATAGGCGAGATTTTACAGGCTTTTTTTTGGCCCCGAAAACTTGAAATCCCATCCAAGGTCAAAGGATCTTCCCATGGTCTACCTCTCACCTGCTCCGATTCCCATGGCAAGAGGGCAGTAAAAGTCTGGCTGATATGTCGGAGGCAGCACTGTTAGAAACTGTTCATGATGTGGGTATGCCGGCGTTGGACTGGCGTAAACACAGTAAAAAGTCTGACAACACCAGGTTTTAGTCCAACAGATTTATTTGATAATAGACTCACAAGTTTTCGGGGTTAGCCCCTTCGTCAGGTGAATGGAGAGTTCTGGCCTCAGACAGAGCATATAAGCACAGACAGACAGAAACTGTTCAGCCTTTTCTCTTGCCTAACACATGTTGTCCAGGTCTCACCACCAAAGGGGAGTGTGTTATTGATGCAGGATTGGTAGATTCATAGTTCAGTGCTCTCAGTCAGGTTTCTGTTGTTCCACACTCTCTTTCTTAGCTTGAACATAACAGCTCCAACCTTTTGTAGTGCGTGTTTTGATTTCAGCATCAAGTGACAAATTGCTGATAGATGACGGTGATGAAGCCTAGATACATGAACACATTAACAACAGTGGACACATCAATAGAACCCCTACAGAGGGAGGCTATTTGACCCATCGAGTCTGCACGGATGCTCTGAAAATGCATCTTATCCAGGCCCACCCCAACAGGTCATAGTATGTCAGTGTCCTGGACCAGGACAGCTGTGCTCCTGATGGTCAAACTAAACTCCTTCCAAGTATGGGACAATCTGTCCATTCTCGCTGAAGGTGTTACTGGATATTGAATACCCATACGGCATTTTCAATTTAAGGCTGATAAGGGCTTGGCACACTTCTGTCTTGAATCTCAGGAGGTCATGGCTGAAGATTTTCCATCATTTCTGGTATGTAAGTTGACAATCTCTATGGATGAACTGAAAGCATATGATTGTAGCAAAGGGAAGAACATGCCATGGGCTGTCAGTGCCAGAAATCAATCCCTGTTTGACCCAACTTCAGTCTGGAAGCTGGAAATTTAAAGCCAGTTACTTAGCTATAAACCACCACTTCCTCAAGGACAATTATTGATGGGCAATACATGCTAGCTGAGCCAAGGATGTCCACATCCCGTGAATTTATTTTAAAAAAAGGGAATGGATGATAGATTAAAAGGTAAAATGGAATGGAAATAGGACAAATAAAAGTCCCTGCCCCATTCCCAATCTGACCTTGGCTTTTGATATTCCATTAGATTAGCATGGATACTTTACAATTTTCTGAATTCAACTTTAATTATATTGTGCAGATAGAGAGGTAATGGGTAATAAAAAGGAAGGAAGATTAATATTGCTGAATTTTAATGATTGAGATTCTAAAGCTCAAATATTGGGCTGAATTAGAGAAGAAACCTGTCAGAATATGAAAGGGATCCTATAGTTCAGAGAATCAAAGAATCTCTACAGTGCAGAAGGAGGCCATTTGGCCCATCGAGACTGCACCAAGAAGAGTTCCATCCAATTCCTATAACCCCACATATTTACACTACTAATCCCCATGAAACTAGGGTCAATTTAGCATGGTCAATCTATCTAACCCATACATCTTTGGACTGAGGGAGGAAACCAGAACATCAGCAGGAAACCCACACATATACAGGGAGAACGTGCAAACTCCACACAGACAGTGAACCAAGCCAGGAATTGAACCCGATCCCTGGCACTGTGAGGCAATAGTGCTAACCACTGTCCCACCATGCCACCCTAGTTCTATCACAGGAAACTGTTGAGGAGAATTATATAAAAATATCAACTACTGTCCAGAACTGATAGTGATTGGAGTCTTAGGAATCTTATAAGAAACTGAATAATAGCACAAAAAAAAGTAATAAAGAAATAAAGCTTAAGGTCTACTCTAGAGTTGTGATATTTATTCACTAATCTGACAGTCCCCTTAAAACCACTCCATAAGTGCTTTGTACCATGGAAAGGAGTTAACTATACAAATCCAGGTAAATGAAACTGCTTGTAAATTCTGAAGATAATCATAAGGCAAATATGATTGCCTGAAAGTATTCAAGCTCCAGGTAAGAAAAAATCATGAAATAATTAGGTTTATTTCCACTTTAAGATTGTTTTTCAACTACAAGCGTGATAACTGAAGATGATGACATATATTACATTTAAAAAAGTTATACACTTGATTATATACATTTTTACCAAATATTGCGAAACATTTACAGCACAGAAGCAGTCCATTTAACCTAATAGGGCCAAGCTGGCATCTGTGTTTTATACAAACTTCTTCCAACTCTTCTTCAGTGAATCTCATCAACACATCATTCTATTCTCCTTCATGTGCAGACTATTCGTATCCTCAGTTGTTATGTTAGGCCCCGTAATGAGTTTCCAGGCGTACATCCGTGCTATTAACAAGATCAGTTATTTCCACCTCTGTAGCATCATCTAAATTGGCATCTGCCTCAGCTCATCTATTGTTCAAACTCTCATCTGTGCCGTTGTTACCTGAAGACTTGACTATTTTGGCCTGCTTCCATAAATTCAAGCATGCCCAGACTTCTGCAGCTGGCTGCCTAACCCGCAGCAATTTCCATTTACTAACTGAAATAACTCCTCAGTGACCGGTATCCATTCACCAGAATCCCTTTATTTACAAGCTTAGCTCCACTCTTAAGAGTGCTTCAGGACAAAATCAGAATCTGGAGTGTCAGAAGCCCTGATGCTCCTCAACATATATACATTTGAGACTCCCTGATTGGGTAGGCAATCATACCTCAATCAAGGAGCTCATACTCCAAGAGGCCAATCTCATGGCCCACCATTTTCTTGCTTGCTCATGTACCAGCAGAGCGCCACTCTGAGTTTAGAATCCTCACTCTTTCTCAAATCCCTCCTTGGCCTTACTCCTATTTCCTTCTCTCTGCGATTTCTTCTCAGATCTGCAATCTTCCAAGGTAACAGTGTTCCTCCAATTCTGGCCTCCTGTGTACCCCAGATTTTAACAACTCTACATTGGCAGCCTTCAGCTGCTGATGCCCTGAAGCTCTTGGATTCACTTCCCAAAAGTTTTTACCTCTCTCTGCTCCTTAACGATGCTCCTTAGAGCCCGGATAAATTATAAATCTCTGTGAAATGTCTTGAAATGTTTGAGTACACATCCCCACTACCACTTGCTTTTCTGGCCCCTTAAAGTCCAGGCTTCATTGCTGATTGCCTTCACACTGGAGGCAATCCCAGCAATGGACACTGCATTTGGTGGTGCTGTTGGGCAAAAGAGAATTTCCATCCATTTGATAGAAGGTGGGACTTCATCTTCAGGTAAACCCTGCCACTTTCCACCTCTACCCCAGCAAAACTAACCCCCTAGTTTAGTAAGTTATAGATTCCCAGCTCTCAGCTTGACACCCTCCATTGCTTAAAGGGCAAAGTCACTCAGCAAGTAATCACTCACCTACTGTCCTGCGTAATCATTTGATTTACCTTTCCAAAGTTTGAAGTTCCAGCTCCTGTCTTTCCTGGATCTTCCTCTATCTCATACATGTTCTTCTCGCTTTCCTTACACTGCACTATGTTATAGACATGTTTATTCTCTTTCCTCCCTCTCTAATACGCCTTTAAATCTGTGAAGTTATTCCCTCCTTTGGAAGCCAAGTTTTTCACATCATATTGACAATGGATGAAATTTTTTGTAGCCTTTTTTTGCAGACTTGCTCACAGAAACATGGCCATTCGGGATTCTGCTGCAAATTGCTCTTTCATTACATCTCGAGTATCTTAATAGCCACTTAAGTTGTCAAGCAATGGCCAAGAACATTAATTCTGCACTTGACAGTAGGGAAGAAATTTCAGAAAGCAGTGATATTTGTACATCGCAATTCACTGATCCAGCCAATTCTATATTTTAAACACACTAATTCATAGAAAAATACATTGGAATCAATTAGCTTTGAACTGAGTAATCAAGCTATACATTTGAAATTGGAAGCAAAGAACAAAATACAATTCAAGTTTTTTTTTAAAGTGTGTGCATTGTATAGGGCATTGAAATTCTAATTTTCAGATTTCCTTGACTGATGATGAAGCCTAGAGCTGAGCAGTGCAATAGGAGCAAATCTATTTACAGTGCCTTTAGTCTGTGGATCTCAATTTTTTTTTGCAGCCAAGACTGCAACATAACAGACTTTTCAAACTCCTAATGGGGTAGTGAACCAACTCAATGAAGTCTGAATTCTCTTCTAACTAATAGCCAAAGAGATCAGATATTCTTCTAATGACTGAAAAATTCTTTCATGGGCTTTGCTGGCTGGACCAGTATTTTTTGCACATCCCTAATTGCCCTTGAGAGATGCTGCTAAACCAATATCTTGAACTGCTGCGGCCCACGTGGTGTAGGTATGTCCACAGTGCTATTTGAAAGGGATTTCCTAAATTTTGACACACTGATAGTAAATTCCCAGTCAGGATGCTGTGTGTCTAGGTAGGGAACTAGCAAGTGTTGATATTTTCATCTATCTGCTGTCCTTGGCTTTCTAGGTGATTTGTTTGCTGATGTTGAAGGATCCTTGGTGATTTGCTGCAGTGTATCTTGTAGATGGTTCGCACTGCCGCATTGTGCATTGGTTCTATAAGGAATTGACGTTGGAGGTGGCAGATGGGCTGCTTTGTCTGAGATAGTGTTGAGTTTCTCGAGTGTTGATGTGTTGGAGGAGCTGCTCTCATCCAGGCAGGTGGAGACTACTCCATCACATTCCTGAGTTGTTTCTTGTGGATAGAGGACAAGTTTTGGGGAGTCAGGAATTGACCTACTCTCTGCATATGTCCCTGACTCTCGTCTGCTCAGTTGTAGCCACATTATTTAGAAGGCTAGTGTAGTTCAGTTTCTGGTCAATATTAACCCCTAGGCTAGTGATGGATGTTGTTAACATTTTTTCAACAAGTATACTCATTTCTCCCTGCTTAGTTTCAATTTTGATGTGGAGATGCCGGTGTTGGACTGAAAGCTTGTGAACCCTGAAAGCTTGTGGGTTTACTATCAAATAAACCTGTTGGACTTTAACCTGGTGTTGTGAGACTTCTTACTATAGTTTCAATTTCACCAAGTGAAAACTTAATCTTTCTCTCATGAGCAGTTTATTAAAAAATCTCAATAAACAACAATAGACATTTCAAATGTTACCCAATTCAGTTACTAATTTCAACCTCTCATCTTTTGGAGATGAGAAACAGAATTAGAGTAAAAACATAATAATCTCGTTTACCTTCTTGTTTTCTATTAGCTATAACACCCCTGTCTATTATTGTTGCTGTAAAACAATGGAAAACATGTCCAAAAAAGTTAAATTTTGATTAACTTGAGGATGTCTTCATTTAAATCATGATAATCTCTGAACAGTAGTACAGTGCACTGATGCTTCACAGTGCCAGGGGCCCGGGTTCAATTCCTGGCTTGGGTCACTGCCTGTGTGGAGTCTGCACATTCTCCCGTGTTTGCGTGGGTTTTCTCTGAGTTCTCCAGTCATGGGGAAAATGTGTAAATTCTCCACACAGATAATCACCCAAGGCTGGAATTGAACCTGTGCTCCTGGTGCTGTGAGACAGCAGTGCTAACCACTGTGCCACTGAGCCACCCTGGCATATTAGCCTTGAAATTCAAGAATCCTTTTAAAGTGAACTGGCAATTTCCACTGTAGGAAGGTAAGGCAGGAGAGGAGGCGAGATTTTGATTTAATTTACTTTACTATTGTCACATATTAGTGTACAGTGAAAAGTATAATTTCTTGTCTGCTATACAGAAAAAGTATACCATTCATATAGAAGGAAATGAGAAAGCGTAGAATATAGTGTTACAGTCATATCTAGAGTGTAGAAAAAGATCAACTTAATGTGAGGTAGGTCCATTCAAAAGTCTGATGGCAGCAGGAAAGAAGCAGTTCTTGAGTCGGTTGGTATGTGATCTCAGACTTTAGCATATTTTTCCCAAGGTGGAAGAAGGTAGAAGAGAGGATGTCCGGGGTGCTTGGGCTTCTTAATTATGCTGGCTGCTTTGCCGAGGCAACAGGAAGTATAGACAGTGTCAATGGATGGGAGAGTTCTGCTCACCCAGTTATATACTACAAATTCCAACAGTCTGGGGTGGGGTGAAATTAGTGTCTGCCTCCAATGACGAACTAATGTCCATTTGAGGAAGTAGTGGCTTAGTGGCATTAACACTGAACTAGTAGTGCAGAGACCCAGGATAATGCTCTGGGGACTTGGGTTCGAATCCCACTACGACAGATGGTGTAAGTCAAATTTAGTTAAAAAAAAGTATAATGATGACCATGAGACCACCATTGCAAAGAACCACCTGATTCAATAATGTCCTTTAGGGATGATATCCGCCATTCTCAACATCGACTCAACATTAAAACACGGGCAAGGAAACCTCCAACTGGCTATTATGTATCACACCTCCCTCAGTTGATGAATCATTATTCCTCCATACTGAACACAACTTTGAGGGGGCACTGAGGGTGACAAAGGTGCAGAATGTATTCTGGGTGGGGATTTTAATGTCCATCAACAAGTGTGATTCAACGGCACCGCTATAGAACAGGCTGGACTGAAGGACATAACTGCCAGAGTAAGCCTGTGGCAGGTGGTGAGGGAATTAAGAGGGGAAAACAAACTTAACCTCATCCTCACTTACCTGTAAGCCGCAGATACAGCTGTCCATGAGAGAATCAGTGAGACTGACCACCCCGCAGTCCTTGTGGAGGCCTGTCTTCACATTGAATACACCCTCCATTACATTGTGTGGCACTACCACTGTGCTAAATGGGATAGCTTTATTGGCACAAATACATGACCTCATTTTCCTTATCCGGAAGGAAGGGAAACATGCCGGTAGATCTCAGGGATGCCATAATCTTGATCACCTTCTAAAACAGTGAATTAAAGATTGGAAAATTGAGGTACTGTGTCCAGGATTTAAAAAAAAATACATAACAAGCCAATGAGAGGAGATGCAATTCTAGATTTAGTCTTGGGAAATGAAGATGAACAAGTGGGTGAAGTGACAATGAGTGACCACATCAGGTACAGTGACCGCAATTCAATGCAGTTTAATTTAATTATGGAAATGGACAGAGATAAATCAGGAGTAAAAGTTTTAGACTGACTTAAAGTTTTACAAAATGTTGCAAAACTAACAAGAGTTTTGGATGAGGGGGACTGGACAAGAGTGCTAAAGGCTAAATCAGTGGTAAACCAGTGGGAAGCACTAATAAGTGAAATCCTTTGGGTGTAAAGCAGACATGTTCTGTCCAAAAATAGGAATGATGCTGCCAAATCTAGACCTCCCATAGTTGCCTAGAAAAATACAGGAGAAGATTAAACAGAAAAAGAAAGCTCATGATAATCACAAAAAAATCAACACTGCAGATAGCCTAGAGGAGTTTAGAAAGGGATGAAGTAAAGAAAGAAGGAAGGAAATCAAAGTGAGGGCATGAAAAATGTTTGCAAGTAAGGTTAAGGGAACCTAAAGATGTTTTACCAGTATATAAAGAGCAGACGGATAGTTAAGGAAAAAGTAGGACCTATCAGAGCTGAAGAAGGGAACCTGTGTGAAGATACAAAGGATATAGAATCATAGAATTCCTTCAGTGCAGAAGGAGGCCATTCAGCCCATCGAGCCTGCACTGACAATAATCTCACCCAAGCCCTATCCCCGTAACCCCACGTATTTACTACTAGTCCTTCTGACACGAAGGGGCAAGTTAGCATTGCCAATCCACTGAATGTGCACAACTTGGAATGTGTGAGGACACCGGAGCACCTGGAGGAATCCCACGCAGACATGAGAACATGCAAACCCCACACAGGCAGTCACCCAAGGCTGGAATTGAACCCTGGTCTCTGAAGCTGTGAGCAGCAATACTAACCACTGTGCCACTAAGCTGTCCCATATAGGAAGAGCTTTAAATGATTTTCTGTGTGCGTATTCACAAAGGAAAGGGATGAAGTGGATATAGTAATTCAAGAGGAGCGGTGTGAAATAATAGATAAAGTACTCATAACCAGAGAGGATTTCGAATCTTTGAAAGTGGATAAGTCACCAGGGACAGATGGATTAGTTCCTGGGATGTTGAAGGCAGTCAGGGAGGAAATAACAAATGCTCTGATGATTATTTTCCAATCTTCACTACTCACAGCTGAGGTGCAGGAGGAGTGGAGGAATATAAATGTTGTTCAATTGTTTAAAAAGGATATAAGAAAATGCCAAACAATCATAGGCCTTACTTCAGTAGTGGGCAAATTGTTAAAATAAACCCTGAGGGATCGGATAAATTGTCACTTGGAAAGGCATGGACAAATCAGGAATAGGCAGTATGGCTTTGTTAAGGTAAGATCATGCCTTACAAAATTGATTGAATTCTTTGAGGAGGTGACAAGGAAGACCTATGAGGGCAGTGCAGTGAAGGTTGTCTACTAGATTTTAGTAAGGCATTTGACAAGGTCCAAAAAGCAGGACAAATCCTACTAAATCAATTACCATCCCATCCATCTCATTTCAATCATCAGTAAAGTGATGTAAGAGATCATCAACAGTGGCACTTGCTGCTCATTGACACTCAGTTTGGGATCCACCAGGGCCACTTGGCTCCTGACCGCATTACAACAGTCTCGGTTCAAACTTGGGCAAAAAAGCTGAATGCTAGAGGTGAGGTGAGGTGAGAGTGATTACCTTTGATATCAAGGCAACATTTGGCCCAATACGGCAACAAGGAGCCCTAACAAAACTGGAATCAATGAGAACTGGGGAAGTCAATGAGAACCAGGGAAAACTCTCCCCTGGTTGGAGTCATAACTCGCACAAAGGAAGATGGTTGTCGTGGTTGAAGGACAATCATCTCAGCTCCAGGAGTTCCACAGTGTCATGTTCCAAACTCAGCTATCTTCAGTGGCTTCATCAATGAATTTCCATAAGATCAGAAATTTGCTAATGTTTGCTGATGATAGCACAATGTTCAGCACCATTTGTGACTCCCCGGGTATTAAAACAGTTTATGTCCAAATGCAGCATGAACTGAACAATACCCAGGCTCAGACTGACAAGTGACAAGTAACATTTGCACCACACAAGTTTCAGGCAATGACCATCTCCAACAAGGGAGAATGTAACCATTGGTCCTTGACATTCAATGACATTACTATCGCTGCATGCCCCATTATCAACATCCTGAGGGTTACCATTGACCAGCACCTCAACTAGACCAACCATTTAAATGCTGTGCTTATCAAAGCAGGTCAGAGGAATTCTGTGTTTAGTAATCTGCACCCCGACTCCCCAAAACTGGTTCAGCATCTACAAGGAACAAGACAGGAGTGTGATGGAAAGTTCTCCACTTAACTGGATAAATGCAGCCCCAACAACACTCAACAAGCTCAACAGCATCCAGGAAAAATCAGTCCACTTGACTGGCACTTTTTTCTCAAAAATCCATTCCCTGCAATAGCAGCGCACAGTAGGAGTAGTGTATCCCATCTACAATATGCAATAAGGAAGCAGAACCTTCCTAACCCATGTCCACTACTGTCTAGAAAAATAAAGGCAGCAGATACATGGGAACACTACCACTGGAAATTCCCCTCACAGTTACTCACAGAATCATAGAAAGCCTACAGTACAGAAAGAGACCATTTGGTCCATCGAGTCTGCACTGACCACAATTCCATCCAGGCCCTACCCCCATATCCCTACATATTTACCCACTAATCCTACCAACCTACGCATCTCAGGATACTAAGGGCATTTTTTTTTGCATGGCCAATCAACCTAACCCGCACATCTTTGGGCTGTGGGAGGAAACTGGAACACCTGTAGGAAACCCACGCAGACACGAGAAGAATGTGCAAACTCCACACAGACAGTGACCCAAGCCGGGAATCGAACCCAGGTCACTGGAGCTGTGAAGCAGCAGTGCTAACCACTGTGCTACCGTGCCACCCCTGAATATCAGCAAAGGTGATCCTGAAACTTATTGGTTATATTTGTCCAAGTGTGGTATTAAGGTTGTAGCTTCCAGGTTCACACCTCAGCCTGATTTTTTTTAGGATGACATCCTTGCCAGTTCCAAATTTCTAACATCAGTCATGGTGAGATTTGAACCTGGATCCCCAGATTTTTGCCCTGTGTGTCTGGATTCCTAGTCCAGTGATAATATCACTAGGTCACCAGTACTTCACCTTCCTAACTTGGAAATATATCACCATTCTTTCACTGTCACTGGGTCAAAATACTGGAACTTCCTTCACAACTTCATTGAGGCTGTAGCTGCATCAAATGGTCTGCAGCAGTTCTAGTAGGCAGTTCACCACCACCTTCTCAAGGGAAATTAGGGATGGACAAAATATGTTGGCCTAAACAGTGATGCTTACGTCCCATAAAGGACTAAGAAAAATAAAGGAATTATGTAATCCAGCAGGATTCCCATTATTTCCACCAAGCCTGCACTAGACCTTGTCTAAAACAACTGGGAGTGGTCACAATCACTTTTCAAAACAGGAAATGGTTGATTTCAGTCAAAAAAAAACCTCAGTTTGAATATGTTTTGCAAATATTTGTTTTCTGTAAACTGCTGGGAAAGAATTTGACAAACTCCTTCAGGAACAAAGAACAAAGAACAATACAGCATGGGAAACAGGCCCTTTGGCCCAATGAGCCTGCACTGCCATTTTAACATTGTGAGTGCCCTCCTCTACCTATGACCTTTGTCTACACCTATTGGGGAAGATTGAGGAAAGACTAATTTAGGGACAATTTGTTACACCACTCAGTCTCAGAGCATGTTTTTGGGGTGTGGGAGGAAACTGGAGCATCCGGAGAAAACCCACCCAATCACGGGGAGAATGTGCAAACTCCCAAATCCATGTACCTGCACAGCAAACAGTGATAGTCACTGAACTGTCATGTTGCCCGTCAGATGGTCCAGTTTAAGCATACACTAATGACGTGAAGCACTAGGCAACTCTCGAAGCAACACCCAAGAGTAGACCTCGCACGACCCATCGCGTGTATGCCCCTTGTTGGACAACAAGGCGAACCGAATCACCTGTGAAGTAAAAGAAAAGCCAATAATAAACATGCACAACTTAGACAGACATTTACGGAATCCCCAGAAGCGCAGAAGTAAAGCAAGTGAGCCATGAAATATGTTGGAAGGTCCATAGGAATCAATTGATTCCCAGGGACATCCCAAGGCTCTTGATCTTTATTTAGAAAAGTCTCCTGTATCCCTCCGTCTCTAGTCCGCTCATGAGCCTATCTAAGTAAGCCTTAAACAACTCTAGCATGCCTGCCTCCACCACCCTACTTGGCAGTGCATTCCAGGCCCCCACCACCCTCTGTGTGAAAAACCTCCTTCTAACATCCGAATTATACCTTGCCCCTCTCACCCTAAGCCTGTGGCCCCTCGTAATTTTAGTATGCAACCTAGGAAAAAGCTTACCTCTGTTCACTCGATCTATACTCTTCATAATCTTATACACCTCTATTGGATCTCCCCTCATTCTCCACCTTTCTAAGGAAAACAGCCCCATTTTGCCCAATCTCTCCTCATAGCTCAGTCCTTCCTTACCAGGCAGCATCCTGGTAACCTCCTCTGCACTCCCTCCAGGGTGTCCATGACTTTCTGGTAGTAAGGTGACCAGAACTGAATGCAGTACTCCAAATGCGGGCGAACCAATGTTCTATACAACTGCAACATTAGACGCCAGCTTTTATACTCTATACCTCTCCCTATAAAGGCTAACATACCATACGCCTTCTTCGTCACCTTCTCCACCTGTACTGCCACCTTCAAGGACTTGTGTACTTGCACCCCCAGGTCCCTCTGCATTTCTATACTCTTAATAGGCCTACCATTTATCGTGTAACTTCCCCCTATGTTACTCCTTCCAAAATGCATCACCTCGCATTTATCTGGATTAAATTCCACCTGCCATTTCTCTGCCCAATATACCAGCCTATCTATATCCTGCTGTATTGCCTGACACTGCTCCTCACTATTAGCAAGTCCAGCCATCTTCGTGTCATCTGCAAACTTGCTGATCACACCACTTACTCCCTCTTCCAAGTCATTTATGTATATTACAAATAGCAAAGGCCCCAGTACTGAGCCCTGCGGCACACCACTAGTTACAGACCTCCAGCTAGAAAAGGACCCTTCCACTACTACTCTCTGTCTCCTGTTACCAAGCCAGTTCTCAATCCATCTAGACACCCGTCCTTGTATCCCATGAGCCTAAACCTTTTCCACCAGCCTAACATGAGGGACTTTGTCAAATGCCTTACTGAAGGAGTTTCAGACAACAAAATTAATTTCATAGAATCATAAAATCTACGTGCAGAAGGAATCCACTTGGCCCATTGAACCTTTACCGACAAAAATCCCACTCAGACCCTATCCCTGTAACCCCAAGTATTTACCCTCCTAATCTCCCTGACACTAAAGGGCAAATTAGCATGGTCAATCAACCTAACCTGCACATCTTTGGACTGTGGGAGGAAACTAGAGCACCCAGAGGAAAGCCACTCAGATATGGGAAGAATATGCAGACTTCATACACACAGTTAACCAAGGCTGGAATTAAACCCAGTTTCCTGGCACTATGAGGCAGCAGTGCTCAACACTGTGCCACCATGCCACCCAATTCTCTTTACCCTTGCTCCATTTTCCAACGTGGAATTCCCTTGAGTCCGCAAGTGAAGCAGTTGAACAATCCAACAGCTTTCAATATCATCACCAAAGTACTTCAATTACCATGTGAATTCCATAACGTCATATTTAGTTCAATGCTGGAACCACTGCAGTGTGGAGGGGTGAAACCATGCTGGGTTCATGTCCCTGATTAGTATTTAACCACTCCATATGGAAGGCGCAATGACTGAATGTTGATGAGAGTACAATGCCACTTGGTTGTGGTGACCCTGCAGCCAAATAAATCATGTAATCATAGAATCCCTACAGTGCAGGAGGAGGCCATTCAGCCCATCGAGACTACCCCAGTTCTCTGACTGAGTGTCCTAGCCAGGCGCTCTCCTCTGCCCTATCCCCATAATCCCACACATTCACTGTGGCTAATCCATCTAACTGACATATACTGGGACATCAAGATGCTATTTAGCATGGCCAATCCACCTAACATGCGCATTTTTGGACTGTAGGAGGAAACTCTAACATCTGGAGGAAACCCAGGCAGACACGGGGAGAAGGTGCAAACTCCACACAGACAGTAACCCGAGGTTGAAATCGAACCCGGGTTCTTGGCACTGTGGCTGGTAACTCATTAGCCACCACTATCTATCCATTGAGCAAGACACCTGAGAATACAACTGAAATTGGTACCCTTCCCTCAGATGACAGAAAAGAATCTCAGCAAAATAATGAAGGTTAAACAGTTAATTTCTCTCCCACTGCAGATATAATAAGAAATCAGATTGTATCATTCCAGTTAATAATACTGCTGAGAGTTAGAAATACCTGGAGGCAATACAGCTGATGAAAGACTGACCCAGATACGGATGCGTGTACTCGGTACGATGGATATGTCCAGAGGGACGGGCAAGTAGCTGGCTTACCAATCAATTGCCTTGCCCCGATTGTTTTGCATTATGAAAAATGCTAACATTAAATGTTAAGTTCTTTAATGAAGCCAGAGAGTAAGGGATATGCCTTGCTTCAAACCAAATAGAAAGATCAGCCTGGAGCCATATTCAGATTCACAGAATTTGGTTATTCAATGAGACACTGCTGAGCACTACTTAGCAGTTAATCACATTAGTGTTGAAGATGTGCAAAAACATAAATAACACATTTACAAATAATGTTCCAGTGAGGACAATGCAAAAGAAGCAGTAATCAATTGCCCCAGAGAAGTAGTGGTAGCAGTTGATATTCAAGCCCCAATTTTTCATAGCCCTATGAATCAGTGGAAGTGGAGTGAAAACGCTCCTGGGCTCCTTTCTATAATTATTGGCAGGCTCTAACAGGAAAACCACCAACGATAAGGTACTGTTGCCTGTGGGAATTAATAATCCAATGCTCCTACATGGCTTAAACGCCCCGCAATGAACAAAGAACAAAGAACAAAGAACAACACAGCACGGGAAACAGGCCCTTCGGCCCAACGAGCCTGCACCACCATTTTAACAATGTGTTTTTCCTCCTCCACCCTTGACCCATGTCTATGCTTATGGTACCCCCATTGGAAACCAGATTAAGGGGAGAATAATTTAGGGACAATTTGTTACACCAATCAGCCTAAGAGCACATCTTTGGGATGTGGGAGGAAGCCAGAGCACCCAGAGGAAACCCACGCAACCACAGGGAGAATACGCAAACCCCCACAGACACTGGCCCAAATCCATGTATCTGCACAGCAAACAGTGATAGTCACTGATCTGTTGCGGTGCCCATCTGCTGGTCCAGTTTTAAGCATACACAAACGACGCGAAGTACTAGGCTACTCTTGAAACATCCAAGAGCAGCCCACGCACAACCCATCGTGCGCATGCCCCTCGTTAGACAACAAGGCGGACCGACGCACCTACGGAGTAAAAGAGAAAAACATCAATACATGTAACAGTTGATTTCCAGGAACGTCCCGAGGCTCTGATCCTTATTTAAAACAGTGTCTTATAACCCTCCATCCCTGTTTCGCTCATGTGTCTATCTAAGTAAACCTTAAACAAGTCCAGTGTGCCTGCCTCCACCACCTTACTTGGCAGTGCATTCCATTCCCCCACGACCCTCTGTGTGAAAAACCTCCCTCTAGCATCCAAATTATACCTCTCCCCGCTCACCTTAAGCCCGTGGCCCCTCATGATATTTGTCCCCAATCTAGGAAAAAGCCTGCCACTGTTTACTCTATCTATACCCTTCGTTATTTTATACACATCTATCAGATCCCCCCCTCAATCTCTGTCTTTCTAAGGAAAAGAGCCCCAGTTTACCCAATCTTTCCTCATAACCCAGTCCTTCCACACCAGGCAGCATCCTGGTAAACCTCCTCTGCACTCTCTCCAGGGTCTCCACGTCCTTCCAGTAGTAAGGTGACAGAACTGGACGCAGTACTCCAAATGCGGTCTAACCAACGTTCTGTACAACTGTAGCATTAGGCGCCAGCTCTTGTATTCTATATCCCTTCCTATAAAGGCTAGCATACCATAAGCTTTCTTCGCAACCTTCTCCACCTGTGTTGCCACCTTCAGAGACTTGTGCACTTGCACTCCCAGGTCCCTCTGCATTTGTATACTCTTAATAGGGCTACCCTTCATCATGTAACTCCTCCCTACATTATTCCTTCCAAAATGTATCACTTCGCATTTATCAGGATTAAATTCCATCTGCCAGTTATCTGCCCAATATACGAGCCTATCTATATCCTGCTGTGTTGGCTGACACTCCTCCTCGCTATCCGCCAATCCTGCCATCTTTGTGTCATCTGCAAACTTGCTGGTCACACCACGTACGCCCTCTTCCAAGTCATTTATATATATTACGAACAGAAGAGGTCCCAGTACTGAGCCCTGCGGCACACCACTGGTGACAGGCCTCCAGCCAGAAAAGGACCCTTCCACTACTACTCTCTGTCTCCTGTTACCCAGCCAGTTTTCAATCCACCTAGATACCTGTCCCTGTATCCCATGAGCCTTAACCTTTTCAACCAACCTACCATGAGGGACTTTGTCAAACGCCTTACTGAAATCCATATAGACGACATCAACGGCTCGTCCTTCGTCAACCGTTTTTGTCACCTCCTCAAAAAATTCTACCAGATTTCTAAGGCAAGACCTCCCCTGAACAAAGCCATGCTGCGTATTCCTAATCAGATCGCAATGCTTCAAATGCTTATACATCCTATCCCTAAGAATGTTTTCCATCTTTCCTACCACTGACGTCAAACTCACTGGCCTATAATTACCAGGGTTATCCCTACTGCCCTTTTTAAACAGCGGTACCACATTAGCTACCCTCCAGTCCTCTGGGACCTCACCTGTGTCCAAAGAAGAGACAAAGATTTGCGACAGAGGTCCAGCAATTTCATCTCTCACCTCCCTGAGCAGCCTGGGATAAATGCTATCAGGCCCCGGAGCTTTATCAGTTTTTATGTTGCCTAAAAACCCTAACACTTCCTCCCTCGTAATGGACATTTCCTTCAACTGGTCTACAGATCCCTCCAAGACATTACAAGACACCAAGCCCCTCTCCTTCGTGAATACCGACGCAAAGCATTCATTCAAGATCTCCCCCATTCCCTCAGACTTCCCTCACAGTTCCCGTCCTTTGTCCCTAAGAGGGCCAATTTTCCCTCTAACCATCCTTTTGTTCCTAATATAAGAGTAAAATGCCTTTGGATTTTCCTTAATCCTATCCGCCAAAGCCATTTCATGCTCTCTTTTCGCCCTTCTAACTCCCCTTTTGAGCTCCCTCCTGCTCTCTCTATATTCTTCCAGTGCTCTTTCCGTTCCCAGTTGCTTAGACATAACATATGTCTCTCTGTTCTTCCTGACCAAGTCCTCAATATCCCCTGTAATCCACAGCTCTCTAATCCTGCCTTTCCCATCCTTCCTCTTTACTGGCATATGTCTTCCCTGCAACCTTTTCAGTTTTCCCTTGAAAGCCTCTGACTTGCCGACCGTGGACTTACCCACAAACAACCTCTCCCAATCAGTATCCATCAGCTCATGCCTAATCTGGCTGTATCTAGCCTTCCCCCAGTTCAACACCCTTCCCTTCGGACAGCACTCATCTTTTTCCATTATTATCCTAAAGTAGACAGACTTGTGGTCACTGTTAGCCACACGTTCACCCACTGCAACCTCAACCACCTGACCTGGCTCATTACCCAAAACTAAATCCAGTGTAGCCCCCTCCCTAGTCGGGCTAGTTACGTACTGCTCCAAGGACCCTTCCAGCACACATTTTACAAATTCCTCCCCATCCGACCCACCAGCTCTAGGCACCTTTCAATCCACTCCAGGAAGATTAAAATCTCCCACTACAACAACTCTATTCCTTCTGCACCTATCCAAAATGTCTTTACATATGCCTTCTTCCACTGTCTGTGGGCTGATTTAAAGATGAGATAGCAGAAAGAGAAAAAAAGGTGAAAAATGATAACAGATTGAAGGTTTGCAGAAAGAAACACACTGAACTTCAAGATATTAAGATGGACCTTTTCTTGCAAACATTTGTACAAATGTGCACATTTGGAACAGTCATCTGGCCAGTCAAGCCTGCTTTGTCATATGATAAAATGATGACAGATCTGATTGTGGCCTCGATGTCCTTTCTTGCTTACCCCCTACACACTTCGACTCTCTTGTTAATCTAACTACTTTGTCTTAAAAATATTCAAAGATCCTGCCTCTATTACTTGCTGGTGTGGAGTGGGGAATGTTCCACAGACTCTCCCCCCACTCCGGGAGAACAAATTTCCCCTCGCTCCCTTCTTAAATGGAAGTCCCCTTATTTTAAATGGGGTCCCCTATCTCTGGTGTCTCCCACAAAGGGAAACATCCTCCAATAAACCTCCCCAATAATGTTTCCTCAGGATCTTATGGGGAAATCTTACAATAAAATAGCAGAGTGTTGTTTCCAGTGAGAAAACCAACGTGTTTCTCTCCAGATCTTACTACTTACTGCCGAAAGAAAGTCAAGTGGGCGTGTTTCAAGCTCATCAAAGCGACAAAACTACATTTTGTAGAGGAGGATACCTCAATCTGCTGCAGCTGTTTGATGGAACATGTTCCTCAGAAGATTTTGCATAAGCAGAATTCTGTGAATCTGAATATGGATGTTAGATGGAAATTAGCCTCTAGGGCTTTGGATGCACTGGCTTCTCAGTCTCTTAGATGTAAAACCAGCCTGCTTCCCTCTGACGGTATTGACAATTATGCCATGTAGCCTCTTTGATATTTCATTCGACAGATTTGGCTCGAGGAATTAGCATATGTAAATGTAGCCATAATCCCAGAGGACCATAGGCTGCTCTCCTCTTTGAATAAGGATTCCTTGGGCATGGGACAAGATTGAGAAAGTGGTCCTTTATGAATAATCTCAGCCAGTATGTCAGTTGAACCTGCACTGTTGGCATCGCTCTGCATCATAAACCAGCCATCCAGCCAAACTGAGCTAACTGACCACCATATCTATGTGTACTTCCACAGATCTCTCACTTACCTAGTTAAGCTGTTTCTCCTAACAGGGATATTTGCAATTGATTTTGTCTAGCCTTGTTACTGGGCAAATGATATCTCATCATGCCTTTACAATGCTGGCTACTGCTGTCGCTAAGCAGGTTTCCACCTGTTGCTGGGCAAATTACATCCTATCATTGCCTTTTTAATTATTGTTGCTTCTGTTGCTAGGCAGATCTCTGATAGTCTCCAAACCCATATCAGCTATCTTGATGATCTATGTTTGTGACCTACCGAGACCTCCCACTGAGATCATTGGACACTTAATTACCTGTTCACCCTTTACAAGTTGTAGATGCCACCCCTGACAATGACTGTGCCACCTGCTGTCCAGTACCAAGGCCCTAACTTCCACAACTCAAATGTGTGAGGTACTGACGCACATTGTGTATCATGCTGTACATGACTAACAAAGCGGACAGCGACTCTTGCTCTCCCTATGTTGGACATGACAAACGTGCCAGTCATAGCCTTGTAGCATGGTTAGCACTGCCCCAGGACGGTCTGAACTTTCTTCCCCTGACTACATATTGCCCCAGGATTGCTTGTAATTTCTGGTTCTGACAACATGGTGTCCACTGCCTCAGAGTGCCTCAGATGTAAGCCTCTCTGCCCCCACCCCTCCCCACTCTTATGCCCCAGTAGGGCCCCGAGTTAAGCGTATGTCTTTCATTGGTTCCCTTGCCTCTGTCCAATCATTCAGACACCAGACACCAGTCAAGTATCTGCCTTTCCCATCTTTCCCTTCCTGCTGGTTTTGTTGGGGCAGTCCTAGCCTAGATTTGGAGCAGACAGTGAAAAGTAGGCATCAGGAGTTAAGTGTAATTCACCAAGTAAACACCACTATATCCATTGGTGGATCACACCGATCACTTTATCCATGGGCTGGGAAACTAGATTGTGGGGGGTGGGGTGGAGGTAGTTTTCCCATCCCGCCAGCCATGGGAATTGTAGTGGGCGGGGTGGGGGGGTGGCAAGGGATGGAGTGTGGGGGGATGGGGACTGGGGTGCAGTTGTTGGTGGGAGGGGAATGTGAGGCGGGTGGGGGGAAGGACCCATCACGCAAAGGTGGATATATGGTGGCTATGTATACCACTGGGGTATATAAAGTGATTACAGGTGGCACTTGGTGTTAGGTGCCTATATGTGGAGCAGTAAAAGAGAATAAAGTGAGTTTGTGAAGAAGCTGCTCTGGCATAATCTTTTATTACTGGACTGCAACTGAGAGGCTTAACACAGCTTGTGTACATCATTCACAGCGCAATAATTTAGTGTGGACTGACTTAGATACATTCCTAAAACCAGCCTAGAAATCACAATGCCAATTAACCCGAGTTGTTGCCAGCCTCATGCTGCCTAAATGATTTCAGATTACAGTCAGCACTAAAGATACTGTTGAATGGCAGTGCACATCAGCAGGGGAGCCAACATTTAACCTTGGTGCCACTATCTGAAGCTAGGAAAACTGTAGCGAGTAACTCACTTCCTCAACCCCCCCCCCCCCAAAGCCTATCCACCATCTACAAGGCACATGTCAGCAGTGTGATGGAATACTCTTCACTTTCCTGGATGGGTGCAGTTCCAACAACACTCAAGAATCTTGACACCATCCAGGACAAAGCAGCCTGCTTGGTTGGCACCACACTTACGAACATCGATGCCCTCCACCACTAACACTCTGTTCCAACATTGTGTTCTATCTACAAGATGCACCTCCCAAACCCACAACCACTTCCATCCAGAAAGATAAGGGCAGCAGACACATGGGAACACCACCATCTGCAAGTTCCTCCTCAAGCCACTCACCATCCTGACTTGGAAATATATTGCTGTTCCTTCACAGTCGCTGGGTCAAAATGCTGGAATTCCCTCTCTAATGGCATTGTGGGTCAACCCACAGCACATGGACTGCAGCGATTCAAAAGGGCAGCTCACCACCACCTTCTCAAGGGCAACTAGGGATGGGCAATAAATGCTGGCTCGCCAGTGATGCCCATGTCCCATGAATGAAAAAAATACTCAAGTCCCTGATTGATGAGTTTGCTCATTTCTTGCTGTAACTTTGGGCATCATGGTGGCCCAGTGGTTAGCACTGCTGCCTCACAGTACCAGAGACTGGGTTTGACGTTGTCTGTGTGGCGTCTGCATGTTCTCTCCATGTCCACATGGATTTCCTCTGAGTGCTCCAGTTTCCCCCACAGTCCAAAAGACATGCTGGTTAGATACATTCCCTGTGCTAAATTCTCCCTCAGTGTACCCGAACAAGCGCTGCAGTATGGCTGCTGGAGGATTTTCACAGTAACTTCATTGCAGTGCTAATGTAAGCCTACGTGTGACGCAAATAAATAAATCACTCCCTGGACTGATTTAATTTATGAGTTTTCTGGGTTATTCCGGATGCCTTTTGTAACTTGCTTGCCTATGTTAATGATGGTTTTTTTTGTTTTTCTCACAGGTGAATTCATGAGTCGGGGGAGGGAGTGTGGTAGCGTTGCCCTTTTAATGGGTCGACTCCTGAGGGCCATGTGATCGGGCCAGAACCCATGGAGTATCAAGACAGGAAACCAAGGCAATTGGGTGCTCTGGGATATATCCTGAGTCGGGAAAGATCCTCAGTTTGAGTGAGGGAGGAGTGGAGAATAGTCACAAAGATAATTTGTAAATAATTATTTTTCATTGGCAATTAACCCTAATTTAAGCCTCATCAATTCACCTTCAATTTATTATAGTCTGCAAAATGGCAAATTCTGTCCAATGTGTTACTTTCCTCCCTGTTAAATTTTCAACTAACCAAGGGATTCCTGCTGTCGGACATGTTTTCTATTTACTATGTGAGTTTACTAACATATCCCTGAAGAGAAAACCAGTAGCTATTGTACACGAAATATCTCGGGCAAGCGATTATGAATGTCAAATAATTTGGATAAAAAAAACCAATAAAAGAAATTAAAGGAAACAAATTTTGATTCAAAAGTTTCTGCAGATACTCGGTCAGTTTTTAAAACTAAATGGAAATTTGTTCTGTTTGAAATCCCACGTTTTTCTGTGAAATATCAGTGCCTTTAGCGGACCATTATTCTGCAGCTGTCATATTGATGTACAATGACTTACATTGTTCATTAAGGGTGTAAATGACTGGCTGTCAGGATTGAAGTCTTGATCTCACTCAAATTCAGTCACACTGATTTTGTCAGATGGGTCAGCTCACACAATTTAACAAACTTGACAATCACTCAAGGATCTCACCAAGACAAGTGTAAAGGCTTACCAAGGGACGTCTTGGCCTTTGAGAATTTTCTGTGAAGACTTTTTGAACTTAAGGAAAAAACAAAAATGCTGATCCCAAAAGCAAAAACACTTGGCACCTTCAGCAAAGGTTGAACGGTGGCACAGTGGTTAGCACTGCTGCCTCACAGTGCCAGGGAACTGGATTTGTTTCCAGTCTTGGGTGACTGTGACTGTCTGTGTGGAGGCTACATGCTCTCCCCATTCTGCATGAATTTCTTCCGGGTGCTGTAGTTTTCTCCCACAGTTCAAAGATGAGGAGATTAGGTGGATTGGCCATGCTAAATTGCCCCTTAATGCCTAAAAATGTGTAGGTTAGGGAGATTAGCGGGGTAGATGTGTGGGGTTATGAGGATAGGGCAGGGGTTGGATGTAGTTGAGATACTCTATCAGAGAATCGCTGCAGACTTGATGGGCTGAATGGCCTCCTTCTGCACTGTGGCGATTCTATGAATAAGAAGTTACTTCTAGGGTGAATAGCAAGGGAAAAGAAGACGTATGATTTCTGTGAGGTGATGTTTACTACATCCTTTTTCTTCACATTATCAGCATTGAGCACTCCTGATCATGAGACAGATGTCAGGTAGAATTTTTCCACTCTCTAATTTCGTATTGTTCTCCTGTCAGCCATGTAGTAATTCAGTGAAAATGTTTTCTAATCTGTATTTGTGGTACAGTTTTATATTGTCTCACCATTCTCCGAAAAGCAACTTGGATGAAACCATTGAAGTGGGCCATTAACTCCTTCAAACAAGGGACTTCCCCATAACTAAATTACAATTCCCGATGTACATAATCACGCTGCAGCTATACTTTTGGGCTCTCCCTCTCAATAGTTCCTTGAATACAATATTCTGCTGTAAATTAATCAGTTATCAATTTTCCAGCAAGTTAGTTCGAATGTGATGGGTTAAAAAAAGTTTTGTTGTGTTTTTCTCCAAGTGCAGATATGCCAGTACAGTTGTAATAAGTAAAATTTCCAAATGACTGAAGCAGGCACACTCTATAATCGATAACAAAATTACTCCATATGTCACACATTCCACCTCTACCGGGTTGTAACATTCAGATGTCCAAAGTTGGGCATCACCCTTTCTCACAATGCCTTTAGGCAACTCCGCAACAGGATTTCCAGTCACTGAGTCACAATTAATTACCCAGCACAGTCCCAATCACAACTTGCATGTCAGGTCAATCCTCAGAGATTTTGGGCCCAATTTTACCATCAAGTTGTGCCATTTTTCAGGCCCAAAAACTTGGTAAAGTCGGATGTGAGGTGAGTAGCGTGATCTGCGCTTGCCTCCACACCGGTTCCCCCTTTACCAAGGCCCGAAAATGGCCACAATCGGGACAGTGCCCGAAATGGGTGAGTCGGCCATTTAAATGCATTTGAATGCATTTAAATTGAATTAATGTGCTGCACACCCAACTTTACCAGTACTTCCCCCTTTAGCACTGCATTCGCCAATCAGGAATTGGCGTGAAACAGACATACTTCATAAAAGTCCGATTTGGGCACTCCCATCAGCGAGGGTTAGTGAGGAGGTAGGCTCATAATGCCCAACAGCTCTCTGCTGCTCATGGTGTCCTTTCGTTGCAACCATTTTCTGTCTCGGGTCGGTGGCGGCTCTGTGAGTCTGTGGGGGTGGGGAGCTGTTGCTCTTCAGGGTCTCTGATGCTCAACTTGCTGCATGGATCAAGGTCTCAGCACTGACCTCAGATTTGGGGTGTTGCTGGGTCCTGGTGCACTCAGCATTCTTCCAGCTGAAGGATGTGCACAAAGCCCTTGCAAATTGCACTGCTGCAGCCTCTCAACTTTGCAAGGAGCTGTGATTGTGGGCAGCATGTGGCTGGAGGAATTGGGGGGAGGCTGTGATTGTTGATGTGCTAGGGGCAAGCAGCATTCCTTAACCTCCACATGTTTTCTTCTCCATCTCTCCCCACCCCTTTAGTGTGAAAGATGGCTTTTGTGATGCAACCAGTCAACCTTGCTTTTCTTTTGGTTGAACCATAGAACCCTACATAGAAACCTACAGTGCAGAAAGAGGCCCTTCGGCCCATAGAGTCTGCATCGAACACAATCCCACCCAGGATCCACCCCCATATCATTACATGTTATACCCACTAATCCCTCTAACCTATGCATCCCTGGACACGAAGGGGCAATTTCTTAGCATTGGCAATCAACCTAACCCGCACATCTTTGGACTGTGGGAAGAAACTGGAGTACCCGGAGGAAACCCACGCAGGCACGAGGAGAATGTGCAAACTACACACAAATAGTGACCTAAGGCAGGAATTGAACCCAGGACCTGGGAGCTGTGAAGCAGCAGCACTAACCACTGTGCTACTGTGCAGCCAGTTGCTGCTGGAGCTGAGGAGGAGGAGTTGGAAGAAGAATTGTGAGCACATGAGGCCTGGGCCTTACCATTTGCAGAAGTAGAGGGGGACGATCACCCGAGGCAGGAGGTGGCCACCATTCACCAAGGGCAGGCGGAGGGGGGGCAGGGGGGCGGGAGCAGGAGAAGGAGGGAGCAGAGACCCCAGCAGTGCTGTGCATGAGTGTCATTTGAACAGATGTTGGACATCGTGTGCCACCAATGTCTCTGCCTCCGAAAGGAGACAGTGCAACACCTATGCCACCTGTTGCAGGACCTAGCACCTAGAGGTGGGGTGGGGGGGAAGCACCAACTCTTGGCAGCTCTCAAATTGATGGCCTCTCTGAACTTTTCTGTGACTGGCTCCTTCCAGACCCCTGGCGGAGATGTATGACAGACATGCCCATCTGTGTCAAACAGAAGCCCTGTATACTCAGGCTGGGCAGTACATCAAATTTAACCTGGATCAGGCCCAGTAGGAAGTCCGGGCTGCAGGGTTCACAGCCATTGCAGGGATGCCTAACGTTCAGGGGGCCATCGACTGCACACATGTCGCCCTCAAGGCCCCCTTATAGAATCCGTGGAGATTCATCAACAGAAAGGGGTTCCACTCCCTGAATGTACAATTAGAGCATAACCATAAGATGAACATCATGCATGTCTGTGCGATGCACCCAGGTAATGAGCATAACAGCTTCATTGTCAGGAGCTCGGACATCCCGAAAGCATTTGAGGAGGATCCCAGTCTGTGGGGGTGGCACCTCGGTGATATGGTTTACCTGCTTCGGACATGGCTGACAATGTCGATGCAGAGGCTTGTGTCTGAGGCGGAGACCTGCTATAATGAGGGCCATGTAGTCACCCGCGTGATAGTGGAGAGGTGCATTGGGCCCCTCAAAATGCGATTTCAGTGCTAGACCAATCTGGCAGGGCCCCTCAATACAACCCAGTGAACCCTTCCTGCATAGTTGTCATGTGCTGTGCCTTGCACAATCCAGCTGCACAGAGAGATGACCTCTTGGAGGAGGAGGAGGACAACATGGAGGCTGACTAGTCGGGCATCGCTGGGGAGGATGACCAGCAGGATGAGGAGGAGGAAGGGGAAGATGAGGAAGAGCACGTTGAGGAACACCAACTAGGCGCTGTAAGGCTGGCAGCCCAAATGAGGGATGTGAGGGCAGGAAAGATGAGCCCTGATTACCAGGCTGTTCCCTCATTAGGGGTTTCTATCTGTGGGTTCCATTCTACACTCCCCCTCCGCACCTCCCCAAAATTTCTTCTATATCCTGCAACATTGGGCCCGATTTCACCATCAATTTGCACCCATTTTCAGGCGCAAAAACTTGATAAAGTTTGGTAAGGTGAGTAAAACTTGGTAAGGTGAGTAGCACGATCTGTGCCCACCTCCGCACAGGTTCCCTCTTTGCCAAGGCCCGAAAATGGCCACTGTTAGGATCGCGTCCGAAATGGGCACGATGTCAATTTAAATGCATTTACATGCATTCAAACTGACTTAATGGGCTACACGTCCAAACTTACCAGCACTTCCCCCTTTACCACCACATTCATCCATCTAGATTTGGCATGAGGCAGACATGGTCCACAAAGGTTGGATTTGGGTGTTCCAGCTTTTAAGGAGGTAAGTTCCAAGCATCTGGCGGCTCTCTGACTCAGGTCGATGGTGATTGGGGAGAGAGAGGAGGCGATGGAGGTGGGCCAGATGGCTCCACTCAGATTGCTGGAGGGGGCAGGGGGTGGGGGGGGATAGGAGGTTCTGCGACCACTCTGCATATGATCTGTGGGGGAAGAGGGGTGTCCGCTGCCACTCTGTGTGTGATCGGTGGGGGAGATGAAGGACAGGGGGCCGCAATCGGTCTGTGTAGTGGGGGGGGATGGTGGGATAAGGGGGTCAGTAATGTTGTGGGGGTGCGGCAATGTCTGTGGGGCCAGTGGGGGGAGGTAATATCCTTCCCAGTAGGGATGTGGCAGGGGAGCATTTTTCTATTTTCTTTGACCATGCCTGTGCAGTTGGAGGCACCGATCGGAGCTGCAGGGTTTCGGGTGCAATGAGCCCCACCCACAGGCTTCTGCAGCGTGACTCAGAATCACTGCTATTTTTGCAAGCAGACTGTGAATGGGATTGCCTGAGAATGGGTCTAAAAATCAGATCTGAAACATTCCAGTTTCCAGTCCACCCGGCACTTAGAATCAAAATGGTAAAATAGGGTGCATTGTCGCACCAGAGTGGTGGGCCTGGGTACTCTGTGTTAGTGACAGGCAGGAGGGTGATGATGACTCGCTAAGCACCATTATGGTGATGTCCTGGTGCAAACTAGTCTGACTCCTACCTGAGCTCCGCATGCACGCTGGCACCTGGACCCATGTCTGTGCAGTGGGTAAGGGATCTGAGACCCCCATACAGTGTCCTGGGGCAGCTGGGAGATGGGAGGGAATCACTTGTGAGTCCTGGGGAACCAATGCCTTTCTTTTCCCAGTGACACAGCAGTGAGAGACTTCCCTAACTGGCATCAACATGAAGTGATCATCAATGAAAGAGGATTCCTATTTGAGACAAATATGAGTTAAATTAGTCACAGGTGGGTGGTGAAAAAGCATTTCATTGCAATAGAGGTGCTTAAACAAGATGTTCTCACAAAAAAATTGTGAACAGAAAATGTTAGGGTGCTTAAATATCTTTCTAACTAATGCAGCCTTTCATTATCTCAGTGCAACTGCAACTTCCTAACCTTACATGACCTACAACTATGTCTGAGTGATTCCTCAGAATGTGCTATGGAGTGGAGAGGGCCAGCTGCCTACCTGGCCCTGTGACATATGATGCACTCAGTGGGCATCTTCTAGAGGCCCTGGACCTTGAGGGCCCTGGCCTGTTTCCAGGTGTCTGGGATGCTTCATCCCGCTGCCCCTGAGATGCCCCGGTGTCAGCAAGCGGGGAAAAGAAGGTGCTGCCACAGTCTCCTGGCTGGAAGGCCCCAGCATGGGCTTGAGCCCTTCCTCCTCCCTTGGGGTTCCAGTTAGCCCCTGGGTCACTCCATGGGATGGCGATGCTTCTGCAGTGAGCTCAGACTGTGGGAGGAAACTGGAGCACTTGAAGGAAACCCACGCAGACACGGGCAGAACGTGCAGACTCCGCACAAACCCAAGCTGGGAATCAAACCCGTGTCCCCTGGCGCTCTGAGGTAGCAGTGCTAAACACTGTGCCACTGTAATAACATGTTCACGGCGCCTTTTCCTCTCACCTCTATTCATTTCCTTTCTGCCTCACTCCTCAAAGCTATCCTATAAACAGTGTTTTATCAGGGTTTAGAATAACTTCATTGCTTTGGTACTTTATCCTCTATAAGTAAAGCCAATGTCTCTTATTCTCCTTTTAAAACAATTTCACAACATGTCTTCCCATCAACGTAATTTTAAACAATGGCCTGGATGTTCACCATGACAGAGGGGCTCTCCATCATGGCTAAAATTCCAAAAGTGGCCGGAAGTTCTAAATCCCACCTCTGAATTCAGTGTTTCCCATCTTTGTGGTGGAGGTGGGGGGGGGAATTGACATTGGGCCAGAGATCATGCACGTGTGATTCGCAGAACGAGCTGTCTTCACTGAAGTGGCATTTTGGAAGAATGGGTGTGTGGAATCTGCAGCGCACAGACTAGAACAGGCAAGAGGAGGCTGGAGCTTGTTAGATTCATTTGGAGAACTCAGGTACCTTTTGGATAAGGTCCTGGGGCACCACTAGGAGAGGTAAGGCACCTATTGGAGAATGTTGGGATAGTTAAAAGTGAACATGCTTATGCACTTTTTATACCCAAACTCAATGGGATTATAAAACTGTCACAGAACTGTAAAATAGACCCCCATTTGTTAATGAACTATAATAGAGCTGTCCAGCTGTGTGGAGCTATTCAGCTGTCATGGAACTGTTCAGCTGTCAAGGAACTATACATGAACTGTTCGGCTGTTATGGAACTGCCCAGTTGTCAATGAACAGCCAAGCTGCCAAGAAGCTGCGAAAGAGCTATCTTTCTGTCACTAAACATCTCTGTGATCAGTGAAATGCCCAGCTGCATGGAACTTTAAAAGCACTGTCCAGTTGTCACTGAACGGTTCAGTTGTCATGCCATAGTCCAGCTGTCAAGGAACGATAAAAATCCAGCCATCAAGGAACTGGATCCAGCTGTCACAGAAGTGTCCAGCTGTCAGGGAATTGTCCAGCAGTCACACAAAAGCTGTCCAGCCCATCAAATCTTTCCAGAAAAGTATTAAAATTGTCAAAGCTGCCCAGCATGAGCCATCGGCATCAATAAATTATGCAAGGATATTAGGTGAGCTGCAAGAAGGAGGGAAGGGCAAAGGGTTGTGTATAGGGAAGAGCATGAATTAGCATGAGTTGGCACTAGATTGGCATGAAGTTGGCATTGGGTATTCGGGCAGTGCAGGAAGTATAGATGGACACTGAATTTGCACCAAGCAAATCGGGTAATGGAATGTCGTAGAGAATTTAGCATCAGGGACGTAGATGCTATGATGGGTGGAGCATGAGTTAGCATGATTAGGAACATAGGGAGTGTGTTGGGGGTGAGGGATGGAGAACTGTTTTCTGTTCTATTCTCTTTTTTCACATTTATTTAAACACAATTCTGGAGCACACAGCACCCAGCAGTCTACAAATTAGCTTGGGAGTCACCTGATCAGATATCTAACCTGCAGCCAGATATTTCTAAAGGGTAGGTTCACCAATCCAGGAAATCTTCCAACTCAGTGAACCTGAGCAATGGGCAGAAAACTGGGCCTAAGGCTAAACATAAATTACTTAGACATCCTAGATCTCTCTGTTCCTACATCTTATTTAAAATTGTTCAATTGAGTTTACATTTCCTCTCCTCATTCTTGCTACAAAAATTTATCACTTTGCATTTCTCTGCATTATATTTCTTTGTGACTTGGCTGCCAGTTTGTTTATGCCTTTGTGGAATCTACAACTATGCTCCACATTGTTTGATCTATTTCTATGAGATAAATAGGATCCAGTGAATTTGTTCAATTATGTGTAGTGAATTCAGTACAAACAAAACATTTAGTTTTCTCATTATTGGCTGACTGAATGGAATCCAGTGAATTGAATTAATTGTGTTAACCTCAAGCTCAAAAAATTGAACGCATTAATTTACTTACATATGGCTCAGTGAATTGGATCCAGCAACTTTATTCTGTCATGTGTTGGTGACTCAGTTTAATCCTTTGAATTATAATGTGCATGGAATTGAACTGAATAGTCAAAAAATATGACTTTACTACTTTGTATTCTTATCCCAAACCCTGGTCCTGCTTATTTAGAGTTGCTGTTATGAAGTAAATCCCAAGGAGATTCTCCAGGGCAACACAGTGGCACAGTAGTTAGAATTGCTACCTCATAACGTCAGGAATACAGGTTCGGGTCCAGCCTTGGGTGGAATTTGTACCATGTCAGTGTCATGTCAGAATTCTCATGTCAGAATTGTCCCGTGTCAGAATTCTCCCATGTCAGTGTGGGTTTCTTCCGGGTGCTCCGGTTTCCTCCCACAGTCCAAAGATGTGCAAGCTGGGTGTATTAGCCGTGTTAGTGTTCCTTAATGTCTAATGATGCGCAGATTAGTTGGTAAATACGTGGGGTTATGGGCATAGGCAGGGTGTGAGCCTAGGCAAGATTCTCTTCCAGAGAGGCGGTGTAGATTCAATAAGCTGAATAGTCTCTTTCTGTACTGTGGGGATTCTCATTCTAGCGCAACTACCATAATGATGGCAACACATACAAAAGCATTGTACATTACAGTTTGTAGCTATTGTGAGTTCAACTACAGAAATGAAACAGTGCAACCAAGAAAAAGTACTTTGAATAAAACTTCAACATTATAAAAGTTGTCATTGGCATTTTACAGCAGCACCTACCCTTTTAGATGTTTTGCAAAACATGATTTCCTCATTATATCTGCTGACCTCACTTCAACTTGACTCTTTGCCTCAATGAATTGGTCAGCTATACGCAATGTTCCACCTGAATGATCATGGAAATGTTTAGCCTGTACCTTGAATGTACAGGGGTCAAATAGTATGAAATTCCAGTTGTATTAATACACAGTTCACTGCAAAGTCATCCTTTAAACTGCAGCTAAAATCTAGGAGAAAAAAAAATCATTATGCTTTTAAATATATTTCCACATTTATTCCAATTAATTGTGTTCAATTTTTCTAATTTATTATTATTTCTATTATAGAATCTTAGAATAGAATCATTGAATCCCTGCAGTGCAGAAGGAGGCCATTCAGCCCTTCAAGCCTGCATCAACAGCAATCCCACACAGGGCCTATCCCCATAACAATGTATCTACCCTGCTAATCCCCCTGACATGAAGGGACAATTCAGTATGGCCAATCAAACTAACTGTTTTATATCACAACTGTTTTACATCATTGAGCTATTCCCAAAGTCAGAATGTGTGTACAGCAGTTGGCACTGAAGCCTCATGGCACCAGGGACCCAGGTCAATTCCCAGCTTGGGTCATTGTCTGTGCGGAGTCTGCATATAGTTCCCCATGTCTGCATGGGTTTCCTTCAGGTGCTCTGGTTTCCTCCCAGATCCAAAAGACGTGCTGATTAGGTGGATTGGTAATGTAAAATTCACCCTTAGTGTACCCAAACAGACACTGGAGTGTAGCCGTTAGGGGATTTTCACAGTAACTTTACTGCGCTGTTAATGTAAGCCTACTTGTGACAATAATAAATAAACTTTAAAATGTAATTCTGTAACACACAGAGCAAGGGATAAAGGAGGGAAAAAATGGTAATTGTTCCCTGGAATTTAATGATCCTTTTGCTTAGACCTTGAAGCATAGATTTGATATGGAAAACAAAAAGTTTACTGCTAGCCATTATTTTGGTTTTTTTTAACTTGAATATGTTTTATAAGATTATGGGCCAGATTTTAAAAAATGGTGAATGTGACCTGGATGTGAATACCTTCCCAAATTTACAACAAGTCCAATTTCTGCCCACTGGGGAAAGGGAATGTGACAGGATTCATGCAGGAGGAAAGCCCCAGCTCAACAGGGAGATTTAAACTCAGAACTAAGTTCAAATACACCCTATTTGGGATAGGCATGAACCTCGGGTCAGTAGTTTCAGCTGGGGGAGGGGCAATTATGAGGCTATTAGGAGAGAATTAGGAAGCATAGGTTGGACTAGGAGACTACAAGGTCTCGGAACGTCCGAAATGTGGAGTTTTTTCAAGGAGCAGCTACTGCGAGTCCTTGATATGTATGTCCCTGTCAGGCAAGGAGGAATTGGTCGAGCTAGGGAACCGTGGTGCACTAGGAAAGTTGATTCGCTGGTTAAAAAGAAAAAGGAGGCTTATGTCCGGATGAGACTTGAGGGCTCAGGTAGTGCACTAGAAAGCTTTAGATTGGCTAGGAGGGAGTTAAAGAGAGAGTTAAGAAGGGCTAACAGAGGACATGAGAAGACTTTGGCTGATAGGATTAAGGAGAATCCTAAGGCGTTCTATAGATATGTTAAGAACAAAAGGTTGGTTAGGGCAAGATTAAGGCCAGTTAGAGACGGCAGTGGGAATTTATGTGTGGAACCGGAAGAGATTGAAGAGGCATTGAGCCAATATTTCTCTTCAGTGTTCACGCAGGGGGACTTAAATGTAGCTGTGGAGAACACTGGGTTAGAGGGTTGTAAACTGGACAGTACTGCAGTTGATAAGGAGGATGTGCCAGATATTCTTGAGAGTTTGAAAATAGATAAGTCCCCTGGGCCGGACGGAATTTACCCTAGGATTCTCTGGGAGGCAAGAGAGGCGATTGCAGAGCCTCTGGCTCTGATCTTCAGGTCGTCGTTGGTCACCGGTATAGTGCCAGAAGATTGGAGGTTAGCGAATGTTGTCCCATTGTTTAAGAAGGGGAACAGAGACTTCCCCGGGAATTATAGACCGGTGAGTCTTACTTCTGTTGTGGGCAAGGTTTTAGAAAAAATTATTAGGGATAGGATTTATGGTTATTTGGAGAGTAATGATTTGATTAGAGATAGTCAGCATGGTTTTGTGGAGGGTAGGTCGTGCCTTACTAACCTTATTGAGTTTTTTGAGAAAGTGACCGAAGAGGTGGATGGGGGTAAGGCAGTTGACGTGGTATATATGGACTTTAGTAAGGCGTTTGATAAGGTTCACCATGGAAGGCTTCTGCAGAAATTGCAGATGTATGGGATTGAGGTTGATCTAGGAAATTGGATTAGGAATTGGCTGGCGGATAGGAGACAGAGAGTGGTGGTTGATGGTAAGTATTCGACATGGAGTTCAGTTACGAGTGGTGTGCCTCAGGGATCTGTTTTGGGGCCACTGCTGTTTGTAATTTTTATAAATGATCTGGATGAGGGTATAGTTGGGTGGATTAGTAAATTTGCTGATGACACCAAAGTCGGAGGTGTGGTAGATAGTGAGGAAGGGTGTCTTAGTCTACAGGGAGACTTGGATAAGTTGCAGAGCTGGGCCGAGAGGTGGAGGATGGAGTTTAATGCGGAAAAGTGTGAGGTAATTCACTTTGGTAGGAATAACGGGTGTGTAGAGTATAGGGCTAATGGTAGGACTCTGAATAGTGTGGATGAACAGAGGGATCTAGGTGTATGTGTACATAGATCCCTGAAAGTTGGGAATCAAGTAGATAGGGTTGTTGCAACTGTACAAAACTCTGGTGCGGCCGCACTTGGAGTATTGTGTGCAGTTCTGGTCCCCACATTATAGGAAGGATGTGGAGGCTTTGGAGAGGGTGCAGAGGGGGTTTACCAGGATGTTGCCTGGTATGGAGGGGAGGTCCTATGAGGAGAGACTGAGGGATTTGAGGTTGTTTTCGTTAGAAAGAAGGCGGCTAAGAGGGGACCTTATTGAAACATATAAGGTGATTAGAGGTTTAGATAGGGTGGACAGTGATAGCCTTTTTCCTCGGATGGAGAAAGCTAGCACGAGGGGGCATAGCTTTAAATTAAGGGGTGGTAGTTATAGGACGGATGTCAGGGGTAGGTTCTTTACCCAGAGGGTGGTGAGGGATTGGAATGCCCTGCCTGCTGCAGTTGTAAATGCGCCTAGTTTGGGGGCGTTTAAGAGATCCATGGATAGGTTTATAGATGGAAAGGCTTTGGTTTAGGTTAGAGGGTCATTGTTTTTTAAGTGGTCGGCGCAACATCGTGGGCCGAAGGGCCTGTTCTGCGCTGTAATGTTCTATGTTCTATGTTCTATTTTAGTTATTGTCAGGGTCTTAACCCATGTGTAGGATCCACAGATAGAATAGTTAGACATAAATGCCCTTGAACGACTGGTAACATCTGTACAACCAGCATGATCTGAAGTTTTTTTAAACCTTCCATTCTTTGAACTTAAAAAAATAAGCTGTAGCTGCCAGTGAGACTTGAAAAAAGATACTCTGCTGCACTGCTTTCATTGACAGATGTTAGAAAACAAAAGTAACATCTGGCCATGCAGTTTCAATTAGAGGTGTTGTTAATATTTCCACAAGGGCTCGCATTAAACTATTGTGAATGCTTGGCTGAGTTTCAGAAACCACAAATACCTAACAGAGAATTCTGAATTCACAATTTGATTGGAATTTTAAAGAGGGCAATAAAGTATTTGTTGTGTTTGGTGTAAAGAAAAGTTTATTTTTGTAACATATTAATCACGTGAAGAGATTTAAATACTTTGAATGGATTTTATAAATGGGGGTTATTTTTCACTATTGTTATCGGACAACAAATTTTATGAAATTGGGCACACAAAATGGAAGCAGACTAAAATTACACTCAGGGCCTCTCCACTAAAAATCACAAAGTAACAGACACCGAACAGTAGGCAAGAGCATGCTTTTAGAATGCAAATGAGGGCTAGCACATAAGGGAAGCTGGACAGGGTGGCACCTACAGGAACTAAAATCTCCACCCCATCAAAATCAGAACCTCTAAAACAATCAAAAAACTCATGGAGACACCTAAAATTAGCATAGTTAATTAGCATAGAAAACGGCTAATGTTACGCCGTTGTTTAAGAAGGGTGGCAGGCAAAAGGCAGGGAATTATAGGCCGGTTAGTTTAACGTCTGTTGTAGATAAAATGTTAGAATCCGTGATCAAGGAGAAAATAGCGAGAGATCTTGAGGAGAATTGTTTGATAGAGCAGACGCAGCACGGTTTCGTTAAGGGAAAGTCGTGTCTGACGAATTTATTGGAGTTCTATGAGGATGTGTCTAGGGCGGTGGATAGAGGAGAGCCGGTGGATGTGGTGTTTCTTGATTTTCAGAAGGCGTTTGACAAGGTGCCTCACAAGAGGTTATTACAGAAGGTCAGGGGGCATGGAGTTGGGGGTAGGGTGTTAGCATGGATAGAGGATTGGCTGTCAAATAGGAGACAGAGAGTGGGTGTCAATGGGTGCTATTCGGATTGGCGGTTGGTGACAAGTGGAGTGCCCCAGGGGTCGGTGCTGGGGCCTCAGCTATTTACCATTTATGTAGATGATCTGGAGGAGGGAACCGAGTGCATGGTGTTGAAATTTGCTGATGACACCAAGATTGGTGGAACGGCAAATTGTGCGGAGGGTGTGGAGAGTCTGCAGAAGGATCTAGATAGGCTGGGTGAATGGGCCAGGAACTGACAAATGGAATTTAGTGTTGACAAATGTGAGGTTGTCCACTTTGATAGGAATAATGGTAGGAAGGACTATTACTTACGTGGCGAAAAACTGCAGCATGCAACGGTGCAGAGGGATCTCGGGGTCCTTGCGCATGAGTCGCAAAAACCCAGCCTACAGGTGCAGCAGGTGGTCAGGAAGGCGAATGGGATGCTGGCCTTCATAGCGAGGGGGATTGAATATAACAGTAGGGAGGTCTTGCTGCAGCTGTATAGGGCACTGGTGAGGCCGCAGCTGGAGTACTGTGTGCAGTTTTGGTCGCCGCACTTACGCAAGGATATTTTGGCCTTGGAGGGAGTGCAGAGGAGGTTTACTAGGCTGATACCGGAGTTGAGGGGGTTGAACTATGAGGAGAGGCTGAATAACCTAGGCTTGTACTCGTTAGAGTTTAGAAGAATGAGGGGAGATCTCATTGAGACGTATAAGATGATGAATGGGATGGATAGGATAGAGGTGGAGAGACTCTTCCCGCTCAGAAAGGGCAGTAGGACTAGAGGGCACAGCCTCAAGATAAAGGGGGGCGCGGTTTAGAACGGAGTTGAGGAGGAACTTCTTCACTCAAAGGGTGGTGAATCTCTGGAATTCTCTGCCCGTTGAAGCGGCTGCCTCCTAAATATTCTTAAGACGCGGGTTGATGGGTTTTTGATAAGCGAGGGGATTAAGGGTTAAGGGGAGAGGGCGGGAATGTGGAACTGAGCCACGGCAGATCAGCCATGATCTTACTGAATGGCGGGGCAGGCTCGAGGGGCTAGATGGCCTACTCCTGCTCCTATTTCTCATGTTCTTATGTTCTTATTATAGTTAAGGAAACATTCCTGGCCCCTCAAAACCTCTTTTGAGCTCAAAGACACACCTAAGGTTCAAACCCCAGAGATTCTAGTCTATTAATAACCAATCAGACAAAACAATTAATACACACTTTAAACAATTTCCTGAACACTTGAAAACATCGAGACAGAATGGCTAAGGTTGAATACTGTAAATAAAGTATTAGCATTTGAATCGCATACTGCACCGAAGTTCAGGTATAACTATAGCCTGCTGCGAGGGGCGGATAGAGCGCTTTCAGGACTGTCCGATTGTATGTCCTGAATGTGCTTCTCCGCCAATGTAAAAGAAAATAAAGCTGTGCCATTATTGAACTTCACCCTGAGTCTGTAGTGGTCGTTTTGCCCACTCGTGCTAACACTATCAAGTGAGTAGAAGTGAGAAATGTAGTAGCATAGGAGATTTTTCTTTCCTCTCAACTCCACTTGGCTCCTTCGGTCTTTCTAAGGTGGATACTGCATCATAAGCCATGGAAGTGGCATGGACCATATAAGGGCCATGGGGGGATTTGAGAGGGGGAATGAGTTGACATTGAGATGGCATGAAATGTATGAGGGGCAATGGAGTGGTTAAGAGTGCATGGAGGTGTGAGGGTTGAGGACTAGAGAGACTAAAACCTTCCAAAGTAATGATGAAATTCCAGAGAACTGAACTGGGTCTGCTAACCAGTCTGCCTTGCCCATTCCAATGCATTCCTATGCTTTGTTTCCAATAGTGATGGACCTGGCTCTATCCTGTAGCTGTTTCTTTGCACCTCACCATGGAGCAAAAATTCTGGATACTTCTTACTGAGGCCAATCCAGTCTGGACATTTCCTGACTTGAGATACCCGCCTGGGAAGTCAAAATCCAGCCTCATCTGTCATGAAGCATTTGGATATTAGGATATTAGCACAGACCATTGCTTGGTAGACATGCTTATGCTGAATTCAGACCTGATTTCATCTAATGGTTTACTCAGCAAACAGAAATTATTGGTGATCAGCAGGATTCTCTGATCTAATCCATTCCCACCCCACTGCCAGATGGAGAATTTTGACGCTCAGCCAAATCTACATTCACAGCAGCAGGACTGGAGAATCCCAGCCTAGGGCAAGGTCAGAGAATTCCATCCAATGTCTTTTTAGATACTAATCGATGCAATGAAAATTTTTGACTAAATTCTTTGTTTTCTAATTTTGGTGCATTGGCCATGCTAAATTCTCCTTCAGTGTATCTAACAGGCGCTGCCGGAGTGCAGTGACATTGAGAAACATATAAGCCTACTTGTAGCACTAATACATAAGTCAACTTAAAACTAACTAACTGCAAAGTGAAACAGTTTAGAGATTTAATAACAACCTGTCCCATGTGTTTAGTCAATGGGATAAAATCTAAATTATATCAATTGAAGAAGGCAAAACAAAATATTTGCAGCGTATTAGCCTTCACTGCAGAGAATTAAGATAAAGTACAAGAGATAGGAGGAGAGATGAAAACAAATCAAGGGGAGTAACTAACTTGATTTAATATAAGTAAAGAAAAGAGAAATGGATTGAGTACTAAGATTTAAAATAGACAAATTCCAGCAGCATACAGTTTCAGGATATTGAAATTATAAATTGTGGATGCTTAAGTCGTAACCTTCCCAAACTCTTTGTTCAGGAATGATCCCATTGGATTCAGTCAGATTGTCATTTCTGCTGCAACAAAAACAAACATGCTGGAAATACTCAACTGGTCAAGCAGCATCTGTGAAGAGAAATAAAGTTAACATTTCAGATAAATGGCCTTTCACCATTTTCGATTTCCAGCAACCGTGGTACTTTGTTCTTGTGTCAGTCATTTCTGCTGAGCTGACCTGGGAGTCAGAACATAGATATGGAAATAGGACTCAGAAGTTAAAACTCCTCTGAGTCTTGACAAGTAGACCTGTTGCTTGCCCAGGCCCCCTGCATAGAGCTCTCCTGCCCTGAAATAACATTAAGTTCAGTGTAACAGCAGCAGCATATTTCAGGGTTATATCTCTTATTGTCCGCATTAAAAATAGACAAATTGGTAGTTTTGGAAAAGTCTGTCATATGCAGATGGAAATTTTGTAATGAGCAACATAATGTGCTGTCAACGCTGCAAATGAAATCATGATTCCAATTGTACAGTTGTCATATTTAATTTTTGCAAGTTCTGCTTATATTACTGCATATATAGTAAATTATCTTCTGCTGGAAGTTTCAACTGAAATTCAAGCTCAGTCCCAGAATCAATTACAATGAAAGATTACAACATAAGGTAGCATTTATTTTTCTCAGCATTATGATGCTGCTTTATAGTCAACATCACAGTTTCTAGTGTCAATTCATGAAGTGTTCACAGCATCTTAGTGCAAATCTGAGGATAAGAACAATCATTTTTCTCCATGTGATAACAATGGCCTTGAGAAGGAATGACTTGCAATAAATGTTCTTGTTTTCTACCCACAACTGTGTTACAGTCTGGTTTGAGATAATTAACACAGGAAGAAGACATCCTCCTAACAACCAGCAATTAATTGATAGAACTATGCCAGGAGATGCCATGTTTTTAAACCTTAACAAACTTTATTGTATATGAAGCTGTATTTGATAAAACAAGTACCATTAACACTATAGCAAGTAATCCAAAGACCCAGTGCAAGATCTAGGGACCTATCTTCAAATCCCACCAGGAAAGAGGGTAAATTTTGAATTCAATAAAAATTTGGGTTAAAGTCTAATGATGACTATGAAACATTTGTGATTGTAATAATAAAAAAAATCTGGTTCACTAATGTCCTTAGGGAAGGAAATCTGCCTCCCTCACCCGGTGTTGTGGCTCCAAACCCTCATCAACGTGGTTGACTCTCAAATGCTCTCTGAAATGGAGGACAGTTAGGGATGGACAATAAATACTGGCCCAGGCAGCAACATGAAATTAGAACCTTATGCCAAAAGCCTAGTTCTTCTATTTCCCCTACCCCACAATCCCTCCCACTTTGGTCACTCCCGAGAGTTCCCTTATCTTAGAAATTATTTGAGGTTCATTCACTTTTACTGTAACCAACTCAGAAGATATATTATCACTTTCCGGAGTTAACTCTGATTTCTCTTTAGTGTTCCAGCTATTGTGTTCACTTTTACTGTAACCAACTCAGAAGATATATTATCACTTTCCGGAGTTAACTCTGATTTCTCTTTAGTGTTCCAGCTATTTTCCAAGGTACAAGATTGCATGGGGTAGCTGATCTTTCATGAGCTTTAGTAGGCTAAGCAATGCATCAATTTCTTTACTGACCTCATTCCTCAGCTCCAGCATGGCCTCCCGAGACTCCAATGACTTAAAACATTAGAAAATATCCTTGATTTCCAATAGCCTACTGCTTTGGTTTCAGACCGCAACCAGGCTGATTAGATTCTATTGGAGTTCTATGCTAGTTTCTAGTTTCCCTCATGCCATCTCCTCTGACACTGCAGCCATATTTCCACTTTGCTGCTTCTGTATCCCAGCAGGATAAATAGTATTGAACCTCCATTGCATCACGGCATCTGGCCTGCACATTCCCTTTGCTGCTTCTGTATCCCAGCAGGATAAATAGTATTGAACCTCCATTGCATCATGGCATCTGGCCTGCACATTCCCTCCCCCCCACCCACCAAAGAACATAAGTCTCAATCTTGCATAGCAAGAAGTGCATTGGAGAGAATGCATGACAACAAGGTTCAAGATCCCACCCAACATCTAAAAAGGCAGATAGATTCCAGAACTCCAATGGCAACAAGGCTAACTGCCTTTGGCTGAGGGTTACTGGAGATTTCTTCCACATCTTCTGGCTACTTTTCCCTTACCAACTTTGTCTCATATTCAACACCAGCTCCCAGTCACAGGCTGTGCCAGGATGATAGATAGATAGATAGATAGATAGATAGACAGATAGATAGATAGATAGATAGATAGATAGATAGATAGATTTTTTTATTAATTCATGGGACATGGGCACTGTTGGTTGGCCAGCATTTATTACCCATCCCCAATTGCCCGGGGGTAGTTGAGAGTTAACCACATTTCTGTGGATCTGGAGTCATATGTAGGCCAGACCAGGCAAAGAAGACAGATTTCCTGCCCTAATGGACATTAGTGAACCAGATAGGTTCTTCCAACAATTAACAATAGTTTCATGGTCATCAGTAGATTCTTAATTCCAGAGATTTTTTATTGAATTCAAATTCCACCATCTGCTACAGCAAGATTCAAACCAGGTCCATAGAACATTAGCTGAGCTTCTAGAATAATAGTTGAGTGATAAGACCACCAGGCCATTGCCTTCCCCTACTTCAGTTGTATGTCTGGCTTTATCTTTGATTTCCAAGGAAATATAAATTAGATAATACCCAAAGCTAAAATAGTTTCTTAGCTACTTCTCTCACCTGGCCTTGCTTGCTGGCTATACTCTGATAGAATTTGCAGAGAAAAGCTTAAAACAAAGAATTTTCCTAAGCTAGTCCCATCTCCACAACATTGTGAGACACATAGCCTATTCCTAGGTAGAAATGCAAACTAACTACCTTTTTAATTCCAAAGATTTCCTTAATTCTAGGAAATAACATTAAAATAATATAATTTAATGGAATAATTGCATGGGTCATGCGTTCAGTTCTTTAGCTACAGTTTATGATCTTGTCTTTTTAGATGTTGGATGGGATCTCGAACCTTGTTTTCATGCATTCTTTCCAATGCACTTTATCATCTTCACTCTCTGCATATAGTTATTCCTGTTAATAAATAGTACTTCAGTTAGCCCACTTGGTGGTTGTTACTCTTTCCAAGTGATTACACGTACTTTATCAAAATAAAATGAGAGTGCTGTAACACTTCAGGAATCTTCAGCAGCCAAACTTCAGGAAAATGATTTGGATGTTTGCTGCTTCTCGGCCTTTTGGCTAAGCTCAAGCATCAGAACAAATCAAAGATAGGGAGCAATGTCTTATCTTGTCAACTTGAATCTTGTTTGTCTCTCTTGTGGGAACCATAGATTGGATTCAATTTGAATTTGGCTTTTGGAACAAGCAAATCCGGTCTGAAGATTTGCTTTGTAACTTTAAAAGTAGAACAAAACATTTTATTTTTAAATGATGCTTGCTCCTTCTGTAAAATAAGTACAGATGATTGCAGACAGACCACAAATCTGACCAGAAGTAACTCATCTATTTTGCTCCAAACTAAAGGGGATTTTCTATCCCCACTCCCAAGGCGGGTTTGCCCACAACTAATGCAGTGAGCCATTGGTCACTGGCGGCACCTTCCATTCCTCTCCCCAAGTCAAAGGCTTTTTGCATGGCTCACTCATCCTGCCACCTGGGGGGGGTCAACTTCAGTAAGACTGGAAAATCCTGTCAGGGGAAGGACTGGAAAATTCTACTCTAATTACCAATTTAGGTCAAGGCCTCAAAGCGAAACATGAATTAAAATGTTATAATGTGACCAATGTGTTGTCATCAGGATTTCAAACCAACTTATGGTCATTTATCTGCTACAAATCAGAAATACAAACCTTGGATATTGCAAGAATTTAGGAGGTAAATTCACATTGGAAGCATTTAAAGGCCAATCACCTGACAAGCTATTCTTTTTTAAATAATATCCAATGCTGTTTTTATTATGTGAAAACTAGAGGCACTTGCATTGTGAGATGATTCATAGAGATGATTTTTGTGTGTGCTTTAATGTAATCAACCTACCCAATAGATTTGCAATGTCCAATGTCTTCAGCTATTTCTTGCTATCATGTGGAATGAATAGAATTGGCTGATGCTTGGAAGCTATGATGTGGGAGGAATCTCAGAAGGATGCTGAGATAGACCATCCATGGTCACTTCTGGCTGAATAGAATAGAACCATAGAATCTCTACAGTGCAGAAGGAGGCCATTCGGCCCATTGACTCTGCACTAAATCTCTGAAAGAACATCTTATTCTGGTGCAATCCCCCATCCTATCCCCCTAAGCCTGTGCCCCTACCATGGCAAATCCACCTAACCTACATATCTTTGGCACTAATGGACAACTTAGCATGGCTAATCTCCCTAACTGTCCATCTTTGGACTGTCTTCCCCATCTCTGAGGATGGGGATATTTTCAGGTTCTCCTGTGTACTGCCAGTATCGCATATTTCAGGTTAAAAAGGGATGGGTCGCACACAAAGCAAGATTTTGCCCAAACTTAAGTACAAACTTGAAACTATAAGCTTTGAAGGACATTGTCAAGGTGACTTTTTTTTTATTTTGCAACATATTCTGTTGTCATAATTTTGGAATCCATTAATAAAAACAATGCCAAAGTTACAGCCAAATTTGACTGTGGATTTCTCTCTACATGGATTGGATAAAGATGCATAAAGCCATTTTTGAAATCTCTTCAGTCAAGAGCATTTTTGCCAACAGGTTTCTGCAATAGCATACCTACAGGAGATTTTTAAAATCTCTTCTACAAAGGACAAAGATGTTTTGTGAAGATATTTCTTCAAAAGCATTTCTGCTGGGGTTTTAATTTTTGATGCCAAATCATAATTTTCATTTTGAGTGAATTCCAATAAATTCATATTCCTACAAGACTTGCTTATGTAATTAATCTGCATTGTAACACTTCCCAAGATTAGAAAACAACACCTGAGTATGTTTGGTTCAGATATTTTGATAGTTAAAATAATTTTATCATGTGTTTGCAGTCCAGCTAGTTATCCTGTATGACCACAGCTATTGAAAGATAAATAAATAATGCAATCCATATTTTGGGGGCATTGTCTCTAACTTCATGCTGCAGGTAAAAGACATCAACTGGGATTCTCCCCTCATGCTGCGCGGCTTGAGTAGTGAAGCAGGCCAGGAGACAACAGTGGGGTTAGGGTTAGCGGGATTCGTAACCGGCGTCCAGATGATCACGAGTCTTTAAGCCCCTTTTTGACAGTGTAATCATCTCTGTGCTTGAAATCAATGCTAATTACCATATGCAAATAGCAACTTGCATATGATTAGCAAGTTTGGGATGGTAGTTTCCAGGCCAGTTAATGTTCCCCCCCACCTCACCACTCACCGGGGGAGGTTTCCACCATTGCAGTTTACAACTGCTCCCCACTAAACAGACAGCCTCACCCGCTGGTGGGGATAGAAACCATTGAGGCTTTCTCAGGGTGTCAGGGGCTGGAAGGGGGTGCGCCTTGGGCAATGCCAATCTGGCACCCTAGTAATGCCTACCAAGCACCTTGGCACTGCCCACAGGGCACTGAGCAATGCCAAGGGGGCAGGGCCAAAGGGGGAAAGGCCTACAAAAGGGACGGGCCTACTGGGTGTGTGAATGGTGGTTGGGAACCCGCTGCCATTCTTCAATAGGATCGGTAGGGGAGGGAGTGAGAGGGCGATCAGCACTGCCCATCATGGGCAGAGTTGGAGCTGGCCATCAGGAGGGCTAGATTGGGGTTGGGAGGTTGTTCGGGCCTGGCCATGGGGAAGCAGATCGGGACTGGCCAAGGAAGTCTGGTAGGCCAGCAATTGGTGGCAGCAGAAGGCTCGGGAAGGCTGGCAATGGTTGGGGTGGGGTGGGGTGGTATCAGGAGGGGAAGGTTGGTGATTAGAGTTGGGAAGCTAGGGGATGACATTGGGAGGCTAGTGATTGGGAGGCTGCCGATCTCTGCACTGACAAATAAGCATGTACGCAATGGTCCGCTCAGCACTATGCTGCCAGCTTCTTTGGCTAGATGAGAATCCATTCCTCCCCCCCACCCCCACCCCCCTCCACCCCACTTTCTGGTGTGAGTCTTTCTAAGGCACTCTGTGATGCACAGAGTGTCAGAGATCCATTCAGATAAGTATATCCAAGAAAAGGTGGGAAATTATCCCATTTTCCCACCCATTGGTCACTGACATTTTTTGGGAAGAATCCCGGCCATTACTCTTATACAGATTTCCTCTGTTGATCCAAACTCCTGATGCAGATTCAATTTCTAATGCACTGAGCATAGCATAGCGAACATCCATAATATAATTTAAGACAGAATGCAAGAAAGTTCCAGGAGAATGATTCTTTATTCCATTGGCATCAAAGTTATAAGTACATTCATAAAAAAGCTTAACTTATAGAAACAAACATTTTACAATGGATAACCATGAGCCGACACATCGTACACACAAGAAAGCCACCAACAGCTTAGTTAAGATTAATTTATGAGTCACAAATAGGCTTACATTAACACCACAATGAAGTTACTGCGACAATCCCCCAGTTGCCACATTCCAGTGCCTGTTCAGGTACACTGAGGGAGAATTTAGCATGGTCAATGCACGTAACCAATACATCCTTGGACTGTGGGAGGAAGCCAGGGCACCCAGAGGAAACCAACGCAGTCACAGAGAGAACATCGAACTCCACACAGTAATCCAAGCTGGGAATCAAGCCTAGGTTCTTGGAGCTGTGAGGCAGCAGTGCTAACCAGTGTGCCACCGTGCCACCCTAACTCTTGGTTCTCAAATCAGATGTGTAGCAATGAGAGAAGGGATGCTCTGTGTCTAGTAGATGTGACTGTTAATGACCATAGGGAAGAAACAAGGTTGGGAGCTGGTGTGCTCATGGCAGTCCAATTCCTGTTCCCAACATGAACAAGATTACCTTGCTATCCATGAAGGATATCTTCCTCATTAAGGAGCTTCCCAGAATCAGTGGGTTTGATTCTGTTCACAGAGTCTTCCTAAGTGTCTAGCAGCTGTATGCCTGCTCCAACTGTCCTCACCCATTCAGCCAAAATGGGCAGTGGCTTTGGGCTGCTCTCTTCATGGCTCCTGCTTCGACCAAGCTGCGGCTCACAGTTCAGGGGCTCCGACTTCTGCTGCCTGCTGTTACTCTCTCTCCCTCTTTGGGGTTTTGTCCACACACCCACTATCCAGTCTGCACTTACGGACTCTGGCTCTGCACCCACCACCCCTTCAACACCCGATCAATGGGCTCCTGAACATCCCCCCTCCCCCCACCCCCCAAGCCTCCTCCCTGCTTCAGCAAGAGTTTAGGCATTTTGGCATCACCATCCTCTTCAACCCCACGCTCAGAGCTTTTGGCTCCCCAGCTATTGGATATCACTGTGCATCATCACCACCTAACAGCAGAGGCCCAACCAATAGAACCCCTCAGAATCTGTGGGAAACATCCTACTGTAAATGCCCAGCAGAGGCTGCGAACCAGCAACCAGCCCCACACCGAAGTGTGGAGTTAGTGCTTGTGGCTTTATTTGACTCCCTGATGACAATATGATCAAGAGATCCCATTGTTCTATGCAGTGGCATTCCAAAATAAAACAGTAATTCATGTTGATAAGTCTCCCAAGTATCACTGATAAAGGAGTTAAACTACAACAAAGGAATGTAGAGCTACTAGAAGTGGCACTTGTGGGGGGTGAAGCAAGGAAAGAAAAGCTGAGAGAAATGACGTACTGAGGTTTCAGAGGGAACTGGATAACTAAAGCTGATGCATTGGTTTGGGATGTGATTGTGATGTGAGTTCCACACCGGGATATGTAATTTAAAAGATTTAACTAAGCCCAGAGAATTAATCTGAAAAGCCTTCAGTCCACATACTACCTCATTTCTCTGCATAAGCAGATGCATTACAGTTGTTTGATTGTAGTTTAATCCAATGCTTAAGCCATCATCATGTTTATTGGTCCATTGCAGCTTTTAAAAGTCTATGTTAAATGATACAAAGGCAGCTGAACACAATAACAAGCTATTGATCTTTCAGAGAACAAGTCATTTCCTTAGTCAGTTTTTAATTTTTAACTTTTCAGTGTCAAATTTGGAGAATTATATCATCACTCACTCAATATTAAAACATTTTTTTGAAGAAAGCAAGTAATCTCCTAGGAATGGTAACTATGGTAACAAGTGCTTGAGGGAGAAGGGAATAGATGGTTATGATAGTAGATTTAGATGAGAAAAGATTGGAAGGAGTTCCAGTGCCGTATAACCATTAGCATGGGCTGGCTGGGCTGAATTGCCCATTTATGTGACCGATATGTCCCATGTAATTGTAAACAATCTCATGTAACTAAATTTTGTTCCTTCCACTGTGTTGCTTTTTGCCTTTCCTTTATACACAAGCCCCAAAATACTTGGCTTGAGTGAGAATGTAGCTTGATAATGATGTTTTTAAAGGAATTTCTGAGCCCAACGTGTTCTCCTGGAAAAGTTCCCCATGATCATTTCAGATCAGTTTCACAGTATGTTGAAGAGATGTCTTTCCTCCCTGTGGCATAGAGTTCCAATGGGACAACAGCATCAGGCTAAATTTCATGCCTTCCCACTTCCCAAACAACTTTGAAAGTCCAGTTTTTTAGAGTGCATTCATCAAGGGAGAGTTCTCAGATTTGTGGAAATCTTCCTGTACCAATAAAAAAAGCTCCCTGATTAACACAGAGCTCCTTGGAGAGATCTTTTCATTTAACCTGGATCTCGGTTATCATGTTGGATCCATAGAGCTCGGTACGTTCTCCTTTGATGTAATCTGATTAATCGGGTTTTTTAATAGCTCACTGTTTTTTCTACCCATCTACATTCCAGCAAAGTCCGCTATTCCCACTGAGAAGCCCATCGGACAATTGTTGTGACCTCAGATCTGATCTCAGTAACTCTCTTGAAATAGAATATTTTCCAAAGGTGATATAGAATGGGAGGGCAGCTTCCTGACTATTAATGAAAGTAGTTTTGAAATATCTCTTGATGTCTCTGTTTAGAAAGGAAGTAGACAAAAAATAGGTAACTATAGGTAGGTTAGCTTAACTTCTGCAGTAGGGAAAGTGCTTGAATCTATCATCAAGGAAGAAATAGTGAGACATCTGGATGTAAATTGTCCCATTGGTAAGACACAATATGGGTTCATGAAGGAAATATCATGTTTGACTAATTTGGTAGAATTCTCTGAGAACATTGCATGTGCAGTGGACAATGGAGAACCTGTGGGTGTAGTGTATCTGGATTTCCAGAAGGCATTTGACAAGGTGCCGCACCAAAGACTGCGATAGAAGATAAAGGTGCACGGTTTTACAAGTAATGTATTAGCATTGATAGAGGATTGGTTAACTAACAGAAAGCAAAGAGTGGGGATAAATGGGTGTTTTTCTGTTTGGTGATCAGTGACCATTGGTGTGCCTCAGGGATCAGTATCAGGACCGCAATTGTTTACGATTTACATTGATGATTTTGAGTTGGGGACCAAGTATAGCACGTGTCAAAATTCGCAGATGACACTAAGATGGGTGGAAGAGCAAAGTCTGCAGAGGACGCTAAAAGTCTGCAAAGGGATATAGATAACCTAAGTGAGTGGGCGAGGGTCTGGCAGATGGAGTACAATGTTGGTAAATGTGAGGTCATCCATTTTGGTAGGAATAACAGCAAAATGGACTATTATTTAAATGGTAAAAAATTGCAGCATGCTGCTGTGCAGGGGAACTTGGTGTCCTTGTGCAAGAATCTCAAGGAGTTGGTTTGCAGGTGGAGCAGGTAATTAAGAAGACAAATGGAATTTTGTCCTTCGTTGCTAGAGGGCTGGAATTTAAAAACAGGGAGGTTATGTTGCAGCTGTACAAGGTTCTGGTGAGGCCACACCTGGAGTACTATATACAGTTTTGGTCTCCTTACTTGAGGAAGGATACACTGGCACTGGAGGGGGTGCAGAGGAGGTTCACTACATTGATTCCAGAGATGAGAGGGTTGGCTTATGAGGAGAGACTGAGTAGACTGGGGTTATACTCATTGGAATTCAGAAGAATGAGGGGAGATCTTGTAGAAACATAAAAGATTATGAAGGGAATAGATAAGATAGAGGCAGACAAGTTGTTTCTACTGGCAGGTGAAACTAGAACCGGGGCCGTAGCCTCAAAATAAGGGGAAGCAGATTTAGGACTGAGTTGAGGAGGAACTTCTTCACACAGAGGGTTGTGAATCTGGAATTCCCTGCCCAGTGAAGCAGTTGAGGCTACCTCATTGAATGTTTTTAAGGCAAGGATAAATTTTTGAACAGTAAAGGAATTAAGGGTTATGATGAGTAGGCGGATAACTGGAGCTGCGTCCACAAAAAGATCAGCCGTGATCTTATTGAATGGTGGAGCAGGTTTGAGGGACCAGATGGCCAACTCCTGCTCCTAGTCCTTATGTTCTCATTAATAAATCCAAGGTATTGTCAAACACAAGCAATCTCAGATGAACAGTGCCCAGTTAGCCAAGAAGCCTGGGGGTGATTCTCCCAGCCGGCTGCTCTAGCAGCACACTGGGCTGGAAGACTCAAGTGGAGGCTGTGTTTTGGGCTTTCCCCGAGGCATCATGGCCTCCACGCATCTCCAGCTGCTGGCTTTCCAGCGCCATCAGATCTGCGCCAGAAATCAGTGTGGAGCTGAATAAATTGTGCTAATAATCATTAAAATATGATTAGCAAATCCAGGACTGAAGTCTCCAGGACTGTTAGCCTCTCCCCACTGGTTTATAATATCTCCCCACAAGCGGGGAGCTGGTGACCTATCCCTGCTAGAGAGAGGAGGGGCCATGGAGGCCCCCAAGGAGGTTGGGGGTAAGGGAGGGTGCCCTCTGGGCATTGCCAGCTTATCAGTGACAACCTAGCCACCTGGCACTGCCCAAGGGTCAAAGTGGCACTGCTCACCAAGCATCAGACAGTGCCAAGGGGGGGTGGGGCCAGAGGGGCAGGGCCCATAGGAGACAGGGTCTCTGGGGAAGGAGATCGAAGGTTGATGGTCTTGCTGCCGCTCTGCACTCAGCAGCGACAGAGGGAGGGATGCCAGTGATCTTGTGTGTGAGGGGGTGGGGGACGTGATGGGAGGGGTCAGCCTTCCGGGGGGGTGAGGACCGCAAGTGGGCTGCCGGTGGGGTGGTGGGAAAGGAATCAATAGATCAGGATTGTCAGGGTTGCTGGGAGGGTGGAGATCGAGGTGGCCCAGGGGGACGTGGGGATTGGGAGCCCAGTAATTGGGCATTGGGGGAGGGCCGGGTTCCACTGCCAGTGATGGGGTGTCACAGGGCTTAATTGATTGAGCTGGCCAGTGATCAGGAGACTGGCAGTGCGGGATTAATGCGCATCTCCTCTATGACAGATCGGCACATGCGCAGTGACCTGTTCTGCACTATGCTGATGACCTTTTGGGTGGAATATGCCCTGCCCACTGACTTTTATCTCGATTCATGCTCGGGCTCTGTGTGATGTAAAGAGTGTTGGAGATTTATTATGAAAATCATACTGAAAACAAAACAGCAGAATTTACTCCTGTTTTTATGTGGATTTGGCACTTAGAATTTTTTTGGGACAATCCCAGTCCCTATCTTTAGAAATGAAAGCTGGCACATGAGCCAATGAGCTGGTAATTTTCAAATTGAGATTGTGAGGTTTTTATTAACTGAAGGTATTGCGGGAAATGGTAGGAAAGTGAGTATGTGGGATTAGGTCAGTCATGATCTCATTAAATGATGGAAAATGCTTGAGGGGCAAAGTGGCGTTTTTCTGTTCCCATGGGGCTGATTCCCACAAAAGTGCTGAATTGGAGGGAAAACAGTTTGAGCTCACGACTACTATTCAGTACAACTTCAGACCCGAATCTCCACACTCTGTGCAATGCAGAAACCCCAATCATGAATACCATTAAAAACCCAGGGGGTGGCAGGGCCTACTCACTTTAGAGGCTGACACCTCCGGAACTTTGCGCATGCACAGTGGCCCCAATCCGTCAGCCTCCCCGCCTGCTGGCCAGCCCAATCGCGTACCCCTCGACAATTCCCAGGTCAGCCCCAACATCCCTTCCTGTCCCAGAGCACCCCGGTCTCCAGGCCACCTCCCCCAGCGGTGGCGACCCCCCCCCCCCCCCCCCCCCCCCCCTGCTATTCCCCCCAACCAGCCCACCCTGATCGCTCATCTCCCTCCAGCCCAGACCAATCCCCCGTTGGCAGGGGGAATCCCCACCAATCGCTTCCTAGGCCCTGTCCATTACAGGCCTCACCTCCTTGGTGCTGCCAGATGCCTGTTGGGCAGTGCCAAGGTGTCCCCTGGGCATGGGCACTTTGCCCCTTGGGCAGTGCCAGAGGGCACAAGCTGGTGCTGCCAGGATGCCCATGCTCATGGGGCACCATACCCCCTGCTACCCAACTCCCAGGAGAGGCCTATTGCCCCCCCCCCTTCAATCCAGTGAGTTCTTCCACTTGTTCCCCAAACGTGGCGAGCTACTCTAAACCCCGTCAAAGTGAAGAACTCCTGACAGAGTAGGAGATGCTATCAGGCCCAGCAAGTTCCATGCCAGTCCCAATAATGGCATTTAAAATAGATTAAAAAAACATTTAAAACAGATTAAAATCACTTACCTCGCTTCACGCCAGTTTCCAGCACGGTCCCGGCTGTGCCTGTTCTCTGACTCTGGGAGACACGCGTGCGTCAGGAATGGATGTGTGAATCCCACAAAATGGCCAACACGCACATCTCCCAACCCAACCCACTAGAACATGTGCGGGTCTCAATAGGAGAATCACCCTATGTTCCTAAAGACATGAGAGTTCAGGGAATGGACAATAGTTCCAGTCTGCAAAAGGGAGATTGGATATACGTTGTGAGATTATTGTGTGCAAGCATGTCTGATTGGTTAAGATACTTGATAAGAGTGTCCAATAAATCTGTTTCTAGCACAAGAAGTATGGTATATTGTGATACGTTAAAAGCAATGTGTGGAATTTGATATTCATGGTAGTGGTCCTATCCATCACTTTCAGAGACAGGGGGAACCCACTGCAGCTATTCTGGGAGGTCTTGACCCAATTTAATGCCAATCAGGCGCGTAAATGGCTGTTGGTGTGATCCTCAGCATCTTCAGGATGGGTAACCTGTCTCTTGCAGCTATCAGTCAGCCAGAAACTTGCACCATTCCTGGACGTTGCCCAGGCTATAGTGGGGCCTAGGAACAGGATCTAACAATGAAGCTCTGGGGGAAGGGTAGGTGAGGCAGAATTGTCAGGGCTAGTCAGGGAGATCACATTGAAGTGGTGGAGGAGGGGTAGTTTAAAGTGCAGCACCCAGGTGGGCAGCCTTGCTGCCAGTGGAACTCACCATTCAGAATAGGCTGTCTAAGCAGGAGGGATCCCTCCACCGAGGCCACAGACATGCTTGCCTATGTTCACCTGGTCGATTTCCCACATGGCGTGGATCCCACCTATTGTTGGTAGGATACTAACAGCAGAAAAATGAGGCCCTTAAGTGGTCACTTGAGGACCTCAGTTAGCCTCTGGTAGATAGGCCAGCCTCAACTATTCTTAACCCAGACTTCATCGGTGAAGGTTGGGACAGTGACGGGTCCTCCACTCCAAATCATCCCATCCCATTCCACCTCTTCCCACCACTACTTCCACTATTCTCCCAGTCTGCTTTTGCCTCATTAAATTTGGCCCAGTCGTTAACAATTTTTGAGGTGATGCCATGTTCTTTAGTTATCTGCTGTTTTATTGATCTAAAAACCTTCTCACCCTTGCTGATTAGTGAAGCCATTAAACGTCTGACACGGTAAGGTGTCCTTTGATTTATGGAGATCCCACTCACAGCTCTGATTAAGCCCATTTATATACATGCAGCCCAAGCTGCCAACTATAACCAGCTATTATATCCCTCCTTTCTCCAGTTTAGATAGCAGTGATTTCACATCAGTTTTAATGAAATTAGATACTCAAGTACTTCTCTGTTAAACACAGCTATCTCAGTCCCTTTTCCAATAGCTATTTTGATTGCTTTAAATACAGAAATTGGGACCTTTCTGTTCTCCCAATTTGCAAAAGATTTAGGTTCTTCCTGAACCCTTACTAACAGGACTCCCTGCATCGTTCCCCTAATTTTACTGAAATTCGATGTCTCAGGGATTACTGCCAAAGTTAGTCTCCTCTGATCTCAGCAAGCTTTGCTCCAGCTCTGTTACATGTACACTTTCTTGCTGCAGGCCCTGAAATTTACAGACTATAATTTCTGCTGATACGAATATCATGGCTGTTTATAACATATATTATCTATATGTCCTTGTATGCGTTAACGCAACAATAATATTATTGTACCTTTCACATATTCCTTGATGGTTAACATCATTATTATTGGCATCAATCATTTGTGACATTTATTAGCCTTACTGTCTAATCACAAAGGAACAATTCCCCCACGAAAATGCCAACCAGTGCTTGTACACCACTCAGAGGAACTTTAATAATAAGTGTAAAATTGTGCTTGATATGTGAATTATAACTTAAATTTGATTCTAAAATTAATTCAAAGTTCCCATGACAAGCTCCATCTTATAGGAGAATTCATTTTGAAGTATTTGACTGCACTACTAATCACACATGTAGATACTGCTGTAATAGAAATTTTCAATGTATTTTGACAGACTGCTTGTCAGCAAAATTAATATTATGTGACAATCTCCCCTTGTATATCAAACCATTAGATGGCCTATAAACTAAACCTGAACTATTTGTTTCATCTTTAATATCATCGTGGTATATTTTCTTCTGTGATCTGTTTATTCTCTGCGCTTTCTGCATTGCTTTTTTAATGTCAGTTTTTGCCATTAATTGGTTTTAATTATTTTGACACACTCTCTCTCTTCAACCTGTTTCAAAGTCAGAACTAGCCATTTACATCACCTTCTCCACTGACCTCCACAGTTAATAAGAGAGAGCTGCAGGCCATGCAACAGTGGCTGGTTGATTTTCTATACAGGGCATCATTACTGAATGCATGTTGTTCCCAGGCCACCAAAGCACCAGCCAACATCCATTGTAAGTAAAATGTTCCTGTTCCAGCTGGTGTCTGAGCACAGAAACAGAAGCATGCAAGTTCACGCAACCACAGGATCACTCTATCCTGCGACATTCATCCACCTATCCAATATTCGACCTCTTCAGGAATGTGATAGAACGGTTATGAAGAACAAGAATTATCCTTCTGCAATTTCATCATGCCTAAGTAATGCAAGATGTAACCTATGCCATGGAGAAACAGGATGACTCTGAATACCACAGGGTTGCTACAGCCTGGGTTGCGGCATCTGTGGGCTCCATTTAATATCCCCACAATGAGGCTCCTGTATTACAGCTGTGTTTTTTTCAAAGTTTAATATTCCAAATAAAGTCAAATATGAAAATCAAACAAAGCTTAACTGGAAAAGAATGTATGCTTAAAGAGAAAAGAAGAAGGGAATGGAAAAGAGAGGTGTTGTAGAGTTTCATTCTGATTGGAAGGCAATGGCTGTGATGTGGTGCTAGCTGTGGACAGTGATGGAGGAGGGGTGAAAGGAACGTTCGCAATTGCTGAGGGACGTTGAGAAGTGAAGACCAATTCTCTCCTTTGCTCTCTGGTGAAGTTTTTCCTACTCTGAAGGTGAGCCCTGGGGTGATGTTACTGACACTGACCCTCTCAGACAGGGGATGTGTCTGCAGTTTCAGCAAGAATTATCCTTGTCCCGACCTCCTCCATTAGGAATGATAAGGAAGCCATCGGCAAACCTGGAACCAGCCTTATATCTTCTTTTAGAAGCAAGCTGTCTTTGCAACAGTGCGACAACAAAATGGGGAAGCAGAGAATGCAGCCTCAGTTTAAGAATAGACCATTTTAAATAGACCCCGATTTGCCCATGAAATTAAGTTTCCCATTTCCTGACAGAGGGCACCCATCTGCCATTTTAATTAAAGGCTAAGGAGTTCAACTATCCAGGCAGTCAAACTGCTGATGAGATGAGAGATTTATCGCTTCACTTAAATGATTCTCCTCTTGAGTAAGAACCGGGGTTATAGAAACAAGGGAGAAAAAAAAGACATTAGTGGATGAGGGGACAGGTCAATATGGATAGGAGAACTGAGAAAGAGACAGACAAAAAAGGAGAGAGAGAGAGGGGCAGGGAGAGGTGGAAGCTGGACGCTTGGAGGACAGGGTTAGACTATAACGATGTACAGCATCAATGTAGACTATTCAGCCCCTCATCCATATACTGGGCTCCTTAAAAAGGTAGTCATGCTTAGCCCCACATCCCTGCCTTTCATCTGCCACCCTGTAAGATTTTCATCCTTAAACATCTCATCAAATCCGTTTTTAAGTTATTTATAAAGTCAGCTTCCACTACCTATGTGGATTCAGCATTCCTGATCCTGACAACTTGAAGATAAAACAAATTCTCCTCATCTCTCCTTCAGCTCTTCTAGCAATGATTTGAAAATAGGTTCTCTGATTATTAACACATTTGCAAGAGGAATTACTTCCCTGATTCACCCTGTCACAATGCTGGTCATATTGAAAACCTGGAGACAGAGATGAGGGGCAGGACTTCACGGTCTCGCTCTTTCCAAAAACATAAAATCTCGCCTGAGGTCAACGGACATTTCCATGTTCCATTCTTACTGGCTCCAATTCCTGTGGCAGGTAGGATGGTAAAATTCTGGCCAAGATTTTTTTTGCTCTCATTAATCTGTGGACCTCTCTTCCCTCAGTGAGCAGTGGAGGCAGCATCATTGAATATTTTTAAAGCTGAGTTGGGATGGATTGTTGATTGACAAGTGAATCAAGGGTTATGTGTCAGCAAACAGAAGAGTCGAGTTGAGGCCACAATTACATCAGCCATGAGTGCTCAAGGACACTTTGAGGGCCATTCAGTCCAAATGGCCTCTTTCTGCTCCTAATTTGTATGTGCCTATGTAGCTCCCTTACTAACAGCATCGCAGATGTACTTTTCATGTTGGCGAATCCACACCTCCTCTCATATACTCTTAACTCTAAGGCTTGATCTGAACCCGTCTGGTTAATATTTACAACTCTTTTTAATAGTTTATTGTAACATCAATAAACATCCAAGGTGAGAATTTTCCAGGCGTTCACATTGATGGGATTCTCTGGTCCTGTTGTAGATAACGGCGATTTGGCTGACCACTAAATTCTCCATCCTTGCTTGCAGTGGTGGTAGAGCGTGAACAACTGGAAAATTCTGGCCATACTCTGCTCCAATTCAGTTCAATTATTACTTAGAGGGCAGCACTTTCCATCTGTGGGAATGGTGGCATATGTTTAAAGCTGGAGAGTGCAATTCGCACTAGCGTGTTTCTGAGTTTCAATCTTCCTGGACTTTAACTGGTAGAGTGGCATGAAACATGCCATGGGACTGTAGAAAGCTCATTTTAATGCATTTGCACATCATTAGCAAGCACTCTCTGCAGAATGCCCTCCAGAATGCCCCCCAACACCAGATATTTAGCGGGTGTGCCATTATGCCAGCACCATTTACTTTAGGTTCACATAGATGTGAACATGTCGTGGGGGTCTCCTCATGGTCATAATGTAAGGATAGTCCCCAGGAGATAGGGACATGGCCAGGTCGTGCTTGTCACTTGGCACAGGTTGGCACCAAATCAACTTGGCAGTGCCAACCTGTGCCAAGAGGTGGACCGCAATGGGAGCCTCAAGGGAGGGATTTAGTTAGCTGTGGTGGTGGCCCAGAGCACCAGGAGGAGGAGAGACTCAGGAAGCGGGGGAGGGAGAAGTTGGAGAGCTGCTAACTCTGATTGGGGGTGCGGAGGAGTGTCCCTGAGGCCTCCATGGTGGGCTGAGGAGGAGGTTTACTCAGGTTCTAATGGGGCTGCCAATCAAATCTCAGGCGCGGGCATTGCCGTCACCTTCACTCCAAGCCCTTGCACGCAGTGTGGCCCGTGAAGACCACTTGTCAATCGACAGTTCAGCATGGGGTGGAGAATTAAGAATGCTATCTTTGTGAAGTGTGCCATGGCCATCTTTCTGAGGAGGTATCATCACTTGCTCAGTTTGGCATTCATGCAGCCACATCAAAGCTGTAATTGAATTTGGAAGTCTGTGCATCTAGGCTAACTGCTGAGCAGCAATCATTGGCACTCTTAGATATATGTGCTACTTGAGTGGGCACATTTGCGTGACATGATAGACACCATTGTGTCAATTAAGCTCAAGCTAAATGGCCTCAGCTGCAACAGAATGTGCATCTTTGACATGGTTTTACACCACCCCCCTCCCACAGCAGATCATGAAGACATGGAGCTGGGGTTCCGTGAATGCTGCACCATTCACCTTCGTGCTCGCCATGGAGTTCTGCTTGCCAGGTGCATCTTTTTTGAATCCAGTCGTATATTGCACCATTCTGACATGCCACTGTGAAAGTTTAATTTGATATGAGGTTATAATGCAATGCAAGCTCATTGCTTGAATAGATCATTGGCATCTTGTTTTAGATATCTGGATGGATCAGGTGAAGCTCTCGTGGCATCCCAGAGAGTTACACGCATCATTGTGACTTGCTGCGCTCTACACAGTCTGGTGGATCACAGGAGGATGGCTTGGTAGAACCAGAGCGTGAGGAACTGCACATCTCCTCCAATAAGGAGGAAGTCAAGAGACCTGACTTTGATAAGGGCGAGGAAGAAAGAGAAAGAGAAAGGGGATTTTGCAAGGGCAAAAAGGGGGTGGAGGAAGATTTATTCATATGCTGAAATTGTGTTCCTCAAGAGGAACATTTCAAAATACGATGTGTTAAATTGTAATAATTTATTTAAAACCAAAGGCTCTTAATTGTCAAAACAAGTTATATTTTCTGTGAGTAATAGAACATTTTTAATAATGTGTACCCAACCTAATCATTATATTCTGCTCAAAGAAAGAAATAAAATAAAATGAAATCTTTTCTTGCTACAGAGAAAGAGGCCACAGTTTGAGCTAAATGAGGTAGGCAAGTACATCAGGTGCCTATTGCCAGCTGATCACAGTAGGATGATGATGACTAACTCATGCAAGTCTCTTGCAACAGTGCATTCCATGTTGGGCCCATCTTAACACCTTTGTCACAATCCTCATCACCTCAATGGTGCACATTCAATCTCCAGATAAATAGTTATACTCTTGTATTATAATGTCCTCACCCTTGGAAGCAAAGGCAGTCTCTGGAACATGTGGCCTTTCTGTTATGGGCTACTAATGGCTTAGATCTTAGATGGTTAGATCATTTCACTCATTTAGACTATTTATATCCCTTTGCAGACTTTCAGCGTCCTCTGCACACTTTGCTCTGCCACCCATCTTAGTGTCATCTGTGAATTTTGACACACTACACTTGGTACCCAACTCCAAATCATCTATGTAAATCGTAAACAATTGAGGTCCCAATACTGATTCCTGTGGCACACCACTAGTCACTGATCGCCAACCAGAAAAATACCCATTTACCCCCACTCTTTGCTTTCTGTTAGTTAACCAATCCTCTATCCACGCTAATCCATTACCTGTAACACTGTTCACCTTTATCTTATGTAGCAGTCTTTGGTGTGGCACCTTGTCAAATGAAAATCCAGATACACCACATTCACAGATTCTCCCTTGTCCACTGCACATGTAATGTTCTCAAAGAATTCCACCAAATTAGTCAAACATGACTTTCCCTTCATAACCCATGCAACATTTCTCCTAAAGAGCAATTTCCTCAGGCTCATTCTCCCTTTCCTTTCCTCATGATCCCATGCATTTACCATGGTTAGTTCCTCCCCCACAACCTACACATCATTGGACACTAAGGGGTAATGTAGCATGGTTAAACCACCTAATCTGTATATCGTTGGACTGTGGGAAGAAATGAGGGCACCAGAGGAAACCCACACAGATACAGGGAGAACCTGAAAACTCCACACAGCCACTCAAGGCTGGAATTGAACCCAGGTCCTTGACACTGTGAGGCAGCAGTGCCAACGACTGTGCTGCCCACAAAAGCATATAAGTACATACATTACAATTTATTGTACTCTATTAATTAATTATTAAGTTTATATCTTGTAACTTGATGTTGATAATGTGATTTTTGATCTGTTCTTGTATTTGGTTAAAACTTCAAATGTTTTGAAAGGAATACCTCCCTAAACCTATGCAACATAAACACAAAATACTGTGGGTGCTGGAATCTGAAACAAAACCAGAAAAATGCTGGAAATTTCAGCAAGTCTGGAAGCACCTGTAGAGAAAGACAGAGTAGAACTAATGTTTTGAATCTAGATGACCCTTCATTAGAGCTGACCTCCTTAAGCCTCCTCTCCCAAAACTACCTTTCCTCCAGTGACTCCTTGCCAGGGTTTTCAAGGTATTATTGAGATTGAAACAAATAATTTCATCTGCTTTTCACATTGCAAGGGCAAAAAGGGGGTGGAGGAGGATTTATTCATTTGCTGAAATTGTGTTCCTCAAGAGGAACATCTCAAAATACGATGTGTTAAATTATAATAATTCATTTAAAACCAAAGGCTCTTAACTGTCAAAACAAGTTATATTTTCTGTGAGTAATAGAACATTTTTAATAATGTGTACCCAACCTAATCATTATACTCTGCTCAAAGTTAGTTCATCTTTACTGTAAAGTTAATTGACAATAAAATATTACTTCAGGCAGATTCATTTCAATGACTGCTAGCTGGTATTTCACAAGTGGGAGATGCATGGAGATGATGCAGAAACCTTTAGCAACATTTTCTGGCTATAGTTTTGCATTTATTTCATAACCTGATAGCGCAAAGTGGATTCATTGGGCTAGACTTTTTGAGCTGCCTGCGGGCAGGAAATCCAACGATAGACCCATAAAATAGACCTGGCTGGTCAGTATAAGAACATAAGAAATAGGAGCAGGAGTAGGCCATCTAGCCCTTCGAGCCTGCCCCGCCATTCAATAAGATCATGGCTGATCTGTCGTGGCTCAGTTCTACATTCCCGCCCTCTCCCCATAACCCTTAATCCCCTCGCTTATCAAAAACCCATCAACCCTCATCTTAAAAATATTTAGCGAGGCAGCCTCCACCACTTCAATGGGCAGAGAATCCCAGAGATTCACCACCCTTTGAGTGAAGAAGTTCTTCCTCAACTCCATTCTAAACCGCCCCCCCTTTACTTGAGGCTGTGCCCCCTAGTCCTACTGTCCTTTCTGAGCGGGAAGAGTCTCTCCAGCTCTATCCTATCCATCCCATTCATCATCTTATACATCTCAATGAGATCTCCCCTCATTCTTCTAAACTCTAACGAGTACAAGCCTAGTTTATTCAGTCTCTCCTCAAAGCTCATTCCCTGGTATTATTCTATAATCAGCATGGAAGGCATGGGTAGGCCTTCCTTGGCCCAATTGAGATGATTAAGTAGACAATTGATGTCTTGTTGAGGGCCTCATCCCACCACCGTTCATTGGAAGTGGCCTGATTGGACGTATGCTTCAGCAAAAGAGTTGCAGAGGGTTACTGCTCCCTCCCAAGTACTATTCCACCCTATTTATTCCTTTTGGAGAATTAATATTAAAAATTCAACTCATTCAACCATCGTGCATTCACATTAGAGCCAGCATACCTAATAGTTTAATTGGCAATCCTTTTTAATTTTTAACACAGCACACCAATGCAGTGATACGCGCTAAAATAATCAGAAGATACTAAACCCTGCCTCTGTGAGGTCAAATTAATGAAAAAATAGTAAAAACCACCTGAAATCTGGTTTTTGTCATTTGTAATCTGAGCAAGTACAATTCCAAAAAAAGACTTACATTTGAGGCATTAACTGGGAATGGGATCCGTTTAATGGGCAGGGAACATTCAGGTACAAGGATCTCTGGCAGACAGTGTAAAAGATGAATTTCAGCTTCTTGTACTTAAATGAACTTCTTGTACTTACACTGTACTGACAGAGATGGCACGGTGGCATAGTGGTTAGCACTGCTGCCTCACAGTGCCTGGAATCCAGGTTCAATTCTCGAGTCGAATCACTGTCTGTGTGGAGATTGCACTTTCTCCCTACGTCTGCCTGTGTTTCCTCCAGGTGCTCCAGTTTCCTCCCACAGTCCAAAGATGTGCAGGTTAGGTTGATTGGCCATGGTAAATTGACCCTAATGTCAGGGGAATTAGCAGGGTAAATGTGTGAGGTTATAGGAATAGGGCCTGGGTGGAATTGCGGTCAGTACAGACTCGATGGGCCGAATGGCCTCCTTCTGTACAAAATGCGATTGGAAGTTCTGCTGCCTTGTTTCTTGCATGCTATACAGACAAAACATACCATTCATAGAGAAGGAAATGAGAGACTGCAGAATGTAGTGCAACAGTTATAGCCAGGGTGTGGAGAAGGATCAACTTAATGCATGGTAAGTCCATTCAAAAGTTTGACAGCAGCAGGAAAGAAGGTGTTCTTGAGTCGGTTAGTATATGACCTCAGGCTGTTGCATCTTCTTCTCAATGGAAGAAGGTGAAAGAGAGAATATCTAGGGTGCATGGGGTCCTTAATTATGCTGGCTGCTTTGCTGTGGCAGTGGGGAGTGTGGTTGGGATGGATGGGAGGCTGGTTTACGTGATGGATTGGGCTACATTCAAAACCTTTTATAGTTCCTTGCAGTCTTGGGCAGAGCAGGAACCATACCAAGCTGTGGTATAACCAAAAAGAATACTTTCTAAAGGGCATCTGTAAAAATTGGTGAGAGTTGTAGTTGTCATGCCAAATTTCCTTAGTCTTCTGAGAAAATAGAGGCCTTGGTGGTCTTTCTTAACTATAGTGTCAGCATGGGGGGGTCAGGACAGGTTGTTGGTGATCAGGACACAAGAAAATCTTTCTTCTTTGTCCCCATTGATGTAGACAGAGGCATGTTCTCCTTTACGTTTCCTAAAGTCGATGACAATCTCCTTCATTTTGTTTACATTGAGAGAGAGATTATTGTTGTTGCACCAGTTTACCAGATTCTCTATCTCATTCCTATACTCTGCCTTGTCATTGTTTGAGATCTAACCCACTACAGAGGTGTCGTCAGCACACTTGAAAATTGAATTGGAGGGGAATTTGGCCACACAGTCATAGGTGTATAAGGAGTATAGTAGGGGGCTGAGAACACAGCCTTTTGGGACACCAGTGTCAAGGATGATCGTGAATGAGATGTTGTTTGCCGAGGCAGCAAGACGTGTCAATATAGTCAAATGATTGGAAGCCAGTTTGCATAATGGATTGGGCTACATTCACGACTCTTTGTTCCTTGCAGTCTTGAGCAGAGCAGAATCCATACCAAGCTGTATACAACCAGAAAGAATACTTTCTGTGGGGCCTCTGTAAAAATTGGTGAGAGTCGTTGCTGGCATGCCAAATCTCCTTAGTCTTCTGAGAAAGTAGAGGCGTTGGTGGGCTTTCTTAATTATAGTGTTGATTTGGAGTGGGGAGTGGTGCCTGGGGGGGGGGGGGGAGGTGGCAGGGCAAGTTGTTGGTGATATGGACATCTAAAAACTTGAAGCTCTCAACCCTCTCTATTTCATCCCCATTGATGTTGACAGAGCCATGTTCTCCTTTACGCTTCCTGAAGTCGATGACAATCTCCTTCGGTTTGCCAGGAAGATGGCATCTGCTGTGGATCTGTTGCCGCGGTAGGTAAAATGTAGTGGATCTGGGTAGTCCAGGAGGCTGGAATTGATTCATGCCATGGCTAGCCTAGATAAGGCAAAACATATTAAGGAAAAGCTAACCCAGTGTGGTAGGATGGCTTTTTTAAAGGGGTAATCCCTACGGGTTGGGCCGGACCCTTTGGGGTGTTGAGGTGGAAAGTTGCACTAATCAAGTGAGAGGACGTGTATCTGGGGTCAGGGAGATTCAGCTGTCTGAGCCAGGGAGGAGATGTGTACAGTTGCATAGTTATTCTATCGGACTCATTATTCATTGCTTTAGCACGAAAGCCTTTGTGTTTTGAGGCCTCATTGTGTTATCCTCGCTTTATTACACTGGAAATTCTTTCCAAGTTCTTTGGGGATCACAGTGCACAACTAAAAGGTGAAGAGACTGTTGTGTCGAAGGTGAGAAAGAACAAGATACAGGCGCAATGTTAAAATGCCCTTGATCAGAAAAGTAGAACATTTCAACACCAGATAGAAAACTAGCAAATATTGAGAAACTGTGATACTTTGTTGCAGCAACCGAAAACAAATGGAAATGGGGTAGTTAGTATAGTTGAATGAATAGTTACAAATGATTTCAACCCCAATCTTCTAACATTATGGTGAGGAACGAATTTCATTCTGCAGTCCAAGAGTCTGGGAGACAGTCTCAGGCTTTCTGGCCAGTTTGAGAAGATTAGCAGTGGATTGCAAATTTGGCCCAGCCTTAGGAGAAATGCTGAGGGACTGTTTGTTCTACGGCATACACAGCCTGGTTATACAAAATATGTTGTTGGCAGAGGCCAAAATACCTCTAGAAAAAGTGCTGGAGTTAGTCCAAGTGACCAAATGTACAGAACTGTGCGTAAGTGAATTGCATGACATGCCAAACAAAGTACCCTACTTGTGGCAGAAAATAACATTTCTATCCTTCTTCAGTTTTGATGAAAAGTCATCATCCTGAGACCTAAACACTGTTTCTCTCCACAGATGCTGACTGACTGTGAAGGAACACACCTATGCATACATGGTGAGCAGGGAATCCAGCTATAAATGCAATTATGAGATTAAAAAAGTGATTCTTCTGTGAAGTAGGAATTAAAAATTAAAAGTAGAATTGATCTGCTGAACCAAGGTTATTGAATTCATAAACATGCCAGGGAATAGCTGTAAGCTCAAGGACTCTGTCATCTAACGGCATAGATTAGGGCATGTCCTTTAAAATGAGGCAGTTCCCGAAGAAAAACAGGAATTGGCATTCCCATCACCTCAGCAAAGTATTGATAAATGACTTGGTAACACAATGTAACAATGGATAATCTTAACATTACCTATAAATCAGTTGTCAACCATCATTTGCATCTCTCAGTATCCTGTTTGGTTGATGGATGTTAACTAAAATGAAGGACATTGATTGAATTTAGGACAGCACGGTAACACAGTGGTTAGCACTACTGTTTCACAGCTCCAGTGACCTGGGTTTGATTCCCAGCTTGGGCCACTCTCTATGTGAAAATTGCACATTCTCCTTGTATCTGCATCGGTTTCCTTCGGGTCTCCGGTTTCCTCCCACAGTCTAAAGATGTGCGGGTTAGGTTGATTGGCCATGCCAAAATTGCCCCTTAGAGTCCTGAGATGCATAGGTTAGAAGGATTAGTGGGTAAATATGTAGGGATATGGGGGTAGGGTCTGGGTGGGATTGTGGTCAGTGCAGACTCAATGGGCAAAATGGCCTCTTTCTGCTCTGTAGGGTTTCTATGATAAATTAAAGAATGCTGTACGGCCTATCTGCTCAATATACTTCCTGCTGGTTCACTTCTTTTATTATATACATATTGGAAATAATATAAATATTATCTCCCTAGAATCTGTCGCTTTCTGCTCAAAGATTTAATATAATTAAATGTAGATATATATAATTTAAATATTGGTGGATATCTTAAATCTCTCTCACAGAGAGATTTTGACTTATTATTAGACTTTATTTAGACTTAACATTAACATTATTTAGACTTGTATTTTCTAATAAAAACACAGTTATACTTCATTTTCCTAGAACTACCAGTGTTGCAATAATTTACCATCAAATGTGAACTGAATGTTCAGTTCTTTAATGAATTCTAAAGAATTTGGCAAATATATTGTCTCACATAGTCTTCAATGTCCAAACTTGAGAACATATCTCTGTACACTCTTCAGTGGATTGGTACATTATTAAGGAGAAATGCTCAGACCCTTATAATATTAAGGTTGTTATAATCTGGTTAAAACTTGTAAAAGACAATCTGGGGAATGATGATATTCACCATTAGTTCCTATCCTTTTAGGGATGTTAAATCTTTTTTTTCATATTTAAGTCTCTGTGAAGCCTGTCTGTTTCAACCTTGAGTGAGAGTGATCACCTAAGGAGTACACCTGATTCAGAATAGTCCCAAAAACGAGCTAGGCTTATGTTTCACTTAATCACCTGCTGAATATTTCCAGTTTTTTGGATTAGTACATCAGAATTAATTTAAAAATCAAAAGAAGTTCAAATTAATACAGTTTCATATTTGTTTGCTACATTTATGGATGAAGTAATCCTAAGAGAAAGTATAGATGAATTCTCCAAGATATTTAGTAAGATGTTGGCCAGAATTTTACCGCCCCACCTGACATAAGGATTGAAGTGAGCGAGGGGCAGACAATACGGAAACCCATTGACCTCAGGGGGGACTTTACGGTTTTGAAACAAGCGAGGCCATAGAATTCTGCTCTGTGATACTTTGACAAATATTCTAAACTCCAAGTTGTGGAGAGCGCGGTGCTTACAAAATGGTCAAGAACACACCCAACAAAGAATGGATGAAAAAAGGAAATCATACGCCAAAGGAGACAGCATCCAAGCAAACCACAAGATGGTCACAGACCATCTTCCACGAGCTGAAGAATTTAGTGCAGAAGAAAGAAAAGGTTGAGAAATAGCTGAAAGGCTTAAAAAAGAGCTTTTTGAAAATGCCAACATATTTCCCAAACCTGCAATAGCAGGTGCAGTTCAAAGTGAGCAGACGGCTGTGAATGAAGAAAAGCTATCTGATGTAACCCAAAAGAAATAAAGCCTGTGAAAAGAAAATGAAGCTATTCCATAGACAGTTTTTTTATATATATGAAAGTTGAGTTGGAAGAACTCAATCAGAATTGCAGTAAGACCAACAGCACGTGAAAAAATATTCAAATAAGTCATTGTCCTGGAAGATGCTTTGAGAAATCAACACATGCCCTGAAAAAAAACGGAGATTGAAAAAAATTATGTTCAATAATATGTCAAGAAATGCTGTGTTGGAATTGTCAGAAGTGTCAAAGCAATGCACTGAAGTGCAATGTGAGCTAGAAAGAGGTCAACAAGAAAATGAACAGATGAAAAAACAGCTGATTTTCCTTCAAGATTAAGTGTAGCCTGAAGAAATGAAGACTATCTTGTATAGAAATATAGACAAAAAAGACCAACACAATGAGATGATTAAATTACAAGGAAACTCAAGATAAAGCAGTTGAGCTTCACAAAGGAAAGGAAAAAAAAGGTGGAAACCCTTCACATGCTGCAAAGATCCCACAAGTCCAAGTTTGTCCGTCAGGAAAAGTAAGAGAAGCAAAATTAATTTGATGTCAATCTGAAAGAACTGGTGAATCAATTGACAGAGAAGACTTAGAAATGTTCAATATTCTAGAAGAAACCCAAGAATTACAAAAAAAGAAACTGAAGATCAAGAAGCAATAAGGTAAAGCACTAATGTCTTAAACTTACTGAGAACCATTCAGTTGTTGAAAAATACAATGGCTGAAACTAAAATTAAAAACTCAGATTGTTGAACAGTTATGAAGGAAAGTAAAAGTTCTCTCAGAAGACCTGAAGAGGCTTAGAAACAATTAGCAAAAGCAAAACTCAGGAATGAAGAAATGATTGAAGGCAAAATTAACAAGTAAATGAATAAAATCCTTGAACTTCAATCCAATCTAAAGGACATGAAAGGCGAGATGCACAATATGAAAGAACAAATCCAGATGTTGAAAGCACCAAATGTAAATTCCAGGAAACAGATTGAGGATCTGACAAGTGAACTTAATAAGTCTAAGGAGCAGTCAGTAACCATGAAGAAAGATTCTCAAAAGAACTCAGTGATGACTAGTGGCAAGATCCTATGGTCCCAATGTAGTCAATGAGATTTCTTGTGGTTTGCACCCCTCACTACCAGGACAAGACATGCCATTGACAGGACCATAAGATCCTGCTGGCATGAACAGCAGCAAGAATTCAGAATAATTTTGGGTGGGAAAATTTGGTGTGAATCAGATCATAATTTTCCCACACCTGGTCATTTTTGGGAGCAGGATGAGTTTTGCACTGATCCTGAAAGAGGCAGGTCCTAAGCACTCAACCAAGTCTGGCTTCACAGAGATCAAGGGCTGTTTGTAAAGGACATCCAGACCTCAAAGTGAAATTGAAGACCAGACTCCCTCTTTCCACGGGCATTGGGGAACCCCCCCACCACCACCACCACCACTTGAAGGCATGTTTCCTCACCCCCTCCCTAATAAAAGTCACCAGCATCGGGGCATTGAGGCCCTCTCAATGGGTCCACGGTCCAGAGGGACCTGGGGGTCCTTGTGCACGAATCGCAAAAACCCAGTCTGCAGGTGCAGCAGGTGATCAAGAAGGCGAATGGAATGTTGGCCTTTATAGCGAGGGGGACAGAATATAAAAGTAGAGAGGTCTTGCTGCAACTGTACAGGGCACTGGTGAGGCCGCAGCTGGAGTACTGTGTGCAGTTTTGGTCGCCGCACTTGCGCAAGGGCATTTTGGCCTTGGAGGGAGTGCAGAGGGGGTTCACTAGGCTGATACCGGAGATGAGGGGGTTGAACTATGAAGAGAGACTAAATAGACTGGGTCTGTAGTCATTGGAGTTTAGAAGGATGAGGGGGGATCTTATGGAGACATATAAGATAATGAAGAGGATGGATAGGGTAGAGGTAGAGAGATTCTTCCTGCTCAGAAAGGACAATAGGACTAGGGGGCACAGCCTCAAGATAAGTGGGGGGGGCAGTTTAGAACGGAGTTGAGGAGGAACTTCTTCACTCAAAGGGTGGTGAATCTCTGGAATTCTCTGCCCGTTGAAGTGATGGAGGCTACCTCGCTAAATATATTTAAGACACAGGTCGATAGGTTTTTGGTTGGCAAGGGGATTAAGGGTTATGGAGAGAAAGCAGGGAAGTGGAACTGATCCACTTCAGATCAGCCATGATCTTATTGAATGGCGGGGCAGGCTCGAGGGGCTAGATGGCCTAATCCTGCTCATATTTCTTATGTTCTTATGTTATGTCCACTTTTGCGCTGCCTCTTCGTGACCACCCCGTCCATGACCCGTTTCATATCCACCCCCCCATCATAATCTTCACACTTCATGACCCTCTTCAAGTCACTCTTCATGTCACCCTTCATAAACTTAACATCTCATAACCCCTTTCATGCCCCTCCCTTCATGTTGCCTATATGCCACACCCACCTCATACCCCACCCCCTCAGGTAGTACCCACCCCCATTGGCACCTTTCACCCTGACAATGCCACTGGCAGTGTCCACCTGGCAGATCCAGTGAGTGACTTTTGTCGAGTTCCCGCTGTGCCCGAGGGTCAGAGAATCCGGGAAAAGGGAGAATCTGGCCCCAAATGGACTGAGCATATTTAAATATTTATTTAAATATGCTAATCTGTTTCCTGCCTTTATTGAACAGGAACCAGATAACGTTTGTGAATGAGGGCTGAGAGAATTGCGATGGGGTTTCGCACCAGCGCTGAATGCATGTGACCCCTTACCCATGATTCTCTGGCCCTGCTCTGTTCAAACGAGACCTGTGTCGTGTGCGACCCATCAGTGATCACTGCCCAAATGTTTTGAAATCTTGATACTTTCCACCAAAAAACTGAAAATTCTTCCAAAATGTTGCAAGATTATTATTCAATCTTTCATCCTGTTAGCCTGTCAACATTTCAATGATGTATTGTGTCTTTTGATTTGTTGGGAAAGTGGGTTTTGAACATGTGATTGAATTGTGGTGCACAATCCATGTGTCTCAAATGCTCTTCAATAAGAGTTTCGCATCTCCATCCTTTTAATTCAATGTTTCAGGGGCGGAGCAATCAATAATGTCGGTATCTTCAGTAGAAAATATTAATTGAAAATAAATTTTATTGGTTGTGAGGAAACCAGCAATCCGGAAAGACATCTGTTTTGCTGATTTGCCCATTCTGGCATTTTACTTGAGTAACTATTACAATTTCTAATCATCATTCTGAGGAATTTATAAGAAAAAAGATGAAAGAGGAAGGGTTCAGGACTCGTGAAGCAATCAAAGTCAGTGAGACTGCCACACTCCCAATCAAATTCAATTTTTAATGTAGTTCATTTCTGAACTGTGTCATAGCAATATCAACTCTGCCCACAGCGAGACAAAGTATGACAGCCACAAACAGCAGTGTCTATCCCACTGGTCAGAATGGTAGGAAACTGTGCCAGATTCAGCGATTAAAAACTTATTCATTATGCACAGATTTCCCATCTGACTTTCCCGGCAGGCTAGAAATGGATTTATCCACCTGCCCTCAGCAGACAGGTTCAAAGGTCATGGCGCCATACTTAAACACCAGTCCAGCACTATCAGATCACTCTCTCCAACCTAGCTTATTCACCAGACCGTGCAAGGTGTCAGCAACCCAGAACTTACTCGTTAGCGTACTGGTTACTATCCCTGCTTGTCACACGGGAGACTTGGATTCAATTCCCTGTCAGAGTGTTGCCAAGCTCCATGACAGCGCGGCCGCAACAGCTGTTTGTGGGTGCTATGGTGGCACAGTGGTTCGCACTGCCGCCTCACAGCACCAGGGACCCAGGTTTGATTCCTGGCTTGGGTCACTGTCTGTGTGGGGTTTGCACATTCTCCCGTGTCTGCGTGGGTTCCCTTTGGATGCTCCGACTTCAGTCCAAAGATGTGCGGGTTAGGTGGATTGGCCACAGTAAATTGCCCCTTAATGTCAGGGGGGCTAACTAAGTTAAATTCATGGGCTAATGGGGATAGGGCTTGGTCGGGATTGTGGTCAGTGCAAACTTAATGGGCCGAATGGTCTTCTTCTGCACCGTAGTGATTCTATGATTCTATGAAGGAAAAGACTAGCAGCCACGAGAAGTCCGTTCATTGACTCAGCCACTCCCTCCCCCAAACTCATCACCTGTAAGCCATCCATGTCTCAGTTGGATGTCGACCCACTACATCAGGATTCTTTGTCCATCCCCTCCCAGTAAGCAATGTGGTATCCTTTTGACCCCCTCGTTTGTTATCTTTTCTTGCAGCCTGTCAGGGTGCAGCTTTCCACCCCTTGAACTTCCCTCTGCCTTCCATTGTTCATCTTCTTCTTCCTCCTCCTTGCCCCTCCCTGGACCATCCACCCCCAACCCTCTCCCCTCACCCCCCAGGGGACACAAGCCAAGGTCATCGCAGGCAAAAGGCCATGGACACCAGCAAACTGCCTCAACTTCAACTGTGGATCCTGGGCATACACTTAAAAGTAGCGGGAGGGTTGGGAAAATTAAGAAACCATTGGCACTCAGAGGACACGGGTGAATATTGGCATCAGTGTAGATAGGTCACCATTTTGCTTTGATGTTTGGCAATAAATTTCACATTGTTCATTCAAGGAGACTCCATTATCTCCTTTGAGTGTAGCAGTGTTATGTTCCTCTTACACTGGTGACACTGCTGCTGGCTCCCCTGGAGTTTATCCCCCAAACATGGAAGGGCGTCCCTCCTTGCACCCCTCTCCCTCCATTGAAGTGCATCCCTCTCATTCCTCATACTGTTCTCCAGTGATCAAGAGACCAAAGGCTGTTGAGGTGCTACTGGACTGCCCACCTTGGCTATAAGAGGGATGTGAACAATAAGGCCCCTGATTTTGGTGGGCCTGTAGTAACAGATGCTGTCCATCCTATGTTCCTGAGCTCTATGATAAGCCCATTCGATGACAGGGTGTGTTAAGTTCTCTGTTAGGTAAGATTCAGACACATCGCTGAGAATGAGAGGAGCATCGGTCAGTCCTCAATAAAAGTGAGTATAATCTCCCACAGAGTCCGGTCAATGGCTTCAGCACCCTGCCCATGAGGCCTGACAACAGTATGGCAGCATAATGCTGGCACTACATTACTGGTGAGATATTAGTCTTCATGGTGGGACAGGCTGTCGCTTCTAGTCTTGCTCATCCCCAAAGCAAGATCTTATGAGTCCAACCCTAGCATTTGGGTCCAGTCGGACTCTGTCCAATGCCCAGAGTTCTTCTGCCTCCTATGATGTGTGGTCACCCTCACTGCCCTCCTCAACATTCTCCTCATCTAAGGGATGTGGCACTCCTCCATCTCCTCCAGGTCCAGATGGCCTCCTCTCTGTAGTCCCAAATTGTAGAGAGCACAGAGGGAGACCCTTTGGGGGCTGTATTGCAGGGCACCCCCGACTAGTCCAGTCACTGGAATTGCATCTTTAGCATAACAATCACATTGCCATGTGAGCCTCATTGTAATGAGTCTCTACTAGTGTTTGTGGCCTCTGTACTGACATCATCATCCACATCCTGAGTGGGTACCCCTTGTTCCCAAAGAGCCATCCCTCCAGCCAGGTGGAATCTGAGAGCACCCCAGGAAATGGGCACACACCTGCATGAAGTATATCATGTGATCACAGATGAGCTGCACATTGAAGGACAAGTATCCCTTGCAATTCATGAAAGGTGCAATATGGTGCCCTGGAGTGGCAGGATCACGTGGGTGCAGTCAATCAAACCTTCCACCGGGGAAAATCCTGACTTTATTGAAACATATAAGTGGCCTGAGTGGCCTTGAAAGGGTGGATGTGGAGAGGACTTCTTCTAGAACTGGGAATCACTGCTTAAAAATAAGGCATCACCCACTCGAAATGGAGATCAGGCAAATTCCTGTCATTCAAAGGATCATGAATCTTTGGAACTCTTTTCTTGAAAAGGTGAGGGAAACCTTTGAATATTTTTATGTCAGAGGTGGATAGATCCTTGGTAAACAAGGGGTGCTAGGGTTTCAGGAGCAGGTAGAGTGCAGATTTCGTGGTGAGATCAGCCATAATCTTATTAAATTCTGGAGCAAGCTTGAGGGGCTGAATGACCTACTCCTGCCCTTTGTTTGTATGTTTGCTTGCCTGAAAACCTAAGTTCTTGTGGAGTTAAAAAGGAGAAATTTGTGTAAACAAGGCCTTGTGAGGTGACTGAAAACTCAGCAAGTTTCATCAATAAACGATCCTTATCAGGACGGTTATAAACTAAATGGCTGCAATTTGGTCTATCCAACCAGGTAACAATAGGGTCTTCACACATTGTAATTTACTGAAAAGATATTTAAGTGAATTCATGCAGTCTTTACCTTTTAACTTAAAGCAAAAATGAGATCATGGAATGAAGGCTGAAATCTACTCAATTGATCGTCATATGGAGAGCTCTTTGTCCAGTCAGAGCTGCTCACATTGGGATTATTGTACGAACATTTACTTGAGAACATATTGTTAGAGTATCATTATTGTTAAGGTAAGCTAAAAAGGGAATTGTGTTGACATTTAAATGCATAAAAAGTGTAATCCTCCTTTCTCAATTCTTTTTTCTTTCATAAATGATCTTATTTAATTATTAATCATTCTCTTATAATCTGGGGTCAAGGCAAACAGCAACCTGTATAGGAATAACAAGGCTTACAGGTGACACACTGTAAACCTTGGGTAAAAGCAGGAAAATGGGTGGCAATGGGAGTGTTAGAGGAAATACTGAACAATACCCCATAACAATGGCTATCAGGATTTTGTTGTTATCAGCTAGAATTCAGAAGCTCCATACTAACTGGCAACATTTCAGATTGGAGTGGCATGGTGGCACAGTGGTTAGCACCGGTGCCTCACAGCGTCAGCAACCCCGATTCCATTTCTGGCTTAGGTCACTGAGTATGTAGAGTTTGCACATTCTCCCCATGTCTGTAGGTCCTCCTGATGCTCTGGTTCCCTTCCATGGTCTGCAAGACGTGTTGGTTAGGTACATTGACTCGAACAGGTGCTGGAATGTGGCGTCTAGGGGAATTTCACAGTAACTTCATTGCAGTGTTACTAATAAATAAACTTTGACTTTAAATCACAACAAATGTGAGAGGTGCCAGCAGAATGTGAAGACGTTATAGACATAAAATGAAACAAATTGCACACTACATATAGAAAACAGAAGGAGGGAAAATTTCAGGGTGTGTTTTTTAGTAAATCATGAGGTATTATAATTAACTCGGAAGTTAGCACGTCAGTGCTGTGCATAACATTTGCCACTAAAGAGTCATTCAAACTCTGGATGACTTGTAACAATGAACCTTGGCTGATGAGTAAGAAAAGACCACAAGGCGGACCATGAAATAGTAAATGGCAGAAAAAGATTTTACCTTGATGCATTGTAAAGCAAGCAAGTTACTCCAGTGAGGGCATCTAAATATGCAGGTGATTTAGCGTGATCCACAGGTTCAACTTGGGCTGTTCTGCTTACACATTAGCTATGTATAATTGCCCTACAATTTAAAAAGTATTCTGTTCTCAATGATAATTCTTAATTACAGCAAATCTCCATTAGCTTTTCAGTGAAATATAAATTGCCCAGGAGCACAATAATGTAAGGCTGGAGTTTCACATTATCAAAAGAAAAAACCCACCAAAACAGGTTTCAGGCAATCCAGAAGGTTGCACTGTAACGAATATATTTAATTTAAATTTAACGGTAAGAAACATTAGTTTCTTGGAATGGAAGATTATCATCTGTATTAATTAGAACTTAAGTTAATACAAAAGTGTTGGAATAGTTGTCAAAACATTCTGCCGTGCATGTCTTAGATCAAAGAATAAAAATTCCAAGTTTTACGAGGAACATAATTTTTTAACAGCTTATGAATCTGCAATGAACAGAAGCAGGAGACAAGAATTTGTCCAGCTGTCTTATATGTAAGCACAATTACAAGAATGAAAATAGGGTTAATAGAAAACAACATGAAAACAGATGACAGGTGTGGCACAAAGAAATATTTGGCATCCCAATTCATAAAGATTTGGCTGCACACCAGGACATGTTCAGCAAGACTTGCAACAATATTAAAGGACAATTACATTCCATCTGTATTTAATTTCTTGAAATTCAATGACTTAAATCTGAAATGTCCCTAACTTATTTACAAAACTACCTGTCTTTGACAGAGATAGCAGCTTAGGAAGCGCACCTGTTAAGATTATTCTTCATGGTAGTCTCAGCAGTGAAAATAACAGATATGGCCTTTACATCTGGCTGGCCAAAGTGCAGGATGCTTGAAAACATTTATCTCTCAGAATGACTAGCCCTCACACTAATGCCACAAACACTCAGATGGGGAAAACATTGGAGACCACTGATTGGCACCTTTGATTGTTGAATGAAATGGGAGAAGAGGCTTACAAACTGTTAGGGAATTTATTACAGTAGTTGAGATGAAAGGAATATTTTTTAATCTTGTTTCCAACTCAGACTCTATAAATCAAACTAAACATCCACCTGACGAAAGACAGTTCACTCATCCCTATTCCAATGTATCCTGGTTTGCAACGATTCCACTTTAATGCGAAAAGAATGACTTTCTCTGTTATTTCACCGCAGATGTTAATGCAATAGACTTTTTAAATGGATGCAAATATGAAAACTCCTCCATTTCAACACTGTTGTGGGGCATTATCATAAGCTTCTTGAATTTTATGTTTTCTGAAATGATACTCAATCCATGAAAGATGTTACTTCCATCTAATTTGAATGCAACAAGGTTTTACAATTACTGTTGGTATTTTCCTCTCTAGACAAGGTGCAACATTTTACAGCAAAAAAATCATTTCTGAGCATTATGTAAAACTCAGGATACAAATGTTAGCACCTGCAATAGTTCAGGTGAAAGAGTCTCACATATCTACAGGGCTTGCTTATTTTTATTATCACAACTACAGTGGATTATCCAAGCACATAATGTGTTTTGCCATGTGAGCATGATCTGCAAGGGATGTTGTCGAGAACACAGTCCTGAAACTTGATGCCTCTAAAGTCTGTAGAGAAATGTATATGCTTGGCATTACTCATAATTGAAGTTCTCATCCCTAAACTGAAATGTGTTCCACAAAAAGCAAACATTTTTCATATTATTTCTGTTCCCTGCAGCAGTCTGTTACTGAATGCTAATGTTTGTGCCATAGCTTAAAAGTTATTTGCTTTTGTTTTACTCTATGCCTATGCTAGAGATTTGGAATAAGTTTAGTTGATTAGAGTTTTCCAGAATGTATTTCACCCTTGATATTTCAGGAATTTAACAGACAAGTAGATGAATGTGAGCCAGCAGTTTGAACAATGAAGATTTCATTTCATTAATTTTGAGATAAGCCACACTATTTGTCTTAGTGTGAAAACCTCATTAAGCCAAAAGATGATTTAAAATTTGCTGTGGGATCAGTATCTACATGTATATTGAGTACTGTAAAATAATTTGTTTGGAGATTCAATTTGATACAGAGAAAAGGATGTGGTAAGCTTTAATGTTTTTAAATTCTAATTGGAAATGATGACTGAGTTAAATCTGAGTCAGTAAGAAGTCTCACAACACCAGGTTCAAGTCCAATAGGTTTATTTGGCAGCACTAGCTTTCAGAGCCTCAAGCTCCTTCTTCAGATGAGTGAGGACTTGTGTTCACAAACAGGATAAATAAAACACAATCTCAACTTACAAGATAATGGTTGGAATGTGAATATTTATAGGAAATCAAGTCTTAAAAGACAGTTATAACTGTCCTGGCTAGAGACAATACACATCTCTTTAACCTGTGCTTAATCTTCTCTCCACTCACACTGTATGCACCTTTAAGAATCCTAGTCAGATCTATTCAAATCCAAGGTGGAAACGGATGCTGAACTGAATTTGGGTATCTTCACAAGCTAAATCAAAAGTAACTGTGAGTTTATATTTGCAGATAATGGAGCTTAAATATTTTTTAACCAGAATTCCACTTCCTTTATGATCTAGCTAACATGTTCTAAACTGATTAAATGGAAGATGCAATTAAATGGATGTGGTTTTGTAACAGAAACAAAAATATTTGGTCAAAGGTCTTGTGCTTTTGAGCTGCTCCCTCTTGGAATCTGCTGGACAGCTTGATGGTATTTACAGGTAAACCAAAATCTGGAATAAACTTCAAGGAATGGTAAAGGGCAGGGCAATTTTTGTTTTAAACTAATATTTTTTGCAGGGGAGGGTAAGGCAAATGTGCATCATGTTGTCCAGATTCCAGATTTGGTTTTAAAAGTTGCACGAAGAGAAATTTGTTTGTGCTCAACAATTGACATGAAACAATTGAGGCAACCAAAGAGGTCAGCCTGAAATGGTTCCTTAGGCCTCAAACCTTGAAAGGGTGTTCTGCTGTAGCTTGCCAATCAGACCCAGAGCTGTGCCCTCAGTTTCAAGAGCTGCTTGACATTATCTTGCAAGGTGATCCTCGGTGAAAGTCAACATCTTTCCACCAGCCATGCTGTAGGAATTGGGGTGATGTTGGACTGGAGAATGAAGACAAAGAAAGACACATTGAAGGGGATACACAAGGTGTGGGAGGGAGTCGGCTTGTGAGGGGGGCTCACGGCTGCAAGGTGGGGGTTTGGGGCTGCAGGCAGGAGGAGGGCGGTGATCAGGAGAATAAGACTGCTGGGGTGCGGTGGAGGGGAGATCAAGGCAAGCTGGGGTCATGGGTCGAGGCTGGCCTGGGTATGTTAGGAAAGCCAGCAATCAGATGATAAATGGCGGGGGGTGGGGGGGGGGGGGGGAGTCACCTGGCCAGTGAAGGGGGTTGCTGTTTTGGCCAGCAATTGAGCTGGCCAGTGATTAGGAGGCCAACAGCATGGGGTTACTGCGCATGCACTGATTTCTGCGCTGATAGATCGGCACATACACAGTTGACCCACTCAGCACCATGCAGCCAGCCTCCCCAGCGGGAATAGGCCCTGTCCCCAGTTTTTTAATGATATTCATGCTGGCGTATGAGAAGATCCAGCCAGGCTTACTCCAGTTATTACACAAATTCAGCACTTAGAACTTTTTTGGGAAATTCCCATCCCAGATCACCACATATAAGGTATTTTGCACCAGGTATTTACAATTAATCCAATTTGGAATTTTACGTACTGAGTTCCATCTGTATGTTTATGAAATCTGAAGTATAATGCAGTTTAACAAATTCCCACATGAAGTGATAATCTTAGTAATTATTGCAATGTAAGATTTGGGAAATAGTATTGGATAAAGCTTTTGTTTTATCCATTCATGGGACATATGCCTCGCTGGCTGGCTAGCACTTATTGCCCATCTCTAGTTGCCCTTGTTCAATGGGCAGTTGAGAGTCAACTATATTGTTGTGGCTCTGGAGTCACATATAAACTAGACCAGATAAGGATGGCAGATTTCCTTCCCCAAAGGACATTAGTGAACCAGATGGGTTGAAATTAGTTCATTTCATAAGTTTATCGAGCAGTCAGCCTTGATGTTCTGCAACCTACATTGGAAGGTTTTGTAATTTTATAAAAAAAGGACTAATTTTACCAAAGGTGTATTTCACAGTTAAAATGATTAATATTGTTATAAGTACAATGCAAATTACTGTCATTTATATTTGTTTTCTTAATGACCCTCGAAGAATATATTAATTCTTTTGCTGCTAATACCATTAGTGACCCAATTAAGGCTTACATTTAAAATATATGCCAGACTGAAATATACATAATTTAAAATACCAAAAATTCTTGCTGAATAACAAAATGCTAATTGAATTTTTGGAGAGCAGAACAGTGGCCATTAATCCTCATACCTAATTAGTAATACTTTGTGGCTATGATGGATGGTTTAATGAACTGTATCAAATTAGATTAAATGTCATTAGTGAGTTCACTCCAGCATTTATATCTCCGAGCTTTCATAATTTTGCAAGTTACATGAACTGTTTTAGGCAAAACTGGTTATTAACGAATGCACATAGTTGATGTATTATGGCTTTGCATAAGTTAATAAACTGTAATAAATGGTGCACATATCTAATGCAACAGTTTAGCCTAATATTCTTTATGTAATGAAAACAAACTAAAACATAATCTGTGGCAATATAGGAACAGGATTTGTTAGAAAAAGTTTCTTTTGATTGATTTGCACTCATTGTTACTCCAGCCAAAGTTTAACAGCTCTGTTCACAGGATCTAAAGCTTCATTAATGATTGATCGTAAATTGTGGTATAAATTATATTGTTCCCACATGATGTCAAATATAGAATCCTGAAATCATCACAGCAAATGTCCCTTATCATCATATTGGTTTATAACATCCTCCATTAGTGGTAGGGACATTCCCTATATATTAAACTATTTCATGTTCACTGTTGCATATCATGTACAATCATCCCCAAACTGCACAGTGTTTGATCAAACAAGAACAGCTATATGAAATTTGCCAGATTTGAGCCACCTTTCCTCGCCTGATTGAACAACACTTTCAGAGTGCTGCTGTCAATCACACAGCTAGCTGGAGGGGCGGGGCCTAAACACACCAGCAGTGCTGGGAATCTAAGATCAAAGGGTGCCCAATCACAACATTAAATTTAAATCACTGTCAAAAATGGACGTCGGGACTCCCTCCATGGACATCGAGACTCCCTAACAACAAGAGCAACACTCTCCACTTCCCACACACAGAAGAACATCCCGAGTCCCACAAACCCCCATGAATAATAGGAAGCTCTGCCCCTCCAAATGCAGAAGGGAAACCCACCCAATTGAGGAGAGTAACCCCTCCTTCATGTGCCCACTGCATGAGCCCAGCTGGCAGTGCTCCTTGGCATTTCCCCTTGGTATTGCTCTCTGGCATATCCCCCAGATATGCCCCTGTTCTGGCCCCTGTTGTGCCCCTTTGCCAGTGCCCAAGCATTGCCCTCTAGGGCATTGCTATGGGGCACTGCCCAGGCATATTTCTCACCCTCCAGCGGCTAAAGGCACCGCTGTACCCCTCTTTTGAAAACCAGGCGTGATTTGCACAGTGCAATGTCATGCTGCGAAAGGTGGTGGGCATGGTGGTAGTGGTGGGGGGAGAATCGGGGGAGAGGTGCTGTGGGAGGGCCTTATTGAGTCAAGTGAATTAATTAGATTAAAATATATTTAAATTTATGGGAAATCAGGTTCTTGCCCTCACTGGGCACAAATGTAATTATACCACTGATGGAGGGGGTGGGGAAGATCTCACAATGAGATCTTGTTGGTGCAAATCCTGTTTTTGGCCACTTGTGAGATTTAGTAACCATTACAGGATTTGCATCCATGGCTAACGCAGCCACTAGATCACAGCCAATATACTTTTCAGTCATGACACAAGTTTGCTAATATTATACTTTCAATTGAAAGTACAAGGTTCAGACACTTTGTACTCTTGAAACAATATATAGAAGTAACAAGACTCCAGATGCGAGTGTAAAAAGCATTCGAGGATCAAGAGATACACAACGAGTTGAAAATCCCCAAAATTTACCACATTGTGTTTTGCTTGACATGAATGGCATTTCATCCTCAGCTTCCCCAGTAAAAAACATAATGGATTTCACATTGAAACAAACCACATGATGTTAGGGATGGGAATTAACAACCTAAACATTGTTTCAAAGGTGGGATAATTAACAGATTGTCAAATTGCCCAATGACCCAGAAAAGGAACAATTTAAACTGCTGAATTTCACTCTTGCATATAGTTAATTTGTTGTTAGAGAAAAGATGTGATTTTGTCTTAATTATAATTTCTATTGTTTTCACTCTCCTTTAATTCGGTCTAGATTCCCATTTCATTATTTTCTTTCTCTGCATCTGATTTAACATTGAATTCTCACCTTTGAATTTACCATCTTTCTCCATCATTTCTTTGTCTTTTCCCAATCCTAAAATCGTGCCTCACTCTCAATGGAGATAATTGAAATATTGCAGGCGAACTTAAAAACTGTGTAAGGACTCGTGCCAGCCAACACCCTGAGACAAATGCACATTTGGATAACATTGACACTGCATTTTAAGACCTTTATTTTCTTAAATTGGCTGACTGTTTCCAACACCCCTCTGCCCAACGTACCCATGACACCAGGGCCTTCCTACTTTTTTGATTTGAGTTGATTGATTATTGTCATATGTATTGGGATAGAGTGAAAAGTATTGGTTCTTGGGCGCTATACAGACAAAGCATATCATTCTTAGAGTACATAGGGGAGAAGGAAAAGAGAAAGTGCAGAATATAAGGTTGTAATTAGAGATAGAGTATAGAGAAAAATAAGTTTAATATATGATTGGTCCATTCAAAAGTCTGATGGCAGCAGGGAAGAAGCTGTCCTTGAGTTGGTTGGTACGTGATCTCAGATCTTTGTATTTTCTTCCCAATAGAAAAGGGTAAAAGAGAGTGTGTAGGGTCCTTGACTTTGAACCCGCACTCTCTGTTGGTGAAATGGCGGTGCATGGAGAGAATTGGAAAATGTGAATCGCACCAGCGAGTTTTCAAGTTATGATCTTCCAGCCTGTTCGCTTATGGAACAGTGTGAAAACATGCTACGGGACCCAAGGAAGATCATTTTAACACATTACCATGTCATTAGCGAGCACTCTCTCCAGGACACTCCCCTTCAGCAGACATTCGGCCTTCGCCGACCACACTCCCACTCAGGCTCTACTCCCGTAACCCCACATATTTACTCCCTGACACTGAGGTCAATTTAGTATGGCTAATCCATTTAACCTGCACACCTTTGGACTGTGGGGGGAACCCGGAGCACCCAGAGGAAACTCACACAGATAGAGTGAAAACATGCAAACTCCACACAGACAGTGAACCAAGGCCGGAATTGAACCCAGGTCCCTGGTGCTGTGAGGTAGCAGTGCTAACCACTGTGCCACTATGTCGTCTCAGATATTCCTAGATACCTCCTTTGATATTGACGCAAACACATCACTAACTGTACCTACCAAATTCATTTGCATCAATAATACCCACATGGTCTGTGGCCATTTCATTCATTTAGCTAGGTTTGCACCTCTGAAGTTTTGTTGTTTGAGAATATATCCTTCTATGTAAGCTGCTGTTTGGATCTCCATCCAGAAGTGTTAAAAGGTTGAAAAATCTAATATCACATGTGTATACATGTTTTTTTTGTGCAAACTAATTCTGAAGGGCATATGTCTGTGGGATATTGCTTCACAAGAAAAAAACATGTATATACATGTAGTACTGGATTTTCAGCCTTTTAACACTTCTAGATGGAGATCCAGACAGTAACTTTCAGAGAAGGATATATTCTCAAACAACAAAACTTCAAAGATGTAAACCTAATCTTTGGTAGTTCCCAGTTTCCAGATTTCAGAGAGGGGAAAAGAGAAGAACTACTCCCCCTCAACTCAAAAGCAGTATCTAAAAGACAACTGAGCTTGAATTCTCAATGCAAGCCTAGCTCTACCCAGGCGTATGGCCCTATCTGCCAATCAACATAATCAAGTTGTACTTTGCAAAATCCCAGAGAACGCACAAAAAGACAACAAAACAACATTGTAGGAATTAAGGTAAATTATGCTGCTATAGTAACAATAGAGGATGTTGGTTATAGACAAAATGACACTGTAAAATGGAAAGGACTGCTAAAAACATTCTGCACAGAAAGATGACTAAAATACATTTCTTAAAGGCACTGCATCGTCACGCAGGTCAATTGCAATAAATTCCCAATTATGAATTAAATCTAGTCCTACCAGGTTTAACTATTCATCAAGAATAAACACTTTCAAAAGATTTAGTAACCATTAAAAGATGGACAGGTAACAAGTCAGAAAGATAAAAAGCAACGTTTCCATGAATACTAATTAACAATAAGAGCAGAAAGCTTAACTTAAATAATTAAACAAACTTCTCACAACTCCTAACAACTTGGTTAATCAGACTGAAGACATGAAGTGATAATCCCAAAATGTGGATAACATGCAAACAAAAATGGCTTCTCAAATATACTTAAAGGATGTTGTAAGCCCATTTTAGCTGAATTGTTCGAAATAGCTAATTGGTCTACAATTTGTCAATAATGATATGAAAGTTAAACCCATTTGTTTTAATCAATTTACACACATTGGCTTAACCTTAATAAGACAGTGAAGACTTTGAGCTATTTTTTTTAACATGTGTTAGCCTAAGTGTTGAAAAATAATTGGTTAACTTAACCGTCTATTGATTTATAAGAATGAGATAGCCTGAATAAGGCACTATTCATTCCCCAACTTAATGCAACTTGCAAAAGTTGTGAAAGTTTTGATTTCAGCACACATTCTTCCAGACTTAATGGAAAGTTACAGTTTTACAGTTCTCATGATTTATGACTATTGTAGATAAAATCAAATGTCAATTCTACGAAATTATAGATCATAAAATAATACAAGCTTTGTATTACAAGGTAAACTATCAGTCTTTCTAGTACAGTTATTGATTAATTACTTATTTTTTAATTGTCTCACATTGTGTCTCATTCAGTCTCTTTATTTGACTAATTTGGTCTAGTTTACAAAACTGCAGTAATTGGTTTAGTTTTTAAAATGCATTATAGATTAGTTCAAAATGGCTTCAGGCCATGCTAGTTTACATGCTAAATAATTTACTGATTCAGACTACAAAGACAGTCATCACACTAAAACTACTGAGTTTGAAACTACCATCAATGGGATTGGGTACAGCACTGCCCACACTGTGATGTAAAGGCACACATAACCTGAGTCTAGAGGGCAGCCTTGGACTGGACTGAAATGAGTGTAGAGGCAAGCATGGAGAGACCTCCAACCTATGCCTTGTATTGTGTATATAATATGGTTGCCAGCAGTTAATAAATACTTACTGTTAAACAATACAAGACTCAGAACCTTGTCATGAGACATACTGAACTACACACAGCATCATACAACACAGTAGCAGCGATCAGAACAACCTAAAAGCTCACAGAAGAGACGGGAGAAGAAATTTAAAGCCTTGAAGATTAAAAACACACAAATTTCCTGACTTGATAAAAAATACAAGAAGCAAAGACACAGAAGCAGCTCACCAGAGAAAAGCTTTAAAGTAAGACTGGAAGCAGAGGGCAGAATTCAGACTCCAAACTGCAGCAGAAAACTCCTTTCAATCATATGGAAGTTCAGATTCCATATACAGAGAGTGCAGCATCAGAAAATCTAGCAGGGTTAAACTAGAACACTTAAGTTCTTGGCCAGCATGAGTTTTAAAAAGCATTTTACATCAGCAGCAGTCAGAATTGCTCATTTTAAAACACACTGCAAACAACCCTGGGTTCTGAGTCAGCACCTGATCACTTGGCTGTTGAAGGCTCAGTCATTTGGTTGCTCTGGCTGAGCTTCAGTTTGTTTACCTCGCTTGCTCTCAGAACCTTGAAGACCGACTGGCTGCAATGCGGATGGTGGCATCGGAAGACTACTGTGGTTTCGATCGACAGTATTTTGTAAAATGGTTCCATTTGCTATAGTTATTGCAGCATTTGCCAAACCTCATTCATGCTGTTCAGAGAGTGATAGCCACCACAGGTGGGGCAGGCCATGCACTGTACCACAAAAACTTTTGCTTCTAGCCTTAATTCCTTGCTGCTTTTCTGATTGCTCATTCAGCGTACAGATGCTGATGACTGATTACAATGTCAGATCTTTCTCTCAAAGCAACTGCTTGCAGACAATATCACTGTGGATGCCACAAACAATGTGATCTCTGACTAACTCATCGATAATGGTGTCAAACGTACAAGCGCTGCTAAGATTTTTAAGGTTGCAGTATATGACTGCATCGATTCTTCAGATCTTAGATTTATAGTGTTAATGTGTAGCTGTTGAGGATTATGTTCTTCACGGGCAAGGAAATGCTTTCAAACATTTTTAACTCTATCCCAGGATCCTCTTACTCCTTCTCCATTTGGACGACAAAGGATTCAAATTTCTCATTGGCCTTGGAGCCCGCTAGATTTAGTAAACTGTAAGCCTGTACCATCTTGGATTTGTTTAATAGACTGGCATGGCAGCTGATGCACCATTTCTTTGTAAGCTTGGCCCAGTTGTCTGCAATGTTTGCATCAAACACAAGTGGATTAATGTGGCAAGGTCCTTGTGCCATACTGCCAACTCCTGACACTAGTGCTAAGTTCTAATGATTGGCAACAAGGACTTACGACAACAATAGACTATAACACATGTTTCCACGCTGCTCACACTCTGGAAGAACTCTCACACTTCCGACACATGACCATTTAGGTAGTTGTGTCACCACGTGAACACCTGGTCCACACCGATATTAAAGGACAACCTTTACCGGACTAGATATTATTTGAAATTTCAGATCAATTATAGTTAAGATTTAAGCCAATCGGCATTTCGGCAAAATGCAATTGAAATGCTGTAATTGACTATGGTCTTATCATGTACATACACAACGTGCTTATTTGGCCTTTTATGGTCAAACCTTTTTCCAGACATGTCTGGCTACCTGTTGGAGCTAAATTAACTGGATTTTGCTGCCAGGGCCCTAAGCTTGCATATCTCTTGCTTGCTGATAAGGTTCATTAAGGTCACCTTAGCAACCACGCTGTTTTAAACTAAACTACCATGCTCCCAGAACTCACGAAGTAGCCTAAAGCACAGCACCGAGATTATTTTTTATGGATACAAATGTTCAATTCAAAATACTATTTTCCTTTTTCAAGAAAAAACTGCAAGCAGCTTGTAAATTTCTCAATTAACTTTGGAGACCAAAGTGCAAGTGTTTTAATTATAAAGCATGTCCTCGATATTTTCTTGCTTAAAAATGATCAAGCAAATGCCAGACCATGCCACAAAGCTGCTGTGTGAAATAGACACAATTATGGCAATTCTAGATAGACTAGGGACTCTGGGAACATGCCACAGTCCATATATTTGGGCTCAAAATTGCAGTGAAAATTAATTACATAGAAAATTCAAAGGCTGTATTGGAGAAACAGCAAAGAATTATAACCACAGTAAAAATATCAGACCTCTAACCCTTCTGACAGCGTGACTGCCTTAAATATCCTGATATATGGTGCCAAAGAGGATGGAAGCGTCATACTGCTCTGCCAGGCATCTGTGATCGATCCAAGGAACCTTAGATGAACATTCTGATTCCTAGGACTTCACGGTCAACTTGGGAGAATGGTCAAAGTCAGACAAGTTTTGACATTTTTTGACCATCTTCTTTTAATTGGATCCTATGAATTGAAAGGTGAGGAAGTATAAATCCCATACAAGGTAGTTGGATAGGTTGGGAGGGTTAAGGTGAATGAAATCATGGCAGGATCACCTTTTAGCTGATCAAAGATAAGCCATTTTAGCCAGTGAAAAATGTTTAAATGTGAGTATTTGTGAATAAGCTATTTTCAAGGAGGGTTCCAAGCATCAAACAGAGAGCACATTAGCTTTAGAGTGTGTTTCTGTAAATTACATACGCAGCAGCATCTAAATACTTAAATACCTATCATACTCTGCATTAAAGTACATATTGTTTTCTCTCATAGGTAACTTAGTATTCCGATTGTTGCATTTTACCAACATTTTGATGGCATTTTCATAGTGGAAAGGGTTTTATTATAAAGAAATCAACCCCTCCGTGTCCTAAAGCATGTTGCCTTATACCTGTCATGTATGAAGTGTCATGTTCATTACAAACAATTACCCAGTAGTTATGGAATGTAATGCACCACAGTTCTCTGGCCTCCCTATGCATGTTATTTTGTCTGTTTCATACCCAAAATAGAGGACCTGTATAAGAGGTTGGACATGAGCCACGCTTACCAACAATTCAAATCAGATGATACATGAAGAGCTTATGTCACCATAAATACCCATAAAGGGCTGTATTAATATAAATGTTTACTGCTTGGGATTTCATCAGCTTGCACCATCTTTCAGTGAAATATGAAGAGTTTGCTGCAGGGTTTGCTTAGAGTTGTCATTTGTTTGGATGATGTCCTAATTATAAGGTCCATCATGAAGGAACACTTGGCAAATTTGGATGAAGTTTTGAAGAGATTCCAGAAAGCAAGAGTGTGCCTAAAAAGAGAAAGTCTGCCTTCCTGGGAGATGGGGTGTTTATCTTGGTTGTCAGGTCAATGCTCAGGGGTTAAACCCAATACAAGACAAAGTGAAAGTGATTAAAGGAGTACCAGCCCCTAAGAACACCTCAAAACTCAGATCCGCGTTTGGGATGGTCAATTATTAGGCCACACCTTACCAACAGCACCAGTAGCTTCAGACAATTCCTCTCATCTCCACTACTCAACTACCAAACTCTATCTTCAAGGCAGAGAAATCTAAAAGTATCTTAGTCTGTACAACCTAGTGACTGTATGGCCTATGTAGAGAAGAGACACCTTCTATAATGCTTGACTTTAAAGGTGGGACTTTCCTCTACAGACTAGGTGTGATGATGGGTGGTTTAGCCGTATTGTCCACACCAGCCACAATAACTGATTTTTGTGCCTGATTGTCTTAAATATTTATCAACAGGGAGCACACTGTAGTGACAGTGGGCAGCCTGTGATTTTCCCTTCCCACTATGTCATCACAGGATTATTGTGTCGGATGCCATATTTAAACCGCATCTATACATATATCTTTTGATGCCTGAAGCCCAAGACTGTTCCAAGACAAAGATGGCTCGCAAAGGGAAGAAGCATGTAGCCTCAAAGTTTACCAATGCCTCCCTGAAACACATGTTTGGCACAGTTAAGGCTCTGTATCCTGTCATGGCCCAAGGTGGCCCACAGAGCTAACCAACCCAGCTTGGGAGAAGGTCTCTGTGGTGGTGAGTGCCAACTCCACCCAGCGGGCATGCAGCCAGTTAGTGCAGGAAATGCCTACACATTTCACCCTCACAGCCAGGCTAAGTCAACTTTCTCAAAGCTCTGAGCTCACACTCTTACGAGCCCTTCATACACTCAGAGATCAAACTCCACTGGGGTCTCACCCACTGCCTACACAAAGGGGCATATTCCCACATACACCTTGACATCTCCAGCTGATATCACATTCTGTATGACTCACCTACACATCTCAAACACACAGCTTCACTCAGTATACACACAACCATCCTTTATCATGTATCTTGACATGCCTTATACTCACACTCTCTCCTTTCTTCTTTATGTAGGCCAAACTCATCAATAATAAACAGGAGAGAACTCAATCAATGGGGACATGGCAGAGATCAGGCCCTCCCCCCATATGAGAGGCATGCTTTTCACCTAGCTGGCAAGAACTGGGATCGTGACGGCAGTGACAGTGAAGTCAGCAGTACGCACCCAAGAGGGGACCACAGACAGTGAGATTGAGAGTGCAATATGATGTTTTGCACTTTAATGTCACACACAATTTATCTTTACTCTTTTTCATAGGCGCATCCATCAAGTGCCCGAGGAACATCAAGAATGAGCCCATCATCTCCAGACTCTTGACGTCTTGCATGAGGAATCTGAGGATGCAACAAATGAAAATCTATCACAGTGCTAACCCAGGTCATTCACCAGAGCAGAGGAACACACCTTGGTGCATGTAGATTTGGAGCATGCATATGGTCTCAATCTGATGAATATAGCACATTATAGCAGAGCCAGAGACATCCAAGGTCACAGGCACTCAGAGGACTGCTGGAGGGCAACATTCGGCTGAGTCAGGTGTTAATTCTCCAGGTTGATCTTAAGATGGATGTTGGAGCTGCAGTGATAGACAACGTAACATTAGACAGGGTTGTCAGATGCATTCCACAGATTGCAATGCATGATGCAGGAGTCCCTCCATGTTTAAGTTATAGTATCGGCATGCCAGGGAACACATATCAACACTGGCAGGCTGATAGCCACAATGGAGAGACCATCATCTAGCACTTAGATCCTGTGCTACGCCAGAATTTGCACTCTATCACTGTAGGCATTGGTGGAGTAAATCAGTGCCTATATGCGAGTGGGTCAGTGCTCCTCAATCTCACCCCAGGTGCCCCTTCTCCTCACGGACTCAACCCGAGACATTTGGGCACCCATAGGAATGAGTACCAGCAGTTGGACACATCACAGCCATGTACCCAGGTGACTCCGCAAGTATCCAACTGATCCCAGTCTCCTCTGCCTGTGGTTCCATCATCTCGAGTTCCACAGACTGAGAAAGGTGCACCTGTCCCACTGCAAAAGACTCAAAGTCGGCCAAAACCCTTCAACTCTTGCCCCTCCAGAGATGCCTGCCAAAGTTATCACAGACAACAGAGTGTAAAGTCAAATGACTGCCTCCATCTCCGCTATGGATATGGCAGAAGCACCAAAAGCAGGGTTAGGATGATCAAGAAATAACAGGAGCACAATGGTGGCATAGGGATTCACCACATGTATATACTTTCTACCTATGCTCAATACAATTACGCACATTCCAACTCTCCCACATCTGTTGCATATTCCTCCTGTCTTTGTTGATTTGTGTTGTGGCCAACCAAGTTACATCATGTTACTTCCCCTCACTTATCGCTGATCTTACATCATGGGCCTCTGGTCCACATTGTGTGAAGCCATCTCATCACTGTTTGAAACTTCTCACTTCTTTTCTGATATCAGAGTTGCAAAATTAACAGATGGGCCTTACTTTTCTATCTGTGAGTACCCTCTTTCCACATCTGACAGTGTTCTTGATTCATATCTAATTTGTCTCTTGAACACCCCTCATCCATTGTGTGGGATAACACATCCCCAACCTCATATGGTGATGCATCACCTGTAAGGACTATCTTCTTAGAGAGGTTTGAAATGCACAAATTAGCATGTTGATTGAAGTACCTGCTTAACTTGGTTGAAAGCAACTTTTTGCAGTATTTTCCAACACCATCTCGGGTGCTTTTTTAACAGAAAGATGTCTCACAACACCAGCTTAAAGTCCAACATTTTTATTTGTAGCGAACACCACAAGCTTTCGGAACAGGCTGTCCCTTCATCAGGTGGGTGGGAGTTCTGATCACAAACAGGACACAAAGACACAAACTCAATTTACATGAATAATGATTGGAATGTGAGTCTTTATAGCTAATCAAGTCTTAAAAGCGCAGGCAATGTGAGTGGAGGGAGCATTAAGCACAGGTTAAGAGGATGTGCTCAATGTGCTCTGCAAATATCTTTCTGTCTGGAACATCCAGGTGTGTGAAACTTCAGATCAAGTTATAAGTATGAGTTCTGCATACAGTAAGTAAAATTACTTTCTTGTAATCCTCTCCCTCTCATTGGATGGTTGGTTCACATGACCCATAGAGGGGCCAGCTATTCCAACTTTGACATTTTTTCATTCTTTAGCTGCTTTAGATAATAACAAATAAAATGTAAGAAGTAATTCCATGTTCTGATGCTCTGACCAGGAAACTATGTTAGCAGAGGCAGCAAGGTCCAGAAATTACCCCAACAGTTATCAGAAATTGAGACACATAGGGGGCAATTCTCCCAAAAAAGTTCTAAGTGTTGAAAAATGGTGTAAATTGTTTTTTTCAGTGGGAGTTCAGACTCGAATCTCCCACATTCTGTGCAATACAGAGGTTGCAATCATGAATGTCATTAAAAGCTCGGAGGCGGGGCCTATTCACACCAAAGTCTGGCAGTTCTGAGCCTCTGCGCAGTGACCCTGAACTGTCAGTCTCCCAATCGCTGGCCAGCTCAATCGCTGGCTGGCCTGGGGACCTCCCCAGTGCTGCCCCCCACATCCTCCCCCATGGTCCAATCAGGCTCCCATGACCTTTCTCAGGCTAGCCCCAACCACCCCCCACAAGTCTCTGGGTGCCCCAATCTCCACCACCCCCCCAGCAGTGATTCCTTTCACCTCCCACACCCCGGCAGATTACACCCCCCACACCCCCCCCCCCCGCCCCCCCACCACCCCCACCCCCCCCCCCCCCCCACCCCACACACACACACACACAGAAGGCAGACACTCCATGAGACAAACCTCCCCACCCTGGCAGACAACCCCACCAGCCCGCCCCAATCACTGGCCTCGACCAGATTCCAATGCAGAGTGGCAGCGGGATCCCCCACCCCTACTGATCGTCCCTAAGTCCTGCTCCAACTGGCCTCACCACCTTGTCCCAGCCCTCTATGCCCCACCCCCTTGGCACTGCCCCCTAAGTCCCATCCCATGCCTCTTGGTACTGCCTGCTGCCCGATGGGTAGTGCTAAGGTGCCCCCTGGACATGGGCATTTTTCCCCTTGGGCAGTGCCGGGGCACAGACTGGCACTGCCAGAGTTCCAATGCCCAGCAGTACCACCCCCCCACCGCCTGACCCACTGGGGGTCCCCAGTTGTTCCTCTTTCACTCCAGCAGGGCCCCCACTAGTTTACACTAGTGGACAGCTACTCGAAACCCCGCCAAAGTGTGTTTGTATTGGCAAGGTGGGAGATGCTATTGGGCCTGATAATCACATTTAAATTACATTAAAAATAAATTAAAGTGATTTACCTGGTGTTCCTGCTGCTTTCCTGCGTGATCTCGACCACGCTGGATTTCCAGCGGTGGGAAACTTGTGTGAGTCGGAAAAGCAAGCATGAATCCCGTAATTGGCACACACACATGGGCTGGAATAGGAGGATCGCGCTTGTAATTTTAATATCCAAGAATTAACATTTTCCTCCCAAAATTTGCTTGGTATTGTATCAAACAGGAACTTTTTGCGCACTATGATTATAATTTTGTATTGTGTGTCAGGAGGGCAGGCACTGGTGAGTTGAGGAAAGGGGTATAGATGCAGGAAAATTGATTGTCATGCTAATGGCATCATACCCAGCACCTGTTTTACCAGCAGCGGGGCAAGCATTGTTCGCACTGCTCATCCTTGGGTGAATTAAGGCACCCAAATAACCAATTAATGACCATTTATGGGACTCCTGCCACCGCTGTGATTTTACCTATGGCAGTGGAGTTTGGGACAACCCCACATGCTAAATAAAAGCTGTTGGATTGGTGCTGATAGTGGACAGTTGGGGACCAATCTTTGGGCCCCAGTGTGGCCATCTGACGCTCCTTATTCCCTCCCCTCCATTTCCACTCACCCAGTCCCCTGTGCTTCTCACCACGACCTGCCAGCTCAGTCTTGATGAGACCCCAGAATTACTTTCATCCATGTTCCATTGAAGTTCATTGCAGTTGCAGCAGTCAGCACTGTTCCCAATGGCACCGCTAAGACAAGAACGTTGCCAGCCAATTCACTGGCCAATAGCTCTCTTTGGCAGAACTTCCTCCCTATCGAGGCAGGAGGCCAGCCTCAAGCCTGATGATCATCAAACAGGTGTGAGGTGAGACAGCAAAAAATAAAATTCCGGAATTTACTCTGGAGTCAGGGAGTCCACCCCAACGGAATATTTAGCCTCACATGTGAGTCTACAAAATGTTTCAAATGATCTACTTTTGATGCATGGCATTAATTCAAGCCATAAGTGCTGATGCTTGAAATGGACAAGAATAATATTCAAACCATCAGCACTTTTCTTATTTTTGTTCAAACGCTGGTGGAGCTTCAGCCCTGATGATCTTCCTGAGTCCTTTGTGTCCAATTTACATCAGAGAAGATGTTTTCCATTTTGGTCCTCCGTATTATTTAGAATTGTTTGGAAAATGTACATCAAATTTATGTCTTTGAATTTTTGCCCCAGGTCTTTGCTTAAGTTCAACATTTCAGGTTACTCACATAGGTAAGTTTTTAGTCTTTAACATTTGGGTACTTTTTGCATGTGCAAAGATTGAAAAGAAAAGTTTTGTTATTGTACTTTGGCTTAAATAGTATTTATAATATTTATAAATTCTACTATCCTTCCTTCAGATATATATCACATCCAAATATATTTTACTGTACAGCATCTGATATAAACTAAACCTGGCACAAGGTCCCTGAATACTAACATCTAAAAGGCAGCTTGTTGCTTGCCATCCTCAAAGTCTCTCTAATTTATTTCTGGCTCTCTGATGGCTTCTGAGGGAGCATTCAGTTATCAGAAGATAGATGGGGATGTTTATAAGAATGACCAGAATGATGGAAATTTAAATATCGGTGTCTTAAATTCAGAAATAATCAAAGCTATATATAAATAAGAACCACAACATGTCAGCATTTGAATTGAATAATTTTACCGTTGCCTTGGGTACTTCACAAGTTAAAATATTTCTTATTGTGTAAGGTTGTGTTAACCTTATATTGACCATAACTGAATAAAATAGCCAATCCCATGAAAGAATATCAATTAAAATTCACTGTAACATTCATTTACATGTCAGTGACATTCCATGAACATATGGTTTTGAGATCAGAAAAATGTGTCTACTTGGTTCAAAGGATTTTTTTTACACTGAGGGAAAATGTCTTCACCCACTCTTGAATCAGCATCTGTTCATGGAGTCTGATCATGGATCCTCCCTCAGACCAAGCTTAGATGGACAATGAGATCAAGGAGCATCTCAATGCTCGAGCTTTTTGAACACTGGAAGCTGATGTGATACAGCAGAGAAGGAGTGAGCCCTCCAAAGTATCACAAAGATCCGGGTTCGTATTTATGGCTTATTGAGACAGATTTCAATATTGCTGTTAAGAATCTTCACAATGTTACCATTCTTTTTGAGCTTTCCAGTGTACCAACAAATCATGTACTAATAGAAGTAAATATATTAACAAGGTGCTCAAATGTGTAATTTACAATGTGAAAAGTGTAACTAATGTAGACCTAAAAGTGCTCCAGATGAGAAGGTGTCCTTCACTCTTGCACACTTCTATGAAGTGCTCTCCTGTGTAGCCTTAGACTAGTGCAGACTGGCTACTCATTTTTCTGTCTATATGGCAAAGAGGAGTGTGTAGTCTGCCTCATCATGCAGGTGTCCATTGTGGACCTTTTTCAGACTGTGGTCACTGGTGTATGGGCATCCATAGTCACTGACACATGTGTTACATATGAGGCCTTGAGTGGAGGGATTGGGTGGTGGAGGAAGATAAGGATACTGAGGAGCCCTTGGCATTTTTACACCCATGAGTGACATCCACAGCCCTTTGCCCTTCAGATGGAGTTGATGGGGGCTGGCTGCTGATGAGCAGCAGTCATCCACTCAAGCAACCCACTATGCCAATAGTGTGACCATCCTGCTAAAGATACACAGTTCCTCATATATCCTACAAATGTCAACACTCATGCTCTGAGTGGACTGCTCAGATTGAGGAAGGCTTTCACCCTTTCCTAGCTGAATATGAAAGCACATACTTATATTCATAGCCTCATATCAAATCTCTTCATTATCATTTGGAGTTGTCAATCAAACTGTGAACTTACAGGTTCTCACTGTGATAATGCTAGGTTGTGGAAACTGTCAAGCAGCACTAATCCTTCTGCCAACAAATAGCAAGAGCTGATTTTTTCAACTGCAAGCAAGACTTTTAAAAACATTTAAAGGTCTTGGGGATTTAATTGGCTTGACAGCTTGAGAGTTCCATAGAGTTTAGTGAATTTTTACACACATCATATCTTCTCTTATCAATCCCAGAAGGGTACCTGACCTCTCAAAAGGGGTAGTGAACATTTTCTAAATTAATCTCTCAAAAAGGGAACATTTCCCTCAAAAAGAGGGAATGTTCTCCACCGAATAACTCTAGCAAATTTAGACCTTTTCCTCAAAGCTTTATAAGTTGCTGGTGAGGTCACACCTGGAGTACTGGGTAATGTTTTGGTCTCCTTACTTGACAAAGGATATACTGGCATTGGACAGGATGTAGGGGAGATTCATTAGGTTGATCCAGGAGTTGAGAGTGTTGGCTTATGAGGAGAGACTGAGTAGACTGGAATTATACTCAGTAGAATTTAGAAGGATGAGGGGGGGATCTTATAGAAAAATAAGCTTACGAAGGAAATAGATAAGATAAAAGCAGGGAGGTTGTTTCCAGCGAGTGAAACCAGCACTAAGGGGCATAACCTCAAAATAAGAAAAGCTTCTTCACCCAAACAGTTGTGAATCTGTGGAATTCCCTGTCCAGTGAAGCAGTTGAAGATACCTCGTTGAATGTCTTTAAGACAAAGATAGATTTTTGAATATTAAAGGAATTAAGGGACAGTTAAGTGGAACTGAGTCCATGAAAAGATCATCAAAGATCTTACTGAATGGCGGAGCAGGCTCAAGGAGCCTACTCCTGTCCCTAATTCTTATGTTCTTATCTTCTTAAGTATCTAAAACACATGAGATGGATTTTGGAAATCAAAGTTACTAAGTGTCGGAAGGGCTCCTGCCCTATTTTGGCTAAGGAACAGAGCTCTTCTGACTCTGCAAAAATGTAGGCCTGTCTGCCCATGGCGACATAAAGATTCTTGGGAATTGCATTTGTTGCCTATCCTTATATATCCTGAGAAGGTGGTGGCGAACCTTATCTTTGAACTGCTGCAGTCTTTGTGCCAATTGTCTTCCCTTGGGTAAGAAATTTCAGGGTTCTGATACAAGAATTAAGGAACAGAAATCCATGTAATAATCAGGATGATGTGTGATTTGGAAGGGAATTTGAATATGGTGCTGCTTCCATGATATTACTGATCTTTTCCCTAGTGATAGAAGTTGCATGGCTGAAGGTAATCATTGAAATAATCTTCCATCACTTTTATTTTACTGTTAATTTTCAATGCTACATTGAAAGCATCTATATTTAATTTCGCATCTATCATTCATAACTATTCCTCTCTTGCAAAAATGTTTCCAGCTTTGCTTTAAATTATTCCAACATTATAACTTGAATCACTTTAGGTAATGGCTTAATCAATAGGTACCTTAGCTTACTGACAAAGGACAAAGGGGTGGCAATTCTCTCAAACAAATTCTAAGTGCTGAATTTGTCTAAAAACTGGAGTAAATCACATTGGTTTCTTCAGTGGGAGTTTAAAAAAGAACCTCTCACACTCTGTGCACTGCAGAATGCTCTAGTGTAAATCCTGTTGATAAGCTGTGGGTGGAACCTATCCCCACAGAAGAGGCTGGCAGCATCACGCTGAGTGGGCCATAGTGATTGAGCTGGCCAGCAATCAGGAGGCTGACAGTTCGGGGCCACTGTCCATTCACAGACGCCTGCTGGTTTCAGCCTCTCAGGCAGGAATAGGCCCTGGCCCCAGAAATCTAATGATATTAATGCTGGTGGCCTCTGCAGTGCACAGAATGTGGGAGAATTTAGTCTGAACACCCTCTGAAAAAAACTAGTGTGAACTAATCTAGTTTTCCCATAAATTCACCACTTATAGTTTTTTGGGGAGAATTCCATCCTGGGTATTCTGCAGAACGTAATTTACCTCTTGACTCCCCTAAGGTGGGGGGTGGACCTGGGTAAGATGCTCTGTCGAAGAATTGATGCAGATTAGATGGGCTGAATGGCCTCCTTCTGCACTAGAGATTTTATGTAACTCACCGCCTGATTTTCCAGTGCCTGCCTACCATCTGCAAGGCATAAGTCAAGAGTGTGATGGCAGATTCTCTCTTTGTAATGGCTCTAACATAGACAAAGCTTGACATCATCCAGAACAAAGCTGCCCATTTGATTGGCGCCTCATCCATTGCCTTCAACATTCTCTCTCTCCACCACCGATCCGCGTGGCAGTGGTGAGTGCAATCTACAGGATACATTGGAGAAAGGCTCCTTTGATATCACAACCTATAGCACTTCAATGAACAAGGGCAGCAGATGAGTGGGAATACCATCCTGACTTCGAACTATCTGACTGTTTTCTCATCACTGGATGAAAAACATGGAACTGCCTTCCTAACAGCACTGTGGATGCACCTACATCAGATGGACTGCAGCAGTTGGTTCATCACCACCTTCTCAAGGACAACTAGGGATAAGCAATAAATGCTGGCCGAGCCAGCGTCACCCACATCCTATGGTAGTATCAAAGATAAATTGTTCCATCACTGGCAGCTTTGCTTTCAACTGCCTGGGCCCCAAGCTCTGGGATTCTCTCCCTAAACCTCTCAGCCTACCTATCTCTCATTCCCACTTTATGATGCTCCTTAAAACATATCTTTTAGACCAAGCCTGCCATCCTCTGTATTATCACCTTATGTGGCTCAGTGTTAAATTTTGTTTTCTAATACTCCTGAGAAGTATTCATATCATAATACATTTTCTTATTCACATGTATAATTTGCATGGAGTATCAGATTGTTAAAAGCTATGCTTGTTGAATTTGTAACTTACCACTCACAACTTTGCAAACAGTAGAAAATGTTTTAATGAGAAGCTGTTTTATACGAGACGTAGCACAAATAATTTGGATGTGTGTATTTACTTTAGTCTGATTGTAGATAAAATGGATTGTCTGTAATCCTAGTCATCCGATTCCTATGCAAAAGCAATGTTTTCAAAGGGTTTTACCATGACTTGCTGTCACTATTTTATGTGTCCTGCATACCATGAAAATTACCCAGTTTGCATTTTGAAACCTATTCCAACACCATTTTGTGCTGAAAAGTTTCACAGTTTTGGACTGAAAAATTTCAATCTGCCCTCTTGCATTCAGTAATCCTTGCTGTCTTGGCCCATTTATACTTCTACCTGTGGATTTGATTTTGATTCAACTCTTTCGTTAAACTCCTATTTATTTGCTGGATTTCTTTTCTTTATTTTCCATTTTATTATATGCTGACATGGAACAACATAGCACAAAGGAGGCCATTCGGACCATCATTCTTGTGCTTCTCCAGAGTGCCCTCTCACCCAGCTAGCCAACAGAATGAGACACGGTAGGAGTATTTTGTACTCAACTATGTCAAAGGCTCCAGACAGGTCAAGGAGGATATGGAAGGATCATTTATCATGCTCAAAATCACATAGGATTGGATTTGTGACTTTGATAAGTGTTGTTTCAGTCCTGTAGCAGGAGTGGAAAGTGCGTTGGAGAGTCTAACTATGGAATTTTGGGAGCTATGGAATTATATTCAAGGATTTTGAATAGGAAAAGGAAGTGGAGGTTGTAACAATCATATAAAAACTCATTAAGGGGCTAATTGGTAAATAAATTAGTTACTACTGTTCATTAAAGAGGTTGCAACTAATTTTTCCTTACAGAATCCAGCTGAGATGTAATGAATTCTTCAGGATTTCGATGGCTACTTCAAGTCATTTTCAGATTTCAGTGTTTATTAGCTGATTGAGGTCAACTAATTACATTATTTTTGAACAGAGTTTCTGAGACACAGCAAGGGATTTTCTGACTGTTTGTCATAACTTCACCAATGATATCAGTATTTATTCTGAAATTTTCTCTGAAACTACAGTTAAAAAGGTTGAGTGTTATACTAATTGAGTGTCTTGGACACCTTGGAGGAGAAAAGTCATCAGTATATTTTTGGAATCCTCCTTGGTCCTTGGTAGGAATGGAAGAAAGAGATGAGCAGTGTAGTACCTGCTTCTGAATGTGTGAAGGCAAGGAGAGAGAGGTAGACCCTTTGATGGGTATGAGTATCTCTTCTACTCTGGTCTTCCTCCATTAGGACCTCTGATGTCACATCCTATGTCCCCTCTCACTAGGTCTCTAGGATGCCTTGAAACAGGTTGCTATTTAACAGTCAGTGGTCATCACAATCTCAATGGTCTGCGCACAAAATTGCGTCAATGCTTGAAGTGTTAAACTTGGAGACATACCTGATTAGACATGTCCAGTCCATGTCAGAATAGGATAATCAGCAATTAAGAGCAAAATTATGTATTAAAAACAGAGTTTCAAACAGATGAATCTTAATAACAATTACTTCCTTTCTATGTTCAGTTGTAGGATGTGGACATCACTCGCAAAGTCAGTGTCCCATAGTGTTGTTCATTAATTCAGCTCCAGGATTTTTAACTAAGCAACAATGAAGGAACAGTAAGTCTCATAAATTTGTTTCCCAACTCAACCTGGCTCCAGTTAATATATCTCGATCTTTAACTGAAATCAATCCAATGTTCATAGAATCCTTACAGTGCAGAAGCCGGCCATTCAGCCCATCAAGTTTACACCAACCATAATCTCACCCAGTCTCTGTAACGCCATATATTTACCCTGCTAATCTGCTGACACTTGGGTCAATTTAACATGGCCAGACAACCTAACCCACACATCTTTGGACTATGGAAGGAAACTGGAGCACCCGGAGGAAACACACACAGGCACAGGGAGAACAGTGACCCGAGGCCGGAATTGAACCCGGGTCCCTGATGCTGTGAGGCAGCAGTGCTAACCATTGTGCTACCGTGTCGCCCCTATGTTGAATGTTGAATATTAACTATGATAATGAGGCAGCTTCCTCAAGCTGAAGGCTTGATGTATTCAAGAATCAAATGCTTTTACACCCCTAAATCCTGGTGCCTGCCTGAAAGGTCTCCACAATCGGGGTTCCCCCAATGAACTTCCCTTCTGACTTTTACCCTCAACCACGTTTCCTATTCCTCCCACCATCACCAGGTTTGAATTTCCTCAATGAAGGCCTTCAGTGCCTCCATCATAAGCAGGCCACCCCTCAGATCAGATGCCCCCTCCATTCACCTCCCAATTCCACTGACTGATCACCCCTACATTTGATTCCCCATCTTACTGACCCACCCCTCTGATTGACTCCTCCTCTCAAGTTGCCGCTTCCCCTGTCCACACCGATCGGCCCCACTCTCAACTCCACCACTGACATGAACCTGTTACTGCTGCAACCATCACTGGACAACCCCTTGACTAAATGGAGATCCGGCTGTCCATCAAGTCAGACTTTAGGCAGAGAACTCAACATTAAAATGAGTTAAAACCCCACAATTTGTGAGAGGATCCTGAACTCCCCCCTCCTCATCCCTGTTGACTGACCCACTATCTGAGTGTCATGTCAGTACAAATCTGCCCATGAATTCTGGAGTTGCATTTCCACTATTTTTAAATGTAATGTAGGAAAATGGTGACAATTCGCTTTCATGGAACCTCAAATCCTAACATTATTATAAAGTTGGATTAAAGTTTCCTGTAGTATTGAGCAGAATATTCTAAATATTGAAACATTATGATATAGGAGCTAATGACAAGGAAATAACAACCTGTTCCACACATGATCAGTGCTTGTTGCTATTGCAAAGGTATATTCACAATTGCGCAACTCATTTGAACATTCATATCATTGAAGGGTTAATATTTTTGTATCATCAATGGCTAAATAGCTGATCACAGGTTTATTAATTCTCAGCAGTAATACCTGAATAAAGAAGTTGAATTACCTTCAGAAGGCTGTCGGTGGTAATTGTCAAGAGAGTATCGAGAATATGTAATTAACCTAAGTATCATTGAGATTTGTATTACTTTTCTCTGTACGGAGGTAAGGATATTGGTCCCTTTGATTGAAATCATTTTCATCCTTAGACATTGAGTAAACTGATAATTATCACCAAGATCTGAAGCTATTAATGAGCCTGGATATTTTAAATTTTTCAATAATCATTTAAAAAAAGTGAAATTGATCATGACAAACTCCCCTAGGATGTTTTCAACTGGTAGGCATTGAAAAGCAATATCAACAATGTTTTCCTGACTGTGTCAGATCATGATGCCAGTGAGCCAAAATAGGACTTTTGCTTAAACTACAGGTAGCAGTTTGTTTTCATGTATTTATGTTGTGGAGCAAATAATTTGTATCCTACTGATCTCATTTAGCAGTTTCTGGTTTCTGGTTCCATTCACAAATCTTCGTTCCTTTTCTCAGGTAACGTTTGTCCTGTTTAATCCCATACTGGAATCCTACTGAAACTATCATTGATAAAGCACAACCCATTTTTATTTAATTGAATGGTCTCCAAGCATAGAATCATAAAACAATACCATCCAGAAGGAGACAATTTAACCCTGCATGCCTGTGATGACTTTTTGAGCTCTCCAATTAATCCTACTTCCCTGTTCTTTCCCCATGACCCTGAAAATATTTTCATTTGAAGTATTTATCCAACTGCCTTTTGAAAATTACCACTGAATCATCCTCCACTACTCTTTCAGACAGTGAACTCCACATCATAACAACTCACTGCATAAAGTAATCTTTCCTCTTGCTATCTTTGCTCCTTTTGCCAATTATCTAAAAACTGTGTTCACTGGTTACTGACTATTCTCAAAGTAGGTTCATTTTATATATTTGCTTCATTGAACCCTTCCTGATTTTGAACACATGAATTAAATTGCCACTTCCTCTACTGTGAGGAGAAAAATCCCAGTTTCTTTAATTATTGTATGTGACTGCAGCTCTCTTCCTTGTTGCCCATCTATTATGTCACCCATACACCTAAGGTGTGATATTATCCTTAAATTGTGGTGCACAGAACTTCCATAAGAATGCATCGTGAACATATGGCTGAGAACCATACTGTTAGTCTCAGACTCTTAGAACAAGTTAGTGCATGTGGTTTTGTTTACACAGGTGCAAAGAAATGCTGACTGTCAATTCTCAGCTGCATAAGATTCTAATTAGTTATTTTTTCTAATGTCAGTGTCTCAATGTTTATTTACATAAACAACAAAGAACAATATAGCACAGGAACAGGCTCTTCGCCCACCATGCTTGCACACATATGTGGTTAAGAGCTGTCAAGTGCTTAAAGCTTTTACTATTGACACTTCGATGCTTTGTTTAATTTACTTTTTTTAGGCTTGTAGGAAAACAATTTATTTTTCAAAAGAACATTTGTGAATGCATGTTTTTTTTTCATACTTGTCATTGTTACTACAGGCTTCATTGATAAGGGCCATGAAATGGTATGATGGCTATAAGGGGCAATTGTAGGTGAGTGCAGCACATGGCCTCGTATTGAATTGACACTGAAGCTATGAGAGATTGTTAGGAATGGGTGGGGGTGTTTGAGTGGGCATGAGAATATGGAGCTGCCATGGAGAGTGAGTGAGGTGTAAGGCTAGAAGGCATAAAATGTGACTGAACAACTGGGACTAAGCCCCAGAGAATCAAAGTGGACATTTTAAACAGCTTGCTTTGGCACTTGGCCTCTCTTGTGACCGTCTTCAATCTAATTAGACTTGAAACGATCTAGCACCCACTGTCCTGCATGAAAATACCACATGTGGGGGCTCTTTATAATGAGATGGATGTAGCAAGTTAGGAAATTTTCTGGCTTGAGATATCTACCTCAAAAGGGAAAATCCAGCACTGAAGAACTGCAGACCAACCTTGAAATAATTCATTACCTTAAAGTGCACAGACAATTACACAACAGCAGATTTTGCTTTTCCTCTTTGAATACTCTACAAACCAGCATACTCATTATTCTTTGTTCTTTTCTCTTCCTACGACTAGTGGTGCATGAGGCTGACACAGCACATGCATATGCCTCTGTCTATAGCTTGTGTCTCCTGGAACAGGCTGCCAGTCTGTCACAGGTAGCTGAAGCTTGAGGCCATCACTCAGAGAGAGCATGGCTGATTAGGAGACTGCCCCACTCTTGCTGCCTGCCATATGCATAGCAGAAGGAACAACAGGTTGATAAATAAGTGCAAATACTATTAACATTTAAGTAAAAGGCATTTACTTGGATATTTAAATTACTTTCTACTCTAACAATAAATGCCTTCATGCCGAACCTTAATGCCCTTATGACCGAATAAATATACAAAAATGGACAAACCATTGACCATTCAGCCTTTCTGTAAATGTAGTTAAATCACGTATTCATTATAGTCCTCAGGTGAATCTTTTCCAGGATACCAATAATGCCACTATGAGAGGAAAATGAAACAGAACACAATATCCTGGACATTGCCAGATCAAAACATTGTATAAGGTAGTTCTCTTTTATATTTTATTGTCTTGTAACATACCCTATCTTTCTGTGTAGCTTTGCACTAGCTTTGGCTGTGGACCTCAATAATGCATGACTTCTAACTCTCATGTCCTTTTCCCTTTCGGCAGCATTGAGCATGTCACAATGTATGGCTTGTAATTGTTCTTACCTGAAGGTATAACACTGATATTGTCTTTATTGAAACATATCTGCCAGGTTGAGCTCATAAGCCTGTTATGTCTAAACCTGGAGGCAAAGCTTTCTTTTAAATTTCAAGACCAGCTCCCATACATGTCTTTGTGTCATCTGCAAACTGATAGGTTGACCTAATGATGCCTTCATTAATAAAGATAGTTTCTCTCTACAAAACCACGGAAGAACTCCATTCGTGAATGATTTTCATCCAGAATGGCGACCATTAATAACAATTCCCTGTTTATCTGAATGCTACCAATTCTCAAACAAACTTCAGATCTGCCCATCAATTCGACATGATGCATCTTTACTGTGTAATATTTTATGAGAAGTTTTTGAAAACCGTATGTTGTAGATTATGAAGGTCTCCCAGGGTTCCAGAGGCAAATTTCACTAGAATCCGCTGGGAACCCCCAAATTCAGAAGCTGCCAAAGAAGAGTCAATGCCTTCACATCAAAAGAAGTACAGACTGCAATTCATGTTGTGATAGAGAAGAGCTGAGATCAGAGGGACTTCATGCAGTTCTTCATCACTCAGGATCTTTAGATGTGCTAACTGCCTTTAGACCAACAATCCCATTGATCACAGGTCCAGTGAACAATGGAATGGTGGTACTGCAAATCAGGCATCTGGCCTTGTCATTCATGAGTCTACACCAGTTTCACATAGGAGATGACTCCACACTGCACAGACATAAACTCCAGAGATATACTCAACAACCATTGCTCTCCGGGAACAACCAGCTGTAACATCAAAATAACCAGCTGCTTTGTATGAGCAGCATAGATTAGATTTAATCTAAGATAATGAATCTAATCCAAGATAATAAAGAAGAAAGAAAGTTTATGCTTAATCAGCCAGAGGAAGCACAATAGTGGGATCTTGCCCCCATGCCTGCAGTATGTTTTGCAGTGTTTCATCATTGGCTAATGGTGGGATCTTCCAGCCCCCACCACTGTCAATGGGATTTCCTGTCACTCGCAGTCTCAGTCATTGAGAAACCAGGAAGCTCCTGGTTTCCCAGTACCCGTGAGAATGGCTAGAACATCCCACCAAATCATCGAATCCTTACATGCAAAAGGAGGCCAAAAAGGGTCTTCACCCACAAAAGGTCTTTCTCTGTAACACTATGCAATTACGCTGCTAATCTCCCTGACACTGAGGGGCAATTTAGCATGGCCAATCCACCTAACGTGCACAACTTTGGACTGTGGGAGGAAACCAGAGCTCCTAGAGGAAGCCCATGCAGACACGGGGAGAGCATACAATCTCTGCAAGTCACCCAAGGCTGGAATTGAACCCGGGTCCCTGGTGCTGTGCCTCATGCTGCCTTTTTCATTTCAAAATGGGCATTAAACAGCTGCTAATATGCCTGCTGATGGTTAGGAATTTTTGCAATTTTTGCATAGATTCAGAATTATCTCAAGTTTGTGAACTTACCCAAAATTCAAAGTCAATAGACTTTCAGATCTTCTGGCCAGAATTTTATTTTGTCCTGTCCACCACAGGAATCGGAGCAGGCGAGGGCTGGACCATGGAAAGTTCCATTGACCTTAGGCGGGATGTTATGATTTTGGGATGGCCGAGGCAGTAAAATTCCACCCTCAGTCTCCAAGCTTGATATATAACAAAGAGAACTGTGAAAACCAGTTAAATCATAAGTGAATATGTGAATGGCCACCATCCATCCCCCACTGTGTAGCAATGTCATGAAATCTCAAATCATTCTAGGTGGGCAATAGTCGTATTGATCATATAGTAACCTAAAAAATTTGTCTTCAGATCAGCCAGCTTACTTATTCCAATCACCAGGGAAGCCCGTCGATCTGCATATAGCTGCAACAACAAAAACAGTAACATTTTAACACTGGAGACCACAATGTCACAAAATCTCTGGCCAGCAGTAAAGAAACTTGACACCCAGGTAAGGCATGCTAAAAATCCATCTCGTTAAGGGAATCCTGCAATGAGCCTGATACACAACTTCAGCTATTGAATCCAACTAGACTATCCTTCAGGACTGAAACCGCCTTCTTCACCGAGCCTGCAACATATGTTTTCTCCAAAGGTGAGTTAGATCTATGTGAATTACAGGCTATCTCTCTGTTTATGACCAGTAAAAGTTTACAACCCTCTTTAAGTATATGTGTGCACAGATGTGCACAGTTGTGCATGTGTGTACACGCATGTGTGTGTAATTAGACTTTTGGGATGAATGCATGAATAAGCAATTCAATTCATTTCAACATGTGACAACTTGCCACTGGTTATTCAAATTAATCAAATTCACAAACTCGGGGGTTGAGAAACACTCACATCTTCCTGTTCAAAATACACTGATTATGGACAGTAAGGGAATGGAATTGACATTTCAGCTTTCATTCATTCCTGTCTGTAACAAATGTCAAAAGTAAATCCGTACATCTTCACTCTGAGTTATTCAGTCAACTTATTGTCATTGCGGCAATGAAGTCCAATGTATCTTGATATTCTTTGATGGGTCCAGTGATGGATAATTGGTCCCTTATTCAAGGGTGAGAGAGGCATTCAAACACTGATGACAAATAAATGGTTTTTAATTAATGAGAACACTCTAATGATGAGCTGTGCTTCACTGCCCATTGTAGCAGTCACTGAGGAGTTATTTAAGTGCAAATCATTCTTTCCACCATGTTTTTCTGATGGGGAAGACTTTTATATGCTGCCACAAACAATCTAAACATTCAATATTTGTTTCTGTCGATACAGTTGAGGGAATTGATATTACAAGCTTGCAAAATGACATGAGTGCCACCTCTTAGAGCCTGTAGCTCGGAAACATTACTAATTTCATATGTCACCACTGCCTTCCTGTGTCATCAAACTAGGTCAGTTGCACTGTTTTGCCAAAATGTATCAGTGGCCCGCCAAATACATGACCATGCAGCATGTTATATTACTTACACAAAAACAGATAATGCTGGAAAATGTTAGCAGGTCTGACCACAATCAGTGGAGAGAGAATAGAGTCAATGTTTCAAGTCAGGATGACCCTTTGTCAGAGCTGGCTTCATGGTTACTATGACATAGCTCCTCTATGGTCTCCTGAAATGATATAGTAGTGTAAAACATAAGTCAAGGCTTGATCTTCATCACCTCAGCCATGGCTGACCAGATAGTTAACCAAGGTTCTGGGTTTACATACGGTAACTGGCATATCTTCCCTGGTGTATCCTTTGTGAAGAATCATAGAATCCCTGCAGGTCAGAAGGAAGCCATTCGGCCCATTGAGCCTGTACCAAAAACACTCCCGCCCAATCCCCATAACTCCATGTATTTACCCTACTAATCTCCCTGACATTAAGGGGCTATTGAGCATGGCCAATCAACCTCACCTTTCGACTGTGGAAGGAAACCGGGGCACCCGGAGAAAACCCACGCAGTTACGAGAATATCGTGCAAACCCCATACAGACTGTCACCCAAGCCGGGAATTGAACCTGGGTCCCTGGAGCCATGAGGCAACAATACTAATCATTGTGTCACCATGCTGCCATTTAGAAAATACACCCCTTCTTCACCATGTCTCCCTAGGACATAGGATATAGGCCTCTAATTTCTTATGGATCTCTCAGAGAAGAGATGAAATTTTTTTATTCCACGAGTTGTGAACTGAAAATCGCTGACAGAAAGTATGCTCACAGTAAGAAGCTTCACAGCACCAGGTTAAAGTCCAATAGGTTTGTTTGGAATCACGAGCTTTTGGAGCCGTGCTCCTTCATCAGGTGAGTGGCCACTCAGCTGATGAAGGAGCAGCCTCCAAAATGTCATGATTCCAAACAAACCTGCTGGACTTTAAACTGGTGTTGTGAAACTTCTTATTGTGCCCACCCCAGTCTAATGTTGGCATCTCCACATCAGAAAGCATGGCGGAAGCAATTTCAGTAGTTAAAAAGAGAGGCTGTAGATATATACTTTGAAAAGGAATATTTGCAGGGATGTCAGGAAAGAATCATAAAATCCCTATGGTGCAGAAGAAGGCCATCAAGTCTTACCGAACCCCCGACATCTCACCCAGACTCACCCCTGCCCCCTATCCTCATAACCCCACACGTTCATCCCACTTATAAGAACATAAGAAATAGGAGCAGGAGTAGGCCATCCAGCCCTTCGAGCCTGCCCCGCCATTCAATAAGATCATGGCTGATCTGTTGTGGCTCAGTTCCACTTTCCCGCCCTCTCCCCATAACCCTTAATCCCCTCTCTTATCAAGAACCCATCAACCCGCTTCTTAAAAATATTTAGCGAGGCAGCCTCCACCACTTCAACGGGCAGAGAATTCCAGAGATTCACCACCCTTTGAGTGAAGAAGTTCCTCCTCAACTCCGTTCTAAACCGCCTCCCCTTTATCTTGAGGCTGTGCCCCCTAGTCCTACTGTCTTTTTTGAGCGGTAAGAGTCTCTCCACCTCTATCCTATCCATCCCATTCATCATCTTATACGTCTCAATGAGATCTCCCCTCATTCTTCTAAACTCTAACGAGTACAAGCCTAGTTTATTCAGCCTCTCCTCATAGCTCAATCCCCTCAACTCCGGTATCAGCCTAGTAAACCTCCTCTGCACTCCCTCCAACTTATTCCTCTAACTTACACATCTTGGGACACCACAGGGAAATTTAGCATGGCCAATCCACATCTTTGGAATGTGGGAGGAAACTGGAGCACCCAAGGAAACCCACACAGACACAGATGAGGAAGTGTAAACTCCACACAGTCACCCAAGTCTGGAATTGAATATGGGTTCTTGGTGCTGTGAGGCAGCAGTGTTAAACAGTGTGCCACTGGGCCACCCAGTGCGCAACTTAGTGGATAGCTCTTTTAACAATGCAGACAGAATAAGCTGCTTCCCCTCTTTCTGCTTTGTGATTCTATGTTGCCTGCATATTATTTTAGCTGGAAGTTATTTCTTGTGCAGTGCATACTCCTTAATGCTTCACTTGCCTTGCCTCCACTCTCCTCCATCTTCTCAACCATGTTTATGGATTATTTAGATATGCTCAGAGCAAATACCATGCTTGCTGCTGAGAAGAAGTGTGAAAGAGGTTCAAAATATTCCAACACTTTCATACTCTTGCGGGCAATCACTAGTGCTTTCTAGGCTGAAAACAAAAAAAATCAGAAAGTCACTCAAAAATAATTTTTCTGAGCTACTGCAATCATTGTTGAAACATTTCAAATATCTTTAGGCTCAATGACTCCTCACTTCCACCAGTCAAAGCTGATTTTGTCAGTAGCTATATCTTAGATTTCCCAGTTTAACTTACCCCGACACATTGTAAAACTGAAAATTCTGAGCCATATGCTAATTAATTGCACAGGAATTCCGGAAACACAAGGTGGGAAATGCTAATTAGTGGAAATTGAAACATTTTATCTTTGAGGCAGAATTGTATATTAGAATCCTTACAGTGCAGAAAGAGGCCATTCGGCCCATTGAATCTTCATCGACCACAATCCCATCCAGTCCTTATTCCCATAACTCCATCTATTTACCCTGCAAATCCCCCTGACACTAGGGTCAAATTAGCATGGCCAAACAACCTAACCTGCACATCTTTGGATTACGGGAGGAACCCGGAGCACCCAGAGGAAATCCGCGCAGATACAGGGAGAATGTGCAATCTCCACACAGGCAGTGACTCAAAGCTGGAATTGAACCTGGGTCCCTAGGGCTGTGAGGCAGCAGTGCTAGCCACTGTGCCTCCATGCCAGAGGACTGGTGGAATGGCCTCCGCCTCAAATTTCTGGTCAGATATGAGAATTGGCCCGATTTTAAACCTGAAAACTGTGCAGTTGAGGGTTTTACAGCCAGTGAAAATTGAGTGTTTTATCCAAACTGCTGCTGATTACCATTGACCCACAATAAAGTATAGAGTGGTATGGTGTGCTTGAGACCTTTTAGATGTCCTTATGTTCCTGAAGCTTCATGTCATTTGTCATGTGGCTCAGCAATATGCCCCCACATGTTTTGCTGATAAAAACAAGATTAATATCATTTAATGCGGTTTTGTATATTTAGAGGGACCTAAACTTAAGAAGTTATCTGGAATTTCTATTTGCTGCTGATAATCATATTGTGCATGCTTTCAATAAATGTTGTTGTTCCAGGTCTTTACTTTCTCAAATTTACTGGTAAGTTTGTGTGGTGGCCAGGTCACTGGGTTAGCAATCCTGCAGCAGCCTGGAATTAATAACTCAATGATGTGAATTATAAAGCCATGTTAAGAAGGCTCACCTCCACTTTCTCAGGACAATTAGAGATGATTGATAATTGCTGACCTTGCCAGGAACACCCACGTTCTGAGGATTAATCAAAATAGCTGGAGGCAGATTTCTTCCTTGCTGCATGAAATCAATGGAAATAAACATCAGGCAGTTTCTATCGGGAAATCCTTTGTGTCAGTTTTTGACCTGGACAGCAATTCAAAAATCTGACTGAAAAGTTTTTATCTCCTGATTTCTCCAAATATCGTGTCACTGTTTATTGTGGATATTGGAATCATGATAATTTGCACAAATAAAAGATCATTATACTGTACGTTGACCGAGATTTTGTACTCACCATGGGCCCAAAATCCCATGATAGGCCCAAAGCGAGATCTTGCCGGCAATTGTTTCTGCCTCTGCCATTGACACAATGCAGGGACCCGGGTTCAAATACAGCCTTGGGTGACTGTCTTTATGGAGTTTGCGCATTTTCCCTGTGTCTGCGTGGGTTTCCTTTGGGTACTCTGGTTTCCTCCCACACTCTAAAGATGCGCAGGTTAGGTGGATTGGCCATGCTAAATTGTCCTTTAGTGTCCCAAGATATATAGGTTTGCAGGATAAATACGTGGAGTTACGGGGTAAGACTGGGTAAGAGTTGGTACAGACTTGATGGGGGAAATGGTCTCTTTCTGCACTGTGGGGATTCTATGATTTTACGATAATAACATTCCTTCTCAGAAAGGTTGCGGATCGTAGCATCTATGCACATTGGGATTTCCAGGTCTGGAGCAACATGAACGAGGTGAAAGGATCCCATTCGGAACACACAGATATGTATAGTCCCAAGGGGGAGAAAGGTATGCCACGGCAGTACCCTGGCACTGTCCATACACTATCCCCAGGCACTACCCCCTGGCACTTCCCCAGGTCTGGCAGGTGACTGTATGAGGGAGCAGTGCCTGAAAGGAGTGCCTCTGTGGAGCTCACTGAGGAGGGGATGGTTCCCGTTGCAGAAAAGAAAGTTGTGTCACCAAGAGCTTCTGGCTAATCAAACAGCTCATGGTTCCCTTACCCCAACAGGGTCAAGGAGAGCAGTGTGCTCTGCTAGAGCTGTGAGAAGTTCTCTGTAGAAAGAGAGCAAAGAAACCAGGATGAAGTTAGGTCCAGAGTCTCACTGGGAGCTACCAGCCTGCCAGGGGAGTAGGAAACCACATGTGTCAGGGCAAGGAGGACAGGAAATGGTGGGAATATCTTGAGTGAGCCACTTATGGGTGTCGATTGGTAAAACCTGGCAGCTTGGAGACTTGTCACTGTGAACAACATCCCAACAGTGGTAGGAGAAGGTCCTTAATTGGCCATTAATTTTGAGAGGCGGGCATGCCATAATGCCCAATGTTATGTCCACCTCTGTCTTCCATCCCACTCCCGAGGTGCTGTAAAATGCAGTCCTATGAGTTGGAGGCAAAAGCATAAGCCTGATCTTTCCAGTCGTGCTTTTTCCCTACAGCTAGCAGATTCAGAGTGATTCTGTAATATAATTGCAGCTGAAGTTACACCAGTGACAGATAATTGCCAAGATCACAAAAATTCCCTTCTTGTTCAGTGTATTTGATATCACCAGGCATGCTGTCACCCACTGGCTTGACTCAGCTCCACAACCTGCTATGCATGAATTTGAGTTACATGGCTCATCAATTATTTGATGAACCACGTAAGTTTCTTCCTCAGTGTCTTTTTACATTTGTTGCGTTGTCTATATTTTTATGGTTTCTGACAGTCCTTCGCTTTTGTACTGTCATTGTCAGTTATAACCGTTATTTTAAAACATTTTGTAGAAATCATCCAGCATCAAAAACACTTGTTCCAAACTACAATAAGTAGCAGATTACTGAAGAGAAAATACATCCATGATTTAAATTTGAATAGTATAAGTTTGAAAGTACTAGTGCTAGAAAGTTAAATGTAACATATAGCCTGCTGCAATAGGCTAGTCCAAAGATGTGCGGACTAGGTGGATTGGCCATGCTAAATTACCCCTTAGTGTCAGGGGAACTAGCTAGGGTAAATGCATGGGGTTATGGGGATAGGGTCTGGGTGGGATTGTGGTCAGTGAAGACTCGATGGGCGGAATGGCCTGCTTCTGCACTGTAGGATTCTATGATTCTTTGAGTAGCATAATGTTAATATAGGAGGAAAAATCCAGCCTTATTGTGTATGAAATTGTTACATCTTGCAATCTGCTCTAAATAGTATTACCAAACTAACAAGTCTTTTACAGAAAAATGCCTCTAATCCTCAATTCAAATCTCACACATAATTATATCTCTGCTGTACAGAATGTGTCAGAATGAAATTTAGTAAGGAAACCCATCCCTTTGAATTATCACGAAAAACAAGGAATGTATCTAAAATAAGTGGGAGATTTATAAATTCAGCTGATCATCACATCAGTGAGCATTATGTAGTACTCTTCACATATAAGTACACCCAAGAGCGTGTTTATAAAAGAGAGAGAAGAATAATGAACATGCAATCACAACATTGAATGGAGGAATACAGTTTTGATGACTAACTAAGTTCAGGGTCTAAAACTAGGATCCAACAGAATGTCACAGTTGCACAAAAACTGACTTCGGCTTGGAGCTAGGTAGAGATAGAGCCAAAGGCCCAGATCTACTTCCAATGATTGAAAAGAATGCCTTTGCCAATGTTCAACTAAATATAACTTATTCAGGTTTCATAAATTCTATGCCATTCAGGTCATCTAAAACTCTGCTGCCCATATCCTAACTTGCAAAAATCCCATCACTCAGCCATCACTTCTGTGCTTGGTGACCCATACCAGTGCCCAATTAAATAATGTCTTGATTTAAAATGCTCATCTTTGCTTTCAAATTCTTCCAGAACCTCAACCTTTCCTGTCTCTCAAGTCTTCCAATCTCTCACAATCCTTTGAAATACTTCAATCCATTGAAGTGTGTTTCTTAAACATCTCCAGTATAACTCGTTGCACTGTTGGTAGCCATGTCTTTAGCTGCTAAGGCCCAATGCTCTGGAATTCCCTTCTTATACTTCTCCATCTCTCTATCTCACTTTCCTCTTTTAAGATGCTCAAAGGCTATCTTTCTAACAAAGAACTCAGTCATCTACCTAATAGCTCCTGGTGTGGCTTGATGTCACTTTTTATTTTATAGTGCCACTGGAAAGTGCCTTGGAACTTTGTATTATGTTTAGATTAAATGAAAAAATGGACAGTGTAGAAATTTTCATAATTGAATAATCAAAGGTGGGGAGGTTGTGTTGGTTGCCATTGTATGGAATTGTGTAGACCAGGATTTCCCAAACTTTTCGAGCCATAGAACCCCGAATGACCTACCAAGACTTTCAGGGGACCCAAGCGTTCTCAGAAGGCTGGAACCCTATTTTTGCCACAATATGGGTGCAAACACAGAAATCAAATGGAAAACAAGTCCTCTCAGCTATGTCTATGTATATATTAATCATAGACCTCTGATTAGTCCTCTGATTAAAAATAAATAAGTCTTAACTTTTGTTATTTTTAATGGGAGAAATGATACTGAAAAGCTGATTCTAATATTGGACATATGCATCTCATTCTCTCTCTTACACCACACACACACACACACACACACACACACAAACACACATTTCTCTGTCTCACACACACACACTCATATCTCTCTCTATCACATCCATACACACTTAAACTCCAAAAACCAAACACATTCATATCCTCACACACATACACAGACACACTCACATACCTCTTTCTGAGGCACAAGCCCTCTGCTTTCCAAGCCACAAACTACCTCCTTCCCAAACCATGAGCCCCACCCCCCTCCTTTCCTCGGTAGTGAAGACCCTTCATGGACCCCTGGGGATTTGTGGATCCCAGTTTGCGAACCCTTGATCTGGAGACGTAAAATTGCACGGAAAAGCTAGTTACCAGAATAGTGACAAAGGAACTACCAGATTGTTATTAAAAACTCATCTTTCTTTTAACAAATGGAATTGCTAGCCTATTCCATTCTGGTCTATATGTGACTCCAGACCCACAGCAATGATGTCAACTCAACTGCACTTAGAAATGACCAAGCAAATTATTCCATTGTGTCTAAGAAAGTGGCCCACCACTACCATTCTAAAGACAATTAATGATGGACAGTAAGTGCTGGCTTTACTAGGAGCAACCACATCCCTTGAATTTATAAATAAAAATGTTAGAAGGAAAGTTTATTTTTAGAAAAGGACATCAAACACAAGTAACAGTGGTAGCCTTGGATTAAAATGAACCAATACTTAAGACTTCTGCAAAGCAATTTTGACATCCTTATATGCACTCTGACATTGTATTGGCCAGTCCCATGACTGTTTTGCATAAAGTAAATAATGCAATGATGTAGCTCAGTTAGGAAAAAAATTGCCAAACTATTTTATGGCAAAGACCATAAAGACCTAATTTGTATCACATTTATTGCACGTGATGCTCCCAAAATAGTGTTCATCTGCTGCTTGGTTACTTTAGATAGATTTTTAATATCAACAGCATGACCCAAATACTGGACAAATGTCTGGAAAAGTTCTTTTTTGATATACAGGTCATGTGCTTGTAGATGTTCCAATGTTGCTTCTAAATTGTTCAAGTGCTCCTGTTCAGTGATCCCTGTAATTAGAATATTATTCAGGGAAAAACGTATACCAGAGAGACCACTTAAAATCTGATCCATTGATCTTTAGAATAGGGGTGGTACAGATTTTATTCCAAAAGACAATATTTGAAAAGACCTTTATGGGCAACGATTGCAAGCAACAATTGAGATTCAGCAGCTACATTCATCTGTAAATATGTTGTGAAAGATCTTAATGAATTTCTGCCCACCTGATAACCCGGTAAACAAATTTTCAATTCAGGAAGTGGATATTGACCTGAACACAACACTGGATTCATGGTCTTTCTAAAATCACTACAAATACGAATAGAACCATTGGTTCATGACAGGTATAATGGGAGTAGTCCAGTCACTCACTGTTACCAGCTCTAACACAACAGTGTTAATATTTCATAGTAATTCTTCTTTGACCTAGGAATAAATTGCATAGGGCACTGCCTTTGCTTTGAGATTTTTTGGTTGATTATTTGGCTTTATTTTGTATTTCATTTCAACTCCATTCATTGACTCAAGTATCACTTTGAATACACTCTTGTATTTATTCAGTAAGCCTGTGGGTCTGTTTTGGCATCAGCCAACCTGTTGATAGAACTCCAGTTAAGCTATATCTTTTTGAACCATGACTTTCTAAATAGAGCCGCAGAATTTCCACAAGGAGAGGCCATTCATTGTTTGTCCACTCAACTCTATGTTAACCATGATGTAATCTTTTCACACCATAATCTCTTCCGTATATGTCCTTAAAATCACATTAACAGGTTTTAAAGGAAGATGCTTCAGCTTTTGCTATGTAATGTCAAAATTAAAGGAAGCAGCACCAACATCAAACTCTATTCTGATAGGTTGTCAACTTAACTTCAGAGTCATCCAAATATCTATGTAATTCTCCCTGTATAGATACAACATTCAGTAAGAGTTCTTTGTTATATTTCTGGCCATTCTCTTTTTCACAGTCATAACTCTTTCCTTCCATATTATAAATTCTTTTGTAGAATGCAACTTGTTCTTTTTCTTGAAGGTATCCAGATTTTTCTTCTGAATATTCTTCTCAAGGAAAGCTGGTCTTGCTCAACAAACTTTTGCAACGTGACCCATTTTGTCACAGTTCTTGCATTGACCATCCTTGCTCCAGCATTCATTCACTGAATGGACTATTTTAGCACATCTGTAACATGCTTTTAGTTTCTTACAGGCAGTTCCAGCTTGTGAATCTCCATTCCTGCAACAAATTGTGAAGCCTCTTTAGCATCCAGTTCCATCAACACTGGAATTTCTACTGCTGTGTTTAAAGTCAAAATATGTTCAGGAATCAATCTTCTTTGGTCTCATTTTGGAGGCTACAACTAGATAATCTCAAAGGGAATCTTCTAATGACTCGCCAAACTTGCAATGTTATGCCAGCCTTTTTAAGGTTGAACAAACTGAACAATGCTTTCGCCTTGCACTTGATTCCTTTGGTGGAACCTGAACTATTCTGCAATGATCAGTGACTTTGGTGAGTAATTCATCATAAATTTTAGTTCCAGGCTTTCCAGGATGAACCAAACTCCAGAGAAGATTAAAGGCTTTACCTCCAATTATACTGAGAAAAACTGGTACAAGCAATGCATTTGCAATTTTATTTGCTTGTACAAAGTACTGAAAACACTCTACATAGGAACTCCATGATTCATTTTCTTCACTAAAGTGGCTCTTGGATCCTATTAGACCCACTATTTCTCTTGCAGGCACTAGTGACTCAAGACCGCTCAGTATATTGATTTTTTTTATTATCATTTTCTTCCCAGGACTCCCCTTTTTACACTGAAGACCATTGATTTGATTTTTTTTTCAACTGGGTGCTCAGCAAGGCAGTCATCTTTTCAGATATGGTAGATACTGCCTGGAATCTCACCCTTCTCTAATGGAAAAAAAAACCTTCTCTTAAAACCACACTTGGTCTTCCTGACACTGCTACTTCAATCTTTAATCCTGTTATTGCCTCTCTGCAGCTTCTTATATTCAAAGTGTGTAGACGCACAATATTTTTTTACTGAGAATTTTTTCTCAACGTTCTCGATGAAACAAAATCTTGACTCATCACCAATTTTCTTTCTGTAATGTTCTCTGCTCTGCACAGATACGAACCAAAAATAAAACAGCAATGTGCAAACACCCTAATGAAATCATCATCAAATCATGTGATCAGCTCTTAAAACAACCTGTAATGCTTCTAAATATATAACAGTAACATTCTATGCCAAAGAGGCCATTTAAATTCTGATCCATCAATTATTGGAACTGGGTTGATTTGGGTGTTATTCCAAAAAGCAACCTTTTATAATGAAAAAGACCTTCATGAGTAACGATGGTAAGCAGTGGTTGAGATTCAGCAACTCATGCTTGTGAAAGATGAATGTCTGTCTACTTGATAATCCAGCAATCATGTTCAATAAAAGGAAGCAGACATTGATCAGAACACAACACCAGATTTAGGATTACTTTAAAATCACAGATACAAACTGAACTATGTGCTTTCATGACAGGTATGATGAGGGTAGCCAGTGTCTCATTACAATTGCTCTAACACACCAGTGTTAACAATTCATACAAATTCTTCTTTGAATTGCATAGGCACCATTCTTGCTTTGAGACTTTTTGAGTGACTATTAGGCTTTATCCTGAGTTTCACTTGAACTCCCTTCATTAAGCCAGTTTCTCTTCAAATAAGGAGAATGAGAGAACAAAAACAAAATAAAGATTCTCTGTTTAAATCATTTTGTTGTTGTGCACAATGAACTGGAGTGATGAATATTTTGTTCATTTCATTATTTTAGTTGATTTAAAGTAATTGCCTTTGATATTTCTTTAATCATTTTCCTTAAAGCTGTGTATAAACTGCTAAATAAGTTAAAATGTGTCACAAGTAGACTTACATTAACACTGCAATAAAGTTACAGTGAAAATCCCTTAGTTATCACACTCTGATACTTGTTTAGTTACACTGAAGGAGAATTTAACATGGCCAATGTACTTAACCGGCACGTTTTTCGGACTGTGGGAGGAGTCTGGAGTACTCAGAGGAAACCCATGCAGATACAGGGAGAATGTGCAGACTTCACAGAAAGAGTGAACCAAGCCGGGAATCGAATTCGGGTTCCTGGAGATTTGCAACTGTAACAAAGTACTCGATGAGAAGTCCAACTGGATTTCAAAATCACAAAATAACTTGAGAGGATAAACAGGTTTCATTCCTTGCCCAATAATTATCACTCAATCAACATCATGAGACAAATGATCCCCTTATTGTTATGTTCCTGTTTCTGAAGCTTGTTTTGTGTACAATGGCTGTCACGTTTCCTACAATGCAACAGTAACTACTCCTCAAAAATACTCAATTGGCTGTAAATAGTCATCCTGTGCTGCTATATGATGTCAATTTTCATTGAATGTCACATTGGTAGCAAGGGACCACATGCATATTGGTAGATTAATGAAGGGGAAATTCAGAAGAAATTTTCATTCAAATGGTTATTAGAAAAGGTATGCTAACTATTGTCAGTAATGTTTCCAGACCACGTAATAGGACAGAGAGCGTAGAAGGTGGCAGGAATCTAACCTCAGGCGGAGTAAAAAAGATGATAAGCACTAGAAGGGAGGTGGTCAACGCAGTACAGGGAGATGGTCTGGGGAAGGACAACCAGTCTGTGACAGGAAGGGACAGAGTGTGCAAACAAAAGAATGCACTAACAAATCGGGTCCAGATAAAGGCTAGCATAAGGACACTTTACCTGAATGCACGTAGCATTCAAAACAAAGAGAATGAGTTGATGGCACAAATCAGTACAAATGGGTATGATCTAGTGGCCGTTACAGAAATGTGGTTGCAGGGTTTTCGGGACTGGGAACTGAATATCCAGGGGTATCAGACATTTTGGAAGGATAGACAGGAAGGAAAAGGAGGTGGGGTAGCTCTGTTAATTAAGGATAACATCAGGGCAGTAGTGAGAGACAATATAGGCTCCAAGGAGCAAAATGTGGATTCAATGTGGGTAGAGATAAGGAATAGTAAAGGGAGAAAGTCACTGGTGGGCGTGGTATGTAGGCCCCCAAATAATAACTTTGAGGTGGGGTGGGGTATAAACAAGCAAATAACAGATGCATGCAAAAACGGAACAGCAGTAAACATGGGGGATTTTAACCTTTATATTGATTGGTTGACTCAAGTCAGACGCAGTGGACTTGAGGAAGAGTTCTTAGAATGCTGTTGGGATAGTTTCCTCGAACAGTATGTTGCAGAGCCTATGAGGGAGCAAGCTATCTTGGATCTGGTCCTGTGTAATGAGACAGGTAAAATTAATGATCTTCTTGTGATGGTTCCTCTTGGAATGAGTGGTCACAATATGGTTGAATTTCTAATACAGATTCTATGTCTTCTGATCCTGTCACTTCTTGCTATCGATTTAACTTCACTCCTTACAATGATGCAACCCCACCTCCTTTGCCCATCTGCCTGTCCTTCCGTTAGGACACATATCCTTGGATATTTAGATCCCAGCCCTGATCCCCTTGCAGCCACGTCTTTGTGATGTCCACAACATCGTACCGGCCAATTTCAATGTGTGCAACTAGCTCATTTATCTTGTTCCATACACTGCGCGCATTTAGATACAACACCCTCAGTCCTGTATTGACCACCTCCCTTCTCATACAACAATCCCACCCAAGTCCTACACCCATAATCCTACATATTTATCCTGCTAACCCCTCTAACCAACACATCCTGGGACACTAAGGAGCAATTTAGATCGCCAATGCACCTCACCTGGTGCACTGGCCATGCTAAATTCACCCTCAGTGTACCCAAACAGGTGATGGAATGTGGTGACTATGGGATTTTCACAATGACTTCATTACAGTGTTCATGTAAGCCTACTTGTGGCACTAATAAATAAACTTTAAAAACACTTACTTAAAACTTTAAAACAGTCTCGCTGCTGAAAAGCCAGAGCGAAGGGAAAATGCTGAAGCCACTTTGGCTGACAGGGGATTGCAGTACAGAGGAATAATTTTCAAACAGTGAGTGGCGCGATAGCAGAAGAGCTGCTCAGCATTGGGCTGTTGGACAAATCCCACAGCTGTCTCCTAAATGCCCCCCCCCAATTCTCACCCACCATTAGCTGGAGCCCCATAAGCTGCAGTGCTGTGTGTTTCATTGTAAGTCTGCCCCACTGTCCTGGAAGAGATAAAGTATAATTAATTTTGGCCTTCTGATCTTTGTTTTTTGCCTTTGCATGATCCAGCCAAGACTTGCTTGCAGTGACTGTGGGTGTCAATACTCCTTCTAACTTCTTGGCAGAATCACCAGGAATCTCTGGTGTTAGGGGGGCACTGGCCTCTTTTTATATTCTTTACACTCGAGATGAGCAATTTTCATGTGTTACAAGAGAAAATTATTTTATTCTTGCTTGTCAACTAATTTAACCATTCAGTGATATAATCAGTCTCCATGAGTAATGTTTCTGTTTATATCTGGATTGTTTTCTTCTCTTGGAGATGTAATCTAAATAATGCATATTCTTACTTATTGTTAAATTGATGTAAAATTGTAGCAGGCATGCATGAATTCTCAATACATTTCCCTCAACGTAGACTGACAACAGGCTCAGCTGTGCCTCTCAAAGGCAGAGAAAATATGATTGAATTTCTCATGTATGATGTTGTTAAAGAATATGTTGATCCTTCTGTATGAAATTTATTTGCATACTATTTAACAGAGGTATTAACTGGTTTATCTGAGATTGGTTAGTACCTTTATTAAGCAAGCTGACAAAGGATCCATTTTAGAGGTGGACAAAATAAGGCTTAATACTTAGCACAAGGAAGATGGTTGTGATTTTTGGAGATCAATTATTTTGGTCCCAGGACATCACAAAGGAGTTCCTCAGGGTGGTGCCCTTTACGTCCAATCATCTTCAGCTGCTTCCTCAATGACATTCCCCCCAACATAATGTCAGGAATGGGAATGTTCGTTGATGTTCAGCGAATGTTCAGCACCATTCCTGACTACTGAAGCATTCAATGCCCATATCCAGCAAGACCGGGACAGGGTGATTTTGGATACAGTTATATAGTTAACTAAATTCCTTGCTAAAATCCACTGAGCACGATCTTACCAGCCATGCATGCCATGCTCCCACTGCAGTGAGGGTGAAGAATTTGGAACCCAGTCAAATGTCCATTCATTGCAGCAGGATGAGAAAGTCCTGTTGGCACGAGCAGCCATAACATTCCAGCCATTGTGTTTTCATCAGGTAACTGTTGAACCATCATCAGTGTTAGAGATGAGGAGTCACAAATAGCTCTGCCTTTGTCCATTGCTGACTGATGCAGAGATCTTCTCTGCCATTCATTGTGTTGGTTTGGTTATTTATGTAGTGCAAGGGATGTTACATTCCAGTGGATTGATATATTATCTTTTGACCATAACATCCTAACACAATTAGACATAGGAGCAGAAGTAGGCTATTCAGCCCATCAGGGCTGTTCTGCTGTACTATGAGATCATGATTGATCTGATATGATAATCCTCAACTCCACTTTCTCACTTTATCCCCATACCCATGATTCCCTTATTGATTAAAGTCTGCTTATCTCAGCCTTAAACATCCTTAATAACCCAACCTCTACAACTCTTGAATGGGAAAGAACTCTACATATTCACTACACTCTAAATGTAGAAATCTCTCTTCATCTCTGTCTCAGATGGGTGACTCCTTACTCTGAGGTTGTATCCTCTTGTCCTAGAATGTTTCACAAGGAAAAAGAACCTCTCAACATCTACCCTGCCAAGTCCCCTGAGAATCCTATATGTCTCAGTAAGATCACCTCTCATTCTTTTAAACTCCAGTGACTACAAGCCCAACCTACTCACCATCCCCTCATTCCTTCATCGTCAGGATCACTTTGTCCATGTTTAAACTGCTTGAAACTTCCAGAACTACCACCGTGTAATAAAGGCGAAGTATTGCGAAAGCTGGAATCTGAAACAAAAACAAAAAATGCTGGAAAATCTCAGCACGTCTGAAAGCATCTGTGGAGGGAGAATAGAACCAAAGTTTTAAGTCTGGATGACCCTTCACCAGAGCTCAAAAAGCGTCACCTCTATCCTCTCTCAAAGATGCTGTCAGACCTGCTGAGATTTTCCAATATTTTCTATTTTTGTACCATCATGTGATCACTAGTTGCCATTTTATCAGTTCAGTCACTTGTTCATTAAAAATAAGTATGTTTTATATAGGAGCCAGGTTGATGCAGATGTAGATATATAATTTTCTTTTTGTCTCTCGTACTCTAAGAATAAGAGGTAAGCCATTCAGGACTGAAATGAGGAAGAACTTCTTCACTCAGAGAATCATGAACGTGTGGCATTCTCTACCACAGAAAGCTTTTGGGGCCAGTTTATTAGATATGTTCAAGAGGGAGCTGGATGTGGCCCTTGTGGCTAAAGGAATCAAGGAGTATGGAGAGAAACCAGAAGTGGGATACAGAAAGTGTATGATCAGCCATGGTCATATTGAATGGTGGTGTAGGCTCAAGGGGCCAGATGGCCTACTTCTGCACCTAGTTTCAATATTTCTGTTTTTATGTTTCCTGGATGGGACAACATTAAAATCAAGACTATAAAGAGACGAGTCCAATTTTACCATTTTGATTCTAAGCGCTGAATTTGGGCACAATTTAGATCCTACTTAGAAATCTGTTCTCAGGCGCTCCCATGCGTACTTAGCCTAGAAAATAAATCACGAGTTTGAATCGCGCTGTGGGCAGGACTTATCGTGCCTGAAATGATCGGAGCTCTGAACTGCACATGCGCAGTGAGAAAAAATTTGAAAAACGTGCCCCTGTCGCATTGCTCCTGGGCCGCAAAAAGCAGATAACAGCCCAGGAGCAAAAAGCTGGAGCAATGGCCCCCACAAATATCACCCCACCCCCACAACATAATTGTTCCTCTTATCCACCCCCGCTACCCAGACCAATCCTGACCGTCTGCCCCTCTTTTACCCCACCGATTGCAGAGTGTCAGTGGACCCCCTGACACAACCCCACCGACTCCCTCCTTCACCAAACTCTGCCCCCACCTCCCCCCCTCCCCCCATCACCACACCGCCTGACAGCAATCTGGCCTTCCTCTGCCCTCCTTCCCCACCCCCCACCCCCCGAAAACCAGACCGATCTGGTCTTCCTCTGCCCTCTGCCCCGTCTCAACCAGATAACGGTGTGGCCCCCCCTCTCCCCTTCCCCCCCACACCCCCAAACCAGACAGCGGTCTGGCCTCTCCCACACCCCTCTGACCACCATCCCGTGTTTCCCCCTCCACACCCCCCCCCCACCCCAGAGAGTGAAGTGGCCTCCCTCTCCCCCTCCTCCCCCCTCCCACCACACCACACAACGATCAGGCCTCCCTTGCCACCCCTCACTAGGGAATGACCTGACCTCCCCCTCCACTCCGCCCCTCGCCCGCTCCCACCGCCCACCACCGATCTAAGTCAGAGAGCCACTGGAAGTTCTTAACCTACCTCTTCAGAAGTTGGAGTGCCCAAAACAGACCTTTGCTGAACATGTCTGTTTTGCACCAAATCTGGTTGAGCGAACGTGATGGTAAAGGGGGAAATGTTGATAAAGTTGGGCGGGCAGCCCATTAATTCAATTTAAATACATGCAAATACATTTAAATCGTCATTGTGCCTGTTTGGAGTGTGATTCGGATTGTGGCCATTTTCGGGCCTTAGTAGAGTGGGCATCTGCACGGACGCGGGCATGGATCAGATTAATGGCCCCACGCGCATCTTTACCAAGTTTTTGCACCCAATAAAGGGTGCGATGCAATGGTAAAATTAGACCCAACAACTTCCAGCTCTATACACAGATGGCCAGCACTACAATCAAAATGATTGATCAAACTTTTTAACTGCAAACTACATACTAAAGAGACACGGGGGTTTCCTTTCACTCATTTCATTTTCAACTTTACTAGCACTTGTACACTTAATTTCTCTCAGCACGCAAGCTGGCTATCAATTTCAGTGATTATTTCAATTTTAATCTCCTTTTCCTTTATTGTTTCTTTTAACTCAGTGTCCTGCTTCATTCAATTATTCAGCATTTGATTATAAGAACATAAGACCTAGGAGCAGGAGTGGGCTATTTGGCCGCTTGAGTCTGCTCTGCCATTTAATAAGATCATGGCTGATCTTTTCATGGACTCAGCTCCACTTATCTCCCCACTTACCATAACCCTTAATTCCTTTACTGTTCAAAAATCTGTCTATCTTTGCCTTAAAAACTTAAAACAGGGTAGCCTCACTTGTTTCACTGGGCAGGGAATTCTGCAGATTTACAACTCTTGGGCGAAGAAGTTTCTCCTCAACTCAGTCCTAAATCTGCTCCCCCTTATCTTGAGAATATGCCCTCTGGTTCTAATTTCACCTATTAGTGGAAACAATCTCCCTGCTTCTATCTTATTGATTCCTTTCATAATTTTATATCTTTCTAAAAAATCCCCCCTCGTTCTTCTGAATTCCAATCAGTATAATCCCAGTCTACTTAGTCCCTTCTCATAAACCAATCCTCTCAACTCTGGAATCAACCTAGTGAATGTCCTCTGCTCCCCATCAGTGCCAGTACATTCTCTCTCAAGTAAGGAGACCAAAACTGTATATAGTACTCCAGGGGTGACCTGACCAGCACCTTGTCCAGCTGCAATATAACCTCCCTGGTTTTAAACTCCATCCCTCCAGTAATAAAGGACAACATTCCATTTGCCTTCTTAATTACCTGCTGCACCTGAAAAACAAATTTTGTGATTCATGCACAAGTACACCAGGCCCCTCTGTATAGCAGCATGCTGCACTTTTTTACCATTTAATTAATAGTCCATTTTGCTCTTATTCCTACCAAAATGGATGACCCTACATTTACCAACATTGTCGTCCATCTGCCAAACCCTTGTCCAATCATCAATGCTCTACCACTCATCTTAGTGTCATCTATAAACGTTGACACATTACACTTGGTTCCCAACTCCAAATCATCTATGTAAATCATTAACAATTGCGGTCCCAACACTGATCCCTGAGGCACACCACACGTCATTGATCACCAACCAGAAAAACACCCATTTAGCCCCACTATTTGCTTTTTGTTAGTTGGTCAATCCTCTATCCATGCTAATACATTACCTGTAACACCATGCACCTTTATCTTATGCAGCAGTCTTTGTTGCGGCACCTTGTCGAATGCCTTCTGGAAATCCAGATACACCACATCCACCGGATCTCCATTGTCTATCACGCTCATAATGTCCTCAAAGAATTCCAGTAAGTTAGTTAAACGTAACTTGCCTTTCATGAACTCATGCTGTGTCTTCCTGATGGGACAATTTCGATCCAAAGTCTCGCTATTTTTTCCTTGATAATAGATGCAAGCATTTTCCCCAGTACTTAAGTTAAGCTCATTGGCCTATAGTTATCTGACTTTTGTCTGTGTCCCTTTTTAAACAGTCACATTTGCTGGTTTGCAATCTGCCAGAACCATCCCAGAGTCCAGCAAATTTTGGTGAATTACCAATAGTGCATTTGCTATTTTCCCCACCAATTCTTTTTGTACTCTGGGAAGCATTCCATCAGGGCCAGGAGACTTGTCTATCTTTAGTCCCGTTAGCTTGCACATCAATAATTCTTTATTGATAATGATCGTTTCTAGGTCCTAACCTGCCATATCCTTCTTGTCATCAATTTTTGGCACGTTACTTGTGTCTTCCATTGTGTAGGCTGACATAAAGAGGGCAATTCTCTCATTCCAACCCACTAATTTTTTGGCGTGTCGGGCAGGGAGATTTGTGTGTATTTCGATTTGAGGGATTCACGCCTGCGTTCCCGACGCACGTGCATTTCCCACCACTGGATATCCGACTCGGTCGGGACCACACAGGAAACTGATGGGAACACAGGGTCAGTTATTTTAGTTTTATTTTACTATGATTTAAAGGTAATTACCACTCTTGGGACTGAATTCTCTGAGCCCGATAGCATCTTCTACCCCAGCAGCACAAATTCATCCCAGTGGGCTTTAAAGTAGCTCTCCACTTTTGGGGGGACTAGCGGGAGACCCCGCTGGAGTGAAGGGAGGCAATCAGAGTCCCGCAGGGGATCAGGCAGTGGGTGTGGTGCCTCTGGGGTATGGGCACCGTGACAGTGCCAGCCTGTGCCTCCTTGCACTGTCCAAGGGGCAAAGTGCCCATGTCCAGGGGGCAGTTTGGCACTGTCCACCAGGCATAGGGCAATGCCCAAGGAGTGCAACCTAGGGGTTTGGCCTAAGTGCAGGATCAGTGGGACTGGGGGGGTCCCACTGTCGCTTTGCAGACAGGATCGGTCAGGGCCTCTCAAGCTTTTAATGATATTCATGATTGTGATCCCTGCAGCACAGAGTGGGAGATGCAAGCCTGAGGTCACTAAAAAAAAACAATTGTGATTTACATCATTTTCCCCTTGAATCCGACACTTAGAATGTTTTTGGGAGAATCGCCCCCAACATATTTGTTCAATGCCTTGGTCATTTCCTCATTTCCTGTTATTAAATCCCCTTGTCATCCTCTAAAGGACGAATGTTTACCTTAGTCACTCTTTTACATTTTATATATTTGTAGGAACATTTTCTATCTATTTTTATATTCTGAGCTAGTTTACTCTCATTTTCTATTTTACTTTTCTTTAAAATGTCTTTCGTGGCTTTTGTTGGTTGATAAATGTTGTGTTGACCTTTAAAGATTTCCCAGTCCTCTGTGTTCCCACTAATCTTTGGCACTTTGTATGTGTTTTCTTCACTCCTTTATTTCCTTAGATATCAATGGCTGATTATCCCTTTTTCTGCAGTCCTTCCTTATCACTGGTATATACTTTTGCTGAGCACTGTGAAAAGTCACTTTGAATCTCCTCCACTGTTCCTCAATTGTCCCACCAGAAAGGTTTTGCTCCCAGAAGCCAATTCCTCCCTCATCCCATTGTAATCTCCTTTGTTTAAGCACAAGATACTGGTGTTACCTTCTCAAGCTCCATCTGTATTTTAAATTCAACCAGACTTTGATCACTTCTGAGAGCATCCCTAACTGTGAGATCATTAATTATTCCTGTCTCATTACACAGGACCAGATCATAGAGACGGATAGAGTGATAGAAGGACATCAGTGATGGGTGGTGATGGTAATTAAGTTTCATTCTGGAGGATGTGCAAAATGGGGTTCAACAATTATAAAAGAGGTTCAATAGAGAGTGAAATAGGCAGAATTTTGAAAAACATTGGCAGTGTCAGGCTCTGACTGAAAACCATTGTATTTCATCCTCGAAGCACAGCCAGATTTTCTCTCCAGACTTCTACTACTTTGTCAAAAAAAAACATTGGGTCATGTTTTGGCCATCATTCTGACATGGTGGAGTCTCATAATGCAGGCAAGGCGAGCTTCACAGAGATCAAAGTGTGCCCTGATCTCAAAGTAAGGTTGAAGGTTGACCTTCCCCACTGCCACTGATCCCCCCCTACCACAGACATTGTGACACGTGGAAGACATGGAGAACATCTCCAATCCTTGACCATAGAGGACCCAATTTTACCATTGCGTTGCACCCATTTCTGGGTGTGAAAACTTGATGAAGTCAGGCGTGAGGCAAGTAACGTGACCTGCACCCGTCCCTGCACTGGTTCCTCTTCAGTAAGGTCCGAAAATGGCCAGAGTCAAGACTGCACCCAAAATGGGCACGATGGCAACTTAAATGTATTTGCATGCATTTAAATTTACTAATGGGCTGTACGCCCAACTTTATTGGCACTTCCCCCTTTACCACTAGAATCGATGTGAAACAGATGTGCTCCGTAAGATGAGTCCAATTTGGGCCTAACATTCGAAAGCTCTCTGATTGAGATCAGTGGGGAGGGAGGATGAGGGCCCACTGCCACTCTGCCTGAGATCAGTGGAGTGAAGGGCGGTCTGCTGACTCTCTGCCTGAGATCAGTGGGGAGTGGGGGAACAGGCCTGTTATCGGCCTGGGTGGGGGGGGGGGGAATAAGGGGATTAGTAATGTTATGGGGTGGGGCAATATATGTGAGGACCAGGGGAGGCATTATCGGCCTGGGAGGGATGTGGCAGGAGAGCATTCTATCACTTTTTTTGCGCATGCGCAGTTGGAGGCACTGATTGGAGCTTCAGGGTTTTGGGTGCGTTAAGCCTGGAATGACTGATATTTTTGCAGACAGCGTGCATATGGGGGCACCTCAGAACGGGTCTAAAAGTCAGATCCGAAACACTCCTAGTTTCAAGTCTGCCCAGCACTTAGAATCAAAATGGTAAAATAGGGCCCAGAGTGTCAATCTCTCCCCCCCAACCACTTAAAGTTCAGGGGGATAATGTTGAATGAGATCTCACTGCAGCAAATCCTGTTGTGACCCTCTTACAAGAATAAGCCATAACAGGATTCATGTCCACTGCGAATTGGCCCACAAAACCACGGCCAAGAACACCAACAACTAGAAACTGGGAACTATGATCTAAACTACATCCTAACTTAACTCCAACCAAGGAATGTGGTAGCAGCAGCACAAAGCACTGGGAAATAGAAGTCTCACAACACCAGATTAAAGACTAATAGGTTTATTTGGTATCACAAGCTTTTGGAGCACTCCTCCTTCATCACCAAATAAACCTGTTGAACTTTAACCTGCTGTTGTGAGACTTCTTATTGTGTCCATCCCAGTCCAACACACTGGCAACTCTACACTCTGGGAACTAAGCTAGGTGAAGAGATAGAACAGCGAGTTAAGAGAACACTACGGTAACTGTTCAAAAGGATAAAGGAAAGAAAATTGAAGCTGAAACCGTCACTAAAGCTGATGGTGAATGTTACAAACCTCTGTGCCCAGAAACATGAAACGTGAGAATTACAGAATAGAAGGAATATGGAAGGCTGCTGGAACCTCAAGTTGTGTTTGAATGGGAGGATTTTTTTTGACAATGAATGTTTAAGATGTGTGTTTAAAGGAACTCAGTGTGATTGAAATGCACCCATTGTATATTTCACGGAGTAAAAAGCCATTTAGCTTTTGCTGGTTCTATCTTTAATGCTGCAACTATTTGCAGCATTTTATTCAATGTTGTTTTTGCAAGGCAAGTGGTGTTCTAAGTCATTGCTTTCCATGTGTATGCATACTTATGCAATATTTGCGAGAACTTCAATTTTGCTTTGATTTTGAAGCCATTGAAAATGGGTTTTCCTTGGGATTATCACAAAGATTTGATACTTTGAATTCATAACCCTTTACAAAGCTCAATCAGCGGGATTTTAAGGCCTTGCTCAAAATCACAAAATCCCATCCAAGGTCAACAGACTTTCCCATGTTCTGCCCCTTGTCCGCTTCAATTCCTGTGGCAGACAGGATGGTAAAATTCTAGCCAATATTCCTAAGTATTTGTGTAATTATGAACGTGATTATTTTAATTTAAAATGTATTTATTTGACCGATTTAATTAATTTATTCATACTTTGGATAAAAAATAACCTTTCAAAAAGTTGTTATTTTAGTAATGCCTGCCTCCTGTGTGCCTGGTATAATTCTGGAATGTCAAAGCAGTCAGTATTACATGCGTGAGGTTTTATAAGATAGTTATGTTTTCAACTGTCTCTTTATTTCAAGGTAAAATCTCGAGACACACTTGATTTCCAACACAACAATAAGCGCATGTGACCTGGTTGCCATGGAGACCACAAGACCAGGACAAATCTAATAGAAGCCTACATGCCAGATTTCATACCTGAATCACAAAGACAAATGCCGCTGACCTTGCTTTGTGCAAGAATGAAGACTTTCTGTTCGTTTGACTCAAGAGACCGTGGAGACAGGGAGAGCGATGTTGTTGAGTGAAGATGCAGGAAAGCTATTGTTGTGGGGGCAAAATACTGGTGAGAATGGATTCCTCGATTTAAGAGATGCGCCATCTGGAGATTTAAAGGCCGAGATGTCATCCAGCAATGCTTTGTTAGAGAGAGGCTCCTGCGGACCCCCTGGCTTCTGCAAATCCCAATTTGCAAACCCTGCCCAACTTGCAAACTCCTGCCCCAGGTTATCCTTTATTTCTGGCACATAGCTTATGTTTTCTACAGTGAAGACAGACACAAAACATTTGTTCAATGTCACATTCCCCATAATAAGTTCCCCTCTCTTCCAAAGGATCAAGATTTACTTTCACTGCTTTCTTCTTCATCATATCCTTGTAAGGTCTCTTACAATATGTTCTTCATATTTCTAGTAAGCACTCGAGTTTTCCTTTATTCTCTTTTCATTAACTTCTTTGTCCTTTTGTTGCTTGGTAAAACACTCCCAATCCTCAGACTTACTATTATTCCTGGCAACATTATAAACCTTTTGTTTCAATCTATTTTCAACATCCTTAGTAAACCATGGATTGATCTTTCTCACAGTTTTTAGGTAAGATTCTCCGATCTGGTTTGTGGCCACCATGCTGCCAGTGAGAATTGAGCTCAGCTGAACTCCATTCGCTGCAGTGGCACCAGAGAATCTGAGCCACAGTCAAGGGTGAAAGTTTCCAGCGTTTGCTTTTCAATGGAATTTATATTTGTGCTTAATAATTTGAATTGCTTCTTCAAATATCTCCCACTGTTTATTTACCACAACACATTCTATCCTAGTTATCCAATCAACCATAGCCAGCTTTCCCCTCATAACTCTGCAATTGTCTTTGTAAGATTTGTGTACCTAATAGGAGTGTGATATTTGTAAACTTATTGCCTGTGGCTGATTTACTATGACTTTACTAATTGGCCATGCCTCACTACACAATACTGGATCGAAAATAGCTTATTCCCAGTTGGAGATGTTGTTCCAGTAAACTGTCATGAAATCATTCGGAAAATTCACCTTCCTGGCCACTTTTGCCAGTTTGATGAGCTCAGTTTGTAAGAAGATTAAAGTCCCTTAATTAATTAATGACATTGGACACTCATCAGCTACTGGAAGCTGAGATAAATGTGTATGAAGCAACATCACATTTTCCCCTCTGCACTGAATTCTGACTGACACCAAATTTCCAAGCCAGCCAATTATTCCTTATTGCTCTGTTCTCCCAATCTATGCAGTTACAAATCTGGGCTGATGACTCACACCCAAAGTTGCAACTGCTAAATTAGATTCCTATTATAATAATTAGCACATATTTAGGCAACTTTCAATTGGTTGACAGATAACTGCTTTACCCAGGCAGTTTCTATTAAACTAGGCTTTTTAAACTAGTTTGTTACTTTAAAATTCTAAGTCAGAGTTAACAAAGTTTTTTTTTAACCTAAACTATAGCTTGTGAAAAAAATCAAACCGAGGTATTTTGCCCGGATTAAATTCCCAAGTCAGCACTTGTTCCTTATCACACTCAGTCCTGGTCATCTCCACTCAGCGTTCCCACTCTTGACTGACCATTTCCAGATTTTGGATTCTGTGAGGGCCCTACCAAAGCCTGTACTGCCTTCACCCGTGCAGGAGAAGAAACTAATGTTGGAGGGTGAGGTATCATGTTGTAAACTGACTGAAACAGCTTGGGTGGGGTGGTGGGGTGGTGGGGGAACTAGTTTAAAATTGGAAACCCCTTTTGTCATTAATTCTCCCATGAACCTACTACAGTAAACCTTTACTATTCTGCGGGAGGGCACTTTGGTGCATGAGTGGTGCATTGTGAAACTAATTCTGCCATCCTATTGAAGGAACCAGACATGACAACATCCAATCTACTGTAGTAATTGTCTGCATAAACCTATTTGATTTCAATGACTGGGGCAAGGTAAAGCTCAAGCAATTTCAAATGATATCAACCCACGAGTTATTCAAGTGTTTTCTCTTTTCTCTAAATTGTTGACAGTTTTTATGGAAGGCCCTTTATATGGTACGGATTTTAATTGCCTCTCAATAGTTTCACCTACTGCCCCCATGGAGGTCTATCAGCCTAGAAGATCTTGGAAAGAGTTGCACTCTTTGCTGTATTATCTTCGCAGTTCTCCTTGCCACCACTCTGTCCTTGCTCACTTGTGAAGTGAGATTCGCCAAATCCAACTACCTCTTTAACCAGGCCTGCTGATGTCTGAGTATCTATTCTTATGCATGATAAGCATGGACTCATAATAATGTATCCTCAGAAGGAATCAGATAAGGATTTATTATTGTGAGGGTGAAACACTCCTGTTACATATGTCAAGGTTGTGTTGGAAAGAAAAGATACTGGTAAGATAAGAATGTTGCAACTTTCTGAAGTTATTGTGAAGATGACCATATTTTAAGTCAACATTAACAAGTATTTTACATGCTGGTAATATTTTTCACTGTCAGGGAGATCCCTATCTCTGACAACAAGCGATGCTGAAACACCACTAATCTCCAACACTTCTCCCTTTGCAGTTGTTAGCTGTGAGATCTGCAGAGGATCAGCCCAGATTCTTTCCCTCTTCCTTGTGTTCTGCATTCTCTTCTCTTGCAACAAGGCAAAGACTGTTGTTAAGAGTGACAGTACTTAGTGTACTTAGTGAGATTGACTACTTTGGTAAAATATTGATGTGCAAAAGGGTCAAGATGTGAGGCAGTAGTGGTGGATAGATGGGAGAGTAAAGAAGTGCATAAGGAATGTTAAGAATTAGGGAAAGTTAACAAGGTTAGCAGCTGAACTAGAGACGAAAATGAAATAATATAGAAGTAAAAGGTTAGCATATATCTAGATCAGGGTCTCCAAACTATGGCCTGTGGGCCACATCCAGCCCACAGCGGGCCGCATCCGGATTGGAGTTTGGAGACTGCTGGTCTAGAGGAATAATGCAATGCATTTTGCCCAGTAACAAGATTAGCAGGTGTCTAGAGAAATTGAGGTCCAAATTGTCATATTAGAAATACTATCTACCAGATTTCTGTGAGGCTGTACAAATAATAACTTCTAAAGGAAAAGAATTTCGGAGATGGAGACAGCCAAATCGGCAAGATAGAATATCAAAGAAACTGAACAATACAACTGCTAGCACTCTCACTGGGGAAGGACATGAGTTTTCTTTTAATAGTCAGATAAAGTCTGTTCCAGCTAATGTTTAGAGTAATGGCAGATGGTAAATAATGCCCTCTAAAAGTCATTTTGTGCCTTGTCTGAACATGGAAAAGATGTTTTTGTAGGCTTGGTCATCTAAGCTGTATTGTGTGGTAATATCAGCTGGATTTCATTTACTCAGTTGAATGTTCTTTCAGGAAAAGGGTATCTCAATGAGTTCAGGTAATGTGGATGTATTTTGAGAACAAGATAATTTCAGATAAAGCAGTGTATTTATTTATTAAGCATCATAGTTTATATTAGTGTTTCTTGTGTTTTTTTTTAATTTTACTTCAATAAGTACACTTTAGTTGCTTACACAATGACTGACTGGTTCCTCCTGGGTTGTACTTGGTTCCTCACTTTATTCCAAACCAATAAAAGCCATTGAAAACCAAGTTATTCTTCAAGGTTTTGACACGCTCTTATTGGTAACAATAGCAGGGTTGATTTAATTTGATTCATTATTATCACTATGTATTGGAAGATAATGAAAAGTATTGTTTCTTGTGCACCATACAGACAAAACATACCATTCGCAGGGAGAAGAAAAGGAAAGGTCCATGGCCTGATAAGGGTCTCCTGCTCAGCAATAGAAGAAACCTCTCTGGCCTGATCAACTGGGATGGGTGAAATCACAGGGAGCAGTTGCACATCCTTGGAATGCCCTGAGAGGAGGCTCCAGTCGTAGCTAGGGTGTAGAGAAAGGTCAGCTTAATATATGGTAGGTCCATTCAAAAGTCTGCAGGAGGGGAGAAGCTGTTCTTGAGTCAGTTGGTACATGATCTCAGACATTTGTATCTTTTTCCCAACAAAATAAGGTGGAAGGGAGTATGTCCAGGATGGGTGGGGTCATTGATTATGCTGGCTGCTTTTCCAAGGCAGCAGGAAATATATACAAAGTCAATGGATGGGAGGTTGGTTTGTGTGGTGGATTGGGCTATATTCACAATCCTTTGTAGCTTCTTACAGTCTTAGTCAGAGCAGGAGCCATCTTAATCTGTGGTACATCTGGAAAGGATGCTTTCTATGGTGCACCTTTAAAAGTTGGTGAGAGGCGAAGCGGACATGCCAAATTTCCTTAGCCCCTGAGACAGTAGAGGCTTTCGTGGGCTTTCTTAACTATAGCTAGCATCAGCTTGGAGGGACCAGGACAAGCTGTTGGTGACCTTGACACATAGAAACTGGAAGCTCATGACCATTTCCACTTCATAAACATTGGTGTAGACTGGGCATGTTCTCCATTACGTTCTTAATAGAAGAAAAAGCTAAGTGCGCCTGCAGGGTAAGCTGTTGTGAGGAGTGACGTGCTGGAGTCAGCTCGACAAGGCAGATTAATGGGAAGGTGTACTCAACAGGATGCAGGTGAATTTGCAACCATACTCAACTTTTCCTTCTGTGTTTACACCACTATAATGCCGCTCCTTGAGACTAAGAGAGGGTATAATGACCTCCCCGACTACAGGCAACTATGTTTTATTTTAGTGGCAGGTTTCCTCTTCCTGTTGCTCCAGGAGACTAGTTCTCTTCGACTCCTTGCTTACCTTTAAAAATTCTGGGAATACCATACACTTCTTCTAGGCACATCCATCACTTTCCCCATTACTATCCCCTTTGGTTTTGCCCTACCAAATCTTGTTGTTTTTAATTTTTCCTTGTTTGTTGAAATGGCATGATCTGAAACATTAACATTCTCTCTCTTCAAAGATCTCCAGATCGGTATTTCCAGCAGGTTTTTGTCTCATGCAAAATCTCTACATTGGGTCCTAATTAATGAATGCCAATTTGATTAAACAATTGCTTCACTTCATGGCTATAGTGAGTTTTAATCCTGCTTGTAATACTCCCCAGCTAAAATTGACTGAGTAATGACTTGATAGAAAAATGGGATTTAGGCTTTCAAATGTTTTTGACCCTAAAGATTTTGAAAGGAACTGAATGGTAAAAGAGTAGTCTTCAGCGATCTAGCAGAATTCTCAACCAGGCAGCCTGTTCAGTGAGAATAAAAGCTAAACACCTGAGCAGAATCTCAGAGACAAGCACAGCCATGAAAAAATAATTGGACATCAGCAAGTCCACCATGTCTTCTCATTTTAGTAAGGCTTTAGTAATGAAATAGCAACATACCAATACGTGTACAATGGTAGAAAGAAAGCTGATGATGCCTGGAATGATGTGACAATGACATGGCTTTTGCAGACAGATTCATACATGATGGCCAATAATTTCCAAGCTTTTGGGATTCATACCTGAAGGGTTACCCCAAAAATACACTTGGGAAAATGCCCCTCTCCCTCATAGGACTCCATTTAAGGACTGCAATTGCTTGGGCAGTTCAAGCTACAATGTAAATTGCAAACTTCAGATGTTTCCAACTGTCTTGCCAGTTACAGTAAAATGTTACAGGATGAAATTCAAAGAAGCAAAGTTCAGATCAGCAACACGGCTTGTTGGATTGGAAATGCTACCTAGGAACACCCAAATCAACAAGATTGCAATCAACTGAAGAGTAAAAATAAGAGCAAAGAATATCCTTATTTTAATTAATTGACCATTCACCAGAGGCCTTCAATTAAGAGAGATTTATGTTTGTGTTTATCATCAATAGCGTGTTTTGTCCCAACAGAAGTTTGGACGATCCAATCAGGAGGAAAATTAGTCAATTAAATTTGACAACTAGAGGGTGTGAACCAGAATTATTAAAGAGGGCAATGTGAGTGTCCTTGGGGAAATATCATGATAATTATTTGTAATACCCTAGGAATAAAATATTGCCTTGTGTCAGTAATAAGCACATTCAATTAAATTTGAGCATGTTAAATAACAGTAAACTGTTCCATACAGCTGATGAGTCAGAGGGAGAATACTGTTTCCTGAAGAAGTACTAACTTCTTCAATGCGAACTCTTTCCTCTTGCTCCAATGAAGAAGTGACAATTATTCTGCCACCTGGCATATTTGATCAATTGGTTGTGGCAAAAAAAAACTTGAAGCCTTCAAATTTGAAGAAAAAAATTAATTGCTCATTAACACATTAAGTAGTTACACATTCAATTACATTAAATTAGGGCTTCATTAATATGGATTATAACAGGGAATAGCCAACTCAAATGTTATCAACTTGATGGAAGTATTGTTGTCTGCTTGAATTTACTGATGCTACGTTTAATGTCATTAATAATTAACTTCACATTGCTTATTCCAGTCATGACCTCCATTGTTTCTGGCCAGGCAGACTATTTTGTCAGACTTGATTCAGAGTAGATATGATCCTGTTGTAGTGATGAATTGTAATTGATAAGAATAATTTAATCTCCACAAACCAACACACATTCTAATCAGAAAAGAAGAATATAATCACAAGTTCCACAATGCCACATTTTCAATGAGATATATTGAGAATTGACTCCACTTCATGTAAAATCATTGACCTGAGAGTACAAAGAAATATTTACCGTCTGGTCACTGAATGATTCCATTTGGCTACAATTAAATGCTTTACGGTTTTCCTATGAAGTGTGATTATTTTTACATCTAGTGCTGAGAGATGTGAAGTAGACAGAAGGGAATTCTCCAGCAGCACACAATGGCTGGAATTCTCCGATGTCAGACACTCCGCCACTGCTCCCAGCGGGAACGGAGAATTTGGTACTGAGTTAAATTTCCATTCACAGCACTGGGACTACAGAATCCCAGCCATGGAGGAGGTTGGAAAATCCCAGCCAATGTGTTTGAAATACACCACAGAGTAAGGGAATATATGTTCTTACCCACGAGTGCCCCATTAATTGAGCTATACAACTGTTATGTGACTCATAGATTGACTATTGCAGATCTGGATCCTCTGCCCTGAACCCTATTTCTACTAAATTCCAAGTCACTCAACTCTGTCCTTCAGTCACCCACCCCCAAAATGTTCACCAATATTGTCAATAGTTCTCTGTCTTGATGTGTTGTCTCTCTTTCAAATCAGCTGCCACCACTCCCTCTTCAAAATAAAACAACACTGAACTCCATCTTGCAAACAACCACCCCATGTCAAACCTCCCTTTCCTCTCCAAAATCCTGGAATATATTGTTTCCTCCAAACCCATTCAAATGCTCATAGTTTGAATCTTCCAGTTTGGTGTTGACCCCTGCCATAGTACATAAAGAACTCTTCTTAAAGTCACACATGAAATCTTATGTGATGTGACAAAGGTAAGCTTTTTCTCCTCACCCTTCTCAATCTGTCTTCAGCTTTGGACAAGGGTTGAATACCCCCACCTTTCTCCTTTGCTTCTCCAATCCTGTCCAGCTGGGTGGGACTGGTCCTTTCTGGCTGCATTCCTATCTATTTAATAGCAGCAGGAAGAATACTTCCAATGGCTCCTTTTCCTGCTCCCTCCATGTTACCTCTGGTGTCCACTGAGAACTGGTCCATTACCCCTCTTATTTCTCATCCTCATGCTACCTTTCGGCAACATCGTCTGCAGGCACAGCATTCGATTTCATGCCACCCAGCTCTATCTCCCCAGCATCTCTTTTGACTCGTCTGCTATCAAACTTTCAGACTGCCTACCCAATACCCACAATTGGATAATCAGAAATTTCCTACAATTAAACATTGAGAAGACATTGCTTTCAGTGCTCCAAACTCCAATCCCTAGCTACTGACTCCATTCCTCTCCCTGGAAGCTGAGCCATAACCTTGATGTTCATAACCTTGATGTTAGATTTGATTTGAAGATCAGCTCTCAACCTTATATTTGTCTTTTTCTACCTCTGTAATATTTGTTTGACTTCGGCTCTGTCTCAGCATATCTACTACAGCCTTCATTCAAGCCTCTGTTACCTCTAGACTTGACTATTCCAACAGGCTCCCAGCTATTCACGCACATCCTACCCTCCATTAAGCTTGAGTTCATCCAAATCTGCTATCCATGCCTTAACTTAGCAAGTCCCATTCTCCTATCATCCCTATGCTTTCTAACTGGCATTGACTCCCTGAAAAGCAATGTCTTCTTTTTAAAATTCTCATTGTTGCTTTAAAATCCCTCCATGGCATCACCTTTCTCTATCACTGCCACCTCCTTCAGTGTTCCAAGATATCTGTTCCCCTCTTATTCAAGTTTATTCTGCATCCTTGATTGTAATTGTGTCACTATTGGTGATTGTATGTTAGCTTGCCTCAGCTGCAAACTCTGGAATACCTTCCTTAAATCTCTCTGTCTCTCTACACTGCTTTCATTTCATAAGACACTCCTTAAAAACTAATCAGTTGACCAAACCTTTTGTCAGTTGACCTAATATCTCCTTACCTGACTCAGTGTCATTCTTTGATTTGTGATGCTCTGAAGTGTTTGGGAGGTTTAATGGGCGGCATGATGGTTAACACTGCTGTCTCATAGCACCAGGGACCCGGGTTCAACTCTGGCCTCAGGACACTGTGTGAAGTTCTCCCCATGTCTGTGTGGGTTTCTCCTAAATGCTCCAGTTTTCTTCCACAGCCCAGCGATGTGCAGGTTAGGTTGAATGGCCATGCTAAATTAACCTCAATGCCACGGGGATTAGCAGGGTAAATGTGAGGGATTATGGGAATGGGGTTTGGATGGGATTGTGTTTGGTTCAAACTCGATGAGCTGAATGGCCTCCTTCTACACAATAGGGGTTCAATGAGTTAAAGACTTTGTAGTGAGATAGTTGGTTGTTGATGTTCAATAGTGGCTGAATCACTCTTTAGCTGTTTCAGTACAAACTGATAGAGAATGGAGTTAGGAGGGAAACACAGTTGGGGAGTGGGGGGAAATGAAATCATTATGAAGTTAAAGGGAAATTTTGTCTCAATGAGAGAAAAAAGCTGGAGGCATGTTTGGTACGTGTTGTTAAAATTTGGGAATTTTGAATGAGTTGGCCACCAACAGGGGACTATGGCCTGGATCTTCCGTGAGGTTGTAATCTGCTCCACTGAAACTTTTCCATGCCTGGATGCTGGTTTACATTTCTTGCCTGTTCTTCTGAGCTGAATTCTCCAGAAATGTTCAACACAACGTCCCTTGAAAAACTCTATCACAATGCTGTGGCATTGAGAAGACAAAACCTGTCCCCTTTTTATAGCACTGGCTGCTATATGTAAGTGTAAATGTCCACTGGGAATGTTCATGAATGGGTGAATGGCTAAGTAGATGAATGAGAGCATGGGTTGATGGCAGAGTTTGATGGGGTAGATGATAGGTGGGTGAGATGGCAAGTAACTACCGGCAGGCGTGCCTGGCTTGAAAGACGTACTTAGGTCAGAGGATAGTGAGGTCAGGTCAGGTCAGAGAAGTAGTGGAAACGTGAAGATGGGGCAGTTGGATTAAGTCAGGAAGTAGCCAATGGAGTTAGCAAGTGACTGGGAGGAGAAGGGCTGGGGGGAGAGCTATTTCTGTAGCTACTCAGGAACTAGGCAAGGGGGCATAAATTCTAAACACTGCAGTGTCGCATTAAGTGGGTACCCAAAAGTTGTGCTGGAGAGCCCCTCTCAGACTTTCACAGGTATGGCTTTGCACAGCAATTTCCCAGACATGCAAGCCTTCATTGGGAATTTCCTTGCACTGGAAATCATCCTGAATTGTGGTTAGAATCATAAACTTTGGCTCTGACAAGGCTACACCAAGTGTTACCTTGAAAAAGTTAGGAGAATTAAAATCTCTTCTAACCTCAGGGTGACCATGGTAAGGAATCAAGTTAACCTCACCCCTCTCCCAAGACACCTCAACCCCAGCTTATCCAGCTCCTCCCCACAAAGGCCCAATGCCATCGAAACCCTGCTGACCTGACCCAACCCACCCACCACCCCCTACAGATCTGACCTGACCCACCGGCCACAGGTTTGATGCCCCCAACCCCCGAGATGTGAGCACCCAAACTCTCCTCTAGGCCCAAATCCCCCCATCTAGAGTCTGATCCCCACTCCCTCAACCAAACCCCTATTCATGCCCTGATCATTGATCACCAACTTCTGATCTCACACAAACCCCCAAATCCTAACAATTTATCTTAGACACTTACCTTCTCCCTAGTCTCTCCATTTCAATAGGACCTTTAACTTACCTGGTTTACGGCAGCCTGTGCCATAAATCTGACGGAGCTGGACTTCAAGGACTAATGCACTGCGTGGATCTTGCCTTGCCTGAGTGGGAAGATCAGGTTGGAAAGAAGAGGTAATGGGCATGGAGTAGCAACCCGATGCTGATTGTCGCTCCAAGGAAGCTACAGCCCGAAAATCTTTCCATCTAACTTTTCCTGGGTAACTGCCTGAGTAGGTAAGTTGGAACTGTCCAAAACCCTTCTAACTCAGAGGCAGAGACATTTATGGAGCATCCTAAGAAATAGAGGAATTACCTGTCAGAGGTTCAAACTTCCCAGGCAGTTCTCTCAGAGGTCCGTACATCAGACCTTCCACGGGATCCCAGCATCTATCTTGAATCTCATTTACAATCATGGAATAGAATCCCTACAGTGCAGAAGGGGGCCATTTAGCCCCTCGAGCCTGCACTGTCAGTAATCCCACCCAGGCCCCATCCCCGTAACCTCATATATTTACCCTGCCAATCCCTCTGACAAAGGGATAATTTAGCATGGTCTATCAACCTAACTGACACAACCTTGGACTGTGGGAGGAAACTGGAGCACTGGAGCAAACCCACACAGATATGAGGAGAATGTGCAAACTCCACGTAAACAGTGACCCTAACTGGGAATCAAATCCAGACCCCTGGTGCTGTGAAGCACAGTAAGAAGTCTCATAAAACCAGGTTAAAGGTTAAATAAAAACAGGTTTATTTGGTAGCACAAGCCACTAGCTTTCAGAGCGCTGGTCCTTCATCAGCCTTCATCTGCCTGTGAGACAGCAGTGCTAATTTTAGTGTTGAAGCAAAGCACATAGACTCGACTTATAACCTCCAGAAATAATTTTATAATTATATGTCTCCCAAATTGTTCAGTGCCTTGTTTTTATTTCCTTTTAATTCTTCAGATTCGATCAAATTGTTCTCTTGTGTTGAATTCCAATTTTACTGTTACATTACTATCCTTCACTCTGTAATGAACTAACTTTGTTAAGCGTTCGGATCATGTCGGGTAGAATTTGGGAGGGGTGGGGTGGGTGATCATCAAGCGTAATGTGGGAGCCAAAAAGGCAATGGAACAACAATATATTATGCCACATAAAGAGTCAAGGGAATTAAGCAATATAGGGTGGAGTTCCTGCTTTGTGCATTTTCAACAGTTCAAATGCAGAATTGTATACAATGCTATGTCCATTTGACACCCCCCCACCCCCACCGTGCCTGCATTTTCACACAAACTCTTTTCTAGATCACAGTCTGCTATGAATCAACACAATTTAAAAATAATCTGCATATGTGTGTTTTATACAAAATCAGGTGATATATAATTCATTTATATATATATAAATTTTATACATTTTATTACAATATATTTAGAATAGTATTTGTTGTAGGTAAAGATACCTCTGAGACCAATTATGAGTCAAAGTACAGCAAGTTTATTCAAAAGCTTTTGGAAGATACACCTGGTACCTAACAGCGGTTCCCCAGGCATCTCCCCAAACACAACTTAAGAGCATACCCCCCAGTTATGTATGCATCTTCTCAGTCTCAGCAGTTTCCCAGGCTGTCTATTGTCCTCCATCGTGGGAAAATGGTTGCCTCGGCGCTTCCTCATGGTTATCTCAAGGCCGTAATTGTCATGTGTGATTAGCCCTTAGCTAACACACAGGCCGACAAGACAAGTTAAAATTAACGGGCTGGTATAACCATTTATGTTCATGAGTTATATAGCATATAATATGTGTAATATGTTGGTACATGACACATAAGCAGTACATAATGAATATATATTTAGGGCATGCAAGCTTCACTATGTTAGGCAAAAAGTCCACAAAATTAAAGACACAAACATAGATACGAGCTGGGTCAACTACAGCTCTGTACGGACTGTCATAAACTTGTGTGCAACAGCAAGGGCAGCTGCAGCCTCTCTGTCTGGGTCACTTGAAACTTGTGTACAATGCAAGGGCAGCTGCAGTCTCCCTGTCTGGGCACATAAAAACAAATTTTGCATCTATCTGTGATACATGAAAATAAGCTGCATGTAAGTTGCACGATTTTTTTTTCATTCTCCAAGTATTACATTCATTAATCCATTCACGACTGCAGCATTGGAGATATTTGTGAGTCATAACATGGTAACATTTGACTAATAAAGTTGAAAATCAGTTTATCACAATAATAAGAATATTTAATCACTCTAACTACCACCTGTGAAGAACCTGAACTTAAGTGGCTTTTAAATGGCTTAGAAATTATGCAAAACAATTTTCTATTTGTATCTGTTCAAAAAAATATGCAAAACATTTCAAAATCTATATAATTGTGTCCTCATGTTCAAAAGATCCCAATTAGTTTTTGGATTCTTCATAGAAGGTGTGAGTACAATTAAAGGAAATTCTCACTAATTCACCCTAGTTAGTTTCCTGGGCTGGAATGTACAGATAAGAAATCCAAGATGAGCAGTCAGCACAATGAGTTACCTCTTCCTCTTAAAAAAAAGCGTCCTGACTCATATTTGTATTTGGTACTAGGGGATTGCGGATGCTTGAAATGTGCTGAATGCAATTTTCAGTTGAAAGACCCCTATCTTTTATACCAGTTACATCAATATCAGACGAATTGTGCTAAAAAGCTGACATAATCGAGAAAAATTCGAGACCAAGCTTGATTATTATCAAAATAAACATTAAAAATTGCAGAAAAAAATTCCAACATAAACAAAAACAGACATCTAATTTTAGCATTCTTCCCTGCACTTAAGTCAATGATTTTTTTAATTGCCAAACTGTATTATTGAATATGTTCTGCGCACACCTTAATGATATCCTCAGAATAGTCCAGTTAGGGAAATTCAAGCAGCAGCCTCCATTTTTTTTTTGCTAAGTGAAAAAGGAGAAACATCACTTAAATTGTGCCTGAGTTACAGATGACGTGAGGGCCGATGAACATACAAAATAGGAGCAGAAATTGGCCATCAGGCTTCTCAATCCTTCTCTACCATTCTAAAGGATCATGACTTTTCTGTTTGTGTGGAGTTCCATGTTCCCCATCTAACCAAAGACTCTCTGCAAAAACAGTCTTTGATCCACCAACTGATTGCTTTGATCTCAGAAAAAATATTTGTTTTTTAACCTGCTCTTAGAAACTCCCGGCTTATCCCATGCAGTCATTCTGAGGTACAATTTGTGGAAGTTTACGCAATTGTTTAGGAGGTCGGATATATTTACAACATTTAGAACCAAGATCCAAGCATGGCTGTGGTACCAGATACAAAAATATGAGCTGGGGAGGCTAATTACTGCAGTAACTCATTACGCTGATTTACTCATTGTGTGAACTGCACGGCTCTGAATTGTGTATCTGTCATTAATCCTACTTTCTGTGGAAGTCTCTCAAGCATCCCATAAAAAGTCCATCCTACATGTGGATGCCGGTAGTCTGTAATTTGAGCTGAACAATATTCCAACATAAACAAAAATGGAATAGAAGACATCTAATTTCAGCATTCTTCCCTGCACTTAAGCCAATGTTTATTTAAAATTGCCAAACGGTATCATTGAATATGTTCTGTGTACACCCTGTGGAGAAAGAAGCTGTGTTCAAGTTTCCGGACAATGATATTTCATTCAAAGTCTTTCATACATTGATCGGGAGCTTACTAAAATGAAACATCAGGAGAGCGATTCTCCCGGGAGACATAAGTGGAAGCCATCTAGTGGGCTTCCCCCGGGCACCACAGCTTCAGCGCGTGTCTGGCTGCCCAATTTCCAGCGTTGTTAGCTCCGTGCCAGAAATCGGCGAGGGGTTGAATAAATTATTTAAGTATCGTTAGCGGGCCTGGGACTGAAGTTTCTAGGCCTGCTAGTCTTTCCAACCACCCTCGCCGGCCATCCTCCCTACTCCCGCCAGGATTGTTTCACTCCAGCAGGGTTTACCACAAACAGGGATGCAGGCTGTATGACACCTCAGAGATGTAGGTTTGCTGTGCTGTGCTGGCCAGTGATTGGAAGACCAGCAATGCAGGGCTACTGCGCATGCACCGATTACTGAAATGATAGATAGGTGCATGTGCAGTGTCCCACTCAGGGTGATGCTGCTGGCCTCTCAGTGGGAATAGGCCCCGGCCCCCAGCTTTTTATCATGATTCATGCGAGGGCACTGTGTGATGCACAGTGTGGAAGTTTCATTTTGAGAGTCCCACTCAAGAAAGCAACAGGATTTACTCCAATTTTTACGCAAATTCAGCACTTAGTAATTTTTTGGGAGAAATCCACGGCAGTTATTTACCTCTCCATTAGTTATCTATTTCACAACAGCTAAAAATGGGCTGTTGATTTTTTTTTTGTGTGCTATCAACCTGCAAAGACAAAATGATTACTGATGAGAAGAACAGGCAAGGGGCTCAAACCAACAATAATTATGGCAATGAGTTATTATACTTTGAAATAACAACAACAACCATTGTTTTATAAACACTCAAAGTCAGGCCAAACCTGATTTCCCGTTGAGTACCTGTTCTACATGAATATTTTGCCTTCTTTGTCAAGTCATTTAGTGTGACTTGTCTAACTATACAGTTCATGGAATCTTATGCAACGCCTTCAGAGTTCTACTTGAAAATTGGGGATTGTGACTAATGGATACTGAAACTATAATAAAACCATAAGATATAGGAGCAGAATTAGGCCTTTCAGCCCATCAAGTCTGCTCTGCCATTTAATCATGGCTGATATGATTCTCATCCCCATTCTCCTGCTTTCTCCCCATAACCCTTGATCCCCTCATTGATCAAGAACCTACATTTTTCTGTTTAAAGACATATATGACTTGGCCTCCACAGCCCTCTGTGGTAATGAATTCCAAAGATTTACCACAGCCTGGCTGAAGAAATCCCTCTTCGTTTCAATTTTAAAGGAGGTTGTGCCCTTGAGTTCTGGTCTCTCCCACTAGTAGGAATATCCTCTCCATGTCTACTCTACCTAGGCCTCTTAGTATTCTGTAAGTTTCAATGTGGTACTAGTACAGCAAGTTTCAGTATAGTACTACCCAGAATTTCATTGGCCACCAATGAGGAGAAGAATTAGTTATCCTGTAGATATGAACCGATGGGAATTTTGAGCCATGTTGTTAACTAAAAAAAAGGAGTCAAAAGCTTTGCATTTATGAGCTTGAGTTCAAAAGGAATATGTGAAAATTGCATTTCTCTCTCTTGAATTACATCATGGGATGGAGAAAAGCAATGAATTTATCTGACATTTCTCCCTCCATTAATTCAACAATTGGATTTATTTATGTCATGAGGAATTGAAAAGTATGTATTCTTATGCTCTTATCCATCAGTGTAATTGCATCTTCAAGCACAACTACAAACTCACTATCAGCAAATTGATAATTATTCAGTCTCATCACCATCCACAATAACAGTATTATGAATGATACAATAGATTAGCTGATCCCCTCTAGTACATCACAACCATTGTCGGAAACAAAAGATTAATTATTGAGCTCTGCAAGCCTGAAACTGAGCCAGCGCACTATGGAGTGCAATGACATGAAAGCAGTTCAGTCAGATTTCTCAAACTAACGGAACTAAGTGATGTGTGATGGGTCTTATGAATATGGAGGAGCTTTTGGAATCATAGCCTTAATGTGTTAAGCGCTATCAACTGAACATGAATAAATGGGTGCAATGTGTGGAAGCTGAATTGATAGTGAAAGATGATGACCCAGCAAGCTGCTCCCCACTGAACCCCCCCCCCCTCCTCACCTTTTCAACTCTGATTTGGGCCAGAATTTTCAGATTGTTCACATCCTGCTGCTGCTGCAAATGAAGATGGAGAATTTGGCACTCAGCCAAAACTCTGTTTGCTGCAGTGGGGCCAGAAAACCCCATCAGCGTGAATGGCTCAAAAATTCCGATCCCATAGTCACCCATTGAGTGAAATCTTAACAAAAATGACAGAGTGTTGATTCTGATGCAAAAAATCGAGTGTTTCCCATTGACAGTGCCAGCATATTTTCAGACCGAATCTCACACCTAGTTAATTATAATTTTTATGCCCACAGATATCACTGACATATTCCATCTGAATCGCTTGCTCCACAACAACTTAACTGCTGCAAGTACTGGGGAGCCCTATATAAACGGCTCCCCAGTGCTTGTTCCACAAGGCCTGCAGGGGATGGCAGTGAAGAAGGCCACACTGTGCTTGTCAGAATGTGCCCTCTCCAGAATGCTGCATGGAATTTGCTGAGCTGGGCTGCACTCTATCCCTGTTCTAACAAAGTCACCACGCCCACCTGGGATACAGTGGCAGCCCTGGTCAGAGCATGAAGAGAATGGGCCAGCAATGCCAGAAGAAGATAAAAGGTCTTCTTTGCTCAAACAGGGGTAGTGAACCACCCCCCAGTCGGCTCCTGGACCACATCACACATCCCTCGCACCCCCAACCCTTTCTCTCACTCAGCCAGCTTGGCCTTTGCCAATACCAGGTTTTTCCTCCCTCCCACAATCATCATGTTTCCCCATTAGTTGCTGTGCACCTTACACTCCAGCTCCCACCCCATCCCCAAGCCTGCTGTACCTCACCACCATCTTAAATATTAACACTCCCACCTACTCTCTTCCTCTCTGTGCCATTGCATAACAAACTCAACCACAAGTGTTAGAACATAGAACATTACAGCGCAGTACAGGCCCTTTGGCCCTTGATGTTGCGTCAACCAGTGGAACCAATCTAATGACCCTCTAACCTAAACTATTCCAATGTTATCCACATACTTATCCACTGACCATTTGAACGCCCTTGACAGGTGCAGACAGCTCAGCATCCTCATGAGTTTTGAGGAGAAAACTCTCGATCTGGCAGGGGAGGAGGAAGAGAATGGCTGTGCTGCTGATAGAATGAGGGCAGCCGAGAAATACGAGAATCCTCAACACATATGCTGTCATTCCTCAAGTCTGAAGTGAATAATCAATGTTCTCTCTATATCCCCCATTATGCTCTGATGCCATGTTCCTTCTCCTGTAGGACGACCATTAGAACAGGCCAGACCATCCTCATGTTCTCAGGAGCCATTGGACTCCAGCAGCTCAGAGGAGGGTTTCTCCAATCCCACCATTAGAGAGGTACCACAACTATCATCTGCATCCAGCACTAGGACAGATACTCAGACCTTGGGGTGGGTGCAATAAGTAGACAGGCCTCTGGGTCACTCACTGTTGAATGCCTCACAGCTGAAGACCCACAGCAGGTGGAGACAGGGAGGTCCCAGCGATCTAGCTTTCGGAGGGAAGTTAACGTCCAGGACTCTGCTGAGCCACCTGCCGATGATGTGTAACTAGGACAAATTGTCCATCAGTTCCTGAAACTGGAAAGGCAGAGTTGTGATTATAAGGAAGGAATGGCAGCATCCTCTGAGCACAAGGCCGATTGGAGAAGTATCATCGCCTTCTATCTGAGGAGATGGTGTCGTCACTGGAGAAAAATGAGGCCAACACAGTGTGGGTGGTATCCGCAGTGGAGGCTTTGGTACGGGGAAGGGGGGGTGGTCTAGGCTTTGGGCCAATGTGAAATTCCACCCAAACAGGAGAGTGCTCAAGCGGGATCCCACCACATGCCTGGACCGCCTTGAGACTGTGTGCGCACTCGGAGCCAAGCACGACTGTCCGAAGTTCTTGGATGGCTTTGGCCATGCGCCAGATGGCCACTCCCACACACTCAACCAACATGTTGGGACTCATCTAGCCTGCTCCTCCGCCATCCAGCATGTCCCCGATCCTGACCACCCTGGCATCCACGGCCCTCCTCTCTGCCAGCCACCTGAAGTTATACAGCTGGAGGAGTGGATTCCTGAGCAGCGGCTCTCACACGTTTGCAGGGACATCGGAGCATACCCCAGATTGATATGCAGGAGCTACACATCATAATTCAGGCCATGCAACTGGTGGAAGAAATACGTCGCCAGAGCACACCATTGTCGAGGAGGCTCGATATCTTTGCAAGGTCTAGAGGTGGAAGGTATACGTCCTCCTTAAGCGAGTTGGTTGTCCCAGAAGAACCGCATGAAGGTTTTCTGGATATTGCTGTCTTTATATGCCCCGTTTGTGAATAGAACTCCCACTCACCTGATGAAGGGGCAGCGCTCCAAAAGCTAGTGGCTTGTGCTACCAAATAAATCTGTTGGACTTCAACCTGGTGTTGTGAGACTTCTAACTGTATTGGTGACAAAGTCAGGGGGTGGGGTCAAAGTGACCAGCTGTTACCACAGCATGGAGCGAGCAGTTGGCTTATGACGAGAACTCACTCCCTGTAGGACAACACTCGGAGCAGTCCTGTCCAGTGACTCAGGCGAGCAGAGACTTTGGCCTCCAACTTCTGCCAGTTTGCTGGCCAGGGTTCCTTGGCTGGGCAGAGATGGACCTCTACGTAGAAGAGGTTGGTCCTGATTCAGGTGAACAAAGAACAAAGAACAAAATCAGCCCGGGAAACAGGCCCTTCGGCCCAACGAGCCCGCGCCGCCATTTCAACACCACCAGTCCACCTCTCCACCCACGATCCCGGTTTAATGTTTTATGCCCTGAACTCCTCTGGAAGGGGGCCCCTCTCCCATGGATGGACCAGGAGCCTGGAGCACTTGGCCCAGTTGATCCTGGTGGAGGATGTGGCGGAGTACACCGGCCTGGGACCCCCGCATCCTCCGCAGGTCAGCCGGGTCCATGAACATGAGAAACATGTCATTGGCGTAAGCCAACAGGACCACCCCTATGTCGAGGCCACGCGGAGCCAAACCCAACAACCTCCTCTGCAAGAGGTTCAGAAATGGCTCCACGCATATAGAATACAGTTGGCTGGACAAAGGGCAGCCCTGCCACACTCCTATCCCAAAGCGAAGGGGGGCTGTCAGTGAGCCATTTACCTTAATAGATACTCTGCGGCAGAGTACAGTAATCGCATCTGGGCGACAAAATGCATCCTGAACCCAAATGCCCACAGAGTTCAGGGTAAATACTCGTGGTCCGCCCTGTCAAATGCCTTCTACTGATCTAAAGACAAGAAGATGCTTGACAGACCAGCCCTCAGGAAATGATGTATCAGGTCCTGGACAGTTGGAGATTATCGTGGATGGATCGGCCTGGGACAGTGTAGGATTGGTCAGCGTGGATCATTTGGTCCAGCATGGATCCAAGATGTGAAGCCATCACCCTGGCAAAGATTTTATAATCTGTGATGAGGAAGGAGACTGGGCGCCAGTTCTTAAGGAGGCGGAGATCCCCCTTCTTCGGCAGCTAAACAATAATTGCCCTGCACCACGAGAAGAGGCATCTCCCCGGAGGCCATGCTTTTCCCCAGGATGCCCATGTAGTCGTTCCCCAGGACATCGCAGAGCGCCCTGAAGAACTCCATGGTCAGCCCTTCCAGCCCCGGGCCTTGCCCCGTTCAATGCTGTTGACGGTTCTAATCACCTCGGCCATGGTGATATTGGCCTCAAGCCTGCCGATACCCTTCGGGCTGACCTGCGGCAGGTCCGCCCACAGAACTCTCGCTAGATGGATCCGGAGAGAAGAGGGTGTAATAACCCAGGAAATGGCCCAGATGCCCTCCTGATCCATTGCTGGCCAGCAGCGTAAGGAGCTGCTGATGGTTAGCCAGCTCTTAATCCAGCGAGTAGAAGAAGAGGGAGCCGTGGTCCTGGTCCACTTGGAACTGGACTGCGACCTCACGTACACGCCGCGAGACCTGACAAGTTGCAGGTCCCGCAGTGTGCCTTTCTCCCCCCAGTACTCCAGAGGCAGGGCCGGGTCCCTGTCGGGCTGACTGAGGCATGCCTCCAGGTTGAACAGCTCTTTCTGCAACTCCTCGAGCCTGGATTTCCACCTCGACCCCCTTGCGTACTCCTGACAGAAGGTACGTATGTGAGTCTTGTCCACATCCCACCATAGCCTCAAGGAGGGGAAGCCTCCCCGCTTCCTTCTCCAGCCAGCCCAGAATCGACGGAATGAGTCCAGGAAGCGCTTGCCCTCCAGCAGCGTGTTGTTGAAGTGCCAGTACGCAGACCCCTCCCATCCCCGGGCACTAGACAGAACAAACTCTGCCCACACCAGGTGGTGGTCCGTGCACAGCACCTGCGGCCTACAACACGCCGGACACACGCTCCCTCGAAATGTAAAGGTGGTCAATTCCAGACGTTCCACCTCCAGGCTTCACGGAAGTGAAATTTCTGGAGCCGGGATGGAGATGTCTCCAGACGTCCACCAAGTCGTGGGTCCTGAGCAGGTCCCACAACTTCACCACTGCCGGGGTGTGCCACCAGGACATGGTTCTGTGCCTCGAGGGTGCAGTTGAAATTCCCACCCGCCACCCCCCACCCGTTGCCTGCATATCAGCCTTCACAACCCCTCTAAAGCAAGGGGCATCCCGAAATGAAGAGAAGGTAAGGCCTGAAAGGATCCCTCTCCTGGATACGGCAATTGTAGAACCCCCACCCCCCGCCCCGAGTGCCACTAATGTCTGTGTCCTCTCCTGTGGCCCCTGAGCAATGAGCACCCAACTGCCCCAATGCTCACCTCAAAACTCCACCTCAAAGGTGAAGTGCCAGCTTTATGCTTATGTGGAGCTTTTGTAAATGGTGCTGGTGTGACATCACACTGGCATCTATTTACTGTCCAGTGAGGGCGGAAGTCTCAGAAAGAGTGCTCGCTAATTACTTGCTAATGTATTAAACAAGTTTCTGCGGTCTCACAACATGTTTTTATAGTGAGAACAAAGAACAAAGAACATCCCAGCACAGGAAACAGGCCCTTCGGCCCAATGAGCCAGCGCCGCCACATCATCCCACACCTATCCCGCCCTGTGCGTACGTGAGTGGAACCCCTAATGTAGCCAGATTCAGGGGAGAATAGTGTCAATTTGGTACACCAATCAGCCTAAGAGCACATCTTTGGGGTGTGGGAGGAAACCGGAGCGCCCGGAGGAAACCCACGCAACCACAGGGAGAATGCGCAAACTCCCACAGACACAGGCCCGAATCCATGTATCTGCACAGCCAGCAGCGATAGTCACCGAGCTGTTGCGGCGCCCGTCTACCAGTCCAGGATCAAGCACACACACCGACACGAAGTACTAGGCCACTCCCGGAACCTCCAAGAGCAGCCCACGCACGACCCACCGTGTGCATGCCCCTCGTTTGACAAGAAGGTGGACCGACACCTGCGTAATAAAAAGACAAAAACGTTAACATGTAATTCTACATTTCCAGTGTCGTCCCGAGGCTCTGACCCTATTTAATACCCTCTACTATAACCCTCCATACTTGTTTCGCTCATGTGTCTATCTAAGTAAACTTTAAACAAGTCCAACGTGCCTGCCTCCACCACCCTACTCGGTAGTGCGTTCCATACCCCCATGACCCTCTGCGTGAAGAACCTTCCTCTCATATCCAAATTATACCTCTCCCCCTTCACCCTTAGATCGTGACCTCTCGTAATTGTCCCCAATCTAGGGAACAGCCTACCACTGTTTACTCTATCTATTCCCTTCAGTATTTTACATACCTCCATCATGTCCCCCCTTAATTTCCGTCTTTCCAAGGAGAAGAGTCCCAGTTTCTCCAACCTTTCCTCGTAACTCAGTCCTTCCATGCCAGGCAACATCCTGGTAAACCTCCTCTGCGCTCTCTCCAGAGTCTCCACGTCCTTCCGGTAGTAAGGTGACCAGAACTGGACGCAGTACTCCAAATGCGGTCTAACCAACGTTCTGTACAACTGAAGCATTTGACGGCAGCTCCTATACTCTATACCCCTTCCTATAAAGGCTAGCATTCCATAAGCTTTCCTCACAACCTTCTCCACTTGTGTCGCCACCTTCATAGACTTGTGAACCTGCACTCCCAGGTCCCTCTGAGCCAAGTCCATTCCCTACTAGCTGGTCGATGTGGATCAATAGGCGTAGGAGCAGTGTGAGTGAGACTTCTTGTGAACAGGGATTAGGATAACAAACAAAGTTTTGAAAGAGTTGAAGTTTATAGAGGTTAGAAATCTGGGAGGCTGATCAGGAATTATTAATTTGGAGATATCCAAGGTGTGGATGAGGACTTTGGCAGCTATTGGGTTGTGACAGGACATAACTAGGTGATGCCATGACGACGCAAATAAGTTGTATTTATGCAAAGTGTGGCTCGCACTTATTAGAGTATTCCATGTTTTAAATCAACATACGTTAGAAATTAGCTATAATTTATGAGCTTGAAATATGTTCAGCTTGAGATATGTAAAGGAATAGTTTGTGCTGTGAGTTATGTTTTACTGGAAAGTGCTTAAGGTTCCGTTTCCATAGAAACAAAGCTAGTGGAATGATTGTTCTTGAATGATGACAATGGTAGCTAGCCTGAAATTGGACTTATAGATAGACTTGGCCTAATGGGAAAGCAATTGTCTGACACTTAAAACAAAGCACCATTGTAAAAAGATGTGTAGAATTTTCCATTTAACCATGCTTCATTTAGATGCTCGCTGAAGTATGTGATCCATTTGTGTCTGGAAGTAGAACAGTTATTTTAGCCAGCAATGCCAGGTGCCTGATAAAGAATAAGAAATTTGAAGTGAATGGCCATTGTGAGCAGCTGGTCTTAGAAATAAATAACTGGAAGTTTTCTGAACTAGTTTGATATCAGAGATAGAGCCTTGTTGGGAGGATGAAATTGGTCAAAGGGAAACAGCTTGAGGTTGCAATAACAAAAGGATGAGATAAGAACAGTTGATCAAGGCCAGAAGGTATGTGCAAAGGTTCAAGAAGTTAAAATAAAGGTGAAAGAATCATGAGAAGTAATGTCAAGCTGTAAATCTGCTTGTATTAAGCTGGGGTTACCTGTGATCGCAGAGCAATCTGTGTGTGCCTATGCGCAGTGAGTGCTGTTCACATGAATTCACCTATAATTGGACAGGAATTGCAATCCTGTGTTGTGGGCTGTGCTACATCAGTCCTAACTGACAGTCTCAAGGAAATCTGCTCAAGCAGCTCCAACAAAAGAATTAGCCCTTTTTTTTTGGGTCTGGTATAGTTGAAGAGAAAGACTGAAAAAGCAAGAATAATGGAAGATTAAAACGAATGAAGATATGTATCCCTTTGTCCGGTTTTGAGATGGGAAATTATTCTGTAAAACTGCCTGAACTTTAATTGGCTGTATAAGTTTGTCTTACCTTTCTCATAATAAAGTTGCTCCATTCCAGTACTAGTAAGTGTTAAATCCTTATAGGTAACATTCTATAGTTAACATTCAGACCAAGAAATTAATGATAGCGATGTGTCATGCCAACAACAATATCATATTCCTAACTTTTAAGAAAGGGACTTCCTGCAATATGAATATTTTGAAATGACCCTCCATGTCCCCATCATGAACCTGACATTCTCTTTCCTTCGTGCCTCCTTCATGCTCCACCCCTGCACAATACCCCTCACCTCCTGCCTGACCTCTTTCCATAGCCCCTCTCTGTATTACCCTGACATAGCCTCCACTCAATCATATCCCCCATTCAATCCTCACCCCCACTCAGGCTCACCCCCTTGGCACACTGACAGCACCCAACTTTCACCGCCAGGGTGTCCAGTGGCCATTACCAGTGTGCCAGATGGGCACCACTAGGGGTACTGCCCAATGGGCACTGTCCAGCCATCTCTATGATAGTGCCGTTTCTCAACTGCTGCTAAACCTTTATTTGTTCCTTTCTCACTCCCAAGTTATTCCAAAGCATTCCTGCTTTCCATCTTCCATCCTCCTTAAAATTCAGCCAAATAAAATTCTATTGCCCTTCTCCTAGTTCTCTCAAAGTCCCATTCACCCATCATACCTTTGCTTGCTAAACTACAATGGTTCCATTCAAACAACTCTTAGGGCCAGATTTTCATGGAGGAGATTAGAAATGGAGGCCAAGAAACCTCTTTAATTCCACAAATCCCTCTGTATTAAGGAGGACCCTGAAGTGTATATTTTTGTTCTGGGGAGGCAGATTGGGATCGATTAGGGCCTGCTTCCTCTAAAAACAAGTCCAAAGCAGTAATGAAAGCAGGCAGATGGCAAGACTAGAGGGCCAACTTCCATTTACTGAAACATTTTCTCAGTTATAATCATGAATGTTTATCTCCTACCCCTCATAATGAGTCCATCTGGCAATTGTGTGAACAAATCAGGTTGAGCAGATTGTCAGGTATCTGATTTATTTTCCAGATCGCCATGTTATGAATGCATGACTAAGTTTCAAGAATGGCTAATGTTTAATAGGAAGAGAAACATTTTCATTTTGATTCTCTAACTCAGGATTTGGGTTCCACCGTGTCTTGAGCTCCTGAGGTGCTGTGACCTATGTCTACGAGAAAGCAAATCCAGTTCTAGCAAAATTACTGAGAGGAAGGGAAGGGTGCTTTAGGTCAGTGTCATTAAGATAAACAACTCTAATGGAGCTGGCAAGGACAGGAGAGCTGCATTTGAATTTATTGCAGGCACTCTTATCCTGTGCCAGGAAAACGTGTCTGAAATACGAATCGGAGATGTAATTCCCAAAATAGGGTACTGTCCACCATTTTAAGTTCTTCCAAATTGACCTATCCACACAAAAGTCTTGCACTAGAAAGCCCAAGTTAAAATACTGAAAGGAGGTGAAAATGGTCAGGATTTGACCTCATGTAACATCATGCAACTGCTTGAATTGAGTTTCAAAGAGATGTGCAGTTACCCAGGAATCCTCTTAAATAATAGGTGTATGGAAAACATACATTCAAGTATCTATATTGTGATAATAGTTGCTCTCTCCCTATGTGTGTGTGTCTGTGTGTGAATACTGGTTTGTTTATATTTCTGTAGAAAGTGTAAAATTTCAGCTTTGGTCTACAAGCGGTCAGTATGTCTGATAAACATATAGCTCATAAAGCAAGTTAATTACTCATTCCAGCTAGGAGTTTGTTATTTTGATGGACCTTTGTTTAGTTGCGTTCTCCTGGAATTTCTGATTAGAGTGATTGACATGATCATGTGGTTAACGTGCAGAAATAGGTCTGTAGCAGAGAGAAATAAGTTTTAGCACTTTTGTTGAAGATCTGTTAAGATCAAAGGCATGTGCAGGCTATTCCTGAGAACTCACTCTCTGTCCACAAACTCTCTCTGAAAGCTTCAAGACGATTAACACAATTTATAGCAAGTATGCCTGGGTTTGCTAACTATTTATTTGAAAGCGCTTTTGATCTATGCATGAATGAAGCTTATTTGGAACTGGACAACATTAGCTAGAAAATAAAGTTGCTTCCTTTCATTTCAAAATATTATTCAGCTGTCTTTAGTTAAGGCTCCTCATTTGTTCAAGTTATATTTAAGTTGTGTTATTAAACTACATTTTTGTTTTATTGTAAACAATCCATACTTTGTCAGTGGAATCATTCCTGGCAAGAAATATCTATCATCACACATATGCCAAAAAAAAAACTGATGGGGTTTAGTCTGGCTTCCCAAAGTAACGTAGGCAAATAATGTATACATTTTAGTCAGGAAAACAAGAGCCTTAATTGTATATATACATATATATATACTAAAGTTAAACATTTATTAAAAGAAAGAACAGAAGGGAAAAAATGCTTAAAACACAAGAGCACCTTTATAAAATTAACAGTACTTCTCAAACATTTCCTAAAATAACTTGGCTTAGGTAAACTCATAACTAATCCCCCTTTTGATGGCAACAGTCCTTGTACATTTTCTAATCTATATATTCGAGTAATATTACTAGACAATGCCCACCTACTCTTGGGGTGTTCTCTGAGGGTGACAGAAACCTGGTGTTCACAATCTGGCTTCCTCCACATTGTCCTGTTTGAGATCTTGTGGCCACCACACACACATGCACATGCGCATACACACAGTCTTCAATGTTTCCTCAGTCTTGTTGTCCCTTTGATCTTACGTTCTATTGGTTTCTACAATTCTTTAGAATTTCCTTTCACCAAAATTTGTCAAACTTGTTTCTACTTTATGGCTTTTGTATTTCAGAAGTGAATTTACACTATTTTGCCTCATCTATTTACAACTTTCCAATTGAATATTTTCCCTTTTGAAATGCAATAGCCAACTTTAAGCAACGGATTTTATTTGCCACATGTAAATTTCTATTCTGGCTCTTCTGGCTCTCTGTTCAACACCACATCAAATCATTTGCCTGCACACCTTCTTTATTGATGCTTGATCTTTGAGTTTGTCTGCCTCCAATTCGACTAAGCCAGTCACACCCCAACAAGCTTGTTTCCCCGTGTATGATGATATAACAATGATATTGCAAAAATAAAGTCCTTGTTTTCCTAACAATTTTTAAAATTCACTTGCCAATATACTTGACTATAGCCAGCACTGATCCCAATGGTCACGACACAGCTGAAAGGCTTACATCAAACTTTATAAGGAGATATTAAGACAAATGACCAAAATCTTGGTCAGAATGACAAATGTTAAGGAGTGTCTTGCTGGCTGAGAGAGTTGAGATGGGGAGAGGTTTTCGAGACAGGGAAAGGTTTATAAAGATGATTCCAGAGTTTAAGCATCCAAATCTGGAATGCAGAAGTGGTCAGAATTGGAAAGTTGACAGATATCTCAGAGTGTTGTAGGTCTAGAGGAGTTACAGAGATAAGGATGTGTGAGGCTATGGGAAAACCTGAAGGCATGAATATAGATTTTAAAATTTAGTGGTTGCCTGTTAAGGAACTAAAGTTGGTCCATAAGCATAGATGTGGATGGGGCTTGATGCGAGTTAGTACACAGGCTGGAGAATTTTAGAGCATCTCAAGTTTGTGGAAGGTGAATGATATGAGGTCAGCTAAGAGAGTATTGAAGTAAGTATGTTTAGGGAAACACGGTTTTCAGCAACTTAAGCAAAAATAGGATAAGAGTCAGATAACGTTACAGAGGTAGAAATAAGTGGTCTTAGCGATGCTGAAGATATTTATTCAGAAGCTCATTTCAGGGCGAAATATAGCACCAAGTTTGCTTAATCTGTTTTACGGTCAGAGATAAAGGTGTAGCAAACAAACAGAGTTTGCCATTGGGAAAGCATTTGGATGAAAGACTTTTCTGCTCATCTATCTACTGGGTATTGGATAAGAAGGACAATTTAAAAGTTAAGAGATTATAAAATGGAAGGACTTTTTTTTAGCTGATCATGCAAAGCCTATTAGAAAAAAAAACTTTCATCATATTATTGAGAAGAATATAGTTCATCAAAGCAGTAGGCCGAAGGATTGGGAACAGGTTAAAATTCAGCAAAGAGGACCAAGGGATTAATGAAGAAGGGAAAAATAGCGTATGAAAGTAATCTATCGGGGAACATAAAAAATGATTGTAAAAGTTTCTAGAGGTATGTAAAGAGAAAAAAATTGACAAGAGTGAATGCAGGAGCCTTACAGTGAGAAATGGGAGAATTCATAATGGGGAATAAAGAAATGGCCAAGGAATTAAATTTGTACTTTGCTTCAGTCTTCACAAAGGAAGAAATGCATAATGTACCAGAAGTTCTGAGAAGAACAAGTTTTAGTGAGGAGCTGAAGGAAAATCAGCATTAATAGAGAAATGGTTTTGGGAAAATTGATGGTATCGAAGGTGGATAAATCTCCAGGTTCTGATAATCTTCATTCCAGAGTACGTCAGGAAGTATTTCTGGAAATAATAGATCCATTGATGGTTATTTTTCAAAATTCTTTGGACTCTGGACTGGTTCCTACAGATTGGAGGGTAGCTAATATAAGCCTTCTATTCAAAAAGGAAGATAGTACAAAACCAAGGAGCTATAGATCAATGAACCTAACGTAGGTGCTGGTGAAGTCCATTATCAAGATTTCATAACTCGGCATTTGGAAGGCAGTGGTATATTCAGATTAAATCAGCATGGATTTACAAAAGGGAGCTCATGCTTGAGTATTTATTGGATTAGGATTATATTCAGTGGAGTTTAGAAGAGTGAGAGGGGATCTCATAGAGACTTACAAAATTCTAACAGAATTAGACAGTGTAGAGTGTTCCCAATGGTGGGGGCGTCCAGAACTAGGGGTCATAGTTTGAGAATAAGAGGTAAACCTTTTAGAGCTGAGGTGAGGAGAAATTTCTTTACCCAGAGGGTAGTGAATATATGGAATTTACTACCACAGAAAGTAGTTAAAACCAAAAAGTTGCCCAACTTCGAGAAAACAATTAGATATAGTTCTTGGGAATGAAGGTATCAAGGGATATGTGGGGGAAAGAGGGATCAGGATATTGAATTAGATGATCAACTATGATCAAAATGAATGGCGGAGCAGACTCAAGGGGGCGAATGGCCTATGCTTGCTTCCAGTTTCTAGGTTTCTATGCATAATAAATCATGAAAAGGGGGAGGTCAATATTCTGCTGTTTTGTAACCCAAATAAACCTAGTTACCCACCAAAGCAGGGGAAAATAAGATGGAAATCTATTTCATAGTTTCAGCATCCTGTCTTTCCTTGACAGATTTTATAGGGTTATCCCCATGCATGATCATATTTGGAAACTTGCAGTGGTGTTGAAACACTTTTCACCCCATTTCCCTGGGTTTCCACCTAACAGAACCCCAGAAGTTCACTTTCCCCTGGATAGTGGGCCTTCAAGGTTAAGACGAGCCCCCAAACTACCAGTGCATTGAGATCCATTTGTGGAGAGAGCATTGACACAGCACACTCCCCACATGTTTTAATGCAGAGAGAACAGTTTTTAAAAAAGGACCAATATGTGTGGACCAAATGAAAATTGAGTCGTTTATATTAAAGAGTTGATGTTCTGAAATTTTGAAGTGATAATCTTCAGTGCACCATTGAAAAAATTCAATTCTATCCCTGATTGCTATCTATAACTTGAATTTCCTTCCCTCAAAAGATTAACTCTGAATATGTGCAATATCACTTTAGCATGGAGATTTGATCGACAAGAGGAAAGCTGTGTGAAAAGAGACCTGTGATTCCTTGAGTGTTGAATTGTTTTTTCGAAAGTGGATAATTTAAGTCAAAAAGCCTTTCCTTTTCAATAAGTAAGCACAATGAAAATTGGACTATTAATTCAAAATATTCCATGGTTTTGGACTTTTTTATCAGCTATTTGCTTCTGGGAAAGCACTGCCTGTGAAAGTAGAGTCAACTGTAAACTTTCACAGTGGAATTTGATATACGTACTTGAAATGGAATAAAAACAGTTTTATAGAGGATCTACAGGAGAGTGGTCAAATTTTCAAAGAGCTGGCTGCATGATTTCTTTCTGCACTCTCAAATTCTGTGATGTTATTGATGAAATAACTCCCCAGTGGCCAGTGTCCCTTCACCAGATTGCCTTTATTTGCAAACTCTATCCCCCTCATAGAGTGTTTCTGGTACACAGTCAGGATCCAGAGTACCAGAAGACCTGTCACTCCTATTTTTATATACAGGTGAGGCTCCCTGACTGGGCAGGTAATTAGAACCTCAAACAGGGAGTTCATATTCCAAGGCCAACCTCATGTCACTGGCTGAAGTTGTTACTATTGGGTTGAATGTCACCAGACACTACTATAAGTGAAGCTTACCCTTACAATCTGAAGCAAACTTTCGCCTGCCCTGTATCTGCATAAGTAATGTTTCCTACGGTGCCATAGTAACTACACTTAAGAAATACCTCACTGGTTTTAAAACATTTTGATATATCCTGATGCCATGAAAGATGCTGCATTTAAGCACGTCTTTTCTTATGTAATAATAAGACACAGAGAATGTGATAGAAAATATCTACTGTGAATGCTGGCTCTTTGAAAATCTTTATGTATCCCCCATGTGGTTCATATGAAAACCTTGACCAAGAAATTAGTTTATTTCAATAAGACCAGTGAATTATACTGATTGCAACAGTGAATAGTGCACTTCTTTGCCATTCTCTATACAAAATGATAATTAAGACTCCTTCCAAGCATAGGAAGAGGCATTAGAGAGAGATGCACTCATTGCAATTTCAATCTATCTTAGCTTCCTCGCACAAAACTTAAAACAGCTCTCTGATTGCTGACTGCAGAACTGATTCTCATGATTAAACTCCAGTTATTGGGCAAGCTTATCCAGAGTGTAAACCCCATGGAAGGTGCACAGATACAGAAGGAATAGATAACATTTTTTACAATTATTCCAGATCATTAAATATTAAAAGAACAACCAATTTTTGAAAATGGTGAAACATTATGTTTAAAAGTGATGATTCCAGTCATGTAAACCATTAATATCTGGAATATTCCCCTTTGTGCTTTTCCTCAAGAGTTCATATCTTGTCAACCCCTCTTGCATGCCAGGTTTTTACACTTTAAACTAATAGCTAATCTATTGCAAAGTATTCTGTTACATCCCTTTGTGGATCACCACCTTGAGGTGGTGGAGACATTTGTGCGCTCTTGAAAGATGTTGTCAGGAGTTTATTTCTCCTGTTATAGCCACCCATGGTGACAAGGTCACTTATGGGGATGGGACAACAGGGGGGAAGGAGATGGGAGGACCAAGGAGGGGAGAGGGCATGGGGGGGAGCGGGGAATGGGGGTGCGGATATGGGGGGGAATGAGGGACAGGAGGACAAGAGGTAGGGAGGTGGTGCCAGGAAAGTGTGATCCAAAATGTTCTCAGCCATAGGAAAGCTGAAGGAATGAGTCTCACCAGTTACGAAGGTGGAAGAAGGCTAAGACCACAAAGTGATCCCAGTCTGGTTTGACATGTCACTGAAATCTGACCACCAAGCTACCAAATTCTTTCAGGCAATGACAGTATTCCAAGATCCTCACATTAAATAAAGTTATCTGCCGGCTTCTACCAAGGACCATTTGCAAATTCCTGCGGCAATGGTGAATTGATGGTGGGGACAGAGTTATGAACTTACAGGTCCCAGTCAAGAATCTACACACAGGCAACAAATATTGAGATGCAACTTGTCCAGCCCATACAGACCCCAACTTCCCAGAATCAGTCACAGTGCCCCAGGAATCTAAATCCCCTCTCTTACAATTCCTTGGCCATGGTTCCCTACTGGCAGCTATCGCTCAATACCCTTTATTAGAATCCATGTAAGCAATCAGAAAGATGGTAAACAACAAAACCTACAGCCCCTATGGCTGGAGCCAGCTGCGATCTTCAAAGTTTTTGGTCATATCAAGACTCCATGCACTGATCCAACAAGTATGGAAGGAAAACGGGATGGTCTTCGCATCCAGACAATTCCAACAAAAAGGTTGAGAATAACAGGAGGAACAATTCATTGCATTCATTAACCTGACCAAAACATTTAACACAATTCTACATATGAGAGAATGCCTGTTCTTGGATGTTGCCAAAACAAAACTAAGTTATAAACACACACCTAGTCAGCCAAATATTCCCCCCCAACCTCCCATAAATGTTGAAGGAGTGACTCTGGAATATATTGAGTACTTCCCATACTTTGGCAGCTATCTCTCACAAAGACTACTATTGACATGGAGGTCTAACACCAGATGAACTGCACCAGCTCTACCTTCTATAAATGACAGCAGTGAATGCTTAACAACAAAGACCTCCGCAAGTCATCAAAAGTCCAAGTGTACAGAACAGTTGTTGTCACTACATTCCTGTACTGCAGGGAGAAATGTATTGTGTATCATTAACATGAGAGTGCTAGAGAAATTGCAGGTACTAACTCTTGCCCTCCCAGATGTGTCACAGTTACTGCAGCTCAGCCTCCAGTTCAATTACTTTGAATGGTATTTCTCCAGCTGCAGACAGTACAGATGTTTTTTCCCTTGGATCACACAGGTATTCACAAGCTCCCACATTTAGAAGCTCCCACACATCACCTTCTATGTCATCTTAATGGTGTTTAATTAGTTGTTTTATTGAATACATTTTAATAAATGAGCTGAATCTTCCCAAGAATAATAATCACAGCTAGATTTCCACTCTGCCCCTATTACTTACCCTGCAGCAGAGCTCCACATCTCTCACACTAATGTTTGAACCAGGCCTTTGCAGCATATCTGTTCCTGGAGTCCTTCCTTTGTATTGTAGGGTTGTCAAGGGAAGCCAAGCCATATTCCCTTTTTTAGTGCATAAAATGCTGTATACTAGTGAGTTTTAGTGTCCCAAAGCCTCTTTGACAAGCTAGGAGAAGTGTTCAGTGTGCAAGGTGAATGAGTAGGATGGCAGCTATGTGCATGTAGGGTGGATCACAAGGGTAGTCAAGTGATCATGGGAATAGTTGGGATGTGGTGGGTTGTCAGAGGGTTAGAGGTAGTAAGGACTGGGGTTGGCCGGTGTGGGGGGGGGTGGTTGTTGTTGGGGGTGGGGGGGGGGATTGTGGCAGGTAGTTGGGAGATCAGGGGCTATTCTGTGCTGTAGTCTGGGAGGGGCTGTTGTCAGGTAGTCAAGGAGCTAGTCAGATGTTGTTGGTTTAGTTGGGTTTGGGTGAGTTGCCAGATGGTCAGAGAACTTGTCAGGGTTGGGAGTTCGTTGGTGGGGGGGGGGGGAGCGAATTAGGACATCGGAGGGGTAGTCAGGGGCTGGAATGTAGACAGGTGCAAAAGGACAGTATTGGGAGGGTTAGTCTAGAGAACAGTTGGTGGTGAGTGAGTTGGTCAGAGGGTAATGGATGCATGGTGTATGGTAGCAGATACATGGGAACACCACAGCCTGTGAGCTTCCACCCAAGCCATTCACCATCTTGACTTGGAACTACATTGTAAGAAGTCTCACAACACCAGGTTAAAGTCCAACAGGTTTATTTGGTAGCAAATGCCACTAGCTTTCGGGGCTTTTCCCCTTTGTCAGGTGAGTCACCTGGGAGCTGAACTGTCCCAATATCGGTTGTGGCCTGAATGTGGACAGGCCACTTTCTTCCCTACAAACAGTTGTACGTTGGGTACCTGACCCAGTAAATAACACTGATGCAGCGTCCATCTTGCAGCTGTGCAGTTATTGTTTACAGACTGAAAAACATAAAGGCTGCCTACATATTTGATGACCACCTCTAAAGTCCTTGTCACATCAGCAGTTGGGCTATTTGACATGAGGATAAGATCATCTCAAACTTTTCTAGGGTTTGCAGGGGTACCCCTGCGTGCAGCCTTCTTATTCAAAATGCTGAATGAGCCAATGCAAGACAATTTCACATCCAAAGTTTTTAAAGAGCTAGCTAATTGGATTTAAAACTGGCTCGGTGATATAATGATGTGAAGATGCCAGCATTGGACTGGGGTAAACACAATAAGAAGACTCACAACATCAGGTTAAAGTCCAACAGGTTTATTTGGTAGTAAACGCCATAAGCTTTCGGGGTTTTCCCCTTCATCAGGTGAGTGGGAGTTCTGATCACAAACAGATAGTGCCTTTATATGTTTTGTTTGTGATCAGAACTCCCACTCACCTGACAAAGGGGCAAACCCCAAAGCTAGTGGTGTTTACTACCAAATAAACCTGTTGGACTTTAACCTGGTGTTGTGAGACTTCTTACTTTCAATGGTAGGAAGCAGAGGGTGATGGTTGGAGGTTGTTTATTGGATGGGAGGCCTGTGACTAGTGGTGTGTCTCAGGGTTTGGTGTTAGGACCCTTGTTATTTGTTATTTATGTAAATGATTTGGATGTGAATGTACAATGTACGGTTAGTAAGTTTGTGGATGATATTAAATCAGGAGGTATTGTTGATAGTGAAGAATTATATAAAAAAATGACAGGTGGACCTTGATCAGTCAGGGAAGTGGGCCAAGGATTGGCAAATGGATTTCAATACAGCTATGTGTGAGGTGTTGCATTTTGAAAAGTCAAACCAGGGTAGGACTAATAAAGTGAATGGTAGGCCGTGGGAAGCGTTGAGGAACAGAGGGACCTAGGAGTACAAGTACATAGTTCATTGAAAGTGGTGTCATAGGAAGATAGGATGGTGAAGAAGGCATTTAGCACACCGGCCTTCATCAGTCAGGGAATTGAGCATAAAAGTTGGGACATTATGTTACAATTGTAAAAACCGTTGGTGAGGCCAACTTGGCGTTTTCTGTACAGCTTTGTCACCCTGTCATAGGAAGGACATTGATAAACTGGAAAAAGCACAAAGAAGATTTATGAGGATGTTGCCCAGACGAGTGGGCCTGAGTTACAGGGAGAGGTTGGCCAGGCTGGGAATTTATTTCTTGGAATGTTGAAGAAGGAGGGGTGACCTCATTGAGGTGTATAAAATTGTGAGGGGCATCAACAGGATGAATGCACATAATCTTTTTCCCAGCGAAGGGGAATTGAAAACTTGAAGGCATAGGTTTAAGGTGAGAGGGGAAAGATTTAAAGGGACCTGAGGGGCAACTTCTTCACGCAGAGGGTAGTGTGTATATGGAATGAGCTGCTACAGAAAGTGTTTGAGGCAAGTAAAATAGCAACGTTGAAAAAAACATTTGTATAACTACATAGATGGAACAGGATTAGAGGGATATGGGCAAATGCGGGCAATTGGGACTAGCTGGGAGGGCACAATGGTCAGCATGGACCAGTTGGGCCAAAGGATCTGTTTCCGTGCTGCATTGCTCTGTGACTCTTTGACCCTAAATGAAGGATTCAAGATCGTCACAAGTAGGGTTTCATGATTTTGGGGAAGGGTAAAAGAAAATACAATGGGCGAGATTTTCCTGCTGCGCTCGCCCCAAAACGGGAAAATCCCTCTCGAGGTCAATGGACCTTTTCATGGTCCCGCTACAATTCCTATGGCAGGTGAGACGGTTTCATGGTCCCGCTACAATTCCTACGGCAGGTGAGACGGGAATATTCCCCCCAATATGTCTAAAAAGTATCCATTTTATATCCCCTTCATACAAATACCAGAAACTATGTCCTGCATAAAATAGACTAAAAGAAAAATATATTAAATTGTATTTATTATGCTATTTGTTCTATATTTTATATCTTATGCTACAGATTTTAACTATATCCAATATTTTTATCTCTATGAGAATGCCTTTATACACTGACACAGGGAAGATGAATTCTCTTTTCATTTAATATTTTATTTTCTCATCTCCCTGTGAGTGTACGTAAACCTTACTGATATTGTGTCATCTCACTCAGCAACATTGAAGAAAAAAAATTATTCTATCCCTGAGCGACATCTCTTTTATTTTTCACTGATGACATAAATGATAGGAATCATTAAGCTTAACATCTCACAATTTTCCAGTCTGACATTGTCATTTGCATTTGGAAAATGAGGTTCTGCCTTTCATGGCAATGTCACTTTGGTCCATCACAAGTTTTAGCCGAAACTATAAAAAGGCGGCTCAGGTAGTTCTTCACCTGTGACATCTCATTTACTTTTGCAGTGAGGTAACAGGTGTGCTCTTCCATATTCCAGATCCTGGTTGATTCTTCATTAGTCGTCTGTGAATAAAGCTTTCTAACAATAGTGCTATTACCTGTGATAGCTGCACTAAGGAAATGCTTTTGAAGTTCACATTACAAACTCAAATGTAGAGAAGAGGGGATTACAATGAAAGGAACTTGGTAGATTTGATTAGCTGATTCATTTGAGGAAAGATTAATCAGTTATTGATTGTCAAATCATCCATCGTGATGACTTAAAATAGTCTTGTGGTGGTAATTTTGATTTTTTTATAAGCAGAGAATGAGAAGCCTACTTGCCACAGTTAAGCATCACAATGTGCTGGAAACAACACTTTTAAGTCCTTTAAAGAGACAGGAGGTCATTGCGTGCAATGATGTGAACCGAATACATTGCTGAGAAAAATCAAATAATGATGATGGGATTAGTGGTATAGGTTAATGCCATCCTTTGTAGCACTGCTGCCACAAAAGGCTACCCTACTTTGTGCAGTTTCAAAGGGCGTGTGAAGCCTCCATGAACATTGTGCATGTCACATAGAACACAGAGGCTTCCTGACACATGGCTCCAGAGATTTGTTGAAGAGTGATTCACTGGGGGCTCATGGTGAGTGCGTATCAGGGTTTGAATCTTATGCTGCTTTACAAGCCTGGCTTCTCAAGTTGCCTGCTCTTCCCTGTTTCCTGTGCCAACAAATAAATAATAAAGATGAGAATCACATATAAAGTAAAAACAATTAAAGTCTTCATTTGAGGGAAAATATCCAAACCAGAAACCATTTCAAGAGTATTTCCAAATGAATCTGAGCCTCTAAAAAATAAAAATTACATTAAAAGACCAATCCAAAGATTCACAAAAATTTCACTGATCAGACACAAATACTGTGGTTACAATATGTCAAATGCTGGAAATTCTGGAGCAAGTGATTCACTTCCTGCTTCCCCAAAAACCTTTCTAAATCTACAAATCCGGAGTGTGATAGAATGTTCTCCATTTGCCTGGCTGAGTGCAGTTCCACCAACACTGAAGAAGCTCGGCACCATCCAGGAGAAAACATGATGCTTCATTGCATATTTGATGGGCCAAATGGCCTCCTTCTGCACTGCAGGGATTCTTTGATTCTATGATTCACCACCTTAAAGATTCATTCTCTGCACCACTGGCGCATGATGGTTGCAGCTTGCAACATTTACAAGATGCACTGCAGCAATATAGCACCTCAGAAGTCCACAATCTCTACCTCCTGGAAGGACAAAGGCTGCAGACACATGAAAATAACATAACCTCTAAGTTCTCCTCCAAGTCAAACACCATTGTAACTTGAAAACATACCACTGTTCCTTCATCACTGCTAGATTAGAATCATAAAACTCTCTGCCTAACAGTAATGTGGGTGTAGCTTCACAGAACAGACTGCAGCAATTCAATAAGATAGCTCACACTCTTACTCTAAGGTATTGAAAGATGAGCAATAAGTGCTGGTCTTTCCAAGCGTGTCCAGAAACTGTGAACAAACAACAAAAAAATAGTCAAATTAGAAGTTTCTGTCCACATCACAATAAATTGCAGAATTTGACCTCCTTATGTCAACCTCCTTAGCTACTGGCTTAAGTTGTATGATAGCTAAAATCCACAAATTGAATGCATGCTAAGTGTCAGAATAGGGGACTTATTGCCATATGTGTTCCTCAGGATTATCAAATTCTGTGGTGAAATCAGGCTGGTATAACATGTGAAATGGATTTTTAGAGTTAACCGCCTCTAATCCATGCAAAATATCTGCAATCAAATTATTTCTCCAAGAACACATCTGTCACAATTTGGGCTGAGCAGGATCCCAATCAACCTCAGTATAATTAGGGAGGGGGCAATGTTGTTAACTCTGCTGATCCATTTCCTCCATGCAGCACCAAGTTTACACCCAGGAGGATATTCTGTGTGCTATCTGAAGGCTGGTGTTTATGTGCATGCAAATCTATTTCTTCTGTTCTTTCATGGTTCAGTCAGAACTTTTAATGCTACTTCCACTCAGCTCTGCTCAAAGTAATCATTTACACTAGCGACATAGATTTCCCAATGGAAATGCTTCTTGGAAATGGAAAAGGTTAGACCGGAGTCAGGTTTAACAGGGATTTGTCGCCTCCTCATTCACACAACTCACACCAGTATTTAGAATGAAGAAAGTTGTTTTCAGAGTTTCCACACTGTTAGTGCCTCAGAAGGCTGAGGTTCCTTCCAAAGGATTTGGTAATTATATCAACTACTGACTAAACACCTGCACCCCATTCCCATCGGGCGAACAGTCAAGGGCATCACAACTATGAATTTCTTTCTGCCTGGATTTTTTCAGGCAGCAGAAAGTGATCTTCTGTCATGCAGCTGTTCATTATTACATTTAAGAAGATCATTGATGCTCTATTCAAGAGAATTGCATTATTCATAAACTTCCATTAACAGCAGACAAATAAAGGGAGAGAGTTATCCATTTCTACAGAATGGCCATGCTGTAACAGTATGACAACTCCTCAATTTTATTAATGTGAAAGGTTTTCATTTTATTCATGTGTTCAGTTACTTCAATTACATTAACCATGTCACTGTCAGGCACACAAGAAGCTGCCATTTATGCTTTCACAGAGTAACAATTCACCAAGTCCACTATCGTGACTCATAGCCACGTGCCAGATGTTAATTAGTTCTCAAGAATTTCTGCAGCACTCATGCATGATGGCTCCATCAAGGCTTCCATAGATAAGCATGATGACAGATACAATGCGGCCTATGACATTAAAGAAATGGGCAATCTGTGGGAATTCCAAAGTCCATTTTTAGATGCCTTGTAATAAAGCTCAGAAAGACTATCAAGAATCATTATAGTTTACTGCATTCTGCGCATATCACAAGTAAGAAAAGCTCGCTGTAACCAGAAGCCAAAGGCGATGGTGATGAAAAATGACAGAAGGTTCTTGCTGTCTGCATAATGAGGAGGATCTACAGGGATGAAAGTCCGCAGGACAGACAACAATCAGCCATAGAAAGAAGGACACTTTGATACGCAGAGATTTCAATTAAAGTCACACCCACATGAATAAAAACTGTTGGAGAGTTCTATATTTCACCCGTCAATCATTAAACAATCAAAAGCTAAAACTGCACAAAACAATTCAGTCAGAAGCCTGTGAGAAAATTGGGGACGATTCTCCCAAAAACATTCTGTGTCGAATTTGATTAAGAACCGGAGGAAATCTCTCTGTTTTCTTCAATGGGAGTTTCAAAATGAATCTCCCACAATCTGCACTGCTCTCATTGATATGAATCACTCGGACATTCAATGCGTGGGGCCTATTCCCACTGGAGAGGCCGGCAGCATAGCACTGAGCGGGCCATTTCACGTGCGCCAAACTGTCAGCATCAAGACTGGCACATGAGCAGTGGTCTCGTACTGCCAGCGTCCCCACAACCCCCACGTTGCTGTCCGTACAACTGTCCCCCCCACCGCCCCCCATTGTCCAATCGCTGGTCCCTGAACAGGGCCGGGCCAGCCTCAAACTCCTCCCCCCGGCCTGCTTCAATCATCGCCCCTCCTAGTGGGCTAGGAGACTTTGGTCCCAGGCCTGCCAATATTAAAATGCTCGTTTACATAATTTATTCAGCTCGTCTCCAATTTCTGATGCGTAGCAGATGGTGCCGGAAATCCAACTGCCGGGGACTCGATGAGGCTATGGTGCCCACGCGATGGCCTCCGATTGAATATCCCGGCCCACTGCATTGCTGGGAGAATCACCCCCATAATGTTTACTTCCCATGTGGTCCAAACTGTGAAAACAACCAGATTCTAAAAAGCATAAAGTGCTAAAATTCCTAATTACCTGATTTAAAACTACTTCTTAATATTGTTCTATTAGCCAACATTTTGTTTTGTGTTTTTAAGATATTATGACGATGACAAATGTCCTTTGGAAAAAGAAATCTGCCATCTTTACCTGGTGTGGCTGACATGTGACTCCAGACCTGCAGTGATTGACTCTTAAAACCTCTAAGTTCAAGGGCAATTAGGGATGGCCCAGCAATGTCCATGTCATATGAATAAATGGAGAAAAATGAGATGGCCACTCTGTGGGATGAGGTTTTTAGGTGAGTTCGTAGGATGAGCCCCATCACCCCAACACTGCACTACCCACTCCAACACCTGCCCCTTCACTCCCTGATAGTATAGAGGCCTATGGGCCCTCTTCTCCTGCAAGTAGAAGAATGTCCTTCACGTGACACCAGGCATCCCTGACTGGAGGTTCAGCTCTTCTGACTCCACCTCCTTGCTCCCGTTCTACACACCACCCCTCCTTTTCTGACCCCCCACCACAATCTCCTCTCCCCCAACCTGACCCCCCCATAACTATCCCACCCTCTCCCAGTTCAACACTGCTCTCTGTGTCCCAGTCTGACCCAACTACCTCTCCCATGACTCCACTCCTAGTCTAACTATCTCCAGGTTTCACACAGCCCACCTCCCCCATTCTGACCCCTCCGGCACCCAGTCAGATCCCCACCACCCCAAACCCAGCTGGTCCTCCCTCTTCCATTCCCCTCCCCGTCTCTCCTTATCCTTCTGGCCATTTCTCGGTCTCACCTCCTCCTGCACCCACCAGAGCTCTTTGCCCCTGCACCACCGCCCCCACCCCCCCCACGCAACCCCCCAACCACATCACTGCTTCCCCCAACCCCAACTCCCTGTCTGGTCCCCTTTCACCCTCTCAGGTTTTGTCTCCTCCCCAGTCTTTCCATGCCTCAATCTAACCCGAGGTCATTCTGCCATTCCAATTCTCCCCTACCCCATTGGGTCTTCCCCATTCTTATGGCTCTTGCCACCCCGCCTGCCCCCCCATCTACCCTGATGTCTGAACCACCACTTGCTGCTTGAGCTTACCTTCTTCCTTTAAATCGTCCCTGTAAACAATTACTTTGTGGCAACAAGTGAGCTAAAAAGGGATCATGTTTATCCTCTCTCTGCTCCGTTTCCACCACACTGATGTAGCTGGGGGTGCGCTTCACTACTCCTTTCTCACCCAGCCTGAGTGAGGAAGGTCAGGTGAGGCAGGGTTTTCCAATTTCAGCAAGGATAAGCCCATTCAATTTGGCAATCCATTGCAGATTGTCACTCCCAGGATATTATGGGCCAAAGTAGGCAAAAACCTGGGAGATGGAGTACAATGTTGGAAAATGTGAAGTTATGCATTTTGTGGGAAAAATGAAGGAGCTGAATATTATGCTAATGGAATAAGATTGCAGAAGACTGCAGCACAGAAGGATTTGGGGGTCATCGTGCATAAATCACAAAAAGTTAGCATGCAGGTTCAGCAGGTAATTGAGAAGGCATGTTAGCCTTTATTTCAAAAGGTGGAGAATATAAAAATAAGGAACACTTGCTGAAACTATACAACGCACAAATTAGACCACATCAGAGATACTGTGAACAATTTTGGTCCCATAATCTAAGGAGAGGTGTACTGGTATTGAAGGCAGTCCAGAAACAATTATCAAGGTTAATCCAGGGGATGGAGGGAATTTCTCATGAGGAACGGTTGAGTAGGTGGGACTTGAACTATTTGGAGTTCAAAAGAATGAAAGGCAACTTGATTGAGGCATATAGGAACCTCAGGGGGCTTGACAGGTTAGAGGTTGTTTCCCCTTTTGGGACAGTCTTGGACCAGAGGGCATAACTTCAGTGTACAGAATAATCCATTTAAAACAGAGATTAAAATGAATTTCTTCTCTCAGAGGATAATAAATCTGTGGATTTCTTTTACCACAGAGGGCTGTAGAGACTGGGTCATTAACTATGTTCAAGGCTGAGATAGGCAGATTTTTAATCAGTAAAGGAATCAAGGATAAGTGGATATGTGGATAAGGTGGGAAAGTAGAGTTGAGGATTATCACATCAGATCAACTCCATTGAATAGCAGAACAGACTCAATGGGCTGAATGGCCTACTAATGCTGCTATGTCTTATGGTCTATGGGTAAGTAAGATTTCTCTCTCTGTGTTGCATGTAATCATTGCTTGTTCAACTACAGGGACCTGATTATCTAATGCACAGACTGGTGTTGGTGGCCGGACCGTGTGAACACTGGGTGGCCTTGTATTTGTTGTTTTCACGTCAACATGGCATGGTGAGTTCCTGAGGGCATATACCATTGTAGGCCTGCTCCCTTGGAGTCACAATCACCTGTGATGATGATATGCCACTCTCAGGGTAATAGACAAGGCACAATGGAAGCCCATACCCTAATAGATGGGTAGCAATGGGGTAAGTGGAAGGGGATTAAAAGGAATTTCTTTTAAACCAAACTTCATCAAGGTCAATAGTGAACAGTAAAACCTACAGTTTCCTATGGGAGGCCTATGATCGCCAATTGTTCCAGTCTAACTAACCACTTGGTTAACAATTATAATACTTATTCATCTGACTGCTGACAGACATCTCTATCTAGCTTCCTCCCTCACAGCAAGAATGGTGTCCACGGCAACCCTCCATATTGAACCTGAGACATGATCCACCCACCTTATCATCAGGATCTACCTCTGCCTCTGATTTGTTTCCAGGGTCATCAGGCCTGGTCATTGAATTAAACTTTTCTCTTGATCAATGTGGTCCACCATGAGGCCCTAGTGTGCTGATGTCTCATCACATACCATCTATGACTTAGGATCCATTGTGCACCCTATCTTAGGAAAAGGAAGAACCCATCTAGACCTTTCAGTGACTGATCCCTCCACTCTTTGGAACAAAAATCAATCATTCTCAGATTTCAGATTTACAATGGCTCACACATCGATTGCCATTTGTGGAAGAGAATTCCAAACTTCAGCCACCTTTACTGTAGAAATTTTTCCTAATTTCAATCCTGAGAAGATTGGCTCTAATTTTTAGACACTACGCCAGAGCCTGAGAGACACTCTAACCAGCAAAATAGTTTTGTTCTAGTTAGCATTAATACTTTGAAAACATCAATTAATTAAACCTAATCTTCTATATTCATAGGAATACAATTACAGTTTGCATAATCTGATTTGCAACTGAACCATTGAAGTCCAAATACCATTCCGATAAGTCTATGCTCTCAGTTTAAGGGAAGGCAGTAACACAGTGGAATTATCAGTAGACTAGCAATCCACCGACCCAGGGGGGCTCTCGGTTTGAATCCTACCATGGTAAATGTTGAAGTTTGAATTTAATAAAAATCTGGATTTAAAAGTCTAGTAATGACCATGTGTTGATTGTTGTAAGAACCCATCTGGTTCACTAATATTCTTTAGGGAAGGACCTGTGCTGTTCTTACCTGGACTGCCTGCATATGACTCCACAACCATATGTGATTGACTCTCAAATGCCCTCTGAAATGGAGGGCAGATCAGGATAGGCAATAAATGCTGACCCAGCCAACGATGACCAAATCCCATGAGAATGAATTTTTAAAAATGCTGAACTTCTTCCAAGGCCATTAATCTCTTCCTAAAGTTTGGTACATAACATAAGAAATAAGAAATAGGAAATAGGAGCAGGAGTAGGCCAACTAGCCCTTCGAGCCTGCCCCGCCATTCAATAAGATCATGGCTGATCTGTCGTGGCTCAGTTCCACATTCCCGCCCTCTCCCCATAACCCTTAATCCCCTCTCTTATCAAAAACCCATCAACCCGCGTCTTAAAAATATTTAGCGAGGCAGCCTCCACCACTTCAACGGGCAGAGAATTCCAGAGATTCACCACCCTTTGAGTGAAGAAGTTCCTCCTCAACTCTGTTCTAAACCGCCCCCCCTTTATCTTGAGGCTGTGCCCCCTAGTCCTGCTATCCTTTCTGAGCGGGAAGAGTCTCGCCACCTCTATCCTATCCATCCCATTCATCATCTCATACATCTCAATGAGATCTCCCTTCATTCTTCTAAACTCTAACGAGTACAAGCCTAATTTATTCAGCCTCTCCTCATAGCTCAACCCCCTCAACTCCGGCATCAGCCTAGTAAACCTCCCCTGCACTCCCTCCAAGGCCAAAATATCCTTGCGTAAGTATGGCGCCCAAAACTGCACACAGTACTCTAGCTGCGGCCTCACCAATGCCCTATACAGCCGTAGCAAGACCTTCCTACTTTTATATTCAATCCCCCTCGCTATGAAGGCCAGCATCCCATTCGCCTTCCTGACCACCTGCTGCACCTGCAAGCTGGGTTTTTGCGACTCATGCACAAGGACCCCGAGGTCCCTCTGCACCGTCGCCTGCTGCAGTTTTTCTCCACGTAAGTAATAATCCTTCCTACCATTATTCCTACCAAAGTGGACCACCTCGCACTTGCCAACATCAAATTCCATTTGCCATTTCCTGGCCCATTCGCCCAGCCTATCTAGATCCTTCTGTAGACTCTCCACACCCTCCGCACAATCTGCCTTTCCACCAATTTTGGTGTCATCAGCAAATTTCAACACCCTACACTCGGTTCCCTCCTCCAGGTCATCTATATAAATGGTAAATAGCTGAGGCCCCAGCACCGACCCCTGGGGCACTCCACTCGTCACCATCCGCCAATCCGAATAGCGCCCATTGACCCCCACTCTCTGCCTCCTATTTGACAACCAGTCCTCTGTCCACGCTAACACCCTACCCCCAACTCCATGCCCCCTGCCCTTCTGCAATAACCTCTTGTGAGGTACCTTGTCAAACGCCTTCTGAAAATCAAGAAAGACCACATCCACCGGCTCTCCTCTATCCACCGCCCTAGACACATCCTCATAGAACTCCAGTAAATTTGTCAGACACGACTTCCCTTTAACGAAACCGTGCTGCGTCTGCTCTATCAAGCAGTTCCCCTCAAGATGCCTCGCTATTTCCTCCTTGATGACAGATTCTAACATTTTACCTACAACAGACGTTAAACTAACAGGCCTATAATTCCCCGCCTTTTGCCTGGCACCCTTCTTAAACAACGGCGTAACAGCAAAACATAGCCTAACCAGTTCTTATGCAGCTGAACTTCTATGCCCTCATATTCTAATCCTCCGGATACAAAGGCCAACATTTCATTAGCATTTCTGATTAGCTTTAGTGCCTGTTCCTGACACTTTAATGATCTATATATACATCAAAGTCCCTTTAGGCCCCCACTGTTGATAACATTTCACCATTTATAAAGCATTCTGTTTTATCCTCTCCTGACTTCTTATCTGCCTACCAACACAAACAGAGGAAGTGCTGCAAAATCTCAGCAGGTCTGATAACATCTGTAGAGAGAGAACAGAGTCAACGGCCACAATTCTCCCACTGCGACCTGTAACTTTTCTGTTGAGCAGTCTTGAACAGAGATTCACTCACACGCCAGGAACGCATGCGCATCTGCCAGAGCCGTCACTGGTCAGACCACACTAGAAAACAGCAGGAAGGCAGGTCAGTCATTTAAATCTGGTTTTAATCTGTTTCAAGTATACATATTAGTTAATTATCAGGACCTGCTCCCACCCCACCAGGAATACTTCATTCCGATGGGGTTCAGAGTAGCTCTCCACATTCGGGGAACTGGCACGAGACCTTGCTGGAGGGAAAGGGGGGACAATCATGGATTGGGCGGTGCAGGGATGGTGTTCCCTGGGCATAGACACCCTGGCAGTGCCATCTGGCACTGCCCAATGGGCAAAGTGCCCATGCCCAGGGAATATCTTAGCACTGTCCAGTGAGCATCAGGCATTGCCAAGGGTGTGGGGCCTATTCCAGGCGGAGCCTAAGTGTGATTGTTGAGGGTGGGTAGTCCCACTGCCACTCTGCAGACACAATCGGTTTGGGATGGAGGGAGGGCAGCGAATGGGGGAGCCTGCCTCCAGGTGGGTCTGACCCGGGGGGCGGTCAGCAGGATGGGGAGTCTGTCAGGGTAAGTGGGGGAGGGATCGCCACTGCTGGGGGTGGGGCCTGGACGTTAGGGTGTTCTGGGATGGGATGGGACAGGGGATCAGGGCTGGTCCAGGATTTCCTGTGGGGACCACGATCAGCAATCGAGCTGGCCAGCAAGTGGGAGGTTGACAGTTTGAGGCCACTGTGCATGCGCAGAGCTCCAGAACTGTCAAATTCCGATGCAAATAGGCCCACCCCCCAGATTTTTAATGAGCTGGGATCTCTGCAGTGCACAGAGTGCAGCAAATCAGGTGAGAAGCTGAACAAAGAAAACAGTCTGGATTTAGAACTGTTCTCCCACCAATTCAGCACTTTTGAGAAAATCGCAGCCAATTTTTCTAGCATTTTCTGTTTATGTTTCAGATTCTAGCATCTGCAGTAATTTGTTTTTATCATATTTACCTATGTAGGATTCTATATGTTACAGTTTTTCTCATTTGATCTGTCAGTATCTTTTTATAATTTCATATTTCCATCTGTCCTGCTTACAATGTGCCTATCTTTGTGTCATCCACAAATTTGGCTATATTGTTTGCTATCTCATTACCTAAGTCATTCATAAATATGGTGAGTGGTTGTGTTGCATTTAATTGTTCCATTTGCTTAAATGAGTCTGTTGATGTTCACTGTGCTTGACTAGTTTAGACTGGGTGTGGATTCGGAGCAAAGTAAACAAAATTGTGGAAAGAGCTAGAAGCCAGAGCTGAAACACTGATCACTGAAAAGTATTGGAAATAAAGTACTTATAGGTTGTCATGAAGCCATGCCTTATATTGGAAATGACTTTTACATATTTACTCAGTAAAAACCACCAATAATTTTAAAAAGTGTGAGGCAACATTCCATTGGCTTGACATTGTAGTTTCCAAAATGGCTGAATATTTATTTACGTGCCTGTACCTGACAAAATCCAAAGGCATTCGTGAAGTTGCCAGTCTGCAGGATCTCAGAAATAATCACCTGAGAAAAACATGATTGAAACACATCTCCTGAGACATTTACAAGACATCCAGATGTTGTCACATCAGTCAAAGGAGCTTGTTGAGAGAGGAATTCACCCAGTCAGAATCTATTCAAGTTACACTAGGAATCCACTAGCTGTAACCATTTGGGTCACTAGAGATCATGTGACATGCCAGCTAACCCTTTTTTTGTGTCTTAAGAAACTCTTGAGTAGCAGCATGGTGGCACAGTGTTTAGCACTGCTGCCTCACAACACAAGGGACTGAGTTCAATTCCAGCTATGTGTGACTGTGTGGAGCTTGCATGTTCTTCATTTACCTGCATGGATTTCCTCTGGGTGCTCTGATTTTCTCCCACAGTCCAAAGATTTACAGGTTTTGTGAATTGGCCATGTTAAATTGCTCCTTAGTGTCTAAAAATGTGTAGGTTAGGTGGATTAGCCATGATTGTTATAAGGCATTATAGGGATAGGGTGGGGGTGAGCCTGAGTAAGATGTTCTTTAGGAGAGTCAGTGCAGATTCAACAGGCTGAATGGCCTCCTACACTGTAAGGATTCTACAGTGCTTCCAGGCCACAGACAAAAGCAGAAAAGAAGTCAAAATGGCAAGACACCTGTGTGGATTTTCCTCTCTCTCTTTCCCCATCAAACATACAAGTTTAAACTCTATCTTTTGTTTGACTATTCAGACACGACAGGCAGAGATGAAAGGAAAAATCAACCTTGTAGTTTCTGTTTTTGGAGGAAAAGATAACTTGTTTTTGTAAAGGAGACCCGTTTGTGTCTTTTAAAGTCACAGCATGTAAACAGTTAAAGACACATGATTTAGTAAGAATTCCATTTTAAAAAAAATCTGTTGTGGTCAAACAAGGAGTGATAAAAGAGAGGATCCACTCTACCTCTATTCATTTGATCGTAACAACTCATAGAAACTTGTGTCACCTGTGCATAGATTCTACATATAAAATATACAACAAACTGGCAACAAGAAGTTTAATTTCACCCACTCTTGCCTGTGTCCTTTACTCACCAGGAGAACCATCTATGCAATGGGGTTCAAGATTTACTTGCTCGCTACAAGGATGGACAGTCTACATGTAGCAGCAACCTGCAAGAAGGCAATACTCATACATTCCCAGATCAGAAGGAAAGCATCTCGTAGAATATGCCTCTGCAACCAATACAGTGATAAGTGCTTGTGACAAATACTTAGGGCCAAAGAATAGTGTGATGATTGAAAAATATGCCTTCTGTCAGAAAGATTAGGGAAATGGTGAACCCATTGAACTATACATGGCAGTGTTGCAGCAACTGACTCCTACACTTAAATTTGGCACTTGAACTAATTTGTGAATGATTAATTGAAAATACTTCAATTCTAACCATTAGGGAACTCATTCTCATGGAAGATGCAATGATTTAGCCTCAGCAGTACAAATTAAATCTTTTGCGTCAGATACAAAGCAGTTTAAACAGAAATGTGCGTTCAAATTCAGGGCTATAGGCAGAGCTTACCCAAAGAGCTCAAGTGCAAGGGTTAAAGATAAAGAGACCTCAACAGTTTCAGCAACACATGCCGCATCATGGTCAGGTGCACTCACAAACATATTAAAAATGTGAGTGCGCTTATCAGTTCACAATGCTATTTTCAATTAGATAGAAAAAGTGTAACTTATTCTTTGGCTCCATTTGTCATAGGTGTGACACACTATTGCGAAAAAGTGAAATCTATACTTAAAGTAAAACACCCACACTTATCACAACATTATCCAAGAGGACACAATTATATACCAGCATCTCTTTGGAGAAGAATTTCACAGAAAAAGGATTGAATAACAGAAAGAAATCCCCCAAAATAAAATCTCAGAATTTAGCCAAATAAACCTAAACTTGACTTATTAATTCCTGTAAACCAGTGCTCTGGATATTAAAATGGCAATCATTATGGTAGGACTTTTAACTCATATTAGCTTGAAATACAGGCATGGCTCAATAATGAGACTCTCACACAGTGCAATCAGCATTCACATAGTTCACATACCTGAACCTGAAGCTGCAGACTTCAGGTTGCTGACTGAGTGCAGCTCACATTTGTAATGTAGCAGCTCTCCATTTCATCTCTCAAAGTGCATACGTTTACATTAAAAAGCCACAGCAGCCAATGAAAAGCTGCAACTGACCGAGTCTATTTCTTGAATTTCCTAGAATTAAGGAAGGGCTTGGAGTCTCCTGGAAGTAAAGTCTTGGGGACACAGTGAGAAAAAAAATCACTTGGGTGTTTTAAAAAATAACTGCATTTATTTTTTCTGAGTATTTTTACTCATGAGTTACAAAAAATAATTGTAGTTTTTTAAGTATACCAGAGAGGGAAAGCTGAGATATCCAATTTTTGTTTTAAGTTTAAACACTGCCTTCACTTTTGTTAAGTAATTGTGTGGCTGAGGAGCTAGATAATTATCCCAGACAATTATACAATAAGTTAAATGGAAGTTTAGGTCCAATGGGCTTAGTGGATGCTGGTCGTCTTTGTTGCTAACGGTCTGGTACAAAGTATTGAGGTGCATCATTACTCTCAGGATTTCATGCCCACATTTCAAGGGAATGAAAAACATCTCAAAGTTAATAATCTTAAATCCATTATACTCTCGAGATAAACAAATGTTGGTTCAAATCACTGGTCTCACAGTGGTTTTTACTACTTCTTATAATTGCCAGTAATAAAATCCATCAAGATTAATGAGGTGTACAGAAATGCCTGTCACGTTCCATGTATGAAAATAAGAACATCAGAACTCAACACAGGAGTAGGCCATCTGGCCTCTTGAGTCTGCTCCATCATTCAGTAAGATCATGGTTGATCTTTTCATGGACTCAGCTCCACTTACCTGTCTGCACCATAGCCCTTAATTCCTTTACTGTTCAAAAAATTGATCTATCTTTGCCTTAAAAACATTCAATGAGGTAGCCTTAACTGCTTCAGTGAGCAGGAATTCCAGATTCCCAACTCATTGGGTGAAGAAGTTCCTTCTCAACTCAGTTTTAAATCAAGTCCCTTCATTTTGAGGCCATGTCCTCTAGTTCAAGTTTCATCGGTCAGTGGAAACAAATTCCCTGCTTCTATCTTTTCTATTCCCTTCATAACTTTATGTTTCTATAAGATTTGCCCTCATTCTTCTGAATTCCAATGAGTATAGCCTTAGTCTACTCAGTCTCTCCTCATAAGCCAATATTCTTAACTCCAGAATGAACCCATGAATCTCCTCTGCACACTCCCAGTGCCAGTATATCCTTTCTCATGTAAGGAGATCTCAACTGTACACAGTACTCAAGGTGTGGCCTCACCAACACCTTATACAGTTGTAACATAAACTCATTATTTTTAAACTCCATCTCTCTAGAAATGAAGGACAAAATTCTATTTGCTTTCTTAATTATCTACTGCACCTGCAAACCAACTTATTGTGATTCATGCACCAAGACACCCAGGTCCCTCTGCACAGCGACATGCTGCAATTTTTTACCATTTAAATAGCAGTCCATTTTGCTGTTATTCCTACCAAACTGAATGATTTCACATTTAACAACATTGTACTCTATCTGCCAGACCCTTGCCCACTCACTTAGACTATCTACATCTCTCTTCAGACTTTCAGCATCCTCTGCAAACTTTGCTCTGCCACTCATCTTAGTGTCATCTGCAAGTTTTGATACACTACACTTGGTCCCTAACTCCAAATCATCTACATAAATCATAAATAATTGCAGTCCCAACACTGATCCTTGAGGCACACCACTAGTCATTGATTGCCAACCAGAAAAACACCCATTTGCCCTCACTCTTTGCTTTCTGTTAGTTAACCAATCCTCTATCCATGCTAATACATTACCCATAACTCTGTGCACCTTTATCTTATGCAGCAGCCTTTGGTGCGACACCTTGTCAAATCCTTCTGGAAATCCAGATTCACCACATTCACAGGTTCCCCATTGTCCATCATACCTGTAATGTTCTCAAAGAATTCCACCAAATTAATCAAACATGACCTGCCCTTCATTAACCCACGCTGCGTCTTTCCAATGGAACAATTTATATCCAGATGGATTGCTATTTCTTCCTTGATAATAGATTCAAGCATTTTCCCTACTACAGAAGTTGAGCTAATCAGCCTTTTGACTACATCCTTTCTTAAACAGTGGGCATCACATTTGCTGTTTTCCAATCTGCAGCTACCACTCCAGAGTCCATCGAATTTTGGTAAACTACCATGAGTGCATTTGCTATTTGCACTCTATCTCTTTTAGTACCCTGGGCTTCATTTCTTCCTGACCAGGAGACTTTAGCCCCATTAGCTTGCCCACCTCTTTTGTAATAATGATAGTTTCTTGATCCTCACCTGCCTTCTTGTAATTTTTTGCATGTTATTTGTGTCTTCCACTGTAAGACCAAAACAAAATATCTGTTCAATGCCTCAGCCATTTCCTCATTTCCAATTATTACAACTCCCTTCTCATCCTCTGAAGGACCAATGTTTACTTAAGCCACTCCTTTTTGTTTCGTGTATTTGTAGAAATTTTTGTTATCTGTTTTTATATTCTGAGCTAGTTTACTCTCATAATCCATCTAGCTTTTCTTTATAGCTTTTTTCATGGCTTTCTGATGACATTTAATGATTTCCCAATCCTCTAGCTTCCCACTAATCATTGCTACTTGGAAAATTTGATACCTTTATTTCCTTAGATATCCATGGCTGATTATCTTTTTTTTAAAACAGTCCTTCCTTATCACTGGCATATACTTTGGCTGAGCACAGTGAAAAATTGCTTTGAAAGTCCCCCACTGTTCCTCAATTGCCCCACCAGAAAGTTTTGCTTCCAGTTTACCTTAGCCAACTCCTCCCTCACCCATTGTAGTCTCCTTAGTTTATACACAAGACAGTGGTATTGGATTTTACCTTCTCACGGTCCATCTATATTTTAAATTCAACCATACTGTGATTGCTTTTTATTAGAGGATCCCTAACTGTAAGATCATTAATTATTCCTGTCTCATTACATACGTAGTCATGATATGGAGGTGCCAGCATTGAACTTGGGTAAACACAGTAAGAAGTCTCACAGTCAATTGGGAGTTCCACCTGACAAAGGAACAGTCAGTTCCAAAAGCTAGTGGTGTTTGCTACAAATAAACCTGTTGGACTTTAACCTGGTGTTGTGAGACTTCTTATTATGTTTACCCCAGTCAAACGCCGGCATCTCCACATCATGACTGCCATTGACACTGCAAACTGCCGGCTGCAAATGGTGAGGATCTCCAAGAAGATCACGCATATCGACACAGACAAAAAGAGAACTCCCACCCACCTGATGAAGGAAAAGCCAGTTCCGAAAGCTAGTGGAGTTTGCTACAAATAAACCTGTTGGACTTTAACCTGGTGTTGTGAGACTTCTTACTGTTGTTACACAGGACCAGTTCTAGGCTAGCTTGCTCCCTCGTAGTTCGATTACATACTGTTCAAGGAAATTATCGTGGATACATTCTATGAACTCCTCCTCAAGGCTGCCTTGACTGACCTGGTTTGACCAATTGACATTTAATTAAAATTCCCCATAATAATTGCTGTACCAGTTTTACATTCACCAGTTGTTTCTTTGTTTATTTCTCGCCCACCATAATATTATTTGGTGGCCTCTCGAATACACCTATCAGTGACTTTTTCTCCTTAACATTTCCGAGTGGATTCAATCCTTTTTCCCATAGAACCTATATCATCTCTCATTACCGCCCTGATATCATCCTTAAATATCAGAGTTTGAGATTCAGAGCTACTCCCCTACTTTCCTATCTCTCCTTCCGAATATTCTGATATCCTTGGATATTTAAGTCCCAGTCGTAACCACCCTGCAACCATGTCTCTGTAATGGTCATCAAATCATACTCATTTGTAATGATTTGTACCGTCAACTCACTTACCTTGTTTTGAATGCTATGAGCATTCAGATCAAGCACCTTTAAGCCAGTTTTGTCCCTTCTTTTTGAATTCTAACACATCTATTGATAACATCTCCTGAAATCTCCTTCCTTTTAACATTTTTTCATGATTTTTGATGTAGTTGGAACCTTCTCCCCACATTTTCTCCTTGCTCTCTACTTCTCAGACTCCTTACATACATTCCCATTCCCCTAGCATATTAGTTTAAGCCATCCCCAACAGTTCAACTATACACTCCCCCTAGGACATCAGTCCCAGTCCTGCCCAGGTGTAACCCGTCCAATTTGTGCAGGTCTCACTTCCCCCAGAACCGGTCCCAGTGCCCCAGGAATCTGAAATCCTCCCCCTGACAGTATATCTTCAGCCACGTGTTTATCCAATATATCCTCTCATTTCTACTCTGACCAGCACATAGCATTAGTAATAATCTTGAGATCACTACCTTTGAGATTCAATTTCTTAACTTACTCCCTAGCTCCCTGTATTCTGCTTTTAGAACTTCATCCTTTTTTTACTATGTCATTTGTCCCAGTGTGTATTACAACCACCAGCTATTTGCCCTCCCCCTTCAGAACGTTCTGCAGCCGCTCCGAGACATCCTTGACCCTCACACTAGGGAGGTAACATACCATCCTGGAGTCTTGTTTGTGGCCACAAAAACGCCTGTCTATTCCCCTTACAATTGAATCCCCTATAACTATTGCACTGGGACACTTTATATCCCTTCCCCTGCAGCAGAACCAACTGTAATGCAACAAGTTTGGCCACTGCTGCTTTCCCCAGAGAGGTCACTCCCCTCAACAGTATCCAAAGCAGTATATCTGTTTTGCAGGGGAATGGCCTCAGGATATTCCTGCACTATCAACCTAGATCTCTTGCTCTGTCTGGTCATCACCCATTCTCTTCCTGCCTGCAGAATCTGAGCTTGTAGTGTGACCACCTCTCTATACGTGCTGAGCACAATACTCTCTGACTCGCAGATGTTCCACAGTGTCTCCAGCCATCGCTCTAGCTCTGAAACTCGACCTTCCAGGAGCTATAACTGGAGACACTTCCTGCACACGCGCTGACCCAGGGAACTGGAACTGTCCCCAGCCTGCCACATGGAGCAAGAGGAGAAAACCACAGCTTGGAGCTCTCCTGTCATGTCTTACCCCTTTAAATTGAACTTTTGAAAGATATTTTGTTTCAGATTATGTCCAATTCTCTCGGGCCCTTCTTTCCTGTTCTTTCCTTCTTTCCTGTTACTACTGAATATAAACTTTACAAACTATAACCACAGAAATTACACAGAAACATGATTGTAGTGTACAATAATAACAACTGCAATGTCAAAGTAAAAAGAAAAGAAAAAAATTTACTTGCCTGTCACCAACCAATTACTTACCTGCTGGCTGTGATGGCATGGTTTGATTTCCTTCTAGTTCTCACCTGCTCTCAAGTCTCCCTCCCAAGTCTGCCTCTCCCAAAGATGAGTACCTCTTCCCCCTCAGCACCAAATTCCCGAAGCCCTCACCCTGGTTAAACCTCACTTCAGCTACAGTCTCTCTCTCCCACTGGCATGTGCAGGCTCACAAGATTAGATCCTGACAAATCTTTGCTAATTCCATGATTAGATGGAGCGGCTGAACCTAATGTTTCAAGATTAGTCTTTTCCTGATTCTTGACCACTACAATCAAATCAGAAAAAAACAGAAAATGGGATTGTCAGCCAGCTTGTCTTTTGCAAACAGTCAATCGACTTTACAAAAGTCAGTCGAGGTCAGAATGGTAAACAAATTTATGTAAACCTCAATGAGGTCTGCAAGGATTCATACATTGATCTCTCTGTGGCTCATTGAGTATGAACTCCACTAGTAACAGGCCGTGACCTGCCCAGCTGGAACTCATTATCTGAACCTTTTATAAGGCAGGCCCAGGACTGTAGTCATAGGCAAGGACTAGTATGTATATTGTTGGGACCACTGTAACCCCAGTTACGCATGAGCAACAGATAGTCCAACTCCCTCTAATAGTGGTGCAAGGACTGAGCCCAGGCTTTTCAGAAGGTGCTGGCTACAGAAAACCCACCTGGATTGGCAACAGATCTTTAAAGTGTGAATTGGCAATTTACACAAAGGCTTTGGGAAGTATCCCAAAGTGTTTCTAGAAGGCACTGGGAAGATTAGAGGTGATAGGGCCAAGATCTACATGGATGTAAAGGCTCAACCTAAATACTTCAAGGCGTGACCATGCCAAAGGAGAGGCCAAATTGGAACAGCTGGAGGAATTCTAGCTGGGGGTCACATATTTTCCATATTAGACATGAGCCCCACCTACCTCCAACTGGAGCTTGAGGTGTCATCCAAAAAGAACCATTACAGGGGACCTGTCCTCAATGGTGACCTCTGTCTTGGTCAGATTTGGCTAATGTTGTATTAAGACAAGAAACCCAGTAAAGGGACCATGATGGTCAGAGACTAGATAGAGACATCAAACCAGGAGATAAGTCCACGTGGGGAACTACGGTGATGCCTCTCCATGGATCCTGAAAATTGTTCTTGAGAAAACAGGTCCAGTGTTTTACAAGGTAAAAACCACAGAGAAGAACTCAAAAAAGCACTTAGATCATCTCTGTCACAGGGAAACCTCGGCAGAGACAACTGTTTCTATAGACATGCCATTGTCGGCATCCTTCACATGGGCTTGTGGATGGGAGCTCCACTTCTAAAATCTCAAGATCCAATTATTTGGATGATGAAGATTCTGGCTTAGACCTGGAGACAAAGGTAGTGTACACCAAGTGGGTGGTCACCACCGAGGACACATCCCCCTGTAGTGGTTCTTTGATGCTCTACATGGAGGAAGCATTCACCTACTCGTTACACACTCCCCCCCTCCCCCCACCCCAGACCAAATCCGACAAGCAATGGAGATGAAGTCATGGGCAAAGAGATGGAGAAGGTGTCATCATTATGGGAGTGAGGGATAATCCTTGGACTATGGCATGAGGTCTGTGGTAATCCCCACAAGGTCTTTGGGGAATCATGATTGATCTCCCTGCGGGACGTGTCGAGTATGAGTTCCCCTGGCAACAGCCTACCCAGCTGCAACTCATTACTTGAACCTTTTATATGGCAGGCTCAGGACTGGGCCTGCTAAGCGCAAGTCCTAGGCAGGGACTAGTGCCTGTGCACCACTGTAGTGCTTTTACTTTGCATTCTATAATGAACTAAGTTCCTTTCCAGTTAAACTTTCTGCGTCATTACAGAAGTAAAAATCAGAAAATCACACTGAGGTACAACAGCAATGGCAGAAGGAATGTGAGGCTATGGGAAGAATTTTACATTTATCCCAGGTGGGCTTTAAAGCAGGGAGAGTGTAAAATTGCATGGATAAAATTCCCCCGAGACTCCGCTCACGACTCAGACACAATTTCTCGGTTGGGTAAGCAGAGCTTAGGTGGAAAACATGCCCTTTCCCCCAGTTAAGAACCTGAATGCCACTTAAAGACCTTTTCCCACCTGCTTCAATTTTTAGGCTGTTAAGCACAGGCCAGAGCAGGGTGGGAAACAGATAAATAAACAATTCTCCACCTCGGGCAGAGGTGCTGGGTGTGGGAACACAATCTGAAGGCCCCTTCAGATTTGGGGTGCCCAACCATCTGGATGTGGGAAAGAAAGCTCTCCCTCCCTCCTGGCCTATCTCCTGATGCCATGATACTCCCTGCGGCATCTCCTACCCTCTCATCCCCGGGGCCTTAGAATGGGTCCTGAGACTTTGTCCCAAGCAGAGCACTGCAATACCTCCTCTGGCCATTGCAGTGCTGTAGCTGGATGGGTAGGAGTGCTGAAGGTCAATCAGATTGGCTGACTGCTCTCGTAGGAAGGGACCTCCTCTCAAGGACAGATGAAAGTCCCTCTGACTGTTATTCAGAGTTCATTCAAGCATTAAATGGCAGTGGGCTTCTCAGAGTTGGTGGGCCACGTCAGAGGCTGATTCTCAGGATGGCAAGTGCCAGCTGGTCACTGCCTTAAATTCTGCCCATAGAAACCCCTGGCATTGATTGATAGATGGAACAAAGCAGCAGTGCCCTCCATCTCTATACAGAACTTTCTCTTGGGGGTTCTGCAAAATCATATATGGATTTCAATACTGCAGTCCAGCCAAGGGAGTCCATATACCACAGCTCCCTGAGGCTACATTCATGCATGAGTATTATGAGAAATGACTTTTGTTCCATCTTCCTGAAATGACGGGGCAGATTTTCCTTGACTCTGCCCTACTCTTCAAATTCAAAGGCTTTTTTATGCAGAACATAGCAAAGAGCAGGGAAGGAGAAACAGCAACAAGAAATTCTCCACCTTTCAAGGATCTAAAAAGATGAAAGTTTTCTGGGTGTCCTATTGCACAAATGACCTTGTTATATTCTGCTCTGAGATATGACAATATGATGGAATTGCGCACAAATACTAAGATCTCTAATCATCACAATCCTCTGCTAGGATGAAGGCAGAAAACGAGAACAAATGGTGGGAGGGGCAAAGATATTAATTCAACCTTTACCACGTAGCCTTTGAATGTTTATCCCTGAAATTTAAGTGCTTGTTTCATTCCTAGGGAGGTTTCTGGACTTGTGGCAAAAGGGCAGGCACCCATCATGGCAAAGAAACAAATATTCTCTGGCTCAGAGAAAAGGAAAATCATCCTCATGATTTAATGGCACTTTGCAAAGGCTAAAAATATATTTGCGTGCATCAGTAAAATCGGTAAACCAGTCAGTGACTGAACCCAAGCCTCGTCCAAGTGGCTGACACCAATTGGACTCATGGAAGTGGCAAAAATAATAAAGAGAAATCTTGTTAGCTGACACAAATGGGGTTATCAATCTTCAATTAGTTGAGAGACATTGCTGAATTTTTTTTCTGCTTCTAAATAATGAACTGCATTAGCAGTGACATAAAAACGTGGATGAAATATTAAAAATGTTGATACACTTATCTTATTTCACGATCATCTTCCTTATGCAATGTTTCTATTTATTAGTCCTTTTAGGCAATTGTGTATATAATGTGTGTTCTTTCGATGTTAACCATGGGGGTTCTTCAATCTTACCGCGCTGTTAGTAGATCACACCAATGTTGAAGAATAACATGTAAGTTTAAAAATCTGTTTCATGCCCAGTGCCGAACAGTCTGCCAGCCCCTTTTCTAACGGCACAAACCATTTCACACTCATTCCTGCCCAGAAAGGCTGTGAGGCTGATTAGCATGAGATTGACTGCCTTTCAATCTCATTGGTGAAATCAGCATGTAACCCACCCCACTCCTGGAAGGCACGCATCTCTCTGCCAGGCATGAGTCACTACTGTCCCCTAGAAAGTGTGGTTACAAGGACGAGTGAGAAGGTTAGTACCGCTGAGCACCAACCTCCAGGGTGCAAGGGGGTGGGCGGGTCAGTTACTGCCATGGTGGGGTGTGGGGTGTGGGGGGTGGGGTGTGGGGTGGGGTGTGGGGTGGGGTGGGATGGGGTGGGGTGGGGCACCCATGGGTGCTTGGGCTTCGGGGGGTGGGCCGTGGGCTGGGCTGAGGATCTGCAGGTCAGGGATCACCGCTGGGTTGGGGGTCATGTGGCGAGCATCTTTCCTCCCTGCTGAAAAACTCCCGAGGGGCTCCAGAGGGTGAGATCTAATCCCACAAATGTTGCACCCTCCATGCCACCACCTGTCTGCTGGAAAGACTCTCTGGTTTACTGTAGACACTCCATCGCAGGCCCCACAAGCACCTGGCAGCTGTCACTCCAATCAAGAGAGCTTGGCAGAGTTAACACTGCTCTTCACACTGCATGAACTCTGCAGTGCCCTTTACAGTGTGCACCCCATTGCATGGCAGTCATGAAGGCACTTCTCTGTCTGAACTGCACCCCATGTCTGCAAGTCAGTTTGCACCATATGCCCTGCTGGGTAGACACAGGTTTATACTGGAAGGTTTCCTAAATGAGGACCTTCCCACAGTTACCTTTATATTCTAAGTGAGTACCAGGTGTGGCACAGTGGCATAGTGGTTAGCGCTGCTGCCTCAGAGCGCCGGGAACCTGTGTTCGATTCCTGGCTTGAGTCACTGTCTGTGTGGAGTCTGCACGTTCTCCTTGTGCCTGCATGAGTTTCTTCTGAGTGCTCCGGTTTCCTCCCACAGACTGAAGGTCGTGGTTGGGTGCATTGGCCATGATAAATTCTCTCTCAGTGTACCCAAACAGGCACCACTGGAGTGTGGGAACTAGGGGATTTTCACAGTACTTTCAGTGGAATTTAATGTAAGCTTATTTGCGGCACGAGCAAATTAGCTTAAACTTAGAGCACTGAGCCCAGTCTACCTTACGCTGCTGCCAATAGCTTTGGGTATCAGGGATCTGGATCCCTGGGGCTGACCATCTGAAGGAGCAGCTCTGCACCACACACCATAGAATCATAGAATCTCTACAGCACAGAGGGAGGTCATCCTGCCCATCGAGTCTGCACTGACGACAGTCCCACTGAGGCTTTATTCCCCAGCCCCATACATTTAGCCGGTAATCCCTCTGATACTAAGGGGCAATTTAGCATGGGCAATCAAACTAACTGGCACAGCTTTGGAAAGTGGGAGGAAAACAGATCATCTAGAGGAAATTCACACAGATGCAGGGAGAATGTATAAACTCCACACAGAACTGAGGCTGGAATTGAACCCGGGTCCCAGAGCTGTGGTGCAGCAGTGCCAACCACTATGCCACCATGCCCCCCCCCTTACAACTGCACTGGGGGTGCTGAAGGCATCATGTTGCATCATGTGAAGGGAGGGCACAGCTATGTGGGAGGCCATTGACGACCATGAGGGTCCATGCCCACTTAGATAGTGATGTGGTAATGGTTGGCAGCCAATCAAGGTAGCACATGCCACTGGGGATGGTTAGGGTTGTCATGGTCCAGACTGATGATTCATGGAAACACGGGGTGTTGGGAAAGGAAGAAAGGCCTGGAATGGACAACCTTACAGACCCAGGCTGGATGTCAGGGGGAAACCTGAGGAGGAGGGCAGAGGACATTGGGGAAGGACACGTCACCTATGTGGGAAAATGCAAGTTCTTCTATGATCTGCCAGACACCATGTGACACTGAAGGCTCCGCCAGAATGCTGAGACAGTGTGCCACCTGTCCTATGTCCTGGCACCTTGTAGGGAAGAAGGACACTTGCTCCCGATGGCAGTTAAGGTGATGATAGTCTTTAACATCTACACCACCAGGTCATTCTAGAGCTCGAGCAGGGACCTCTGTGACACATCAGTCATTGTCCCACAGGTGTATCTGGGAGGTGACAAATGTGCTGTATGCCCAGGCATGCCAGGACATCCATTTTGACCCAGGTCAGGCCCAACAAGATGACTGGCTGAAGACTTTGCTGCCATCATAAATTCAAGGGGCTAAAGATGCCAAACATGCCCCGTGGAATCAGGAAGTGCCCTTAATCAACAGGAAGGGGTTCCACTCCCTGAACATGCAGATGGGTTTCAACCACCTTGCCAATATCCTGGAGATCCTGGGGTTCATTGAACATCCCTGCAATCTTTGAGGACCACCTTAAGCTACTGGGCTGGCTCCTGGGGGAAAAGGGATACCCTCCGAAGTTATGACTGATGACATCAGTACGAAGGCCTGAGGCTGATGCGGAGGCCTGTTACAATGAGCCCCACGCTGTCACCTGGCTCATTGTGGAGTGGTGCATCAGCTTGCTGAAGATGCAGCTCTGCTGCCTACACCACAATGGTGGGACCCTGCAGTACAACTCCTTGAGGGTCCCCCCCCATCATAGTGGTTTGCTCTGCACTCCACAACCTGGTGCAGTAGTGGGCTGACATCATGGACAGGGCAGGGAGCGTGTGGAGGACGGGGCTGAGGAAGGCCTAAAGGATACTGTGCCAGCAGCGGCAGTAATGGCCCAGCAAGCCAGGAGGACCACAGAGTCCTTCATTACTACTAGGTTCACACATTAGGTGCCGTGGTGTTTAGCAGTTCCAACCCCCAACCCCCACCAATGCCCCCCCCTGCCCACTCTCCCATGTAGCCTTTCAACCATCCCCCTCCACAATCCTTGTCCAAACCCCCTAAAAGGTCACATTTCCCCTTGCCACCCCCAAGAATCTTAATGACATCACACTAAGTGACGGGCCTGGTTTGGCCGTGCCAACGAGTGACATTTCCAGTCAAGAGAGTGATGACTGTTTCCCATAGCACAGAGGAAGTTGAGTGGTGGACATGTTTGGGGTCCATGGGTTCGTGAGGCTTTGTGGGCAAGGTGCATAAGGAGCCAACTGTTCCCAAGTGGTGCGGTGGTTAGCACTGCTGCCTCACAGCACTAGGGACCCAGGTTCAATTCCAGCCTCGGGTCACTGTCTGTGTGGAGTTTGCATATTCTCCCTATGTCTGCATGGGCTTCCTCCAGGTGTTCTGATTTCCTCCCACAGTCCAAAGATGTTAGGTTGATTGGTCATGCTAAATTGTTCCTTGTGTCAGAGGCATTAGCAGGGTAAAAGTGTGAGGTTACAGAAATAGGGCCTGGGCTGGATTGTGGTCAGTACAGACCCGATGGGTCAATGGCCTCCTTCTGTACTGTGGGGATTCTATGATTCTTATTCCAAGGGGGCTCTGACGATGGGGCACAGAATTAGGGTGCTTAATGGAGGTCTCAGGAGGATCTGTGGGGACGATCTGTACCTAGCGAGTAGAAAAGGTCTGGAATGCACTACCTGGGGCAGCAGTGGGTCCCTTTAACCGAATATCCTTATAATGTACTCGGCTGAGTACTGGGAAAACCACGGCATCCAGGAATTTTGGCACAGGTGCTGGGAGGTGGGTTGCACATGACTTTAATGGCAGTTATCATCATTGCAGATTTGGTGAGCCCCAAGGACCTCTCCCAGATTATATGATGCTCCATGCCTCTATGGGTGCAGGTGGGAGCATGAAACTCCTTATGGGAGGCATGGCACAGAGAGAGTAGTCGCGGCTGTGGAGTACAATAATCTTTCATTATTACTATTTAGGGTGCATTCTATTCTTAACTGCAGTGCCTGTTTCATCTCAGGTGGCCTGCCACTATGCCTAAGTGACTCCCCAGGATGCACATCACGGGTAGGAGCGGTCAACTGTGTTCCACGCCCATGGCTTTTGATGTCCTTGCCCCTGGAGGACCAAGAGCTGGGGGACACCAGCCAAGTATTTTGGTGTCACGGATTCAGCCGTCCTACCCTGCTTAGCCCGCTGTCCGAGAGATGTACCAGTGTCTGGAAGGGTGGAGAAAATCGGAAATGTACCAGCGTCAGGGAGGGAAGGGATTTGGGAGGCTGGGGAAAATCGGAGACTCCCGCCTCCACCTGATGGGTATCAGCGGCTGTGCGGTCTTCACCAGAAATTGAACACAAAGCCTGTTTGCTAATTCCACCCAACAAGGTGTGTGTCTCTGTGTTGATGCGGTTGACGCTTTTGACACCTGCTTGGTAGTTTCCTGAGAGTTTTCCTTCATGGTGCTGGCAAGGGCAGGGTGGAAGTCTGAGAGGGATGTTGACGGGGCTTTGGGAGATGTGGTGGGGGAGAAACTGAGGGGGTGGGGGGGGGCCTATTCCTACCCCTCATCTAGTGTTGCTCCTGCAATAGAAGACACATTGGTAAGTGCTAGGGAAGGATGGGATGGATATCTGGGCAAACTGGCACTTACTTGAGAAACATCTAAATGGATGAAGGTTCTGTGCATTGTCACTTCTATGGAGCACTTCAACCTCACAGCCCTCTCAGGTGCCTGCCGTGAGCTCCATCACATGTTCATTAAAAGGAGTCAGGAAACGCAACTCGGGCATTCCACCACCTCTCTTCTTCCGCTCTTTGCCACAGATTGGGGGCTTGATGGCTGGTGGGTCCAGCAGACCTGATGGGAGGGTGAGGGAATGGATGGGGAGAATTCTGCCTTTTATCTTTCATTTGTCTATAGAATTATTTCACTAAATCTCTACTAATATTAGGTTAAGCAGTAAAGAAAATACTGAGAAATTTTGGAATAAATTGTTTGAATATAGAAAACAAAATAATTGGATTGGCAGGGACAGCATGTTCCACCTTTCCTCACAAGGCATGAACAGTTTATTGTATAACAGTACATTTGAAATAATTAATTTTCCCTTTTCTCAAGGATGGAAAGTGAAGTGAGCAACCGTGCAGGTTAACAGCAGGGAACATTAAAAAGCAGGCTCTGGTCGTCGCATAAACATTGACAAGCTGTTCACGATGGTTACATTCAAATAGCACTGCTACAATTCATTAGTCAATTAAATGTCCTACTGCAGAGTATTCACTGAAGCAAGGTACTCTTACGTGGGCGGAACCTCCGTCCTCCACCTACCGAACAGATAGATTCAAGCTGTATCAATGGCAGTGCTGATCTAATCAGTGCAATATTGAGATTAAACATACAATACTCCAATTAAGGAGAATTCCAGAGATAGGTGAAATAACCTGAATTCCTCCAGTTTTGCCGGTGTTTCATAGCAGCCGTAAATAATGTTACAGTCTCCATTAAAACTATTTGTTATTGTCACAAAGGTACCATTTTAAGCATCTTTGATATTCATTGACTATTGGTCAACATTTTTTGCACTGTGCAAAAGGTACATAGAATCATGAAATGTCTCAAGCACAGAAGGAGACCATTTGGCCCAGTTAGTCCATTTTGGGACTCTACAAGGATAATTTAGCCAGTCACATTCCCCAAATTTCCCCCACAGCTTTGTAAATTGTTTATTTTCAAGTGCTATCTAGCTCGCTTTTGAAAGCAACAATTGAATCAGCCTTTTGATATGATTTATTATTGTCACATGTATTGGTATACAGTAAAAAGTATTGTTTCTTGCGTGCTAGACAGACAGAACGTATCATTCATAGAGAAGGAAAGGACAGAGTGCATAGCTAGGGTGTAGAGAAAGATCAACTTTTAATGCAAAGCAGATCCATTCAACAGTCTGATGGCAGCAGAGAAGAAGCTGTTCTTAAGTCGGTTGGTACATGTCCTCAGACTTTTGTATCTTTTTCCCCACAGAAGAAGGTGGAAGAGAGTATTTCCGGGGTGCATGGGGTCCTTAATTATAGAGCAGGAGCCATTCAAAGCTGTGATACAACCAGAAACAATGCTTCCTATGGTGCATCTGTAAAAATTGATGAGAGTCGTAACAGACATGCTAAATTTCCTTCATCACATTAGAGATCCGAACTGCTCACTATGTGACAAACATTTTTCCCTATGTCGCCTTTGGTTCTTTGGCAAATCACGTTGTTTATCCTGATCAAGTCAAAACTTTCCCCCTTAAGAGTAAACATTCTATGTTCCTGAAAATCATGCTGCCTATATCAGTGCCTTGTGTGATATTTTACATTTAAGGGAATTTTACATCAATAGAAGCTGCATGTTCTGTCTCATTGACTTTTTCCGCAGAAAAGAGATGATACCGTAATCCCTTGCAAATAGCATTACCCTCTGACGTTGAAACATGTGCTTATTGCAGACCACCTCATGTGGTATATGTTTCTTGGGTGCTTAGGAGGATCCAGATGATGAAAGATTCATACTCTGGTAACCCTTCCTCCGAAAGGAAGAGCTGTGTCTGATCCAAATGTTGCCTTCAGGCATTATTACAGCATAAGCCTGTGGAAGCTTGCCTTGTGAATCAAGGTGAGAAAGACAAGTCTCCTTTCATATATCCACGTATGTGTGGAAGGGGATCAATAAATGCTTGGGGCAGTGATGGCTGTGGCCAAAATGCCTGAGGTGTTATTGCATTTGCAATTATCGACAGATCCCAAGCTCCTCGTCTTCAGCGGACTTCTGCTGCAGAGGAATTCTTGAAGGAATACACATCCTTATCTCTTTGTGTGGCCCACTCTTAAAGCCTGGATCCACCAAGAAAAGTTAAACAACGCATTGGCAGTTCAAAAAATAAATTGAAGGCTGAAAAAACAAAACCAAGTCATTCATGAAATAAAATGCATTCAATACACAGTGTACAACATAATAATGGTGCATAGAACATAGAACAGTACATCACAGTACAGGTCCTTTGGCCCTCGATGTTGTGCTGAGGTACGTTGGCCTAACTGTTAGAGTACAGCACTAGCAGTTTTTATCCTAGTGTGCATACTCTTGAAACTCTGGGAAGATGTGATTCCGCAGTTTAAATAATCTTCAAAGCTGCTGGATTGTTGAAAAATCCAAACTATTTCATTAATGTTCTTTTTGGAGAAGCTTTTCATCCCCAACCAGTTTGACCTACATGACTCAAGTCAGACAATACATGTTTGACTCTTCGGGCCTGATTTTACCATTTTTACTCTAAGTGCTGAATCTGGGCGCAATTCAGATCCGACTTGGAAATCTGCTTTCAGGCACCCCCATAAGCACTCAGCCTGAAAAAAGAATCACAAGTCTGAATCATTCTGGGGCAAGGTTTAGTGCACCCGGAATGATCGAAGCTCTGAACTGCGCATGCACAGTTAGGAAAAGAATTGAAAAAGCGCGCCCATGTCACATCGCTCCTGGGGCGCAGAAAGCAGAGAAAGTGGCCTGAAAGTGAAAAATGGGAGTGATGGCCCCCTACAGAATCACTCCCACCCCTACAACATAACTTTCCCCCTTATTCACCGACTTTCCCCCTCGCTACCCATACCAATCACTACCCCCGCCCCCTCCCCCCCACCGGTCGCCCACGGAGTGGCAACGGATTCCTCTGCCCCTCCTCACCAGAGATCCATCTGGTATCCCTTCCCACCACCAGTGAGCAATCGGGCCGCGCCTCCCCCCGCACCGCGCCCCCCCCACCACAGAGATACATCTTACCCGCCTCCTTTCTCCACGCTCCCCCCGCCCCCCCTACCCTCAAACCAGAGAATGATCTGGCCTCACTCCCCCTCCACCACATTCCCCAGAGAATGATCTGCCCCCACCCCCCCCCCCCCCCCCCGCCCCACCCCCCGCCCACCAACTCCCCACCCGCCACCGACCTGAGTTAGAGAGCCATTGGAAGTGCTGAACCAACCTCTGTAGAAGCTGGAGCACCCGAAACAAACTTTTGTTCAGCATGTCCATTTCGGCACAATTCTGGATTGGCAAACGCAGTGGTAAAGGGGGAAATGCTGATGAAGTTGGGCGGGCAGTTCATTAATTCAATTGAAATGCATACAAATACATCTAAATCGCCATTGCACCTGTTTCGGGAGTGAAGCGGATCACGGCCATTCCCGGGTCTCTGTGAGTGGAATCGGCTGCCGTCAGTGGTTGTAGAGGCGAACTCGCTGGGCTCTTTTAAGAGACTTCTGGATGAGTACATGGAATTTAATGGGAATGAGAGTTATAGATAGGCCTGGTAGGTATAGATATGGTAAAAAGTCTGACAACACCAGGCTTTAGCCCAACCTATTTATTTGATAATATACTCACTAGCTTTCGGGGTTACCCCCTTCGTCAGGTGAATGGAGAGCTCTGGCCTCAGACAGAGCATATAAAGCACAGACAGTTTAGAGATTACTGATTAAAATGCGAATCCTTACACCTAACCTGCTGTTCAAGACCTGAAGTGGCTGATAATGTGAGTGGAAGGAGCACTGATCACAGTTTAAAGAGATGTGTATTGTCTCCAGACAGTACAGTAAGTGAGGTTTTGCAAACCCAGGCAAGTCATGGGGGTTACAGATAGTGCGACATGAACCCAGGATCCCTGTTGAGACCATCCTCATGTGTGCGGAACTTGGCTATCAGTCTCTGCTCAGCGACTCTACGCTGTCGTGTGTCGTGAAGGCCGCCTTGGAGAATGCTTACCCGAAGGTCAGAGGCTGAATGCCCGTGACCACTGAAGTGTTCGCCAACAGGAAGGGAACAGTCTTGCCTGGTGATTGTCGAGCGATGTTCATTCATCCGTTGTCGTAGCGTCTGCATGGTCTCCCCAATGTACCATGCTTCGGGACATCCTTTCTTGCAACGTATCAGGTAGACAATGTTGGCCGAGTTGCAAGAGTATTTACCATGTACCTGGTGGATGGTATTCTCACGTGTGATGATGGTATCCATGTCGATGATCCGGCATGTCTTGCAGAGGTTGCTGTGACAGGGTTGTGTGGTATTGTGGTCCACACAACCTCAAACAGACCATTGTTCGCAGCAAACTACCCAGCCTTCAGGAGAACAGTGACCACAATACCACACAACCCTGTCACAGCAACCTCTGCAAGACATGCCGGATCATCGACATGGATACCATCATCACACGTGAGAATACCATCCACCAGGTACATGGTAAATACTCTTGCAACTCGGCCAACATTGTCTACCTGATACGTTGCAAGAAAGGATGTCCCGAAGCATGGTACATTGGGGAGACCATGCAGACGCTACGACAACGGATGAATGAACATCGCTCGACAGTCACCAGGCAAGACTGTTCCCTTCCTGTTGGCGAACACTTCAGTGGTCACGGGCATTCAGCCTCTGACCTTCGGGTAAGCATTCTCCAAGGCGGCCTTCACGACACACGACAGCGCAGAGTCGCTGAACAGAGACTGATAGCCAAGTTCCGCACACATGAGGACGGTCTCAACAGGGATCTTGGGTTCATGTCGCACTATCTGTAACCCCCATGACTTGCCTGGGTTTGCAAAACCTCACTTACTGTACTGTCTGGAGACAATACACATCTCTTTAAACTGTGATCAGTGCTCCTTCCACTCACATTATCAGCCACTTCAGGTCTTGAACAGCAGGTTAGGTGTAAGGATTCGCATTTTAATCAGTAATCTCTAAACTGTCTGTGCTTTATATGCTCTGTCTGAGGCCAGAACTCTCCATTCACCTGACGAAGGGGGTAACCCCGAAAGCTAGTGAGTATGTTATCAAATAAATAGGTTGGACTAAAACCTGGTGTTGTCAGACTTTTTACTGTGTTTACGCCAGTCCAACGCCGGCATACCCACATCAGGTATAGATATGATCAGCACAACTTGTGGGCTGAAGAGCCTGTTTGTGCTGTAGTGTTCTATGTTCTATGTCTCGGAAAATGGGCATCTGTGGGGACACAGGTGCGGATCACTTTAATGGCATCACTCCCGACTTTACCATGTTTTCACGCCCGTTCAATGGTAAAATCGGGCTCTTAATGCCGTCAACACAATGAGCCAAGAAATACAAGTGTCATTCAGCCACAAGAAGAAAAAAATAACTTTCAAGCAATCTACCTGAACAAGCCAGGTTCTGGAAGGCCCCTTATACCCAGTTTCTGTAAATGAACAGCACACGAGGTGAAACCTTGGCTGGAGTCGGGATATTCACTCGTAGACTTTTTTTAAGTTAAATGCAATATAAGGCCTCATTTTTCCTCTGACTAATTGCTTCTCAGAATATCAGGGCTATGAACTCAGATGAGCACGAATCAGAATTAGTGTAACAAGTCACCACTTGATTTCCAAAACTAATATTACTCATGGCTTTACATAAAAACCAAGAAGAAAGCCAATTCTGTAGTCATTTTAAAGTCTTTCTCCAGTTTTTATGATATGACAAATTAAATGTGATTTTATATATAATAAATATATAGAGTGAGGGTTTAGCCCTCCCAGTAAAAGTAAATTCAACACTGAAGTTCTCAAGTTCTGTGAGGCTCGATGACTTTACTCACGATTACCCTAATATTTCTTGTTGGAGATGATTTGTTGCTGTTCAGCTTGCATCTCAAATACTAACTTTTGATGACAATGTTTTTTTAAAATTCTGCATTGATCACTTTGCAAAGCCTTATCTTGCATAATCTCTGTTTGAACTATATTTGTGTTTCCTCCAGGAATACAAGTAACAAGTGTGATTCTGTCAGCAGTCATATTGTTAAGTAATATGACCATTTGAAAGATGGTGGCGACATTTTATGATTGCGATCATCAGCAGTTAGGAGTAAAGATCAGGTCAGACCTTGATTTTGTGTGATCATGTGAAACTGATGACAGAGTCAGCAGTCAGCATCTCTTCCAATTTTATTTTCCAGGAGCTGTGGCCACAAACTGCCACTGATTTTACTCTGCTGTAGGAAGTCAGGATCTATCTTCTTATTTGACCCCTGACACACATGTGTGACCTGGATTAATGTTTCACAGAGCTTGTCACTCCAGTCCAAACATTTCTGAGGAAACTTGTCTTGTATGGTAGTCTTACTGCAGACTGCTGCAGGCTGATTTACAGATGATTTCCAGGACTGGGATTGCTCCTGCTATCATGACACATGCAGTATGATGTATCCAAGGCCAGGGAAATCTGTAAAGTGAAGACCTGATTAAAGCAAGTGGCCGATGCCGCATTTGGTGTAGAAACGTGCTCAGTGAAAAGGGCACACATGCTGGGCAGGCTTTCCAACAGCAAGGCATCATAGCTGGAACCAGTGTTGGTCCCTGACTCCAAAGGCATACTTTTACATATCATTGGCTCATAACTGGGGAACCGCTAAGAGGCACCCATTTTGCAGAAAACCTGGAGGCCCGTATTTGTTGAAGAAGAAACTTTGAAAAAACCAGGGCTAACTGTCGCACTGATAGCTGTAATCGTGCAGTTATTCTGCTAGTTCTCTGTGCAATCACTGGGGTGATTTTCCAGCCCTGTTACGCCCGACACAAATCACGTTATCAATGGGAGCTCTCACCAGGGGGCCATGATAGAACTTGTGCTGATGCAACCCCAGAACCTGATGTTCCGGGGCCTTCCCAGCTGACACCAGGTGAAGGTGAGAATCTGTTTACCATAAATTTAAGTTAATTACATATTCAAAATCGGCTTATGTTCTTGGAATCTTCCAGCAACATCGTATGTTCCCACCCTTGGTATGATGTAGCGCCGGGAGGAATCACTACTGGCCTCCACAAATGGAGAGCAGACGTGATAACTATGCTGGAGGGTATCAAAGGTCATTGTAGCCCAAACATGGTCAGGAACAAGGCAAGAGAGTGCTCTGGCACTGTCCCCCGGTACCCTGGCTCCAACCTGGCAGTACCAGGGCACTGCCTAGCGATGGATCAGAAGGGATTGGGACCTGAATGGGACATGGTCTGAAGGGAGCAGCACCGATGCTGGCGATCTATTTTCAGAGGGGTACCATGTCACCGATCACTGGGGAGGGGGGGGGTGGTCCTGATGTCTTTGGAGGAAAAGGGGGTCTTTAAATTCAATTTGTGGCTGCCCAATCGTTGTGAAGCCGGGCCTGCTGGCACGTTTAACCCTTGCCCCTCACAGTGACAGAATAAAATGAGCCCTTCTTCATGGTGAGAGCTGGAGTGGCGTTTAAATATGGTGCCGGGGCCTTTGCACCTGAGAGCTGGGAGCGGGGTGGGGGGGGGCGGGGGGGGAAACAGGGAAAGGCGGGGGAGGGGGGAAAAGTTAGATTAGCTGCCTGTCTGCCACAAGAATCACTGGGGAACTTGCTTGTGTGTGATTGATGAGGTTCCAAGCACTGAATTTGATGCAGGATCCTGCCATTCTAACCTGTGGGAGAGGCACTGCAAAACCTGCCATTCATCGCACTTATTCTCAAAATGGGAGAAGTCCCATTTCTATTCAAATAATCATCAAATACCCTCTTGAATGCCTTGATTAAACCTGCCTCCATCACACTTCGAGGCAGTGCACTCCAGACCCAAAATATTGGCTGTGTGAAATAGTTTATTGCCATATCACATCTGTTCTTTTTGCAAATTGCTTTACATTTGTGCCCTCTCGTTCCTGACCCTTTCAGAACTGGAAGACATTTAAGACTTGCCTTGTGTCTTGCGGTGGCAGGCTTTGGCCGACTAGTGACTGGCATTGGGATTTTCTGGTCCTACCAGTTTCCCATTGAATGCACCTCTCGCTGCTGTGAAACCAGTAGCAGGGGTACACGGTCAGCAGGATCGACGATTTACTGGCATGAACAGCCACTTTCCTCCATCTACACCACCCAGCCCCCATATGATTTTGAAAATCTCTATAAAATCTCCTCTTAGCCTTCTTCACGAAAGGAAGACCAGTCTCAAGCTCTCTAATCGATGATTATAACTAAAATTTTTCATTCCTGGAACCATTTTTGTAAATCTCTTTTGCACTTTCTCCAATGCGTACACTTGCTTCCTATAGTGTGACATCCAGGATTGTACACAATATTCCAGCTGAGGTCTAATGAGTGCTTTGAATAAGTCTAAAATAACCTCCTTGCTTTTGTACTTTATGCCCCTATAAGTAAAGTCCAGAAACCTATATGCTTTATTACATGCTATCTCCACCTGTTCTGTCATCTTTAATGATTTACGCACATATGCACCAGGTCCCTTTGCTCCTGCACAATCTTTAGCAGTACACTCCTTATTTTATATTGTCTTTCCATACTTGTCCTACCAAAATGAATTACCTCACACTTTCCGTAATGAGCTTCATCTCCTAGATTCTTTCCTGGGATGTTCTGACAGGCCAATTCGGAGGGTGCTTCAGAGACAAAAACATTACTGTGAACCTGGAGTCATTTTCCTCCCTTAAATGAAATCAGTGAACCAGATGAGTTTTTACAATTGATGATAATTCCATGGTCACAATTACTGACACTAGCTTTCAATTTCAAATTTTATTAAGTAAAATTCCACAACTGCCATGGTGAGATTTGAATCCATCATTAGCCTGAGTCTCTGGATTGATAGCCCAATGGCATTACTACTACACTACCATCATCCCTTGCTACTTAACTTCTCTATGTCTATTTGAAGCCCTACATTGTCCCCCTCACAGTTTACAATGCTTCCAAGTTTTGAATCATCTGAAAACTTTGAAATTGTCCCTGCACACCAAGATCTAGATCATTAATACATATTAGGAAAAGCAAGGGTCCTGATACAAGGATCTCAGGAGAGCTCTACTACAAATCTTCCTCCATTAACCATTACTAGCTGTTTCTTTTCTCTCAGCCAATTCTGTATCCATGTTCCCACTGTCTCTTTTACTCCATGAGCTATAACCTTTCTCACAAGTCTGTTGTGTGGCACTGTATTGAATGCCTTTGGAAGCTCACGCACACCATATCAACCATATCAACAGCATTACCCTCATCAATGCTTTCTGTTATTTCCAGCTAGTTGAGCATGATTTCTCCTTCAGAAATTCATGCTGGCTGTTCCCAGTCAACCCACATTACTCCATGCTATTATTAATTCTATCCAAAATAATTGTTTCTAAAAGTTTCCCAACGACCAAAGTTAAACTGACTGGTTTGTAATTGTTGGGCTTATTCTTACAAATCTTTTGAACACGAGAGGAGTGTAATGTTTGAAATTCTCCAGTCCTCTGGCACCTCCCCTAAATTTAGGAAAGGCTGAAAGATTATGCCTAGCTATAGTTTTTCCTGCCAACCTTGGGTTTCAGTCATAAAAATCATAAGAGCTAGGAGCAGCAGTAGGCAATTCAGATTCCAAACCTGCTCCACTATTTAATATGATCATGGCTGATCTAATTTCGGTCTCAACTCTACTTTCCTAATATTCACCATAACTCTTCAAACCTTCCTAATTAGAAATCTGTCCACCTCTTCCTTAAATTTATTCAATGCCCCAGCATCCATCATGCGCTGGGGTAGTGAATTCCACAAGGCTCACAACCATTTGAGAGAAGCAACTTCTCCTCATTTCTGTTTTAAATTTGCCACCCTTTATCCTAAAATTATGACATCTTGTTCCAGATTGTCCTACATGGGGAAACATCTCTCCATATCTACTTTGACAATCCCCCCCTTAACAATTTGCTCACCTCAATTAGATCTCTTAATCTCCTGAACTCTTGGGAGTATAGGCCTAAACTGTCCAATCTCTCTTCATAAGACAAACCCATCAACTCTGGAATTAATCTCTGTTATCAATCTATCTGATAGATTGATAACAGATCCAGCCCAGATCTGTTATTTCCCTATCAAAGCTCTCCCCTAGTTAAATAATCTTACCTGGATTGCACATTGCCCATTTCTACCATCATCATATACCTCATGATACAATGATCACTCCCTTCTGAATATACCCTCACTGATACTCGGCCCACTTATTACCAAGAACCAGGTTCAGCAGTGTTTCCTTCCTTGTTGAACTGAACTTTACTACTATAGTAAATGCTCCTGAACAAAATCTCAGAATACTTGCTGCTTTCTGTCCTTTACAGGACCAATGCCCCAGATAACATTCAAGGGATTAAAGTTTCCCATTACTCTACAATTACCCTCTGTACTTTTCCTGCAGGTATGTTGCTCCCCAGCTGTCCCACCAGTTGGAGGTCTATAGACAATGTTGAACAATGTGCTTGCAACTTTGTGTTCCTTAGCTTTAGCAAAATTGATTTTGTCCTTGAACCCTCTGAGGCATTCCCTTTCTCCAGCACATCAATGGTCTCCTTGACTAGTACTGCTACCCTCTCCTTTCTTTCCTTTCCTGTCTTTTCTGAACAGCTTGCACCCACTGTTGAGCCTTGAATTAGAAGAACACGGATATCAAGGAGGTATGTGGGGTTGGAGAAGACTACAGAGGTAGGAAGGGGCGAGGCCAGAGATGAATTTGAAAATCAAGACTTTGTTTGACCAGGAGCTAATAAAGTTTAGTAAATACAGATGTGATTGGAAGACGGGACTTAGAAAGAGTTAAGACATGGGCAGCAGAGTTTGGGATAGCCTCAAGTTTACAGAGGATAGAATGTGGGAGAGCAGCCAGGAATATTACAAGCATTTTTTTAAAACTTGACAATTCATTTCCCAAGTTACTGAAAAGAATACATTTCTGTTGGCACCAATGAACTTTAACATTAACTTTACAAATAATGAAATCTCCATTGTTTAAGCAATCAGACTAAAACACAGATGGAATTGGCACAGAACCAATGCTTGAAGGTAGCAAATACAGCTGCATTAAAATGTTACTGCATCTAGTTGGGAGGAGGATTCAAGGCAGCTGCATTGATGGACAAATCATTTCATTAACCTTAAGTACTGACTTCAACAAATTCAGAAGATGAAAGAATTCCCAAGTTTTGCTGAAACAACATAACCTGATAATTAATTATTATGTGAAATCAAATGAACTTGAGATGCTTTACAAACTTTAACATAATCAGGGAATCCTGACTGCAATTTAAACTTTAAGGTTTATGCAGGCACTGAACCTTGAATTGTGGTGTAGAGTATTTTGTTTTAATATCAAAGAACCTTCTTTCATTTACATTGGAAGGAGTTTTACAGGGAAGTTATGTGTGATATCATTAAAAAGCAAACGAGCATTTATTAAAAATGATGATTTTTGTTGTGTAAAATGCATATTATAGAAATACAATTTTCAACACATTCAATATTAATTTAAAAAAACAGTTAATTTTAAATCATTATTCTACTGTGAAATCGGATGCATAATATTATACATATTATATATTTATATATTATATATATCCTAATGTATATATTGTATACATTATAGATATAATAAAATGAATATATATACATATAATGTATACATTATATACATTATATATATATTCTCTTCCCAACTCTTGTTATGTTGTTCTTGGGAGAAATTCTATCATTTTTTAAAAATTGCTTTCATTTTGTTTACATCTTTGGGATACCCCAGTGTGCTTTACAGCTAATTTTATTATTTTGCATTGTAATCATTTTTGAGCTATAGACAAACACAGTAGGCGATTCCCCACAGCATGTTCAGATCACAGTGACAGTATGAAAGATTAGTTAATGTGTTTGTGGTTGGCTAAGGATAGATGGTGGTCAGGATGCCAGGGCCATCTCCACAGGAATTCCACAAATGTTGATCAGCTCAGGGTAGACTGAGTTGTGTGTTAATAGATCATCCAGGTTGGGTCAACTTTAGTCCGCCCTGCCTGGGGACCATTAAAATTGATCGATTTAACATACCCCAAATTCCAACTAAAATCATGCTAGATTCTGTTTAACAACAGCAATAATAACAGTAATCTACATTCATATAGCACTTTCCATGTAATGAAACATTCCAAGTTGCCTCACTGAAGAAAAAGAAAACAAAGCATAAGACTGATCCCATATAAGGAGATATTGGGTTGGATTTAATGATGGGTTGAATTAATCATGGGAGAAGGTTGCATCACTTTCCCGGTGGTGACAAAATCTCCCTCCCATTAATGGGAGGGTGAAAATGGATTCCCAGCTGCCAGTGGAATGTAAATCAGGATCATTAATGGGCCAATTGACAGCCTTTATCCCTGATCCCACCATGATATAGTGCTGGCTTAGGGATTAATAGGGAGTGGCATGGTTTTCCTGTGCTCTTGGAAAGCCAGCAAGCAAACTCTGTTGGGTTTGTCTGCAACCTCCCAGGTCTTCCCTTCTAATGGGGCACTCTGCGCCTTGTAAAATTTTGATAATTATAGCAACCTTTAATGTCTGTATCATCTGTGGATTTTATTCCTTAACCAACTTTGAAATGGTTCAGAAATTCGGCATGAATGCTAAGACTGTCACCAATTTTTTACAGATGCATCACAGAAATCATTCTTTCTGGATCTATCACAGCTTGGTATGGCTCCTGCTCGGACCAAGACCGCAAGGAACTGCAGAGTTGTGAATGTAGCCCACTCTATCACACAAACCAGCTTTCCACCCATGGACTCTGTCTACACTCCCCAGTGCCTCAGAAATGCAGCCAGCTTAATCAAGGATCCCAAGCACCCCGGACGTACTCTCTTCCACCTTCTTCCCTTCGGGAAAAAGATACAAAAGCGGGAGATCACATACTGACCGATTCAAGAGCAGCTTCAACTCCAAAGATGTGGAGATTAGGTTGATAGGCCATGCTAAATTGACCCTTAGTGTCAGGGGGATCAGCAGGGTAATTACATGGGTTCTGGGGATAGGGCCTGGGTGGGATTGCTGTCAGTGCATGCTCAATGGGCTGAATGGCTTCCTTCTGCACAGTGGGGATTTTATTCCTGCTATCATCAGATTTTTGAATAGACTGACCATATATAGTAAGCTGATCTTTCTCTACACTATAGCTATAACTGTAATGTTATATTCTGCACCCTCTCCTTTCCTTCTCCCCTATGTACTCTATGAACGGTTTGTTCTGTCTGCATAACTCATAAAAAATACTGATCACTGTATTCGAATACATGTAACAATAATAAATCAAATCTTAAATAAATTGAATTGTTATTGACAAAACAATGTGACTTTATTTCTGAGTGACTAGCACTGCTGTCTTACAGCCCCAAGGATCTGGGTTCAATTCCAGCCTTCCGTTACTGTCTATGTGGAGTTTGCATGTTCTCCCTGTTTCTACCTGGATTCCCTCTGGGTGCTCTGCTTTCCTCCCACAGTCCGAAATGCAGGTTAGGTGGATTAGCAATGGTAAAATTCCCCTTAGTGTTGCAAGCAGTGTAGGTTGGTGAGATTAGCAGGCTTACAGGGACAGATGGGCAAGTGGGTCTGGGTAAAATCCTCTGACAGTGTCGGAGCAGAATCGATGGCCAAAAGGCTTCCTTCTGCACCATAGGGTTTCTATGATTCTATGAGTTTTGTACCTTAATAAAACGTATCATTTGTTTGCATTGGAATGTAAACTCTGAAGGGCTCAAGGAAGCAAGAGATAGGTCTATTTCTCAGTTTACGACCAATAAAGCAAGGGCTGCAGAGGTGAGGTGATGCGAGATAGACCTGTATCCTGAACCAATAGACGAGGTGAGTTTTAATTGTTTATAAGCAAGAGGAATAATGAAACTGAGGAATAAAAGTTGAGAAATTGTGGTCCTCATTGGCACAGTGGTACCATGACATCTCGTGTATAACTCTTGTGGATATAGCTCAACATCACTTCAAAGACTCGGAAAAGAAAACCATCACCTGTACGGATAACATGAAGAGCTCCTATTCTCTTGAGACGTAAGAAACTTCCATGTTATAGAGTCATAGAGTCATAGGGGTTTACTGCATGGAAACAGGCCTTCAGCCCAACTTGTCCATGCCACCCATTTTTTTTAAATCCCTAAGCTAATCCCAATTGCCCACATTTGGCACGTATCCCTCTATAGCCATTGTGTCCATGTAACTATCTAAATGCTTTTTAAAAGATAAAATTGTATCCGCCTCTACTACAACTTCTGGCAGCTTGTTCCAGACACTCACCACCCTCTGTGTAAAAAAATTTCCCTCTGGACACTTTTGTATCTTTCCCCTCTCATCTTAAACCTATGCCCTCTAGCTTTAGACTCCCCTACCTTTGGGAAAAGATATTGACTATCTACCTTGTCTATGCTCCTCATTATTTATAGACCTCTAAAAGGTCACCCCTCATCCTCCTATGCTCCAGAGAAAAAAGTCCCAGTCTATTCAGTCTCTCCTTATAACTCAATCCATCAAGTCCCGGAAGCATCCAAGTAAATCTTTTCTGCACTCTTTCCAGTTTAATAATATCCTTTCTATAATAGAGTGACCAGAATTGCACACAGTATTCTGAGTGTGGTCTTACCAATGTCTTGTACGACTTCAACAAGATGTCCCAACTCCTGTATTCAATGTTCTGACCGATGAAAGCAAGCATGCCAAATGCCTTTTTCACCACTCTGTCCACCTGTGACTCCACTTTCAAGGAGCTATGAACATGTACCCCTGGATCTCTCTGTTCTGTAACTCTCCCCAATGCCCTACCATAGCTGAGTAAGTCCTGCCTGGAACAATCGACCAAAATGCATCATCTCACATTTGTCTAAATTAAACTTCATCTGCCATTCATCAGCCCACTGGCCCAATTGATCAAGATCCCGTTGCAATTGGAGATAACTTTCTTGACTATCCACTATGCCACCAATCTTGGTGTCACCTGCAAATTTACTAACCACATCCTCTATATTCTCACCCAAATCATTAACATAAATGACAAATAACAGTGGGCCCAGCACTGATCCCTGAGGCACACCACTGGTCACAGGCATCCAGTTTGAAAAACAAATCTCTACAGCCACCCTCTGGCTTCTGTCAAGAAGCCAATTTTGTATCCATTTAGATACCTCACCCTGGATCCCAAGAGATTTAACTTTGTGCAACCACCTACCATGCAGTACCTTGTCAAAGGCCTTGCTAAAGTCCATGTTGACAACACCCTCATCTACCTTCTTGGTTACCCCTTCAAAAATCTCTATTAAATTTGTGAGACATGATTTTCCACTCACGAAGCCATGCTGACTGTCCCTAAGCAGTCTTTGCATCTCTAAATGCCTGTAGATCCTGTCTCTCAAAATACCTTCCAACAATTTATGCACCACAGATGTGAGTCTCACTGGCCTGTAGTTCCCAGGCTTTTCCCTGCAGCCCTTTTTAAACAAAGGCACAGCATTTGCCACACTCTAATCTTCAGGCATTTCACCCATGATTATTGATGATTCAAATATCTCGGCGAGGGGACCTGCAATTTCCATCCTAGCCTCCTACAACATCCTGGGATATACCTTATCAGGTCTTGCAGATTTATCTACCTTGATGTGCTTTAAGATTTCCAGCACCTTCTTCTCTGTAATACGTATGCTCCTCAAGCCATCCCTATTTATTTCCCCAAGTTCCCCAACATTCATGCTTTTCTCAATAGTAAATACTGTTGAGAAATATTCATTTAGGATCTCATCCATCTCTTGTGGATCTGGAAATACGTTACCTTGTTGATCCTTAAGAGGCCTTACGCTCTCCCTTGTTGCTCTTTTGTCTTCATTGCTTCATGTTAAGTGTTAGTAAAAGCTTGCTTAATGCATTCCACTTGATTCATAAATACTAGTTATTCATAGTTTGTAAGTCAAGCACAACTGAGAAAGCCACTGTTAGAAAGTACAAATTTGAACCTTGGAGTTTTTAACTTAAGAAAGTGATACCTCAATACCCTAAAACCTTGCAGATTAATTGAAGAACCTAAGTATGAAAGCCACCCCACTGCCATTGCCTTAGACCCTCCCCCCCTCGTCAATCTCTCCTCTCCTGCAACACCCACACCACAGCCCCTGGGGTGGGCTCCCAAGATGATCTAGGCCTCAAGCGGGTACAGTACCACCAGCAACTAGGTCCTTTCTATCAGAGCACTTTAGGGAGGTAATTTAACAGCTGGAATTTAAAACATTAACCAGCGTCAATCCCTACTGGGAAATGGAGTACTACTGTGATTTTGAAGGCTTCCACATGTCCACATGTCCAAAGTGACAAACACTCTAAAGATTTTAAAGGTCAGAGACAATAATGAATAACTTTGTCAGAATGGTGTCTGAAATCACCATCGTGAGAGTGAACATCACTTTTTACAAGGCAACAAGGGCAATTGCAGCTACCAGACCACCATCCTGGGGGAAGAGTCCTGAGGTCAACCCCTTTTCCCAGCCTGAGCTCACTCAAACTTCAGGCCCACTGGGGGGCTTCACAGCTCTGGGTAGGAATCTCATCAAGGCTGGTGCGGCAAGCCAGGACCATCGTGATGGGTTTACCGCCCAGCAGGAATCCCATTTTAGGCCTGAAGCCCTGGTCGAAGGTCCGTCAGGATTCCTGCCATGGACTAATGGGCCTGGTGAATCCCAGCCGTAGTCTATTGTACTCCTATTTCTTATAACACAAATGTAGTGAATCAAATATTGAATATTTAGGCAGATGTCCAAAAGCCTGGTCAAAAATGTGTATTTTTTGGACTGTCTTAAAGGAGGAAAGCAATAAAGGCAGGGAGAAAGATTTTGGAAGAGCATTGCAGAGCTGGGGCTTAGGCAAATGAAGACATGGCCCCAATAACGGAACAATTAAAATCAAGAATGCACAATTGGCTGGATTTATAAAAGAACACAGATATCTCAGAAGATTGTAGGGCTGGAAAAGAGGAGTGCTGTGGAGGGATTTTCAAACAAGAATGCGAATTTTAAAATTGAGATGTTGCTTGATTGGGAACCAATATAGGTCAGCAAGCACGGGGTTGGTAGGTAGTTGAGAGTTTGTAAATCCCCTGGACCTGATGATCTACATCTCGGAGTACGGAAAGAGATGGCTATAGAGATAATGGATGCATTGGTGAACATCTTTGAAAATTCTATAGATTCTGAAAAGGTTCCTGCACATTGGAAGGTAGCAAATACAACCCTACGATTTCAGAAAGGAGACAGACAGAAAACTCCTCACTAGGTGTTAATAGTGTGGTGCTCAGTAATAGTAATGTTAAGGGAGGTTTGATTAACTTTCTTTTGTTCAGCATGGTCTTTTGTTCATTTATGTGGAGTATTTGTGACCTGCCGCACATGCAGTCCACACCCCCCCCTCCACCCCCTGTCCCCACCCCCACCCCCCCAACACTTATCAAACTGTGCTTGATGTTATTTAGACTCTGACATGGGCTGCTTTGCTATTGCAGGAATTGTGAATGGAGTTGAACATTGTGGAATCCATCATGAACAATTTCATTCTTGGCATTAAGATGTAGGGAGATATTTGGGTTGAAGATGATTCCCTGAGGAACTCTATTGATGGTGGTTGAGAAGGGTGCCATCTGTCAGCCAAAGCCATTTTACTTTGAGTCAGATATGACTCTAGCCACTGGAGGCTTTCCCTCTGACCCCCATTAACTTCAATTTTTCCTTGGTAACATTGCTATCAAAGACATCTTCTGACTTGATAGTCAACTCATGCAGACATGTGGAGATCAAGGCTATGATGATATGAGGAACTGAATGACTCTAGAAGGACCCGAACTGACTTTTGGTGAGCAAGATATTTGTAAGTGTAAATTGATTGCAGATTTTCATTCCTCACTGCATCTATTTAATAATGACTGGGGAGGCTGACAGAACAGTCATTAAATAGTGAAATCTATATTATTTTGTTTTAAATAGTATGTGTATCGATAACCTACCACATTGTTGGATAAATGTCAATATCAGAGCTGTACTGGGAAGCTTGATGTGACTAGCTCTGATGCACAAGTCTGCAGTACTCAAGTGAGAATTTGTCAGGGTTCACAGATGTTGTCAAGTGCAGTCCACCATTTAATGTACATAGCGAGAACTGAATTGAATGAGCCCTGTTTATATTCTAGTTGGCAGCTGGGGAAAAAGGCTGAACAAGATCATCCTCTTGGCAGTTTTGACTGAAAATCCCTGCAAACAATGTTGACAATGGAAATGTTTATGGAGCCGTCTCCTCCTGCTACCTGTTTCTCAACTGAATCTGGTGGGATCGCAGCTCTAATTTCTTGATGATAGAATTAGCTATTATGTTCTGGAATTTCAAGATTATGCATGATTCAAAAAAAATCCTATTCACCAGCAGCAGTAGTACAGCTCCAAGTTGTGTCAGTTAGTTCTGGGATTTCCACAATACTATTACACTTGCCTGGAGTCGCTTTTCAAAATAGTGCATGAACACTATCCATTCTTTCTGTTCCACCACTCGCTTCAGAGTCCAGATTTCACTTGCTGCCAAGACTTTTATCTGTTCAGTACATTCAGCAGCTTTTCCTAGTTCCATGCAAACAAAACATTATTATGGCATGTTAGTTTAAAAAGCAAATCTGTATAATCCCAAGGATATTTTTGCAGATTTGCCGGAGAAGCTATCCATTTTGTGTACAAACTTAGTTTGTTGCTCAACATTAAAAGTAAAATGATTTAGAATAATTTTGGGGCAATTGAGCTTATACTGCTTTATTTCCCTCAAGACATTTATGGTCTTACACTGTACTATATTGTGACCTACTATTGCAATAGCCCTTAACTTTCTTGGAGAAATTTCAAATGATGTTTTATTGCTGAAAATAGAGATGTTGCTGAGACTTTTAAAGGATTTAACTGGTATTTAAGTAGGGATTTTGAGCTGTTAAATAAAAAAAAGTTTCTCTAAAAACAAAGCTCCTTTGCTATAAACTAACTTTGCGCACAAAATGGATAGCTTCTCCAGCAAACCTGTGAAAATATCCCTTGGGATTATTCAGAATTGCTTTTTGAACTAACATGCCATAATAATGTTTTGTTTGCATGGAACTAGAAAAAGCTGCTGAACAGATTAAACAATCTTGGCAGCAAGTGAAATCTGGACTCTGAGGCGAATGGTGGAACAGAAAGCATGGATAGTGTTCATGCCCGATTTTGAAAAGCGACTCGAGGCAAATGTTGTAATAGTATTGTGGAAATCCCAGAACTAACTGACTCAACTTGGAGCTGTATTACTGCTGCTGGTGAATAGGATTTTCTTTGAATCATGCATAATTTTGAAATTCCAAAACATAACCATCATCCTGGCTTTACATTGATGCTAATATTGATGCTTAATGAGATGACTGCTTCCAGACATTAGCTCCTGTTTGTTTATGAGTTCAGTTGTAATATAATCGTTGATTACTGAGCTGCCACTGATTACCATCTATCACACACAGACCAGCTCCAAAGTGTTTACCTGTAATATACACAGTTGTCCACATTTTTTGCAGCTGAAATGAAAGACATGGGCATGAGTTAGTGTGAAAGGAGAGCAAAGAAAGAAGTGACTGTTGAAAGCATCTGCACCTGATCATAGAGAGTGATGGAGGAACTGGAGAGAGGGGGAAAAAAACAAGTTTGGAAAAACTCTGCACAATGCCACTTCCAGCACTGTCAGCTGTCTCAAATCTGCTACTTCTTGTAATGGTCTAGTTTTCTTCTAGAGGGGAACATGTGTAGAGGTGGGCTTTGCCTCCTGTTGTCTCAGACTGTGGGCAAGCTTTACCAATAAGAAGGGCTATTGATGTGGTAGGATAGCATGTTAAAAGGTTACACCTCTTTTATTTTTGAAAATATGGTTTTGAATTTTTAGCTGACTGGAAATTTTGCTTTTTGAATTGAGACAGAGCAAAGTGGTTAAATATGCAAGGACATATTCCAAGGTGAAGGTGAGAAGCCAATAAATCAGCCTTAGGGGAGTGCGATGAGAGACATTTCCTTTAATCCATCGACCCATCAAAACTCATAACCATCTAAGGAAGAGTTAAAAATGTAATGCACTGGATAAAAATACAAATCACTGGATCTTATAACAGTGGCTAGCACAGGCAGACACACTCAAAATCTCTTTGAAATACATAATGGGAGAAATATTTCAAGGCAAGGCTGCTAGCCACTAGAGAGAGATTGCAAGCGACACAGGTAGTGTCTAGAAAGTCTGCAGCAGAGGAACCAAGGTGAGTGTTGCTCTCTGTCCCTCTGTCAAATTTGGAACAAACATGTCACTTAGTTCCAGAAGGAATCTCTACCAGAAATCTATCAGAGAACCAAGATCTTGTGATGATTATGAAATCTTCTCCATCTAACTACATCCAAGAAAACAGCTTACCTAAACTAGCTACAATGTTTAAATCTACACCTCAAGGACAATAAAAAGACAATTTCATATTTGTTAACATTCTGTTTTATTGGACTCTTAACTGCCCTTATTTCTGACACGTGTGTGTGTGTGTGTGTGTGTGTGTGTGTGTGTGTGTGTGTGTGTGTGTGTGTGTGTGTGTGTGTTTAGGCTATGTTTAAGCCTGAATGATTGTGTAATGGTTGAATGCACGATGTCTTGTTTATATTATTTTTTCTGGGTTTAGTTGTTAATAAATTTGCTCTTTCTCTGACTCAAGAAAACCTGGTTTGATTGGCTCCTTATTGCTCATAGCTTAAATAGTAAATACATGCTGATTTTAAAAAGACACATTCTCATGGAAAAGAAACTTCAAACATTTTTGGTGACCATTTGAGGAGATTGAATAGATGGCAACCAGTTCACCACTGTTCACTCAGCCATAACAAGCATTTCTATAGTGTTCAGCAGTGCAGTGTAGAGAAGGAAGATTTGAAGCAATTGTAAGAGCAGGCGTGCAGTGTGTTTGGTATTAGAAGCAAGAGATGTGGCATAGCAGGAGGTGGCTGCATATAAAGAACCAGGAGCAGAGCAGAGATTCAAAATAGACATTAAGAGATCAGAGGCTGAGTAAAATCAAGTTGGAGCAGAGTAGAGGTTCATAAGACATGACAGGAAATGGGAGACCACATATGAAAGGCAGGGAGTAGCATGGAGATCTATACAGTTCCTCAACAGATCAGTGACTAGATAATAAGAAGCAGGAGTCAAAACAGAAGAAAAGTCACATAAGAGTAACATATCAATCAACAAAGAGAATGGACAAATAGAAAGCAGATTGGTGAGCTTTAAGAACATAAGAAATAGGAGCAGGAGTAGGCCATCTAGCCCTTCGAGCCTGCCCCACCATTCAATAAGATCATGGCTGATCTGTCGTGGCTCAGTTCCACTTTCCCACCCTCTCCCCATAACCCTTAATCCCCTCTCTTATCAAGAACCCATCAACCCGCTCCTTAAAAATATTTAGCGAGGCAGCCTCCACCACTTCAACGGGCAGAGAATTCCAGAGATTCACCACCCTTTGAGTGAAGAAGTTCCTCCTCAACTCTGTTCTAAACCGCCTACCCTTTATCTTGAGGCTGTGCCCCCTAGTCCTACTGTCTTTTTTGAGCAGGAAGATTCTCTCCACCTCTATCGTATCCATCCCATTCATCATCTTATACGTCTCAATGAGATCTCCCTTCATTCTTCTAAACTCTAACGAGTACAAGCCTAGTTTATTCAGCCTCTCCTCATAGCTCAACCCCCTCAACTCTGGTATCAGCCTAGTAAACCTCCTCTGCACTCCCTCCAAGGCCAAAATATCCTTGCGCAGGTGCGGCGCCCAAAACTGCACACAGTACTCCAGCTGCGGCCTCACCAATGCCCTATACAGCTGCAGCAAGACCTCCCTACTTTTATATTCAATCCCCCTCGCTATGAAGGCCAGCATCCCATTCGCCTTCCTGACCACCTGCTGCACCTGCAAGCTGGGTTTTTGCGACTCATGCACAAGGACCCCGAGGTCCCTCTGCACCGTCGCCTGCTGCAGTTTTTCGCCACGTAAGTAATAGTCCTTCCTACCATTCTTCCTACCAAAGTGGACCACCTCACACTTGCCAACATTAAATTCCATTTGCCATTTCCTGGCCCATTCGCCCAGCCTATCTAGATCCTTCTGCAGACTCTCCACACCCTCCGCACAATTTGCCTTTCCCCCAATCTTGGTGTCATCAGCAAATTTTGACACCCTACACTCGGTTCCCTCCTCCAGATCATGTATATAAATGGTAAATAGCTGAGGCCCCAGCACCGACCCCTGGGGCACCCCACTAGTCACCAACCGCCAATCCGAATAGCACCCATTGACCCCCACTCTCTGCCTCCTATTTGACAACCAATCCTCTATCCACGCTAACACCCTACCCCCAACTCCATGTCCCCTGACCTTCTGCAATAACCTCTTGTGAGGAACCTTGTCAAACGCCTTCTGAAAATCCAGAAAGACCACATCCACCGGCTCTTCAACTGAATCAAAATGAATCGATTAGAAGGTAAGGTTTGCTCAATTCAGCGGTATACAAGATGAAAATGAAAACTGATTTGATAATTTATCATCTAATCAAAATTAGTACAAAATTAATAAATTGGATAAATGAATCAAATAGATTTAAAATTAAATAATCGGCAATATTGACAATAAATACATTTGTATTTTTCAGTGGATTATAATCTAAGGCCAGTTAAATAAAACTATCTTGTGAACCTCTCAATTTGATAGTGACTCTTTACTTGTTTAGGTGGTAAGTATAAAAAAACGTATAATAAATTGAAGTATAACAAGGCAGCTCAGATTCATGAAATGTGCATGCTGTTCATGAGGAAACTTTTTAGGCCATTTGTGCAGGAAGCATTTACAGCTGCAGCAAATCAGTGTGGTGTATTCACAAAATTGAGAGTTTTGTAGCAGGCATGTTTATAGATGCAGTCATCCCACAGTTTAAGAGCATTCAGGCAGATAGGAAGCGCTGATCATCAGGCAATCAAGGAGGGCCCTGTAGGATTACAATAAATACATTTGTATTTATACATCTTGTTCCATTACATTATTGAGTGTATTCCATAAGCCACCAGCTAGTGGGAAAGATGTAGCAGATCAATTTTCCAAGGAAGTTACAGAGAAGTGCAAGAATTATAGGTAATAAAAATGAAAAGTTTGTTTATTCTAATATATAAACTGACAAGGAATAGTGTAAAGAGCAGAGGGTCCAAGTTTCTAGAGTATGCTCAGGAAAATCTTCCACATCACTCTGTTGGGAGCCCAACAAGGAAGGAAGCATTGCTCGTGAATAAAATGGATCAAGTGCCAATAGGGGAACATCTAGGGAATAGTGATCATCACACCTGAAGTTTTGTGTTAGCAATAGATAAAGGATAAGGGACAATCCAAAGTAAAAATAATTAAGAGGGAAAACTTTGATGGAGTGAGACAAGATCTCGTTTAGAACAGTTGGAATCAAAGACTGGCAAACAAAGCTATAACTGAGCAAGGGGCTGCCTTTAAAGAGACAGGGACAGTTAAGGTACATTCCCATGTGAGAGAAAGGGCAAATTAATCCAGAGCTTCCTAATGAAAAATGATAGAGAATAAGATGGAGCAGAAAAAAACATTAAATATCAGGTGGATAACATACCTGAGAACCAGGCTCAATGTAGTAAGTTTAGAGGGAAAGTGAAAAAACAAATGGTGAAGAAAAGAAAGAGCAGATGAGAAGAGACTGGCAACTAACATAAAGGAGAATACAAATGTGTTCTATAGGCATCGAAATAGTAAAAAGGGTGGTAAATGGAAGAGTGAGGCTGATAATGAAACTAAAGGAGGATTCATGAGGTTGAGGAAAGTAATGTCTACTTTACATCTGTCTTAATCAAGGAAGAACTTACTGTCTAGATTATAGTGAAAGAGGAGACAGTTAATACACTGGCCAAAACCAGGGAACCATAGAAAAATTATGGCACAGAAAGAGGCCATTCAGCCTAATATGTTTCTGCTGGCTGAAGAAAACTAACTGCCCTTTCTAATCCCATCTTCCATCACCCAGTCCTTGCAGATTGCAGCACTTTAGGTGCAGATCCAGGTAATTTTATATGAGTTGAGAATTTCTGTCATAACCACAAATCCAGACATTAAATTCCAGACACGTATCACCCTCTGGGTGAAAATATCTTTTCTAACATTCCCACTAATCATTCTGCTAATCACCTTCAATCTGTGCCCCCTGGGAATTTACCCTTCTGTCTGGGAAAGCATATCTTTCCTTTCTACCTTGTAATTACATGCACCTCAATCAAATCATCCTCTATTCTCAGGAAAACCACTCTAACTTACCTAATTTTTTTTCCAATGCTGCAGATTTTCAGCCTGAACAATATTCTTGTAAATTGCTTCTGTACTCTCTCCAGAGCAATCATGTCCTTCCTGTGAGGTGGTGACCAGATGGATGGGTTAAAATTTAATAGAGAAAATAAATAGGTTGATTGTATGTAAAAGTTGATGGCACCAGGCGTGGAGGCAATGTATCCAATGTTACTGAGGAAAGTGAGGATGAAAACTGCTGAGGCACTGGCCACAGTTTTCCAATCCTCCCTGGATGCAGGGTTGTGTCAGAGGACTGGAGAACAGCATATGTTGCACTTCTGTTCCAAAGGACGAGAATAAGCTCAACAAGTACAGCTAATCTATTTTGCCTCATCGGTAAGGAAGCTTGCAAAAGGATGGGCCATCAACTATCCATTGGGTGCAGATTTTTGAGGGAAGACAATCTTTAGCCAATTCACTTGAGCTTTTTGATGTGACGTGGGAGGTAACAGAAAGGAATGATAGCAATGCAGTTAATGTGAGATCCATGAACTTCTGAAAGGTATTTGATTAAGTGCCACATGACAGACTTGTTAGCAAAGTTAGACCACATAGAATGAAAGGTAAAGTAGCAGCATAGATGCGAAATTGGCTGAGTGACAGAAAACAGAGAGTAATAGTGAATATTCATTTTGTTTCCCACTGGATGATAGTGGGGTTCCCAAAGGGAATATATTATGTAGATGACATCGGAAGTGATCTCATCAAAAAGGTTTGAAGTGTCGAATGAGCATGAAATCAGGAATCGTGCTCAATTTTTCTTGGCGAGCGAAAAATTCAAATGTTACGCCACTTGGAGAAAAAAACAGGCAAAGTAGGATTTGCCCCAGTACAGAGAACAGAGTCTATTCACACCAGGCAGCTGGCTGTTAGCTCCTAGAGAGCACCATCATGTTTACACGTGATCTCCAGTGCTCGGTGTAAAGTGTACGCAGTAATTGTAATGGGAATCTGACACTCCCCCCCAGTCATGCTCCCCGATCCCCCACCGAATGCAACACCCATTCAACCCCCGACTCACCACAAGCCATGCTCACCCCTCCCCTCAGCTGATAACAGCCCCTGTCCACCTCCCTCAGCTAATCATAGCTCCTGTTCATTGCCCTCCCGGCCAATTGTGGCCCCCGGTCAACACCCCCGCCCCACCCCACACCAGACAATTGCAGCTCCAGTTCACCCCCCCGGTTGATCACCGCCCTGGTGAGCCCCAGTTCCAGAGTGTCCAGCTCCTCACACACAGCCTCTCCTTAAGGTTCTGCCCTTCTCCTTACGCCCTCTCTCTTGACACTGTCCAGCGTGCGGTGGACACTACTAGGGTGCCAGGCTGGCAGTACCATAATGCCAAGCTGGCACTGCCAGATTCCCAGGCTGGTACTGCTCAAGGAAAATTGCCTCCTGAGTACCCATAGGGCCTCAATGGCCTTTGGTCCCACCAGTGAGGACCTTCATGGGCAAGGCTGTTAAGGCAAGTGACCCTGGCCTCAATAATAACATTGAAATGAATATTTAATTATTTAAATCAGTTTCATGCCCAGAATGGATGTGAGGCAATCCAGTGCCATTATCATCATGAAAGGTGAAAAACCAGGCACGAACCCAGTTTTACACTTCTCTTGTGAGCTTACCGGCTCATCACACTGATCGACCAGTATAATGAGCCAGTGAGTTCACTCCCTGGGACTTGTAGTGCAGCATGGATAATGTGAAACTTAGAGGTATTGTGACCTGTGGAGAGAATACTATTAAACTTCAAAAGGACCTTGAAACATCGAAAAAATGGGCAAGCAACTAACATTTGAAATGTAATGCATAGTATAAAATGATTCATTTTGACCTCATTTATGGTGATTGACAAAAAAAGCGATAGCAACATGAGAATAAATGTTTTTATTGGGATCTTGGGTGCACTGCCTGAGAATGTTCAGTTAAAGGCTTCAAAAGAAAATTTGATCATTACCTGGAGAGAAATAAAATCAGCTGGGCAACAGGGAAGAGGTTGGGGCAGGACTGCTGGGATGAAGTGAGTTGCTCTTACAGAGCTACCAAGCTTGCGCTTGCAGAGTGCAGGCACAGAGAATGTTGGCAAATGGCCTTTGTCTATGCTTTGACCATTCTATGATTCTAGTTGAAGTGTTGTACAGCAATAGTAGGAGAGTGAAGGGAAACAGGGTAGGATACTACAAACCACTGAGTGAAAGATACATCCCATCATTCTAGGCTAGATTTGTGAAGAGTATTGTCTAAACCATTGAGCTGCCAAGTACTAAATGACGGGTGTATACCCAATCCACCTTTTATTGTGTTCTACATCATGGTATCTTTGATATGGTTGGATTTGTTCAGGTTTCAATTAAGAAAGATAGTTTGGAAACAAAGGCAACTCAATACTGAATCCACATGACCACAGCTGAATCCTTACTTTTCACAAAGAAGGCATAAAAAGAGCAAGTCATTTTTTTCCCTTGATCGGCAGCTTTTAAAGGAAAGCATTTCTCAGTTGGACACGATTAAGAAACGATTGCAAAGCAGCCTTGCAGCACAACAGGTAGAAATTTTGTCTTGTTATCTTACCATCGAAAACACACAACACAAAAGGTTAATCATCTATTCAGTTTCTGAAACTCTGCAGGCAAGTGTCGCAGAAATAACGATAATGCTGTTCGAGGCACATTTGAAGCAAATGTCTTGCGTCTTCAATTGGCCATGTGGACTATTTCATGTTGAAACATTCAGAAACAATTCCGCTGATGGATTTATATTGTTTTTAATTAATGATTGCAAGATTGTGCGAACCACATACTGTTTTTCATTAGTTGTGCTATGAGCAATGATGGGAAGCACTTGCTTGCATTTGCCATAGTCACACGGGATCATGTGTACAACTTTGGTATGAGCCATTCTGGTACTGTGGCTAGGGCAAAGAATCCTACAGTACAGAAGGAGGCCATGCGGCCCATCGAGTCTGCGCCCACTAGAATCCCACCCAACCCAACCTCCTCGTAACCCCATGCATTTACCCTAGTTAGTCCTGAGTAGGGGGATTCAAATGGCATTGCAGGAAAGTAGGACACAGATTTATGAGGGGACACATTCAGTCATTTGAAGAGGAAAAGATAAGTGATTATGTGCCAAGACAGAGAAGCTAAGGATTTTTTTTGATGAGATGAACAGTGACGGCATTTCTAAACAGAGAGTGACAGAACCTGAGGACACAGAATGGGAAAAACAATATCAGTGAACACGGGGACCTGGAAGGAAGTTGGGAAGTCAACATTGCCTCCCTCTGCGAGGGCATGAAGGGACATTGGAGAGGGATTAGAGAAAGGTGCAACTTCAAAGCAAGAGCAGGAGGGAATTTTGCAGGTAGTCTGGTGAGCTAAGAGAAAAGAGGCAATCTGAAGCTGCAGTTAATCACAATCTTAGTGACAAAGATGTCCATGTTGTGTGGCACTACCACCATGCTAAATGGGATAGATCCACAACAGATCTAGCAGTGCAAAACTTGGCATCCATGAGGATTTGTGGGCCATCATCAGCAGCAGAATTGTACATAACTACAATCTGTAATCTCAAGGTTTGGCATATCCCTCATACTAAAATTACCACCAAGCCAGGGGATTAACCCTGGTTCAATGAAGAGTGCAGGACGGCAGTACCAGGAGTAGTAGCAGGCATATCTAAAGATGACTTGTCAACCAGTTTATCTGTAACCCAGATCTACTTCTGTGGCAAACAGCAAAAAAAGCAGCTGATAGGCAGTGCTAAGCCATCCCATGCTCAACAGGTCAGATCTAAACTCTGCAGTCCTGCAACATCCAGCCATGAAAGGTGGTGAACTATTAAACAGCTCACTGAAGAAAGAGATCCCACAAATATCCCCATCCTCAATAATGGAAGAGCCCACCACGCCTTTGCAAAAGGGAAGACTGAAGCATTTTCCGCCATCTTCAGCCACAAGCATCGAATGGATGATCCATCTAGGCTCCTCTGGAAGCCCCCAGCGCCAGAGATGCCAGTCTTAAACCAATTCCATTCACTCCACATGATATCAAGAAACAACTGAAGGCAATGAATACTGCAAAGACTATGGCTCTGATAATATTCCAACAATTGTACCAAAGTTTTGTGCTCTGGAATTAGCTGCACTCTTAGCTAAACTGTCTGAGTGCAGTTATAAAATTGGCATCTACCCAACTATGTGGAAAACTTCCCAGGCATATCCTGTCCAATGAAAAAGCAGGACAACCCCAATCTGACTAATATCACACCATCTACCCTCAATCATCAGTAAAGTGATAGAAGGGGTCATCAACAGTGCTATCAAGCAGCACTTACTCAGTATTCAGTTTAGGTTCCACCACAGCTATTCAGCTCCTGACCTCATTATAGCAAGAATCCAAACATGGACAAAAGAGCTGAACTCTGAGAGCAATTGTCATTGACATTGAGAAAGTATTTGACCACATGTGGCATCAAAGAACCCTAGCAATGAGAATTAAGGATTAGTGTCATACCCAACACACAGGAAGATGGCTCTAGTTGTTGGAGGTCAATGATTTCAGTCCCAGGTCATCACTGCAAGAGTTCCTCAGGGCACTGTCCTAGGCCCAACAATCTTCAGGCGCTTTGTCAATTACCTTGTCGCTCTCATGAGTTTAGAACTAGGACTGCTTGCTGATGATTGCACAATCTTCAGCACTATTCACAATTCCTCAGATGTGACAAATGGATACTGACTGCTTCAGTAAGAACTGGACAACATTCAAGCTTGGGTTGAAACGTGGCAAGTAGCTCGTGCCACACAAGTGCAAACAATGACCGTCTCCAACAAGAGAGAAGCCGGCATCTCCCTTTTGACATTTAATGACATTATCATCACTGAATCCTCCATTATGAGCATCCTGCAGCCATCATTGACCAGATGTTGAACTCAACCAGCATTATAAATGCTGTGGCTGCAAGAGCAAGTTAGAGGCTGGGAAATCTCCAGACAGTAACCCCCACTCCTGACTCTACAAAGCCTGTTCACCATCTATAACACACAAGTCATGAGTGTGACGGCATGCTCTCCACTTGCCTAGATGATTGCAATTTAAACAACACTCAAGAAATCTGACACCATCTATAACAAAGCAGCCAACTTGAGCTATGAGGAGAGATTGGGCAAATTGGGGCTGTTCTCCTTAGAAAGATGGAGAATGAGGGGAGATCTAATAGAAGTGTACAAGATTATGAAGGGCATAGATAGAACGAACAGTGGTAAGCTTTTTCCTAGGTCGTATACAAAAATTACGAGGGGCCACGGGCTTAGGGTGAGAGGGGCGAGGTATAATTCAGATGTTAGAGGGAGGCTTTTCACACAGAGGGTTGTGGGGGCCTGGAATGCACAGCCAAGTAGGGTTGGTGGAGGCAGGCACACTAGAATTGTTTAAGGCTTACTTAGGTAGGCACATGAGCGGACTAGAGATGGAGGGATACAAAAGATTGTTCTAAATAAGGATCAAGAGCCTTATGATGTTCCTGGGAATCAGTTGATTCCTATGGACCGTCCAACATATTTTATGGCTCACTAGTCTTACATTTGAGCTTCTGGGGATTCGGTGAATGTCTGTATAAGTTATGTATGTTTATTGATGTCATTTTTTTTAATCCACAGGTGATTTGGTCCACTTTGTTGTCCAACAAGGGGCATACACGCGGTGGGTCGTGCTAGAGCTGCTTTTGGATGTTGCTTTGAAAGTTGCCTAGTGCTTCACGTCGTTAGTGCACACTTAAACTGGACCATCTGATGAGCAACATGACAGCTCAGTGACTATCACTGTTTGCTGTGCTGATACATGGATTTGGGTCAGTGTCTGCGGGAGTTTGCGTGGGTTTTCTCCGGGTGCTCCAGTTTCCTCCCACACTCCAAAAACATGCTCTTAGGCTGATTGGTGTAACAAATTGTCCCTAAATTAGGCATCCCTCGATCTGGTTATAATTCCTCTATTGTGGAGTCCAATAGGCATAGACAAAGGTAGAGGAGGGAACTCACAATGTTAAAATGGCGGCGCGGGCTTGTTGGGCCGAAGGGCCTGTTTCCTGTGCTGTGTTGTTCTTTGTTCTTTGTTCAACATCTACTGCCTCCACAAATAATGAACAGTGGCAGCAGTGTTTACCGTCCACAACTTGCACTTCAGTATGTCACCAAGGCTCCTTTGACTTCACCTTCCAAACCTGTGGTCTCTACCATCTCGAGGGACAGGGGCAGCAGATGTATGGGAACCCTGCCACCTGCAAGTCCTCCTGCAAGCCACACATCATCCTGTCTTGGAAATATATCACAGTTGATTCACAGTTGCCAGGTCAAAATACTGGAACTCACTCCCTAACAGCACTGTGGGCATACCTACACCCCATGGACTGCAGCGATTCAAGATGGCAGCTCGTCAAAGAAAGCTAGGGGTGAGCAATAAAATTCTGGGTGGTCAACGATGCCCGTGTTCTGCGAAAATAATTTTAAAAATGAGCATCTCTCAATTGTTGTTGGAGGTGAGGGTGGAAGAAACACAGGGAGGGATTTAAGAAGATAGGTTGCAGTAGAGATTAGAAGCCAGAGATATCCTTGCACTTCAGAATGACCCTGGAACAATGAACAGTTTTGAGGGATGAAAATAGGACCGATAATGCTGTATGTGATCCATCCAGATTTGCAATGAATGGCTAAACCAGTTATCTGCCATATGGTCAGAGTGATTATGAGTAGTGACTTTAATTGGGACGAGGACATGAAGGTCGATATGAGATTGTGTTTGAGCATCTCCACAACTGGAGATACATTGCACTGAATGGAAGACTGTTGGAATTTTAAAAATACAGTTGTGTGTGAATTGCTGGAGAGTTTCTGTCCAGGCAGACACAGAAGGATACCAGAACAAGGATGTGAGTGGAGAATGATTCCAGGGAGGGATCAGAGATGACCTTATCTGTGATAGACATGATGGGAGTAGGGAGGTGACAGGAGTTGTCAAAGCCAAGGAAGTGACTGTGAATGTGGGTAAGAGGAGTTTATATAGGGGCAGAGGTTAATGGAGGATGAGGGAGAAGCAGCACTGAACTCAGGTAAGAGAGAAAGATGAATCAAAATGAAGATTCAGGTCACTGAGGATTGATAAGTCACTCAGTGCAGAACTTGAGGGAGGAAAACAGCGAAGGTATCTTGGTGAGTAAATATAAGTTCAATTTACCTTTTTGATCAGTAAAAGTAATTTTAACAAATGTTAATATGTGGATTTTTCATATGAGAGAAATATTGATGTTACATGCCTGCCACAACATGCTGGTGAACAGTAATGCTCAGACATTGGTAAAATCATGTTAAATGATTTAGAAAAATGCTCTTAACTTGCGTCCACAATTGTTTTCTTTCACCCTTCGGCATATCTTTACTTCATTTTGTGCATCATGACTTTTCATATGTAGCGATAGCGTCACTGGAAAGCATTATATTGGCAACTTATCATACACACAAATATTTCTGCAACATTTAAAAGATAATTCATGATCTGGATGTAGACATATAATTGCTCAGTTCTCCCTGTGAAGTAGATTGAAACATCATTTTCTGCTTTTGAGGGTCCCAGAATACAGCTTTTGTAGACGTATGTGGAATTTATTCGGACAAAATGAACTGCAATTTAGGCACAAAGATAGCTGAGCAAAATAAAAACTGACAGACTGGAAATAATATGCCACAAGGAGCTGCAATTTTCACAGCATTTAGATTTTAATTCATTTTTAACCACCGTTTGTAACATTTATGGTAATTTTGAAGTCTATTATAGCTTTCCTAGCCGTTCTCTTCTCACACCAGCCTTTAACGTGTGCAGATGCAATTCAAAATGTTAATTTCCACTGCAACTTCTTCCTTCTGCAGTCTGCTTCAATTATTTCCTGAGAAATGTCTTTGCCACTGTGCTTTAGCTTTGAGTCTAGCACAATGAACTTGAGATATCCTTAATGAAAAACTGATTTTTGGGCATACATTCCTGCATTTGATTAGTATTTCAAAGTGGAACACGGCATGACAAGTGAGAATGGAAATGCTTCCTTTGGCCTTGAATTTAAAACATTGAACTTTAAAAATTGTCTATGAATTACACGAAAAATCTTGCTAATGACTCGAGTGGAATGTTTCTTTCAGAACTCAAAGAAAGTAAAATTGTCAACATGCAGCCAGATGTCAAACGTAATGTTTATGTGACTGAAGCTTTGAATAATGCCCCTTATGCAATTTGAATAAAAATTCTGCAAAAAGATAGTGACTGCATTTTGTTTTCTGTCTGATATTATTACCCGCAAGAAATAAAAGGACAAGATGGCACGACAGAGAAGGCATTCAGAACAGACAAGTGAACTTCGAAAGATGGATTGTGTGAATTGTATTGGCCCAAGTATGAAAATAAAAACCGATGGCCAAGATTTTGTATTCACAAATTGCCATCTCTCACCTGCGCAAAATCTTTACCAATGACATTGGGTCACAAACCTGGCATTAACGTGCTGGCTTCTGAGAAAAGATACATGGACAGGAGCAGAAATTGACAGCCCACAAGCCAAATGACCTGAATACTGTACCACAGTGTTATTGTGATGGACAGGTACCTTATATTAAGTTGATCTTCCTCTACACCCCTAGTTGTGATTGTAACATTACCTCCTACATCCTCTCCTTTCCTTTTCCTCCTATGTAGTCTATGAATGGTATACTTTGTCTATATAGTGCACAAGAAACAACACTTTTTAATGCATCCCAATACTTGTGGCAATAATAAATCAAGTCAAACGGTAGGAGGAAGAGTGATATCCGCATCTTAGAAACTGAGATGAAAAACTGGGAAGGAAGGGGGAGTACATATTTTTGAGTGATTTATCGGGGCACTCCCCAAGGTGCTTAATGCCTTCCTGCCTGGTCTCTAAAACCTGACCCCTAACCCCCCTCACCACCCCATCCCCAGCCAAAGGTGCTACATTCCTCCTTGTCCAAAATTCCCAGGCTCACCAAGTCCAGGATCTATTGCTGTCCTCTTCCTGGGGATGACTTGCAGTCCTGGCAGTGCTCACTACTGAGTTCTGGCACTGCTGGATCAGTTAGTGCTGTCAGCCAATCAGATTGGTGGCTGCCTTCGAAGGCAGGGCTACCACCAGCTGAGGGGCAGAAGCCCCACTCTACTTGTTTTAGCTGCCCTCAGCAGGAAGGCCTTTTAAAAAATTCGGTCAGTTCGCGACCAACCTTCCTAACTGGGACACGAGCCTCTACCTACCCAACCCCACCCCACCCTAGTGCCCCCACCCCCATCCTCCCATGAAATTCAGTCCCATATGATTACCCTTGGCTGTTGTAAATGAACTGTTATCAATTCAAAAACTATTTTTTGCATCATTTTACCCTGTTCATGATGATTTTTGTTTGTGTTTCAAACTTCTCTTTTAAGTATACTCTTACTCACGGAGTAAAAATTTATCGTCTTTACATTTGCTTCTCAGGTATAAAATAGCCTCAGAAGAGCCAATTTCCCCAACACTGTTGGTGAATCCTTTAGTGGTCATGGGCATTCGGCCTCTGATCTACGGGTAAGTGTTCTCCAAGGTGGCCTTCTCGACACATGACAGCGCAAAGTCACTGAGCAGAGATTGATAGCCAAGTTCCACACACATGAGGACGGCCTCAACCAGGATCTTGGGTTCATGTCACACTATCTCTAATCCCCACGACTTGCCTGGGCTTGCAAAATCTCACTAACTGTCCTGCCTGGAGACAATACACATCTCTTTAACCTGTGCTTAACCCTCTCTCCACTCAAATTGTCTGTACCTTTAAGACTTGATTACCTGTAAAGACTCACATTCCAACCATTATTTTGTAAATTGAGTTTGTGTCTTTATATGCCCTGTTTGTGAACTGAAATCCCAGTCACCTGACAAAGGAGCAGTGCTCCGAAAGCTAGTGGCTTTTGCTACCAAATAAACCTCTTGGATCTTAACCTGGTGTTGTGAGACCTTTTACTGTGCTTACCCCAGTCCAACACTGGCATCTTTACATCATTACTTGTCCGGTGACATAACCATTATAAAACTGAACCTCTCTTTGGCCGAAGTTAGACCACATGTGGAGTGCTGCCTGCAGTTTTGTTTTCCTCATTTCAAAAAGGACACTCGGTTCTTGACAGAGGTACAGGAAAGGATGACATCACTGGCCCAAGAACTTAAAGGGATGATGTACGAGGAAAGATTGACCAGTCTTACTGAGAATTACACAAGGGGTAATTTTAACAAAAATCCTTAAAAATGAGAAAGTGGCTAAACAATTCTAGAAACCACCAAACACACCTATAAATGCAGGAACAGCCAGTAAAACTCAATTAGCAACTAACATAAAAGCAGTTGATAATCCCATTAGATAGCGCTCCTGGTTGTAAGGGAATGTGAAGAGGGGAAGGGGAGAAGGGGTGGGATGAAGGTGGTATAGGGGGTGGGATGAAGGTGGTATAGGAGGTGGGGTCAGGATGTTCTTCCTGGTGGTTATGGTGGACTGTGAGCTCCAAAGGTGCACAGTTGGCATCAAATTAGTGCTTTAATAAACTGATGTCACAATCAGAGTACCTTGCATTCCTACAGAAAATGCCCGCTACATGCACACCGATGACTTCAGCAATATGCATCAGTCACGGCCAGCGTGGGAAGTGTATCCATACTTTGTCAATCTCACTTTTGAGACAAAATGATCCCAATAGCCCTGAAAAACTGGCTGTGGGAGCACGGAATCTGTGGCCAATTCCTCTACATCTGCAATATCAAACCTGTCATGTTCTTAGCAACCTCTATCAGTTCATATCCCAACCTTTTTTCTGCTAAAGAAAAGAACCCTCGCCTGTTCAACCTTTCCAGGTGTGTACATTCTCTCAGTTCTGGTAGCCAGTGATTTTTGCAGATGTTCCAGCACTTCTACATTCTTCTTATGATATGGAGATTGGCACTGCAAACAGTACTTCAAGTGCAGCTTAACTAAGTTTTTATAAAACTTTAACATAGCTCCCCTACTTTGCAATGTTATTCCTTGAAAAATTGACCATTGTGTTAATTAATACCAACTTCTTTGACCAAGTTTTTGGTTATCTACCCAAGTGACTCAGTGTGATATTTTGTTTTATAATGCCCTTGCGAAGCATGTTTTATTACATTGAAACCATAACAATTATACTGAAGGTGCTATATAAATGCAAAGGTGCTGTTATTGTGATGGAACATGGAACCTCAATCAGCATCCTGAAGGAACAACACAGGGTTTTACCACCAAATGGAATTCTGGATTCTCAATGTATCAGGAAAATATTGTACATAGTAAAGTAATGATATCACCTGCTTGAAACTGTTGCTATTTCTCAGCTCAGAATGTTTAAGAATCATTTTCTTCAATACATTATTAATATTGCTTGTAAACCAATCCACAAAAACACTTCTGGTCAATAGTTTTGTTTCAAAAATTCTTAATCCGTAAAGAAAAAGGATTGCTTTATAGTTGCATTGGAACTATCCAAATTAAAATTCTATTTCCAAATTTTATATTAGTCATTAACAGCACTTATGAAATCTTTTAGTTGCTATGGGAATAGGAGTTCACATTATCTGCATACCTCAATATCCTGGGTTGTTTACAGATTCAGCACGCAGTAGGCAGAATCTTGTAGAGGCGACAGGGAACTTGCCTGCCGGATGGAGAGGCAGTGCAAAACCCAAATAAGCTTCTTTGGGGAAGGCCAACTGAACCATAAATGAAACAGCAAGACCAGAGTGGCACAGTGGTTCGCACTGCTGCCTCACAGCACCAGGGACCCAGGTTCAATTCCTGGCTTGAATCACTGTGTGGAGTTTGCACATTCTCCTCATGTCCTTGTGCGTTTCCTTCGGGTGCTCTGGTTTCCTCCCATAGTCCAAAGGTATGCAGGTTAGATGGATTGGCCATGCTAAATCAAGGCTAAATCGTGATTAGCCCTTAGTGTCTCCATGTGCTTCAGTTAGTTGGATAAGCAGAGCCTAAATGCACTCTCGAGGCTGGCAGCAGAATGCTCAGTACTTGGGCATGTATACTGGGAAATCAGTTGACATTACCCACATCACCAGCCTCCCGATTGCCCTACCACACCCAGACATCGCTGCCTCCCGATCGCCAGCCCTGATCTCCAATGGCCGGCCCCACCTTGAGTCCCCACCTCCCGAGGCAGACTTTCCCCCTTCCCTCGCCTCCTCCTTCCCGTCTGTCGAGTTCTGCCCCCATCTGGCTCCGGCAGGTCGGAAATCCAAGTGAGCCAGGACAACAGCATCCAGTGTTCACTAAAGTGATTTAAATGAAGAAATGAATATTTAGATCAGCCATGTGCCATTCCCCGTTGTGAGGCTGATTACGCAAAAGGCCAGGCAGGGATGTGATCTGTTGGCTCCCCTTACATTTCCAACCTGGTCGAGTAGTGTAGTGGGGTGGGAGAATTGTACCAATAATATTTCAAAGAACAGTTAATCTGCATTGTTGTAACTGATGTGTGTGTACTCTGGTGTTTAAAGTAAGAAGACAAATTATAACATGAAAGATGTTCAACAGCTCCTTCAGTAAAATTTCTTAAGTACATATCAATGGAGTCTACTCACAGAACTAATAATTACATAATGGGGGATCCACTGGCCCTATTCGCTGCTAGTGAGAATCCCAATGGCCTGCTGAACTGATTCCTAACTTCTCCAAATTAGGCGCCACTGGAATTGAGGATTTATTTACACGTTATTCTGATCCTTCATACAGATCTCAGGTAGTGGAAAATGGTTTCACATCCATGTCAAAGAAGTGTATTTTTTTCTGGAATATAACTTACTCAAAAGTAGTAGGAGATTTTGCTTCCTCTCTGATGTATTTTAAACATAGAAGGTGAATGCCACGGGACAAAAGAACTTGAAAAATATGCCTCTTAACAGATTTAAGGTGACACTGTACTATTAAAGTGATAGACTCTCTGTATTTCTCTGCCAAGATTTTCAGAATAATGATTCAGTTCGAAAGATGTACTCGATAGAAACAGTCAACCACTTTGGTGAAAATAAAATGGAAACAAATGATGATGTGATATGGAACATCTGCTGATGGATAAAATGACCAACATCCTGTCAAATATCAATCTTGATTTTTTCCATTACTCTCTTTGTGTATCATCGTCTGTACACAGGAGAGCAGAATGGATGTCTCTCAGTGCTTTGCTGTAACTGTGATCAGAGTGTGAAGGATCACTCTGATGGTCTGGAACTGAGAGCGCTGACCCAGAGGCAGTAATTGTATGGAACCAGTGGTGCAACAAGATTGTGAACAAGCAGAAGAGAGAGCGAATGGAAGCTCCAAACTTTAGTGGCCCTGGAAAGATGTGAGGAAGCAAAATATCACAGCTGAAGAAAGCATTTTAGGTAATGATGAGATAAGGTGCAGTTTTGAATGTCAAACATCTGTCAGAAGTAGTCATGCAAAAACACACTTGTCAATCATTTAGCATTGAACAATTGTACCTATTAACAGTGTAATCTGTTGTGTGCTGGTGTGACAGGGAGTAAATTGAAAGCCAAGTTGCTGAGAAAAGTAATCATTAAATATATGGGCCCAAAAAGGTTTTAACAGGTATTCATAGATGAACACACCCCAGATGATACACATTTGTTTAATTTCACAAAAGCTGACCGATTAGGTGGGCAGTTGTATGTTATAATACTACTTGCAAAATCTTAAAAAGACATGCTGGCACACTGGTTAGCACTGCTATCTCACTGCCTGAGACCCGGGTTCGATTCCTGGCTTGTGATGCTGTCTGTGACGTCTGCACATTCTCCCCATGTCTGCATGGGTTTCCTCAGGGTGCTCTGGTTTCCTCCCACAGTCTGAAAAGATGTGCTGATTAGCTGCTTTGGCCCTACTAAATTCTCTTTCAGCCGAAGAGGTGCCAGAATGTGGTGACCAGGGGATTTTCACAGTAACTTAATTGCAGTGTTAATGTAAGCCTACTTGTGATTGATGAATAAACTTTAAACAAGATGATATAGAATAGAATGGAGCAAAACAGAGTTGGAGGAAGGATCAGGCACTACAAACCCTTGACTTCTTCCAAGTCTGAGCTTGACAGGACACAAGAGCATCAAGGGAATATGGAAAGGAAAAAACTCAATTATGCCCAAGAATGGAGCAACATGCTTTATTTAGATATTCCTGTATCGTTGGCCGATATAAAGAAAAGTGACATGTCTTTGAATAAATTCCTACTTTGAGGAAACGTTAGATGATGAGGGAAAATCAGCAGCAACATCTGAAGAAGAAAACACTGCTTTTTGCAAGGAATTCATGCTTCCAGCCTCTCGCTGTGATCCTATTTAGCAAAGAAGACTGTTGTCTGAGAAAATTCATCTGTAAGCATCAGACGCAGCCATGCAAATCACTTTGCACTATGGAGTGAAAAGTATGTGGTAATCGATGAGGTGGATCTGCAGAGTGACGGATGAACAATTATCTGTCTTTGTATCCATCATAGAAAGGATAGCAACATTTTATACATAGGCAAGTCCAAGGTAAGGAGAGACTATCACACATGAACACTTTGACAGCTGAGGCCTTCAATAAATCAAAAGAAAATTTATGCCTTTCTTCAACATGCTCATTAATCGGGTTGAGGGAACCTTAAGGCAGGAATTCACAAGCCTCATTGCTGTACTGATTTCTGTCCCTGCACTTGTGGATTCCAGGCTTCAAAGATACAAATGTGGGTCATAACAAGATTAGCTATTCCCTTACAATAGTTTGGAAATGTTTACATTGTTCAATTCCGATATAATGAATTAGTGTTGATATCTTACTTTGTATTTCTTGGCATGCTTTCTGAATCAGTCTACTTCCTCTCTGTTTCTTTTCATTTTTAAAATGGTTCTTATTTAAAACAGGATAATGGACTGGAACGAGCTAGATCATGCTGGTTATATTTATAATGACAACTTTATGAAAGTGATTCTCCAAGATGCTGTTGCCAAAAGTAGGATTGGGCTACAGAGCTGCCAATATTTCTGACTGCTGGCCACTATCACCAGAAAGGGTAGGGATCATCAGACCCTGGTACTGATCCCCAGAGTTGGCACTGACACCAGAGCTGGCATTGATCCCCAGAGCAGGCACTGATCCCCAGAGCTGGCACTGATCCCCAAAGTAGGCACCGATCCCTATAGCTGGCACTGATTACTAGAGCAGGCACGGATCCCCAGAGCAGGCACTGATCCCCAGGGCAGGCACTGATGCCCAGAGCTGGCATTGATCCCCAGAACAGGTACTGATCCCCAGAGCTGGCACCGATCCCCATAGCTGGCACTGATCACCAGGGCAGGCATCGATCCCCAGAGCTGGCACTGATCCCCAGAGCTGGCACTGATCCCTAGACCCAACAGTGATCCCTAGAGCAGGCACTGATCCCCAGACCCAACAGTGATCCCTAGAGCAGGCACTGCTCCCCAGAGCTGACACTGAACCCCAGAGCAGGCACCGATCCCCAGAGCAGGCACCGATCCCCAGAGCAGGCATCGATCCCCAGAGCAGGCATCGATCCCAGAGAAGGCACTGATCTCCAGAGCTGACACTGATCCCCACAGCAGGCACTGATCCTCATAGCAAGCACTGATCCCCAGTGCTGGCACTGATCCCCAGAGCAGGCACTGATCCCCAGAGCAGGCAATGATCCCCAGAGCTGGCACTGATCCCCAGAGCAGGCACTGATCCCCAGAGCAGGCACTGATCCCCACAGCAAGCACTGATCACCAGAACAGGCACTGATCCCAAGAGCAGGCACTGATCCCCATAGCAAGCACCGATCCCCAGAGCAGGCACTGATCCTCATAGCAGGCACTGATCCTCATAGCAAGCACTGATCCCCAGAGCAGGCACTGATCCCCAGTGCTGGCACTGATCCCCAGAGCAGGCACTGATCCCCATAGCAAGCACTGATCTCCCGAGCAGGCACTGATCCCCAGAGCAGGCACTGGTCCCCAGAGCTGGCACTGATCCCCAGAGCAGGCACTGATCCCCAGAGCTGGCACTGATCCCCAGAGCAGGCACTGATCTCCAGAGAAGGCACTGATCCCCAGAGCAGCCACTGATCCCCAGAGCTGGCACTGATGCCCAGAGCAGGCACTGATCCCCAGAGCAGGCACTGATCCCCAGAGCAGGCACTCATCCCCAGAGCAGGCACTGATCCCCAGAGCAGGCACTGATCGCCAGTGCAGGCACTGATCCCCAATGCAGGCACTGATCCCCAGAGCAGACACTGATCCCCAGTACTGGCACTGATGCCTAGAGGTGGCACTGATTCCCAGAACCATCATTGTCCACAAAAGACAACAAAAAAATAAAGATTTTTTAAAAAAGTGAAATGTTGAAATATTTTTGATGTATTTCATGTTTTCACTATAAAGATAGAGGGCATGAATTCATATTTGCATTCCAGGTAAAATGTTATATTACTGATACTGGCTGAGAATTTTATAGAATCTCTTGTGGTATTTACTTCATAGTAACATATTAATGCAGAAATGACAAAGGTTACATGTATTTTTGGCGTTTGCATCCTTTACTTGTATCCTCGACTCAATTGTTTCAACCTTTCTTGAAGTTCATTCTTGAACAAAGATCAAAGTTTGTTCCAATTTTTGGGGCTCTGTGAGCAAGGCACTAGTCGTTCTAGGTGACTTGATCTACGAAAAACAAGTTAAAAATAAATGAAAATTAAAATAAAATGAAATAATGTTCTGTATTCCCACGACTTTCTCGCCAATTGCCACAGCACAGCTGTTCCTATCAAATATTCCATGTTTGGCACTCATTAATTATTCCATGCAAGCTTCCTCGAGCACAGTAGGAGCTGGCAAGCTGTGAGCTGAGATCTCCTGTAATGGTACAGGGACATAAATGGTGGCATCATGAAAGTTTTAAGATCTTTTTCTTTCCCGAAGCCCTCTCCGCCCCTTCCCTGACAACCCACATTACTTGAATTATAACACAATACAGAGATGTACAAAGACTAGAAAATGGAAACACGATTTTAATAGATTTAAAACTTAATATGCTCCTGCAATATTAATAAGTGAATGATGAAAGATAGAAAATTGGAAAGTCATCATTGTCTCGAGGATATATCTTAATCACAGGGGAAAGCTTAGTGGCAACATTGATTGTTCCGACGAACAAATCCAGCTTGAGAAACAAGTGAGTGATGGAATAATCTGTATTAATGCATAAAAATTGGCAAATTGGGAAAATGAGTGCAATTGTACCTGCATAAAGGAGCAATAAATTAGAAAATTGCGAGCAACTGAACAAGGGTGTTTTGCATTGTAACAATACCAGATTTTCAGCAGCTTTCATTTAGTTGCTCACATTATCTAAAAAGATCCAAAATATATTGGTGCGAGTTTTTTAAAAAGCAATCTCATTATGTTGTAAGATGAATATCCATTAAATCTTGCAAAACATGCGAGCAACATTGTCTCGAAATTCTCCCAGGTAGATCATGACAGAAATGGAGGGAAATGAATTGTCAGACCCTCGTCTTCCTTCCCTTGACAATCTCAATTTATTTCCACCAATCTTCCCCTCTTGGTTGCACCTCTGGCTGTCATTTGTCATTTGCCAGCGTGAAGAGCAAACCCTGTGCTCATGTTCCACAGGGAGACAGTGGCACAGTGGTAACCCAGAGGCCCAACTAATGTTCTGAGCACATGGATTCAAATTTCAATTTAATTAATAAATTTGCAAGTGAAATCTAGTCTCAATAATAGTGCCATGATGCCATTATCAATTGGTGTAAAAACTCATCTGGCTCAATAATATACTTCAGGGAAGGAAATCTACTATCCTTACCTGATCTGGGCTACTTGTGACTCCAGACCCACAGCAATATGGTTGACTCTTAAGTGCACTCTGAAATGGCCTAGCAAATCATTCAGTTCAAGAGCAATTAGAGATAGAAAGCAAACACAGGCCTTGCTAACAATAATGGAGATGCTGGCATTGGACTGGGGTAGACACAGTAAGAAGTCTCACAACACCAGGTTAAAGTCCAACAAGTTTATTTGATAGTAAACCCACTAGTTTAGATAGTAGGTTTACCATCAAATAAACTTGTTGGACTTTAACCTGATGTTGTGAGACTTCTTGTTTGCTAACAATATCCACGCCTCATTTTTAAAAATACCTTCCACCCTTAATTGCCCGCTGTTTCTCAAGGTAAAACACTTACTTAAAGGATTCATATAAACAAAATACAAGTCATAAACATTTTGAAATTGAGAACAATTAATGGTCTGCATTCATATGAACAGACAATTGTCTAATTACTCTTCATCTGTATTTTAAAATACACATTAAATGAGTCAAGGTATGGTTGTCCTGACTGGCACTGAAGGGGAAATCCCTCCAGAGATATATCACTCGAAACAACTGGCAGGGCATAGCTGATATTGTGATTGCTCTTTGTGACACCTAAAAGCTAGAAGATAAAATATCCGAGGAAAGGTTAATAAGTTTAGGCTGCTCAGTCAATTCATGCAACAATTATCTGACCCAAATATGCATGATACAAAATGTGTTCTCAGAACAATCTCTTGCCCAACTGTACAGCTGTAAGGTACACAGGATGCTGGATCTTAGACCTCATTATCATGGAGTCTGTGAGCTGTGGATGCCCACAGCAGCCGAGGTATCCAATTCAGTTGCTGAAATTCCATAAATGGCCTTCTGGTATCTCTTCAAAGGTTGCTTTTGTAAGCTGGCAACTGTAGAAATGATCTAAGGTTAACGAAAGTACAGGATTCAACAAGGCTTATACATTAGACCCTCCTCAGATCAGGGACAGAACCCTGTTTGGTGATATTAACAGACAGTAACACAGATCAATTCGAGGGTCAGAGTGAACAGCAGCGTGGAAGGAACAGGTGAAAAGGAGGGCAGCCCCATGCAGCTAAAGTGCTGCCAATAGCACCGTGCTGTTGGATGAACAGCAGCCCATGGTCATCAGTGGCTGCTCAGCTGAGTCAGAAGCTGGAAGAGGCAGCAAGAAGTTGCTACTTACAAGCTGCTGGTAACAATAGTGCTAAGAGAAGCCCAGGGAAGCTGAAATGAACCATAGCCACAAGCGCTGTGAAGTTGGCAGTTGCGGCAAATATAAACCCATGAGCAGCAGGTTCTATTTAAAGTGGTTAGGGAGCCAGTAATTAGATGCTAGGGTCCAGCTTTATGAAATCACTGAATACAGTCTCAGGACAATAGGCTGAACAACTGCACTTCATTAGGGTAGCCTGAGTCAGAACAGTTTTTGAGGTAAATTTGAGTTAGATCCTCCAAAGAGGGGATTTGAAATCTCTCAGAGGGAAATAATGTCTTAAAGAGCTTTTGTGACCCACTGTCATCCAAGCGTGTTGCTGAGAAAATTGGAGGGCCTGTTTTGGTTGTGTCTCAGTAAAAAGTCTGACAACACCAGGTTTTAGTCCAACCTATTTATTTGATAATATTCTCACTAGCTTTCGAGGGGACAGCCTCTTCGTCAGGTGAATGGAGAGTTCTGGCCTCAGACAGAGCATATAAAGCACAGACAGTTTAGAGATTACTGATTAAAATGCGAATCCTTACACCTAACCTGCTGTTCAAGACCTGAAGTGGCTGATAATGTGAGTGGTAGGAGCACTGATCACAGTTTAAAGAGATGTGTATTGTCTCCAGACAGTACAGTAAGTGAGGTTTTGCAAACCCAGGCAAGTCACGGGGGTTACCCCCGTGACTTGCCTGGGTTTGCAAAACCTCACTTACTGTACTGTCTGGAGACAATACACATCTCTTTAAACTGTGATCAGTGCTCCTACCACTCACATTATCAGCCACTTCAGGTCTTGAACAGCAGGTTAGGTGTAAGGATTCGCATTTTAATCAGTAATCTCTAAACTGTCTGTGCTTTATATGCTCTGTCTGAGGCCAGAACTCTCCATTCACCTGACGAAGAGGCTGTCCCCTCGAAAGCTAGTGAGAATATTATCAAATAAATAGGTTGGACTAAAACCTGGTGTTGTCAGACTTTTTACTGTGTTTACGCCAGTCCAACGCCGGCATACCCACATCTTGGTTGTGTCTGCCATATAGAGTACAGTTTATGATTTGTACAAACAAAGTTTGCCTGTTAATTTACGTTAGAGTAGAAGATTGAGAGTGTTGACTGTTTATTTTGCTGACTGTTGCACAGTAAAAGTTCTTCTGTTTGTTTAAATCTCTGGAATCTTGTCACTTAATTCATTAGTGGCAACTTGGCATTTCAAATACTGTCAAAAAAGCTCTTTAACCAGTTTGTAATAAAAATTACAGGTCTCCTCCAGGATGGTAACAAAACTGGAGATCTGGTCTGGGATTGCGAGAAGAGTATAAAAGGGTACAATAAGAAAAGAAAGGGTATGCCAGATGATAAGAGCTCAATGACACAGAACATCCAAAGGAGTATAGAGAGTGCAGGGGTGGAATTAGAAAGGAAATTAGAAAGCAAACAAAGAGCATGAAAAAATACTGTCAAGTTAAATTAAACAAAAAGTTGCTTGTGATCCAAAACCAAATGTTTTTACTGTTAAAGAGGAAAACTTACATAGTTCTACAACTCAGCTACAAAGTAGCTCAATTGGGAAGCCAAGAATAATTGACTGAGTTTAGGAAAGAATTTCCCCAGAATTATTTAGAGGTCTTGGAAGGACTGAATCAAGTGCTACTAAGTAGGAATACCAGAATCTTATATAACCATGTGAAAACCTTGAGGCAACCAGGTAGAAGGTTCTGTATGGACAGCAAGCGAATGAACCATAGCTTTATTTCTGAGAACCGCTTTCACCAAGGAAGAAATCAACAGACAAACATGTCCAAAGCTGTAAAGGTTCTTCTACTCCACACAGACTGGTCTCGATGCCACTGATAACTGTGGGTGTCTCTCTCTCCTGCAGATGTTGAAACCACAACCTGAAAATGTCGTGCTGGGACAGCTTCACAAAAGAGAGGGAGAAAGATTCACTGTTTATTCCTGATCAGTGAGTTCGCTCTTATGCCACAAGAGTCACCCTGGCTGCCATCTATAAGCGTGTATGTCTTTCTCTTGTAGATAGTGAAATATAATCCAGAAATGCCACATTGGGACAACTTCACAAGAGAGAGAGAGGGAGAGAGACCACTGTTTATCCTGACCTGTAGACCCCTTCGAGTGAGCATTTTCAAAGTGCTCAGACCCTTTACAGTTCTGTACCCCAGAATTATGTTCTGGCTTTTTAGTGACTCATCAGGATGGACAATGAGAGAGAGAGACACTAGTCAAAGTTAATTTTAAAATAATTTATTCAAGAATAACTTCAATTAAACTCAGTCAATAAAACAGACATTACAACACTATGCCATGGAAAGTAAACTCTAGTGACACAACATAAATTCTTAGCATTACACAATTTACATTAAAAAAAAGAAGAATCCTAGGTCCTTTAGCCTTTACCTAATTGGGGAATTTCTGAAGGTTGAGAGAATACATTCATCACTCCTCAGATCATTTTAAAAACAAAATTCCTTTCTGCAGCTGAGAAAATAGTTGATCTGTCTTGCTTGTTGCTGTCTCTTAGTTTTGCTGCTGGATCTTCCTTGTTCCTTCCTCTCCCCACGACGTAGCTGTCGGACCTGACACCTGAATTCACTGCTTTCCAACTTCACATGCCTCTCCTGCCTCTTCAAAGAACCCCTTTTTGAGTTAACTGCTGAATTATCAACCATCCATTCCTGGGCAGAGTTTGATATTTTGAAAAAACTGTTCCCTTAATCAAATTGCCTGACTCCTCCCATCGGTCAGTTTCAGAACAAAGGGTGCAAAGCTCTTATAGAATCACTTTGATTAGTTTCAATGACCAGAGTCCAACCTGTTTTAGCAGGTGTCTGATGTGCTGCAAAGTGTCCCCAAGATGGTTTTCTGGGAATATTAAATGTTTTCCTGTTAGTGGAGGTATTATTCTACATAGCTGGGGTAAAACTTATTACCATTTCCATTGTCTCTCCTGTAGTCAATCAAGGCTATCAACAGCTCTCTGCATAATCTTGTCAGCTAGTTTTGCCATGATTCATGGCCCCCTTTGTTCAGTCCTTGGATGGTCTGGTGGTGCCGTATATTCCGATGTTTGGTTTGCAGTCATTTTGCTTGAATGTAACCTTTAAAACAATACAGTCTTTTAAATATCCATTTTTCCACTTGAAATTGGCCATGTTGTATCAAGTTTAATAAAATGTCCATGTATGCTATGGAGTTCATCCAAATGATGGATTCGCTACACCTTACAAGACAAAGAAGACACAGCAGAGACATGTCACGCATTCTTGTTGAAAAGCCTAAAAAAGAGATCATGAATTTCATTGAACCATATCTCATTGAACACAAAATTCCTGCCATTAGCAACACAAATGTTAAATGAAATTTGAAAGCATAAAAATTAGATGAAAAATGTGCTAAAGGATACTGCATCGGCAGATGGCCAGAATACATTCCAAAAAGTTTCACACTGAAACAATACTTTGAGCAATGAAGATACTCAGTGTTGAAGATGACTTATTGATCTAGGATGAGAGACTGATTATCACAGACTTCAGACTTGAATAGGGGGATTCTCCGGTGCTTGCCCCCAAACCAGAGGATACTGCCTGAGGCTAATGGATCTTTGCATGGTCCGCATGCCGCCCCTACAGCCATCCACTATGATTCCCATCATGGGCAAGAAGGGGGAATTTCCTCCCGATATCTTTCAGACAATATATCAGGCACGCCTAAGTATTACAAAATAGAATGTAAGAGCTAAGAATTCTGCATGATGGCCAGGGTTCTCAAAGTCATTGGACAAAATGAGTTGAAGTTTCATCACATGGGTAATCCATCACTGGAAGCAAGGAGAGCTCCATCCAAATTGAGGGAATGTCTCTTTGAGCTCAAAGGGTATGACATTACTCATAGTTGTTATTATTCCAGATGGATTGAGGTCTTCATGGTACAATTTTATGGTGCTGTAAATTGGAAGATGGGATTAGAAAAGGCACCAGGGGACCTTCTGGTTCGCATGGACAAAATGGGCCAAATGTCCCGTTCTATGCTGTATCATTTCTACGGTTCTATGGCACGTGGAAGGGTTACATGGAAGCCATGGAGCTCACACACCAAAAAGCAAAAAAAAAAGAGTTCTGACCAGAGAAGCAATTGGTAGACTCTATTCAGCAGTGTCTGTGCACATGATCAGGTAAAGTAAAAGCCACAAAGCTTGCACTCAAAAAGGAAGAAGAAAAAGCTTGTGCAGTAATTTCTGCATTGTGCTTAAATCAGGAATTAGTCTGCTGTGTGTGCAATCCAATTAATATTACTAGTCATCAATCCAACTAAATAAAGGGAAACCTGCTGAGAAGAGTGTTGAATAGACCCCTGAATCTGTGAAAAAATTGAGAGTCACTTTGACGCCATAAGCACTTCTGATGAAGAAATTGAACTTTGGAGCTCCTGTGCCGAGAGGTTCCAGTGTTATCCACACTGTTATGAATGTGCCTTATAACAAGCAATACCAAGAATGTAACAAAACTAACAGATAGGACCTATCAGCATTTCAAAAGGCATTCCACAGAATGTGAGTCTCTCAGTAATGAGATTACCAGGCTTTTGACAGACCAGAAGAATACTCTGTCATACTAATGAAAACACCTTAGCTAGAAGATTGAACCATCATGGGGAGGCATGCATATGTTCATTCTTGGAGCCACAGAAGCTGAGAGGACGAGGCAGCAAATACACAGAGAACAATCAAAGGGAAAAATTGTATAATTGCTTATAGTTGGGGAAGCAGGAAGGCAGATTCCACCTAGCAGCTTGGACACCAGTTCTAGCTAACAAACAAGAAATAAGAATTTCTTTAAAATTTATTAGTGTAGCAAGTAGGCTTTTATTAACACTGCAATGAAGTTACTGTGAAAATCCATTAGTCGCTACATTCCAGGATAGTTCACAAATACTAAGGGAGAATTTAGCATGGCCAAAGCATCTAACCAATACACCTTTTAGACTGTGGAAGGAAACCAGAGCAAACCCATGCAGACATGGGGAAAACATGCAGACTCCACACAGACAGTAAGCCAAACTGGGAATCGAACCTGAGACTCTGGCACTCTGAGGTAGTAGTGCTAACTATTGTGCCACACTGCCATCTTTGCAGAAATGCAGAATACAGAAAACCTTCACAGGGGCTGTCAAAACCATATATCCATTGAACCAAGAAGAGATGTCTTTCAGAATAATTCCTCAATTGGATACATTATGATAACTATCAGCTGGCTTCTACTTCCATATCTACTGAAATGAATGTTGTTTGAAAAGAAGAAAGTCCTTCAGATCTCTTAAATATACTTTGGATCAAAAAGGGTCATTTCTACATAAGCTGTGTGGGTGTGTTTAGTGGGTCCTACATCTAACCGTCTTAGATCATTATAGTCCTGTTTGTGTATCTGTGTTATTTCTTTATTGTAATAAATCATCTTTCATAAGTCTTACACTACCACTGGGTTGGTTACTGTTCTCACTAGCTCTTCATGTGACTCCTCACACCATTCCCATAAACAAAATTATACACTACCACGAACTGTTGTTTTGAGTATTCTTGCAGACAGCATTAGCCAGATTTGTGACAACAGGCAAATAAAATTTCAGAGAAATTCATGGTCCCAACTTTTTTGAGAATGATTGGAAGTAAAGCTTTAAACTTACTCCATTGTTTCTTCAAGCTAGAGAAGCCCTGTACCAAAATCTTTGAGCAATTGGTGAAAGTCCTCAAAGAACATTATTCACCTAAGCCACTGATTATTGCAGAATGATTGTGGTTTCAAAAAAAGAATCACTTAGAGAACAAAAATATTTCACAGTTTATAGCAGCCTTAAAGAGTTTCCCAGAAAATTGTAAGTTTGGCGAATCGAAGTTTCGAGATCGTTTAGTCTGTGGATTAAGAAATGAGGCAATCCAGTGACACTTGCTCACTGAATGCACGTTAAGCCTCAAACAGCTCTTGAGATTGTAGGCTTGTTGGAACGTGCAACAAGAGAGGTTCACAATAGGAAGCAGGCATGAGAGACGATAGGGTGAGCATCACCCTAGAGGAAGCCTGCCCAGAAACAGGTATGTGATCAATGTGCAAGAATGGGCCATTCACCAGCTGAGTACTGGAGCAAGGTTAGTGAAAGTAAGGATTGTGGCAAGGTTGGCCACACTGCAAGATCTTGTTGAAGAAGACCAGATTTCGCTGAAAACAGTGTTCAGAGAAAGAACCTGCACACATTTGAAAAAGGGTATAAGACAAATTCAGTGAAAAGAATTTACAATATAGCTGTCAAGAACAACAGCAATCCCAAAGACACAACCCAGGAGTCTGATAAGGAGCTAAGGTTGAACGTATTGTCATTTCAAGGTGAATCACATAGATTCTGAGTAATCCCTACGCCGAATGGACAACCTATCAAAATGGAAGTTGACATAAGTGCTGCCATGTCTTTATTCCCCAAAACAACATATCAGCAGAAATTAAACCATCTTTCTTTAAAAACAGCGAATGTAATCTTAAGAACACATACAGAGTAAATTGTGCCACTGAAAGGTTACATCATCATCAAGGTAGAGTTGAGTGGGGAAATAAAGGAGTTGCCTCTCCACATGGTCCAAGAAAATTTCTCAACTATCTTTGGTCAATCTTGGCTGGAGAAGATCAAGCTTAATTGGAGTACTATAAACAGATTGATAGACAGAAAGTCAGATCTACAACACATGCTGGAACATAAGAACATAAGAAATAGGAGCAGGAGTAGGCCATCCAGCCCTTCGAGCCTGCCCTGCCATTCAATAAGATCATGGCTGATCTGTCGCTGCTCAGTTCCACTTTCCCGCCCTCTGCCCATAACCCTTAATCCCCTCTCCTATCAAAAACCCATCAACCCGCGTCTTAAAAATATTTAGCGAGGTAGCCTCCACCACTTCAACGGGCAGAGAATTCCAGAGATTCACCACCCTTTGAGTGAAGAAGTTCCTCCTCAACTCCGTTCTAAACCGCCCCCCCTTTATCTTGAGGCTGTGCCCCCTAGTCCTATTGTCTTTTTTGAGCGGGAACAGTCTTTCCACCTCTATCCTATCCATCCCATTCATCATCTTATACGTCTCAATGAGATCTCCTCTCATTCTTCTAAACTCTAACGAGTACAAGCCCAGTTTATTCAGCCTCTCCTCATAGCTCAACCCCCTCAACTCCGGTATCAGCCTAGTAAACCTCCTCTGCACTCCCTCCAAGGCCAAAATATCTTTGCGCAGGTGCGGCGCCCAAAAATGTACACAGTACTCCAGTTGCGGCCTCACCAATGCCCTATACAGCTGCAGCAAGACCTCCCTACTTTTATATTCAATCCCCTTCGCTATGAAGGCCAGCATCCCATTCGCCTTCCTTACCACCTGCTGCACCTGCAAGCTGGGTTTTTGCGACTCATGCACAAGGACCCCGAGGTCCCTCTGCACCGTCGCCTGCTGCAGTTTTTCGCCTCGTAAGTAATAGTCCTTCCTACCATTTTTCCTACCAAAGTGGACCACCTCACATTTGCCAACATTAAATTCCATTTGCCATTTCCTGGCCCATTCGCCCAGCCTATCTAGATCCTTCTGCAGACTCTCCACACCCTCCGCACAATTTGCCGTTCCCCCAATCTTGGTGTCATCAGCAAATTTCGACACTCTACACTCGGTTCCCTCCTCCAGATCATCTATATAAATGGTAAAAAGCTGAGGCCCCAGCACCGACCCCTGGGGCACTCCACTAGTCACCATCCGCCAATCCGAATAGCACCTGTCGACCCCCACTCTCTGCCTCCTATTTGACAACCAATCCTCTATCCACGCTAACACCCTACCCCCAACTCCATGTCCCTCGACCTTCTGCAATAACCTCTTGTGAGGCACTTTGTCAAACGCTTTCTGAAAATCTAGAAAGACCACATCCACCGGCTCTCCTCTATCCACTGCCCTAGACACATCCTCATAGAACTCCAGTAAATTTGTCAGACACGACTTCCCTTTAATGAAACCGTGTTGCGTCTGCTCTATCAAGCAATTCCCTTCAAGATGCCTCGCAATTTCCTCCTTAATGACAGATTCTAACATTTTACCTACCACAGACGTTAAACTAACAGGCCTATAATTCCCCGCCTTTTGCCTGGCACCCTTCTTAAACAACGGCGTAACATTAGCCGTTTTCCAATCATCCGGCACTTCCCCGGAATCCAGCGATGTCTGGAAAATAACCACCAAGGCATCCACTATCACCTCCGCCATTTCTTTCAGAACCCTCGGATGCATTCCATCCGGTCCTGGGGACTTGTCCACAATCAGCCCCTCCAGTCTGTCGAGCACCGCCTTTCTAGTAACAGTAATGTCATTAAGACCCTCCAGTCCTACCACCTTTCTATCGCTAACACCCGGCAAATTATTCACGTCCTCCTCCGTGAAGACAGAAACAAAAAAGTTATTCAATACCTTAGCCATATCCCCATCCCCTACCACTAGCTCCCCTTTCTCATCCTCTAAAGGACCAACATTCACCCTAGCCAGCCTCTTCCTTTTTATATATTTATAAAAACTCTTGCTATCCTTTTTTATATTAAGCGCTAGCCCAGCTTCATAGTTTTTCCTACCCTTCCTTATCAACTTCTTTGTCAATCTTTGTTGACATTTAAACCTCTCCCAATCCTCTTCTCGCCCACTACTCTTAGCTACTCTAAATTCCTCCGCTTTTAGTTTAACACTTTCCTTCACCTCCTTCGTTATCCATGGCTTATTACCTCTCCTCCTACTATCCTTTTTGACCATCGGAATAAATTTCCGTTGAGCACAAAGAAAGATCTCCTTAAAGATCCTCCACTGCTCCTTAACAGACCCTCCCTCCAACGCGCTCTCCCAGTCCACATTCGCCAATTCTTCTCTCATCCTACCATATTTCCCTCTATTCAAACAAAGGACGCGTGTCCGGGAACCCACTTTCTCCTCCTCCATCTGCACCAGAAACTCCACCATACAATGATCACTCTCCCCAAGAGGATCCTTCACCACAAGGTCCCTAATTCTACCCGCCTCATTACATAGCACCAGATCCAAGATAGCTCGCTCCCTCGTCGGCTCCAACACACACTGTTCGAGGAAACTATCCCGGCAGCATTCCAAGAACTCTTCCTCGAGCCCCCCACGTCCAACATGGGTCGACCAATCAATATGCAGATTGAAATCCCCCATAACTACGGCCGTCCCATTCCTGCACGCCGCATTTATTTGCGCGTTAACAGCCCGCCCCATCTCCAGATCATTATTCGGGGGCCTATAGACGACACCCACCAGCGTCTTCCTCCCTTTGCTGTTCCTAATCTCCACCCACAACGATTCCACCCTCTGCTCCTTGGCTCCAATATCATCCCTTGCTACCACCGTGATGCTATCCTTAATCAGCAGAGCTACGCCCCCCCCTTTTCCCTCCTGTCTATCCTTCCTAAACACTTGATAGCCCTGTACATTCAGCTCCCAGTCCCTGTCACCTTGCAGCCACGTCTCTGTAATGGCCACCAGATCGTATCCATTTGTGTCGATCTGCGCCATCAGCTCATCCACTTTATTCCGAATGCTTCGTGCATTCAGATAAAGTGCTCTCATCCCAGCCTTCACCTGGATCCTATTTGCCGCAACGCCACCAACTATACTCACGCCCCCTACTCCCTCTATTATTGGGACATCCTCGGCCTCTTCCCTTACATGTACACTCTCCTTAACTTTAGACCTCGTAAGGTCACCTACCCTCACACCCTGGACAGATATAAGAATGCATTTCACAGTACACTTGGCTCAATGGAAGGTGTTCCTGTGAACCTCAAAATCAAAAGCCTAATAACTAAGTTTAATGTCTCAAGCCAAGAGCAGTATCATGTGCAATTCACCTGAAGGTTGAATTATAATTAGTGTGACTTGTTGACATTGTTGTGTTAGTATCTGTTATTACAAGCAACTGGGCCATGAAACACGATTGTACAGTTGGTATCTATTGTAATTTTAAAATGATCATCAATCTGGAGTTGTGTGTAGACAAGTACTCACCCCCTCTGATTGAGGATTTGTTTGTGGGCCTATCAGACAGGCAGAAGGGGGACGGCACAGTAGCACAGTGGTTAGCACTGCTGCTTCACAGCTCCAGGGTCCTGGGTTTGATTCCCGACTTGGGTCACTGTCTGTGTGGAGTTTGCAAGTTCTCCTCGTATCTGTGTGGGTTTCCTCTGGATGCTCCGGTTTTCTCCCACAGTCCAAAGATATGCAGGTTAGGTTGATTGGCCAGACTAAAATTGCCCCTTAATGTCCTAAGATGCTGAGGTTAGAGGGATAATATGTAGGGATATGAGGGTAGGGCCTGGGTGGGATTGTGGTTGGTACAGACTCGATGGGCCAAAGGGCCTCTTTCTGCACTGTATGATTCTATTTTAGTGAGTGTGAAGTCTTTATCTGCCTCGAGGGTCCCACTTGAAACATTTGGTAGAAAAAGAGAACAAATAAAATTTCCCAGGCCAGGAAAGCACTTTACGACATTGTCTCTTCACCACTGACCTCAAATTCACTTGAGTTGAATAATCCAAGCAATCCCATGTCGCTGTAAGTGATTCATTGCTAGCCTTGATTGTTTTGATTTAATCTTGATAATTTAAGATTCAAAAATTCAATCCTTGTCTGATTTCACCAAGTAAATTTCTGAACCCTGATATTTTCTATGTGGTGAAATTATGGACTAAACATTATAGAAATGATTAATTCCATAGTGAATGTTGCAAAAATGCATATATTCAAATAATGATCAATCAGAAAGTGTTTATATTTATGATAACATTTTTGAAGGACTATTTTACTAGACCAGGGAGTGTCTGGTGTGCAGAAACTATTTGAGGATTTTTTTTGCTGATTATAACAAGGTTTTAATTAACATTAGAGATCATGATTAACGAGGATGGTGCCATTAATCATTTCAAACATGATCATGCAAACACTTGTTTGGAAGGAAGATATAAATTGAGATCATTGAAATTTGAACTAAATTAAATGTAGTATCAAACTTAACTATGTCATCCAAATCCTAACATAGTTCTGTTCTCCTATCCCTAACCTTAATAAGACATAACACAGCTTCAAAGTCTAGTCTGTCAATCTTTTCTCACTTCATACAATGTAAGTGAATGGAGAATAGATGCTGCAGTCTTCACAGACAGATCCAGTATCATTTGAAGCTCGTCACCTTGTCAAATCTAGTGAAAACCTGAAATTGCTGGTGGCATTCTTGTGATTGGTGTTGTTATCCTTTAACTTTACACCTGGTGTCCTTGCTAGTTATTGACAGGTGACTTGACAGAACCTGGCACCTGTGGACTTTACATGGTAAAAAACACAGCGAGTCTAACAGCAGATTTATGAATATATTTGGCGATCTGACACGATAAACCTTTATGAAATTTAGCAACACGCAAAAAATTTTCCAAAGTCATTTCATTTGTTGCTTTTCGCTTACATAATTAAAGTAATTACAGAAAAGTCATCAGAACTAATAAGCCCAGAAATTTACTTAGGCCAGGATTCAAGTGCTAAATTGGTACAGAGAACCATCCCTAAGAAATGAAGACTTGTGTTCCAGAACTTTCCACGTCTTTATACAAACTGTTTCAGTACAACTACAACATTGGCATCTACCCTGCATTGTGGAAAATTGCCCAGGTACGTCCTGTACACAAAAAGCAGGGCAAATTGAACCCAGCCAATTACTGCTCCATCAGTCCATTCTCGGTCATCAATAAAATGATGGAATGGGTCATCAACAGTGCTAACAAGCAGCACTTGCTTAGCAATAACCTGCTCAGTGATGTTCAATTTGGGTTCCGTCAGGGTCACTCAGCTCCTGACCTCATTATAACTTTGGTTCGAACATGGACAAAAGAGCTGAATTTAAGAGGTTATAATGACTGCCCTTGACATCAAGGCAGAATTTGACTGAGTGTAGCATCAAGGAGCCCTAATAAAACTGGAGTCAATGGGAATCAGTGGGATTCTGCTCTACTGGTTGGAGTCATACCTGGCACAAAGGAGATGGTTGTGAGTGTTGGAGGTCAAACATCTCAGTTCCAGGATACCACTGCAGGAGTTCCTCAAGGTAGTATCCTAATTTACTTCATCCTTCCTTCCATCACAAAGTTGGCAGTTGGGATTTTCACTATTGATTACACATTCCTGATTCTACAGATACTGAAGTAGTCCATGTCCAAATGCAGCAAGAGCTGAACAAAGTCAAGGTTTGGGCTGACAAGTGGTAACTAACATTTGTACCACACAAGTGCCAGGCAATGACCATCTCCAATGAGAGAGAATCTAATCATCACCCTATGATGTTCAATAGAATTGTTATCACTGAATCCCCCACTATTAACATCCTGGGATTTACTATTGACCAGAAACTGACCTGGACTAACCATATAAATGCTGTGGATACAAGATTAGGTCAGCTTGTCCACCAGCTACAGGGCAGAAGTTAGGAGTGTGATGGAATACTGTTCACTTGCTTGGATGAGTGTAGCTCCTACAACACTCAAGAAGCTGGACACCATCCAGGTGTGGACTGTATATGTGTGTTAAGTGGGAATACAGGAAATGAAGTTGGCCATCAATCCCACTCAGCTGCTGTACCTTTAGTCATGGTGGTTCTTTATCTAATTTACCCCAATTATTATCTCCAAAGATCTTGCAACACAGTGGAAAGCTTCTCTGCCTTTGAGCCAGAAGCTCTGGGTTCAAGTCTCATCCCCATGACTTTTAGGCCAAGGAAGGTAGACAAAGACAAAGACAAAGAACAACCCAGCACGGGAAACAGGCCCTTCAGCCCAACAAGCCCGTGCCGCCGCATCATCCTACACCTATTCTACCCTGCGTGTCTACGAATAGAACCCCTGACTTAGCCAGATTCAGGGGAGAATAGTGTCAATTTGGTAAAACCAATCAGCCTAAGAGCACATCTTTGGGGTGTGGGAGGAAACTGGAGTGTCGGGAGGAAACCCACGCATCCGCAGGGAGAATGCACAAACTCCCACAGACACAGGCCCAAATCCATGTATCTGCACAGCTAGCAGTGCTAGTCACCGAGCTGTTGCGGCGCCCTTCTACCGGTCCAGGATCAAGCACACACACCGACACGAAGTACTAAGCCACTCCTGGAACCTCCAAGAGTAGCCCACGCACTACCCACCGTGTGCATGCCCCTCGTTTGACAACGAGGTGGACCTCCACCTGCGGAATAAAAGACAAAAACGTTAATCCCAAGCCTGCCTTTCCGATCTCTCCCGAGGTTCTAACCCTTATTTAATACCCCTACCATAACCCTCCATCCTCGTTTCACTCATGTGCCTATCTAACTAAACCTTAAACGAGTCCAACGTTCCTGCCTCCACCACCCTACTCGGTAGCGCGTTCCATACCCCCACAACTCTCTGCGTAAAGAACCTTCCTCTCATATCCAAATTATATCTCTCCCCCCTCACCCTTAAATCATGTCCTCTTGTATTTGTTACCAATCTAGGGAGCAGTCTCTCACTATTGACTCTGTCTATTCCCTTCAGTATCTTATATAACTCTATCATGTCCCCCCTCAATCTCCGTCTTTCCAAGGAGAACAGTCCCAGTTTCTCCAACCTTTCCTCGTACCCCAGGTACATTCATAACTCTGTCAATTAGGTTGAGTGTCAACCAGAAAATTTTCCAGCTGGTGGTAAGAGCAGGAGAAACTCTGGTCAGCCACACTCTATGTGAGTGGTGCCCCTCAAGCTATAAGCCGCTAGTGACAGACTAATGACCTGTTCTGGGAATTACATGCTATGAAAACAGACAAAAGTCTGCCTTAATGCACTACTAGGTGCAGGAAGAGAATTGGGCCATCAACAAATCCTTTGATCTCCAATGAACATGTTACTTATATGGAAAACATAGTTGAAGTTTGTATATGCTATTTTCTATGGTTAAAAGTCCTAAACAGCTTGTTGAGTGTTATTTTCTAGCTAATTGAATGCTTCCATGTATTGACATATTCAGGAAATCCTTAAGAAGGCTAGCAAGGGAGGGAACAGTGTGATAAAAATGATGGGAGCAGAGTGAAAGGAATGCTCAAGGAGGTTGCTAACTAGTCCATAAGAAAGACTTCATATCAAGAATGATTCTAGTAAACGTTATGAACAAATTTGGTAATGTCACTGGACTAGTAATCCAGAGGCTCAGGCCCTGTGAATACAGCTTTAAATTTTACCACAGCAGCTGGTGGAATTTAAGTTTAATTAAGCAAAGAAAACATTTGAAATTAAATGTTAGTCTCAGTAATGATGACCATTAAACAATCATTGATTGCCATAAAATTCATCAGGTTCCCATAGGGAAGGAAATTGACTGTCCTTACCGAGTCTGACCTACATGTGACTCCAGACTACAGCAATGTGGCTGATTCTCAATCCCCTGAAAGGGTCTAACAAACATTCAGTTCCACTGCATGTAGAGGTGGACAATAACTGATGTCCTTGTCATAGATGCTCACATGCCATGAAAAATAACCCTTCCAGCTGGGATTCCAGATTGAGCAGTAATTTGAAGCTATGATGCTGGCAAACTATATGGTGGGAAAAACAAGGGCTTTGTTGTCTTTGTAGGATCTACCCCAACTTTATCTGACATGTACTTCATATACCTGGAATACAAATTCACTGGAAAATATTTCAGCTTGTTCTGCTAATCTTACCAATCCCAGCAGCATAAAGCAGTTTGTGTTTTCACCGTTGGAGGCCAATTTATAACTTTCTGCACAGCATGACCTTTCTGACCACAATCAGTCAAAGCAACTAAACATAAATCTCATCATTTATGCTTCTTTATCTGTGGCTCCAATACATTCACTATGGCATGCTTAAAATGTGAAATTCTACAATCCGGGCATAACCTTATCAAATTTCCATAGGAGAAAAAGGCAGCATGATAAAATACGTACTGTACTACCAGTATATTGGATTCAGCAGTAATGGTGTTCTAGGTAGCATGATTAGCATTCAATGAAACACATGGTGAACATCCTGCATTCCCATTTGATCAACATTTGATTACTTTCTTATAATGTTCCCTTTCATTTCACATCCACTGGTAGCGCATTTCTTTATGCTCTACAGCTCATGAATAATTTTCATCAATGCCACAAACAAAAATTCAGTGATATTGCAACATGAGTGAGTACTTGATGAACCAGCCCCTTTAGCAGAGGTGTATCCCCGTAGATTATAATCTGACTGAACCACAACAAGTTCTCATTTCTTCCTCTGAGGTTTTACTTTGCCTCTTGTTTCACTGTGGCTCAGTCTAGGGAAGAGGAAACATCAGATCTCAGAGGAGGGAATGAAGATCCCAAGGAAGAGGCAACAGGAGACAAAGAAAGAGGACACTGAAAAACCCTAAGGGGACACTGAAAGGCCCCAAGAGGGTAACGACAGACCACAAAAGGAGCGCAGTAATGAAAGACTCCAAAAGGAGGGCAAGAAAAGACACTAAATGACCAAATGAAGAAGAACAAGCAAATTGTGGAATTGAAACAAGTCAACCATTCGTCAGAGGTAGAGTTAACAGTGAGGCAAAGAAGAGATTAGTTGAAGTTAAGACAAGTGGAAATGAAGATTCCATGTGTAAAATGTATGTGTCCAGTAAGAACACGGTTAAATTTGCCATGAAAGAAACACAGAAAGTCTTTAAAAGAAACCAGGAACTATTGAACATATGAGGCATCAGCAAAAAGAATTAAAGCTATAGACAAGACATTAAAATAACAAGACAAAATGACTGACAACAAACTTGAAAATAAAAGATTTGCAAAAAGTTGAGAAAATGAAGTTAAGAAGGAGACCTTAATGAGACAATGGAGAATAAGCTGAATTTCACGTAAAACCAACTAAAAAATAAGAACAAGTCCAGTGAAAAATTGAACCAAGATGAAGGCAGGAAGCTTGACAATGAAAAATTAAATGAAGAGGTAGAAAAACATTGAAACTGACAGCAGAGTCAGTAATTCAGACAGAGAAAGAAACTGAGAATACAATCAGAACAAGATGCTGGAATGGTCATGTGAATGGAAAAGCAGCAAGCCTGCTGGAAAAGTTCCTTGCAAAACTACATTTGGAACCGCACATAGTTAATGCCTACCAATTAAAAGTGTTTATGTTTGGACACAAGCCTCAAGACCTCATCAATGAACATCACCAATACTGCAAAAAAAACCAAACCCATAGGGTGGGATTCTCCAAAAAATTTTGCGGAGAACTAGAGTAAATCATGCTTTTTTTTCAGTGCGAGATCATACAAGAATCTCCCATACTCTGTGCAATGCAGAGGCCATCAGTATGAATGTCATTAAATTTCATTGAAACCAGCAGACTTCTGCTTCTGCAGAGTGGCACCGAACTGTCAGCCTGTAGTTTACTGGCAAACTCGATCACTGGCCAGCCTGGGACCCCTGCAGCACTGCGCCCCTCAACCCCCCCCAGACCGATCATGGTCCCCTTGCCCATTCCTGGTCCAGCCCCGACACCCCTTTCTCTTGCTAGCCAGTATATTCAGCTCCATACCCCCTGCAGTGACAATACCCACCTGGCAAGCAGACCTCCCCCACCCCACCCCTCCCACCCTGGCATGCACCCCGCTAACCCATGCCTATCTCCAACCCTTCAGCCCTTCCCCAAAACAGATTCACCACCACCCCCCCCAGCACTCCTGACCCATCTCCCCAGGCAACCCTGATCGCTGGCCTCATTCCTGTCCCATCGATACACATGCAGAATGGCAGAGTGGCACCTAACTGATTTTCCTTAAGCCCCATGCCCACCAAACTTCACCTTCTATTGGCTCCATCCCCTTGACACTGCCAAGGCCGTGGGCAGACACTTTGCCTTTGGGTCGTTCCAGGGGAGACAGGCTGGCACTACCAGAGTGTCCATGCCCAGGGTGCACCACCCCCCTGTTGCTCAACGCCCGGGAGAGCTCCGATTGCTCCCCCCCCCGCCCCTTCACTCCAGCGGGGTCAGGCTGCTAATTCTCCAAAGGTGGTGAGCTGGTCTGAACCCCACTGGAGTGAAATGTTCCTAGTGGGTGGGAGATGCTAGTGGGCTTGGGGAATTCAGTCCAGGGTCCGCTAATAGCATTTAAATAGTATGTTAAATATTAGTGAAATGCTAGCCCTGCCTCCCAGTTGATTTACCGTGCTGCCCAGACGCCAGCCAAAATCTGGGCCTGAGGGATGCAAAGGCGGCGCAAACATTCACGGGAACCCCGTGAATCGGCCGGGCGCGATTCTCCGGGTCCACTGCGCTAAAAAATTAGTCATGATGTGGGTATGCCGGCGTTGGACTGGCGTAAACACAGTAAAAAGTCTGACAACACCAGGTTTTAGTCCAACCTATTTATTTGATAATATACTCACTAGCTTTCGGGGTTACCCCCTTCGTCAGGTGAATGGAGAGTTCTGGCCTCAGACAGAGCATATAAAGCACAGACAGTTTAGAGTAATCTCTAAACTGTCTGTGCTTTATATGCTCTGTCTGAGGCCAGAACTCTCCATTCACCTGACGAAGGGGGTAACCCCGAAAGCTAGTGAGTATATTATCAAATAAATAGGTTGGACTAAAACCTGGTGTTGTCAGACTTTTTACTAAAAAATTAGTGCAGCAAGATAGGAGAATCACCCCATAGTAAGTACATAATATGACAAGGTGTCATTACATGAAACTTCGGTAATGAATCAACTTAGATCCTGGAATTATTGTCTCTGAGACCAGACTTCCTTCGTACCCAGTAGAGACATGGAGGGACAGATCATTCATAAACATATGGATCACTGGAAGGTAGAGTGATGCTCCAGCAGTCAGTGTTATCATCAAAAAATATTTCTGAATTTGTAAGCACTGAAGTACCTGGTTGACCTGTTACAAACATAACTGATGTCTCTGTGGAAGCAAAAATTAATGAAATTACTGTGCCTGAAGAAACACCCATTTTTTTGCAGATCTTATTAAGATTGATCTGGTGGAAGCATCTTAAACTACAGAAAAAGAAAAATCCTTCAAAGACTTGATGTCTAATTGTCCAGTTCATGCATGTAATGTTCAGTTGGAATTTGGGTTTGAATAGCTTAGCAATTGAAAATTGTATAAAGGAAATACCCTTAAGAGAAGCGGGGGGGGGGGGGGGGGGTGGCGGAGGGGGTTGCTGGGCAGCCTCTATACAGCCTTTAATTGCCAATAAATACCGTTTATATTGCTGATGAAGTTTGCGGCATGCATCATTACGGGCAGGCCATGTATATCAGGTTGTGGAGTCTCAGGATGCATATATTTGTAACAAAACAACATGTAGCATTTACTTTTTCACTATCTTTAATTAATTATTGTGGTACCATTTCTTTTCTCTACCTTTCATGGTGGTAACATATTAGACCATGAGTGGGCAATCTGAACACAACGTTTTGCTTTTAAAGTTTTGTTCTCTTTCTCCACCACTCCAGATGACTATAGATCGTGGTTGTCATAGAGTTTTTGTATGATTCCAAGTCATTTTTGCATCTGAGTGAAATTTTTCGGATGAATTTTCGGGTGAAATGTTAGGTGACCATTGGTCACTAATTATCTGCAGTTATTGTCCCCACCTTCAGATTACCTCAATCAATAAATTCCTTACAAAGGTATTGCTAATTGGAAGTTACTTTCACAGCAACATTCAAGCCTTAACCAAACAAAGTTAAAGGAACATAAAAAATCCTACAAGTCTCTTCCTCTTTAAAACTATATCTCCTTTGTAGATATTTCTTACTCAGTATCATTACTTCCCAAACTTCATGGCTGGAACTTTACCATCCCGCCCGCCACGGGAATCGGAGCAGGTGAAGGATGGACCATGGAAAGGTACGTTGACCTCGGACAGGAGTTTACGATTTCAGGATGAGTGAGGCTGTAAAATCCCACGCCATTTGTCCCAATCTAAAATTCCTCTAATTTTAACTTTGACTGCATTGACAATTACTATAGCGAATAATACCATTCTGATTGTTTTAAAGTCAGTTTTTCTATGAAGCATGTGTCAGTGCTTTAATGATTTAAGGATGTTTTCTCACTCTACTGACCATACTGACATTTCAGATCATTTGCCGAGTAGTTGCAGATGACTGAGACCTATTTTCTGGTGCATTCGACTAAGTGTCTCCTGATCTTTGAACCAGCCCATTGTGGAACTGATTTCCTGCATATTCTGCTAGACACTTTACACATAAGATCTGCACACTTACGTAGTATCTCAATATCACACAAACACATTCTTGACTCTCAGATAATCTTATTGAAAGATCTTGAAATTTTTGCATATCTGTCCATCTGTAATTCCAATGTTTCAGGTAGTGGCCAAATTCAGTTCTGTTTAAAAAAAGTTCCTAGGCAAGGACAGTAACTAACAATAGGAGGAGAAAATTTAACTTTAACATTTGAATACCGGCCTGTGCAGTCCAGGACCATGAAGTTTGTCTCTGAAAATATCAGTAACATATATCATCAACACCCCCTTCATAAACAGTGCTCTCTCCACTTCTCTAATCCTTGCTGCCACTATCTCAATATTTCTTTACCCCTCTCAATATCTCTCTCTGCTCCAGAATGGCTGCTCAAGATCTCTTCTTTATACCTTAAAATAAGGTATACCTTATTTATACCTTAAAATAAGGTATAAAGGCCTCGTTTAGCCAAAGAAATCTGTTAATTTAATTAGTTTCACTTTCACTAGAACATATATCAAAACCAAATTGCTACATTGAACAACAACCAATGTGAACTATTCCAATTTCAGTTTGATGTTGTATCCTGTTTCTCTATTTCCTCATGCTATTTTACACATGCCATAGTTACCATTTTATCTCATTTGTGAGTCCTGCAGAAACTTTACATTTCAATAAAATATCCATATAACAACTTTAAAACAGAAATCAAATATTTCTGTTTGATTCCAGGTATTAGCATATTTTTCTTGTTAATTCTTTATTTTAGATGACAGGCCTGATTTTACCATTTTGATTCTAAGTGCTGGTGGGGCTTGAATCTGGGAATGTTTCAGATCAGACTTTTAGCCGATTCTCCAGTGCCCCCAAACACACTCTGTCTGCAAAAATATAAGCGATTCTGAATCATGCTGTGGAAGCCTGTGGACGGGGCTTAATGTACCTCTAATCCTGCAGCTCCAGTCAGCACCTCCAACTGCACATGTGCAGAAAAAAAAAGATAAATGCGGATCCCCTACCGCTTCACTCCGGGGCCAGATAATACCTCCCATTGGCCCCCACAGACATTGCCCTACTCCCACAAGGTTACTGACCCCTTTATCCCCCCACCCACCTGCCACCCAGAACAACCCTGGGCTCATGCGAATGCAGCTTGAGAGGAAGTCGCCGCCTTGGTCAGTGTCAGGGCACTGCCCACCACCCGCTCCCTCCACCTCCCCCCCCCCCCCCACCCCACCCCCCTCCGAACTGGGAAGCAGCGCTGGAAAAAAGTCAATGACCTCATCCGTGCAGCAAGGGTGAGTGCTGAACCATATCTGATATCTTCGCTCAAATTTCCCCCAGATCCTCCCATCCCCAGCAACCTGCATTCTTCTAGCTCCTCACTCTCAAGCACTTCCTTCCTGTTCCTCTCAAGAGCCCCACTGTGCTTGCCCTCTAAGGGCCACCACCTAATACTCTGCAGGATTCATGCCATCATTTCTTTCATGGCTCTTTCTATATCCACAGGAGAAGACCGACCACAAGACCTGTGAGACGAGGGTGGTGAGATGAGGGTGGTGAGCCAGACCTCCGGGTCCTCACCAGCTTTGAGGAGTGGGCTCTGGAGCTCTGAAGGGAAGGGGAGATGGGGGCTGTCAGCGACAGCATGGTTGGGCTGGCGTCAAGATGTGAGCACTGTCATTCCTCCACTCACTTTGAGGCAACTTCCCAGGGGCACGAGTTTCAGGCGAGGGCAAGGTTTAAAGGAGATGTACGAGGCATGTTTACTTGCACTGAGAGGGTAGTGGGTGCCTGAAACTTGCTGCTGGGGGATTTCATGGATGCAAGTACAATTGTGACTTTTAAGGGGCATCTTGATTGCTGTGTGAATGGGAAGGTAATAGAAGCATATGATCCCCGGAAGGGTAGGGGGTAACAGACCGGATAGACAGCCTGATTGCTACAGGCTTGGAGAGCCAAAGGGCCTGTTCCCTTGATGTAATTTTTTTGGTACTTTCTCCGATGTTCAATGGAGAAATGTGAATCACGTGTCTGGCATCCCGGATACCTCTTCCTCCCTTGCACTTAACCTTTTGTCCTGTGTTGCAGGACAGATCAAGGCCTTCTGGACTGCAGGCCTGTACTGGAGCTCCCATCCATCCTGGTCCTGACAGCTCGGATGAGTCCTCAGAGGATATGGATGAAGGGACCCCTGAGGATGGCACAGGTTTGGCTCAGCTTCTACCTTACAACTCACCACCCCAGATATTGACACGTTGGTGGGTCCAGTTAGTGTTGAGGCTTCTGGGTCACTCTCTGGTGAGCACGACACAGCTGATAATGTACATCGGGTGGAGAAGGGACCATTTAAGACTTCTAGCATGTGGGGACCTGCCGGAGGCAAGGACTCAGCTGGCCCCAGGCTACATGCTGGGTCCCTGAGATCACTGAACAACAGTCCTTCAGCCCCCTCACATGCTCGCAGAGCTGCCGCCGACCCAAGAAAGAAAATGGCTGCAACCAAAGGACACCCATGTGCGGCAGAGAGCTGTTGGACACCAAGCACTTACCTCCTCACTAACCCTCACTGATGGAGTGCCGGAATTGGACCTTTATGGAGCATGTCTGTTTCGTGCCAGTTCTGGATTGGCAAATGCCGTGGTAAAGGGGGAAATGCCTCTAAAGTTGGGTCTGCAGCCCATTAATTTAATGTAGATACATTCAAATGCACTTAAATGGCCATCATGCATGTTTCGGGTATGGTCTGATCACATCCATTTCCAAGCCTTGGTAAAGGGGGAACCAGTGCAGAGGTGGGCGTGGATCGCGGTACTTGCCTCGCACCCAACTTTACTAAGTTTTCACATCCAAAAATGGGTGCAATGCGATGGTAAAATTAAGCCCAACATCTCCATTTCTCAAAAAAACTTACTAAATTACAGTAAAACGTTTTACATTCCAAATTATTCTAGATCAAATGACAACTTTGTTGTTGGGCTAACTGGTTTTCTTTAACTTATCTTTCTTAAAGTAAACATTTTCGTTAAATAATAGGAACCACTCTTCGAGATAGAGTATGCATATTTTTATTGGTGTTGCTTAACTCTAAGAAAGCTTGAATATTTTCTCTTATTCATTACATCTTAAGCACACTAACACAGTTCAAAAGCAGCATGCCAGTTCAGAGAAAGTTCACTTGACTCATTCCTGACATGAAGGGCTTATGAAGGGATGGACACATTGCGTTTGTACCAAATAAACATTAGAAGGAGAATTGATGTGACTGAAGCATGTAAAATCTTGAGCAGACTTGTGGACACTGGGAAGATGTTTCCTCTTGTGGGAAGGCCAGAATTGGAATCAATTCAAAACAAGAGGCCTCTCTTTAAAGACAGAATAAGGATTTTTTTCTCCGTCAGAGGGCCATTGGCTTATGGAATTCTTTTCCCCTGAAGGCAGTAGAGGATGGGTTATTGAACTGATTCAAGGTTAAGGTAGATAGAGGAACCAAGCATTACGGAATGCAGGTGGAAAAGTATAATTCAGACCAAGGTCAGATCATCCACGTGTGCTTTTAATGAGGATTTGCATGTCATGTTCCCTCATGGTGACAGCCTCACCTGCCCCAAGGTGTATACCCATTTAAAGGCCTGAATTGATAGCGAGGCGTGAAGACTGTCCATGAACCTTCTCATACAGACTTAAGCAGGATTGAGGTTGAAAGGCAGCAGGTTCTCTCACCACCACAACGCCTCACCCCCAAATAAATGCCCACCAAACTTGACAGGAGGGCATTAAACCTTGCCCTGTGAATGCAATTTTGAGGCAATTCTATTCCCATGATATTGGTGCTCTGTCCTTTGCAGTGACAGAAGTTGTCAAGCTGTGAGCCTGCTGTTGAAATTTTATACGTTTCTTACTGTACAAGTACCTTTAACTCTGGGAGAAAGGTCTCAGTGTTTCATTCTTTGTGATTAGAAAAGAGATTGCATTCCTTTGAGTTTCCTACAATTATTATTCTGGCTTTTAGGCTGCCCTTGCCGACTGCTGAGACTTGAATAAGTACTGATTTGTCAGTGTTATTCTGTTTTCTCTCCATGTCTGCTGGAAGCTGAAAAATTGTGCTATGCCTAATTTAATGTTCCTATTTGCCCACTTAAAAATAATTTGGAAGAATGCATTTGCAGAAATACTGTCAAATTTAGACACCTCTCTAGGTTGAGCAGACTGAAGACCAGTGAAACAAAGCACAAATCAGCCAAAGCAATCCTTACAGATTACAGATAGCAATCCAACAGATGTGCTGGATGAACAAAGATGGTTTCACATATCGCAAAGAATGAAATACGTAAATGTGGTAACCGATAATATATTGCCACAAATAAATCAATCTAATTGTCACCCGTTATCAATGTGGATTCATTTTTTAAACAAGGGGTAAAATTCTAATGCACTATTTGGGAGCAATATGAACAAGACTGTGCCTATAATCCTGCAGTGTTTTAACTCTGGCGCAGAGGAGGGCCACAAGATTAATTCCCAGTTTAAAGCATTTTTGTTACATACATTGGCTCAGTGAATGGGATCTTTAAGGTTTAAAGAGAAATAGACTTAGGAGTGATTTGATTTAGAAAATAATTAAGGGGCTCAATTGTATTTATGTAGCCCAATTAATTTATTTCAACGGAATTTAAAGCTCAGAAGAAACATAAAATCAGAATACAAATGCGCCCTGAGATTAGTGAACCTGTGAACAGATATATGGTGAACCCTCCCCCACTCACCTGAAGAGCTGGACACTTGGTGCCACCTCCCTGCCCCCCTCCCCCCCTGCTGTGGGTAAAATCCCAGTGGATGAAGACCCTTAGATGCCCATTAATTGGCCCCTTTGGTGCCCCAGTTGGTTCATGGTACACTGGGCTCTTGACATCTCTTCCAGCATGAATAAATTTGCAGTGAGGGCAGAGGTGAATGGGCAGCTGCGAGGAATGGTGCCCAATTTTACAGCCCCACCTGTCTGCCAAGGGGGCTTTAAGATCCAGCCCAATGTTTCAGATCAATGACTCTGAACAGAATATGCATTGGTGTGTTTATTCTGGTCCCCCTCATGTCTGACTAAGGGCTGAAGTTAATCAGGACTGCAACACAAAAATATAAAACCACTTGGATGCTCAAAAATGGAGACCTGGTCAGTTACAAGGTTAAACAAAATTGCTTTTGCAGACAAAGGGTCCAAAAATGTAAGAGGAAATTAACAGCAAAGCCTTCAATTGTGCAAAAGTACAAATGTAATGGCAAAATCTGACATATAAATAAGCTTTAAAAAGTTTGCGAGGGACATTTGACGATAGGGAAATGCCGAAAGCGTACTCGAAAAGTCAGGGTCTCGGTCAAGTTGTTACAAATTGCTGAAAGTAGAATCCAATTCAACAAATTTGAGCCACTAAACACCCATCTAGTTTTCCACATCAGCCATAGCACAAAGACAATCCCAATTTATTCATGAAACAGGGGAAGAATTACTTCACAGTTACTGACTACTCCGCAATTTACCCAGACTTGCACGAAATCCAACTTCAGTCATCAGAAACACAATAGGTACATTACTTGGACAGAATCACTGTGCCGTCAGGAAAGTTAGTGAGGAATGAACTCTCAACTCACCCATTGAAAGAGTATCGACGAGAGAACTGAACAAAACTATATCACTAATACATTGTGACACATCAAAGATAAATATGGGGGGGAGTATAAGGCCATGTTCATCACCAAAGCAATTTTGTTTTCCTTGTATCTCTCCCTTGTTGCTGCAAAGGAGGGCAAAACAAATTATTTTTCAATTCAATTTCAAAGTAGTTGAACTAGGTGTTATATCCCAAACAGCAAGGCTGAAGAGAAATCGTCATGCTCTAAGGACAAACAATCGCTGCTGGCATCTAAAATCCCATTCCTATTAACTGATTGTGACAAGTGCACTAGGAGCTATAAACTGAGAGAAATATTTAAATGTTAAAATGCTAACCCATCCCATTTATATCCGGCTCTGTACAACATGGAGGAAGTGGTTATGCCAGCTGTTCTGCAGCAAGAACACATTGTCTGAACATAACTTTCCAAATGAATTCTTTAATGAAAATAGGGTACTATTTGTGACTGATGACTTCATGCAGTTGTTTCTTATTCATTCATGGGATGTAGGCATCGTTAGCTGGGCCAGCATTTATTGACCATCGCTAATCTCCCTGAACTGAATGACTTGCTAGACCATTTCAGAGAGCTTTGAAGAGCCAACCACATTGGTTGTGTGTCTGGAGTCAGATGTAGGCTAGACCAGGTAAGGACGGCAGATTTCCTTCCCCAAAGGGCATTAATGAAGCAGACGGGTACTTACAACAATTGACAATGGTTTCCCGGTCATCATTTCTCATTAAAATTCAAATTCCACCCTCTGGCATAGTGGGTTTCAAGCCCTCTGGATGATGAGTCCAGTTACAGTACCAATCTGCCATTGCCTTCCATTTGTCAAAACATTGGATTACATTAATTTAATATCATCTCTGTAATAACTATAATTAAAAGAACAAGGTCTGAACTTTCTGGCCTATGGTGCACCTCCACCACAGGTTTCGTGGCGGTGAGGGGTGCAGTCAACATGACATCATATTGACAAAAGATCCTGCTGCAGGCCAACAATGGACTATCTTTGCCACCACAAAGCATATGACAGGTTGTGTGGAAAATCCCACTCTAAAGTGTAAATGAAAATATCCTGGGATAATAAAAATATGAAGTTAGCTATACAATTCTGCAAGCTCAAAAGCTGTTCTTAAAGGAACCACAGGCACTGTGGCCTGCATTTTCTGGCTTTCTTTACCATATACGTCCCAGCAGCATGCTTGGCTAATTCCTGCAAAATTGGACAAGCCGGTGGTCCTTTAAGGCCTCTGTTCACCATTAAAGATAGGCTACTGGGTGTTGTTCTAATGAAGAACGAAACATATTTGACAAGCAAGTGTGAAATAAGGGCACAACCAAGATCTCCCGCTTTTAATAATTAAAGAATATCGACATTCAAAGTATGTAATGGATGCTGAATAGCTGGTGATCGCTAACAGTCTCCCTGGCATCATAACTGGAAACAAAGGAAGAAACCATCCAGTGGTAATCCAGAAGTGATTAATTATGGGCATTCCTTTGACATGGCATTAACACAATGTAAACATTCAAGTTCTGCATATTTAAGGGCATAACCATTCATACACACAGAATGTACCCTTTTTTAACTTTTTTTTTTACAAAGAAGCTATATGGCTTACACAGAAAATGCTGGAAAATTTCAGCAGGTCTGACAGCATCCGTAGACAGAGAATAGAGCCAACATTTTGCATCATCCAGACTCAAAACGTCAGCTCTATCCTCTCTCCACAGATGCCGTAAGACCTGCTAAGGTTTTCTAGCACTTTCGGTTTTGGTTCATATTCCAGCATCCACAGCATTTTGCTTTTATATTGAGCTGCATAGCCAATTTGCAATGGGGTGACTAGTACCATGCACATGGATCTTTACAAATGCAAAAAAATGAATGCCAGAAAGATTACCATATGAGCTACAGTGTAATGGTTAGAGAAGAGGACATTATTCAAGGTCTCAGGTACTTGTTAAAGTATTTATAAATGTACCATACATGTGCAAAAAATAATACCACATATAAAAAAAGCTTATGATCTTGCATGTCTTGAAATGCATTCACTTAAAATTAAAAGCAGAAAATTATACTTACTAGAACCATTGAACTGTCTCTGTACGGTCACTGCTATGTGAAAACCTCTTTGATTTATAATATAACAATCTTCAGCTTAAGTAGGCTTACTGAGATATATTTTCTTACTAAGATGCTGATTTACTCATCAATTTAAATTTCATTTCAATATCAAATTTTTTTTGTCTGCCTAATGCCCCCAATTCAGTGCCTAATGAGTGTCCTTTAACATTTCCAACTATTCATTACTAAATCCCTCAATAACATTAGACAGCTGGTGCTGCACATCACTTGGTAGATTAAAGAATGTTCCTAAATAATATTGCATGGTTAAAATTTGAAGACTTATTTTCCAAATGAAGTTGTGTAAACCGGGAGGCTTGTGTTCAGTTATTGGTGTGTTACAATTTATAACTTCTGAACTTGTACAATATGTTCAGGTGTTTTTAGACAGGATCCCTGGGATCCAGTTTATGTCTGAGTGTAGAAGTGTTTTTCAGTGGGTATATGGCCACAATTTGACCTTTCTTTTGGGGGAAATATGATGTTTTTCTACACCTCATCCTGTGCCATTTCATTTTGCATCTATGCAGGTTTGGGATTGCCTAGAAAATATACACCCATCCCGCAGTGTTTGGCTTCCCCATTTTAAATGTTGGGGGGCGGGAAATGAGATTTCTTCTTGCACTCTAGTTTCGGCTAGTATTGTGGGTTTTGAAAACCTATGAAACATGTCAGGTTTGACAGTTTGTGAAGAAGATGGAAAGCCTGAGCAACATTGTGAATGGTAAGTGTCAAACATTTTGACAACTTCAAATATCATTATTAGGAGCTGCTCGAGACTGTAAATAGAAATTTAATCCAGTGATTCATCATGGGGATCTGTCCTGCAAAAGTAAATTGGCCATTATATTGACTAGCACATGCTTACTGCTCACTGGTGTGGTTAGTGTCAGAGGATGGATATATAGTGTTTAGAGATAAAGATTTGTGGGGAAGTGGTCGTTATCATGGGCTAACTCTAACATTCCTCTAACAATAGTTATTGAGCATGGATGGCATACAGAAGAGAATGAGGATAATTTTAAAGGAGAGCAGTGGCCCTATCCTTGTGCTTTATAATTGTGTATACAGTCATGCACGTAAATAAAGATTACTTTGAAAAAGGTTCTTTGTCACCATGCCACGAGTGGAAAAACCGCCCGAGGTTAACAGACTTGTGCTTGGTCCTGTCCCATTAGTACAATTCCCGTGAGAGGCAGGATGGGAAAATCCTGCCCCAAGACTCAAGAGTAAAGGTTCACAAGCCAACTCAAAAGAAGGAAGAAGGCTGCAGAGCAAGCAAAGCATGCAGTCTCAACCAATGATACTGGACCATTGACTTGCCCAAATAGGGGAGAGAGACGGTGTGGATTAGGGACTGGCAGTGAGGGGCCACTGCAAAGGAAAAGTTGCAGACAGAAACTGGAATCATCCAAAAAGATAGGAGTATCTTGATTTCAGTGAACAAGAAACCAATAGCTGGATGAGCTACATACCCTGATCCTCAGGACTAAACTAAGACTAAAGATCAATAGCAATGGAAACAAGAAATTACAACCCTTAGACAATAAGTTTGGAATGAACAGATCCTCAACAATGTCAAGAAAGAACTCCATACATCTTGGGAACGATTGATGAAATCACCACAAAAATTATCACAGTAAAAAGGGTGACAGGGTGGCACAATGGTTAGCACGGCTGTCCCACAGCTCCAGAGACCCGGGTTCGATTCTGACCACGAGTGACTGTCTATGTGTTCTCCCCGTTTCTATGTGTGTTTCTTCTGGGCACTCCCATTTTCTCCTAATGTCCAAAGATGTGCAGGTTAGGTGGATAGGCTATGCTAAATTGCTTAGTGTCCAGAGACGGGCAGGTTGGTGGATTAGCCACGTTAAAGTCAAACTCCACAGAGATAGTCACCCAAGGCCGGAATTAAACTTGGGTCTCTGGTGCTGTGGGGCAGCAGTGCTAAACACTGTGCCACCATGCTGCCCCTTCCAACAGGTGTGCCATAATATTTTGTATATATTTTGAACAATTAGCATTTGTATCAACTTGTAAAACTGAAGGTTATAGAATCAAACAGATTGTTTCAAAGGCAAGCTCAGGTTAAAGCTTGTCTCAATCTATTTGTGAGATGCTGCGTGAGAAAAGGCTTTACACAAGCTAATGCTTTCTAAAAATTGAAGTTACAGGTGCAGTTATTTTGTCTTTGTCTTCCTAAAAGTTAAGTTTCTAAAACGCAACTTTTCGAAACCTTTCGCGTTTCCTCAAATAAACTTTTCAACTCATTCCACTTCTGTCAAGATTACTTACCTTGCTTTTGGGAATAAATACGATATTCTTTGCATAAGTTTACCAACTGACTTCATTCCTGGCTTTGCACTTGTGGAATTACTAAGCACAGTGGTTAGCACTGCTGCCTCAGAGTGCATGGGATCCCAGGTTCAATTCTAGTCTTGGGTAACTGTCTGTGTGGAGTTTGCACATTCTCCCCATGACTGCGTGGGTTTCCTCTGGGTGATTCAGTTTCCTCCCACACTCCAAGGATGTGCAGGTTAGGTAGATTGTCCTTGCTAAATTGTCCCTTACTGTCCCAAGTTATGTAGGTAAGGCAGGTTTGGAGTTATGGGGATTTGGGGGAGGGGGTGGTGGTGGAGGGAGCAGGGTGCAGTGTGTGGGACTGGGTAAGATGTTGATTCACCGCAGATTTGATGGACCAAATGGCCTCCTTCTACACTGTAGGGATTCTGTGATATATAAATAAAACATGAAATTGCATTACATGTTATGAAAAAAAATGAATGCCTATATCAAGGACTTTGCAACAGCTTAGTTCTGTGATGCTACACAGATACAATGGCCTATGGCTACAAAGGTAGATCAGAGACTGGAAATCTATAATAATGAAACACCTGACACCCCATAGGTGATTAAAAAGGCACGTTGAACATTGCTGTTTATTGCAAGGGAAATGGAATCTCAAAGTATAGGAGTTTTGCTGAATTTGTGCCTTAAGAACCATGCTAATGTTAAATTCAAGGATATCCCAAAATCCAGCAGGATAACTTGGAATACTGGCTGTTAGTGGTATATACTTCCAATTTGGTATACTGTGAGAAAAGATACGTAAACCAGAGAGGAACAGTCCAGTCAATTAGTACAGAATAGTTATTAACTTAAAAGAAAAACACACAACAAGAAAGACTATATTTCAACAGTACACTTAACTACACTGATAGCTATAGACACATAATGTCACACAAAGTTATCTCTTTGTTCTCAACTATCTATGTTTCCTGAACTCTGACACCCATGTTCTGAAATTACATCCAATATTACATAATTCTAAATCTAGCGGCTAATAACCTCACGCAGCTTATTTATCCGCGTTCAGGAAAACTGTCTTCAGTTTCAACTAAGACATACTCTTCACAGATCAAGTTGTGGATTTTAACCAGCTGCCCTTTGAGCATCAATTGGTTTTCTGTTCCTGCAGCTGGGTGTGGCTATGATGGCAGCTGCCTCAACTGTATGCCTTTCTACAGTTATTGTGCTATGGATATACTGTTCTTTCCCTGTGGACCCACATTTGTAGCATAGAAGTGCCAATTCCCTTTGAAGTTAATTCTTCTATACCCCATTGCTTCCCCTAGTACATAGATAAACAGTTGCTTTTCACACCAGTAGGCAAATGTCCATATCAAAACCCCGTTCAAGCAGCTGCCCTGATGAATTCCCCTTTTTGTTTCAGTTTATCCCAATTTAATATCTAATCTCAATTTTCCCTTATTCTTAACAGGTGAGACCATAGGTAGAGTACTGTGCACAATTTTGCTCTTTTATTTAAGAAAGGGCAGAATGCATTTGAAGCAGTTCAGAGAAGTTTCACTCGACTAATTTCCCAAATGAAGGGTTAACCCTATGAGGAACGATTAGACAGGTTGGGCCTGGATAGATGGCACGGTGGCAGAGTGGCTAGCACTGCTGCTTCACAGCACCAGGACCTGGGTTCAATTCCAGGCTTGGGTCATTGTCTGTGTGGAGTCTGCATGTTCTCCCCATGTCTGCGTGGGTTTCCTCCGATGCTCTGGTTTCCTCTCGCAGTCTGAAAAACATGTTTGTTATGAGGATTGGTCATGCTGAATTCTCCCTCAGTGCTCCTGAAAAGGTGCCAGAGTGTGGCCACTAGGAGATTTTCACAGTAACCCTTCATTGCAGTGTTAATGTAAGCCTACTAATGACAGTAATAAGTAAATAAACTTAAAACTAGAATTTAGAAGAATGAGAAGTAATTTTATTGGAAGATATAAGATCTTGATGGGATTTGACAGGACAGATGTTAAAGGATTTTTCCCTTTGTAGGAAAGAAGAGAGCTGAGGTGTGCAGTTTAAAAGTAAGAGGTCTCCTCTTTAAGATGGAAATGAGGAGACTTTTATTTTCTGTTGGAGCACCATTAGTCTGGGGAATTCTCTTCCCTAGAGGGTGGTGTAGGCTAAATCAGTGAATATTTTTAAGGCAGAGTTAGATAGATTCTTGAATGAACAGATAGTAAAAGGTTATTTGGAGGAGGAAAGAAAATGGGGTTGAAGCCATAATCAGATCGACCATGTTCTTATTGAATGGTGAGCAGACTTGAGGGGCCGAATAGCCTGGTCTTGTTCCTAACTTCTATGTTTGTGAATCTGGAGTGTGATGAGATACTCTCCACTTGCCTGGATGGGTGTAGCAGCAACAACATGGAAGAGGCTGGGCACAATTCAGGACAAAACAGCCTGCTAGATTGACACTCTAGTCACCACTTTCAACATTCACTCCATCCACTATTGATGCAGAGTGGCTGCAGAGTGTACAATCTACAAGATGTAGTTAGAAGGACAAGGGCAGCAGATATTTGGAAACATCTTCACTCCAAGCCATAAACCATCCTGACATGGAAATAGATCGTCATTCCTTCACTGTTGCTGGATCAAAATCCTAGAATTCCCTCCCTAACAGCACTATGGGTGTACTGACGCCTCAGAGACTGCAGCAGTTCAAGGGGATGGCTCTCTGCCACCTTCTCATAGTAAATTAGGGATGAACAATAAATGCTGGCCTAGCAAGCGATGCCCACATCCTATAAATGTATTTGATAGGCCATAATGATGGCCATGGCAGACAATCAATAGATCACTCATGGGTCTCATTGAGTATGAGTTTCCCTATTGGGTAAGTGGAGGCTCACCCAATAGGAAAGGAGCAGTAGGGGATTTAAAATCAGCTGGATCCACTCAGGCTGGCAGTCAGTAGACTTGGGACCAGTCTGCACTCTGTAACCACTGAAAGGCATTTTGGTATCATGGCAAATAAACGGGTGATTGGTGACGGAAGACTGGCCTTAATAAGATTATAACTTGTTTAACAGGTGAGCTACAGCCTGTGCCTATATTCTGTAACATTGAAAGACATTTTCAGTTTATTTACATACTGATCACCCTGCACCAAGTTTAATGAGAACAAAACCCACCCATATCACAGTAGTTAATGCCTGTGAGGAAATCTGAGAGTTACATTAAACAATAAATAACAGTATCACTGGTGACAATATCCTCCTGAAAGCAATCAGTTTGGTTTTCCAGCACGTACAACAAAATAGAAGACTGAAATGGGCTAAAAATTACAATTGGTAACAAGAACTTGAAGTAGTCTCAGGGAGGTGTGCCTCAGGGATCTGTTTTGGGGCCACTGCTGTTTGTAATCTTTATTAATGATCTGGATGAGGGTATAGTTGGGTGGATTAGTAAGTTTGCTGATGACACCAAAGTCGGAGGTGTGGTAGATTGTGAGGAAGGGTGTCGAAGTTTGCAGGGTGACTTGGACAGGTTGCAGAGCTGGGCCGCGAGGTGGCGGATGGAGTTTAATGCGGAGAAGTGTGAGGTAATCCATTTCGGTAGGAATAACAGATGTGTTGAGTATAGGGCTAACGGGAGGACTTTGAATAGAGTGGAGGAGCAGAGGGATCTAGGTGTATGTGTACATAGATCCCTGAAAGTTGGGAATCAAGTAGATAAGGTTGTTAAGAAGGCGTACGGTGTCTTGGCGTTTATTGGTAGGGGGATTGAATTTAGGAGTCGCAGCGTCATGTTGCAACTGTACACAACTCTGGTGCGGCCGCACTTGGAGTACTGTGTGCAGTTCTGGTCCCCACATTACAGGAAGGATGTGGAGGCTTTGGAGAGGGTGCAGAGGAGGTTTACCAGGATGTTGCCTGGTATGCAGGGGAGGTCCTATGAGGAGAGACTGAGGGATTTGGGGTTGTTTTCACTGGAAAGAAGGCGGCTGAGAGGGGATCTTATAGAAACATATAAGATGATTAGAGGTTTAGATAGGGTGGATGGTGATAGCCTGTTTCCTCGGATGGAGAAATCTAGCACGAGGGGGCATGGCTTTAAATTAAGGGGGGGTAGTTATAGGACGGATGTCAGGGGCAGGTTCTTTACCCAGAGGGTGGTGAGGGACTGGAATGCCCTGCCTGCTGCAGTTGTAAATGCGCCTAGTTTGGGGGCGTTTAAGAGATTGGTGGATAGGTTTATGGACGAAAAGGGATTGGTTTAGATTAGTGGGTCAATGTTTTTTTTTAAAAAATAAGACTGGTCGGCGCAACATTGTGGGCCGAAGGGCCTGTTCCGCGCTGTAATGTTCTATGTTCTATGTTCTATGTTCTAGTCGGATTGCATGAGCTCTATCTGCCTTTCACTGGAGCTGCTAAACAGTTTACTTCAAATGGGTGAATATCAGTGTTAATGCAGCAAGGAGAAAATAGAATCACTGTATTCAGATTTCACACAATATTATCACCAACAGAAATCTATTTTCTAAGCCTTTAGAATCAGAAGAATGCACAGCAGGCTGCTTAGAATTTAAATGAGGATAAAGGTTAATCTTTCTTTGTGACTCTTCATTAGAAAGTAAATATTGTGTATTTATATCAACTGCTCTGAATCTGAGACATTGTGGTCTGCTTCTGGGATGCCAGGAAAAGGTACAACAGTTTCAACGACTTCATGTCTCTGCCCGAGGGCAGGTCTGACCCACCCATGATCTCCATCACAGAGTCACATCCTGAATCCAGCCCAATTGAAACCAGGATTGATCCCCACACTTTTGACACCAATCTGATCCACAATAACTGAACTAACCAGACCCTAAGGGGGTCCAAGCTACTGTGTTAACATATACTTTTACATTCATGCTATTGTCTGGAGCTGAGATTAGTGATGGTCGTGGCTCCAATTTTCTTTCCATCACATGGCTGAGCAGGTATGTGATGGACCTGCCATTGGTGTGTATTGGAATGATTTATAGGTTAGTATTCAACCTGCTTGGCCGTGTTGTGAATGGACTTTGCTTAACTATCAAATCTGGAATGGAGCTTAAATACAGTAAAAAGTCTGACAACACCAGGTTTTAGTCCAACCGATTTATTTGATAATAGACTCATAAGCTTTCGGGGTTAGTCCCTTCGTCAGGTGAATGGAGAGTTCTGGCCTCAGACAGAGCATATAAAGCATATAATGTTCTGTCTGAGGCCAGAACTCTCCCTTCACCTGACGAAGGGACTAACCCCAAAAGCTTGTGAGTCTATTATCAAATAAATCGGTTGGACTAAAACCTGGTGTTGTCAGATTTTTTTACTGTGTTTACGCCAGTCCAACGCCGGCATACCCACATCATGGAGCTTAAACACAGGGCTTCTGATTCAGTCAGGGACACTGCTCACTACACCATAAGGCTTCCATAGTTTTGTCTTATGCATGTAGCATGGTTTGATTGGGGCTGCATGTTATAAATGGTTTCAGTGCACAAATTACCATGATGTATCTGGTTTTCATAAAATAACTTACCTTTTTCTCATATCAGCAAGAGTGTTACAGATTTTCAACCCACGTTAGATATTCTCAAGTCCTGATTCACTGTCATTTCTTGTAAGTGGACAGTATTACACATTGAGAGTCTTCCAGGCTGCATTAATTTGACAAGAATGGCAGTATTGCAGCTCATTCCAGAATGCATAAATAATTTCAAAAAAACTGCAAATGTCAATGTAACCCCCCCCCAGAGGAATGGAATAAGGGTTGGAAAATAACTGTTCTGAAGGTTTTGCAGATCTCCCAAAGTAATGGAAGGAAATTGAAGAAACATTTATGGACTTTCAGCGCCAAAGTGTCAACAAGAAAATCCAATTCCAGAAAATAGTCCTCATGTCCTGAGCATCCACTTTCCCCATCAGCAATTTCTAATTCCCCCACACTAATGCACTTTTAAAATTTGATATAAGTAATGGAATATGGGATTTATCTGCAGCTTATGCTATGGAAAGCCTTATATCCTTCTGCACTTTTCACCTGATTTGTTTTCTTTCTGTGTCAGGAAGTCTAAATTTAAGAGTGTTTTCATCTGTTAGTAATGCATCAGCACTCTTCAAGTTATGACCTGCTTTGCTAGGTTAGTAACTCTATAGAAACAGTCACAATAAAACAAATAATATTCTCTAAACTGTTAGTATGGATTTGCTCACAAAAATAACATCTTCAATCTACTGGTTTCCATAAAGCTCCAGTGATCAAGGAGCTTTCACGAACACCAGAGATTTGGTTCAGTTCCATTTTAACAAAAGCTTATGGCAGTGGATTTTGGAGAACAGAGATTTGATTGCGGTTAACCTAGTGCTGTTCCACCTACCAAATGTGTGACAGGTAGCCCACATCCACAAAATACAAAAAAACAACATATTGTTTTATATTCTCCTCAAGCATTCATGATGTGTGCCTGAAATGAAAGCTGAATTCAATAAAATAACTAAATAGGGGTTTTGTGCATGTACTGAGACCTGTCTGGGAAATTGGTGCCTAGAAGTATTTGAACCAGTCAATCTTAAATCTACTCAGTTGCGAACATTTGGAAAGTAGATTGAAACATTGGTCTTTAAGGGCATTCCCAACTCCATTACCTTCAGAGTCTGGATAGTTATTTACTGTTTCAGGGTATATTTGTATCTTAGAGCTGAAATTCATGAGGTGACACTCTACTTGGTTTCAAGTTCAAAGTCTTAACCAATGTGTATCACAGTTATTTTTCAGACCAAAGGCACACATACAGTGGAGCTTCCCACAGTTTAATACGAGAAACACTGCTGCTTGTGATCTTGGCCATACATGAATTTGGAGATGGAGGGGGTGGGAAATACAGGATACAGCTTTAAAATTTGCAGATTACACATAAGTCACAAGTGGAGTAAGCAGTGAAGAATGGCAGATCCCATGGCAGATGAAATTCAAACAGGAAAGTGTGAGGTGACAATATAAAAGATGTGTGATTATAGTACACAGAATGAAGAGAGATAATACCATGATACCATTTTAAAGGAGCATAAGAACAGAAGAGACCTGGGAAGTATTTTTCTCCAGGAGCCAGGGAGACACCCTGCTTCTTGGAGATGCCAACCAGTTGTAGGCCAACATCTCTACACACTGGTAGTGCCAGCAGGACCAGTGCCCACTGCCAGTCCTGCATGTAGGCCAAGAAGATGGCATTCAGTGATGAACCTAGACATTCATAACTGTCTATATTCATACAGCATAGGGTCATGAAGCTGTCTCCATGCTTGCTTCCACACACATCTCTGTCCCAGACTGCCCCCTAGACCCAAGTCATGTTTTACTTCACATCACACTGCAGGTGTTCTATCCCCAGTCCCATCTTAACTCTTTCTAGGCCAGTCTTTATATTATATCACCCTTCAAGACTTTGTCCACCATATTTAAAATGTGTTCTTATAAACCCAATATTCCTACGTTAATTCTACCACTCTTTTTCTCCACCTCAAGTCTCCATGTTTACAGGTTCAGGCAGCCTGTAATTCTTCCAAATTTTGTCTTTGCAACAGTTGGAGGAGTGTACTGGATAAATCCTGTTGAATATGAGGTTGTTTTGGATGTGGTCTTTATGGTGTTTGAACATCTTTGGTTCTTTCCAAATTACAGTGGGAGGGAGGATCACCTCAAGGGATGAGGAGAAAGTTCCTCCAAAACATAGCTTCCACAGTACTGACAAGGTATGTGTTTACCTGGTCATCATCTCTGTGGACAATAACATCCTCACTATCAAAATCCTTAATCCAGATTTTGTTGTCCTTGTGTAAATGTGGCAGATATCTGGTCTGGTATATTTTGTTGTAGATGGAAGCCTGCTACTAACTATTGGTCTACTCACTATCCTGGATTTGATTGCCAACATTGATATTGTTGTGTGTGCAGTTTTCAGCCCATCAGGACTCCCGATGGGATTAAGCTGCATTATGGTTGACCTGTATGTTAACAGGGGGCTGCTGGAAAAGTCATCATTTTTCCTCAAGAGTGCTTTTATCATATGGACCCTTTTCTCACCCTTCTTATGAAACTGGTTGTACTGGAGGCTTGTTATGCTGCTGGAAATTGGATGAAGTATTCATTTGCAAACTGTGGACCATTATCTTACATTATCAATCCAGGAAGCCATGGCTCATGAGCATCGTCCACACTTTCACCAACACCTCTGTTATTGTGTCCAATTGCTTCACCTCAAACCGTCTGCAGAAATGATCCACAACAACGAGGATGGATCTACCATTGAAGATGAGTAAATTGATGCTCACACGGCCAGCTGGGAATTGTATGGGGATAAGGGTCTCCATCTGATGCTGCTTGTGAAGCGATTACACCTGGGAGTTTGTTATTATGTCCTCAGTTGCCCTTGAATTACCTGCCCACCACACTGTGGTTAGAGTGTGCCCTGTATTTCGTAATGTCCAGACGGTCCTGGTGCATTTTTTGGAGGATCTACCGCCACAGGGAGGCCGGAATGACCAGTGGCTACTTGTATACCAGCAAATTGTCAATGATGGCAAAGGGTTTCTGCTGGTCAAACCAAGTCTTTATGGCATTACCACTCACTCTCTGTTCTGACAACTCCTGTTAACACAATTGGTGGATGCAGGCAAATGTCTCATCTCACATTTGTTCCTGGTGGATTTGTTGGAGTTTTTCTGTGGCAGCCAGCAATTCAGAGTATTACTCATAGTCCTTGGTCTGCTTGACACCATGACTTGGAAGGTCCGCTGTGGCTCTGGAAAGTCTGTCCACTGTTGTTTGTTTTTTTACCATCTCACATGTGAACCTCATGAGACACAAGTCCAAAAGCTTTGTGCATGTCCATGTGACTGTGAGATTTTTTCTCTCAATCCTGGCGTATCTTGGCTGTGTCCAACAGTTCCTCTTGATGTGTAATACATTGGGTGGTGACATCCCTTCTGTTGTTCCTGCTCAAGGCTGTGGACAAAGCATTTGCTATGGTGCTGGGTAAGGATGGGTCATAGTGTGCGAGGGTGTTGGTTAATAGCAGCATGGTTTGGTGTGAGTGAATGCTTGCTTTTGGTACGTGTCCCACTACCATGCCTGGTCTTTCTTGAGAAGTGCCGTAGATGTTCTGCGGTCTGTGTCAGATTGGGTAAACATTCACCATACTCAGGAATTTCTGGGGGTATGGAATGGAGGACAGGGATGGGAATTCTCTGATAGATTGTGTTTTCTGTGGGTCTACCATGATGCCTTCGCTGGTAATGATGCATCCTGAGAACCAGATAGAGATCTTAGAGAATTCACATTCCCCATTCAGTGTCAGCCCTGCTTTCTGAAACTCTGAACCTTTTTTCTACGTTCTTCCACTCTCGTGCTATGCCTCAAAACAATATGGCAGTTGACATTCTCTAGGCCTTGCAAAATAGCTAACATCTTTCTTGCACTGAAAGATTTCTGCTGCAGGGGTGATTACAAATGCTACATAGTTGAAACAAAATCTGCCAAAGGAGGTGATAACTGTAATCAGTGATCTGGACCTTTCATCCAGTGGAATCTTCTAAAAGTCGCTGCTAGCTTTGAAAACATTATGTTTTTACAGTGTTTAATCTGACTGCCTTCCACTGAAGACATTGGATGGAGCTCTTTCACCACAGCTTTATTGAGCAGTGTCAAGTCAACGCAGATACAGATGGATCCATTTGGATTTGGGACTCAGGCTATCCTGGATCACCATTTGGTTGTCTGACTAATGGGGGGAAAGACGTCCTTTCTGTCATCTAAGTGGCAGTAGGCAGCATGCTTGTGCGGTGGGTAGCACTGCTGCCTTCACAGTACCAAGAACCTGGGTTTGATTCCTGACTAGAGTCACTGTTGGTGTGGAGTTTGCATATTGATTTGATTTGAATTATTATTGTCACGTGTATTAACATACAGTGAAAAGTATTGTTTCTTGCGTGCTATGGACAAAGCATACCATTCTTAGAGAAGGAAACAATAGAATGCAGAATATAGTGTTACAGTCATAGCTAGGGTGTAGAGAAAGATCAATTTAATGCAAGATATGTCCATTCAAAAGTCTGACAGCAGCAGAGAAGAAGATGTTCTTGAGCTGGTTAGTACGTGACCTCAGACTTTTGTATCTTTTTCCCAACAAAAGAAGGTGGAAGAGAGAATGTTCAGGATGCATGGAGTCCTTAATTATGCTGATAGCTTTGCTGAGGCAGTGGGAAGTGTAGATAGAGCATTGAATGGGAGGTTGGTTTGCGTGATGGATTGGGCTACATTCATGACCTTTTGTAGTTCCTTGTGGTCTTGGGCAGGAGCCATACCAAGCTGTGATACAACCAGAAAGAATGCTTTCTATGGTGCATCTGTAAAAGTTAATGAGATTTGTAGCTGATATGCCAAAATTCCTTAATCTTCTGAGAAAGTAGAGGTGTTGGTAGGCTTTCTTAACTATAATGTCAGCATGGGGGGAACCAGGACAGGTTGTTGGTGATCCAAATACCTAAAAACTTGAAGATCTCGACCTTTTCTACTTCATCCCCATTGATGTAGACAGGGGCATGTCCTCCTTTACACTTCCTGAAGTCAATGTCAATCTCCTTCATTTTGTTGATATTGAAGGAGAGATTATTTTTGCTGCACTATTTCACCAGATTCTCTATCTCATTCCGGTACTCTATCTCGTCATTGTTTGAGATCTGACCCACTACAGTGGTATCATCAGCAAACTTGATAATTAAATGGGAGGGGAATTTGGCTTCACAGTCATAGGTGTATAGTAAAGGGCTGAGAACACAGCCTTGTTGGGCACTCATGTTGCACCTTCTCTCTTATGCCATGAGCTACAGTTTTCTGACAACTGTTATCTCTTCAAAAATTCAGTCAGACATAATTTTTCCTGGCTTTTCCTCATGATAGACACAGAGAATCCCAAGCTCACATGGAGCAAGCTATAAGCAACTTCAAGCTAAGATTGTACATTGCTTTGCTGGCTACAGGTAAAGTGCCACATGATTGAAGGATAGCTAATGTGATAACTTTGTTCAAGAAGGGCAACATGGGACAGGTAATTGCAGGCCACTTAGTCTAATGTCACTGGTGGAGTAATTATTAAAAAGTATTTTGAGGGATAGCATTAGTTAACATTTGGAAAGATAGGGACTGATTAAGGATAGTCAGCAGGTTTGTTGGTGGGAGATTCTGCCTAAGTAATTTTATTGAGTTTTTTGAAAAGATAACTAATATGTTGATGAGGGTAGTGCAGTTGACATGGTTTACTTAGACTTCAGTAAGGCCTTTGACAAGATCCCATATGGAAGGCTGCTCCAAAAGGCTGGAGCCCATGGCAAGCTGGAAAATTGGATCCAAAATTGGCTTGTTGATAAGGGGCAAAGGAAGATGGCGAATGTTTGCTTTTGTGAATAGAAGCCTGTGACCAGCGGTGTACCACAGGAACCAATGCTCGGACCCTTACTGTCTGTTATATACATTAACAATTTGGATGTGAATGTCAAAGCTATTATTAGTAAGTTTGCAGATAACAAGAAAATAGGTGTTGTTGATAGTGAGAAGGATAATCTTCGGCTACAGACTGATATTGCTCTGCTGGTAAATTGGCCAGAGCAATAGCAGATGGAATCCTGATAAGTGTGAGGTGTTACACTTTGGGATGTTTAATAAGTGTAAGCTATACATAATGAATGGTAGGTCCCTCGGGATTATTGAGGAACAAAGGGATCTTGGTGTATAAGTCCATAGATCCATGAAGATGGAAGCTCAGGTAGATAGGGTGATAAAGAAGGCATACAGAATGCTTGTCTTCATTAGCTGGAACAAAGACAATAGAAACAGGGGAGGTATTTGGTTAGGGCACAGGTGGAGCATTGTTTGCAGTTCTGGTCACCACACTATCGGAAAGACATGATTGCACTGGAGAGGATTCAGAGGAGATTCACCAGGATATTGCCTGGGATGGAAAGTTTCAGCTATGAGGAGAGACAGGATAACTTAGGCTTGTTTTCTTTGGAGCAGAGGAGGCTGAGGAGACTATCCGATACAGGTGTACAAGATTGTGAGAGACATAGATAGAATCTTTTCCCATGGCAGAGGTATCTAAGTAAGAAGTCTCACAACACCAGGTTAAAGTCCAACAGGTTTATTTGGTAGCAAATGCCACTAGCTTTCAGGGCTTTGTCCCTTTGTCAGGTGAGTGGGGAGTTCTGATCACAAACAAGGCATATAAAGGCATGCACTCAGTTTACAGCACAGAGTCGCTGAGCACAAACTGATAGCCAAATTCCGCACATGAGGCTGGCCTCAACCGGGATCTTGGGTTCATGTCACACTATCTGTGACCCCCATGACTTGCCTGGGCTTGCAACATTTCACTTACTGTCCTATCTGGAGACAATACACATCTCTTTAACCTATGCCTAATGCTATCTCCACTCACATTGTCTGCACCTTTAAGACTTGATTAGTTGTAAAGACTCGCATTCTATCATTATTCTGTAAACTGAGTATGTGCTTTTATATGCCCTGTTTGTGTTCAGAACTTCCCACTCACCAGACACAGGGGCAAAGCCCCAAAAGCTAGTGGCATTTGCTACCAAATAAACGTATTGGACTTCAACCTGGTGTTGTGAGACTTCTTACTGTGTTTATCCCAGTCCAACGCCAGCATCTCCACATCAGAGGTATCTAAGACCAGACGACATAGGTTAAGGTGAAAAGTAAGTGATTTAAAAGGGATCTGTGAAACATTTTTTTCACCCAGAGGGTGGTGGAAATATGACATGTGCCTGAAAGTGTGGTGGAGGCAAGTACTCTCACAACATTTGAGAAGTGTTTGGAGAAGTACTTAAATTGCCGTGGCATAGTAGGTTATGGAGCAAGTGTTAGCAAATGGGATCATATAGAGTGGTATTTATGGTTGGTATAGACATAGTGGAACGAAGGGCCTGTTTATGTGCTGTATGATTCTATGTTCGCTAGCTAACTAGGAATCCGTCCTCTTGTTAACTTCCTTCACCATGACCTCCAATACTGCATCCAAGAATTGCGTGCTGGTGGCCCTACTTTTGGGCCACAATGTTGAAAAGTTACCTTCCAGTTGTATGCAACCAGTTGTGTGCGGCCAAAGTACATCTCTCCTTCAAGAGATACTGGTTGCCTTAAAATTGCATCATGAATCCTTGGCGTTCACATCATTTGTTAAGTGTAGGTTGTGTCTGACTAAAGTGAATTAAATTTTTGGAAGAGATAACAAGAAATGTTGATGAGAGCAGCGCATTTTATGTAGTCCAGATGAATTTTACTAAGAATCTGGATAGGGCCTCACGTGAGACTGATCACAAAGGGGCTTGATCACGGGTTCCAAGGTGAAGTGACAATTTGGATTAAGATTTGCTCAGAAGCAAGAAGCATGGGATAATGTTTAAAGGGTGTTCTTATGACTGGAAAATTGTTTCCAGTGGAATTCTGTTGGGCTCAATGAAAGGTCCTTTGTGTTTTGGGGTATATGTATGAATAATTTGAATTTGAATTTAGAGGGCGAGGTTAAAAAATTTGCAGGTGATACAAGTATTTGCCACGTAGTTGAAAGTGAGAAATAATGCTGCGCACTTCAAGAAGATCTTAATGGCCTACTCAGGTGGGTGTAACAATGGCAAATAGTGTTTAATCCATGGAAGTACAAAATTGTGCATTTGTGGAAAGTTAACAAGGTGAAGAAATACATAATAAATGAAATGATACTGAGAAATATAGAAGGACAGAAGACCTTGGACTGTATGTCCACAGATCCCTGAAGACTTGACAGCTAGAGAAAGTAGACAGGCCTTTATGAGATCAGTCATTGAATATGATGACTGGGAGCTTATGTTGGAAATGGATAAAACATGAGTAATTCAACAGTTGGGGTAGCCAGTGCAATTCTGATCATTGCACTAAAGGAAAGATGTAATTGTATTAGAGAGGGTGGGAAAGCAGTTGGGGTGGTTGTGGTGGGGAAGGCAGTCAGGCTATGGGGGTGAAGTCAAGGGCTAAGAAACAGAGCTGGGATTTGGGGGACAGTCAAGGCATTGGGGAGAACAGGTTGGTCACTACAGAGGTAGTTGAAGGCTGGGAATGTTGTTGATTGTGGATAGGGAAGTTCGAGGTTTAGGGTGTAATCAAGAATCAGGAGGTTATTTGAGGGCATGTGGTGTGGTCAGTAGATGGGAATGTCGTTGGAGGGGTGGGCAGATAATTGGGGCATAGGAGTGTAGTTGGCAGGTGGGGAAGGCAAACAGGGATGGAGAGGTAATTCTGAGACAGAGAGGGCAGTTGAGGAAATGGGGTTGTAGTTGGGGATTAGGGTGCATGGCTAGTAGGTATGAAGCATGGTTGAAGGCATTTGGGGGATTGGGAGGAGAGTTGGGGTTCTTCTGGGTATTCTAGGCCTACTTGATGAGGGGTGGGCTTGACAGATTGCTGGGGACACCCTGAGGGTTCAGAGGGTCAATATGGTAATCAGGAAGGAGGAATGGGGCACTTGCAGAGGTTGGGAGTATTGTGAGGAGTCGCATGGCACGTGGGACGTCAAGGGTGTGGTATCCCGTGGCAGCCAGAGTGAGTCAGTGCTATAGTTACCAAGAAGTTTGAATCAGTTTAAATTCTTCTTTTTCTGGGTAATTATTACTATAAGTTAGTTAGAAACCATCTGAAGTTTGCAAGTTCAATGCTGGGCAATTATCCATCCTAAGTTTGAACTGCTTGGGCAATTGCCATGCAATCCTTACCTGAGAATTTGAAACATTGTTGAACTATATTTCATTGTACATTTAATGAACTACAAATGAAAATGTTGGTCACAATATATTCAGCACAAAATGATCTCTGAGTTAGTCAGTGGCATAAAGTCATAGAATCCTACAGTATAGAAAGAGACCATTTGGCCCATGTGTCTGTACCAACCACAATCCCACCCAGGCCCTATTCCCGCAACCCCATGCATTTATCCTGCTAATCCCTCTGACATTAAGGGGTAATTTAGTATGGCCAATCAACCTAACCTACACATCTTTGGACTGTGGGAGGAAACCAGAGCACCCAGAGGAAACCCACACAGACACAGGGAGAATGTGCAAACTCCACACAGGCTGTGACACCGAGGCCAGAATTGAACCTGAGACCCAGGCGCTGTGAGGCAACAGTGCTAACCTCTGTGCCACTGTGCTGCCCTAAAAGTTGAAGTGAAATTCTTGCACTGGTCTACACCAAAAGCTGGAATTGAACCTGAGTCTCTGGTGTCATGAGGCAGCAGTGCTAACCACTGTGCCACCATGCCATCCCATAATTATATTGTGCTGTGTATAAATTAACTGAGTAAAAGACAGAAGAAAGTGAGTAGAAACCTCTTATGATTGATCACGTCTCTATTTGTGTTTCATCTGCATTTGTAGTTATGAGTCATGCGTCGGTATGCAACACCGCAATTGAAATGGGCAATCAAGCCAAATTAATTTAAAACAAACTGGAATTAACATCATTCAAGCCTGTATCTATTTTCTCCTGGATTTATTTTCTGAGCTGGTCGCAGGTCACATGATCATAGAATCACAGAATCCTAACAGTGCAGAAGGAAGCCATTTGGCCCATCGAGGCTGCACTGACTTTCTGAGCATCCCACTCAGGCCCAATCCCCATTCTATTCCCTTAACTCTGCACATTTACCATGACTAATCCACCTAACCTACACATCTTGGGACACTAAGGGGAAATTTAATATGGCCAATCCGCCTAACTTGCACATCCTTGGATTGTGGAGGAAGCTGAAAGAGGAAACCCATGCAGACACGGGGTGGCACCATGGAACAGCAGTTAGAACTGCTGCCTCACAGCACCACAGATCTAGGTTTGATTCCCAGCTTGGGTTACTGTCTGTGTTTTGCATGTCCTCCCTGTGTCTGTGTGGGTTTCCTCTGGATGCTCTGCTTTCCTCTCTCAGTCTGTCGGTGTATCCGAAGAGGTGCAGAGTGTGGCAATGTGGGGATTCTCACAGTAACTTCATTGCAGTGTTAATGCAAGCCTGCTTATGACACTAATAAATAAACTTTAAAATGTGCAGACACCACACATTCAATAACTAAGGCTGGAATCAAACCTGGGTCCCTGGCACTGTGAGGCAACATTTTGCCACTCAGCCTGTAGCACCTTCAAAATAATTTCCAGATAAAAAGGAGGTATTTTCTCAAACTGTCTAATCTCGATTTCCTTCTTTGTGACACTTCTTTATCCATGTTTTCAGTCATCTGATCTAAAATCTTCTTCCCTCACTCAGTGTCAGCATTTGCAGTGCTGTGTTTTAAACTGAATACTCGAAGGAGGCAGGCAGTGAAGTGAGAAAAACAGTGAGGTTTCCAATAGCAATAAGGTTGCACTGTGGACAGGATCATTTAAAAAGAACTGAGGACATTGGCATTCCCTCCTGTACTTTGGCATAATGGGTACCCCATTTCAAATCTAATTATCTGTTTGACACTTGGAATAGGAAATGTAATGTTTTGGATGCCAGGAGTATCATTGCATGACAAGGACTCCTGTTCACCATTACCTTTCTAGCCAAATTCATTAGCAATGTTGGAATCATTTGGACCTCACAGAGAAATAATCCCTTTGGAGCATTTAATTCACAAGGGAATTAATGACAGATCTAAATGAACATAGGACGTAGGATTCTAAAAGGATCTGTAACCAATGCAAGTGACAACCACTCTGAAACCCTTTACTCCGGATTGACAGGAGCCAGTAGTTGACAGTGGCTCAGTTTTAGTTCCTTTGCTTCTGAAGAGGCAGTTCATAGATTCTTGACTCACAGCTAGAGAATTGGGGCTAAATCTAAGCTGGCACAGTATTTAGGGAATGCTGCACTGTCAGAGGTATCATTTTTTCAGATGAAAAATTCAATTGACATCCCAGCTGCTCTCTCTGACTGAGGTGAAAGATCCCCTGATGTTATTTTGAAGAGGAACAGGCAAATTCTCCCCATGATCCTGGCTTACTAACAAAGAACAAAGAAAATTACAGCACAGAATCAGGCCCTTCGGCCCTCCAAGCCTGCACCAATCATGCTGCCTGACTGAACTAAAACCCCTTACTCTTCCATATCCCTCTATTCCCATCCTATTCATATACTTGTCAAGATGCCCCTTAAAAGTCACTACCGTATCTGCTTCCACTACCTTCCCTGACAACGAGTTCCAGGCACCCACTACTCTGTGTAAAAAATCAGCCTCATACATCTCCTTTAAACATTGCCCCTTGCATCTTAAACCCATGCCCCTTAGTCATTGACTATTCCACTTTGGGAAAAAGCTTCTGACTATCCACTCTGTCCATGCCTCTCATAATCTTGTAGACTTCTATCAGGTCTCTCCTCAACCTCCGTCGCTCCAGTTTCTCCAATCTCTCCTCATAGCTAATGCCCTCCATACCAGGCTTCATCCTGGTAAATCTTTTCCGTACCCTCTCCAAAGCCTCCACATCCTTCTGGTAGTGTGGCGACCAAAATTGAAACTATATTCTAAGTTTGGCCTAACTAAGGTTCTATAAAGCTACAACATGACTTGCCAATTTTTAAACTCAATACCTCGTCGATGAAGGCAAACATGCCGTATGCCTTCTTGACTACCTTCTCCATCTGCCTTGCCACTTTCAGTGACCTGTGTACCTTTTGCTTATTAATACTCTTAATTTACTGTATATTTCCTATCTGTATTAGACCTTCCAAAATTCACTACCTCACATTTGTCCAGATTAAACTCCATCTGCTATCTCATCACTGAAAAACAAACTAACCGGTCATTGCTATTTGTAAGAAAATTGGCTACATTTTGCCTACGTTAGAACAGTAACCAGACAGCAAAAGTGCTTCATTGGTGTAAAAATGCTTTGTGGCTTTCTGAATTCATGGAAGGTGCTATGTAAATGCAAGTCCCTTCCTAAGCAAGTACATCTCATTCTTCAGAAAGCGACAGATGTGATGTAGATGTAAGGTTTGTACTAGATAGTACCACATGTTTAGTGCCACTTTTAAAAATGAAATCTAGGTTTTCTACAATCAAGGATTTCCACTTTCTGCCTATTCTCTATCATACAAAACATTGAATTGCAGTTTAAAATAATGAAATCCTGTAAGTGTGTATCCTTGCACATGCCACAATTTTTTTAATGCCACCATTATTTACGGATACCCAGCAAGTCAAACATTAGTTTCTGTAAAAGCAAGGATGCTTCACTGCTGACTTACTTACGACTCCTCTACTGCAGGCATATGTGGAAGACTACCAATGCTCCACATGCCTGCACCAGATCCATAACTAAGCATACCCGAGGCTTACTGAAGCAACACTCCCAGTACTTTGACAGGTTGGCGACCATTCAACAGGCCAAAGCAGAAAAAAGTTAAAAATTAAAAATGTGCAACTTTAGATTAAGGTGGTGGGAAAGGAGGCTTGTACTGATAGACTTCTTCACAAGGATGCCATGATAGTTTTGAAGGTAACCTGCATCTCCGTTGTTCCAAAAATCTCGAAATATTCAGTGATACCTGTCACCGTGTGCACCAACTTTTACCAAGGTTACCCCGTAACATCACATATTTAATCCACTAATCCCCCTAATCTGTACATCTTGGGACACTCAGGAGTAATTTAGAATGGCTAATCCAACTAACCTGCACATTTTTGTGCATCGCTTGCAACAAAGTTAGCAACTCAGCAGTGTCTATCTGGTGGCATGAAACGGCTGAAGTAAAATTTATGATTTTATCATCTCATTCAAGGTGAGGAAGAATGTGTGGATCTCTGCAAGCAAGTTATTTCCATTAGTAGAAATATTGATACCAATTGTTAGGCACCAAGCAAGTGCCCAACAATGGCCATACTGCATTGTGAATGGTTACTTTAGAGGGCAACAGTGCCTTGAGAGAAACAAACGAGTATGTATGATACACTGAGTGCTTTCATTAGGTTGTTGACATTTCTCCAGCACTAATCTACACATTTGGAGATGGGAGAGCTGGAATGCAGTGACACCACTATCTTTCTGCACATGACACATGAAACATTTTTCTCTACTTCCATTTACGGCTACCTATGGAAGATTAATGAGCTTTACTTGTGTGGTTTTAATGCATGAGTGAAATCGCGAAGATATAAATGTAATGAGATACTGCAAGAACAGTGAAGCTCTAACATCAGTTCTGGGTAGAATGATGAAGATTCATCAATTACAGAAACATAATATGCAAATTCTATGCTACGAGTGAAGAGTTACTTCTACATTCCTATTTTACGACCTGTTTTCTTCCACGAACTTAGGGAACATGTGAAGTTATTTGATGATTTTGCGCTCATCCAGAGTGAAGAATTTTGCTCCTACCATTGTGTTTTGGCATTTTACTTTTGATTTGTGGGTCATTTGAAAAAGAATGTAAATAATTTATTTAAACATTTGTGCTTTTTTCTGAGACTGCTATTGTTTGTAGCATTAGATATCACCCTACATTTATACTTCAGAATAATTCTTCCATTTAATGGCCTCGACCAAAGGGATTAATCAAACTTGAGGCACTAAAATTATAAAACTATTCAAGAAGAGGGAGAAGAATGTCATGCATCACAGTGTTATTGACAATATGATAAAAAGTTTTGCATTCATTACAATTTATATAGTCATATTTTGGCTTCATAAATAAATGAAAAGTTTGTCAAACAATTTCTCATGAGGACAATACCCTTTAAATATTCATTGCTGGAGGCATTGCTGGACAGACAATATTTTCATTGGGTTTTTTTTACAACCCTGTGTTAAAAGTTATTGGAATACAATTCATTACTAAATTGCCCCCCATATTTTCTGAAAAATAATTTTGTCTCCTCATTTTTCATTTAAAAGTTACTTAATTTGCATTTTCCAGAGAAATTCACAGGCGTTAGCACGCACGCAAACGATCAGTTCTCTTTATCAGAAAGCTAGGAAAGTACAAACAAAATAAACATGATTGAAGGTACATGGGTGGAATTTTATTGCTTCTCTCACTGGCGGGATCTTCCGTTCCCACCAGAGTCAATGGAGTTTTAAATGGCACACCGCATTTTACAGCTTCACTCCCGCAAAAACAAAGTTGTAAAGTTCCACCCATATATGTTTTATTTTATTCATTCAGGGTATACAGGAGTCACTGGCAAGACTAACATTTATTACACATCCCTAATTGTGCTTGAGAAGATGAGTGGTTAGCAATGTTTTTGAACCAATGGAACCCATTTAGTGCAGGGACATCCATTAGATTGTCCTTTTAGGCACGGAGTTCAGGCTTTTGACCCACTGATGGAAGAGGAATGGCAATATATTGGTAAGTCAGGATGGCATGTGATCAGGAGGGCAACTTGCAGATGGTTGAATTCCAATGGACTGTAGCTTTTGTTCTAGGCAATAGAGTGCAAGGGTTTGGAAGGTGCTGTCTTTAGCTAGTTCATAGACTCACAGAGCCCTACAGTGCAGAAAGAGGCCCGTTGGCCCATCGAGTCTGCACTGAACACAATTTCACCCAGGCCCTACCCCGCCATATCCCTACATATTTTACCCACTAATCCCTCTAACCTACGCATCTCAGCACACTAAAGGGCAATTTTTTTTAGCACGGCCAATCAACCTAACCCGCACATCTTTGGTCTGTGGGAGAAAACCAGAGTACCCGGAGGAAACCCACACAGACACGAGGAGAATGTGCAAACTCCACGCAGACAGTGACCCGAGCCAGGAATTGAACTCAAATTTCTTGGAGATGGCACACATTGCTGCCACAGTGCGCTGATGATGGAGGAACTGAATTGTTAAGGTGAATAGAGTACTAATCAAGTAGCCTGCTTTGTCTGGTGCCAAGTTTTCTGAGTGTTATTGGATCTGCATTCATCCAGGTAACTGGAAAGTATTCCAAGACACACTTGACTTCTCTTGAAGATGATGGAAAGGCTTAGGCAGTTCCAAAGTGAGTTGCTCACAGATGTGGTACCACTGATTTGATCTTGCAGTCACAGTATTTATGCAGTTAGCTTAGCTAAGTTTCTGGTTGACGGTGACCAGCCGAGTGATGTTGATGGGTTATTAGATGGTAATGAAAGTCAGGATAATGTAGCTAGACTGTTTCTTATTGGAGACTGCCTGGCACATGTAGAATGTAAACACTACTTGTCACCTATCATCTCAAACAGAAATGTTATCCTGGTCTTGCTTCATGTAAGCATAGATTACTTCTTTAACTGAAGAGTTATCTACAGTGAGCAACTCCACTTCTGACCTAATTAGCTCATTGCTGAAGCAGCTGAAAGTGGTTGGATCAAAGGCAAAACCCTGATGAACTCATGCAGTGATATTCTGTGGGTGAGATGTTAAATTATCTGTTAGTGTCCCAAGATGTGTAGGTTATATGGATTAGCCATGGTAAATGTGTGGGTTACAGAGATGAGGTGAGGTAGAGGGCCTGGGTAAGATATTTAGTCAGAAAATGTGCGCAGATTCGATGAGCCAAATGGCCCCCTTCTGCACTGTAAGCATTCTATGGTTCTATCATCTCCATGATGTAATCTTGCCTGTTACATTGGCAATAGTCCTGCATTAGGTGGTGATAACTCAAGTCACACAATAAAAGGGCTTGGGTTTGATGATGGGACGTAGGGGTTGTGTTCTGGCACCTGTCCATAAACAGTGTGAGCAGGAGATCTATCATTGTTACAGTTCCCAAACTCTCCTTCTTCATGCTACAAACACTAGAATGCATTGTGTCAGGTAAACATTGAGAACCGCAAGGTGGTATTAAAAAAAACACATCTGTGATGTTCCATAATTGTTGAAGCAGGTAACAGGTTCTTCTCCCAATAAGTCTGAAAGAAGGATTTTACTTTTTACAGCATGGTATCAGGATGAGTGAGGTATGTAACATTTTCTCCCACCACTGAGTCTGAAAGAAGGAATTTGCTTTTATGCAGCATGGAATCAGGATTTTTCACTGCTTTATAAGCAAGGCAAACACATCACTGCAATTTCACTCAGCAAAAATCTCCCAAAGAGCAAATAACTGAATGAATAGATAACTGTTGTGTTGAATGCAGGAAAAATGTTGGCCAGGGAGCCAGGAGAGTGCCATATTATTGTTCAATTAGTTCCATGAGATCTGTAGGAGGACTAATATTGCAAGGGAAGGAACAATGGTAGGACAAGAGAGAAAACAGAGGACCTGATGGATCTTTGAGTGCCTGAAGGCAACAAAACAAGTAGATAAGGTGGTTAAGAAGGCATATGGGATACTTGCCTTTATTAACAGAGGATATAACAGCAGGAAGATTCTGTTGGAATTATATAAAATGTTTGTTAGGTCACAGCTAGAGTACTGTGTACAGTTCTAGTTGCCATATTACAGGAAGGGTGTGATTGTACTGAAAAGTATGCAGAGGAAATTCCCCAGGACGTTGCCTGAGTTAGTGCATTTCAGCTATTAAGAGAGGCGGGGTTGTTTTCTTTAGAGGAGAGAAGGCTGTGCAGGGAACCGATTGAAGTGTTCAAAATTAGGAGAGATATAGAAAAGGATGATAGGAAAAAAGCTTTAAGATTTAAGGTAAGGAACATGCGATTTGGAGGGGATTTGAGGAAAACTTTTTTTGTCTAGAGGGTGGTGAGAATCTGGAATTCACTGCCTGAAAGAATGGTGGAGGCGGAGCCCCCGCAACATTGAAGAAACATTTAAATGAGCACTTGAAATGTTACGGCACACAAAACTACCAACCAAGTGCTGGAAAAAATAGGATTAGAATAGATAAGTGCTTGATAGCTGGTGCAGAAACAATGGTCTGAAAGGTCTCTTTCTGTGCTGTAAAACTCTATGGGGTACATTTTCCTGTCCCACCCACCACAGGAATTGTAGTGGTCAGGAGAGAAAATTTTATGGATCATTTAAAAGTCCGTTGATCTTGGGCAGAGATTTATAGTCTTGGGTCACATGTGGCTGGAAATCCTGACTCTGGCTATCTAAATCTGTGACTATAATCCATTATGCCCAGCTTAAAGGATCTTGGTTGAACATCTCATCCAGACTACTGCTCACTCACTACAATACCTCAAATATCCGCCTGAAGAATGTGCTCAAATTCTGAAAGAAGTCTCACAACACCAGGTTAAAGTCCAACAAGTTTATTTGATAGTAAACCCAGAAGCTTTCGGAAATGCTGTTTCTTCATCAAGTGTGTGGAAAGTTCTGATCAGAGGACTTCTCTGATTACCTATAAAGACTTGCACTCCAACTATTGTTATCAGTGTGGGCTCAGTGGGCCAAATGGCTTCCTTCTGCAGTGTGGGGATTCTATGATTCTATGATCTTGCAATTGAGTCTCTGTCTATAAATGTCATGTTTGTGAAGGAGCAGTGCTCTGAAAGCTCGTGATTCCAAATAAACATGTTGGACTTTAACCTGATGGTATGAGACTTCTTACTGTGCCCACTAAGTCCAACACTGGCATCCACACATCGTATCTTCTAACCATAATGTTTGAATGCCCTTTCTCGACACTTTTCTCATTCATGAATTGACCTCATCTATACTCTATAAAGAAGTATTTACAAGACAAGCTTGGCTGTAGGACATGAAGAAGCTTGGTTGTGTGCTACCTGTAGTCCTCCTGAAATCAAAGGATTATGAAGATAAGTGGTACTTTGCCTTATGAAAGTACAGAAATTGAACTGCCATTCAGCTGAATGAAATGCAACAGCTGTATACTTAATCAGAAATGAACATTAAAGAAGCAGCTTTGGTTTTGATTTTGCTTGGAGTCAGAGCGTGTAGCCTACCTGGTGGTAGAGGAAAAGGAATTATTGTGGGAATGAAAGAACTGAAACTTTCCCATTTTGCTTGCTGAGTGTGGTGCATTTATTTCCCTAATTGTTGGAGTTGAGTGTAAGTGACTGGAACATTGATTCCGTGTAATATTCGTCCCACTACTCAGAAACTTCAACCCATAAAGCACATGTATTTGACAGGATGGGATTTTATTGCCGCTGATCACCTTGTCTCTCCACTCCGTTTACAAAAATTTATAGTACTTCTCCAATTAAATTCAATCTTCAGCACATATCCTTGCTCCTACATGATTGATTATACATTTGGATAATGAGAAATCCCAAATAATTTCTAAGGTTTTTTTTCTGATCACTGCATTCCTGCTATTGCTTTTTCTCATTTGTTACTTCTGTTACCTGACAAAAAAAATCTCACAGCTTGACATTAAGATATGTCTCTCCTTTTTAAAGGTACCCAAATTTGCTTCAGATGCAGACAGATTGTTAAATACCCCATGTGGTTTTAGCTCCTTCTAACTAATTTGAATATATTATTGTGCAATTTGCAACCAGCTTAAGATTGGATATGCTTAGGCAATGTAAAATGATCCTAATGCAAAGCAATAGACATAGGGGAAATAGAAGATTGAACTTGCATTGATACATTGATGTATGAATAATGCGCTGGATCACATAGATATCAAGGCAGGAGAATCGAAGTTTAAGAAGGACTGAGTTTTTACTGATCTATTTTACAGAGCACCATGAAATAAAAATTGTGGATCTTGAGAGACATTAACTATGACTTTGTATGTATTATAAAAGAACAGATATGTAATGGGAAGTTAAATCTTACAGGGGACAGTTCCAAAGTTTGCAAATGACACATAACTTGGAAGTATTGTAAACTGTGAAGAGGACAGTGTGGAACTCCTAAAGGACATAGACAAGTTTGGGGAGTGGGCAGATGGGTGGTGGATGAAGTTCAATGAGGAGAAGTACGAGTTGATTCATTTTAGTAGGAAGAACATAGTCAGACGAGATAAAATATGGGTTAAAATTCTTAAAGAGGTACAGGAGCAGATGGATGTGGCTGTATATATGCATAGATCATTGAAGGTGGAGAGAACAGTTAATAAAGCATGTAATATTCTGGGCTGTTTTTAATAGGGACATGGAACACAGGAGCAAGAAGTTTATGCTGAACTTATAGAAAACACGCATTAGACCTCAGCTGAATTATTGTGTATAGCTCTAAATGCCACATATGGGAAGGATGTGAATGCATTGGAGAGAGTGCGGAAGAGGTTCACAAGTTTGGTACCACGGATGAAATACTTCAGCATTATAAAATAAATCGGAGAGTTTGGGACTGTTGTCCATTGACCCTACCTTCTTTGTTGGAAGGCAAATGGAGAGGTTGGGACTGTTCTCCATTGACCCTACTTCCTTAGTTGAAAGACTTATTTTAAGACTTTGATCTTAAGTATTTTGTATAGAGCGGACTAATGTTTATGAACTTTTAAAACAGCCACTTTTAAAATGATTAGGTGGAATTTCTGTTAGATAATTAACAATCAAGATAGTTGGGGAACAGGAAAGCAGTTTTTGTGAAAAAACAATATTGTTTTCTGATAGTTCCTTGGAGTCTTAATCTGAAGCTATTTTAATGGCCACAATACAATCAGGTGTTTTTTTTTAAATAGTAATAGCTAAAATCAGCCTGAACTTGTTATGGCACTATGTTTAAACAAACCATGCATTGCTTTAATTGAGAGGAAACCATTATGTTCTGATTTTATGATAGGAAGTAGTCTTAACTGTTGATTTTAATCAGTTATCAGTTATAATGTGGGGCTTAGGTTGAGATATGTTGACAAGAGAACATGATTTTATTCATGGCTTCTCTATAGCTGGAAGGAAATGTGCATTTGTTTTTGATGGAAACTTATGGAGTTTATGAACCATAAAGCAAAGGTTATAAAAGTGGGGTGACACGAGATGATTTGTGTCCTATAGCCAAGAGGAGGAGTGAACTTGAGCCATCTCCAAAAAAGAAAGGAGGAATGGATGACTGAGGAATAAAAGTTAAGAATTAGTAAACCTTGTTGGCATAGCGTTACCATGGTTTCTGGGGCAAGAAGTTTCTGGACACAGTTCAACATCACTCCAAGGATAAAGAGAAAGAGACATTATCTGTGCTGACAACACCAAGGGTTCCTGGCATCTTAAGTGATGAGTAAATTCGATGTTCACTTCCTTTTGTTAAATATTTGTAAAATCTTGTTACTTGATTCCTAAATACTAGTTATTCATATCTTGTAGGTCAAGCATGACTGAGGACCCTAATGTGAGGCACCCTAACCCCCTAAATTAGAAGTGGATTTCTCCACCCCACTTCCTGCCTGAAACCTAGAGCCAATTATTTTTGGGCTTCCCCCATGTCTGAGAACTCCATTCGCCCGGTTAAAAATTGAGGCGGGGTGGGAAACAGTCATTAAGTGGTCAATAGTTGGCAACTTAAGGGTCTCAATTGGGACAAGGGTGGAACCCCAGAGAAAAGCCCATCTGAGGAATTTTACACCATAAACCTGCTGGCTGTGGAATGTAAAGTCCAGGCTACAGGAGGATGACTGGGGTTTCAATTGACTGATAGGCATTACTAGCTATTTGTTAATCCAAGTCTTGATGTTTTACAGAGCCAGTATGGGATATTTCATTATTGGATGAAGATGAACAGAAGTTCAGGAGTGGCTCATTCACTGATGAGGGAAGGAAGGTCATTGATGAAGCAGATGAATGTTATTGAGCTGACAATCCTTCTCTGAGGAGCACCTGCAAATTCTCTGCAGTTGTGAAGAATGGCCTCTGATAATCATAACCACCTTCCTTTTGTGTTAGGTAGGAAAAAGGTCACCAAATATTTTGCCTTTTGACCCCCATCAACTTCAGTTTTGCCGGGGATCTTGAGCGCCATATTCAGCCAATCCTCACCTTTCTGTGAAGGGCAGCTTCTGTCACTGTGTTCCTCTGGTATTCAATTTTTCTGTCCATGGATGTATTGCAGCACTTATGAATCTAAACATTAGTGGTTTTGGTGGAACCCAAACTGAACCTTCAAGAACAGGTCATTGGCAAATAGATTTTGATTGATTGTACTACTGATAGCTCCTTCTAATATTTTATTGATATTTGAGAGGAGGCTACTTGGGTAATTTATTTATGGGTCAGACTTATCAGCCCCAAAATTCATTAGTCATATCAATGCCCAAAAAACAGGTGACAGTAACAAAATAGGACTGAGTCAGCACAGCTTCATCAAGGGGAGGTCATGTCAGACAAATCTGTCAGAGTCCTTTGAGGAGGTAACAAGGAAGTTAGTTAAAGGGGAACCAGTGGGTGTGATTTATTCAGATTTTCAGAAGGCCTTTGACAAGGTGCTGCATAAGAGACTGTTAAATAAGTTAAGAGCCCACGGTGTTAAGTGTAAGATCCTGGCATGAATAGAGGATTGGCTGACTGGTGGAAGACAGGGGGGGCCGGGGGGCTGTTGCTCAGCAGGGTCTCCGATGTTTGACTTGCGATATGGACATGGGTGGCACCGTTTTGGCATCAATTGTCACCTCACAATTCACCATCCAGAATACTGACAGATCAGTGGGTCCAGTTAGTGGTGAGACTTCTGGGTCACACTCTAGTGAGCATGACGCATCTGATAATGTACATTGGGTGGCGGGGGGAAAGTCCAAGGCCTCTGGCATGCGGTGGCGTGCTGCAGGCGAGGAATCAGCTGGCCCCAGGCTACATACTGGGCCTCTGAGATCACTTCTCCCTCCGTTGCTGGAGATGCAGCAACAGAGCCAGGGGATGCAGGAGGCGCTGTTGGGAGGAGTTCCAAAGCTTTCAGACAGAGCACTCAGAGGAAACCCACACAGTCATGTAAGGCCGGAATTGAACCCAGGTCCCTGGTGTTTTGAAGCAGCAGTGCTAACCAATGTGCCACTATATTGGAGGACAGACTTTCTGTCCAAAAGCCAATTAAGGCCTTTAAGTGGTCACTCATGTCACTGTCATTGTTATTCAAAAAGCTGCAGGTCCAGGCCAAGCCATGTAGGCAAACCATCAGGTATATCTTGGTGGGCATGCACTTGACCTTGCTGTGGGTGGGAGGGGACGGGGGGTGACCATCTTCTCAGGTACCCTCTGCCACATAGTGAGACTCATGAATGGCAAGTTAGGGGTATGCCAGAAAACATTCTCTACCCTTTACAATGACCACACTCCACAACCCCCCCCCAAGGCCTCCCTGACTATCCCAGCCCAATTACCTGCACTCTGGCTCCAGCAATCATCATTATCCTTAAGTATCATGCAGTACCAGCAGTGCCCACTGCTTCTGGTGGCACTGCAAGGCGAAGAAAGAGAAAGACTGACATTCATATGGTTCTTTTTACAACCACTGGACATCTCAATGTGCTTCACAGCAATGAGGTACTTTCTGAAGTCCAGTCACTCTTGTAATGTAGAAAACACAGCAGCTGAAAATGCACGCAAAGAAAATGCATACAAAGTGGCAAAGATTAGTGGGAACCTAGAGGATTGGGAAATCTTTAAAGGTCAACAGGAAGCCACAGAAAAAGCTAGAAAGAAAACAGATAGCAAAAGTTTCTACAAATATGAAAAAGAGTGGCTAAAGTAAACATTGGTTCGTTAGAGGATGAGAAAGGGGATAAAATAAGTTGAAATGAGAAAATGGCTGAGGCATTGAACAGGTACTTTGTCTCGGTCTTCACAGTAAAAGACACAAATAACAGGACAAAAATTGATGACAGGAAAACCATGGTAGGTGAGGACCTAGAAACTATCATTATCACAAAAGAAGGAGTGTTGGGCAAGTTAATGGGGCTAAAAGTGGACAAGTCTCCTGGTGCTGATGGAATAAATCACAAGGTACTAAAAAAGATGGCAGGAGAAATAGCAAATGCACTAGTGGTAATTTACCAAAATGCACTGGGCTCTGTGGTTTTCTGGCAAATTGGGAAACAGCAAATGCGACACCACTGTTTAAAAAAGGAGGCAGATAAAAGGCAGTTAGCTTAACTTCTGTAGTTGGGGAAATGCTTGAATCTACCATCAAGGAAGAAATAGCAAGACATCTGGATATAAATTGTCCCATTGGTAAGACACAGCATGGGTTAATGAAGGGCAGGCCATGTTTGATTAATTTGGTGGAATTCTTTGAGAACATTATATGTGCAGTGAACAATGGGCAACCTGTGGATGTGTGTATCTGGATTTCAAGAAGGCATTTGACAAGCTGCCACACCAAGGACTGCTACATAAGATAAAGGTGCACAGTGTTTCAGGTAATGTATTAGCATGGATAGAGGATTGGTTAACTAACAGAAAGGAAAGAGTGGGGGTAAATGGATATTTTTCTTGTTGGCGATCAGTGACTAGTGGTGTGCCTCAGGGATCAGTGTTGGAACTGCAATTGTTTTCAATTTGCATAGATGATTTGGAGTTGGGGGCCAAGTGTAGTGTGTCAAAATTCGCAGATGACACTAAGATTTACACTAGTAGAGAATCCCACCCTCCCACCTCCTCTAACCTAATTATAAGTGTGGGGAAGTTTTTTTTTGTTATATTTTTTACTTTTTTTTTGCTGTTACCTGTTTCAGGGATGGCAGTTCGGGCAGTGTGCTGCATCTCCTGTGGGATGTATGTGGTGAGGGAATCCAGTAGTGTTTCAGGGGATTTTACTTGTAGGAAGTGTCTTAGATTGGAGCTTCTGGAGGAGCGTGTTAAGGAGCTGGAGGTGGTATTAGATGAGCTCCGCATAATTCGTGAGGCTGAGAGAGACATTGATAGGAGTTTTAAGGAAATAGTCACTCCTAGTAATCAGTCTTGGGTCAATGTCAAGAGGAGGGGAAAGAAGCATGTGGGAGGAGAATCCCCTGGGGCTGTTCCCCTCCAAAATAGGTTTTCGGTCCTGGAGGCTACAGTTGAGGAAGCATCAACTGGGGATAGCCAGAGGGAGCAGGACTCTGGGGGTGAGCCTATTGTAAAAGCTCAGGTGTCTAGGGGATGCAAGAGATTGGGCCTCGTGATTGGGGACTCTACAGTTAAAGGGACGGATAGGAGAGTTGGTAGTAAGGGTAGGGATTCAGGGCTGGTGTGTTGCCTACCAGGGGCTGGGGTCCGGGATGTGTCAGAGAGGATATTCAAGACTCTTAGGGGAGAGGGTGATCAACCCCAAGTTATAATTCATGTGGGGACACATGACATAGGGAGGCTAAGGGAAGGGGATATTAAGCAGAGTTTCATGGAGTTGGGATGGAAACTAAAGGCCAAGTCAAACAGAGTGGTTATCTCTGGACTCTTGCCTGTGCCACGGGATAGTTTAGAGAGGAATAGAGAGAGGGAAAGTTTGAACTTGTGGCTGAGGGGATGGTGCAGGAGGGAGGGGTTTAATTACTTGAGCAATTGGGGCTCATTCTGGGGAAGATGGGATTTCTATAAGAGTGATGGTATACACCTGAACCAGAGGGGAACAAATATCCTGGGGGGTAAATTTGTGAAGGCTATGCGGAGTGGTTTAAACTGATTCAGAGGGGGGGTGGGATCCTGGGTAGAGGGGGTGAAAGTGAGGGGGGCATAGAAGGGGATGGCATTGCACGGCATTGTGAGGGTGGGGCGGAGCGAGGTTTGAAATGTATATACTTTAACGCGAGGAGTATTCGCAATAAGGTGGATGAACTTGCAGCGTGGACCAGTACCTGGGACTTTGATGTTGTGGCCATTTCAGAGACGTGGATAGAGCAGGGTCAGGAATGGATGTTGCAGGTGCCAGGGTACAAGTGCTTTAGTCGGAGTAGAGAAGGAGGTAGAAGGGGGGGTGGAGTAGCATTATTGGTCAAGGACTATATCACAGTGTCAGAGAGGAAGTTTAATGAGGATTTGTCTGTTGAGGTAGTATGGGCAGAAATTAGAAATAGGAGAGGAGAGGTCACCCTGTTGGGAGTCTTTTATAGACCTCCAAAAAGTTCTAGAGAGGTTGAGGAAAGGATTGCAGAGACGATCCTGGTTAGGAGTGAAAGTAATAGGGTAATTGTTATGGGGGATTTTAACTTTACTAACATTGATTGGAATAGCTATAGCTCTAGCTCGTTAGAGGGGTCAGTTTTTGTTCAAAGTGTGCAGGAAGGTTTTTTAACTCAATATGTAGATAGGCCAACTAGAGGTGAGGCTATATTGGACTTGGTGCTGGGAAATGAGCCAGACCAGGTGCTAGACTTGGAAGTTGGTGTGCTTTTTGGTGATAGTGACCACAATTCGGTTACGTTCACCTTAGTGATGGAAAGGGATAGGCATGAACCTCGGGTCAGTAGTTTTAGCTGGGGGAAGGGTAACTATGAGGCCATAAGGAGAGAATTAGGAAGCATTGGTTGGACTAGGAGATTACAGGGACTAGGAACGTCTGAAATGTGGAGTTTGTTCAAGGAGCAGCTACTGTGGGTCTGTGATAGGTATGTCCCTGTCAGGCAAGGAGGAATTGGTAGGGCTAGGGAACCGTGGTGCACGAAAAAAGTTGACTTGTTGGTTAGGAAGAAGAAGGAGGCTTATGTTCGGATGAGGCTTGAGGGCTCGGGTAGTGCAGTAGAAAGCTTTAGATTGGCTAGGAGGGAGTTGAAGAGGGAGTTAAGAAGGGCTAGAAGAGGGCATGAGATGACTTTGGCTGATAGGATTAAGGAGAATCCTAAGGCGTTCTATAGGTATGTCAAGAATAGAAGGTTGGTCAGGGCAAGATTAGGGCCAGTTACAGACAGTAGGGGGATGTTGTGTGTGGAACCGGAAGAGATTGGAGAGGCATTGAACCATTATTTCTCTTCGGTGTTCACACAGGACGATATGAATGTAGCTGAGGAGGTCATTGGGGTGAAGGGGTGTAAAATAGAAAGTATTGTAGTTGATACAGAGGATGTGTTGGATATTCTAGAAGGGTTGAAAATAGATAAGTCCCCTGGTCCAGATGGGATTTACCCTAGGATTCTATGGGAGGCAAGAGAGGTGATTGCAGAGCCACTGGCTCTGATCTTCAGGTCGTCGTTGGTCTCTGGTATAGTACCGGAAGATTGGAGGACAGCGAATGTTGTCCCATTGTTTAAGAAGGGGAGCAGAGACTTCCCTGGGAATTATAGACCAGTGAGTCTTACTTCTGTAGTGGGCAAGGTTTTAGAAAGAATTATTAGGGATAGGATTTATAGTTATTTGGAGAGTAATGAATTGATTAGAGATAGTCAGCATGGTTTTGTAGCGGGAAGGTCGTGCCTTACTAACCTTATTGAGTTCTTTGAGAAGGTGACCAAAGAGGTGGATAGGGGTAAGGCAGTAGATGTGGTATATATGGATTTTAGTAAGGCGTTTGATAAGGTTCACCATGGTATGCTTCTGCAGAAAATGCAGATGTATGGGATTGGTGGTAATTTAGGTACTTGGATCAGGAATTGGTTAGCAGATAGGAGACAGAGGGTGGTGGTTGATGGTAATTATTCATCATGGAGTTCGGTTACGAGTGGTGTGCCTCAGGGATCTGTTTTGGGGCCACTGCTGTTCGTAATCTTTATTAATGATCTGGATGAGGGTATAGTTGGGTGGATTAGTAAGTTTGCTGATGACACCAAAGTCGGAGGTGTGGTAGATTGTGAGGAAGGGTGTCGAAGTTTGCAGGGTGACTTGGACAGGTTGCAGAGCTGGGCCGCGAGGTGGCGGATGGAGTTTAATGCGGAGAAGTGTGAGGTAATCCATTTCGGTAGGAATAACAGATGTGTTGAGTATAGGGCTAACGGGAGGACTTTGAATAGAGTGGAGGAGCAGAGGGATCTAGGTGTATGTGTACATAGATCCCTGAAAGTTGGGAATCAAGTAGATAAGGTTGTTAAGAAGGCATACGGTGTCTTGGCGTTTATTGGTAGGGGGATTGAATTTAGGAGTCGCAGCGTCATGTTGCAACTGTACACAACTCTGGTGCGGCCGCACTTGGAGTACTCTGTGCAGTTCTGGTCCCCACATTACAGGAAGGATGTGGAGGCTTTGGAGAGGGTGCAGAGGAGGTTTACCAGGATGTTGCCTGGTATGCAGGGGAGGTCCTATGAGGAGAGACTGAGGGATTTGGGGTTGTTTTCACTGGAAAGAAGGCGGCTAAGAGGGGATCTTATAGAAACATATAAGATGATTAGAGGTTTAGATAGGGTGGATGGTGATAGCCTGTTTCCTCGGATGGAGAAATCTAGCACGAGGGGGCATGGCTTTAAATTAAGGGGGGGTAGTTATAGGACGGATGTCAGGGGCAGGTTCTTTACCCAGAGGGTGGTGAGGGACTGGAATGCCCTGCCTGCTGCAGTTGTAAATGCGCCTAGTTTGGGGGCGTTTAAGAGATTGGTGGATAGGTTTATGGACGAAAAGGGAGTGGTTTAGATTAGTGGGTCAATTTTTTTTTAAAAATAAGACTGGTCGGCGCAACATTGTGGGCCGAAGGGCCTGTTCCGCGCTGTAATGTTCTATGTTCTATGTTCTATGTAAGATGAGTGGCAGAGCAAAGTGTGTAGAGGATGCTGAAAGTCTGTAAAAGAATATAGATTGTCTAAATGAGTGGGCGAGGGTCTGGCACATTGGAATACAATGTTGGTAAATGTGAGGTCAACATGTTGGTAGGAATAACAGCAAAATGGACTATTATTTAAATAATAAAAAATTGCAGCATGCTGCTGTGCAGAGGGACCTGAATGTCCTTGTGCAAGGATCACAAGGAGTTGTTCTGCAGGTGCAACAGGAAATGGAAATTTGTCCTTCATTGCTAGAGAGATGGAGTTTAAAAACAGTGAGATTATGTTGCAGCTGTACAAGGTGCTGGTGAGGCCACACCTGGAGTACTGGGTACAGTTTTGATCTCTTACTTGAGAAAGGATATACTGGCACTGGAGGGGGTGCACAGGAGATTCACTAGGTTGATTCCAGAGTTGAGAGTGTTGGCTTATGAGGACAGACTGAGTAGACTGGGGCTATACTCATTGGAATTCAGAAGAATGAGGGGAGATCTTTTAGAAACATGTAAGATTATGAAGGGAATAGATAAGATAGAAGCACGGAAATTGTTTCCATTGGCAGGTGAAACTAGAACTAGGGGGCATAGCCTCAAAATAAGGGGAAACAGATTTGGGACCGAGTTGAGGGGAAAATTCTTCACACAAAGGGTTGTGAATCTCCCTGCCCAGTGAAGTAGTTGAGGCACCACATTGAATGTTTTTAAGGCAAGGATAGATACATTTTGAACAGTAACAGGATTAAGCGTTATGATGAGTGGGCGGGTAAGTGGAGCTGAGTCCACAAAAAGATCAACCATGATGCTATTGAATGGCGGAGCAGGCTTGAGGGGCCAAGTGGCCTTCTCCTGTTCCTAGTTTTTTTTTTCTTATGTTAATTCATGGTGAGCAAACTTCCACAAACAACAACGTGAAAATGACCAGATAATCTGTTCTTTTTGCAGTTTGATTGAGGGATAAATATCAACCAGAACACAATTCCCCTGCCCATCTTCAAAACCATAAGATCTTTTATATCCATTCATGCAGGCAGGTGGGCCTTTGCTTTATGTCTCATATGGAAAATAGCATTATTGACAGGGTAGTACTCCCTGAGTTCTGAACAGGGCTATCAGTCTTGAATTTTACGTTCAATCTCTGGAATTGAATCAGAGGCATATGGTTCAAAGGTGAGCATGTTCCCACCTGAGCCATTGCATGATAGACTGGAAGTTCCCCTACATGGGATGTCAGTCCTGGAGGAGAAATTCACCCAGGAAATTACTTCTGATGGACCAGAGAACACCAACTGTAGCCAGTATACTGTCTGATTGGAATTTAAACTCACTGATTTATCTGGCTCTCATGGGCTGGTGTATGAGACCACCCCATGATCATTAAATCCTACCCTATGGGCAGCATTTTATGGCTTTGCTTATCCTGAAACTGTAAAATCCCACCCGAGGTCAACAGACCTTCTCATTGTCTCCCCCTCTCCAATTCCCATGGTAGGTGAAGCAGTAAGATTCTGATCAATGTGTCCAATTCTGGGCACCACACTTTAAGACAAATGTTAAAATCTTGGACATAGAAGAGATTTACTAAAATGGTATAAGAGATCAGAGATTTCAGTCACCTGACAAGACCAGGGAAGGTAGGATTTTTTTGTTCGAGGTAAAAGCAAGATTTAAAGTTCTGAAAATGTGTTCAAAATTCTGAAATGTAAGGATAATATCAATATGGAGAAACTGTTTCCCCTTGCAAGAGAGTCAGGAACCAGGTAACCCAGATTTGAGAAAACGAACAAAAGGGAACTTCAGGAGTTTTTTTTTATTAAGAAGTGGGTTGCTACTGTCTGTAATGTGCTTCCTGAAAGGGTATTGGACACAGTATCAATAGTAACTTACAAAAGGGGGAGTGGATCATATTTTGATGGGAAGAAATAACAGAGTTATTGGAGAAGATCATGGAAATGGAACTAATTGGATAGCTTTTTCAAAGAGTCACCATCGCACAATGGAATAAATGATCTTCTATGCGATATAATGTTATGTTTCATGTGAGGAAATTAAATCTATTACAAACAAAAAATATTTTTTGTCACAGCAGAATTACGTAATTGATTTTCCAACCATAACTGTATGAACACTAATCTTTTTACATAAGAACATAAGAAATAGGAGCAGGAGTAGGCCATCTAGCCCTTCGAGCCTGCCCCGCCATTCAATAAGATCATGGCTGATCTGTCGCTGCTCAGTTCCACTTTCCCGCTTTCTCCCCATAACCCTTAATCCCCTCTCTTATCAAAAACCCATCAACCCGCGTCTTAAAAATATTTAGCGAGGCAGCCTCCACCACTTCAACGGGCAGAGAATTCCAGAGATTCACCACCCTTTGAGTGAAGAAGTTCCTCCTCAACTCCGTTCTAAACCGCCCCCCTTTTATCTTGAGGCTGTGCCCCCTAGTCCTACTGTCTTTTTTGAGCGGGAAGAGTCTCTCCACCTCTATCCTATCCATCCCATTCATCATCTTATACGTCTCAATGAGATCTCCCCTCATTCTTCTAAACTCTAACGAGTACAAGCCTAGTTTATTCAGCCTCTCCTCATAGCTCAACCCCCTCAACTCCGGTATCAGCCTAGTAAACCTCCTCTGCACTCCCTCCAAGGCCAAAATATCTTTGCGCAGGTGCGGCGCCCAAAACTGCACACAGTACTCCAGCTGCGGCCTCACCAATGCCCTATGCAGCTGCAGCAAGACCTCCCTACTTTTATATTCAATCCCCCTCGCTATGAAGGCCAGCATCCCATTAGCCTTCCTGACCACCTGCTGCACCTGCAGGCTGGGTTTTTGCGACTCATGCACAAGGACCCCGAGGTCCCTCCGCACCGTCGCCTGCTGCAGTTTTTCGCCCCGTAAATAATAGTCCTTGCATAATCAGGTAAAACTGTTCATTATTTTGTACAAACCATGGACAAAAGCAACCAAACCGAGGGCAAAGACAGAGAACTCAGAATTATGACATGAGGTAATTTTGGAAGATAGTAAGGATCAATAAGAATTGTTACACCTTTTCTCTCTGAAAGTTTTAAAATGGCAAAAGAAAAAAGACATACAAGAAGAAAAACTAAAGAAAATAATTTCAGCTGATGAAAATTGATTATTTTTGTTAAGCTACTAATCCATTTGTTTTTAGTATAAAAGCATCTCCCATGACTGAGGTAAATGACATTGCTTTTGATAACATTACAAGCCAATGCCTAATGCTTATTTCACTGTATGCCTTGTCACACAAAACCTAATTTGAAAAGTTTGTTTCTGGATCAGACTGAGAAAGGAAAACCACCGGCAAGTAAAAAAAAACACTAAGTTCCTTTCTGTTGTATCCAGCTGCCTGGGATCAAAGGCCAGGAATTAGCTTAATTAAGACAGGATGATTTCCTCGTGTTGTTTTCACTGAAATCCTTTGCTCAATTTTAATTATCATTAAGGAAAACAGTTCTCTGTGCAAAGAGAATGCATTTGCTGAGGCCTCTCGCATCTCATTCAAATTAGAGGCAGGTGTGCCACCAACCTTCCCATTATATGGACAGCATATTTTTAGCTTATCTCTTATATTGTATCAAAGTTAATACATGCAACTGCAATTGTCATCTCCCCATGTATCACTTTCACAATTAAAAACAGGTGGGAGTGGAGCTTTTAATGGGCAGGTGCACTTGCAACCCATCCAAATAGACAGATTGATGTGTTTGATTAAATTACATTTGCCTGTTCAGAAATATGAAAGATATGTTGTTGTTGCCAGATGCAATTTGTGGTTGAAATCCATTTTCTTTATAGCTTTTGAGTGGCCAAGTGTGCTTGTGGTCCCTTGCAGTGTAATCTATGCACACTTGTCTCTTGCATTTAATTAAAATACATTTGTCACTGTGGAAACAGAAATGCTGGGATTTTCTTAGTTCCAATGGGCAACTGAGATCAATTTTACTCACTGCTTTCAAATGAGCAGATGTCCTCATTGCGGCTTTTCATTTTATGACTTTTCAGTTTTATGACAACAGATGTGCATGTGGCCTATAAATGAGTGTAGACACAATGAGTATATTAATATTTACAGGTCTTGTGCATTGGTTTAAAAAAAATTTCTGTGTGTTCCGTACTTGCATGGGGTGGCAGTGTTATTCTGAACTAGACATGAGAAATGTTATTTCTCCAGGACTTCCAATCCATCAAAATAAATCACAGTTCCAAAATCATGTGCTTCAAAGCCGTGTCTTCCTGTGATTTTGCGAACAGGTCGTTAATTGAACAGAAAACTAGAATTCTACATATTTTCATAAAAGATGACAACTGTAAATTACGCGATTGCCAATACGAAGAGTAAAAATATGCTGTGGGGACATGTAACTTACACACCACATCAATTATTTTCAGCGTCAAGTTTTTATGAATCCTGTCTTGACCTGGTGTCAGCTTTAATTTTCACAGTACAGAGGCTTTAGACGCAGGAAGGGCTGGGTGTAGTTCCATGCAGCAAATGGACACAATTGCATCTGCTCATGGGGTTTATATATTATATATTGCTTTTCCACATTCTGATGATGTTCTAAAGCACTTTTGAACTAATGAATTATACCTGAAGATACTGTTACTCAAGCAACGTTGTGGCCCATATAAACTGTTCTGGATAGATAAATGCCTTTTGCAATTGGCATGGCCCAGTTAGCACTTCTGAAAAGAAAATCCCCATTGTTCCTTTCTGTAATAACAAATAAAACGAATTTTTGCAACCTTATAAAAGGACAACTGCCCATGGGGTCTCTATGGGCATTCTGTACTGGGGAGCTGAGATCAGCACGAAGAAGAACTTTATATCTACTTAACCAATCAGATTGAAAAACCCATTAATGTGAAGCACAGAGCCTGAAGCAGGAAGTGTCAGTTTGGTTAATTAATTCATTGTTGAGTCATGTACAATTAACCTTCAATCAAAATTGTGGTGGAATCCCTGAAAATCAGAAACTTGCTCCTGAAAGAGGGTGGAGGATTTGCCTGAAAGCAATAATTGCTGTTCCCAGCATTGTATTGATTGTTGTTGGTCTGCCTGACTTGTTAACTGGGAGGAGGGTGGACTGTGGTGCCCTGTAAAATCAAGCTTATACTGTGCAATATATTTGAATGGCTAAGTCTCAATGAGATGGCAATTCCAGGCAGCTTTTAAGATGACCAAAATACCTCCAGCATCAATTTCCTAATTGAGCTATTTAACTGTACGTATCCAAGTTCATTATAAATAACAGTAAGTATTGTTAATCTGACCATTGTAAATAACAGTGAGTATTGTTAGCCTGATCTTTGTAAATAAGTGAGTATTGTTAGTCTGCACCAGATTGTGGAGAGCACAGCAGGCAATCACAATATGGGAGACCATCTGGGGCTATACTGGAGGGCTACGCAGAGGAGCTGCATCTTTAGGAGCTCGATACACCACTCATCAATGGACTAGGTGGCAATGTGCGCTTCATTATTATGGATCCCCATCTTGGTCACAGGCATCTGCACTGGGTCCTCAGCCATGACCTCAGCAGGTAACCCTTGATCCTCGCAAGCCATCCCGACATCCAAAGGTGGCCCTCAAAGACCAAGGGCGTCCAAGTGCCCCAAGATGTAGCCGTCATGCACGCTGCCCAGATAAAGTGCACACACTTCCAGTTGTTGAGGTAGTCGCACATGAACTGCACATTCAGGAAGTGAAACCACTTCCTGTTGATAAAGGATGCTCCCTGATTCCATAATACCATAGTAAGAAATCTCACAACATCAGGTTAAAGTCCAACCGGTTTATTTGGTAGCGCAAGCCACTAGCTTTCGGAGCGCTGCTCCTTCATCAGGTGAGTGGGATTTCAGTTCACAAAAAGGGCATATAAAGACAGAAACTCAATTTACAAAATAATGGTTGGAATGCGAGTCTTTACAGGCAATCAAGTCTTAAAGGTACAGACAATGTGAGTGGAGAGAGGGTTAAGCACAGGTTAAAGAGATGTGTATTGTCTCCAGCCAGGACAGTAATACCACACCAGTAATCTCTACTCCAAAATACCACACAGCTTCCCACTTGAGCCCTGGAATGACTCAGTGGCATAGAACTTAACGGCTGCCATCATATTCACTGCCATTGGAAATAGGTGTCCTCTTTCCCCACGAGGTGCCAAGTCCGTGAGGAGTCTCAGTGTCCTGTAAAGCCGGGGTATCCTCCTCCACCATCTTCTGCTCTCCTCCTCAGGCTGATGTGCAGCTGGGCCCTGAAAAATGCCCCTCCCCATCTTCTATGTGGCTGCTAGCCTGGTTTGATCGTACTGCTGGCAGTTATGCCTGTCCACCACTACGACAGCAATGACAATTGCTGCCATACTGCTGGCTTGATCCCAAGATTCATTCTTGCGTGGGGGCAAGGTGAGGAGGGGGGTGCGAGGGGGGCGTTGGGAGGGAGGAGAGATTGAGAGACAAATTGCCAGTTTGTCCATCGTAAGCCCCTCAATTTCTCCCAGTGCCTCACAAAGGTACATACCAAAACACAACCTTGGTTGCCACAAAAAAATACATAACTATACCTTTTTGCTGTGAATTTTGGTGTTTCAACTGTGGATGTCAGCTCTGCAACGCTCACATTTGCATCATTTCCAGTGTTTTCCTCAGCTGAGATTCTACACTCTGTGGTCTCAGTAGTAGAGGTGCTAGGCTGTGTTTGTTTTGGACTTTGCTGATCACCTTAGGTTTGTGGATCCTTATCTGTTTCTGAGTAAAGTAACCGTCAACTTTTGGTAATTTTTTTGAGTTACTCTTCAAGCTAGTGCTTTCTTTCTCTTTTCTGGTATCCACTCTTAAATGTTCTCTTCACTGTAAACCTTCTAAAATTTTGTGAGGCCCTAAGCTGTAGCTTGTTTAGCTGATGCCTAAATCCATCACTGTTCACAACTAACACACAGCACATTTTATTGAAGAGGTGTGTTTTGGTCTGCACTGGAACACAAAACTGAAAATAAATCAGCAGCCTGAGCAAACATTCAAATGACATCATCATCAAATTATGTTATCAGCTCTGAAAAGCAATCTGCAAACCTTTTTAAATATATGACATCCCTCCAGCTTTGTTTCTGTGGTCATGAGACAAAAGTACAATGTTATATATAGGATCAATAACACTTTAGGCACAGTATTATGCATCATTAACCATTATACACAGTCACTAAGAAAGTCAATCAAGGGGATATCTATCCCTCTTTGGTTGTATGCAACATTTTGGAATTTGGTTGTCCTTGGCCCTAGGATTATGATTTGGAACTTTGTAAAAATCTCTTCTCTTGGAACTAATTCTGCATCATTCTCAGTCGGCAAAGCAACAAAGACACAGTCATCAGCCAATCCCAATTCTGCTAAGTCTCCTGTAGTAGGGACACAACATGAGGGAATAAGGGCGTTGGGAATAATTCTGAGAAATCATTTTGGGATGACAATAATTGGTCAGCATGGCATCACCAAACTATTCACCTTCTGCTTGTACCACGCAAAAAATTGAACCTTATTTTGCTAAAACTATAACTGGTACCCATTTCTCACTTGTGGCCTAATTATATGCTAACATTCAATCTCCTTATTGAAATAAGCTTTATTTTGCCCTCACTTTTCATCTGGCAATTGAAATTGTTCTAATTGCTCTACAATCTCAGAAGATTCTAAAGGTAATAACAATTCTAACATCATTCTCAACCTTCCCTTTGAGTAGTAATGCAAATGAAATTTAAGTGTCACATGAGTAATATTTCTATAAGATGCCAATAAACTATTCACATGTCATGATAACAGTGCCTCAATGATTGTACAAATCTTTTCACTAACCCATTAATTGATAAATGAGAAGGTACAGATTTTGTGTGCTGATTACCATTCACCTTCAGATAATTCTCAAACTCTTGTGAAGTAAACTGTGAACCATTATCACTAACGATCCAGTTTATCAAATCCTGCGAAAGGTTTGTCAAGTTTTTCAATGATTGTTCAGTTATAATAGATCTCATGATAACAGCTTCAGACCACTTTGTATGCGCATCAATTATGTCTTAGTGCATGTTACCTTAAAAGGACAAGCAAATTCCACACATAATAATTGTTATGGCATTTTTTATCCATTCCCAAGGATGTAAAGGAGACAATGGTGGTATATTTCATATTTGTGCAGAGGATTGACACAATCCCATGTTTTCATCAATCTGAGCATCCAAATCCGGCAAAAAAAAACTGAACAAAGAACAAAGAACAAAACAGCCCGGGAAACAGGCCCTTTGGCCCAACGAGCCCGCGCCGCCATTTTAACATTACCAGTCCCCCCTCCACCCATGACCCTTATCTATGCTTATGGCATTCCACATTGAGGGAAAACTAATTTAGGGACAACTTATTACACCAATCAGCCTAAGAGCACAACTTTGGGATGTGGGAGGAAACCAGAGCACCCGGAGAAAACCCACGCAAGCATGGGGAGAATGCGCAAACTCCCACAGACACTGGCCCAAATCCATGTGTCTGCACAGCAAACAGTGATAGTCACTGAGCTGTCGTGTTGCCCAGCATCTGGTCCAGTTTAAGCACACACTAATGACATGAAATACTAGGCTATTCTCAAAACAACCAAGAGCAGCCCTCATACAACCCATCGCGTGTATGCCCCTCATTGGACAATAAGGCAGACCTCAGCACCTGTGAATTAAAAGAGAAAAACATTAGTATCATCCACATCCTTATACGTTACCAGGGACATCTCAAGGCTACTGAACCTTATTTAAAACAATCTCCTATATCCCTCCATCTCCAACCCACTCATGTGCCTGTCTAAGTAACTCTTAAACAACTCCAGCATGCCTGCCTCCATCACCACCTTGCTTGGCAGAACATTCCATACCCCCACTACCCTCTGTGTGAAAAACCTCCCTCTAACATGTGTGTTATACCTCGCCCCCTTCACCCTAAGCCCGAGGGCCCTCGTAATGTGCGTTTCTAACATAGGAAAAACCTTCCCACTGTTTACTCTATCTATACCCTTCATAATCTTATACACCTCTATTAGGTCTCCCCTCAGTCGCCTTCTTTCAAGGGAAAACAGCTCCAATTTGCTCAATCTTTCCTCATAACCCAGTCCTTCCATACCAGGCAGCATCCTGGTAAACCTCCTCTGCACTGTCTCCAGGGTCTCCACGTCCTTCCGGTAGTAAGGCGACCAGAACTGGACGCAGTACTCCAAATGCGGCCTAACCAACGTTCTATACAACTGCAGCATTAGACTCCAGATCTTACACTCTGTACCCCTTCCGATAAAGGCTAACATACCATAAAGCTTTCTTCACAACCTTCTCCACTTGTACTGCCACCTTCAAAGACTTGTGCACTTGCACCCCAGGTCCCGCTGCATTTCTATACTCTTTATAGGTCTACCCTTTATCATATAACTCCCCCCTGCATTATTTCGGCCAAAATACATCACCTCACATTTATCAGGGTTAAACTCCATTTGCCATGTATCTGCCCAATATACCAGCCTATCTATATCCCGTTTTATTGCCAGACACTGTTCCTCACTGCCCGCCAATCCAACCATCTTAGTGTCATCAGCAAATTTGCTGATCACACCACTGACTCCCTCTTCCAAGTCATTTATATATATTACAAAAAGAAGAGGTCCCAGTACTGAGCCCTGCGGCACACCACTAGTGACAGACCTCCAGCTAGAAAAGGACCCTTCCACTACTACTCTCTGTCTCCTCTTACCAAGCCGGTTATCAATCCATCTAGATACCTGGCCTTGTATTCCATGAGCCTTAATCTTTTCCACCAACCTACCATGAGGTTACTGCATGATAATTCCTTTATTTGGACTATATAAGGATGTCCTGCATGTAGTTCTTCTCTTCCAAGCAGACCTGGGGGAATAATCACTCAGATTCCCCACAGTGGACATCCACATTGGATGGTCAACCCAAGATTTCTTGACATATATGGTTTCAAATGGGGATATTGATGGTAATGGCAAAGGGGCTGGTGTGAGGGAGAGCAGAAATTCACACAGGTAATGGGAAGCACTGTTGTCTCAAAGGATGAGGGTCAGGGCTCTGTGACGACCCCTCAGTGCTCACTGTGATGTTCTACGGTGCAGAGGGACCTGGGGGTCCTTGTGCACCAATCGCAAAAACCCAGTCTGCAGGTGCAGCAGGTGATCAAGAAGGCGAATGGAATGTTGGCCTTTATAGCGAGGGGGACAGAATATAAAAGCAGGGAGGTCTTGAGTACTGTGTGCAGTTTTGGTCCCCGCATTTGAGAAAGGATATATTGGCCTTGGAGGGAGTACAGAGAAGGTTCACCAGGCTGATACCCGAGATGAGTGGGTTAGCTTATGAAGAGAGATTGAATAGACTGGGTCTGTACTCGTTAGAGTTTAGAAGGCTGAGGGGGGATCTTATAGAGACTTACAAGATAATGAAGGGGCTCGATAGGGTAGAGGTAGAGAGATTCTTTCCACTTAGAAAGGATAGCAGAACTAGAGGGCACAGCCTCAAAATAAGGAGGGGGGCAGTTTATAACAGAGTTGAGGAGGAACTTCTTCACTCAAAGGGCGGTGAATCTCTGGAATTGTCTGCCCATTGAACTGGTGGAGGCTACTTTGCTGAATATATTTAAGTCATGGGTAGATAGATTTCTGATAGACAGGGGAATTAAGGGTTATGGGGGGAAAGTGGGAAACTGGAACTGATTCACTTCAGATCAGCCATGATCTTATTAAATGGCAGGGCAGGCTCGAAGGGCTAGATGGCCTACTCCTACTCCTATTTCATATGTTCTTATGTTCTTAATCTTTCAGTGCATGATTCATCAGAATCATGGAGCCTGTTGAGTGGCCTTTCTACTGATTGTGATTGACGAGCAGCAGAGACAATGATGTGCTGTTGTGCGTGGCCAGGACCAGCGGGAACACACATGGACCACACGTAGAGGAGCAACGTCAGAGACAGTACTGTCCAAGAATCTTCTGGCGTTGATGTTCCTTTCCTCAGTTGTCTGAGCTTCAGTGCTGGAGAAGACTGCATCTGTCCCGGGGCCAGTGGATCACCTCTACCACATACTGCATGAGGGGGCATCCCATGAACCTAGAGGACGCCCATTGCCTCTGGCCCTTAAAGTTACCCTTAAAGATTTAAAATTTTATGCTAGTGGTTCATTCCAGGGCAGCACAGGGACATCTGCGGCATTTCCTAGTCTGCCACTCACAAAGGTCTTAGGGAGGTGACAGATGCCTTTAATGCCAGGGTCAACTTTTCAGAGTTGGAGGAAGAATGCTGGGCAGTGAACAGGGCCGGAATTGGCCAACAAATAAGGGATGCCCAGATTGCCCCCTCGTTTCGGGGATGAGCAGGAGTAGCAGGTAGTCCTGTCCTCTTTTTCAGTAAGCTAGCACTCACAAGGGCTGCCACTGCATCCCAGGCAGGGGTGGTGACCTTGTTGGAAGGTCTTCTCCTGGAGGTGGATAGAGTTTATCCTTCCTCTGCTACACACCGTCTAGCAGTCTGATCAGGGCTCCCTTTGAAAAACAAGGTGTTGATGTCTTGGCTGCCATTCCCTGGGTAGATTTGGAACAAGTGCTTTGGAATCGTTAAAATGGAGTGGTGAAGTTGTGGTGGGGCAGGCAAATCAAAGCGAGCACTCTGCAAGCGCAGCATGATTCTCATGTGCGTGAAAATTTTTACTAATGAGGCATAAGATTCAGTCAAAAATCAGACCTGCGGCGTCAGCAGGAATTAATCCGTTTCTCGTAAGATTCTGCCCAATACTTTTGCTCCTTGTTAGTGCACATTCAAAGCGGATGGAAGTGTTAGGCAAAGTCTTCAGCATTGCATGTTGTGGATCAGAAATTACACCAATGATTATCCACCCACAGATAGCTGATGTCTGATAATGGAACAGTGATTACAAGTGCCGAGTTCAGAACTTCACGATTGTGTTAATACAAGTACAATTAATGTAAATATATGATCTGACGCGCCACCTAAGATGGTGGTTTGCAAGAGCACAGTGGGATAATTGGATAAGTGCTGAAACAGACAGGCTGCAGCCTCAAAAGAAATTGGACGGAGATAAACAGGCAGCAACTGCAGGAGCTGGAATACACAGGATAATGGCCACCTCCAGGACAAAGGACACTTTCTGATCAAACTGGGTTATTTACCAGATATAGGGCCACCTTAACCCCTTATTTGGGAGGGAGGTATATGACCTATGTGCCTCCACATGGCCATTGGGCACTCACCCAAAGATCGGTGTGCAGCACCTGATTGGACTTTATCGATCAAGGTGATCAAGTCCTGATCGATTGATTGGCAGAGGCCAAAAAGAGCGTGAAACAAATGAGGTATAAAGGATGCTGTGCAACAGAAGAACCTCTCTCTCTTTCCCAATGAACAAATGATAACAATGGTGACCATCATCAGCAACGACCAGCACGAGCAGAGCTAACACACCCAAGAAGGAAGCAAGACCAGAGCCAGAGTATCAGACCAGACCAAAGGACTAGACTATGCAGGAAACTACATAGGCCAACACACCAATAAAGGCCAATAAAGGCCAGTCATGCAAAAATTAAGTCAAGGTCTACTATTGGACTTGAAGTTCAGTATTCTGTAAGATATCTTATTGTTGATTGGATGGGTGATTGATAATTGTGTGTGAATAAATATGATTGTTTTAACAAGAAGTCTACTCACAATTCTTTGTCCACCGTATAAGGGTTAAAACAAACTGTGTGGCAGGCACAGCAACAAATTGGTGACTCTGATAGGACATCGACAAGAAGTAACTTTGTTGCTCCGATGTTGAATCCCACAGAACCTAATATTCCTGGAGATTTGGTCTGAGCCCGAATTAAGACAGCAAATGCCCCACGTGATGGCCAGGATTTCAAGTAGGTGGGTTTCCTCCGGGTGTTCAGGTTTCTTCCCACAGTCCAAAATTATGTGGGTTAGGTTGATTGGCCATGCTAAAATTGCTCCTTAGTGTCCTGAGATGCGTAGGTTAGAGGGATTAGTGGGTAACATATGTAGGGATATGGGGGTAGGGTTTGGGTGGGATTGTAGTCGGTGCAGACTCAGTGGATCGAATGGCCTCTTTCTGTACTGTAGAGATTCTATGATTCTATGATAAGTAAATCAAAGGCAGTGGAAGGTCTATATTGAATGATTATTTAAAACTCAGAGCCAACAGCTGTAAACTCCTTATTGGACAAGTAACTGCTTTCGGGAAATTGTGTATTGTGCATGCATTGTTACTAACAAGGAGGATAGGGTAAGCTCCGAAGATTTATGTTAGAATTTGGAGGGAGGATCGGAACATAGCCCAAAGCTGTAGTGCGATCAACTTTGCTATCAAATATAAAATGGCAGGAAACAGCACAAAGACAGACAAGTGTCCCATATGAGAAACAAAAATCAGGGAATATTTTAAGAAAGGGTGGCTCCCGGGGCAGAATTTTGTGCCAATATTGAGACAGGACAGGGATCCCTAGGACACAAGTATTGGGATGATATGAGGAAAGTTCAGGGAAAACAGGCAGTCAAATGTGAGAAAGAGACTGCCATTGTAAGCTGTGTACAACAGCTACTGGAAACAGAATGAGAATTAAACATAGTTCGTAGGGAACTGGAGGAATCGAAACAGGCACAGGAGGAGAAAGCAAGAGATTAGGACATTAAGAGAGGAAAAGGAGAGGAGATAAAAAGATTAAAAGAATAGCAACAGGAGAGGATATAACAAATAAAAACAGGAAAGGACAGAGAGGTAGGCAAATTAAAAAGAACAAACCAGGCAGATTTATTACATCTGGACAATTTTCAAACCTTAATGAGGGAGTCTCATCAACACTCAGCGCGCTGTCCTGGTCAAAGGTGAAGCCAAGTGGGTAGTAGCACAATTAGAAGCTAAGTGCACTGATCTGCAGGCAGCAATTAAAGCGCCACATCAAGCAAGTGAAGAACAGAGACAGACAATCGCTGGCCACCCAAATTCCAGTGAGAAATTTCATGGCTAGAATCCCTAACATCAGTTCAAAATGGATTTATGTGTACCTTCAGGACAGTAGAAGAAAAAGAGATAGAGAATGCAGATTGGGGAGAGTTAAAAGAGAACGCTAAGCTGTATGTTACGTAAACCGAGGGTTGAGGTCTATCACCATCTATCCTGGGGAAGTCATGCCCACCGTACTCCCAAATTCACCTCCAGTACCTATGTACCCAGTGATGACTGAACATCGGATAGGAGAGGCTCAGGGCCCGGCTGTTACATACACAACCCCGTTTACAGTGGCACAATTAACCAAAATCACAAATAAAATCCCAACATTTGAGCCATCAGTTGACCCACACAGTTTTTTTGAGGGTTTTAGGCAGCAAAAGATAATGCACAGACTAGATGAAAGGGAAGAAGTAAAGCTAATAATCATGTGCTTAAACAAGTCTGTACAGTCTGTCCTTTCAGTCCCTCAAAATGTTGGGGAAGAAGCCTTAAGTGAGATCAAAGAAGCGATATTGACTGCAGTTGTATTTAATAAAGGGGATCCTGTAGATGGGTTAAATAAATGTCAACAACCGAGTGATTAAAAGAATTATGTTGGTGGCCTGAACTACACAGTGATGTCACCCATTATATCGAAAATTGCTTAATTTGTGCTCAAAATAAGCCTGATTGGTGTGCCTAGGAAAGCAGAGCTAAGGCACACACGCCTAGTAGGAGGCCCCTACAAATCTCCAAATTGATTATATTGGCCCACTACCGCAATGCATGAATTAATTTAAATATGTCCTGGTAATAATAGACACTTTCACCAAATGGGTTGAGGTATTTCCCCACTAGATCCAACACAACTAAGGCCACCACAAAAACATTAGTCCACCAGGTGTTTACATGATGGGGTCTTCCCCACAGCATAGAGTCTGACCAAGGGACACATTTCATTGGGCAGGTGATACATTATATGGCTATGTTTGGCATCAAGCAGAAATTCCACATCACCTACCAACCACAATCCAGTGGAATCGTAGAGCGCATGAACCGAACGCTAAACGGGATCATTAGGAAAACTGTGCAGAAAAACAACACGACTTAGGCTACAGCGCTTCCCTTTGCCCTCACGATGGTATGTAATACCATTTCCAGCTCTACTGGGTTCACATCCCACATGTTAATGATTGGCTGACCTATGAGGGGAGCTGAATATTTATTGGGATTTGATTTAACTGAGCCTGCTATCACAGCACTCACCCTCGAGAAAGCCATCCAGCAATAACCAAAAACATTAAAGCAGCCCAGTTAGCTGCAGCTATCCGACTAGGAGTTAAAAAGAAACAGAGCAAAACATATTTTGATAACAGGATACACCTCGTAGAATGTACAGTGAACATATACATATATATATATAGAATAAACAGTTGACATCTTTTCATCCACTTCCAGGTTCAAGCCAGACCCTTACCCCTATCTTGCTACAGCCAAAAGCCCCCTTCTGCACCTGAAGTGCCTCTAGGTGTACTGATTGATCCTGACGTAACAGGAGACTTGTGCACTCTACAGGACTGGTGTGACTTGCTTGATATCGGCATTCGCAGCATTATGGATTCTCCCATAAACATAAGCCTTACTAGCACCAGACCCATCAGTGAGGCCCTGACTAAACAACACTGGGTCATTTTGATGGGTACACCCGATGCTGCATCCCCCACCTGTGTAAGGGATCAGACATACAGACTGATTAGAATGGAAGATGAGGATAAAGGACCCTCGAACCCAGAACCAAGCACAAGCCCCACAGTGCAGTTCAGTGAACAGACATGGGTATGGAAGCCAGGTGAGAATGTGATGATGGAGCCCCATGAGACAAATGATTCAGAGGATGAGTCTCTGTTGGGCAATTTGTTAACAGAAATGCTGCATGATGATATTTAACGTGCTCCAGATGATGGGATTCAGCCCACAATGCAGACGAATGTAAAGTACAAGAATTTCTGGTGGAAACACCCACTTACAAATCCTTCAATCTGCAGGACCACTGTGACCAACCTACATCAAATTTGTCCAATGGTTAAATGCAACCAATTCATCCCTACACCTTCCTTTTATCTGCTGGTACTGACATCATGCTGTTTGCTTTCTTTCTCTCATTAAGACAAGACTTCCAGGCAAATGATGCCAAATTTTAAAATCACCAAGGCGACTGTGCTACATTTTAAATTCACAGAGGCACTTGCACTAAATTTTAAATTCATCCGAGCATTCTTTGATTGGGTTGTAGGTTTTCTGTTTCTTTATTTCCATGACTTGTGGTTCTGCCTTTAAAACTACAAGTCACTCATGGAACGGACACCTTATCTAACCCATGTCCCACAGGACGTACCGATGCCAACCTCTTTAGGTCATGCCAGACTAACTCCAATGCTATTTGAGTCCCGAGGGCCAATGGTGTTAGCATGGATAGAGGACTGGTTGTCAAATAGGAGGCAGAGAGTGGGGGTCAATGGGTGCTATTCGGATTGGCGGTTGGTGACTAGTGGAGTGCCCCAGGGGTCGGTGCTGGGGCGTCAGCTATTTACCATTTATATAGATGATCTGGAGGAGGGAACCGAGTGTATGGTGTCGAAATTTGCTGATGACACCAAGATTGGGGGAACGGCAAATTGCGCGGAGGGTGTGGAGAGTCTGCAGAAGGATCTAGATAGGCTGGGCGAATGGGCCAGGAACTGGCAAAATGGAATTTAATGTTGGCAAGTGAGAGGTGGTCCACTTTGGTAGGAATAATGGTAGGAAGGATTATTACTTACGTGGAGAAAAACTGCAGCAGGCGACGGTGCAGAGGGACCTCGGGGTCCTTGTGCATGAGTCGCAAAAACCCAGCTTGCAGGTGCAGCAGGTGGTCAGGAAGGCAAATGGGATGCTGGCCTTCATAGCGAGGGGGATTGAATATAAAAGTAGGGAGGTCTTGCTGCGGCTATATAGGGCATTGGTGAGGCCGCAGCTGGAGTACTGTGTGCAGTTTTGGGCGCTGTACTTACGCAAGGATATTTTGGCCTTGGAGGGAATGCAGAGGAGGTTTACTAGGCTGATGCCGGAGTTGAGGGGGTTGAGCTATGAGGAGAGGCTGAATAAACTAGGCTTGTACTCGTTAGAGTTTAGAAGAATGAGGGGAGATCTCATTGAGACATATAAGATGATGAATGGGATGGATAGGATAGAGGTGGAGAGACTCTTCTCGCTTAGAAAGGACAGTAGGACTAGGGGGCACAGCCTCAAGATAAAGGGGGGGCGGTTTAGAACGGAGTTGAGGAAGAATTTCTTCACTCAAAGGGTGGTGAATCTCTGGAATTCTCTGCCCGTTGAAGTGGTGGAGGCTACCTCGCTAAATATTTTTAAGACGCGGGTTGATGGGTTTTTGTTAAGAGAGGGGATTAAGGGTTATGGGGAGAGGGCGGGAATGTGGAACTGAGCCATGACAGATCAGCCATGATCTTATTGAATGGCGGGGCAGGCTCGAAGGGCCAGATGGCCGACTCCTGCTCCTATTCCTTATGTTCTTATGTTTATGGTGACTGCTGCTAAAATAAAACAGGCTGCCTTGCTTTTGCTGGCCAGTTTAAATGAGCTCTTTTCCGACCACTGCATGACTTGTACACTTCACAATCTGAACAAACATTTTGCTCAGCTGTGGTCCTAATTGGAAAAAAGAACAACAAATGCAAATGAAAATCGATACACTCGAGTGCTCCTGACCACACCACTATCGATAGTGTTCAAACAAAAAAGACAGCTTAAATACATGTATTATACATCGAATATTAGACATAATAACAGCAGAAATTAAATTGATGTCCTCAGGACAATGATGGATGATGACAAAGATGCAACTTAGGATCTACCTGATTGGATTTATCACCATGATAAACATGCAGGACACTCCAACCAAGATGAAATTTTTGTATCCCGGTTATTTATGGTTTGTCCCACCCGATGCGGGGAATGTGAGGATGATGTGTTATGGGTGCATCCCGACAAGACTACAATGTTTGGGTATAACAATCAGCATCCGATATACAAAAAAAACGGCAGTTCGGCTGAATGTTATATGAATGTCACTGTACTACAGGATTGGTGGGGGCTTCCAAATAATGGGCGCTCTGAAATTTGATGTCTGGCTAACAGCCCAGAGAAAGGTTTAGAACCATGGCTGCGGTGCTTCAGGACACTCATAGAAGGAAATTTTGTCCTGTACGAAATAAGAAATGGGCTGAAGCCAATTCCTAAATCATCCCAGTTTATTGTCTTGAAGCCACCCCCGACCACAGAACAGATTAATACTAAACACACAGGGAAAACACTTAATGACAACATCCACCATGAATTGGTGGTGGATATAGCTGGGACCCAACTGCCAGAATGGTGGTCTCCCCAACTTAAAGAGACTATTCCTCCACCTGACTGACAGACTGTTAGGATGGAAGATAGGAATGGACAAAAGACAGGAAAGATCCAAGAGAGCATTAGTTAATGACATGGCTACATCATGCAGGGCAGGAGTAGCAACCATCAACACCCTTGATTTAGCCAACCTGGGCAATAAACTTAGGATTCTGACCCAACAGGTTAAACGGACACTAAATTCCATTAATGAGGACAATCACCAAGATACTGAAAGGGAACTGACTGGGAACACAACCAGTAGCCACATAGCCACTGTATTAGAAGGACGCTAAATTATTAGGGAAAAGTTGGAGGATAACGACCGACAGCTGAACCGGACTTAACATTGTCCATATGTACCACGGATGTTAGAGCAACTAAGAGAAAACCTAGAGTAGGTATGCAGTGGACAGGTTCCATTTTGGATTATTGATGAGAAGATGGAACACTTATTCACGGATAAGAAACACCAAAGTTGTCTGGCTGCCAGGTGTGAAAGTTGAACAAAATCTGGTTCAACCACAACTATAAAGGGACACCAGGGAAAGACCTGAGAATGATATTAGGCCTCCCCATAATCACTGATGACCGGGTTGGACTGAGTGTTTTTGAAGTAGAAAATATATAGGGGCTATCCATGAGGATATCTGGATAGGGTACACACTGGATGTCCATGAGAATATCTGGATAGGGACACACTTTACCGTATGCAATGGGGAAAGAAGGGAGACTCAGAGGCACCATACTGAACAAATGTCAACAAATTGATGAAATAATCGCTTGCCTGTACCCAGTTTACTTAAATGAGCATGCAACTGTGTGGTTTCACAGCAAACACTAGCCTAAATTGCTCAGTAGAAGCTTGTAGCCTGGACACAGACACAACAGGTAGCTTACAAGGGAGCAGCAAAGTACTGTCTCGCCACCTCCCTGAAACAAAATCAGTATGGCACAACACACCGCGACATTACTGACACTACATCTGGCATCAAACCAGACACACCAGCCAGGATGGGCCTCATTCAGCTCATAGATATTCGTCTATAATAGATAATGGATTTAAATGCCAAAGATGAATTGTGACAGATTCTCAGGGAATATTATGAGAAATATGATACAGGCCTAAAACCCCCGCAAGAGGAATTAAACCAGATTCAGATAAAATTGGCTACAATCCACAGAATCTTCACCAAAGTGATACAGCAGACCCAAGAGGTGAAAAAAAATTAAAGAAATTAAGGCCACCATATTGTGGGATGATCTTTGGAACTGGGGCTTAAACATCTAGATCCACCCATTTGTTTGCATAATATCATATCTGGTTGTACTACTGATCTTGTTCACCTTGGTATATCTCATCATCCTCACAGTCCAATTCAGTTGATGGAAAAGTAAGATCACCCGAAGGCAGGGCATAAGATTCACCCTCGAATTACTGTCCCCTCCAATTCAGTACAGCAATGTTTATAGGAAGCCTGCTGGATTGCTATTTGCACTAATGGACTGTTGAATATCTTAATATTGAAATGTACCCTGGATATTGTAATGCTTCTTTTGAATGTTTTGGTTTATAATTGGTTTATTGTAATGATGGTGTTTTAGAATAGGTGGCTGTTTGTCATAATAGAATGTTTGCTGTCTGTAGCTTCTGAAATGTAAATATGTTGCAGGAATTTGTTATTCCTGTGCATGCCAATGCCTGGGCCTTGTTTGACTGTTGAGTGACTGAGAAATTCCTGACAGATATTGGTCCTAAGTCTGTGGTCCATCATGCTCCATGTTCAGGATCAAAAGGAGGGACTGTGGCCAAAACGGGTCACCGAAGATGGTGGTTTACAAGAGTACTATGGGATAATTGGATAATCACTGAAACAGACAGGCTGCAGCCTGAAAATAAATTGGATGGAGATGAACAAGCTGCAGCTGCAGGACTTGGAATACACAGGATATAGGCCATCTCCAGGACAAAGGATACTTTCTCGTCAAACTGGGCTGTTTACCAGACATAGGGGTGCCTTAACCCCTTATGTGAACCACGTGCATCCAGCACATACAGGTGTAGCCATTGGCTACACACCTAGAGATTGGTGTGACAGCACCTGATTGGACATTATCAATCAGAGTGATCAAGTCCTGATCAATTGATTGGCAATGCCCAAAAAGAGCGCAAAACCAACAAAGTATAAAGGGTGCTGAGCAACAGAAGAACCTCTCTCTCTCCCAATGAACGAATGACAACAATGGTGACTAACACCAACACAAGGAGAACCACCACACTCAAGAAGGAATGAAGACCAGAGCCAGACCAAAGGGCCAGGCTAGGCAGAGGACTATGGAGATCAACATGTGGATAAAAGCTAATATCTTGATCAATTGGGCCAGTAAGCTGACAAATGGCTGATGGAGTTTAATTTAGACAAATGCGAGGTGATGCATTTTGGTAGATTGAACCAGGGCAGGACTTACTCAGTTAATGGTATGGCATTGGGGAGAGTTACAGAACAAAAAGATCTAGGGGTACATGTTCATAGATCTTTGAAAGTGGAGTCACAGGTGGACAGTGTGGTGAAGAAGGCATTCGGCATCCTTGGTTTCATTGGTCAGAACATTGAATACAGGAGTTGGGACGTCTTGTTGAAGTTGTACAAGACATTGGCAAGGCCATGTTTGGAATACTGTGTGCAATTCTGGTCAATGCAGAAAAGATTCACACAGAGGGTGATGAGTGTTTGGAATAAGCTATCAGAGGTAGTAGGAGAAGCGAGTACAATTTTATCTTTTAAAAAACATTTAGATAGTTACATGGGTACGATGGATATGGAGGGATATGGGCCAAATGCGGGCAATTGGGATTAGCTTCCGGGTTTAAAAAAAATCGTGGACAAGTTGGGCCAAAAGGCCTGTTTCCATGCTGTAAACTTTTATGACTCTATGACTTACTAATGAGAAGGAATGTTAATGAAGTGCTTTGCAGTTTAGATCAATCAATAAACTGGTGATTTGTCCAAGGGAAATTTAATTTTGAAAGCTGTCTTTTTATCCCCAAACAGCTATCCTATCAGAATTTGGCAAAGTGTTAGTTCTGGTGAAAGAAGTGGAATGAACCCCACCGACAACTTCTGCATTATTTTTGACTAGATCTTGAGCCTCATTGACACGACTTTTTATTGCCATGAGAATCACACTGCACCCACAGTGACCTCCCTCTGATTTGCCTGCCACAGCTCCACTTAATTGCACCAATCACTGGGTAACTGCATATATACGGCTCCTCAGCACAAATTCCACAGTGACTGCAGGAACGACAGTCAGAAACTTTGTTTCTCAGAGGGAGCCCTCACCAGGATGCTTGATGGAGTGGAGCAGAGGCAGGATGCACTCGACTTCCGCTCCAGGAGAAGATCTCCAACCAAGGTCATCACCCCCATGTGGGATGCAATGGCAGCCCTGGTGAGTGCAAGCCCACTTGCAGAAGAGGGTGGAGCAGCATTGCTGGAAGATGATGAACGATCTTCTGTGCACAACCAGGGTAAGTAAACCTCACTCAGTCTTATTCTGGACCTTCTCACACACCTTTCACATCTTTACTTTTATCTCCCACCCAGCCACTTCAGGTTTTGCCAACGTCATATTTAAAATAGCAATTAAATCTTGAAGGGGAATTTTGCTTATTTGGACTGAAACAGTCATAAACTAGAAAGTAAAGTTGCTTCCATTAATTTTTATACATCGATCAATTGTTAATAGTTAAACTACTTTATTTGTTAGAGTCATTTTAAACTGTGTTAGTAAATAAAGTTTGGTTTAATATAAATGATCCCTAATTTGCCAATGGAATCATTCCTGGAAAGAAGTATCCTTTCCTCACATTTACACTAATATAGAAAAATTGTCCATCAGCGCAAGCACATTCTTCCTCCTCCTGGCTAGCTCTCCTCAAATGGTGTGAACGTTCTGAACTCTAGCTTTACTCCAGCAAGGCACGCTTGCTAGTGCTTGTTGTAATTTATTTTGTCCTGTAATGACACAGATGGGAGAGCTTCAGTGGCAAAGTTGACATTTAAGATGGTGATGAGGTATGGCCAGATTGGGAGCTAGAGTGTGGGGATATGGTGGTTGGGGGAAGAGTTTGCATCTCAAAATGCCTGGAGAGCCTGTCTCTCAAAATACCTTCCAACAATTTACGCATCACAGATGTGAGGCTCATGGTCCTGTAGTTCCCAGGCTTTTCCCTGCAGCCCTTTTTAAACAAAGGCACATTTGCCACTCTCCAATCTTCAGACACCTGACTCGATCAATAATTCAATTATCTCAGCTAGCGGACCCGCAATTTCCTCTCTAGCCTCCCACAACGTTCTGGATATACTTTATCAGGTCCCAGGGATTTATCTATCTTGATGTGCTTTAAACTTCCATATCTCCTTCTCTGTAATACGTACACTCCTCAAGACATCACTATTTATTTCCCCAAGTTCCCTAACATCCGTGCTTTTCTCAACAGTAAATACTGAGAAACATTCATTTAGGATCCCACCCATCTCTTGAGGGTCCGCACATAGACGTCCTTGTAAGGAAGCTGGCCTTAGCTGGGTTCACCCCACATTTTCTCTGCAGTGAAATGCAGTGACTTGCTATGGACTATCTTGGCTTTCTAATGCAGATATTAAATCCCACCTGATGGTCACTCCTCACGTGATTACTTATGATGCCAATCTATACCTCAGCTTACCTGTGTTGTCTCATCAAGCTCGGTGCCTCAGATGAAGATCCAGCCTTTGCTGTGTTGATACCTGTTTATTGCTTGTATCTATTTCACTTCACTACCACCGGTAACTGCTCGTTCAGCTCTACAGTCCTACACTCCGGATCTTTCTTCCTAATTTATATGCTTTTCCCTCGCCCTCCCATTTAGATATTTCCTCAAAACATCTCCATTTGACAGTGTATTTGTCTTCTCGCTCAATTTTTATTCTAACTTACTTATACTAATTTAGTTTTATCCATTGTCTTTTACCATCATGTAAGACAATTTGAAATCTTTTTGTACATAAATGCTATAAATTCACTGGTGACTAATTTAAAGGAATAAAATTGGAATCATTGGATTCAACATGGCAGGCACTTGTGCACACACATCCCATAATGTGAGATGATGCCATTGGGTGAGTTTAATATTTATTTATTGGTGTCATATGTAGGCAGACATTGACGCTGCAATGAAGTTACTGTGAAAATCCCCTAGTCACCACACTCCGGCACCTATTCGGTTACACTGTGGGAGAATTCATCATGGCCAATTCACCTAACCAGCATGTTATTTGAACTGTAGGAAGAAACCCAAGTGCCCTGAGGAAACCCACACAGACACAGGGAAAACATGCACACTCTGCACAGACAGTGACTCAAGCCAGGAATCAAACCCAGATCCCTGGGCACTGTGAGGCAGCAGTGTCATGAGCTAGGCAGGATACAAAAATCAGAAGGAGCAAGTAGGAAGGGCAGATGAGAAGCAAGAAGCAGCTAGCCTGTGAAGCAGTGCATTATTTTAATTCCTTGTCATCTGGCATTAAATCTGTGCTATAAGTGGATATGCAACAATAATCAAGAATGAGTCATGAAATGGAATAGTAAATGAGAACCTTCCAATATGAAAAATTAGATGCATATAGGAAGTAAATGTAGCCATGAAAATATGCTCTGGGAGAAGAGATGGCACAAAACATGTGAAACCTGCATACATTTCAGCAGTTTCATGGGATCAGCTCTGATTGGCAGTATGGCCTCCATAAAACATGTTCATTTTTTCACCAGGAAGTGTGATCTACTATGAATTGGCTTTGCTAACCTGACTGCTTAATTTTACAACAGTTGTTCCTTGCCAGCTGTGATTTGTGCTACAAGCACAACTTTTCAAAGCTTAGCCCAGTAAAAGTGTATGAAAAATCTACATTAACAGTAAATTATATAAAATAATTTATATAAGATTGAAAAGGTTATGGAAGTAGGGAGGGGACAAAGGCAAATTCAATCTGCTTTACACTCATTTATTTTAAAAGGGCTTACTTTATCCCTGAAGTTCCAATGTTACACAGAAATATTTTTTATACAGCTTTATCATTTCTCAGAATTTCAGGCTATTTTGCCATGGAATGATTTTGGAGTAATTTATATTAAAATACTGCAGTTGTAGTATTTATGAATTAGCATTTAAACTAAATTGAATTCATGTCAAGAATAAATCCATAGTGCAATCTGTATTGGTGGTTAAGGACTGGAATTGCGAATAAAAAGGGACACTTTGCCATGGAGGATTTTGGTGCAACAATGAGAGCAAGGGATAGGAGATGGAGTGGGTATGGAGGTGCTGGTCCCATGGCAAGGGGGAGGGTTTTGGTCCTTCACTAATGCAGGAGAGTACAATGCAACCACCTCAAATCTAATGATGCTGCCTTGGAGCCCAATGCTGCACAACTGCCAGACAGCCCAGAACCCAAGTCGCCGCAAAAAAATGCATTCAGATACAGAGAAAATCCAGGCAAAACACAGCCACAGAAAACCTGACCCAGGATGCAGGGCAAAATGCTAAATTATAGGACACTCCTGGAAAATCTAGGGCGGTCACCCTGGCTTGTGTAAGAATGCTTGAACTGGAAAAAAAGTCTGCATTTAATTTTGTTTAATGTCCTTTAAAATATAAAGTGGTCTGGACAGTAATTTGAAAGAGGGTTAAATGATTTCCTGATTATGGTATCATTAGATTCCAAGAAATGCCTGTGTGACCTGGAGTTGCTATGCATTTCATCCCTAATCTGACTGTCCTGATGCCAATTTGTGCATGGTTAAGGTAACAATACAAAAGATCATTACTTTTGAGGTGTTGTCTTATACTTTTGTCCACAGCTTCTCAAATTCTCTCAGCAGAATCCTGGATCTACCTATGTTATCAGTTCCTATGTGAGCTCTGGCAACTGGATTCTCTTCCTCCCACTCTAAGTTCATCTCTAACCACAAGGAATTGCCCTGAAAATGAGTATTAGTCATCACAGCCTTTGAAATTCCCAGTTTTGATTGTGGTGAACAGTTTCTATACCTGTGATTATATTGTCCCATTAACACAGATTCCCTTTAAGGCCTTCGCTGGAAGGTCACCTTTCCCATGGTGCCATTAGTTGTTGTTTCATCCATTTCACAGACATTTCCCTCATCCACACAGGCAGCAAGAATCTTGTACCTGTTTGATAAGGGCAAAGGCCAAGGCTCTTCTAGTGCTGCACATGGACTTCCAGAACTGGCCTAATTTACATGCTTCTGGTATCCAACAAATGACCAGACTGCACCACTTCCTAGCGTAAGGCATGTGAATGCTTCCTGGGTGAAATTGTCCCCCTTCCTAATTATCTGCAACATCTTCACCTCAGACTCCAGGTCAACAACTCTGAGCTAAGTTTTTGAGTTTGATTTGATTTTATTTGCAGCACGGTAGCACTGTGGCTAACACTGCTGCTTCACAGCTCCAGGGACCTGGGTTCGATTCCCGGGTTGGGTCACTGTCTGTGTAGAGTTTGCACATTCTCCTCATGTTTGCGTGGGTTTCCTCCGGGTGCTCCGGTTTCATCCCACGGCCCAAAGATGTGTGGCTTAGGTTGATTAGCCAAGCTAAAATTGTGCCTGAGTGTTCTGAGATGCATAGACTAGAAGGATTAGGGGGTAAATAGGCAGGGATTTGGGGGTAGGGTCTGGATGGGATTGTAGTTGGTGCAGACTCGATGGGCCAAATGGCATCTTTCTACACTGTGGGAATCTGTGGCTCTATGGTTGATTTATTGTTGTCACATGTATTAGTATCCAGTGAAAAGTATTGTTTCTTACATGCTATACAAAGTCTACCATTCATAAAGAAGGAAACGAGAGAGTGCAAAATGTAATGTTCCAGTCATTGCTAGCGTGTAGAGAAAGATCAATTTAGTGTGAGGTAAGTCCATTCAAAAGTCTGACAGCAGCAGGGAAGAAGCTGTCTTTGGTACGTGTCGTCAAACTTTTGTATCTTTTTCCCAATGGAAGAAGGAATGCCTGGGGCTGCTTTGCTGAAGCAATGGGAAGTGTAGACACAGTCAATGGATGGGGGGCTGGTTTGCATGATGGATTGGATTACATTCATGAACTTTTGTAGTTCCTTGCGGTCTTTGGCAGAGCAGGAGTCATACCAAGCTGTGATATAACCAGAAAGAATGCTTTCTACAGTGCATCTGTGAAAGTTGATGAGAGTTGTAGCTGACATGCGAAATTTCCTCAGTCTTCTGAGAAAATAGAGGTGTCGGTGGGCTTTCTTAACTATAGTGTCAGCATGGGGAGAACCAGGACAGGTAGTTGGTGATCTGGACACCTAAAAACTTGAAGTTTTTGATCATTTCTACTTCATCCCTGTTGCTGTAGACAAGGGCATGTTCTCCACTATGTTTCTGAAGTTGATAACAATCTCCTTTGTTTTGTTGAAATTGAGAGACCTTACTGGTACCACACTAATCCACCAGATTCTCTCCCTCATTCCTGTACTCTGTCTCGTCATTGTTTGAGATCCAACCCACTACGCTGGTGTCAGCAGCAAATTTGAAAATCAACCTGAAGGGGACACAGTCATAGGTGTATAAGGAGCATAGTAGGGTGCTGAGAACTCAGCCTTATGAGGCACCGGTATTGAGGATGATCATTGAAGAAGTGTTGTTGCCTATCCTTACTGATTGTGAGCTGTGGGTTAGGGAGTTTGGGATCCAGGCACAGAGGCAGGAGTTGAGGCTCCAGGCCATGGAGTTTGGAGGTGAGTTTCACAGGAATAATGGTGTTGAAGGCTGAGCTGTGGTCAATAAATAGGAATCTGACGTAGGTGTCTTTGTTATCTAGTTGTTCCATGGTTGAGTGCAGGGCCAGGAAGATAGCATCTGCTGTGGACCTGTTGCGGCAGTAGGTGAACTGTCATGGATCCAGGCAACCCGGCTGGCTGGAATTGATTTGTGCCATGACTAGCCTTTTGCGCACTTCATAATGATGGATGTCAGAGCCACCGGATGATAGTCATTAAGGCACGCTACTCAGCTTTTCTTTGATACTGGGATGATAGTTATCTTCTTGAAGCAGATAGGGACCTCAGGCTGTTGTAAAGGAAGACTGAAGGTGTCTGTGAATACCCCCATCAGCTGATCCATACAGGATCTGAGTGCTCGTCCGAGTTCCCCATCCGGGCCAATTGCTTTCTGTGGGTTGACATTCGAGAAGGCTGCTCTGACATTTGCATTGATGACCTCAGATGCAGGTTCATCCAATGCTTCCAGGGTGGCGGGACATATTTTCTTGCTCAAAACAGGCATAGAATGCATTGCGCTCATCAGGAAAGGGTGTGTTGGAGCCGATGATTTTACATGCCTTCATCTTGTAGCCTGTTATGTCTTGCAGACCTGGCCTCAGTGGGTGGCCATGTGGCTAGTCTAGGAATCTAGCCTGGACTGGTACTGTCTTTGGGTGTCTTTGATGGATCTCCTTAGATCATACCTGGCTGACTTGAATGCCTCAAACCTAAACTTCAGCAAGCAATGGATATTCTTGTTCATCTATGCTTTCTAGTTGGGAAACACATGGATTTGCTTCTTTGGCACACAGCCTTCTGCACACTTACTAATGAAGTCAGTTATTGTAGTGGCGTCCTTGTTAAGGCTCAAGTTCCTTGAGATGCAAACATGTAGCACAGATGTGGTTGTCTGAAATTACAATGGTCTCTAGAAACATCATATGCTGCAGCCACGGCACATCACCTGCACTGTAATCCTTATCTAGCCTTGCTTTGTTTATCTAATTGGGTTATATATTTGAACAAGTATAGGAACAAAAAGAGAAAATCTTAGCAGGTGCTGTCAGCAGGTTCTCCTTGCGTCAGTACCTGCGGAGATTTTCCAGCATTTTCTATTTTTGTTTAAGATTCCAGCATCTGCGTTATTTTACTTTTATATATATTTGAACAACTTCGCTTTTGTTAGCTTTTGAAACTAATAAATGATCCAGTTTAAATTAAAGGTAGATTTAATTATTAATGTTTAAAACACTAGACAAGCTGGTTTTAATTTCATCTGTTTAGAATACTGATTTCTTGCTGGTTACAGTGAATCACAAGACTCATGGCTTGGACTCAAATACTACACGTTGCAAGGTGAGGTGATGAGTCTCCCTTCGGTGGGTTGTAGTCTTCTCTGAATCTTGGACTCAGGTTGTTCTTCATCATGTTTGGTCCTGAAGGTCTTCACTGCTTAGGCTGCCAAAGTATCCCTTTTTATCCAGTTTCTTCCAGCATCAAGCTCCAAGTTATGTACACCCATGAACTGGGATCATCAGTTTGAAGTCTCACAGTACCAGGTTAAAGTTCAACAGGTTTATTTGATAGTAAACGCCACAAGCTTTTGGAACACACTGTTCCTTCATCAGTGAGCCACTCACCTGACTTCTTACTGAGACTTCTTACTGTGTTTACCCCAATCCAACGTCGGCATCTCCACATCACGATCATCAGTTTGCCCAGTACCAGTTTCAGAAACAGAATGCATCTACTGTCCTTGCCCTTCTTTATCTGTCCTCTGCTAGCAAAATTTGCAGTCACAGCACTACATCTTATCACACACTGGCTGCTTCTGTGATTGCAGCTATTTTCACAGTCCTACTGTTTGTGGAAGCTTGGTTACTTGTCCATCATGCCCTGTGAATAGTTAGCTGTTAGTCATCTGGTTACATTTAGATTTTCAGTCTTTTTGTATACCTGAAAGTCACAATGCTCTTAACATTTAGATAAATGATGAATTTCAAAAATTAGCTCTGATTCTTCAGCTCCTGCTGCTTTGAATCTGACTATAACAGTTTTTTTTTAAGTTTTCCCACCATTTATCTGGTATCAGCTGTTGCTCACTGCCAGTGTTCCTTCTCAATCCCTGGTGCCTGGAGTTCCTGCTTTCCTTAAGCAGCTGTTGTTTACTGTGCTGAATCTTTTTAAACAGCATCTGGCCAGAATTGAGAAATATGCAGGCCAAGTGAACTTGCGACAATTAAATTTATTTGGACATACCAGAGAAATGCCATACATTATGTGAGATGCAGATATATGCCCTGCTGCTTATTTTGAGACAAATGACATTCTCAAGGGACTTGATAGAGTAGATGCAGAGATTGCTTCCCTTTGTAGGAGAGACTCAAACCAGAAGACATAATCTCAGGATAAGCGGTCAGTCATTTAAAACAGAGATGAAGAGGAATTTCTTCTCTTGGAGGGTTGTGAACCTGTGAAACTCTTTATCACACAGGACTGTCGAGGTTGGGTCATGAAGTATGTTCAAAGCCGAGATGAACATATTTATAATTAGTAAGAGAATCAAGAGTTATGGGAACAATGTAGGAAAATGCAGTTGATTAGGTTGGTCATGATCTCATTGAATGGCAGAACAGGTTCAATGGGTTAAGTGGTCTGCTTCTGCCCAATGTCTCATTGTCTTATGGTAGTTGCGTGGAATATTTGCTTAGAGGTAGCTGATTAAAGTGGGAGCAAAACTGGCCAAACCCCAGCATGGAGAACTTTCAGTCCAGCTAAGGAATACAATTATTTAGGGACACATGGGTGGGGGCGGAGGGTGGATTTTCCTGTTGTGCCCACCATGGGCATTGTAGTGGGCAGGAAGCAGACCATGCAAAGGTCATTGATCTCAGATGTGATTTTCTGGTTTTGGTGCAAGCGTGGATGGACAATCCTGCCCATTGTGTGGAGCAATTTGAAAGATCTGGTGAATTGAATAGATACAGAAAGCAAAGCAAGATTGCTTTCTTTCAGGTCACATTGAATTTGTTCTTAGAAATTACTTCTCAAAAACTGCGTTTTCTTTTACCTTCGGTATCAAAAAGACCACCTCACAGACATCCTTTCCACTGATGCAAACAATCCTGATGGTGGATATGAGTGTTGGCTCCCAGCCCAGTGATGACAGCAGTGACAACATATTCAGTAGCAAGGGAGAAAAATGGCAATGCAGGTAAAGTAGGTGAGGCAAAAAAGTGGCAGCAGTAAAGCTGGCAAGGGTGGTATTAAGACCATGTGGTAATTGGTTCACACCATAACAGATTCGGTCTTGGTCAATAAATCAGTATAAATCCCCCCTAAAATATAAAACACTCTTGCTATCAAATATAAAGGTAGTATTGAACCTTCCAGTGATGGAAATTGATATATGAGCTCCAAAAAGATCATTTTGCAGGCTTTACGTTATCCTCAGGGACTCATACCCACTGGCAGCACAGAATTACAAAATTACACCTCACACTCACAACATGAAACAGGCATTTGCAACTGAACTTAAAACACTCTGCTAACAGTTTCCTGAGACTTCCAACAATTAGACTGCAAAGCTTTACATAATTGAGATAGAACAACATTTAATGAAGTAAAATGTCCCAAGGACATTCACAAGAGCGCAATAAAACAAACTGTGACACTGAGTAAGGGAAGATGATTTTAGATTAGGTGACCAAAAACTTGGACAGAGTGGTAAGTTTAAAAAAGTGTATTAAAGAAAGAAAGTGAGATCAGAGAGGTGGAGAAACTACCTCCCCTTTACCTTGAAATATATTTTTGAGGGTGTTAGGAAGGAGGAGGATCAATTTAAACTGCCTTGATTTCCCCGTTCTCTACTTGTCCGTAAACGGAAAGTTTTTTTTAATCACAAGAGATTTCTAATTCTTATTTTCCCTTCTATATATAGCAGTTATTTTCCCCAACCCTTGCAGTTAAAATGTTTCAATCTCTATAAATAAATTGTACAATAAACTCAAGGCACACTAAAATGAAAAGGGTTGAGTTATTTTTACACGCACACATGTGCGAGATCGTGTCTATTCACTGGAATTTAGAAGAACGAGAGGTGGCATTATTGAGACATATAGAATTCTCAGAGAGCTTGAAAGGTAGATGCTGAGATATCATTTTCCCTTGTGGGAGTGTCTGAGACCAGAGGGCATAATCTCTGAAAAAATAGTCACCCATTTAATAAGAGAAGAGGAGGAATTTCTTTTCTCAGATGGTAGTAAATCTTTGGAACTCTTTACCACAGAGGGTGTAAAGGCTGATCATGAATTATGTTCAAGGCTGACACAGACAGATTTTTAATCAGTAAGGGAATTGAGGGTTATGGAGATAAGGTGAGAAAGTGAAGTTGAGGATTGTCATATCAGATCAGTCATGATCTCATTGAATGGTGGAGCCAACTCAATGGGTGAATAGACTATTTCTGCTCCTATGTCTTCTGGTTTTATAGGGGCTTTGCAATGCCCACCCATTTTTCATTCAAAACAAATAGAGCAAAAGGAAAAAGGACGAGTGTTGAGAGCATGACCATATTAAAATACAAACTAGGGTTTTGTATGTGTTCAGAGACCAGAAATCAGGGCCATGATTCTCCCAAAAGTGCTGAATTGGTGGGAGAACTGTTCTAAATCTCGACTGTTCTGTAAGTTCAGCTTCTCACCTGAATCTCCGCACTCTGTGCACTGAAGAGGTCCCAGATGGGAATCTCATTAAAAACCCAGGGGATGGGGCCAATTCGCACCAGCGCTTGACAGTTCTGGAGCTCTGCGCATGCGCAGCAGCCCCAAACTGTCAACCTCCCGTCTGCTGGCCAGCCCGATTGCTGGCCTACCTGGGACCACCGCAATGCTGCTCCTCCAGCAGCCCCCCCTGCCACCCCCACAGCAATTCCCAGGCCAGCCCTGACACCCCTGTCCCAGAGCTCCCCAATGTTTAGGCCCCACCCTCCAACAGTGGCAATTCTCCCTTCCCCCTCCCCGCTGACCCCCACCCGAGGTCAGACACCCCAGTGGCAGCACCCTCATCCCAGCAGACCACCCCTGCCAGCACACCCCAATCGCTGCCCTTCCTCCATCCCAGACTGATCACCATCAAAGTGGCAGCGGAACCCCCCCACCCCCACCAATCATTCCGAGGCCCCACCCACAATAGGCCTCCATCCGCTTGATACTGCGTGATGCCCGGTGGGTAGTATCAAGGTGCTCCCTGGGCATGGGCACTTTGCCCCTTGGGTAGTGCCAAGAAAGCATAGGCTGGCACTGCCAGGGTGCCCATGCCCAAGAGGCTGTCTGACTCCCCTGGGGACCCCGATTGCCCCCCCCCACCCCCGAATGTCAGGAGCTAGTCTGAACCCTGCTGGAATGAAGCACTCCTGGCAGGGTGGGAGATTCAATCAGGTCCTGATAATTAACTCATATACATATTTAAAACAGATTCAAAACAGATTCAAATGACTGACCTGCTTTCCCATCGGTTTCCAGTGTGGTGTGACAGGTGACTGTTTGTCAGCTCTGAGAGATGCGCATGCATTCATGGTGCACGTGCAATTCACTGTTCAAGGCCACAGACACACGTCTCCCACAGCGACCCAACAGAAAAGTTGTAGGTCGCAATGGGAAAAGTCTAACAGAAGGTTTCTTCCAAGAGGTCGTTGACTGATTTTAGGACGTTCCGTCTTCCAGAGCAAGATTTCCAAAATTGGAGAAGGCATGTAGAACGAGCAAGTCTGGGAGACACATGTTCCAAGTTTCCAGCAGTTTGCAGTTTCTGGCATGGACCAGAATTCTTCCTTCTGTCACCAGGCTAATGATAAGATGGTGGACAGTGGAGGCTGCTTGACCTAGAGCTGCAGTTTCCTTTGGAGACCCAGCAATGACAGTTCATAATGTCCAAAGACTTTGTAATGAAAGGAAGTCAGTTGGACCAAATCTCGGTTTGGTTATTCAGGTTGTTAAATGAGGTCAAGTTATCATAGAATTCTTACGGTGCAGAAGGAGGTCATTTAGTTCATTGAGTCTGCACCAACAACAATTCCACAGAGCACCTATCCCTATAGCCCCACATATTTACCCTGCTAATCCCTCTAACCTACACGTGTTGGGACATTAAGGGGCAATTTAGCATGACCAATCAACTTAATCTGCACATCTTTGGATTGATGGAGGTATCCAGAGCACTCAGAGGAAACACATGCAGACATGGGGAGAATGTGCAATCTCCATAAAGACAGTCACCCGAGGCTGAAATTGAACTCGGGTCTCTGGAGCTATGAGGCAGCAATGCTAATCACTGTGCCTTCAACTTGATGAAACCATTATTAGAGATTAGGATCTGCAAAGGGTTGCCTTTGTTCAAAGTTGGCTAGAGCAGACTGATCGTCTGCTGGGCCATAGTGTTAGCTTGCCTGGAATGTTTATGAGATACAAAGTGTGTTACACACCTGATGTTTGAGGTGTTAATCTTTGTTCATTTTGAAAACAGCTCAGAAACTTCTGGAAATCAGCATGTGACCAACTGGAACCATCTTCTCAGCTCAGCAAATTGCCAATTTGAAAAGCACAAAAATAATTACTTTATAAAGTAGTCCAGCCGACGAACATGAATATATATATTTTTCTTCACATCTCAACCATGACAAGGCTTTAACAGCAATCCTCTACATGACCCAAACCACCTGTTTTAAAATTGAGTCCAATATCTATAACTGATGTACTGATAACTGTTGGAGACTTCAGAAATTAGTAAACTTCTGAGGAGAATTTTATCTTCAAAATCACATTTTTTTTGAGGTTCACCTGAACTTGGGAAAACACCCTTTGGTAAAACATACCCGAATTGGATCAAAAATTAATAACACAAAAATGAAGATGTTGGCAAGGACTATCTTGTTCCACTCTGCTGTGTCAGTTAAAATGGCAGATGTGGTCAGCTAAAATCTGAAGTACTTCTTACTGTGCCCACCCCAGTCCAATGACGGCACCTCCACATCATAACTGAATCTGGCATACAACACACACAGAAGGAAAATACGCAAATATTCAAATAAAGTGCAAGGCATTCAGAATAGGTCACAGTACAAATTTGAGGGCAATATATTTATGTCAATATTTAATATTTACTGATTTATTTCAGTGGAATTATTTATGAACAGGAAAACAGTTATGAGTGTAAAATTAAAAGCAAGAGCAAGCCATCTGACTCCTCGAGCCTGCTCTGCCATTCAATATGCTATGGCTGATCTGATTGTGGTCTCAACAGCACATTCCGTCTACCCCTGATAACCTTTGATTCCCTTGCTAGTCAAGAATCTATATAGCTCTATCTTAAAAATATTCATTGACCCTGTTCCCACCCCACTCTGAGGAAGAGAGTTCCAAAGATTTATGACATTCAGACCCATCTCCCTCCCTCCACCTAGACCATTTCCTCCCGAACCTCCACCCAAACAGTCAATGCGTGCATCCCCTGACATCCCCCTAAACATTGGATCCCTTCCCCCAACCCCCATCCAAATAGTCATCGCTAGCGTTCTCAGCTCCAACATCCACTCTCACCCTTGCCACCACAAGTAGGAACCTCATGGGAGCCTCTCCCATGAGGCTTCCACTGGAGTCCACCCCAACACAGATTGGCACTGCCAGGTTGCCGGATCTTGAGTCCCCACCGCCATTCCCATGAACGGCAAGCATGGATTCCAGAACACCCCCAATGCCTCTTACCTTTTTTCTAACCTCCCACCTTACTTTTGGTGTACCCTTAGGTTTGTGCACTCTGTCCCTCCTGCCATACTCTGATTACTATTTCCCTAATTCTTATCTTGCACTTTTGCCTTGCCTTCTCCTGTTAATTTATGACATCATCCCAAATATGATTTCTGAACCCCACTGTTTAAAGCTTTCCCTATGGCCCTAGCTATATGACCAACCAGAACATTGATCCCAGCCCGGTTCAAGTGAAGATTATTCCAACAGTACGCTCCCACTTTCCCTACTATTAGTGCCACTACTTCATGCAACAAATCCATTCTCCCACACCAAGCTTTGAGCCACTTATTTAACTCCGGTTTACCAAACACCAATTTGCTCATCGCTCAAGCAGTAATGCAGAGATATTACCTTTGAGGTTGTGCTACTTAATTTAGCCCCAAGCTGCTCGTGTTCCCTTAGCAGAACCTCTTGCCTAGTTCTAACCATGTTACTGGTACCAACACGGACCACAAATACTGAATCCACCCCCTCTCGCTGCAAGTTATTTTCCAACACTGAGCAGACTTCAGCAAGGCATTTGGTAAGGTGGCCCATGCAAGGCTTATTGAGAAAGTGAGGAGGCATCGAATCCAAGGGGACATTGCTTTGTGGATCCAGAATTGGCTTGCCCACAGAAGGCAAAGAGTGGTTCATTTTGCCAGGTCAAAGAGAATAGCAGTATACAAGTTAATGGTAGAAGTCTTGGCAGTGTGGAAGATCAGAAGGTTCCTGGGGTCTGAGTTCATAGGACGCTCAAAGCAGCTACACAGGTTGAAGCTGTGGTTAAGAAAGTGTATGGTATACTGGCCTTCATCAATTGAGGAATTGAATTTGGGAGTCAAGAGATAATGTTGCAGCTATATAGGACCCTGGTCAGACCTCACTTGGAGTACTGTGCTCAGTCCTATTTGCCTCATTACAGGAAGGATGTGGAAGCCATAGAAAGGGTGCAGAGGAGATGTTGCCTGGATTGGGGAACATGCCTTATGAGGATTGGTTGCAGGAACTCGGCTTTTTCTCCTTGGAGAGACAATGGATGAGGGGTGACCTGATAGAGGTGTGAAAGATGTTGAGAGGTATTGATCAAGTGAATACCCTGAGGCTTTTTCTCAGGGCTGAAATGGTTGCCACAAGAGGACACAGGTTTAAGGTGATGGGGAGTAGATACAGAGGAGATGTCAGGGGTAGGTTTTTCACTCAGAGAGTGGTGGGTGCAAGGAATGGGCTGCTGGCAACAGTGGTAAAGGCAGATTCAGTAGCATCTTATAAGAGACTTTTAGATAAGTACATGGAACTTAGTAAGATAGAGGGCTATAGGTAAGCCCATTAATCTCTAAGGTAGGGACATGTTCGGCACAATTTTGTTGGTCGAAGAGCCAGTACTGTGTTGTAGTTTTTCTATGTTTTTATATCCTGAAACTTGGCACCACAGTCATTGGAAGTGATGATATGCTGTGTATAGTTTTGCAGATGCCAATGATCCTCAGTATAGAGCACAGGAATTTTAGCAAAACCAAGCATTCAAAATAACTTCTCATACATGCCAAATAATTCACATTGCAATGGGAAGTTGCAAAACAAACTGTTTGGTTTTTATCTTTCACATGGACAGCATTCCTGATCACTTTTGCCCACCAAGTTTCAAAATCACTTTATGCCCCTTTCTTTTGATAACTTATTTAATGTATTCTGTATATTTTAAATTCTCTACGTGTCGAGTTTGGTGCTGGGTGGGGATGGGAGCACATTTAGCTTATTTATTATTGGTCACAAATAGGCTTGCATTAACACTGCAATGAAGTTACTGTGAAAATCCCCTGGTCGCCCCACTCGAGCACCTTTTTGGGTACACTCAGGGAGAAGTTAGCATGGCCACTGCACCTAACCAGCATGTCTTTTGGATTGTGGGAGGAAACCTGAGTACCCAGCCGAAACCCATCCAGACACAGGGTGAATGTGTAGACTCTGCAGACAGTGACCCAAGCTGGGAATCAAACCCAGGTCCCTGGCACTGTGAGACAGCAGTGCTAACCACTGTGCCACGTATCACCCCATTTAATCAGATAGAAAAAGGGTTGTCAAGTGGGGAGGCCGCCAGATTAAACATCCAAAGATGTGCGAGTTAGGTTGATTGGCCATGCTAAGAAATTGCCTCTCAGTGTCCGGGGATGCATAGGTGAGAGGGATTAGTGGGTATAATATGTAGGGATATGGGCGTAGGGCCTAGGTGGGATTGTGTTTGGTGCCGATTCGATGGGTCGAAGGGCCTCTTTCTGCACTGTAGGATTCTATGATCTATGATCTATTTCTGCCTCCATCCCAATTAAATCCATGACAAGAAAGCCCAAAAAGTCTTGCGAATGGTCTACCCCCTCTGCCATCAATTCAGATTCAATTTAGGGTCTCATGTGGCTGTCACTAATATCCCAGCAGCAAATGGGTAACAAACGTATATGGAGTTGATGAGGGCTGTTAGAGAGTTCCCCCATTCAAAGGCACACAATGGCTGATTGAGGGATCCAGTCATGATGTGGATGTGCCGGCGTTGGACTGGGGTAAACACAGTAAAAAGTCTGACAACACCTGGTTTTAGTCCAACCGATTTATTTGATAGTAAACATAAATTGGTTGGACTAAAACCAGGTGTTGTCAGACTTTTTACTGAGGGATCCAGTGTCAGGAAGGGGGCAGCCTTTGGAGAATGGCCTTGCTGTCAACCCACCTCTCCCATGACTGCCACACTACAACTCGCTTCCCAACATCACTAACCTGTGGCTTGAGGCAAGTAAGAATCCTAGGCCTGGGGTGGCTTTCGTACCAACAGCAGTCTCCAGTGGCATGGTTGTTCAACAGAATAGCCAGTTTCTATCGGGTGGCGGTTGATTGGCCAGCAGCTCTTGATAAAGGAGACTTCCATCTCCCCATTTCCTTGACCATGGGGGAAGACCTGCTGGTGATCTGTCAAGATTTAAGATGAACAAGATACCTTCCCGAAAAATAATGATGTGGAGGTGCCGGCATTGGACTGGGGTAAACACAGTGAGAAGTCTCACAACACCAGGTTAAAGTCCAACAGGTTTATCCGGTAGCAAGCACCACTAGCTTTTGGAGCACTGGTCCCTTGTCAGGTGAGCTCCCACTCAGCTGATGAAGGAGCAGTGCTCCAAAAGCTAGTGGTGTTTGCTACCAAATAAACCTGTTGGACCTTAACCTGATGTTGTAAGACTTCTTGCTGTGTTTCCCGAAAAGAGGCAGAGCTCTGTCCTGTTCCCCCGCCAGCAGCCAAAACTATCTCGCTTCCACAAGATTCTATCCATGGTCTTGGCTTCAAAAGTTGACAAAATGTTCAGATTGCATAAAATGGAGAAGAAAATTGTCAAGATGAACATCTCACCTTGCTTGATTATCATAATAAGGCTGGAGGTGGCACGGTACTGGCAGAGGAATTGTTCACAATCCTGAGAAGTAAATCAATTCTTTCCACCTCAGATCAAATATTAAAGGAGTTTCATTTCATACCTACCCCAGCGAAACAATATACCGTGACTGAGCATCATGACCTTTGAAAATATGTTATTAAAGTGAGAGTCACTGGGTGGGAGTTTAGGCCTTGCCTGTCCTGAAATTGTAAAATCTCGCCCAAATTCAATGGACATTTTCATTGTCCACCACTCACCAGCTCCGATTCCTGTGACAGGCAGGGAGGTCAAATTCCAGCCAGTGTGCTTGGATAACAAATTACACTCAACAATTTCTCTGTGTAAGAGTGACAAGGTGAGATCTTATAATTAGGAAGAAACAAAAGAGGTTTTTACAAAATATCTGAATCATTTGGAACCAGTGGAAATGGAGATGATTGACATAACCAAAATAAAACCCAAGTAAAAAAACAAGGTCAGCCTGTCAATTTGGAAAGATGACCTGGAATACCCAATCAAAATCCAAAGTCCAACTGAATGTATAAAGGATAATTTTAATTTCAAATCCCTGGGTAGGAGCCTTGTTTGAAAGACCATATACTGGGAATCTGGATCAAGCAGCACATGGTCTGCTGACACGATTCGATAGTTATCTATATACTCCATATTGGGAATGCCTGATTGAGAAGTCAGTCATTTCAAGTATGCAATGAGAGAAGAACTGTTCTGGTCCGCTTTAGAGAAAAGACTTGCATGCATTCCAACCACTCTTCCCAACAGTGTTTGGAGGACCTGTTGGAATGTAATCCATTTTAGGAATTTACATATTTATCTATTTCCACAAATAATAAGTGGAGCACAGAAATGAGGTGGAAATTATAGCAGACGAGAGGGAAATTTTGGCGGAACATTTTAAGGTCCATTTCACTCAGGTGGGAAGTTACAGCCCTAGGGCATGTGCTGCTGGAAAATCCCACCCATTAAGTGGAATTTTCTCAAATAATGTTGTCATTTTGTCTCGAGTACTCTAACCTCATGCATGGCTCGGATTGTCTTGTCCTACTGCTATGAACAGAGTTTTGGCTGAGTGCCAAGTTCTCTGGCATGTCCAGTGCAAATCATGCTGCAATTTTCCCACACTTATCATTTTTTGGGGGAGGGGTTAATTTTGAAGTGGTCTGGGGTGAGGGGGGCAGAGCCTAGCCACGTCAGCAAACCCAGTGTCACAGAGATTGGACGTCCTTTTTAAAGGGTGCCTCAATCTCAAACTGAAATTGAAGACACCCCTTCTTCCCACCATAGACATTGGGGACCACCCCCTCCCCTCATTGAAGGGATGTTTTCCAACTACCCCCCCTCCCCAATAAACCGGGATTCTCCGGTCCCAGTGCAGGGAATGGAGATTTGGCTGAGCGCCAAATTCTCCGTTCTCACTGGCAGCAGTAGAAGGGCATGCGAGACTGGAGAATTCCAGCCCATACCTATAATAGTCCATTTCACTACCAGAGAGGTTGGATTGAAATACTTAATACTTATTATGTTGTTAAACAAATACTTAGACTTGAAAGCAATTGTATGTAACAATTACATAGAATTGACCATTCAGGAGATCATTTAGGCCCAGCTAGCTTCTGCTACTGTCTATGTTCCACACAACCCTCCTCCCACCTTACTCCATTCATAACATTCTATTTTTTCTTCCCTATTTACTTATTTCACTGTCCCTTAAAAGTTACCATACAATTCACCTTAACACTCCAAATGGTTTGACTTAACTTTCTGTGGCAAATTTTAATGGGTAGTATTTCCAGCCCCACTCCCCAGGGTGCCTTAATAATGAGAAGACTAGGGCAATTCGGTGCGGTCCGGACAACAATCATCCCACACTTATTACACTAAACAAACCTGTGAAACATACCGGTATTGAGTGCCCAAGAGTGTGACTCACTCAAACTGGTTTGCAGCTATGCATTGTCAACAAGGGGAGCTGCATTTAAACACTCCCTCTGCACTCACAGCCTAGAGGATGCCTGGAGGATGGCAGCGTGGGGAGCAGCTCCATGCTTCATAAGTGCGGATCTTGGAAGGCTTCTGAATGTAGTGGAGGAGAAGCAGACCACCATGTACCCCCCAAGCGGTTAGATGACCCAGAATCAGGGAAGCAAATGCAGCCAGGGATACAATAGCTGTGGCAGTCAGTGAGGACTGGCGTCCAATGATGCAAGAAAACAAAGGACCTCATTTGTGCTGCAAGGGTGAGTGTCTATTTATCACATCCATCTGCCAGACCTGGAATGCCCAGATCAATCCATTCACTGACACCTCGTGAACCGCTAGCACTCAGCCCCCTAGCATCGATCCCAAATCTCTCTCGCACTCCTCGTCATAAACCTATCACTGCACATTGAGGCTTATAATCTCATTGTGACGTCAATCAAGAAATTAAAACAAATAAATTGAGACAGAAAGTGCTGGAAAAACTCATCAGGCCTGGCAGCATCTGTGGAGAAAATAACTGAGTTAATGTTTGATTCCAATATGACTTCTTCCGAACTGAAATCAACAGTTCTCTCCAGCAGTGTAAACAGAGTTAATCATTTTACAAGTCTGGGCTCACTGCCAAGCAAGTGCAATGAGGCATGCATAATGAATCAATCCACCTTCTCAGTAATTCCATTTAAATTATTGAAAATGTTCTTTTAAAACTATACAAAATCATTTTAAAGTTAGACTAGAGTACAGTAGTCAGTCCTTTGGTAAATTATATAAAAAAAACATCCAAAACCTTATAAAATGTATTTATTTGTGCCCTTTACTGATTCAAGTGATTAATTTGCCTGGATATGCAGTCAGTTTTGGTGTTGGGATCTGCCTCAAGCCATTTTTTTAAACCTGTGCAAAAAATTGCAGAAACTCAATTTGCACAGAACACAATTTATACTTAAAAATTCAGGACTTCTTGTGTTATTTCATTGATTGATGGAGAACTGTATCCAAAAAAATACAGCACTGCCAAATGGAAACTTTAAGTCTATTTGCACAATCACCCGAGTAGATAGAATGAATTAAACTGAAAGTAATCTCTCAAAGATTCAGAAATAACTCCTGGAGTATGTAAGTTGATCCTGGTACTATGATTTCTCTGTTATTTCATTGGAAATATGTAATTGTTTCAACCAATAACTTGTGCCCATGAGAAACTGATTTAAGACCATGAAAACTGATTTGATGTAAGATCCTTACTGTGACAGAGGTAAGGCTTCATTCTACCTGACTGAACTAGGTTCAAAAATACTTCCATTGTAATCTTTGAATTAGATTTGGAATGAATATAAAACATGGATCTAAAACTTCAATATCATTCAAATTTGTTACTGCTTGCAGATAGCAGAGAAAGGAATGGGGCCACCAAAAAGTACACTGGAAGGAAGAGAAGGAACATCAGCAAAGTTATGATGGTGAGGAAAACATGAAGTAGCCCAACAGAGGAAAATTAATTGGTTCCGAGACTGCTCCTGTTTATAACTCTGAGCAGAAGAAGTGTACTAAATCAAGTCTTAGTTAATAAGAGGAATGAATCTGAGACACACACGCAAATGGTCAGGGAGTCATCACAAGTGAGTCGATAAAGTTCAGAAGGAGATTCTCAGATTCAAGCATCTGACCTCACAAAATTAACTGTGTTTTCACCTGTAAATCTGATGGATATTGAAGGTTATGATTGGTAGAGTTAGCAATCCTCTATGATTTTGATTTCACATCAGAAATATAGAGGCAAAAATGGTAAAGTTTAAGGAAAGCTAAGAACCATAGTTACAAACAATAGCCATATAAATTGAGGATGTGTTAACATAATGATTAGAGTGTAAATTGTAATGGATTATAAAGAAAATGTCAACTAATGTTGATTCCATCATCAGAAGGGGCTTCTGATGATTTATATATATGGTTAAAGTAACAGGATTGCTAAACCATGAGTCGGATGGCTGAGCAGTTTGATTATATTGTGGAAATTAAAAGCCAGGGATGCAGCAAGTGGGTGGAAAGATGTAAAGCCCATGCCCATCATGGTGACTCACCAAAACAGATGATGATTATAACTTATGAAGTTTTTAAGTATATTCAAGCTGATAGCAAGAAGTTCATACAAGGGAAAATGATGTTGCAAACATTCAGGCAAAACACAGAGCAACCAATTACTAATCTGAAAAATCATCATCAGGAAAATTTAACACCATTGTAGAACATGAGACTGTGGTGTGCTTGTGTCTGGTCATAAAATGCAAGTGGCCAGATGGCTTTCATGATACAGAATGCAAAATTTGCTGCACCGTAATCAGTAATTGTCAGCAAGGAATGCTTATATTTGGATGCCATAGCTGTACCCGCATCCATGCCATGACTAAGGGACCCATAATCTTGTTTTGTAAATATTTAAATGATGAAAACTCTGTGGCTGATTTAATGAGAAGATGAGAGTAAAATTAATCCCTTTCAAAACACGCACATTGGAGAGAAATAAATCATAGAATCCCTACTGTACGGAAGGAGGCTATTCGTCCCAATGAGTCTGCACCAACTACAGTCCCACGCGGGTCCTATTCCTGTAACCCCACATATTTACCCTGATAAATGCCCTAACACTAAGGGGCAATTTAGCATTGCCAATCAACCTAACCCACATCCGGAAACCGGAACACCTGGAGGAAACCCATACAGACAGGGGGAGAATGTGCAACTCCACGCAGACAGTGCCCAGTCACGGTCCCTGGCACTGTGAGCCAGTGTGCTGTCACCAGGGCAAGGAGAGAGACCTGATTATCCAGGAATAGGGATCTAACTATGACGGATAGAAAAATATAAAGTATCCATGAATCACTTGAATGGTATTAGGGCAGTGATTGTAGCTCACAAACTGTTCTCTTCCTTTATCTTATGGGGGAAATATTCCTTCCCTACTTTTAGTGAGTGGGAATGGTGAAGGGAGAGAAGAATCCAGAGGGAGTCTCAAAATGGCTTTTACACTAGCAGGATTTCCCATTGAGATTGTCACTGCCCCCATCATTGAGTAATCTGGATTCTGCCATGAAAGGTCAGGAACCCATTTACATACATTGCCTTATGCCTGTTGTATTATCCCCCATGAATGGAAGTTTGTCTCATTTCCCCCCAACACAGAGACATCACGTGCACAGGTAAATACAATCCCGGGAGTAGAAGGTTATGCGTGAGCAGTACCCTGGCAAGGCCTGGGCACTTTTTCCTGGCACTGCCACTTGGCACTACCACAGAGCAGTGTCAGGTGACCATGCAGGAGGAGCATCTGATGGGGATGTTCAAATGGGTGGGGAGGGAAGATGGGAGGGGGCTTGTTTTCCTTGAGGATGGGGTTTCATGGGGTATTTGTGCTTTTGTTTTTTTCAGATCAGGGCGCCAATTTTTCCAAGTTGCTGGTAGGACAGGTTCGTTCAGAGCCCACTGAGGCCACCAACTTGACGTTGTGGGGCCTGCTGTTTTTTAAATCTAAGTGTTTAAAATTAAAGTGAGGAAACCCAGCAAGGCAGAGGCGGGCTGCCCTTCACTTTTCCTGTCAGAAGCAACACCTAGAAGGAAAATCGAAACATTTGCCTTGTGTGAGTAATTTGTTCAACAGAAGATATATTGCTCAATGAACTCCTCAGGGGTCGGGCAACTGCATTTGCTTGACAACATTCATATGACTATAGCTAGCAGCGTAATGCCTCTGCAACTCTTTTGCTGCAATTAAGAGAGAGCTTACATTTATATAGCATCTTTCACAAGCTCAGTATATCAGGGAGTGCTTCAAAATATGGTCAGCAACAGTTAATTTGTGCACAGCCAGGTTCCACAAACAGCATTGTGATGAATGACCAACAATCTTGGTTGAAGGAAAAATATTGGTCAGTAGTGATGCCAGGAATATTTCCTAGTTCTTTTCCGCAGTCACAGAACTAAGGTGGGAGCAGTCACTAGATAAAGCTGGCCACATGATACCAAATGTAAAATGAATACAGGCTGTATGATGGCAGCTAAAGGAACACCTGTGCTCCTTATTGTATGGTATAGGAGGCAGTGTCAGTGTAGGGACAGTAAGGAATTTATTTTTAAAATCAGATTCTACTTGAGGAATTCCAAGTGTTAGGATGGCAGATCAGAAATGCCTAGATATATTATGAAGCCAGATTAGGCATTTTGGCAAGAATGTGAGGATCACTCTAAGTGCGATCCTACTGAGCCATCTCTGAAATTATCATTACCTTCGTCACCCTCTCAGCAGGTCTGCCAAATCAAAAGTGTTATTTTAACAACCTTCGGTAAACCTCTCCAAGTGACCTCTTCCACAACTAGGAAATCTTTAGCCACTGAAAGATGCATTTTTCCACAAGTCACTCCTTATTTAAACTGACCAAATAACCTAAAAAATAAAACATCAGTTCCTCATCACTTTATGGCTTTTAATCCTGGAAGGTTGTTAGGCGACCAGAAACCCAAAAGTAGATTATGAAGCCAGATTAGGCCCCAACAATTTTTCTATTTTGACATTAATGTTAAGATGTTTCACTACAGGTGCAATTCGACTGACAAACCAGGGAGATTCGATCAAAACAAACTTTTTTTAACAACACACTTTAAGTATAATAAATCAATTAGCTTAATTTTAGCAATTGAACAACATAAACATGACAAGATACAATTCTTAACTGCAAATATATCACTATGAGTTCCAATCAAACAATATTTTTCTTCAAGAGATTTTTTTTTCAGGGAGACTTAAATCTCCCTTTAAAATTAGTTAGCAAAGCACAGATGTACTTAGTTTCACTTAAGTTACCAGGCTTGGAGTTTTCAGAAAGCTTTTGGAGAGAATGTTTTGCTTTGTTCCTACAAAGTTAGCGCCTCCTATTAACCACATGACTTTGTCTCTGTCAATAAACCTAATCAAAAGCTCTCGTGACTCTGCATACCTTCTCTAAAATCCCAGGAGGACTTAAATAAACAAAAAGTCCATTAACTCTACAAAGTAACACCTTCCTTGCTAAAACTTGTTATTGGCCTACATTTTTAGCATTGCTGCATGTTTACAGACAAATTGACTTTTGTAGCAAAACACTGTTTATAAAGCAACTCTATCTTACATATAAAATATAACAAAAGAGCACAGTATAATCAAAGAACCAGAAATGGTTGTGAAAATTAATGATTTTTCAATCATGACTATTACTATTAGGTTTTTGGATGCCTACATGGAACCTACTACTGAAGTTGGGACTTGAATTATCACTAGCCGGTTAATATTTGTGCAATTAACATATTATGAGATATTTATCATTTAATTCAACTTTGCTTTAGATTTAACATCTCTCACTGGGCTAGGGAAGGTGATCAATAAGACAATGGCAATATTGAGTCATCACTTTATTGTCATATTTAAACTTGTTGCCCCACTTTATTAAAAGACAGAGAGGTCTGAATTTTTGGGAGACAAGGAAGGCTCCACACCTTAGCCAAAATGGCACAGGAGTCATGAATCCAGAAGCCCCCATATCTGGCACTCACCATTTTCATCAGATTAAGAGGAGAATGGCAGCTTAGTATATTTGGCACATGCAGGGTTTGGCGAGGCAGCGACTTATTTAAAAGTGCAGCTGCTTTCATTCAGAAGCAATTTTCATCAGTAAGGTTTGTGAAACTTACAAATTTGAGGAAAAAAGTCTAAATATACCAGAGTTCTTTGGAGAGGTCACATCTGCTTTTGGAGAGTTTATACGTCAGGGAGATAAGCTCCGTGGAACTATGAAGTTTACAGGTTAAACCTCCCATTCTTTCAAATCTGAATTTTAAAAAAAAGTGTCTCTCAGTTTAATGCTTGTAATTTCAAAAGCTTTTTGTTGAGGTAAGCCTGAGGGATATCAATTTGGTAAGTTGCTGCTTGACTGATTCTATAACCTATGGTTATCACAATGGACAACCAGTAAGTTCACAGTCTGATTGCTAGCTTCAGGAGTTTTTTTAAAGGAATTAGTTGTCTTTGGTGTGAGACAATGAATATAAATATTTGTTTTATAAGGGATTAAGTAAATGAATGGGTTTAAACTATTAACTTTTATTAATAAGTGTTTTTCATATCCAGTGAAATCTGTAATAGATTTCATTTTGTTTAATATCAGATGGTTCCTAATGTCTTCCCATGGTTGGAAACTGAGTGTGTTGGCATAGTGAGTGTTAGGGCAAGGGATGGCGGATTGGCATATGTTGGTAGTAAAATTGCATACTAGCTATAAAGAGCCATGGGGATGAGTGGGGTCATTATTTGCATGAGTTTTAAGATCACACAGAAGTTATAAAGATGCATATTGGGTGGTAGAAGAGCACAGGATGAAGAGCCATGGTGGATGGATAGCAAATGCCATTCCATAAAGCCCAGAAGTGATCATTTTGGAACCAGATAATTGCCTTGATTGAAAAATCATTTTCTCACCAGTTCTTGGATGTTTAATTCCCTCAGACAGAGTCTAATGGAAACTAAACAGTTTTAATTCCTACACTTGGTGATTCCTTACAATTAAGGAGGACAGAATTTGACAAGCTGTCTATATTCATTTAACATTTGGTCTTATGTAGCCAGCTTTGTCTCATGAATGCTTTCACTCTTGGTTCTGTGATACTAGAGGGCAGCAGGAACATATTCCTTGTATTTTAAAATCTCAGAAGAGCAGTAGCTCCATTGGCTGAGATTGTCACCTCATGTAGTGACAAAGATTCACATCTCTTGCAAGAAATCACACTCTATCTGGTTCCTTTCTCAACTAGACAAATCTGGTTTTGCAGTTATCATGCCCAACAAGAATATCATAATCCTAACTTTCAAGGTCCTGACTTCAGTTAATTGGGATGGTTTGAAATTAACTTTAAGAAGTGGTCAAATTGCTGCCCAAGTTGGCTGCTGAGGATCACATGATGTTCTGTGATTTCCATGTAGACAAAGCCTGAACATGCTTCTAGAAAGTAGTTAAAATACAAATGGCCTACCCTTCAAATGGACATACCAAGATGAAAACCATTAGCAGAATTCACATCTTCTATTGTTTGTGGACTTATCCATACTCAAAATCAACGACTGTCCCCAAGCTTGTGCTTAACAAAATTGAGCTGTACAAATAAGTTAATCATGAGTCGATGTGAATAACCCATCCATTTCCCCTTTGTGCAGCAATGGTTTTGGACTTCCAAACCTTTTTGGTGAACAATAGAAGTATTGATCATGTATTCAAAACTGTCCTCAGATAACAAACTTTTTTACTCCAAGCATCAGGGAGAAACCAGTCAGTCTGAAATTAGTAGGATGAGATGAACAATTCCCTCATCCAGGAGAATAGAAGCATGCCTAGTGATCAATGAACTCAGGAAGTGTGAAGGGGCTAATTCATTTTCATCCATCCTGGTGATTCTTAATATCTGTAGATACTTGGCCAACATCTTGTCTGACAATCCACAGACTTCCAACTTCTGTCCATCTCGAAAGAACCATGAGAGAGAACCCATTTAAGCCTGCATTGCATATACCTTAAATAATCCAATCTGAAAATAACTTGCATGAAATATTCAGCTCTGACAATGTATCATCCTAACTTGAAACATTGGTTCTATTATCTCTCCACTGATGCTGTCAGATCTGTTGAAGATTTTCAGCATCTTCTGTTTTTGTTTCAGATTCCAGCATCCACAGTCTTTTGCTTTTATGATATATTCTATCACTGCTCTAACTGCATGCTTCGTTCTCTAGAATCTATCTTTACTTCCATGTGCATGACTGAATGAAGGTCTTTTTGTTGCATTCACATTTTGGGGTGTTGTGTGGATAAACATTGGGTGAGATTCTCTGGCGTCCCTTCAATGATTTTTCAGTGGCAGAAGATGATGCACCATTCACTGATGGTGGGATCCTCTGGTCCTTCTGCCATCAATGGGATTTCCCATCAAAGCCATCCTATGTGTCTGGGAAGCCCGCGGAGGAACGAGAGAATACCTCCTGTGTGAACAGCCAGAGAATTCCACCACTTCATTCAAGCCTTGATACAGTCTGCTGTAATTGAATCCTCAAGGTTGAGACCAGATGGATAGTTTGCCAGGGTTGGGAGTTATATAATTGTTTTTCATCAGAACCACTATCTTTAATGAGGATTTTTCAGCACTGGTATCCTGGCAGCAAAGGCAGAGAAATAGCAACATTAACACCTGTTAATAAGATCGTTTTTTTCTGGCATAAATTCTGATCATTATTAATTTGCATGCACTCAAATTAAGTATATTTATAGAGGTATGATCATATACGAATCACATTGATGGCATCATATAAAAGAAAATTAGAGCCTGAAATGCTAAGTTATCCATGTCATACATTCTACTGAAGCATGAGAGTGAAGTGCTGTATTTTAGCTAATCATACAGTTCATTCATGTGCATTTTTATTACTCATAAATCTAAATATTTCACAAGTTAGATTGAAATATATGATCCTGCCATGGACTAATTTTATGCCCATCAAAAAGATCATGAACAGATGGTGGCATCTCAGGAATTTTATCATTCGGTTCAGCAATGAAAGGATTATTGTTAGGTGAGACACAGGCATTACATCCCACTCACTCCTATCTCCAGCCTCTTGTGGTGATCCTGAGTTGAGTATGGGGCAAGGTTCAAAATATAACAAAAGCAACATGTGATTGGTCCCTTGTTATTACCCAAGTAAGGGTTTCATATTTCATTGATACACATTTATTTTAATCTTTTCAACTATTTTTAATTTATTTATTAACATGAAATTGACATTTTTACTAGTGATCGGAATTCTAAGTTGTGGTAGGTGGTTATAAATACATACATCAATCAAACTTTCATTCATGTAAATATGGATGTTGATGATAGGTTATAAAGCAATGTGCTAACATGTCTTTTGCCAATGTGGAGGAAACTGTTTTCAGAGAAGTTCAAGCCTACTGTTTTGAAAATAAAGCAATATTTCTTTACATTAGAACTCATCCAAGCAAGCTGCCATTTCTTCTTATCTCCAAAAAGATAAGTTTTTCTTTCAATTCAATTGGCTACAATACCAGCTTGTATTCGCATGTTATCAGTTTTATTATTTATTCACAGGGTTAATGCCATTAGCTGAAACAACCAGGCTTATTCCTCTAATCATTGTTCAGTTGCATTGCTTTGTATCCAGGCACAAAACGGGAGAAAAGTTGATAGAGTCTCGTCAAGTGGAATGTTCTGCCTGAATATGGGAAAAAAAATCTGCTCCTCTGTTTTTTATTCCCTATTGAAGACAAGTGAGCTATCATATTCTCCTTGGAAAGTGGTACAAAGTGGAATCAGATTGAGTGAAGATCTATGTCGTTAGCAAATATGTAGCTTCTTTGAATTAAGTTGAACCAATCTCAGTACAAATAAAACATTGTCCAATATCTGGTATTAATTTAAACTGAAGGCTGACAATTCTGTCTGAGAAAATGCTGCACAAGAGTTACAGTATTTTTTTTACTTTTTTTAAACTAAACACACTTTACTTTCTGCAATTCCTAAAGCTGGCGTGGCATCTTTTTTGACCTCGGGTTCCTCAAGGAACTTTACAGCCAATGGAGTATTTTGAAGTATGTTCATTGTTGTAATGTAGGAAATGCAGCAGTTATTTTGTACATAACAAGCACTCAAAAACAACAGCACAGAAAGAGGCCATTTGGCCAATCAAGTCTATGCTGGCTCTTTCAGAGAGCAATCCAGTTAGCCTCACTCCCCAGCTCTTTCTCCATATCCTGCAATGGTTTCTTCTACAAGTATTTCTGTAATTCAGTTGACTGCTACTGAATCTGCATCCACCAGCCTAACAAATCCTAAACATTCATTGTGTAAATAATTGTGTTTTTTTTTATTATTCGTTCATGGGATGTGAGCATTGTTGGCTGAGCCAGCACTTATTGCCCATCCCTAATAGCCTTTGAAGGGGCATTCTTTTAAACAGTCAACCACGTTGTGATGGGTCTGGGGTCACATGTAGATCAAACCAGCTAAGGATGGCAGATTTATTTCCCTAAAGGACATTCGTAAACCACTTGGGTTTTTATAGAACATAGAACACTGCAGCACAAACAGGCCCTTCGGCCCACAAGTTGCGCCGATCATATCCATACCTACCAGGCCTATCTATAACTCTCAATCCCATTAAATCCCATGTACTCATCCAGAAGTCTCTTAAAAGACCCCAGCGAGTTCGCCTCTACCATCACCGATGGCAGCCGATTCCACTCACTCACCACCCTCTGAGTGAAAAACTTACCCTTACACCTCCTCTGTACCTACTCCCCAGCACCTTAAACCTGTGTCTTCGCGTAGTGACCATTTCAGCCCTGGGAAATAGCCTCCGAGAATCCACCCTATCCATACCTCTCAACATCTTATAAACCTCTATCAGGTTGCCTCTCAACTTTCGTCTCCCCAGGGAGAAGAGTCCCAGCTCCCTCAACCCATCCTCATAAAGCATGCCTCCCAAGCCAGGCAACATCCTTGTAAATCTCCTCTGCACCCTTTCAATAGCTTCCACATCCTTTTTGTAATGAGGCGACCAGAACTGCGCACAGTACTCCAAGTGGGGTCTGACAAGGGTCTTATAGAGTTGCAGCATTACCTCCCGACTCCGAAACTCAATCCCTCGATTAATGAAGGCTAGCACACCATATGCCTTCTTGACCACATCCTCCACCTGCGAGGCCGATTTAAGAGTTCTATAGATGCGGACCCCAAGGTCCTTCTGCTCCTCAACACTGCTAAGAGTGCTACTCTTGATATCGTACTTCTTCATCCCACTGGACCTGCCAAAATGGATCACTACACATTTATCCATGTTGATGACCATCTGCCACTTCTCCACCCAGTCTTGCATCCTATCTATGTCTCACTGCAACTTCTGACATCCCTCTAGACTATCCACAACACCACCAGCCTTCGTGTCGTCGGCAAAACAATTAATGACAGTTAACATTAGACTTTTGATTCCAGATTTTGTTTATTCAATTAAATTTCACTACCTGCATGGGATTCAAATTTCATTATCTGGGATTCAAAGCAAGGTCCCCAGAACACTACCCTGGGTCTCTGGGTTGCTAGTCCAAAGATAACACCACTACACCAGTGCCTCCCTGTAAAATCTGTGCTCTCTGGCTACAAACCATTTAGCCATTTGCTACTGTTTCTCTTCACTTGTTCTATCTAAACATTTCATGTGATTTAAACATCATTAACAAACCTCCTCCTAGCTTTCTCTGTAGTAAGGAGAGAACTCCAGCTTTTTCAGTTTATCCATGCATGCATATTTCTTCATCCCTGGAACCATTCAGGGAATCTCTACAGTGCAGAAGGAGTTCTTTCGGCCCATCAAGTCTGCACAGACTCTCCAACAAAGCATTTTATCCTAGTCCAACCCCACCACCCTATCTTCATAACCCCACACATTTGCCTCACTACTTCCCCTAACCTTCAGATCTTTAGACACTAAGGGACAATTTAGCAAGACCAATCACCTAAGCTGTACATATTTGGACACTGATGGTAAACCAGAGCACCTGCAGGAAACCCACGTAGACATGTTTAGAATGTGCAATCTCCATACAGACAGTCATCCAAAGCTGGAATCGAACCCAGATCCCTCCAATTGTGAGGCAGCAATGCTAAGCACTGTGCCATCTATTCTAGTAAATTTCTTTTGTATCTGCTTGAAAGTGTGGAACCTATAATTGAACACAGTGCTCCAACTGTATCTAAACTAGTGTGTTATTTAGATTCAGCACAATTTCTGGCTCTTTCACGTTCTGTGCTGGTTTGTAAAGCCCAGGAGCTGATATGTTGTAACCACTTTGTTAATCGATCCTGCCACCTTAAAGGATTTGCCTACAAACTCACACAGTATCATAGGGCCTTATGGAGCCAGCTGAGAGGCTAGACTGGGCCTGCATTTACAACACTCTTAAAGATTATGCATCATTTCCTCATTATATCACTGGCTCGATAGGTGGGACATTTCTGGAGAAAATGGCAAGGCAATAAAAACAGAAATAAGACAGAAAACTACAGAACATGATGGAAAGATTAAGATAATTTATCTGGATGTAGCCAAAGAGTGTTCAATAAGTGAAGGGTCAATTCATTAACATAAATTCACAACCTGCAGAAATCACAAAAATATCCAGAAGAGGCAAATTATACAAAAATACCACAGTGAAAAAGAGGATAACTTTGAAAAAACAGTCTTCCATATACATATGTGTTCATTGGAGTGAAACATAGTCAGTTGCAAATATAATTCAATACTCAGCAATAACATTAATCTAAGTCGGCTACATCTGCAGTACCAAGAGAAACAATGGAAATAGTTGAGAACTAGTTCAATAAACCAAAAATAGATTTTGGATGAATGTGAGAAAGATTACAGCTTAACTAATATTGTTCACAAATGAAGCTGACACTTACAGTGCACTCAATCACCTCTTGGACATTATTTCAGACACTCTGTTGACAGGGCACTATCTAGTAAGCTATAAATAACACCATTAAACTGTGCCGTTGTGTCAAACAGACAGCATGAAATATTCAGTTAGTAATTCAATGTACATTAATCTTTTCAGAGAGAAAAGGGCACATTCAATAACAGACATAGCCAGGTGAATGGGCAACAAACCAAATCTCTTGTGTCCTTTAAAGGTGCTAACATTCAATGTGTGACAGCGTAAGCTGGAGGAACAAAGTCCTCCCTGGTTTGTTCCAATCAATCCTTTATTCATGCAAATTGGATTAAAAAATGTTCAAAGCAATTCACAAATTATTTTTTCTTTCTTCTACTCACTCTTGTCTTTCTGTGTGTGTCTGCTTGACTCAGGTCTTTTCACAGTCCACTATGGTGGACATTCTTTCATCCAGATTTCAACGAGCAACTGATTTTTCACATCATCTAATGGAATCCAGTAAGCAGTTCATTGTTATTCAATCTTCTTACACCCTCCCTCGCGGTGAATAGCATATCATTTGTTTCTGTATTTTCTTGCTGTTTTCTTTTTTTAAAAATCTGCTGATATTCAGTGCATCTGATAATAAGCTCAGCAAGCACTTTAAGGGAAGCAACTGCATTTACAATGACCGAGTGTCAACCAACCACAAAAATGTTTCTGTGAAAGCTTCTGCTCCAGAAGTCCTTGTTGAAGTTATGTTCATTACCAGGAGAAGACATGAATTTCTGGTTACATGATCAATTCACAAATAGAATTAATTTACACATGATGCTTCGAAGCAAAATCAATTACATTATTGAACATAGAACACTACAGCACAAACAGGCCCTTCGGCCCACAAGTTGCGCCGATCACATCTATACCTACCAAGCCATAGAACTATCTGTAACTCCCAATCCCATTAGATCCCATATACTCATCCAGAAGTCTTTTAAAAGAACCCAGCAAGTTCGCCTCTACCACCACCAACAGCAGCCGATTCCACTCACTCACCACCCTCTGAGTGAAATACTTACCCCTAACATCTCCTCTGTACCTGCTTCCCAGCACCTCAAACCTGTGTCTTCTCGTAACGAACACTTCAGCCCTGGGAAATAGCTTCTGAGAATCTACCCTATCTATCCCTCTCAACATTTTATAAACCTCTATCAGGTCACTTCTCAACCTTCGTCTCTCCAGGGAGAAGAGACCTAGCTCCCTCAACCTATCTTCATAATAGATATCCAGGCAACATCCTTGTAAATCTCCTCTGCACCCTCTCAATAGCTTCCACATCCTTCCTGTAGTGAGGTGACCAGAACTGCACACAGTACTCCAAGTGGGGTCTGACAAGGGTCTTCTAAAGTTGCAGCATTACCTCCTGACCCCTAAACTCAATCCCTCAATTAATGAAGGCCAGTACGCCATACGCCTTCTTGACCACATCCTCCACCTACGAGGCCGATTTAAGAGTCCAATGGACCCGGACCCCAAGATCCTTCTGCTCCTCTACATGGCTAAGAGTCCTACCCTTGATATTGTACTCCTGCATCCCATTGGTCCTGCCACAATGGACCACTACACATTTATCCGCGTTGAAGTCTATCTGCCACTTCTCCGCTTAGTCTTGCATCCTGTCTATGTCACGCTGCAACTTCTGACATCCCTCCAGACTATCCACAACACCATCAACCTTCGTATCATTGGCAAACTTGCTATCCCATCCCTCCACTTCCTCATCCAGGTCATTTATGGAAATGACAATTAGCAAGGGTCCTAGAACAGATCTCTGCGGCACTCCACTGGTGACCGATCTCCATGCAGAAAAAGACCCATCCACAACCACTCTCTGCCTTCTGCAGGCAAACCAGTTCTGGATCCACAAGGCCAAAGCCCCTTGGATTCCATGCCCTCTCACCTTCTCAAGAAGTCTTGCATGGGGGGCCTCATCAAATGCCTTGCTGAAGTCCATGTAAATCATGTCCATGGCTCTTCCTTCGTCAGTGTGTTCAGTCACATTTTCAAAGAACTCAACTAGGCTCGTAAGGCACGACCTGCCCTTGACAAAGCCTTATCAAAAGGACTTTGGCCCATCTCAAAATTCTTAGTTCCTAATTAACTCTTGGGTCATCAGTTCTGAGAATTCCCATCTCCTGAAGACTAGAAAATTATTTTTAAAAGATTTCTGTTAATGTATGGGATGCAAACAAAAATCCTAATATGTAGTTGCAAAGTTATTCGTAAAAATAGAAGCATTTTATTCTTTTGATATTGCCCAAAGGTGTGTGTATAAATGCATTAAAATTTGGTGAATTTCTTGGTAGCCATCATTTCCTGGTGACCAGTGAACTGTGGGCTGCTGTGCACTGGAGCAGACTTCAACTTTAATGGTTAAAGTGTGAGCTGAGAGCAGGCAAATCAGGGGCCAGTGATAGGCGTGGAAACGGTATATAAAAATAGCCATTGCTGTCAGCAAGCTCAACATCACTTTTCCCACTTGACATCAGCCCTTTCCAATATCAGAGAAAATGGGTGAGATTCTTTGGCCTCCTAGCCAGGTGCTTCCTGCCAGCAGAAGATGGCACGTTGTTTGCTAGTGGCAGAATTCCCTGGTCCCACCGCTGTCAGTGGGATTTCCCATTGATGTTACCCCATGCCACCAGGAATCCTGCGGGTGGGGGTTCACTGCCAGCAAAATTGGAGAATCCCACTGGCATGGACAGTTGGAAAATTCCAGCCAATGATTTTGCCACTGATTTAACTGTATTTTAAATTTATAATAAAGGCTACAATATCAATGGATGCCAAGCAAAACCCATGGTCCTATACAGTAAGGGAAAATTGTTGAAAATAAGGTACAGTAGGTTGACATTTTATATTTATGGCCAGGGTGCAACTCTCACCCAAAATGAATAGTTGAAATCGCTTTAGGTATCTAGCTTGAAGGGAATATTTGTGTGCACAGTTTAAATCCAACTTCCACTGGGCATAGACCAATAGCACAACAAATTCTCCCCAGTGTGGAGCTAATTGGCACTGTCACAGAGGAAAGATTGGTGTGGGAAATAGAAATATATCCCTCATTGCTGCAGCTGTGAGTGCTCTTCTGAAGTTACGATGAATATCTAGCATTGGGCTCAGTACAAGGAGAGCTGTGCTGCATTAAGCTGTGCTCGATTTGGCTTTGATACTGGGTGTCTGAAACTGTGATTGTTCTGTTCTTCAGCACTCATAAGAAAAGGCAAAACCAGGCAGCTGCCAAGAACAATGTAGATTTTTTAAAACAAAAAAAAATCCATGCGCGTAATGATGGAATCAACCAAATATAAAAAATATTCTATACAATTCGGCTTCCACTCAACTGTGTGAAATATTTCACGAATATTCCCTTTAGGAGTAAATATTCTCAATAATGTTAAGCATTGAACATCAGACCCTCCTTTTTAATAGCTATTAGCCAATTAATTCAGATGTTAGTTGGCTTAATAGGTCCCCAGTATAGCAGGCAAGAAGCATGGAAACACTGCTGACCAGAAATCGGCCACTTGTTATTTAAGGAAAGGAAAAAAATCATCCCATTTTTCCTGCTGTATCATGAGGCATCAAACACCTGTTTGATGCTTCCATATCAGTTTGGTTTATGCTGAGGCAACCTGCACCAGTATTGACTACAATCAGTATTGCAGATCATCAGCCCTGTAACCGAAAAGCTTTGTCATACTTTGCAAGCAGACAGAGGAAGAGTGCTCTTCCACTCCCAGAATTAGGTAGAGCACACCACTATTCCCAACTCCACCCATTGCTGCCATTCCTGACTATCCCGTCTATTCCTCCAAGCGTTCTTGATTCCCAGAATTTTATCTTCAAGATATCCCCATTCCTCACCATTCCCATGCCAACCTGAAGGGGGCGATTCTCGCATCCCACTGGGGTGATTTTGTAACACAGTGGGCTGGGAGATTTAAGCAGCGGCAGATTAGCATGATTCACGCTGGGTGCCAGGGCCCGAGTGCGTCTCCCAGTGCTGGATTTCTGATGCACTCAGCTCCCTGCTGAAAGGAGGTGGGGAGTTGCATAAATTATGTGGCAGATAATTTAACTGTAATTGAAATGGCATGAAAGGGCCTGGGACTGGAGTGAAGGGGGAACAGCCAGGCTGCCCTGAAGGTTGGGCAGCAGGTTGGGGATGCCTGAGTGAGGGGTGCCCCCTGGCTATTGGCACCGTGGCAATGCCAGCCTGGCCCTGGCACAAGACATGAAGCAGTGCCAAGGAGGCAAGTTCTAATGGGATGGGATCTCTGGGGTGGGCGATTCCTTCTGCCACCCTGCAGTCAGTGTCGGTGAGGGAAGCCAGTGATTGAAATTGGCCAATGGGGTGTGGGGGCGTTGGGGGGTAGTCGGCACTGCGGGATGTTACGGTGTCGGCACTGCCTGGAGGAGCCAGTCTGCTGGTGGGAGGGATTGGCGGGGTGAGGTGGGAGATTGAAGCTGCCGGGAATGCCGGAAGGGTGGGGATGGGGATGTTCAGAGTGCCAGCGATTGGGCTGTGGGGGGTTGGGGGTGGGTGGGGGGGGGGGGGGGGGGGGGGGGGCGGAGAAGCGGGTGGCACAGCCAGCGATGCAGGGGTCGCAGGCTTGGCCAGCAATTGGGAGGCTGGCAGACAGGGGTTACTGTGCACATGCTGATCTTGGTGCTGAGAGATTAGTGCATGTGCGGTGGCCCACTCAGCTTTATGCTGACGGCCCCTCCAGTGGGAATAGGCCCTGAGTTTTAGTGAGATTCATGAGAGCGCACTCTGCAGTGCACAGAGTATGGGAGATTCTTTTCTAAACTATCTTTGGAAAAAAACAAAACGATTTACTCCAGTTTTCACGTGAATTTGACATTGATTTTGTTTGGGAGAATTGCCCCCATATGTTTATAATCCTCTTTTCTGACACTCTGTTTCTGCCTCCACACCAATAACCTGCTCCAGGCTACAGTTCTCCCTCATGGCACACACTTCACAGTCCCCCAACTCTAACTGGTGTCCGATCTCGATCTTCCACCCCAGCTTCATTTAACTGATGGCTGCTCTTATAACATCAACTTTGGTCTTTCCTTCACCGAATGCCAGTGCGTGCCTTGTCACATCCATTATAATTACTCCCTGGGCCATTTAATGGACAATGAGACCAAGGATGGGATTTTCCTGCCACGCTCGCCCCAATGCTGGGAAATCCCGCCTGAGGTCAACAGAACTTTTCATGGTCCGTGCCCTGCCCATTACAATTCCCTTGGGACAGGAACATTCCACCCCAAATGTCACCATGAGAAGTCTTCTTTAATTATCTCCATTGCCACTGATAAAACAGGAAGTTCTTAAAACTTCACAGTCAGTTGTGAAGTGAATTTTAGAACTATGATTCCTAATTATCTTTAAATATATTTTTATGGATTTGGGCTGTCTCAAGAAGTAAATTGGAGCTGGAATGCAACAAAGGAGTTTTTTTTAGTATTACCCAAAACATCTTTAATCGGGCCTGAATCCTCACTTAAGTTGACTGTGCGACATACATGTGCATGAAGGCGATATGGAAGTCCCCATGTATGGACATGCACGCTGGAAGTGCACCACATTTAAACTTCCGATTCAGGTTTGTAAAGCTGCCAGTATTGTAGCGCTGAGCTGCAGTCTCTCCCTAAATTCCGTCATAAATGCTGTACTTACATATACTTATTTGTACCCTTTTTTTTGAGTCCAGCTGCAGGAGTAGAGCATGAGACATTCTTTAAATGGGTTAATATTTTAATAAATTAAAAAAAAATGTTTAACATATCTGTAATGCACATAAAGTGAATGAAAGTTCTTTAAAAAATTATAACTTTGTCATGTCATACTAATTCCAGTAAAAAGTACATTTGTATATAAAAGGTAAATCTTAGTGTCTGGAATCATAGAAACCCCAAAATGTAAAATGAGGCCATTCAGCCCATCAGGTCTGCAATGATTTTCTGACAAGGCATCTTACCCAGGCTCACTACCTGCCCTATCCCCATAACCCCACATAATTATCTGTCTAATTCCCTTACTTACACATCTTTGGAGGGGCAATTTTGCATGGCCAATCCACCTAACCTGCACATTTTTGGATTGTGAAAGGAAACCAGAGCACCCAGAGGAATCCCACACAGACATGAAGAGAACATGCAAACTCCACACAGACAGTAACCCCAGGCTGAATTGAACCCGGATCACTGGTGCTGTGAGGCAACAGCGCTAACCACTGTGCTACTGTGCTGCCAGCTAAAGTCCACTTGTTTATCCTAATTTTAAGAATCTCCCTGATATGATATTAATTCCTAGAAGCCTCTTGGTGAAATGAGTTCTACATTTACAGTGGGAAGTATACAACTTGGCTTGTTCAAATTCTTTAGGAAAGTATTACTTAAGATGCTAGCTGATGTGAGCCATCTCTCTGATAGCTATTGCAGAATCCAGTGCAGATTGAAAAAACTGGAGCTATGTTCCACCGCCACTCGTACTTCATCCTTTCAGCTTGGTTTCATAACTGAAGTGCTTTTTGAGGTTTTGACGTAGATGTAGAAGAGTTAGGCTACATGTAAAATGTACAGTGTTTTGTCCAAGCCCTCCCCATCCTCTTCCCTCCCTCCCTTTTTTCCCTTGTTCAGAGATAACAGAATATTTTATTGATTGTTGTGGTAAAGAGAAGAATATATTTTATCAGAAATTTGAAAAGATGAAGCAATTAAACAAAACGTCATAGTACAGCTGCTAATGTAAAGTATTTAGTTAATTATTAACATAGTATCAAAGTTTTGTATTTATAACATTATTTGTGTTAATAAATGTGCTCCATTAAACTTTGTAAAATTCTACTAATGCTTTATTGAAACATTAAAATAAAACATTTAAATATGAAGCCAGACAGTTGCTTTATTGGGACATCAAAGCACAACAGTAAATATGAGGTAATTATAAAAGAATTAAGCAAGGTAGAAGAATACAAATGATAAACAAATTTATATTTTCCATAGCCCAAGATGTGAACTCTCCTTTCTCAGCCTCATGCAATAAGATGTCCAAATCATGGGCCGAGAAGTTCTGAACTCTCATCTAAATTTTCAGTTCCATATTCTTCATTAAAACATACTAGCACTTATAAGCATGCCACACATAAAGTCATATAATAATACAACCAGATTTACATAGGAGTTTCACACATTTAGAACAAATAACAAACCCTATGTTTATTTATACATTAAATAATACTCATCTTCAATCATATGAAAATAAATGCTGTGTTTTAAGTGAGCCAATAACAAAAGATTTAACTACTTAAAATAAATAGCACAAAAAGGATTGAAAACAGCTTCAACATACATTTTACAAAAGCAGGGACATCTTTCTCTGTTTTCAATGCTACTCCCAAACTGGACCTCAATGGGCGGTCCCAGTCCGGGTGCTGTGTCATTTGGGAGAGTTCAGATGTCATATTAGAAATTCACTTTACTATATTGAACTACACACCACAGAGAAGGTTCTAAATTTTATTTTGATCAAAGATGTTCATATGCAAGTACACTAATGTGAACACTGCCCTCTGTAAGCAATCTGAGCACGATAAGTAAACCATTTGGGAGCATGGTTGGAGCCCTCCTGCGTCATGCTGAGGCTGTGGAGACGATTTCACTGTAGGCCAAAGGCTGCTGCTGCAATCTGGAGTTTTGGCGCAACTTTTAAACTCAGTAAATGTGCAAAAAATCATTTATTCCTGGCGGGTCATGGCTTTCCGCCACAGTTGAGTAAATATGGCAACATTTTACTCGACTCCTGCTGGACATAAACAATCAGCGTAATATAATTTCATGTGAGGTCCACAGGGAGGAATTACATCAAAATGACACATTAAAAGTAGAAACTGTTTGTTTCCTGAAGCTAAACAGGATTAAATTTGAATAATAATGAAGACATAGAGATATTGTTGAACACCTGCATGTCGAAATCAGATATTATTAAGTTGTTTTTAAATAGGAACATATATTTTATCCTTTTGTTGTGTAAATGCTTTACCCCTGATTTGAACTTCATGTTGCAAGGTGATCACAGTGCACTATAATTTCCAGTGTATTATTATTGTGGCTTTAAGACGGAGCTCAGATGTCATATTAGAAATTCATTTTTCTATATTGAGCTACACACCATAGAGAAGGTTCTAAATTTTATTTTGATCAAAGATGTTCAGATACAAGGATACTAATGTGAACACTGCCCTCTGTAAGCAATCTGAACATGATAAGTAAACTATGCAAGAGCATCAAATTGTAGTAAAGTGGAAAAAAATTATTAAGCATAACATATGTGGATGTGGTCTTTCTTGATTTTCAGAAGGCGTTTGACAAGGTGCCTCACAAGAGGTTATTGCAGAAGGTCAGGGGACATGGAGTTGGGGGTAGGGTGTTAGCGTGGATAGAGGATTGGTTGTCAAATAGGAGGCAGAGAGTGGGGGTCAATGGGTGCTATTCGGATTGGCGGATGGTGACTAGTGGAGTGCCCCAGGGGTCGGTGCTGGGGCCTCAGCTATTTACCATTTATATAGATGATCTGGAGGAGGGAACCGAGTGTATGGTGTCGAAATTTGCTGATGACACCAAGATTGGTGGAACGGCAAATTATGCGGAGGGTGTGGAGAGTCTGCAGAAGGATCTAGATAGGCTGGGTGAATGGGCCAGGAACTGGCAAATGGAATTTAATGTTGGCAAGTGCGAGGTGGTCCACTTTGGTAGGAATAATGGTAGGAAGGATTATTACTTACGTGGAGAAAAACTGCAGCAGGCGACGGTGCAGAGGGACCTCGGGGTCCTTGTGCATGAGTCGCAAAAACCCAGCTTGCAGGTGCAGCAGGTGGTCAGGAAGGCAAATGGGATGCTGGCCTTCATAGCGAGGGGGATTGAATATAAAAGTAGGGAGGTCTTGCTGCGGCTGTATGGGGCATTGGTGAGGCCGCAGCTGGAGTACTGTGTGCAGTTTTGGGCGCCGTACTTACGCAAGGATATTTTGGCCTTGGAGGGAGTGCAGAGGAGGTTTACTAGGCTGATGCCTGAGTTGAGGGGGTTGACCTATGAGGAGAGGCTGAATAAACTAGGTTTGTACTCGTTAGAGTTTAGAAGAATGAGGGGAGATCTCATTGAGACATATAAGATGATGAATGGGATGGATAGGATAGAGGTGGAGAGACTCTTCCCGCTCAGAAAGGATAGTAGGACTAGGGAGCACAGCCTCAAGATAAAGGGGGGGCGGTTTAGAACGGAGTTGAGGAAGAACTTCTTCACTCAAAGGGTGGTGAATCTCTGGAATTCTCTGCCCGTTGAAGTGGAGGAGGCTACCTCGCTAAATATTTTTAAGAAGCGGGTTGATGGGTTTTTGATAAGAGAGGGGATTAAGGGTTATGGGGAGAGGGCGGGAATGTGGAACTGAGCCACGACAGGTCAGCCATGATCTTATTGAATGGCGGGGCAGGCTCGAAGGGCTAGATGGCCTACTCCTGCTCCTATTTCTTATGTTCTTATGTTCTTATGTTCTTATACATATGTCCAGCCCTTATCTTCCCCAGTTTACAGTCACCAGTGGATTGCCACACTGGAGGAACTTACCCTCCCTTAAATTTATAAAGCTCCTGTCTCACCTGACTTTTCTCATTCAGGCTGGGTGAGACAGGAGCAGTGAAGCTTCCCCCAGTGGCATCAGTGCAGACTGCAGTGAGAAAAGGCATTTTTTTTTACATCACCACCTGCCATAAAGCGAGTGTTTTAAAGGACAATTTAAAGAGGGAAGATAAGTTTGAAAGGTAAGCAGGGCTTCAGATGGGGGTGGGGGAGTGTTCCTTGTAGAGTCGGAACAGCAGGAGCAGTGGGAGCCCAGGGGGAAGGAGTCAGAATGAAGGGAAGATTCAGGAGGGGTGGGTGAGAAATGGGTGTAGCCTGGTGAAAGACATGGATAACATTCCAGAAATGCTAAACAATCACACATAAGTGGGAGGAGGAAATAAACACACACACTGAAGATGAACTACTTTGGTAATACCAAGCTGACCAATTATTGTCATCTTGAAATTATTTCTCAGAATCATCTCCCGAAGTGCCAGCTTCTTTAATCCCTAGTGTTGTGAACACTACTACAGAAGCCTTTGTTGTATCTGAGTTGCCTGATGATTGCGGCTGTACCATGTGAGAATGATTCAGAATTAATTCCAACAGAAAAAGTGGCAACTGAATTTCCAAATCATACTTCTAGGGTCAAGGCCAACCAAATTCCAGGACATTATATACAACTAAAGAGGAATAGATGTTCTCCTGACCGACTCTCTCATTGACTGTGCATTAAGATTAATGAGAGTGCTGTGTCTAGAGTATTATTGATCCTATGGACAACATAGTAATTTGGTGTCATGGTCACAGAAGTAAAGGGGGAGGGATGTTATATATTTTAAAAGGCTTACAAGTTGCTTTGAGAGCTGAGCACACAATTTGATGGTAATGTCATTCGGTTATTTGCAGGCTGCTGTTTTACATGCAGAGCAGAGAACAGATTTTTCAATAAAACCTGTTGTATGTTAGTTTGAATCTGTGTGCAAAACATTCCTTTCTTTTTATTACAATCCATAATCCCTAACTTTGGACATTACAATAGCTAATCCACAGGCTAAGGGAATGATGATAATGCTAATGAGCATATCCCAATACACAGGACTCTTGCCATCAATGATTGGTTAGAACAGATTCAAGGTCTAGATAGTGTCTATTTAAGGGAGTTATTAAGACACACTTCATGCTCATGATGACTTACATCCTTCATTCTTTCATGGAACATTGGTGTTGCTGGCAAGGTCAGCATTTGCTGCCAATACTAATTTCCCTTGAGCTGAGTAACTTGCTGGGCCATTTCAAAGTGTAGTTAAGAGTCGATCGCATTGCTTGAGTCTGTAGTCATATCTAGATCAGGCCAATTAAAGATACTTATTTCCTTTCAGTGAACAAGATAGGTTTAGTTTCATTGTCACCATTACTGAGACCACCTTTTAATTTCAGATTCATTATTTTAAATTTAAATGCTACCAGCTGCCATGGTGAGATTTAACCCAGACCATTAATGTAGGCCACTGGATTACTAGTTCAATGACATTACCACTGCACCACCATCCCCTAATAAGTTGATATGGCAATAACATACACATTAGTTTATCCCATTGTGTTGCAGGTTGTTGCCCTGGAGGGAGTGCAGAGGAGGTTTACTAGGCTGATACCGGAGTTGAGGGGGTTGAGCTATGAGGAGAGGCTGAATAAACTGGGCTTGTACTCGTTAGAGTTTAGAAGAATGAGGGGAGATCTCATTGAGACATATAAGATGATGAATGGGATGGATAGGATAGAGATGGAGAGACTCTTCCCACTCAAAAAACACAGTAGGACTAGGGGGCACAGCCTCAAGATAAAGGGGGGGGGGCGGTTTAGAACGGAGTTGAGGAGGAACTTCTTCACTCAAAGGGTGGTGAATCTCTGGAATTCTCTGCCCGTTGAAGTGGTGGAGGCTGCCTCGCTAAATATTTTTAAGACGCGGGTTGATGGGTTTTTGATAGGAGAGGGGATTAAGGGTTATTGGGAGAGGGCGGGAAAGTGGAACTAAGCAGCGACAGATCAGCCATGATCTTATTGAATGGCGGGGCAGGCTCGAAGGGCTGGATGGCCTACTCCTGCTCCTATTTCTTATGTTCTTATGTTCTAATACTTCTGCTGAGGTTCTTCTGATCATCTATTTATGTGACACATTTTAAGGAACCAATGTAAATTGCTTTTGTGTCATTACTGTAAACCTGAATCGGTGTTCAGGCTGGATATCGGGAAACCTCCAGGGAAATTTTACTCCATGTTATTACTTTTTGAGCCATTGTAACATAATCTAGCCTTCTCAGGTTTAGGAATTAAAGTGTTTATGAATTACTTGATACAGTCGCATTTAAATATATGCTTGCTGTCAGGCATGTTCAATTTATCAAATAGCAATAATGTTAACAGTGCATGGCATATTAGTCTTTTGAAAACTAGCCATTGAATACACTGCCTAAGAATGTGGTTGAAGCAGATTCAATTGAGGCATTCAATAAGAAATTAGACAATTATTTGAAAAGGAATTGTTCCGAAGTCACAGACAACAAGGATTTATTAATAATAGTTTTTTTTTCACTAGCGTGGCAGTTACTTCATGCTTGGATTTCTGTCTGCTCTCCTGGGGAGAACTCGCATGCTCTTGATACAAGACCCTTTTTGTAACTTTGTTATAATGTCATGACGTGGCCACTCAGTCTCCAGGAATAATGTTCAGGATTATAGGAAAATGGCACCAAATGCTCATTCAGTGAGCCAATGCAGACACAATGGACTGAATGGCCTCCTGTTGCAGTATACATATACTGTGATTCTAACTGTAAGATACAGCAAACTTTTTATCAACTTCTGAAGTGAATCATTTTCTGTCTCTTATGACAGGGAGGGTATAGGAACCAGGATTTTCAGGTTTCTAGAGATAATGCTCTTAAACCACAAAAATGAAGGATAAGAAGTTTATGGATGGAATTCCAACCATGAGATTGGATTATAGACTTATCTTTTTTCTGAATGATTATTGTTTCAGCTTACATCCTGTGTGTGTTTTTATTGATGTTATACTACTAATGCGCTGTCTGTGCAATTTGTGTGCTGAATTCAGTTGAAAGCAACTGATTGAGGATAAAGACAATCACAGGGATTATCATATTTAACCTAAAGAATTACACAGTTACGTGGCTTATGAAATGAAAAGCTTGGCTGTATGAAATCCTGTAAACTGTGCATTTTCTTCATAATACAGCAGGACAAAAAGGACACAATGATTAATTTCAAAGTGAATTGTGAGCCTGGTGAAATGACTGTTACTGGTTCACAGGTTTTTAAAGAATGTGCACTGACACAATTTAATTGCATTATCAACTGTATCTGTGCAAAAGCTTCATGAAAAATGGCATTGCAATTGTCTATGAGGATGTGGGTTGTCTTGGAACAGATTCCCAGCTATTCCATCCAATGAATCTGCCTTAAAACTCTCTGACAGTCTAATAATTTTACATTTTTAATTGTGATTTCTGTTTACAGATGAAAACTCTAACAAAAATGGACAATTTTATCCAATTTTCTGATTTGGTATTACTTGGTGGCCAGAGTACTCCATTTATAGTTAATGAGTTACATTAACGTTCAAATAATGCCAATTGGCAAAATGAGACAGAAAGCCAAAAGGTGCCAAAATAAAAGAAATCAGCGTTTCCATTTTTGACTGTAAGTTGATTGGTGTAGCTGATGTTTAAAATGAAATTAAGCACTGCTGAGTGATCAGTATATATTTGCTGAGAGCAGTACTATCAGATAGCCATTAATATTCATTTAACCACATGTTATTTATATTTCATGATGTAAAATTTAGCAATCATTTCAGGTGTACAGTGCCACAGTTGATTATAGGTCTTTGTCATTAGAAAGATCCAACATCCTTTGGATTAGAAAATGTGTACAGTGAATAATAGCTGGCAGTTGCCGGCATTATGTCCAACAAAAGAAAATCTTAACCTCTTCTCTTGAAATTCATTGGATTACCATTGCTGCGCCTCCACCATCAACATCCTGAGAGCTTCCATTAACCAAAAACTTAATTGGATAAGACACGTAAATACAATGCCTATGTGAACAAATTAGAGGCTAGAAACTCACTGGCGAATAAATAACTGAACACTTGACCCTCCAAAGCCTGTGCACCACCTACAAGATACAATTCAGGAGTGTGATGGAATACATTCTATTTGCCCGTATGTGTGGAATTCTGACAACATTCAACAGCATGCAAGACAAAGCAGCCCACCTAACTGACAACCCATCCACCATTTTAAACACTCAGTCCACCACCAGCATGCAATGGCAACAATATTTACCATCTGCAAGAAGCACCACAACAACTTGCAACTCCTTCAACAAAATCCAAGCGCATCACTTAGAAGAACAAGAGCAGCAGACTCATGGGTAGGCTACCATGTCCAGGATCCCCTCCAAGTCACCTTGGAATGATATTGTTATTCCTTCACTGGCACTGGCTCAAAATTCAGCCAAAGGTGAATTACAGGAATTCAAGAAGAAGGCTTGTTACCTTCTTCCTAAGGACAATTAAATTGGAACAACAAATGCTGACCTTGCCATAATGCTCACATCACATTGGAGTGTAGAAAATTTGACACCCTTATTCATGGAAGGGTGTAAGGACAGATCTTACAGCTACAGGCCAGTTGGTTTAATATCAGTGATGGTTAACATGTTAAAAACAATCATCAGGGATAAAAATTTTCAAGCACTTGGAAAGGTTTGAGTTAATTATGGAGAGCCAGCACAGATTTGTAATAGGAGACCGTGTTTGATGAGTTTAATTTAATTTTTTGAATGATATTCAAATGTCATTGTGAATGTTAAGATTTGACCAAGTAACACAAAAAAGATTGGTAAACGAAACCGTGATCCATGGAATGATCAATTTCAATGTGGATAAATAAAAATTGGCTTAAGGACAGAAAGTAGTGAGTCACAATAAATGACTATTTTCTAGATAGAAGCTGCTCTCCATGGGTCAGTGCTAGGATCACTGATTTTTTTTAAAAAAGACTCAGATGTTGGAATTCAGTGTTAAGTTTCACAATTTGTTGATGATACCAAACTTGGAGGAGTGGCAGACAGTGAGGAAGATCTAATTGACTGCAATAGGACATAGAGAACCGAGCAGAACTGGCAGAAAAGTGTTAAATGGAATTTAAATTAGAGAAGTGTGAGGTGATGAATTTTGGCAGAAGGAACAAAGAAAGCCAATTTGGTCAAATGGCCCAGTTCTAAAGAGTATGCTGGGGATAGAGGGACCTGGGCAGATGTTTGAAGATGGCAGGGCATACTGAGAGCGTGATGAGATCTCTGGTTTCAAAAATAGGGAATTGAGTACAAAAACAGGGGAGTTATGCTGAGTATTTTTTAAGTTCTGATTAGGTTACAACTAAAGAAATGCGTACAGTTCTGGTCACCACCCTTCAGGAGAGATGTGAGACTCACTGAGAGGGTGCAGAGGAGATTTACCAGAATGGTTTCAGGTGTGGAGGATTTTAGCTGAAAGGTTAGGTTGGTGAAACTGCTGTTATTTGTCATAGGAGCAAAGGAACATGGAAGGAATTTTGATGGAGATGTACATGATTATGACAGGTTTAAATAGGGTAGGCAAGGAAAAGCTTTTCCCAATACGTAATGATACAAAGACCTAGCGGGTCAGAGATTAAAGGTTTCGGGCAAGAGATGCTGGGGGATTATGAGGAAGAACATTTTCCTCAGCAAGGGGTAATTATCTGAAACTCACTGCCACAGGAGTGTTAAAAGTAGAGATGATGAAAAATTTCAAAAGGAAATTGGATGGGCACTTCAAAGAAATTAGCTTGTAGTGCTATGATGAAAGAGTTGGGGAATGGGACTGATGAATTGCTCCACAAAGCACCAGCGCTGGCTTGATGGGTTAAATGACCACCTTCTGTGAATTAAATGACTCCGGAGGCAAAATTTTCCAATCCTGAATCAGAGACAGGGTGGCAAAACAGAATGGCGCAATGGCCTGCAATGTCGGCCTGCTGCCTCCATTGCTGACATTCCTGAGGATGGGAGAAGAGCGAAGGGGGGTAGGAAGTAGGACGGGGAGGAGGGAGGGTGATAGGTGGGAAATTGAAGACCTCATCTCATTAATTGGACATGTTGAAGTCATTCGGAGGAGTTTGACCTCCTGAGATTTTCAAGTGCTCGGGCAACCATTAGGATCTCTCAGAAGCTAATCAGCTCCAGTCTGGTGGAATCAGGGGTAGTGGTGCTGAAACAGATTTCTTTGATGGAAAAAGTGCAAGTTTGGGACAAAACAGTGCTAAGCAGTAACAAAACTTTGATAACCCACTTGTCCTTATCCTATCTCAGTCCCAGTTCTCTGTTTGCCCCAGTCATGGACAAGGTGATGATCCTTTCTTTTTTAAATGCTGAACAGTTGGCAGCCACAGCCAGTGTTGCCAGTTAACCCAGAATATGGCCAGTTTCCCTGCTGTTCTGAGCACATTGCCACTCATTCCCCGCCTCAGCCATTAAATGGGCATAAATCAGCCTTCAGGATAATACAAATTCCAACTCTGTAAAAATCCTAGTGCCTGGCAAGCTGGCAACAAAAACAGAGCGGCGCGGTAGCACAATGGTTAGCATTGCTGCTTCACAGCTCCAGGGACCTGAGCTCGATTCCTGGCTTGGATCACTGTCTGTGTGGAGTTTGCACATTCTCCTCATATCTGCGTGGGTTTCCTCCCACAGTCCAAAGATGTGCCAGTTAGGTTGATTGGCCATGCTAAAATTGCCTCTTAGTGTCCTGATTTGTAGAAGTTAGAGGGATTAGCAGATAAAATGTGTGGGGATATGGAGGTAGGGCCTGGGTGGGATTGTGGTTGGTGCAGACTCGAGGGGCTGAATGGCCTCTTTCTGCACTGTGGAGTTCTATGATTCTATGAAGTTGGAATCAGCCCCATCACAAATTCTCTGTGACATGAACAAATCAATATCAAATGTTACAAAAGGTAGACCTTTCCACAGGCAGATTCATAAATTATGAAAGTGAACATTTATCAATTCATTCATATCAAGAAGTAGATAAATATCATTCAATCCTAAAAGTTCCATGTATAAACATCTTAGGTACATAGAAGAAGGCCAGGTTTGTTGTGGCATTCAGTAAATGCTGGTTTATTTGGATTTTAACACTCTCTGTTTCTGCAATCTTTAATATTCTTGCCTAACAAAAATCTATCAATCTTAGTTTTGAAATTTTCAATTGACCTCAACAACATTTCGGGGTGAGAATTCCAGGTTTTCACTGTCCTTTGGCTGAAGAAATACTTTCTGAAAGGTTGTGCTCTGTACACTCCCACCAGAGATTCTTTTAACTCCAATTTAAACCGTGTTATAAAAACTTCAACTTGTATTCCTACCTTGAAGCAAATATAGATTCAAGGCTGAACTGTATTCTTTGTGAAAAGCTCTTTGGGGCCATTTATAATTGCATGAGCAAATTCTCAGTTAAAGTGTAAACTCACCAGCACCTTTAATTGAAAATGGAAGATTTTTTTATCCCAATTCTGGGTCCACAACCTTTCACAATCTAAAATGCTAGCGTATTTAAAAACTTACTTTCGATCTTTATAATAATTATGATATTTATTTAAAAAACATGTTTGCAGCCTAAGAATGCATTGTAATGTCAACTACATTGAAAACTCATGCATAGATTACAAGTTTAAAGCGTGCAAACTTGTGACAATCATGTTGCAACAAAAATGGCAAAAACATTCAGCAGATAATAGAGAAGTGATGGAAGGAATATTAAAAGAAAGAACGTTAAATTTAAATTATATTACAATTACTAATCAATAGACATTCCTATATTACACACATTGAGGAACATACACATTTCATCATTCAGGCATGTCATTTAAGACTGGAATTATGTCAGGAACAGGGCTACATCAGTACCTTTGTATCTTGCATCTCTCAGTGTTGAATTTAGTCAAACTTCTGAATTACGTCAATTGCTTTGGGTGTTGTAGCGGTAACCATTTCCGAAATCGGGTGGATTGCATAAGAGATTTTCTGAAATTACTACAGATATTAATTCTTCTTGTTTGTGGAGTTTCAAGTTTTGTGACATGAAGGGTGTTGTCATTCAGCTGGTATGGTGAGCTTAACATCAGCCTGTATTCAAGCTCCTGTGTTCTTGCAATCTGAGCAGCTCATCAGGCAGAGGTGCCACAAAGGTACAGCATACTGAACCAAGAGGCAGATGGAACCAGTGTAGATAACAACAGGCTGTGGACATGGAATCTGAAAGCAACGAGGGATCTGAGACTGAGGGCAGAATTTTCCCGTCCTGCCTGCCATGGAAATCATAGTGGATGGAACAGGAACATGCAAAGGTCCATTGACTGTGGGTAGGATTTTCTGATTTTGGGGCAAGTGTGGCTGAAAAATCCCAGCCTGAATGTCTGTTTATTTGTGTTTTTTTGTTAACATGCTGTCTACCTGGTCATCCCAATTCAAGTTGGCTTGAATGTGTATACCCAAAAATTTGATTGATTATGTTTCATTTGTCATTGTCAATACTGAGGAGGACTGGAACAAAATAACTGGCAAACATCCATAAACTTGGAGAATGGGAAAATAGTTCACAAAAGAAGTTTAACACAGACCGATGTGAGGCAGTGGTATTGTCGCTCAACTAGTAATCCAGATACCCTGGGTAATGCTAGGGGACCGGGGTTCAAATCCCACCAGATGATAGAATTTATAAACTCATAATATATTTGGAATTAAAAGTTTAATGATGACCATGAAACCCATCTGGTTCACCAATGTCCTTTAGGGAAGGAAGCCTGCCACCATTACCTGGTCTGGCTTACATGTGACTCCAGACCCACATAATGAGGCTGACTCTGAAATGATCTAGCAAACCACTCAGTTGTATTCAACACTAAACAAAAAGGAATGAAACTGGACTGACCACCCAGCATCGCCTTAGGCAGCCGGAAATGACATTGGCAAACAGTGTGGACTGCAGCGATTCAAGAAAGCAGCTTACCATCACCTTCTCAAGGGCGACTCTGGATGGGTTGGCTGGCCAGCCAGTGATGCCCATGTCTCATGAATGAATAAAACCCAGCCCTGTCGATCCTGCATAGTCCTTCTTATTAACATTTGGAATTTGTGCCAAAAATGGGAGAGCTAGCTCATAGACTAATCAAGTAACATCCTGATGTTGGCACCTTCACAGATTCATACCTTACTGATAATGTCCTAGACACCAGTATCACTATTCTGGGATATGTCCTGCATTACTCCGCACAGACAGCGACCAAAGCCAGAACTGAACCCAGGTCCCTGGCGCTCTGAGGCAGTGGTGATAGCCACTGTGCCATCTTGCTGCTCACATGCGTTGTTAAACAAAAATCTTGCCTCACAAATTTGAATTCTTTGAGGAAGTGACAAGTAGAGTTGTTGAAGGTATGTATGGATTTTAGCAAGGCATTTGACAAGTTCCCACAAGGCAAATTGGTTTTAAAAAGCCCATGAGATACAGGGTAATGTGGCAAACTGGATAACCAGTTGGCTTAGTAACAGATGCAGAGGCTAATGGTTGATGAATGCCTTTATGAATGGAAAGTTGTTTCAAGTAGTGTTCCACAGGGTTTGGTGTTGGGACCCTTACTGTTTGTGTTATATATAAACAACTTGAATGTGAACAGGGAGGGCACAATTGGGAAATTTGCAGATGATGCAAAGATTGGCAGAGTAGTGGACATTGTAGAGGAAAAGCTGTAATCTACAAAATGACATAGATGAGTTAGTGGAATGGGCAGTAAATTGGCAGATAGATTTTGATGGACTAGATGGGCTAAATGGTCTCCTTCCATGCTGTAATTTTGCTATATTTTATTCACTGGCAGAGGGGTGGAGGAGTTTCTGCCATCATCCAGGGCACCCTGAAAGGAGGCCCCAGATGTGAATTGCAGCTTGTCCACCAACATAAAGTTGGTTTGAAACTCCCTGATCGCCACAGATGGAAGGGCAACTGACAAAGTGGCTATGTGTCTCATCAATTTCTCACATTAACAGTGATCTGTTGGGATCACTGCCAGTGAGTGGGCTGCAGATTTGAACATAAGACCAGAAATCCCTGATTGAGTTCCTGGAGCTGCCTCTCCATGAGTGTCACCACTCTCTCTCTCTCTCTTTCTATGGAGGAAGCTGTGTATTCTGAGCTCTGGGCCCACAAAATATTTGCATGGACTTTTTGAAGACAGACACCATGACCTTCGGGTATCTGTGCCAGATCTTCTGCTGGCCACTTTAAAAAAATTATTATTGTCACATGTATTAATATATAGTGAAAAGCATTGTTTCTTGCACACTATACAGACAAAGCTAACCATTCATAGAGAAGAAAATGAGATTGCTAGGGTGTAGAAAAAGATCAACTTAGCGCGAAATAGTCCATTCAAAAGTCTGATGGCAGCAGGGAAGAAGACTTTGTATTTTTTCCCCGAAGGAAGAAGGTGGAACAGAGAATATCCAGGGTGCATGTGGTCCTTAATTACGCTGGCTGCTTTGCCGAGACAGCGGAAAGTGTAGACAGAGTCAGTGGATGGGAGGCTGGTTTGCAGGAGTGGAGTCACTAGGGGATTTTCACAGTAACTTAAGAACATAAGAAATAGGAGCAGGAGTAGGCCATCTTGCCCTTCGAACCTGCCCCGCCATTCAATAAGATCATGGCTGATCTGTAGTGGCTCAGTTCCACTTTCCCGCTTTCTCCCCATAACCCTCAATTCCCTTGCCTACCAAAAACCTATCTACCCGTGTAGAATTCCAATAAATTTGTCAGACACGACTTCCCCTTAACGAATCCATGCTGTGTCTGCTCCATCAAAAATTCTTCCTCAGTGTACCCGAACAGGCACATGGTGGATGATGGATTGGGCTATATTCATGACCTTTTGTAGTTTTTTGTGGTCTTGGGCAGAGTAGGAGCCATCTCAAGTTGTGATATAACCTCAAAGGATGTTTTCTATAGTGCATCTGCAAAAGTTGGTGAGTGTCGTAGCTGACATGCCAAATTTCCTTAGTCTTCTGTGAAAGTAGAGGTGTTGGTGGGCTTTCTTAACTATAGTGTCAGCATGGGGGGAACTAGGACAGGTTGTTGGTGATCTGGACACCTAAAATTTGAAGCTCTCAACTCTCTCTACTTCATCCCCATTGATGTAGACAGGGGCATGTTCTCCTTTATGCTTCCTGAAGTCGATGACAATCTCCTTCATTTTGTTGATATTGAGAGGGAGATTATTGTTCCACATCAGTTCACCAGATTCTCTATCTCATTCCTGTACTCTGTCTTGTCATCGTTTGTGATCCCACCCAGTAAGGTGGTGTCGTCAGCAAACTTGAAAATTGAATTAGAGGGGAATTTGGCAATACAGTAATAGGTGTATAGCCTTGTGGGGCGCCAGTGCTGAGGATGATTGTGGAGGTGTTGTTGCCTATCCTTACTGATTAGGAAGTTCAGGATCCAGTCGCAGAGGGAGGAACTGAAGTCCAGGCCACAGAGTTTGGATTTGAGTTTTGTAGGAATAATGATAGTCAATAAATAGGAGTCTTTGTTACCTTGGTGTGCCAGGACTGAGTGCAGGATCAAGGAGATGGTGTCTGCTGTGAACCTATTGTGGTGATAGACAAACAGTAATAGATCCAGGTAGTCTGGGAGGCTGTGATTGATTTGTGCCATGACTAGCCTTACAAAGCACATCATAATGATAGATGTCAGAGCCACCACTCAGTACTCATTAAGGCACGCTGCTTGACCTTCTCTCGGTACTGGGATAATGGTCGTCTTCTTGAAGCAGATAGGTGCATCCAGAATCCACGCCATCTGATCAACGACTCCAGAGGCAAATCAACTACATTAAAATCAGTATCATCATGGTCTCCAGGACTCCTCCAATTTCCAGAATTCTGTGGACTCTCTGCTTCTACTAGCCTTTTGGCAAGTGTGATATGCCTTCACCACTTTGCACTACTATCCGATTCAAGATAATGCCCACTAAGATGCCTGTTTCCATGCTGGTGCATTTGATTTATTATTGTCACATGTATTGGTATACAGTGAAAAGTATTGTTTCTTGCGCACTATGGAGACGAATCATATCGTACATAGAGGAGGAAAGGGGAGAATGCAGAATGTATTGTTCAGTCATAGTTAGGTCTAGAGAAAGATCAGCTTAATATGAGAAAGGTCCATTCAAAAGTCTGATGGCAGCAGGGAAGAGAAGCTATTCTTGAGTCGGTTGATACGTGATTTCAGACTTTTGTAGAAGATGGAAGAGGGTATGTCTGGGGTGTGTGGAGTCCTTGATTATGCTGGCCACTTTTCCAAGGCAGTGGGAAGTATAGACAGAGTCAATGGATGGGTGACTGGTTTGTGTGATGGACTAGGCTTTTTTTATGACCCTTTGTAGTTTTTTGTGTTCTTAGACAGAACAGGAGACATATCAAGCTGTGATACAACCAGCAAGATGCTTTCTATGCTGATCTATAAAAGTTGGTAAGAGTTGTAGTAGATAATCTCTTTAATCTCTAAGGTAGGGACATAATCTCTAAGGTACATGTTCAGCACAACTTTGTGGGCCGAAGGGCCTGTATTGTGCTGTAGTTTCTCTATGTTTCTATATGCCAAATTTCTTTTTACCTCTCGAGAAAGTAGATCATTGGTGAACTTTCTCAACTATAGCATAGGCATGGAGGGATCAGGACTAGTTTTTGGTGATCTGGACACCAGAAACTTGAAGCTCTTGTTGATTTCCACTTCATCCCTATTGAAGGAGACAATGACATGTCCTCCACAATGCTTCCTGAAGCCGATGACTATCTCCTTTGTTTTGTTGACATTGAGGGAGAGATTGTTGTTGTCGCACCAGTTCTCTAGATTCTCTCCCTTTTCCGGTACTCTCTTTCATCATTGTTTGAGATCAGACCCACGATGGTGGTGTCATCAGCAAACTTGAAAATTGAGTTGGATGGAAATTTGGCCACGCAGTCATAGGTGTATAAGGAATATAGTAAGGGGCTGAGGACACAGCTTTGTGGGCCATTGGTGTTGAGGATGATCTGCACTGTCTCCTTGTTCAGGCAGAACGTTAAGCAGCATATGGTATCTGAACACTCAATGAAGGATATGTGGGTCCTGTACTTTGAGGTCACCATCTCTGGTGTCTTCGACCCATATCTTTGACCTGATGGATGGCCAGGCCTTGACTCTGACCCTGACCAGAGGCGTCCTATTGTACTGATGCAGGCTCCAACTTGGGTTAGGCTTATCGGATTCCGTGTTGTCTGAACATCTCCAGGGCAATAAACAGGGTGCTTGCCAGCTCTACTGTCTCTATACCCATACAAAGTGTTAATTTGGCAGGAATGCTAGCAGGAGGGAGAGAGACAGTCAGTTACATCATCCATCCTGGAAACCTCAATCTCTCTCAACACTCTATGTATTCATGAGCCTGGAGGCTGGCCACTCTACACCATCTCTGGCAGCTAGTGCCTCCTCAATTTGCTGCTGCTCAAAACACGTCAACAGCTATGGTCACTGTCCATGCCCCTTCATAGTCACTAATGGGCTTCTGTTTGGTTGTCCCTCCCTTCATATCAGCAGCAGTGTGGTCCATCATGTACTATCGCACATGGACACCCTGTGAACAGTGGGGACTCCAGCATTCCCCAGTACATTCAGGCGATCGTTGCTGTGAATCACTAGCCTACCATCCCACTGCCTGGCACCCAACCTTCAACCCTTGGCACTTAAAGGTTCAACCCCTCACCTTCACTTGAAGAATGAGGGCAGCTAGAATTGGTGAAGGGTAAATGATAATGGGCAGTAGGTTGGAAGGACATGACTTGCAGAGGAATGTAAGAGGGCACAAGTACTCTCCGAGGCAGAGAAAGTCAACACTAATAGGCACTGTGGATACTCAGGATTGGACATCCTGCAGTCTAATTGTTGTCACTTCAGACACCTGGGTAGCCTTTGAATGACCCTGTGCTTAAAGCTCAGCAGCAGGTCCCACTGCCAACCCTTAGGCTTGAAACTGTCACTAATCCTGCAGGCCATTGGCAGCCAAAATCTGGGTGCTTTTTTTCCTCAACTCTCTGGTGCATAGCCTGAAAATACAATAATGGCCCTGAAAAGATTTTCATTCAAGAACCTTTCCACTCTGATGTCTGAAAAGAGCCAGCAGCCTGGATGGTTAAAAAAAATTCAGACAAGCCAGAATTCTGACATGATTCAGCTTCAAAGAAAACCCATTGAAAATCAACTGTGTTCAGTCAGAACTCCAGAGGTGCAATCAAGGAATCTCTTGAGAGTTAATTGGGCATGCATTGCTGTCTAAACAAACAACCTCAATAGGTTCCATAAAGCAGACACCAGCAAGCTAACTGCAGAGCTGCCTAGAAGTTAATGGGGTGTGAAATCAAATGTAAACAAACAACTACAATAGGATCAGACCTCCTCAGGAAAACCTTTTATGAGAACCTCATAAACGTTATTGGGCATAACATTAAATACAAACAAACAACTGCAATTGCATCAATGCAGACCACCTTGGGAAAACCACAGAGCCTATTCAAAGTTTAAGGAGTGTGGGATGCTTCTCCAAGAACTAAGCTGCTGAATGGCTTTGCCCTGTGAGAAGATTTTAGAATAGACAAGTTGCAGCAGTGCCGGGCAACGTTAAGGAGTGTTAAATCTGAAAGGTGGCATGCTTCAAGGCTGCACAAATCCATCACAACTCCCATCTGGAGGACACTCCCAAACTGGCTCCCTGTAGCCCCGTCCCCTCACAACCCACAGCACCTTTGAAGGACTCACTTGGCAATTGGCCAGCAGCTGCTTTGCCCTTGCGCACTCTCGCACTAACTAGTGAGAGGTAGTCCCTTCCTCCCTCTCAGAATCCATGGTACCTGGTTTCCATTTGTGTACACCAGTAGTAATTAGTGCCTGTGTGAGATCCTGCTGGTGGACAGGAATATTCAGCGACATTGGAACATCTGACTTCGATCTCATTAATGAGATGGAAATACATTCAAATGGATTCAAATCAGATTCCTGCCCTTCTTGATGAAATCCTGTTCATGCCAGCAAGAAGGGCATGGGAAGATCATGATCTGAATTTCCGCTGATGCAAATCCTATTTTTGGCCTCTCACCAGATTTAGCGGTCAAACAGGATTGTTCCCATGGCTTACTGAGCCAGAAAACTGCCCCCATTTACCCTGCACTGGAGTGGCCCACAGGAACTGATCAGTTTCCTTGCCTGATGCTCTCCCTACCGTTGTCACCAGCTGGCGAAACCCCCACTACAATAAATAACGTAGAAAATTGGATTGATGGATATGTCAGGGATTCACGCTCAGATGCTCACTAAAGTCCTGCAAATGTCACAAAACATGACCACAGTGAAATCAGATATTAACTGGCAAAAGAAACAATGTGTGTCAAGGTGGGGTGTCGGGGTGGGGAGGGTGGCAGAGTTTATATAGCGAGTTGTTATGAACTTGAATTCAGTGCTGGAAAGAGCGGTGGACGTCGATTCAATCATTACTCTGAAAATAGGTTTGGATATAAATTGGAAAAGCAAAGATGTGCAGAGATATAGGGAAGAGTTAAGGAGTTGGCACAGGGAAGCTGGACTGACATCTTTTGTGTTGTTTGATTCTGTGATTAGTCTTTTTGCAAACAGGTCTACAGAGACCTACCCTATGTTTGACTATCAATTTGCAAAATAATTCTCAAGGACAAAAATCAATACATTGAAATGAGTTTCCATCCTCATCATTCAAGCAGTAAAATTCAGGAGAGCAAATTATCCACCCACACCTACTTTTCTCAGGGAATAAACATCAGGCAGGTTACACTGTGGTCTGTTCATCATCTCTGTTGGACTTCTGACCAGGCAATGTAAATCATAATTTATTCAACTGGCTTCACTGGGAGACAATGCTCAACTTTTACTGAATATTATTAGTGCTGTTATTTCAGGATAAATCTGACAGCCACTTCTAGTGTCCACAAGGGCACAATTAAATGCATAAATCTAGCAGATGCTGTTGGAGACAACCTGTAACTCCACAGGATGTGTTGTTGCAGTCTTAACTAATAAGACATTTCAATCTCCCCCCTTTAATCTGATCTGTAGCTCCCACTATTTACTTTGTCCCTTGTACATAGTTTAAATGTGATTTATACATCCTGCTTTTTGTTCTTGATTTAATATTGTCGAGGGGAAGTTGACCCACAACTCGTAATCAGTAAGAACATGTCCTCCGTGATCATCCTCAACACCGGTGCCTCACAAGGCTGTATTCTCAACCCCCCAGTGTACTCCGTATACACCGATGACTGTGTGACCAAGTTCCCCTCCAACTTGATTTTCAAGTTTGCTGATGACACCATCGTAGATCGTCGGATCTCAAACAATGATGAGACAGAGTACAGGAATGAGATAGAAAATCTGGTGAACTGGTGTGGCGAAAATAATCTCTCCCTCAATGTCAACAAAACAAAGGAGGTAGTCATTGATTTCAGGAAAAGTAGTGGAAAACATGCCCCTGTCTACATCAATGGTGACAAAATAGAAATGGTCCACAGCTTCAAGTCTTTAGGTGTCCCGATCACCAACAATCCATCCTGCCACTCCCCCCATGCCAAGACTATAGTTAAGAAAGCCCACCAATGCCTCTACTTTCTCAGAAGACGAAGGAAATTTGGCATGTCAGCTACGACTCTCATCAACTTTTACAGATGCACTATAGAAAGTATTCTTTCTGGTTGTATCACAGCTTGGTATGGCTCCTGCTCTGCCCAAGATCACAAGAAATTACAAAACATCATGAATGTAGCCCAATCCATCATGCAAACCAACCTCCCATCCATTGACTTTGTTTATACTTCCCGCTGCCTCGGAAAAGCAGCCAGCATAATTAAGGACCACACACGTACTCCTCTTCCATCAGGAAAAATATTCCAAAGTCTGAGGTCACGTACCAAACGACTTCAGAACAGCTTCTTCCCTGCTGCCTTCAGATTTTTGAATAGACCTACATTGCACTAAGTTAATCTGTCTCTACATCCTAGATATGACTGTAACACATTCTACACTCTTCTTTCCTTCTCTATGAACAGTATGTTTTGTCTGTATAGGATGAAAGAAACAATACTTTTCACTGTATACTAATACATATGACAATAATAAATCAAATCAAAACCTATCTGACCCAGTTGGCGGGGGGGCGGGGGAGGTCAGAGGATGTGCGGAACCAAGAAGTCTGGTCTCCTCGGCATTATATGGTCTATCTTAGATCCACAGTATTTGAGAGATATCACCAGCAGGTTCTCAGCCAAGGAAGCAAATTATTTGACCACCCAGCTTTCAGTCAGATAGGGAGAAGTCCAGAGGACTGCAGGACCAGCTGGGCAGGCTGCCTGGGCCAAGTGCACGTTTTTGATCCCAGGGTTCCAAAGTGGGGAGAGTACTTAGGTCCAGTCCTAATGTCCAATCCTCGTATCCCATCCACAGGTGGGGGTGAGGGCAAGAATTGGAGGTGTTGTAGCGTGGCAGGGGGTCATAAAAGAAAGCTGGATTAGGGGCATCAGAGGCTTGAGTTACAGTGGGGAACAGAAGCCATGGTTGGGTGGGAGAGATTGAAGGCATTATGTGGGAAATTATGGGGAGATCTAGAGATTGGAAGGTATGGTGTTAGAATGCAATCATGGGATTTGATTCCATCAGGTAAATGGGATAGCTTCTGATCCAGCAGACCCTTGCCTCTGTTTAACAGGGAAGTTTCCCAAGCCAATCATTTAAGGTTTAAACTGTTGCATATAAAAGAGGCATTCATTAAACAATTCAAAGTGGCAACACACCTCCTAAATCTGGGTTGGCTTCCTATTTCCATGGTACATATGTAACACCCACATCCATCCTGCCTCCATTGAAACTGTAAGCAAAGTTTGAATTTTATGATTCAGACACTCCCACCATCCCCTTCAACCAACCCCAATCCATCATGCAAACCAACCTCCCATCCATTGACTTTGTTTATACTTCCCGCTGCCTCGGAAAAGCAACCAAATCCCCCCACCGTCTTATGTCTTTGCGATGATTCTTCAATCCGGTTGAAGTGGCTCCTTGTTGCCTGCCCCTGTTCACAGGTGGCACAGAAAAAGTGAGTGCAGTAAAAAGTCTCACAACACTAGGTTAAATTCCAACAGGTTTATTTGGTAGCAAACACCACTAGCTTTCAGGGCTCTGCCCCTTCATCAGTAGAGTGGGGAGTTCTGATTACAAACAGGGAGTTTAAAAACACAGACTTAGTTTACAGAATACTGAATAGAGTGCGAGTCTTTATAGCTAATCAAGTCTTAAAGGTGCAGACAATGTGAGTAGAGATAGCATTAAGCATAGGTTAAAGAGACGTGTATTGTCTCCAGACAGGACAGTAAGTGAGATGTTGCAAGCCCAGGCAAGTCATGGGGATTACAAATAGTGTGACATGAACCCAAGACCCTGGTTGAGGCCCTCCTCATGTTTGCGGAGCTTGACTATCAGTTTCTGCTCAGCGATTCTGCGCTGTCGTGTGTCGTGAAGGCTGCCTTGGAGAGCACTTACCCAAAGATCAATGATCACGACACCACACAACCCTGCCACAGCAACCTCTGCAAGACATGCTGGATCATCGACATGGATGCCATCATCTCACGTGAGAACACCATCCACCCACTACACAGTACATACTCTTGCAACTCGGCCAACGTTGTCTACCTGATACACTACAGGAAAGGATATCCCGAGGCATGCTACATTGGGAAGACCATGCAGATGCTACAACAACAGATGAATGAACACCACTCAACAATCACCAAGCAAAACTGTTCTCTTCCTGTTGGCGAACACTTCAGTGGTCACGGACATTCGGCCTCTGATCTTCGGGTAAGTGCTCCCCAAGGCGGCCTTCATGACACACGACAGCGTAGAGTCGCTGAGCAAAAACTGATAGCCAAGTTCTGCACACATGAGGACGGCCTCAACCAGGATCTTGGGTTCATGTCACACTATTTGTAACCCCCATGACTTGCCTGAACTTGTAATATCTCACTTACTGTCCTGTCAAGAGTCAATACACATCTCTTTAACCTATACTTAATGCTATCTCCACACACATTGTCTGCACCTTTAAGCCTTGATTAGCTGTAAAGACTCACATTCTAATCAGTATTCTGTAAGCTGAGTGTGTGCCTTTATATGCCCTGTTTGTGATCAGACCCCCCCCCACTCACCTGAGAAAGGGACAGAACTCCGAAAGCTAATGGCATTTGCTACCAAATTAACCTGGTGTTGTGAGACTTCTTACTGTGTTTACCCCAGTACAATGCCGGCATCTCCACATCACAGAAAAAGTGAAACAGACCATAGATGAATGGGGAGCCTCACTAGGAAGAATGTGAGGAATCTACAGACTATTGTCTACGAGGTGAACAGTAAAGTCTGTTCATTTGCTGCTCAGAGCAGAACCCAGACAATACTTTAAATACGGGTTAAAAAAAACACTATTGAACAATAACTGTTGTCAATGATTGAACAATTATTAATTAGTTATCGATTTGCCTTCCCTTTGTACAGTACATTTGCAATTGGGAAAAAACCTGAATTGTGCTATGAAAGCCCCAATGTAAGACAAGAAAGTCTTGAGCATGAAACTGAAATGTGACTGCTGTTGATGGTTATTCACGTGGGGTTCTTTTATTGATATTGATTTTCCCAAAGAGAAACAAATGTGTTATTCTCGAACATTCCTGTGCTGATGGCTCCTGGAATATTGTCCATTGATTTTTCCGATGAAGGCTATAGAAATGTGCTGGAAAATTGATTGAAATAGCCAATTCAGACTTCATCGGTGGTTGTTAAGTACTTGCCCTTTAAAGCTGTAGCAGAGCTTTATGTTTTCCATCTGGCTTCTTTCAATTCATCTTAGAAAGCATTGTAGCGCAATGGAAAATCAAATTCTTTCCTTGTTATCAAAGCCTTCAGCACATTGTTTTATTAATAAATAAACTATAGATATTCCAGGGATAACACCAAATGTGACACATTTTCTTAATTTTTTTAATATTCTATATTTTTCCAAAACAAAATTCTATGTAAAGGCATTATTTTATTTCCTACTTTTAATCATTGATGTATTTGTAATATTTTGTTTTAATTTTTTATAGCAATTGTGTTCTCTCAATCTTGCTTTTGCAATTATACTCTCTGACAGAAGCATTAGCAACTGATGTTTTATTTAAATTACAATAACAAGTGCCAATTCAAGTCCTGCCAAAGAAAACAGACGGAGAAATAACTGCCTTTGTTTCAGTGCAGTTCATCTTAGATCAATGTCATCAGACAGCTGGTGTTCAGTGGTTTAGGAAAAAAATAATGAAAGTTTTCTGCAGGAAAGTATCATAAGTCTTCTATCTGGTGAGTTTCTCAAAGGTCTGGTAACTTTGTGTTATGACATCTCTGCTATGGGGCTGTCTAATATTGTATGCATCAGGTATGAGCTCTCATTAGCAGAGGCCCTGGGCACCAGTTGACAGTTGGCTGAATGAGTTGTTAATTACCCAGTAGGGGAAAAAAGGAGAAAGAAAATCAGAATAATATAAAACTTGATGTGGGGAACTATGGGAGAAGGATATGATTAAAATAAATGTTAGAGATGCATATCATCATTCGAACATAGGTTAGAAAAACATTAATCAAGGAAATACAGAACGTTCTCCCTTTGCAAGTAACTTCAGTATGCTGTAATGATGCTGGGGACAATTATTCTGAAAAAATTCTGAGTGTCAGATTTGCCTGAAAACGAGAATAAATCACGCTTTTTTTTTCAGCGGCGTTTTCAAAATGAATCTCCCATACTCTCTGCACTATGAAGAGCACAGCTTGAATCACATGAAAAATCCGGCTGCTCTTCCAGCTGAAGAGGCTGAAATCAGCGCACTGAGCGGGCCACCACGCATGCATCGATCTCTGGGGGATCACAAAACAAGTACTCCCAGCATTGAAACCACTGGCCGCTCACTGCCCCCCCATCCCAAATGGACATTACTGGCTTCTTTCCTCCCCATCAAGAAAATTGATGGTCTCCCGGCCTCCCCACTCCACACTGACCTGGACATGGCTGGCCTTCCCATCCCTCACTGACCCAGACATCGCTGTCCTCCTGGCCTTCTTATCACCCCCACCTTTATATACACACAACACTGTGCTGTCATGCACACTTCCTGCCTGAGAGCATTTCCTCTCATTGAGTGAGAGCCCTGAGCATCGCCACGCCCCACCAGACAGAGTTGAGTTCACCTAATCACCACTTTTGGAAATGGCTCACCCTCTACTGAAACCAGGCTGCCTGTACATTATTCACAATGAAATTTACTGAATAGACGCATGACTGGCCCAAACTGACTGCACCTGGACTCCGCTAACAAGCCAGAGCTGTATATAAGCTGCAATTATGGACACACAGGCAGTCGCATCAGGAAGATGGCTCCGAAGAAAAGTGGTCCCAGATTTTCAGAGACTGAGCAGGCCCACCTACTGGATGCAATGGAGGAGAGACACCAGCTGCTGTACCCCACTCAGGGCGTTCACTCAAGGGGGTGTGCAGCAAGCATCTTATGGGATGCAATGCCATCTGCAGTGAAAGTCAGGACACTTACACCTCGATCTGAAGAGCAGTGCAAAAAGATGAACAATATTCTTTGGGCAGCAAGGGTGAGTGCATTCCATTCTGAAACCTGTGTATGTGCTGTGCTTACAATGGCAAACCATTACCATACACCTCAAGGGCGGCCAACAAACGCCCCTGCCCACCAATTTTGCTTCCAACCCCTGTGGCAGCCCCTCCCGCCCCCTCAGCCCACCTAATATGAACCCTCCCCAATAGCGACCCATTTCCCGGAAACGCCCAACACAAGCTCCCCAACTCTGACACAAAGGCACAGTGGTTAGTATGGCGCCAGGGACAAGGATTCGATTCCCGGCTTGGGTCACTGTGCATGTGGAATTTGCACATTCGCCTTATGTCTGTGTGGGTTTTCTCCAGGCGCTCCAGTTCCCTCCCACAGTCTGAAAGACATGCTGGTTAGATGCATTGGCCGTGCTAAACTCTCCCTCAGTGAACCCAAACTGGTGCCGGAATGTGGCGACTAGGGTATTTTCACAATAATTTCATTGCAGTGTTAATGTAAACCTACTTGTGACTAATATATAAACTTCACTTTTGCCCATGCCTTTCCATACACCATGCTTTCAATCTTCCTTATGTCCCCAGTGAAGAAAACCACACATAACTGCAAGAGAGGGAGAAAACTGGTAGGGGTGCTCCTGAGCTGCAGCTGTTGATGGGCTCTGAGCAGCATGCCCTACAGATGGCAGGAGGGCTGCACCAGAATGGTCACCGGCAGCCAGATCAGTGTCTGGCATCCAATTGAGCATCAGCTGAACACTATTCCTAAGTTTTTGCAGTAAGTGCCATGCTGTGTGAGCTGTTTTCCCTCCCTTCCCCTAGTGTGTGTTCTTCCTTATAGTGCTGGAACTGGATGCTCCAGGCCCTCTGGTGCCATAGTGCCCCCTGCTGCTTGGGAACAAACTCCCATGGACACCATGGAGGGAGACCCTGAAGAATCCTTCAAGGACTACACCAGTGATTCTGCATAGGTATCAACCGCACAACCACCAACACGGAGATACCACATAACGGTGCAGAGCCTGCTGGGTCACTTAATGGTAGGCACACTACAGCTGCTGATACACAGTGTTTGGAGGCAGGTACATTGAGGGCTGGGACACACGTGGAAGTCTGCTGAAGGCAAGCATTCAACTGGCCCCAAACCAGATGCCGGGCCTCAGGATTTGTTCATCCTGAAGCTGGTGGAGATTCATCAGCAAACTCGATGAGTTGTGGATGGGCTGTTAGCAACTATGCTGTGACTGCAAGGCTGTTTGGAGGAGTCAAACTGAGTGCTGCTGCAGGAAGTGGTGCCGGCACAGCGTGTTAACCAGACCAACACTGCAAGATTGGAGGCTGCAGTGTAAAGTCTGGCACTGGGATCTGGCCTCATGGGTGACAGGGTCTAGGCTATCCTGGAGACACAGTGGGCCATGGCCGAAGATGTTGCCAGCATTCCGGAGGCATATCGGTCTATGGCCATGGATGTCAGGGACATGTTGGAGACACTGCTGGCCATGGCTGGGGCTGTTGCTGGGATTCTACAGATACAGTAAGGAGTCTGACAACACCAGGCTTCTTACTGTGTTTACCCCAGTTCAACGCCGGCATTTCCACATCATTCTAGAGACACAGCAGGGCTGCATCTGAAGAGTTCTTCTGAAGAAACATTGGTCGCAGAGAGTGGTTTCAAAGACAGACAATAAAAATATAACAAAACTTACTTCAACTTACAAAACAAAGGTTTAATTAAGAAAGTTCATTACTCCAAAATTGGGGCATTACCCTGGGCCAATCCAAGCTCCACACAATTCCCAACAGATTCTTATTTATAGTGAGCCAGCTGATCATTCTGTAATTGGTTCCATGGTTTACTGGGTCTGAGGAAGTTTGGTTACAGCAATTGTGAAAATTAAAGTTCCATAATTGTCAAAAACAAAACTGTCAAGTAACAGAAAATGATTATTAGCCAAACAGTTTTGGCCTTCAGTAAGGCCAACACTGATGTACGCAGGATAAGCAAGTATGTCTAAAACCTTGTTCCATAAACACTGCATTCCCAGTTAGGACAATAGGATGAAAACAAAGAACAAGTTACCATGGCGATTACTAAATAGCAAAATCTGGGGACATATTATGCTAATGAAGAATTGGTTTTCTATTGGATAAGAAAGGGCAAAAAACAATGCTTTGTGGATATGTTTGTCAAGGAAAGAAGTGAAAAATCTCTTGTTCCTGATTTGCTGTAATTGACTATAACTGCTGAGCTGTTCCTCTGTAACCTCAGAATTGCTTCGGTCATCCCATGTTGGCTGTAGAGAGCTCTCCTTGTGCACAAGTAATCAAACACTTTGCATTGGATGCATGATGTCCAGCGCTGTTTACGTTAAGAGTCGACTGAGTGTGCCTTTAGATTGCTGTTACCCAAGAGAATGCTATCAGTTTTTGAAGGTTCCACTGAGATTGCAAACCCCTGGAGTGTCTACATGGGAAGGAAGTGTGGTCTCTTGCTGACCAAGGGCTCAGAGATCATAGCTGCTTGATATTTGGGCATTGAGCCAACTTGACCAGGGTAATGTACACGCTGTCCTGTGTGGACGTTATCAGGGTAAGCAGGTAGAGGTGAGGGTTCAAGTCCCTTGACGGTACAAATAAGAGTTTGGGGCTCGACCCCTTGTAGAGGCATTTTTTCACAGTTCAAGTCCCTGGAAAACTGCGATTCCGATTTGATTGATTGCCTAATTCCAAATTGATTCAGATCTTTTTGTTGTTATACTGTTTTCTGCCACATGATGGTCCTGAGCCAGATAATCTCACGTTACTTGAATTTTAAGTGTTTCTTAACCCTTTGTTAGCTTTTTTTTTATTAGTCTTGACTGTTTTATTTGTATTGCTTTTTTTTCTGTCTGTGTGTAACTTCTTCCAAGGGAACACCTAGTGCACACATACGTGTGCACTATAGGCAAGAAAGCAAGAGCCATATTTGGAAATGGATGACACAGTTTCAGGAGATGGTATCTTTAATGGGGACTGTACCCCCACCGCACTAGTGCAACAATTGCCTCTCCATGCCTTTTCCGGACCCCGGGGAACACCCTTAGTTCCCTTTTTTTTTCTCTAGGCTGCATTTTAATAGTCCGCTCTGTAAATGTACATTGGCATAGGATATATAGCACGGTACGAACCTGATAACAATGTATTATGTAGAGAAGTTTCGCTCAGTGTTCATGAATTGTTTGGAAATATCTCAAAACGCTGGAACATCAACGCTTGTAAATATTCTTGTACTGGGGTTGCATCCTGATCTGAAGAAAATGTTTGCAATGACTTGTGTTGAGTGGGAGGGAAGACAGGACCTAACCAAGCTTGTTAGAGCCCTCCAGCACTGTGAACGCCAGCTCCTATACCAGAAGCCAAAATCGAGAAGTAAAGTTACAGATAATGTATTATATACGCTGGCCAGTTGGGGCAGAAGCGGAAGATGTGGGCTGGGGATAAGGCAAACAGCTGGCTGAGGCAGTGACACAAATTCTGTTTCACTGTGGTGTCTGGTCCCAGGACTGTATCCAGAGACCTTCCGCTGTGCCACCCCAGTCTCCCCCACCGCCTACATTCCCCAACAACTCTCTATACCATGCACCGACATTTAATTTAGCCATGAATGTCAATATGTGACTGCTGCTTAAAATATTGTTGAATTTACTTGTATAATTTGCTATGTAATGTTACTCCTGTGATAGCATTTTTTGCTTGTTTTGATTTTCTTTACTTTAGAACATAGAACATAGAACACTACAGCACAAACAGGCCCTTCGGCCCACGAGTTGTGCCGATCACATCAACACCTACCAATCCATAGACCTATCTATAACCCCCAATCCCATTAAATCCCATATACTCATCCAGAAGTCTTTTAAAAGAGCCCAGCGAGTTCGCCTCCACCACCACTGACGGCAGCCGATTCCATTCACTCACCACCCTCTGAGTGAAAAACTTACCCCTAACGTCACTTCTGTACTTGCCTCCCCGCACCTTAAATCTGTGTCCTCTCGTAGCGACCATTTCAACCCGGGGAAATAGCCTCTGAGAATCCACCCTATCTATTCCTCTCAACATTTTATAAACTTCTATCAGGTCGCCTCTCAACCTTCGTCTCTCCAGGGAGAAGAGTCCCAGCTCACTCAACCTAACTTCATAAGGCATGCCTCCCAGTCCAGGCAACATCCTTGTAAATCTCCTCTGTACCCTTTCAATAGATTCTACGTCCTTCCTATAGTGAGGCAACCAGAACTGCGCACAGTACTCCAAGTGAGGCCTGACAAGGGTCTTATAAAGTTGCAGCATTACCTCCCGATTCCTAAACTCAATCCCTCGATTAATGAAGGCCAGTACACCATACGCCTTCTTGACCACACCCTCCACCTGCGAGGCCGATTTAAGAGTCCTGTGGACCCGGGCCCCAAGATCCTTCTGCTCTTCAACACTACTAAGACTCCTGCCCTTGATAGTGTACTCGTTCATCCCATTGGTCCTGCCAAAATGGACGACTACACATTTATCCGCGTTGAAGTCCATCTGCCACTTCTCCGCCCAGTCCTGCATCCTATTTATGTCCTGCTGCAACTTCTGACATCCTTCCAGACCATCCACAACACCACCGACCTTCGTGTCATCGGCGAACTTACTAACCCATCCCTCCACTTCCTCATCTAGGTCATTTATGAAAATGACAAACAGCAAGGGTCCTAGAACAGATCCCTGGGGCACTCCACTGGTGACTGACCTCCATGCCGAAAAAGACCCATCCACAACCACTCTCTGCCTTCTGCAGGCAAGCCAGTTCTGGATCCACAAGGCCAAAGCCCCTTGGATCCCATGCCCTCTCACCTTCTCAAGAAGTCTTGCATGGGGGACCTTATCAAACGCCTTGCTGAAGTCCATGTACACCACGTCCACTGCACTTCCTTCATCAATGTGTTCAGTCACATTTTCGAAGAACTCAACTAGGCTCGTAAGGCACGACCTGCCCTTGACAAAACCATGCTGACTATTTCTGATCATGTCAAACCTCTCCAAATGCTCGTAAATCTTGTCCCTCAGAAGCCTCTCCATCAGCTTACCAACCACTGAGGTCAGACTCACCGGTCGGTAATTTCCCGGGCTATCTCTGTTCCCTTTCTTGAAAATAGGAACTACTCAGCCAATTTCCATCAAGGGAGACATAAGAACATAAGAACATAAGAAATAGGAGCAGGAGTAGGCCATTTAGCCCCTTTGAGCCTGCCCCGCCATTCAATAAGATCATGGTTGATCTGAAGGGGATCAGTTCCACTTTCCCGCCTGCTCCCCATAACCCTTAATTCCCTTGTCTATCAGAAATCTATCTACCCATGACTTAAACATATTCAATGAAGTAGCCTCCACCACTCCAATGGGCAGAGAATTCCAGAGATTCACCACCCTTTGAGTGAAGAAGTTCCTCCTCAACTCTGTTCTAAACTGCGACCCCCCCCCCTCTTATTTTGAGGCTGTGCCCTCTGGTTTTGGTTTCCTTTCTAAGCGAAAAGAATCTCTCTACCTCAACCTTATCTAGCCCCTTCATTACCTTGTAAGTCTCTATAAGATCTATAAGACCTCAGGAACCACACTGAAATTATATAAAACAATGTTCAAAGTATATATTACATACTTCACTATATTTAAAAATCTCTTATTTATAAACACCTATTCAATATATTTAAATCACCTCAAGCTAAAGCCCTTGAAAAGATAAATATCTGTATTTATAACCCAATAACAAAAACACTATAACTTGAATGAAAGTTTTGAGTTGTAAATCAAACTTAAAGTCCCTGTGAAACTAATAGGTTGTGGATGCAGTTAAACAATAATAATGTTATAATGATACATTTAGGAATAAGCCAACAAACAGATACTGAAACTGCAGAACTGTGTTTTCACATTCACACACGAAGAGGTAGGTTCTTTTTCCAAATTTTAAATGGCAGGAGTTTTAAATAACTTGACTGTTTACATAAGAACATAAGAAATAGGAGCAGGAGTAGGCCAACTAGCCCTTTGAGCCTGCTCCGCCATTCAATAAGATCATGGCTGATCTGTCGTGGCTCAGTTCCACATTCCCACCCTCTCCCCATAACCCTTAATCCCCTCGCTTATCAAAAACAAAAACACAGTTCTACATATCTTCTCTTATCTGTCCTTTAAGAGCTTTTACATCACTGCTATAAACTGCTGGAACATGCAGTTGGTTGAGGTCCTGGAGCAAATATTGGACCTGCTTGACCTTTATACTGAGTTTAAATGGCTCTGCCAGTTCATACTTCATGCATGTATGCTTAATAATCTGCACCATTTTCCATTGCCATTGAAAATGAGATCTTGGAAATGGGGTAGGGCTTCAAGATTTGGGCCATGTGTGCCATTTTTAAAGCTCTGCAGTGATCCAGTGGCACGGTGGCACAGAGGTTAGCACTGCTACTTCACAGCACCAGGGACGCAGGTTCAATTACTGGCTTGGGTCACTATCTGTGTGGATTTTCCATGTTCTCCCCATGTTCTCCCCATGCGTTTCCTCTGGGTGCCCCAGTTTCCTCCCACATTCTGAAAGATGTGCTAGTTAGGTGTTTTAACCGGAACAGGTGCTGGAATGTGGTGACTAGGGGAATTTCACAGTAACTTCATTGCAGTGTTAATGTAGGCCTTACTTGTGAATAATAAATAAACTTTAAAAAACTGTAAGTCCAGGACAATCCAACCTATCATGTTTACCTTTTTCTTGATAACTGCCTCAGTAGTTATGAATGTCCTACAATGATAAATTTTGAGAAACACAAGGAAACTATCATCAAACATTCTTTGCGTTTGGCAACCTGTCTTTCCAAAGTAAAATAAAGTGGGCAGCATGATGGCACAGTGGTTAGCATTACTGCTTCATAGCGCCAGGGACCCAAGTTCAATTCTAACCTCAGGTGTGGAGTTTGTACATGCTCCTCGTATCAGTGTCAGTTTCCTCTAGGTGTTCTTGTTTCCTCCAAAGATGTGTGGGTTAGGTAGATTGGCCATGATAAATTGCCCCTTAGTGTCATGGGGATCAAGGTAATTACGTGGGGTTACAGGGATAGGGCCTGAATGGGATTGTTGTTGATGCAGGCTAAATTTGGTGGGCTGGTAGTTTTGGTTTAGAATATTGCCCCTTGTACAGATTCTCAAATAATGTCTGAAGGGGTTTTGCCTTCTCCTTCCACAATCAAAGGAAAATTTTCTTGTGGAATCCACTGGTTTCTTCCCAAATTCAGACTAAGAGACTATTCGAAATGCCATAGAATTTTAAATTAAACGAGAAATTACTAAGAGTAACATTTTAAAGGGTGCCCCAATCTTCGCAATCAGGGACAGACCCCCTCCCTCCCAATGCAGAAATTGTTCCTCCCCCACACCCCAATTACAGGGAGCACCACCAACCCCTCACCAAAGAGAGACATCCTCTTCCCCACCCACAAATAATGGATCTACCCACCTCCCCACCCCTCCCAACCCACCAGCATGTTTTCCAGGCATAAGGGCAGCCCAATCTTCAACTCAACCCCCACTCCGATCCTCACTTAGCCCCATGCTCCACTCACCCTCCCTTCCCACTCAGACACCCCTCAACCCCCTCCTCCCTCAAGATTCCCACTCAAGCCCAACTTCAGGCCATTTGCCTTGACGGTACAAATGGTGCACTGTCCCCTGGCACCCTGGAACTGATACATTACCCTGGCCCAGAGGATCTTAAGGAGGTAGTTCCAGTGGCCATTTGCCCCTCTTCTGCAAGGCTGCAGAGGAAGCATCCCACAAGGGTCCTGTGGAGTTAGGTTTGCTCGGGCTTGGGGCAAGGAGTTGATCTAACCACTCCTCCCCTCCACCGCCCCCAGGATAGGAGACTTGCATCTGAAATGCCCCTTCCAATCGTAGCAGACCTGAAGATTACCACTGGTATGGTGATTTCAGGCAGCCCTGTGATCAACATCTGTATTCCTGCCTGTCAGCCCTCATAGTTCTGAAGTGAACATAAAGAACATAAGAACGTAAGAAGTACGAGCCTGCCCCGCCATTCAATAAGATCATGGCTGATCTGAAGTGGATCAGTTCCACTTTCCCGCTTTCTCCCCATAACCCTTAATTCCCTTGCCTACCAAAAACCTATCTACCCATGTCTTAAATATGCTTAGTGAGGTAGCCTCCTTCACTTCAACGGGCAAAGAATTCCAGAGATTCACCACCCTTTGAGTGAAATAGTTCCTCCTCAACTCCGTTCTAAACTGCACCCCCCCTTATCTTGAGGCTGTGCCCTCTCGTCCTGCTGTCCTTTCTGAGCGGGAAGAATCTCTCTACCTCTACCCTATCCATCCCTTTCATTATCTTATACGTCTCTATAAGATCCCCCCTCATCCTTCTAAACTCCAACAAGTACAGACCCAGTGTATTTAGTCTCTCTTCATAGTCTAACCCCCATCATCTCTGGTATCAGCCTAGTGAACCTCCTCTGCACTCCCTCCAAGGCTAAAATATCCTTGCGCAAGTACGGCGACCAAAACTGCACACAGTACTCCAGCTGCGGCCTCACCAATGCCCTGTAGAGTTGCAGCAAGACCGCCTGCTTTTATATTCTATCCCCCTCGCTATAAAGGCCAGCATCCCATTCGCCTTCTTGATCACCTGCTGCATCTGCAGATTGGGTTTTACCGACTCATGCACAAGGACCCCCAGGTCCCTCTGCACCGTAGCATGCTGCAGCTTTTCGCCCTTTAAATAGTAATCCCTCCTACTATTATTTCTGCCAAAGTGGATAACCTCACACTTGCTAACATTGTACTCCATCTGCCAGGTCCTCGCCCACTCGCTCAGCCTATCTAGATCCCTCTGCAGACTTTCCACACCCTCCACACAATTTGTTTTTCCACTTAACTTTGTGTCATCAGCAAATTTCGTTACCCTACACTCAGCCCCCTCCTCCAGATCATCTATATAAATGGTAAATAGCTGAGGCCCCAGCACCGATCCCTGCGGCATTCCACTAGTTACCAAACGCCAATCAGAATAGCACCCATTGATACCAACTCTCTGACTCCTATTAGACAACCAATCCTCTATCCACGCTAACACCTTGCCCCCAACTACACGCCCCCTAACCTTCTGAAGCAATCTTTTGTGCGGCACCTTATCAAACGCCTTTTGAAAATCGAGAAACACTACATCCACCGGTTCCCCTCTGTCTACCGCACTAGTCACATCCTCATAGAATTCCAATAAATTCGTCAGACACGACTTCCCCTTAACGAATCCGTGCTGTGTCTGCTCTATCAAACAATTCTTCTCTAGGTGCCTCGCTATTTCTTCTTTGATGATGGATTCAAGCATTTTTCCAACAACAGATGTTAAACTAACCGGCCTATAATTCCTTTTTTTAAACAGCGGCGTAATATTAGCCATTTTCCAATCTTCCGGCGCTTCCCCAGAATCCAGCAAAGTTTGGTAAATAAGTGGCCAGGTCACTTTAATCTCCATGCTTCCTGGTTGTCTGGCAAGCTTTTTAATGATGTGGGGTATCACATCATTAAAATGTGATTTTAATGATGTGATTAAAATCATGGATTGAGATCAGCATAATAAGACGTCTCACAACACCAGGTTAAAGTCCAACATGTTTATTTGATAGCACAAGCCACAAGCTTTCAGAGTGCTGTTCCTTCATCAGGTGAGTGAAAGTTCTGTTCACAAACAGGGCATATAAAGACACAAACTCAATTTGAGACTTGTTGTGAGACTTCTTACTACGCTTTTTAATCACAGCAGTACTCCAATGTGTAACAGAGATTTCACTGTCTCTCTCTCTGTCAGAATCTTCAAGTGAGAAGTGATCCCTTTGAAGTCCTCTGACAGTGAGGAGATGTCAATTTCACCTGTAGTGATCTGCAAAAAAGGAAGCTAAGTCACTCATTCCCTTTGAAGAAATTACAACTGTCAATCAGGCTTAGAATCTATGTAAACATTGTGGCTAGGAACAATAGAAGTGCTTGAGATGCATTCAAGAATGAAAGGAAATGCAAATAAACACAGCGCACTGAAGCCTGAATAGAAATCCATTAAGCTGTCAATGCAAGACTCTTTCAAAACACTGATCTTTGAAATTGATAAGGATCAAAGATTTTCAATAAAATAGAGACGGATTCAAAAGTGCACAAGTCTTTGAAGGTGGCAGTACAAGTGGAGAAGATTATGAAGAAAGCCTATGGTATGTTAGCCTTTATTGGAAGGTGTATAGAATATAAGAGCTGGAATCTAGTGTTGCAGTTGTATAGAACGTAGATTAGGCCGCATTTAGATTACTGTGTCCAGTTCTGGTTGCCTTACTACCGGAAGGACGTGGAGACTCTGGAGAGAGTGCAGAGGAGGTTTACCAGGATGTTGCCTGGTATGGAAGGACTGGGTTATGAGGAATGATTGAGCAAATTGGGGTGACTGAGGGGGGATCTGTTAGAGGTATATAAGGTTATGAAGGGTATAGATAGAATAAACGGAGGTAAGCTATTTCCTATGTTAGAGACACACAGTACGAGAGGCCACGGGCTTAGGGTGAGGGGGGAGAGGTATGGCACAGATATTAGAGGGAGGTTTTTCACACAGAGGGTAGTGGGGGTATGGAATGCTCTGCCAAGTAAGGTGGTGGAGACAGGCACGCAGGAGTTGTTTAAGAGTAACTTAGACAGGCACATGAGTGGGTTGGAGATGGAAGGATAGGGGAGATTGTTTTAAACAAGGTTCATTAGCATTGGGATGTCCCTGGTAATGTAAAAGGATGTGGTATGATACTAATGTTTTTCTCTTTTAATTCACAGGTTTTAAGTCGGTCCGCCTTGTTGTCCAACGAGGGGCATACATGCGATGGGTTGTACTTGGGCTGCTCTTGGATGTTTGAGAGTAGCCTAGTGCTTCATGTCGTTAGTGTGTGCTTAAACTGGACCAGATGCTGGGAACACGACAGCTCAGTGACTATCACTGTTTGTTGTGCAGACACATGGATTTGGGCCGGTGTCTGCGGGAGTTTGCGCATTCTCCCCGTGCTTGCGTGGGTTTTCTCTGGGTGCTCCGGTTTCCTCCCACACCCCAAAGATGTGCTATTAGGCTGATTGGAGGTAATAAATTGTCCCTAAATTAGTTTCCCTCAATGTGGAATGCCATAAACAATGGATAAGGGTCATGGGTGGAGGGGGAGACTGGTAATGTTAAAATGGCGGAGCGGGCTCGTTGGGCCGAAGGGCCTGTTTCCCGGGCTGTTTTTGTCCTTTGTTCTTTGTTCTTTATTCGGAAAGCTCAGGGACTTCAAGTAAAAAGTTTGTTAATATATTGGAGCTGAGTGCACAGTTGTGGAGAATAGACACCTCCCCAGGTGAAATTGACATTTCCTCTCTGTCAGAGGACTTCAACTTCACACTTGCAGTTTCTGACAGGGTTGAAGGAAATTCCGTGCTGCAGAATAGAGTGCTGCGTTGATTTAAGACCCTGCAGGTCACCAAGGGTCATGGAGATTAAAGTGACCTGGCCACTTCAGATTTTTTACAACTAACAGGCAGGAATGCAGAAATTGATTACAGAAGTGCCTGAATTCACCATGTTGGGGTAATCTTCAGGTCTACTAGGGCTGTAAATGGGGCAATTCCAGCAATGAAACATCCATCCCAGGATAGAGTGGTTAGGTCAACACCCTTGCCCCCAGCCCGAGCCAACCCAAACTCCAAAACCCTTGACGAGCCTTTCTTCTGCAGCCTGGCAGCAGTCGAGGCACAAATAGCGCTGGGCGTACCTAGCTTGAGCTCCATCGGGGGTCCAAGGTGTCAGTGCCAGGGGATAGTGCATCATTGATGCTGCCAAGACATGAAGCTTGAAGATGGGGTTGAATGAGAGTCTGAGGCAGGAGGAGTAGTTGAATGGGGGGAGCTAAGGAGGGGCTGAGGCGACGGGGGGTTGTGGGAGGTCTGAGGGAGGAGATAGCTGAGTAGAGAGTCTGAAGGGGAGGGGGTTGAGTGTGCGGTCTTTGGGCAGAGTGGGGATGAAGGAGTGATCTGAGAAAGTGGTTGGGTGCAGAGTGGAGAGTCTGAGAAGGCAGCAAGGCTAAGTATGGGAGCTATGGAGGAGGGAGGCTGACTGGAGTTTCTGAGGGGGCAAGGGGCTAAGTGGAAGGTTGGGTTGGATCACCCTCATGCCTGTGTAGTGTGGGTGGGCTTGACCCATTATTTGATTGTTGGGGGAGGTGGATACTGCTCTTTGATAGGGAATTGTGATGCTCCCCTGGACCCTTGGGTATGTCAGGTATACACTAGTCAGTACCAGCACTGAAGCCCACCTGGTGAAGTTTCCAATGGAGAGGCAAATGAATGGCGGGGGTCATCAAGTGAATGGTGAATGGGCCATTAAACCCATGGATTTGGTAATTATCAGTTTGCCACCCGCTATAAGCATGAACCCAATCAAGACTGGCAGGGCAGGCCGAGAGCATCACAAGCACCAAGCCCATTTTTTCCCCCCAAGTCTCTGTTTTCCAGGCTATTGAAATTCTTCTCGAAGGTATGTCCAAGGTGTTAGTTTATTTATTAGATGGAGAGATGGTAAAGGATGTGGATGAAAAGGAAGACCTAGTGGTGAAATATATAACTCCCTGAAAGTGCAAGCGAAGATGGGTAAAGTCAGAAAAAGACTCAGGGATCTATTTAACAGTGTGAACAATGGTTATGACTCCATCTGGAGAACCACCATGAGTCTTACTATGCCCTTTTAGGAAAGAGCCACGAAATTGAGCCAATCAAGTATTCCACGGACCAGCTGTGGGCTTTCCCATATTCAAAGGAGAAGAAGCCCCACCCACCCAGGGCTGCTGGCCAAACAGAAGCTGGCAGACCTTTGTTGCTCTGCAGCACTATTGGGCAGGTGGTGGCTGCTGTTGATACTAGCCTCATCTGAGGCCAAGGACCACCAATTCACCCAAGCACAGATGAGTGATGATGAAAGGGGTTGTCAGGTGAGGATAAGGGAGATTCGGCAGCAAGGGGAAGGAGGCGGCTCTCAGCTGGCACAATCCTCTTCCCAACACCAGGTTCCTCAAGTGTCTCTGAATGAGAGGCCTTCCTTGAAGCCCTCAAGCAACTCTAAGGAGGTTTGCTTTTCTAGCTTCTCATCTGGTGTTTCCTCCATCTCACTGCTGGGTGAATACCAGTGGCAGCTGAGGCCCTTAAGTGGATACTAATTGCCACAGACTTAAATGAGGCCTGGTGAGAATCTGGTAGGGCCGCTTCCACTCAACAGGCCAAGGGGAGGGAATTAAATTTCACCTCTGCATATATCATCAAGTGAAATTGGTCTTTGCCAGAGCACAAGATTCACTAATAAGCCTGTTTTACACCATCCCTGCTGATCTTTTCCTCTGAAGCTAATGAAATAGAAGAAGTGGGCTGGTGATTCTCTGTGAGAACTTGTTGATCTATTGACGCAGACCAATTCCACCAGCAAGAGCGCACGAAAGTAAAGTGACATTGATAAATTTGTACAAAGCATTTGTTTGGTCACATTTCAGTAACTTGGACAATTTTGGAAAGGACATTAAGAATTTGGAAAGGATTTGTGCAAATTTGGAAAGGACATTAAGGATACATTCAATGTAGGTTAACCATGATGATATAAGAGATTACAAAGATAATTATAAGAAGATATTTGAGATACTGTGAAACTATTTGCCAGGAAGTAATCTAATTTTCTATTGCACTGGAAACTTTCCAAGATATATATTAAAATAAACTTAGAAGAAATTTAATACTGCTTGTAATTCTGATAGGTTTTAATTAAGTGACTATGAAACAATTATTTCCTACTGGTTTGGAAGTTAACAAAAAGGGTCATAACTTTAAAATTCTCAGTCAAAGATTGAGGACAGAGGTGAGGAATTTTTTTATATATGTGATAGGTTTTTGGGATATTGGAGGGAGTGCAGAGGAGGTTTACTAAGCTGATGCCGGATTTGAGGGGGTTGAGCTATGAGGAGAGGCTGAATAAACTAGGCTTGTACTCGTTAGAGTTTAGAAGAATGAGAGGAGATCTCATTGAGACGTATAAGATGATGAATGGGATGGATAGGATAGAGGTGGAGAGACTCTTCCCACTCAGAAAGGACAGTAGGACTAGGGGGCACAGCCTCAAAATAAAGGGGGGGCGGTTTAGAACGGAGTTGAGGAGGAACTTCTTCACTCAAAGGGTGGTGAATCTCTGGAATTCTCTGCCCGTTGAAGTGGTGGAGGCTACCTCGCTAAATGTTTTTAAGACGCGGGTTGATGGGTTTTTGATAAGAGAGGGGATTAAGGGTTATGGGGAGAGGGCGGGAATGTGGAGCTGAGCCACAACAGATCAGCCATGATCTTATTGAATGGCGGGGCAGGCTCGAGGGGCCAGATGGCCTATACCTGCTCCTATTTCTTATGTTCTTATGTTCTTATGAATATTTGAGCGGAGCCCATTGAACTTTTTAAAAGAAAATTTGATAAATGCATGAAACAGAGGAAAGTGCAGTGCTATGAAGAGAGCACAATACAAATGAATTTGTTCTACATTGCACAAGCAAAGATCCAGCACAGACTCTGTGAGGTAGAAGTTGCTCTAGGCTGTTCCTGTTTTTCTTGGGCCACATCAGGTATTAAACCAATTTAGCAGTAAGGTGGTCTGTGCCAAATCCATGCAGGTGTCATCCCATTGCTAATCTCACAGAGTTTTTTTTGGTGTCCTGGAAAGCGTTGTTGTGGGAAACTTTCAATGTTAATTTTTTTCTTTTATTTGAGAGCAGGAAGAAAGATATTTAAAAAATAGACTTTATAAACAAATAAATACAGATTTTAGCAAATCTGTCATGAGCAAAGTATACTGGAGATGTATCCCCTCATCTGAATTTTCAATCTGTTCCACCTGATATATAAGTGTAAATTGGTTAGGTCCAATCAAAGAAATGAAGAAGGTTCTGTTATGTCTCACAATTACCACCCATTTTGTTGTGCAATCCTATTTCCTTCTACAATTTCTGGCCCCAGTATAAATGAAACAAAAGTTAAATCGTCACCACTAGTTTCTGTAATTTATGCTGTTTCTTGGCAAAATGCGAACTGAGGATCTGGGGAGGGAGTATGAAAAGCTGGGAATGGTATTAAAAAGTAGAACCGACAAGGTGGTTATCTCTGGGCTACTGCCTGAACCGAGTGCAGACGGGTGTAAGGTTGATAGGATTAAGGAAGTGAATGGATGGCTCAGGGATTGGTGTGAGAGGAATGGGTTTGAATTTATGGGGCATTGGCACCAGTATTGGGGTAGGTGGGACCTGTTCGGGCGGGATGGGGTTGGTCTGAACCGTGCTGGGACCAGAGTGCTGGCGAATCGAGTAAAGAGGACTGTAGACAGGGCTTTAAACTAATTAGGGGGGGAAGGCTGCGAGGGTAGGTGACATTACGGGGTCTAAAGTTAAGGAGAGGGTACAGGTAAGGGAAGAGGCCGAGGATGTCCCAATAATAAAGGGAGTAGGGGGCGTGAGTGTGGTTGGTGGCGTTCTGGCAAATAGGGTCCAGGTGAAGGCTGGGATGAAGGCACTTTATCTGAATGCACGAAGCATTCGGAATAAAGTGGATGAGCTGGTGGCGCAGATCAGCACAAATGGATATGATCTGGTGGCCATTACAGAGACGTGGCTGCAAGGTGACAGGGACTGGGAGCTGAATGTCCAGGGGTATCAAGTGTTTAGGAAGGATAGGTGGGAGGAAAAAGGGGGGGGCGTAGCTCTGCTGATTAAGGATAACATCAGGGTGGTAGCAAGGGATGATATTGGAGCCAAGGAGCAGAAAGTGGAATCGTTGTGGGTAGAGATTAGGAACAGAAAAGGGAGGAAGACGCTGGTGGGTGTCATCTATAGGCCCCTGAATAATGATCTGGAGGTGGGGCGGGCTGTTAACGCGCAAATAAGTGCAGCGTGCAGGAATGGGATGGCCGTAGTTATGGGGGATTTCAATCTACATATAGATTGGTCGACCCATGTTGGACGCGGTGGGCTCGAGGAGGAGTTCTTGGAATGCTGCCGGGATAGTTTCCTGGAACTGTGTGTGTTGGAGCCGACGAGGGAGCGAGCTATCTTGGATCTGATGTTATGTAATGAGGCGGGTAGAATTAGGGACCTTGTGGTGAAGGATCCTCTTGGGGAGAGTGATCATTGTATGGTGGAGTTTCTGGTGCAGATGGAGGAGGAGAAAGTGGGTTCCCGGACGCGCGTCCTTTATTTGAACAGAGGGGAGTATGGTAGGATGAGAGAAGAATTGGCGAATGTGGACTGGGGGAGCTCGTTGGAAGGTAGGTCTGCTGAGGAGCAGTGGAGGATCTTTAAGGAGATCTTTCTTGGTGCTCAGCAGAAATTTATTCCGATGGTCAAAAACGACAGTAGGAGGAGAGGTAATAAGCCGTGGATAACGAAGGAGGTGAAGGAAAGTGTTAAATTAAAAGCGGAGGCGTTTAGAGTAGCTAAGAGTAGTGGGCGAGAAGAGGATTGGGAGAGGTTTAAATATCAACAAAGATTGACAAAGAAGTTGATAAAAAAGGTAGGAGAAACTATGAAGCTGGGCTAGCGCTTAATATAAAAAAGGATAGCAAGAGTTTTTATAAATATACAAAAGAGGAAGAGGCTGGCTAGGGTGAACGTTGGTCCCTTAGAGGATGAGAAGGGGGACTTAGTGGTAGGGGATGGGGATATGGCTGAGGTCTTGAATAACTTTTTTGTTTCTGTCTTCATGGAGGAGGACGTGAATAATTTGCCGGATGTTACAGATGGAAAGGTGGTAGGACTGGAGGGTCTTAATGGCATTACTGTTACTAGAGAGGCGGTGCTTGACAGACTGGAGGGGCTGATTGTGGACAAGTCGCCAGGACCGGATGGAATGCATCCGAGGGATCTGAAAGAAATGGCGGAGGTGATAGTGGATGCCTTGGTGGTTATTTTCCAGACGTCGCTGGATTCCGGGAAAGTGCCGGAAGATTGGAAAACGGCTAATGTTACGCCGTTGTTTAAGAAGGGTGCCAAGCAAAAGGCAGGGAATTATAGGCCGGTTAGTTTAACGTCTGTTGTAGGTAAAATGTTAGAATCCGTCATCAAGGAAGAAATAGCGAGGCATCTTTAGGGGAATTGCTTGATAGAGTAGACGCAGCACGGTTTCGTTAAGGGGAAGTCGTGTCTGACAACTTTACTGGAGTTCTATGAGGATGTGCCGAGGGCGGTGGATAGAGGAGAGCCGGTGGATGTGGCCTTTCCTGATTTTCAGAAGGCGTTTGACAGGGTACCTCACAAGAGGTTATTGCAGAAGGTCAGGGGACATGGAGTTGGGGGTAGGGTGTTAGCGTGGATAGAGGACTGGTTGTCAAATAGGAGGCAGAGAGTGGGGGTCAATGGGTGCTATTCGGATTGGCAGATGGTGACTAGTGGAGTGCCCCAGGGGTCGGTGCTGGGGCCTCAGCTATTTACCATTTATATAGATGATCTGGAGGAGGGAACTGAGTGTAGGGTGTCGAAATTTGCTGATGACACCAAGATTGGTGGAACGGCAAATTGTGCAGAGGGTGTGGAGAGTCTACAGAAGGATCTAGATAGGCTGGGCGAATGGGCCAGGAAATGGCAAATGGAATTTAATGTTGGCAAGTGTGAGGTGGTCCACTTTGGTAGGAATAATGGTAGGAAGGATTATTACTTACGTGGCGAAAAACTGCAGCAGGCGACGGTGCAGAGGGACCTCGGGTTCCTTGTGCATGAGTCGCAAAAACCCAGCTTGCAGGTGCAGCAGGTGGTCAGGAAGGCAAATGGGATGCTGGCCTTCATAGCGAGGGGGATTGAATATAAAAGTAGGGAGGTCTTGCTGCGGCTGTATAGGGCATTGGTGAGGCCGCAGCTGGAGTAGTGTGTGCAGTTTTGGGCGCCGTACTTACGCAAAGATATTTTGGCCTTGGAGGGAGTGCAGAGGAGGTTTACTAGGCTGATGCCGGAGTTGAGGGGGTTGAGCTATGAGGAGAGGCTGAATAAATTAGGCTTGTACTCATTAGAGTTTAGAAGAATGAGGGGAGATCTCATTGAGATGTATAAGATGATGAATGGGATGGATCGGGTAGAGGTGGAGAGACTCTTCCCGCTCAGAAAGGATAGTAGGACTAGGGGGCACAGCCTCAAGATGAAGGGGGGGCGGTTTAGAACGGAGTTGAGGAGGAACTTCTTCACTCAAAGGGTGGTGAATCTCTGGAATTCTCTGCCCGTTGAAGTGGTGGAGGCTACCTCACTAAATATTTTTAAGACACGGGTTGATGGGTTTTTGATAAGAGAGGGGATTAAGGGTTATGGGGAGAGGGCGGGAATGTGGAACTGAGCCACGACTGATCAGCCGTGATCTTATTGAATGGCGGGGCAGGCTCGAAGGGCTAGATGGCCTACTCCTGCTCCTATTTCTTATGTTCTTATGTTTTTCACATTAGTACAAGACACGTGTCCAGAGTTCTGGATATGGAAGAGAAAGTACACTAGAATTTAAACCGTTTCACACCAAAACCGACAAGGTCAGTTTACTATTTTAATTTGCTCTATTTTAAAGACTTCTTTCAGATTTTTGTCAGTACCCATTACTTTGCCATCTGTTTTTGTGCCAATCATTATCAGACTACATTTCTGCCACCACTATCATCACCATCTCATACTAGAAACAATGAATCTCCCATTGATAATTTTAGACATCTTTAATGAAGCATTTATATGGGTTTCCTTCACTCTATCGCTATAACCTTGCCAGGAATCTATCTAAATTAAAAATATATGAGGTTTCTGCCATTGTCATGGTAATAAAAACACTGAGAGGAAATTCCTGGTAGTTATGTTTTCATAAAATTGTGTGATGTTAGGTTTTCTAGGCAATATTGGAGATGCTTGTCCTCACCCTGAAGATACAGGCAGAGACACAAGTACTTATACTTGATGGAAGAATAGTACCAGTGGAGCGCTTCCTTAACAAAGTAGCTGTCATTTTAGTTAGACAATGGACCATGAATGCACCTGTGGCCCATCTTCCAGTACTTATTAAGTTCACAACTATCCTTGGCTTTTTTGTTACAGGGTCATTTCAGACAGCCAAGGGGGATATCAGTAATCAATTCAGCAGTGCACAGTAGATTGAAGTATGTCATGAACAGATTGTTTGCTGAAGCAAGCAATTTGTCTCTTTCCCCATGGACAATGAGTGACAACATGACAAAACGCCACAATTTTACAGAGAAATAGAATTCCCAAAGGTCCAGACAGTCATGGATTGCTCCCATGTGGCTAAATATGTTCTCTTGCTCAGTGTCTACATCTACAGGACGAAGATTGCAATCTATCCACATGTAGCTGGATTGCAACAAACAATAATGTAAGTGAATGTGGACCTGGGAACTGCACAATACATTGTCCCTGATGATTATAAGAAAGCTGCCAGGGTGACAGAGAGCTAGAAGTGAGGAATAGAAAGACCTGGCAAGGACGGTGTTAAATCTCTTAGTGCTGAGGTATCTCCTGAAAAACTACTCCCACAGCCAGGCATTAGGGAACACAGGGCTTTATTCAGTCCACTCATTCCACACTCCAAATGTTGACTGCCCACTCAGGGTGGTTCCCAACCAGCTCACTCCACACCCCAGGTCTCATGACCTGTTCCTGGCTATGCCCCAACAGCTATTCCTCCAATCCCACAAAAGTATTGTTGGCCCCGGAGAACCAGCAATTATTATCTATTTGTTGCTGCAATTTTTCTGTGAATTACCTGGGTTTCACTCATCACAAAGTCACACCATGTTGGCTAATGGCTAATGGAAAAGTCAAAATTGATATGCACATCTTGAAAAAAGCTGATACATACGACTGCACCTGAGTGCAAGTCATGGAAGAAAGAGTTGCATCACTTTCTTCATAATTACAGGGCAACTCCTCAATCAACAACTAGAAAGCATCCAGCTACATTCATCTTTACATCTCCTCCAGACGGATATTTTCCTGAGCTACAGCACAGAGCTAATGACCAACGTGCACATGATTGCAATTGAGAAGAGATGGATCAAACAAGCAGAACAAAATACAGAGTTCAGAATTACAACACTGAAGAGAAAATGCTTCGGAAATCATAGAATCCCTACAGTCCAGAAGGATACCATTTGGCCCCTCAAGCCCCCACTGACCCTCCGACACATGGGCCAAATGGCCTCCTTCTCCACCATAGGGATCCTATGATAAAAGCTCTAAAATTCTGGGTGGAACTTATCAGCTACTTTAGTATTGAGGGCAAGGCAGTAAAATGCAACAAGCCACTCAAACCTCCATTGACTTCGATGGGATTGTAAAATCATGCCAGCCTAAAATTCCACCCACTAAATTTTTCCCAAGCTGGCTATTTCATTCAAATTTTTATTGGTTAATTACAAATCTCTCAATTAAAAATTTGCTGATGTCTTATAAGGACAAAATATACTCGAGTTACAGAAATTTAGTGAGCTCTGTGAAATCCTTATTTGACAACTGTTTTTATTTATTTCCTCCTCGCCCACTCACAGAGACCATGGGTGGAATTTTCCAGCCACACTTGCCCCATGACCAGAAATTTCCACCTGAGGTCAATGGACCTTTGCATATCTGTGTCCTGCCCACCACAATTCCTGTGGCAGGTGGGACTGGAAAATTTTGCCTCACAATTCTTTGGGGTTAATTTTGTCTCTGCGTTTCTTGGAGAAAGTTTAGAAACTGTCACATTGGCCAATTATAGAGGGCGATGTGAGGCACTTACCCTGATGCCCCACTCCAAAATAAGCATACTGAGAAACTCCACATGACTGGGGAGAGCTACTTGAGGAAACTGCGTCACTGTACTAACTCTCAATGGGTACTTTAAAGACATCAGGTTTTGTGTGACCGTACTGAGCAATGAGCATTGATATTTTTGTGTTGGTTGTCACAAATGATGGACGTCATAGGAGTCTTTTACTTTCCAACATGATCATTACATTTCAGCATGGTGGCACAGTAGTTAGCACTGCTGCCTCACAGCACCAAGGACCGAGGTTCAACTCCTACCTTGGGTGACTGTCTGAGGAGTTTGCACGTTCTCCCTGTTTCTGCATGGGTTTCTTCTGGGTGTTCTGGTTTCCTCCCACAGTCCAAAGATGTGCAGGTTAAGTGGATTGGCCATGATGTCCCAAGGTGTGCAGGATTAGCGTGGTAAATATGTGGGGTTACGGGGATTGGTCCTGGATAGGATGATGTGTCGGAGGGTCAGTGGGAGCTTGAGGGGCCAAATGGTATCCTTCTGGACTGTAGGGATTCTATGATTTCCCAAGCATTTTCTCTTCAATGTTGTAATTCTGAACTCTGTATTTTGTTCTGCTCGTTTGATCTATCTCTTCTCGATTGCAATCATGCGCACGTTGGTCATTAGCTCTGTGTTGTAGCTCAGGAAAATATCCGCCTGGAGGAGATGTAAAGATGAATGTAGCTGGATGCTTTCTAGTTGTTGATTGAGGAGTTGCCCTGTAATTATGAAGAAAGTGATGCAACTCTTTCTTCCATGACTTGCTCTCAGGTGCAGTTGTATGTATCAGCTTTTTTCAAGATGTGCATATCAATTTCGACTTTTCCATTAGCCATTGGCCAACATGGTGTGACTTTGTGATGAGTGAAACCCAGGTAATTCACAGAATTGACTGAGTTCATCGCTTTTGAATGGGGTCCATTGTCACACCTCACAGTTTAAAGGGCTCCAGACAAAAGAAAGATCTGGCTAAGATTTCCAGTGATGAAACACTTCAGTTATGAGGGTAGATTGGAAAAGTTGCAACTGTTCTCCTTGGAGAGGAGAAGGCTAAGAGATGATCTGATAGAAATGTTCAAAATCATGAGGGGGTAGTCAGAGTAAATAGTGTAATGCGTGTAGATGGAGTCAACATAACATTTGCCTTCTTTACCATCTGCTGCACCTGCATGCTTACTTTCAGTGACTAGTGCACAAGGGCACCCAGGTCCCAACTGTACACTCTGCTCGTCTAATTTACAGCCATGCAGGTAATAATCTGCCTTCTTGTTTTTGCTTCCAAAGTGAATAACTTACATTTGTCCAAATTATACTGCATCTGCCATTGATTTGCCCACTCACCTAACCTGTCCAGATCATTCTGAAGGATCTCTGTATCCTTGTCACAGTTCACCCTCCTACCCAACTTGGTATGAATTACAAAATTTGAGATGTTGCATTTTATCCCCTCATCCAAATCATTAATATATATTGTGAATAGCTGGTGTCCCAGCACCGATCCCTGTGACTCCCCACTAGTTACTGCCTGCCAATTTGAAAGCACACATTAATTCCTACTCTTTGCTTCCTCTCTGCCAACCTGTTTTCTATCCATCTCAATACACTTCCCCAAATCCCATGCACTTTAATCTTGCATGATAATCTCTCATGTGGAACTTCATCAAAAGTGCTTTCAGAAAGTCCAAATATACTACATTGTCTAGCTTCCCGATGTCAACTCTACTAATTACATTTTCAAATAATTCCAGCAGATTTATCAAGCATGATTTCCCCTTCATAAATCCATGCTGACTCTGTCTGATCCTACTATAAATGTGCTGCTATAAAGTCCTTGATCATGGGTTCGAGAATTTTCCCCACTATCAATGTTGATCTTACTGGTCTATAATTCCCTGTTTTCTCTCTACCTCCCTTTTTGAATATTGGAGTGATATTAGCTACTCTCCAATCTGCAGCGACTGATCCAAAATGTATAGAATTCTGTAAGATGGCCACTAATGTAGCCACTATTTCTAGAGCCACTTCCTTAAATACTCTGGGATGTAGATTATCAGGCCCTGGGGATTTATCCGCTTTCAATGCCATCAGTTTTCCCAGCACCATTTCTCTACTAATACTGATCTTCCTCAGTTCTTCCCTCTCATTAAATCTTGCATTCTCTATCATTTTTGGTATCTGATTTGTGTCCTGTTTTGTGAAGATAAACCAAAGTATGTATTCAGCTGCTCAGCCATTTCTTTGTCCTCTATAGACATTCCCCGTTCCTGTTGTAGGGGACCTACATTTGTCTTCACCAACCTCTTTCTCTTCACATATCTATAGAAACTCTTAATGTTAGGTGTTCCCTGCAAGCTTACTTTCGTATTGTATTTTCCCCTTCTTAATCAATCCCTTGGTCCTTCTTTGCTGAATTCTAAACTGCTCCCAATCCTCAAACCTATTATTTTTCTTGGCCAATCTGTGTTCTTCTTCCATTGATCAGATACTCTCTCTAATTTCCTTTGTAAGCCATGGATTGGCCCTCTTACCCATTTTGCTTTTGTGCCAGACATTGAGCAAGGCGTTATTGTTGTTGCACCAGCTCACTAGATTCTATCTTTTCCTGTACTCTGTCTCATTATTGTTTGAGATCCCCTCCGCGTTGGTTGTGTCATCAGCAAACTTGAAAATCGAGTTGGAGAGGAATTTGGCCACACAGTCATAGGTGTATAAGGAGTATAATAAGGTGCTCAGAACATAAGCTTGTCGGGCACTGGTGTTGAAGGTGATCATTGAGGAGGTGTTTGTTGTCTATCCTTACTGATTGTGTTCTGTGGCTTAGGAAGTCAATGATCCAGTCACAGGAAGAGCTGAGCCCTAGACCAAGGAGTTTGGGGATGATTTTTGTAGGAATAATGGTGCTGAAGGCTGAGCTGTAATCAACAAATAGGGGTCTGACACAAGTGTCTTTGTTATCCATGTGTTCCAGGATTGAGTATAGGGCCAGGAAGATGGAGTCTGCTGTGGACCTGTTGCAGCAATTAGGCGAACTGTATTGGATCCAGGCAATCTGGGAGGACAAAGTTGATCCATGTCATGATTAACCTTGTGAAGCACTTGATAATGATGGATGTCTGAGTCTCCAGGCAATAGTCATTAAGGCACACTTCCCCACTTTTCTTTAGTACAGGAATGATGGCCCTCTTTTTGAAGCAGCTAGGGACCTCAAATCGGGAAACACATGGATTTGCTTCTTTGGCACACAGTCTACTACACACGGTGTACTAATGAAGAAGCCATAGGAGATCATCCGATACCTCAGACCAACATTATATGGCTTTTTTTTTATCGGATTTTCTCAGTTCAGTTTTTACTTGTAAACTGGAGCACAGTCTTGTGGTCTGATTTGCCAAAGTGTGGGTGGGCAATAGAGCGTTAAGCATGTTTGATGCTTGTGTAGCAGTGGTAAAGAATGTTTGGGCCTCTGGTGGGACAGGAGATGTGTTGGCAGTATCATAATAGGATATCCTTGAGCTTGGCCTGGCTGAATTCCGTGGCCACGATGAAGAGGGTCTCGGGATCTTTCGTCTCAGGGCTATTTCTGCTGGTATGCGTTTCATTCACATCTTCATGTTCGTATGGGGTGAAATGTAAACTGCTGTCAGGATAATGCCAGGTATTCTAGGTCCGGGGAGCAGAAACTCACTAGTGTTGCTACGTCTGAGCACTAAGATGTCTTAATTAGAAGGCAGGCCCCACCTCCTCCTGCCTTGCCTGAGGCTGTTTGCTACATAGTCCATTTGATGCATTTGAGAAGCCCTCTGGCTGTAGGACATGGTCTAGTGAAGCAGGAGTGAGCAACATCTCTGTGAAACAGAGCACACAGAAGCCATCAGTGCACTCAGTGCATTGTTTGTTCAGTGCACCAAGTGTGGAACAATTGCAATTTAATTCAATGTGATGCGATACGTCTGGTGGGGATTTTGTTGGTTTCCCGTGCCACTACTTTTGGCCGTGCTGTTGCTGCTGAGTTCTGTGATTGTGATGGGGGGGTGCCAGGTTTAGGTCATGGAGGCCTGGCATTTAGGTATCTGTACTCTGAGATTCCTCCAGCCCCATAAATTGGCTGAGTGTCAATTCTCCCGCTAGTGGCAGAGAATTCCAGACAGAATTCTTTTGGTAAGATCACCCTAAGTGTCATTTCAACCTGGGGAAGGTTTTCTCTGGTGAGGATCACGTATGGTCCCCTATTAATGGGAGCCTGATGTGATGGCCTCACTGGTGGAACCAGAGGCCATTGAAGACCACCCCAGGTGTTTGGGAGAAGGGGGAATGCTCCTTGGGAAATGACAGTGTGACACACTGGTACTGCCAGCCTGGCACACTGGAAGTGCCCACTGCAGTGGGATCTGATGGCTGGGCCTAATGGAGGGAAAGGGACAGGACCAAACTGGTGCAAATCTTTCACTGGGGGATTGGTACTGCATACTCTGCACAGCGATTGGTGGGAGGAGGATATGGGGACCGTGTGAGGGCGATCTGGCTGCGACATCTGCCACCCCATTGATCGCTAGGGTTGATTCGGCTGATCTGGCTGGCTAGGCGGGTGTCCCCCTTCCCTCACAGCTCCAGTGCATCCCTCCCGAAGCTCAGTGCTCGGTCGCAGAGAATGACCCCCTAGAAGAGGACCGCTCCGCCGGTCTAGGGTACATGACATTGCTACACTCCCCTGCTAGGCTAAACCTCCAAGACCATTTGTGGGGTTGGGGAGGAGGGGTCGCAATTGTTCCGGGCAGGGGTTTCGTGAACAGCTGCTGAGTTCTGTGACAGTGAAGGAGGGGTGCCAGGTTTAGGTCACGGAGCCTGCCAGCTATAGCAGCAGCTGCAATGCCAGGTTTCTGCTGCTCTCAGCACAGAGGCCTGCATATGTGCAATGGATGCCCCTGCTGTTATCAGTTGGCTTTTGGGTGATTTAGACCCCGCCCCTCACCCTACAGGCAGAAATAAACAAAACAATTTTTTTAATTGCTCAGAGTGCATAAGATTCAATTGATGGTCTTGCTGAAAAACAAATCTGAAAATCTCCCCTTTTCCCACCTGTTCTGGATTTGGAATCTATTTGGTAAGACTGCCCCCAAAGTGTTTTCTTGCGCTTGATGGGGAATTCAGGAAATTTGTTAATCAATAAAGTGGGTAAAATGTGGAACTTGCTACCACAAGGAGTAATTGAGGAGATTACATTTGAAAAGAAGCTAGATAAATACACGATGGAAGAAGGAATAGATATTTATACTGATGGAGTTAGTTTGAAGAGAAGTTGGAGGAGGTTGTGTCAAACATAAGGATGAGCAGAAATTTGGCTCAATAGTTTGGCTATGTGCCATACTTCGTGTATTTCAATGTCAGTAGCAAAAATGGACATTCCTGGCATTTTAACATTATTATATGCATTTTCTTCCAGGGAAACCTCCTATTATATCTCTTATTTAGCAATTATTCTTTGCTACTGTCTTCGTTCAGTACGAGTGATATTACACGTAATATCTTGTTCTCTGTATTACACAGGGAACAAGAGGCCATTGAAGTCCCCCCGGGGAGGTGGGGGTTAGGGGGGTGCCTCAATGGCCTCTGTTCACTGGCACTGCCCACAGAGCAAACTGGCACTATCCACCAGGCACTTTGGCACTGTCCACTGGGCATAGGGTAGTGCTAAGGGTAGGTACAGATAGGGATGGGGCTTACTCAGACAAGCCTATTGGGGGTGCGATTGGTTGGGGGGGGGAACCTGCTGCCACTCTACAAGAAGATTGGTGGGGGAGGGAGGGAGTAAGGACTATTTGTGACTGGCCATCAGATTGGAGCGGGAGTCGGGGCAGGCTGTTGGGTGGGCGCGGGATGATCGGGGCTGGCTGGAGGAGTGGAGGCCAGTGATCAGGGGGTTGCAGGGTTGGCCAGCGATCAGGAGGCCAGCAATGGTTGGGCGGGAGTGTACTACACTGATCTCTGGTCTGACAGATTGGCGCATGTGCAGTGGTCCACTCAACACTATGCTGCCGACCTTCAGGCGAAAATAGGCTCCACTCCCTGCTTTCCAGTGTGAATCCCACTGAGGCACTCTGCAGTGCTCAAGAGTGTCAGATTTGCTCTGGTAATTATGCTAAAACAACCAGCAGGAAATACTCCCATTTTCCTGCATGTTGGGAACTTTGATTTTTTTGGGAGAATCACTGCTGAAAACTGTGCAGTGCAGGTTTTCCAGATTGCCTAAGAGTAAACACAGCATGGATATTCTACAGATAAACACAAAATACTGTGGATGCTGGAATCTGAAACAAAAACAAAAAAATGCTGGATAATCTCAGCAGGTCTGACAGCATCTGTGGCAAGAGAATAGAGCCAATGTTTTGAATCTGGATGGTCCTTCATAAGAGGAAGCACACACGTTATTTGACATCACTCATTTTTCTGTAGTCTTAGAAAATACATTCTCTTTCTGTTCATGAAACTGACCAGATCCTTGGAGCACATGATATATGCCACCAAGGGCTCGTGAGAATCCAAGCCCTCAGCAGTTCAAAAGTAAAACATTGCAGATGATCTGAAATAAAAACAGAAAATGCTGGAAAAATCAGCAGGCCTGTTTAAGTTTTAAGGTTTAAAGTTTTAAAGTGCCTCAGCAGAAAAAAACAAAGTTTCAGCTCTTTGACCTTTCATCAAAAGAATTCTGTTGAAAGGTTGCCGACCTGTTCATTAACTCTCATTGTTTTCTTTCAACAGATGTTGCCAGGCCTGCTGAGTATTTCCATCACTTTCTGTATTTAACTCAGAAGGAGTTGATGGTTTTCTTTCTCTGCTTGGTCCATTTGGAACTGAATGAACTCAGACTCCTGCTGATTGGGAATATATTAACTGCAGTAATAAAGTTCTGATAACCAACACAGCTAATGTCACCTGAAGTTGTTTGGAAACATTTGGATACACAGAGGTTAAATATTTTTTAGCAATTTCACAGCCAATAACAAGGCAGATCTTCCAAAGGAACGAGGTTAAATCAATATCTGACAGGTTGCATGTATCCATCACAGTGTCGAGGCAAAGTGCCTCAGTCTATTGAAAAAAATAGGTATTTGATTTCTGTACAACTCATGGCTTGGATGCAAAGGGAGAATTGTTGCCTGTGTATGTGGTGTTGCACTTTCCTGGCTCACATTATTTCTTGCTTCCTGTCCTCTTCGTCCTCTTGCCTAAAGCACAAGAACAATGGGACCACTTGCCACATCCTGCCCTATGAAAAGCATTCTTTCTTCATGCAATTTTCCAAAGCTTTTGAATTTCTATCTGGTTTCACAAAGTACCTTTAAGTGTTCAGATACTGCAACTTCAAAATAATGGACTTCCAGCTAAAACGTTACTATAGGATAGCACTCCTGCTTGACCTTTCGGCTCCCGTAGCTCTTCCTGTCTATGAGACATGATGCAAGTTCTGCACCCTCAGCCTCAAAGAGGCAGTAATATTCAGGGCCATTAAATTAGCTGAGTGACAAGGGAATGTTGGAGACAATGTCGCGGGGGGGAGGGGGATGGATGGAAATGTTTCCCAACCTGCCAACCACGGGAATCGTAGTCGGAGGGTCGGTGGGGGCAGACCATGCAAAGGTCCGTTGACCTCTGGTGAGATTTACCAGTTTTGGGGCGAGTCTGGCTGAAAAATCCCACCCCATGTGGCCACTCTAATTCATTTGAAAGTATGGGGTGTTCTTCTAATGGACAGACCAGATGACAGTGGAATCGTAGGAGGGGCTTGGCATTTTAGGAGATGAGTTTTGGTTGATGATTCCTCTGCCCCTTTGAAAGTTGGCAGTCGTCCTCTCTAACTCAAAAAAAACTGATATTTTTCTTACAGGAGATGCAGAGCACGGTTCCAACATAATTGATGATATTTCAATGGCTTGCTTAGTAAGAATTGTTCTTTGCTCAGTAGGTATTCTAATTCATTTCTCCCCATGGAGTGCTCGATGATGAATCCTACAGTCATTTCACCGCAAGCCTCCTTTTCCATCTCAATCTGTAAATTAGTCATGTCTGTCTTCAATTTAGTTATGGCATGATTAACCTCCGCTCTGGAAGAGAAGATTTTTGGTTAAAAAGACAGAAAAGCCACCAAGGATTTCATTATATTTATTGGAGACATTTCAAAGGCCAGGAGGATGACAGACGGCAGATTCCAGTGGACTGCATGATTCTGTGTCAGCATTTGATGAGAATTTTTCCTGGGATTGTTTGTGCAGTCACTGACTTTTAACAGTTGGTATTTTTCATCTATATAATGTTATATTTCAGAGAAATAATGGATGGAATAAGATTCAGCCTCAAACCTGTGAACTTCAGGTAAATGCCTATACTGTTTGGCATGATTTCACTAGCCCACCATGTTAAATTTTATCGATCGTTTTAATATTAATCTCTATTTTCTCAGATGAATCTTCCTACATCTCTATATAGCTGGCAGTATGTATCACAATTTCTACTGTTAAAGACAGGTGTGCAAAAATATAATTACATCCTATTATTTTCTTAGAGTACAATCTCAGTCTTCATACCTTCAACAGGTTTTTTTTCTACTTCAGTTCTTTGCCTGTTATGAAATTACACCCAGAAATCTCAAATGCCCTTAACAACCTCCTTTTCCTATTTTTCCTCCTCATCCAAGAGTACTTGCTCTGAGTAATTTAGGCTTGAAACACATTGAAATATGAAATAGAAAGAAAAGGTTTAGGGCCAGGATTTTCTCCTATATCACCAAAGGATGACGTTGGGCAGGAAAAGTGTGCTGAAGTCACCAACGACAATGATCGCTTTTGCCATTATTTGATGCAGCACATTGAAAACAAAAGTTAAATTCACGGGTAACCTGACGCACAGCTGGCAATGCAGCCTCTGATTTATCCATCCCACCATCATCTAGAATGTGAACACTAACCCATTAATCAATGCTGATAGTATCATCATTGTAATAATGATAGTAATCCCGAGACCCAGGGTAACGCTCTGGGGAGCCTTTCCGGTGATCTGGAGTGTCAGTTTTAAAGGCAGCCCCAGTGCAGCAAACCAGTTCATTCTGGAACCAATGGCAACGACTTGGCATCCCAGCACCCCTTAGTACGACCCTGACTTCCAACTGTCACTACATGAACACTACATAGCACTACATGGGCATTACCCTAACGTTACCCTGGTACCAAGCTCACATTATGTGGGCACTACCCTTGCATCCAGCTGGCAATACATGGACACTGTATGGGCACTATCCTGGCACTACCCAGGCATCAGACTGGCTCCATTCCAGCATGGCCTCTGCCCTGAATGCTGCCCTCATCTGAGCACCCCAGGGGGTCTGCTCACCAGACACACACCTTCAAAGACCAATTGTCTTCACACCGTTCTGCCATCACACCACAATAGATGGATTTTTGATGTGGAGTGTTGATTCTGGTATACAGGCTGATAATGATACATAAATTTATGATAATAATGATTCTGATGGAAATGTGGCCAGTTCAGGATGGGGGAAGGGATAATTATGACATGTTTTCACGCTGATGTAAAACACGACTTTGCACTTCTTGCGATATTTTCTATTCCCATCGCCAAACCTTTCTGATGGGAACAGGAGCAGGAAATTCCAGCCTCAGTCTATTCCCCCTACAGATCACACTAGATGAACTGAAACGTGGACACTAACCCATTAATCTATGCTGGTAGTATCGTCATTGTAATAATGATAGAGACCCAGGGTGATGCTCTGGGGAATTTGAATATCTATAATTAAAAGTCTAAAGATAACCATTAAGCCATTGTCAATTGTTGTAAAAGCCCATCTGGTTCATTAATGTCCTTTAGAGAAGGAAATCTGCCCTTGTTACCTGATCTGGCCTGCGTGTGATTCCAGGCACACAGCAATGTGATTGGCTCTTAAATGCCCTCTGAAATGGCCTAGCAAGCCACTCAATCATATCAAACCTCTGGAAAGTCAATAAGTAATGAAACCAGACAGACAACCCAACATTAACCTAGGCACCGGAAATGACAATGGCAAACCCAGCCTTGTTGACCCCACAAAAACCTCCTTATTAACATATGGGGCTTTTCCAAAATTGGGAGATCTGTCTCATAAACTAGTCAAGCAGACAGACTCAGCAGAAGTGGTGGCACAGTGGTATACAGCTTGGAGGGAGTTGCCCTGGGAGTCATTAACATTGACTCTAAGCCCTGTGAAGTCTTATAGCACCTGGTCTAACATGGGCAAGGAAGCCTCCTGCTGATTGCAATAAACCCTCAGATGATAAATCAGTACTCCACTGTGTTGATAAGAACTTGAATGAAGAACTGATGGTGGCAAAGGTGGGGTACTTCAATATCCACCACCAAGAGTGGTTCAAATGTACCACCACAGATTGAGTTGGCTGAGTACTAAAGGCTGCTAGACTGTGGCTGTGAAAGGTGATGAGAGAACCAACAAGAGGAAAAACTTACTGCATAAAATCATAGAATCCTGACAGTGCAAAAGTAGCCATTTGGCCCATCAAGCCTGGACTGACAGCAATACTATCCATGCTCTACCCTTATAACTGCACATATTCCCCCTGCTAATCCTCCTGCAACTAAAGAGCAATTTATCATGGTCAATTAACCTAACTTGCACATCTTTGGACTGTGGGAGTAAACCAGAGCACCCAGAGGAAACCCACTCAGATATGGGGAGAATGTATAAACTCCACACAGTCAGCCAAGGCCAGAATTGAACCCGGTTCCCTGGCACTGTGCCACCACTTGACTTCACACTCACCAACTGCTTGCCACAGATGCATCTGTTCATGACAGCATTAATAGGAGTGACCCCCACACAGTCCTTGCGTAGATGAAGTCCCACCTTCACACTGAGGATACCGTTCACCATGGTGTGTGGCACTACCACTCCATAATTAGGATACATTTTAAACAGATTTAACAATGCAAGGTTTGGCAACTATGAGGTGCGGTGGGCCATCATCTGCAGCAGAATATTTCTCAACCACAATCTGTAACCTCGTGACCCGCCATATGCCCCACTCTACCATTCCCATTAAGTCAAGGATTAGCCCTGGTTTAGCAAAAATTGCAGAAGGGCATGATAGGAGTAGCAGCAGGCATACCTAAAAATGAGGCTGAAGCTACAATACAGGATTACTTGTGTGCCAAACAATATAAACAGCAAGTGATAGACAGAGCTAAATGATTCCACAACCAACCTCGGATCTAGGCTCTGCAGTCTTACCACATCGGCACGGTAGCACAGTGGTTAGCACTGCTGCTTCACAGCTCCGGGGTCATGGGTCCGATTCCCGGCTCGGGTCACTGTCTGTGTGGAGTTTGCACATTCTCCTCGTGTCTGTGTGGGTTTCCTCCGGGTACTCTGGTTTCCTCCCACAGTCCAAAGGTGTGTGGGTTAGGTTGATTGGCCACACTAAGAAATTGCCCCTTAGTGTCCAGGGATGTGTAGGTTAGAGGGACTAGTGGTATAATATGTAAGGATATGGGTGTAGGGCCTGGGTGGAATTGTGTTCGGTGCAGACTCGATGGGCCAAAGGGCCTCTTTCTGCACTGTATGGTCTTATGATTCTATGATCTAGCCTTGAATGGTGGTGTGCAATTAAAAACTCATCATAAGGTCAGAAATGGTGATGTTCACTGATGACTACACAATGTTCAGCACCATTTGTAGCTCCTAAGGCGCTGAAGCCATCCATGTCTATATGCAGCAAGGCCTAATCAATATTCAGGCTTGGGCTGACAAGTGGCAACTAAAATTCATGCCACACAAGTGTCAGGCAATGACCATCTTCAACAAGAGAGAATTAAGACTGACACCATCCAAGACAAAGCTGCCTGCTTGATTCCATAAACAGTTACTCCCTCCACCACTAATGCAAAGTGGCAGCAGTGTATGCTATCTACAAGATACACTGCTGGAACTCAACAATGTTCCTTCGACAGCAACTTCCAAACCCACAACCAGTTGGATCTAAAAGGCCAAGGCTATACATGGGGATGCCTCTATCCTGAAATTTTCCTTCAAGAGACTCACCATCCTGACTTGCCAATATATTAGCATTCCTTCACTGTTGCTATGTCAGAAGCCTGGAACTGCCCCTGCCACCTACCACCCCCCACCCCTCCCCAACCCTCCACCCCATCCCCCCAACCCCAACAGCTCTCTGTTTGCACCTTTAGCACCTGGACAGCTGCAGTTTATGTATTTCACAACCACCTTCTCAAGAGCAATAAGGGATGGGCAATAAATGCTGCCCTAGAAAATCTCCTAGCCAGTGACGTTCACATCCTATGGAAAAGTAAATAAAAAAAATGAATGAAAAGTTTTGAAAAACTTTACACTAAATCTAGAAGTTAAATTCAAGAAAATCTCCAGAACATCTTGTCTATTTAAGTAGAATTTTGCTTGTCCAGGACATCTGTTTGTCCTGCCATAACTGAAGTTGCTCTGCAATTCCATCAGAATTGTAAGGGGGTTCCTGTTTCTCACATGCAATAGGAGAGTGTTACTCTCACTTTTGGGCATGTAATGTAAGGCAAGTGAATGTCACAGAATCAGGATGGGACATGCTAGAGTGCAATCCTCCAAGCCTGTTCATTAACATTTTCTATAACTAACATACTTCAAAGCTTTTTAAAGCCAATGAAGCCTTTTTGAAGTGTAGTCACTATTGTAATGTCGAATATGTATGCATCAAACTGCCACAAACAGCAATGTGATAATGACAGGTGATCTGTTCCTCGTAACATTGATGAGGAATAAATACTGTCAGGATGCCAGGGATAACTTCCCTGCACTCCTTTGCAATTTTACCAAGGGATTTTTTTGCACCAGCCAGGCAAGCAGATGTGGCCTCAATGCCTTATCCAAAGAGGGCATATCTTGACAATGCAGCACTCCTGCACAATAGCATTGGAGATTTTGTACTGAAGTTCTGATGTGGGATTTGAACCTGGAATCTTACAACTGAGATTTGAGAATGTTACCGACAAAGCCAAGACTGACAGCGTAACAAGGTGCCGTAACCGTGACACCGTAAAAACTGATGCGTTCAGAGCGGCTAAAAATAGCGGGCAATTAGAAGATTGGGAAAGATTTAAAAAACAACAAAGAATGACTAAAAAAGTGATAAAGAAAGGAAAGATAGAGTATGAAGCTAAACTAGCTCTAAATATAAAAAATGATAGTAAAAGTTTTCACAAATATGTAAAGAAGAAGAGACTGGCTAGAGTGAATATTGGACCCTTGGAGGACAAGAGGGGGGATTTAGCGGTGGGTAACAAGGAAATGGCTGAGGCTTTAAATAAGTTTTTTGTGTCGGTCTTCACAGAGGAGAACACAAATAGCTTGCCGAATATTAAAGATAGAAGGATGGTAGGAGATGAGGTCCTTAATGCAATTACTGTCACTAGAGAGGTAGTGCTTGTTAGACTAACGGGACTGAAGGTGGACAAGTCCCTGGGACTGGATGGAATGCATCCCAGGGTTCTGAAAGAAATGGCAGAGGTAATAGTGGATGCTTTAGTAATTATCTATCAAAATTCGCTGGACTCTGGGGAAGTGCCGGAAGATTGGAAAATGGCTAATGTTACGCCACTGTTTAAAAAAGGTAGCAGACAAAAGGCAGGGAATTGTAGGCCGGTTAGTTTAACGTCCATAGTTGGAAAAATGCTAGAATCCGTCATCAAAGAAGAAATAGCGAGGCACCTAGAAAAGAATGATTTGATCAAGCAGACGCAGCACGGATTCGTGAAGGGGAAGTCGTGTTAAGTGAATTTATTGGATTTCTATGAGGATGTGACTAGTGCGGTAAACAGAGGGGGACTGGTGGATATGGTGTCTTTAGATTTCCAAAAGGCATTCGATAAGGTGCCTCACAAAAGGTTGCTGCAAAAGGTTAGGGTGCACAGAGTTGGGGGTAAGGTGTTAGCGTGGATAGAGGATTGGTTATCTAACAGGAAGCAGAGAGTTGGAATCAATCAGTGCTAATCTGGTTGGCAGTTGGTGATTAGTAGAGTGTCGCAGGGGCACTCAACTGTTTACCATTTACATAGACGATCTGGAGGAGGGGGCTGAATGTAGGGTAACAAAATTTGCTAATGACGCGAAGATGAGTGGAAAAGCAAATTGCGTGGAAGGCGTGGAAAGTCTGCAGAGAGATCTGGATAGGCTGAGTGAGTGGGCGAGGACCTGGCAGATGGAGTATAATGTTAGCAAATGTGAGGTTATCCACTTTGGTAGAAATAATAGTAGGAGGGATTATTATTTAAAGGACGAAAAGCTGCAGCATGCTACGCTGCAGAGAGACCTGGGGGTCCTTGTGCATGAATCGCAAAAACCCAGTCTGCAGGTGCAGCAGGTGATCAAGAAGGCGAATGGAATGGTGGCCTTCATAGCGAGGGGGATAGAATATAAAAGCAAGGAGGTCTTGCTGCAACTGTACAGGTACTGGTGAGGCCGCAACTGGAGTACTGTGTGCAGTTTTGGTCGCCGCATTTGCAAAAGGATATATTGGCCTTGGAGGGAGTGCAGAGAAGGTTCACTAGGCTGATATCGGAGATGAGGGGGTTAGCTTATGAGGAGAGATTGAATAGACTGGGTCTGTACTCGGAGTGTAGGAGGCTGAGGGGGGATCTTATAGAGACATATAAGGATAATGAAGGGGCTAGATAGGGTAGAGGTAGAGAGATTCTTCCCGCTTAGAAAGGGAACCAGAACTAGTGGGCACAGCCTCAAAATAAGGGGGGGGGGGGCAGTTTGGATCGGAGTTGAGGAGGGACTTCTTCACTCAAAGGGTGGTAAGTCTCTGGAATTCTCTGCCCATTGAAGTGGTGGAGGCTACCTCACTGAATATATTTAAGTCACGGGTAGATAGGTTTCTGATAGACAAGGGAATTAAGGGTTATGGGGAGAAGGCAGGAAAGTGGAACTGACCCACTTCAGATACGCAGATATGCTGTGTTGTGTTGTTGTTGTTGTTAGATCAGCCATGATCTTACAAAGAACAAAGAACAACCCAGCACGGGAAACAGGCCCTTCGGCCCAACAAGCCCGCGCCGCCGCATCACCCTACACCTATTCTACCCTGCGTATCTACAAATAGAACCCCTGACTTAGCCAGATTCAGGGGAGAATAGTGTCAATCTGGTAAAACCAATCAGCCTAAGAGCACATCTTTGGGGTGTGGGAGGAAACCGAAGCGCCCGGAGGAAACCCACGCAACCACAGGGAGAATGCACAAACTCCCACAGACACAGGCCCAAATCCATGTATCTTCACAGCTAGCAGTGCTAGTCACCGAGCTGTTGCGGCGCCCGTCTACCGGTCCAGGATCAAGCACACACACCGACACGAAGTACTAGGCCACTCCCGGAACCTCCAGGAGCAGCCCGCGCACGACCTATCGTGTGCATGCCCCTCGTTTAACAACGAGGTGGACCTCCACCTGCGGAGTGAAAAGACAAAAACGTTAATCACAAGCCTGCCTTTCTGGTGTCTCCCGAGGTTCTAAACCTTATTCAATAACCCCTACCATAACCCTCCATCCTCGTTTCACTCATGTGTCTGTCTAACTGAACCTTAAACGAGTCCAACGTTCCTGCCTCCACCACCCCACTCGGTAGCGCGTTCCATACCCCCACAACTCTCTGCGTAAAGAACCTTCCTCTCATATCCAAATTATACCTCTCCCCCCTCACCCTTAAATCATGTCCTCTTGTATTCGTAACCAATCTAGGGAGCAGTCTCTCACTATTGACCCTGTCTATTCCCTTCAGTATCTTATATACCTCTATCATGTCCCCCCTCAATCCCCGTCTTTCCAAGGAGAACAGTCCCAATTTCTCCAACCTTTCCTTGTAACCCAACCCCTCCATGCCAGGCAACATCCTGGTAAACCTCCTCTGCACCCTTTCCAGAGCCTCCACGTCCTTCCGGTAGTAAGGTGACCAGAACTGGACGCAGTACTCCAAATGCGGTCTAACCAACGTTCTATACAACTGAAGCATTAGACGGCAGCTTTTAAACTCTATACCTCTTCCTATAAAGGCTAGCATTCCATAAGCCTTCCTGACAACATTCTCCACTTGTGTCACAACCTTCATGGATTTGTGAACCTGCACTCCCAGGTCCCTCTGTGTTTCTATACTCCTAATTTGTCTACCTTTAATCACATAGCTCCTCTCTACATTATTCCTTCCAAAATGCATCACCTCGCATTTGTCAGGATTAAATTCCATCTGCCACCTATCTGCCCAATGCACCAACCTATCTACATCCTGTTGTATCACCTGACAATCCACTTCAGTACCCGCCAACCCTGCCATCTTGGTGTCATCAGCAAACTTGCTGATCACACCACCTACGCTCTCTTCCAAGTCATTTATGTAGACTACAAAGAGGAGAGGTCCCAGTACCGAGCCCTGCGGCACACCACTGGTCACTGGCCTCCAGCTGGACAAAGTCCCCTCCACAACTACCCTCTGTCTCCTATTGCCCAGCCAGTTCTCAATCCACCTAGCTACCTGACCCCGTATCCCATGCGCCTTAACCTTTTCTACCAGCCTACCATGAGGGACTTTGTCAAGCGCCTTACTGAAATCCATATAGATGACATCAACGGCTTGCCCATCGTCAACCGTTTTTGTCACCTCCTTAAAGAATTCCACCAGATTCGTAAGGCAAGACCTCCCTCTAACAAAGCCATGTTGCGTATCCCCAATCAGACCGCAACGCTCCAAATGCTTATACATCCTACCCCTAAGTACTTTTTCCATTAATTTCCCTACCACCGATGTCAAACTCACCGGCCTATAATTCCCAGGGTTATCCCTACTACCTTTTTTGAACAGTGGTACCACATTTGCCACCCTCCAGTCTTCTGGGACCTCACCTGTGTCCAAAGAAGAGACAAAGATTTGTGCCAGAGGCCCAGCAATTTCATCTTTCACCTCCCTAAGCAGCCTGGGATAAATACCATCAGGCCCCGGAGCTTTATCCATCCTTACGCTACCTAAAAGCCCTAGCACTTCCTCCCTCGTAATAGATATTTCCTGCAGCTGATCCTCAGCTCCCTCTAACAGACCGCACGATTCCGAACCCCTCTCCTTCGTGAATACCGACGCAAAGTATTCATTCTTGTTGAATGGCAGGGCAGGCTCAAAGGGCTAGATGGCCTACTCCTGCTCCTACTTCTCATGTTCTTATGTGTTCAAATGTCTCGGCTTGGGGACCCATAATTTCTTCCCTAGCCTCCCACAGTCAAGGGACTGTTTCCATTGCAAAATGAAAATTGAGCAGAATGAAACAAATAACCACAATCTGCAGGCAGCCCTTAGCGCTCACTTGGCAACATAAACATTGTAATCCAATAATGTGCTTGATTGTGGCTCTGATATACAATTGCTTTTTCATTGAGGTGTGTCACAAGGCTATACCCCTTTATTTTTGAAAATATGGTTTTTCAACTTTAAGCTGAAGGGAACTTCTGCAATTTGAACTGAGACAGAAGCAATTGCTTAAAAATGTAATACCACATTCTAAGGTGAAGGTACGTAACTAACAAATCAATCTCATATACTGCTGACCATCAATCAATTGTGCCACAGTTGTGCAATACATCACCTGCTCTGTAATTCTTATTATGTTTTCTTGAAGTTTCATTTTGAGAGTTATCACTCAACTATTATCTACTATAACTACTATTAGCTATGTTAAATAGTTTAACCAGATAAACTATAAGTATAATGTTATAATTATTTCTACCCAGTATCGGAAGAGAGATTGCAGTTGACACAGGCAGTGTCAAGCAAATTTTCAGCCGAGAGGACAGGTTAAAGGCTGCTCTCTCCCCTCTCTGGTTTTTCGGATAAGAATATTGACCAGTTTGAGAAGCCAACTTTCCCATAAACCTAATTGCAACATCTTCTACATCTGGTCACATCTAAGAAATATATTTTCTCTTTAATTGATTCAAGAAAATGTTTCATTGGTTTCTTATTGATCATGGCTTAAATAGTTAACTATGTTCTGATTTGAAAAAGGCATATTCCTTGTGATAAAGAAACTTAAAACCTTTGCTGTGATCAACTGAGGGATTGAATCAAGGGATTCACCCCTTCTCACCTGGTCATGAGTAGATGTAAAGAGGAAAACTGTATGCTCAAGTAGCCAATCTTTTAGTTGCTGAGCTGAATCAATAGTGGGTGAAGCTGTGGACCAGCACAGTTTATAGCTTCATGGCAGTTGCCAATGAACAGCCCAATCCGGTATGATTTGCTTGTGGTACTGGATTCAATGTCTGAACATGAAGCCTGTCAGCTCACTGTGCCCAGATAGATGAAGCCAATCACAGCCTGAACTTGGGGAAGTAAGGAAGAACGAAAGAAGGAAGAAAGGGGAACGGAGGAAGGATTTAACTTGAATTTATATAATGGGTGGAATTTTACGAGAATTTGGCACAGTTTCATTTCTGGCACGAAAAGCAGAGTGATTCACGTCATGCCACCAGCTTGATTTCTGACTAAAACTTATGCCTCCTTAATAAAATTTTTATGCTCCCTCTGAATCCATCTACCCCACCACAAATTAATCATTGCAGAGATCCATATAACAACTTCCCAACTTGTTCCTCACGTCCACACCTCGCTTTCCGGAGGGAGCCCTGACCAGACTGCTGGATAGTGGGCAGCAGAAGTGCAATTCACTCTACTCCCACTCCAGAAGAAGGCCTTCCATCAAGGTTACGTAAGATGCCCTTGTGAATGCCAGCTCGCTGGAAAAGAGGACAGGATAACAGTATTGGAAGAAAATGAACAATCTTCATTTAGCCAGGGTAGTGAACCACTTCCAGTCTCTCTCTAGACCCCTCACACACTCTATCTCCAACTCCAACTCCATCTCTCAGCCAACTACCTTGGGGGTTCCACCACCAGAAATGAGGTCACCCTCCCATCTCCCACAAACACCATGTTCCCAATAGTAGCTCTTATGCTCCTCAAGTTGCAGCTCCCACTCAAGCCCCATGCCCGCCACACCTCATCATCACCTTCAGTCTCACAACTTCCACCTCCATTTCCCTATCTGTGTCACTGCAGGGCAAACGCAACCATAACAAGCATGTGTAAGCATGCCCAGCAAGAATAGTGCCAGACCTCAGAACACTCATACCTTTTGAAGAGGGAGTATTCAAGCTGGCAGGGAGGAAGCAAAGTGTGCCTTGGCTGATAGTGAATTGGGAAGCAGCAGACAAACATGAGAGCCCTCATGACTCTGGCATAACTATAAGATTCATGGTGTGAGATATAGGAGGAATGTCTGAGGTAGATTCTTCACTCAGAGAGTGGTTGGGGCATGGAAGACTGCCTGTTGTGATAGTAGAGCCGAACACTTTAGGAACTTTCAAGCGGTTATTGGATAGGCAAATTATAGGGAGTGGGATAGCTTGATCTTAGGATTAGACGTAGCTCAGCACAACATTGAGGGCCGAAGGGCCTGTACTGTGCTGTAATGTTCTATGTTCTGTGTTTTAAGACACACTGCAAGTCTCAAGTAATCAATATTCCCTCCTTTATTTCCTATGATGTACTAATGACATCTCTCTTCCTTTGCAGGGGAAATAGTCGAGCAGCTTGGGCCATCTTCATAGGTTGCCAAGGCTAGGATTCTGCTGAGCCCCTGGCTGATGATGTGACCCTGAGTCCAGTCATTCCAAAGCTGACAGAACTGCAAAGGCAGAGTTGCGAGCATCAGGAAGGGATGACCCCATCCCTCCTCAGACTTCAAGGCTGACTGGAGGAGTCCCATCGCCTTCTATCCAAAGACGTGCAGTGGAGACCTTGGTACTGGACATGCACTCCATGACAGGAAATGCCCACACCATGGTTCAGCTGAACAGCTCCATGGTGCAGGGTTTCAAATGCAAGGCGCAGGCACAACTGGGAAGTCACGAATGCCAGTGTTAGGGGACAGCAGGCCTTCTGCACCTCACTCCAGCTGTCCCTCCATCCCACGGAGGCCATCAGGCACCCGAGGGAAGATGATCAAATGGGGCACAGCCCGGTGCCTTCCTCCCAGGAGAACACGAGGGTATCCAGCCCACCTGACTCCCCCTCCCCACCCCCCCCCCCCCACCCCAGCCTTGGGAGTGACATACCTCCAGCCCCATACAATGATGAGGGCAGCACTGCAACACCTGTGCTCCCTGAAAACAAGCCCCATAAGGGCCAGGCCCACCATGGGACACCCGCCTAAATCATCTCAGGTAGCAGGGTGTGGAAGTTGGCAGGTCTCCTCAACCTCAGCTGCAGTCCTGGGGAAGCACTTAGAAAGAGTGCAAGGTAAGGAAGGATTGGAAGTTAGCAGCACCCAGTTGGCACAGGTGAAAGTAGGCACAGGGTAGAAAGATCGCCACTGTACATAGTATTAGTATACCAGTAGTAGCTTTGTTCACCCACAGAGCTTCCATCGTGTCAATTGTTGCCGAAAGCTATGCATATACCTGAGAACAGCCCAGTGCTCCATCCCTGACAGGTGCGAGAATGGCTGTGCAATGTCCACCCACACAGGAGAAAAAATAGATGCCCTGTTTCAGTCAGCCCACCCTCCACAAACCCTTGCCACATCACCAGTCATTAAAGGGACATCTCTCCCCATCTTGCCTTCATCAAGATTAGAACATTTCAATACTGCAACTTTGCAGCTACATGCCAGAGCCAAGGGGCTGTCGAAATGCTGAGAGCCTGCCCACGTCAGGTGAAAGCTGAAACTGAAAAGCTGAGCGCTTATCCCAGAGGGGTCTGCAGTACCTGATACTCATTTTAATCCATTTATGAAGCCCACCATGTATCCGTTCGTTCACAGGTACCATTCAGCTCTCTATCAGGCAGGAATCAGGTATATTGCTGAGGCTGAAAGAAGCATCGCCCTGACAGTAAGTCATCATTATTCTCCTGCAGAATCCAGTAAATGGCTTTGACCTCCTGCTCATGAAGCTGTGCAAAGTTGATTAGCTGATGCTGACGCCACTTTCTTTGTTTTACCTGATACCCAAAGGGTGAAGGGTTTAACATGGGCTGCTCCCATTCATCTCCAAAACAAGATCTTATAAGGGCCTCCTTTGCTTAGCAGCCCATTCTAGCCTCATCCATATCCCCAATTCCTCCTCCTCATCTTCATCATGCCCATCTCCCTCTTCAACATCCTCCTCATCCGAGGAGATGTGACATTCACCCATCTCCTTCTGTTCCAAGTGGTCTTCCCTCTGCAGTGCTAGGCTATAGAGCACGGTTTGCACCACAATAATGCAGGAAACCCCCTGGGGGCTACATTGCAGGGCACCCTGCATCTTCACCAGTCCAACGGCCTACTCCACCAACACACAAGGTGCAGCATGAGCCTCACTGTGTCACGTCTCTATTGGTGTTTGTGGCCTCCACACAGGCGTCATCAGCCACCGTCTGAGATGGTATCCCTTATCCCTGAGGAGTTATCCATCCAGCTACTGCCCTCCACCAAAAATGGCTGGTATTTGTGGGTGGCCCAAGATATTATCGTCTTGGGTGCTCCTGGGGAGTGGACACCTACATCATGCACATTACATGGTTGCAAATGAGTTGCACATTAAGTTGGACATCCTGCTCTCTGGGTAGCTTCAGGCCTCTGGTCCTGGACACGTGCGGCAGCACGTCATAGTCTTTGTTTCTTGTCATTCACAATTTGTAGAAAGGCCAACTCTGCAGGCTGTTTGATACCCCTGAATCATGCACTGAAAGGGTGAGAACACCACAGTGAACTATGAGGAGTCCTACCACAGCCCTGATCCTCATCACTCCATGCCTCTGTGGCTTCCATCTAAGTGCTTCCCACTCACAGAGTGATTATCTGACCTCCCTCCCTACATTCCCTCTGACATGACAGCCATATCCCCACATTATTTCCCCTGTAAACTGGCAGAGTGATTAGCATTGATCCTCCATTTTCTCAGCCATCTGACCCACAACTTCCCCCCCCCCCCAATATGCGGAGAATGAGTGACCCCCCCCACCCCCACCTGAACTTGCCTGTGTCCCCATGGTTCTCCCTGGTGCCTCTTGAGTATTGTACAGTCTGAGGAGCAATAACTGCCTGAGCCCTCACCTCCAAAATCCTTCTCAGAGGTGAAGGCACTAGGTTCACAGTTATATCTAGCTGCTGTAAATGGCACTGATGCTGGTACCTGCTGAATGTTTGGCGTGGGCTCAATATCAGGAGTGAGTACTTGATAATGAGATGCTAATGTATTAAAATGATGTTCCTAACATTCTGTGACACGTTCCGCATCATCAGGTGACCCTGGTCCAAAATTGCAAAATGATATCTCACTGACAAGAATCACAGTTTTTAGAACTCTCCAATTTTGCCACCTTTCTCACGGGCAGAGTCTAGGATCAACATTCCGTCCTATGCCTTTCACAGCTTCACACTAATTCAAGATGTTTAACAGGTAACGACCTTTCAAGTGAGATCATTTCTACACAATTGGAAAATAAAGCATGCAATCCTTTTCTGCTGTTTGCTACCATCCAATGGTGAATGTTCTACAATCATCGGCCTTGATAAAGGGGATATCAGAGACCTGCTTTTGATGCAGGTACAGACCATTGACTGATATTGTGAGGGTAGCTAATGTAACCTCACTATTTAAAAAGGGAGGTAAAGAGAAAAGAGGGAATTATAGACAGTAAACCTGACATCAATAGTGGAGAAAATTCTAGAATCCATTATCAAATATTTTATAGCAAACACTTGGCAAACAGGATTGGACAGAGTGAGTATGGTTTTATGAAAGGGAAATAATGTTTGTCAAATCTACTGGAATTCTTTGAGGATGTAACTAGTAAAGTTGATGAGGGTGAGCCAGTGGATATGGTTGTTTAGATTTTCAGAAGGCTTTGGACAAAGTCCCACATAAGAGATTAGTGTGTAAAATTAAAGCACGTGGGATTGCAGGTAGTGTATTGAGATGGACAGAAAATTGGTTGGCAAGAGCAAACAAAGTGTAGAAATAAACAGGCCTCTTTCAAATGGTAGGCAGTGATTACTGGGGTACCACAGGGATCAGTACTGTTTAATATATATATATTAGTGATTTAGATGCAGGATCAAAATGTAATACCTCCAAACTTGTAAAGCTGGGTGGGAGGGTAAGCTGTGAGGAGGATGCGGAGAACCTTTGGTGTAATTTTGATAAGTGAGTGTGTCAGAAAATGATTGGCAGGTGCAGTATAATGTGGATAAGTGTGAGGTTATCCACTTTGGTAGCAAAAATGGGAAGGCAGATTACTAATTCAATGACCATAAATTAGGAGAGAGGAAAGTGCAACAAGACCTGGGTGTTCTCATACATGAGTCAGTGAAGGTAAGCATGCAGATGCAGCAGGCAAAAAAAAACAAATAGTATGTTGGCCTTCATAGCAAGATGATTTGAGTACAGGAGCTGGGATGTCCGGATGCAATTGTACAAAGCCTTGGTGAGGCCAAGGTTACTGTGCAGTTTTTGTCTCCTTATCTGAGGAAGGGTATTCTTGTTCTAGAGGGAGTGCAGCAAAGGTTTACCAGACTGATTCCTGGGATGGCAGGACTGATGTATGAGGGGAGATTGGGGTGATTAGGATTCTATTTGCTAGAGTTCAGAACATACTAGATGAAAGAATGATTTCCCAGTGATGGGGGAGTCCAGCAGGAGTCACAATCTGACGATGCAAGTTAGGTTATTTAGGGTAGAGATGAGGAGAAATTTCTTCACCCAGAGAGTGGTCAGCCTATGGAATTTGCTACAACAGAAAGTAGTTGAGGCCAAAACATTGTATATTTTTAAGATAGAGTTAGATATAGTGCTTGGGATGAAGGGGATCAAAGGATGTGAGGGGAAAGTTGGATCAGGCTATTATGTTGGATGATCAGCCATGATCATAATGAATGGCAGAGAAGGCTTGAAGTGCTTAAATGGCTCCTCCTGCTCCTATTTTCTATGTTTCAATGTGACTGCTGTCACCTGTTCCAGCCTGGAAAAACTAGAATAAAAATGACTTCAGGGATGTAACTACCTTGACTGCTTCAAGCGAGGTGTGTCCAACTGAGAGAGTGAACGGTACATCTCGCAGACCTGCTACCTATATCCCTGTAGTTTCTTTTTCTCCCCCCTCTGTAACTAGAGTTGTGTGTAGGGTAACTCCTACTTTGAGCACAGGGCCATGGAAAGATTTTGAAGCAAAAGATAAATGAAAAATCAGAAAAATTACAATCACATTTCAATGAGCTGAATACTTAATGGGTATCTGTTAAATAGCACCTACCTCCAACTGATGTTTCATGCCTCTACTGTCCAATCATATTGAGTAAGATAAGTTATATTTCATGCTATAATGAGGCTGTTGCCTGCTTCAGAAAGGCAGCTCATTTACTGTGATATGGCAGTGTGTGGAAATGAGGAGCTGAATACGGTGTTGTGGCTTTGAAGCTACGATTTCTCCATTCCTACCAGGAAGAAAGAATTGAAATGAAACCTTTTGGTGTCAGATTGAGATTATCAAATGCTGCATGTCATTTTGTGATTCATGAGCCACAGGCAACATGGAAATGTTGCCCAATTTGTAATGCTGTGACCAGGAGATCAGGAGATCATTTTCAATCTACACAGTTGGGAGAATATGCTACATCCTTTTCGTATAGGGCTACGAATCCCCTGGGTGCAGCGTATAGTGTGTTGGAGTGCTTGAGCATTTTCATATCCTTTTCCACTCAGTAGCTTGGTGAGGCTTCCTAATATCACTGCACTAATATGTTTCCTAAGAGGATGAGAGATCACAGATGGCATATGTCCAACATAAAACCCAATTTGGATGTTTGTAACTGACCATGTTTTGTTCCAGTGGTTTCAGGCATGAGATCCTTACAAAATTGTTTCATTTTGTCAGGCTTTCAAATGGAAATTTTGAATGTGACTTACCTGAAGTTGCACCAAAGAATGGATATGAATGTAAAATTGGAAATATTGTTGAATATAGTTAGTCAATGGTAGTTTTCATTGCTGAATTTGGCCAAACGAAATGTGTTAAAGAGTTGAAATGGGTGACAATGTTTGGGGTGGCACGGTAGCACAGTGGTTAGCACTGCTGCTTCATAGCTCCAAGGACCTGGGTTTGATTCCCGGCTTGGGTCACTGTCTGTGTGGAGTTTGCACATTCTCCTTTTGTCTGCGTGGGTGTTCTGGTCCAAAGATGTGTGGGTTAGGTTGATTGGCCATGCTAAAAATGCCCCTTAGTGTACTAGGATGTGTAGGTTAGAGGGATTAGTGGTTAAAATATGTAGGGTTGTGGGGGTAGGGCCTGGGAGGGATTGTGGTCGGTGCAGACTCGATGGGTCTAATGGCCTCTTTCTGCGCTGTAGTGTCCAATGATTTTATGATAATGGTTAGATTTACGGGGTCTTGAGGAACAAACTTTGTGTGGGGGGCATAGATGTAGGTAGAAGGAGGGTGGGGAGGTATGCTTGTTGTTGCTGGAATTTTATCAGCAGAGAAGAAGAAGGTGGAGTGCCCGACTGGGTTGACTTCAATTAAGGTACTCAAATGACAAATTCAGAGTCACATATGGATCCTCTTGCCTTCTGATTGGGTACCTTTTGGCCCATTCAGTATCAAAACCACCACCCCTCATATTGGGGGATGCCTGACTGGCCCCAGCGAGCCTGACTCCTCTTCTTTAAGTTCCAGGATCTCCTCCATCTCTACTCCATTACTACAGCTGCAGTCCCAGCAGGGGCCATCACTCCCAGTGGTGCTGCTGTTTGACGTCTGACTGGCCAGCAGATCTTGTGGGTGAGACCTTGGCGGTTAAAGGGCCTGAAGTCCCAATCAGAAGTAGTTAATTGCCTGCTGCATGCCAAATCCTGTTCGGGGCTCACAGAATTGTCTGAGGCAAGGTTGTCCATGTTATTACTGCAGGTTGACAGGACCACCAACACCCCCATAGAATCATGGCAATGATCATGGAACTACCAGATTGTCCTAAAAACCCAAATGGCTCATAAATATACTTGAGGGAAAGAAATATGCCAGACTCCCCACTTCTACCCTACATGTGATTCCAGATCCACAGCAACATGGTTTACTCTGAGCTGCCCTCCGAAATGGCTTAGCAGGCCACTCAGTTGTATCAAACCACTGTAGAAAAACGGAATAAGAATGGAACTAAATGGAGAACCTGAAGCGGACTGAAGCACAAAGGCATACGCTACCCAACTGATCCTGTGCTAATGCTTGATTTGATTTGATTTATTATTATTGCATGTATTCGTATACAGTGAAAAGAATTGTTTCTTGAGCACTTTGCAGACAATACCATTCATAGAGAAGGAAAGGAGAGAGTGCAGAATGTAGTGTTACAGTCATAGCTAAGTTGTAGAGAAAGATCAACTTCGTGCAAGGTAAGTCCATTCAAAAGTCTGATGACAACAGGGAAGAAGCTGTTCTTGAGTCGGTTGTACGTGACCTCAGACTTTTGCACCTTTTACCTGATGGAAGAAGGTGGAAGAGAGAATGTCCCGGTTTCATGGGTCCTTGATCATGTTGGCTGCTTTTCTGAACTAGCGGGAAGTGTAAACACTGTCAATGGATGAGAGGCTGGTTTGCGTGGTGGATTATGCATCATTCACAGCCCTTTATAGTTTCTTGCGGTCTTGGGCAGAGCAGAAGCCATATCAAGCTGTGATACAACAGAAAGAATGCTTTCTGTGGTGCATCTGTAAAACTTGGTGAGAGGCATAGTAGATATGCCAAATTTCCTTAGTCTTCTGAGAAAGTACAGGCATTGTTGGGCTTTCTTAATTATAGTATTGCTAAAGGGGGACAGGACAGATTGTTGGTGATCTGCATACCTAAAAATCTGATGCTCTCGACCTTTTCTACTTTGTCCCCATTGATGTAGGCAGGCTCGGAAAAGCAGCCAGCATAATCAAGGACTTACTCCCTTCCACCCTCTTCCATCAGGTAAAAGATACAAAAATCTGAGGTCATGCACCAACCGACTCAAGAACAGCTTCTTCCCTGTTGCCATCAGACTTCTGAATGGACTTACCTTGCACTAAGTTGATCTTTCTCTACACCTTAGCTATGACTGTAACACTACATTCTGCATTCTCTCCTTTCCTTCTCTATGAATGGTATGCCTTGTCTGTATGGCACACAAGAAACAATACTTTTCATGGTATACTAATATATGCAACAACAATAAATCAAATCAAATGTTAGCACAGAATCAGTTCTCTACCACGCTTCCTGAAGTCAATGGCAATCTCCTTTGTTTTGTTGACATTGAGGAGAGATTATTGTTGTCACACAAGTTCACCAGATTCTCTATCTCATTCTGATAGTCTGCCTCATCATTGCTTGAGATCTGACCCACTACGGTGATGTCGTCAGCAAACTTGAAAATCAAATTGGAGGAGTTGTCCCACAAACAAATCAAGCAGCAGCCTAACCTACTCATATTCACTGAATCAAATGTTATGACAGATGTCTCAGACTTCTCCCTCACCAGCCCTGAGTATATCTTGTCTCACCGTTAAGGTAAACACAGTAGAGAAGATGACTAACCTTGACTTTGGGCCCCATAAAGTTTCACAGCATCACAGTAATGAAATCTACTTCTGATTATCACCAACCTTCCTTCCTCAGCCGATGAATTAAATGACCTCCATGTTGAATACCACTTAGAAGGATCACTGAGGGTAGCAAGAGTATAGAATGTACTCTGGATGAAGTACTTATATGCTCATCACCAAGAGTGTATTTGTGATACCATTACCGACCATGCAGGCTGAGTCTTAAAAGAACAATATGCCAGACTGGGCCTGCAGCAGGTGATGAGACTAGTAAGAAGGAGATACCGACTTGATATGTTCTGTAGAAGCATCTTACAAACTCATAGAAGCGTAGATACTGGAAGCAGGAGTAGGTCATTCAGCCCTTCAAGCCTGCTCAACTATTCAATATGATCATCAAATACAATATTCTGATCCCCTCTTCCTCCATATCTCTTGATCCCTTTAACCCCAAGAGCTGTATATAATTTCTTCTTGAAATCACACAATGTTTTAGCCTCAGCTACTTTTTGTGATAGTGAATTCCACACTTTCACCACCCTCTGGGTGAAGAAATTTCTTCTCACTTCAGTTCTAAAAGATTTACCTCATCCTCAAAATATGACGCCTGGTTAGGACTTCCTCACCATTGGGAGCATTCTTTCTGAATCCACCATGTCTAACCCTGTTAGAATTTTGTAAGTTTCTATGGGATCCCCTCTCACTCTTCTAAACTCAGGTGAATACAATCCTAACTGACTTAGTCTGTCCTCATACGAAAGACCTGTCACCCTAGGAATTACCCTGGTAAACCTTCACTGTACTCCTTCTATAACAAGGACTCCTTCCTCAGATAAGGACACCAGCCCTGCAGACAATCCTCCAGGTGTGGCCTCACCAATGCCCTATACAATTACAGCAAAATATCCCTATCTTTATACTCAAATCCTCTCGCTCTGAGGGCCAGCATACCATTTGTCTTCTTTAGTGCCTGTAGTACCTGGGTGCTTACTTTCAGTGACTGATGCATGAGGACACCAAGATCTTGCTTAGTATCTACACCTCTCAAATTACATTTGTTCAAGTAATAATCTGTCTTCCTATTATTGCTATCAAAGTGGATAAACTCACATTTATCCACATTATATTGTATCTGCCATAAAGATGCCCACACACGCAGTCTGTCCAAATCACATTGAAGCATCTCTGCATCCTTCTCACAGCTCATGCTCCCATCCAACTTTGCAAATTTGGAGATAATACATTTAGTTCCCTCTTCCAAATCATAAATATATAACATGATCAGTTGAGATCCTAGCACAGATCCTTGCAATACCCTACTATTCACTGCCTGTCAATCAGAAAAAGGCCCGTATATGCCACCTCTTTGCTTCTTGTCTGCTAACCAGTTTTCTATCCATTTCAAGACACTACCCACAACCCCATGCATGTTAACGTTACGTAGTAGTCTGCTATGTGAGACCTTCTTGAAAGCCTTCTGAATGTCTAAATAAACCACATCCACTGGTTCTCTGCGGTCAACTCTACTAGTTACAACCTCAAAAAATTTCAGTAGGTTCATCAAGCATGACTTTCCCCTTTGTAAATCCACGCTCAATTGGTCTGAATGTTTCACTGCTTTCCAAATGCTGAGTTATGAAATCCTGTTCCCTCTGCACAGATGCTGCCAGACCTACTGAGTTTATGAAGCATTTTTTATTTCTATTTCAGATCCCTACTTGATTTTGTTCTCACCAAAATACCTGCTGAAGGTGTTTCTGTCCAAGGTATTGGTCAGACTAACCATCACAAAGTTTCCCTGGGAAGAAGGTACCATCTGATGACACACTCCAGCAAGTTGTGTGGCCCAATCATGCTAAATGGGATAGATTCAGATCAGATCTAGCAGCTTATATATGTGTGGACATCAGCAGCAGGAGAATTGTCTGCAAACAAGATCTGTGATGCATGGCCCAGCCTATGCATCATCCTATCATTACTATCAAGCCAACAGGCCAAACCTGGTTCAATGAGGAGTACAGGACAGCATGTCACAAGCAGCACCATGCATAACTAAAAATGAGGTGTCAACCTGGTGAAGTAACAACATGAAGAAAAGCTGCTAAACAATGCAAGCAACTAGTTATAGGCAGCAATAAGCAATCCCATAAGCTACTGATCAGGTAAGGAGCCCTGCCCCATGAATGGTGAACAATTAAACAACTAACCAGGGCAGGACTCTCTATGAATATCTTCTTCTTCAATGGTAGAAGAGTCTAGCAGCTCTGTGGAAAAGACAAGTGCCAGGATTTTCCCATCACCAGCCCCCCACCCCTCCTCTCCTCCAGCACATGATTGGTTGCAGTAGAAGCGGCCCTTTCTGACAGGATCTTTCACTTCCGCCACAATCAATGGAGTTTCCCATTGCTGCACCCTCCACCACTGGGCAACCCACAACGGGGAGTGACTGTCAGCAGGACCGCAATATCCTGCTGGAGGATCAGGCAGAAAATCCCACCAAGGCTTGGCCAGGTCGTTGATTTGTTTCAACCTCCTTGTGAGGTCACCAGCATCATAGATGCCAGTTGGAGGCCAATTTGATTCACTCCACTTGATATCAAGAAAAGGTTCAACATATTGAACAAACATGCTCTGGACCCTGAACACATCCTCACTGTACTACTGAAGATTTGCACTCCAGAGTTAGCTGCAACTCTAGTCAAACTATTCAAATTTGAGTTGAGGCAGGAGCATAGTAGTAACATTATTGGAGTAGTGATCCAGAGATTCAGGTTAAAGCCCAGAATACTTGGTTTCAAATCCCACCACAGCAGCTGATGGAATTTACATCTAACTGATAAATTTGGAATTAAAACCTAGTCTAATGCTGATCATGTTCAAATCCACCTGGTCACTAATGCCTTTTAGGGAAGGAAATCAGTCATCATATGGCCTACATATGACTCCAAACTCACAGATATGTGGTTGATTCTTAAATGCCCTATAAACTGGCCCAGCAAGTCACACAGTTGTATCAAACCACTCCAAAATCTAAAAAATAAATAAAAACTGGAATAAATAAAAACCAATCACCGATCTAAGCACAGGAAATGGCAATGACTCACTCAGCCCTGCTGACTCTGCAAAATCTTCCCGATTAACATCCGGAGGCTTGTGCCAGAGAGCTGTCCCATACACCCACAGCAATAGCCTGACATAGTAATACTCAGTAAATCATACCTTACTGATATTAGAACATAGAACAGAACATAGAACATTACAGTGCAGAACAGGCCCCTCGGCCCACGATGTTGCGCCGACCAGTTAAAAAACAATGACCCTCTAACCTAAACCAATCCCTTTCCATCCATAAACCTATCCACGGATCTCTTAAACGCCCCCAAACTAGGCGCATTTACAACTGCAGCAGGCAGGGCATTCCAATCCCTCACCACCCTCTGGGTAAAGAACCTACCCCTGACATCCGTCCTATAACTACCCCCCCTTAATTTAAAGCCATGCCCCCTCGTGCTAGCTTTCTCCATCCGAGGAAAAAGGCTATCACTGTCCACCCTATCTAAACCTCTAATCATCTTATATGTTTCAATAAGATCCCCTCTTAGCCGCCTTCTTTCTAACGAAAACAACCCCAAATCCCTCAGTCTTTCCTCATAGGACCTCCCCTCCATACCAGGCAACATCCTGGTAAACCTCCTCTGCACCCTCTCCAAAGCCTCCACATCCTTCCTATAATGTGGGGACCAGAACTGCACACAATACTCCAAGTGCGGCCGCACCAGAGTTGTGTACAGTTGCAACATGACGCTGCGACTCCTAAATTCAATCCCCCTACCAATAAACGCCAAGACACCGTATGCCTTCTTAACAATCTTATCTACTTGATTCCCAACTTTCAGGGATCTATGTACACATACACCTAGATCCCTCTGTTCATCCACACTATTCAGAGTCCTCCCGTTAGCCCTACACTCGTCACATCTGTTATTCCTACCAAAGTGAATTACCTCACACTTCTCCGCATTAAACTCCATCCGCCACCTCTCGGCCCAGCTCTGCAACCTGTCCAAGTCTCCCTGCAAACTATGACACCCTTCCTCACTATCTACCACACCTCCGACTTTGGTGTCATCAGCAAATTTACTAATCCACCCAACTATACCCTCATCCAGATCATTAATAAAAATTACAAACAGCAGTGGCCCCAAAACAGATCCCTGAGGCACACCACTCGTAACTGAACTCCATGACGAATACTTACCATCAACCACCACCCTCTGTCTCCTATCTGCTAGCCAATTCCTGATCTAATTACCTAGATTACCCCCAATCCCATACATCTGCATTTTCTGCAGAAGCCCTCCATGGTGAACCTTATCAAACGCCTTACTAAAGTCCATATATACCACATCAACTGCCTTACCCCCATCCACCTCTTTGGTCACTTTCTCAAAAAAGTCAATAAGGTTAGTAAGGCACGACTTACCCGCTACAAAACCATGCTGACTATCTCCAATCAATTCATTACTCTCCAAATAACTATAAATCCTATCCCTAATAATTTTTTCTAAAACCTTGCCCACAACAGAAGTAAGACTCACCGGTCTATAATTCCCGGGGAAGTCTCTGTTCCCCTTCTTAAACAATGGGACAACATTCACTATCCTCCAATCTTCCGGCACTATACCTGAGACCAACGATGACCTGAAGATCAGAGCCAGAGGCTCTGCAATCGCCTCTCTTGCCTCCCAGAGAATCCTAGGGTAAATCCCGTCCGGCCCAGGGGACTTACCTATTTTCAAACACTCAAGAATATCCAGCACATCCCCCTTATCAACTGCAATACTGTCTAGTTTACACCCCTGTAACCCAGTGTTCTCCTCAGCTACATTTATGTCCCCCTGCGTGAACACCGAAGAGAAATATTGGTTCAATGCCTCTCCAATCTCTTCCGGTTCCACACACAACTTCCCTCTGCTGTCTGTAACTGGCCCTAATCTTGCCCTAACCAACCTTCTGTTCTTAACATACCTATAGAACGCCTTAGGATTCTCCTTAATCCTATCAGCCAAAGTCTTCTCGTGTCCTCTTTTAGCCCTTCTTAACTCACTCTTCAACTCCCTCCTAGCCAATCTAAAGCTTTCTACTGCACTACCTGAGCCCTCAAGTCTCATCCGAACATAAGCCTCCTTTTTCTTTTTAACCAACAAATCAACTTTTTTAGTGCACCACGGTTCCCTAGCTTGACCAATTCCTCCTTGCCTGACAGGGACATACCTATCAAGGACTTGCAGTAGCTGCTCCTTGAAAAAACTCCACATTTCGGACGTTCCCAGTCCCTGTAGTCTCCTAGTCCAACCTATGCTTCCTAATTCTCTCCTAATAGCCTCATAATTACCCTTCCCCCAGCTAAAACTACTGACCCGAGGTTCATGCCTATCCCTTTCCATCACTAAGGTGAACGTAACCGAATTGTGGTCACTATCACCAAAATGCACACCAACTTCCAAGTCTAGCACCTGGTCTGGCTCATTTCCCAGAACCAAATCCAATATAGCCTCACCTCTAGTTGGCCTATCTACATACTGAGTCAAAAAACCTTCCTGCACGCTTTGTACAAAAACTGACCCCTCTAACGAGCTAGAGCTATAGCAATTCCAATCAATATTAGTAAATCAATATTGTCCCAGACATTACCATCACTATCCCTGGATATGTCCATCACCAAGAGTGGTTCAGTAGCACAATCGCAGACCAAGTTGGCCAAGTTGTAAAGGGCACAATTGCTAAACTCGGTTTGTGACAGGTGGTGAGGGAGCCAACAGGAAGGAAAAACCTATTTGGCCTTGTCCTCACCAACCTTTATGTCACAGATGAACCAATCCCGGACAGTATTGGTAAGCATGACACTGCACTGTCTTTGTGGAGTCGGAGTCTCCCCTTCAAATTTAAAATGTCCTCTATCATATTGTATGACACTACTAGCATGCTAAATGAGATAGATTTTAAACAAACTCAAAACAGAGCTGTGGGCCATCAGCAGCAGCAGAAATGTTTACAACCACAATCTGTAATCTCATGGCCCAGCAAATCCCCTTCTCCACCATTACCACCAAACCAGTGCATCATTCCTTGTTCCATGAAGAGCTCAGGAACTGCACCAGGTATACCAATAAATGAGCTGTCAACATGGTGAATTTACAATATTAGACTACTTGCATGTCAAACGGGGAAGCAGCAAGCTATTGATGGAGCTAAGTGATCCCACAGCCAATGGATCAGATTTAAGTTCTGTGTCCTGCCACATCCCATTGTAAATGGTTGTGTTTAATTAATCAACTCAGCGAAAGAGGATGGGGAGCTATAGGCCCTGACAACATTCCAGCAATTGTACTAAAGACTGGTGCTCCAAAGTTAACCATGCTCTTAGCCAAGCTGTTCCAGTAGAGCTACAACACTGGCATCTACCCTGCAGTATCAAATGCCACCCAAGTATGTTTTGTACGCAAAAAGCAGGATAAATCCAAGCTAGGCAATTGCTATCAGTCTACTCTTAATAATCAGCTAAATAAAGGCAAGTATCATTGACAGTGCTATCAAGCGGCACTTCCTCAACAATAACCTGCTTGCTGTTGCTACCTTTGGGTTTGTCCAGGGCCACTCAGCTCCTAACTTAATTACAGTCATAGTCCAAATAAGCTGGACACAAGAGGTGGGGTGAGAGTGACTACCCTTGGCACCAAGGCAGCATTTGACTGTGTGTGGCACCAAGGAACCCGAGCAAAACAGGAGTCAATGTGAATCAAGAGGAAAACTTTCCACTGAGTGGAGTCAAACCTAGCACAAAAGAAGAAGGTTGTGCTTATTGTAAGTCAGTTACCCCAATACAGGAAAAGGCAGCAGGAGTTTCTAAAGGTAGTGTCCTCAGCCCAACCACATGAGGCTGTTTCATCAATGACTTTCTGCCTATTATAGGTGTTTTGTTTGCTGAAATTTGCACTATATACAGCACTATTCACAACTCCTCAGGTACTGAAGCCGTCTGCGTTCAAACGCAGCAAGACCAGGACAATATTCAGGTTTGGGTTGATAAATAACAAGTAACATTTGTGCCACACAATTGCAAGGCAATGTCCATCTCCAGCAAGAGAGGATCTAACCGCTGCCCCAGGACATTCAATGGTTTTGCCATCATTGAATCCCCCACTATCAACATCCTGCGGGGTGAGTATCCTGGAGGGTAACCACTGAGCTTAATCAGTCATAAAAATACTGTGGCTACAAGAATATGTCAAAGTTTGTGAACTCTTTGTAGAATAACTCATCTCCTGACTCCCCAAAGTCTGTCCACTATCTCTATCTCAGTAGAGTGATGGAGTACAGCACAAAAACTTTCAAAACTCTCTCCCTCCACCACCGACTCACAGTAGCAGCCGTGGGGACCATCTACAAGATGCACTGCAGCAACTCACCAAGGGTCCTTTGACAGCACCTTCCAAACCCTCAACCATTACCACAGGGTAGCAGATGCATGGGAATACCACCACCTTCCTCGACTTTTAGCCAGAATAGAATGGCGAAAAGGATTCCCATTTTCCTTCCCAGTATGGCGTTGAGATTTCTAAAGATTGTTCTCCCACATGAACAAATAAAAGAATGAATTTGTGCCAAAAGTTGCAGAGGACAGCTGTGTGGAGTTTGCACATTCTCCCCATGTCTGCATGGGTTTCCTCTCAGTCCCAAGATGTGTGGGTTAGGTTGATTGGCCATGCTAAAATGACCCTTGTGTCAGGGATTAGCAGGATAAATACCTGGGGTTATGGGAATAAGGCTGGGTGGGATTGTAATCGGTGCAGACTCAAAGGACCAAATGGCCTCCTTCTGCACTGTAGGGATTGTATAATTCTATGATTCTATGAATATAAGTAAAATATCTCCCAAACATTAACAGCCTTATATGACAGGTAAGTGCCTCTTTAAACACCGTTCAAACTGTCCACTATATAACCTGTCCCATCCATAGAACATTATAATACCCTCATACAATGTATTTATTAGGCTTCTACCTATTTCCAATGGAGCGACTGGCCATTTGTATGAAGATATCCTTGAACAACATATTTTCTTTTCCACTATTGTCTTGTTACCACTGTAAACAAACAATTGAAGGGAAACAAAATTAGACTCCATTGTTTTTGGTGGGCTTCATCCCTTTTTTATATTCTTTCCTGAGATGTAGGATTCACTGGCTAAAGGCCAGCCTTTATTGCCCACCCCAGTTGCCCTTGAGAAGGTGGTGGTGTTCTATCTTTGTGAACTATTGCAGTCCATGTGTGAATTTCACAGTAATTACATTGCAGTGCTAATGTAAGCCTTACTTGTGACTAATAAATAAATAAACTTTATAGGAATACCCATAATGATGTCAAGAAGGGGCCTCCAGAATTTTGACTCCATGACAGTACATACTTACTCTGCTAATTAACTTATCACTTCTTACTCTTTCAGGAACATGAAATTTAAGCCAATAATGTGAAAGCATGCTTTAAAGATTTGCATATACGTAGAGATATAACACTCAAGATGTGATGCGAAAGTGAGGTATAATGCACACTGATGTATCAAAATGTGGCCTGATGTACAATTGGATAGCCCATGCCCACTCCAAATAAGTTGGAAACTATACTGTCTTCTAATGGCTAATATGTTATTCCAGGAACAATTATTTCTAATTGTCAATATGTTTTGAATTGTTTGTCTCTCTCAATCATTATTAGAGTGAAGGGCGTTTTCAGCCTGATTAATGTAACAGCTGCCTACATGATCAGTGTATACTCCACTTACCAGCAATTTAATAGAAATTCTGATTTTAAACAGTGCCATTGAGCTGGATGTTTGCCAACCATGCAGTCAGCTGTTACAGTTGGCAGCCGCAAACCTTCTTCAGTGATACATGGCCATTTGAAAGTGTGATGTGTAATAAAATTGCTTTTATCTGTGATTCACTTTCTTTTGCTTCATTTCAGATTCTGACACTTTGCTTTGTGTTTTTCTTATGGTCATGTTTCCTATGTCTCGTGCTTTTCAGTTACTCGACAGATATGTATATCCTTCCTACTCCCATTCATTACATCAGGTACCATCAGTGCCCACAGCCTCAGCAGTAACTTCCTCCACAATGGGACAAGAACAGTCACATTGTGGTTATGTTATTGGAATTAATAATCCAGCAACCATGACAAATGATTGAAAGATATAAATTCAAATCCCAACGTGGCAGCTTAGGGAATTGAAATCTAATTACTTAAAGGCATCTTGATCAAAAAGATAGCATCATTAAACAATAGAATTGTCATTTAAACCCATTCACTAATGTCATTTGTTATGTCTAGTGAAGGTATATCTTAATCATACCTTTAAATATGGAATACATTCAGTCTACTACTGGAACTGTTTTTTTTATCTAAAGTGGATACTAACCAAGTGTCTAAGGTGAATGCCCAGGATCAGATGAGTTTTGAAATTTCTGCAAAGGCTTAGAAGTATCTCAAGCCTCTCAAAATTTCCTATCTGAATAATCTTGGATGGCGGCTCCCCATTGAAAGCACATACCAAGGAAAATACTAACTGTAGAATTTACACTAGCTATTTGTGGATTTAGCAACAACCAAAGTTAAGGCAGAAAGATCTTTCTAAAGACATTGAGAGAGACATTGAAAGTCTCCCAGCCCAATTCCAAAAAGTCCACCTGTATAAAAATTCTAAGTGCCAAATTTGCGTAAAAACTGGAGTAAATCCCTTTGTTTTTTCAGGGGGATTTTCAAAATGAATTTCCCACACTCACTGTATTACAGAATGCCCTACGTGAATTACGATAAAAATCAGGGGGCGGGGCATATTCCTTCTGAAGAGGCCGGCAGCTGTGTGCTGAGCGGACCACTGCTCGTGCACCGAGATCGGAGCATATGCAGTAGCCTGCACTGTTCAATTGCTGGCCAGCACTGCCCATGACCTATTCACTGGTGTTTCAGACATATTGAGGCAGCCCTGACACCCCCCTCCCCAAATCCCGACCTGCCTCGATCTCACCCTCCTTCAGCCAGCAGACCCACTCTCCGTATCCCCCATAACAGCCACGACACCCCAACCTACAATCCCTACCTCCCCCCGCAGTCCCAATCCCCCAGGAGGCCGACACATCTCCAAGCACAGTGACCAACTCCAATCACTGGCCTCCCTCCCTCTGCCACTGATCCCAGTGCAGAGAGGCAGCAGGACCCCAATGCCTACCAATCTCTCCCATAGCCCTCTCCCTCTCTGTAGGCCCTGTCTCTTCTGGCCCTGCCCCTTGGAACAGGTCAATGTCTAGTGGGTGGTGGCAATGTGCCCCCTGGGCATTTCCACTTTGCCGTTTAGGCAGTGCCGGGGGCCACACTGATCGGTGCAACATCAAGGGCCGAAGGGCCTGTACTGTATTGTAATGTTCTATGTTCTATGAAAGTGTCAAGGTGGCAATGCCCAGAGGGTACCCCTTTACCTTCGACTTCATGGGGGTACTGAGATCGGGCTGCCAGCTCCATGCTATTGGGGAGCTGTTGTAAACCCCACTGGAATGAAACATTCCTGGTGGGTTAAGAGGGGCTTGTGGGCTTGGAAATTTCAGTCCCAGGCTCACTAATACTATTAACATGATCACCATGCATAATTTAATCAGTTCCACACAAAGCTGATGATGCTGGAAATCCAGTAGCAAAGACACACGGAGGCCATGGCACCCATGGGAAGCCCACGGCATGGCCTCCACTTAAGTCTCCTGGCCCGCAGCATTGCTACAGCATTAACCAATTCTCTGTTCATGGGAAGCAGGTGTTTTCCTCACTGCAGAGAACCCTTGCCAGCAGTGCCAGAAAGACAAGCAAGCCCGGACAAATGAGCACTGCACTCACTAACCAGATGCAAACCAGTATTTGCATATATTTAAATAAATTAATCAGCCTCTCCTCCATTTCCGGCGAGAAGGTGACTGCACCGGAAATCTATGTGCCGCAAAAGCGTAAGATGTGTGAAAATGGGCAACATCCCTGCTAGCCCCTTTACACCTGATATTACAACATTTTCCCACCACAAAACAGGTGCAAAGACGTCGTTTCAAGTGGGCTGGGAGAATTGCCCCCAACGTCCTTCTACAAAAACTACAAATGATTAACATTGTGACTTTCCAGGCAATCCTGCAACATTGCTATCATGTGACTCCAGCCATCTGAATCAACATGGGCTAATACTTCAGGAGTGAAATACCATTTTAAAATGGGCCCTCAACGATATCTTTTTCAGAACAGTTGCTTCGTTTGTAATTGACAAAAGTGCACTATTCTCTTGAACTGTATCTTTCTTGAGTGTGTGTGCATGACAAAGAATTTAGGCTTTCAGGGTGAATGCACGTGGAAATAACCCTTTACATATTATTCCACAAAAGCTTGCTGCTGCTACTTCAATTAGCCGCACACATTCAGCAGGTGGGGGGGCTGAGGGGTTGTGGGGCGTAAGAAAAATACAAATCTTCATTTCCAAAAACACACTGATTTTTGAAAGTAAGGAAAGGGTCGAAGTGTTTCAGTTCTCTCCTGATCCTGTCTGCAATATAATTGGGAGAATGTCCAAATTATAAACCAATTGGACAAAACAAGCTAAAATTGACATTAAAAGAATAAACTGGAAACAAGAGGGAATAAACTCAAAAGCCAAAATTGTTTATTTTTAAAAAATAAACGTGGCAGCATGTTCTGCACATTTACACTGCAAAGTGAAATGGCTGTCTTTAATACAACATAATTTGTCAAACAATAACTTGGCAAAAGTTAGCAGCCTTAACTATTGAGAACCTTCAGACAGGCTTGTCCAAAATTTTCACATGGGTGTCCACATTTCAAACTTTTCTCAGTCAAGGGGCCGACGGGCAAATTTTGGAAAGATAAAGCTGAGGTATGAAAAAAAAACTTGCTGAGCAAAAACACAATGGGTGGAATTTTATGACCTCTTTGCACTTGTTTTGCAGCAGGAAAATGTAAAATCAAGTATAAAGGGGCTAGCAGGAACGACGCCCATTTTCACACATCTCGCGATTTTGTGACACATGGATTTCCGGTGCGGTCAGCTTCTCGCCGGAAATGGAGGAGAGGCTGATTAGTTTATTTAAATGAACGCAAATGCTGTTTTGCATCTGCTTAGTGAGCCCAGTGCTCATTTGTCCGTACTCGCTTGCCTTTATGGCATTGCCCGGAAAGGTTCTCTCCAGTGAGGAAAACACCTGCTCCTCATAAACGGGGAACAGTTGTGTTGGCCTCACCAGTGAGGAGCCCAAGTATAAAGTAGGAGCGCTCCTTAGGCATGCCAGACTGGCAATGCCATCCTGGCACCTTAGCAGTGTCAGCCTGGTACCGAGGCAATGCTCACTGGGCACTTTGGCACTGTCCCTGGGAAGTGCGGGGGGCGGGGCCAATGAGGGGTGCCAGTGGCAGAGTCAAAGGTGGGGTGTGCCATGGGCCAGGGCTAGTGGGTGGTGCCAGGGAGCGGGACCAATTGAGGGTGTTGGGGAATGTGGGGGCAGGCCAATGGGGGACTGGTCAATGGGAGAAGGGTGAGGAGGCCCGCTGCCACTCTGCCTGTGATCAGTGGGGGAGGGTATGGGGGCTGCGATCAGTCTGGGCGGTGGGGGAGCAGTGGGGGCTGCATCTTGGGCTGCGGGCCGCCATGATTGGAGGGGGGGAGTTGCAGTTTGAGGCTGCCTGCAGAAGCAGTGGCCTGACAACTCTCTGTCTGTCTCTCAGACCCTGCTACTGCTAATGCGCATGTGCAGCATCAGAGGTTTGCACATGTGTAATACCTCCCTGTGCAGGCTAGCTGGTGAATTAAGCCCAGCCCACAGCCTCTCTGGTTACAAAATGACGAGTCCATCTTTTCAACACAGACTGCAAAGAAAAAAATAGATCAACAACTTTTCCATCTTCATAATAGCTGGACACTTAGAAAAAATCTCATAAAATTCCACTCAATAAGTAACATAAGAAGATGAGTGTCAGAGTGAAAGTGTATTATTCTGGCTCAGGTTGCTCACACAATCACCCTTTACCCATTGTTAGAATGGATTAAAGTGCTTAATAGGTGTGTGACTGAGGGATACTGGGAATGAACCAGACTTAAGGACACAATCTCCCCCTCATTCTCACCCCCGTGACACTTTCTTTCATCTCCCCAAACTCTCCACCCAACTTTCACACTCACTGGACCCACAGTCACACTCTCTACTCTCACATTCTATTTCCCCCTCACACTTTCTCCACACCTTCCCCCTCCACGCACACATTCTCTCCCTCCCCACCCACCATCCCACAATCTCTCACACAATATCTAGTTACTTAGTCTGAGGTGCTGGCTTCCCTATCCCATTCCTTGGCACCCCAGCCCTCAACTCCCAGCCCTTGGATTTCTGGACCCAACTTCTGAGATCCCAGAGCCCTGTTCTTCAGGTGCCGAGATCCTGAACTCACTGCACCTGTAATCGCAGATTGTTTCTCTCTCACATTTGCCAAGCCTATCAACAGCATATGTGGGATAAAATGTCCTGTGATTGAAGGAGCAGCTCCGTGCAGGTTCTTCCGTTCAAAATTACCTGTTTGGCTGACATTTCGAAAACTGCCTCCATTGGCCGCACATAAAGACTTTGGCCCTTGTGCTGCAAACTGGGCAAGCCAGGCTTAGAGAAATGGTTAAATCCAGTCCTTGCTATAAAAGGGAGTACAGCAAAGTTTTTCCAGGCTGATTCCTGACTTGGCAGGTCTGTCATATGAGAAGAGACTAAATTGGTTAGGATTATATTTGCTGGAGTTTAGAAGAATGAGAGAGGATCTCTTAGAAACTTATAAAATTCTAACAAGATTAGGCAGGGTAGATTTAGAAAGAATGTTCCCAACGGTGGGAGAGTCCAGAACTGGGGGCCATAGTTTGAGGATAAGAATTGAAGTGAGGAGAAATTTCTTTACCCAGAAAGTGGTGAACCACAGAATACAGCTGAGGCCAAAACCTGTCTGATTTCAAGAAGGAATTAGGTATATCTCTTGAGGTTAAAGGGGTCAAGGGGTATGGGGGAAAGTGGGGGGGGAATCAGGATATTGAATTTGATGATCAGCCATGATCAAAATGAATGGTGGAGCAGGCTCGAAGGGCCTACTCCTGCTTCTAGTTTCTATGTTTCTATATAAGTAGAATGTGGTTAGAAAACCTAAGATAACCCAATGTCTAAAAAGACAGAATGAAAGGGAAGAGAGGGAATTATGAGAGAAAGGAAAAGCTGAGGAGGGATTACTTCTCGCAGAATTTGTGGAACTCACTGTCCAATAGCACGGAGAGTCTGAATTATTAAATGTTTTCAAGAAGAAGACAGATATATTTCTGATATTTAAATAGAACTGGATAAGGGGATATAGGGAACAGATAGAGAGGTGAATTTGAGACTAGGAGAGATCAGCCATGATCTGATTAAATGTAGTGAAATCAGATTAAATGAACAGGCTTGAATGGCTGAATTGCCTCCATCTGCTTGTAATTCTTATGTTCCTACGCTACTATGCACTCACCTCCCTCAATCTCTATGAGACTCCCAATATCGTCCTTCTGTTACCCCTCACCCCGATTACCTTCCCACTACCCTTTCCACCTCACCTCCATTTGACACCACACAAGATTCTCCACACCCTCCATCTTTACTCCCTGGACTAGCCTCTAATCCCTCATGGGGCTCCTTCACGCTCCAACCTCCACAACCCACCAGTGGACTCCATCCATCCTCCTCACTACCCCCAACTACTCTCACAAACTGACCCCCACCTCCCCGACCTGCCCCTGCCTCCCCACTACTGACACCACCCAAACAGACTCCTGTTGGCCAGGACCAAAACAAAAGGATTACTACCTTCGACTGAGCTGCTCTCGACTGTATATCTCAGGAACCATGAAGCTACACAGATCTTGCCCAGCTTAAGTTGGAAGGTTAAGCCAGTTAAAAGCGGTTGGATTTCAAAGTAATTATGAGTGGAGTGACAATCTGACTCAATTGCCAAACCACCAGAAGTTATAGTTCAACATACGTAAGAAAACTATCCCAGACATACTGAAGGAGTTCACTACATTTCTGCTATTTGTTGGTCTGCTTATACGAACCTATATGAAAGTTAAAAGGCTGGGATTCTCCCAAAAATACTCTAAGTTCTCAACATGCAGGAAAATGGGAGTAAATCCTGCCAGCTTTTTTTTAAGGTTGATTTCCAGAATGAATTCCTGACACTCTGTGCATCACAGAGTGCCTCAGCATAAAATACTTATTTCACTCTGGAAATAAGAGGATGGGATCTATTCCTGCTGGAGAGGCTGGCAGCATAGTGCTGAGCAAAACACTGTGCATGCACCAAACTGTTGGCATTGAGATTGGTGCATGCGCAGTGGCCACATCGCTGGTCTCTCAATTGCTGGCCCACACTGCAACCCCCATCGCTGGTCTACCGAACGACACCCACCCCCCCCCTCCACCACCATCTCCCCATGATCACTGGCCTCCTGGATCTCCCTGGGCTGCCCCTATGACCTCACCTCTGCCCTCCTGTTGAGCCCCGAATTTCCCGACTCATCCCGCCCAGGACAGTCCAAACCACCCCCTAATTCCACTGATCAGCCCCGATACTCTCCCCCACCAGCCCTGATCTCCCACACCTGACAGTCCCGACCCACCCCCACCTCCCCCCCCCATGGCCAAACCCAATTGCCAGCATCCCTCCCTTTCCGAATGCTCCAAGAGTGGCAGTGGGCCCCCCCACCACTGATCATCCGCTCAATAGATCCCAGCTCCAATCAGCTCTGTGCTCTCTGGTCCCACCCCCATTGCACTGTCCAGTGCCTGATGTGGAGTGCCAGTTTGCCCTTTTGGCAGTGCCAAGGTGCTATGCTGGCACTGCCAGGCTGGCACTGCCCAAGGGGTACTCTCTTTATCCTTGACCTCCCGGGGGCTGGGGGGGTCTCAGTGGCGCTCTTGCCTCCAGCAGGGTTGGGCCCCATGTTTCCCATTAGTGGGGAGCAATGGTAAACCCTCCTGGAGTGAACCACTCTCAGTGGGGTGGGGGGGGCAAGGAACATTAACAGGCCCGGAAAATTTAGTCCCAGGCCTGCTAATCATACTTAAATGCCGATTTGAACATGATAATCAGCTCCACGCCAGTTTTCAGCATGGAGCTGATTACATTAAAACACTTAGTCCCAGAGACATGCGGAGGTCATGCCACCCAATGGGAAGGCCTCAAAATGGCCCCATTGATGTCTCCCAGCCTGCTGTGCTGCTCAAACAGCGTATTGGGCTGCGAGAATAGTCCCCAAAATCTCCCATTAAAATCAGGCTGCATTTGCAATATGGTTGTCTAATTTTTGAATTTATATATATATACTTTTTATTCAATCGTGGGACATGGGCATCACTGGCTGGCCAGCATTTATTGCTCATCCTGAGTTGCCCTTAAGAAGGTGGTGGAAAGCTGCCTTCTTAAAACACTGCAGTCCATGCACGTACTGTGGGTTGGTAAAAGGTATACAACTCCCATGATACTCTCAAATCTTTTTCTATTTCTTAGTTCTATCCATAAAATCTCCACTCTTTTCTTACCATAGGTGATATTCTCTCTTACTATTGTGGTAATTTCACCTTTAATCACTATGATGACTCCTCCCCCTCTATCATTTTCCTTGTCGATCCTGGAGACTTTACCAGCTGGTATATTTAATCCCCAGTATTGACCATTTTACAGCCGTGTTTCACATATGTTGACCATGTCATACCCTCCAAGTTGAACTTGTGCCTGCAATTCATTCACTTTGTTCCTTACAGACTGCAGATAGGATGTTTATTTGAGTCAAACACTCTAACCTCTCTCTGATTCAATGTCTGATTTGAACATTTTTATTTCTCTCTCCTGGTTTAATTATTTTGCATCCTTCAGTTTCCCGTGGTGCCTAAAGCATTGCTCCTGACTCTGCTCTCTTCCCTCTCACACTATTATCTATTCAACTTTTATTGCCTGTGCTCTGCCAGCCACCATCTTTCCCTACATCCCCACACCCATTTAAAATCTTTATGACCACTCCATTTATCCTTTCCATTAAGAATGATCTCACCTTACCTCTGTGGCACAATTCTTTTCCATCACAATACAGATGGCAGTGTCTCATGAAATGAAACCCCCTTCCTTCAGCATTCCTTTAACCACCGGTTTCCCACCTTAATCTTCTTATCCTGATAGAAATTTGCATATGACTCAGGTATGTACCAAAGATGCTAACATTGAAGTCTTGTTCTTTAATTTAGCTCCTAGTTTCCTATACTTGCTACAACTGTCCTCTTGCATACTGTTTCCTATGTTGTTAGTCTCAACATGGATTAGGAAGACTGGATTCTACCCCTCCCTCTTTAATATAAGCCAGTTTGAGAGGTAATCAGGTCACAACATTCCATATGGCACTGTTGATATTGCTTACAGATGATTCTATCTGTCTCCTAATCATTAATTATTTTCAACCATTATATTTCACTAGCTCTCTGATTCCTCCTCCATACTTTGGACAGCATCTTGTTGGTTCACATTCTGGCTGACGTTCTAACAGTCTGTCATTTTCTTCACAGGTAACAAGTACATTGTACCTGTTGGATAGTGTCAGGTTCTGTTGTTCCTCATTCTTTACCTCAATTGGGTTCCCCTTATTCTGAACATTATTGGTCACACCGACCCAGTTCTGAGCCTGCACCTCTTCACAAGGTGAATGAACTCTAGATCAAACTTTCCAGATAGTCCTCCCCTTTCATTACATGTTGGAGTGCCTTTAATTCACACTGCCACTCAATGACTCCAGCTAAGATACTCAAGATAGAGGAATTTGCTCGATACATGTTTGCTCATGACAGTCTCAGTCAACAAACTCCCACATTCAATAGTGTAAGCACATAAACTATTCTATTATGTCTTAGTATAAGTTATTTGATCTATGATTCTATGATTTATATTATTTGTATTTATTTGTTAGTTAATTTTTCTTTTTTTCTTCTTTTTCTACACAGTAAGTTATACAAAGAACTAAAGGAATTGAACAAATTTTAAATTACTCTATTTATTTGACTATCATCAAAGTTAAACTTAAGTCTGGTTTGATTTGGAAAAAATAAATCTCTGTTGACTTCACTTCAAGGATGGGATATTCCAGTTCCATTGAAGGCAACCCCCACAGATTCCATTGCGGCATGGCTGGTGAGAAACACAAATGGCCATTGATTTCAGCAGGACCAGAAAATCCTCCAGTGGTCATTTCCGCCGCCAGAAAACTCACTACAGGGGTAAGGGTGTTGAAAAATCTGAGGTGATTTTTCACCTCTCTCCTGACAATCACAATTTTTTCTTTATTGTTTCATGGAATGGGGGCATTGCTGTCAAGGCCAGCATTTGTTTCCCATCCCTAATTGCCCTTGAGCTGAGTGGATTTCAGAGGACAGTTAAGAGTCAAAACATTGTTGTGGGTCTGGAGCCAATAGTAGACCGGACCATGTGAAGATGGCAAATTTCTTTCCCTAAAATAGATCAGTGAACCAGATAGGTTTTTACAACCTTCTATAATAGTTTCATGGCCACCATTACTGAAACTTTAAATTCCAGATTTGTTAGTTGAACTTAAGTTCTACCTATTACATAATTGGATATGAAATCATGTCTCCAGAACATTAGCCTGGGTTTCTGGATTAGTAGTCCAATAATATTATCAGGAAGCCACAGATTCCTGCAGATTTACTTCCATGTTCTCTGACTGAGGCTTCCTTTCAAGGATTTGCTAGTTGGAATTCCATCAGTACTTTACTCTCCCTTACTTCCCAACTCTGAATTTGTTTCCTCAAAATTAACCTACAAAAGAATGAGATACTCTTTCTTCTTAAATATTTATTTTTGCATTTATTAGTGTCACAAGTCGGCTTACATTAACACTGCAATGAAATTACTGTGAAAATCCACTAGTTGCCACACTGCGGAGCCTATTCGGGTACATTGAGGGAGAATTTAGCTTGGGCAATGCACCTAAATAGCACGTCTTTCAGACTTGCTGACTGTCTGCTGCTGCATTTACCTATTGGCCTCTGGCACCATAAGATCTCTCAGGCTCATCCTCTCAACTCTCAATGATTCTGTCTCTCTTTCACACTGTTTCCCCTCAGGCTCACTCTTCTCTCCATTCCTGCTAACTATCTGCCTTGGGTTTTACCTGTTAGCCTCTCATATTATTTCCTCTCACATTCATTCCACCCAGTGTGGTAAAGTTTTAGATTCCAGCAATGCTGAAAAAGCTGGTGACACTCATTCCTGGAATTAAGCATGCAGATTGTCACATGCATGACCTGGGCACAAGGCCGCACAAGTTGAATATATATTCCTCCCATGGCAAGTCCTTGGATATCTTTCCAATAGATTATGTGCATCTAAAAGGAATTTCCTTTTAAAACCCAGGCCCCTGAAATGTAAGTCCCTGTTCTACTAAGAGTTGTATAATTTTTCATTCGAAGTGAAGGCGCAATTTTTCAGTTCTGGTAGAACTGAGATGAACGCATATCAGAAAGATGAAATCTTGTGGATGATTTGGAGTTTCCTCAATACTACTTGATCAATTTGCATAAAGCTTGGATGGAATTGGCAATTTAACAGCTTGAGAATTATGAAAGGACCATTTCATAATTTTCAATCATTGTCAGTAAATAATAATAAAGGTATCACCTACAGAAAAAAATGGCACGGCGCTACCATTAAATTGAAAGATATTAAAATGTAAAAAAGGTAATTTAATATAATTTAAAATGTATTCCAAATTCTGTGCCAATTTTATCTGCTACTTTTAATTTTATATTTGTTAATATAAATTAAGCAAAGTATTCTGATAATTTTAGTGCACATTGGGGCACTACATTGCTACCTTGACTTTTTTAATTCTTTTACAGGATGTGGGCATTGCTGGCTATAGGCCAGCATTTGTTATCCATCCCTAATTGCCTTGCAATAATGGTGGTGAACCATCTCTGGATGGCACAGTGGTTAGCACTGCTGCCTCACAGCGCCAGGGACCCGGATTCAAATCTTGGCTTGGGTCACTGTCTGTGCGGAGTTTGCACATTCTCCCTGTGACTGTGTAGGTTTCCTCTGGGTGCTCTGGTTTCCTCCAACAGGCAAAAGATGTGTGAGTTAGATGGATTAGCCATGCTAAATTGCCCCTTAATGTCAGGGGGACTAGCTAGGGTAAATTCATGGGGTAATGGGGATAGGAACTGGAAGTGATGTGATCAGTGCAGACTCGATGGGCCAAAAAACCTCCTTCTGTGCTGTAGAATTCTATGATTCTATGAACTCCTTGGGCTGTTATAATCTAGGTGGTGCACATACACCACAAAATGTTCAATTATTCCAACTATCATTTATTCCCATGTCCATATTACGCTAAATGATTTCAGGATTTAATGTATATTTTATAATCGTGTGTGAAGGTTCAGCATTCCATTTCTTATGATTCAGTATTGTATATTCCATGCTTATTTTCAGGATCATATAAATGAATAGCAATTTAATCGACTTGTTCTTTAGATGCCTCCATTCTCAGATAGAATTTGGTATTAATAATATGTTAAGGCAATGCTTTAGTTGATAAAGCTTTCCATATGGCTTCACTTTTAAGAACATAATCAGTGTTATGTCTTAAAGACTAATTTACATTTAAATCAGTATTTTTTAAAGTGAGTTGCTGCTAGCATTGGCAGATGCCAGTCACAAATGTTACTGATCTAGCTGATCGTACACTGGAAGTAACTAATATCAACAACACCTTCCAGAGGAACAACAACTCCACCTACAGACACTGCTTCTGTTAGTATCTCTTCATTTTTGATATTATTTTATATAATCTAGCACTGCCACATCCCAGCACAGTAAAATCCTTCAACAGTGTTGACCTACTTTAGATGTCGAAGGAATAAAGACATTAATAGTGCAGCATTAAGGACTACAGATCTGTGATAGGTCAAAACTTACATGTAAAAAATAATTATTGTAATGAAGATGAGACGGTGGAACATTTATTTCTACTCTGCAATTATTTCTAGGTCAGGTCTGGCCTGGCTTGGGTCTGGTCCAGAAATCCTCTCATATTGCCCTCCTTTGGAACTGCCTTACATAGAAAAAAATGCTGCAGATGATTTGTTAATGAAGGGGACACATTAAATCTTCACACCATCTAACAAAAGCTCAATGCAGTTGGCTAACTTATTGCCAATCAGGATGAACAGCAAACCAATAACAAAAGCACTTGCCCTAAGTACATTTTTTCTATTGAGCTGTATTGATTTTAGAGCAGTTCTGACCATATGGATGAAATTGATCTTTTTAAAAATAAATGGTTCACACACTCATAGGAACCTAACAGTACTCCATTTGTAAAGACCTAGTCTAGCCTAGATTCAAACCATGTCCTCGAGGTGAACAAGACAATCAGCATGCCATCCACACCTCTCAACCATTCTGTATATATGTAGGATGCATTCATAATTGGAAATTCATAGCTACTGCAGCCGCGTCTGTTCCAGTCGTTCACCATGATTGCATTAAATGGCTCAGGGTTTTGCAGCACCACAAATGACCTCGGATCAGGTAGGTTTTCAGCTCCACAATCACAAACATGTAATAAAAAGCATGTCTAACTGGAACAAACGGCTTTTGATGACCTTTCAGTTTGCTTTTGGAAGCTTGCCATAGCACTACCACTGCCTGCAGTTACACAATGAGCTTTGGTAAAATGTACAGCAATGTGAAAATATATTTTCCCAGGTTGATAGGACCAAGCATGCATGTGGCTGCATGCGGTAAGTATCATTTTGTCTTGAATTGTTTTCTCAACAATAAGAACAATTAGGACGCACAATTCCAGAGCAGGTTTTTAAGCCTCAAAAAGCTTGTTTCTAATGTGTGAGAAACTAAATATTTTCTGGACTATGGAACTAGAGTGACTCCTAATGGTACAATTTCCAACTACAGCTCCAGATTCTTACTTAATATACTCTTAGAATATACCATCAAATATTGATGTATGTTGCAAGTGTTTGTCTGATGTATTCTGACTTAAATAATTAACTTAATATTCTGGCCATCATTTCCTCCATATTTGTGCCCAAAGACACTTGCAAAGAAAAGATAATGGAATTTTAAAGTCTGAATGAGCTTCATCAAGAAACAGAAGTTTAATGACCTCTTTCTTTTCCAGTCATCCATCAATCACCTCATCCAACTTCATCAAATGGCCATGTCCCCAAGTTACAGCACATTGCGTGCAAGATTCCTGCGCCTGCAGTTATTCAGAGATTCTTTTCAAATTACGGCCAGATTTCAAGTGGCATCAGGAAACATTTTTTGTTCTAGAAATTTTCCATTATTGTTTTGGGAATACAAGAAATATTCTGGCTGAGACCTGAACAGTATTTTCTGTTCCTTTTAAAACTTTTTTATGACATCAGTATAAGTCATATTAAAAGTTGAAAAGCTTTCCCAATTGCAGGGTCCGAAAAAAGCTGTGCGTAATGTACATGACTGACGGTTGAATAAATTGCAACTTTAATTTTCATACTAACGTAATACAAACTACGTGTGAGTTTGGAGCACTCTATGAAGCCTGTTTGTTCATGCTGATTTATGAGCAGTTATGCAATGTTATTGTCAAGTGTTAAAAAGATATGAGCAGATTCCTCTCTGCCTTGCTTCCTGATGGTGTCTGAAAAATGTTTGCAAAACCAGAGGAAAAATGGTCTATTCATCTTTTCCTCCCATTGTGGTCCTGAAGAACATAGCCCAACTCCTTTGATGTTTCTTTTCTGGTCTTTGCTCTTGACTGCACCTGAAAGAGAAGGCGCAGCAATGCAAATGTCATGCCAAGAGTTATCAGAAAACTGTGCAGATACTGGAGTACACAATCTAGGCTGACACCATAGGGTATATTCTGTACTGTTTGAGGTGCCATATTTGAAATGAAGTGTTAGACCAAGGTTCCCTCTGCCCATTCAGACGTACATAAAATATCCTGTAGCACTATTTCAAAGAACAGCAGCAAAGAACTCTGCGGTCAATATTTATCCCTCAACCAACATGTATTAAAAACAGGTTATCTGGGTGTCATCCCATTGCTGTTTGGGACATTACTGTGTGCAATTTGGCTGGCCCATTTTCTTATTCCAACAGTGACTACACTTCAAGCAGTATTTCATTGGTTATTACGTGCATTAGGATGACCTGAGTCGGGACAGACATTGTATAAATGGAAGTCTATCTTTTTAAAGAAAAAGAAGCACGTTATTAAAATTTTTCATCTTGCACTCATCAGGAAGTAAGCCAACAATAAAGGGAACAACAATTTGTGCTGCATGAGAAGAGAGTGCTGATTGGTTAGCAAGTAGACTCTGATTCGCAGAGGCATTTCCATGGAGGACGTAGCAGAAAACAGATAACTACCGGGCTTTTGTTTCAAATTCAAACCAAATAGGTCCAATATTATTGGTCAAGTCATTGCTATCTCCTAAGCTTTACTTATTACAGACTTAATGGACAGAATTATCTGGCTCCCCAGCTACGAGTTTCTTGGTGGCGAGAGGCGGTGTGGCATTCGCTAGTAGCAGAATTCTCTGGTCCCGCAGCTGTCAATGGCATTTCCCATTGCTATCACCCCGTGCTGCTGGGAAACCCATGGGAGGGGGTGTGCTGCTGGTGGGACCAGAGAATCCCGCTGGTGTGAATGGCCGGTGAATTCTGGCCAGTGTGTTATGCTCCAGACATGCTCCTTCTGTCTGAAATGGACAGGTCCCTGTATGTGAATGTAAGTGGTTTCTAGCAGAGGTAAATGATCCACACTGTGAGTGATAATCTTTAATTGGCTTTAGTGTAATTCTTGACATAATCAGGATTGTTTAGCATGTATTGGCCAATTGTGAAATCACTCTTAATGTTTTGAGTTTTGCAATCATGGGCTGCTTAGGTACAGTCACTGGGGGCAGTTCTCCCAAAGAAAAAGTGCCAAATTCGTGTGAAAACTGGAGTAACTCTCCCTGGTTTTTTTTAGCACAATTTTCAAAATTAATCTCTCACACTCCCAGCTTTGCAGAGTGCCTGAGCGGAATTTACACTGAAAAGCTGGGGTGGGGCCTATTCACACTGGAGATAACAGCAGCAAAACACTGAGCGGGGCAATGCGCATGCACTGATCTGTCATAGTGAGGATCGACGCATGCACAGTAGCCTGGCACATGCGCAGTAGCCCCACACTGCTGGCACCCCATTCTGGCTAGCTTGTTCATTGGCCAGCCCCGTAACTCTGCATCACTGCCCCTCTAACCTCTCCCAGCCTCCATTTGATGCCCTCCTGGACTTCTCTGGGCCAGCACCAGCACCAATGATCCCCCACCCGGCCCATCCTGCTTCTTCCAGCTGTCCAACACCCACCGGATAATCCCAAGCGCCCCCCCGCCCCCCCCCCCCCACCACCACGCTGCCACCCTGTGCAGCCCTGCACCTTCCTCACCACCTTCTCCCCCACCCAATTGACCAGCCCCAATCACCCTTTTCCCTCCCTCTGTCACTGATCCCAGTGCAGAGTGGCAGCAGGAGCCCACCAACCCCACCGATTGCCCCCTACAGGCCATACCCCCTCTGGCCCTATCAGGTGCCTGATGCCTGGTGGACAGTGCCAATGTGCCCCTTGGGCAGTGCAGAAGAGCCAGGCTGGCACTGCCAAGCTGGTAACGCTCAGGGGGCACCCCTCCTCATCACCGACCACCTGCAGAGCCTCCATGGCCTCTTTCTCCTCCAGCAGGGTTAGCGCCCATTCCCCATCAGTGGGGTGCAGGAATAAACCCCGCTGGAGTGAGTCACTCTCGGCAGGTGGGGAGGTGCTAAGGGGCCCACTGATCAAATGTAAATTGAAATTTAAATATTTACATCAGCTCCGTGCCGATTTCCAGTGTGAAGCTGATTACTCTAAGAACCTTGGAGCCGGAGATACTCGGAGGCCATGGCACCCAGCGGGGAGCCCACTAAATGGCCTCCGTTGATGCTAGAGCAGCGCAGTGGGCTGGGAGCATCCTCCCCATTATTTTTCATGTTACGAACAGCCATTGGATCGCTTTGTTCAATCCAATGCGATAGTTGCTGGAATATACAATGTACCCACCTGACATCACACCGGCACTGAAATTCATACACAATATTACTCCTTTGTGTGATTGGCAGAATATGTGTTTGGCTTGACAGCAGCATCCTGTTCATGGAGAACATCACTCATGTTGCGACTGGATACTTGCTAAAAGGTATCAAGCAAATTGATCATTTGTAATATGCCTTAGTTGGAGGCAAGTGTAAAGAATTAACCACAAGCTCCCTTTAAAGCTGCTGAAGGTATTCAACTGGTGACCACCCCCCAAACACCTGTTTGCTACATCCAAATAAGAATCCCTCCTTTTCTCACTGTACAACTGCACTATTCCACTTTTAATAAATGAATAAGCGTCAGAGTCAAATCAGCAGCTTCCTTCTTTTTCAGCATCATTCTCCTTCATCAGCATGCACTTCCTCCCTCACCAGCTTGCTATCCTTATATCACCATCTGACCAGTTCCCCACAAGATTAACTATAGCTGATCAGACTGTTACTTGGAGTGCTGTTACTACCTCCTATGGCACAAACACATCCATGAAATATGGTATTATTAAATAAAGACGAAAACACCAATAGGCAATTTACAAGTTGAAGAGTCTGATTCCTATAACTTCCAACTTTTCTTTTGGAACTTGCGCTGCTTCTGTCTTCTTTAATGTTTTCTCTGCCTTTAAGGTCAGACTGCTCTCACTGTGTGTCTGCTTCATTACAATGAGTTCTGCTAGAAAGCTTGGCTTGGCTAATGAGTTTGGGTGAGTGTCATGCCCTGCTCTACATTTAACGTTCTTGGATAAGGCCAGGAGAAGAAGCTCAGTCGCAAAATGTTCATTCCAAAAGAGCTCTTGAACCCACAAGGCTGTCATTTCAAAAGATCCTGTAATCTTTAATTAGAACTCTGAAAAATCTCTGGAATATCTGTGTTATAAGCACATACTAAGTTAATGTTAAGAGTTGAGCATGGACACAACTCCTAGCCTGTATTCTTTACCCTATAAGTGTAAAATGTTCAACACGTAAATGAAGGTTTACACTTAACTCACTGAAGGCTATGAAAATTTCTTTAAGCAAAACCTTTCTGTAGCCGACATGCTACCAACAAGTATGATGTTGTTATGCTTTGTTCTTTTAATGATCTGGGAGAGTGTTAAATAAGAGAATTATAATCTCTAAGCTAGTATAATTGTCTATTGAAAAAGAGGAAAAATTATGAAAGAAAAACAATAGAAATGAAAACAACCCCCCTTGTCTAGTGTAGCACAAACAATTTCTGTGTGACACTTGGCATAAACATACTTGGAAAACAATAGGAGCAGGCCAACTTACCATGTGATTACATAGATACTATCATATGGTGCAAAACGCAGCTGCATCTTTCTAGGATTTCACAGCTTGAGCATTGCTGACTTGACTGGTGAATACCTCAACATTTTATTTCCTATGTATATGTCAAAATAATCATTTTAAAATTACAAAAGCAATATGAGTTCTTAATATTCTGCAATCTCAGAAACTGTGCTTTATTTACTATTAAGGGCTGGATTATAATGGATGCATATTTCCCCGCCTCCCAAAGAAATGGTTGTTCCTGAGCCTCAAAATAACCAAAATCTGGTTCCCCCGCAGCTATAACATGCTGAGAGTTAGTCTTGTTGATTCAGAATGGGACTTCCGCCTCCACCTGGGAGAAAGACCCACCCCATCCTTCAGAGCTGCCAGCTTGTCTGATTGACCGATTGACTAGCAGCTCTGTAGTTCTAGTAATGCCAGCATTGGGCAGAGGCTACAGGTGACACTATAGGCAGCCTCTCCCACAGTCTCCCACCCCAATCCTCCTCCTACAGTCCGCCACCTTGCCCCCCACAAACACACCTTCAAATACACTGTTAGGCTAAATAAACTTAAACTGTTCAGACACTGTAGGACCGAAGTCAAAAATCTTCCCTAGCACATGGAATCAGTCAGTCTACCCCAGCATCATGGGTCTGGAGCCGTTCAAAGAGCCGAGGCTGATTTGAATGGCCCCTTCAGTAATTTCCATCTGAAATTGGATGGTAGAGGATAATAAGACAGTAGAATTTTAGGGCGAACTAACAGAACTACTGTCGCCTATTGGGAGTCCCATGAAAATATCAGTCAGCATCATAAGTTAGGAGGGAGAGAAACCAGATCAAATCATGGCTGGAAAAGATGAAATAAAGGGGGTGATTCTCCCAGCCCGCTGTGATGCTAAAGATAGGAGATCCAGTGGAGGCCATTTAATGGGCACCCCATTGGGCACCACGGCCTCTGTTTGAGTCTCCAGCTGCCATCAGTTCTATGCCAGAAACCGGCGTAGAGCTGTATAAATTATTTACGTCATGATTTTAATATAATGAGTGGGCCTGGGACTGAAATCTCTGGGCCCACTGGGATCTTCCATAGTTGTTCTCCCCTCTCCCAACCTGACCCCCTCACCCACCAGGAGTGCTTCACTCCAGCAGGATGTACAATAACTCCCCACTTGCGGGGAGCTGGTGGCCCGATCCTACTGGAGGGAAGCGGTGCCATGGAGGCCCCACCAGGAGGTTAGAGGTAAGGGGGGTGTCCGCTGGGCATTGCAAGGTTGCTGATGCCAGCCTGGCCCCTCGCACTGCCCAAGGGACAATGCCAAAGGAAAGGGGTCTAAGGGAGCAGGGCCTACAGGGCCTACAGGATTCAGGCGTGGAGATCTTTGTGGGGGGGGGGTCCAGCTGCCACTCTGAACTCAGTGGTGACAGAGGGAGGGAGCCAGCAATCAGGGCTGGGCACTGGGGCGAGGAAGGGTCAGACTAGCCAAGGTTGGCGGGGGGAGCGGTGGGAGCGGGGAGGTTGGGGCTGTGGGACTATGGGAGGGTGGGTGGGGTGGTAGTGTGAGTTAGGAAGATCGAGGCAGGCCATGGGGCCAGCGATCAAGGATTGGGGAGCTTGGAGGGGCAGCATTAGGAGTTGCTGTAATGACCAGCAAATCGAGCTGGCCAGCAACCGGGAGGCTGGCAATGTGGGGCTACTGCGCATGTGCTGATCACGGCACTGACATATTGGCGCATGCACAGTGGCCAGTTCAGCACTATGCTGCTGGCCTCTCCAGTGTGAATAGGCCCCACCCACAGATTTTTAATGAGGTTTATACTAGTGCAGTACACAGAGTGTGGGAGATTCATTTTGAAAATTCCACCAAAAAAACCAACATGAACTCATAGAGTATCACAGAGTCATAGAACCCTACAGTGCAGGAAGAGGCCCTTCGAGCCTGCACCGAACACAATCCCACCCAGGCCCTGCCCCCATATCCCTACATATTTACCCACTAATCCCTCTAACATATACATCTCAGGACACTAAGGGGCAATTTCTTAGCATGGCCAATCAACCTAACTCACACATCTTTGGACTGTGGGAGAAAACCGGAGTACCCGGAGGAAACCCAAGCAGACACGAGGAGAATGTGCAAACTCCACACAGACAGTGACCTGAGCCGGGAATCGAACTCAGGACCCCGGAGCTGTGAAGCAGCAGTGCTAACCACTGCGCTACCGTGCTGCCCGCACAGTAAACTATTCCAGTTTTTATGCAAATTTGACTCTGAGAACTTTTTTGGGAAAATCCCACCCATAAAATCCAGAGCCAAGGAAATTGTGGCTGTCTTTGTTATTTGGCTGGGTAGAGCACTCTTGCTCTTCCTAGCACATAAGGAGCATTGCCAAAATTTAAGAAAATTACTAATTGACTGGTTCTCTTTTGGTTAGAAGTTTCTTTCTGCCAGGTTGCGCTGGATTCTCAGAATTAACATTACATTATGGTCCACATTACCTAACCAAATTCTGGTATTTTAAAAACTTTTGTGATCTCACCTGCCCTCAGTATTAAGCTTCGATGTTTTCTGAATCCCAGGAGTTACGTTACCAGATGTCGCTGAATACTTGTGCTATTTTCTGTTTTTGCCATTGACAGAATGATTTTTCATGTTAAATTTAGTCACAATAGTTTTAATTTATTCCAGAAAATATTTCATGGAATTCTTTGATAATCAGCATGAAAATATTAACCCTATATTGAAATCACTATCATCTCTGTCCCAAAGAAAAGCCAGACAGTGTGCCTTACTGACTGTCATCCAGTAGCTCTGACATTCATTACTATGAAGTGCTTCAAAAGGTTAGTCATGACACTTATCAACTCCGGACTCCAAGATTGCTTGGATCCACTATAATTTTCCTATCACTGCAACAGGTCCACAGCAGATGCCATCTCCCTGGCCATATACTCAACTGTGGAACCCCTGGAGAACAAGGACAGATGCCAAACTACAGCTCAGCTTTTAACACCATTGTCCCAACAAAACTCATCTTCAAACATCATGTCTGAGGACTCAGCTCTTCTCCCTGCAACTGGATCCTAGATTTCCTAACCCACAGCAATCAGTAAGGATAGGCAATGACACCTCCCCTACAATTATCCTCAATACTGGAGCCCCAGACGGCTGTTCCTTCAACCCCCTTACTCTACTCCTTGTACACTTATGACTGTGCGGCCAACATTCATTCCAACTCAATTTTCAAGTTTGCTGATGACACTACCATATTGGGTTGGATCTCAAACAGTGACGAGACGGGGTAAAGGAAAAAGATCGAGAAGCTGTTGAACTGGTGTGTTGACAATAATCTTTCCCTCAATAACAGTAAAATGAGGAAGATAGGTATCGATTTCAGGAAGCATAGTGGAGGACATGCATCTATCTACGTTAATTGTGATGAAGTGGAAATGGACAAGAGCTTCATGTTTCTAGGTGTCCAGATCACCAATAACCTGCCCTGGTCTCTCCATGCTGGCACAATAGGTAAGAAAGCCCACCAACACCTCTATTTTCTCACTAAGGAAATTCAGCGTGTCCATTTTGACTCTACCAATTTTCACAGATGCACCATAGAAAGCATCCTTGCTGGATGTATCACAGCTTGGTATGGCTCCTGCTCTGACCAAGACTGCATGAAACTACAAAGGGTTACATTCACAAACATGTAACCCAGTCCATCACGCAAACCAGCCTCCCATCCATTGACCTCATCTACATTTCCCACTGCCTCAAAAAAGCAGCCAGCATAATCAAGGACCTCACACACCCCAGACATACTCTCTTTAACCTTCTACCATTGGGAATAAGATTCAAAAGCCTGAGATCGCATATCAACCGATTCAAGAACAGCTTTTTCCCTCCTACTATCAGACTGCTGAGTGGATTTACCATATGTTAAGATGATCTTTCTCTTCACCGTACCTATGAGTGTAATGTTATATTCTGCATCCTCTCCTTTCCTTTGCTCCTATGCACTCTATGAATGGTATGTTTTGTCTATATAGCGCTCAAGGGAAAATACTTTTCACTGTTTCCCAATACATGTGGCAATAATAAATGAAATCAGAAGCTAAAAGTTCATGTTTAATTGCTGCACATATGTTGGATTGAATTCTTCCATGCCCCCACCGGTGTGTTCAATGGCAGGTGCAGGTGGGGTAGGGGGTGAGGGGGCATGGAGGTGTGGTTAGCAGGGGTGGAAGATTTGGTCATAGTCTAAAAATCGGTTTTGTATTGGTCTGAATTTCCATTGTGGTGCATGCCACAATGGATCAGGAAACCCGCTGGAGGCCAAAGCCAAACTGGTTTGCATCCCACTAATGGAATGCAGATTAAAACCCAACTGGAATTTTCTTCACATGTCCACTTCTCCACGATGCCAGCTGGAAAACACAGTGGTCCAGAAAACGTTTGGAACAATGTGATGTGCAGAATCAAGGCTTATATGCCTCAACAATGTCTCGGGCTGTCTCGGAACTTGGGATGGAGCTCCCAGCAATTCTGAACCACGGGACACCACAGCAATGGGTGGAAGAAACATCTGCAGGTGGACCTTCCAGATTGTGTTTCCATGGAGGTCCATCTTCCAGCCTCAGAATGTTCCTGGAGATCCAACTTCTATTTCAGGAGGTCCATCCTCGTTCTCCAATGGAGCATCTGTGATGTCAGGCGCCTTTTAAATATGGCACCCAGATATGATGGCAGCATGTGGGCCATAATGCCCACCCTGTCATGGAATATAACACCAAACCCCAGCGCTTAATTAATGAGGTCAGGCATGGAATATATGATGTGAATTTCTGCCATCTCTGCAGTGGTAAATATTCCACCATGTCCCACAACAGGATTTAGTCCCAGATAGGGGCATTCTGCCCATTGTGTTGTTTTGTGAACATTTCTGTAATTTTAATGCCAACATCATTATGAAGATTCTAACTTTATTTGAAGGCTATCTGATCCAATTCCTGGATGAAAGAACAAGGGGCACCATTTTAAATTTTATTGAGAAGTGCAAAACAGGTGAGTGCAAATCCATTTTACTCCTCTCCTGATTATCTTTATAATGACTTTTAGATGCATTTACCTGTGTAACATTTACAGGATTTTTAATAAAACATCAATTGCTCCTTTAAATGAAAACTGACCAACAATTCATTTCCAGCATTTTCAGTTCATATTGGGCAAATACTGCAAATACAAAAGCATTTGGACACAAGGTAAAGGAGAGAAAGTTGCAATAAGAGGAACCAAACAAAGGTAGATAAATAAGTTACCATAATTTTATTTACAGCCTAATGAAATCAGAGTGGAATTGTTCCTAAAGCAACATGAGAAATATTTCGATCAGCCAGTTCTGCCCCATCCTATCCAACAACATTATGAAATAAATAGTTATATTTATCTCCTCTTATTAACTTCAGAAGTATCCATATTTACTTCTGCTTTAAGCAATGGGCTACTATTGCATCTATCAAACATCTTAAGAGATAAGAAATGACAGCCAGTGCAGACCCCAAAGCGCATTTCTGCAATTATTTGAGAAAGGGAGAGAAATCTTAGTGCTATACAAAGAAATGGCTCAGTAGCTTTGTCATGGGATGCAGATAATGAGGAAACCACATTTTATTATTTAAAGATAGTAGGCATAAAATACACCAACAAGTTCAGTCGTAACATTTTCAAACTCAGTAGTTCAAAGTAAAGTAAAACCAACATTAGATACAGGATAAGTTATTTCTAAAATAAATTGTTTTTAAAAAAACTATAGAACTTATAAATGCTTATAGTTTGTCATAAAATCCACAGTCAAGATGTACAGCATCCATGTTTGTTAAGAGAAGTTAGGAAAGAGAGAGCAGAGGGACTATTATGAAGGTATAAAAATTTCATCAGAAAAGGGAATAGTGTCAGGAGACTGATGAACAGCTAATGTGATTCCTATATTTAAAATGGAGAGATGGAATAACTGTAGACCAATTATCTTAATATTAGTAGTAGAAAAACTAATGGAATCCTTACTCAAAGAGTAACAGAAGAACATTGAAAAACTGAAAATATAACAAGGAGTCAGCAAGAATTCAGAAGTGTTAAGGTTCAGGTTAGAAACTCCAAACTGTTTTATGAAGCCCACCTGAACCACAAGTTTTGCATTTTGAATTTGACTGGGATAAGCATGAGATGTTTCACTTCAGATGTGATTCAAAAGACCCCCAAGGGAGCTTTTATCAAACAAAGTTTATTTAAGAATATAGTTAACATGTATAATAAGAAAATTAGCAAGAACTTTTATCAATTACAAACAAGAAACAAAACAACTACTATAATGTATAACTCTTAATGAATATCTAAATTAAGACCTCAATATGTTCCAATTAAAACCAAAATCCAATAAACAAAGACCTTTAAACAGATTTATCATTGCACAGACTAATGCTTACAAAGTACTGGAATCCAGTTGCCTGGGTTGAATGCTAATTTCAAATGATTTTGGAAACTTAGAACAGCTTGTAGTCTTCAACTCCCCAAAACACTAAAACACAATTTCTTTACTGCAGGATGGCAAAAAAGATGTGCTTTCAGCTAACTCATAAAACTTTCAAAATAAAACAGAGAAAGAGACTTCTTTTCACTATGCTTCTAAGGTTGCCTCTAACATTGCAGCCAGAACAAACCTGAAACATGACCTCTTGTCACCTGACCTGCCTACAGTTTTTAATTTTTCTCTCCTCCAACAATGACATCACCTAAGGCTATGAACATGATAAACATTGTGAGAGCGGCAGAGATCATGATTTGAAAAAAATTTATTCAAGGCACACTAACATCATGAAAGAAAGGGCCATGATTGATCAAACTTATTGAATTATTTGACGAGGTAACAGGCTGGTTAGGCATACATATTGTAGTAAAGGCAATACATCTGAATTCTCAAAAGGCCTTTCATAAATTACCACGCAGTGGACTCATGACTAACGTTAAAGCACGTAGTCAGAGGACAAGTAACAGAATAGAGAGCAAGCTGACTACAAATCAGAATAACAGGTTAACCTGGTGTTGTGAGGCTTCTTACTGTGTTTACCCCTGTCCAACGTCTACATCTCAACATCATACAAATCAGGAAACAGAGAGTAAGAGATAATGGTAATTACTCAGACTGACAAAGGATGCAAGTATGGTGTTCCACAAGGATTATTTGGGGAATAAAGGTGTCACCATGTGCATAAAAACTTAGGCTTGGGAACTGGATGAAAAGATCTTTGTAAGATTGTAAGATTGGATGAAAAGAACATAAAAGATTATGTTCTTATGTTCTTATGTTGTAAATTACACCAAATTACGAGGTGTAGTTGTACTTGGTGTCGCAGGCATATCTCAATGTTTCCCAGGGAGTGGATGATCCTGCTTTTCTGCAAGTTCCAGGTGCAGCCACCTTGGTTGATACAACCTGGAAGGTTCCCAGGCTCAGGGTTATGAATGATGGCCAAAGGTAGATCCAACAAATCCTATGGTAGTAAAGGAAAAGGGAATAGATCTCAAAGGACAATGGTTGTCTGGTGCTAGGTGGAAAATCTCCTGCAAAGAGAGCTTGTGTTCCTCTCAAACACGTGAGGAAGGAAACAGGAAATCATCTCATGTTTCTCTGCTCCCCAGTCAAAAAACATCAAACAAATATTAACAGACAAACAGCATAAATGTGGTTAGCATCATTTGTCAACACCTCACTTGGTATGGATGTCCATGGAGCAGCCAATGGACCCAAACTTGATTTTGCTACTATGTAATCCACAAAATACTCAAAGATAGAGCATAACGAAAGAAAATCTAAAGCCAGAAGGATTGCTGTTTGCAACATTAGAACTTCACATCAAGCAAAGAAAGCAGAAAATGTCATTATGGGATTTACAGATTATCAGTCGATATTCTTGGTTTGTGGTGAATTAAGGTGAATGGAAGTTGCACGGTACCAGCACAATCACAGAGGCATTATCTACTTGGATGGAGAGAAACACAAATTAAAAAGTCAAAGAAGCTCTTGATCTAAAACATTGCAGGCACCTTTTAGAATATTAAGCGAACTTACCTGGTCAGGAACAATAGGCACACGTTTCAGTTTGAGCATATTACAAGTTATTACAAACACATGGCTTAAGCATTATCCCAGGCAAAGCTGGACATCGAAAAGTCCAAACAGCAAAGCAAAGATCAGCTTGACTTTATTGCAATAAACAGATGCTTCAGAAACTTCAATAAACAATCAAAATGATATTCTGATGCACACTGTGGCAGTGATCATGTACCAGTCATTGCCATGATGAATGTCAAGTTGAAAATTTCTAATAAAGAGAAAGGAAAGTCCAGGAGACCAGATCTTGGATGACTGAAAGACTCTTTAATGAAAGAAGCATTCTGAGTAGAGATAAACGATTGCAGTGCTGCCGGTGGAAGAAACAATGTATGCAGAAGAGAAGTTTAACTTGTTTAGGAGGTCATATTGAATGTGTGAAAGTGAAGGTTCCCACAAAAGTGAGGCGTTTCAAGATGGATGACAGAAGAATGACTGAGTTGTTGGGAGAAAGGATAAAAGCAAAGCGGTGAGAATCAGAATATATCAGACTAAGCCAAGGAATACGATGGAAGTGAATAGAAGAAAAATGATCAAAATTCATTTCAACTGAGACAGTAAAAAAAAGTCACATCCTAAAGAAATTTACCAACTTCTTAATGAAATTTCAGGGAAGACAACAGTTTGTATTCCAGTGGATTTTTGAAAGTGATTGCTTGATTTTGATGTAAAAGACGAATTCGGGGAAATTCAGTGAATACTGTGGTATAGAGATATTCAAGGTATCAAGAGTTAATGTGGGACTGGAGAACAGTACTGTCCACAGTATAATATAGAGACAGGTGACAGAAAACAGGAGACAAAGTTGTACGAAGGGACTCGAGTAGAAGCCAGTGTGAATTTTGCCCCGAGCTTGGGTTATGCTTTGTAGAAATATAAATAGTTATGTGTTATCAATAAACACCACTGTTGAACTTTACAAACCTCTGAACATGTTTGTGTTACCTTTTGAACAAACCCTTACAACAAATACATTAAAGAATTGTTCAACAGTGGCAGAGGGTCTTGATTATGGATCAAATTTGAAGAGAGGCCCAGAAAATCTTTTCAAGAATTTGTGCAAAGGAAGATGAAGAATGGGAAGCATTAGCTCTGGATGAAATAACAAAAGATACTATTGAAGGAAGAAGAGGAACTGAAGAACTATTATCATCAACATGGTCAATAGTAATGGCATTATTCCTAAAGATCTAACAAACTTGTTTTTATTGCTTTGCCAAAGTAACCTGGTGCAAGAGAAAGTGAAATACATCGAACAATCAGCAATGAGTCATGTAGTAAAGATTATCCTCAGGATCTTAATCGCCAGAGTTTGAGAGCAAATTACATTAGAAATGTCAGCCTTCAGTGTGGCTTTATAAAAGATAAAGGAACATGAAATGCAATCTATCTTTTAAAAATCTTGGCAGAAAGAGCAACTGAAATACAAAATGACCTCTTCCAACGTATCATTGATTGTACAAAAGAATTTGATAAGGTCCAATATGATCTCATAAAAATGCAGGAAGACATCAACTTAAAGAGACAGATCTTCAATTCATCAACTTACTGGAGTCAGGCACCGATGATTAGATATCAGGACAAAATCGGTGATTGGAAAGTGATCAAAAAATGGGGTAGACAAGACAGCATTCTCTCAACAGACTGTTTCTCCCTGTACTGTGAATGCATTCGCAGAGGAACTGGAGGGATGGATGATATAAAGGTAGGAGGATATAAAGGTTGACATCTGCCATGCTGACAACACCGTACTTATGGCAACATCTGAAGAAGCCTTGCAAAAATGAATCAATACTGTCATAAAGGAATGAGGTACATCGGGGTTTACACTCACCAAATGAAAACACACACTGTGGTAATGACAATGAAAAAGTACAGCCCAGTATGTAAATTGAATGTCAATCAATTCAGCTATCTAGGAAGTACAGTTAGCTCCGATGCTAAGCGACAGTGAATTTCAAAAAAGGATTGGTCGGGCCAGACATGTTTGCACAAAATTATGCAACACACATCAGCTTAAGTCTTGAAATAAGAATACATGTTATGTCTGGTCAGTAATGAATTATGGATGTGAAGCTTGGAGCATTTGGGAAGAAGAAGGAAAGAAAATCAACAGCTTGGAAATGTGCTGCTTAAGGATCCTAAGGGTAGTACAGAATGAGCCCAAAGAACAAGAGAACTCTTAAATATTATCACAAGAAGACAAATGGAATCCTTTGGACATATTCTCCCCGCAAAAGCATTCATGTGCCTAATCATCACCGGAGGATCAGTGGAAGTAGAGCAAGAGGTTGACAGGAAGGAAAACAGCAAAACAACATTAAGGATTGACTTAACCAGAACTCCAACACAAGATCATCCATTGTTGCCTTAATTGGAAAGCTTGAAAGGACATTGTTGCCTATGCCACTTGGCAGGAAAATATGTGATCAGGGGATGTTGTCAATTTGAGGAGGACAAGAGACATTAATAAACTTGAAGGACGGGCATGTAATTAACAAATTAACTTTATATGAGTGTGCAACAGTACATTTTGGTAGGTAGAGAATGGAGGCCATGCACTCCTTGAAAAATAAGTATCTGAACAGGTAGGAGGAGCAGAGGAACCGAGGGATAAAATTAAACAAGTCATTTGAAGTTGTATCGCAAGTTAATACCCCCATAAAACAAAAAGAAACCAAGCACTGGGGTACATTTCTAGAGGGATAGAATTGAAAAACAGAGAAGTTAGGTCAACACTTTGTGGACAAGTATTGTGAGTAATTCTGAAATCCATATTCTAAAAAGGATTTGTAGGACAAGAAAAGCCACAACAAAAAAAGTTTTCTCTAAATAATACCAGAACTGAGATCATACACATCAGGAAAGATTGAATGGGCTGGACTCTTATCTCTAGAAAGGATAAAGCACATGGGTGACCTGATGGGTTTTGAAGATTACGAAAGATTTGGATAGGGTAGATACAGAGATGTTTCAATTTGCAGGGGAGACCAGGATCAGGGGCCTTAAATATATAATATTCAATAATCCAATGTGGAATTGAGGAAAAATTACTTTACTTCTGGAGTAAACAGGTTGAAACTCACTACCACAGGAGTAATTGAGGTGTTAAGTATAGATTCATTTATCCAGAAGCTAGGCAAACACATGGGAAAGAAAATAATAGTGCATTATGATAAAGTTAAATGAAGAGATATGGAGGCTTGTGCAGAGCATAATCACTGCCTATCTGTAGGTACTGTGAAATAAAGAAAACTAAATAATGGATGGAATTTATTTCAACCACGGTGGTCACCCCCACCACTTGAAGGACCCTACGTAATTTCTGTCTGGAAGTCTTGATGCGATTTAAGTGCAATCTATCACTTAACTGTCCAGCATTAGACCTCAAACACAATCAAGGACCATGAAGGTTAGAAATCTCAGCTCCTAAATCTGTTAGCTAATCAGAGGCTCTCCATTACCAGCTGCACTATTGGGAGTTGTGGCATGTTCCGAGGCCTTCATCAGGGATCACAGGGAGCGGTCACAGGTGAAGAGAGGTAAGAAGGTGGCATGCAATGGCAGTGGCGGCAGCTTGCAGCACCACATACACCTTATTGATATCAGGTTCTTTGATTAGGTGTTGAGTGCCTGTCAACGAGAGTCAGCAACCCACCTAATTGACATCCCATTACAAAAAGATAGGAGTCTTGTATCAGGCTCTTCCAACCCTCTGAGGACAGATTCTTGATGTTGGGAATCAGAAGTGGGTACTTTTGTCCATTCCATGCCCCTACCTCACCCCATTGACATCATGCCCATTCCAGCGGGCTCCACTAAATTGAACACATTATGTGAGACTATGCAATGATATCAGTGCACTTTTATAACCCAGTTAGGGACCAGTAACTTTCTGTGTAAAATAGATAGAAATTTGAAATCCCAATTGCCCTTGCAAAGAATAAAAACATAAGATTCTACTGTGTTAAACAAACAAGATAAACTTTACCATACCAAGTCAAAAGAACCAAAAAATCTGCACTATCTATATTATAGTCTAATATTCAGAATTAACATGAGGCAAATTTGACTAAATGGGCTCCCTGAGGCCCAATGCACCACAAACTACATGTTAAATGGCTGACACAATCAAGATAGGTCCTATTGTTTTTTTATGCAACCCACCTGGGCATCAGTGACGACATAAGTCACAAAATCTCAGTAAACCTCTTGCCCCTTATGAGAGATTTAGTCCGGGATTCTCCAATTCTCATTCACCCCTCCACTGCTGTCAGCAAGAAAGGAGAATTTGGCGCACAGCCAAAACTCTATTCACTGTCGGGGGAACCAAAGAATCCTAGTATGGGCAAGGTCAGAGAATTCCAACCGTAGCCTTTGGATTCCTTCAAGTGCTATTATGACTTGGATTGCTTCAATGGCAGCTCACCTCTCAGTGGTTCAGTGTCTTCTCCTGAGATTGAATTCCATGGGGTTCACACAGCTGCACTCCACCTTGAATTGCCAGAATACTCCCAGCTGTTTCATAGGCCACTGGCTTCACTCGTACTATCCTTGGGTTTATCTTGGCTGCAGCAAACTACAGATGGCTCCCAGGGTGTCTTTGAGCTCTAACTTGCTCCAGCATTGATCAAGTGACTGTCTTCCATCATCTCAGCTCCCTCGGACTTCTCCTGAGCTCTAACTATGCCAAATAGCTTCCAGAGCTGCTCCGTAAGCTACAAAACCATAAGAGTCCGAACAGCAACCAAACCACTGTCCCAGCAAACACACAGATAAATTGATCCCAGAGAAAATTCTTAAGCTTCACCCATCTCCATGACAATGTAATCTTTCAGTGTTCACTGATTGCTTTTAAACTAATTTAGTTCTAATTCCCCCCCAAAAAAACTATTCCTCTCTTTCAAACAATGTCGAGATGTCTCCAATTCTCCCACTAAGTAAACCCATCTCTATTTTATGGCTTTATCTCTTCCATTCTGACTCTATTCAATAAACATGCCTAATATTCTGAACTGCCTTTCTCTTGTAGGTGTTCCGGCAATCTCTAAAGACCAGTATTTTTGTTAGCTTAGCTTTGCAGCAATAACCTTCCCAGAACTAAACATTGCTTCTAAAATATTAATGTGAACCACAAACTAGATATTCATAAGAACTTTCAATACAGAATAGGGATGATTTTAGCACTGCAGAAACCAGATGGGTGGTTAAAATTGCAAGAACTAAGTACAGTGAATGCGGGAAACCTGAAAAATGGAAAACGCACAGCAGGTCTGGCAGCTTAGGTAGTTGAAGTTATCCACTGAGACTGAGCCATTGAGGTCTCACTGTCTGCCTGTAGGTTTCAATATTAAACTGCTCCTCTGTGTCGTGGAGATGGACACCTGCCAAAGCTCTTGAGGTCCTTCTTTAGATGTGCCAGCTCCCAACTCTTATTTTAACTGGGGGACTGTGTAGCTATTATGCCTTTCCTGCTGGGAAAACCTCCGAGGATGAAGATGCAGACTGAAAAGGAGAATTGTTAAGAACTGTACATCAATTAGGTCCAGTGACTGATACATAGAGTAAAACTTAATAAAGCTAACTCAATGTCACCCCAGAAAGACTAATGCACAAAGCAATAACGGGCAGCGCGGTAGCACAGTGGTTAGCACTGCTGCTTCACAGCTCCAGGGTCCTAGGTTTGATTCCTGGCTCAGGTCACTGTCTGTGTGGAGTTTGCACGTTCTCCTCGTGTCTACATGGGTTTACTCTGGGTACTCCGGTTTCCTCCCACAGTCCAAAGATGTGCAGGTTAGGTTGATTGGTCATGCTAAGAAATTGCCCCTTAGTGTCTAGGGATGCATAGTTTAGAGGGATTAGTAGGTATAATATGTAGGGATATTGGGGTAAGGCCTGGGTGGGATTGTGTTTGGTGCAGACTTGATGGGCCAAAGAGTCTCTTTCTGCACTGTAGGGTTCAATGGTTCTAAAATAATTTAATCCTTTTCAGGTAAATAAAAATGCATATTCACCCTGCTTATATTAAAATAGGTGTGTTTTTAATGTTTGCCATGGTCTATGAATTCCTGTAAGCAAAGATTTGCTCATGTAATAATGGAAAAAGGCTTTTCATTTTCTTTGCTGTGGTGGAGGAACAAACTCCTATTTAGTGCCTTGATCGCCAAAGGAGGCTGCTGGGAAAATGGCCCCTGAAGCTGGAATCCCAAGAGTTGAGGTGGGGGGAGGGGGGCAGAATTGAGCCAGTAGCGGGGAATGGGGGAGGGGATGGAATGGGGCAGTAGCAGATATAACAGAAACAGTGAGCAGGATTTTCACTCCAGGGACAGAAACCAAACATCTTCACTGTCTTCGAATGCTGAACCCACCGCCCAAGGAGGAAATTACAGTGACTTGCCTGACATTGGCCCCTGAGTTAGAGCCATTTTCTAATTGGATGATGCTTCACTCTTCCCTCCTGTTATCGATATTTTTACATCTGGTAAAGGGAAATGTTCAAGAGAAATGATAAAAAAGCATCTGGGTCAAAAGTGGGTCATTGTTTTTGTAACTGGTCGGCGCAACATCGTGGGCCGAAGGGCCTGTTCTGCGCTGTAATGTTCTATGTTCTATGTTCTATGTTCTATTTTTTTTAATGTCCCAGTGATTTTTCTCAAGGGCTGCACGTGGGAACATTCTGGAGATTGATCTTCAATTCCCAGAGTCTCCCAGCCAGTTTTGGAGGGTGAGCAACCCCGTAGATGTGTAAAATAGACAACGCTTCAGGGTGGAGGCACCCCTCTGAGACTTATTTAAATATTAATTTAATAAATAGCTTTACAGTCAGGTAGCCACTGTGGATGGTGTGGAGAGAACTGTTGCTACAGGGTGTCCTGTGCCTCCTCTTGCACAAAAGCAGACAAGAGGTGCATCCATCTGGCTATTTCCAAGCGTATAAACTGGCCATCACCTGACTGTATGTAGACCCAATGGAAAATTCCAATCAGCTTTCTTTCTTTGGTGTTAATGAGGCTGATCAGTTACCTGCCATGTGTGGACCGGTAATTCTGCCAGTGCCAGTTACATTTTTAAAATGTACATATTCCTTTATGTGACATATTTTTCATTTTTCCTCGTCACCTGTTGATTTTGTGGATGCTTTCTGGGGTGTGAGTGTGTTAGGGTAGGGAGTGGGATTCCCATACAGTGTTCAGGGTCAGTGACCCTGTCCCGAACTCCAAACATGGGGCCATGTAAATATATGGGGCAAGTATCCCACACTTAGAGCAATATAAACGAAGAACCCAACTCCTTATTAGCCCAAATATTTAGGCTGGGATTCTCCCTGACTATTGGGCTACTTGAGTAGCGCAGTGGGCCCGGAGACACCAGCAGTGGCCATTTCACAGGATACACGCTGGGCGCCTGGGTCTCTGCGCATCTCCAAGGACCCTTTCATCATCAGCTCCAAGCCAGAAATCAGCATGGACCTGATTAGCATATTGAAATCTGAATTTCAATATGATTAGCAGGCCCAGGATGGGATTCTCCAGCCTGCTAATGTCTCCAGCCTTGCCGGGAGTGGTTTCCCCCCAGTGATATTCATAATTGCTCCCCACTAATGGGAAACAGGTGCCTGACCCCACTGGAGGAAACACAGGGAGTCCCCCCAGTGGCAATGCCCAAGGGGCAAACTGGTACTGTCCCATTGGAAGTGCCAAAGGGGCGAGGCCAAAGGGGCCGGGACCTATTGTTGAGTGGTTCCTCTTGGGCCGGGGGGTCGATCGGTGGAGAGGAGACCTCCTGCCACTCTGCAAGAGGATCGGTGGGGAAGGGAGGGAGTGAGGGCTATCGGGGCTGCCGGGATGTGGGAGGTTGGAGTTAGTTATCGATGGATGGAGGAGGTTGGGACTGTCGTGGGATCGGGGCGAGGAGATCGGTCTGGCGTGCGTGGGGGGAGGCCAGTAATCGGGGATGAGGGGATTGGAAGGCCACTGATCAGGCGGCGCATGAACTTTGGCCCACTCAGCACTATGCTGTCGCTGTCTCAAGTGGGCTCTGCCCACTCCTTATCAAGGTGAATCTCACTGAGACACTGCAGTGCTCAGAGTGTCGGAGATTCACTCTTTTAAGTATGTCTGAAAAATGGGCAGGAAATACTTCTGTTTCCACCACACATTGGGAACTTAAAATTTCTTTGGGAGAATCCCGGCCACAAAATTATTTTTAAAGCAAATAGTTCTGTGCAAACAATGAATGAGATGCATTATCCTTGATTTTATCATGGCTGATACCATCAGAGGTTCAGAACAGGACCCTCATCTGCTACCATATAAACCGGAGTATCAAACCACCAGTGTTTATTAATACTGAGGAGGTAGGTCACAAATTCTCATGGCAAGGGAGGAAGTGGTCTTGAATTTTATCAAAATTGAATTAATGGTCATAACATTAGAGGATTAGAGAATTGGCAGAATTGTTGTAGCAATGTTTTGGCATGACAGAACCGGTGAGTGGTATATTAGGCTCTAATGTATGTTAGGTTGCAATGTTGGAGGACAGGAGGGAAAAGATTTCACCCTGGGGGATGGGTAAGAGTTTCCTGGGATAAGTAATTTAAAACAGTTTTCACTGAGAGGATGGGCATGTAACATGAGGGCACAGATTTCAAGTAGACAAGAATGAGATTAAAGGGAGAAGGATGGAATCATATATAGAGATGCTGGGATTTCAACATTAACTTACAAAAGGAAATTTGATTCATAAAAAAACAAAAATAAAGGCTATTTGCAAAGAGCAAAAGAATGGCAGTAATTGGCACAATCTTAATAAGCCAATAGGCCAATAGATCACTTTGTGCTGCTTTTGTTCCTCCTTCTAAGAATGCCTGGGTTGTCCACAGGAAGATTGTTGGATGTCCAAGAGCAAAAACTCAGAAGAAGTTTGGTGTGAATGATGAAGAATGCTTTGGAAGCAAGTTTTCCTTCTGTAAAATGATCTTCATAGGGGTTGGCAGGTCAGCATTACAAGTCCCATACCCAGGAAACAGGGCCCTCCAATTCCTATAGGATCAGAACTCAAACATATAAGTTTGAACATTAAATCAATAACCAAATATGTACTGAAGGAGAAAAGTAAAGGGCAGAAAGAAAAGGAATTTGCAATTTGCTAATGACACAAAAGTCGGAGTTTGGCAAATACTGATGCTATGGAAAGTTTGAAAAAGATATAGGGCAGTATTTCACAGTGTCCCACTGGTGGATTTTCGGGGGGTTAGGGTTAGGGTTAGGCACCCATAAAATTCCTCAGGTTGTCTTCCTGTTGACCACTCATCCACCACAAACTGTTTGTAATTTTATGTTGGTCAGGTAAGGCCCCAGGTTGTCTATCCAATCTCTTCCCCAACTGAGACTCTTAAGTGACCCTCCATAATCTTTAAATAGTCAGACTACATTGCCAGCACTTTCCAGGATGACCAGAAATTCCTTCTGAAACATTTCTGCTTTTCTTCCTTCTTTTCCCCTTTAAGATACTCCCCAAAACTCTTTTATACCAACCTTTTGGTCCTCTGCCTATATACTTCTTTTGTGGTTTTGTGTCAAATTATGTTTGATAATTCTTCTGCAAAGCAACTTGGGATGTTTTACAACTTTAAAGCTGCTTCAATGAATACATGTTTTTGTTGCAGTTGATGCAATCCTCCCACTTTCACAACATTCCTTAAAATCCTTTTTCAAGCTCATTTAAGTAATTGCTTCTAATTATTCCTAATTTACGCCTGATAGTCCCCCCATATTGCACTGTCCATTCATGCCAACATGAGTCATGATAGGTCCTCCATGATGTGCATCTAGTGAACAGAACCTCTGGAGGTGCACAGTGAGCACAACCCCCAGGGGGAGAGGGTCATACTTGAACAGTACGCTGGCACTGTCCTGGCACTGTCTCTTGGAGGCAGCGGGCAATGCCAGGAACCAGTGCAATGATGGGGGGCATGGTCTATGGGGCAGGTTTTGCATTCGTGGGGTAGGGGGGGAGATCATATCTGTAATAGGCAGGATCCGTGGTGGGGGAGGTTCCATTTTTCTATCTCTAATTTTTGAACATTGGGGTGCCCTTTAAAAAGGGCATCCTGATCTTTTAGGAGCCTAATTTGCTGGAGGTTTGGGTTCAGGCAGAGTGGCCCTGCCAACAAACTTCACTTTTCTAGAGCGTCTAAAAATGTGGTTGATAATGACAACCCTATGCGCCTCTGGGAAAAGCCTTTTTTTTGTGCAAAGTCCCCTTTAAGAACGAAATGAAACTAGAGAGTTTTCTGAAAGGGGTGCCATGGGTTTCCTAGTTATGATGTCATTAGGTTCCAAAAAATGCTCATTTGATCTGAGGTTGCTACTGGCTTTAAAGCTGAAGCATTGAGTAAATGGAAAGCTAATTGCACTAGTGTCAGCTTTCAGTCTGTCCGTGGCAAGCAGTTCAGAAATTTTGAATGAAGCATCTAAAAATAAAGCAGGAACTGTGTTACTGTATGTGTTATACATTTGGAAATGACAGAAGATTGAGAGAACAAAAGGTTTTTAGTTTGCAAAATGCGCTGCTGCTGTTCCAATTTTTCAAGAGCTAACCAGAGTTTTAAAGAGGTCAGGGAAGGGAAGGAATTTTGGGGCATCAGGAATGTTGTGGCCTGAGTGCGAAAGAGTTCATAGACATGTGCCTTGTCAGTGTTGACCATGTCTGGGGACGTTAACTGGCATATGGCTGCTGATAAATGAGTGTGAAATTCCTATATAATAGAGGCAGGGTTGGGAAAATTATGAAATTGTCAGTGGTGCCATATTCATGCAGGAATTAATGTGAGTGCCTGTAATTACATGAAGCATATCTTTGTGTTGCATTGGCTATTTCAGGTCAAACTTACCTTTTTATTGAAAATACCTTTGAACAATAATGATTTTAATCAGTTTATTACAGTGTCCATTGATTGGCCTCTTGGGGTTCCATTCTTACTGGCCTCTCAGGGAATCATGAAATAATAAGCTTGAGTTTGTCATTGGTAAATTCATATCAATGCAGCTAAGTACAGGGTGGTGTATTTTATAGGAAGAATAAGGAGGCATGGTGGCAGAGCGGTTAGCACTGCTGCCTCACAGCGCCAGGGACCGGATTCGATTCCGGCTTTGGGTGACTGTCTGTGTGGAGTTTGCACATTCTCCTCATTCCTGCATGGGTTTCAGCCGAGGGCTCCGGTTTCCTCGCACAGTCCAGAGATGTTTAGGTTCGGTGGATTGGCCATGCTAAATTGCCCTTTAATGTCAGGGGGTAAGTATGAAGGGTTACAGGGAAAGGTTAGGATCTGGTTTGGATTGTTGTCAGTGCAGGCTTGATGGGCCAAATGGCCTCCTTCTGCACTGTTGATTCAATGATTCAATAATATATTCTTCAGAAAATAAGGGCCAGACTTTGTGAACAGCAGCAGAGATAATTCACTATGAGCTTGCGGCAAAATCTTCTTGTCTTTTTTTGAAGTGTATTTATTAGTATAACTAGTAGGTTTACATTAACACTGCAATTAAGTTACTGTGAAAATCCCCTAGTCACCACACTCTGGAGCCTGTTGGGTACACTGAGGAAGAATCAGACTGTGGGAAGAAACTAAAGCACCCAAAGGAAACCCACATAGACGTAGAAAGTTTAGTCAACCTTTGTCCAGACAAACTATTCATTATGATGTTGATTCCATGACTGAAGCAATAGGCCCCATTCAGGTTTAATGTCTCTGGCTCCCAAGTTGATATGTACGTGATAAAGTCCATTCTTTCTTAGCAGTTATCGATGGTTGTTTGCATAGCGGTTGTTGTCTGGGGCCATCAATTCCGATTTTCTCCCAGTTTCTTTAGTTGGATTGTCTGACTGCCATTGCTTTGTCTTTGAGATGTCCCAGTTACTTTGCACAGTAATGACAGTTTTATGTTCCTAAAGTTTTGAGTTTTTATATCTAATAAAAGTCCATTTGGAGGGGTTTCCGATCCTACTATTGGATCCACAGCAATTTGTTTGAGATGGTTGGATTTTCTCTTGTTGGAGATGTTATAGCAGAACATGTGAGTTCTGTTTATGGTGCAGAGTGAGTGAGTAGTTTGGGGGCTAAGGGGAATATGAGGGAATGATGGATGGGGTGTTTATGGGTGAAGGGAGATAGAGGGTATACGAGTTGGTGGGACAGAGAGGTAAAAGTTTGGCTGGGCCTCATTTCCAAATCTGGATGGATGTCTCAAAAGACAGGCAGTCCTTTTTAACCTGACCCCTTCAGTATTTGGTTCATCTTCATTGTCACCTTGGGCCAGGTGGTAGACTTGACTCCAGGCTGTACCTGCCTCTGCCTGATGAAAATGTTGATGGTGGACACTGCTGGATAGGAGGCAAGTTTGTAACATTAGGAAATCTCTCAACTTCTGATTCCCACCTCTAATATGAAAATACAACCATAAGAGTCGAAATAGAATCGAAAGTGCATAAATCAATTGAAGCACTGATAGATTAAAAAGGTCAAACCAAGGCTAATGTTCATCTTCACAATGATAGAATTGAAAAGCAGTTATGCAAAACTTGTATAGAACTTATTTATACCACAATGTGATTACTCTGCACAGTTCTGGCCCTCATATTATAAAAATAACGTTGACGTGCTGGAAAAGGTCCAAAAAATATTTGTAATGATATGAAAAGAATGGAGAGACTATCTGTCAGAGGAATGATTGACACAGTTGGCATTATTTCTCTAGAAAATAGAGAGCTTGGAGTGACTTTATTGTGATAATCAAGTTAACAGTTTGATAGGGTAAACATGGAGAATATGTTTTCACTTTTGGAATAGACGAAGACCGTCATTGATAAAGTCAATATGACATTCAAGAGAAATATTCTTTATGCAGGGATGGTTAGAAAGTGAATCTAGGTACCTACAAGGAGTAGTTATAGTGAATATTATAAATGTATTTACAGGAAAGCAAGATAATCACAAGAGGGAGAAAGGAGTGAAGTGCAGTATGTGTTGATGAATTCAGTGTAGGATGGTGGAGGTTATTGTGGGGCATACATTCTGACATAGACCAGCTGGATTGACTTCTATGTAATTCTATGCAAAATCATTATTTTACATTAACAGGCTAAGTCAGTTATCTCAATGTACAAGAACAGCAAGCAATATCTCACAATCCTAGATCAGCAATACCATATTGTTAGTGATAATTAGGAAATCTGTCAAATATGACATTTATAGAATCTTAGCCTCAGCTTCCTGCCTATTTGCTATGAGGTCCAATCTGTCAGTTGGATGGATGTCAAGTCATTGACATGAAGACTTCATTGTCAATTACTATCATGTGTGACATAGCACTGGGGGCTGCAAAGCACTCTTTCTAAGCCTATCATTATTGTAGACTGTGTCTCACTGAACCCTGCAGTAAGTCCCTTACTACTTACAGGGACATCAGCAACATGACAAAATTGAAGGTAGCATCATTACCACTGGTATCAGTCAGAGCTTTCTACTTGTAAAAAAAAACATTTTTTTAAAAAAAAAACACCTATTCTGATTGTAGTTTTATTTCAAAATCTTTATAGATAACACCTTAAGGTACCTCAAAAACGCAGAAATAAAGAAATGAAAGAAAAACCGGAAAAAGTTATTTTGGTTGCCACCCCACATCTCCTCATCACCCGACTTAAAAGTATGCTGTCTTGCCCAACCTGGGAAGTGCCAATATTTCCTGTCCTGAATCATGGGCATGGGCCTGCAGCACACCTGCATGACCCTAATCTTTGCTAAGGTCTAATGCTGACAAAACAGGGAGGAAATCTGACTACTGCTGCAAGCTTCACAGCTTCTCCAGAAGGCAAAGGATATTGATTTGATATCATTAACCATCAGCTTCTAATTTCATTGACATTATTTTCTGTGCTGTGGTCATTAACCCACAGTACTTTGATCATTTGAGAGGTTTGCAGCTAAATATTGAATCTAAAAAGAAAGGAATTTTCGCCCTGCTGGTTGCTGACAGTGAACAGCTGCAACAAAATGACAAGGGCATGAATGTCACATGTACAGATTAAACAATGGCCCCCGATGTCAGTAACAGTACATTTTGTGCTGTAGTCATTAACCTATGTTACTGCAATGGTCTGTGCATATGTTATTTCAACTCTTTTATATTCTCAACCTCAGTAACTCTCTGCAGCTTGTTTCCCCATCAGTGCTTTCAGCAATTAATAACTCTATAAAATTCTTCAAAAGGGAATACCCTTCAGGATCAAGAGACCAGGCATTTAAGGAAGGAAGGTACAAAAAAAAGGCAGGATATTAATGTTAATCAAATCATTTCAAACTGGGGCCCTTATTTTAAACTCTTCATGCCCATTGAGAAAGGGGCACATGGGAGTTTGGTCTCTTTGTCATGACCTACTAAGTCAATATTCACTGACGTTGCTCCACATGTTATCGTAACAGATACATTCAGACTCCAAAGATGTGCAGGTTAGGATTGACCATACTAAATTGCCCCTTAATGTCAGGGGACCTAGCAGGGCAATAGCAGGGTGGGGGTACTGCAATAGAGCATAGATGTGATATTTGTCAGTGTGGGCTCGAGGAGCTGAATGGCCTCCTTCTACATTGTAGGCTGTGATGATTCAATGAACCAGCAACTTCATCAAAGCAGAGAGACATGGATCTCATTTAAATTCAAAAAGTGGGATCTGATTCAGACATGAATTTTAACTCCGGACAACTGCATTAGGTGTTCCTGGTCTCACCAGGGATGCTGTGCACAATGGAGCATCTGGCCTAGAAGTTATGGGCAGTTAAGGGGAACCTATCTTTTAAACAATTCCTTGCTGGCCAAGAGAAACAGGAGCACCTGTTTCTCTTGCTCAAAAAAAAAATTGGGCCTCATACTTATCTCCCCCAGTTGCAAACACCTGTTCTCAATATCCCCTGCCCCACGCCGAATCCCAAGAATTCTCAACCTCAGCCTCTTGCTACACTTTCCCATTTCTAATCATTACTATCATACCGTTGGCATTTGGGTTGTAAAGAATTGGGTTTATCCTGTTTCAGCCACGATCAGAAGTTAATATGAGAGGTGTCTCATGAGCTGGATTGAGCCTGACACTTGCTCACCCTGCTGCATTCAAGCTCAAACCTTGCCCTAAGTTAAATTCAGGTCTTGCAAACTTTAAAAGGGTATAGTAATTGTCAGACTCATTCTCTCAATATAAAGTAAACTGAAATATTCTTGTTGAGTCAAGGAATTGACTGCCTACTGTTGATCATATTATTGTGCTGGTCATTTATGCTACCTATCTGACATTCCCCTACAAACATTCTTCAGAACTAAATTGAAGGCTCAGCTTCAAGAGTTCATAATGGTGATATTACAACAGGCAAAATTCTACAGGCACTTCTAAAAATGCCCTATAAATATTGCATGTGGTGCTGGCTGAGGTGGAAGAATAAAGGCAGGCAGGTGCTTTGTCTGATAACTTTCTTACAAACCAGTTATGAACGTGAGCTCTGAAATATAAAATAACAGCACAAGGAGGCATTCTGACCTTCACTATCTAAAAATGCCGAATAGCGAAATTTGTATTGATGAAGCCATTACAATGTCCTACAAGAATTCAGTTGTGTTTGGTTGCAATGAATACCCAGGATGCTAGACTCTGATTTGTATTATAGCTGAAACTGCTGCTTGAGGTAAAACTCCAAGGTCACAGCCCAGAAATTACTGTGTAATTGAAGCTGAAAGAATGGTTATAAGGAACCTCCCTAGAATAAGATGAGTTATGGTAACACTTATTTACAGAAGTGGTGAGGTTTCAACAGTCGGTTAGATTAAGAAATCCATTTCTTATGGAGTCTTTATCCTTATTTAACATATTAGCTGTCCTTTCGAGGTAATGGGTTAACACACATAAATCACAGTTCTCAAAACGAAAGCTGGCTGTGTAACAGAATTGGTTTGATTCCACTGTCAGTAAATAACAAACAAATCTCCAAGCTTGCCAAATGGGAGTTAGAAGAAGAATAAAACCATTTTCACTCCATTAGTGCTGATGTTCCTCAAACGCTGGGGTTCCAACAATCCAGAGCTCAAAGTTGTTGATCTTGATTGTAAATCTTTTCTACTAAACAATGCAATTAAACAAAGGCAATATTCAATTTTTTTAAAATGCCTATCTGCATGCCCAGTGGGTAAGAGATGAATTTATTTTAAATTATTGCTTTGTTTCTAAAAATACTATTCAGTTTTAAAATCAGTTCTGATACTCTCCCTGTATCCAAAACCTAACGTGTAGATATGTAGCACCTTAAACACAATGAATCATTCTGGGTTGTTACACAGAAATGTTAATAAACAAAGTCTGATACAAAAACAGAGAAGGAGATATTGGCTCAAATAACCCAAAGCTTGGTCAAAGAGATGCGTTTTAAGATGCACCTTAAAGGTAGAAATGTGAGAGGGTCAGGAAAAGATTTTCTTGGGGCTTTGGTGGCTAAAGGTGGGGGTGGGGAGAGGGGCGGGGGAGGGGGCGGGGAGGTGGGGGAGGGGGCAGGGCGGAGGGATGGGGGTGGGGGCAGGGGCGGGGGCGTGGGGGTGGGGGTGGGCGCGGGGGGGTAGGGGTGGGGGGGGAGGGGGTGGGGGCGGGAGGGGGGGGCGGGGGGGGTGGGGGTGGGGGGTGGAATCTTTGGAACACAAGGAATAGGAGCAACAGTAGGCCATCTAGCCCTTTGAGCCTGCCCTGCCATTCAATAAGATCATGGCTGATCTGAAGTGGATCAGTTCCACTTACCCATCTGCTCCCCATAACCCTTAATTCCCTTATTGATCAGAAATCTATCTACCCGTGACTTAAACATATTCAACGAGGTAGCCTCCGCCCCTTCAATGGACAGAGAATTCCAGAGATTCACCACCCTCTGAGAAAAGAAGTTCCTCCTCAACTCTGTTCTAAACTGCGCCCCCCCCCCCCCCCCCCCACTTTATTTTGAGGCTGTGCCCTCTAGTTCTGGTTTCCTTTCTAAGTGGAAAGAATCTCTCTACCTCTACCCTATCTAGCCCCTTCATTATCTTGTAAGTCTCTATAAGATCCCCCCTCAGCCTTCTAAACAACAAGTACAGGCCCAGTCTATTTAATCTCTCCTCATAAGCTAACCCCCTCATCTCCGGTATCAGCCTGGTGAAACTTCTCTATACTCCCTCCAAGGCCAATATATCCTTTCGCAAATAAGGGGACCAAAACTGCACACAGTACTCCAGTTGTGGCCTCACCAGTACTCTGTACAGTTGCAGCAAGACCTCCCTGCTTTTATATTCCATCCCCCTCGCTATAAAGGCCAATATTCCATTTGCCTTCTTGATCACCTGCTGCCCTGCAGACTGGGTCTTTGCGATTCGTGCACAAGGACCCTCTGCACAGTAGCATGCTGCAACTTCTCACCATTTGTATTGGCTTTAAGAAGCTTTAAGAAACTAGAATTAGAGAAGAAGTCTGAAGAGACTCCGGAAGGTATTTCATTTCATTTCATTGGTGCATTTGAAATGTAAGAAACCGAGGGGAAAATTACCTTTTCTGCAAAGAAAATGTCAATGATAATCAGTTTGGCCCTATGCAGAGTGGATTTTATTTGTTGGAGATTTCAGTGTGGAACTTGGTGTCATAAAAGTGCTCATCACGAGTTTAGCTATGGCAGACAGTGGGCCCCCATGAGAATTTCCACCATCGGTTTTATATAAAATTTTCTCATTTAACAATTATAATGAATTCTTCTCGTTTTTGCATTTTAAAATCTAATTTACATCCAATGGTAAGAAGCAAATAATAATACAAATTAATTAGCACCTATCTGACCTTTCAGAATTAATATGATTTATATTTGCACTGCTAGTTAATTTTGAGGAAAACCATAACGATATGTAATCTACGCTTGAGTTAGTCCAAATGTCAAAATAAAGTAATGAATTATTGAATTAACTAACTGAAAGGAAAGTTGAAATTAAAAGCTTCAAAGGGCCTTGTCAAGTGTACATTGGCATATGATGGTTTAAATAACCTAGAAAATGAACATAATTTGGAAAATAATGTTGGACACAGAGAAAAGCAGAACCTCAGTTACCTTATGAGGGTGGTAATAATAAAGATTGCTCGACAATGAATGGAGATTTGTGTAAAAATGTTTACAGAACTAAAATGAATGAGTCCCTAATTTTCAACTGTGAACATGAGAAGAGAGTCATATCCATTGACACCTCCAATTTACTTTACTAAGTCATTGATCAGGTCATACATGATATGCATGCCGATAAAATGTTATATATTGAACTAGGATAAAGTTACTTTCTATACAGTTTGATCAGCGAAGTTTTAAGCTGTAAAAAAGAAAACTTGCATTTATGTGGTACCTTATCAAATCAGTAAAATGGACATCTCAAAGTACTTCATATCCAATGAATCGTATATTAGAGTAAAATCAATGTTGTTTTATCAGTAAGTGCTGCAGCAAGTGTCCTTACAGACAACAAATTGGTTGATTAAATATAGAGAAAATGAACTGAAAAACACTAGAAATCCGACACCCCACCACAGATAAAACTCCAGCATTTGTAACTAAAACTATTAAATTATTTTGGATATGTGAACCTTCATGAATAATCAGCTCATGTTTCAAATCAACATCATCATGGCTCATTCACAGCAGGCATCATGATGGGCAAAAGTGGAAAGTGTTGGGAGATCACAAAAGTCAGTTTTATATAGTTGTGAAAACCATTCGCGATCATCTGTTCCATCCATCAATGGCAGGCCATGTTTCCCACTGTCGCATATCAAGAATCTAATTTCAATACATTAGCACCTCATTATAAGTCCTGCCCACCAGAATCATCCCCTCTTGTTGGATCATGAAGTTACGTCAGCGTGCAATCACATTGATATGTTTCACAATGGCACAGAATTGATGTTCACCTGGCAATCTACACTTCAGTCAGGATTTTAAGGTTCCTTTCTCTCCCTTGCTTCAGGCAATGCTCATGGTCATCAAACCAGTCTTCACAAGAGCACCACTTCACTTTTAGGGAGACTCATGAGCAATTCCCCACCTACTAAACCAGCAGTGGAGCAGTCATGGATTTTCAAGGGCTACAGGACTAGGGCTTGCTTGGAAAATGGAAGAAGCAACCTCAGGGAAGGAAAGGGAGGTATCCCAGGTGAGTGTGGGCGTGTATGTTGAACTGTGCAATTGGCTTCAAGATTTGAGCGCTCAGGTGCGCATGGGGCATAGACATGTCCACTTTAGAGTGTCCATGGACTAATTAGTTGATATCCATCACAAAAACAATGGGATTAAGGGATAGAGGGGGAGAACTGAGAAGTCTTAGAGGTGATTGGAGGAGGGGGGGATCTTGGTATGCACCTATGCGTGTCCATTTTTTCAAGGACAAGTAGTTGCTGACACGGAGACAAACTGCTTAACACCATATTTGCTGATTGACCAAATGAGGAACTTGTAGATTCATCCTGGCTCTTGCCATTTCTCAGTGCAGTGAAGAGACCAACAGGAAACTGGAGCATGAATTCATCACTGCCTGTTATTTGTACACATGCAGAAGAGAAGAAAGGGAAGAGGTTTGCCAAAGAGAACAGCTAAACCCTAAAGACAAATGGCAGCAGTGCAATCTCTGGATATAGAGGATGAAGACAACAGGAACATTGTGTGTGGGTGCTTTGCTACACCCAAGGTTTGCATACATCACCTATCTTATCTGCATATGTTGCTGATGTCTCCATACATCTGTGGACTTGGTGTTTCATTCTCCAGAAATTAACACCGCAGGAATAGTAAGGTCATTCATTGCAAGTGGCAATGGACAGTGGAGTGTCAACAGGCGTTTGATGGCCTGAAGGCTGTATTAACCACAGCCCTTGTGCTGGCCACACAAAGTTACACAAAACCATTCAAGGTGGCCATTGATGCGAGTGATGTGGGAGTAGGTGCCATGCGCTTACAAGAAGATGATGAAGGAATAGAGTGGCTATTGGGTATTTTTCCAAAAAAACTGAATGATCATCAGAAGAAATAATCAATGATTGAATAAGAGACCTTGAGTTTGATGCTGGCTGGTGTTGCGATATTTTAACATTTATGTTGCCAGTAATGCGTCTGAGACAGTTGTTTATGCTGATCATAATCCATTGACGTTTTTGGAGTAAGACTAAAAATGCCAGACTGCTTCGATGGAGTCTATTATTGCAACTATTTAATTTAAAAATTATACATGTGGCAGGAAGAGAGAATGTGATTGCTGATGCTTTGTCACGATTGTGATAAAAATAAGTGTTCAATGGTGGAAGACAAGGACTGAAATGGACGATATTATTCTGTTTGTATGTTTTGATATTGTAAAATATATGTATATTTATTATAGCGTACTAGAATGTGAAATTAAAATGGTTTGAAAAATGAAACCATCTTTGAATGTTGATGGTTCATGTTGTTTTCTTAAGGGGGGAGATGTGATGTTAGTGTATCTTTAAGATTTTGTTTAAAATCATGTTCCCTGTAGCTATCATAACATCAGTTTTTTTTTTCATTATGGCACTGGCTGCTGCTAGAAGTCCTTTTGTTGCTACTTCAATGGGTTAAATGGTGTTTTGTTTATTTTTATTCTGGGATCTTTTATGACCTTGCATTGTGAGGGGGAAGATTGATTGACAAGTCAAAGTTAGGTTGTTTCTTCCCAGAAAAAAAATTAAGGATTCATTTTCAGTTTTGTTTAGAAGAGGGTGTACAGTAGATCGTTGGTGTTTGGCTTGACTAGAGTCTCATTGATGTTTTGGGAAGCTGTTCTGACTCCAAGTTTGCCTGTGTGTGTCTCAAGAGAATTGCAGCATACAGCCAAAGAGCTAAATTGCAGTATTACATGAGCATTAGTCTTTGCTGTGTTAAACCTGCGGCAAAAGTTTTGTTTATGGGATTTGTTTTGTTGGAATGGTGTTTAGCTGTATTGATTGATTTTTTTCTTGTAGAAGGTATTGCTAATTTTCTTTCCATGCATGTTAACTGCGTTTCTAAATAAACTTTGTTTGATGAAAGCTCTCTAGTGGGTCATTTAAATCATACCTGAAGGGAAATATCTCTTGCTCACCCTAGCCAAATTCAAAGTGTGAAACTTATAATCCAGGCTGATGTCATAAAACACTTTGGAGTTTCTGATCTAAATTATAACAAGAGGCATAAACACACTATGCACTTTGCTACAGTTGTATCAGTAATAAAGGAGCTTAGCTAGACAGGTCTGACAGTAGCATCATATATAATTTGTTATCGTCCTTCTGAAGATGTAGCTACAAATGACAACACCATCTCTCCAAATGCCAGCTCTCATGGATGATTAATGCAGCGGCCATATCTTGTCACAGGCCCCCAGGAAACCTTCAGACATCAGACGTAGTCATCTGTGACGCTACAACAGGGAAGTAAACCTGCGAGTGACGTTAGCATTATTCACAGAGAGTGCCTCAGCAATACTGTCATGCAAGTATTGACAAAAACTCATTGCCCTGAATTTGTTGGAAGCCTCCCAAGTTTGCATCCTCCATTACCTTTGTGCCTGGGAGAGATGTGGCCCAGTCAGTTTTGACACAGCAGTCAATGACAACTTATTCCCCTCATAGGTACAGATGAGCACTCAGGGAATGCACCGGGGCATCATTTTCATGCCATTACACTTCTCGGCATTGTCTCTATCACAAAAGTTAATACTTGTTATAAACCTAAGATACCGTCATGTCATGAAATCAATATTAATTGGTGTTCTGTAACTGAGGGATTCTGTCAGGCAGCAAGCAGTAGGCCACCATTCAGGAGCAAAACAGCATCCTCAGAGGTCATTGGCCAGCATTATCAGGATGAGCACATACCATGGGTATCATCAACCCTTTCCACTCCCACAAACATTTCAAATGTCAATGACTGAAAACAACTTCCATTACTCATTGTCATGCACAGAAAGTGTGAGAACGAATGTTCAGACTTAAAAGTGTTAAGAAAATAAGAAATGACGACTAAGGGCACAATCTAGTCGCTGTGTTAGCTGCTGGTGCACATTAGGTCATGGCCACTAAATCTTGTGAGTGGCCAAAAATGGGATTTGTGCCAATGACGTCTCAGTGTAAGACCTTCCCTGCTTTCTGCCAGTGACATAATCAGTTTATACCCAGAATGAGCATGAATCTGATTTCCCTAGATTCTAAAAAAAATACAGTTACTGGGCTTGACACTGTAACATCCACCAATGATGTTTCTCCCCAAACCCTAGCCCGCACCCCAGCAATGTGATGTCACACCAATGCAAATCACAAAAAATAGTTGTGATGACCATGCCAGGTGTGCAGCGGTGTTTATAGGCTCCATGGGTTCAGGGGCAAACCTGGGAACTTCCAAGGGTCAATACCTGTGGGTACTGCCAGGGTCAATGCCTGTGGGCACTGCCAGGGATGTTACCCCCCCCCTCCATTGTGGAGAGTGTGGAGGGGGGGTTCCCTTTCTGAGTGTTGAGGTTTGGGGTGTTCCCCTATTTGCTCCTATGTCCGTGGGGGCTTTCCATATCTTAGAGGGCTGGGAGGGGCCCAATGTCCGTTGGGGTGGGCTTAAATTAAACATTGAGATCAGGGTACCCTTCTGTCTTGGTATCAGGCTTTGTCAACATGTTTAGGACACCCTCAGCCCTTACAGCTGGCTATATGAGCCTCGCCAGCACTCTGAAATTGCACAGAGGTGCTGTTAAATCAGATGAGAAAAGAGGAATTTCTCAAAGCTATGGTTACCTGATCCAAACCTCTGTGCAGTTTGGGGAAGATTACAGCCTCACACTTTAAGCAAAATCTCATAGTCAGGCAATGAAGGCAAGTGGGGAAAAAGACTGATGCAACTTGCGAGAAAAACTTACAACACGCACAAAGAACAGGTTCCAGTGCTACAGCATCAGAATAATCACAAACCAGCAAGAACAATTCTCATGACGACACATTATGTTATTCTGAGAGGCAAGGTTTATGTTCACATTGTTCTCATGTTAGAAGTGGCTTTGTTTGCGTTAGCAATCTGGATCAAAAAGTGATTGACTGAAATGTGATTGAATGAGACATCACGGAACTGAGGGATAAGTTAGGAGATCATTGGATGGGTCTGGTAATCTTGAATTAATGCGGGGCGTTGCAGCACATCAAAGAGCCAGCCAGCATCTGAGACTCTAAGAGGTAAAGCAAAATGTATTTACAAAGGTGAAATATATCTTACTGGTTGAACACACAGGCCATCATTGCACTTTCAGTGCCGCCTGTTCTGATAGTGTGTGACATCTCTGTGAACTGTAACCCTTAGATTGCCTGATGCCATTAAGAGAGTGTGAGCTTGGAATGAGTAGAACGTTCACATAGCCTGGTGGAGCAAATTAATTCATTCAATCTCTTCCTTCACAGCAGGGTGGTCCTTTTTTGGTTTGACATGAGTGCTAGTCTCCCTAGCAACCTCATTCCGGGCCACTGAGGTCAGGAGGGAGAATCTCCTGCTCCCAATCCAAGGCATAAGGACCTTACATCTCTCCTGAACAGTCTGAAGGAGAATATCCAGGTAGGACTTACTAAACTGTGGAGCAGATAGCATTGTTCCCTTGGCTGACATTTCAAAGAAGCTTCCAAAAACCTGGGCTGCAGTGAAGAAATGTGTGCAGGTGCTGTTTAGTTATGGCAGCAGGACATTCAAATTCATGAGGTCACAGTGGAGTGGATGAATCATTGTCCGACCGACTACTAGATTCATAGACATAGATTTTAACATAGAATCCTACAATGCTGAAGGAGGCCACTCAGCCCTTTGAGTCAGCTCCAACCACAATCCCATCCAGGTCCTAGCCCATAACCTCATGCGTTTACCCCTGACACTAAGGGGCAATTTAGCATGGCCAATCAACCTAACTCGCACATCATTGGACTGTGGGAGGAAACCGAAGCACCTAGAGTAACCCCACCCAGACATGGGGAGAATGTGCAAACTCCTCAAAGACAATGACCCAAACTAGGAATCGAATCTGGGTCCCTGGCACTGTGAAATGCTAACCACCGTGCCACCGTGCTGCCCCTGGCTACTCCAGCATAAGCGCCTCGCCAATGCGCAATTAATGAACTGAAAGGCAGAATATTGGGCAACCTACTACCCACAACCGCACTTAGAATCAAAATGGTAAAGTCTGGCCCTAAGTAGTGAATCTGGGCGCAATTCAGAATTGACTTGGAAAACTGCTCTGAGGTTCCCCCATATGAACATATCCTAAAAAAAAATCACGGGTCTGAATTGCGCTGTGGTCAGGACTTATCTCACCCAAATCACTGCAGTTCTGATTGGCGCTTTGATCTGCGCATGCACAGTGAAAAAACAATTTGAAAAATCTACCCCTGTCACATCGCTCCCGGGCCACAAAAAGCAGTTAAAGCGGAAGCAATGGCCCCCACAGATATCACACCACCCCCACAACAGAACTATCCCCCCTTATCCGCCCACCCACCCCCACTACCCAGACCGATCACAACCCCCTGCCCTCTTCCCCCCCTACTGACTGCCCGCAGAATGGCAGTGACCCCCCCGCCCCTGGCACCCCACCAGAAAATCTGTCCTCCCTCCTTCCCCGCGCCCCCCCCCCCCCGCCCCCCACCAGAGAACAACTTGGCCTCCCTCCTCCCCCCACCAGAGATACATCTGACCTGCCTCCTCCTCCCTAACCCCTCCAGAAAGTGATCGGGCCTCCCCCCTCCCCCTCCCCCCTCCCCCTCCCCCCCCCACCAGAGAATGATAGGGCCTCCCTTATTCTCCCTCTTCCCCCCCACCAGAGAATCACCTGGCTTCCTTCCTCCCTCCCACCTCCCCCCCACTATAGAATGATCGGGCCTCCCTCCTCCCCCCAGTCCCCACTAGAGAATGATCTGACCCTCCCATCTTCCTCTCCCCCCACTACCGATCTGCGTAAGAGAGCTGTTGGAAGCTCCGAACTCACCTCTTCAGAAGCTGAAGTGTCTGAAACAGACGTTTGCCGAGCATGTCTGTTTCGTGCCAAATCTGGACGGGCAAGTGTGATGGTAAAGGCAGAAATGCAGGTAAGACTGGGTGTCTAGCTCATTAAGTCAATTTGAATGCATGCAAATACATTTAAATTGACGTCGTGATTCAGAACGCAGTCATTTTCGAGCCTTGATAAAGTGGGCATCTGCGTGGAAGTGGGTGCAGATCGTGCTAATTGCCTAATGCCTAACTTTACTAAGTTTTTATACCCAAAAATGGGCATGGTGCAATGGCAAAATCAGGCCCTTAGTCTACAAAATGTAAAATTCCATTTGTTAACTCTGTTATCTCTCCACAGGCACTGCCAGAACTGTTGAGTACTTCCAACACTTTCTACTTTTATTAGAGACCAAACATAGCTCTTTGGGGTCACCAGAGGTAACTATGTAGCAGATTGCAGATTACAACAGGATGGGGTAGAATGAAATGTAAATCCCACTCAGCGAATGAGAGTTGACAGGCAGAGAAGCAGAATTTTATGGTCAGTTGTACCAAAAGCTGCAGACTGTTTGAGGAAAATGAGCAGGGAGAGTTCAGCTGTGTAACAGTGAAACAAGATGTGATTTCTTCAGCAGATCATTCATAGTTTCTATCATTCTTTCTTTGCTTCTCTATTACTATGTGGCTATTTATAGTACTTATAAAATGAGTGATTCATATTCTTAATACACCTCCGTGGGCTCTGGTGAAATCTGTGGAATCATTAATACACCAGAATCAATCCTTTCTCTGCGTGCTCAGTATAGGTTTTTGATGATCTGTTCAAAGTGTTTGCTCAAGCTTGGTTCCACGCACTCACCTTGGCTTATTCTTACATTTCTGGCTTTAATCATACCTTCTGTCCAATATCTCAGAGCTGATTAATGCAAGGGTCACAAACTGAATACCTTTCAAAAGGAGTCTATGGTGAACAATGAATCCTCCAACTCATGTCATAGTCATAGCCAAAGCAATTATGGGATGTGGGACAAAGGAATTAGGTCATTGTTGAGCTATGATTAAACTGAATAGGCTCAAGGGGAATAAATGGCCAGTTCAGTGTTATTGCTGTTAAATTAATGAAGGAAGATGGGAGGATTCTGGAAAAGCGAAAAGTCAAAGCCAACCAGAGCAATGTCAAGATTCAAGAACAGGTTAACGTTTTGAATGAAAAAAAGATGGCAATCAGAATGGAAATAGAGTAACAAAGCGTTAGTGATTGAGGTGACCTCAGGAAAAATGAGAAAAGACAATCATAGCTGGAATTTTTCGGCTGTTCACACCCCACCACCTCTGCAAGCGAGGAAAGAGAACTTGATGCTCAGCCAAATCTCCGTTGGCTGCACTGGAGACTAAATAGTCCACATTACTTAATCTTAAGAACTGACAGCCAAAATTCAAAAGGACATCCTTACGATAAAGGGCATCCCTTAGCCCTTTTGATAAAGGATGGAATAGAGACAGTGAAGAGAAAAGATCTGAGAAAATCAAAGAAATAGAACCAGTTTGGGTGAAGCTAAGAAAGAGCAAGAAACAGAAAATATTAGTGTACATTAGGTCCCCTCATAGTAGTTGTAGGGTAGGGCAGAGCATAAAAATAGATGCATATGTAATGAAGGTTAGACAATAACCATGGAGTCTTTAATCTTCACATAGATTTAGTTAATTGTGAAATAAAGATTTTAAATCAAAGTAAAGCAAACAGTATAGATATTTATCATCTAAGGGTGAGTTGGCTAAGGTAGTAAGTACAAGGAATAGTAATGGAGAAATTGGTTGTCCTAAGTGGTGACAAATCCCCTGGACCTGCAGCCTAGGCTTTGAAAAGAGAAAGTTCTATACATAGTGGATGCATCAATTTGAACTCTCAGAACTCCTTAGGTTCTCGAAAATGTCCCAAGGACTGGGAAATAGTAAACCCTACATAGTGTAGGTTCTAGAAAATTTCCCAAGCACTGGGAAATAGTAACAGAAAATTAGGTTCTGCTGCTTGGATTGTTATAGGTGTTTCCCGCCATAGTCTTCAGAGTGTGTGTCCTTTATCATCATAGTCTGCTGCACTCTGCACAACCTGGCACTGGCAAAGGGATCCATTCAAGGATGAGGATATCAAAACAGCTCTGCATGCCTCAAAGGAAGACTATACTGATGGATCTGATGAGGAACTCAAGCTGACACAAGTTGAAGATAAGGGGACAGATAATGAACATTCATGGAGGCAGGGAAAATAGGGCAGCCTTGATTCAACACTCCTTCACTCGGCTGCCATAGCTTGGCTTTCATCTCACATAAAGGGCATTGCCTCTGTCAGAGGCATTTTTGAAAAAGATATGCCAGGACCCAAATGTCGTCTCACAGTCTACATAATAAAATTTGACCATAAGACATAGAACCAGAAATAGGCCATTCAGCTCATTGAGCCCTACATTCAATAAGATCATGACTAATCTGATAATCTTCAACTTTAATTTTTCTCCTCATCCCTATTGTAGAATGTTGTGGGTTCCTTAAATCACCAAATCAAGGATTTCCAACAATGATAGTTTATTCCTAAGCTCAACAACTACATACAGTACTTGTGCTCTGCCTGAGATCCCAGGGATAACTCTCACACTCCCACCATGTGACCTGTTATGTAGCCGCATCATCACGTTTTCACATGACCACTCAGTCTACAGCTTCCCCGTTTAGTTGAGACACTTGGTGGCACGCGATGTAACAGTGTGTGCAACTTTGTACAGACCATTGTGTGACTTACAACTAAACAAACTGACAATGCTTAGCTATTTACATATATATTTTGAGTCACAGATTGGGCTGCAGCAATTGGTGCACAGCCCATCTCATCTCCTTCATCCATACTTTTCTGTTGGAAAAAAAGCTGATTTTCAAAGTTACTTCTAGGTTAAGTAGTAAAAAAGTCTTGTAATCTTGTGAGACAGATGGCAAAGGATGATACATTGAATATGGATGCTGATGGGGTGGATAGTGAGAACAAGGGGATCCCTGTCTGTTTTATCCTGTGGTAGAGATTTAGAAATGGTTTGGGGTTGTCTCAAATGTGTGCTGCTTGAGTCCATAGTCATTTTAAACAGACCTAATCATCTACAGCAAATACATATTTATACATTTGAAATATTTAAAAAATTAGACTACCATGTGAGAAGCTGAAGGCTTATCCATCCTCCTACCCTGCTGTTATGTCATCAGCGATAGTTCCTGCAGCGTAAGTTATGGTGCTGGACTGATCTTTCTGGTCTTTTATTAAATGTAATCCTGAAGCAGTTTTATACCTCGTGAACCATTTCCTCCTGTCATTCCACTTATAGGCCTGCTTTTCTCATACCACAAAATAGTTCTGGAAAGTAATCAAATGGACTCAGTGCGTCTGTTAAACCCAAGAATTGTTCTGGCATTTGATCCTGCTCCTCTGCTGTTGCTTGCTGTCTCAGGCCTGTCCTCACTGCTCTCTGGTCTCTGGGTATATGCCATAGCTTGCCTCTGCTGCTTCGGTGATGTTCTAATATCCTGGTGAGTCTTCAAATTGTTTCTTTTGTCCTTCCTTTGAGATTCTCTTCTTGCCAGTTCTGTAGCTTTTCTTAAGTTTTTGCTGGCTCCTTCCTTCACTTGCTGCCATCATGTTTTGTTGTGTGATAAAGGTTTGGCTGGGGTTTGGGAATTGTCTCGTGTTGTGGTCAAGTCCACAGTTTTTTTTAACCAGAACTACATATTTCCAGCAGACCTCCAAACCAGGTATGAGCTTCTGCTCACTTCCAGATCTTGCTTACTTCTCAGTCATGTGATCTGATATCACTACTACATTGAAATCATGTTTGCTTCAGAGGTTAGCCCCTTATTCTACACTATCGTTGCCCTTGGAGAGAGAAGGGCTGAGGGCAGAGGGTGAAATGGATAAGACGTAGTGGAGGGCCCTGTCAACCATGGTCTGAGAATCCTTGCTTGAGGAAATAAGAGGACATACAGAAGCTCTAATGTGGAACATTGTATCATCCAAACAGATACAATGGTGACAGAGAATCTGTGAGACTGGAATAGAGTATTTAAAGGAAACAGAATGCAAGACAGTTGAGGTAGCTATAGGAGTCCATGAAGAGGGTGGAGGGGGGCGGACCATATCAAAAGAATTCTCAGAGTCAAATGAATGTGAAAACAGAGGGAATCATGTCAATTTTTTGGATGAGCTTCCAGATGCATTCATACAGTACTTACAAAAAGAAAGAGTCCAATTGTGATTCTCGTCAACACGGAGAGTGGGCAGAGCTTATTTATGCTGGAAAACTAGCTGGTGAGCTCTAGGGGACACCATTGTGCAGGCACCCCAGTCTCCCAATGCACTGTGGACACAGTGTACACAATGGGAGATCTGTCACTGCCCCCACCCCCCTCACAGACATTGCCCTAACCCCCAACTGTCCCTCCAGACACTCCCTGGCCTTGCTCCTGACCACCCAGAGGGCTTCAATGGCCTCCAGTCCCACCAGCGAGGCGGTCAGGTCTGGTCTCTGTTGGTGAGGAACATAAGTGATCCTCACTGGTGAGACCCTCAATCGGCGAAGGGAGCCCGGACAATAGTGGCTGGGACTCATGAATTATATTTAAATTACTTCACACATATTGAAATTGGCTTCATGCCCTTTACGGGTGCAAAAGCCAATTTCACCGGCAGAATGGGCCCCGTAACATTGCGAGAGATGAAAAAACGGGCATGAACCCAATCTTTCTCCTTTCACCCGATCTTACCAGCTCAACACGCTGATCAACTGGCATGTCGAGTTGGTAAGACCACACCCCCATGGGTTTTTATTTCATTTTTCTACTTTATTTTTACCTTTCACTCCTAGCTCCCACTACAAATAATTATAGTTCCTTTTACAATCTTTAGAAAGGTTGAAAGATTTTCCTTTGGGAAATCGATCTGTTCAAGAGAAGGAGAAACAGGTGTGGAAGAGGTTGGTTTGAAGAGCACAGCACAGGCTTTCCCTGCTGGCGTTGGGACTCTGGCATCTGGACTCAGTGGTGCTCCTGAGTCACCAGGAACCAGACTAGTGGAGTTAATTTCCCAGAGATGGCTTCCTGATTGGCCATCTCTACACTTGCTGTCCAATTAAGCCACATCAATGTGGCTCCCAGTTGTTTTTCCAGCTCCCATACCTTCAATCAAAGAGTTCTGGAAGCCCAGTGAGGCATAAATGTAAATTATTATTTGAGAGTGAGTAAGCTCAGAGACCCCTTGGATCCAAAGGGATATTGTCTATTTGGATTGTTGGGAACACAGGACAACCTTTGAAGTCTGCAGCCCTCTACCACTCCAATCATCCACAGATCTCCGTGCAGAAGCTGCCCCCATTAAGTTGGCACCTTCCAAAGTGGTAAGCAGCTGTTCCACCACTAACATAATGCCAGAGAGGCTGAAAAGCCTCTCCTAATTAGAGCCTTAATTATGTAAATTGCCTGACCAACTCTGTAGAATGGGCTGCTCATCTGCATATCTGCCCATCCCTGAAAAACTTCCTTGGCACTACGAATATATTGTGGGCCATCTCAACATGGCTTCCGGCTATCTTCCTGCACCCCCCCCACCTCACAAGCCCATCACCCTGGGGCTGGGAAAATTCAGCCTGTAGATTTAGGCATCACTGAAGATGTTTGTTTCTAACACGCCAGTCACTCCACATATTTTATAAATTTTGGAAGTTTCATTTTGATTTTTCAGTGAGGCGATGACTTCGAAAGCTATGCTTCTGGCCAGAGGTTACTATTGAGTTATGCTAGCTACTGTCAACAGTCATGGAGTCGACTTCAACAAAGGGAACAGCTTTGTCACAAAGTGAACTTTTATGCCACTAGGCATCCTTGGGCGACCTCAGTCACATAATTCATTCTGTTATGCACCACCATGTCAAAAAGATGATAGATGTTGCTTTCAGCCGGGCCACACAATTTATACCATACTCTGTGCCGTAGGAGGGAAAGAAAATGAACTGCCAGCTTTCATCCAGCAACAAGAAATGCCTCGATGCTGACTGTATGTGCTGTAACTCAATACATCAAAGGCATTGCATTAGGATCACCTAAATTTTAACATTCTATTCATATGAAACTGTAACATAAATACAACTTCTAAATCTTGCTTATTACCATGACATTTGATCTTCAATATTTAAATATATTTGCGCTGAATAGTTTTGGGTTCATTGATTGGAAATTGAGAATACTCACTCCAGCCTTGTCTAATGATACTTCTCAAGCATGCAATCACCACATGAAGCAAAGGTATAATGATGCCTTAGGATTCGCCAGAACTCTAAGGGAGCCACAAGCACTTTGAGGTTTCACTTGTGCTACAGCCCAGCGACAGTGCCAACCCGAAAGACGCCACCCCCTCCCCCAGCGACATTGTCAAAAATAATTGTTGCCTCTTGCATCTTACAAAACTATGCAGCTCAGAAAGAGTTAGTCTTCCTGTGTGGTGCTGAGAAGAATAAAGCAGTGGCAGTGAAGTAAGTCCTCCCTCACCAGATAATGAAGTGGATGGTGAGGCAGTCATTGCCAGTTGCTCCAGAAAACTATCATTAAATTGTCTGCCACTTCTTCAAAACAAAATCAATCATTTCATACTGAAGACATTCTCGTACTTATTCCCCAGTGTTTAGTCCTTTCAGAAATAAGTCATCTCATTATATTACCATGAAGAGTCATGTTCTACAGATTAATAAATGACAATATCACCCTTTAGCCAAAGTTTTCAGCTTTACTTGTCATAGCAAGTTACACAAATTTACTGCTTCTTCCCTCGATCATCAATACCTCTTTTGTTTAATTTCTTATGAAAAATTGTTCTAAACAAATGTCTATGCACTACATCTGATTCACAGAAAGTTGAAGGAAAAGTATCTCAGACATTTGATTTGATTTACTATTGTCACATATATTGGTATACAGTGAAAAGTATTGTTTCTTGCGCTCTATACAAACAAAGCATGCCATGCATAGAGAAGGAAAGGATAGAATGCAGAATATAATGTTACAATCATAGCCAGGCTGTAGAGAAAGATCAACTGAATATGAGATAGGTCCATTTTTGCAGCAGTCTCTGAAGGCTAAGGTAAAAACTGCTTGAAAATGCAAGTTTCTGGCTGTAAATTGTTCTTGGAAAGAGACCAGGTCCATGTTGAAACTTCCTTCAAATGTTGGCATTAGAGGAGCTGGAAGGAGGTTCTTATCTTGAGTAACAAAAACATTTGCTTGCCTTCCTTGCAAACCAATGATATTGCTATCATCTTTTTTGGGCTTATGTTTAGCCAAAAGAATAGTCTGAACAGACATAATTAAATCTGAAAGCCTTGCAATTAGATGTGTTTCACATAGAGTCACATAACAATGTAGAAGGCAGGACTATCTTGAGAACCTCCTTGGCCAGCTTGGGGTGAATTTTTCTCACCCTGTGGACATGGGATTAGAGATGGGGCTGTGGGGAACATTAGGAGGTAGCTGTGTTGGGACAGCGGCCTGATGCGTTCCCTTTGTCTGGGGGATGTTTCTAATGATTGGTTAGGACCAGGGTAGGCTGGTGCTTCAGGGAGTTAGGTGTCCAATTAAAGCAACAGAGCCTTTACTGTTTTTCATAGTGCTGGTATTTTCCACTGTCAGTGCAACCTGCGTCACATGTGGAAACTGTCAGCTCATTGCAAGTGGTTTCCTGTTTGTACGATATAGCCATTAGAGCTTGTGGATTAATTCCCTAGTGATCAGGTCCCATGGATCATAACCCACAATCTGGTCTGCCATACTCCCGTGGAGAAGTTCATTCTCTACCCAATCACCTTAATGACTTTGGGTCTCTCTGTTTGCTGAGTAACTCAGGGCTCCCCCATGATGGGGTGCCTTTGTGATATCCTACCTGACTCAGCTGCAGCTACCTCTCTGTGTGGGACTGTTGGCCTGACATTGTTGCTAGCCCTCTGATTGAAGCTTTCCTGATCTACCCACTGGACCAATGTGGACAGGCTCATGGGGGCAGTTTCTAAAATTGATGTCGCCAGGAAGATCATGATCGATATCCCACCATAACCACATCCCAGGTCGACCCAGTATTAAAATTGACATCAAGATCGCAATCCCATCAAATAAAGGATATCTGATCCTGGACTCTGTGTACTTGCAAAACAAAATGTTACTGTTGCAAACTCTGGCCACTTCCAACTTAACTCCTGTATCCAACATACACATAGAAGTTGCTTCTGCTTCGTGGATATGAGCTATGGAAAATGATTAGTCTGGCCCAAAAGTTAAAATTCTAAATTTGGGCAAGGCCAATTTTAATGGTATCAGCCAGGAACTTTCAACAGTTAATTGGGGGAGCCTATGAGAAGGAGTCTGGTAAATTGGAGGCTTTCAAAAGTGTGTTAACCAGGGGTCAGGGCAAGGTTGGTAGAAGTAGGGAACCCGGGATGACTCAGAATATTGAGGCCCCAGTCAAGAAGAAGAAGACGGCATATGACATGTATAGGCAGCTGGGATCAAGTGGATCCCTTGAAGAGTATAGCGGGTGTAGGAGTAGAGTTAAGTGAGAAATTGGGAGTGCAAAAACGGGACACAGAATTGTTTTGGCAGATAAGGCAAAGGAGAATCCAAAGAGCTTCTACAAATACATAAAGGGCAAAAGAGTAAGGAGCAAGTAGGACTTCTTAAGGATCAATATAAGATGGGTAAGATCCTAAATTAATACTTCTCATCAGTATTTACTGTTGAGAAAAGCATCGACGTTAGGCAACTTGGGGAAATAAATACTGATGTCTTAAGGATCTCCTACATATAACAGAGAAAGAGGTGCTGGAAGTCTTAAAGGGCACCAAAGTAGATAACTCCCCGGGACCTGATGAAGTGTATCCCAAGACATTGTGGGAAGCTAGTGATGAAATCATGAGTCCCCTAGCAGAGATATTTGAATCATCGATAGTCGCAGGTGAGGTGCCTCAAGATTGGAGGGAGCAAATATTGTGCCTTTGTTTAAGAAAAGCTGCAGGGAAAAACCTGGGAACCACAGGCCAGTGAGCCTCACATCTGCAGTGGGTAAGTTGTTAGAAGGTATTTTGAGAGACAGGATCTACAGGCCTTCAGAGACACAGGGACTTATTAGGGACAGTCAGCAAGGCTTTGTGAGTGGAAAATCATGTCTCACAAATTTGAGTTTTTTGAAGGGGTAACCAAGAAGGTAGATGAATTCAGTTGATGTTGTCTACATGGACTTTAGCAAGGCCTTTGACAAGATACCCCATGATAGGTTTTTGCATAAGGTTAAATCTCACAGGATCCAGGGTGAGGTAGCCAAATAGATACAAAATTAGCTTGATGACAGAAGACAGAGTGGTTGTAGAAGGTTGGTTTTCAAACTAGAGGTCTGTGGCCAGCGGTGTGCCTCAGGGAATAGTGCTGGGTCCACTGTTATTTGTCATTTATATTAATGATTTGGATGAGAATTTATTAGGCATGGTTAGTAAGTTTGCAGATGAGACTAAGATTGGTGACATAATGGTTAGTAAAGAAGGTTATCTAAAATTGCAATGCGGTCTTAATCAATTGGGCCATTGGTTGATGAATGGCAGATCGAGCTTTAGACAAATGCGGGGTTTTGAATTTTGGTAGATCGAACCAGGCAGGACTTACTCAGTTCATGGGCATTGGGAAGAGTTATAGAACAAAGAGACCTAGGGGTACAGGTTCATAGCTCCTTGAAAGTGGAGTCACAGGTGGACAGATTGGTGGAGAAGGCATTCTTGGTCTGAACATTGATTACAGGAGTTGGGATGTCTTGTTGAAGTTGCACAAGACATTGGTGAGGCCACACTTGAAATACTGCATACAATTCTGGTCACCCTATTATAGAAAGGATATTATTAAACTAGAAAGAGTACAGAAAAGATTTACTAGGATGCTACTGAATTTGATGATTTGAATTATAAGGGGAGGCTGGATAGACTGGGACTTTAGGAGGCTTAGGGGTGCGCTTATAGAGGTCTATAAAATAATGAGGGGCATAGATCACTAGATAGTCAATATCTTTTCCCAAAAGGTAGTGGAATCTAAAACTAGACCATAGGTTTACGGTGAGAGGGGAGAGATACAGAAGGGTTCAGAGGGGCAATTTTTTCCACACAGAGGGTAGTGAGTGTCTGGGACAAGCTGCAGAGGTAGCAGTAGAGGCGGGAACAATTTTGCCTTTTAAAAAGCATTTGGGCAGTTACATGGGTAAGATGGGTATCAAGGGATATGGGCCAAATGTGGGCAACTGGGACAAGCTTAGTAGTTAAAAAAGGGGCAGCATGGACAAGTTGGGCTGAAGGTCCTGTTTCCACACTGTAAACCTCTATGACTCTATGAGGGCTTTTGAAAACTGGACTTCTAGGATTTAGATTTCTTAGTTGAGGGCAGTCTTTTGATTCCCACTTAAGTAGAGACACAACTGACTTCCCCTCTTCTCATCTTGTTTCAATTCCCGCTATTCACCAGTGATGTGTGCGTCACTTTGTGATATATTTTGACTGCTTGCATTCCAGTGATTGGGTGTATCTGGAATGACTTTAAGCACCATGAAGGAGTGGGTGAAGCTATTGCATGAATGGTTGCTGTGGAAAAAACAGTATTTTCAGTCTCTTCATGTTTCCTGAGCTGAAGCTTGGAGAGATACACTAAAGGCTGGCTTCTCAGACTAGACTGTCTCTGAGACGACTGTACAAGTAAAAAGAATATCTGAAACCATAAAGTCGCCAGGCTGTTTCTGGCAACTCTCCACCAACTTGCCCGTCTTTCAACGTCAAGGGACCAAAATGGATTCCTGTCTTTGGCTGCTTAATAGTCTGATGGTTGCTATTCATTTCCCCATGACACATCTGCAATATTCTAGGCAGTATTTTCCTTTTGAAAGGGAATACAGCTGAAGTATTGCATTCATTGGCATAACAGTTAATATCACAAAAGTGTACAGAGATATGTCATGATTTTAATGTTTTCAGGTTTCGGTCATGCACCAGTGTTTTCATTTTGAGGCTATCATTCGTGGCCTCAGGTCAGAGGCAAATTTACGATGAAACACATTGTGCCTAGGCACAGGGTCTTGACCAATAGGGAGGGCTCGGTATTTCAGGGCACCAATCAGAGAATGATAGCTCTGCATTTGCTATTGGCTTATTGAATTTGTTGAGCCTATCAGCAGGCATTGCAGAACAGCACCAGACTCTGGTAGGTTGAATCCCTTAGAGCGGAAAAACTCTGGGTGCCTGGCACTGCCCAAAGAGCAAAGTGCCCATGCCCAGGGACACCTTGGCACTGCCCATCAGACATCGGGCAGTGCCAATGGGGTTGGGCCTATTGTGGGCAGGGCCAGTCAGTGGGGCTGAGGGGTCCCACTGCCACTCTGCAGGAGGATCAGTCTGGGATGGAGGGAACAAAGAACAAAGAACAACATCAGCCCGGGAAACAGGCCCTTCGTCCCAATGAGCCTGCGCCGCCGTCTCAACACCACCAGTCCCCCTCTCCACCCACGACCCCTGTCTAATGTTTTATGGCCATCCAGATTGAGGGAAACTGATTTAGGGACAATTTATTCCTGCCAATTAGCCTAACAGCACATCTTTGGGGTGTGGGAGGAAACCGGAGCACCTGGAGAAAACCCACGCAAGCACAGGGAGAATGCACAAACTCCCACAGACACCGGCCCAAATCCATGTGTCTGCACAGCAATCAGTGATAGTCACTGAGCTGTCGTCTTGCCCAGTATCTTGTCCAGTTTAGGCACACACTAACGACATGAAGCACTAGGCCAATCTCGAACAACCAAGAGCAGCCCCAGTATGACCCATCGTGTGTATGCCCCTCATTGGACATGAGGTGGACCGATTTAAAACCTGTGAATGAAAAGAGAAAAAACATTATTATCATACCATACCCATTTACATTACCAGGGACGCCCCAATGTTAATGACCCTTATTTAAAAGGATCTCCTATATCCACCCATCTCCAACCCACTCATGTGCCTGTCTAAGTTACTCTGAAATGACTCTAGCGTGTTTGCCTCCACCACCTTACTTGGCAGAGCATTCCATACCCCCACTATCCTCTGTGTGAAAAACCTCCCTCTAATATCTGTGTTGTACCTCTCCCCCCTCACCTTAAGTCCATGGCCCCTTGTCCTACTTGTCTCTATCATAGGAAATAGCTTACCTCTGTTTACTCTATCTATACCCTGCATAATCTTATATACCTCTATTAGATCCCCCCTCTGTCGGCGTCTTTCAAGGGAAAAGAGCCCCAATTTCTTCAATCTTTCCTCATACCCCAGTCCTTCCATACCAGGCAACATCCTGGTAAACCTCCTCTGCACTCTCTCCAGAGTCTCCAGTAGTAAGGCGACCAGAACTGGACGCAGTACTCCAAATGCGGCTTAACCAACGTTCTGTACAACTGCAACATTAGACTCCAGCTCTTATATTCTATACCCCTTCCTATAAAGGCTAACATACCATAGGCTTTCTTCACCACACTCTCCACTTGTACTGCCACCTTCAAAGACTTGTGCACTTGCACTCCCAGGTCTCACTGCAATTCTATACTCCTTACGGGCTTACCCTTTACCATATATCTCCCCACTACATTATTCCGGCCAAAATGCATCACCTCACATTTATCTGGATTAAACTCCATTTGCCATGTATCTGCCCAATCAACCAGCCTATCAATATCCCGCTGTATTGCCAGACACTGCTCCTCACTGCCCGCCAATCCAGCCATCTTGGTGTCATCAGCAAATTTGCTGATCACACCACCTACTCCCTCTTCCAAATCATTTATATACACTACAAAGAGAAGAGGTCCCAGTGCTGAGCCCTGCGGCACCCCACTAGTGACAGACCTCCAGCTAGAAAAAGACCCCTCCACTACTACTCTCTGACTCCTCTTTGAAAGCCAGTTCTCTACCCATCTAGATACCTGACCACATATCCCATGAGCTTTAATCTTCTGTACCAACCTACCATGAGGGACTTTGTCAAACGCCTTGCTGAAATCCATATAGACGACATCAACGGCTCGTCCTTTGTCGACCGTATTTGTCACCTCCTCAAAGAATTCTCCCAGATTTGTAAGGTAAGACTTCCCCTTGACAAAGCCATGCTGCGTATCCTTAATCAGATCGCAACGCTCTAAGTGCGCATACATCCTATCCCTAAGAATCCTCTCCATCAACTTACCTACCACTGACGTTAAGCTCACCGGCCTATAGTTACCTGGGCTATCCCTCCTACCCTTTTTAAACAACGGTACCACGTTCGCTATCCTCCAGTCCTCTGGGACCTCACCTGTGTCCAAAGAAGAGACAAAGATTCACAGTGATTGGGATGGGAGGTCTTTTGGGGGGGGGGGTCTGCCTCCCAGGGGGTAGGGGGAAGTGGGGGGAATCATCATTTCTGGAGGGGATGGGCTGTGCAACGGGGCACTCCAGGATGGGGGGATAAGGATGGCCTGGGAGTTACTCTGGAGGCTGCGATCAGACCGTGAAGGGGGAGGGGTGGTCTGGAGGGATAGTACTGTATGGGTCCTGGGCTGGTCACTGATCTAGTCAGCCAGCAAACGGGGAGACTGACAGATCGAGGCCACTGCGCATGCGCAGAGTTCCAGAGCTGTCAGACTCCAGCATGAATAAACCCCCACCACGCGGGTTTTTAATGCGATTCATGACTAGAACCTCTGCAGTGCACAGAGTGCGGAAATTTGGGTGAGAAGCTGAACTGACAAAACAGTTGGGATTTGGAACAGTTTTCCCACCAATTCAGAACTTTTGGGAGAATCAGCCCCAACAATACTACTTCACGGTACAAACTCCAATACAAAGTTGACTAAAATTTACAAAATACCTCACAAGATTCGGCTAAAACTTATAATCAGCCACATAGCTGGTTGTTACTGGTGTTGATTGTAAGCCTGGATCTGGGGATAACGGGTCTCCATCCTCCTTCTCCTGACTGCACCATCTGATCTCCAATGTCTTCAATGATGATCCATATCACACTTTCACAGGCACAAACCCTGTTGCCATTCCATTGAGTCATCTGGTGCACCTTATCACCTTTGTTTATTCCATGCCCTGGTCTAGACCAGGACAATATGGACCTAATCAATTCTTTTGCTGGTTACACAACAGAACCAATATTATCACCTCCCCATGGTGAGGGATACCTGGCTCCAAGATTGACTGAGATGAAATGTGAATGCTCCTTTCATTCCTTGCAGGAACTAATTGTGCTATGTAATGGCAGCTACTCTGTGCCATTGTCTGTGATGATGGCTCTCAGTAGGTCGGTCATACTTTGTAATAACATTTGCCCTGTATCATTGATAATAATTCTGTCTTTTGATAAGCCAGAGTTTTGGTTAGCTCATCCTTCTATTTGTTACAATTAACCCCTCAGTAACTGTACAGCTCACTTTTGTGAGTGGCTTTGATGTTTAACTATTTCATATTCTAACAGCTAGTGGATGTCCTTCATGTTAATGCCTCCAGTGCCACATCCTGTCATCCTGAAACCCTCTCTCTGCCTTGCTGTTCACTTTACCATTGTTTACTCTTCAGTGTAGCTTCATTTTAAGAAGGACAGCCCAATTTTATGTTGAAGAAGCTGGTTTCACCATGTGGATTGTAAACAATAATACTGAGCTTATCGGCTCAGTGAGATGCTTCAGATGAGAAGGATGTCCTGAATTTTGTGCCACCCATCTCAATCTGAATGAGTGTAGGGATGTTGTGAATTGTGACCCTCGTGCCCAAACATTGATGTAACCCAGTCTCTAGAGCCATTGGAAAATACAAAGTGGAAAATACACAATGAAAAATAGTACAGTGCAGCTGTGCAAAGTACAATCTACAACTACCAAAATATGATGTTATTAATGTTATTGATGTTAGCATCCCCTTTAATATCCCCAACAATGAATCTATTTTGCATCTGTTTGTTCTGGGAAGTGCTGGGATGTTTGTATGCATTAATACAAACCTGACAACTGAATTGTATCAGTGTCTAACAAACTACAAGAATTTGATTCCTGCTTGATAATTCAAGCAAACTTTTGACGGCTCTGAGCGATGGAAATTCTATTGTTAAAGGCATAATTAATCAGCTCATAAACTATTTGGGCATGAACATTTAAAAATGCAGTTTAGACCTATCAAGAAGTGGATATACGAAAATTAAAATCAACTGTGGTTCTTCAGCACTAAGTACATTGTTGAGCTTGGTTAATGAGGCATTCATTCATTCAAAATTCATGATTTTCACCAATCAGTGAAAGAAATGTTTCATTGTTATTTGACACATAAATTGTTAAATAGCTTTCACTGCTTACTATATTTTAACATGATTTGAGAGAATGCAAAATTATTCCCCTGAGTATTTATATTCATTGATTTATACATACTATGCAGATAAACTGGAAAACTTCATTAGAGAATGAACCTTTTTAATGTTCAATCATTTATTTTGCATCAAGAGAAATGGCACAGCGTTGCCGAGTTGTTATAAACACCTGCTGATGTCCTCAGTGGATCTGAATGCTGTTGATAGCTGGCTCTGGCATTGCTCTTTGGCAGTTATGTTGAAGCAGCATGCAGATCCAGTAACTCAAGAACTGGTGTTCTTTTCCATTCCATAAGACTCTGAATATCCCCTGTTGACCAACCTATAATCTATATAGAACATAGAACATAGAACACTACAGCACAAACAGGCCCTTCGGCCCACAAGTTGCGCCGATCACATCATCACCTACCAACCTACAGACCTATCTATAACCCTCAATCTCATTAAACCCCATATACTCATCCAGAAGTCTTTTAAAAGACCCCAGCGAGTTCGCCTCCACCACCACTGACGGCAGCCGATTCCATTCACTCACCACCCTCTGAGTGAAAAACTTACCCCTAACATCACTTCTGAACCTCCCTCCCCGCACCTTAAATCTGTGTCCTCTCGTAGCGACCATTTCAAACCGGGGAAATAGCCTCTGAGAGTCCACCCTATCTATTCCTCTCAACATTTTGTAAACTTCTATCAGGTCGCCTCTCAACCTTCGTCTCTCCAGGGAAAAGAGTCCCAGCTCCCTCAACCTAACTTCATAAGGCATGCCTCCCAGTCCAGGCAACATCCTTGTAAATCTCCTCTGCACCCTTTCAATAGCTTCTACATCCTTCCTATAGTGAGGCGACCAGAACTGCGCACAATACTCCAAATGAGGCCTGACAAGGGTCTTATAAAGTTCCAGCATTACCTCCCGACTCCTAAACTCAATCCCTCGATTAATGAAGGCCAGTACACCATACGCCTTCTTGACCACCTCCTCCACCTGCGAGGCCGATTTAAGAGTCCTGTGGACCCGGACCCCAAGATCCTTCTGCTCCTCAACACTACTCAGACTTCTGCCCTTGATAGTGTACTCGTTCATCCCGTTGGTTCTGCCAAAATGGACGACTACACATTTATCCGCGTTGAAGTCCATCTGCCACTTCTCCGCCCAGTCCTGCATCCTATCTATGTCCTGCTGCAGCTTTTGCCATCCTTCCAGATCATCCACAACACCACCGACCTTCGTGTCATCAGCGAACTTACTTACCCATCCCTCCACTTCCTCATCCAGGTCATTTATGAAAATGACAAACAACAAGGGTCCCAGAACAGATCCTTGAGGCACTCCGCTGGTGACTGACCTCCATTCAGAAAAAGCCCCATCCACAACCACTCTCTGCCTTCTGCAGGCAAGCCAGTTCTGGATCCACAAGGCCAAAGGCCCTTGGATCCCATGCCCTCTCACCTTCTCAAGAAGTCTTGCATGGGGGACCTTATCAAACGCCTTGCTGAAGTCCATGTACACTACGTCCACGGCACTTCCTTCGTCAATGTGTTCAGTCACATTATCGAAGAACTCAACTAGGCTTGTAAGGCACGACCTGACCTTGACAAGTCCATGCTGACTATTCCTGATCATGTCAAACCTCTCCAAATGTTCGTAAATCTTGTCCCTCAGAAGCCTCTCCATCAGCTTACCAACCACTGAGGTCAGACTCACCGGTCGGTAATTTCCCGGGCTATCTCTGTTCCCTTTCTTAAAAATAGGAACTACATCCGCAATCCTCCAATCCTCTGGAACCTCTCCCGTCTCCATTGACGACGCAAAGATCATCATGAGAACATTCGTTCTTCCTATGTATTCAAATGCCAAGTGTCAGGCTAGTGTGAAAATACCCAACATTTCCTTATTAAAACACATGTTTGCAATAAACTACTGCAATGAGGATCAAAATACTTAAGACTAGTTTCATTTCAACATATTATTTCTCTATTTCTCTATTTCAACTATTGTTCTCCATTATCTGATCGATCCATTTCTAAAAATGCCTGTGTGATTGTTCTTCTTTGGGCTCCTAAAATGAAGAATATCAGCAATGGAAATGTTGAATAATCTTCCTGAGCTCCAGCCTGAGGAGATCAGCCTCCACCAAATTGTAACTTACATTTTTGATTGTGTGGCTTTGCTGAGAGGTAAATATTTAGCATATTTAGATTAAACTGCTATGCTTGCTATTTTAACAAAATCAATTATCTGGTTAAAGTACAGCAAAATTTAATTACCAAATAAGATTTTCAACTTCATTGATTCAGGTTAGGAGCAGTTTTATACTCCTAGCCAGTGCCCACCAGAGTCTGAGTTGAAAGGGCCAAAGCAGTTTCCAGGAAGGAGTCTTACAGACCCTCCACCCATTCATCTCAGCTTGAATTGAAGCCAAAATGCATTGTTAAATCCACAGCACACCCAGCCTCCCAAAACTGCATTTTTTTTGTGTATAAATGCAGGGTAAACTTAGCAGGCTAAACCTAATGTGCATGACATGTGTTAGGCTGCCATTGAGAGAACTGGTGGGAAATACATGTCACCTCTCTAAAGAGCCTCCAATGCTATTTAAGTACATTCAGGCACTTGTGTGGACAGCATTGGGCCTTCCACATAATTAATTCCCCAGTCGTGTGGAATCACTACCCCCTGAGCTGCAAAGCCCCAGCTTAATTTTGCAATGAAATGAAACAAAACTGAAATGTACCATGCATGATGTCAACAGCCATTCAACACACCAAATGCAGAAGAGATCCTAAATTTTACTATACTCTGACTCTGCTGCCTATGTGTCCAAATCTCACTAGAATAAGGATAATGGTGGGATCTCTAGAGAAAATAGTTTGAAAAGTACTGAACAGCTTGAAGTTTACAAATAAAGATACATACAAGTGAGGTCTGTACTTTTTTATGTAATTGGGGCCATAGCTGATGATATCCTGGTATTGACAAGGAGTCAAGGAGACTTCTGCATTCTACATGGAGATTATGAGGGCCTTTAATAATTACTTCAGCCCTGAGAAGAACCTAGTAGTTGAGAGGATTTGATTTAACCAGTGGAACCAAAGGATGAATGAATTCATTTATTAACAACTTGAGTCAACTGGCATTTAATTGTAGCTATGATACTTTAAAACACAAGTTAATTCACAACCACATTGTAGTCAGTGGGATTGATGATGCACTGTATACTTTTGATAGACTAAAAAGGATTTATTGCTAGAGAAAGCAAACTAGTTTGCAAGACAGGCAAAGTCAAGGTATGTTTTGGAGAGACACTAAAGCTCAACAGGGGCCTATCCAATATGTAGTCCCAAAGTGGGGACCCCCACCCATGGCAAAGCTGATGTAAAAGCCTGTCAAGATTGCCATTGGGGCAGGGAAATTCTTCCACCTATTTTAAAGTGTTGCAGATGCAGCACCAAGTGACAATATCATTATGAAGGCTACCCAGCAAGGGGAACAGAATGTTTTCCCTGTGGCAAGCTCAAACATTTTAAACAATTCTGAAGCACAATTTAAGGGAAGAAAGCTGCAACAAGCTTCCAATCATTTTGAAATATAGGAAATACGGCATTCCAACCTGACAATTTCCAATGAGAAATCCAAGATTCTAATAAGCAGCTCTGGTTTTGTATAGTTGGAAGTCCAATGATACAGAACAGAAGTTAAATTGGCTGTGGCCACAGTATTATTGGGTGGTATTATTGATTAGATTGTCTTCAGATCAGGCTGAAAGAAGTAGAAATCCAATAATCTAACTTAAAGCTACAAGGGCCAGGAGGGACAGAACTCAAATTGAAGGGTCAGTTCACTGCAATCCTTGATACCTTACAGGCCAGCATATTTAGGACTTGGTCTTGGTCTAGCAGAAGAGAGCACTACTCAGGGATAAGTTTCCAAAGTTATTTAGAGGACCAGCAAACCTCAAAACTGCAGCAGAAACTGAAATCCACTCTTGCAGAAACACCATTCACTGGACCACAGCAAGGAGGAGGTTCCAGATCTCTCACTTAAGATAGGCTAGAAGAGGGGGAAATAGGATGCCTGAAAAAGAGGATAATCTTCCTCCAGAGAAGCTTCTAGATTCTAATAGGCTGAAAGAGCTCCAGACAGATCTCCAGTAAGTGAAGCTACCACAGAAGTAGATGGTCCTTTGGAAGAAGAGATCCTGAATCTTACTACAATCTGACTCCATTGCCATCTCTTTTAAGGAGAATCATCCTTTGGTTGAAGAAAGTAATCAAGAAGTTAATTTATCTACTTACTCCACTCAACCCACTGATGACACGCATGACAATTGCTTGCAATCAGCAGAACTCGATCCAGGGAATATGAAATGTTAACTCTAAGTTGGATCAAATCAACAGAGGAAGTTCAGGACTTTTCATTTGTATGAATGTAAGCTATAACTCACACGTGGAACCCATAAGCTCATCATAGAAACACTCAAGTCTTCTTTCAGTAAGGAAGGAGAGGCCCAAACTACAGCGTTTCTACAGGTGAAGAGCAGAACGGAGGAACTTTGTATAGATCTGGATCCAAAGGTTTATTCGATTGTTGATGGTTTAATCCTCCTCTTTCTTGCTGGATTTGTACAGTAGAGCAGCCTCATGCTGAAGCAAGTGTAGAAATGATACCATTATCTCAAAATGTGAAAATCCTACTCTAAGAGCAGTAGGGCAATCTTCCTTTCTTCGTACTGTCTTCTGGGTGTTCTTTGCTCTTAATTTCACCTACCAGGTTCATAGAACATAGAACATAGAACACTACAGCGCAGAACAGGCCCTTCGGCCCACGATGTTGTGCCGACCAATTAGAAAAGCAATGACCCTCTAACCTAAACCAATCCCTTTCCATCCATAAACCTATCCACGGATCTCTTAAACACCCCCAAACTAGGCTCATCTACAACTGCAGCAGGCAGGGCATTCCAATCCCTCACCACCCTCTGGGTAAAGAACCTACCTCTGATATCCGTCCTATAACTACCACCCCTTAATTTAAAGCTATGCCCCCTTGTGCTAGCTTTCTCCATCCGAGGAAAAAGGCTATCACTGTCCACCCTATCTAAACCTCTAATCATCTTGTATGTTTCAATAAGGTCCCCTCTTAGCCGCCTTCTTTCTAACGAAAACAACCTCAAATCCCTCAGTCTCTCCTCATAGGACCTTCCCTCCATACCAGGCAACATCCTGGTAAACCTCCTCTGCACCCTCTCCAATGCCTCCACATCCTTCCTATAATGTGGGGACCAGAACTGCACACAATACTCCAAGTGCGGACGCACCAGAGTTTTGTACAGTTGCAACATGACGTTGCGGCTCCTAAATTCAATCCCCCTACCAATAAACGCCAAGACACCGTATGCCTTCCTAACAACCTTATCTACTTGATTCCCAACTTTCAGGGATCTATGTATACATACACCTAGATCCCTCTGTTCATCAACAAGATTCATTCATCTTTCAGAGGTACTGAAATTTCAAGTTCACTGGCTATAATTTTTCAGTCTTTCCCAGGCTCAGAGGAGGTCTAAAAGACTGAAGAATTGCAACATTATGCCCTTGTTCAAAAATTGCTGTAAGAATAAACTCAGCAGTTAGAGACCAGTCAGTTTAATTTGAGCAGCAAAGAAACTTTTAGAAACAATTATTTGCAATAGAACTAGTCATCACATGGTTGAGCATGAAACACCAGATGAATTTCTAAAGGGGAAATTGTGTTCAATTAACTTGCTACAGTTTTTTGAAGAGGAAACAGAGAAGGTTGATGAGGGTAATGCTGTTGATGAGATGTACATGGGCTTTCAAAGGCATTCAATACGGTGCCACACAACAGACTTCTGAGAAGAGACATGGAATAAAAAGGACAGTAGCAATGTGGATGCAAGGTTTACTGATAATGACTGATAATAACAGAGAATAATGGTCAATGAATATTTTTAGGATGGAGGAAGGTTTGTAGTGGAATGTGGGACCTTTGCTTTTCCTGATATTAATGATCTAGATCTTGGTGTGCATGGGATAAGTTCAAAGTATGCAGATAACACAAAACTTAGTGGCTTTGTAAACTGAGAGGAGGACAGTCTCGGACTTCAAAAGGACAAGTTGGTGGAGTGGGAGATAGATGCCAAATGAAGTTCAATATGGAAAGGTGTGAGGTGATGGATTTTGGAAGGAAGAACATAAAGAGATAATACAAAATAAGAGTACAATTCTTAAGTTGGGGGTAGGTGCAGAGAGACCTGGTGTGTATGTACAGAAGAGAGCCGATAATAATACATACTGTATCCTGGGCTTTATTAATGGGTGTGTAGAGTACAAGAGTAAGGAGGTTACTTGTCTAAAACACTAGTTAGACCTCAGCTGCAGTTTTGTGTATAGCTCTGGGCACCACACTACAGGAAGAATGTGAATGCGTTGGAGTTAGATGGAATTTACAGGGATGAGAAACTTCAGGTATGAAATAAATTGGAGAGGTTGAGACTGTTCTCCTTCCCTAGAGAGCAAAAGGCCAAGAAGAGATTTGACAAGGTATTCAAGATCATGAGGGGGTTGCATCCAATGAATAGGGAGAATCTGTTCCTTCTCAAAAGGATCGGGAACGAGAGGATACAGGTTTTAAATTGATTTGCAAAAGAGGCAAATGTGTGTGAAAATAAATTTTCTCATACAGTGAGTGGTTCAAGTCCGGATTGCACTGCCTGGAAGTGTGGAAGAGGTAGGTTCAATCAAAGTATTCAAGGGGGCATTGGAAGATTGTTTCATTCAAATGATGTGCAGGGGAAAAGGCAGGAGAATGACACTAAGTCATAATTCTCATTTTGAAGAACCAAATGGTCTCCTTCTGCACTATAACAATTGTGATTCTGTGATAATTCTTTGGTTGTCAGAGCAGCAGTGAATGATATAGCTGCATAGTTCTTCAAAGGAAATAAACGTGTGTTACCTATTCAAGTTGGTGCTTTTGCCTTATCCATTGTGCAATGCAAAAGTAGATGACAGAGAGAATGTCAGTTTGTTGTCTGCCTTTTCAAGGGGTTGTAATTATTCAAGAACTGAAGAGTTCTTTCTGGAATCAGTTTTCACTTGATTGGTTTTACAGTTGGTTCATCATCAGACCCAGAGTTCAGGAATCATGAGAAGCTGCTACTACACTCTACCAATATGTTTGTCTTCTAGGGAGTAGATAATGGGATGCATTAGTCCAACGCGTCCTCCAAGAGAGCCAAGAGCACAGTCTGGAATTGAAGGATTTCTTTCAGTGACTTGGAGGTCGGGGTGGGAGGGGTGTGGAAGGTGATGTGAAGGAGGTAGGAGTCCGGTGGAAACTGCAAACAGTACATGAGATTTACAGATGCTAGGTACTTTTGAAGTAAAATTAAGACTTTGACTTTGGAAACCGATGTGTGCATGACTACTGGGCTTTATCGTCAACAGAGGTCATCCTGTTGCTGACTAAATAACGAACTAACCTTGACCTACATCCTGTCATTGTATACAAAATGCAAAGTAGACAAAAATCAGACCGCAAAGTCCAGATGGCCAGAGATGAAGAGGAACTGAAACAAGAAGTTGTGGATTATTGTTAATGGTTGTTTTTGAAGGAATGTGATTGGAAGCTAATTGTTGCTAAGGGAGTCCAATTGGCTATTGTATGTAACCACCCAGCTAATGATGAAATAACTGCTGTTGTCGGCATGTTTAAAGCATATAAAAGAAAGCTAACCACCGTTCTAAAATTGAGAAGTTGACTGTAAGCACTGCGGAAGGCCAGCATTTCTCCCAAAGCTTTGTTCAATAAACTGCATGTTGAATTTTAAGTCTGACTCCGAGTGGTGATTTTCCCATAACAGTATGTAATGTAAATAGTTCAACAGAAATGTAAAGATTTTAGGACAATGCCTGTGGGATAATGATGTCAATGATGATGTAAGCATGACATCAAGAATAAGATAGCCAAGAGGCTCAAGGAAAGCAAGACACAGAAAATGCAGTGTCCAGAAAACCACGTTCTTACTATGAGATCTTTGTAAATAGTTCTTAATATATAGTTTTTCTTGAAACTATTTGTTGAGATCTCAGGTCACTCAGGAATAAGCAAAACCTCATCAAGACATGGTGTCACACAAATTGCTGCAAATATAGTGAGGCCTTCTCCAATGACGGTCACTGGATAGCTGTGTTTTAGGGCAATATCATGGATTACGTCTTTCATATTTTAATTTATGTGTCCGTTCATATTTTGTTTGATTTCAATGTAATACATGCAGAATTACATAGGGCAAGCACGGAGAAGCAGGCCTCATCAAAGGGGAAAAAAGGGTTAATGCAGACAGCTAGAGGCCTGCTCTGCTGACAGTAATGATTATTGCATGCTATCAATTTCTAATGCACAGGAGATCATTCCGAATTATCATGACAATGGGAGAACCAACATTAAGACAGCCAGGCTCCATACAATCAGGGGAGGTCATAATCTTCTGTAAAACATGATCTAGCCGGGGTGGGGTGGGGTGGGGGGTGCGGGGGGGGAAGCGGAATGATTAAGACATTATTGCAAATCAGTTGGGCAAATACAACACTTTGACATTATGATCAGATAAACAGAACTGTCCAGATCAATGATTAACAGAGATGTACGGAACAACGTAGATTGCATAATGAGATTAGAGGTACCATCTTGTATCCAACTAGAGGAATTAATATGATAATGTAAACTGTTGCAACTCGAAAAATTGTAACAGCCTGTATGAATTACGATGGGGAGAGAGAACTCGCAGGCAACCTATGATTTCAGGCCCAAGTTCAGCTCTCCCTCATGCATGTGGACTAAAAACTTTTCTTGAAGTTCGACACGGTCTCCAAGGCTTGACTCATTTTATTTCCTTCCTACAACTGGGAAGAAGTGAATAGGGCCAATTAAGGGACATGAGGAGGGTGGGGTCAATGGCAAATGGGGGCCATGGTCACATGCAGGAGCGGTTAGGTGCTCTCAAAAAAACCAACCCTAATGCTATATCCTCAATCAGGCATGAAATGCCTTTGAAAGTGGAACCATCCTGGAGATGGGATTTACTGGGCAACGTTCAGAAAACGCAGGAAACCATGCAAGTTCTTGAGTATTGCTAAAGCCCAATTAGCCAGTGGGTGTGTGTCCCTTGTCTTTTGACTCATTCCTGTTGCTAAATTAATGGGGGTAGGTAGCAGTTTTGCGCTGGCAAGAATTGGATACAGTTGAATAAGAATGGCACCTTTATAAGCTCACCCACCACCAAGCCCATTCCGGTGGTTTCCATTAAATCCCAACCATTTTAAAATCTGGGAGTTCATGGGAATTAAGAACAAAGAACAAAGGACAACACAGCACGAGAAACAGGCCCTTCGGCCCAACGAGCCCGCGCCGCCATTTTAACATTTTGAGTCCCCCCTCCACCCATGACCCTTGTCTATGCTTATGGCATTCCATTGTGTGGTCTTGCTGGTAACACAAAGGGTGGGATTTTCTGGCTGCACTCGTCCCATACCGGAAAGTCCTGTCCGAGGTCAATGGACCTTTGCATGGTCCATTTCGCCACCTGCTGAAATTCCTGTGGCAGGCGAGATGGGATAATTCCCCCTAAAGTGTATGAAAGTAAATCAATAGCCTGTTTGACACTCTTGTATTTGAACAGAGACTGAGTGAGGGAGACTGAATAAGGGAGATGGTGAGAGAGGGAAGAAGGGACAGATGGACAAAGATTTACCTAGATTAAAATGTATTCAATGTATCTTACACTCTGGTTTCTCTTGATCCTATAAATATTTTAGGGACTGCAGTGCGTTGCACTGTTAAACTTTCAGATTCAATAAAAGAAACGAAAACATTTACATTCTTACAAACACAAGCTGTGCACTTTAATGCTTCGTGTGATGTTTGTGTGCCTGTGCAGCCAGAAATTTCAGTGCCCTCTCTGCTGTGTTTTTGCTCCTCAGTGGTAACACACATGATCCAGATGTTTTCCCAGTCTCAACACACACAAACTCCATTAGCTGGGGAGTCATTCATGTTTATTGATTGATCTGATTACTCACTGCAGTTGCAACAGAAAACTTTTTAAGAGTACCTAATTGTAAACTTGACATTGTGAACAAAGAACAAAGAACAACCCAGCACGGGAAACAGGCCCCTCGGCCCAACGAGCCCGTGCCGCCAAATCATCCTACACCTATTCTACCCTGCGTGTCTACGAATGGAACCCCTAACTTAGCCAGATTCAGGGGAGAATAGTGTCAATTTGGTAAACCAATCAGCCTAAGAGCACATCTTTGGGGTGCGGGAGGAAACCGGAGCGCCCGGAGGAAACCCACGCAACCACAGGGAGAATGCGCAAACTCCCACAGACACTGGCTCAAATCCATGTATCTGCACAGCCAGCAGTGCTAGTCACCGAGCTGTTGCGGCACCCGTCTACCGGTCCAAGATCAAGCACACACACCGACACAAAGTACTAGGCCACTCCCGGAACCTCCAAGAGCAGCCCACGCACGACCCACTGTGTGCATGCCCCTCGTTTGACAACAAGGTGGACCTCCACCTGCGGAATAAAAGACAAAAACGTTAACATACAAGTCTGCACTTCCGGTGTCTCCTGAGGCTCTGACCTTATTTAATACCCCCTACTATAACCCTCCATCCTCGTTTCGCTCATGTGTCTGTCTAAGTGAACCTTAAACGAGTCCAACGTTCCTGCCTCCACCACCCTACTCGGTAGCGCGTTCCATACCCCCACGACCCTCTGCGTGAAGAACCTTCCCCTCACATCCAAATTATACCTCTCCCCCCTCACCCTTAGATCATGACCTCTCGTAATTGTACTCAGTCTAGGGAGCAGTCTCTCACTATTGACTCTATCTATTCCCTTCAGTATCTTATGTACCTCAATCATGTCCCCCCTCAATCTCCGTCTTTCCAAGGAGAAAAGTCCCAGTTTCTCCAACCTTTCCTCGTAACCCAGTCCCTCCATGCCAGGCAACATCCTGGTAAACCTCCTCTGCACCCTCTCCAGAGTCTCCACGTCCTTCCAGTAGTAAGGTGACCAGAACTGGACGCAGTACTCCAAATGCGGTCTAACCAACGTTCTGTACAACTGAAGCATTAGACAGCAGCTCTTATACTCTACACCCCTTCCTATAAAGGCTAGCATTCCATAAGCTTTCCTCACAACCTTCTCCACTTGTGTCGCAACCTTCATAGACTTGTGAACCTGCACCCCCAGGTCCCTCTGTATTTCTATACTCCTAATCGGTCTACCTTTTATCACGTAGCTCCTCTCTGCATTATTCCTTCCAAAATGCATCACCTCGCATTTGTCAGGATTAAATTCCATCTGCCACCTATCCGCCCAATTTACCAACCTATCTATATCCTGTTGTATCACCTGACATTCCGCTTCAGTATCCGCCAACCCTGCCATCTTGGTGTCATCCGCAAACTTGCTGATCACACCACTTACGCCCTCTTCCAAGTCGTTTATGTATACTACAAAGAGGAGAGGTCCCAGTACTGAGCCCTGTGGCACACCACTGGTCACTGGCCTCCAGCCCGAAAAGGTCCCCTCAACAACTACCCTCTGTCTCCTATTGCCCAGCCAGTTCTCAATCCACCTGTGAACATTGGTTTCTCATCAAGTCCACAAAGTCAGATGAAAGTTTTAATGTTTGCTTTTTTATGAGCTCCCCAAAGCCTCTCCACCATCTACAAGGCAAAAGTCAGCAGTATGATGGAATACTTCCACTTGCCTGGATGGATGCAGCTCCAACAACACCGTAAAACAATATCCTTTCCTTTATCAACCCCTTTGGGCCATTTAAGACATTAAGTTTTAAAGTTTATTTATTACTGTCGCAAGTACTATTACATTAACACTGCAATGAAGTTACTATAAAAATCCCTTAGTCGCAACACTCCGGCGCCTGTTCGGATACACTGAGGCAGAATTTAGCATGGCCAATGCACCTAACATTACACCTTTGAGCTGAGGGAGGAAAATGGAGCACCTAGAGGAAACCCACACAGACATAGGAGAACATGTAGATTCCACACAGACAGTAACCCAAGCCAGGAATCATACCTAGGTCCCTGGAACTGCGGGACAGCAGTGCTAACCACTCTGTCACCGCAAACAGAAATGAGTGGGGTGACACCGATAGATAGTCCGTGGAATCATAAACTTTCGTGGTTTGTTTGAGGACAAGTTTAAGAGCCACATCTTTAGGAGATCATATAAGATTAATTGAGATGCGACAATGAGAGTGATGAAAGAATAAGAAGATATTTCAGGAATTAAGCAAAGGCTGGATGAGGATAACTGGAAGAAAGAAATGCAACATGATCTGAACAATATCCAGGCTAGGGCTGACAAGTGACAAGTAACATCAATGCCACACACATGCCAGTCAATGAAAATCACCAATAAGAAACACTCTAACCACTGCTACTTGACATTCAATGATGCTACCATTACTGAATCCTCCACTGTCAATATCCTTAGGGTTATCATTGACCAGAGATTCAAGTGGACTCACCACATAAACAGAGTGGCTACAAGAGCAGATCAGAGGCTAAGAATACTGCAGTGAGTAACTCACTTCTTGATTCCCCAAAGCCTCTTCACCATCTACAAGGCAAAAGTCAGGAGTGTGATGGAATACTTCCCACTTGCCTGGATGAGTGCAACTCCAACAACACTCAAGAAGCTTGATACCATCCAGGACAAAGCAACCCGCTTGATTGGCACCACATTCACAAATATCCACTCCCTCCACCACCGACACTCAGTAGCAGCAGTGTACTATCTACAAGATGCACTGCAACAATTCTATAAAAATCCTTAGACAGCACCTTCCAAACACACGACCACTTCCATTTAGAAGGACAAGGACAGCGGATACATGGGAACACCACCACCTGCAAGTTCCCTTCCAAGCCATTTACCATCCTGACTTGGAAATATATCACTGTTCCTTTGCAGTCGTTGGGTCAAAATGCTGGAATTCCCTCCCTATGAGTCAACTCATAGCATGTGGACTGCAGTGATTCAAGAAGGAAGCTCACCACCACATTCTCAAGGGTAACTAGGGATGGGCAATGAATGTTGGCCAGCCAGCCTAGCCCATGTCCCACAAATGAATAAAAAAAGAGAATTTTACAATTGGTTCAGGATCTGAAACACCGCAGGACATATAATTATTCATTAAGTGAGGAATATTTTAGGGACTCATCCTTACATAAATTATTGGAAACATAAAACTGCATTATATAATAAATGCTAGCTTATTTTGTAATTGAATTCTAATAAATGACAAATTCTAAGATTAATGGAATATAAAAACTTCATTAACATTAGCAATTACTGACTGTTTATGTCAATTTGCAAACACCTTTGTATGCACCATGTTAAGTGCTTTATGGTTTTCTTCAGTCTTCCTGTAGCATTAAGTTTACATAATTTGGAAGAGTTGTTATGCCTGTGTTTATTCCTAAAACAGATATAAAGCATTGTAAATGTTGAACGGTATGCAATATCAAATAAAAATAATATAGAACTGACAATATTATTGCAGCAAACATAGATCATGATTGTTTTTATGGACTGCATGGTATGATTAGACACTAATGGATGTCAATCTTCATTTCGAAAAGCTTTCATGCATTTTATTCTTTTATCCCCTTCACACCATTTAGTAGAAAGAAGTTCTAGCAAATGGTAACTGGAGCTGAATCAAGAACAGCTTCTTCCCTGCTGCCATCAGACTTTGAATTGACATACCTTATATTAAGTTGATCTTTCTCTACATCCTAGATATCATTGTAACACTACATTCTGCATCCTCTCCTTTCCTTCTCCCCTATGTACTCTATGAACAGCATGCTTTGTCTGTATAGTGTGCAAGAAACAATAATTTTCCCTGTATGCCAATACATGAGTCAATAATAAATCAAATCAAATAGTTGATTGAGGTTCAGTTTGGGCATATCATTAATTGAATGAGAGTCTGAGATTTGAAGGACACAAGTTGGGATATGAGGAAGATGTTGCAGAGTTTGGATGGCATGAGGTCATGAAGAAACGTGTAAAATATAACAAAGGAAACAAAATCATAGCCTTGTCATTATTGATCAGTGAGAATTGGGTTATTATCAAATAAGACTCAATGCAGGATGGGCTGCAAATGATAAGATTTTATATGTATTCGAATTTCAAGTGTAGAGAGTAGTAGGCCAGTGAGTTGTTGAATAAAGTGTCTTGAAATAACAAAAGTGAGTCAGGGTTTTAGTCACTCTGGCAGCAAGGTAGGGGTTTTAACAAAGTGAGTATATGAATGCAGGGAAGTGTAGTTTAGTGGACTCAGAAACCACCATATGCAATTCTGGGAACCTGAACAAGTTGAAGACCATTGGCAAAAGAATCAAAGGGAGGTGAGGAGATTACTTTAGTACAACAAGTTGTTAGGAGCTGAATTGCACTGCCTGAAAGACTAGTAGAAGCAAATACAACTGTAACTTTCAAAAGCAAATTAAACATGAAAAAATACAGAGCTTTTGAAAGACGAGGGAATTAAGACTAATTAGATGGCTGTTTCAAAGAATTGGCATGGACACAAGTGGTCTGCTTTGCTGTATGATTCCACAAACAAAGGAAATTGGAATTTCATCTAAATATACAGAAAATTGACCATCTATAATTTCTAATAAATGCTTATCAAAGTTGATACTTTGTGAAGGGGCTTATTTGCCCATTAACCATTCTAAACTGGACCACGATGTCTGTGCCTGGAAAATAGGTCCACCAGTTAAATTTAGATATAAAATGGACTATCCTTCTTCACTTAACCCATTCAGTGCAGTCAGTTCAGGCAGAAGTTAGCAAGTTTGTCAACAGACAATTTGTAATTCCAAGCAGTCAGGTCAATCAAGCACAAATTCAGGCAACATCAAGTTGAAACAGCCTATGATCAATCGGGTTAAGCCAGAAAGGAAGACGTAAAGACTGGAATTGCTGTGTTGTAAGGTTAATAGAGATTTTGCACTGAGCTGACAAAAATAAAATAGAATTATAGCATGACAGTATTTAATCTCATGCCTCTGAGCACAGTTTGAGATTTAGGCATAATGCCACAACATAAAGAAATAATTTGCCAGTTACCTGAGGCAGAAAAAGACAAAGATGAAACAGGGAGATGTCCTCCGATGATAATGCACCACATTTCTTGAAAAGCAACCAACTGCCGGGCACACAGAACTATTCTGACAAAGGACCAAATAATTATTGAGTTTAGTAAATCATATCATGACCTCAAATTGAACCTTCCTCAGCTACAACTGAAGTACAATGATTTAAAGTCTACCACTTGCCTTGTCAGATGCTTTGATGATTCATTAATGTTTACCTAAATGCCCAATAGCATTATCGACTCCAGACTAAATGTGTAACATAATGCTGATTGTATCTTTATTGCTAATTGACTACCTGTTCCAAACTAAATGTTGAACAATAAGTTTTGTGTAAATCAAAAGCCAACTCAAAGCTTTGTGCTATATTAAAGCTTTATATCTATAGTGTGTTAACACAGATGTTGAGTAAAGTTGACATACTTGCGTCTTTATATGATTTTGTCTTTGATAATCCTGGAAAACTATATCATACTGGATATGCAAGATGTTTCCGAACAAGATGAATTATAATCTATAAACCTCAGATGTAGATGGTAGAAAGGGTGATGGAAAAATGTTATCAAACAAATCAATTCACCATGAGATTTGTCCAATATGGCCATAACTTAACTCATGTAATGTAATAATACAGAATATTCTGTGCAGAAAAGATGATAGTAGGCAGAGCATCAGTCTATCTAATAGCGGAGACCTAATTGATTTTAGTAACTAGGTCAAGATTAAAAAGATTAGATAAGCTGCCATTACCAATACGTAGATCACAATTTGGGTGGATGGAAATGCAGTTGGCATGCTATATTTAAACATATGAGGCAGCTCTAAAAGGGAAGCTACTTTTTTCAAAAGTGTTCAATGGACAATGTATTACTCAAACAGTAAGTAGCATGAAATGAGCTAAATGAGCTTGATACTTCAATGTAGCCAGCAACTTCACACAGCAAACAAATCTCTGTTAAAATTAATCACTAGTGGTGGGGGAAAGTGTTTGGGCAGTTCAATGCCAGCAGCATTGATTTTAGAGCATGACTGTAGAGCACGAAAGAATTTAGTGACTGCTAACATTGCTAAGGGAAGACTCGTTTTCATATCACTCTTTCTACATTAAGTGCAACACCAGACTTAAGATCCAACATGAGCAATTTTTCCCTTTCTAATCCTCTCATCCAATCACTGCAGGACTGTACTTCTTTTGCACTGGACACCCAATATAAGAACATAAGAACATAAGAAAAAGGAGCAGGAGTAGGCCATCTAGCCCTTCGAGCCTGCCTCGCCATTCAATAAGATCATGGCTGATCTAAAGTGGATTAGTTCCACATTCCCGCCCTCTCCCCATAACCCTTAATTCCCTTGTCTGTCAAAAACCTATCTACCCGTGACTTAAATATATTTAGCGAGGTAGCCTCCACCACTTCAACGGGCAGAGAATTCCAGAGATTCACCACCCTTTGAGTGAAGAAGTTCCTCCTCAACTCCGATCTAAACTGCACTCCCCCCCCCTTGTCTTGAGGCTGTGCCCTCTAGTCCTGCTGTCCTTTCTAAGCGGGAAGAATCTCTCTACCTCTACCCTATCCATCCCTTTCATTATCTTATACGTCTCTATAAGATCCCCCCTCATCCTTCTAAACTCCAACGAGTACAGACCCAGTCTATTTAGTCTTTCTACAGAGTCCAACCCCCTCATCTCCAATATCAGCCGAGTGAACCTCCTCTGCACTCAGCCGAGTGAACCTCCTCTGCACTCAGCCTAGTGAACCTCCTCTGCACTCAGCCTAGTGAACCTCCTCTGCACTCAGCCTAGTGAACCTCCTCTGCACCAGCTTCTACCAGCTTCACTAACTTGTTCCACATCCATTGGGCGGGGTCTTCCGGTTGTACTGAGGCCTATGGCATATAGTGTGACTCACCTGCCCTGCCATTGGAGAACCTGCCACCGGGCATTGCTTTCAGTGGGACCAGAAGATCTGGCAGGAAGGACCGGAAGACATCCCCTCCCCCCATGCTACACTCTTTGCATCTTCTGTGTGCATGCAATAAGCTGCATCTTGCACCATCAGAATATTTCAACAGGCCTGGTTCTGACCCACTCCTGCTCTTTTTGCAGGGACAGAGCCCACAATCAGAAGACAACTTCAGGAACAGAAGAGTTGTGCCACCAATTTACATCCTAGATTGCAATGGATGGTAATAACATTTGAAATAAATATGAAACACAACTTATCTTGTTGCACGCAAAAATTCAGAACTCTCTTTCCTGGACATCGGACTTCCCACACAAGTGCAGGTAGTGAGCAGGGGACACTTACACAGGTTTGGCATCTTTAGGTTCTTCGGGTCCAGGACTGTCCCGTGTATCTGCACCTGGAATAATTTGATTAGGGATAGTCAACACGGTTTGTGAAGGGTAGGTCTTGCCTTACAAACCTTATTGAGTTCTTAGAGAAGGTGACCAAAGAGGTGAATGAGGATAAAGAAGTTGATGTGGTAGATATAGATTTCAGTAAAGTGTTTGATAAGGTTCCCCATGGTAGGCTATTGCAGAAAATACAGAGGCATGGGATTGAGGGTGATGTAGTGTGTTGGATCAGAAATTGGCTAGTTGTAAGAAGGCAAAGAGTGGTGGTTGATGGGAAATGTTCATCCTGGAGTTCAGTTACTAGTGGTGTACCGCAAGGATCCGCTTTGGGGGCTACAACCTGGATGAGGGCGTAGGAGGATGGCTTAGTAAATTTGCAGATGACATTAAAGTCAGCAGAGTTGTAGACAATGCGGAAGGATATTGCAGGTTATAGAGGGACATAGATAAGCTGCAGAGCTGGGCTGAGAGCTGGCAAATGGAGTTTAAAGTGTGAAATGATTCACTTTGGAAGAGTAACAGGAATATAGAGTACTGGGCTAATGGTAAGGTACTTGGTAGTGTGGATGAGTAGAGAGATCTCGGTGTCCATCTGTATGGATCCCTGAAAGTTGGCACCCAGGTTGATAGGGTTGTTAAGAAGGCATCTGGTGTGTTAGCTTTCATTGGTAGAGGGGTTGAGTTTCAGAGTCATGAGGTCATGTTGCAGCTGTACAAAACCCTAGTGCAGCCATACTTGGAGTATTGCGTACAGTTCTGGTCGCCACATTATAGGAAGGATGTGGGAGCTTTGGAAAGGGTGCAGAGGACATTTACCAGGATGTTGCCTGGTATGGTGGGAAAGTCTTTTGAGGAAAGGCTGAGGGACTTGCAGCTGTTTTCATTACAGGGAAGAAGATTAAGAGAGACATATAAGATGTTCAGAGGATTAGATAGGGTGGACAGTGAGAGCCTTTTTCCTAGGATGGAGATGGCTAACACAAAGGGAAGTATAGAATCGCAGCGAGACCTGGGGGTGCAAGTGCACAAGTCTTTGAAGGTGGCAGTGCAAGTGGAGAGTGTGGTGAAGAAAGCCGATGGTATGTTAGCCTTTATAGGAAGGGGTATAGAATATAGGAGCTGGAGTCTAATGTTGCAGTTGTACAGAACGTTGGTTAGGCCACACTTAGAGTACTGTGTCCAGTTCTGGTCGCCTTACTACCGGAAGGACGTGGAGACTCTGGAGAGAGTGCAGAGGAGGTTTGCCAGGATGTTGCTTGGTATGGAAGGACTGGGGTATGAGGAAAGATTGAAGAAATTGGGGCTCTTTTCCCTTGAAAGACGCCGACAGAGGGGGGATCTAATAGAGGTATATAAGATTATGAAGGGTATAGATAGAGTAAACAGAGGTAAGCTATTTCCTATAATAGAGACACGTAGGACAAGGGGCCACGGACTTAAGGTGAGGGGGGAGCGGTACAACACAGATATTAGAGGGAGGTTTTTCACACAGAGGGTAGTGGGGGTATGGAATGCTCTGCCAAGTAAGGTGGTGGAGGCAAACACGCTAGAGTCATTTAAGAGTAACTTAGACAGGCACATGAGTGGGTTGGAGATGGGTAGATATAGGAGATTGTTTTAAATAAGGGTTATTAGCATTGGGGCATCCCTGGTAAGGTAAACAGATATGGTACAATAATAATGTTTTTTTTCCCTTTTCATTCACAGGTTATAAGTCGGTCCGCCTTGTGTCCAACGAGGGGCATACATGCGATGGGTCGTACTGGGGCTGCTCTTGGTTGATCGAGATTGGCCTAGTGCTTCATGTCGTTAGTGTGTGCCTAAACTGGACAAGATACTGGGCAAGACGACAGCTCAGTGACTATCGCTGATTGCTGTGCAGACACATGGATTTGGGTTGGTGTCTGTGGGAGTTTGCGCATTCTCCCTGTGCTTGCGTGGGTTTTCTCCGGGTGCTCCGGTTTCCTCCCACACCCCAAAGATGTGCTGTTAGGCTGATTGGCAGGAATAAATTGTCCCTAAATCAGTTTCCCTCAATCTGGATGACCATAAAACATTAGACAAGGGTCGTGGGTGGAGAGGGGGACTGGTGGTGTTGAGATGGCGGCACGGGCTCGTTGGGCCGAAGGGTCTGTTTCCCGGGCTGTTTTTGTTCTTTGTTCTAATTGAGGGGTGATAGATATAGGACAGATGTCAGAGGTAGGTTCTTTACTCAGAGAGTAGTAAGGGCGTGGAATGCCCTACCTGCAACAGTAGTGGCCTCACCAACATTAAGGACATTTAAATGGTCATTGGATAAACATATGAATGATATTGGAATAGTATAGGTGAGATGGGCTTTAGATTTGTTTTTACAGGTCGCTGCAACATCGAGGGCCGAAGGGCCTGTACTGTGCTGTAATGTTCTATGTTCTATGGAAAAAGAAAGCAGGGTGCCAAAAGCCAAGTCAGGTGACTGGGGTCAGAAGATTAGGGTCAGCAAGTGTTCCAGAGACAGGGACAAGAAAGAAGGGATTAGGAAAACAACCCAAAAGGAAGTCTCAGGTAAGTCACAAAGACAGTGAATAGAAACAGTAAAGTAGAAAAGTAAAGTTTTAAAAGAAAACAGCAGAGAAACAGGCTTCAATTAGAGAAAAAAGACTGCAGGGAGCAGGTTTTACGTGAAGTGAAGTGAGCTCAGGAGAAGCACTGGTAATCAAAGAGAGCTCCAAAGAAGCCCTGAAGATTCAAGAAAGTGGCTGAAGTTTGGTGACTTCGTTATGGGCCACCAGGGTCAAGATATTTTTGGAGAACTAGTGTTCTACTTGGTATGGCCAAAGATCTGAAATCATGCTGGTGAATTGATGCTCGGGTATATGCGGGAATGCAGGGGAACAAAATCTCAGACAGCAAGATTGAAACTCTGCAAGATGATCCATCATAGAAGCTGCCTGATTTGGAATGACTTTTGCTGAGGGTTCCAAGGCAAGACCTTCAAAGGTAAAAATTGGAAACCTCATGAATTTTAGTGAGATTTGTTGACTCAATATGACTGAAGTGTGAGTTGCTGATAAATCCATGGAATCTGTTCTAGTCTCATCTATCATTTGTTATGTCGTGTGTGATGTGTTGAACCACAGTTTCCTTATTAATCGACCTATATTTCACATTTATCCTGAATATTAGAACCTAAGTTATTGTAAACAAATATTAAATTTGATGATCAGCCATGATCAAAATGAATGATGGAGCAGGTTCAAATGCCAAATGATCTACTCCTGCTTCGAGTTTCTATGTTTCTATCTTTTCTCTGTGTAAAGGTTATTTTTGTTCAAAACCCATGGAATCTTGTAGCTTTATTCTTAGCAAGCCTCTTTAATCTGAAATTTTGGTGGGATTTCTTGCAAGGGTTATATTGCTATGGATCTGCCTTGCCATCTTGTGCTTGTTTTTTTTTTCCTTTATGCTCTTCTAAGTATTTCAAATAGCTTTAAATCCTGACATTATAAAGATAGAGGGGAACAACACTCCTGAAGAGGCACTATTACTCACACTAATTGTAGCAAGTATCAGGACAGAAGGCCCCACCCCAGACTGTATAGATAATGAGTGTAACAGAACTGCACAATTTGGTTCAATATAAGTTAGTGGTGCAGATGAAGAGGAAAGCCCAAGAAACCTCTCGGCAGATTCATTCTTGGGGCACAGCTTTGCAAAAGAGGACAGAGGTGATTACTTTAGTGGAACAGCTTCCAAAAACACATCATTTCTGTACACAAATAATTACCGAAAACATTACACTGCTTGCCAGGGAGCTACCACAGCATGTCAGAAGTGATGGTGAACTCTTATCATCAATTTATGTGGTGCTGTTTGTATTGTCATTCTGGTGCATGGTTTCAACACATTACTGTCAAGTAAAGAGTCTGTGATCATCTCAATAAGCAATTTAGTTGCAGGAGGCTATTACATCAGTAGTAGCATCCATCTACAACAATACACCCCATGGGCCCTGCCATTTCCTCCAGTTTGTACAGACCAGAAGGCAAAATAGATTTAGGGTTTGTTCTGATCACTGATCTCTTCTGCAAGTTGTAGGTGTACTGAACCACAAATCAATAATGGAACCAATTGTTCGAAGTGAGTGGGACATATTCCCTTTTTTATCAGCGTGACTGGATTCTAAAACCTTTCCAGTCACTGCTGAACAGTACTTCCCTGTTGAACAAAAACACTCGGGCCAAAATATAAGCAGCCGCCAAAATCTGCAGATGGACCTTTATAGTCCTGAACTTCAAGAGGTCAGTGAACAGGAGCATCTCAACAGCTCTGGTCTGAGCTAAGGAGATGTTAATCTCCAATGGAAAACCTCAGAACCATAGAGTAGATAAGATTACACATAAAACAGGTGTTAGGGGTTTATGCTGAGGGGATAATTTGTGCATTGACTTTGGCTTAAGACAGTAAAATTATAACTGAGAGTTCTTTGTATGCAGACTGTTCCTGTAATATCTAGTGACCCAGAAACAATGACAGCCTTTGGGCAAGATGTCAGTTCATGGAGGGTGGAAGGAAGAGATATATAATGGATTTAATTATTAATGTAAGGGAACAGGATTCTTCAGCTGAAACACTATTCAATGACTTGCTGTGGAACAGTTCTGGCTGCAGGCGAGTGCATCTCAACAATCCTCCACCTCATATTGTTGTGCTTCCTATCATGATGAAGGTCATCATCCAATGGTGGCTTTGTGTTGTTTACATTACAAAGCAAACATACATATTACATATGGTAAACCACTTTCATATGATATAATCTTGTTGGGCTGCATTCGAGGATCATACTAGGTCTGGGTAGCCAATGCAATCATAGCTCAAATGACCTTGCTGAACTTTCTAGTTGACACAATAATCTAATTTTAGCACAGTATAGCCATTGAATATGGGCTATTGAGAGGAGTAATGGAGTGTCACAAGATAGCCCTTGATCCTTTGCGATTAGCCTGTCACTTAGTATGAAGATGCAAAGAGAAAGGGAATAGAGGATTGCCAAAATATAACTGCATCTTGTAGTTGGCAGGAAAGCAGTGACAGACGTATGCTTGCTGTACAAGTGGTCATCCCAAGCTAAGTACTCATTAATGGAGTGGACGCTTTTGCAGTTCATGAATGAAGTGGGCTATTTTGAAAGTGCTTGCAGACAACATTGTGACAACCTGAACATGAGAGAAGCCTGCAATCTGTGCAAATCCAAGAGTTCTTTCCCATCGCCTGTGGCAAAAGTGATGAATTTCTTTAGCAAGTATGAACTACAAGCCCAGTGCCACTGATATTGTTTATTGCAGCCTGCAACAACAAACATTTCATTTATATAACATCTCTATTGTGGTGAAACATCCTTAAATGCATTATAGGAAAATCATCAAACACAATTTGACACTGAGACACATAATGAAGTATTAAAGCAGATGACCTAATGTTTTGTCAAAAAGATATTCTTTAAGGATAGTCTTAATGGTGGAAAGAGAGGTAGAGAGGCAAAAATGTTTAGAGGACGATTTCCATAGCTGAATATACAGCCAGCTATGATGGAAAGATTGAAACTGGGATGGTAAAGCCAAAATTGGAAGATATCAGATATCTTGGAGAGTTGTGTGATAAAGGAGATTACAGAGATGGAAGAGGGCAGGAAAGTATGTTATCCTGGCCTTATATATTCTGTTGGAAGGACAAGGATTCTGATGAGCACCAAACCATTTTTTTGGTCTTCTTGCAGATTTAGCATTATTTGTCACTTGTTCCTATTGTCACTGTAACTCCTCCTCTTCGTCTTCCAGTAGCCAGTGTGGAATTGCCAGAAGCATCTCCACATAGAAAAAGGTGCAGCATTTTAAATGTGAAAAGATAGTACAAAGCTGTAATTATGATGTTTTATGGATGGATGGAGGAAGAAGCAGTAGCTGTACTGATCAACAAATGTACTGATTGGAAAAGAACTGGAAGTCCTTCCAAAATCAGTTGACTCTTACTGGCAAATATTTAAGAGGTGCGTACACGGGATAATGCTAGAAGCTGAAATGTCATTAACAAACTTTTTTTTATTTTTGTGATATTAACCGATTGAATTTTTAATCAGAATAGAAAATATAACATTCTACTAATATTACACCTGTTTTTCAGGGCCAGAGAGGTTGTTCATGAGTAATTGCATGTTGATGCATACATTCAACAAGGTGTAACTTGTTTTGGGGGGTTTATGTTAACAGAAAGATTAGAGTGCAAAAAGTGGAAATTCAATTCAAATAGTTCCTAAAGATTTCCATCTGCAGGGACTTCAGTAGTGCACTCTGTGATGGAACACAGGATGCATGCGGAAATGCCAGAAGTTGCTATCAGTGGAGTAGTTGTAATCTTAGAGACACTGCTGCTGCCAGGAATGGGAAGCAAGGTGAGTGGGGGGAACTTAATTGAATGGGAAGCCAAAAATCAGCTTCCTGATGGTGGGATGAATTTTTACAATTAGGTTTACAGAACACTAAACTGGGTTGAACTTCCCAATGGCAAGTGTCAGGAAGACTTTTGCATGCGTTTCCATTTCATACATTCTCCTTCCAAGGTCAGCTCAACCGAATTAAGTTTTCTTTCCAATTAAGTGAGTAAGAAATACATACCGTGTGCAGCAGGTGAGGTAGTCAGCTTGCAGGAGTTGGAATAAATAGCCTTTGTCTATTTCCTCTTTGGAAGTCATTGTTCAGTGACGTGATGTTCAGAAAAGAGCCATGGAACAAAAGGCTAGCTGAGAGGAGAAGGGAGTCCAGAGCAGGGAGTCAGAGAATGAGAGGATATCCAGGGCCTGGAGGAAGCCATGGAAGGAGGCTCCGTACATGTGAATCCTCGCATTGGGAGGAGGGTCTTTTCAGGTGGATGGAGTTAATGAAAAGCACAATTGGCTGAATACAAGGACACTCTAATAATCATAAGTAATAAAAATATAATGTTACAGTACACATGGGGTGGGGGGGTGTGGTTAAGAGGAGATGGTTGGACTTTTGTCTATTGTTTGGGATTTTCAGTATTTATGTGGCACATATGTTACCCAAAAACTGAATACATATGTTTGAGGAATATAAGAAATAAAGGCTCTAAAAACTAAAGTTTCTACATTTAACCTCCAGCAAAGGACAGAATTAAATATAATTCAGTAGCATAATTTAATCAAATGTAGGTTTGGATGAGATTTATTTTTTGAAATCAGAGCGAATTCATGTTCATTGTCAGGTTCTGTGATCTCTTCACATACAGACAAGAGACTGGTAACAATTTAATTTTAAAATCTAATTTTTAATGGTATGATGAAGAGTGATATGTACTGTGACCCAATCTAATACTCAGCTCTCAGCTTGGAGAAACTCACGTTGAACGCATTAAGATTAGTTGACGTTAAGTACAAATACATACATAAACAACTATTTTTTCGTGACCCCAATCACTAGTCAATGCTTCCTAATATAACAAAGTAAATTTGATTCCCAATGTCTATTTTAAAATGAGAGGTGAGAAAAAAAAGCACAGAAACCCAAAGGGTGGAATTTTACCACCTCGGTCTCTGCTGTAAAGTCGGGACCGTATTTAGGTTTGGAAGCTAACCAATGCACACCGTGCCGGGCTGTTACTCTTTATCTGAGCAAACCAATTGGGATCACACCTGCAAGCTTCCCAGTCAGTTTGGGGGTAGGGCAAGATGCCCTACTAATTGCTAATTAAAGGGACCACATGAGGTAGAGCAGTTCAGCACCTCTTTGATTTTTCAGGTTGCAGCAACCACGGGAGTGGAGAGAAGTCTTAGGAAGGCTGCGTCACAGGTTTCTCACTTTTTCCTGGAGGTCCTGCTGTTAAATCTGCAGTGAGATAGGCTCTCCCAAAATGGGAGGAAGAGACCAACCTCTCCAACCAAGCAATCAGGCATGGAAGTAATAGAAGAAATCAGTAGCAGGAATGGGGTGCTTTCAACCTGGAGCTACTACACTAAAGTGATTCAGGACTTCTGGAGGGCATGACAAGTGAGTGGCATGTTTGCAGGTGCCAAGTCCCCCATACTGACTTGCCTATCACAGTCCGGAACAGCATGCCTCAGGCCAACACATCTTGCAGCTCTGTTCATTCCTCTCCCTGCAGGCACCTCATATATCCATGTGAGCAAGTGACATTGAGACTCACCCTCAACATATTCCTTTCTCGTATGCTCACAGACCTCATAAATGATGTCCTTCCCTCCACTGCACACAAGCACTCACACCTCTCTGCTTTTTTTGTATGCAGGAGATGAGGGCACACAACCTAATGAGGTGGGGACATGAGCTGGAGGATGGGAAAAGCGGGGGTGAGACGGTTAGAGAAGGGGATGTCAATTTCTGGGGATGGGGAGATTTGGGGGATTGCCCTTCAATGACAGAACCTTGTCAGCAATTACTAATACATGACCACTTGGTGTACTGATAAAGATGTTGGGGAGAATTTTCTGGCTGTTCTCACCCCACTGCAAGTGAGGACAGAAAATTTGGAGCTCAGCCAAACTTCTGTTCACTGCAGCAGGACCCACTGGCACAAATAGCCGATGTGTTCCAGGGACTGCAGATGTTAGCAGTGGCCTGTCATTAGGCCCTGAGCCTTCTGAGGTACTGACATTCAGACACTGTGAGAGAGCTGTTCCTCCCTGTCTGTAGATCCTGTACTAGAGGCTCACATCCTTCAGCCAAATCTCTGTGACCACCTATTCTGCCTTGTGGAGTGGCATCTGGTTGAGGAGAAGGCTGTTGGTATTACTGCTATTGTTGCTTCCACTGCTGCTGGTGGTATGGTATCTGCTCTTCCTCCAACCACCCCCCCACCGTACCGCTCCCTCCCCACCCCCGCCACTTCCCCTCAATAGCAGAGGTGGAACATGAAGCTGCATAAGCTGTTCCTACACCATGTTGAAAGCTGGCAGCAGAAAAATACACCTGAAGGTGAATAAAGGACTAGGCAGGTGAAATATCACTCTCTGGGAGAAGTGCTTTCATGAGCAGCCTCACACCTGTTTCTGCATGGCTACAGACTTTCCATTTCATTGATCAAGGATTTCACAATTGGTCCCTTTCAGTGAAGAAGACCTTGCTGCTGTGCTCTTACCTGCGAGATCAGGGAACAAGTACCATGTCTCGAATATCTAGGGTTCAGGGCTAAAATAACTCATAATTTGCTTTCTGGCAACATCAACATTGAATTGATTCCTTACCCAGTAGATCTAAGCAAGTATCCCATTCCCCTTCAAACCACCTCACAAAAAATTGGAAGAGGGCAGGATTACATCAGAACCTTGGCCCAAGACAAACTTTCTGGGTCTTTCCCAACCTGTTTGCCCCCAGCTTTGCCTTCTCTGGCTGGGTAAAATCTGTCTTTTTTTTATACAGAAGTTTAATTGGCTAAATAGAAAGGTTGTTTCCATGGCAATCAAAAATACACCTTTTATTTTCTCCAACGTTAGAAGTTTTTCAGAATTCAATAATTACACCATAATTCCACCACGCGTTCATTCATTTTGTTTTAAAGTTTAGCATGGATTTACATCACCCGAAAGCTGGTGAGTTTACTATCAAATAAATCGGTTGGACTTAAACCTGGTGTTGTCAGACTTTTTACTGTGTTTACCCCAGTCCAAAGCCGGCATATCCACATCATCAGTCATGGAAGACAGGGAGTAGCAATGGAAGGGTGTGTTTCTGAATGGAGGGCTGTGACAAGTGGTGAGCCTCAGGAATCTGTGCTGGAGACCTTTGCTGCTTATAACATATATAAATGATTTGGAGGAAAATGTAACTGGTTTGATTAGCCAGTTTGCGGACGACACAAAAGTTGGTAGATTTGCGGATAGTGATTAGACCATCAGAAGGTACAGCAGGATATAGATAGGTTGGCGGCTTGGGAGAAATGGCAGATGGAGTTTAATCTGGGAAAATGTGAGGTAATGCATTTTGGAAGGTCTAATAAAGAAGTATACTGTAAATGGCAGAACCCTTCAGAGTATTGATAGTAAGAGGGATCTGGGTGTACAGGTACACAGGTCACCGAAAGTGGCAATGCAGGCGGAGAAAGTAGTCAAGAAGGCATATGGCATGCTTGCCTTCATCAGCTGGGGCACTGAGTTTAAAAATTGGCAAGTTATGTTGCAGCTTTAGAGAACCTTAGTTAGGCCACACTTGGAATATAGTGTTCAATTCTGGTCACCACACTACCAGAGGGATGTGCAGGCTTTGGAGACGGTACAGAAAAGATCTACCAGGATGTTGCCTAGTATGGAAAGCATTAGTTATGAGGAGAGATTGGAGAAACTAGGATTGTTTTCACTGGAACAACAGAGATTGAGGGGCGACCTGATAAAAATCTACAAGATTATGAGAGGTGTGGGCTGAGTGGATAGTCAGAAGCTTTTTCCCAGGATGGAAGAGTCAATTATTAGGGGGCATAGGTTTAAGGTGCGAGGGGTAAGATTTGAAGGAGATGAATGAGGCAAGTTTTTTACACAGAGGGTGGTGGGTGCCTGGAACTCTCTGCTGGGGGAGGTATAGGGAGCAGATTCGGTAGTGCATTTTAATAGGTGTCTGGACAAATATATGAATAGGATGGGATTAGAGAGATACGCTCATGGAAGGGTAGGGGGTTTTAGTTCAGTCGGGCAGCGTGGTTGGTGCAGGCTTGGAGGGCCAAAGGGCCTCTTCTTCTGCTGTAATTTTCTTTGTTCTTTGTTCTTTGATTCCCCCCCTCCCTTTCCCCACCAATCACAATGCAGAGTGGCAGCTGGCCCCCTCTCCCTCCCCCCCTGATATTCAGCCCCGAGCACCACCTGAGCACCCCTTCCCTCCCCCACAGATCACATTGCAAAGTGCATTATAGTCCCCACCCCACAACAACGATCGACTGCCGTTAGTCTGCCACCCCCAGTGGGCCCACTTCCTCTGGCCCACCCCCTTGGCACTGCCCAGCGAACCCGGATTTCCACCTCTTACGCTATCTTACCAGCTCACCACGCCGATCAACCTGCATGACAAACCACTAAGGTTGCCCACTATCTGTTTCTGTATATGCATGTCTTTGTCCTACAGGGAGAGGGAAATGTGTCAGTGACTGTAGTGCAATGTATTTGGTGATGTGGATGATGTAGTTGAATTCCTGGCAGTGTTTGTAAGCTGAGAGATATGAATCTGGGGCTTCAGTGGTACTAAGTGTGTGAGGTTGAGGTGAAGCTATGAATGTGAGCTGTAAGTAATGATTGAGTGGGTTTGTTGGTAGGTGGCAGTGTGTAACCAGGTTATCACACAAACTTACCAAGCGCCCACTGATGAATGGTAAGAAATGTTTTGGTTTCTTTTTACTGAGGACTCTCAATTCTGTATGCAACACAAGAGCTCACTTGCATAGCTGCCGAATGAATCAACAAAACTCCTGCTGTATCACATGCTGTACAACATGCATCATACAACATACAACATCCTGTAGTGATGAAGTACACGGGGGGCAGTTTTACCACTTTTTTTTAAGTGTCTGATGGACTTGAAACTGGGAGAATTTCAGATCCATCTTTTGGGTGTGTTTTCAGATCTCATCATATGCACTCTGCCTGCAGAAAAATCAGCCGGCCTGTTGCTCACTGCAGAAGCCTGTGGGTGGGGTTTAACACACCCGAAACCCTGCGGAGGAAAGTGGTACAGATGTGCAGGCCTCTGATGCTGAACACACGCATTAGTAGTAGCATGGGGTCTGACAGACAAGAGAGAGCGACCTGAAAACATCTCGCCACCCCCCCACCTCGCAAACATGGGGACAGCCCAAGATACAACCCCTGCTGAACCCACCTCCACCCCCGCTGCCCAGACCAATCGTGGACCACCCTCCCCCCACTGATTGCTGCAGAATGGCAGCGGGCCCCCCTCCCTCCTTCCCCCCTACCGATTGCTGCAGAATGGCAGCGGGCCCCCCTCCCTCCTTCCCCCCCACCGATTGCTACAGAATGGCAGCGGGCCCCCACTCCCTCCCTCCTCCACTGATTGCAGCAGAATGGCAATGTGCCCCCTCTCCTTCCCTCCCCCACCCCCATTGGGCCTGCTCCCCATTAGCCCCCCCCCCCCCCCCCCCCCCCCCACCTGGCACTGCCTGATGGGCATTGTCTAGGTGCCAGACTGTCATTGCCCGGGTGACCAGGGTGGCACTGCTGGACTGGCACTGCCCAAGTGACACCCCCCCCTTGCCCTCAGCCTTCCAGGGGTGCCTCAATGGCCTCCGGTTCCACCGGCAAGGCCAAGTCAACCGCTCCCTGTTCACGGGGAGCATGTCTATTCCTTGCCGGCGCGAATTTTCCTGGCGAGGTCATAAAGGGGCATGGGCCCAAATGATTGAGCGCCAGGCTCATTAAGCAGATGCAAAACTGCATTGTCATAAGTTTCCATATATTAACCTGCCTCACGTCCATTTCCAGCGAGAGGGTGACCGCATTGGAAATCCGGCACTCGCACAATGATCCCAGTCGTGAAAACGGATGTAACGCAATGGTAATATCACCCCGTAACTATTTTAATTCCAACAAAGGAGTATCACAACAGTCTCTGATTGAGTTTGGTGCACTGAGCAGTGTGTGAGGCAAGTGGTGTAAGTTGGTGAGATTTGGTTTACAAAGATGAACTTGCTGATCTGACCATTCATGAAAGGCCATTATATGTTTTGAAGTACTGCATCCAAGTCCTTGGGACGAGACTCATGGCATTGACTGCCACAGCTTCTGCTCCCATTACCTTCACAAAGTATATCTTGATGGTGTTCAATGTCTTTTTGCCCCCTGTCCCCCTCTTTCACCCAGGCATCCAGCACAGTATCAGTGAACCTTGGCGCATGTTCTTTTCCCTAGTGTGCCATTATTGAGTTTGTTTTTTGCTCACCCTGTTTTCTACAATCAGTTTTAATCCCTGCTCCAACCAGAATGTAACTTCCCTCCAGGAGGTGCAGGTGGGTTTCAAATAACACAGGCCAGTTTTAACTGCTAGTGGTGTATTAGAAACTTGGAACCTCTGCGGCAATATGCAACCACTCAACAAAGCATTTAGCATTGGCTCCAAGTAATAATCATGCAAAGCAGCAGTCAGCACAGAGATTATGTGCTGGCCGACATCAGAAGCAACAGGCATAGGTTAATTGCGCATTGTGATTCCCACGCCAGTTTTCAAGCTCTGTCTAATTTCACAACCTTTGGGTTCAAATTCCATTACAGTTAATTGTAAATTGAATACAATAAAAATGGTAATTTGTGGCGTAGCATGAGGGAAAAAACAAGAACAAGAAAACCACTAGGTTTTCATTAAAAAAAAGCAACTGGTTCATTCAGCCTTCGGGGGAAAGCACCTGCCACTTCTGCTCAGTCTGACCTACATGTGATATATGACTCTTGTCTCATATGACATGGCTGACTCTCAATGGCCTTGGTTGTCAGGGTAACAACTAGAATTGGACAATAATTGTAGCCTTGTCATATGCATAAATAATTAAGCAAGCTTTACTTACATTGATGCTCATTTACTTCCTTCTGCCTTGATCTTCCAAAGTAATTTTCGATAAGTAATGATAGATTCTACTCTTTACTGACCCCTTTGCTGAAAAAAGTCAGCAGCAAAGATAAAGCAATACATCATAACTCTTAGCCAGTCCCCAGTGGCTCAGTGAGTTTCTCTAGTGATCGATACAGACCATGAGGTCCCACAGTTCATATCTGATTGGTGTTGAGATTATTGAAGTGAAACGGGAAAATCTGCAGGGTGCTGTATAATTGTCCTCAGAATCATTTGATTCAGGAGGGGGAACTTAGTCAGTATTATCAGCAGCCCAAAAAGCAAATAATTCTTTGTGGATGTGATGATGATATCTTTTTAAGATTGGCCAGCTTGCTGGGGCCCTTTGCCAAGATTCAAACATAAAAATGGACACTTGGGCAATTGTCAGTAGGATGAGTAATGCATGGTGCGAATTGGTGCTGGTGCTGATGGATCCTTTAGTGAAGTCCATGAGAAGGGAAGATCTGTCGGAAAATAAAACTAGCAGAAAAAGTAACAGTATTTTCCTGCTGTATAAGTTAAAACCAATATGTAGTTCTTAATTCATTGAAAGCCCTGCACAATTGCTTGAGCTAATAGGCTTAAAATAACAGATAGAACATTGCTGCTCCACAGAAAAGTGTCAAGAGAATAAAGCTTCTAATAATCTGCTGTGATCTTTAAAACATCTAAAGCTGCAGCTCATTATAACTTGGCACATTTAGGAAGTAAGTAAGATAAATTTAACAGATCTCAGACTTTATATTTAGAATAGTTCATTGTCAATGTAACTTGACACCCATTTGGTGAGTTGGAATATTAGATGGTAACTTTAAAAAAAACTGTAGTGATGAACCATTTTACAGATCATTTCTCTTAACTTCTTATTTTCTTTTCGAAAGTAGGAAAATCAAATTAACCAGTCTCTGCCAGATTTATGTTAATAATTCACTACAAATATATTTTGTTTCTCCAAATATTAGTTTGAGAGCCAGGATTAAGAGGATTTTGGTCCAGAATGTATAGCAGTCATTCTAATATTGTCTGGACAAATTGGTCTGAAAGCATGTTATGTTACAGGAGTCATTTTTCACCCTGTAGAGTGAAGCTTCCTATAACCGACCATCTCCAAGGTCAAATTATTTCTGGTTTAAAATACCATAGTTTAAGTTTCTCCATGCTTAATTGGTATAGGTTTATTCATGCTCCCATTATTAAGACTTCAGATTTTCAGTAAATGTAAGTCATTTCTGAAGTAAATTTCCTGTGAGTATTCCTTGTGTACTCATTCTTAACATCTTTTTCCACTGTTGTATCAATCCCAGATAATATTTTATAGTCAGACCTGTTTCTTAATTTCAAATATTATGAACACAATTTTTATGAGAAATACAAGTCTTGAAGTGAGTATGAGTAATTGATACACCTGGAAGCTCCTATGAATTTTCTCTCCATTGTTTAAGCACTGATTAATCCATGCTGAATAAACAGCAGAATAGTGCCTAAATTAAATAGCAGAGAGAGGAATTGGGTCATGTTCATTGTAGACATGCTGGGCTCCAATGCCTGGTGACCAAAGACTAAGAACAATAACAGTTTATTGTGTATTCTGAGCAGCTCTTACATGCTTTGTGTCTGCTGTGCTCCGGGGAGATGCAGATATGTACTTGCATCTTTGCAACATCCATGTCAACACCAGATCCACTTTCGTCATCTGTACTTTCGGTAAATATGTTTACAACCATTTCCAGACTTTATCACAAAATCGTACAATCCCTACAGTGCAGAAAAGGCCATTTTGCCCATCAATTATGCACCAGCTGTCTGACAGAGTACCTTATCTAGGTCCTAACCCACACCCTATCATTATAAACCCATGCATTTACCATGGCTAATCCATCTATGCACATCTTGGGACACTAAGGGACAATTTAGCATGGCCAATCCGTCTAACCTGCACATCTTTGGACTATGGGAGGAATCTGGAGCACTTGGAGGAAACCCACACAGACACGGGGAGAATGTGCAAACTCCATGCAAACAGTCATCCAAGGCCATAACTGAACCCCAGTCCCTGGAGCTGTGAGGCAGCAGTGCTAACCACTCTAACTCTAGCTCTAACTAGCAGAATTTCTCTGAATTTTTCACAATAGGTCAGATAAAGCTTTATTTTTGAAATTTCTGGCCTTTCCATCTGGAACCTGTACATTCCTGGATGACATAGGGAAACATGTAATATCCCATTCTGCAATGACTGTGCTCTTTTAGCAACTGTGGCAGGGTTTCTGGGGCTTTCCTGAAAGGACAGAACCTGGCCAATGCCTGAACAATGGGAAGGCAGACAGACAGAAGACAGAGGGTTTTCCTGACTTCCACCAGCATTTCCCAATGGCAATGCTTGTTGAATATTCAAATACAGGAGTATCCAGAAGAGGTTATTGATGACATTAAGAACTCTGACTGATCCAAGATCAACCCGAGCAATCCTTCTCCTCCCCTCAAAAGAGTTAATGTACCAGAGATAAAAAGGCCCTAATCATTGAGGACCAAGGTACCTATTCTTGCTCTTGATTTTCCTGCGATTACCATTAAAGCAAAGGCCCCAGGATGAGCCAACTTTTACATTGCTGGGACAAATGGCCGAATGCAAGAAACAACAATGAAGTTATGGTGCGCATTGGGCATGTTGCTCCTGTTTAGCATCTACATCATGAGGGGCCAAGGTAATCAGCTCTCAGCAACATTATCCCAAAAAAAAGAAAAACATACTCAATTTCAGGACATCCGAGGTAAAATAAAGATGAAAATGTACTTTTCTTTTATTTATAGTCTGTCCTTTTCCTTCTATCTGCCAGACAAATGCTCGGGAATGACAACTTCTAATTGACAGACACCTAGTCTTGTCCCTTTTGATGACTGGGCATCTAAAAGTTGTTGAGATGAAAGGGGAGCTTGGGCATGGAGAGCCTAGATAATCAGACTGTGATAGAGAGATTGCAGACTGGGAAATCTATGGTCTGATAATACACAGCTTCTGTCGCTGTGACCAGTCTGCTATTATTAGTTCTATTATCACCAAGTTGCAGGTTGGCTGCCTTTATTATTGTGATCTGTCTGTTTTACATTTTACAATTATAATTGGCTGGATACAGTTTTCACAGTTTTCATGGCATTTGTTATGATGTTTATGGATTGTTGCATCTTTCATTAATGATTGTTGTTCAGAGAGAGTGGGTATTTGAGGTTGATCTGCATGAATGTGAGCTGAAAAACTGGGAAGTAGTATGGCAAAGTCTGCAGGAATTGGTTCTTACTCCATTACAGAGAATGATGCCAGCAGTTTGGTGAGTATCTTATATAGGTTAAGATCTTTTCTAGCCTTAAGTTTAAAATAGTGTACAAACTGATGGTATAGTTAATAAAATGTATAAAGAAAGAAAAAAATAATTTGGTAATTAATTAAGGATGGCAGGATAGGGGATGTGTCAAGACTGCAGCAGGTGGGAACTCCTAATAACAAGGCAGTACAGTGGCACCTTGGTTAGCAATGCTGCCTTACAGTGCCAGGGACTCAGGTTCGATACCAGCCTTGGGTGGCAGTCTATATGGAGTTTGTACCCCATGTCCCACAGAGGAGGAGTTGGCCTCGTGATATTATTGCTGGACTATTAACCCAGAAACTCAGCTAATGTTCTGAGGGCCCGGGTTCAAATTCCGCCATGGCAGATGGTGAAGTTTGAATTCAATAAAAAAAAGTCTGGAATTAACAATTCACTGATGACCCATGAAACCATTGCTGAATGTCGGAAAAGCCCACCTGGCTTCCTAACATCCTTTAGGGAAGGAAGTCTTCCTTCCATATTCAGTCTGGCCTACATGTGACTCCAGAGCTACAGCAATATGTTTGACTCTCAACTATCGTCCAAGGGCAACTAGGGATAGGCAATAAATGCTGACCAGCCAGCAAAGCCCATGTCCCGTGAATGAATTAAAAAAATGTCTTCATGGGTTTCCTACAGGTGCCCTGGCTTCTTTCCATAGTACAAAGATTTTACATGGACTGCCATAGTGAATTGTCCCTTACTATCCCAAGGTGTGGAGGTTAAGCAGATTAGTGCGGTAAATACACGGGGTTACAGAGATAGGGCCTGGATAAGATGCCTCCTTCTATGAAATTTGTCTACAGTAAGTGTTTGTAGCTGGAGGGGCTTTAACCCAGAATCTTTGAGCTAGAGAACAAGATGCCGATATTTTGACATAAAGGGAAGGAGGCAGCCACACCCCTTAGAATAAGTTCTTCTGATTTAGACTGTGATTAAGAGCAGGATGGTGGGAATGTGAATGAGGTGGAAAAGGGACGCAAAGGGCAATCTCTGCCTTCGCAATTGTCCAATAGGTTTAAGGTCCTCTCAGTTTGTTTGGATGAGACTGGGGACTGCAGGGTGGATGAGAAAACTGAGAAAGGCACTATTGTAAAGGATTCCATTCAAGTAGGGGGAGAAAAAAGGAATGTGGTGGGAGTAGGGGACAATATAGTAAAGGGCTTTATCACTGTTTTCTGCAGCATGGAGCAAGAGTCTAGATGGCTGTGCTGCCTGCCTAGTGCCAGGGCTTTGAACATCTGCGGGAGAGGAATTTGCAGTGGGTGAGAGCAGATCCAGTTGTTATGGTCCATATAGGTACGAATGACATGGGTAGAAATAGGAAAGAGGTTCTGCATAGAGAAAATGAGGAGCTAGGTGCTAAATTATAAAGCAGAATCTCAAAAGCAATAATCTCTGGATTATTACCTGAGCCATGTGAAAATTGACGTAGGGTAAATAAAATTAGAGAGATGAATGTGTGGCTCAAGGACTGGTGTGGAAGAAGTGGGTTCCAGTTCATGAGCTTATGGGACGCTGACAGCAGGAATAGGCAAAATAGAGACTGTACCATTGGGATGGTTGACACCTGAACTATGCTAGTGCCAGTGTTCTAGCAAGCTGCATATCTAGGGAAGTAGAGAGTGTTTGAATTAAATAGTGGGGGATTCGGATAAAATCTGAGGAGATGTGGTACATCAAAGTGAAGAGGCAAGGCAAGAGAGAAAGGTATTAATATAGGAAATGATAAACAAATTGTGACAGGGAGAGACAGGGAGTACAAATCCAAGAGTAAATCAACAGATAAGGCCAGAGGTTTCAAAAACAATAAAAGGACAGAAAAAACTCTGAATCTGAATAGATACAGTATTCAAAATAAATCAGATGAATTGATAAAGCAAATAGAATTAAATAATGGTGATCTGATAGCCATTAAAGAGACATAGCTGAAGAGTGATAGAGATTGGGGTATGAAGGTAAATGACTTTCGGAAAAGACAGGAAGCTAGTAAAATATTGGAATGAGCCTTTATTAATTAATAGTGGCATTATAACATCTGAGAGGGGTGAGGGGGCTTTTGAGAGAGTTTTTGCTTCGGTCTTCACGGAGGAGGACGCGAATAGTTTGCCGGGTGTTAATGGTGGAAAGATGGTAGGAGTGGAGGGCCTGAATGAGATCATTGTTACTAGAGAGGCAGTGCTCGACAGACTAAAGGGACTGATGGTGGACAATTCCCCAGGACCGGATGGAATGCATCCAAGGGTTCTGAAGGAAATGGCAGAGGTGATGCCTTGGTGATTATTTTCCAAACCTCGCTGGATTCCGGGGAAGTGCCGGAAGATTGGAAAACGGCTAATGTTACGCGGCTTTTTAAAAAGGGTAGCAGGCAAAAGGCAGGGAATTATAGGCTGGTTAGTTTAACGTCTGTTGTAGGAAAAATGCTTGAATCCATCATCAAGGAGAAAATAGTGAGGCATCTTGAGAAGAACTGTTTGATAGAGCACATGCAGCACGGTTTCGTTAAGGGGAAGTCGTGTCTGACGAATTTATTGGAATTCTATAAGGATGTGTCTAGTGCGGTGGATAGAGGGGAACTGGTGGATGTGGTGTTTCTCGATTTTCAGAAGGCATTTGATAAGGTGCCACACAAAAGGTTGTTACAGAAGGTTAGGGGGCATGGAGTTGGGGGTAGGGTGTTAGCGTGGATAGGGGATTGGCTGTCAAATAGGAGGCAGAGAGTGGGTGTCAATGGGTGCTATGCGGATTGGTGGTTGGTGACTAGTGGAGTGCCCCAGGGATCGGTGCTGGGGCCTCAGCTATTTACCATTTATATAGATGATCTGGAGGAGGGAACCGAGTGTAAGGTGTCAAAATTTGCTGATGACACAAAGATAAGTGGAACGGCAAATTGTGTGGAGGGTGTGGAAAGTCTGCAGAGGGATCTAGATAGGCTGAGCGAGTGGGCGAGGACCTGGCAGATGGAAGACAATGTTGGCAAGTATGAGGTTATCCACTTTGGTAGGAATAATGGTAGGAAGGACTACTACTTACAGGGAGAAAAGCTGCAGCATGCTACAGTGCAGAGGGACCTGGGGGTCCTTGTGCATGAGTCGCAAAAACCCAGTCTGCAGGTGCAGCAGGTGGTCAGGAAGGCAAATGGGATGCTGGCCTTCATAGTGAGGGGGATTGAATATAGAAGTAGAGAGGTCTTGCTGCAACTGTACAGGGCACTGGTGAGGCTGCAGCTGGACTACTGTGTGCAGTTTTGGTTGCCGTACCTGCGCAAGGATATTTTGGCCTTGGAGGGAGTGCAGAGGAGGTTCACTAGGCTGATACCAGAGTTGAGGGGGTTGAGCTAAGAGGAGAGGCTGAATAGACTGGGCTTGTACTCGTTAGAGTTTAGAAGAAGGGGAGATCTCATTGAGATGTATAAGATGATGAAAGGGATGGATAGGGTAGAGGTGGAGAGGTTCTTCCCGCTCAGAAAGGACAGCAGGACTAGAGGGCACAGCCTGAAGATAAGAGGGGGGGGGGGCGCAGTTTAGAACGGAGTTGAGTAGGAACTTCTTCACTCAAAGGGTGGTGAATCTCTGGAATTCTCTGCCTGTTGAAGTGGTTGAGGCTGCCTCGCTAAATATACTTAAGACGTGGGTAGATAGGTTTTTGGTAGGCAAGGGGATTAAGGGTTATGGGGAGAAAGCAGGAAAGTGGAACTGAGCCACTTCAGATCAGCCATGATCTTGTTGAATGGCGGGGCAGGCTCGAAGGGCTAGATGGCCTACTCCTGCTCCTATTTCTTATGTTCTTATGTTCTTACTATGTTCTATCCATCCCCTTCATTATCTTATACATCTCTATAAGATCCCCCCTCATCCTTCTAAACTCCAACAAGTACAGACCCAGTCTATTTAGTCTCTCTTCATAGTCCAACCCCCTCAACTCCGGTATCAGCCTAGTGAACCTCCTCTGTGCTCCCTCCAAGGCCAAAATATCCTTGCGCAAGTGTGGCAACCAAAACTGCACACAGTACTCCAGCTGCGGCCTCACCAGTGCCCTGTGCAGTTGCAGCAAGACCTCCCTGTTTTTATCTTCTATCCCCCTCGCTATAAAGGCCAGCATACCATTCGCCTTCTTGATCACATTGTTACACTGATCTACAAGCTCCGCCTCATTTCTCTGGGCAGCATAGGGATTCCTCATTGTCTGCTGCTCCTGCTGGTAGGCCTTCTCAAACTGGACCTGAAACTGTGCCATGTGTAGTATGTTTGCGTGGCTGCAGTGTTTCAGGAGCTTTAATTCAATCTGAATAATTCTAGCTGAGTGCCTGCTGACTTTTGTGAGGGCTTCTGCCTCCCTTTCCCTCAACTTCTTCTCAATTTTTCATGTGGCACAATTTCTTGTCTCCCTGTATGCCTATTTAAATATAATATCTCAGTTTATTTTCCGTAGTGCTTTATCTACGTTGGAAGTGCACTTCCATAAACAACGATTCACTTCCTCCCAGCAATGTTGGCCCTCGGATCCCAGAATCTATGCTGCTTTAGCACAAAACTTTACCCACTTGGGCTACTTCTTATTTAAATATTTCATTAGTGTCTCCTCCCAGTTTGGACTACTAGTCATTACTTTATCTTCCCTTTCAGAGCTCCTGTCTCAGTATCCTCTGTTTATGTATCTGACAATGTAGTCACCTGGTCCTGCCCAATTTTGCGTTTGTTACCTTTCCTATTTGGTGAGGTCTGATTTACCCAACTATTTTTTTGGGTACTTCCACCCACAGGACACCAATGATTTAAAATAAAAAGGGAACAAATGCACTCTGATGAACCTTGACCAGTTTGCAATAATGCTTTTTAATTTGGGTTTGTTACAAAGGATCAAAGGTCAGGTGAAGGTTCAACGCAACTTTATTGAACAGTTTAGCGAGGAAATATTTATCAGATGTATGGGGAGATTAACAATTGTGCCACCATCGCCTGTGTCTTCAGATTGCAGGAGGCCATAAGGACACCATCATGGTGGAAGATTCCTGCATAATGGTAGGAGGCTTATCTGTGCTGCGGAACGCTAAGGCATTTATGCCAATGGCAAAGTGATGGAGGAAATGCAGTCCATGAGAAGTGCCCCCTGCACCCTCCTTCCTCTCCAAAGGCAACAGCACCTGCTCAGCTGTCACTATAAGGTCTACTTGATCCTCCTTGAGAGGAACAAGGTGGTGACACCTAGTGCCACATCTCCCTCTTGACATATTCAGGACACTGTAGCTCAGACATATGGCAATGCCTAACCAGTATCCCATCAGTGAATCGCTGGATTTGGACCTCTCTGACAGTCACTAGTCTCTCAATAGTGGAAGTGATGCATTCTGAAAAGGGGGTCATCTCAGTACTCAGGTTCGAGATGGACTTCTCCACTCGATGTGTGCAATGTCTTTGGAATTACTGCTTCATCTCCACATACCTCATGCTGTACATCCAGCATCTGCTTCCTGATGGATAACTCCAGTGGCTCATTATTAGCCAGGGTTCTGCATCTAATTCACCTCCCCAACACTTCTCCAATTGTCAGAGGCTTGCATTATCTTAGTCTCACAACCAGCTATCAGAGACTGTCATGTGCTCGTACATTGTGCATCCATTGAAGCCAACTCGTACATATCCTTTGAGCTGCATGTGTCTGCGCTGATGCAAGGCATAGAATAAGGATGTGACGCTGCACCCTTTGAGGCTTATCCCTCCTCCTCAGATGTTAACATTGATCTCTTAGAGCGAGTGGTTGCAATTGCCAATGTTTCACCTGTGGGGGAAACAGTAAGTATGAAGGCAACATCATCAGTTCAGGTGATCACAGATGAGACACACTTGCTCAAAACACACACTGGCAGCACAGGGAGACATAAACCAGGATTTAAATCTCAGTCCATTCAATATTGAGACACACATTCCTTCTCAAATTCAAACCCATCAGTTCTATCTCCCAGCCACCTTCACCAGTCTTCTCATATCCCCTTCAGCAATGTTTGCAGGAGGGAGTTATGCACCCTTGGAATCTCCTCCAACCTCATATTGCCCACTCATGCAATTCCATTGCATTGCTGTCAGCCCCAGTAGTTCCTCCTCTTGAGAGATAAAAATTGCTTAGTTTGGTTGACCATCTCAAATCCTGGCTCTCTTTCAGTCATTATGTTCCCTTTTCTCCTGCAAATTAAAAGGGACATTGTAATAAATCTGATCTGCTAAAATCATATATTCAGTTATGTGCCTAATATGCCCTTTGATTTGATTTTGATTTCATTTCATTTATTATTGTCACTTTTTTTTATTATTTTTTATTTCATTTATTATTGTCACATTTTAACATACAGTGAAAAGTATTGTTTCTTGTGTGCTATACAGCCAAAACATACTGTCCAGAGAGAAGGAAATGAGAGAATGCAGAATGTTACAGTCATAGCTAGGGTGCAGAGAAAGATCAAGTTAATGCAACTGTCAAAAGTCTGACAGTAGCAGGGAAGAAGCTTTTCTTGAGTTGGTTGATACATGATCTTAAACTTTTGTATCTTTTCCCGACAGAAGAAGGTGGAAGAGCGAATGTCTGGGGTGTGTAGGGTCCTTAATTATGCTGGCTGCTTTGCTGAGGCAGTGGGAAGTGTAGACAGAGTCAAAGGATGGGAAGCTGGTTTGCATGATGGATTGGGCTACATTCACAACCTTTTGTCGTTCCTTGTGGTCCTGGGCAGAACAGGAGCCATACCAATCTGTGATACAATCAGAAAGAATGCTTTCTATGGTGCATCTGTAAAAGTTGGTGAGAGTTGGAGCTGACATGCCAAATTTCCTTAGTCTTCTGAGAAAGGAGAGGCATCGATGGGCTTTCTTAACTATAGTGTTGGGATGGGGGGACCAGGACAGGTTGCTGGTGATCTAGACATCTAAAAACGTGAAGGTTTTGACCCTTTCTATTTAATCTCCATTGATGTAGACAGGGGCATGTTCTCCTTTACACTTCCTGAAGTCGATGACAATCTCCTTCATTTTGTTGACATTGAGGGAGAGATTATTGTTGCCATGCACTTCACCAGATTCTCTATCTCATTCCTGTGTTCTGTCTCATCATAGTTTGAGATACGCTGGTGTCGTCAGCAAACCTGAAAATTGAATTGGAGGGGAATTTGGGTGCAAAGTCATAGGTATATAAGGAGTATAGTAGGGGGCTAAGAACGCAGTCTTGTGGGGCACCGGTGTTGGGAATGATCATGGAGGAGGTGTTGTTGCCTATCCTTACTGCTTGTGGTCTGTGAGTTAAGAAGTTCAGGATTCAGTTGCAGAGGGAGGTGCCGAGGCCCAGGCCATGGAGTTTGGAGATGAGTTTCATGGGAATAATAGTGTTGAAGGCTGAGCTATAGTCAATAAATAGGAGTCTGACATAGGTGTCCTTGTTATCTAGGTGTTCCAAGGTTGCAAGCAGGGCCAGGGAGATGATGTCTGCTATGGACCTGTTGGTGATTAACAATTCTCGATGATCCTTGCTAACAGTTGCAGTTCATAAGTCCCCCTCCCAAAATCCCCCATTGCAATGAAGTGCTGCAAAATTGCTTCATGCCAACTTATATGTTTGACCAAGGCACAAGCTATCCCTGAGAAAGGGTTCTGAAAGATATACTGTTGGGATAACTGTCACCAAAATGAAAAAAAAAACAAGCTGTTAACTGCTGCTGCTCCAATAACTCAATGGGTTTTCGAGTCTTTGTGGTGCAAACTTCTGTCTACACACCACGCATTACAGTGTAAGTGCCATTAACTCATGCCAGGCTGGTGGTCCTGACTGACTTCCAGTTCATAGCCTGACCTTTTGCTGTCCAACGATCCTGTTCTGGAGCAATCAGGGCATGTTGGCAGAGGAATAACTATTTCATATGAAGCCATTTAATCGGCAATTGTATGACACTAGTGTGTCTTTCAGAGATGTTTTCAAAATCATGTCCTCTGCAGATTGTAAGCAGTTTTTTTTTATTGTGGCATTGGCTATCTGCTCAGCAATCCTTTTATTGCAGCATAAATGTTTAAATGGGGTTTTGTTTATTTTTACTCCAGGCTTTACACTGTCTGGGAATTTACAGCCTTAGAATTGTTAAGGGGGAGATTGATTGACAAATCAAAGTCAGGCGATTCCTCCCCAAAAGAGTCCAAGGATTCACTTTTAGCTTTGGTTCAGAATCAGAAGCTGTCCTGATTGTCAAGTTGCAGGCAAGTTTTCTCTCTCTCTCTATTATAGATTCTGCTGGCTAGCTGAAAACATGTCTTCTTGCCTTCCTGGAGTGAGAATTTTGTCTCTTGCAGTGGTTCACTGACGAAAAGCTAGAAGCCTACTGTGGCATTATCTCTATCTCGAAGACTGCTGGAAGTTACAAGGTTGGGAAGTCAGAGTTTCAATTCTCCAACCAAAGGACTAAGTTCCAGCATCACGCGAGCATTTGTAATTTTCTATGTTAAACCTGTGGCAGGGGTATGTTTTAGGGTTTGTTAGGTTGGAACGTTTCATATTGTTGTTAAGGTTTATACAATATCATGGTTTTTTTTCTTGTTTGGAATTGGTAAAAGTTATTACTGTAAAGTGTATTCTGAAATAAACTTTGCTTAATAAAAGCTCCCTAGTGGCTCATTCGAATCGTACCTGAAGCGAAACATCTCATGCTTAGTCTAGCCAAATTCAAATTGCGAAACCAATGATGCAGAAGAACTTCATAAAACACTTTGGCGTTTTTGACCTGAATTATAACAATAGTAACTTAAGAATAATAGAAAAAATGAAAGTAAAAATTGCATAAACAGCAAACTACAAGCAAAACCAACTAATGCAGAAAGCAAAATGTATTGCAAATTAAAGAAAACATTTTTTTTATCAGCAACTCAAGCAACAGTCTCTCTTTCAGAATGCTAGTTTCCTGAACTCTGGACACATTCATTCCATATGGGTAAGAGATATTAAGGTAAACCTCTCACCCACAGAATAAAATTAGGTATTAGCCAGGGTTGAAATAAATATTATATGTCTGTGACAGTTGAATTGGGTCAAAATCACACGTCATAAAATATGACACGCAACAAATCAGGAGTAAGATCGGAAGCCTGGTTTTCTGACTCACGTCTGAAACCTACAAAACTGTAATTTAAATGTCTTCATGATTCCACAATTTGAAATTTACTTTTCATGTTGAAAGATCTCTTACAATCTCTGCTTTAATGAAATAGAGAAGAATGTCAATATTTCTCCATAATTAACAACCCAGCAACAAAATATTAGTTTCAAATATTATGTTTCCTGAAAATGCATGTTTGTACAATTTTATTGGCAAGTTATCAATTTCACAGAACAAATGTTCCACTTTTCATTAAGAAAGGAAATTTAAGTGTGAGGGAAACAAAATTGCTCAACTGATCACTTCACACTTTTGTATGCTTTACATGGAATTACATTGAACGACGTGGAATATACAGCACAGAAACAGACTGTTTGGCTAATGTAGTCTAAGTTGGTTTCATGTTCTTGAGATCCTTCTCAATATTCCTCATCTAACTATATTAGCATAAGACGTTCAAAGGTGTGCAGGTTAGGTGGATTAGCAGAGTAAATACTTGGGGTTAAGGGGCAGGGGGTTAACCTGGGTAAAATGATCTGTCGGTGAGTCAGTGCAGACTCAATTGACCGAATTGCCTTTTTCTGCACTGTACGGATTATATGAGCATAACCCTCTATTCCCTTCTCCCTCGTATGCTTACCTAGCCTTCTCTTTAATGTGTTTATATTGTTCAAGTCAATTACTTCATCTCCTAGCAAATCTCTTCTGAGTAAAGATACTTCCTCTGACCTTATGACTCCTATCTCAATGGCCTCATATTTTGCTCTCTCTTGTGTAACTGGAAACATTCATTATGTGTATACTCTAACAAAACCTTTCATAATTTTAAATACCGCATTTTAGGTCACTCCACAGTCCTTTCTGTTCAAGAGAAAAATAGACCCAGGCTCTTCATCCTTTCCTAATAAGTGGAAATTCTTTACTGAGAGGTCTAACTTTACTCAAGAAGATTCAGGATGTGAGGCATCCAATGCAAGCAAGGAATTGGTCAATTTTATTTGAAATTTATATTTGACATGACCTGAAAATATTCTGTTGATCTGTCTCATCTCTTCCAGTAAATATTTTTGTACTTCTTAGTTTAACACTAGTTAGCTCCAGGTAGGTGGCAGATGGACATTTCTTTTCAATTAAAGCACCAAATACAGAATATAGCATGCATCCTATCCCACTCCAAACACTTGAGCACATAATCCAAGCTGACACTTCAGTGTACTCTGGTTCTATTGTCGCAGGTGCCACCTTTCAGATGAGATATTAAACTGAAGGGACCCCATCTGTTCTCTCATTTGGACGGGCTAGATTCCATGGCACTCTTCAAAAAGAGTAGAGAGTTCTCCCATGTTGTGGATAATATTTGTGACGCAGCCAACCAACCTGAAATAGACAATCTGCTAGATGTACCTTATTGATTGATGTGGGATGTTACTGCGCATAAATTGGACATACATTTTCTTACATTACAATCATGAAATCACTTCAAAAAATGTACTTTACTGTAAAGCACTTTGGACAGCTGAGGACATGAAAATGCTATAAAAATGGAAGCCCAGAATTTAACATCTATGAAATTTCTTTTCCAAAACTTGTAGGATAGAATATTCTGGCGCTTCCTGCTGGTAGAATCTTCTTGTTCTGCTGTAGATGATGCAGCCCCCACAGCAGGTTCCCCGGCAGCAGAACAGGTGAGTGACACACATGACCATTGACTACGGTGGGACTGGAAGATCCCTCTGGCACCAATAGTGAGCCGCCTCTGCCGTTGGAAAATCTGCCATGGAGAACTGGAAAACCCCGACCATAGTTTTTCGTCTTGTACTCTCAAGACAGACTTACAAGAATTCAACTGTAAATGCTTTCCTTTAGAATTGGAATTTGTGAAAATCTGTTCTGATGAGTGTAAGGTGAAAAGCTTCGACAGCACGTGAATGGCTCCCAATGGCTAATTGACTGTCCCTCGTCATTCTAACAGTAGAGCTTTAAATGACAATTGTTGTGAGATGGATCCACAAATATAGGATTTCAAATAATTTAATTCAGTGAGTTAATCGTAGATGGAGGACAGGATTTTCATGCTCATCCCAAAACCGGAAAATCCCACCGAGGTCAACAGACCTTTGAAGGTCCATCCTCCAACCGCTGTGATTCCCATGATGGGTGAGACGGGAAAATTCCTGGCAGAATGTTCAATGAGCTATCTCCAGGACTATAAACAAATGTCTTTTTTGTATTACACCATTAGTAATCTAAGTGCATGCAACAGCTCGACAAATCGTCTTTCATTTTGGGGGGTGTGTGTGTGTGTGTGTGTGTGTGTGTGTGTGTGTGTGTGTGTGTGTGTGTGTGTGTGTGTGTGTGTGTGTGTGTGTGTAAATATTTATACTTTCCTGGTCTTATATCTATTCTTTAACTTCATAACATTAAAAAGAGTTAAAATACTCATTAAAAATAGAATCTTGGTGCAGGCAGCCAAGGGATGAGGAAAAAAAAAGAGAAATGATTCCCATATCTCCTCCATTCCACAACAAGCATTATCAAAGTTTGAAAGACCAGCCATTTAGATGAATGACTGCAATATTTTTGTAAGTATATGAATGCTTTTGGAGGTGCTGTGGTAAACGTCCCTGGGTTTGGCAGAGATAGTCGCTGCATTCTTTAAAGAAGGAAGACTTGTCCACCCAAAGATTGCAACAAGTGTAGGGCTGCAATTGCAATGCCTTTGGGCTTGCAGGATGACTGGAAGATGGAGCCAAAGGTGAGCTCAACACAATACCTTCTGCCATTTTGGAGCCAACTCCTCCATGTGCCTTAAAAGTGACAGGAGGCCATCTGCCAACCAATTCACATAGCATCTTGGTGTGCATTCTCATTAACATCCTCCTCTAGATGGTTCCATTGGAATTCTCTGTAGCAGAACTCATTTGCGACCTCATCTTCCGGTGAGCTGCCAAATGAAACATCCTTTTCTCCTGATTTGACTTCAACCCTCTCGTGCCTATTGATAGCTCATGACTAGAAATGACATGGATCTTCTTCCTTAGTGGTGTGCTGTTGCTCTTTCATCTCCACGTCCTCCTGGTGTGGTTGGTCGGGATGTTCTTGGTACCCATGAACAGAAAATCAGAAGGACAAAGCAGTGTGAGGGAAGTTGAGGGTGGGAAGGAAAGGATTTCTGAAGTGACACCAGTCACTCATAATTCCAGATAACAGATTGAAGGTGAGCTGAAGGCACATCTTCAGCTTGAATCTTTGCAGTGTCAAGCGTCCCATCACAGTTGGCTCCATGATGCTGAGAACTATCTTCTCCACAGTGCTCAGGATTTTGAACATTTCTGTCAAATCCCCTTCTCTTGTCTAGGAGAAAGTCCAGCTTCTCCAATTGCTCTGTATGATTGAAAGTCCCTCATCCTCAGAACCATTCGATAAATCTTTGCAACACCCTCTCTGAAACCTTCAGATTCATCCTGAAGCATAATTCCTCAAAATTTACACAATGCATTTTACTTAATGAAAATTCATCGTAACTACTTTACTTTTGTACTTTATGCCTCTATTTATAAAGTCCAGAATCCTATATGCTTTATTAATCATTTTCTCAGCATGCCTTGCCAACTTCAACAATTTGTGCACATATATCCCCAGACCTCCCTTGTTTCTGCACCCTTTAATGTTACACTCTTTATTATATGTTGTTCCTCCTTGATTTTCTTACCAAGAAGTAATACTTCACACTTCTCCCCTTAAATTTCATCTGCATGCCTTTGCTCATTACACAAGCCTCTTTGTCCTCTTGAAGCAATAATTAATCTGCACTGACCCAAGTGACTGTTAACTTTGACCTGGATTATTGTTCCTAAAACCTGGGGATAATATGACAGGCCTGGTATTGCTGGTTTTATCCTACCCATATTTTTTGAACAACAATATGATATTAGCAATTCTCCAGTCCTTTGGCACCACCACTACATCTAGTGAGGTTGTAAATTATGGCTAATATCCTCAAACTTTCAACCTTTACTTCCCTCAGCATCATTAGAGGCATCTCATCTGATCCTGGTGGCTTATCTTTTAAAAAACAGCTAGTCTTTCTAAAGTTTCCTTTTTGTCTATTCTTATCTAATCCAGTGTTTTAATTACCTCCTCTTTCACTGTGAGATCAGAAGTTTCTTCTTCTTCCATTGTTTCTTAGCTCTAACCCCATAGATTATGTCCCTACCTCCTCTGGAACATTGTAATTTTCTCCTTAATGAATATTTCACTTCACTTCCATTTTTTGTTTCTTTAACTTTCCTGAACATCGTGTTTCTAGGAGCATTTAGTACCCAGTTCTGGCTTTTTTTTTAACCTGGTCTTGTTATTCCATAACATTATCTTTTCACATGGTTCTCAGTGCTTGCAGCTCACTAACCTTATTTGCCATGCTTTGTATATCAGCATATACACACTGTAAAAATTTTATTGTATTACCTCTTATTCTGATCTCACTGTGCAACAGGCTTTTTGCTGAGCCTGCCCTGGCAGCAGCCTTGGTGCCTAACTAATCACGGTACTGTTTCTGAAGGGCCATAGATTTGGAACATCACCATTGCATCCCCACCATCTTGCCCCCCAGTGCACAAAGGACATGTCCCTTCATCTACTCTGATGGACATAAGAATCTCTACAAACATGGAGCACACACGGGCCACAAACATGGGACCCCCCCCTCTCCCCCAGTGAATCCCTACAGAAAACTCCTCCTCCATAGGGAATCCACCCACCCACCCCTAACATCTCCAACAGAAGCTCCCAGCAATGTCAGAAAGCACTCTTAGTGTACTGCCTGGTGTCTTGATTTGGGGGTCTGATGGAGTAGGGAGACCTGCAAATAACAATGAACTGTATGATAATGGAGTTCCCAAATTTTCATGGCAGGAAACCCATTACATCATTTGCAGTGGGTGGGGAAGGGGAGGGAGAGGTGTGGGGACAATCTCAATGGGAAATCCTATCAGCAGAAATTATGTTTCAGGAGTACTACTGTGATCTCTGGTTTTCCAGCTCAGAACCCCACCATCTCTCCTCCCACCCCCGCCCCCAACCCCCCACCCCCACCCTCCTTTTTATTCTGTCTCTCCCAATTCCTATGTACTTTGTTTTTCTTTTCTTTAGCCTGGTCTCCATCTCGCTGCCAAATTGGATTAAACCCTGCATCACAGCAATTGTCATCTGGGGACTTTGGTCCTAGTTTGTTGAGATGCAACCTTTCTGTCCTGCAGAGTATGCCCATCCCTCAGAACCAATTCCAGTGTCCCAAGAATCTAAAGTCATGCATTTAATGTTCTATTTTCTTATTCTTAAACTCACCAGCACATGGCACCAGGGAGTAGGCACAGTAAGAAATCTCACAACACCAGGTTAAAGTCCACAGGTTTACTTGGTAGCACAAGCCACAAGCGTTTGGAGCACTGCCCTTTCATCAGGTGAGTGGGAGTTATACTCACAAACAGGGCATATAGACACAAACTCAATTTACAAGATAATGGTTGGAATGAGAGCCTTTACAGGTAATCAAGTCTTAAAGGTGCAGACAATGTGAGTGGAGAGAGGGTTAAACACAGGTTGTAGAGATGTGTATTGTCTCCAGCCAGGACAGTTAATGAGATTTTGCAAGCCCAGGCAAGTCGTGAGGGTTACAGATGTTGCGACGTGAATCCAAGATCTCGGTTGAGGCCGTCCTCGTGTGCGGAACTTAGTTAGCAGTTTCTGCTCATTGATTCTGCATTGCCGTGTGTCATGAAGGTCGCCTTGGAGAACCCTTACCCGCAGATCAGAGGCTGAATGCCCATGACTGCTGAAGTGTTCCCAAACAAGATGAGAACACTCCTGCCTGGTGATTGTCGAGTGATGTTCATTCATCTCTTGTCGTAGCGTCTGCATGGTCTTTCTAATGCACCATGCCTCGGGATATCCTTTCCTGCAGCGTATCAGGTAGACAACATTGGCCAAGTTGCAAGAGTATGTACCGTATACCTGGTGAATGGTGTTTTCAAGTGAGCTGATGGCATCCATGTTGATGATCTGGCACGCCTTGCAGAGGTTGCTGTGGCAGGGTTGTGTGGTGTCAAAGTCACAGTCCTCCTGAAGGCCGGGTAGTTTGCTGTGGACAATGATCTGTTTGAAGTTGTGTGGTTGTTTGAAGACAAGAAGTGGGGGTGTGGGGATGGTCTTAGAGAGATGTTTGTCTTCATCAATGACATGTTGAAGGCTCTGGAGAAGATGTCGTAGCTTCTCCACTCCGGGGAAGCACTGGATGACAAAGAGTACTCTGTGTGCTGTATCCTATCTTTGTCTTCTGAGGAGGTCGGTGTGGTTTTTTGCTATGGTGCATTGGAACGTGAGAACACCATCCACCATTTACATGGCACATACTCTTGCAACTTGGCCAACATTGTCGACCTGATATGCTACAGGAAAGGATGTCCCGAGGTGTGGTACATTGGGAAGACCATGCAGATGCTACGACAACGGATGAATGAACACCGCTCGACAATCACAAGATAGGAGTGTTTTCTTCCTGTTGGGGAACGCTTCAGTGGTCACGGGCATTCAGTCTCTGATCTTCAGGTAAGCGTTCTCTAAGGCGGCCTTCATGACACATGACATCGCAGAAACGCTGAGCAGAGACTGATAACCAAGTCCCTCACACACACGAGGACGACATCAATCGGGATCTTGGGTTTATGTCACACTATCTGTAACCCCCACAACTTGCCTGGGCTTGCAAAATCTCACAACTGTTCTGGCTGGAGACAATGCACACCTCTTTAACCTGTGCTTAATCTTCTCTCCACTCACAGTACCTTAAAGACTTGATTACCTGTAAAGACTCGCATTCCAGCCATTATCTTGTAAATTGAGTTTGTGTCTGTGTGCCCTGTTTTGAACACAGCTCCCACTCACCTGATGAAGGGGCAGTGCTCTGAAAGCTTGTGGCTCATGTTACCAAATAAACCTGTTGGATTTTAACCTAGTGTTGTGAGACTTTTTATTGTGCCTACCCCAGTCCAATGCCAGCATCTCCACATCATGGCTATCAGGGGTAATCCAGAGATTAACACTTTCTTAACTCCGTAAAATCTACCAGCACGACATCACCCAACTTTCACTCTATGTTGTTGGTATTGATAAGGAACACAATGACTGACTTGCAAGGTGACAAAACACAATCCTTGATTCATGTCTGTGGATACAGAAACCGGAGCACTTGGAGGAAACCGATGCAGACACGGGGAGAACATCAAGCCAGGAATCGAATCTGAGTCCCTGGTGCTGTGAGGCAGCAGTGCTCACCACTGTGCCACCGTGAGAATCTTCTGCTATTTTGCTTGCCTCTGACTTGATCATTGCTCAGCATTGTCTGGAGATTCTCCTTCTCTGCCGTTCCTTTGTAAACTGGCTGTGTTTTTCCCTCAGTGCTTCTTCAGAATTGCAGCAATATAATCTATAAGCAGGGTCATGTCACTCGGTGCAGCTTCACAGTAAGAGGGATGAATTGTCTGTTGGAACAGAAGGCTGGCTGCATCATACATTACAAATGCAAAGCTGTTTGGCTCTGTGCTGAATGCAGAGACAGCTGAAAGAGTGGGAGTCATTGAACCCAATACAGCATTCAAGTGAATACGGCGGCAGCATTAATATGCTGCCTACCTCCTTTCATGCAGCCCCACTGATACTTGCAGTTGGTACTGTTGTACCAATTTCCTTCTGTATTAAGAGACTTTATCTGTAAACTTATTTTCCAGATAAGTACATAAATCTTTTGACTATAAATGTCGGACTTTATAGGTATCAGCATAAGGGCACAAAGTTGATGAAAGCCTCTCAGTGGCTCTTGACAAACAGGATTCTCATTGGTTCCAGTAATGGTGCTTGAAAGAATGAAAGATAATCTGAATGCAGGAGGAGTGTAAAAAACATTTGCCTTTTTCCTGAAGCTGTCTCTACAGCTTCCAAATTTCCTGAGGTTAGGGGAACTGGATTGGCCTACAAAACAATTTAAATCTGATGCTGCCAGCCTCTTTAAAATATTAGGAGTGGATTGTCTACAATCCCTTTTCCTGCCTTTTACTCAGAACCGTACAGAGAAAATAGAAGCAGGAGTAAGCCATTCAACCCTTCGAGCCTGCTCCATTTTGATCATGACTGAACATCAAATTCAGTACCTGATCCCACCTTCCTCCCACATCCTTTGACTCCTTTAGCCCCAGGAGCTATATCTAATTCACTCTTGAAATCATATAATGTTTGGGCTTCAACTACTTTCTGCCATTGTGAATTCCACAGATTCACCACTCTCTGGTGGAGAAATTTCTCCTCACCACAGCCCTAAAAGATTTACTGTTTTATACTGAAACTATGAGCTCTAGTTCTGTTTTCCCTATCATCAGGAATATCCTTTCTGAATCTAGTCCTGTTAGAATTTTATAAGCTGCAAAGAGATCCCCTTTCACTTTTCTAAACTCAAATGAATACAATCCTAACTGACTTAATCCCTCCTCATATGACAAATGTGCCATCCTAGGACTCAGCCTGGTAAACCTTTGCTGCACTCCCTCTATAGTAAGAATATCCTTCCTCTGATAAGGACACCTAAACTGCAATTCTTTTGAAGGCATAATGTTTATCTATTTATTATCACAAGTAGGCTTACATCAACACTGAAATGAAGTTACTGTGAAAATCCCCTAGTCGTCACACTCTAGCACATGTTCGGGTACATTGAGGGAGAATTTAGCATGGCCAATGCATCTAACCAGAATGTCTTTCAGACTGTGGAATGAAACCGGGGAACCCAGAGAAAACTCATGCAGACTCGAGGAGAAGGTGCAGAAAGTGACCTGAGCTGGGAATTGAACCCGAGTGCCTGGTGTTGTGAAGTTGTCGATGGTAGTCAAGACATTGGAGATGCCGGCGTTGGACTGGGATAAACACAGTAAGAAGTCTCACAACACCAGGTTAAAGTCCAACAGGCTTATTTGGTAGCAAAATCCACTGGCTTTCTGAGTGCTGCTTGTCAGGTGAGTGGGAGTTCTATTCACAAACGGCATATAAAGACACAAAATCAATTGTGAGGCAGCAGTGCTAACCAATGTGCCACCGTGACACCCCACAGTGTTGAGCTCTTCAGGATTAAGACTTAGCCTTAAGTGTTAGCACAATAAAATCAAAAGAACCCAGAAAAAATGTTTGACAAATAGCCAAAATTCACATAGGTCTACATTAACATGACCTTTCCATAACCTTCAATTCACATCCCATTGACTATCAACTCTAGATTTCTATCTGAAATTGAAATCCTCGACATTTGAGTTGATTTATTATTGACACGTATTAGTATATCGTGAAGATTATTGTTTCTTGTGCGCAATGCAGACAAACATAACGTATAAAGGGAAGGAAAGGAAAGAGAGAGTGCAGAACGTAATTAATATTATAGTCATAGCTAGAATATGGAGAATGATCAGCTTAATGTGAGGGAGGTCCATTCAAAAGTCTTATGGCAACAAGGAAGAAGCTGTTTTTGAGTCAGTTGGTATGTGATCTCAGACTTTCCTACCTTTTTCCTGACGGAAGAAGGAGCAAGAGAGTATGTCTGGAGTGCGTGTGATCCTTGATTATGTTAGCTGCTTTTCCGAGGCAGAGGGAAGTGTAGACAGTGTCAATGGCTGGGAGGCTAGTTTGCGTGATGGACTGGGCTTTATTCACAAATCTATGTAGTTTCTTATGGTCTTGAACAAAGCAGGAGACATATCAAACTGTGATACAACCAGAAAGAATGCTTTCTATGGTGAGGCATGCCAAATTTCCTTCGTTTCCTGAGAATGTAGAGACATTGGTGGGCTTTCTTAACTATACACAGATAAATCCAACAACACCAGTTTAAAGTCCAAACAGGTTTATTTGTAGCAAAAGCCTCAAGCTTTCGGGACAGCCTGTCCCTTCATCAGGTGGCTGAGAGTTCTGTCCTGAAAGGCTGAGGCTTTTGCTACAAATAAACCTGTTTGGACTTTAAACTGGTGTTGTGGGATTTCTCTGTGTTTTACCCCAGTCCAACGCCGGCATCTTCACATCATTTCTTAACTATAACAGCCAAATGGAGGGACCAGGACAGGTTGTTGGTGATCTGCACACCTAAAAACATGAAGTCTCGACAAGTTCTACTTCGTTCCCATTGATGTAGACAGGGACATGTCCTGCACTGTGCTTCCTGAAATCGATAACCCTCTCCTTCATTTTATTGACATGGAGGAAGAGATTATTGTTGTCGCACCAGTTCACCAAATTCTCTGTCTCTTCCTTCAGGTTATTATGGAAAGAGATGACATGCAGGATAAATATATCCATAAATTATTCCTCAAGTGAAGTCAGAAAATTGCTGTCCACCCTCTGCTTCCATTCTCCATAATGCTGTCTGACCAAGATGCTGTGGCATATAAAAAGGGTGGCATTCTAGCAGAGCTCCAAACCACAACACCATGGTGCAATGATGAAAAATCCAGGCTACTATGCTGAATGTGACACATAAAATTAAGGTGAGTGCATGACTCAGAGGAAGCAGCTGATAGGAAAATATTCTCAAAGATTTGTGGGCCAGGATAATCCCTCCGTTATCTGTGGAAATCTCCCGTATCAGGTTTGGCACAAAATCATGTTGACATTATTCATTATATTTGTGACGGAATGGCCATACCATCCTGAACAGGAACATCATTGAAACCTCCAAAATTACAACGTTGCCTGCAGCAGATGGACACTTATTTGACCTGGCAGAATTTTCATCAAGTGTCAACACTGGTCTTCTGTTACAAGCTCATGGAGAAACTCGAGCCTATATATGCCAGATGTTGCACTCTGATTGCGCATTTTATGAAAGTACTTGATTCTATCAGTACTGCTATAGTAAAGATGATTTGGAGTTCATTAAAAATGTTGAACATTAGCAGCAACTTGAAACTTCAAAACAAATGCAGAAGAAAGCTTTAGTGGGCATTTACCTCATTGTCCTATTCAGGATGTACTTAAAAATACAATATTCTCAACAATACCTTTTCAGAAAAGTAAGTCAATGCAAACACATATAGGAATTAAAGTGTTAGCAGCTTTAAGTATGTTGTTTTCTTCAAATTCATAAAGAAAAGTTAAAGCATAGAAGGAGGCCATTTTGTCCATGCCAGTCCAAGGGCATCCAGGTGCCCTTTCGTATTGCACCATCCTGCACCCAGCCCATGGTCCTCTAGTTTAAAGCACTTCAGATGTAGATCTGGGTACTTCTTAAAAGAGTTTAGGGCCCCTGCCTCCACTGCCAACTCAGGCAGTGAATTCCAGATATGTGTGAAAAAAAGTTTTTCCTCACGTCCCCCCTACATCTACTGCCATTTATCTTGAATCCATGTCCTCTAGTTCTAAAATTCTCCACCTAGGGAAACAATTTCATCCTGTCCACTTTGTCTCATTCCCTCATAGTTTTGTACACCATCCATCATTACCCTTTCCTGTTACTAAGCCAACTTTTGATCTTGTTTACCACATTATCCTGTGTTCCATGGGCTCTGTTTTTAGCCAATCTGCCATGTGGGACTTTGTCAAACACCTCTCCAATATCCATGTACACAACATCCACTGCACTACCTTCAGCAACCTTTCTTGTCACTTCCTAAAATAATTCAGTCAAGTGTGTGAAGCAAAATCTTCCTTTAACAAATCCATGTGGACTATCCCTGACAAGTCCATGCCTTTCTGTGTTGCAGTTAATCATATCTCTCAGGATTGATTATACTAATTTGCCCACTACTGATGTAAGACTTGCTGGCCTGTTATTGTTTGGCATTTCCTTTGCTCCCTAGAATTCTCCACCAGGAAAACAATTTTTCCTGTCCACTCTATCTACTGCATTTGTATTTCTCCAGTCTTCCAGTACCTCCCCTGTATCCAGTGAAGATTGGAAAACCATCCTCAGAGCCTCTGCTATCTCTTCCCAGACTTCCTTCAGCAGCCTCTGAAACTATCCATTGGCCCCTGGCGATTTATCAACTTTCAAAGATTCCAACCCTTTAAGTACTTCCTCTTTCTTTATGATTATCCCATCCAATATCTCAGTGTTCTTCCTGGATTGCTAACTCTGCATCATCCTGCTCCTTTGTAAACACAGAGACAAAATATTCATTTAAAACCCCTCCTACATTCTCTGCATCCACACACACAAGTTCCCTTCTTCATCTCTGAGAGGTCCCACTTATCCTTAACTAACCTTTTACCTTTAATATATTGGTAAGGCGTCGTTGGGTTTTCTTTAAATTTGCTTGTGAATCTTTCTTCATGCCCTCTATTTGATTTCCTTATTTCCTATATTACTTCACCCCTGCACTTCCTATATTCATCTAGGAGACTAACACTGCAGTGCTTAGTCTTTGCCCACTTTCATTTTCTGTTTCATAGAGTCATCAAATGCTACAGTGCAAAAGGAGGCCATTCAGCCCATCACATTTGCACCGATCACAATCCCACCCAGGCCCCATCCCCATAATCCCACATATTTACCCTACTAATCTCCCAGACACTAAGGGGCAATTTAGTGCGGCAATCAATCTAACCTGCATATCTTCGGAGTGTGAGAGGAAACCAAAGCACCTGGAGGGAACGCACACAGACACGGGGAGAACAAGCAAACTTCACACAGACAGTCAATCAAGACCAAAATTGAACACAGATCCCTGACTCTGTGAGGCAGCAGTGCTAACCACTGTGCCACTGTGCCCTTTATATTCTGTTGGACAACGATGGGGATCTAGATTTGACAGTACCAACCTTATTTTTGGAGGGGACATGTCTATATTGTACCTTTAGGATCCTGGTTTTTAGTGTTTCCCACTAGTTTTCCACTAATTTATCCACTAACAGTGCTGTCCAATCCACCTCAGCCAAGTCCCTCCTCATTCTGGCAAAATTTGCCTATTACCAGTTCAAAACTTTTATTGCTGTTTTATCTGTGTCCTTTTCCATGGTAATGCTGAATCTAAATGAACTGTGATTGTTATCCCCGATCGGGTCACCAACTATCACTTCATCCACCTGCCCTTCTTTGTTCCCCAAGTCTACGTCTAGAATTGTATCTTCTCCTGTTGGGTTTGTCATTAACTGACTGAAAACATTTTCCTTGACACACTGCATGAATGATTTTCCCTCAGTGCCCATTATATTGTTTGAATCCCAGTTGATATTGGATAGTTAAAGTCTTCTACTTTATTGCTCTCGTGTTCTTACAGGCAGAACATAGAACATAGAACATTACAGCGCAGTCCAGGCCCTTCGGCCCTCGATGTTGCACCGACCAGTGGAACCAATCTAATGACCCTCTAACCTAATCTATTCCAATGTTATCCATATGCCTATCCACTGACCATTTGAATGCTCTTAAAGTTGGCGAGTCCACAGCTGCTGCAGGCAGGGCATTCCATGACCTTACTACCCTCTGAGTAAAGAACCTACCTCTGACATCCGTCCTATAATTACCACCCCGTAATTTAAAGCTATGTCCCCTTGTGTTAGCCATCACCATCCGAGGTAAAAGGCTCCCACTGTCTACCCTATCCAATCCTTTGATCATCTTGTATGCCTCAATCAGGTCACCTCATAACCTTCTTCTGTCCAATGAAAATAACCTCAAGTCCCTCAGCCTTTCCTCATAAGACCTTCCCACCATACCAGGCAACATCCTGGTAAACCTCCTCTGCACCCTTTCCAATGCCTCCACATCTTTCTTATAATGCGGCGACCAGAACTGTACGCAATACTCCAAGTGCGGCCGCACCAGAGTTTTGTACAGTTGTAGCATGACCTCACGGCTCCAAAATTCAATCCCTCTACCAATAAAAGCTAACACACCATACGCCTTCTTAACAACCTTATCAACCTGGGTGCCAACTTTCAGGGAGCTATGCACATGTGCCCCAAGATCTCTCTGCTCATCAACACTACTAAGAATCCTTCCATTAGCCCTATATTCTGTACTCCTGTTACTCTTACCAAAGTGAATCACCTCACACTTTTCCACATTAACTCTATCTGCCACCTCTCGGCCCAGCTCTGCAGCTTATCTATGTCCCTCTGCAAACTGTAACATCCATCCTCACTGTCTACAACTCCTCCAACTTTGGTGTCGTCAGCAAATTTACTAATCCATCCTTCTACACCCTCATCTAGGTCATTTATGAAAATGACAAACAGCAGTGGCCCCAAAACAGATCCTTGAGGTACACCACTTGTAACTGAACTCCAGGTTGAATACTTCCCATCAACCACCACCCTCTGTCTTCTATCAGCTAACCAATTCCTGATCCAAACTGCTAAATCACCCTCAATCCCATGCATCTGCATTTTCTGCAGTAGCCTACCATGGGGAACCTTATCAAACGCTTTGCTAAAATCCATATACACCACGTCAACTGCCTTACCCTTATCCACCTCTTTGGTCACCTTTTCAAAAAACTCAATGAGGTTTGTGAGGCATGACCTACCCTTCACAAAACTGTGTTGACTATCCCTAATCAATTTAATTCCCTCTAGATGATTATAAATCCTATCCCTTATAATTCTTTCCAAAACTTTGCCCACAACAGAAGTAAGGCTCACTGGTCTATACTTCCCAGGATGGACTCTACTCCCCTTCTTGAACAAGGGGACAACATTTGCTATCCTCCAGTCTTCCAGCACTGTACCTAAAGCCAATGATGACAAGAAGATCAAAGCCAAAGGCTCTGCAATCTCCTCCCTAGCCTCCCAGAGAATCCTAGGAAATTTGCCTACATATTTCTTCTTCTATCTGTCTTTCACTATTTGGGAGTTGGTAGCATACTCCCAGCAGTGTGACTTCCCTTATTTTATTTCTAAGCTCAAACAATAAAGCCTTGTTTGTTGACCCGTTTGGTATGTCATCCATTCTCACAATTGGAATTGATTCTTTAACTATTAGTCCTATTCCCCTCCATTTTTATCTCACACTCTTTTGTGTCTGAAGACTCTAAAACCAGATATATTTGCACCTCCTTTAGCCAAGTTTTCATCTTAGCAATTACATCATACTGTTATGTGTCTATCTGTGCCCTTAACTCATCTATCTTATTATAATACTTCTTGTATTGAAGTATAAATAGTTTAACCCCATCAATTCCCCTTTTTGGACATTTTTAAACTTTCTTTCTGTAATTCCAAGTCTATGACTACATTTTCAACTTCACTAGCTAATGTTCTACCTCTTTTTTTTTCTGATCTGAATCTGACCAATCTGACCCTACACCTGGGATCCCATCCCTCTACCATACTCGGCAATGGAACTAGCAAAAGCCTCCGTGAAATTATTGGTCCCAGCTTTGCCAGGGTGCAGCCTGTCTGATTTGTACAGGTCCCAACTTTCCCAAAACTAGTCCCAGTGTCTCACAAATCTGAATCCTGCCCATCACACCATCTCTCCAGCCATATGTTCATTTGGTCTATCCTCATATTCCTGCTCTTGTTAGCACGTGGAACTGGGAGTAATCTTGAGATTTCTTCGTTTGAGTCTTGCATTTTAATTTATCTCCTAACTTCCTCTAGTCAGTTTACAGGTCCTCAGCCCCTAGCTTACTAATGTTATTAGTATCACTATGTGCCATGACCACTGGTTGTTCACCTTTCCTGCCAGAGTGCCCTGCAGATGCTCCATGACATCCCGGGCCCTAGTATCAGGGAGGCAACATACCATCCTTGATTCACGGCCGCATAAGTTCTGTACCCCTAACTATTGAATTCCCTTCACTATAACCCTGTCATTCAGTTTCCTCCTGCTCCTCTGAGCAGCAGAGCTGCTTTTCCCTGAGAGCCATTACCTCCCAACAGTATCCATATCTGTTGAGAGGGGGGGTGACCACAGGGACTCCTGTATTACCTTCCTGGGTCTTTTGCTGTACCCCTCGTCACCCATTCCCTTTCTGAATCATGGGGTGGCATGGTGGCACAGTGGCGGGGGTTGGGGAGAGTGGCACGGTGGCACTGTGGTTAGGACTGCTACCTCACAGCACCAGGGACCCAGGTTCAATTCTAACCTCAGGTCACTGTCTGTGTGGAGCCTGCTTGTTGTCCTCATGGCTGCAATGGTTTCCTCCGGGTGCTCCAGCTTCCTCCCACAGTCCAAAGAGGTGCAGGTTAGTTTGATTGACCATGCTAAATCATCCCTTAGTATCATGATACTAAGGTACTATGATACTAAATACATGAGGTTTCATGGATAGGGCCTGGGTGGGATTGTGGTTGATGCAGACTTGATGGACTGAATGGCCTCCTTCCACAATGTATAGATTTTATGATTCTGCCTGTGCAGTCCTCATCTACACTGTGACCACCTTACTAAACATCTGGCGTAGTTCCCATTATTTTGCAAAAATCTAATTCACAATGAAGCTATGGTGCCTTTTGAAGCATCTATGAAGGGAATAATACTTATTTTGAAAATGAACTTGCCACGGCCTATAAAGGCAATCCTGTACAACGTGAAATTGGGCTGCAATAATTAGGAATTAAAACGAAAACCTTTTCACATCCTGCTCTTTGCTACAATTAGGCTCAACAGTAGGTTAAAGAAGGCAAATAACGAATAGCATTCCTACTCATGGTCAGTATCCAGTTCATCCACAAAGTATGAGATTGGGATTGGGCTCAATTATGCAGACATTCACAGAGAAATAACCTCTCAAGTATACTGTCTAGACTCACACCTGAAGATGTACTTGAGTAAAGTATTGTCGGCATAGGCACCAGTGTTAACCAGTGTTGTTCTTTGTTTGTTCTTTGTTAACATTTCCCAACAAAGAGTCAACATCCTTGGAAGTGAGGCACACATTGGCAGGAAAAGGAAAAACAAAAGCAAAGGTTGCTCATTTATTCGTCATCTTGGCAAAACCTTGTGTGTCAGGAGAGCTAAAGATAAAAACTTACTGTGGAAGTATTGAACTAATAATATGTAGAACGTGGTTTGGTGATGTATTATTTAGCAAAGAGTGTTGACAACACTTGATCATCACAACTGATTGAATGGAATTGCTGATCATACTATTCCAAATAAATATTTATGATTTTTTGATATATCAATTTAATACAAGAGTAAGAAAAGAAAATATGCCAGATCTATTCCAATCATAGGTTTAGTGATACTCACTTCACTATCCAGAAGGGCTTATAAGAAATGTTTGCTGAGAACATTGAATTAATTAAGTGAAAATTCTGTGAAAATAATTTGATAACTGAAAGGAAGACAGAATCTGCAAGGCATGTAAATCTTCAGACGGTAGTAGGATTTTAAAATTAGTCTCATAAAATATTCTGACCTACAATAGAAAATATAGATTCATGAAACATTAGACTAACCATTGGCTTATATTTACTGTGTTTATTATTTCACATGAATAAAAGAACAGACTACAATAAGATGCATGTTTGCAGATTGTTCTGCCAACTGCAGAAGTGTCAAGTTGAGTGGTCTTGTATTTGAAAGAATGTTAAAAAGGAGTGGATAAATAATTTAGGATAAAAGCTCAATGAAACCTTTCCAGCATAAGGAATGAGGGCATTAAGAAAGACTGAACCATCCTTCACATTATACATATATTGAAGTTGAATGTCAGTTCCACAGGGAGCATGTGCTCTCAATATAGTTGCTGCACCAATCTCAGATATTAGAAGAATAAGCTCTAACTGTTTGATCACCAGCATGTTTACCTGGCCTCAAATATCAACTATGCCTTTGAGGGAGTAAATTTCCCATGGGATTCCTCCACTTGTCCATGAGCGAGCTATATTAATGCTGTTTACGCATTTATGTCTTTTCCAGATTTGTTTTGTGTAAATTGCAGTAAACAACTTGGAGCAGAGGTACACGTCTGGGGGCTGTGCAGAAATTGCAGCAAATGCAGAGCTCCCAGGCTCCCATTGGTGCTCCTACAGCCACCTCTCAGTTTATACCCCCTCCCCCACCCCCCGGCCCCACCATTGGACAGGGCCCCATGCTGCAGTGCTGTGTGTTTCATTATAATTCTGTTTCTAAGTTGGAGAATTGCAATTGAAACATGCACCCTTCTCTGGTTTATAGCATGCAAGAATTGGCACTGATAAATGAACAATGCAACAATAAAATGTTTATACCCGGAATTTCTATGGGACCCCCTTGAGCTCCCCCCACAATCCCCGTGCTGCCCATCTGCAAGCCCAGAAAAATTACACAAGTGGGAAATCAACAAAATGCAAAAAAAGCTTCAAGTCTGTTATTGGCTAGGAGAATGGTGACTCAGAGGCAAAGATGATAGTGTGCTTATTTGCTGCTCAGGAAATGGTTTTCAGTCTTTTTTGGGTTCAGGGAGGAGAGTTTTTCCATTTAGCACTGAAAAATGTAGCTAGTTAATTTTTATTATATTACTCTGGGGTGGACCTCACCAATGAACCAAGTTGGTGTTACCCCTTGTTCTACTGATATCCTAAAAATTAGGCCATTCCATCATCATGTCCGTACTGGTAAACAGTTGTGATGAAGAAAGATCAAGAGAACAAAGTAAGGGCGCCTAGATCAATAAAAACTGGCAAATTTTGATCATTCTTCATTGTGTATGGAATCATATTCTCTTATCTGGATATGTCAATACAGTAACATATGAGAAGACTTCATTGTTCCTTAGAGGGAATTTTCATTGCTTCAGCTGTCCCCTGACCTGAAGTGCATCTCTACTGGTGGAAGCGGCAGTGAAATTCACAACAGTTTTAAATTTCTGTGCTCTTGGATCCATCTGGACAATTACAAGCATTCACTTCAAGGCATGAAACAGATTTTTATGAAATTGGTTTAATCACACTATTTCTTACCACAGTGTCTCCCCTTTAATTGTGCTCCCTCTTGAGCTTTCCTGCTTCCTCCTTGATGCTCCGACATAGCTTCCTATTCTCCTGAATGACAAAGGCTGGTGCTGACAATGTGTTCTTCTATGTCTGAGCATCAATGGGGACTTTGGTGCATGGGGAGAAGATAGCAGAGTTGGTGAATGGCATTTATGTTTTATTGTCTGTCAAAGCAAATTTGTGCATACTCAAACATGGTGGGCCATGGATGCTGTGTGTTGGCTTCCTTAGGTGACTGGTAAATGACAAAGCAGGGCAAATGATCCTAATGCAATCACTGAAGTCCTGAAAGATAGCCAACTCAACTTTGGTGCTTAAGGAAGCTAGGAACACACTCAAAGTGGCCTTTTAACAAGATACAGCTGTGTTTTCCGTCCTGCTTGGGACACTGCAATGGAAGCAGGGTTTCTGAATAATTTTAAGGCAGAAGTTCTTGGTAAGTAAGGGGGTGATAAGTTCTTGAGCGATTACTATCAGATCAGCCATGATCTTATTAAATGGGAGAGTAGGCTTGAGAGGCTGAATGGCCTACTTTTGCTCCTTATTCATTTGTTGCAATGTTCATAGTGGAGTTCTCCAGAAGTTGATAGTAGGACTCCTGCTCTTCGCAACACACGTTCTTGACATAGACCTTGGTGCATAGGATACAATTTCAAAATTTATGAAGGATACTATTGAAATCTCAACTTCCAAGTTGATTTTAACACAAACACACATTAACACAAGATACTTAACCAACAGATTGTCTTTATTTTATTTGCTAGCAAGGGGGAAGGTTCTCGACACAATGGGCCAGAGACACCACTGACCATCAAAGAAAATCATCCTGTTTTATATAGTTCTGCAGCTCATAGTCAGTTGGACACAATCCAATCAAAAGTGTTCCAAATTATATACTTTACATATTGATTCAATAGAAAAAGTACTGAACCACCCTGATCTATGAAGTTATAATAGAAAGTGAGATACCCCAATATCTCATTCCTAAGCCAGTGTCCTCTAATCCCTTAGTCAGACATCATGTCTCTATTTTGATAGCAGCCTTACAAAGCATCTTTACTTAAACAATCTCACATGGACATCCTTTAATTGATAAAGGGGGCCTACAAAAGCCATTAGTATTTTATGTCCTTATCAGTGAAGTTAACTGAATCTCTAAGGGATGTGGTCAACTCAACTTGCCTTCAGGATATTCCTGATTACAGCTCTGATAAGTTTTGTTTATTGCTGACATAGTGAAACACATGTATATTGCTTATCAATTCAATGACTGAGCTTTTTAATCACCACCTACAATTTCCAGGACTGTCATCATGTTACCATTAATTCTTGATATAGAGATGCTGGCATTGGATTGGGGTAAACACAGTAAGAAATCTCACAACGCCAGGTTAAAATCCATCTAGTTGGACTTTAACCTGGTGTTGTGAGGCTTTTACCATTAATTCTTGCCAGTTCCCACTAAGTCCCTTACCATAACTCTTTCATTAGTTAAGATATTAATATTTTTCTGACTCTGATTTGATTAGAAACTTTGAAGGCAGCTTCATTAAAACTCAGTCTTGTGTCAGTTGTTTCTGATAAGGTGTCTGGTGAGTCTCCTTTATGGACTTTGATTCCAACAGTTAGGTGCTTCAAAGGAATGTATCTAACATAGATTTGGTATCAAAGGGCACTCTAACTGTGCAGCAAAGTTTCTTTGTTTAACTTCTTAAATTGTATGGAAATTATATTTAAATATATGGACTAATTAAAGGTATTACATGTACCTTTAAAACTACAAAGTATTTAAAACACCTCATTACAAGCACCAACAAACTTGCTCCCCAATGATAAAATGAATTCTACATCTAAGTTGATTAAACAAAAAACCCTAGCAGAGTCTGGCAATTTTGCAATAGTCCTTTTCTTTTCTATCTTTCTACAATTCACAACTTGAAAGTATTGTGAACTGTGAGGAAAATAGTTTAGAAATTCAAAAGGACATAGACAAGTTGGTGGAATGGACAATCAAGTGAAATTTACAAGAGAATTGTGAAGTGATTCTTTTGATAGGAAGAATGTGAAGAGAGGATATAAAATGCAGACAATCATTCTAAAGGTGGTGCAGGAGCAGAGGAACATGGATGTATATGTGGCAGGACCGGTTGAGAGAGTGGTTAATAAAGCATACAGTATTCTGGACTTGATCAATCGGGCCATAGAGTACAAATGCATGAAGTTACATTAAACCTGTATGTAGTCTTCAGTTGTTCAATGTTTGACCACATGTGCCTGTTGACTGATGACTGCTCACTGTGTGTGATTAATTAAACCTGTGATGACTGAGAAAGAGAAACTCAGCGAAAGGCAAGGAGCTGGAAACATAGTGCAGACATTTTAAAAGGCATTGTAAATGAATTCCTGTTTCGATATAGAAGCTGGTGCATTTTCTCTAGACATCGCTAAGACCTAAAACACAACACTGTGTAAAACACTGGTTCAGCCTCCACTATAGTATTGGGTCCAGTTCTGGCCAATACATTTTATTATTAGAAAGAGTGCAGAAAAGACTCATGAGAATGGTTCCAGCACTGAGGAACCTCAGTTATACAGACAGATTGGAGAAGTGGCGATTGTCCTCCATGTAGTAGAGAAGGTTGAGAGGATATGCAGTAGGGATATTCAAAATCAGGAGGGGTCAGTACAGATCAGGAGAAACATTTCCCAGTGGTGAAAGGATTGAGAATCCAGAAGCACAGATTTTACTTCCAGCAGTGGAGCCTCATGCTATATGGGAAGAGTGGCAGCTTTAGCCGTGTGGACTGATGTTGGAAAAGGAGAGAGATATCATTGTGCCCCCCACACACCGCCCCCCCCCCCCCCCCACTTCGTTGAAGGCTACTCTCCACCCCCAAACTCTCAAGCTGGAGCCAGACACTCCTTATGCTCCTGATGAGAACTCAGTTGTGCCGATGATTCCAGACTCTTCTTGGTCTGGACTGGCTGCAGTTCCAGCATTTGCCACTTCTCCTGATGGCAGTGCTGGGACTAGAGACCTTGTAAGACATGATCAGCAGATCTCTGAGTCAATACTTTCTCCCAGATAGGGCTGGTAATTGCATTTCTCACAGAGTTAAATGGCTACAGGGTAGATGTTGGGAGAGGGGCAGGCTCTATGTCAAACTTTTAAGGGAGGGGGGTGGTGGGGGTGGGGTGGTGGTGAAGATCAGGGGACCCATTAAACCCAGCCTATAGCCTAGAACCCAGCTCTTCGAAATCTCTCTGAAAGATGCCTGTAGCACTCTTTCTCATTTTCCAAGTTTTTACCTGTACTATGATTCTGAAGGGCTGCCACACCTCACTTTTCACAAGATTTTCTACCCAATTCACTTTGTCACCTGTCTGGCACATGGACGGGCACACATCATTCAGAACTCTTATTCTTAGCTGCAAAAACAATTGTTCAAAGCCCTCTTTGTATAATCTGTAACAATAACCAATATTTTATTCTCACAACTAATGTGTCCCTTGTCTCCGAGGGTAGCCATATGCTCCACAGCACCGAAATGTTGTTTTTGATAATGTTCTCTCTGTCCTCATCATAGCTCTTAAGAATGATATGGTTATTGTGCAAGTCTAGACCCACAGATATTTCCCTTGCTGCTTCCTACTATCCTCTCCGCTTCATTTACTTTGCTATGCAAAGTATACTTTCATTTCTGTAATGGTACCATTTAGTGGAAGTACAATATTTGGGGTGTCATATTTCACACACATAAGCACACTAACAGCATATTCATACAAAATTCAATAAATGCATAACACTATTTGAACATTGCAATGAGTGGTATATGCCGTTGGCTAGAAAAAAGTTGGAGTACAGCAGAAGTTATAATATTTCAGAAATTGCATAGACAATGTAAGTGGAGATGGTTTTCAGAGGGCACTTTGCAAATGAGAATTAGTGGGTTAAAGAGCAGAGCAGGCCTGGGCATCATCTGGACATTTTGAAAACTGTGGCTTTCTCTTTCCAGTGCATGGGTCTGGAGGATGATGGAGCTTGTCGAGTTAGCTATCCAACTTATTGCCATAGAGCAGTGGCAGAGACACCAGCCCAGGACCAGCACCCTGCGGAGGAGGGTAAGGCTGGGTCTGTTGCTGTTCCAGGAGCAGCATCATGTGTGATAGGTACCTGTTGAAGATATTCCGACGTTGATAATTGTACCTGCAGATTTCAGAGGTGCAGTGCCGCGAAAGGTTGTGTCTATCCTGGAGACAATGGACCACCTCTGCCAGATCCTGCAAAAGCTGGCACCATATGGAATGGAAGGGTATCTACTTCCTGTAACCCTTAAACTCACACCACTCTAAATTTCTGTGCAAGTGGTTCATTTCAGGGCAGTGTGGGTGGTTTGTCTGGCATCTCCCAGTCAGGCACACAAAAATGTATTTGGGAGGTTACAGATGTCCTTTATGCAAGGGCTCACAAGGGTATCAATTTGAGACCAGGCTAGCCAAGATGCCAAAGCCATGGGTTTCGCTCACTTAGCATGCTTGCCGCAGGTGCAAGTTCTAATTGACTGCACCTATCTGACCCTGTGATTTCAATGGCATAACGTGCCACCATTCATGAAACGCAAGAGCTGCTCAACTCTTATTGTGCAGCTCATCTGAGGCCACACAATACGCTTCATGGAGGTGTGTGCCTGTTTCCTGGATAGCATATGACGTCTACATCTTGGGGCTCTCTCAGATTCTAGCCGTCCTTGAGGGAGAGCAGTGGCTGGAGGGATGGCTTCTCGGGAACAAGGGGTATCCACTCAGGAAATGGCTGATGACACCAGTGCAGAGATCACAAGCGCCAATGGAGATTCGTTACAATGAGGCTCATGCTGTACTGGTTAAGCAGGCATTTAGCATGTTGAAGATGCAGTTCAAGTGCCTGGACCAGTCTGGGAGTGCCTACTATATAGCCCCCAGTCTGGGAGCGCCCAACAATACAATCCCCAGTTTGGGAGTGCTCGACAATGCAGTTCCCAGTCTGGGAGTACAATACAGTCCCAGTCTGGGAATGCTCTACAATACAGTCCCCAGTCTGGGATTACAATGCAGCACCCCATCTGGGAGTACTCTACAATACAGCCCCCAGTCTGTGAGTGCTCTACAATGCAGACCCCATTCTGGGAGTACAATACAGTCCCCAGTCTGTGAGTGTTCTGCAAAGCAGACTCCATTTTGGGAGTACGATACAGCCCCCGGCCTGGGAGTGCCTACAATACAGCCCCCAGTCTGGGAGTCCCCTACAATATGGCCCTAGTCTGGGACTGTCTACAATACATCCCCCAGTCTGGGACTGTCTATAATACAGCCCCCAGTCTGGGACTGTCTATAATACAGCCCCCAGTCTGGGAGTCCCCTACAATACGGCCCTAGTCTGGGACTGTCTACAATACAGCCCCCAGTCTGGGAGTGTCTATAACAGTGCCCCCAGTCTGGGGCTGTCTATAATACAGCCCCCAGTCTGGGAGTGTCTATAACAGTGCCCCCAGCCTGGGACTGTCTATAATACAGCCCCCAGTCTGGGAGTGTCTATAACAGTGCCCCCAGTCTGGGGCTGTCGATAATACAGCCCCCAGTCTGGGACTGTCTATAATACAGCCCCCAGTCTGGGAGTGTCTATAACAGTGCCCCAGTCTGGGACTGTCTATAATACAGCCCCCAGTCTGGGAGTGTCTATAACAGTGCCCCCAGTCTGGGGCTGTCGATAATACAGCCCCCAGTCTGGGAGTGTCTTTAATACAGCCCCCAGTCTGGGAGTGTCTATAATACAGCCCCCAGTCTGGGAGTGTCTATAACAGTGCCCCCAGTCTGGGGCTGTCGATAATACAGCCCCCAGTCTGGGAGTGTCTATGATACAGCCCCCAGTCTGGGACTGTCTATAACAGTGCCCCCAGTCTGGGACTGTCAATAATACAGCCCCCAGTCTGGGAGTGTCTATGATACAGCCCCCAGTCTGGGACTGTCTATAACAGTGCCCCCAGTCTGAGGCTGTCAATAATACAGCCCCCAGTCTGGGAGTGTCTATAACAGTGCCCCCAGTCTGAGGCTGTCTATAATACAGCCCCCAGTCTGGGAGTGTCTATAACAGTGCCCCCAGTCTGGGAGTGTCTATGATACAGCCCCCAGTCTGGGACTGTCTATAACAGTGCCCCCAGTCTGGGGCTGTCGATAATACAGCCCCCAGTCTGGGAGTGTCTATGATACAGCCCCCAGTCTGGGACTGTCTATAACAGTGCCCCCAGTCTGGGACTGTCTATAATACAGCCCCCAGTCTGGGAGTGTCTATAACAGTGCCCCCAGTCTGGGACTGTCTATAATACAGCCCCCAGTCTGGGAGTGTCTATAACAGTGCCCACAGTCTGGGACTGTCTATAATACAGCCCCCAGTCTGGGAGTGTCTGTAACAGTGCCCCCAGTCTGGGACTGTCTATAATACAGCCCCCAGTCTGGGAGTGTCTATAATACAGCCCCCAGTCTGGGAGTGTCTATAACAGTGCCCCCAGTCTGGGACTGTCTATAATACAGCCCCCAGTCTGGGAGTGTCTGTAACAGTGCCCCCAGTCTGGGACTGTCTATAATACAGCCCCCAGTCTGGGAGTGTCTATAACAGTGCCCCCAGTCTGGGACTGTCTATAATACAGCCCCCAGTCTGGGAGTGTCTATAACAGTGCCCCCAGTCTGGGACTGTCTATAATACAGCCCCCAGTCTGGGACTGTCTATAATACAGCCCCCAGTCTGGGAGTGTCTATAATACAGCCCCCAGTCTGGGACTGTCGATAATACAGCCCCCAGTCTGGGAGTGTCTATAATACAGCCCCCAGTCTGGGAGTGTCTATAATACAGCCCCCAGTCTGGGAGTGTCTATAACAGTGCCCCCAGTCTGGGGCTGTCGATAATACAGCCCCCAGTCTGGGAGTGTCTATGATACAGCCCCCAGTCTGGGACTGTCTATAACAGTGCCCCCAGTCTGGGACTGTCAATAATACAGCCCCCAGTCTGGGAGTGTCTATAACAGTGCCCCCAGTCTGAGGCTGTCTATAATACAGCCCCCAGTCTGGGAGTGTCTATAACAGTGCCCCCAGTCTGAGGCTGTCTATAATACAGCCCCCAGTCTGGGAGTGTCTATAACAGTGCCCCCAGTCTGAGGCTGTCTATAATACAGCCCCCAGTCTGGGAGTGTCTATAACAGTGCCCCCAGTCTGGGAGTGTCTATGATACAGCCCCCAGTCTGGGACTGTCTATAATACAGCCCCCAGTCTGGGAGTGTCTATAACAGTGCCCCCAGTCTGGGAGTGTCTATGATACAGCCCCCAGTCTGGGACTGTCTATAACAGTGCCCCCAGTCTGGGACTGTCTATAATACAGCCCCCAGTCTGGGAGTGTCTATAACAGTGCCCCCAGTCTGGGGCTGTCGATAATACAGCCCCCAGTCTGGGAGTGTCTATGATACAGCCCCCAGTCTGGGACTGTCTATAATACAGCCCCCAGTCTGGGAGTGTCTATAACAGTGCCCCCAGTCTGGGACTGTCTATAATACAGCCCCCAGTCTGGGAGTGTCTATAATACAGCCCCCAGTCTGGGACTGTCGTTAATACAGCCCCCAGTCTGGGAGTGTCTATAATACAGCCCCCAGTCTGGGAGTGTCTATAATACAGCCCCCAGTCTGGGAGTGTCTATAACAGTGCCCCCAGTCTGGGGCTGTCGATAATACAGCCCCCAGTCTGGGAGTGTCTATAACAGTGCCCCCAGTCTGGGACTGTCTATAATACAGCCCCCAGTCTGGGACTGTCTGTAATACAGCCCCCAGTCTGGGAGTGTCTATAAAAGTGCCCCCAGTCTGGGGCTGTCGATAATACAGCCCCCAGTCTGGGAGTGTCTATAATACAGCCCCCAGTCTGGGACTGTCTATAATACAGCCCCCAGTCTGGGACTGTCTATAACAGTGCCCCCAGTCTGGGACCGTCTATAATACAGCCCCCAGTCTGGGAGTGTCTATAACAGTGCCCCCAGTCTGGGACTGTCTATAATACAGCCCCCAGTCTGGGAGTGTCTATAACAGTGCCCCCAGTCTGGGACTGTCTATAATACAGCCCCCAGTCTGGGAGTGTCTATAACAGTGCCCCCAGTCTGGGAGTGTCTATGATACAGCCCCCAGTCTGGGACTGTCTATAACAGTGCCCCCAGTCTGGGACTGTCTATAATACAGCCCCCAGTCTGGGAGTGTCTATAACAGTGCCCCCAGTCTGGGGCTGTCGATAATACAGCCCCCAGTCTGGGAGTGTCTATGATACAGCCCCCAGTCTGGGACTGTCTATAACAGTGCCCCCAGTCTGGGACTGTCTATAATACAGCCCCCAGTCTGGGAGTGTCTATAACAGTGCCCCCAGTCTGGGACTGTCTATAATACAGCCCCCAGTCTGGGAGTGTCTATAATACAGCCCCCAGTCTGGGACTGTCGTTAATACAGCCCCCAGTCTGGGAGTGTCTATAATACAGCCCCCAGTCTGGGAGTGTCTATAATACAGCCCCCAGTCTGGGAGTGTCTATAACAGTGCCCCCAGTCTGGGGCTGTCGATAATACAGCCCCCAGTCTGGGAGTGTCTATAACAGTGCCCCCAGTCTGGGACTGTCTATAATACAGCCCCCAGTCTGGGACTGTCTGTAATACAGCCCCCAGTCTGGGAGTGTCTATAAAAGTGCCCCCAGTCTGGGGCTGTCGATAATACAGCCCCCAGTCTGGGAGTGTCTATAATACAGCCCCCAGTCTGGGACTGTCTATAATACAGCCCCCAGTCTGGGACTGTCTATAACAGTGCCCCCAGTCTGGGACCGTCTATAATACAGCCCCCAGTCTGGGAGTGTCTATAACAGTGCCCCCAGTCTGGGACTGTCTATAATACAGCCCCCAGTCTGGGAGTGTCTATAACAGTGCCCACAGTCTGGGACTGTCTATAATACAGCCCCCAGTCTGGGAGTGTCTATAACAGTGCCCCCAGTCTGGGACTGTCTATAATACAGCCCCCAGTCTGGGAGTGTCTATAACAGTGCCCCCAGTCTGGGACTGTCTATAATACAGCCCCCAGTCTGGGAGTGTCTATAACAGTGCCCACAGTCTGGGACTGTCTATAATACAGCCCCCAGTCTGGGAGTGTCTATAACAGTGCCCCCAGTCTGGGACTGTCTATAATACAGCCCCCAGTCTGGGAGTGTCTGTAACAGTGCCCCCAGTCTGGGACTGTCTATAATACAGCCCCCAGTCTGGGAGTGTCTATAACAGTGCCCCCAGTCTGGGACTGTCTATAATACAGCCCCCAGTCTGGGAGTGTCTGTAACAGTGCCCCCAGTCTGGGGCTGTCTATAATACAGCCCCCAGTCTGGGAGTGTCTATAACAGTGCCCCCAGTCTGGGACTGTCTATAATACAGCCCCCAGTCTGGGAGTGTCTATAACAGTGCCCCCAGTCTGGGACTGTCTATAATACAGCCCCCAGTCTGGGAGTGTCTATAATACAGCCCCCAGTCTGGGACTGTCTATAATACAGCCCCCAGTCTGGGAGTGTCTATAACAGTGCCCCCAGTCTGGGACTGTCTATAATACAGCCCCCAGTCTGGGACTGTCTATAATACAGCCCCCAGTCTGGGAGTGTCTATAACAGTGCCCCCAGTCTGGGGCTGTCGATAATACAGCCCCCAGTCTGGGAGTGTCTATGATACAGCCCCCAGTCTGGGACTGTCTATAACAGTGCCCCCAGTCTGGGACTGTCTATAATACAGCCCCCAGTCTGGGAGTGTCTATAACAGTGCCCCCAGTCTGGGACTGTCTATAATACAGCCCCCAGTCTGGGAGTGTCTATAATACAGCCCCCAGTCTGGGACTGTCGTTAATACAGCCCCCAGTCTGGGAGTGTCTATAATACAGCCCCCAGTCTGGGAGTGTCTATAATACAGCCCCCAGTCTGGGAGTGTCTATAACAGTGCCCCCAGTCTGGGGCTGTCGATAATACAGCCCCCAGTCTGGGAGTGTCTATAACAGTGCCCCCAGTCTGGGACTGTCTATAATACAGCCCCCAGTCTGGGACTGTCTGTAATACAGCCCCCAGTCTGGGAGTGTCTATAAAAGTGCCCCCAGTCTGGGGCTGTCGATAATACAGCCCCCAGTCTGGGAGTGTCTATAATACAGCCCCCAGTCTGGGACTGTCTATAATACAGCCCCCAGTCTGGGACTGTCTATAACAGTGCCCCCAGTCTGGGACCGTCTATAATACAGCCCCCAGTCTGGGAGTGTCTATAACAGTGCCCCCAGTCTGGGACTGTCTATAATACAGCCCCCAGTCTGGGAGTGTCTATAACAGTGCCCACAGTCTGGGACTGTCTATAATACAGCCCCCAGTCTGGGAGTGTCTATAACAGTGCCCCCAGTCTGGGACTGTCTATAATACAGCCCCCAGTCTGGGAGTGTCTGTAACAGTGCCCCCAGTCTGGGACTGTCTATAATACAGCCCCCAGTCTGGGAGTGTCTATAACAGTGCCCCCAGTCTGGGACTGTCTATAATACAGCCCCCAGTCTGGGAGTGTCTGTAACAGTGCCCCCAGTCTGGGGCTGTCTATAATACAGCCCCCAGTCTGGGAGTGTCTATAACAGTGCCCCCAGTCTGGGACTGTCTATAATACAGCCCCCAGTCTGGGAGTGTCTATAACAGTGCCCCCAGTCTGGGACTGTCTATAATACAGCCCCCAGTCTGGGAGTGTCTATAATACAGCCCCCAGTCTGGGACTGTCTATAATACAGCCCCCAGTCTGGGAGTGTCTATAACAGTGCCCCCAGTCTGGGACTGTCTATAATACAGCCCCCAGTCTGGGACTGTCTATAATACAGCCCCCAGTCTGGGAGTGTCTATAACAGTGCCCCCAGTCTGGGACAGTCTATAATACAGCCCCCAGTCTGGGAGTGTCTATAACAGTGCCCCCAGTCTGGGAGTGTCTATAATACAGCCCCCAGTCTGGGAGTGTCTATAATACAGCCCCCAGTCTGGGACTGTCTATAATACAGCCCCCAGTCTGGGACTGTCTATAATACAGCCCCCAGTCTGGGAGTGTCTATAACAGTGCCCCCAGTCTGGGACTGTCTATAATACAGCCCCCAGTCTGGGACTGTCTATAATACAGTCCCCAGTCTGAGGCTGTCTATAATACAGCCCCCAGTCTGGGAGTGTCTATAACAGTGCCCCCAGTCTGGGCCTGTCTATAATACAGCCCCCAGTCTGGGAGTGTCTATAACAGTGCCCCCAGTCTGGGACTGTCTATAATACAGCCCCCAGTCTGGGACTGTCTATAACAGTGCCCCCAGTCTGGGGCTGTCGATAATACAGCCCCCAGTCTGGGACTGTCAATAATACAGCCCCCAGTCTGGGAGTGTCTATAATACAGCCCCCAGTCTGGGACTGTCTATAATACAGCCCCCAGTCTGGGACTGTCTATAATACAGCCCCCAGTCTGGGAGTGTCTATAACAGTGCCCCCAGTCTGGGGCTGTCTATAATACAGCCCCCAGTCTGGGAGTGTCTATAACAGTGCCCCCAGTCTGGGGCTGTCGATAATACAGCCTCCAGTCTGGGAGTGTCTATAACAGTGCCCCCAGTCTGGGACTGTCTATAATACAGCCCCCAGTCTGGGAGTGTCTATAACAGTGCCCCCAGTCTGGGACTGTCTATAATACAGCCCCCAGTCTGGGAGTGTCTATAACAGTGCCCCCAGTCTGGGACTGTCGATAATACAGCCCCCAGTCTGGGAGTGTCTATAACAGTGCCCCCAGTCTGGGACTGTCTATAATACAGCCCCCAGTCTGGGACTGTCTGTAATACAGCCCCCAGTCTGGGAGTGTCTATAATAGTGCCCCCAGTCTGGGGCTGTCGATAATACAGCCCCCAGTCTGGGACTGCCTATAATACAGCCCCCAGTCTGGGACTGTCTGTAATACAGCCCCCAGTCTGGGAGTGTCCATAATACTGAGCATCTCCTGCATCACTGCAGGCTGCTGTGCTCTCCACAACTTGGCACTGCAGAGGGGAAACAACCTGGACTTGGACAAGTGTCACATTACCTTGGATGAGGAAAATTGTCGAGGAGAGTGGTGAAGGTGACCATAGAGGAGGAAGCCGAGGAACTGAGTTTTAGCGCGAGTGGGCGAAATGACCACTACGGACTCAGGGTGAAGTTCAATAACGGCACAGCTTTATTTTCTTTACGTCGACGGAGAAGCACAGTCAGGACATACAATCGGACTGTCCCGAAAGTGCTCTAAAGACTCCCCCACAACGGGCTATAGTTATACCTGAACTTTGCGTTTCAAATGCTAATCCTTTATTTACAGTATTTGACTTCAGCCATCCTGTTTCGATGTTTTCGAGTGTTGGAGCAATTGTTTTAAGTGTGTTAATTGTTTTTGTCTGGTTGGTTATCAATGGTCTAGAATCTCTGAGGTTTGAACCATAGGTGTGTTATTGATCTCAAGAGTTTTGAGGGTCCTGGGACGCTTTCCTTAACTGTGTTAATTTTAGCTGTCTCCACGGGTTGTTTGACTGGTTTAGAAGTGCTGATTTTGATGGGGTGGGGATGTGTTCTTTAATTTAGTTCCTGTAGATGCCATCCTGTCCAATTTCCCTTATGTGCTAGCCCTCATTTGCATTCTAAAAACATGCTCTTGCCTACTGATCAGTGTCTGTTACTTTGTGATTTTAGTGGAGGGCTCTGAGGATAGCTTTAGTTTGCTTCCATTTTGTGTGCCCAATTTCATAAAATTTGTTGTCCGATAGCACCAGGACAATGGACAGGCCTGTCTGGGCCAACATGCTCAGGGTGGCTTCATAGCATCTAGCTTTTGGGACAAGCAGGACTAAGAGCGACTAGTTCTCCCACCATTGGAACTAACATCTCACCAGTTATACGGTGCCAGAGTGTTCTCCCACGCTATTGGCAGGTTTCATGGGCAGGACACTGAAGTCATTGGCCAGACACTATAGGAGAATGACAATGACTTGCATTGAGAACAGAGTGATGTTCCTCTCATCCTGCTTCTTTCATATGTCCAACTCCTGTCTGACAGAGAGCGCTTCACACATCCTGCCATCAAATGGGTTTATCATATAACTCAGAATTGCGGGATGTGCAGCATCAGCTACTGCAAGTGCCACCCACATCAGGGTTCTTGGTTTCCACATCCAGTAACAGCACCTCCTTATTGTGTCACTATGTGGGAGGGACACAGCACTACCATTCTCACACTCCACAGAGATGAGGCGCCAGGTGAGCATGGTGGTTCCCCGAGCTTGGTTGCTTGAACAGACAGGGTGGAGACTCTATAGGTGAACAAAGTGAAATTTAATGTCAAACATTCAATACAAAATGACCCGTCTACACTAGTGCCTATACTCATCTGTGCCCACTAAGTGTCTAGGGTTTCTTTTTCTTCCTCACCCACACATTACCTCAAGGTATATCTCTAGGATCCAAAACTGAGGTTGAAACAGTCTGCTGACTTCCACACCATTTTGCCTGAAATGACCTTGGCAGGCATCCCCTGGTGGGGAACCCAGGACCACTTTCAGGCAGCATGGGTGTTGGTGTCAGGGCTCAAGATGTATCGCTCACAGGCAGGGGGGTGTCAGGTGGACTGGAAATGCTCAAGGTTCCCTGGCTGGAGGACCCCAGGCTGTAATCCTGCCAATTCTCTTCTCTGGGCTCACAGGGGGCCCCTTTTCTCCTTCATGGGATGGAGACGCAGCTGGAGTGAGATCTCACAATTTCTGGACTTTATACAGATTTTCCCTTTCCCTTTCAGTTTCATTCTCTCTCCTTTCATCCTCACCTCAAAACCTTGACACCAGAATCAGGGTTGTGATTTCATTACAGAAATTTGCTGGCCTCTCTGAACAGGTGACGGGGACCAAATCATGGGAATTGAATTGTGAGGAATACTGGGGAATAGTGCAAGGCACTGGGGAGGAATTAGCAGTCAGCAGCATAAATCAGAAGAAGGAGCTGGAGCACTCACACGTTCACACAACACCCTCAGGAACATATTCACATACTAATGCACATATAATGCACACACAATAATGCAATCAGATTTTTTCATGAAATGCGAGCATCAATGGCAATGCCACCACTTGTTGTCATTCCCTGATTGCCCCTGAGAAGATGGTTGGCCATCTCCACTGTGGTCTTCCTGGTGTAGGTACATCCATAATGCTGCTGGAATGAATTCCAAGGATTTTGATCCTGTGAGACGAAAGGGAGAGCGCTAAGTTCTACATCAGGATGGTGTGTAGCTTGAAGGAGAATTTGATGGGGTTCCTTTTTGTCGTCAGCCCTTGCTCTTCGAGATGACAGAGATTGCAGTTTTGGAAGGTACTCACATTGGTGAGTTGTCGCACTACATCTTTTAATGGTACACATTGCTGCCATCATCTGTTGATGGTGGTGGAAGTGAATTTATGAGATAGTGATGGGATGTTAATGAAGTAGGCTGCTTTGCCCTAGATGGTATCAAGCTACTTGAATGTTGCTGGAGTTGTATTCATCCAGGCAAGTGAAGAGTCTTATTTCACAACCTTGGCTGATGCTTTATAAATTGTGCAGTCTTTGGGCAGTAAGAATGTGAGTTACTCACCTCAGACTTCCCAGACTTAGCACTTATGGTGGCCACAGTATTTATATGGCTGGTCCAGTTCAGTTTCTGGTCAATGGTAACATGAAGGATATTGAAGGTAAGGGATTCAGTGATAGTAATGTCACTGAATGTCAGGGGAAGATGGTTAGATTTTTTCTTGTTGGAGATGATCATTGCCTGACACTTGTGTGGTGCAATTGTTACTTATCAGCTTAATGCTGAATGTTGTCCAAACTTGCTACATTTGGACATGGACTGCTTCAGTAACTTAGTAGTTATGAATGGAACTGAACATTATGCAATCATCGGCAAACATCCACAATTCTGACCTAATGATGGAGGTAAAATCATTAATTAAGCAGCTGAAGATGGTTGGACCCAGGACATTACCCTGAGAAACCCCTGTAGCAATGTCCTGGGACTGAGATAATTGGCCTCCAACAACCACAGCCATATTCCATTGTGCTAGATGTGACTCTAACCTGTGGCAAGCCCTTCCTCCCCAATTCCCATTGACTTCAGTTTTGCCAGAGCTCCTTGATGCTGCATGTGGTTAAATGTTACCTGTTATGGCATGACAGAAAGTAAGTTCCAGGCTGCCCAAGTCCCAAAGGGAAGCTTGAACAAGTTGCCACAATGATTTGTGATGCGTATATTATGAGGAATTACCTGAAGTCCGGAGAATTAAATTTCAGACCACATGTGAAGATTTTAAATATTAAATTTAGACATTTATTACAATAAAGAAAATAATATACTTAAAGACACAAAACATACATTTGTTAACAATGCTTCTCAAACATTTCCTCAAAGATTTTGGCTTAAATAAACTCAGAGCTAAACCCTATTTTGATGGCAACAGCCCTCATTGATTTTAATCTGGAAAAATAATTCCAATAACATTACCACAAAACATAAAGCTATAAAATTGGAAATCTTACACAGGCTTTTCTTCCTTTTCTATTCAATACTGAGAAGGCACCACCTGTCTCAAAAGCCTTGCAGACAAAAAGACATTTATCTGAGGGTAACTGCAGCTGGTTTTTACAAGCCTGTGTCCAGCACATATAGACTTATTAAGGTCTCATAGCCACAGCCTAACAGTCTTCAATCTCTGTTTAAATACATTTATTTTCTTTGATCTTACAGTTCTTTAGAGGTTCCTTTACCCAGAATTTACTTATCTTTAATGTTACTTTATGGTTACTATTTTTTGTGAAAGTAAGCTTACTACTTTGCTTCATCCATTCATGATCTCCCAATTGTATGTGTTTCTTTTGAAACAACAGGTAAGCTGAAATCAACCGTGGTTCAATGAAGAATGCAAGAGGGCATGCCATGAGCAACATCAGGTGTGCATACAAATAAAGAGTCAGCCTGGTGAAGCTACAACACAGAACTACTCACATGCCAAACAGCATAAGTAGCAATTAATAGACAGAATTAAGTAATTCCACAGCTAATTCCATGGATCAGTTCTAAGTTCTAGTCATGTCAGATTCAGCCATGAATGGTGGTGGATAATTAAACAACTCACTGGAGGACAAGACTCCACAGATACCCCCATCCTCAGTGATGGAGCAGCCCAGCACATCAGTGCAAAAGATAAGGCTGAAACACTCACAAAAATCTTCAGCTGGAAGTGATGATCCATCTCAGCCTTGTCCAGAGATCCCCAGCATTACTGGTGTAGTTTTCAACCAATTCAATTCACCCCATGTGATAGCAAGAAATACTGGACACAGTATACTGCAATGGCTATAGGCCTTAACAATATTCCTGTCCTATTAACTGAAGACTTGTGCTCCAGACTTGCCATTCCCTTAGCCAGGCTATTCTATTGCAGCTACAAGTCTGGCATCTATCTGGCAATGTGGAAAATTGTCCAGTTAGGTCCTGTACACAAGAAATTAAGCAAATCAAATCTGGACAATTACTGCTACATCAGTCTACTTTCCTAGACCCAACCATCCATTGTCCTGCACCCAACCATCTGCAACTGGGTGGCACGGTGGTACAGTGGTTATCTCTGCTGCCTCACAATGCCAGGGACCTGGGTTCGATATCCGGCTTGGGTCACTGTGCAGAGTTTGCACGTTCTCCTCGTATCTGCGTGTATTTCCTCAGGGTGCTCCAGTTTCCTCTCTCAGTCTGGAAGACGTGCTGGTTAGGTGCATTGGCCATGCTAAATTGTCCCTCCATGTACTTGAACAAGTACTGGAGTGTGATGACTAGGGGATTTTCACGGTGGCTTCATTTCAGTGTTAACATAAGCCTACATGTGACATTAACAAATAAACTTTAAGCTTTAAAAACTTTCAAAGCTTTAACTTCAGCTGCTTCATCAGTGACCTTTCTTCTATCATAAGGCCAGAAATGGGGATGTTTGCTGATGACTGCACAATGTTCAGCACCATTCACAACTCCTCAGATACTGAAACAGTCCATGTTCAAATGCAGCAAGACCTGCACAATATCCAGGCTTGGGCTGACAATTTGTAAGTAACATTTGCACTACACAAATGCCAGGCAATGTCCATCTCCAACAAGAGAGGCTCTAACCATCTCCCCTTGACATTTACTGGCATTACCATCACTGAATGTCCCACTGTCGATATCCTAGGCTGTTACTATTGACCGGAAACAGTTGCTGGATCAATACCATTAACAGCACTGTGGGTGCACCACATGGACTGCAGCAGTTCAAGCAGGTGGCTCACCATCACATTTTCATGGGCAACTAAGTCTGGGTAACAAACGCTGGTCTTGCTACCAATGCCCACATCCTTCAAAAACATATGGATTTAGTGGATGACTTTGACAACATCTGTGTCTTGTTGAGCCTACGCACTCCACAATAAGGTGCTGACCCATTGTCAATGCTGGTATAATTTGCCTCAAATTAATCTTCATTTTCAGGGTAGATAAATCCTTATGTTGCCAATGGTAGGAGACCTGGTATGTACCCTCAACTAGTTTAACCTGCTTGTCGAAGTGGTTTACTGGAGCGTGGCCACTGTAGTTTGCTAATAAATGGTTGGCATCACAGATGAGGGATGGGTGAAGGTGAGGACCAATCCAGCCACTCCAAAGAAAATGATGAGATCATCAGGGAGAGGTCCTTACACAGCTATTTAATTGGTCAACAGCTTTCTGAGGCAGGACAATACCTCTTTGACGGGAGCGGACCTCCCTGTCACTTAACGTCATAATGCAATGATCATTAAATGTCGGTCAACTGCAGGTGGACCTGCTCCAGTGTTTGACATTGGGGGTGGGGTCCATGTCCCCAGCATAAAATTCAGCCCATAGTTTATCAGTTTTCACAATTGGACTCTGCATGCAACTCTTCTTAGTGAAAATGACCCCCAAATCAAGCATTCCAATATATCAAAGGTATTGTGAACTCATATGTCAACCCCTCCTGAACAAATGGGTTTAAAGAGTACAATCTCAAAACTTGTTGATAACGCAATTGAGCATATAGTAAAGAAGATCATGGAAGGCAGACAGGTGAGTGGAATAGGAAGAAAAGCAGCAGATGCAATTCAATGTATCACTAAGTACGAGTAAAGAGTCAACCTTGGAAAAAGAGTATACACTCAATGGAAAGATGTTGAAATACACAGAATGTTAATCATAGCGGTGATCCCTGATACAAAATTTTGAAAATTGCAGAATAATTTCAGCATGGAAAATATTAAACATTCTATAAATTAAACACTGGGAAATAAAATGCAATGAATTAACTACTGTCCTTCACCAAATACACAAATTGGAATCATAAGCATGCAGTAGATCAACAAAATAATCCCTAAACTACAATATTGTAGCAAGTCTTCCACACAAAACGTGCTGAGAGCTCAACAGGAATCAAAAGAAATTTTTGTCAATCATTTTAGCAATATATCTCTAATATTGTTTAATGACTGACTGTTGAATTTTTATCAGTCGTATTTTATGCATTTTGTAAATTTACAATGCACCGTTAATTTTTATTAGCTACAAAAGCCTAAACCCCAAAAAACTGAGATTAATTGACAAAATTAAAATTTAGCTCATCGGAAATAATCCCAGATTAGCTCACAAAATAACTGACAGAAAGATTTTCCCTGGTTATCTGACAAAACTACTGAAATGCAAAATAAGCTGCAAAGTTAATAAACGGAAATCGTAAGTCAACTACTGTCAGAGCATAAAGGCAAATTACTGTGGATGCTGGAATCTGAAACAAAAACAGAAAATACTAGAAAATCTCAGCAGGTCTGACAGCATCCTTGGAGAGAGAATAAAGGTATAAGCCAGAAGTCTCCAAAATCACTCTTCGCTAGGATTCTCCTTTCCCAATGCTGCAAACGGAGATTTGGCTGAATGCCAAATTCTCCATTCTTGCTGGCAGAGGCAGCAGGTGTGTGGGGCCAACAGGTGGAATGTTACCTGAAAATGGCAAAGTATCAGGAGCTGACAGAAAAACAGCGTACTTTTAAAAGGGCCAAAGTGAACCTTCCACCCATCATAGCACAGAGGTATCAGGGGTTCAGCCCCAACCCAAAACATTCATCGCCGGCATCTCCATCTCCATCCCCACCGTCTGAACAGTCATCACCAGCATCTCCCTGTCAACCCTCTCCCCACATCATTGCCGGCATCAGTATCCTCCTCCCACCAAGTAGTCATCGCTGGCATCATCCTGTCTCCCCATTCCCTCAACAATCATCACCAGCATCTCCCTCTTTCCCTCCCACAATCATCACCTTCATTTCCTCTCCTTTCAGTGCATGCTTTCTACCCTCTCCCCACCACCCCATCTACACACACACACACACACACACACACGCAGAGACACACACCCTCCCCCATGATGTTCACACGAAGGTCTCCACCCAACACTGTCTCTTCTGTCAACCTGACATTGCCAACCTGTACCAGGGGGCAGTGTCCAGGCATGTCTCTCTCCCACTGAGACTATACTCACCTTTGGGCACCTGGAGGGATCCCTAAGATAGGTTCACCTCTGGGTGAATCTGGTATAAATTTTGCCGATGTGACATCACATTGGCAAGGAGGGAAAATATGGTGGGGGCCTGATAATTGTGTTGAAATTTATTAAAACCAATTTAAATAAAGTTCTCGCCATATCTGGGCATGAACTTTGCACATCACTGGCGAAGGGCGGGGAAAATCGCAGAATGTGCTTTCTCCGGAGAGAACCACGATTCCTGATTCTCTCCAGATTTTCAGCACGCGTTCTCTCTGCTGGTGAATGCAGGCTGAAAATCACACCCAACATTTCAAGTCTGGACGGCTCTTCGTCAGAGCATAGCAGGTTACTAGCCTAGACTACAACAAAATAATAGAAGCTAAGGAGAGATGAAAATAATTAAGATATTGAAACAATCATCAAGTGAGGGGAAACATTTGAAAAAAACACAACGTATCTCGCAGAATATTTGAAAGGTTTAATATATTTGATTCTCGTGATATAGACATTTACAGGTGAATGTAAAACATGATGGGACGGTATAGTGGGCACAGTGGTTAGCATTGCTGCCTCACAGCACCAGGGACCTGAGTTCAATTCCTGGCTTGGGTCACTATCTGTGTGGAGCTTGCATGTTCTTCCCGTATCTGCGTGGATTTCCTCCAGGCGCACCGGTTTCCTCCCACAGTCTACTGATGTGCAGGTTGGGTGGATTGGCCATATTAAATTGTCCCTTAGTGTAAGGTGGACTAGCTAGGGTAAATGCATGGGTTTATGGGAATAGGGCCTGAGTGGGATTGTGGTGGGTGCAGACTTGATGGGCTGAATGGCCTCCTTCTGCACTGTACTATTCTATGATTCTATATGAAAAGTAACATCCCTACAGTCATGGGAATTAGAAGAAGGGGCAGAGAGATCAGGTGATAAAATCAGGAAATCACATGCAAAAACCGGAATCTCATTTGAAGTTTTAAAATGTGGTTACAGAGTAGTCAAAGTGGTGTCTGTTAAAAGCTTTACACGTAAATATCACTATTTTAGTTTCACACATTTAGTGGAACAATCAGGGGAGCAGCAATTTTTTTTTCAGGTCTCTGTACCTTACTCTCTAACCTGTGCTCACATCAAGCAAAGATCTGCAGAGCCTAGCCAAATTACCTATCACAGAATGTGAACAAAAATTAACTAAAATGATTTATGGTATAAATGTCTGTTTAGTATCATTAGCTTCCTGCAGAAAGTTAGCTTTGAGTATTATTACCAACAACTTAGCTTTGATTGTAACCATTAAACAATAGCTGTTAACTTGAAAAATCCCTGGTTAAACAAATGATGAAGGGATAGCAGACTAAAATAACTACAATCGCAAGTTATCATCAATCATAAAATTGCTACTCATGTGTACAATTAAGATGTATTAAAAGCAGGTTGAGTCACAACATGTCATACACATTCCATTAATTATATAACTGCTATCATTTGTGGAAAGTATTAACAGTTGCTATGGCTAAGGGAAATGGTTTCTTGTCAACTAGGTTCACTATGAAATCAACATTTCAATGCTACCCAGGAAACTTCATGCTGAATTCTGACACTTGTCTTTCAAATTGCATCATAAGCTGTAAATGTAGAATATGTAATGATTTGTTGTTCGTAATAATAGCTTTGATTATGAAGATACCACATAGGAATCCTGTTCTATTTTTAAGTGTAACTTTGATTAACTGAGCAGACTAGCCGTGATATTCCTCACAAGGGCCCAGGGGATTATCACTTAACTGCTGTAAAATTAAGCTCTATCGTGTTGCTGCTGTAAGAAGATTATGCTCCTTGTACTTCCAATCACTATTGGTGCAGTCCTCGCAGCCTCAATGCTGGGAAGAGTGCTTGTTTGCACGTGCTATTTTTTGCACTGAATCAGAGTTAGTGCTATCATCACATCAACCAGCTATTCTGGTTTGATTTTAATTTCGGGAACTTTGTCTGCCGTGGCCAATGAATGCCTGTGCTGATCTTTCCTAGCTGAATTGGAGTTTAACAACATAATGACCCCTCACCACACCAGTGTGATTTTAAGGACATTACACAAACTTGCATGTGAAGTGTTTTTGACTTAGATCATAAGACCATGAAACATAGCAGCAGAAGTAGGCATTCAGTCCACCAAGTTGGCTCCATCATTCAATGAGTTTATAACTGACCTGATGTGATAATCCTCAAGTCCACTTTCTGGCCTTATCCTCATAACCCTTGATTTTTACTGATTAAAAATCTGTCTATCTCAGCCTTCAACATGTAAATTGATCCAACCTCTACAACCCTCTGAACTAAAGAGTTCCACAGATTCACTCCCCTCTTGAAGAGAAGATCAACAACAACCTGTCTTGGTCTCTCCATGCTGATGCTACCGTTAAGAAAACCCATTAACACTTCTACTTTCTCAAAAGGCTAAGGAAATTCTGCATGCCCACAACAACTCACCAATTTTTACTGATGCATCACAGGAAGCATTCTTCCTAGATGTATCACACGTTGGTTTGGCTTCTGCTCTGACCAAGACCACAATAAGCTACAAAAAGTTGTGAACATAGCCCAGTCCATCATGCAAACCAGCCTCCCATCCATTGACTTTGTCCACACTTTCCGCTGCCTCGGAAAAGCAGCCAGCATAATCAAGGACCACACATATCCCAGACATACTTTCTTCCACCTTATTCCATTGAGAATAAGATACAAAAGTCTGAGAACACATACCAACTGACTCAAGAATTTCTTCCCTGCTACCATCAGACTTTTGAATGGACCTACCATATATTAAGTTGATCTTTCTCTACACCCTATCTGTGACTGCAACACTATATTCTGCTCCCTGTCCTTTCCTTCACCCCTATCTATTCTATGAATGGTATGTTTTGTCTCTATAGTGTGCAAGAAACAATAGTTTTCACTGTATTTCAATAGATGGGACAATAATAAATCAAATCAAATCAAATCAAAAGAAATTCCTCCTCATCTCTATCTTAAATCGGTAATCCCTTACACGTGAATTAGGAGGGCTATGAAGTGTCTTCAGCAAACAAGGTCAAGGAGAATTCCAAGGCTTTTTATGCAATATTAGGATCAAGAGGTTAGTGAGAGGAAGAGTAGTCCCACTCAAGAACAATTGTGGGAAGTTATACATGGAGGCACAGGAAGTGGGCGAGGTCATTAATGAGTACATTGTATTGGTGTTCATCAAAGAGAAGGACATGATGGTTGTTGAGATCAGGGATAGATGTATGAATGTTCTAGAGAATGTCAATATATCAAAGGAGAAAATGTTGAGTATCCTAAATTGAACTAATATAGACAATCCCCGGGCCGAATGGAATCTACTCCTGATTACTGTGGGACGCAAGGGAAGAAATAGTTGGGGCCTTAATAGATGTCTTCACACCCTCTTTGGCCACAGGTGAGATTCAAGAGGGCTGAGAATAGTTTTTGTTCTCCTGTTCAAGAAAGGAAGCAGGAATAATCCAGGAAACTATAGGCCGGTGACCCTGACGTTAGCGACGGGGAAGCTTTTGCAGAAGATACTGAGGGGCAGGATATATGCACATTTGGAAGAAAATTGAATAGTTAGTGTCAGGCAGCTTAGTTTTGAATGGGGAACATTATGGTTCACCAACTTAATTGAGTTTGTTGAAGAGATGACAAAGACAATTGATGAGAGAAGGGCTGTGGATGTAGTTTATATGGACTTTGGTAAATTGTTTGGCAAGGTCCCACACGGCAGACAGGTACAAAAACTAAAATCACAGGAGATTCAGGGTGGGTTGGCTCGAAGGAACAGAACTGGCTTAGTTATAGGAGGTGGAAAGTAGCAGTGGAAGAGTGTTTTTCAAAATGGAGATCTGTAGCTAGTGGTGCTCCACGGGGATCAATGCTGAGACCTCTGTTATTTGTAGTATATGTAAAAGTTCTGGAGGAAAATGTGGGGGATCTGATTATTAAGCTTGCAGATGAAATAAAGATTGATCGAGTTGCTGACAGTGCTGGGGATTGTCAGACAATAAAACAGGATATAGATAGATCGGGGACTTGGGCACAGAAATGACAGATAGAGTTTAATCTGGACAAATGTAAAGTGATGCTTTTTGGAGGATCAAATTTAGCTGCAAATTATACTATAAATGGCAAAACCCTTAGAAACATTGACATAAAGAGGGATCTGGACATGCAGGTCAACATTTCCCTGAAAGTGGCAACATAAGTGGTCAAGGTGATTAAGAAAGCATATGGCATGCTTGCCTTCTTCAGCCAGTGCATTGAAGAGTTGGGAAATTATGTTACCGCAATATAAACCTTGGTTAGGCTGCATTTGGAGTGCTGCATGCAGTTCTGGTCCCCACACTACCAGAAGCATATGGAAGCTTTGGAGAGAGTGCAAAGAAGGTTCACCAGGATATTATCTGGTCTCAAGGGTGTTGGCTAAGAGGAGAGATTGAACAAACTAGGATTGTTTTCACTGGAAAGGTGGAGACTGAGGGGGAGAGGTCTGTAAACTTACGAGAGGCATAGACAGTGTGGATAGCCAGAGACTTTTTCCAAGGGTGGAAGTGTCAATCCCAAGGGGACACAGGTTAAAGGTGAGAGGGGGAAAGTTTAAGAAGGATGTGGGGGGGAAATTTTCATTCAGAGTGTTGTGGGTGCCTGGAATGCCCTGCCAGAAGAGGTGGTGGAAGCAGATACATTAGCAACATTTAAGAGGCATCCGGATGAATGCATGAGTAGGGAGGGAATAGAGGGATATGGACTGAGTAAGGGCAGAATTTTTTTTTAGTTTAGTTCAGGCACTATGATCAGCACAGGCTTGGAGGGCTTAAGGGCCTGATCCTATGCTGTACTTTTCTTTTTCATTATTTGTTCTTGCTCTGAGATTTTGGCCTCTGGTCCTAGACTTTACCCTGAGGGTAAACAACCTCTCAGCGTCTACCCTGTCAAGCCCCCCTGAGAATCTTATATGTCTCAAGGTCGCCTCACATTTTTCTAAATTCCACTGAGTGTAGTTCCAACCTACTCAACCTCTCTTCATAAGAAAATTCTTCCACAACGAAAATCAATCTAGTAAACCTTCTCTGAACTACCTCAGCCAACAATTATTCCTTAGATAAGGGGATCAAAACTGTTCACCTTATTCCAGGCATGATCTAAGAAATACCTTATATAGTTTTAGCAAGACTTCCCTATTTTTATATTCCATTGCATTTGAAATAAAGGCTAACATTCACCTCCCCTATTGCCTACTGAACTTGTATGCTAGCTTTTTGAGACCTCTGCATTCCTCTGTGCTACAGCTTTCTGTAGTCTTTCTCCATTTGAATAATATTCAGCTCCTTTATACTTCCTATCAAAGTGTATAAAGTTAGATATTAAAGTTTACTTACTGTCACAAGCAGGCTTACACTAACACTGTAATGAAGTTACTAGTTGTCACACTCTGGCACTTGTTTGGGAACATTGAGAGAGAATTTAGCATGGCCAATGCATCTAACCAACATATCTTTCGGACTGTGGGAGGAAACCAGAGCACCCGAAGGAAACCCATTCAGACATGGGGAGAATATGCAGACTCTGTACAAACAGTAACCCAAGCCAGGAACCGAATCCAGATCCCTGGTGCTGTGAGGCAGCAGTGCTAGCTACTGTGCCACCATGTGTAACTTCACACTTTGCTTTGTTATATCCCATTTGCTAAGATGTTGCACACTCAACCTATTTCCCTCTATAGACTCTTTGTGCGGAATCTTCCCATTCTGCCTGCCAGAGGAATCACAGTGGGCTGGACATGGACAATGCAAGGGTTGACCTTGAGTATGATTTTCCACTTTTGTGGTGACCACAGATTTGAAAATTCTGCCCTTTGCGTCATTCTCCCCACTTGCCTTCCCACCTCTTTTGTGTCATCTGCAAATTGGACAATAGTACAATCATTTCTCCAGTCCAAGTCATTAATATATAATGTAAATAATTGTGGCCCCAGCACTGATCCCTGTGGCACTCCACAAGTTAGAGATTGCCATCCTGAAAATGCCCCCCTTATCCCAAATCTCTGTCTCCTATCAGTGAACCAATCCTCCAGCCATGCTAATATACTACCCCCAACACCATGGAATTTATCTTTTATGTGGTACATGGAATTTATCTTTTATATGGTACCTTATCAAACACTTATTGGAAATCCAAATGTGTTATATTTTCTGGTTCCCCTTTATCTATGCTGCTTGTTACCCCTCAAAGAATCCTAATGAATTTGTCAGGAATGATCTCCCCTTTATGCTGACTCTGCTTGATTATATTATGTATTTCTAAATGCTCTTCTGTTTCATCCTTTATAATAGACTCTTAACATTTTCTGTTACTTCTCTTACTACTTTTACTACTCTTTAGTCTTAGTTAGTGGAAGCAGTCATACATATGTTTAGAGGTGTTTTGGAAATGTGTTGCTTAATATGAGGGAGAACACAGGATTTTGTTCCCCAGGTGTGGGGTGTGATTGCACTGTTTCATGATCTACAGCATGACCTTAAGTTGAGCTGAAGGGGGGGGAGCCCTGAGAGGAGGGAGGAAGAAAAGGAAGATCTCCATCTGAACTACTAAGGAATTTTTGGGAGCACTTCTCATACCTCCTCCTGAGCCAAGAGCAATACCTGAGGCTATACAAGTTCAACAAGATGGCTACAGAATAGTGCCAACTCCTACAACCCAAACTGTAATGTCATGCCAGAACACAGATGGTTCTTTAAGTAGCCATTCAGATCACCATGACACCAAACGGTTATGTTTCCATGAATTTCCAGCTGAAAAGATTGCTTTTCCTGCAGCAATGGCAATCAGGGTAGGAGAGCACAAGGTTTTGCCAAATACAGGATTTTCAGTGGTGACGGGGACCATTGACCATGTGCATATGGCCCTCTGAACCTGTCCTGACAACTGGGAAAGATACAGGAATCATAGGGACTGCCATTGTATAGGTGTGCAACTGGTGTGTGACCACTCCCAATACATCATGGTGGTGAATGTCCACTATCTTGGCATCAGGCACAATGCCCTCGTCTTGTGCCAGTTAACTATACCGCCATCTTACTACATGCCCCTTGAGCTTTGCAGAATGGTGTTTGACAGGCCTGCCAATGCACCAAGCATCACAGTGTACGTTGATAAGGATATAAAGATGCTGTTCCACTGAAGTTTTCATTTATGTCCCTTGTATTAGAACTGGTCTATGTTCTCGCCCTCTGGGAACTGGCGCACAGCCTCCTGTTCTGGCTGAAGTCCAATCATGCATGGTCACTTAGCAAAGTTAGACTCTAATTCTCTACAAACTTTAAGACATACGCAATGCCTTGAACTCATGGCTATAAGTATCAGTTTAAGTGATGGTTCTTCCTCTTCACTGGTGTGGCATTAATCTCTCTTTCTTCCTTCTAGGAGTGCCCTTATTAGCCAGGCGGCTGCTTTTGGTTCTTTTTCTAAAATCATAAAATCAGAAGGGGAGAGTTGGAAAGAGGAGATGAAGTGGGGAGAAAAGCAAAAGGTGCATGGTCCCACCATCTACAACTTGCTCATCATGCTAGATAGTAGGATGAGGGTGAGGAGGGAGTTGCGAACGTGCATAAAATTTTCATACTGAATGGTCTTAACACTGACGGATGCCACGGATTTTGTCACTGTTGGTCCAATGATGCAGTAAACCATCTCCTCCACCGGGTCAATAGATGAAGGTTCCCTTCCATTAGGGGCACTTTATTATGCAAGAGATAGGATAGAATGTCAGTGATTTTGTTTGTGGGCAATGTGCCTGTGGAGACGTTACTAGGTATGGGTAAAGCTGGCATGATTGAAATATCTGTGAGAGTGAGATAAAGTAAAGTTTATTTATTAGTGTCACAAGTAGGCTTATTTTAACACTGCAATGCAGTTACTGTGAAAATCTCCTAGTTGCCACACTCCGGCTCCTGTTTGAGTACACTGAGAGAGAATTTAGCATGATCAATGCAACTAACCAGCACATCTTTGGCCTATGGGAGGAAACTGGAACACCTGGAGAAAACCCACGCAGACACGGGGATAATGTGCAAACTCCACACTGCCAGTGACCCAAACTGGGAATCAAACCTGGGTTCCTGACGCTGTGAGGCAGTATGCTAACCATTGTGCCACCATGAACCCTGATAGACTGTATGAATATGAGAAGGTTTTACAGGATGAGTGATCAGGGTGCATCATAATGAGGCGTGTGAGAGGCTGGGAATATAATGGCTAAGAGATGCAATATATAGATGCATTCACTGACTAAGATCATAAATATCTTAAATCTCTGCTACCTAATTGTCAAAGTCAAACTTTGGCCATTGACTTACTTCGCCACCTGTTTCCAATCCTTTCACAGGATTTGCCTTTAAGGCCTCCACCAGCCCCCAGAAATGTAGAGGGGCCTGCAGTGGCTGAGACTATTTTTTCCATGATGTTCCCATTCATTGGCAGGGCACACGCAGCTCTCTGTTAGGCAGGAGTCAGACATATCGCTGAGGATGAGAGGAGCATCATTCTGTCCTCAATGTAATTATCATCATTCTCTTGCAGAGTCAGGCCAATGGCTTCAGCACCCTGCCATTGAAAACATGCAACGAAACCACATCACTGGCTTGACCCTACACCCATTGTGGGAGGCCTCAACGTCTGCTACTTCCGCTCATCCTGAAAATGAAAGGTCACCAAAGGTCACCAAGGTCATCCTGAAAATGAAAGGTCGCCTGCTCCACCAACACCAATGTTAAAGTGTGAGCCTCATGATTTTGCATCTCTGCTGGTGTCTGAGGCCTCCGCACTGGCATTAGCAGCTACTTTTGTCCCAAGGAGCCATTCCTCTAACCGCTGCTGTCTCTTAAACACAAACTGTATGTGCAAATGGCTCAGGATGTAACTGTCATGAGCACTCCCAGGAAATGAACACACAACCCGCACAGTGTGCATTGTGTGGTCACAGATGAGTTGGACGAGTGGAATCCCTTGTGGATTGTGAATGGCGCAGCATGCCACCTTGGTGGTTTATAGCCATATGGGGGCAGTCTATCGGACCTTGCCCCAAGGGCATCCCTGCTAAGTGGACAAAGCCATTAGCCCTGGCATCCTGACTTCCCTGATTCCAGTCAATGTTAATAAACATGTAAGCCCTGGCATAAAGGGCATCTGTCACTTCCCTAATACCTTCATGAGTGACAGACTGGGAGATGCCACACAAGAACCCTGTGCTATCCTGGAATAAATCAGAAGGGGAGAGTTGGATAAAATGCTGGAACAGCTGTAACTTTAAGGGCTACAGGCATTGGGTATTCTCCTGTTCCATGTAGTGTCAACTCATGCAGTATGTTGCAGAAGTAGCCCATTGTCCAACAGAACAGAAGCAGTCTTCTCCAGCACTCCAGCTTGGACAACTAAAGATAGGAACATCGATGCCAGAAGATTCTTGGCCTCTACTGTCTCCAACATTGTCCCTCCATGTGTGGTCCTGCTCCCTGAACAGCTGCAGGCTGCTGATCCTGGCCACACACAACAGCATGTCATTGTCTCTGCTGTTGGTCAATTCCGATCAGCAGAATGGCCAACTCAACAGGTTCTATGATTCTGATGGATCGTGTACTGAAAGAGTGAGAACACCACAGTGAGCACTGAGGAGTTGTCACAGAGACATGACCCTCATTGCTCCATGATTCTATGACTTCCATTCATGGGCTTCCCATTACCTATGTTAAGTTCTGCTCTCCATCAAGCTCCTTTCCTCTGATGCTAGAGTCACATCCCTACATAGCTTCCTCCATACTCAGCAAGATGAATAGTATTGAGCTTCCTCTGTCTCATGGCAACTTACCCATACATTCTAATGCTTGAATCGAAAGAAGGTTTTACATTCTTGGGGTGTGGTATTCCAAAGGGTTAACCTTTGCCCCCAGACTGTGCAACTAGATCTAGCTCTGGATATTAAACTGGCATGCTGGACTCCTCAAGGAGTCATCAGTTAGTCACTCTGGCAACAACATTCATCTTGATGAGACACAGCTGAATCTATAGTCCAGATCTTTAACGCTGATCAGTGAATCAGCCTTGCATGAGAATGAATGCCTTTTTACGGCTCCATCTGACTGACAGAGTTCACTGAGAAGTGGATTTGGGCTTCCTGTCTCCTCTGGCCTCATGAACTATTGACAGATCAAGGGTTGTAGGTTTCACTGCACTCACTCTCCTCAATGTGAGAGGGCCTTTCTATCTCATGAGGCAGGGTAGCTCTCCATTGCTCATACCCTCACACTGCCCTTGTAGTCTGGCCCTTCACAAAGCAGGGCCATAGGACCTCAAAGTTGCATCTAGTACTGCCTCTGTGTTGTGGCTGCCTCCCCTCCAGTTTGCAGCTTCAACATGGAAGGGCACTCACTCAGCTGCTGTTTGAACACAATCCAGCTTGGAGGAATGAGGAAGCAATGCCTGCTTGGCAGCCAGCACATCCTAATGGAGCAAGGGGTGGCCCAAAATGAAGGGAGGCAAGGATTCTGAGTAACTTAAACGCCACGCCACCCCCCCCACCCAAGATGGTGACAGTGACTCTCACCCCTGGCCCCAAGATAGACTTCTCCACATCCCCAGCACTCTTCCTGGTGTCCCTTCTGTGTTGGCCTGCCAGGAGAGTAATGGCCACCTGAGGCCTTGCCTGGGATATTCGCCTGAGAGGTGATTGCACCAGGATCACGCTTATGTAGAGCTGTTGTATGTGGCACTGACATGATGTCACACTGGCGCCTGCTGATTATTTAGTGTGGCCTCAATATCTGGAGTGTACGCTTGTTAATAAAACGCTGATGCATTTAAATTAGGTTCTTGACCTTCCCTGGTGTGTTCCACATCTCTTTGCAGGTGAGGTTAATTAAAAGTCGGAAAATATAATCTCACCAGCAAGGATCAGCCTTCTTCAAACTCTCCACATTTCGAACCTGCGCCACAATTCTCATGCACAGAGAGCTTGGGCTCAAGGTTCCGCTCATAATTTCTGAAAAACTGCAGAGGTTGACTTGACTGGCTATGGGTAGAATTTGCTGGACATGGTCCTACTGGATTGGTGGGAACATAAATTTGAAGAATGGCACATAGAATTTGTTAATGTCTCTACCATTTCTTTATCTCCCATTATAATTTTACCCATCTCAGACACTAATGGACTAATGTTTATTTTCACTTCCTATTTACATATCTAAATAAATGTTTACAATCCATTTTTCTGTCTCTTGCTAGTCAACCCTCATATTCTCTTTCCTTATCAATTTCTTGGTTCTGCTTCGCTCAATTCTCAAAACTTCCAAATCAATAAGCTTACTTGGCAACACTATAAATGATTTCCTTTTATTTATTATTGTTAACTTCTCTTTTTAGCCACAGGGGAATCACCTTTGTGGAGATTTTATGCCATAAATCTATTTCTGCAAATAATGTTTTAATTCTTTAAATGCAAGATATTGCTTGTCCAGCCTCGAAAACTCCACACTCAAACTTTTCTTTCTAAGGTTTTCTTTAGATTTAAAACCCTAGTTTCAAATACAACTAAATTACTTCCAGTTCTATCATATTTTGATTGCAATGATAGTGATTGGGTTGACATCTGCTGGAGCTTCGTGCATCCATCAATTTACATTAGCAATTGGGAGGGCTTCAACTCACAGTCGGCTAGAGTATTTATTTTGTTATGGATAACATGTAAAACCTTGCTGCACATTCTGGATCAGAATGTGGTTTTGTTTCTCTGCACTGGAGAGAAAACATGCCCCACACTAGGCTAAATAGTGATTGGCAAGAGCTTTAATTACTGCAGTGACTTTTGTTGTCCCACATGAGATCCCTCTTGCAATGTTCGAATTGGGGAACATTAGCTTTATGAGTTTTGTGAAATGATCTGCAAGTGCAGTCAGTAATCCACTGCAGTGGCTGTGCAAGAAAAAAAACTACTTCAGCATTTGTAACTGTCCATGTTCGAGTATGCAGCAAGCTAAACAAATAACAGTTATTGACATTTTTGTTTGCAAGGCCACAGCCTGACTTACATGTTTGTAAGTTTTCAGGTGCTTTTTGAGTTTTTGTTTTCCTCTAAAATTCCCAGGGCTAATGTTTTCAGAGTAAATAAAACAAAAGATTTGTTCATCGTGTTTTACTGGATAGGAAGTGCCCCAGTTGGTGTTGTTTTTGCATCGGTAATGGAGACGTTTACTTTGATTGTTCTTCTGTGGCAATGCTAATGTGAAGTACTGCATTACATGAGGAGGTGATGGAGGCAAATGTAGTCTTAACTTACAAAAGGGAATTGGATAACCACCCAAAGGAAAAACAAAATACAGGATTAAAGACAAAGGGCAGGAGAGTGGGGTGACTCAAATTGCTCTTACAGAGAGTTGATGTGAACTTTACAGGACAAATGGCTTCCTCTATGCTATAAGTATTCTATGATTTCTATGGTAGGATTTTTTAGTTGGTAGGATTTTCCCATTGCACCACCCAACAACAGGGAACACATCCTTGCCACTCTGCAGGGCATTAATTGCCTAAGATCAGCACTCCCACCCCCATTTGTGAAGGAAGTCTATCTTCAGGGGCTGTTGGTCAATTCAACTGGCTGGCAGCTCCGTAGTCCCGGAAGTGAAATGTCCAAGTGGTGTCACTAACCACAGGCATTCTGGAGAAGAGGTTATGAATGCCGGGCTTCACATAAGTCTGGATTAAAGTTAAAGTTAAAGTTTATTTATTAGCCACAAGTAAGGTTTACATAAACACCAAAGAAATTACTATGAAATTCCCCTAGTTGCCACAGTCCGGCACCTGTTCCGGTCAATGCACCTAAGCAGCATGTTTGCCAGACTGTGGGAGGAAATCAGAGCACCCGAGGAAACCCACACAGACACGGGACAACGTGCAGACTTTCCAGGAATTGAACTCAGGTCCCTGGCACTGAGATAGCAGTGCTAACCACGGTGCCACCATGCTGACCATTGTGGGTTACTGGCAGGAACTAGTTGACAGGTGGAGTGAAGGGCTTGGTTTGAGAGGTCAGGGGGAGGGTTGGGGGATGAGGTCTTTGGAAATAATCTTGTAAAGTGATGCCTCCAATGGGCACAGACAACCACCAAAAGAGGAGCCCTCTTTCCTGACATCAGCCTGCACAGTAAAAGCTGCCAGTCTCCCTAGCTGGCATGGGTCTCCCTCTGCAACACCTCCACTGCCTACCATAAAATGAGAGACAGTCGAAGTGGATAGGTGGCGTGCAGGCTCCACCCTGCATTTTATAGGCACCCTGCTTTCAAACAAGCAGGTGGGACCATAATATTTCACCCATTGATTTTATGAGTTCCATGCAAAACACAGCAGTTCTACTGTCAGGCCATGACTGAGGATCAATTTTTTTTCTTCGAAGTAACATCTCTTCTGATAAATTCATGAGAGATGACAGAGCTGCCCATCTTGGCTGCACTTTCCCCTTCTCCTTCCCACAATGGTCATTCCACTGCAGCCTTGATAGCGCATCCTTCCATTGGTTGTGTATCCAATCTCCTACCTTCTCTAAGTTCCTCTTTTTGATGATATCCATCTCCTACTTCCTTGACCCTGGTTTTACTGAACTGTGGACCACCCAATTTCTGTTCCTGTTCAATGCTAGCTGACACTACAAATAGTACTTTCTCCTCAGGTATTCTCCATCTTCATTCCAATACAGCCATCATCACTTATCTAAAATCAACCTTTAATACTTTCATTGCTGAAAACTAGCATTCCATTTCCAAACTGTTTCTTTTTTTTTCCAATGTTCTTGTGCAAATTTTGTCCCAAATCCATGCTAATCTTTCCAAACCTTTTCTCTATGATTTCCTTATAAAACACAAGAACCTTAAGGGGCTGGTAGCCAAGTGGGCTAACAGGTTGTAATCAAAGCCATGAATGACATCCTCTATAACTTAGATCATGGTGCATATTCCTTCCTCGTCCTCCACAATCTCACTTTTGTCTTTGACAAACATGACTTCCTCATTGCCTCAACTGTATTGTGCAAACTCAATGGGGTGCTTTCTCTTATTTCCATTAGCAACAATCACATTATGACTACAGCAGCTCCAGCAATATCATATCTTCCTGCTCCCACATTGCTAAATCCAGAGCACCACAAGGATCTGTGCACATTTCCTTTCCCCCAGCTACATGATATCCATTGGTGGCACTATCTGCAGGCATGGAATCTGCTTCCACAGGCATAGTAAGGTACCCAGCCTGGCTACTTCACCATGTCTCTTTACCCCTCAATGTTTTGTGCTGTAAATTGCTTGGCCAGCCTTAGATGAACTAAGACTTACTCCAGTTAAGCATCAGGAGAACCAAACCTGCCATCTTGTGCACCAAAAAAACTTCATGACCTTGCTATTCATTCCATAACCCTCCCTGGCCACAGTCTCAAATTGAGTCAAATAGGGTCATAGAGTCATCGAGATTTATAACATGTGAATAGGCCCATCAGCCCAACTTGTCCATACCACACAGTTTTTACCACGAAGCTAATCCCAATTGCCCGTATTATGTCCATATCCCTCCATACCCATCTTATCAATGTAACTGTCTAAATGTTTTTTTAAAAGAGAAAATTGGACTCGCCTCTACTACTGCCTCTGGCAGCTCATTCCAGACACTCATCACCCTCTGAAAATGTTGCCTCTCTGGACTCTTTTGTATCTTGGTATTTTGGCAGGTTGAACCAGGGCAGAACTTACTCAGTTAATGGTGGGGCACTGGGGAGAGCTACAGAACAAAGAGGTCTAGGGGTACATGTTCATAGCTCCTTGAAAGTGGAGTCACAGATGGACAGAGTGGTGAAGAAGGCATGTTTGGTTTCATCGGCCAGAACATTGAATACAGGAGTTGGGACGTCTTGTTGAAGTTGTACAAGACATTGGTAAGACCACACTTGGAACACTGTGTGCAATTCTGGCCACCCTATTTTAGAAAGCATATTATCAAACTAGAAAGAGTGCAGAAAAGATTTACTAGGATGCTACCGGGACTTGATGGATTGAGTTATAAGGAGAGGCTGAATAGACTGGGACTTTTTTCTCTGGAGCGTAGGAGGCTGACAAGTGACCTTATAGAGTTCTATAAAATAATGAGGGGCATAGACAAGGTAGATAGTCAATATCTTTTCCCAAAGGTAGGGGAGTCTAAAACTAGAGGGCATAGGTTTAAGGTGTGAGGGGAGAAATACAGAAGTGTCCAGAGAGGCACTTTTTTTCACACAGAGGGTGGTGAGTGTCTGGAACAAACTGCAAGAGGTAGTAGTAGAGGCGGGTACAATTTTATCTTTTAAAAAGCATTTAGATAGTTACATGGATACGATGGGTATGGAGGCATATGGGCCAAATGCGGGCAATTAGGATTAGCTTTGGGGTTTTGAAAAAAATAAGGGCGGCGTGGACAAGTTGGGCTGTAAACTTCTATGACTCTATCTCTCCCCTCTTACCTTAAATCTATGCCCTCTAGTTTTAGATTCCTCTACTTTTGGGAAAAGGTGTTAACTGCCTACCTGAACTATGTCTTCATTATTTTATAGACCTCTGTAAAATCACCCCGAAGCCTATATAAAAGCAAATTATTGCAGATGCTAGAATCTGAAACCAAAAGAGAAAATGCTGGAAAATCTCAGCAGGCCTGGTATCATCAATAAAGAGAGAAAAGAGCTGACGTTTCAAGTCTAGACGACTCTTTGTCAAAGCTAAAAGGCATAGAGAGTGGGAGATATTTATACTGCAGGGTGAGGAAATGAAAGATGAGTTGCCACAGAAACAAGGGAAAAAGGCTGCTAATGGCAGTCCATAGAGAGAATAAAGGGTGTGAATGGCCAAATGGCAAAAAAGTTGAAATCAGAGGGTAAGCTGTAACAGAGATGAAGATGTAGGGGGAAGGGCCAAATGGATGGGAGAGAGGTACAAGTGAGAAAAAGGGGGAGAAAAGGTAAGGAAAGAGGGGATAAAGGTAAGGAAAGAGGGGATAAAGTATGGGGAAAGAGTGGGGGGGGGGGTAGAAAAATCAAGAAAGACAATAAAGAAACTCTAAGTCTCCTAGGTCCGGGGAAAAAGGTCCCAATCTATCCAACCGCTCCTTATAACTCAACTATCAAGTCCCAGTAGCACTCTAAGTAAACTTTTTCTGCCTTCTTTCTAGTTTATTAATATCTTGTCTATAATAGAGTGACCAGAACAATACACAGTATTCCAAGTGTGGCCTTACTAGTGTCTTGTACAACTTCAACAAGATGTTTCAACTCCTGTACTTAATATACTAACCAATTAAACCAAGCATGTTGAATGCCTTCTTCACCACCCTGTCCACCTGTGACTCCACTTTCAAGAAGCTATGAATCTGTATTCCTAGGTTGTTCTATAACTCTCCTCAATGCCCTACCATAAACTAAATAGGTCCTGCCCTGATTTGATCTATCAAAATGCATTACCTCATATCTATTTAAATTAATCTCCATCTGCTATTCATCGGCCCACTGACCCAATTGAACAAGACCTCATTGCAATCCTAGATAACCTTTTTCATTATTCACCATGCCACCAATCTTGGTGTCATCTGAAAATGTGCTAACCATGCCCCATAGATTTCCATCCAAATCATTAATATAAATGACAAATTACAGTGGACCCAGCACCAATCCCTGAGGCAAACTGCTGGTCACAGGCCTCCAGTTTGAAAAACAACCTTCTGCACCTATTCTCTGTCTTCTGTCATCAAGCAAATTTTGTATCCAATTGGCTACTCATCCTGGAGATTCAGCTTTATACAACAACCTACCGTGCCTTGTAAAAGGCCTTGCTAAAGTCCACATATTTTAGATATTTTTCACCTTTGACATCCTTCTCAACCTGCACTGAGAATTTGCCCACTGTTGTATCCATCATGAAGAATGTCTTTTTCCAACTCTGATCTAAAAAAGCAAAATACTGCAAGTGCTGGAAATCTGGCAAGGTGATATCGTCACTGGACTAATAATCCATAGACTCAGGTTAATGCTTTAACAACTTGGTTCAAATCCCTCCACGGCAGATGGTGAAACATGAATTAATAAAAGTCCAGAATTAAAAGCCAAGCGATGACCATGAAAGGCTGCTGATAGTTATAAAAATTGTTGAAGATCTTTGTATCCTTCCAGCGGGACCTCTGATCCTCGCTGAAGTAATGATGAACCAGCATTTTAAGGGGAAGACTGTTGAAGAGGAGTAGCAGAGAGGAAATTTCCTCTTTTAAGACATTAGTTATCGCATTCAGTTAAATTTTGAAAAGCTTCAAATCTTTCAGTTGGTGTATGAGTGGATGGATCTGTGACAGAGTGGGTGACGGAATGAGTAAATGGATGGATGAGCGGGTCGGTGTGAGTGAATAGATGGATGGTGGGATGGGAGTGGGTAGTTGGGCCAGGGGAGTAGTCCAGACAGGATTGGGGGTTGGTAGTCAGGTGGTGTCAGGTAGGAATGGATATTTGTGTCAGGTTGAGGGGTTAGTTGAGTCAGGGACAGTCATGTTGGGGGGCCGGGGAGGGGGGGGGGGGGGGGGGGGGGGGGGGCGGAGCATCAGGCTGGGTCAGAGGTAGGTAGTCACATCAGGGAAGAGAGATAGCTGGGTCATGTCTGGGGTGGTAATCTAGTCATAGGGTGTAATCCAGTGGTTGGGGGATAATCCAGGCGAGAGGGTTGACATGTTGGGGGAGGAATTATGGTCAGGAGGAAAGTCGGATGGTTGGTTATCTGGCTGGGTCAGGGAGTGTGAAGGGATCATTCCATAGAATCATGGAATTCCTGCAGTGCAGAAGAGGCCATTCGGCTCATTGAGTCTGCACCGACTCTGACAGAGTATCTTAACTAGGATTTCTCCCCCCCCCCTATCCCTGTAACCCCACACATTTCCCATGACTAATCATCTAACCTACACAGTTTGGGGCACTAAAAGGCAACTAAGCATGGCCAATCCACTTAATCCACATGTCTTTAGGCTGTGGGAGAAAACTAGGTCACGGGAGGAAGCCCAAGCAGATATGGGGAGAATGTGGAAACTCCACACAGTCACCCAAGGCCAGAATTGAACCTGGGTCTCTGGAGCTGTGAGGCAGGAGTGCTAACCACTGTGCTGCACATTTCAGATGGGGATTAAATATTGTGAGGTCCTGCGGTCAGGATAGTGGTAGACAGGGCGAATCGAGGGAATGGATCAGGATGTGGGGACAATGTATGAGTGTTGACAGTAGATTAACACTGTTAATCACTGAGTCACACCCGATCTTAAACTGTGTAACATTTGCACATTTGCAGTGTAAGTATCCCGGCAAGCAGCATATATATATATATATATATATATATATCAAGTCTCCGACATTGAAATTAGCGTAAGAAACATTCGCGTAGTATCCAGAGCAGTGAAAGTTAGCCAATTAGAAGTTTAAATTTTTACAGCCCAACTTGTCCACCTATACTCCAACCTTTATTTTCCCCTTATCTCTGTAACTTCCTTCAGGCACAATTTCCTCCAATCATGAGTTCACGTATCTTCCAACTTATGGATCCTCCCCTTCTTAGAACCATATAACAGAATCCTTACAATGCAGAAAGAAGCCATCAGTCTCATTGGGTCTATAATGACTTGCCAAAAGAACATTCCTATCCAGGCCCTTCACTCCGCCCTAATCCTGTGATCATATGCATTTACCATGGCTACTCCACCTAACCAACACATCTTTGGACATTAAGAGAAAATTTAGCAAGGTCAATACACCTAATCTGCACATCTTTAGCCCTTCTTCTTCTTTAGCATAGATCCCGTACTCTGGATTTCTTACCTAATACCTCCCATCTCCTTCTCCTCTTTTATGATCCTTGTTAAAAACCATTCCTTAGACCAAACCTTTGATCACATCTCCTAATGTATTTTTCTGTGACCTAGCATCCATTTTTGTCTGATTACAACCTCTGAGTTATTCTGCATTAAAGGTGATATATAAATGCAAGTTGTTGTTACAATTGTAGTTGCAATTGTTGGATTGACAAATAACATTGTCTTTGGTTAAAATATGTTATGCATACACAATCATTTCCTCAAAGTAGGCATTAGATGAATTATTTCAGCCTCAGAGCCGCAAGATCATTTCAACGAAGTCTTCTAAAACTGGTCATAAGAGTATGCCATGAAAGAATATTAAAATGTAAAGTGTTTCTTTATACCAGTTCCTTGCTTTTATTGAGCAATCTTATTTTTATTAAGCCAACCAAAAGGAGGAGACTGACGTGAACATAATGTGTCACATAATATGAGTTTAAAAATGAGAAACGTGAATTATTGAAAATTCAAAAATGTGGGGAATGGTGATCTTTGCACAATGATTATCAGACACGAATATATGGCATTGATAATGCAGAAGGTTAAATGCAGAACTGAACATCTCGCCATGAAGATACAATAAAATATTTATCTGGAACAACTCCAAAGTAGGCCAAAGCCTCAAAGTGCAGACACTGTTAAACCTGTTCTTTATTTAATGAAGTAAGAGATTGACCAGAAGACAGAAAGAATCTACTCTGTCATAAATTACGTATGTACGTATATTGAAAACCAGGAAGCTGACTGGGAAGAGTTGGCTGAAAAGTGAAGTAGAACATGATCTTATCTTAATGTTCAAATCCCTTTTACTGTTGAGGAAGATGAATAATCTGGGCAAATGTTCCTAAACTAACAATTTGAGTAAATAGAATTCTCATGCATAGTTCTTTGTTTTTGGTTATGCTCTTGCAACTTATTATTTGATTGATTATTGTCACGTGTATTGGTATACAATGAAAAATATTGTTTCTTGTGTGCTATACAGATAAAGCACACCATTTATAGGGTACACAGGGGAGAAGGGCAGCATGGTGACACAGTGGTTAGCACTGCTGCCTCACAGCACCAAGGACCCGAGTTCAATTCCTGGCTTCATCTGTGTGGAGTTTGCACATTCTCCCTGTGTCTGTGTTGGTTTCCTCCAGTTTCCTTCCAAAGATGTGTGGATTAGGTTGATTGGCTGTGCTAAATTGTCCCTGGTGTCCCAAGACATAATTTAGGGTGATTATTGGAGTAAACACATGGAGATAGAGGCTGGGTGGGATTGTTGCCGGTGCAGGTTCTTTCTGCACTGTAGAGATTCCATGAAAGAAAGGAGAGGGTACAGAATATAATGTTACAGTCATAGCTAGGGTGTCGAGAAAGATCAGGTTAATATATGGTAGGTTCATTCAAAAGTCTGGTGGTAGCAGGGAAGAAACTGTTCTTGAGTTGGTTGGTACATGATCAACTTGTAGAAAGCAGATAAAGAGTTAAGCCCAATCACAGAGGTTCAATTTGACATGCAAGTATTTTTAATCAATGAAACTTTATTGAAGAATAGCTTTCAAACATAACACAACATAACCTTACCTCTCCCAAAGGAATCCTGGGACCATATACAAAGGAATGAGTTATTTCCCCAAAGATTCCAAACAAATTCACAAGGTTCAGACCTGATCCTGTCAGGACTAAAACCAAAAGAGAAAATGCTGGAAAATCTCAGCACATCTGGCAGCATCTGTAAGGAGAGAAACGAGCTGACGTTTCGAGTCCAGATGACCCTTTGTCAAAGCCAGCCAGGTCCACATCATGGCAAAAATCCAGGCCTGACTTTTACAATGCAGGCAGTGATGTCATAAAACCAAGATATAGTTGCCAATTCAGATGGTCATGTAATATCCCTCCTTGAAGAAAAACATGGTACAATTCTTCACTAATAGTCCCCCTTCAACCACCACCATCAGGAATAGGTTAACCGATTGATCATTCATCTCATTAGCTGTGTGTCGGCTTTACTGTTTGCAGTGCTGACTGCAATGCACATCATGAGGCTTTCAGTGGATAACTAATAAATAAGATTTATTGTATTCTATTGTATGAGCTCCCTCCATCAAATAAGTAAACTGATATAACTACCTATTTAGAATTGAATGCAACAGAAAATGAGATAAGTAGGTTGGAAGAAGACACGCAATATGAAAGATGTTGTAATGAAAATGGGAAATTTACCCTTTTTTATCTTTTGGAAAAAAATTATTGATTCCCGATGAGCCTTAATAGATAGATGTAGATTCAGAAATTCTGTTTGATCTGAATGTGTAGAATGCTTAAGTTAAAAGTGTGTTCTTTATCAGCATTCCACAGGCCCATGTATTATGTATTATCTGTTTGTGCATTTTTAAAAGCTCTGTTTCATTCAACTTTCTCTGCAAATTAATTGTTCACATTTAAATGTTTCTTTCACTCAGCATTTCATTTTGAAGAGAAACTTTCCTTTAATCTCATGCATCATCCACATTCACACTCTACTTTTTCTCCGTTTGGAATACATGAATACCACCAGAAGCCATTTCAATTATATTAATTCCTTATATTAGCGCTTCCTTTGAACTCTTTAGGAGAGTAGCACCTTGAAGCTACCACTACTTCCTCATTACTTTCCGTATATTCTGGACAAACTGGTCCCATGGCTTACTTACACAGATTTGATTGACAGCAATCTGACAATCCATAAACTAATTGAATTATCCTTTATATAATTTATTTGGAACCCAACATTACCAGATGTATATAATCACATGAAAAAGTGTTGTCAAAACAAAATCTACACCTATTCAGTTTGGGAGATCTTCAAGATTTCCACTGTGCCCTAATATATTTAAGAGCTGAAGTGTAAATTAATGCTTGGTTCTTGATTTCTTGTAACATCCAATTTTTCAATTAACTGTTGTCTTCATTATCTCACATGTTAACCAAGCATTTTAGTCACATTGCTGATTGGCAACACGATACTGCCTCAAGTTCAGCAAGGAACCACATAGTTCATTGTTACAACATGGTCTACTTGAAATTGTGTGAACCGTATCCCTGAAAGACAATGGAATTGAAAAAAAATACATAAAGCTGTTTACTCATATGGCATTACATTTGTTCAGTCATTCTTTTTTGTTTCATAGATCATTATTATGATGACGAAAGTGGGGTGATTGAAAGGAAGGATAATGCAACTTCAACTGGGCTTGGCAATTTGAATAAAAAAATGTGATGGGTGGAATTGTATTTTGTAAAATTAGGTCATGATAAAACACGTTTTGTGCAGAAATGCACGCTGGAGAGAATGTCCTGTGCTCATGTGCCTTTGTAAGTCAAATTTCCTGTCTGGAACAAGAAGATGAATTTTTGATATCCTGTATATTGTTGACCTATCAAGAGCTCTTTAAATTGTGGCCCATCAACAAATTGAACTAGGAAATAAAAAATGCAGCCTATAAAATGTTTGTGTACATAGATTATTGCCAATTGATGGCAAAACAATTTTAATAATTTAAAATCTCCTTGGGAATTTTAAATTATGCTTAAAATAAACTAAAACAATTGCATCACCCAGGCAAGTGGAGAATCTTCCATCACATTCCGGACTTTCGCTTTGTAGATGGCGGCAAACGTTGGGAAGTCAGGAAGTATGCAATTCATCACAAAACTCCCAGCCTCTGACCTACTCTTAGAGCTGCAGTATTTATATGGCTGTTCCAATTCAGTTTTTAGTCAATGGCAACCTCTCCCAGGTTAGTGATCGTGGACAGTTCAGTTCATTCTGAATCTGTTCTCTGGTTGACAGGAAATGGCTAGTACTTAAAGAATTACTTCATATTCTAAAACAAAATACATTCCTCTCAGGCACAAGAACCCAAAGGGAAAGACAAATCAACCATGGTGAACAAAAGTTAAAGATTGCATTAAATCAAAGGAGGTGACTTATTAGGATGCCTGAAAAAGGGATAGGGCTGAGGATTGGGAAAAGTTTAAAACCCAGCAAAGGAGGACTAAGAAATTGAAAAAGAAAGGGAAACAAGAGAATAGATGTAAACTAGCAAGAATGATAAAGGCTGAAACTTTCTTTAGGAATGCTTCTAAAGGTACAACAAGTCCCTTCAAGGGGCAAGGTTTCAGAGGGTCATGTGATCCATTCAGCCAATCAAGCCGAAGTGCACAAGTCCTGGGGTGAGCACAGGCTCTCCCTGGCATTCTCGGACTTGGAGTCAAAGCAATCAGCAATATCCTTCTCACTTCCTGTAAATGATTATTATAGTTGATAAGTAGTTTTGTTGTTACCCTCTTTGGTGCTTGCCATTCCTTCCAAGAGTGTCTGCAGAGCAGACCTTGTGTACAAGTGTTCAGAAGTGAGATTTTATAATGAAACTATTTGGGAAGCTCAAGCCATTTCATCCTAACTCGGAGGATTGGCTTCAAAATGTTGAACATTTGCGTTATTACTTCTTCAGAGCAAAAAAAATAAGGGGAGGAGGAAAAGCATAGGGTAATTCTGTAAACAGCATGTGAAGCCCAAACTTATTGGCCGATAAGGAACTTTACTTCTTCAGATATTAAAGTCTTCCAGGAGTTCACAGAAGTAGTAAAAAGGCATTATTATTTGAATCCCTCAGTAACTATGCAGGGATATAAATTTAATTCGATAGCAAGAATCCCAGAGAGGCAATAGCAGCTTTTGTTGTCAGGTTGAGGCAAAAGGTTGAAGATTGTGAATATGGATCTGATCTTAATGAGAGGTTGAGAGACTGGCTAGTGTGTGGAGTAAATAATACTGCCCTATGAAAGAAACTGTTGACAGAAACAGAAATAACCCTAAAGAAGGTGTTAGAAATTGTCCTTGTGAAAAAAGGTGCGATAGAACTTCAAAGTTTGCAAGTGGGTGAGATCCACCAACTTAGAGATGTTGGTGCAGGGTTTAATGAAAAAAGAAATATAGAACCAGAGAGAGTGCAGAGATACATAAGACAACAAGTCTATTCATTGCATGAGAAGGTGGAAACCGGACATAGAAGGTTAGAAGATTTGGGCATTATCAAATCTGCGCACTTCATGGAGTGGGCAGCTCCCATTGTACCAATACTTAAGTCAGATAAGACCATACAAATATGGGGGACCATAAAGTAACAGTGGCAAAGTTGGACAGGTATCTGATACCTAAAATAGAGGATATGTACACCAAGTTAGCTAGAGGTCTAACTTGCTCTGTTAGATTTGAGCCAGCGTACCAACAGCTGGAGCTGGATGATATATACAGAGTGTTTGTCACTATTAACTCACATAAGGACTTCTGTCATTACACCAGATTGCCATTCAGAGTCTGTGCAAGCTTTCAGTGCACAATGGAAAGCTTATTACAAGATTTACCTAAGGCAGTTGATTACTTGGGTCATGTGCTAATCATGAGAGCCATAGAAAAGAAGAATCTAACCAACCTAGAGAAGGTTTTGAAAAGATTTCAAGAAGCTGGAGTAAGATTAAAGAGAGAAATGCACTTTTAATGAGATGTTTTATTAAGAACATAAGAACATAAGAAATAGGAGCAGGAGTAGGCCATCTAGCCCTTCGAGCCTGCCCCGCCATTCATTAAGATCATGGCTGATCTGTCGTGGCTCAGTTCCACATTCCCGCCCTCTCCCCATAACCCTTAATCCCCTCGCTTATTAAAAACCCATCAACCCGCGTCTTAAAAATATTTAGCGAGGCAGCCTCCATCACTTCAACGGGCAGAGAATTCCAGAGATTTAGTGTAGAAAATGCTTTGGAAATTAGAAACACAAAGGGACTTGGGAGTCATTGTTCAAAATTCTCTTAAAGTTAACATATAGGTTCAGACAGCAGTTAGGAAAGCAAATGCAATGTTAGCATTCATGTCGAGGGGGCTAGAATGCAAGAACAGGGATATACTTCTGAGGCTGTATAAGGCTCTGGTCAAACCCCATTTGGAGTATTGTGAGCAGTTTTGGGTCCCATATCTAAGGAAGAATGTGCTGGCCTTGAAAAAAGGTCCAGAGGAGGTTCACAAGAATGATTCCCGGCATGAAGAGCTTGTCCTGTGAGGAACGGTTGAGGACTCTGGGTCTGTAGTCATTGGAGTTTAGAAGGATTGGGGGGGGAGGGTGGAATCTTATTGAAATTTACGGGGTACTGCAAGGCCTGGATAGAGCGGATGTGGAGAGAATGTTTCTAGGAATTTCCCAGAACCACAGGGCACAACCTCAAGCTAAAGGGACGATCCTTTAAAACAGAGATGAGGAGGAATTTCTTCAGCCAGAGAGTGGTGCGTCTGTGGAACTCTTTGCTGCAGAAGCCTGTGGAGGCCAGGTTATTGACTGTATTTAAGATAGAGATAGATAGGTTCTTGATTAATAAGGAGATCAGGGGTTATGGGGAAAAGGCAGGAGGATGGGGATGAGAAAAATAAAAATCAGCCATGATTGATTGGCAGAGCAGACACGATGGGCCGAGTGACCTAATTCTGTTCCACGAGCCCGATTTTACCATTTTCATTCTAAGTGCTGAATCTGGGCTCAATTCAGATCCAACTTGGAAACCTGCTCCCAGGCGCCCTGATTAGCACTTAGCCTGAAAAAAATTGTGGGTTTGAATGGCACTCTGGGAAGGGACTTAGGGCACCTGAAGCGATTGAAGTTCTGAACTGCGCATGTGCGGTTAGAAAAAATTTGAAAATGCGTGTCCGTGTCAGATCGCTTCTGGGCCGCAAGAAGTGGAGAAGTGACTCGGGAGTGAAAAGCAGGAGCGATGGGCCCCACAGGCATCACAGTTCTTGTTATCCATCCACACCGCCCCCCACCTAGCCAGATCAATCGTGACCCCTGCCCCCCTCACCGATCACCTGCAGAATGACAGCGGATCCCTCTGACCCCACCCCCACCAGAGATCCATCTAGCCTCCGTCCCACACCCCACCACCAGAGAGATCGAGACTCCCCCCACCCCCTCCGCCCCCGCCCCCACCGAGATACATCTACCTGCCTCCTTTCTCCCCTCTCCCAAGCCAGAGAAAAATCTGCCCTCATTCGCATCAACCCGACCCCCTACCTCCCCCCCCCCCCGCAGAGAATGATCTGGCCTCCCTCCACCCCCCCCCACCCCCCTAACCCCGAGGTACATCTGATCCCCCTCCTCTTCACCCCATCCACCAGAGAATGATCTGACCCACGTCCCACCCCCCAAACCCTCCCCTGCCATCACCACCGACCTGAGTCAGAAAGCCATTGGAAGCACTGGGTGCGCTCTTCAGCAGCTGGAGCGCCCGAACCAGACTTTTATTCAGCATGTCTATTTTGGCCCGATTCCGGATTGGCAGCTGCAGTGGTAAAGGGGAAAATGCTGCTAAAGTTGGGCAGGCAGTTCATTAATTCAAATTAAATGCATGCAAATACATTTAAATGGCTGTTGCTTCCGTTTCGGGCACAAATCGGATCGCGGCCATTCCTGGGCCTTGGTAAAGTGGCCATCTGTGTGAATGCAGGCACGTTAATGGCCTCACGCCCAACTTTACCATATTTTCGTGCCCGAAATCGGGCACAACACAGTGGTAAAATCGGGCCCTGTGTCTTATGGTCTTATAGAAGCACAAGGATTGCACCAACAGTCGACAAAATTAAGACCATTGCAGAAGCATCAGTCCCAAAGAATATGTCAGAGTCAAAAACTTTTCTTAGAATGGCAGGTTATTACAAAACATTTATTCTGAACTTGACAAACATGTTAGCACCTTCACATGCATTACTAAAAAAAAACAAAAATGGTACTAAAAGACACAGCAAAACAAAGCCTTCAGACAAGTGAAGCAAGCCCTGCAGTCATCCCGCCTTTTAGTCCATTTCGATCCTTCAGAAGAAATCATTCTCACTTGTGATGCATCTCCTCATAGAATTGGAGTTGTCTTGTCACATAAAATGGAGGACGGGTTAGAAAGCCCTATTGGCTATGCTTCAAGGACCCTAATTGATGCAGAAAAGGTATACTCACAGATCGAGAAAGAGGAGTTGCCGTCGTCTTTGGAATAGACATTCCACCAATATGTTTATGGATGGCATTTCACTATAATTACTGATCATAAACCCTTCAAGGCTTATTTAGAGAAGCAAAAGCCATCTGTCTGATAGTGTCTGCAAGAATACAGTGCTAGGCTTTATTGATGACCGCTTATGAATATATTCTCCAACACAGTCTGGGGACACAAATATCAAATGCAGATGCCATGAGCTGACTCACACTGCTAGAAAATATATCACCTCCACCAGTGCCATAAGGAATTATCCTCACCTTGAATTTCCTCAACACAACAGATCAAATGCTGGACTCAGAAGGATCCAATATTGTTCAAAGTTAAGCATTTGGTTCTTCATGCCTGGCATTATGGTAGAATATCCGAACAACTAAAGGCTTTTCGAACAAAGAAGGATGAATTGATCTGCAAAGACAGCATCCTTTTGTGGAGAGGGAGGGTGGTCGTCCCCATGCCCGGCACAAAGTTATTATTGGAGGAATTAAATAGCACCACCCAGGGATGTCCAGGATGAAAATGTTGGCTGCAGCTATGTGTAGTGGCCTAGGTTAGACGCAGACTGAGGAAGTATGGTTAAGCACTATGGCCAATTTCAGGTACAACAAAAGCCTCAATGCGCACTTGGCAGTGGCCAGATCACCATGAGAGCAGCTCCAAAATGATTTTGTATGCCCATTCATGATCACCATTTCCTATTTACCATAGATGCACATTCAAAATGGCTAGACAGTAGGAAAGTTAAGGCAAACCTTCATCTCCCATGGTTTACCAGACCTGTTGGTTTCAGACAATAGGACAGCATTTGCCAGTAGGAATTCCAGCATTTCATGTCATCAAATGGCATTAAGCATGTACGTACAGCACCTTACCATCCCGCCTCAAATGGACTGGCTGAGAGGGCTGTGTAAACCTTTAAAGAAGCTATGGAAAAGCAACCACCAGCATCAGTATGGACCAAATTAGCGCTTTTCCTTATTACTATAGAATAATGCCCACATGACCACTAAGATAAACCCTGATAAATTGTTTATAGGAAGTGTATTTGAACAAGGTTAGACCTGGTGTTTCCGGATTTGGCAGGGACAGTAGATAACAACATCTCTCCACGATCAGCCTCAACACCGGTGCTCCGCAAAGCCATGTCCTCAGCCCCCTACCAATCTCCTTATACACCTCTAACTGTATGACCAAATTCCCCTCCAACTCAATTTTTAAGTTTGCTGGTGACACCACCTTAATGGCTCAGACCTCAAACAGTGACGAGACAAAATACAGGAATGAGATAGAGAATCTGATGAACTGGTACAGCAACAATAATCTCTCTCTCAACAGAAATGGTTGAGAGCTTGAAGTTTTTAGGTATCCAGATCATCAACAACTTGTCCTGATCCCACCATGCAGATGCTATAGTTAAGAAAGCCCACCAATACCTCTACCTTTTCAGAAGACTAAGGAAATTTAACATGTCCGTTGCAACTCTCACCAACTTCTACAGATGCACCACAGAAAGCTTTTGGTGTATGGCGGGTGGAAGGAATTGTATGAGTTGGCATGTATGAAGCATGGGGAATGAGTGGGATAAGGGGCAGTTAGGGACTGTGTGGACTAAGGGCTAGAGGGCCTGCTGATTAACAAAACAACTGAAACCAGTCCACCTTGACACTCGGCAGCCCCATTGGTTGCCTTTGGTCCAAGTGTGGCAGGCCTGACTTTATCCCCCACCTGTCCCCTCCCTCTCCCAAATTCCCTGAATGAAAATTGCACCATTCAATTTTCCAACTTGAGAATCTGAAAACCTTGGGGCACAACCTGTCCGATGGTCAGCCATTGTTCTTTGTTATACAGCAACCTCCTGCATGATGTCAGACAAAATACCCTTTCAGTCATGGAGACTAGCTTTTGAAATTAATCTACAAATGTTTGGCCAGCATGAGTTAATACTAACAAAAAATTTATTGAGCCCTGTGTTGATGCTTGAGGGCTACAAGCAGCAATCATAATCAAGTGCAATAAGCATGAAGAAGCTGTACTGCCTGCATTACATCAGAGGTTCACACGGCTATTTAATTTCACCTACTTGAACTCTGTCAGCTAAATCTACCAACACTAAAATAATACTTAATTATTCCCATATCTATTGCTCAATATCCTACATATTGTATATGTCATTTCTTCAGACCATAATTTAAGGAGTTCTTAAATTCTAATTGATAACAAAAATTATTTAACTGAAAATGTCTTCAACTATTAATCAAAATATCATCTATAAAAAGTTGATTTGTTCAATATTCATCTTCAATCAAGTTAAACATCTGTTTATTTTAGTTCTGTCCAAATTCTCTTAAAATATCACTATTTTAATTCTAAACACCGAAATCGTTTTAGTAAATGTAGATAATGAATTTGTGTGAATGTTCCCCAGCCTAGCATGTACCTGGAACAAAAACAGAAAATGCTGGAAAATCTCAGCAGGCCTGACAGCAACTGTGAAGAGAGAACAGGGTCAATGTTTCAAACATGCTGCATCTGCAGTATTTTGCTTTGATATTATATAGAGTACCTGGATTGATTGTGATGAGCAATATAGTTGTCAGATTAAATTGCAAGCATTACAGGCCATCTCCAAGTTCCATGCAAGGCACACACCTTTGATAGACTGCCACTCTGGTAACATCATTACCATTCACAGCAGAAGTTAACAACCTAACAATGCATGAACATTATTTCTAATAGCAAACATAATGGGTGGAATGTGTCATAACAGCATGAAAACAGGAGTCCTCCACACCAGTCTTTTGGGCGAACACAGCACTGCAATCTTTCAACAAATTATTTTTGACAGCTGGATGCTTTGCACCTGCCAAGGGGCCAGAGCCTAGTATGTTGGTGAAGCCAGTTTTACAGCTGAGTGCCCCCATCTGACAGCAAACTGAGAGACCTCCACCAACCGCACATATCTCCCCTCCCCCATCCCAACAGAGGTGGCATTGCTACCCCCAGACACCAACATGAGTCACTAGTGTTGGGCAACAGAATCCTAATGAGTCCCTAGTGGAACCCTCCCCATCACAACCCCCTTCACAGCCCACCTGTACACACATTCCCCGCATGCTCCCACCTTTGCTGACCACCCCCCTTGCAGAGCTCCTCCTTGCATAAGCCCCCTGTCATTGTGCACATCTCTTCCTTTCTCAGTGTGGCAATGGCACTGGGTCTCTGCTATTGTAGGGCAATAATGATTCCCATTGCCATTATGTCTTGCTAGCAAAGCGGGGAGCAGCCATGAGGGCAGAAGCAGCCATGGCAGACTCACTAATTACATTTAAATGCAGGCAATTCTATGTTAGTAGGCTTCATGCTCTTCCTGTGTGAAAAACCGTTCTTGCTGGCAAAACAGAACTGGCAAAATAGCAATCCGATTCACGCTCGGCATGATTTTTGGCCTTGCACGATATCTTCCCGGCTCACCATGCTGATCGAGTGGCATGGCGAGCTGGAAAGACTACACCCAATATTACCAAGTTCCAATATCTTTCAGAGTGTTGGTTTCAATGAGAAAATTGGCATGTAGCTCTGTAGCTGCACAGCCAAGTGCCAGCACTGCCAGGTTGTCACCAGCCAGGTATGTCCCTCTCCCCCCAGAGCCTTTGTACTGGTGGGGTTCCCCTTGAGAATATCAAATTCTAAAATACCTGTTGCAAATCGTGTCAATGTGACATATTCAGTGAGGGAGAATCATATTGCAAGGAAGACTTTCAATTATATTTAAGTGAATTAAGATTTATTGCAATGGGGTCCTGGCCCAATTAAAACATCATGGGTAAGAGGGCTGGAAAATCATGAAATTTGATCTTGCCTGTGAGAAACTCATTTCCCAACTTGCAAGATTTTTGCCAATGTCACTACTTACGTTGCATCTAATGCAGGTTTGAAAAGGAGAAACATAAAACAGCTACTAAGAATCTACGTTTAGATGAAGCAGATGACACAGACTGTCCACAATAAACTAGTTGAGTCTGTGTATGGGAAAAATAATAGTAAGAACTTGAAAAGAAATTTGGAAAAATATATCAAAATTCAGACAAAATATTTCTAATTACATCTGGGAAAAGAGGGTTGTCAGGAGTAATGTTTCAATGTTTGAAAGTTGCTAACCGCAACGTGAATGACAATAATGGCAGACTCATTGAATAGATACTTAACATCAGTACTTACAGGAGAATAAGAGAAGAAGATGCTTGAAAAGGGAAGGAAACTAGTGGTGAATTTGGGAGAAGGTCTTGGCAAATTCACAGAAACAAAATAATGACACTAAAGAGTGACAGTTCACTGGGGTCAGATGGTTTCTAGTTCAAGAAAGGAAGCAGATGAAAACATTGGAAAATAATAGTTACGGCACATACAAAGTCCCTCTAATTTGAATCATTTCCTTGGATTAGAAAATAGTGTATGCCATGCTGATAATTGAGGATGGGGAGAATTGTGGACCAGTTAGCCTAAAATTTGTTGTCAGTGGAACTTCCAAGCTGATTAAGAAGATGACACTGAGACAAGGATGCTTACATGGAGATTGTCTATTGCCTTTCAAAAATGCTTCTGAACATTCCCATAAGTATGTCACTAAAAGTACAAGCAAAATCCCCAGATTTACTTTTCCTGCTGTTGGGCAGTCTAAACTTCCTGGTTGCCTCATTGTTCCTCAAATCCCTGAGCCTTAGCTTTATAGATACAATCAGGAAGTATTTTCTCTGTACACGTCTGTCTATGGGACAACGCTGGCTGTCTTTGTTTGACACCTGTGTATAAATGTCAAACTCTCCCCAACTATAAAGTCCTATTTTGCCTCCTTTACCAAATTTATCATCTAACTGTTAGCAATCACTGGAATTTCTCTATCATAGGGGTTCATATTTCTTCTGTTGCATCTTGCCTGTCCTTTAGTTCTTTTTCTGGTTAAACAATGCCCTGATGTGGAGATGCCGGCAATGGACTGGGGTATGCACAATAAAAAGTCTCACAACACCAGGTTAAAGTCCAACAGGTTTATTTGGCAGCACAAACTTTTGGAGCGCTGCTCCTTCATCAGGTGAGTGAGGACTTGTGTTGACAAACAGGGCACATACAGACACAAACTCAATTTATAAGATAATGGTTGGAATCAAGTCTTAAAGATACAGACAATGTGAGTGGACATGAGTGAGTGGAATGGAGTGAGTAGATTCTCTGAAATCGGTTGCAATCTTGGACACATGCATCTCCACCAAGGATGGTCAGCTCAGCACTTCACTGTACCACAAGCCCATGGATAATCTCACGATGCTCCACTTCTCCAGCTTCCACCCTAAACACGTTAAAGAAGCCGTCTCCTACAGACAAGCCCTCCATGCACACAGATAAGGAGAATTGCAACAGACATCTACAGACGTTGAAAGATGCCCTCATAAGGACAGGATATGGTGCTCAACTCATCGATCGACAATTCCGACGTGTCACAGCGAAAAGCTCAGAAGACAAATATGAGACACGGCAGTAAGAGTACCCTTCATCATCCAGTACTCCCCCGGAGCGGAGAAGCTATGACATCTTCTCCGGAACTTTCAACATGTCATTGATGAAGATGAACATCTCGCCAAGGCCATCCCCACATCTTGCCTTCAAACAACCGCACAACCTCAAACAGACCATTGCCCGCAGCAAACTATCCAGTCTTCAGGAGAACAGTGACCACGACACCACACAACCCTGCCACAGCAACCTCTGCAAGACGTGCCGGATCATCAATATGGATGCCATCATCTCACGTGAGAACACTATCCACCAGGTGCACAGTACATACTCTTGCAACTCGGCCAACATTTTCTACCTGATGCGCTGAAGGGAAGGATGTCCCGAGGCATGGTACATTTGGGAGACCATATAGATGCTACGATAACGGATGAATGAACACCGCTCGACAATCACCAGCCAAGATTGTTCCCTTCCAGTCAAGGAACACTTCAGCAGTCATGGGCATTCAGCCTCTGATGTTTGGGTAAGTGTTCTCCAAGGTGGCCTTCATGACAGAGAATGCAGAATTGCTGAGCAGAGACTGATAGCCAAGTTCTGCACACACGAGGACGGCCTCAACCAGGATCTTGGGTTCATGTCACAATATCTGCAACCCCATAACTTGCCTGGGTTTGCAAAATCTCACTAACTCTCCTGGCTGGAGACAATACACATCTCCTTAACCTGTGCTTAACCCTCTCTCCACTCACATTGTCTGTACCTTTAAGACCTGATTACTTGTAAAGACTCACATTCCAACCATTATCTTGTAAATTGAGTTCTGTCTGTATATGCCCTGTTTGTGAACACAAGTCCTCAGTCACCAGATGAAGGAGCAGTGCTCTGAAAGCTGGTGTTGCCAAATAAACCTGTTGAACTGTAACCTGGTGTTGTGAGACCTCTTACTAAACCATGCCCTCCATGAGATCTTATTAAATTATGTCCTCACAAGTTCTCAATCCTTCCCTGCATTCACTAATAGGCTCATTAGAACATAGAACATAGAACATTACAGCGCAGAACAGGCCCTTCGGCCCACGATGTTGCGCCGACCAATTAAAAAAGCAATGACCCTCTAACCTAAACCAATTCCTTTCCATCCATAAACCTATCCACGGATCTCTTAAACGCCCCCAAACTAAGCGCATCTACAACTGCAGCAGGCAGGGCATTCCAATCCCTCACCACCCTCTGGGTAAAGAACCTACCCCTGACATCCGTCCTATATCTACCATCCCTTAATTTAAAGCTATGCCCCCTCGTGCTAGCTTTCTCCATCCGAGGAAAAAGGCTATCACTGTCCACCCTATCTAAACCTCTAATCATCTTATATGTTTCAATAAGGTCCCCTCTTAGCTGCCTTCTTTCTAACGAAAACAACCCCAAATCCCTCAGTCTCTCCTCATAGGACCTTCCCTCCATACCAGGCAACATCCTGGTAAACCTCCTCTGCACCCTCTCCAATGCCTCCACATCCTTCCTATAACGTAGGGACCAGAACTGCACACAATACTCCAAGTGCGGACGCACCAGAGTTTTGTACAGTTGCAACATGACGTTGCGGCTCCTAAATTCAATCCCATTCAAATTCAAACTCATTGGAGGCAATCTTACCAAAAAAATTCTGAGTCCAGAAAAACATGAAAACGGGGGGCCAGCAGTCGAATCTTATGACAATCTGTGCAATAAAAAAAACCTTGATTGGTTTTCTACCAGTAGGTGGAGTGCATGGAACCTAAATCACCCGAAAGCCAGCAGCTGATAGCAGCAGAGGGCGCCATTGCGCATTTGCTGTTTTCTGTGCTCAGAGATGTATCACTGCCTTGGCTGCTATCAACCGGCCTCCATGACCCAGCATCCTTCCCCACTGTGGGGCTCCGCAGCAGATCATGACCACCCCCACCTAAAATGATGCTCACATCCCTGAACAATTGCAAACCCCCCCCTCCCCTCACTGATTGCAACTGCAGAATGGCAGTAGTCCCTCCTCCCCTCTCTATCACAACTGCAGAGAATGCAGCAGTTCTGCCCTCAACAAATGGCCCAGCCCCTTCTGGCCCCAACCCTCCAGGCCCTGACAGACTGGGGCACTTCTGCAGCTTCAGCCTCCTGGTGAGGGCCTCAATGGCCTCTGGTTCGACCAGCAGGGCTATCATTTTTGGTGGCCTTGAAAGGGGATTATAAGTGATCTGCACCAGAGTGAACCTTCTCCAGAGAGGCCAGAGGAAAGTGAGCCCGGACAATTCCATCCCGGGCTCACTAATAATGTTAAAATCCTGATTTAAACACACTTAAATAACTTAATCAGCCTCACGCCCTCACTTACTTCGTCTTTAGTAAAAGCTGCCATTGGCAGGCTAAACGTCGACAACATGCTTCGAGGTCCATTGTTACGGTTTCATTAAAGTCGCTCGTCAATGTAAAACTTACTACTGTTTGTGATGGAGTCTTCTTGTTATTTTTGAAAACATCACATTTTTCACTCATATCCTCTACAAGTCCAGCATATTCCTCATCCAGCACCTCTGCATCCTCTAACAGATTCTTCAACCTATGGCCAGAGGGATATGCAATTTGTAATAATTTGTTTCTATTCCTTTAAATCCCTATCCCCAGCTGCCATTAACATTTCTTTAACATTTTGTCTGCAGATGATAGGAATATAATAATGTCCCAACTATATAAATTGCAAATCTCCAGATTCACCAAAAACAAATTGCTTTAATATGTGACATGACAAACTTCATCTGGGCCTTTTTCATTGAAGGCTGATTGAACAGCAGAGGTATTTCACTCCATGCCACATCAATGCCCACCCCTGCTATTTTGTTCAGAATTCTGATTCTTTTGAATGGTTTCAACATGTTTCCATCGCCAAACCTGAAACAAGTAGTACTGTTATATTCTTTGACTTCACTTCGGTCTTCCTTACTTATAGAATGCATATAATGTTTTGACCATTCCATGATCATGATGCCCTAACTAAATTGAAAAACCTTCTGCCCTTATTCAGTTCATATCCTCATATTCATATACCCATCCAGATGCCTCTTAAATATTTCTAATGTGCCTGCTTCCACCACTTCCTTTGGCAGCGTGTTCCAAGCACCGAATGTGGAATTTGAAACACAAGCAGGTCAGCAATGATCTTACTGAATAACAGAGCAGGCTTAAGACGCTGAATGGCCTACTTCTACTCCTATGTTTTCCCCAAAATTGTTTTTAAATAGCTTCAGAAATTTAGCCCAAGAATGTATCTCTCTCTTTGAAGCTAACCCAAGATAAAACCAACAGCCTATCCATGATTGATGTCCTAGCATGGTCCAATACTTTAAAGGCAACTACTGATTTAAGAATTTCCAAGTGGGATTGCTGTAATCTCATGTATAGTCCATTAAACCCCCTTGGTGTATTCTTCAATGGAAGAATCATCCTTTATTTTGATTGATCGTAGACTGACCAAATAGCATAGATATTCGATAAGTTACCTTTCATGCAAATTTTATCCATGAAATCTCAACAGAATGTCCAAGCCTTATTTTAAAAAGTTAGTTATTAGTTTCACAAGTGGGCTTCCATTAACATTGTAATGAAGTTACTGTAAAAATCCCCTAGCCGCCACACACTGGCGTCAGTTCGGGTTCTCTGGGGAAGAATTTTGCATGGCCAGTGCTCCTAACCAGCACATCTTTGAACTGTGAGAGGAAACTGCAACACCCGAAGGAAACCCACGCGTACACGGGGTGGAGGAGTGGGGGGGAAGAGAGAGAGAGAGAGAGAGTTTAAACCCTGCAAGTCAGTCAACCAAGGCTGGATTTGAACCCTGATCCTGGATGCTGAGAGGCAACAGTGCTAACCACTGTGCCACCATGCTGTCTTATGCCACCATGCCAGTCTGTGCCACTGTGCTGCTCTTGGAGCTGAATTCACAATGAATTAAATTCACCTGCAATTCACTGGCCCTCGGGTGCATTGGGAACCCATTGTGAATCATTGCAGAATCTCCACAAATGGAGACCAGTTCTGATGGCAACACCAGGGGGCTCAGAGTCATTAAATCTTGCCGATGGTCAGACGCATGACTGGACAGTGCCCTGGCATTTGCCAAGGTGCCAGAGAGGCACTGACAAGGCATTAAGGGTGTGCCTGAAAGGGGTAAGTGGAGTGTGGCCTTTGGCGACCCCATAACAGGGTATCTCTCACTTGGGGTGGAGGGGGAGTGGGTAATTGACCTGATATCCCAATGCCAGTAAGAATGAACGAGGGGTGGGCAAGGTCACATCATGTCCATGTGGTGTTTGGGGGGGTGGGAGGGGGAGGTAAGGAGAATGACCTGTGTGTTTACACGAGGGATGGGTGATTACATCGCTGGGATCAAAAGTTTGGGGTGTTCCCCATGTCTGAGAGGGGTTGCAATGTCTCTGGCAAGCATGGAGGGGGACATTAAATTTAACTTTGAGACTGGAGATAACACTTGAAATTTTTTGGGAGAATTCCAAAATTCTCCAATCTGTCCTGCTTGACATTTCCTTATAGATGCAATTGAGTATAATTGAAGAATCAATCACCTTATTACCTTAAATTACCAGGTTTTTAATGTTAATCAAAATCCATAATTAAGGACAGGGTGACTAAACACCTTACAAATGTTCAGCTGCTTGGAGAGCAGGTCATGCTTGGTGAGCCTGATTAAATTGTATAGAGAATTGACCAAACTAGTAGACAGGAAATGTCTGTGCGTGGTATTTTGTAGCCTTCCAGAATTGCTAACATCCATTATAAAAGACTCTTAGCTAAGGCTCACGGAATTAAAAGTAAATTATTGATCTTTGCTTGGATATGGACTGACTAAAAAGAGACAGTAGGGTTATGTAGGTAGGTCAATAGCCATCATCCCATATGAATTCTATCAGGAGGAGACAATTGGTTGTAAAACTTGAGGGGCATCAAGGATTGGGCAGGTTATAAGACAAGTCTACAGTCGACTTCAGTTGAAAAGGGAATTGAACCGGGATCATTTTGAACCAGGTAGTCCAAGAGAAACAGGTAGGTAGTTCAGGAGTTCCCTGGCGTCCTGCTTGTAAATCTGTATTCCACTTTGGAGGCTGATGAGAGCACTGGTTCCTCCAGAGAGTGCAGACAGAGCCAAACATCCGGCACCACAAGGAGGAGGTCTGTAAAGGAGAGGACAAAGAGAGGAAGAACAATAGTAACATGGAATTTTATAGTCAGGGGAACAGATAGGTGCTACTATGGCTGTTGACATGACTCCAGGAAGTCGTATTGTCTCCCTGCTGCTAGGGTTTGGGATATCACTGAATGAGTACAGGGCATCCTGAAGGAGGAGGGTGATAAAGCAGAAATCATGAAACATTTTGGTACAATGACATAGATAGAAAGAGGGATGCAACAAAGTTCAGGGAGCTAGGCAGCAGGCTAAAAACAGGACTTCTCGGGTTGTAATCCCAGGATTACTCCCAGTGCACGTGCTAGCGAATGCAGAAATATGAAAATAGTGCAGATGAATGTGTGGCTCAAGTGTTGGTGCAGGAGGGAATATTTTAGATTCCAGGATCACTTGAACCATTGCTGGGGAAGGTGGGATCTGTGCAAACAGTCGACATCTGAACCAGAGAGGTTTGGTTTGCTTGTGCTGTTGGGAGGAGTTTAAATTAATTCAGCAGGGGGAGGGGACACAGACGGTTAGCAGAATAAGGACACGACATAATACCATAAAACAATCAAGTCAGAGGGAATATAACTGTATTAAGTTCCAAGGGAGCAAGACAAGGCTGGATGGCTTCTGTTTTAATGCCAGGAGTATAATGAGTAAAACAAATGAGTTAAGGGCGAGGATTGACATGTGGAAGGGTGGTGTAGTAGCCATCACAGAGGCATGGTTGAGGGAGAGATAGGATTAGCAACTTAACAGTCTGGGATATAAGATCTTCAAGTGAGATAGGAGGGGGTAAAAGAGGAGGAGCTATTGCATTGTTTCTTAAGAAGTCAGTTACTCCATTAAGGAGAGATGATATCTTGGAGCTTTGTGGGTAGAGTTCAGGATTAAAAAAGGGACAGCCACATTGCTGGTGTTTAATAAAGGCCCTCAGATAGTCAGCAGGAAATTGAGCAAGTATGTGCATAAATCACGAAAGTGTGTAAAAACAATAACAATAGGGTTATTGTATTCAGTGATTTCAACTTTTCGAACATAACTCGGATAGACATAGTGTTAAGGGTGTGGATGGAGTGAATTGCTTGAAATATGTTCAGAAGTTTTTAGATCAATATGTAGAGGGTCCAACAAGGGAAGGAGCTGTGCTAGACCTAATTCTGCAGAATGAAGCCAGGCAGATAGTTGAGGTGGTGGTGGGGGAGCATTTTAGTGATAGCGATCACAACATGGTACAATTTAAATTTGTTATAACAAGGAAATAGAAAAGTGGCCAAAATATTTTGGAAGGGAGGAGAACAGATTTTAGCAAAATAAGGCAATATCTGAGTAAGGTAGACTGGGAACAACGACTAATGGGGAAATCTACAGAAGAGCAGTGGGGAGCATTCAAAAAGAAAATGGGGAGGGTACAGGGCCAACATGTTCCCTCTAGAGTGATAGGAAGGAGTAACAAACTCTGGAAACCATGGACAACCAGAGATTTTCAGGATAAAATGAGAAGGAAAAGAAAGGCTTTTAGAAGGTACAAAGGGAGCAAATCAGCAATGGTGTTAGTGGAATACAGAAAGTGCACTGTGGAGCTTAAGAAAAGCAATTAGGAAAGCAAAGAGGGGATTTGACAAAGCTCTGGCTGTTAATAGTAGGGAAAATTCGAAGATATTGTACAAGTATATCAATGGAAGGAGGATAACCAGGGAAAGAGCAAGGTTCACTAGGAATCAAGGGGACAATCTGTGGGTGAAGCCAGAGGACATTGGTATAATATTGAATGAATACTTAACATCCATCTTCACCCCAGAGAATGAGGATGAAGGTATTGAACTTGCAGAGATACTGTGAGGTTCTTAAGCAACTTGATATAGGGAAGGGACAAGGTATTGAAGGTTTTGACAAGTTTAAAATTGGTCAAATCTCCAGGTCTGGATAAATTATGTTCAGGCTGTTCTGGAAGGCAAGAGATTGCAGAGGCTCTGACCCAAATTTTTCATTCCTCTCTGGTCATGAAGGAGATGCCAGAGGACTAGAGACTAGCTAATGTAGTTCTGTTAATTAAGAAAGATCAAAGAGATAATCTTCAGAACTAAAGACCAGTGAATCTCACGTCAGTGATATGGAAACTATTGGAGAAAATTCTGAATGAGGAAATCTATCTCTACTTGGAGAGGCAAGGTTTGATCAGGGATAGTCAGCATGTCTTTTTTCAGATGGAATTCATGCCTAACAAATTTGATTGAATTTTTTGAGGTGACCATGTGTGTAGATGGGGGTAATGCAGTTCATGTGGTCAATATGAATTTCAGTAAAGCCTTTGACAGGGTCCCACATGTGAAATTTATAAAGAAGGCAAATGCACAAGGTAATTTGATAAGGTGGATTCAAAGTGGGTTTAGTTGTAAGAGATGGCAGAAGACTGCTTTAGTAACTTGAAACCAGTGTCCAGGATTCTGTCCTGTGTCCCCTAGCATTCAGTTCAAGAAGGCAGCTCACCACTACCTTTTTGAGAGCAATTAGGGATAGCCAGTGACACCCACAACTCATGAATCAATTAAAGAGTATAAAATAAGAGGGGATGTAGCTGGTAGCAAGGATATGAGGTTTCGGCAGCAAACATTAAGCTGGTATTCTCCCTCCCAGTCAATTCAATTGACAACATTGAACAGAGCTCTTCTATATACTCATATTGTTTCAATAAAGTCAAAGAAAGAATTTACTCGGTCTAAACTTTCTGGAGATTTCATTAGAAGAAATAATCAACCATGTAATGAAAATAATTCTTGTATATATAGGTTATATTTGACTTTCTTTTCTACAGAATGAATGAGACCAAATCAAATTACCTTTGCTATGCTGTTTACATTTAAAATTATAAATGCTATTTCACAACACACAGACCTTCCACACTTCATCTACACGCTGCAATGTTCTAATCAGTCATAAAGTATGAAACTGTCAGTGTTTAATTAACTTTCTTACCACAGTTGGTGATTGCTAGTTTTAATACAATACTGAGATACCATTCACTTTAAACAATGCACTGAGCTTGGCATAATACAAAATAAACTTTATCTGACATTACAACCATAGTGTTAACCCTTTGCTTACAACAGTAATGTTTCAGCATTAATACAGCTTGTTTAATGTATTCCAAATTCATTTTATATTTCTAAAGAAATTCTAAGTTCGTGAATATAAACAGACTTTGTACATTTAGAATCTGGTAATTAGGTCAAACCTAATTAATCTATTAGGAGCTTGTAGAAGAAAACATTCTGGTAAATTTTGCAATTGCTTACCACTGATTCAGGGCTGTTAAATTGGCATACCCAATCAGGTAAATGTGCATGTACACACATTTGTTCAAACCAGGTTTTGTCTTGCTTAACATTCAACCAGTTTTCTGACTAGGTTCCTTCAATCACTTCTAATAAATTATGAGGAATGATTACACAAACTGCTGTTCTATTTCCTGGAATTTAGCATGGTAAGGGTGATTTGATCGAAGTTTGCAAGATTTTAAGGTACCAAATACAGTACGTTGAGATAAACTGTTTGGGGATGCTAGGATGAGGGGAATAGTCTAAAAATGAGAATCAGAACATTCAGGAATGAAATAGGGAAACACTTCAATAATCAGTGGCTGAAGTTTGGAACTCTCTTCCACAAATGTCAATTGCAAATTTTAAATCTGAAATTGGAAGAATGATCTTATCCAAAGGTATTGAGGAATGTGGAGCAAAGGTGACTGCATGGAGTTCGTTCTCAAATCAGCCAAAATTGAATTGAGATAGTCTCAAGGGGCTAAATGGCCTACTCTTGTTTAAATAGATTATTTTATGGGCCACCATATTCTCTGCCTCTCCCTAACATAAAAGTCAGTCGGGAGCCCACCCGTTGAAAAGCTGGATGTCCCACAGGCAGTTTATGCTGGAAGCAATGCTCATTGACTCAGTGTGGGAATTCCACCTCCATCAAGGGAGGAAGTCATACCTGATAGAATTGCCAGCTAATCTGATAGGATTACAGACTGCTGACCAAACAGGTTTGAGTTCTGGGATTACAGGTTGACCCTGAAAACAAGGAAAGAAACTTCAAGGTAAATGCAGGGTATCAGAAGGCTGACAGGTCCCAGGAAGAGGGTCGAGAGGCATGAAGAGCTAGATTTGTGAGGCCTATGTGAGGGTTAAAGGGGCAGTGTGACCTAGGAGGGGATGCCTCCGATCAGAGAGGGGATTCATTCCCCCTCCCCCTACCTCCTCCCCCTCCCCTCACCCCCACTCTCACCGCAACACCAGATTGTGCAGTAAAAGCTCTCAGGCTACCCATCTGGGTTAGGCCTTCTCCTGCTGTGGATAAGACTTGCCATGGTGGAGTCAGAATGGGGACTAAGTAGCAATTAGTTGGCTGCTTAAGACACTCATCAAGTCCTAGAGCAGGCAAACTATCTGATGCCTTTCCCACTCACCGAAAAATGGAAGACAGATCAGGTGCTGACAGAAAGGCGGTGGAAAAACCACGTTTTTCAATTTACAAGCCCATCTTGCCTTCAAACACATCAGCGGGCAGCTGTAAAATTCTCCAACCCTATGTTCCTCTATTTCTACCACAAACTTTAATTATGTTAAAATTAGGCCCTAATGAGGTCATTAGAAATTTGCTCGAATTCCAAGTTTTTTCACTGCTGCAATAATCAATTATCTATCCACTCAAATAAAATGTATGTCCAGGACTCCTAGGGTGTTGTCTTTAAAGAAATATAATTTAAAGATCCTAACAAGAAGATTTGTAGCTGTGCATTGAACTAGTTCTGAATCTGGGTATTCCATAACTGCTGTTTTCTTTCGTACAACATTGGAACACTACTTTTCTAGATATAAAAAGTCCTCTTTAGGCAGCTGCCTCTCTGTACTCCTTGTCCATTAATGGCATGATTTTCTGCGATCCTTTCCTTCCAGAAAACAATGGCTGTCGGGTTGTGTCATGGGATGAGGGGAGAGGCAGAAACTGCAACATCAGATAACATTAGAACCTTCAAGATCAGTGAGCATTAGTAAAGTATTGCCCACCTATTGTCCAATATGGAGAACAAATGAAAGATTTTGTTCCAAGAAATACACATTTTGTCTCCTCCCCGTTTTACAAAAAGCATACAAATTTACCACTGAGTAAGCCTGAACAAAAGCATTCAACAGCTGTAAGGCCCCTTATCAATGTTCATAAAAGTTCTAAAACATTTATAAGGATTTTTTTTATAAACACTAACAATGAATGCAGTAAGATTTGTCATCAGCCCTCATATAATTCTCATGGGCCGTATGTGCCAGTAGTTTGCGCTAAATATATAGATGATGCACAAAGCCCAATTTTGAGCCAGGCGAGGCCTCTCTGTTCAGGCAGTCCCAAGTTTGTTAGAGAAAAAAATGATAATTTTCTGCTCCAAATCTCTACGAAAGGTGAACAGCAGTTTTAAGAACTATAATTATTGTAACAAGTAGGTAGTACAATTTGAAGAGTTATGATTCAAAAATTTTTGCATAACTCTAACCCCCACTTGGCAAAGTGTAAAATTGTCCTGGTATGCCTGTCCATAAAAAGCAGAATAAATCCAATCTAGCTAATTGCCACCCTATTAGACTACTCTCAATCATCTATAGTGCTATCAAACAGCACCTAGTTAGCAATCACATTCTCATTGAGGCTGGATTTCAGTTCCTCCAGAGATACTCAGCCGCTAAACTTAATTGTAGCCTTGGCCTAAATATAGACATAAGGCCTGAACTCAGGATGGGAGGAAAAACTTAGTTCCCTCAACATCAAGATAGCATTTGACAAAGTGTGGCCTAAGGAAACCCAAGCAAAACTAGGCCAGTGGGAATCAGGGGATCAACGCTCCACTGGCTGGAATCATTCCTGGCACAAAGAAAGATAATTGTGCATGTTGGAGTTCAATTATATCAATATTAGGACATCGCTGCAGGAGTTTCTCAGGATAGTATCCTAGACCCAGCCAAAACCAATACTCTCCAACTGTCTGGATGAGTGCAGCTCCAACAACACTCAAGAAGTTTAAGTTTATTTATTAGTGTCATAAGTAAGCTTACATTAAAACTGCAGTGAAGTTACTGTGAAAATCCTGTAGTTGCTAAACTCCAGTGCCTGTTCAGGAATAGTGAGGTAGAATTTAGCATGGCCAATGCATTCTAACCAGCACATCTTTCAGACTGTGGGAAACCAAAGCATGGGGAGAATGTGCAGACGCTGCACAGACCGTGACCCAAGTCGGAAATGAACTCGGATCCCTGGCACTGTGAGGCAGTAGTGCTAACCACTGTGACACCATAATGAAACTCAACACCATCCCGGACAAAGCAATCAGCTTGACTGGCACCCAATCTGCCACCTTAAGCAGTCAACCCCTCCATCACCAACGCACAGTGGCAACAGTGTATACTATCCAGATGATGTGCTCCATCAACACAAAGACACCATTGATAATGCCTTCCAAATCTGTGACTTCTATCACCTAGAAGGACAAGGGCAGCAAATGCATGGGAACATCACCTGCTGCAAATTTCCCTCCAATCACACACCTTTATAGCCTGGAATTTTATTGACATTCTTTCATTGTCACTGGATCAAAATCTTAGAACTCCTTCCCTAACAGGACTGTAGTTGTACCTACATCATCAGGTCTGCAATGGTTTAAGAAAGTGACTCACCACAATCCTCTGAAGGTCAATCAGAATTGAGTAATAAATGCTGGCCTAGCCAGCAACACCCACATGATATGGAGAATAAATCTTACTGACTCGCCACACTGGTCAATCAGCATGGTGACAAGGAAGATAGCACGTGAGGCCAAATATGCAATTTGTGCCCACTGTTATCTTTTCATCCCTGTTTTTGCTAGTGAGAACAGTTTTGACTTCATTTAAATATGATTGGTGAGTCTGGCATGACTGCTTCCACCCTCCCAAAAGCTTCCCTCCTTGCCAGGGAGATAGCACACTGGTGAGACTTACAATTGTTCTGCAGTTGCAGAGACCAGGTGTCACGGCCATGCTGGGTGTTTTTTTTTGGGGGGGGTGGGTAGTGGGTGGGAATTGGGGGGGGCACGGGGGGGCACCTGGAGGCCATCAAAGCCCCCAGGTGGTTGAGAGCACTGTTGGATAGGGACCATTAGGCTGTGTCAGCCTACCAGTGTCCACCAGGGACCTTGGCAATGCCTGGCTGGGTACCATAAATGTCAGGGGCAGTGCCAAAGGAGTGTGGCCTCAGTTGGTTTGGAGCTATGATGGGGAGGGTATGCACAATGATGGGGCGGCTTATGCAAGGGGGGAGTTCTGCAAAGGGGGAGCTCTGCAAAGCGAGGTAGGAGATGTGCAGAGTGGGGGTGAGATGCAGGGTAGACAGGGGTCTGAGTGGGCCATGTCGGGTGTCAACCAGGGGGTTCATCAGGAGGGTCCTGATGCCCCAGTGCAGTGTGTGCGTGTGTGTGTGTGTGTGTGTGTGTGTGTGGTGGGGGGGGGGGGGGGGAGGAGGAAGGAGGGGGGTAATGGTGGTGGAGGGGGGTAATGGTGGTGGGGGGGGGTGTGTAACAATGCCACCAATGATTGGTGGAATCCAATGTCCATAGGGATGGAGTGTGGGATATGGTCTCCCAGTTCACTGTCAGATCAGGGCACTCTGTGTAATGGAACCCAGTACTCTGAAGCAGGGTTCACTGGTATACCTAGGACCACCCTTCCACCCCAAGCCCAGCAAACAGAGTGTCTAAAGATTGCAATGCCAATCTCACTGAAAAGACCAGCGCGGAGGACTCCCGTTTTCAAGCTGTTATGACACTCAAAAATCTTTTGGGAAAATTCTGCCCCTGAATTTCATTTGATGTTAATGAAAAATTATCCAGTTCACAAAATAAATGGATAGAAATACATTCTATTGCACAACTCTCCAAATGTTTTTGAAATAAGTTCACATGAATTGATCAAAATAAGAGTGTTGCGGAGATTTTGTGCAGTTTCAGCCTCCTGAAAAGTTTTCATTGAATGATCAAGTTGACAAGAGGAAACATCTTATAAGGAGTGTGGAAATTTTTGCTGATAACTGTGGTTTAAAAGCTTTTTCAAACAGATTTGCCTGTGTATTCTGAGGTAAATATTCTTGATATTACTGACTGATAAAAAATAAAATTGATCAAAGCATTCACTAACCTGAAGATAAAATGGAACTCAAAACTTAAATCATGTTGCTGAAATTCAAAATATTAAAAATGAAACAAGACAAACTATCTGTCTCTCCAGGTTGCCCACATTTGATTATATTACACATTTGCTTAATCTTATATCCATAGCAAGATGAATTTCTTAATGTTCGTTTTCAAATGTTTTCATACCATCTTTGCGAATGGGTGATTAAAAAGGTGCAAGCTAATGATTATTCTGCTAGTGTAACAATGCATTATTTAACTATATTATTTACCCATTTAAAAATTAGCGACTAAAATTTTACAAAACTCTTCTTTTCAAAAGCCTCTCATACTTTAGCAAAAGAAACTAGTAAGAATGAAAGTTTAACTTTCTTAACATAATGTAGCTCGCCAAGCAATAAGTAAAATTACATATTGTAAAACAAGCTTCATAAATATAAAGAATATAAGCTTTATAAAGCAATTCAGATCTCAAACTCTTCTACATTTTAAAAATAAATGAATTCATGTAGGGAAACTAATAACCTTTCTATATCATTTTTCTACATGACACACACGTGTCATAAATTCCAATTAAGAACACACTTAAATGCCAAATAGCAGTAATTGGTGTCATTACCTTGGTATGTGTGTTTATTATCTTTGTCATGTTAAACTATAAGAAATTTGAGTTTACATTTTCAAAGAGGATGTGCAAGATTGGATGGAATATTTTAACAAGAAAGATTCTGCTTTAAGTGCCAAAGCTGTAAAAAAACAAAAAAATGTTTTTTTTGCAGAAAATGGGATACAAGCCCACTCCTGCTCCAATTCGAATTAACCTTTCGATTTCCCCCCATATAAATATAGCCTCACCAGTGCAATGTTTACACTCCAAGAGAAATTAAAATCAAATATTTTAGACACCTGACTTGCAGATCAATTTGATTTTGAGATGAGGTTACAACAAGGACAATCACTGGGGACCTTCTTGGAGATTACATAGATATGTTATAATAGGAAGCAGGATTGGCACTTATTTCTGTCACACCACTGCATGAGAGTAAATTAACGTCAATGAGTGGCATCACATTTACTGTCTGAGAATTTTATTGTTTTCATATTTCAAAAAAATATATGTACTCGTGTGCCGATGGACTGATTCGATGAATGTTTATTTCTTCAGGGAGCTTTGGTAGCCAGGGACACTCATCATGAAATTGAAAGTACACATTTCACAATCTTACAACAATTAAGGCAGATTTACACATTGAGTCGAGTTTTAAGGATGGTGAGTGATCGGGGCTCACCATCTGAGAATCAGCGTGTAATGTGCTACCACCAAATCTCAGATGTTTAATACTAATTAACACTTGGTTGAGCATTGATTGGCAGGGAGTGGAACTTCTGTCTACGAGGGATGTTGGCTAATCAGATCAGCTGACAGATCCCCAACATGCCTAGTGCAGCAGTGGCCAGAGATGGTATTGCCGCAGTCTGCTTGGTATCAAGTCTCAGATATTTGAAAAGATAAGTCCCTGGTGTTCTGGGCATTGGAGGGTAGGGGATGACCTGGGGGCTCAGGAAGGGGTTGGGCCACAAGAGAAGGGCAAAAGGGGGAGGTGGAGGAGGGAGGCCCAGAGCTCTCAGGTCCTGGAGGAGAGGGCACCCCAATATTACTTTAAGAGAGTGAAACTTGCAAGGAATTTGCCCAAAGGAATTTGAGCGTGAGAAATGGAGAAAGTTAGCTTGCAGGTGTAGCAAGCAATATGATAGCAAATAGCATGTTCTCCTTTAATTCAAGAGATTGGAGTAGAGGAATGAAGGAGTCTTGATGCTATTCTACAGAGCTTTGGTGAGAACACATCTGGGAATACTGTGTACAATTTTTGTCTTTGCATTTCAGAAATTATATACTTGCATTGGAAATGATATAGTGAAGGTTCTCTTCTCTATACCACCTTCTGTCCGACCATGGAAGGAAGTCCCACCTACGAGAATTGTTGGCTAATCAGATCAGCTGACAGATCTCCAACCTGACTAGGCACAGCAGTGGCCAGAGATGGTATTGCAGCGGTCTGCCTGGTACCAAGACTCGGGATAGTTCAAAAGATAAGTCCCTGGGTGTGGGAGGGTAGGGAATGACCTGGGGACTCAGGAGGGTGATGCAGAACACATTTATACTATGACTTACTCCTGCCCCTACTACTTCGGTATGTAGTCAATGCAACTTCCTACTTTTAAATTTGAAAACAGCTTTGATGCTTCCAACAGCAGCAATGATAGCTTGCTATCACTATTGTTTAACAGGACAATATAATCCTGAGCCTTGCAACAACACATTTCTATAATTATTCATAAATTTATGACACCACTAGAATTAAACTGTTCCCTTTGTAATGAACAAAAAAGTACAACTGAGCTGCAATCATTGTGACTCAGCTGGCCATATTCCTCTATTCTATCAGACCAGCTCAGTGTATTCATGCTAAACTCTGTTATGGTCTAGGCAGCAATCACAGAAAAATAATTTCTGTTTCTAATTTTGTTTCTATGGAGATAACCCGAACAATCATGTACTTTAATGTTTGCCAATGACGCTTAGAATACAATCCCTCTAGGGCTTAATCTACCATTTGTATTTTTTTTTCTGCCACAGTTGCTCAAGTTTGTCAATTAAACTTGAAATTCTAGCAGGTGATGCATGCGGAGCAGAGCACTCAGAAGTGTTGAACAGAATTTGTGGACTGAACTTCACAATCACTCACTGAAGGGTGGGGGCATTAAATCCATCATGCGCCCGCCTCTAATTCCGCCACCTCTCCCAAACCTGTCCGAGATTTTATAGGAATGGGAGAGGCACCAAGCAGCCAGCATGTCCCACTGAAGTCCTTAAGAAGCAATTAAAGGCCTCATCCCAGTAGTGATGGTATTTTACCCATGTTGAGGGAAGACTCATGCCATCAGGGAAGTCCAGCAATTTTTGTTGCAAAAGGATGGCGTCAGGCAGGTGACAATGGGAGTGGGAGACCTTTTGGGTCTCCAGGGCCCATTGGAGACAGAACCCTCCTGGAAGTCATTCCCATTCAACTCATTTTTAACCTACCTTCCTCCCACTCTCTTCCCTCCCCCACCCCCTCCACTTCCTTTTGAACTGTTCACCTCCCTCCACAACACCACCCCTCCCCACCCCCCCAACCCCCCACGCATTGTTCAATGTGATTTGAACAAGGTGAGTGAGTGGGCAAATGAATGGCAGATGCAATATAATTAGGATAAAAGTAAGATTGTCCAGTTATCCTCTCTTGGAAAGAAGTCCCACCTTGGAAAACCTTTGGTCAATCAAATTGGTGAACAGGTCCCAATTTTATCCAGGCAGAGCGCTGCAGTGGCCAGAAGGGGTACCGCAGTGCAATGCCTAAGATTAAGTCCTGGGATCACAGTTTTGCTAAACACGAGGGGTCCCAGGGAGGGCAGCATAGGTGATTTCTTGAGGGTCACGTAGAGGGTGATTTTGCTACTGAGGCAAAGTGCGGCGGGGGAGGGGGGAGGCATAGTTGGGCCGGAGTTCTCTGGCCCCTGAGGGGAGAATGTCCACAGTCTCCCCAGTCTGAAGGGGCCTTCCAATCAAGGCCGCCACCCCCCAATTCGCTGCTTCCCAACAGAGGCCAAGGATGAGAACTTTTTTCTCACCCTTGGCTGCGGTGGGAATGCTTTCAATTAATTGGCCGCTTAAGGGTCTTAATTGGGTCATGGGCAGGCTACCAGTCCACAGCTCTGTTCACACCACTGTAAAACCACATCTGGTAACCAACTCCCCCACTTCCAGAACTTGTCTGTGTGGGACGTGGGTGTGGGTAGCTTGCAGTTTTGGTCCATGTCTCCATATTGCCGATTAGATCCAAACCATTTATCTCTATTTGCGCAATTATTTCCTCTATCTTATTTCAGATGTTTCACACATTCAGTTATAGAGCCTGTAATTTAATTGTTTTACTACAGTTTCCTGTATGGACATTACATACTTTGACACAACTACTATTAAACTCTCTGTTCCTTTATATCCCATTCTACTTGTCTTTAACTGCATTGCTACACAGTTCAGTAGCTAATATTTTCTTTGGATTTATAAATTCCCCTTCACTTGAACCCTCCCTCCTGTCCTTTGTTCATTTAAATCTACAGGCCAAGTTAAACACTTTGCCACGGCATTGGTCTCAGCCCAGATTAAGTGCAGCCCATCCCTTTTCTCTTTTCTGTGACTATCAGTTCCAGAAGCTCCAAGATATGGGTAAAATATGTAGGGATATGGGGGTAGGGCCATATTGTGGTCGGTGCAGATTTGATGGGCCAAATGGCTTCTCACTGTACTGTAGGGTTTCTATGATTCTAAAGAATCAAAACTTCTCCCTCACACGCAACTCACTGAGCCACATGTTTAAAACCACTAATCCGTTTGACTCTTTGCCATTAGCAGCTGGCTCAGGTAACAATCCATAGATGTTTATCATTGATGTCCTATTCTTTAAATTGGACTCTAACTCTTCAAAATCCCTCAGCAGAATATAATTCCTAGTTTTTGTCATATCATTGGTTCCAAAGCAGAACATAATAACTGGATTTACCCCTCCCACACAAAATTCTTCCTCAGCCACAACCCCAGTCTTCAACCCCAGCACTGGGAAAACCTCTAGAGATCCAAATTGAAGCTGCAGAAAACAGGGAACCTGACTATACTATCCATTTCCTCAGTTACATTCCTTTGTGTTTATCCTATTTGGCTGGCATCCTGTATCTGAAACCATGATCAGTTTGAGGTGAGAGTGAATGCTCTTGACATCAAGCGAGCATTTGACTGCATATGGTATCAAGGTGTCCGAGCAAAATTGGGATTAATGGGATCAAACAGAAAACTCTCCACTGGTTGAGGTCATACCTGGCACAAAGGAAGATGGTTGTGTTGGTTGGATGTTATCTTAACTCCATGACATTACTGGAGGAGTTCCTTGGGGTAGTGTCCAACCATCTTCCTTTGATCATTATAGATGGGGATGTTCGCTGATGACTACACAATGTTTAGCACCATTCGCAACGCCTTAGATATTGAAGGAGCCCACGTCCAAACCCAGCAAGACCTAGACAAAATCCAGGCACATGGCAAGTAGCATTTATACCACACAAGTGCCAGGGCAATAATCATCCCTAACAAGAGAGGATCTAACCATCACCCCTTGACATTGCTGAATCCCCACTATCAACATCCCAGGGTTACCATTGGCCAGAAACTGAACTGGACATGCCATATAAATACAACAGCTACCAGAGCAGATCAAAGGCTAGGAATCCTGTGGCGAGTAACTCACACAAAGCCAGCCCACCATCTTCAAAGCACAAGTTAGAAGTTTAATGGAATACTCTCCACTTGCCTGGATGGGTGTAGCTCCAATAACACTCAAGAAATTTGACACTATTCATGCCAAATCAGTGCGTTTGATTGCCACCCCCTACACAAACATTTATTCCCTCCATCACTGACAAATCCTGGTAGCTGTTGTAGCATCCACAAGCTACACTGAAACAACTCACCAAGATTCCTTAGGCAGCACCTTCAAAATTCACAACCACTACCATCTAGCAGGAAAGGAGCAGTAGATAACTGGGAACACATAAAACTGGAGGGTCCCCCAAAGTCACTCACCATCCTGATTTGGAAATATAGCTGCCATACCTTCACTGTTGCTAGGTCAAGATTCTGGAATTCCCTCCCTAACAGCACCATAGTGTACCTACACCTCAGTGACCACAATGGGATGGACAATAAATGCTGGCTGAAGTTCTTTCATCACAGACTGCTGGATTCTAATACTTAGAACAGAATCATAGATTCCCACAGTGCAGAAGGAGGCCAATCTGTAGGAGGAAACCAGAGCACCTGGAGGAAACCCACACAGAACGGGGAGAACGTGCAAACTCCACACAGTCACCCAAGCCGAGAAATGAACCAAGGTCCCTGGAGCTGTGAGGCAGCAACGTTAACCATTGTGGCACCGTGCTGCCCGACTTGCAATCACAACCGCCTGTCTCTTACCATTGACCAACTTGAAAATTTAATCTAGGCTAAGGGATGTGACTTCCTCCTGGAAGAAAGTTTCGAGACAATTCTCCCCCTCCCAGATACTCCACAATGACAGTAGCTCAAACTCCAGCTCAGCAATTCTGAGCTGAATTTGCTCAAGCGCAGAGGGCTGATGACTCACATCTAAGTTGGAACTGTTACATTAGCCTCCTGCTATAATAACTCACAATTATTTGGGCAACAACCTTCAGCTCAAAGCACTCAATAACATATTTAATTCCATAAAACTTCTGAAAAATGTGCCCGTATTGAAAAAAGATCAACTGAGTAAATTGTTCTGGTGTTCAAAGAAAAATACACCAACCTTACAGGTGACTGAACAATACTGATGAATTCTAAGAAATTAGACGCACTTGCCAAATCACAGCTCTGGGAAATAACATTTACTAGAAACAATAAGTTCTTTGGATGCAACTGCCTCCTTCAAGATAGGAAAGCATTAAAAGAATTTGCAAACCAAGCGGTGACATGATGGTGCGTTACAAAAAGGGTCATGTGTCAAAGGTGGGGGAGTTCTCCCCAGAGTGCTGGCAGAGCACAAACATGGAGTAGCTGCTCAGTTAGTGAACACAGCATTGATTGTCATAAGTTCTTCTTGTCAGCATTTGAGAACCCAGCAGTTCTACAGAATCAAACGACAACTCAATAGTTAAATATAATTATGTAATAGAATTTCAGTTACTGGGAAAAAAAACCGTGGATGAAATAAAGTATTAAGTAGCATTTTGAGTGAGATGTATCAAATGTCGATGGCCAGATTATAGTGTTGGTGCTATATTTAATCATGTTTTATTTATTTATTTGTTCATGGGATGTGGGTGGCACCGGCTAGGCCAGTAATTATTGCCCATCCTAATTGCTCTTGAGAAGCTGGAAGTAAGCCTGTAAATATTTGCAGATAATAAGAACTATTGATTCATACAGTAAAGAAGGAATCCATTTGGCTCATTGAGTCTGAGTTGTTATGAAACTAGTGCCATTCCGCTACTATTTCCCCATAGTCTTTCAAATTTATACTTGTCGGGTAATAACCCTGTTCCTTTTTGAAAATCAGTGTTGAATCTGCTTTCAGGCAGCAATATTCCAGGTCATAACAACTCACTATGTTAAAACTAAACTAACAATAGCAAACACGTTGTGTAGACAGGACGTTTGCACGCATGTAAGATATTAACATTAGCTGATGGATCACTTTAATTATTAAATTATTCTGCATATCTTGCATTATCGCAATCCCAAGATGAGCATTATAACTTTGCCACTGAACAAAATTCAGAACATCTATTTGAGAACACTTTTGTGGAGCTCAACTTCTGATTATAGGGAAATGCAACCAGGTAGGATAGTTAAGTGCTGTCCACTCCCACCACACGAAAAATGGTACTGTAATCATATCAGAATCTTAAGTATAATTGTACCATCCCTGTGTCATTCTCAAACAGTCTAGAATTAATGCTTTAAAATTCAGAATCATGTCTGCAGCTTCATGAAAGAAGCAGAATTTTCCTCATCATTGTTGTATATTTTTTCCAAAGTAATTTAACTTACTTGCATTCAAATAGTCCCAAATACTCATCACACAATTCTCCAAAGAAGAAACTGCAAATAGTTTCAGCGCCTACATACCTTCTTATATTTATGTTTTATTTCATGACTTTTAAAAGAAAGGTTAATGGGCTCTACTTCACACAACTGATTAGTCAAAGGTCCTACAGGACCTCCTTTTAAGAGAGTAATGTTTGATCATGGAGGTAAGGGTTGAGAAATTTCTTGGAGCTGCTCCTTCTCTACTGTTATTACTTCACTGGAGGTCATGAAGTGTCTGCAAAAACAAAATACTGCAGATTTTGGAAATCAGCGCATGCTGTGTATGATGCATGGCCATAATGTGATGGCAAGTAGATGTGTATCTTTTCTTATTCCCAGCATATCCTTCTAGAGTTGATGTGTACAGAGGAGATATTCTGAACCTCCCGTCATGGACCAGTGAATACAGGGAGAGTATGTGTTGTGCTGAGTTTTTATTGGAAAGCCATAGTATTCCTCTTTCTGGCTGCAGAAGAAACAGGCCCATAACTGTAGGAAGAGCATCAAGATCGCTGGCGGAGTGCCTGACATCAGAGCAAGACATCCCTGCTCAGAGGTAGGGCTTCCTCTCCAATATGATTGGGGTCCATTGAGGGGGCAACAATGTTGGTGACATCTAACAAGGCAGCAATAACTGCGGAAATGATTCCAATCAATAACTGTGACATCCATTTAATGGAACAATGCTATCAATGCTTAATATGCGACATACTGGAGCCTGGAGAAGGAGGCCCTTGAACTGGCTGGATCCTGGGGTAATGAGTTGTTGGAAATGGCAAAAATGGAGTGCAGTCCTCAGAGAGAGGAGGCATTGAGCTCACATCTTCAGCACTGCACAAATGGATCTTTACAGTCGGGGGAGTGCCAGAGATGAGGTCCAGGCTGAACTCTAGGCTGACAATGGGCTTCTGATGTAGACCACACAAAACCTGCTGGAGTTGCAGTGAGAGACGGGGGAATATCTGATGGACCTGCCAGAAGCTATGCACATTTGTGCACAGGTGATGGAAGACCCCATCCAGGTGATCTATGCTGCCATGTCTCAGCTGTGTGTGCTCGTGGAATCCACAATCAAGAAGTTGGTGACCCTCATATAGATCCAGAAAATCAATCGTGGATGCTGGTGATGTGTGCAGGCCGTTATCTTGTCCATGAGCCTAATGCAACAGCTCAAGGTGAGTGATAGACAAGGCACCTCAAGCCTCCTCCAGGTGCCCCTCCACCTCTGATAAACAGCACGCTCCCTTGAGAGGGAGCAGGAGGTGATTGTCTTCTCTGTCGGAGGGCTCCTTTCAGAGTGTTAGGATTCCGGACAACGGCTCCTTAGTCCACCTCCAAGCGCCACAATCACCTCCATAAACTATGGTAACAGAGGAGAGACCTTCACCTGCACACGTGACCATCAGCAAGCCAAAGCTTTTCAGGCCTCAGACAGAGAAGTGCTACAAAAGTCATCCCAGGCTATGGTGTGGCTTGTCTCTGCTCTGGCTGAAAGTACAAGATTTGTACCTCACAGAAGCACTCATAATTGCATTAAGAAGAGCAGCAGATGCATCAAAGGATTATGGGTATTTAAACCTGTCTCATATTAAACATTGATTGTGTTGTTCCATTAAACATATGTCACAGTTATTGATCAGAATCATTTCTGGAATTATTGCTGCCTTGTTAGATGTCACCAACAATGTTGGCCCCTCAGTGGACTCTCAACTATATTGGAGAGGAAGCCCTGTCTGAGCAGGGACGTCTTGCCGCTGTTATACAGGGCCTTGGTGAGGCCACACCTTTTGATTTGATTTATTATTGTCACATGTGTTAGTATACAGTGAAAAGTATTGTTTCTTGTGCACTACACAAAGCATACCGTGCATAGAGAAGGAAAGGAGAGAGGACAGAATGCAGTGTTACAGTCATAGCTAGGGAGAAGAGAAAGATCAACTTAATTTGAGGTAGATCCATTCAAAAGTGTGATGGCAGCAAGGAAGAAGCTGTTCTTGAGTTGGTTGGTACATGACCTCAGACCTTTGTATTTTTTTCCCAATGGAAGAAGGTGGAAGAGAGAATGTCCGGGGTGTGTGGGGTCCTTGATTATGCTGGCTGCTTTTCTGAGGCAGCGGGAAGTGTAGACAGAGTCAGTGGATAGGAGGCTGGTTTGAGTGATGGACTGGGCTTTGCTCACAATCTTTGTTCACCTGAAATATTGCATGCAGTTTTGGTCTTCTTATCTGAGGAAGGACGTTCTTGTGATAGGGGGAATGCAGAGAAGGTTGACCAGACTGATTCCTGAGATGGCAGGACTGATGTATGAGGAGTGATCAAGTTAGTTAGGATTATATTTGCTGGAGTTTGGAAGAATGAGAGGGAATACAATCGAAACCTAGGATAAGACAGGGTAGATGCAGGAAGGATGTTCCCAAAGATGGGGCTATTCAGAAGTAGGGGGTCATAGTCTAAGGATATGGTGTAAATCTATTAGGATTGAGATAAAGAGAAATTTCTTCACCCAGAGAGTGGTAAGCCCGTGGAATTCATGATTACAGAAAACAGTTGAGGCCAAAATATTTTAAAGAAGGAGTTAGATAAATCTCTTGGAGTGAAGGGGATCAAAGGATATGGAGGGAAGACTATTGAGTTGGATGATCAGCTATGATCACAATGAATAACGGAACAGGCTCGAAGGGCTAAATGACCTATTCCTGCTCCTATTTTCAATGTTTTTCTACTTGAAGCATATCAGACCTTGAACAGTCTTGTGGATGTTTTCAGAATGAGGGGGCACTGTTTTAAAATTAGGAATTGCCCTTTTAGGGTAGAAATTAGGAGACTTATTTTCTATTAGAGAGTGTTATGATCTTGGAGCTCTGCTTTAGAAGGTATTACTTTTATTGTGTGTTTTCAAAGGCAGGAGGACAAGAAGAATCTATTTGGTAAACCTTGCTCCTTGAAAGGGTACAGAGGAGATTTACAAGGATGTTGCCAGGACTGGGAGGCATGCCTTATGAAGTTAGGTTGAGGGAGCTGGGACTCTTCTCCCTGGAGAGACGAAGGTTGAGAGGCGACCTGATAGAAGTTTATAAAATGTTGAGAGGAATAGATAGGGTGGATTCTCAGAGGCTATTTCCCCAGGTTGAAATGGTCGCTACGAGAGGACACAGATTTAAGGTGCGGGGAGGCAAGTACAGAAGTGATGTTAGGGGTAAGTTTTTCACTCAGAGGGTGGTGAGTGAATGGAATCGGCTGCAGTCAGTGGTGGTGGAGGCAAACTCGCTGGGGCCTTTTAAAAGACTTCTGGATGAGTATATGGGATTTAATGGGATTGGGGGTTATAGATAGGTCTATGGATTGGTAGGTGTTGATGTGATCGGCGCAACTCGTGGGCCGAAGGGCCTGTTTGTGCTGTAGTGTTCTATGTTCTAAACCTTCAGGTTGGGAAAATAAAAAGAATCGGCAGCAAAGCAGGAATGGACTAAGAACTCTGGGGGCAATTCTCCCAAAATTGCTAAATTGGTGGAAAAGCTATTCTAGATCATGGCTGTATTCTCAGTTCAACTTCACACTCAAATCCCCATACTCTGGGCACTGCAGAGGTCTCAATCGTGAATCTCATTAAAAACCCAGAGAGGTGGGGACAATTCATGCCAGAGTCTGACAGTTCTGAAACTCTGCACATGCACAGTGGCTCCGATCTGCCAATCTCTGCATTTGCTGGCTAGCTCAATCGCTGGCCAGCCTGGGATCGCCGCAATGTTGCCCCTCCACTCCTCCCACTGCCTCCACAACAATTCCCAGACAACCCTAACCGCCTCCCTGACACTGAGCGCCCCAATATGCAGCCCACCCCAGCCACAGCAGTGGCAATTCCCCCACCTCCCTCACCCTGGCAGGCGCACTCACAGGTCAAATTCCCCGCTTGGAAACAGGCCCCTCCCAGGTCCCAAATCACTGTCCTCCCTCCATCCTACACAAATTGCCGTATAGAGTGGCAGTGGGACCCCTGTCAGCCACCGATTGCCCATAGGCCCTGCCCACAATAGGCCCCGCCCCCTTGGCACTGCCCAAAGCCCAATGGGCAATGCCAAGGTGCCCCTTGGGCTTGGGCATTTTTCCCCCAGGCAATGCTGGGGGCACAGGTATGCATTGCCAGAGTCCATATGCCCAGGGGTACTACCCCCCACAGACCGAATTGCCTTCATTCCGGGGGGGGGGGGCGGTCTCCCGCTAGTTCCCCAAACGTGGGGAGCTACTCTAAACTTCGCCAGAATGAAGTACTCCTAACGGGGTGGGAGATTCTCAATAATGACATTGAAAGTATATTTAAACTACCAAACTAGCAGTGAGCCAGTGGACCCCAATACAGAGACTCATCTGCAACCACAACCTTAGGGGCATCATCCACTTCCTGGCCTTCAACCTATCCATGCTGCAGCGCGGTCTGGATCTCCACCAACTAGCGAAGCCAAAAACTTCCCAGCAGCAACCTCGAACACCCAACTGCGCAGACCCATCTACCAACACAAGAGCTGCACGCAAAGCAACAAATCCTCCTTCCGCACACCAACCAGGGCGACGATCCTCACAACCATACCCTTAACATAACAAACTACTCTCACCGTCTCCCAGGCACGAAAAGAAGCAAACAGTCCAGGAAGCATGAAAAATGTGCAGGCCTGCAGGTGAGAGAGTGAAACAATGTGGTCCCTGGTCCCAAGGCCCTCCTCCCCTGCCCCAGCTTACCCCTTGCAAATGTCCAGTCTCTGGAAAGCAAGCTAGACGAACTTAGAGCCAGACTCACTTTCCAAAGAGAACTGAGAGACTGCTATGTACTCTGTTTCACAGAAATGTGGCTCAATCCTGCTTCACCAGACTGTGCCCTACAACCAAGGGGCTTCACAATCCATCAGAAGGACTGTAGAGCGGCCTCAGGCAAGGCTAGGAGAGATGGGATCTGCTTTCTAATCAACACCTTATGGTGCCTAGACGTAGCAACACTGGTGAGTTTCTGCTCCCCAGACCTAGAATATCTAACGCTAAAATGCCGCCCCTACTACTTTCCGTGGGAGTTCACTTCCATTATCCTGATGGCAGTTTGCATCCCATCCCATGCAGACGTGGAGATCAGCTGGACGAAATATACACCACTATGAATAGTCTTGAGATGAAAGATCCCGGGGCCTTGTTCATCATGGCCGGAGAATTCAATCAAGCGAAGCTCAAGTACTACCAGGTTACCACCAGCATGTCTCCTGCTTCACCAGAAGCCCAAACATCCTAAACCACTGCTACACAAATATCAAACATGCCTACCGCTCTATTGCCTGTCTACACATTGGCAAATCAGACCACAATGCTGTGCTCCTGCTCCCGGCTTACAAGCAAAAGCTGAAGTGGGAGAATCCATCAAAGGAAGTCATGCAATATTGGTCTGAGGAATCGGATGATCTCCTACAGGACTGCTTAGAGTCAATGGACTGGTCAGTATTTCAAAACTCTGTGACCAGCCTGAACGAGTATGCTACTACAGTAACTGACTTCATTAGTAAGCGTGAAGAAGACTGTGTACCAAAGAAGCAAATCCATGTGTTCCCCAACCAGAAACCATGGGTGAACAGGGATATCCACTGCTTGTTGAAATCCAAATCTGAGGCGTTCAAGTCAGGCGACACTGACTGATACAAGAAAGCCAGATACGATCTAAGGAGATCCATCAAAGATGCCAAAAGACAGTACCGGACCAAGATAGAGTTCCAGGATAGCCACACCGATCCCCGCAGACTATGGCAAGATCTGCAAGACGTAACAGGCTACAAGATGAAGGCATGTAAATTCGCTGGCTCCAACATACTCCTCCCTGTTGAACATAAGAACATAAGAAATAGGAGCAGGAGTAGGCCATCTAGCCCTTTGAGCCTGCCCCGTCATTCAATAAGATCATGGCTGATCTGTCGTGGCTCAGTTCCACTTTCCCGCCCTCTCCCCATAACCCTTAATCCCCTCTCTTATCAAAAACCCATCAACCCGCGTCTTAAAAATATTTAGCGAGGCAGCCTCCACCACTTCAACGGGCAGAGAATTCCAGAGATTCACCACCCTTTGAGTGAAGAAGTTCCTCCTCAACTCCGTTCTAAACCGCCCCCCCTTTATCTTGAGGCTGTGCCCCCTAGTCCTACTGTTTTTTTTGAGCGGGAAGAGTCTCTCCACCTCTATCCTATCCATCCCATTCATCATCTTATACGTCTCAATGAGATCTCCCCTCATTCTTCTAAACTCTAACGAGTACAAGCCTAGTTTATTCAGCCTCTCCTCATAGCTCAACCCCCTCAACTCCGGTATCAGCCTAGTAAACCTCCTCTGCACTCCCTCCAAGGCCAAAATATCTTTGCGCAGGTGCGGCGCCCAAAACTGCACACAGTACTCCAGCTGCGGCCTCACCAATGCCCTATACAGCTGCAGCAAGACCTCCCTACTTTTATATTCAATCCCCCTCGCTATGAAGGCCAGCATCCCATTCGCCTTCCTGACCACCTGCTGCACCTGCAAGCTGGGTTTTTGCAACTCATGCACAAGGACCCCGAGGTCCCTCTGCACCGTCGCCTGCTGCAGTTTTTCGCCACGTAAGTAATAATCCTTCCTACCATTATTCCTACCAAAGTGGACCACCTCACACTTGCCAACATTAAATTCCATTTGCCATTTCCTGGCCCATTCGCCCAGCCTATCTAGATCCTTCTGCAGACTCTCCACACCCTCCGCACAATTTGCCGTTCCCCCAATCTTGGTGTCATCAGCAAATTTTGACACCCTACACTCGGTTCCCTCCTCCAGATCATCTATATAAATGGTAAAAAGCTGAGCTCAATGCATTCTATGCCCATTTTGATCAAGAGCTCAGCGAGAGCATGCCCTTCATCCTGGAAGCCCTGGATGAATCTGCATCTGGGGTCACCATTGCAGAGCAGCTTTCTTGAAGGTCAACCCATGGAAAGTGACTGGCCCAGATGGAGTACCCAGACGTGCACTCGGATCCTGCACGGATCAGCTGGCTAAGGTATTCACAGACATCTTCAACCTCCCTTTACAACAATCTGAGGTCCCTATCTGCTTCAAGAAGACGACCATCGTCTGGTACCTAAGAAAAGCCTGGCAGCATGACTTAATGACTATCTGCCCATGTCTCTGACATCCATCATCATGAAGTGCTTCAAATGGTTAGTCATGGCATGAATCAATTCCAGTCTCCTGGACTACCTAGACTTTGTGCCTTTTTCCCGAAAGTTTGCCTATCGCCGCAACAGGTCCACAGCAGATGCCATTTTCCTGGCTCTGCATTCAACATTGGAACACCTAGATAACAAGGACATCTATGTCAGATTCCTATTTATTGTCTACAGCTCAACCTTCAACACTATTATTCTCACAAAACTCATCTCTAACCTCCGTGGCCTGGCCCTCGGATTCTCCCTCTGCAACTGGATCCTGAACTTCCTCACTCATAGGCCACAGTCAGTAAGGATAGCCAACAATACCTCCTCCGCAATCATCCTCAACACCGGTGCCCCACAAGGCTGTGTTTTCAGCCCCCTTTCATACTCCTTATATATGTATGAATGTGTGGCCAAACTCTCCTCCAATTCGATATTCAAGTTTGCTGACAACACCACCATAGTGGGTTAGATCTCAAACAATGACAAGACAAAGTACAGGAATGAGATAGAGAATCTGGTGAACTGGTGGGCAACAATAATCTCTCCCTCAATGTCAACAAAATGAAAGAGATTGTCATCCACTTCAGGAAGCGAAAGGAGAATATCAATGTCTACATCAATGGAGATGAAGTAGAAAGAGTCGAGCGCTTCAAGTTTTTAGGTGTCCAGATCACCAAAAACCTGACCTGGACCCCCCAGGCTGACACTATAGTTAAGAAAGCCCACAAATGCTTCTACTTTCTCAGAAGACTAAGGAAATTTGGCATGTCAGCTACGACTCTCATCAACTTTTGCAGTTGCACCATACAAAGCATTCTTTCTGGTTGTATCACAGTTTGGTATGGCTCCTGCTCTGCCCAAGACCACAAGCAACTACAAAAGGTTGTGAATATAGCCCAATCCATCATGCAAACCAGCCTCCCATCCATTGGCTCTGTCTACACTTCCCGCTGTCTAGGTAAAGCAGCCAGCATAATTAAGGACCCCACATACCCTGGACATTCTCTCTTCTACCTTCTTCTTTCGGGAAAAAGGCACAAAGTCTGAGGTCATGCACCAGCTGACTCAAAAACAGCTTCTTTTCTGCCGCTGTCAGACTTTTGAATAGGCTTACCTTGCATTAAGTTGATCTTTCTCTCTACCCTAGCTATGACTGTAACACTACATTCTGCACTCTCTCTTTTCCTTCTCTATGAATGGTATGTTTTGTCTCTATAGCAGACAAGAAACAATAGTTTTCACTGTATATTAATACATGTGACAATAATAAATCAAATCAAAAAGTCACATCAATTAAAAAAAGATTCAAATGACTTACCTATCCTCCCGCTAGTTTCTGGCATGGTCTGGTCTCCAACTGTTCTCCGGTTCTGGGGGATGTGCATGCATTCCCGGGGCATGCACAAATCCAGGAACAAGGCCAATGATGCACATTTCCCAGCCTGGCCCGCCAGAAAAGTTGCAGGTCACGATGGGAGAATTGTCCCCTTTAGTTCTATTTTTTGTTGCAGCATTTCTTCCTAAAGCTTGGGAAAGCATGATTCAAAGGAACATATTTACAATTTGATTTGTTGCTTCGCATCATGACCAGAGGAATTCTGACCTCTATAATTACTTCCTTCTGAACTTAAGGTTTTCATTCGTTCAACTTAGCAATGTGAATCATGAATAACACAGAGATGGATTATGGCTTATTATCTGCTTGTTATTTTCATCTGTTACAGCTGCAGTATTAAGAGACCTCCACTGGGAATTTCCTCAGCAATTCTCCCAAGCTGCTGGCTCGGTGCAGATGGTTGGCAAAAACCAATGTGTAAATAGGATTTCAGCTAATCAGCTGCTAAAGTTCCAGAGAACTCCCAAGAAAACTCTTGGTCTCACTCCCTGACATATTGTGCTGACTTTTCAAATTTGATAAATATCCTTAATTAAAGCGTGACATTTTTCCATAAACAAACTTGCTTATGCTCTGTTAACAATATGTAGAAGTATTAATCACTTATATTGTAAATATATTTAATTAAATTCAATAAAATTGTCTGTGGAAGCATTATCTGACTATACCAGATATGAAAATAAGAGAAAAGGAACATTAAAAGGTTTAGCCTACCATCTACAGGCAGGTCTTGGAATTCATCTCTGAATTAATTTCAAATTCATCTTTACTATCACAAGGCCTGACTTTATCTCAGGCTTTGTATTGTGTTTGAGACACAGAGTAGGCAAGGGCTAGGCTAACCTTACCAAACTTGAAAGGAGGGCTGCCCTCCCAATTGCTTGGAAAATCAATCAGCTTGTTCACATGATCCATGCAGCTTGAGGTAATTCCTCTCTGCTTCCATGCCCATTTTCCTGCTGCTTCCCTGAAGGTTCTTGCGGAGGAAATGAAGACCATGAAGAAATTGTTTCAAAGCTTCCCTTCATCCATTTTAAGCAAAGATAAACAGATGTGCTTGAGAGAGTTAGTGCCAGCAGATCACCTTTCAACTCTCTCAGCAAAGAAACAAGGGTAAGTAAAGCTCTTCACTTCTCTCACCAACAATTGACCCCTTACCCTATCCCCTACTATTCTCAACTGTTACATCATTTACCAAGCTATCACAGAACCCATTAATTCAAAATGTACTCACTTTTCCAGGCAAATTGTGAGGTGATGCATTTTGGGAGAACTAAGAAGGCAACGGAATACATAATAAACAGATTGCTAGGAAGTACAGAGGACTAAAGGGACCTTAGGTGCATGTTTATAGATCACTGAAGGTTGCAGGACAGGTCAGTAAATTGGTAAGAATGCAAATGGGATATTTGCCTTTATTAGCTGAGTCATAGAATATGAGAGCAAGAAGGCATAAAAAGCTAGTCAGGCCACAGCTGGAGTACTGTGCGCAGTTCTGGTCACCACTCTATTGGAAGGATGTGATTACACTAGAAAAGGTGCAAGGGAGATTCACCAGGATGTTGCCTGGGTTGGTGCATTTTAACTACGAAGAGAGGTTGGTTAGGCTGGTGTTATTCTCCTGAGAACAGAGAAGGCTAACGGAGGACATTATCACGGTGTACAAAATTATGAAGGACATAGGTAGGAAGAGACTTTAGTACTGGGATCAATAACCAAGGGGCATAAATTTAAGATAAGGGGCAGGAGATTTAGAAGAGATGTGAGGAAAAGTCTTTTCACCCAGAGAGTGGTGGGACTCTGGAGCTCACTGCCTGAAAGGCTGATAGTGGGACCTCACAACATTTAAGAAGCATTTAGATGAGCACTTGAAATGCCATACAAGGCAATGGGCCAAGGACTGGAAAATGAGATTAGAATAGATAGGTGTTTGATGGTTTGATGCGGAGGGTGTGGAGAGGCTGCAGAAGGATCTAGATACGCTGGGCGAATGGGCCAGGAACTGGCAAATGGAATTTAATGTTGGCAAATGTGAGGTTGTCCACTTTGGTAGGAATAATGGTAGGAAGGACTATTACTTACATGGCGAAAAACTGCAGCAGGCGACGGTGCAGAGGGACCTCGGGGTCCTTGTGCATGAGTCGCAAAAACCCAGCCTGCAGGTGCAGCAGGTGGTCAGGAAGGCGAATGGGATGCTGGCCTTCATAGCGAGGGGGATTGAATATAAAAGTAGGGAGGTCTTGCTGCAACTGTATAGGGCACTGGTGAGGCCGCAGCTGGAGTACTGTGTGCAGTTTTGGTCGCCGCACTTACGCAAGGATATTTTGGCCTTGGAGGGAGTGCAGAGGAGGTTTACTAGGCTGATGCCGGAGTTGAGGGGGTTGAGCTATGAGGAGAGGCTGAATAAACTAGGCTTGTGCTCGTTAGAGTTTAGAAGAATGAGGGAAGATCTCATTGAGACATATAAGATGATGAATGGGATGGATAGGGTAGAGGTGGAGAGACTCTTCCCGCTCAGAAAGGACAGTAGGACTAGAGGGCACAGCCTCAAGATAAAGGGGGGGCGGTTTAGAACGGAGTTGAGGAGGAACTTCTTCACTCAAAGGGTGGTGAATCTCTGGAATTCTCTGCCCGTTGAAGTGGTGGAGGCTACCTCGCTCAATATTTTTAAGACGCGGGTTGATAGGTTTTTGATAAGCGAGGGGATTAAGGGTTATGGGGAGAGGGCGGGAATGTGGAACTGAGACACGACAGATCAGCCATGATCTTATTGAATGGCGGGGCAGGCTCGAGGGGCTAGATGGCCTACTCCTGCTCCTATTTCTTATGTTCTTATGTTCTGGCATGGATACAATGGGTCGAAGGGCCTCTTTTTGAGCTGTAAAATTCAAATTAGGAAGGCAATTGGATTTGGCCTCAATTGAAAACTGCAAGAATAAAGAAGTCCAGCTACAGTTGTATAGGGTTTTGGTGAAACTGCATCTTTAATACTGTGTGCAGCTTTGGTCTGTGCATTTAAGAGTGGGCTTATATTCTCTGGAGTTTAGAAGAATGAGAGGTGATCACATTGAAATTCTGAAGGATATATGCTGAGAGATTATTTCTATTGGCTGGGGAGTTTACGATACAGGGACACAATCTTAGGATAAGGTGTTGATTGCTTTGGTCTGGGCTAAGGAGAAATTAGTTCAGTCACAGAGTGAAGAATGTTTGGAATTCTCTACCCCAGAGGGTTGCGGATGCCCATCATAGAATGCAATGAAGGCTGAATTAGACAGATTTTTGGCCTCTCAGGGAATCAAGGAAAATGGAGAGCAAAGGAGAAAGTGAGGATGAAGCCCAAGGTCAGCCATGCATAGTGGTGCAGACTTGACAAGCCATGTCATCTGCCCCTGTTCCTTTCTTATTTTCTTGTGTTCCCTCCTCACACCACACATCAGCACCATTTTCTCCTCAGACGCTAACATTTGTACAATCACAAACTACTCCTACTACTTCTCACTCAGTTTGCATTTCACATACTATACATTCAGCACTTTGCATTATTATTACATCTTGATCCTTCTGGTTCTCAACATATCCATCATATGCACAAGCCTTATATATCTATCCTTTTCCTCTGAATACTAATGCTTGGCTTCTTTTTTTTTAAACAGGACAGAGCAGCCCATAGGCAGATAGGATGGTGGGGGGGAAGCTCCAAAATTATCCCAATTACACAATCTGTGCAAGAGACCCTGGCAGTTATTTTCCTAAAAAAAGGTTATGGGCATCAGACCAGAAGTGTCTGTGACACACCGAGCAAGGCTTCTGTGTATGATTTGTTTCCTGTTATTCGTTTCTACATGGAAAGTACAAACTTGATAACTTCAAATCTGCAAACTTCAAACTGCTACCTGTTCATGTATCTCTCCTTTCACTTGACCTAACTTTTTATTAATTTTCTTCCCAGTCATTCTCAGCACCAAGAAGGAAAAATAGAAGATCAGACCTGGGAAGAAAATAATCCCACTGAGGATGCAGCATCAGGTATTCCACCTTTATTAGGCACCAGCTCAGATGCTAAATCTGTGTGGGCAAGATAGCAAATTAAAGGTCTCTGCTCACAGAGGAACAGCTAGTACCATTGAGTTGTAGCAGAATTCATGGGAGGTAACAGAAAAGGGAATCCCAAGGTCTTCTGTAAGCACATTAAATAATAACGGTAGGGCCGATTAGGGGTAAAGAAAGGGGACTTGCACATGGAGGCAGAAGTAACAGAGTTATTAAATTATTATTTTATCTCTGTCTTTACAAAGGAAGAAGATGCTACCCTGGTGTGAGCAGATGTAAATGATAGATTAGAAGAATTTACAATTGAGAAAGAGGAGGCATTAGAAGGGCTGTCTACTTAAAATTGAGATACTAGGACCGGATGAAATGTATCCAAGGTGTACTGAGGGAAGTGAGAGTGGAAATTACCAACGATACCAACAGTAATCTTCCAGTTTTCCTTAGACACAGGAGCGGTGTCAAAGGACTGAAGAATTGTAAATGTTACACTCTTATTCTAAAAGTGCAAAGAGAAAGCTGGCAACTAAAGGCCAATCTGTTTGGCTTCAGCAGTAGGGAAACTTCTGGAAGCAATAGTTTGAGACAAAATCAATAGTCAGTTAAATATGTGCAGGATAATTAAGGAAAGCTAGCATGGATTCATTAAGGGAAAATCATATTTAACTAACTTGCCGGAGCTTTTGAAAAGGCAGCAGGGAGGGTTGCTGAGGGCAATACTATTAATCTGGTGTACGTGCATTTTCAAAAAGCATTTAATACAGTGCAACACAACAGGGTTGTTCATAAAATTTTAGCTCATGGAATAAAAGAGAAAGTAGGTACTTGGATAAGAAATTGGCTGAGTGACAGGAAACAGTGTAGTAACAAATAATTGTTTTTCAGATTGGAGAAAGGTGGAGTTCTACAGGAGTCAGTGTTGGGGCTATTGCTCTTCCTGGTATACATTGATGGTCTAGACTGTGATGTTCAGGGCTTGATTTCAATCTTTCAGATGATATAAAGATTAGAAACGTCAATTGTGATGAACATGATCTTGAACTTCAAAAGGACATAGTCATGTCAATAGACTGGGCAGATAAATGGCAGATGACGTTCAATGCAAACAAGTGTGAGGTGATTCATTTTCGCAGGAAGAATATGGAGGGAAAGTATGAAAAGAAGGGAGAAATTCTAAAGGAGGTGCAATGACAAACAGATCTCTGTATATAGATAATCAAGTCACTAAAGGTGGCAAGGCAATTTGAGAGAGCAATTGTTAAAGCATATAGTATCTTAGGCTTTATTAATAGGGGCATTGAGTACAAGAATAAGAAGGTTATGTTGAACTAATATAAGACACGAGTTAGCCTCATCTTAAGTACTGCATCCAAATACATCTAATATGGTGTTTTAGGACACCACACTTGAGGAAGGATGTGAAAGCTTTGGAGAGGGTACAGAGAAGATTTGCAAGAGAGATTTCAGGGATAAAGAACTATTGTTCTGAGCATAGATTTAAGAGATTGGGACTGATTTTCTGGGAGGAAAAAAGGCTGAGAAGAGACTTGTTAGAGGTATTCACATCCCTGAGGGATATGGGCAGGATGAATAGTGATAAACTGTTTCCACTCAAGAATGCATTAAGAACTTAAGGGCACTGATTCAAAATGTTTTGGCAAAAGGAGTAGAAGTGATGTGAGGCAAATGTTTTTCACCCAGAGGGTGGTTGGAGTCTAATAAGCTTCCTGAAAGAATTGTGGAGGCACGTTCAAACATGGTATTCAAAAGGGAATTGCATTGCTCCCTGAAAAGAAAATAATATGCGAAGTAACATGGATAAGGCTGGGGAATGGGACTTGGTAGAACGCTCTTTCAGAGTTCCAGTGCAGAATTGATGGGTCAAATGCCACTCCTGCACAATAAGGATTCTGTAATTCTGTGTGAAATCAGTGCCAGATACAATATTAATTCTTCTATTTGTTTCCTGCCTCTTCAAACTCTGACCTTAGACGTGAATCTATTATTTGAGAAAGAGGTGCTTTATCAAACGTTATTTGAAAATCCAAGTCAATTGCATTCAGTATAGTATTCTTGTATACTCTGTTATTTCTTCAAAGAATTCAGTAATGTTGGTATTCCCTTCTTGAATGTATACTGATTATTCCTATAGGTTTGATTTCTAAATGTTTTTCTATCCCATCTTTGAGTAAAGGTTCCATTATCTTTGCTACCACCAATGTTAATCTGACTGTTCTATAGTCTCAATGCCTTGTTATATCTATTTATTTTACTATAGGAATAACAGTAGCTGTTAGCCAGTCATTTGCAATATTCCCTTTTCGAAATAATATTTATATATAATTATGCTTCAGCTATTTGCTTTCCTTGCTGATTTTAATAAATATAATGCAATCATATTGGACCACGCATTTTATCATTTTCAATTCTGATCAGCTGTATATCAACAATATTCTCCCCTTTTCTATTGAAGAAAGTTGGATCCCATGTTCCTGTGTATGATGATTATATGCCCATCATGCACTATTGTGTAACGTTCTTCTGAAGAAATCTTGTGAAGGAATACTAAGAAACATGCAAAAGCAAAACTGCTTCATCTGCTGTTAAAAGATTGATTGATTTATTCTTTTGTAGACTTATTCTACATGGTAGCATTAAGTGGATGAAGTATACAAGCCAATTATTAACACACTACACCCTCCAACCCCCACCACATTCCACCACCCCCCCCAACTCCCCCCACCACCACTAACCCCGGCCCCACCACACCTAACTGAGAGATATAGGGCCCGATTTTACCACTGTGGGCACGAAAACGCAGTAAAGTCGGGAGAGAGGCCATTAATGCAATCTGCACCCCCGTCCGCGCAGATTGCAACTTTACCGAAACCCAGGAATGGTGGCGATTTGATTTGTGCCCAAAACGGGCACAACAGCAATTTAAATGCATTTGTATGCATTTAAATTGAATTAGTGAACTGCCCACCCAACTTTATCAGCATTTCCCCTTTTACCACCTTGTTTGCCATTCCAGAACCGCACCGTAATGGACCTGCTAAATAAAAGTCTGGATCAGGCACTCCAGCTGCTAAAAAGTGCGTTCAGTGCTTCCAATGGCTCTCTGGCTCAGATCAGTGGTTGGGGGGAGGCGGGTCATATCGTTCTCTGGTTGGGAGGGGGAGGGGAGTGAGGGCAGATCATTGTCTGTTGGGGAGGAGGAAGGAGAAGGCAGATCAGAAGTTCCTCTGGGGGCGTTGAGTGAGGCCAGACCATTCTCTGGGGCGTAATAAGTGAGAACAGATTGTTGACTTTGGGGGGGATGGTGTGGGGGTGGGGGCGTGTGAGTGAGGCCAGACCATTCTCTGGGGGGGGGGGGGATGAGTGAGACAAAATTGTTGTCTGGCTGGGGGAGTGGCGGAGAGGCCTGATCACTCACTGCTGGGGGGAGGAGGCAGATGGACCTCTGGTGGGGGCGTGGCAGTGGGGGGCGGGGGGGAGGCTCCGTAGCCACTCCGCGGGCAATCAGGGGGGCGGTGTGGGGGCAGGGTTGGCAATCGGTCTGTGTAGTGGGGGGAATAAGGGGGACAATGATGTATGTGGGTAGTTGGGGGGGGTGGATAAGGGGACAGTGATGTGTGTAGGTAATTGAGTGGGTGGATAAGGGGGACAGTGATGTGTGTGGGAGCCATTGCTCCTACTTTTCATTCCCGGGCTATTTTTTCCACTTTCTGCGGCCTGGGAGTGATCTGACATGGCCACGCTTTTTCCAATTTTTTTCCAATTGTGCATGCGCAGTTCAGAGCTTCAATCGTTTTGGATGCTCTAAGCTCCGCCCAAAGCACGAATGGGACACTGGAGATGGCTGAGAGCGTATGCAGGCACCTGAAAGCAGATTTCTAAGTCAGATTCAGCACTTAAAATGAAAATGGTAAAATTGGGCCCATAGTGACCGGAATTTTACCGGCATGCCTACCCCAATTCCAGCATTTCCGTTGGCCTCAGGTAGATTGTATGAATCTCGGGCAGACGTGGTGGTAAAATTTTGCCGATAATATGTTTCCATGATTTCTTTCCAAAAGTATAAACAATGTAAACAACAAACTCAAACATAATTTGAACTTTCACCTTCACCAATAAAACTATTACTTAACAATGCACTCAGTCATATGCAATGGGATGAAAGATCTGTTCATCAACTATAAATCATTCACTGTGGAACATTATCACTTAAGTACAGTGGATGTTTTCTCTCATGGGTAGGATTTCATTTAACTCATGTTCTGTATCTGAGAAGTCAATACCAGAATCAGATTCAATGCTTGCAAATGTTTATTTCAATGCTTTGAAGGATGACTTTGTTAGACTTTCCACAGAGACTAGTAATGATTTAAAGATCGATTCAAAGTGTTAGTTATTAGCTGAAAGCATGGCACATCAAGATTTCATGTACTGTATCAATGACTAAAAACAAAACACTATTAATTAAACATTTTATTTTCATTGGCAATTAATACTTGAAACAACTGCTATGAGGCTATGCCCTTTTAATGTTGAAAACATGATTTTAAAACTTTCAACTGATTGGAAATTTTGCAATTTGAGTTGAGGCAAAAATGCAAAGCCACCTTCCAAGATGAAGGTGAAAAACAAACAAATCAAAAACAAACAGAAACATTTCCTTTAATTCAAAGACACATCCAAACTCATCACTGTCTAATAAAGAGGCATTAAAATGCTGGATATTGAACCAAGGCTTGGCACAGACAGACCCACCCAAAACCACATAGAAATACACAATGGGTGAAGTATAACAGGCCAGACTCCAATCACTGCTGAGAGATAATGAGAAAAACTACAGCAGAAGAGATAGGCTGAAAGCTCTCTCTTTCTCTCTCTCTCTCTCTCTCGGAGCAAGCATAGTATTTAGTTGGAAAATAACCTTACTAAAAATCTACCAGTGAACTGAGATCACATAATGACATTTGATCACATCACAAATCATACCCATGAAAGATCAACTTAATGCAAGGTGGACCCACTCAAAGGTCTAATGGCAGCAGGGAAGAAGCTGTTCTTGAGTTGGTTGAAAAGTGACCTCAGACTTCTGTCTCTACTGTACTGTCTATGGAAATGGGAAACGTACATGTATTGGTGTAGAAGACAGTGTACAGCTTGGTGAAAATTTAACCACTTTGCTCACATTTGTTTCAATGTCTTTCACCCTGAGGTTTAGCCAGCTCTCACATTGTCTTCTTTTCTGCCAAACTGACCTCTTCCTGAGAGGGATTTGTTTGTTTTCCTCAAGATTCTGCTGTTATTGACTTGTTGGCTTGTAGAGGAACCCTGAAATGCTACAGCATCATGATGGCTGTGACCTTGTTAAATTGTGTTTTGCTGATGCTAATCATACCTATGAAAGTCAGGGTGAAAGACATTGTCAGATAAGACTCCTGAATTATTCTGATGCACAAGAAACAGCATATTGTAGAATTGTTTCACCACATACTGCCACAATTGTTTAGAAAGTGATTTAGGTATTTGGAGTTATCTTTAAATTTGTGGGTGGCAGGGTGGCACAGTGGTTAGCATTGCTGCCTCACAGCTCCAGGGATCCAGGTTCAATTCTGATCTCAGGTGACTGTTGGTGTAGAGTCTGCAGAGTCACCTCATGCCTGTGTAGGTTTCCTCTGGGCGCTCCAGTTTCCTCCCACAGTCTGAAAGACTTGCTGTTTAGGTGCATTGGCCATACTAAATTCTCCCTCAGTATACCTTAACAGGTGCCAGAGTGTGACATCTGAGGGATGTCTCCCAGTAGCAGGACATTCTGTCATGTGGGTAAGCATGGCCAGGTTGGATAATTGTTTGGACGAGTCACAATTTGGATTGTGAGACTGGTGGTGTTGCTTTGCAGGTGGTGTTCTGACATCTAAGTGGTGACCAGTACTTAAAGGAGTTGACTTGGAGTGTGGTAGTTACTATTGGCAGCTTTGAAGGGGACTAGTAACCATACTCACCTGAAGGGTTAAAAGATGCAGTTTAGCAGAAAAAAATCACAAACACTGCTAGCTGTGAGCAAGTACCTAAGGGCACAAACTGTAGGCTGTTAATTCTCAGGCAGAAACACCACAGGTGTCAACACTCACAGATTGTAAAAGGGGCTGTTATCCAATTTGATCAGACAACCAAATAGTTTAAAGATAACATCAGGAGACAAAACTGGTTACAGCTTGAACATGGAGCTTGTTTATCTATCAAAAATCCCTAGCCTTCAAGAATTCATCAAACACTAAGAGTCTTGGACATGGAAATATAATTGAAACCTACAACTCAAACACAATTTGTTATGTTCAGGGTGATAAGGCATACTACGTCTTTACACTGATATATGCTAATTACTTGTGATCAAATCTGGAAGTATATCTGTTTGTGTATCCAACGCTCTGGACTGTGCCATCAACTGGAGTACTGGAGCCCTTGTAATGAAAGGCTGATTTTAAAACCCAAAATTTTTTGTCTGGTCACTTGAAGGGAACGAAGTCTGCAAGCAGCTGATCACCAGCAGCCAACTGCATCCCCAAATTTGGTAGTTCTTTTAATTGTCCCAACGAGTAAAACAAACTCAAATTAACTTACGGACAAATTAAGAGGGGCAGCCCCCTAAAAAGGAAGGGGGGACGGCCCAAACAGAAACCAAAGTCCAAAGGAAACTTAAAACATGAAATCAAAATGTGGTTGTAAGGGTCTATAACACACACCAGCCCCTGCGGTGCCCAGCAGGCATCCCCAAATTTGGTACCTCTGGACTCAAAAAGTGATAGTGATCTTGTTAAATTGAGCAGCTCAAAGGGCAGCTTCTTGTGTGCTTTTCTACATAATTAACTATTAAAGGCTGTCTCTTTCGTCAATGTTTAGATTTCCTTTTCACATGTTCAACATCACCAAAATCACTAGTATTTGTTAGTTTCCTCAATCGTGCAATGTTGTTAAATTGTCTCGTTCGCTTCTGGCTTAATACATCAAAAAGTAATAGTTTTGTACATAAGATTCTTCTTGGAATAGGTTACTATTGCATTTTTCTGCTGAGTCAGTCATTTTTATATTGAGGTGGTGTAAGTTTCTCAAAGGCACCTTCCAAACAGTCACCTCCACAGTAAAATAAGGCTGCTTTTCTCCTATCATCTGCAATTGCAAAATCTGTCATTGCATCTTCAGAATGTCACATCTACTTTTGTCAATGTGCGTGTACCAATGATCAATTCACGTGCACTTTTGAATTTGGTACATCAAACTTTGACAATGCCATCAGCAGCGCAGCAATGATCAATGATCCAGGATCACCTTGCTGCCAAGAAACACATTTACTGTGTTAGTGCACTGAGCAGGCTGCCTGGTTGTGCAATCCTGATTTGGGGTGCCTGTTGTGTCAAACAACTGGTTATAGACTCAACATGTTCTCTAAAGCCCCAGGTTAAAATGCTGTCTTCAGGAATTAGACAAACACCTTCCAAAAGTTGAATATCCAACAGCAATGCTTTATATTTTTCACCATCCTCAGTGTCAATGTAAACTTCTTGACAACAAATGAGAAACATTCAGGAGCAGGTCTGCTGCTGTTAAAACATCGTTCTGAATTTTGTGCTTGTCATGTGTGTGATCGGCAGGACCAAAAGCGGCTGTTGTTTCTTGGTTCCTCATCTTCAAGTGGATACCCTTTCCAGTGCCAGATTGTGCACAGCACAGCATACCATAACGATAAGTGGCATGCACTCTGGAGGATATTACAGGTAACCGCCTAAACGTTCCAGTCAGCAGAACTCATCTTCAACAGCCCTGTTGTCATCTCAACCACTGCCCTTGTGGAGACATAACTCCAATTGTATTTCTCATAGAATCATAGATACATAGTACAGAAAGACGCCATTTGGCCCATCGAGTCTGCACCAGCCACAATCCCACCCAGGCCCTACCCCCATATCCCTACATATTTTATCCACTAATCCCTCTGACCTATGCATCTCAGGACACTAAGGGGCAATTTTAGCATGGTCAATCAACCTAACCCGCACATCTTTGGGCTGTGGAAGGAAACCAGAGCACCCAGAGGAAACCCACACAGACAGTGACCCAGGGAATTGAACCCGGATCCCTAGTGCTGTGAAGCAGCAGTGCTAATCACTACCGCCTCTAATGCCACTGTGCATCCCTCAAGATATTCTTTACTCAACAATCAACCATCCAGCTGACCTGGAGTCATGAGCAGCCGTGGCACCAGGGAATACCGCAGTATATAAGCACCATGGGAGCTGCCAGGGTGCCTCTCACAAACTTACTGAATCTGAATAGAAAGCAGGCAGCAAAAGAACTTTCAATAATGATTTGAATTATATAACCCCACTGAATAGAACTGAACAAGAAATGTTGAATACCTGCAAATCCTTGTCAATGAATCCTTTAATTCCTTTGGGCATTTTACTGACCAGCAAAATGGCATTCTTTTACGTTGCTGCTGCCTGCTCGATGCAGCAAGATCATACCTCTTTCTCCAATCCACTAACAGCAAGTATTGACAAAGACTGGGCCAGTGTGAGGAGCGGAGCTGCGTCTGGGAACTGTAAGAAAGCAAGATTCGGAGGCCTTTGACCAAACTTATTTTAATCTTGAAGAGGAGAATGTTGAGGGGAAGGTGAATTGGAAAGGTGCGGGGTGGGGGGGGGGGGCGGGGATGCGGTGGAGGATGGTGGTGGTGGTGGTGGTGGCAGTAGCAAGATCACTCAGGTTCTTCTATCAGGCCTGGAATTGACATTTTTCCAAAACAATATACGCCAGTCCGGGTTAGCATTTCTTTTTATATCATACCTGGCACAAAATACAAGAGATCATTAAATATTTTGAAATTCTCATGTTGAGCATCTAAAAGAAGACCTTGATGTCCTAGTTAAAGAGAAAGGAAAGTCTAAGGGGAATACTTTGAACTAGAAATACTCTTCTTCATTTTGCCTTTACCTATAAAATAAACAAATCAGTTTTGAATACTGGTAAGCAGATGGCAATACGCAAATACAGATCTGCTGGAAATTGCTCTGTACATATATTTGTAAAGACTACAGTACTTTAGCCATTTTGATTGAATTAATTCTGAAATAAAAAAGGAAATGTCTGCAGTAAGCCAAATGTGCTTGTGGCTCAGTTGCCAGCTGAAAACTGCAACAAAGTCCATAAGATTAGCATAATTGAGGAGATCTACCAAACAGCAGGCTTTCATAACGTCTTGGGGCAAATCAGCTGAATACACATGAGGATTGGACCATCTGCCAATAATGAGAGCATTTTACAGAAAATATTTCCATTCAGGAACTATGCACATGGCCTCTGATGCTGTGCAAAATTATTGTTCCAACATCATTTATTTCAGAATTGCTCATGGATTTTTCTATGTCTGTTTTTGGGGTATAGTTCAAGACTGTTGTGTAGTCAATTCTATTTTTCTAGCGTTGATTTGGTTATAGCTCTTTTTTTGTATGCATTATGTCTGATCAATTAATTTGTTCCTCATCCGACATTCCCAGGATAGTGCCATACCTGAAAGGGAACATTGAAGAATCAATTCTGCATTATTCCACTCTTATCTCTAACCATCAATCTCCTCAAGTTACCCTCTGCTGGAAACATGGGATCACAAATTTATCCAATTCCACAATCCTTTGAGAATATCTTCTTAGTTCTGTCATGGTTTTATTCAGCTGTCTAAATACCAGATAACCCCAGAAATTGAGACATTGGGGTATCTTAACTCTCCTCAGGAGTTAAGAATGGAGTGCAGAAGACATTAAGAGGCAAGAATGCTTCTAATGGAGCCAGGGCGAACAAGACTGAAGGGTTGGTAATCAGAGTGTTCATTTTTTTAAAACCAGAGGAAAAAAAATAATAGATACAAATTAAATAATAGCTTTGTGAAGAGAACTGGAGAAATACTTAAAAGGTGAAGAAGTTGCAGAGATATGGGGAAAGGATGGGGAAGTCAGACTAACTGAATTGTTTTTGAAGTGCTGGTACAGACTCGATGAACCAAATGATCTACCTGTTCTATACTATTCTATGATTTCAGGATGCTATATTAAGATTAAGCAGCACCAAATTCTATTATTTTCCCCAGAACTCCAATTTTAACACCACTGGTCTTGGCAGCTTGTCAGACTCGGGTGTGAATTTCATGCATTATTGGTAATTGGAGGCCTATGACTTCTATAGAAGCATGCTGACAATTTAACTGGGCTAAGTGGAAAGCCATGGCAAGATCCCTGATTGAAACAGATTGGAAGCTGCTGGGTAGAAACAGTATTGGATATATGTTTGGCCAATAAAAAAGAAATCTTCCATTGAAATAGGGTCTTTCACAACCATCGGACATCATAAGGTGTTTTACAGCTAATTAAGTACTTTTGGTGTGAAAACAGGAAATACTCAATAATTCTGTGAAGAGAGAGAACAGAATTAACTTCTCAAGTCCATAACTCCTCAGGGTGTTTTTTGTGTGTAGCCAGTGTGCAAATGTAGGGAATATGGATGCCAGTTTGTGCAAAGCAAGCTCCCACAAACAGCACCAAATTCTTTGTTTATGTGATGTTGATTCAGAGATAAATACTGGCCAGGACTCTAAGGATTATGCCCTGGGCTTCCTTCAAAATATGGAATTTTTTTACATCCGTCTCAGGAAAAATTGGTCGTCATTTTACATCCTACCTGAAAGGCTACTTCTGAAGTCCACTCCTTCAGTATTGTACTGGAGTGTCAGCACTGACTTTTGTGTTTTAGTCCCAGACCTGAACACAGCCTTCTGGCTCAGAGCCAAGAGTTCAACCACTTTCCATTGTTTAAAGCTTACTCTAAAAATAGGGAACAATGGATTCCAGTCTTTATGGATTGGATTCTCTAGTCCAGCTGCAGTGAACGGAGACTTGGCTGAATTCTCTATTCTCATTGGCAGTGGTGGCAGGGCACGAGCAGCTGGAAAATTCCAATCTATGTATTCAGGCTTGCAATGGAATGTAGGAAAACTAGCTAGACCATTTGTCCACAAGTGTAAAAGAACTTCTATTGTATATTAATGGCTGTTGACCATTTGACTGAAACAGGTTTTCTAATACAGAAGTCCCTTTATCACAATACCTATAAAAAAGACCTGGAGGCAATCTGCAGAATAACACTGACAAGAAACAGCTACAGGAAAAAGCTGTGCAACATTAGCATTTTCAGAATCAAGAAGTTAAAACATATTTTTAAAAGCCTCCAAGCCTGAATCTAAGCTCCAAGTTCATCAGTAAAGTAATTGGCCCTCCTGATACAACAGCCACAGTCTGACTACACGCCATGATGGACAATCTTCTCTTCATTGTAATCCTGATATCAGACTCCCAGCTATCTGAACTTACCTGGGCATCAATTCTTCCTTCTTCACTGGACTCAAAGACATGTGAATTGTGAACCAGTCTTTTGGTTTATTCTTGTAGAAGTGCACCACCTTCTTGAATTATCTTTCTTCAGTGTGTAGTGTGCAACTGATATTGCATAGATCTTTCAGAGTGTGTGAATATATAAGCCTTTTTGTAAAATCCACTAAAGTCTGCTGCTGGTACTGTTGACCCTTTCAAATTAAAGCATACCAATTTTGGAGAGAAGGGAAGAAAATTAGTGATTTCTGTTATCTCTTCTCCCCTGTCCATAACATAGAAATGATACTTCAGCAATTGCAACCTCACCTGCACTCTCAGGGTTAAAATCAGCCCACATCAAGCCACAATGCAATGTTAGCACTTCCTTCCACTCACTGCAGCAGCCAGTTGATAATGTTGGGCTTTGCATATTTGTACTCCTGATATGGAGTTCTTTGTACTGAGAGAGCACATCAGGAATTCAGGTGTGAATATCAACTGCCTGGAAAGGATTTCTGTCAATTTCAGGCCTAAATGTTGAATGGTGCTCTTAGGACATGAAACTCCAAGTTATGATTGTGAATTTTTAAAATCTGCCCTTGAAATATTCACAGAGCTATCACTTGTATATTGTTAACCTGTGGCAGCTTATAAAAATCTGCTGTGGCTTAATGTTGCAGGAAATATTAATGACTGCAATAGTAAAAAATGGCTATTTGTTTTCCTCACTTAAAATAAAAGTTTTAATTATAGCCAAAGGTTCTAACTAATTTGAGCTCCTGAAGAGTTTCTTGAGAGTAGCGTTTTGTGACAGAGGCTAACCAAATAAGGGCTTTCTGAATTCAAGTGTTCATGTTACATTAATTTGTTTCTGTTTGTGAGTAAATGCTGGAAGCTTTCTATTGTTAATTGGCTACTCAGTATGTTGGGACTGAGCATAATCCCACTACATCTGGAAGAAGCCTATAATGGGATGTGGGGTCATGATGTGAGAAGCATAACAAGCAAATGTGTGGGGTTGCTTTTGGGCTTCCATACAGATGAGGTGGACAGGTTCCCATTATTCAAAGACACTTAGTGCCTGATTATGAGACATAACTTCAGGAAGGAAACGCCCCTGAGTGCTACTGGCTGCTTTTGCTGCCATCAATCCTTTCCCCTGTGAATTCCACCCCTTGACCCCAACTCCCGTACTACTCACCTGTGATCTAGACTGAAGTGATGACTGTGGCCTTGAGCTGGTGTCTTAACAGCTTCAGCTAATGGGTCACTGGTGGTGCTATTATTAAATAGAGCTGCTGGCCAACTAGAGATCTTTGACTCCAAGGTAAGCATTGGTCTATTAAATGCCTGCATAACACATGATTCAATGTTCCCAGTCTCTTCCCAGAAGCGGCAAAGAGGAGGTCTCACCATCTCTAGCTGGCAGCCAAGACCTCCATAAGATTCCAGTTCTTGAGTTTTATACATGACCACTTCAATATTAAGAACTTTTTAAAATTACTACCACATTCTCTAACTCTAATTCCAGTGCTGGACAGCTCTAAAATAATCCAGGCCCTTTTGTAATAACATAGCCTCACTCACTAATGGAATCTGCAAGATTTAACTGTGGATAACTTGTAAGGCAGTGGGAAGTTTACCAGTGTTTTGCTTTAGTAAATTGTGGGATTATAGTTGCATAAATCCTAACAATTATCCTAGGTGCCCCTGTGGTTTCCTTAGCCTTAGTCCAACAATGGAAACATTAATTCTCTAGAATTTAGAACATGTCCTTGGTGGAAAAGACAGTGCATTTTACATTGGACACACACAAATTCTAAAGCTGAATTTAAATTTTGCGCAACTTGAATTAGAACCGTCTAATTATAATGAATAGTTTCTGTGTTGATGTCAGAGAATCACCTGATCAAAAAACTGTCAATCTTTAACCATCAGCAAACACAGTAATTATTAGCAAATTTGCAACTTTGCAAAACTTCCTGGCTCTCCAGCATCATATTTGGGGCTGGGGATACCCCGGTGTTGTGCTGGGAAATCCCTTTTGGAAATTCCTGCTCAAAGGTTTACTCGACAGTTGTCCAGAAGAGCTAACTTCCTCTGGACAATCCCATTGGGTTGGGAACCAAATGACAAAGAACTTTAAACCCTTAACTTTAGATGTTTCTGCGAGTTTTACACACATGCTGACTTTGAAAGAGTTAGAAGGAAACAAAAGCACCTTTAACTTTGGTGGAGCTATTTAAAGACCCCAAACACCTGACTTCTGGAGGACCCTCTCCGCAACATCCCCAACCATGCATCCTTGCCTCCCAATTCCTAGTGCGGCAGGCCTAGTCCAACACAAGATACTGCCCCCTGCAGCCTCAGTCCAAACTCCCACATCCCCATCTGACACTGGTCCAATATGACAACGGAGACTCAATCACCCCATCCTTCGGGCCCGGTCTGAATACCAATAACACCCCTCCCCCCACCCTCCAAGTCTGACCTGGTCCAACTCAACACTGACACCTTCTCCCTCAGGCCAACACCCCTGGTCTGACACAAAGCCTTCGTCCCACAGTCTCACACCCTCTCACCCAGCCCAGTAACCCACCTCCTGGTCTGCTGCGCTCACCCTCAGGTCCAACCACCCTCACCTTCCTCCTGATCTGACTGATGCACCCCCCACCCCATTCCCAGCCTAATCCCCCTTTCCTGTCTGACCATTTCCACCTTGGATCCAACTCTGCCCCAACTCAGCTCTTTCTGACCAAAATCCCTACACCGCCACCAACCCAGTTAGGCTCCACCCCCTTTTCCAACTATGCACCCCGATTCAATTCCGCCTCTTGTCTGAAAACACTCCACCCCGCTCTGAGTCCACCTCATCTGACTCCACCCTAATCCCGCTCTGACTCTGCCCCACCTGACTCCACCCTCACCCCACTCTGACTCTACCTCATCTGACTCCAACCTCACCCCACTCTGACTCTACCTCAACTGACTCCACCCTCACCCTGCTTTGACTCCATCCTCACCCTGCTCTGACTTCACCGTCACCCAACTCTAATTCCACCTGTCTGGTCATATTCCGCCCCTGGCCTGACTTTGCTTCCTCAGCCCTTCATCCCCACCCTGACTTTGCTCACCCCATCCATCTTCGTCCCCCAAATCCAACTCCAGACCCTCTCTGACTCCACTCCAATGTTTGACCCTTCACACCATCTAATCCCTCCCCCAGTCAGAAACAACCCCTAGTACGATGTCTTTATACCCACCCACATGTACTTTTGAGAATTGCCTTCTTATTTTCAACATTCCCTTTAAACATCTACTTTATGGTAACTGGTGCTGTAAAAAATGGCATGTCCTCTGTCACCGAGCTTTATTTGCACCACACTTTTGCCACTGGGAACACAGTTTGCTGTTCCTGATCAACCAGCCTCAGTGAGAAAATATGGACAAAACAGGAGTTTTGCAATTCCAGCAAAGGTAATTCCCTCGAGTGTGGAAATCCAGTGGTTGTCACTTGGAGAAAGTTAAGGATGTGTATGCCGCAGCTAAACCCATCAAGCCAGGTATATGGCCCACCACTCTGATCTCAGTAGCTTAGAATCCTGGAGATTATCACAATCAAGTTTCACCTCCATGATCCTTGTCGATTTGTTTCTCAATATTTGCAGGAGTGGTGACTACTTAACAGTGTTTGGTGACAAGAAGCTGACACCAAGAAACAAAGGAGGCACATGGCATTCAGATAGTCATTAGGAGAGGGTTTTACAAGGACCTCTGATTAGGGTAGGGGCAAATCCTGGGTAGCAGCAATTTTAACCTTCTCCTGGGGTACAAAAATTTATCTTTTTTGCCTCTTACAGGCCCAACTTAGTTTTCCACCAAGTTGATCTAACAATAAGAATACTGCTATCATTAACCCACTCAGATGAATGGTTGGAATACCACTCAGGTGCCATATTTCGCCAGATGATTTATTTGCCTGTTCAGAAGAGCACAAATGAAAGCTTATTAAAAGTACTGGCTGACTTTAACTACCTGCTCATTCCTTTTCCGGGTTAAAATTACCCCAATCCTGTCCTCACCAATCTCCAAAGTTATCACTCCATTTCAGCCTGAGTAATCAGACCTTTACTGAACTAATCCATATGTAAGTCTTGGAGTTCAACCAAGCATTCATAATGAGATCATCTGGAGAAATTGGTATTTAGTCACTAGCTTCTGTTAATATAGTTCCAGATGATTGTAAGAGAAGCTTTTTTTTTAATGAAGATGTCTGAATTGGATATAAGAACATAAGAACATAAGAAATAGGAGCAGGAGTAGGCCATCTAGCCCTTCGAGCCTGCCCCGCCATTCAATAAGATCATGGCTGATCTGTCGTGGCTCAATTCCACCTTCCCGCCCTCTCCCCATAACCCTTAATCCCCTCTCATCAAAAACCCATCAACCCGCGTCTTAAAAATATTTAGCGAGGCAGCCTCCACCACTTCAATGGGCAGAGAATTCCAGAGATTCACCACCCTTTGAGTGAAGAAGTTCCTCCTCAACTCCGTTCTAAACCGCCCCCCCTTTATCTTGAGGCTGTGCCCTCTAGTCCTACTGTCTTTTTTAAGCGGGAAGAGTCTCTCCACCTCTATCCTATCCATCCCATTCATCATCTTATACGTCTCAATGAGATCTCCCCTCATTCTTCTAAACTCCAACGAGTACAAGCCTAGTTTATTCAGCCTCTCCTCATAGCTCAACCCCCTCAACTCCGGTATCAGCCTAGTAAACCTCCTCTGCACTCCCTCCAAGGCCAAAATATCTTTGCGCAGGTGCGGCACCCAAAACTGCACACAGTACTCCAGCTGCGGTCTCACCAATGCCCTATACAGCTGCAGCAAGACCTCCCTACTTTTATATTTTACAGGGATTACAGGGCATGGGCTTATAACCTGTATCCATATCCCAAATTGGGGTCGGCGTCTGGTAATTAGTTAACCCGACTCCAGGAAAATCCAACCAATTGCAATATAAAGCACAGAGCAATGAGGTTCATAATCTCATATCCTTGTTATGATATCATATCATTCCTATGTTTCATTACTCTTATAATCTTACTTGATAATTGGAGCTGATTTCAAAACCTTACCAGCTTCAATCCAACCTTTAACATGAGCAACATTTCACAAATTAACTAGTACAAGTAAAATAATAAAATTGGTCAGCCTTCTCTCAAATGGAAAAAACAGCAGCACAGTAGGATTTATTTTAGACTGTTTCCATGCTGGGCAAAATTGGAGATCCAGGGATAAAGTACGTTCAAGACTATGTTGTTTTTCAGAGGCAATATTTTTGGTAAATTTCCACTCAAACTCATTGGTACATCATTGCCAGTAAAATTTTTCATGAGCTGGCATAATCAATTAATCTTTAAGCATATAATTTTTATCTGATTAAAAATATTCCTTGATATATTTAAGAATGGTCAGCTTGATGATGTTTTATTAATATAGGTGAATATTGTTTGTCATAAAAATAATTTTTAATTGGATTGTTTCATCCAACACCTGTGGGGAACTTTGAAAAGTTTTTTAAAAAATCTACTCACTTAAAAATTTACCATTTACTCGCTTCAGTGCTGTGCCACAGTCAATTTCACAGCAAATCATTTAAAAAATATATTTTAAAGCTTCTAACAAGTGCCTTGTTAGTGTCTTTGAATATATAAAAAAAACGTATAACATTATGAAACTACTTGAAGACCTGGAAGTACATGCAATTAGCTCAAACTTGCCATAGTGATTAATTCGACTGGTCTGTTTTGCTGAAACAGTGCATGAGGTTGTGTAAACTCTTATTTCCACTGCATTATATTTTTGAATTGAAAAGCCTTTATCTCTTGCTCTGGCCAAAATTTGGCAAATTGCACTAAAAGAAATCAACACACGCTGCTGGAAAATGCAGGCCAATGCAGAGAATCGGTAGGTATGTTCAATTCAGTATGTCATTTATCCAAAACATTCACTATAAGGAGAGGAATATCTCAGCACTTAATGTCTGTTGTTTCCTCATATTTGTCAATAATACAGTTCCCCTTATATTTGTCAGTATTAGTTTCTGAAATATATAGTTAGTGAAAGCCATACACTCTGACAAGACAGCCTGTCTCATAAATGTAATCGATTCATCTATTCTCAGCAAAGTGTAAATAAAAAGTGGATGTTTCAGCAATAATTTATACTAAAGATAAAATACGCAGTGATATGTAGCCCATGAGTGATAATTTATGTCAACCTTGCTTGATCAAAATTTTATTTTAAGAGACTTCCATAAATAGTTCCCTTCAACCATTATTCCACAAGCAAGCACATTCTGAAAAGTAGTTTTTCATCCTACGTTTCATCTTGAAGGAGTACAAGACGAACTTGAATGCTTGAAACAGTGATTTCTAATTCACATGTCTCATGTTTCACCAATGCTGGAGTGGCTACAGTTTATAATTCATAATCCCATGACTTAACTTCTTGTAACATACCCATGTTTTTACATTATGTTTTTGATTCTAAGTGGTCAGTGAAGGATAGAGAATTCATTGTGGTAATGGACGAGAAATTGCTAATTTTCAAGTAACATCAGTTCAAATCCAACCATGGCAACTGGGAAAATTTAAATTCGATTCATTAAAGACCCTAAGGGAAGAGCCCTCATCCACAGCTCAAGACTCTAATGCAGGCTTGCCCAGCCTTTTTGTGCAAAGGGCAACATTTCAATTTTTTTCTCACTCAAGGGGCCAATGTGCAAAATTTAGAAGGATAAGATTTGGAACAACTATGAGTGTAAATTCAATAAAATGTTGAGGTATGGGAAAAAGAAGCATCTTGGTGAGCAAAAATAAAGCAATAACAGGGAAAATGATGATTTTTAAAAATTGTTCTTTAATAAAATTGACCATTTGAGTGTGTGAGGGTCAAATTGTATTTGGCTGGCTTACTTACAAGCTTAAGATGTTTACTAACTCACCCTCACCTGCTATGTCATTTGGTACAAGTGTGTTGATATGTGGGGGTGATGGTGAGTCTAAATCCTGAGATTGGAAGGGAACTAAATACACACACACGCAATCGCACACATACACTCACTGTGTCACACACACACTTTCTCTCTCTGTCTCTCATACTCACTCACACAGTGTTGCACAAACAAACACTCTGTCTCACACACTCTCTCACATTCACTCACATACACTGTGTCTCTCACACATGCACACACTCATTGTGTCACATAAACACACACTCACTGTGTCGCACACTTTCTCTCTCACACACTCAGTGTCGCACGCACACACTCATACACTCACTGTGTCACACACACATGCACTCACTCACCCACTCTTCCTGTTCAGTAGTCATTCTCCCTCTCCCTGCTCAGCAGAGGTTCTCTCTCCCTGCTCAATAATCACTCTTTCTCTTCACTCCCTGAAAGCATCTCTCCCATCCAAACAGACACACTGCTCCCATTGTGCTATTTTACCGTGTCTCGGGATATCCCGAGGCATGGTACATTGGGGAGGCCATACAGAAGCTATGACAATGGATCAATGAACACCGCTCAACAATCACCAGGCAAGAGTGTTCTCTTCCTGTTGGGGAACACTTCAATGGTCACAGGCATTCAGCCTCTGATCTTGGGTAAGTGTTCTCCAAGGCAGGTTTTATGACACAGAACAACGCAGAGTCGCTGAGCGGAGACTGATAGCCAAGTTCCGCACACGTGAGGACAGCATCAACCAGGATCTTGGGTTCATGACACACTATCTGTAACCCCCACAACTTTCCTGGGCTTGCAAAATCTCACTAACTGTCCTGGCTAGAGACAATACACACCTCTTCAACCTGTGCTTAACGCTCTCTCCACTCACATTGTCTGTACCTTTTAGACTTGATTACCTGTAAAGATTTGCATTCCAACCATTATTTTGTAAATTGAGTTTGTATCTTTATAAGCCCTATTTGTGAACAGAACTCCCACTCACCTGATGAAGGAGAGTGCTCCAAAAGCTTGTGGCCTGTGCTACCAAATAAACCTGTTGGACTTTAAGTTGTGAGACTTCTTACTGGTTTTTCAGGCCTTAGACTGAAGGAAGCTGCATCTCTACAAGGAGATTTCTCATGGTTTTTCACTTGGGGGTCTTGTAATTAGCAGAACTCAGCTAACACAACTTGCGAAAGACACTATTGAATTCAAGAGTTTTTTTTAATTTGACCAACATGCATTAGGAGAGAGATAGAGGATTCCAACTTCTCTCTGATATTACATCACATGAACACAACAGATACACATTTCTGAAAATTCGATCCACTGCCCAACCTGTCATCCAAGCTTTTATTGTCATTAGATTCGTTCCACTGATCGGTGCAACATCGAGGACCAAAGGGTCTGTACTGCGCTGTAATGTTCTATGTTCTATATCCAAAATTGAACCAATTTCTCCTGATCCCTAAAACTCTAGTACAATATCCTCACTTAGTAAAGCCATCTTAGTTCTCCCAGCTACTATTAGTATGGTTTGGGGGTGATCCGCAAGGATAAATCCATTATGTATATAGTTGCCTCAATGTCCACTAATATATTATTCAGCCTTAAACCGCTACATGAGGTGACTTGAGAGCACCCCATAGTGGCCAACCCAGCTAGTATCCTGACTAATATTGGGTTTGAACAGTTGATGTTCACTGTGCTAAACATAGCAAATGGATTTTGGTCAATTCCCATAGTGAAGAAGCACCAGTATAACGGTGTAAAACGATAACCCCCTAATTTAACACTCACATGTATGTGGGCATCTCGCTCTGTAATCTCGAGACTCGGTAATTGTCATTTCTGTCCTAATAACTTCTGCAACTCATCAGCTGACATCTGGATTACTGTCTGTGATGTTTGCTGCCCTAGGGCTGGTGCTTGGGGGAGAGCCTCAGAGAGCTACCTTACTCATCTGGGACCTTGTCCGTCCTTCCTTCGCCACTTCATCTAACAGTTCTTTACGTCATGACCTCTTTTCTGACAATTATTCTCTCTGGATTTGCTTCAACATTTTCTAACATGATATCCTTTCTTCCCACAGACAAAGTACGCTTCTTTATCTCTAAACTCGGGCAGTGACTGTGGCTTATTGATCTGCACCAGGATTATTTGCAGATTTTTCTTATGATTACCTGCTGCTTTCATAGTTCAATTCATAATTTCCCGATAATTGTTTCCTATTGAGAGAACCCATTTCTATGATTCTGGTCAGATCAGACTGAGCTGAATCCTTCTTTAAGTAGACCTAAAAATATCCATATTAGGGGTGGTTACTTCTCCAGTAATAAGCCCTGAACTTTCTTTTCCCATATTCTGATTTTTTGAATTCTTGTTTAACTAAGGTTATCTTGGTCCAATTGGCACTTCCCCTACCGATGGTTCATTCAATACCCGTTATAAATCTGTCATTCTTTTGTTGCTCATTTTGAGTGTTTGCCAATATTCAATCTCTCCCTTGATAATCAGGGGGTGGCAAATGCCACTCGGCATTAGTTAACTTTCCCCTCACTAATATCCTCACATCGTTTAAAGTTAAATTATGACCTTCCTTTAACTCATCCATATTTTTCCAAAAGGACTAATTCTGATGATTTCAAGGCAATGGACCTAATTTATCCATAAACATTTGCTTCTCTGCCACCATTGGCAGCATTTCTTCTCTACTGATAATGGGTTGTCTTATTCCATCCAATTGGGTTTGGCAGTTTGAATTGGGGCCATGTTAGCGGACAGAGGTGTCTCAGTAGAGAGGGGAATTACTACCTGAACTGTTTTCTCTGGTGAATTTCCCTGAATCATTCCCCCTTTTACTCCTTCCCTTACAATTGGGGAAACCATTGAGGAACTTGATTGTCCCGTCACTATTCTACCCACAGGAGTATTCATTGCTTCTTCCTACAATACCTTCACAACAGCCCCCTGCTTAGACTTTGCCTCCCTCTAGAGGTGGTTTCTCATCATAGCAGCTAGTATTACAACTATCATTACGGTTTTGTATTTAAATTGCCATCACCCTGTTTTTCCATCCAGCTCTGGGATCTCAAGATCGTACCCTTTTTCTGTCATTTTCTTAAGTAATTTTCCATGCTCTATCACTATCGTTTGAATTAAACAATTGTCAGATCCCCATCTGGGATCAGCTACATCTGGACCGCTCTTCGCCACCTTGCAGTCTCTCACCTGACTACTTCCTATTTCACTCACTAGAGACTCCTACCCTGGGACCTATACCATCCCTTCACCTGTTTTTTAATCCCTCTCTGGGGATGCTTCGCACTCAAACTACCCTTTTGTACGGTCTAATTCCACGATGCCTCACTTGATTGTGTGGCTTTTATTGCTTTACTACATAAGGTGATCCAAGAGCCCATTCCTGGACCCTTACATTAAACTCAGCTTAACTTCTAACATCTTTATCTGCCATGTGGCCTTTTTATTGTTCTGCTGACAGTACACCCCAGGATTCTATCCTTGGTCTCCTGCATTGAGTGCAGTTTCTTTACGGTAATATTGTATTCACACCCCTTTCCCGATTTGGATCACTCAATTACGGCTTCCAGCTGCCAGATGCATAATCCCCTAATTACTGGGTACTGGGTGGTAATTATAAAATGTACTCACCCACTTCTAGAAAACACATCTTGCCTCTGCACACCAGTGACCAACCCTGCTCATAACACCAAGTTGTAAGGGGATTTCTCAGGTTTTCTCTCTTGGGGGCAGGGGGGGTTCTTGTAATCAGCCAAACTCAGCTAACACAAAGACTTGTGAAAGACAGTATGCAGTTAAATATGTTCTTTATTTAACCAATGTGCATTGAGAGAAATTGGACTTCTCTGGCTGTCTCTCTCCCAATATGTGTTTGTCAAATAAAGAACTTCAGATTAATATTCCATATTCATCAACCAACATTCATGTCATTTGTCAGCAGATGTAGAGAAAAGGATACATACTATGATTTTTAAAACATGCAACCAGCAGACAAAATGGTGAGTTGGTGATCACATCTACTCCCAAGGAAGAGTTCCAGAAAGATCTGGTAGACAAGCCCAAAATGTATAGCATATACTCAATAGAAGGATACATGTATGAAGCGATTCTTTCAGGTTGACAAAGCTTACAGATCCTATATAAAACTCCAACTGTTGGTGCTTTCACTGGAATACCCAAACTAGCAAGATATGTGGAAGGTAAGGCGTTCTGTATGCATCAAGGAAACGCCCAGTTTTCCAGCAATTCTGCAAGGCATGTGGCAGAAAGGCCAATTGTAAGGAGCACAATGACAATGATATGCATGATGAGATGAAGTGCTGTAAACATGTTTTGCACCATTCATGACTCCTCAGATGCCAAAGCAGTCCAAATGCAGCAAGACCTGAACAATATCCAGGTTTGGGCTGACAGATGGTAAGTAATATTTGCACAAGTTCCTGGTAGTGACAATCTCCAACAAGAGAGAATCTAACTATTGCCCTTGACATTGTGGCATTACCATCACTGCAGCTCCAATAACACTCAAGAATCTCGACATCATAAGAACATAAGAACATAAGAAATAGGAGCAGGAGTAGGCCATCTAGCCCTTCGAGCCTGCCCCGCCATTCAATAAGATCATGGCTGATCTGAAGTGGATCAGTTCCACTTTCCTGCTTTCTCCCCATAACCCTTAATTCCCTTGTCTGTCAAAAACCTATCTACCCGTGACTTAAATATATTTAGCGAGGTAGCCTCCACCACTTCAACGGGCAGAGAATTCCAGAGATTCGCCACCCTTTGAGTGAAGAAGTTCCTCCTCAACTCCGATCTAAACTGCCCCCCCCCCCGCCAATCTTGAGGCTGTGCCCTCTAGTCTTGCTATCCTCTCTAAGCGGGAAGAATCTCTCTACCTCTACCCTATCCATCCCTTTCATTATCTTATATGTCTCTATAAGATCCCCCCTCATCCTTCTAAACTCCAGCGAGTACAGACCCAGTCTATTTAGTCTCTCTTCATAGTCCAACTCACTCATCTCCGATATCAGCCTAGTGAACCTCCTCTGCACTCCCTCCAAGGCCAAAATATCCTTGCGCAAGTGCGGCGACCAAAACTGCACACAGTACTCCAGCTGCGGCCTTACCAGTACCCTGTACAGTTGCAGCAAGACCTCCCTACTTTTATATTCTATCCCCAGGACATCATCCAGGACAAGGCAGCCTGTTTAATTGGCACTGACATTCAGAAACATTCACTCCCTCCACCACTGACACACAACGGTAGCACTCCGTACCATCTACAAGATTCTCTGCAGGAACTCACTAAATATCCTTAAATAGCACCTTCTAAGTCCATGACTGCTACCATCTAAATGAACAAAGGCATGGGAGTACCATTACCTGCAAGTTCCTTTCAACTTACTCAACATCCTAACTTGGAAACATATCACAACTCTTTCACTATTGCTGCGTCCCTATCACTCCTTCCCTAACAGAAGGGCTGTAGCAGTTCAAGAAGTCAGCTCACCACCTTTGTCTGAAGGGAAATTAGGGGTGGCCAATTAATGTTGTCCTAGGCAGTGATGCCCAGATGTTATATCTGGGGATGACATTTTCAAGTGTAACCATTTCATCACTGGCAGAACTTACGTTGCGCTGATTAGCACAAACCAATTTATCTCTTTCTCAACAACTAGAAAGTAACTTTAAAAATTCAAAAAAATGACAGATGTGCACAGTAAAAATGCAAATGCAGAATTGCAAGGTTCAAGATCCAAGATCCCACATAAGGTATATGGCAATCAGCTGAGCTGACGAGGATTTGTTCAGAACCAGGGTTCTTTGAAGTCATTGCACACAAATGTGCAAGAGTGAGACATGACCAAGGACAAATCAGATCCATTCTTGCAGCTCAATTACCATGCAGTCATACTGCATCTAGGACAAGATCTCAAACACAACCAGAAGTAACATTCAAGAATGACAACCCCACAGATCAATGTGAGCAACAAAAGGAACCTCCAGGCAAGGTTACCATTACAAGATCTGGGTGTACTGGTAGATTATATTTATGCTTTAGAGACTTATAGAATCATCTGTTCCATTTACTTCTGGAATAATAACTAAACATGAACATGTGTTGTAAATAGTTATACTCCTTTGGAGGGGGGGATATCTTTAAAAAGAAAGAAGTGTGCTGTAATATGCTATTGGAAGATATCAGCATCACATCCTTAAAAGGGAAATATGTCATGTAATCCAGTCACAGCTTCAATTTTGCTTTGAGCAGTACACACACACACACACACACACACACACACACACACACACACACACACACACACACACACACACACACACACACACACAGAGCCCTGAGGCCTTCAATCTTTATACCAATGTTCTCTTGTGCCTAGTCTTAATAAATGAAACCACCATATGATTATCAAGTTCCTTAAGAGCAGTTGGTGCATGTGTCTTGTACAGTAATGGAACCCAAGGTATTATGTCATTATAATAACATTACAGTTAAAAGATACACAAAGGAGGTTTCAGACTAACAAAATGGGGACTAGAAGATGGCTTTAGTTAATCTCATTCCCTTCTAATAATTAGGTTACCATTACATGATCAACGTTAGCTCTTTGAATCCCTTTGTCACTATATAAACAATGATCAAATGGGTACCTGCAGACCATTGAAACATGGGTAAATGCCCGACATACACTCCTTCAACTCCTCATCTGTACCTTTGGCCTCTTTCACACTGAATGCTGTTTTAACTCATGATGTGTCAAATCTACAAACAGCCCAGTTCAGGAAAAATGGTATATAGACAGCATGGGCCCACATTTCAATACTCCCACGATTTCTCTCCACCAGGAGTTAATGCTGCCCATGGTGAATCAAAATTATCAGCATAATTTAGTGAAACACTTCCAGCAAAACTACTATAAAATTGCAAGACTCTACTAGAGTTTTTGTTTAATCAGCTTGGATGTAAAATTCATTTTATCAATGGGGAGCAAGTTTGTTAGTAATTGTAATGAGGTGTATTAAATACTTTGTAGTTTTAAATGTACATGTAAATATATAAGGTACATATAAATATATCCTCCATACATTTTTAGAAGTTAAACAAAGAAACTTTGACGCACAGTTAGAGTGCCCCTTTGATACAAAAACACATGTTAGATACATTTCTTTGAAGGACCCAACTGTTGGAATCACAAGGCCGCAAAGGACACTTAATTGCCTCACCAGACACCTTATCAGAAACAACTGATACAAGAGAGAGTTTTAATGAAGCTGCCTTCAAAGTTTCTAATCAAAACAGTCAGAAATTTATTAATGTCTTAGCTAACGAAAGCATTTCCGTAGGGGACTTAGTGGGAATTGACAAGAATTAATGGTAACATGATAATACCCTTGGAAATTGGATTGATGAGCAATATATACATGTGTTTCATTATGTTAGCGATAAACAAACTTATCAGGACTTTAATCGGGGAATACCCTGAAGCGAATTGAGTTGATCACATCCCTTAGAGATTCAGTTAACTTCATTGACAAGGCCTTAAAATACTAATGGCTTTTGTAGGCCCCCTTTATCAATTAAAGGATATCCAAGTGAGGCTGTTTCAGTGAAGATGCTTTGTGAGGCTGCCTTCAAAATAGAGACATGATGTCTGACTAAGAGACTAAAGTAAGAAGTCTCACAACACCAGGTTAAAGTCCAACAGGTTTATTTGGTAGTAAATGCCTCTAGCTGTTGGAACACTGTTCTTCCGTCAGGGGAGTTCTTATCACAAACAGGGCATATAAAGGCACACGTTCAGTTTACATAATACTGATTAGAATGTGAGTCTTTACAGCTAATCAAGTCTTAAAGGTGCAGACAATGTGAATGGAGATAGCATTAAGCATAGGTAAAGAGATGTGTATTGTCTCCAGACAGGACAGTAAGTAAGATGTTGCAAGTTCAGGCAAGTTATGGGGGCTACAGATAGTGTGACATGAATCTAAGATCCCAGTTGAGGCCGTCCTCATGCGTGCGGAACTTGGCTATCAGTTTCTGCTCAGTGACTCTGCACTGTCGTATGTCCTTTGCTACAACATCTTCTCTGGAGCCTTCAACATGTCATTGATGAAGACATTTTCTTCCTTTGGACTCATGCTGAACAATCATTGAAACAAGTATATGATGACATCAACAAGTTCCATCCCGCCATCAGACTCACCCTGGACTACTCTCCAGAATCGGTTGCATTCTTGGACATACACATTTCCATCAAGGACAGTCACCTCAGCACTTCACTGTACCGCAAGCTCACAGATAATCTCATGATGCTTCACTTTCCAGCTTCCACCCTAAACACGTTAAAGGAGCCATCCTAGGATCTGCTCAGATGAGGAGGATCACAACAGATACCTCCAGATGCTGAAAGATGCCTACGTAAGAACAGGATATGGCGCTCGACTCATCGATTAACAGTTTCAACGCGCCACAGCAAAAAACCACACTGACCTCCTCAGAAGACAAACATGGAACACGGCAGACAGCACTTCCCCAGAGCGGAGAAGCTACGAGATCTTCTCCGGAGCCTTCAATATGTCATTGATGAAGACAAACATCTCGCCAAGGCCATCCTCACACTCCTACTTCCTGCCTTCAAACAACCACACAACCTCAAACAGACCATTGTCCGCAGCAAACTACGCAGCCTTCAGGAGAACAGTGACCACGACACCGCACAGCCCTGTAACAGCAACCTCTGCAAGACATGCCGGAGCATCAACACAGATGCCATTATCTCACGTGAGAACACCATCCACCAGGTACACGGTACATACTCTTGCAACTCGGCCAACATTGTCTACCTGATATGCTGCAGGAAAGGATATCCTGACGCATTGTACATTTGGGGGGCCATACAGACGCTGCAACAATGGATGAATGAACACCACTCGACAATCACCAGGCAAGAGGATTTTCTTCCTGTTGGGGAACACTTCAGCAGTCACTGGCATTGGGCCTCTGATCTTCAGGTAAGCATTCTCCAAGGGGGCCTTCATGACAAATGAGAACGCAAAGTCACTGAGCAGAGACTGATAGGCAAGTTCCGCTCACATGAGGACGGCCTCAACTGAGATCTTGGGTTCAAGTTACACTATCTGTAACCCCCACAACTTGCCTGGGCTTGCAAAATCTGACTAACTGTTCTGGCTGGAGGCAATACATATCTCTTTAACTTGTGCTTAACACTCTCTCCGCTCACATTGCCCGTATCTTTAAGACTTGATTATCTGTAAAGACTTGATTTCCAACCATCATTTTGTAAATTGAGTTTATGTCTTTATATGCCCTGTTTGTGAACAGAACCGCCACTCACCTGACGAAGGAGCAGTGAATGCTCTGAAAGCTAGTGGCTTTTGCTACCAAATAAACCTTTTGGGCTTTAACCTGGTGTTGAGACTTCTTACTGTGTTTGCCCCAGTCCAATGCCGGCATCTCCACATTCTGTCAGTTAGACAGTCTTCTATCCAAGCTAATAAATTACCTCTAACATCATGTGATCTTACTTTGTGTATTCACCTTCTGTGCAACAGCTTATCAAAATGCCTTCCTGAAGTCCAGACATACAACATCTACACGATCACTATTATCCACTTTGCTTGTTACGTCTAAGAACTCGAGCAAATTAATCAAACACAATTTACCCTTTGTAACACCATGTCCACTCTGATGGATTCTGTTTTGTCTTTCCAAAAGCCCTATTAGATTCTAACAATTGCCCAACAACAGACATTAAACTAAATGGTCTATAGTTTCCTGCTTTCTATCTCCCTCCCTTTTTGAATAAGAGCATTACATTAGCAATTTTCCAATCCACTGGAACCTTAACTGCTCCCAGGGAATTTTGGATTATAACCAATGGATTCATTATCCCAACTGCCACTTTCTTTTAAACTCCAGGATGTAGGCCATCAGGTCCTGGGGATTTGCCTATCTTCAATTTCAATAGTTTGTTGAGTACTGTTTCCCTACTGATGATGAATACACTAAGTTCCTCCCTTTCTATTTTGTTACTATTGGGATGGTACTAGCATCCTCTACCATGAAAACTGAGAGAAAATATAGATTTGACATCTCTGCCATTTCTGTGCTCTCCACTATTAACTTTCCAATCTCATCCTCCAAGGGACCAACATTCACTTTAGCTACTCTCTTCCTTTTTACATACTTAAAAATATTTTGTCCTAGTTTTCTTTCATAATTTGCCTTTGCTATTTTTATTACTTTTTATTAACTCTATGTTGATCTTTAAAAGTTCCCCAATCTTCCAATCTGCATTATGAGATGCCTAAGTTTTTATTTTTCCATTGTCTTTAACTTCCTTATTTAGCCATGGATGTTGTTTCCCTCTTACAATCTTTCTTCCTCTCTGAAATATATTTCAGTTGGGAGGAATTGAATATTCCCTAAAACAACTGCCACTGCTCTTCAACTGCCCTACCTTTTAGCCTTTTTGTCCAGTCCATTAACCTCATGTCTGTTCTCATGCCCACATAATTACCTTTGTTCAACTCCAAAATGTGAATACAGTACTTCAGTTTGTCACTCTCAAACTGAATTTTGAATTATATCATACAATGATCACTTTTCCCAACAGGATCCTTAATTATGATGGTCATTAATATATCCCTGCTCATTACACAATACCAATTCCAGAAAAGCATGTTCACTAATTGGTTTGCCAAACTATTGCTCCAAGAAACAATCTATTTGATTTATTATTGTCACATGCAATGGGATACAGTGAAAAGTATTGTTTCTTGCACGCTATACAAACAAAACATACCATTCATAGAGTACATAGGAGAGAAGGAAGGGAGTAGATGCAGAATATTCTGTTACAGTCATAGCTAGGGTGCAGAGAAAGATCAGCTTCATATATGGTAGGGAAGAAGCTGTTCTTGAGTCAGTTGGTACATGATCTCAAACTTTTGTATCTTTTTTCCAACTGAAGAAGGTGAAAGAGAGTATGTCTGGGATGCATAGAGTCCTTGATTATGCTGGCTGCTTTTCTGTGGCAGCAGAAAGTGTAAATGGAGTCAATGAATGGGAAGCTGATTTGTGTGATGGACTGAGCTACATTCACAACCTTTTGTAATTTCTTGAAATCTTGGTCAGATCAGGAACCATATCAAGCTGTGATATATCTGGAAAGGATGGGCTTTCTGTGGTGCATCTATAAAAATTGGAGAGAGTTGTAGTGGACATGTCAAATTTCCTTAGCCTCCTGAGAAAGTTTGTGACTTTCTTAGTTGTATAGCATTAGCTTGGAGTGACCAGGAGAGGTTGTTGGTGATCTGGACACCTAGGAACTTGAAGCTCTCAACCATCTCATGGGCAGCAAGGTAGCACACTGTTTAGCACTGCTGCTTCACAGTTCCAGGAACCTGACTTCAATTTCTGGCTTGGGTCACTGTCTGTGTGGAGCTTACACATTCTCCTTGTGTCTGCATGTGTTTACTCCGGGTGTTCCAGTTTCCTCCCACAGTCCAAAGATGGGCAGGTTAGGTTGATTGGCATGCTAAAATTGCCCTATAATACCTGAGATGTGTAGGTTAGAACGATTAGTGGGTAAATATGTAGGGATTTGGGGTAGGGCCTGGGTGTGATTGTGGTCGATGCAGACTCACTGGGCCAAACAGTCTCTTTCTGCACTGTAGGGTTTCTATGATTTCCACTTTTTTACAGTCGATCAGGCAGGGGCAAGTCTTCCAGCGCACTTCCTGAAGTCAATGACTATCTGATTTGTTTTACTGATATTGAGGGAGAGATTATTGTTATCACACCATTTCACCAGACTGTCTCTTTCTTGCACTCCATCTCGTCATTGCTCGAGATCCAACCCACTACAGTGGTGTCATCAGCAAACTTGAAAGTGTGTTAGAGTGGAATTTGGCCACACAGTCATAGGCGTATAAGAAATATAGTATGGGCTGAAGACACAGCCTTGCAGTACGCCGATGCTGAGGATAATCGTCAAGGAGGCGTCGTTGCCTATCCTTACTGATTGCGGTCTGTAGATTAAGAAATCTAGGCATCTAGCCAGAGAAGGAGGAGCCAAGCCCTATGCCCAGAGTTTGGAGATGAGTTTTTTTTGGGCTAATGGCTGAGCTGCAGTCAATAAATAAAAGCCTAGCAAGTGTCCTTGTTACCCAAATGTTCCAGCATTGAGTGTAGAGCCAGGAAGATGATGTCTGCTATAGACCTCTTGTGGTGATAGTGAGCTATAGTAAATGCAGACAATCTGGGAGACCAGAGTTGATGCGTGTCATGACTAACCTTTCAAAACATTTCATAATGATGGATGTCAGAGCCAACGGGCATGCTGCCTGGCTTTTCTTTGATACAGGGATGATGGTTGTCTTCTTGAAGCAAGTAGGGACCTCAGATCAGTGTAAGGAGAGTTTAAAGATGTCTACGAATACCCCCACCAGCTGGTCTACACAGGTTCTAAATGCCTATCTGGGTACCCTATCCAGTCCAGTTGCTTTTCGTATTATTTAGTACATTCAAAGAACGCTCCCTTAAGGCTACCCATGCCAATTTGATTAATCCAGTCAATATGCATATTAAAGTCACTCACGATTATTGCAGTACCTTTCTTAAATCCTCCCAGTATTTTCTGCTTCATACTGTGCCCCACTGTGGAGCTATTGATTGGGGACTTGTAGATTAGTCCTACCAGTGACTCCTTTTCTTTGTGGTTTAATAATATTAAAATATATTCAAATGTACTTAAATAAGGGTCACACCCTTTATGGATAAGGATGTCATTAAATCAACGGCAAGAAACAGGGAAAATCAGAAAATGAAATCTCACCAGTGAGAATCTCGTTAACCCAACGCTCATGAGATTTTGCACCCACATTGCTGTTTATGCTCACAGCCAATGTGGGTACAAAACCATTCCCTAACTGTCGAAAGCAAGCAGAATTTTTCCTAGCCCATTTGTTTATCCTTTCCCACCCTAACAATATTTTCCAATATTCACTACATAACCAATTTACTGCCATTTGAATTTAGCAGTTTTTAGTTAATTCTGGTGTAAACGTTTTGAAATGTTCAAATTAGATTGCTGCCAAACTTCTTCAAGACGTCAGGCTTATCTTCATACTTTAAGAACAAATTGACCTTTTCATAACGGCATGGTTACATTTAAAACTTGCTTTTCAAAAAATAATTATTTTCTCAGCATAGAAATTCACAGCATTTTAAATGAATGTTAATTGTTTACAAACATTTCAGCTTCTTCCTCAAACCCAATTTTTTTGAATCTTTGACATTTGTGGACAATACCCTGCTTCAACAATGACTTGACTTGAATGTCAGGTGTATTCACAGCTGGGTGTAGCTACTCCTCCATGGGGTTGGGATAAGGGTTGTGGATGACGGTGGTGGGAAGACAGTGTTGACTGACAGTAATACACTTGGGAGTTTGATGGGGAACTGTTTGATGCTGAGAACTTATAAGTATCCCGGTCCATCTCGTGCTTCAGTTCTAGGGAGCATGCAACTAGGGGATCTGTTTAAAATCATTGTTTTCTAACTCTGAGCATTGAGGCCTTAAAAATTTCCCTCACTACCTGTTTGCTTTGGAATCTCCCTGGCCCCTGATTAAATCTGCATTACAGAAAGTGGCCTCTATAGATCTTCTTCAACCCTCACCGGTTTCAGTGCTTACCTTAGTTTTTGGCCTTGTATCACGCACTCTATCATGTGCTTCCTGTCCCCAGCATAACTGACTGAAATTGGTCAAGCTCTTTTCTAACTTATCGACCTGTTCAGTTAACTCCTTATACTTTTTATTCAAGCTGTAAGGCAAACGCATGTGCATTGTAGACCACATTATTGTGGATTTATTTCAACTTGATCCTTCCTTTCTGAATCTCTTTAAAAAGCCTCTCCATCCTTCGTATTTCCCCATCCAGGCTCCTTTGTTTTCTGATTGCTTTCTAATTCTGTATCATTGTTCCTCAGCATACACCATTGTGATTCCTGCCTTCACTTAATAACTGCCCCAAGCAATCCAAGACTGTTGCTTCTCAAATTCCAGGTCAATGATGTTTTGCCTGATGTGGATCCCGCTTCTGAACCAATCTGTAACATTTCTGGATTCAGGGACACAGGTGCCATCTAAGATAAACAACCAAGTATTGAGTTTTGATATGATGCATTAATACATTGAAAAAAGACCTGTGACTTTTGATCCCAGAGGGTGGATCAAGGGTGTCAATTTCAATAGATTGTGTTAGCAGCATTCTGCTCTTTAGTCAGAGTTTTAGGAACTCTTCCCTCAATTTTCCTCTTCCTCCTCTTCTTCTTCCATCTGAAGAAGGTGACTGACAGGCATTGCCACTTGACTAGCCTATTCCCTGTCCCTGTGCATTAGTTATTCTGTCCTTTTTCTGGGGCTGGTCACTTAGTGTGAAAATCGTCTATCAATCCCTTTAGGCAATGGATACAGGACTGGTACCCAAAATGTCAGGGTGATTACCTCCTTGCAGTGATGGACATTTAGAGACTTTGTCAAGAACACAGAGGGTACTTATAGCTAAGAAAAATCTCTGCAGAGGCCAACAGCCTCCTGACTGCCCTGGAGAATCCCACAGACTGTCCCAATCCCTATATGTCTTCTAGATGTCTTCTGTCCAAGATAGGACTCCAGCCCCTGGGCTGAGTACTCATACTCAGACTCAATTTGTGCCCCTAGCCAGGTGACCTCCTTCTGCTGTGTGCCTTTAACGATCAATTGCCACACTCCTCCTCTGTTCGTCACACTGCTCAAGCTTACACCATTGTGGGGATCATTTCCTTGGACTTTCTGAACACCTGCATTATAAGGGTACACAAGACCTCATCCTATCAATTTAGGAATGCCTGAATAAAGTGGCCATGCTGTTTCCAGGGACTGCTTAGAAGTCAAAATGGTTAGAAATTGCCTTTCCAGAGAGTCAATAAATGTGATTTAGCTAACCACATAGAACCACATACTTTGCAGAAAGTATCAGCCCATTAGAGATCCCAATTTCTTACATTTACTTCCTCACCCTTTCCTTACTCTTATTCAGCAGTTCACTTTGATGGTAAAGGCTATTCCCTCACTGTGATTATGCAGGATGTAACAAATCATGATAGATATCAGGATACAATCTGGAGTGTAGAGCACAGTAAAAAGTCTGACAACACCAGGTAGCAGATTTCAGTGACCATTTCCTTCATGAAACAGAGATGGCACACACACTGATGTTTGCTAAGGTCAAGATAGGAGACTTGCTTCCAGCAGGCCCTAGGTAGATATGGACTCCTGCTGAGGACACTTTTGCCTCAAGACTGGCCCCTTTGTTTTCTCGAGTTTAGAAGAAGAAGAAATTAAGTCATTGAAAACACAAGATTCTTGAAGGAGCTTGTTAGGGTAGATGATGAGAGATCATTTCTGCTAGTTGGAAATCTAAAATGATTTCAAGGGACTGATCATTAAAGATTGAGATTGGAAGAAATTACTTCACTCAAAGAATTGCAAGTATTTGTAATTCCCTACTCCAGAGGTATGTGAATGGTCCACCATTAAACATATTTAAGGCTGACATAGGCAGATTTTTGGTCTCTTGGGAAAGCAGCCAGGAAAGTGGAGTTGAAGCCCAAGATCATCCTGATTGCCTTGAATGGCAGAGTAGGCCTGACCTGCTCCAATATCTTGTGTTCTCCTCTTTTCATAGTCCTTCTCGTGTTGGCCCTGCCATTATGCTGTAGGACAAGGGGGTTGCAAACTATTACACCCATAACTGGAACAAAATGGTTTCAGCAGAAATAAAGACTTCAGCACATGTTCCATCATTGCATGAAGACCTCAACAATTTTAAGTAGCAATATAGATCGCCAAACTCTTCTACTGACTCAACAACAACCAGTAGAAATCAATGAACCAGAAAGTAATTGGTATTCCTTTCAACACGTTTGACATGTGGTCCTTCTTGCTTGGCTATGTGAAAGGGAAGGAGGGTGCTAGCTTGAGCACTGAGGTCAACACTGTACCTCTCAAGCTGGATTTTCATCTCCTATGGAACTGTGAATTGAGTCATGGAAGACTGAACTATTTATTTGCTGGAAAAACAAATTTCCTGCGCTTTCCCACATTTCCGGGTTCCCAGACATGTCTTTGTATCCCTAATGCAAATGCAGCATCTAACAGTGGTTAGACACCGTGAAGGTGGTAAGTGATATGGTCTTGAGGTCTTGATTGAATTAGAGGCTATAGGCTGTGGCAGCAGACTCCCGGTATAGAACTATTGCTGCCTTTGTCTCTGCTCTGGAGCATTTTTGGGTAGTCTTGTCCTATCTGCTAGATTCCACAACTTCCCTCCTTCTAAGGCCTTTCCCCTCCTCCTCAGTTGCCTCCTGATGCTGAGCTGGGCGAGCAGAAAAAAAGTTATAAGGTCATAATGCTTCAGCACATATTCTTTGGGATACAGTATCTGTGGAAAAGGGTTAGAAGGATGAGTATGTTTAATGGTGCAGATTGGTGCCATAGAGGTATCAGAGGGATTTAGATGCTTACTTGATGGCAGCAGGGTATTGCCAACCTCAACATGTAACACTGCTACTGTGATGTCACAGCCCAGGAGTGGCTTGGTCGTGTCTTTAAAGATGATCAGAGCTTTCAGTGTAGGCTTTTATCACCAGTGGTCTACCTGTGGTGGGATTTGTGTGCTAATTTGTAATGAAAAGAGTAAGGGAAGACTCATCAATTGATTGCTCCATATCAAATGTCATTTACGAGATTGTATAGGTGTAAGGGTGCCAAATTAGTGGAGCATGTTTATGGATAGTGCTGACAGTTACTCTGTGTTTAGGAAACTGCACAGGCATTCATGCCACAGGATAAAAGAATGGAAGTACCTTGAATCTAATACAATGTGAAAGCCCATTCTGTAAGTGCTGCTAAGAGAGTTTAGTGTTGGTTATTTTGAGGGATAAAGAAGAAATGGAGAGTGTCATGAATGCCTCAACTTGCTAGATTTGGTCAAATTGCTAAGGTTTTCCAAATATTTTGGGATTCAGGAGAAAGAGTGCTGGCATTCACTGTCATTGCTGCCTCCCTGAATATTTGACAACTTATGATCCTGGCTGATTTAGACATCTTTCTCTCTAGAAGTCAGTCTCTCCTTGTTCTAAACCCTTTCAGAGATCTGGCACATCCTCGTCAAAAAAACTGCAGGCGTTTCACATCCTGACTGCTTTGGTTTTCATGGAACATAGAACATTGAACACTACAGCACAAACAGGCCCTTCGGCCCATAAGTTGCGCTGATCACATCCATACCTACCAGGCCATAGAACCATCTGCAACTCCCAATCCCATTAAATCCCATATACTCATCCAGAAGTCTTTTAAAAGACTCCAGCAAGTTCGCCTCTACCACCACCGACGACAGCCAATTCCACTCACTCACCACCCTCTGAGTGAAAAACTTACCCCTAACATCTCCTCTGTACTTACTTCTCAGCACCTTAAACCTGTGTCCTCTTGTAGCGACCATTTCAGCCCTGGGAAATAGCTTCCGAGAATCCACCCTATCTATTCCTCTCAACACTCTACAAAAATCTATCAGGTCGCCTCTCAACCTTCATCTCTCCAGGGAGGAGACCTAGCTCCCTCAACCTATCTTCATAAGGCATGCCCCCCCAATCCAGGCAACATCCTTGTAAATCTCCTCTGCACCCTCTCAATAGCTTCCACATCCTTCCTGTAGTGAGGCAACCAGAACTGCGCACAATACTCCAAGTGGGGTCTGACAAGTGTCTTATAAAGTTGCAGCATTACCTCCCGACTCCTAGACTCAATCCCTCGATTAATAAAGGCCCGTACACCATACACCTTCTTGACCACATCCTATGGACCTGGACCCTAAGATCCTTCTACTCCTCCACACTGCTGAGACTCCTACCCTTGATATTGTACTCCTTCATCCCATTGGTCTTGCCAAAATGGACCACTACACATTTATCCATGTTGAAGTCCATCTGCCACTTCTCCGCCCAGTCTTGCATCCTATCTATGTCACGCTGCAACTTCTGACACCCCTCCAGACTATCCACAACACCACCAACCTTCGTATCGTCGGCGAACTTACTAACCCATCCCTCCACTTCCTCATCCAGGTCATTTATGAAAATGACAAACAGCAAGGGTCCTAGAACTGATCCCTGGGGCATTCCACTGGTGACCAACCTCCAGGCAGAAAAAGACCCATCCACAACCACTGTCTGCCTTCTGCAGGCAAGATGTGGATATGCCGGCGTTGGACTGGGGTAAACACAGTAAAAAGTCTGACAACACCAGGTCAAATAAATCAGTTGGACTTAAACCTGGTGTTGTCAGACTTTTTATTCTGCAGACAAGCCAGTTCTGGATCCACAAGGCCAAAGCCCCTTGGATCCCATGCCCTCTCACCTTCTCAAGAAGTCTTGCATGGGGGACCTTATCACCCCAAGGGCACAGATGGCATTGAGATGGTTACCTATCATGAACACTTTTGCTCATACTGGAGGATGGGAAACAGTGGTGTTTCCCAAGGATCTGTTCAAGGGCCATTGCCTTTTTTGATATAAATAAATTATTCAGGTGTTTGAATACATGGTAACATTTCAAAATTTGCTAATGACATCAAACAATGCGAATGATACAAATGAACTACAACAGCTTATAGATAGGCTAACAGAACGGGCAGACAAGTAACAGATGGAATCTAATTCAGGGAAATGTGGCAGAAGGGTTAGGAAGAGGCAATATAGACATAATGGTACAGTTCTAAAATGTGTGCAGAGGCAGAGGAGTTTTATATGCATAGATCTTTGAAGGTGCAGAAAGTGGTCAGCAAAGCATATGGGGCTATGGCCTTCATAAATAAAGGTATCATGTATAGAAACAGGGAAGTAATGCTGAAACATTATAAAGCTCCATTTAGGCCACAGCTCAAGTACTGCATCAAATTCTGGTCATCACATTTTAGGAAAGACGTGAGGTTGCTTGACAGGGTGCATAGGAGATTTACCAGAATGGCTCTAGGCATGGAGATTTTAGCTACCGGGTTAGGTTGGAGAAGCCAAGGTTTTCCTTGGAGCAAGGGTGATTGAGGGGAGATTTGATGGAGATGTACAGGATTATGAGATGTGGATAAGGTAGACATGAAAAATCTGTTCCCATTACCTCATGGTACAAGGACTTGGGAACCAAGATTTAAAGTTTGGGGAAGAGATGCAGGGGGGATATGTGAGAAAAAAATCTTTCAACACATCACATGACAATGACTGGCACTTACTCCCTAGAAGGGTGGTGTAATCAGGGATAATCAATGATTTCAAAAGGAAATGGGATAGGCACTTGAAAGAACTAAATTTGTAGGGCTAGAGATGGAGCATGTGAATGGGACTGGATTGCTCTATGGCGAATCGGCATAGAATCGATGGCCTCCCTCTGTGCCATAAATCACTCTATGAACATGTTGCTGAGACATTGCAATTAGTGTATTGAATATAGAATTTGAAAGAAACAGCATCTGACATTAGCTTCCTACTGAAGAATGATAGATTAACAGTGCTTTTATAGTACTGCATGCAAGCTTTCTCATATCCATGTTGCTTACACATTTAAACTCTAGTTTATAAGCAAATGAATCACACCGGAAACAAGTTTGTAACTTTCTGTCAGCAATCAGGAAAGTAACAGTGTAAATTAGATTAGGGAAATTCCAAGCCATCAAGTGACAGCTGGCAACTCACTTAACAAGAAAGAATTCAAGACCTTCCAGACCTCGGTAATAGAAAGGTAAAGAAAAATAAACTGTTCTACCATTTCAGTTTTCCCCCACTTCAGATGGATTCACAGATTAATCAATAGGTTTATCAATGATTTAACCAACTTGTAGAGTTGTCAGCATTGCCTTTAAGAAAAGTAAAATCTAGGGCAATATATAATGGGAAGCTGATCTAATATTGTCTCTTTTACACAATTGCCCAAAGTCAACATGAAGAATGATAAACGTGTTGAATAATCTCCCAGGTACAGTAGTCAAGGCAAAAGTTTTGGAAGCGTTTTACAAACAACGGGGCTGTTTGGATAATATTGTTGCAATAAATTCAAAAAGTCCAGTGGCTTCTCTTGTTCTAATTACTTGTGACCTCATTTCATTTTTATTTGAGGTACCTCGTAGTGCACAATGTAGTGGCTTTATTTATCTAACAGTCATTGTTTGTGAAGTGAGTTTGGATGTTCCTCAGAAATGTGATAAGATGATAAAGATTTCTTTCCTCAAATCTTGCCTATTTAGCAAACATTACAAAACTAGAAATAATTATCATCCCTATAGCTCAAAGATCAAAATTTGGAAAGATTAGTTTAGATATTCCATTATACAGGGATTGTTCACAGACTGTCCAATGTGACCACACTATTGGATTCTGTAATTTACCTGATACAGGAGGAATTTATTCATATTTGGAGTGCAGGTTTACATTAGAACTGCATGTCCTTGAGGAACTCAACAATTATCCCCACAGGCTATTTGCCATTCAGCTACAAAGGTTTATTATGCCTGGTGATTTTAGACTCTCTGCAATCCTTTGCATCATTTTCTTCCTAATGATTGAAGGGGTCATATAAAAGCAATTGAAAATCTTTAATTGGATAATTATGCTTTCAGAATGGCTGCTATAAGCTATGCAACTGTGACCCAGCGTTGACTCTTTGAACTCCCTGTTCTTTTTAGAGATGAAAGGTTTGCAAATCAATGGTCAGGACATTAGTCAGCATTTGTGAACTTTATGGCTGTACTCAAGACTGAAGGAACAGAATGAATGTGTGTGTAAGCAAGCAAAATAACCTGTCCTGTGAGCAGCAAAGAACAAAGGCTTGAAATGATTAAGCATACAAGGCTTCACACTCTCTTAGAGGTAAGAAACAAAAGAGAACGTTTTGACTGTGGCTGCCAGCAGCAGCCCCAAAATGTCACTGGGTCATTTACTACCTTGTTTATGCAAGCATTCCAATTACCATAAACTTAGCAGGGGCCTTTAAAGGGGCTGCTAGAATCTATGGTTTGATGTAATTCTAAGAATGTCTGCAAACCCATCATCATATGCATTAACATATGTACGTGTCTGCTATCTTTTGACGTGTATACGGTTTGATGGCTTTCCCCACTGTGGCTACCTGACACATCTGAAAAATTAGAGGATCTCACCCCCTATTTTACCATTTCTCTTTCTTTCCCAGGCCAGATTCTTTCAGTTATATCTCCCAGCACTGCTTTAGCTGGGATACATCTCTCTTTTAAGAAATACAGGCTAGCTTTAAAGATTTGAGATAAGTTTTAAGTGATGCCACTCATGATATTGATTTCTGTGATGCATCTAATCTTCCAGAGATCATTGCCTGCATTGTAATTTGTTGGTTAATCATGTATTGTGATTCCCAATACACAATTATTGGCCACCTAAGGATCATTTCCCACCAACCCCAATTTTTAGGCAGGTGGGAGGAGTTCCCAGATATAGAGGAATCCCTAAGATAATTCACTTTTAACCTCAGGGGAAAGGATTGCAGAGTTGGGGTGTCTCCATCAGCAATCCCCTTTTAACTTCCTCACCATCCTCACCCCCTTAATGTCCTTACTCCTTATACACTTATGACTGTGTGGCCAAATTCTTCTCCAACTCAATTTTCAAGTTTGTTGATGACACCACCGTAATGGGTCAGATTTCAAACATTGATGAAACGGAGTACAGGAAAGTGATAGAGAATCTGGTGAACTTGTGCGACAACAATAATCTTTCCCTTAATGTTAACAACCTCAGGAAGCATAGTGGAAGACATGTCACTGTCTTCATCAATGGGAACAAAGGTAGAAATGGTCAAGAGCTTCAAGTTTTTAGGTGTCCAGATCACCAGTCCTGGTCTCTCCATACTGACACTATTGTTAAAAAAAGTCCACCAAAGACTTTACTTTCTCAGAAGACTAAGGAAATTTGGCATGTCGGTTATGACTCTCACCAACTTTTACAGATGAAACATAAAAAGTATTCTTTCCGGTTGTATCACAGCTTGGTATGGCTCCTGCTCTGTCCAAGACTGCAAGAAACTATGAAGAATCTTGAATGAAGCTCAGTCCATCACTCAAACCAGCCTCTCACCCATTGAGTACTAATACATGTGACAATAATAAATCAAATCAAATCTTCCAAATAGGTTTAATTATACCCTTCTCTGGTGCTCAAACAACTGCTACAAAATCATTGGGAAATTGATGCAGTTCAATTTGCTCCATAATTATTAGCTAATTTGCTAATTTTCTGCTCAGATGGTATTGGTGGGACCAAACTGAGTACTTCAGACCCAAAATCTATTTTCACTCACTCTAGTAGCACAACGATAACAAAGATGATGAACTTTTAAAAAGATAAAGCTCTTGAAGAAATCCAGAAATATTTCCCTACAAATTGGGCCTCGTTGAAGGAGCCAATACTGATTACCAATTCATTCAAAAAAGTAGATGAGATAATGAGCTGAATCTTGTTGGAAAAGAACACAGTGTTCATGATATGTGCTGTTCTTCTTTTCCACATTTGTTATTAATCTGGTAGCAGGTTTAGGGAATTAAAAGATCCACTGTGAATTGCAAATCTCCAGAACTTGCTGGATGGGTTATGCCACTCTGCTGTTTGCTTTGCATAAATGGCACCTCATCCTTTGTCTCCCATTGCCATCAGCATAATTTGTGGTAGGCAGGGACAGAAGTCATGGTGGGATGTAAAAGAACTCAAGAATTAGGAGCAAGAATAGGCCAGCTGGCCCCTCGAGCTTGCTCTGCCATTCAATAAGATCATGGCTGATCTTTTTGTAGGCTTCACTTATCTGCCCACTCTCATAGCCCTTAATTCCTTTACTGTTTAAAAACTTATCTATCCTTGCCTTGAAAACATTTAATGAGGTAGCCTCAACTGCTTCACTGGGCAGGGAATTCCACAGATTCACAAGCCTTTGTGTGAAGAAGTTCCTCCTCAACTCAGTCCTAAATCTGCCCCCTAGTTGTAGTTTCACCTGCCAGAGGAAACAACTTCCCTGCTTCTGTCTTATTTATTCCCTTCATAATCTTGGATGTTTTTATAAGATCTCCCCTCATTCTTTTGAATTCCAATCAGTATAGCCCCAGTCTATTCAATCTTTCTTCATAAGCCAACTCTCTCAACTCCGGAATCAAACTAGTGAATTTCCTCTGCACCCCTCCAGTGCCAGTTTATCATTTCTCAAGTAAGGGGACCAAAACTGTACCCAGTACTCCAGGTATGCCCTCACCAGCATCTTATACAGCTGCAACATAACTTTGCTGTTTTTAAACTCCATCCCTCGAGCAATGAAGGACAAAATTCCAGGAGAAAAAAATCAATTCCAGATATTGGGAAATGAGGTCAGGTTCTTCCTCTCTTGACTTTCGTGGCGGGTTAGTAGTGGGCCAACTTTGCCACTGCAGTTTGCATCACATACATGTTCATTAAAACCGCAATAGACCAGAATCATGCCACCCCCCCCCCCCCACCCCACCCCATCAAATTTCCTGCCTGCCAGTGGAAACTTATGCCATTCTGTTATCCAACTGCATATGTGTGATGTGTAACTAGTGAGAGACAATTTTAGAGCATCTACTTTAAAATGGATGTTGCCTGTATCATTGGATCTGACCACAGGTATAGTACGAGAAGGATACAGAAAAGGTGGCGAGGGGAATGCTGGGTGGAAGACATAAGTGAAGGAGGTGAGGGGGTGATGAATGTGGGTGGTAGGGGATGGGTTGCAGTAGTGGATGGAAACACAAAGGTGGGGTCCAGAGGAGGCAAAGATGGGGCAAGAGTGTTTCACAGAGAAAGACTGGGTCAGTCTATATTGAAATTCTGGAGGAACATTGAGGTGCTGATGATAGGAAGGAATGGTGCCTATGAGAGGGGTAAGTGGGATGTGGTAGGGTAGTAAGGTTTGGGTTTGTGTATGGCAAGTGTAGTTTTCATCCAGCACGTTATTGAAAGAACAAGGATGTTGGCATAGATTATGAGTGTGGGGAGGATCAGTGTGGGCATAGTGACCAGTGTAGGCACAGCAGGGAGAGAAGGCATGCCCAGGCTGATAGTGAAAGCATCCAGGATCCACGGGGATGGTGGGGGGGGGGGGGAGGATTCAAGGTTACCGAGGAGAGAGTAAAGATGATAGCAGGCTGTGGTTCGATGGTAATGGGAGGATGTTAGTGAGTGACAGGATGAGGATAAAAGATGGTGAAAGTGGTCTTAAATGTTACATGTAGCATCCTGAAACAGATGGCTCAACACCAATTGTCTATCTGCAAAACATCAAGGTGGGAGGAGGGTTTTATTGGAAGGTCAGCGCAACTGGACAACTGAACAAAAACTCTAATAATCATGTGGAAACTGTGTATGAGCATTCGGCTTTGCAGATACTCACTGACTGGTGAAGGCTATACAACAACAAGTCTGACCCAGAAGGTTCTCATACAACTGAATTCCAGCAAGTTGTACAGCTGCTATTCACTCTGATCCATTTGCCACCAGCTTTGGGTAGGGTTAAGGAAGATGGGAGGGAGATGAATGCCTACAAGGGGCATGCAGGTTAATGGCAGCCAACTTGTAACTGCAAACCTTCATCCTCCTGGGAGAAATCAACCTGCTTGATGGTCTCATGTGGCTAGTCTTTCCATTATGAGGCTGTTTACAGAATCTCGAGGACAATGGAGACAAGTGTAATAGTGTGCGTGGAGGCCTCTCGCACATAAGACTGTAAGACGGAAGAGCAGAATTAGGCCACTCGGCCCATTGAGTTTGCTCCACTATTCATTCATGACTGATATATTTCTTATCCCCATTCTCCTGCCTTTTCCCATAACCCCTGATTCCCTTATTAATCAAAACCTGTCTGTTAACAACCTGTCAAAGAGTAATGTCTCCAAGCACAGGCATTCTTTTTGTGGGGGTAGGGATCCTTGATCCTCCTTGGAAGGGCTGGAATGCACACAAAATTAAAACTAGTGTGTTTTTTATACATTCATGGGACATGGGCATAGCTGGCTGGCCAGCATTTATTGGCCATCCCCAGTTGCCCTCGGTGGGCAGTTGAGAGTCAACCACATTGCTGTGGCTTTAGAGTCACAAGTAAGCAGACCAGGTAAAGATGGCACATTTCCTTCCCTAAAGAACATTAGTGAACTAAATGAATTTTTCCAACAATTGACAATAGTTGCATGGTCATTAGGAGATTCTTAATTCCAGATATTTTTAATTGAATTCAAATTCCACTATATGCCATGGTGGGATTCAAAGGAGGGTCCCCAGAATATTGGCTAAGTTTCTGTATTAATAGACTAGGGTGATACCATAGTGCCACTGCATCCCTATACAAACATATGATATTAGAGCAGACGCAAGTCATTCAGTCCTTGAAATCTGCTCCACCATTCAATAAGATCGTGGTTGATCTGTTTGTGTTAGTTTCACATGCCCATTTACACCCAATAACTTTTGAATACTTTACCAACAAGAATCCATTCATCTCTGCCTCCAAATAATCAGTGATCTTGCTTCCACTGCCTTCTGAGGCAAAGAGTGCCAAATTCATACAACCCGCTTAGAGAAAATAATTTTCCTCATTTCTGTCCTATAAGGGCACCCTAACATTAAAACAATGATCCCTAGTTCTGGGTTCACCCACAAGAAGGAACATAGTTTCCACATCCACCTTAGAATTCTAAGATTTTGTAGGCTTCGATCAATCAAGCTTCACTCTTCTAAACTCCAGTGGAAACAAGCCCAGTTTGCCCAAACATTTCTCTTAAGACAAACCACTAATTCCACGTATCAATCCAGTAAAATTCCTCTGAAACACCACCAAAGCATTTACATCTTTCCTTAAATAAGGAGACCAAAAAGGTGCACAGTTTAGAAGTTTGAAGTTTAGTTATTATTGTCACAAGTAGGCTTACAATGAAGTTATTGTGAAAGTAATTGAGGTATGATCTCACCAATTCCCTATAGAACCGATGCATAACATCCTTCTAAGTTCAATTCCTGTTATAATAAAGAATAGCATTCCATTAGCATTCTTGATTGAATGCTGCACTTGCATACTAACTTTATGTGACTCATGCACAAGTACAGCTTGATCCCTCTGCATCTCGGCAATCTGAAGTCATTCTTAATTTAAAATAATACTGTTTTTTTCATTTTTCTTGTCAGTGAACAGTTTCGTATTTTCCCACATTATACTCCAGCTGCCAGATTTTTGCAAACTCACTCAACATATCTTTGCATCATCTGCAAATTTAACTATCCTGTTGTTGCTTCCTTCATCTAAATCATTGATGTGAATTGTAAAAAGTTGACGCCCCAGCACAGGCCCAGGGGCGTCTACTTACCACATCCTGCCAATCAGGCAAAGACCTATTTTAGCTTATTCTTTGTTCTCTGCCAACCAGCCAAAGTTCAGTTCAGCTGAAATGCTATCCCCTACACAACGAGCGCTTATTTTTTGCAATAGCCTTTGATGTAGCACCTTATTAAATTCTTTCTCAAAATACAAGTAGACTGGGGGAAATTCTCCCATCTTGCTGTGTTAACCTTTTAGTGCAGTGGTCTGGGATAATCTTTTTGCAGAGGCGAGGCATGAGATTCGTGCATGCATTCCCACTGTAATAGCATTTCCCAGCATCGTATTTCTGGCGGCATCTGCTCCGCGCTGGAAATTGGCGGGGAAACGTGGAAATGATTTAAATAAACATTTCCCTCTAATTTAAGTGACACTAGCAGGCCCAGGACTGTAGTCTCTGGACCCGCTAGCTACTCCCATCCTGCCAGAATATTTCACTCCAGTGAGCATTATACTAGCTCCCCACCTTCGTGGAAATTGTGGCCCAACCCTGCTGGATTGAAGGGGGCAATTGGGGTCCCCCTACGGGGGTCGGGTGGCAAGTAGGTGGTGTCCCTGTGTATGGGCATCCTGGCAGTGCCAGCCTCTGCTGCCTGGCACTGCCCAAGACACAAAGTGCCAATGCATGGGGCAGTGCCCAGGCGGTGGAGACCAGGGCAATCGGTGGGGCTGGGGCGGGTCCTCCTCCTTTCATTCTGTGATCAGGCAAGGAGGGAGGCCGGTGATTGCGGTCAGCAGAGGATGTGGGAGAGGACGGTCAGCTTGACTGGGGTGTTAGCACTGTGAGAGGGGGTGGTGGTGGTGTTACTGTCGCGGGGCTGGTTCGAGTTTGTGGCAGGGGAGAAGGGAGTGGTCACATTGGGCCCAGGAATGGTCGGCAGTGGGGTGGGGCGGGGGGGGGGGGGGGGGGGGGCGGTGCAGGGTACGATTGGACCATTGGGGAGTGTGGAGATCCAGCTTTGTGGGGGTCACAGGGCTGGTCAGCGATCAAACAGACCAGTAATTATGAGGCTGTCAGTGCGGGGCCACTGCGCATGGCAATGATCTCAGTACTGATAGACCTGCGCATGCGCAGTGGCCTGTTCAGTGTACTGATTTCAGCCTCTCCAGTGGGAATAGCCCCTTGATATTTAATGATATCCATGCTGATGGCCTCTGCAGTGCACAGAGCGTGGGGGTTCTTCTCTGAACTCCCACTGAAAAAAAGTAAATTACTCCAGTTTTTATGCAAATTCGACATTGGAATTTCTTTCAGAGAATTCCATTCAGCATGTCTACAGGCTCTGTCTATCCACAGCAAATATTATACCTTCAAAGAACCCTAGTAACTCTAGAATTTGCCTCTCATAAAACCACATTGGTTCGTCTAAGTGTGCAACTGTGTGGGGCTGGTCTCCCCTTCTTCCATCCAGAATGGAGAAAAGAGGGGACAAGCGACAAGTGATGGCCTGGATTGGTTCAAACATTGCTCTCTTCAATCAGCTTGACTTTCCAAGGTTCTCAGAATTATGTACACTTCCTTACTAGATGCTTGGGAGAGGTCAACTTCACCATTGGCGCAGGCCTAGTCATGATCCTCCCCTGTCTATTCAGCAGCCTGCTGTTCTATTTGAGTGAAGGACTTGAGCTAAGGCATCCCCCCTCCGTCTTCTCTCTTTTTCCTATTGTGGGCTGTCTCACCCTGCATAAATACATATAGGTGGATTTGTGAGCAATGTGACGAGAAAGCAGATTGTAAACTGCTAATTCTGTGGCTAATAACCGACTTCGTGATTCTCCAAAACCTGACTAACACGTAAACGGCACAGATGAGGAGTGTGTTGGGATACTCCCCACTTGTCGGTGTGACTAGTCCAGTAACACTCAGGAAGATGGATACCATACAGGGCAACATAGCCCGCTTGATCGGCATCTGATCCAGCACCCTCACCATTCATTTCCACCATCGCTGACACAGTGGTAGCAGTGAGTATGATGTACATGTTCACTGCAGTGAGTCATTCAGGCTTCCTCATCCATCCTCCAATCCCCTGGGCTCTACCCGCTCAAAGGGCTGCAGTAGATCTATAAGAGCAGCGCCACCTGTACATTGCTCTCTTCTCTACCCCATGACTGTGCCTGGTCAAAATTCTACAATTGCCTCATTAATTGCACACCACATAGACTGCAGCTATTCAATAAGGCCATCACCTTCTCATGGTAATTTAGGGATGGGCAACAATAATGCTGGCCTTATCAATGACGACCGTGTCCCTTGACAGAAACACAAAACGAATGGGATGTGAGTTAGGCGATGTATAGGGTTCATTTACTCTAGCTTTGTCGAATGGATCATTCATTTGTTTCCTGCACTGCAGGGCAGTCCTCCTTGGAACTCTGGTGGCACTGACCACCCTGGGTGACCCCCTCTCAGACCAGTGTGGTCAATTGAGTGGGCTTCCTACTGCCTCCTTTGGGAACTGGACTTTCCTCATCAGGCTGGAGGAGATGCTCCTGGGAGGAATCACGAAATCACAGGCAGGAGTTTGCAACCTTCTGCTGCTCTTCTTCGTTCTAGGGTCCTACTGCCATTAACAATTGACAGCCTGGGTGCCTTTTCAATATGGTGCCCAAACCTGATGGCGGGGCAACCTCCTCTTTCCTGCCTCACTGAAAGATTCAATATAAGATCATAGAATCCCACAGTGCATAAGGAGACCATTTGGCCCATTGAGTCTGCACTGACAACAATCCCACCCTATCACTATAACTCCACATTTTGCCCTGTTAGCCCCTCTGATACTATGGGTCAATTTAGCATGGCCAATCCACCTAACCTGCTCATCTTTGGACTGTGGGAGGAAACCCAGACAGGCACAGCCAGACGTGCAAACCCCACAGACTGTCACCCACGGCCGGAATTGAACCCGGGTCCCTGGCTGTGAGCTAGCAATGCTAACCACTGTGCCACCATGCTGCCCCAACATGAACCACATTCATGCATGAATGATGAAGCGAGGAGCAGACAACTGCACATGACAGCTCACCCACAATATGGCAAGAGTCACTTCGACCTTATGGTCCCAACACCAAACTTGAGGTGGGAGGGGACAATTCCATCCCAAAAATCAATCCCCAATCCAGGCTAAACCAGAAGTGCAGTACATGGTGTTTGTGAGCTGCACCTTTTTAAATAAATTTAAATAATATTTTAAACTAGCAGCTCCCCTTGTGCATGTGTAAAAAAGCCATCTGAAAAAACACAGAAAAGTTCTCCGACTAACCAATATTTACCCCTCAAACAACATCAGTACAACAGACTATCTTGTCTTTATCACAATGTTGTTATTTGGTCTTTCCTGAGTGCAAATTGGCTGCTGCATTTCGTACATTACAACAAGTTATATTTCAAAATTATTTAATTGGCTGTGAAGTACTTTAGATATTGAGGTCATGAAAAGCATCAAGTAAATGTTAATTTTTTTTCCTTTGTAATTGGACTGATGTCTCTGCATTGGAAATTAGATAAATACCATTGAAGCTCCTTTTTTATGTATATATCAGAGGTTTGTAGAGTGCTTTCCTTTTGCTGCAAATCATTAGTTGATAATGTTGTGACCCCCTGCAGTGCCATTTAATGAGTGCATCTTTAAATGTGTAATAGGATTTCTATCCTTTATAGAACCCTTCTTTATGCTACGAGAAGCAGATCTTCTACCTTTGTCAGTTTCTCTTATTATCTGAACTCCAGCTGTTTAAAACATACCTGAAAGATATTTCTGCAGTTACAGTAAGCTGGAGTCAGAAACTTCACAAAATATAATAGAACCTTCTTTGTTACTGTGGTATCATCATGAAAATTAAATGGGAGATAGTCAAAATTTGCCAATCACCAGGTGCATCAGAAGATTGATTATCTGTTCACCATTTGTTCTTTTGTACGGTACAGTGTTGTCCTGTTTCTGGTACTTGGCTCCAAAAGTGGTGTTCCTTTCTATTTTAGCCAAAATGCAATGGAGGATTTCAAAAATCTTGAATATTATATTAAAATAAGAACTGTTTCGAACAGTCAAGGTGGCACACTGCTACAAATCTTTCAAGTACAACGATGCAGTGCTATGAAATGTTAGCATGCCAATTGAATCATCTGACTCATAATCAAGCATAATCAACATAACAGCATAATCAAGAACCCCACACTCCCTGGACATTCTCTCTTCCACCTTCTTCTGTTGGGAAAAAGATACAAAAGTCTGAGGTCACGTACAAACTGACTCAAAAACAACTTCTTCCCTGCTGACATCAGACTGTTGAATGGACTTACTTCGCATTAAATTGATCTTTCTGTACACCTTAGCTATGACTGCGACACCACATTCTGCACTCTCTCCTTCCCTTATCTATGTATGGTAAGCTTTGTCTGTATAGTGTACAAAAAAATACTTTTCACTGTATACTAATACATGCGACAATAGTAAATCAAATCAAATACTGCATTCTTCATCTCTGATGTCGGAAATCACAGGACATGAAATAGAAAATCCCAGTCCATTTGAAGCTCAAGAACTTCCTTATAAATATAGGAAATAGGAATAGGAATAGGCTATTCTGCTCCTTGGACCTGCTATACTATTGAAAAAATCATGGCTAATTTTCTATCTCAGCGCCTTTTTCCTATTTTATCCCCATATCCTTTGAAGTCTTTTCCATTTAGAAATCTATAAATTTCTATATTGAATTTTCCCCATGATTGGATCTCCATAGCCCTCTAGGATAGGGAATTCCCAAGATTAACACTGGTTGAAGAAATTCCCCTCATTTCAGTCTTAAAACTGTCTCTTATTCCAAGACTTCCTCCTCTCGTTCAAGACTCTCAGACAGAAGAAACATCCTTCATGCATCTACTCTGTGGAACCCTGTAAAAATTTTGTAAGTTTCAATACGATTATCTCTCATTCTTCTAAACTCTGGAGAATACAGATCTAATTTCCTCAATCAAAGGGCAATCCTGCGCTCCCAGGAACCAGTCCAGTGAACCCCATTGCATTTCTTCCACGGCAAACACATTCTTGCCTGTACTGGTATACAAATTTTAAAAGTTATCTTACAGATCAGCACAGTGAAAGTTGCAGAATCATACCTACCAACAACTATTTCAGAGTCTACCATCAAGTCACTTGGGTATGAAACAAACAAGCATAGAAAATAGGCCATTTTACCCTTTGAGCCTGTTCCACCATTCATTATGCTCATTGCTGATCATCCAACTCAGTAACTTTTACCCACTTTCAAAGAACAAAAACAAGGAACAAGAACAAAGAAAATTACAGCATATGAACAGGCTCTTCGGCCTCCAAGCCTGCACTGACCTTGCTGCCCAACTTATCCCTCTATTGCCATCCTACTCATGTATTTATCAAGATGGTCCTTAAAAGTCACTATTGTAACCACTTCCACTACTTCCCCAACAGCAAGTTCCAGTACCCCCCACCCTCTGTGTAAAAAATCTGCAGTAAAAAGTCTGACAACACCAGGTTTTAGTCCAACCTATTTATTTGATAATATTCTCACAAGCTTTCGAGGGGTTACCCTCTTCGTCAGGTGAATGGAGAGTTCTGGCCTCAGACAGAGCATATAAAGCACAGACAGTTTAGAGATCTCTAAACTGTCTGTGCTTTATATGCTCTGTCTGAGGCCAGAACTCTCCATTCACCTGACGAAGAGGGTAACCCCTCAAAAGCTTGTGAGAATATTATCAAATAAATAGGTTGGACTAAAACCTGGTGTTGTCAGACTTTTTACTGTGTTTACGCCAGTCCAACGCCGGCATACCCACATCATAAAAAATCTGCCTCATACATCTCCTTAAACCTTGCCCCATGCACCTTAAACTTGTGCCCGCTCGTAATTGACTCTTCCACCTTGGGAAAAAGCTTCTGACTATCCACTCTGCCCATGCCTCTCATAATCTTGTAGACTTCTTTCAGGTCACCCCTCGATCTCCGTCGTTCTAGTGAGAACAAACCAAGTTTTCCAACCTTTCTTTATAGCTCCATACCAGGCAACATCCTGGTAAATCTTTTCTGCACCCTCTCCAAAGCCTCAACATCCTTCTGGTAATGGGGCCAAGCAGAATTGAACAATGTATTCCAAGTGCGGCCTAACTAAGATTTTATAAAACTGCAACATGACTGGCCAATTTTTAAACTCAATGCCCCTGCCAATTAAGGCAAGCATGTTATATGCCTTCTTGACCACCTTGCTGTAGTGGCAGCGTGGTATGAATGGTAGGTAAGATCGCGGAGATTACAGAGATAGAGGGACAAAGCCATAACGGGAATTATTCTTGAAAAATAAATGTTTCCATTGATTACTTAATCCCTGAATTTTCTTCAAAGTTACAAAATACTTCCAGGGTACAGCATAATCTAATAGAGTACAGCACAGAAGGAAAAATGAGGATTGTACTTTTTAATGTACCAAACGTTTACAGATAATAGTGAATATCGGAACGAGCAAGAGTATTAGAAAAGTTTTATCATTTCGTAATATACTGTAAATATATCAGGAGGGTAGGTTTTACTTTCTACCTTGATGTAAGTTCAGGAATAATTGAAGCAGAATATGAATTGAATGTCTGTCACTATTTTGATTAACATCCAAGATTTATTCAGTTGTGAATTATCACAAAGCCCTGAAAAACAAGCTTTCCTATTCAACTAAAAATAATCAATTGTATGCTTAAATATCACAAATATCCCCATCACATTTGTCACTGAACTTTTATATCTTTACTGATGCATCACGAATGAAAGCCTGCCTACTTGTTAAGCTATCAGAGAACATATGTGCAATCTATTTGGAGTGACATTAGATTGCTATCATCTTTATACATTGTGATTAAATTAAGTGGAAAGGTTTTCTTATTATGATCCAATAACCAAGTTCTGTATATAACTGAAAGGAGTTGACTTCTATTTCTGACTCCACTGATTCACACGTTGCTTATCTTTGAAACTGGAAACACTCTGTAAAAGACCAGGGGGTCATGAGAAAAAAAGAGGAACACCAAATCACCAGATGATCTTTGGTGCATAGAGGAAAATAGTGAGCTTCATTGAGAGATTCCTGTGTAGTTATGATAAAACAATACTACACTTGAGCTGCACATTGCCTTGATGATTGTCTTTCTAAGGAAGTTACGTATTCAATTTAGTAAATCTGAAGAAACAGACAATCTTCACAATAGAGTGGAATGCTATACCCAATCAAAGACTATCAGAATGGTACAGTGGTTGCACTTATTTTGTACTGGACGTTAAGGGACTTGAGGCTGTTTTCATTAGAGAGAAGAAGGTTAAGAGGTGACTGAATAGAGGCATACAAGATGATCAGAGGATTCGATAGGGTGATAGTGAGAGCCTTTTTCCTCGGATGGTGATGGCTAGCACGAGGGGATATAGCTTTAAATTGAGGGGTGATAGATATAGGACAGATGTCAGAGGTAGGTTCTTTACTCAGAGAATAGTAAGGGTGTGGAATGCCCTACCTGCAACAGTAGTGGACTCGCCAGTATTAATGGCATTTAAATGGTCAGTGGATAAACATATGGATGATATTGGAATAGTCTAAGTTCGATGAGCTTTAGATTGGTTTCACAGGTCAGCACAACATCAAGGGCTGAAGGACCTGTACTGAGCTGTAATGTTCTATGTTCTAAATTTCCAGATCTTGAGATTGAACATAAGAACATAAGAACATAAGAAATAGGAGCAGGAGTAGGCCATCCAGCCCTTCGAGCCTGCCCCGCCATTCAATAAGATCATGGCTGATCTGTCACTGCTCAGTTCCACTTTCCCGCCCTCTCCCCATAACCCTTAATCCCCTCTCCTATCAAAAACCCATCAACCCGCGTCTTAAAAATATTTAGCGAGGCAGCCTCCACCACTTCAACGGGCAGAGAATTCCAGAGATTCACCACCCTTTGAGTGAAGAAGTTCCTCCTCAACTCCGTTCTAAACCGCCCCCCTTTTATCTTGATTTTATTTTTTATATTTTATATTGAGGTCACTGTATCAACTAGCTGTGAAGGAAGTCTTTTTGACCAGATAATAGATTGTTCTAATAACATTAATGCATGGTGAGATTGCCAGTAAAGCTACTGGTTTATAGCCATAAAGAATCAATATCCATCCTTTCTTATGTGCAGACACAATACACCGATCAACAAAGACAGTTAAACAAATGAGCTGGGAAATAATTTGTTCCCTGAATATGGCTTTGACAGCTGAATATTTATACAATTTTAAGCAACTAACTTGTGTAAAATCGAACTTTTGAAATGTATCTTAGCTTTCTTGTGTCTTGTTTGGGTTCGTGTGATTGAGTTGTTTCACTTTGTTGTAATCTTTGATTGCTGACTCTGGGGATGGAATTTCAATTTCTGGCCCTGGTGAGGAGACAGGACTTGTAGTGGAAGCCAACTGTTGTTGAATTTTTAATGTTCTTCCGTGTTTCCTAACCAATCAATGGGAATTGGTGGCATCATGTGCCTATTCTGACTAAGGAAGGATCTCAAATTGAAAGGACAACAGCACAAGTCAGAAATGCTCAAATAAATATGGACCGGAACTTATTTTTCACCCCACCTCCCAAGGCTCTCTGACAGGGAGGTAGCATGAAAGGGATTCCCTCCAGATTGTTACCCACCCCAACCTTGCAGTGATTTTACACTGGGGCAATCAAGGGCTTCGATGTGAAATCCATCCATGCTCCGATTGAGGTTCTTAAATGGTCAATTAATGGCCACTTGGGTGTTGTTTCCCATCCACTCTCAATTTTTAGACTGGCAGGCAAATTGTAGCTCAGAGGGAGATCTCCAAGAAGTAAGTAAGTTAGATTTGGAGGTAGGAAAGGCTGAGGAAAGTGGAATGCCTCCATCAGAAGCCCCCCTTTCTGAGTGGGTTGTGCCCTCCCCGAATGCATCCGGAACTTCCTCCCCTCTGGTTTATCTCCTGAGACCTGATTAACCCCCTTCACTCACAACCCCCAGACCTTCCCTACATTCCATACCCTGGGACCCCTTACACTTTCTTATCCTCCAGTTCCCAAAACTAAGGGCAAGATTTTCTTGTAAATTAGCAAAAGTAGATATTGGGCAGGGAAAACGGCATTCAGCTTGCTACTGGCAATGGCGGATTTTCACTGGAGTGGCAGTCTAGATTTCAAATCTTAAGTGGGACTTAAACCCATACCTTCTTACTCAAAGGAAGGAATACGACCACTGAGCTACAGTTAAAATTCAAAGTTAAAGTTTCTTTATTAGTCACAAGTAGGCTTACGTTCACACTGCAATGAAGTTACTGTGAAAACGTCTACTCGCCACACTCCAGCATCTGTTCAGGAACACTAAGGGAGAATTTAGGATGACCAATTTATCTAACCTGCACATCTTTGGAATGTGGGAGGAAACCAGAGCACTGGGAGGAAACCCATGCAGACATAGGGAGAACATGCAAACTCCACACAGGCAGTGACCCTAGCCTGGAGTTGAACCCAGATTTCTGGCACTGTGAGGCAGCAGTGCTAATCACTGTGCCACTGTGCTGCCCTGGCCCCGATGATACCCCTCAAGTAAATAATATAACAGACTTTTCCAAATAATTGCTTTGAAATAGGATTATAAAAAGGTCTGAACTGACATTACAAACTGTACATTTTTGGTTTACATTAAATCAGAAAAGTATTTCAGGTTATAATGCACCAAGTTAATTTTTAGACCAGATAATGAATGATTAGTACAAACAGCAAAGTCATCCTGTCAATTACTGTTCTGGATTAAAAATTAAAATGTCAACCTTTGATTGGTTGAAAATATGGGGACTTGTCATGGACTCTGCCTGGTAATAATGGGCTCCTTTATGCTTTGCTTCCACTGTTATTGATATCACCCCATGCCGCCGAAACTTGCCAGAGGTGCAAGAAAATCCCCCATTTGTATCAGGAAATGTAACTTCCTTTCCCTTTAACAGTGACCACCACAGCTTATTTTTCCTGTGCTGCCAATTTACTGTGCCATTCATCTCTCGATCCTCTTTCTTAATGTGTTAAGTATTTCCACCTCAGTCATTCTCATGTTCTTTCACTTCGGGAAATCATAAAGGCAAATTAGTAATCTTGTGCTCCCAACAAGTGCAATTTTCAGGGAACGTGGCTAGCATTCAACGTTGATTATCTTTGTCTACAAATGTGCCATCTTCTTCTAAAGCTGAATTAAAACGTTTGAGATTTATGGATGGTTAATTGATTTATCAACTAATAAAGGATCATTGAGACACGATTGTTTTGTTTGACTGGTATTTTCTCATGACCACTGACAGATTTGTTTTCACTTGGACTGCACATTACATAGTCACACATTCTGATATATTGGTTGGCAATTTGTGATTTTCCAAAAAAAAATTTGTCCCCTGGAGTAAGCCGTGGTTCAATTGATACTGTACTACTTACACTTGGCTAACAAGTTTGTGGGTTCAATTGCCATTTCAGAGATTCAAGCACAAAATCTAGACCGACACTTCAGTTCAGTAACACTGTTAGTGAGCACCACTGTTAAAAGTGCCCTCTGCCAAGTGAAAGATTAAAATCAGGTCCTATCTTCCTTCTCAGGTGGACAAAAATGTCCTATGGCATTATTTTGAACTTTGCAAAGCAACTACAGCTTATGAGGCATTTTTGAAGTGCAGTCATTATCACAGTGTAGGAAAATGAAAGCAATTTGGGCATAGCAAGTTCCCATCAACAGAAACATCTTAATGGCCAGGTAACCAGTCTTCACGATGCTGTCTTATTCTTCTTCAAAGTAGTGTTTTAGGGCAAGATTTTATGGCCTCGCTCGATCCCAAACCGGAAAATCCCACCCGAGGACCTTCCCATTGTCCGCCCCTCCCCTGCTCTGATTCCCGTGGCAGGGCAGTAGAATTCTAGTGATTGGATCTTTTATGTCCTTAAAGAGCAGATAGACCACTCATGTCAGCCTCGAATTTTGTGTTTTCTTACTCAAAAATAAGTACTACAGTATCAGCTGAGCCATGGCTATTGTATCACATTTTATAATCCTCCATGTATTTTGAATCAGTTATCAAGTTTCATAATGCTTGCTGTTGCTGCACACTAAAACAGCGTCAACACCAGATATGCGTTGTCATAAAGTTGGTAAGATATATCCCTCCAATGACTAGAGCACATAAACTAGGCGGAGCTTTTAGTGCAGGACTGAGGGTGTGTTGCACTGTTGGAGTTACTATCTTTCAGAGGAGATACAGTTTGCGCTCTCAGTTAGTTATTTCAAATAAAAGCTGGACCTTCTTCCAATATTTACCCCTTATCCAACATCACTAAAAATAATTAAATTGATCTTATGGGGCCTTGCTGTGCACCAATTGGTGGTTACATTTCCTAATTTTGTAATGACCAGCTGAGGAGGGATAAACTGGCTCCTCTTTTATTCAGTCCCCTCAATTTTAAAATTTCCTCTCCCTGTCAATGTCTCTTCCGATCCAAATGTACCTACTTTTCAATAAGAAGCCAATTAAACCAGTTTTTTTTAGTAAATGAGAGAGTAAGTTTGTTATGTACTAAACCTGAGAAAAGAGGAATAAAGATGCTAGGACACACACAGATGTCAAAGGTAAGAAAGTTAGAACCCAATAGAGAGTTATAAGAATATACAATTAATTTCATTGTTTGTATTGGAGGTGTAGATTGTTGAACATTGTGGCCATTTGAAGCTAGTCGGTTTTCCTGTAAGATCCTGGGATGAAATTTGTTCAGGTCCACACTTGTTAAAAATACTCTTTTGGCCTCAGAAAGTGAGATTTCTTACTGCTCTCTTCCAGCATTTTTCCAGATTACTGTGATGTTTCTTTCTCCTGCTCCTAATATGCTAAATAGAATTAATTTATAAAACTCCTCGTATATATTCCCAGAAATATATTTTGCTAGCAGTCTTAGTTGCAGATCAAGATATCCCATTTTTAACCTTTTCATCTCTGAAAGTTCGATACAGTTTAGGATAGGAACCAACAATGATGGGATTATTTCATCCTTCACAGGGTGTTTTGAGTGTCTGATGAATATCTGACTGGTTAGCAGTTCCCATTGTCTTGATAGAATTTAATTCCATCACTAAGCATTTTAATGCCTTCCTTTCAAGAATGGAGTGAACCTTGACACCCTGCAGTGTGAAACTCTATGAAACAAGTTTTCAGTGCAATGCGTATAGAAACTTTCCAGAAAAGTGATGTATCAGGCATCAGATGACTAGCAACTATTTTTGATCAGTTTTTTTCCTGCATTTGTTTCAAAACATATTCTCCTTAAACAGTTTATTATGTCCATGTTTAGCTAGCTCAGTCACCATTTATAGAGATTGGGTGTCTGCAACATTGTTTCTCATCATCAAAACATTATCAAAGTGACTATACTTCAAAACAACCGAATTAGTTTGGTGTGTCCTGAGGTCATGAAAGGTACTACATAAATGCAAGTTCTTTTTCTAATCATAAGCTGAAGATAATTCTATATCAATTAAGGACAGTATCTATATAAATTTTTCAGAATGAAATGTATAATGCTATCTAAAGATTGGAAAGGGCAGTAAGGAATTACAAAGAGCTTATCTTTTTGGCATATATTTTCTGCAAATTTGCTTTACATATATATATATATGAAAGATTTAACTATATAAAGCCTGCACTTACATTTCCTTCATCATTAAATCGTAACAAAAGCACAACACGATAGTTTTACCTCTTCAAGAACACTATCCACATCTTCAAGTGTGGTAATTGAAAGCATAGATCAAAGGTCTAATGGACATGAAGTGCTATCAGTCAAGTAAAGCTTGCATTTTAACAGCTGTGATTGGGTGATTTGTAGTAACAGTGTCGAGTAAATTGACCACTGGGTGCTTGAAGGGTTTGCAGCTTGAAACTGACAGCACAAGATGGGCTTCAGTTGTTAAACTGATTGCTGGGGAGATGCTCTAAACTAACACAAGCTAAACCATGTTCCAGTTTTTGGTCATGGAAGTTTCAAGATCATTTGGCCATAAAACTTTGAAATGCTATAAACTAATTAAAGTCATAAACTCACGAGGTTAATTGTCTCAGCATGATCTGTGTTTATACTCCAGGCATTTCTTACTGGTATGTCACACCATTTTGCCAGCTCAACCGCACCACTCAAAAAGGTGTGTAAATTCCAAGTACGATTAATCACATACATAAATAGTCTTCAGATGTTTGATAAACTGACTATTTAAAGTTTTGACTTGTCAGTCATATAAGAAATTGCCCATAAAATAATCTCACCAATCTCAGGTCTGCCAACTTATTTATATAAGTATTTGGTTCACTGCCTCAGCCCTTTAAACCATCTTTTAATTTTTCTACCTTTTTCTGTGCAAGCAAGCTTCCACATGTAGCCTGTGGGATTGGAAGTTCACCTTAAGTCGTTGATTTGTTCTGGAGACAATAGCTGCACACTCTAAGTTGTCAAAGATATTTCTCAGCAAACTGTTTCTGCCATTAACTTACCAAACCTATTTCTACCTCACATCTTAAGGGAGGGTCTCAGTCCTGATTTATTTATTCAATCAATTCCCTAAATGTTGAACTAATTCTGCTACAATGTCCTCCTCATCATTCCTCATTCAGTGTTAGTCTTATTATGGTTCCATTTCACTTCGCCATGAATTAGGTCTTAGTCAACCAGAAGAAAATTGTAATAGAGCCAAATTTCTGTGGAATGTTGACTTTTTATTCACCCTTATTATCAGAACAATAAGGCGCTTATTTAGTCAAGCTTGTTTTTCATATCTCAAACCACAGTAACTAAAGCTTATTAATGTTTTTTTCAACCTGCATGCTATATGCTGTTACCTGCTGATATCACTTATTGAAGAACTTGTGGTAATTTAAACAATATAGCAAGGCTGGCCTATGTTTAATAGTGTTTGAGAGCTATTAAGACTAATTGAAAATTTGTTTTTGGCTGTCAAATCTATTTTGACTATTGGTGGTGGTTTAGGACTGAAACCTGATAATCACAATTACACAAACAAATAATGAGCATTGAAATCAATAGTTAAGGCTGCCTCAGAAATGTCAATTTACTACTTTGCATTATTTCATTGAGTGATGTGCAGTGAAGGCTTTAATCACTGTTCATCATTTGATAACAATGACAGGCCACAGAGCTGGATTTGTGAGCCTTGACACAGTCCCCAACGCTTACAAGGGGCTCATTGATGTGGATGTGCTTTGCTCACTACAGACATCATCCAGTGTAATGGGATAATACTGTAATATTGGTGCAAAAGCCCTCTGTTCCTTTCTCTTTTGCTGTATGATAAATTTATCTAATCAAGGTAATAAAAGCAAAGTGCTGCAGATGTTGGCAATGAGAATTAAAAACAATAAGTGCTGGAAAATCTAAGCATGTCAGACAGCATCTGTGGAGAGCCAAAGAGAGTTTACAGGTGGGATTTTACGGCCTCGCTTGTCGCAAAACCATAACATCCAACCCGATGTCAACAGACCTTTCCATTGTCTGCCCCTCTCCCACTCTGATTCCCGTGGCAGGTGGGGTGGTAAAATTCTGGCCAACATTTTAAGACCGATAGCTCCTATGGAGCCAAATCAAATCAAGAATTGTGTCAATTCACTGTATGATACTCAAGAAGTCAATTGGACCAGAGACTTCTGACTAATTGATTTCTTTGGCATAAGTAAGATGGTTGATGAACAAAGAACAAAGAACAACACAGCAGGGGAAACAGGCCCTTCGGCCCAACGAGCCTGCGCCGCCATCTTAACAATGTGTTTTTCCTCCTCCACCCATGTCTATGCTTATGGTACCCCCATTGGAAACCAGATTAAGGGGAGAATAATTTAGGGACAATTTGTTACACCAATCAGCCTAAGAGCACATCTTTGGGGTGTGGGAGGAAACAGGAGCACCCGGAGGAAACCAAAGCAACCACAGGGAGAATGCGCAAACTCCCACAGACACTGGCCCAAATCCATGTATCTGCACAGCAAACAGTGATAGTCACTGAGCTGTTGTGGTGCCCAACTGCTGGTCCAGTATTAAGCATACACAAACGACGTGAAGTACTAGGCTACTCTCAAAACATCCAAGAGCAGCCCAAACACGACCCACCGTGCGCATGCCCCTCGTTAGACAACAAGGTGGACCGACACACCTGCGGAGTAAAAGAGAAGATAGTATAGATGATGTTAGTTACATGAACTTAGTAAAGGCTTTTGATGAAGTAGGCAATAGGCAGAATCTTATGAGAATTTTCCAGTGCCAGTTCTGGTGAGAAAACTGGTGTGGAACTCTTCAGCTCCAGTAGCCAGTTCTCTCTGAACGTTGTCACTGACAAAAAAAAGGGTGGCTGGGGTTTACACTGTCACTCTGGAGAGCCAGGAAGTGGCTCCAGAGAGATTAGGATACCCTTTAAAAATCTCCCCCTCCCCCCACCACAGAGATATCTGTGGCCTTGCCCTCCCCTACCCCCCAATCATTAGCACAGGTTGGCACTATCAGGTTCACGTCCATTGTGAACCTGATCACATTGCTGGTGAGGGATAGCGAAATCTGCGACTTCCAGGTTTGAGCCACATTCTGAGCCCATGTTGACAATCTCACCAACGGTGAGAGTCAGCTCAAAATCCTGCCTGTTGCTTGCAAGTTTACTCTCATTCTTCATTTTTCCTGTCTTAAATCAATCTCTTTGTTCTCTGTTGCTGAATTATGAACTTCTCCCGAACCTTAGCCATACTACTTTTTCCAGCAACTTTACTTGACTTCTCTTCAGATCTAATACTATCTTTACTTTCTTTTGTAAGCCATGGTCACTTTAATTGCTGAGCAGAATTTTCTCAGATAAACTAAGTGGCCAACAGGCGAGAAAATGGGAAGATTTCTCACCCATTTTTCCAGCAAGTTAAGCGGTGGTAATTTATGGCACTCTGTGCAATGCAGAGACTGTAACGTGAATCCCACCAGTACGGGGAGTGGGAAAAGCCTATTCATGCTGGGAAGCCAGCTGAAGACTGCTAGGGGCAGCATTGCGCAGGTGACCCGATCTTCCAGTATATAGTCTATACAGTATACTGGGAGATCTGTCAAGCGCCCCCCCCCCCACCCCCCCACCCCCCCAACTCACAGACATCACTGGCCCCATCAACCAGCCCCGATACAGTTCCCCTTCTCTCCCCTGCTACTGACCTCTCCTGTCAGGCTCAGCCTTGTCAGACCCCAGCCCCATCAGGCCCTGCCCTCTCAGGCCCTGCCACTTGCCACTGTTCAGTGGGCACTGCCAGGGTGCCAGTACCAGGTGACCTGGGAGGCTCCAATAGCCTCTAGTCCCATCAGCAAGGCCACCACATCTGGTCCCCACTGTGATTCTCGCTGGTGAGTACCTTCACTAGTGAGTCGCCAGCAAAAGAGGAAAGATAAGTGAACCTAGACAATTACATCCAGGAATCGTTAATAACATGCAAAACATGTGATTAATATTTAAATTAGCCTTGGGCCCAGGAAGGGTTTCACCTGTAGGACAGGGCTAGCAATATCACAAGAGGCGTGAACTCAGGCATGAACCCGATTTTCCACCTCTCACCTCATACTTCCTGCCCTGCTCAACCAGTGCAACAGTGTCTAACAATCCTGCCCATTGTATTTTACACCATGAAGGAATGTATAACTATAGCAATGCATACATTTGTTCTTTAAACATTAGTCATTGCTTATCCACCATCCTGCCTTTTAATGAAGCTCCCCAATCTCTCTTTGTAAACTCATGCCTCATACCTTCATAGCTCGTGGAGCAAGTAGTACATAGAACATAGAACACTACAGCACAAACAGGCCCTTCGGCCCACAAGTTGCACCGATCACATCTTAAACTTGAGACTATTAAACTAGAAGCTTAAACTAGAAGCTTAAACTTGAACCTATTACTCCACTCTGTTCTTTGCAGATCACCCAGCTAGGATGCCTGTAGTGTTTTGTGGGAGCACCTGCTGCAGTAGCCCAGAAAATGCCAGAAAGCTTGCTGTCTCTATCAGCCCAGGGAACTGCCCAGCACCCTTGATAGCCTAGCTATATTCAAGTTGCCAAGGCTAAGAGAGGGGATTAAGGGTTATGGAGAGAGGGCGGGAATGTGGAACGGAGCCACGACAGATCAGCCATGATCTTATTGAATGGCGGGGCAGGCTCGAAGGGCTAGATGGCCCACTCCTGCTCCTATTTCTTATGTTCTTAACCATGGAGTTCTAGTTGGTAGAGCTCAGGTGTTTGCAATGTGCTTCTGAAAGAGCTTTGGTCAGTTCCTACAGTGCCGATACTGTAGGTGGTAGATGGTACACACTGCTGCTACTGTGCATCAGTAGTGGAGGGAGTGAACGTTTGTTATAGACAGAGTGCCAATCAAGCTTGCTGCTTGGCCCTGGATGATAGAGCATATTCCATCGCACTGCTGACTTGTCCCTTGCAGATGGTGGACAGGCTTTGGGGAGTCAGAAAATGAGTAACTCCACAGAATTGCTAGCCTTCAGCCTACTCCTGTTAGCCACAGTATTTACATGAATGGCCCAATTCAGTTTCTAAACAATGGTAGCCCCAGGATGTTGATCTTCAGGGATTCAGTAATGGTACTGCCACTGAGTATCAAGAGATGATGGTTAGGTTCTCTTTTGTTGGAAATGGTCATTGCCTGGTACTCATTACTTGCTACTTGTCAACCCAAGCTTGAATGTTGTTCAGGTCTTTCTGCATGTGGACATAGACTTCTTCAGTATCTGTGGGTTCGCAAATAGTGCTGAACACTGTAATCATCCACAAGCATCTCCACCTCTGACCCTATGATGGAGGGAAGGTCATTGATGAAATAGTTGAAGATGGTCAGGTGTAGAACACAATGCTGATGAACTCCTGCAGCAATGACTCAGGACTGAGAGGATTGATCTCCAATAACCACAACCATCTTTCTTTGTGCTAGGCATGATTCCAAACTGTGGAGAGCTTTCCCCCCGATTCCCATTTACTCAATTTCGCTGGGGCATTTTCATGCCACACTCAAATGTCACAGTAGGCCAAATCCTGTCTTAATGTCAAAGGGAGTCATTCTCACCTCACTTGTCAAGATCAGCTCTTTTGTGTACATTTGGACCCAGTCTATAATGAGGTCATGAGCTGGGTGCCCTGGTGAAAATCAAAATGGTGGCTAAGCCAGCATTTATTGCCCGTCCTTAATTACTCTTAAGCAGGTTATGGTGAACTGCCTTCTTGAATTATTGCTGTCCATGTGGTATAATGTATTATGAAAACATGACAGGTTTGACCTTGACTTTGTCTCTTCGTCATCCACCTCCTTGCCTTTGTTGTGCTCATAATTTGGCAAGTAATCACACCTCCATCACCACCTACACTATCTCCTCATCAACTCACTGTTGTCATCCTCAATCTTATTCTCTGTTTCATTGGTGCAGTCTAAAGGAAAAGGACTGTTCAAGTGAAAAATGGGTGAGCCTTATTTGGAGCTAAGGAGGTTGAGAGGAGTTTGGAGGCTTGTGACTATACTTTGCTTCACAAAGATGGCATATTGAATCCATGGGCAGAATTTTCCACAGAACCCAGAGTGGAGTGGTCCACCATTGGCCACTGGCAGGATCTTCTGGTCCCACCATTGTCAATGGGGTTTTCTACTGAATGCATCAATTGCCACTGGGTTCGCATTGTTGGGACCAAAAGATCTAACTAGTGTGAACAGCAGAATGTTCTCACCTGTATCTTAGCAGGAACAACCACTGTGCCCATAGTCTTGCCAACACCAATGCAAAGAGCCAACACCCCAACAGCTGCATTGTTTGCTCACCATAGTGTTTTCCCTGCATTTCACAGGCAAATTGAGTGATTTCAGTGAATTTAAAACTAAGTCTCAGATGAAAGCAGAAACTGACTGGTCATATCATCCTGTTAAATTGAAGGAAGGGAATGCTTGTAAGATAAATAATTAGGAGAAGCAGATATACAGCAATTATTTTTGAGACATGATGCACATGGTAATTAGAGTTAAAATGGTGAGTGACCAATGTGTTACTTTGTCTGCTCTGGTCCAGTCATGCCACTTTTGGAGCACTGGTTCTGAAGATGAGAGAACTGGCACTCAGTACTAATGCTAACCCAGTCCATCAAAGATGGGTTTTGTTGACATACTCTCCCATGGAGATACTCCAAAATCTTCTTGACATTGACCAGAGATTGCTGTGAATGTAAAAAGTGAGCTCTTCTTCTCCTCCAGCTTACATTGCCCTGCTCCTTTTCCCTGCTGTTTGTGTCAGATGCTAAAGTGGAATACATTGCTGAAAAGTAGAACAAAAATGACATTGGTCTTTTAGTATAGCGACCTGACAGTGGAATAGAGATCCAAACACTTCACTATTTACAGGCGCAGGGAAGCATGACAATAATGTTACTGGATTCATACAGAACAAATGCTCTGGAGACATAAGTTCAAGTCCATCAACTGGGGGAACGTAAATTCAATTAAGTAATAAATCTGAAATAAAATGCAAGACCCGCTAACAATCCAGGAAACTCATGATTATTAAAATCTATCAGGTTACTAATGTCCTTCAGTAGTGGAAATCTTCCAGGCTTACTTGGTGTGACCTGATGTATAACTCTGGATTTGCAGTAATGTGGTTGACAATTAACTGTCCTCTGAAATGGCATACAAGCCACTTAATTGTGTCAACCCGCAGCAGAAAAATCACCATAGATTTACCTACACTACATGGACTGCAGTGATTCAAGAAGCCAGCTCATCACCACATTCTCAAGGGCAATTAGGGATGAATAATAAATACTGGCCTTGCCTGTGATGCTTGTATCCCAAGAACAAATATAACAGGAAACTGCCGCTACAACCATTGGCCATGTTGTACTGCAAAATTGAATCCAAACACCCCCAGCAATACAGATCCTCTGATAGATGTACAGAAAGCTGACGTGCAAAATGCCAGCAGCTTTAGCTACACTGAGCAATGCATGAATGCTTCCCAGCAGTTTTTTTTTTGTGTGCCAATGAGTTCAACTTAGCTCAGTCTATTAAATTGTCAGTAACCATACTGCAAGATCGTAAACTGTTTAAAAGCTGAGGGGTCATTGACAAAATGTATACTTTCTTCCAGTAATGCCTGCACTCTTCAGTAATCTTCTTGGCATCATTGAACTGGCTAAGTAACAACTGTAACAAAACCTATATTGAACATGGACTCTGCCAAATACTTTAGATGCTCCATTGTTAAATTAACTCCAACTGGGCAGCCAAACTAATTTAACCATGTTATTTCATTCCCCACTCCAAAGAACTGCTGAATCTTTCTTTGAAGCTTATCAATAAAACATTAAAAGGCTTTTGCAAGCATTGGCAGATTTTTCAAAAACTGCCAATTAACATCTTTTGATCATAACACATGACTTCGGTATTAAACTGCGAATATAACATGTTCAAGAAAGGAGGGAGACAGAAAGCAGGAAGCAATAAGTCAATTACCCTAACATCTGAAATTGGAAAAATGCTAGTGGTAGCAGGATATTTAGAAATATGTAATATAATCAGGCAAGTCAACGCAGTTTTGTGAAAGGAAATAATTTGACCAATTTAATATGGTTAAGAATGTTACAAGCAGGGTGGATAAAGGGAACCAGTAGATGTCCTGAATTTGGATTTCTAAAAGGCAAGTTGAGAACTCATGGTTAAGATCGAATGTTCTTAGGGGACCCGAGTTTGATTCCTGCCATGGCAGATGGTGGAATTTGAATTCAATCGAAAATATCTGGAATTAAGAATCTACTGATAACCTTGAAACCATTGTTGTCAGAAAAACCCATCTGGTTCACTTTAGGGAAGGAAAGCTGCTGTCCTTACCCAGTCTGGCTTACATGTGAACCCAGACCCACAGCAATGTAGTTGACTCTCAACATCCCTCAGGCAAGTAGGGATGAGCAATAAATGCCCATGTCCCATGAATAAATAATGATGAGGTGATATATTAACATGAATGAAGGTTTAGCTGATGAGCAGAAACAGAGCACCAGAGGACCTCTTCTATTTGTAGTATATATTAATGACTTGGAAGAGGGGGTAGGTGGTGTGATCAGCAAATTTGCTGATGACACTAAGATGGTTGGATTGGCGGGTACTGAGGAGCAGTGCCTGGCAATGCAACAGGACATAGACAGGCTGGTAGATTGGGCAGATAGATGGCAAATGGAATTTAATCCGGAGAAATGCGAGGTGATGCACTTTGGCCGGAATAATGTGGAGGGGAGTTATACGATAAAAGGTAGAACTATCCGGAGTATAGATACGCAGAGAGACCTGGGGGTGCAAGTGCACAAGTCCCTGAAGGTGTCGGTGCAGGTGCAGAATGTGATGAGGAAAGCGTATGGTACGTTAGCCTTCATAGGAAGGGGTATAGAATATAAGAGTAGGAGTCTGATGTTGCAGTTGTATAGAACGTTGGTTAGGCCTCACTTGGAGTACTGCGTCCAGTTCTGGTCGCCGTACTACCGGAAGGATGTAGAGATCCTGGAGAGAGTGCAGAGGAGATTTACCAGGATGCTGCCTGGTATGGAAGGGCTGTCTTACGAGGAAAGATTGAACGAACTTGGGCTGTTTTCCCTTGAGAGACGTTGGCTGAGGGGGGATCTAATAGAGGTTTATAAGATTATGAAGGGGATAGATAGAGTAAATGGTGGTAAGCTTTTTCCGCTATTAGAAATGGATAGAACGAGGGGTCACGGGCTTAGGGTGAGGGGGGCTAGGTATAAGACAAATATTAGAGGGCAGTTTTTCACGCAAAGGGTAGTGGGGGTGTGGAATGCACTGCCGAGTAAGGTGGTGGAAGCAGGCACGCTAGGGTTGTTTAAGAGTCACTTAGACAGCCACATGAGCGGTCTACATATAGGGGGATATAGCAGGCCTTACTAAACATTGTAGGCTTGGGATTCCGTTTTTGCCTCAGGGATGTTACAGTCTTTGCCTGTTTAATAATGAATTTTTTGTCTCCACAGGCATTTAAGTCCACCTTGTTGACCAGCAAGGGGCATGCATGCGGCAGGTTGTAGTGGGCTGCTCTTGGATGTTGCTTCGGGAGTTGCCTATTGCTTCATGTCGTTAGTGTGCTTAAACTGGACCATCTCGAGGGCAACATGACAGCTCAGAGACTATCTCTGTTGCTGTGCGGACACATGGATTTGGGCCTGTGTCTGTGGGAGTTTGTGCGTTCTCCCCGTGGTTGCGTGGGTTTCCTCCGGGTGCTCCAGTTTCCTCCCACATCCCAAAGATGCACTTTTAGGCTGATTGATTGGGTAACAAATTGTCCCTATATTGGACCTCCCTGATCCTCGCACATTAGGCGTAGACTAAAATCATGAATAGGTCACTGAGATAATGGGACGGCGGCGCGGGCTCGTTGGGCCGAAGGGCCTGTTTCCCGTGCTGTGTTGTTGTTGTTGTTCTTCTTCTTCTTCAGAGAAAAGGAATCATTTTCTGATGGGATTTGTATTAATGACTTGAATGAAGGGATTAGATTTATTGTGGCCAACATTTATGGTGATACAAAGACAGGCTGGAAAACATGCTCTCGTGAGGATACAAAGTCTATAATGGAATATAAATAGGCTAATTGAGTGGGCAAAAAATTAGCAGATGAAGTATCATGTGAGAAAATGTGGGGCTGTCCATTTTGGCAGGAAGAAAAGAAGAGATGAATATTATTTAAATAGAGAAAGACTACCGTGGTACAGAGGGATTTGGATGTTTTTGCGTGTGAATCACTTTCGTTAATATGCAGGTAAACAAAGAAATTAGGAATGTTGACCTTTATGGCAAGGAGGATGGAGTATAAAACTAGGAAACTCTTGCTACAACTTCATAGCAATAATAAGACCACACTTAAAACATTGTGTAATGTTTTGGCCTTCTTAATTTAAGATATACTTGCATTGGAAGCAGTTCAGAGAGTTCCACTCAGTTGTTTTCTGGAATCAAGGTGTTGTGTTGTGTGGAAATGTTGAGCAGGTTGAATTTATACTCATTACAGTTTACAAAATAGGGAGTGATCTTGTTTAAATATATAAGATTCTGAGGGAGCTTGTAAGGGTAGATTCTGGGAGAATATTTCCTCTCATGGGTCATCTAGAATGGGAAGGACAGTTTAAAAATAAGGGGTCTCCCATTTAAGATCAAAATGGAGAGGAATTTGTTCTTTGAGGATTATTAGTATTTGGAATTCTCTTCCATTCTGAGGAGTGAAGTCATTGAATATGTTCAAGAGTGAGTTATGTAGACTTTTTATCTTTAAGATTGTAAAGGGTTATGGGGAACAGATAGAAAAGTGGAGCGCAGCCACAATGAAATCATGTATGATCTTATTGTATGGCAGAGGAGGCTCGATGGACCAAAACGTGTACTCTTGTTCCAATTTCTTGTGATCTTATTGTTTTGATCATTTCAACCTGTTCCAGCCTTACTAAGCTGATTTCTTATCATCCAAGTTTTATTTATTTTTCCCAAGTTCCGTCACTTTTCAACATCTTTTGTGGTTCTTCCAGTTTCCTAGCTCTAACCATTTTGTTTTCAATTGTCTGCTCCTCCATTCCCCAACAAGCTGGCTTGAAAACTTTATGTTTCTTCCTTAAATACAGGTCCAACTAATCCCCATTCATCTGACCCCAATCACCACATTAAATAACTTTGACTTCACTCACTTCTTCCAAATAAGAGATGTTGCTGTGGTTTCTAGCTAGTTTCCAGCTATGTCAGCCTTTTGGGGATTATATAGAACATTTCTTATTCCAGTCCTACTCAGCACTCAGTCCTACATCTTTCTGAAATTATATCCTGAAGTGTCTCCAGTAAATTGATACCTATGTCTGCACCATATCCTATTAATGTCTGGAACTGAAAAAAATTTATAAACTTTGATTTAAATTTGCACTTTCACATTGTCCAGCATTAACTCTTCACCCCCTCGATTTCTCTATTTCTATTTCTGGGGATAGGCTATTGAGCAACACCCACAATAAACTCCCTTTCTCACACAGCTACCTTGACTAAACATCCTCACGTGTAAGGACTATTCCGTTCTACAACGATGAGATTTCTCAAACAGGAAACATTAAAGGATATTTGGACTGCTGTGATTGGAATTGTTAAAAATGAGATTAATAAATCTTTACTGAATGGAGTATTGCCATTGCCACAATATGCAGGTGAGCACGAATGTCATTTAAGCATCTGTTCAGTTGCCAGACAAATTCGCTTTGGAATCTTGATATAATTAATCCAAATTGGTCAGTCACCAACATAACGACAACACAAAACATGGTTGGAAATTAGTAAAGGTGGTCAAAGAAATGATGATCTGGAAAGATACAGAGTTAGATGATGTAAGGGATGAAAGGGGAAAAGTGACCAGTGTATCACCTTGCCTGTCTTCTTGATATTATTAAGCTTCTTGTGGCGCTGGTATGCAGTCCTGAGGGTAAGAGATTTGGCACCCAGTGCCATTGTCAGCTTCCTTCAGCACACTTGCTGACAGACATTTGTGTCCACTTATGCCAGATTCCTGTATGAGAGCTTATAGGTCAGTGTTAGTGCAGTGTGGCAGCTTCCTTTCTGCTTGTCTGTCATGTCCCCCTATATTCTTTTAGTGTATATGCCAGTTGCTCCTGCAGTGAACATTCTTAAAAAGTGTCAAGAAGTTATGTAGTGAAGTTAGGCTGACAGTTGAGTGCTATGTGAAGCACCCCCACTCTCTGGTCTTCAGCCAGAACTGTTTTTAAAAGCTGTGCACTAATTTTCCTGTCCACCATTGGGCTAATTCCAATGGCTCCTCTGATAGATATGTAAATAGATCTGAGAAATCACTGATGTAAACACTTCTCCAAAACATTGCTGGGCACCATTCTTTACTCATCAGTGTACAATTGGTGTGATTCACCATGTAGAAACATTATGTAATTAACACACACTAGAAAATATTTATCTTTCTTCTGATGATGGCAAAAATACAGTGAGAAAATAGAGAGGAACTCTGCTTTAATTTCACATTTCAAGTATCTGGGATATTTTGCTTTTTTGTTATTGCATTCCTCTCCCTGCATCAAATATTAGAAGCATTTTATGGCAGGGTAGTAAAAATTTGTACAAGAGGGAAGAAAACAAGTTAATGCTAGGTTCTGTGTATCAGACAACAAGTGAGGCTGATGGGTAGAAGGGCAGTGTGGTGTCTGACGTGATAGGAGGTTGGCAGTGGAAAGAATGATGGTTTGTTCCTCATTGTCAATAATGGCCCATGATTTTCTCATCGCAAATTAACACAAGGAAATTAGAAAGATAAGAAGGAACTATACAAGGAATATAGAAATAGTAACTTTTCAGATTTAAACAACAAAAGGCGAGACTAGTGATAGGGCCACTAAAATGTCAGAGGCACTATATATAGAAGCAAAACAAAATTCACTAGGAAAGTGAAGTGTCAGATGACCGGTAGATAGCTAAAGTGGTTCCCGCATACAGTCCTGGGATATACAGCAAGCCCATGGAAATATAAATACATTAGCTAACCATTGTTAAGAAAAGTAATGGAACCTTTAATCAAATACATAATAGAAAAACATCTTGAAACTGAAAATATGAATAGTCAGTATTAGTACCAGGGGGTGGTGGAGGGGGGCGGGGGGGGGGGGGGGGTGGAGTCGTCATGCTTGGTCAATCTTAGTTTGAAATCTTCAAAAAAATTCAAAATAATAGGGTAGATGTTACCCTACCATACTTCCAGGCAGTGTAAATTCAATCAAGACATTCAAGAGGGCATCAGATGACTATTTGAATTTAGAAACAATGTATGGGTGTATGATGGGGAAAAGGCAGGAGAATTAGCACAAAATCATGATGCTCATTTGAAGAGTCAGTGTAGACACAGTGGGCCAAATAGCCTCCTGCTGTGCTGTAACAATTCTGTGACCTCACAGGAGCTTATATAAGACGCAATGTAAAAGGTCATTTTATATTTTGGAAGGGGCAAACCACATTGACTTCATTCAGACTAGATTCAAGCATTCTAGAATTTCTTAATGTGTTCAGTTTGTTTTACTCTTTATTGAATGTGGGTACAAGTATCATCTATAATATGTATATACCTTCAGGTCAGGTTTGCAATCTGATGTGGAGAATGAACTGCCTTCTTTCCCTAGTTTTTCAATCATTCTTTGAATGAATATTGAGAATTCAGTAATTTCAAACTGAACAGAAGGTTTAACTAGGCTTGAACTTTCATGTTCTCCATTTCAAATTGTCAGTAACATTCAGTCAGTTAGCTCCTGATAGTTAATGGTAAAGATAGATTCACTATAAAATATATCAGGTAAACATTGTGATAAATAGGACAACATGCACGATTACAGTCTAAGATACTTTGCATTGATGCAAGCTAAAAACTGACATACAAGATTACTTGATGTAGGGGTCCCCAAACTGTAGATCTTGAGTCCTGGTGAGGTTGTGATTAAAATTTGGGTTGCAAGCTCTGGGGCAATAAATGGCAACCATGGAACTTAGATTGAGTTTTAATAGCTGCAGGTCTCCTTGAAATGTTTGGACTTTTTTCTGGAGGTGGGCATGGCTTAATGATTTATACTCTTGAGGCCTGAATGCTGCTGCAACTCCAGCCTGGAGAAAAAAGAGGATCTTTACATTTTTTATGCCAAACCCAGCTGTTTTCATCCTGCTGTTCTTCCCACCCAACTCAATCCAGTCAACAATCTCTAAAGTGTCTTACTTGACATGTTGAATCACTTACCCACTAGCCAGGATGTATGTTTGTTTTTCTTTCCATTTACGGATTGAATGCATCTCAAGAACTGCCTTTGTTCTTAACAGCAATGTTTCTAAACATTGTTTTTGATTGACAAGCTGAATCATTTATAAGATTTCACTTCCTCTTTTCTAACAGAAATGTTTACGAAGTACTCAAGATGCATTTAACCGTGAAGGCAAAGAGAAACAAAAATAGTTCCTGGCTAGAGGGTGGGAAGCATCTGAGGGGGGGAGGTAGCATTGCTGGAGTCCCTAATGGATCCTGGGCAATCTGATGTTAGTGTTTCATGCCCTTTCTAGGCATGAAGCTGTTCAGTGAAACGGGGCCAGGAAGTCTACAATCTGATTTGTGCCAGGTGTGAATTAGATTTTTGGCCTCTCATTACCTTCCCAGCTTGCCATGCTGATCGATGGGCATGGCAAGTCCATCTCCAAGAGTTTGAGTTGGAACAATTGCAGATTTTAAATGTCAGGCCATGTTTGAATGCTTTCAGTAGGCTGCTCAGTGTAGACGGCTGGTGATCATGAAGTGGTGCTAAGGTTATACTCCAGTTGCTGCCTGTGTATACCAAGAGAAGCTTGCCAGGATGGGGTTGACCTTTCACTGCTGGCAAGAAGGCTCCCAAGATAGTAAAGGTTTTGATTGTCTTTGTGTTCCATTGTATTCCTGTTCTGAAAAGGGAACAAACCAGAATTAGATTTAAGATGGAATTTATCACTTCTGCCACCAGCAGGAACTCTTAATTTGGTGAGGTGCAAAAGTCTGTTTCCTGATCGCAGGATAAACTGTTGGAATTGTGTTATCCCAATTTTCAACATGGGTTAAGCTTCCTGACAAGCAATGTTGGAAACCTTATTTTCATGCAAAGCATCTCATGTTGTTCATTTAAAGGCCACTTCATTGGAATTAAGTTCTATCTCCAAATTAACTTTCCCCACCAGAGAGTTTGGAACTTTTGGCTTTATGACTGCATTAAGTGGCATACATCTGGCAAACTTTTCCATGACTTTAAGAACATAAGAACATAAGAAATAGGAGCAGGAGTAGGCCATCTAGCCCTTCGAGCCTGCCCCGCCATTCAATAAGATCATGGCTGATCTGTCGTGGCTCAGTTCCACTTTCCCGCCCTCTCCCCATAACCCCTAATCCCCTCGCTTACCAAAAACCCATCAACCCGCGTCTTAAAAATATTTAGCGAGGCAGCCTCCACCACCTCAACGGGCAGAGAATTCCAGAGATTCACCACCCTTTGAGTGAAGAAGTTCCTCCTCAACTCCGTTCTAAACCGTCCCCCCTTTATCTTGAGGCTGTGCCCCCTAGTCCTACTGTCCTTTCTGAGCGGGAAGAGTCTCTCCACCTCTATCCTATCCGTCCCATTCATCATCTTATACGTCTCAATGAGATCTCCCCTCATTCTTCTAAACTCTAACGAGTACAAGCCGAGTTTATTCAGCCTCTCCTCATAGCTCAACCCCCTCAACTCCGGTATCAGCCTAGTAAACCTCCTCTGCACTCCCTCCAAGGCCAAAATATCCTTGCGTAAGTACGGCGACCAAAACTGCACACAGTACTCCAGCTGCGGCCTCACCAATGCCCTATACAGCTGCAGCAAGACCTCCCTACTTTTATATTCAATCCCCCTCGCTATGAAGGCCAGCATCCCATTTGCCTTCCTGACCACCTGCTGCACCTGCAGGCTGGGTTTTTGCAACTCATGCACAAGGATCCCGAGGTCCCTCTGCACCGTCGTCTGCTGCAGTTTTTCGCCATGTAAGTAATAGTCCTTCCTACCATTATTCCTACCAAAGTGGACCACCTCGCACTTGCCAACATTAAATTCCATTTGCCAGTTCCTGGCCCATTCGCCCAGCCTATCTAGATCCCTCTGCAGACTCTCCACACCCTCCGCGCAATTTGCCGTTCCACCAATCTTGGTGTCATCAGCAAATTTCGACACCATACACTCGGTTCCCTCCTCCAGATCATCTATATAAATGGTAAATAGCTGAGGCCCCAGCACCGACCCCTGGGGCACTCCACTAGTCACCAACCGCCAATCCGAATAGCACCCATTAACCCCCACTCTCTGCCTCCTATTTGACAACCAATCCTCTATCCACGCGAACACCCTACCCCCAACTCCATGCCCCCTTACCTTCTGCAATAACCTCTTGTGAGGTACCTTGTCAAACGCCTTCTGAAAATCAAGAAAGACCACATCCACTGGCTCTCCTCTATCCACCGCCCTAGACACATCCTCATAGAACTCCAATAAATTTGTCAGACACGACTTCCCCTTAACGAAACCGTGCTGCGTCTGCGTTTAATGTCCATTGATGTTGCTTTCCTCTACTTCGGAACTTTGCGTAACTTCATTCACATTATAGCAGTGATTGTAGTCAATCACTGCTCCAAGGTTGGACAAGGGAGGCAGGCAAAGACAAGAAGGGGAAGAGCTTAGGTGAAGACATTGATCTAAGGCTGTGAAGGTGAGGCAGGCTTAAGGGGGAAGAGTGGGGTAGATTCCCAGGGATGGTGGAGGTGGGGAGTGGGGGGGAATGGTATTGTCAGGGGAAGGGTGATAAAGTTCAGAGAAGGGTGGTGGTGGGGGGAGGTGGTGGGTGTGTTTAAAAGGAAGTGGCAATGCTATAGATGGAGAAGTCCTTCTGGAGGGAACTCAAGATATTGGTGATAAGAGTCAAAATCATGGAGAAGTAGGATGCAAATCAATGGCACGTCCAGCATGAATGTCTATTAGGTGAAGATATCACTGAGTGGGTCACAAAAGGGAAAAAACAGGTGGCTTAGAAAACAAGAGGGGGCAGGGTAAGTTTGGGCACGGGGATGATAATAAAGCTGGCTCTGAATGGAGAAAAGGCAGGTGGATGTGAATCTTGATAGGATCCAGGGTAACAGAGCAGGATTCAAAGTGACAGATGGGATGCTGATATTGGGTTGATCTATGGTGATAAGGGGAAGCTGGTGGGTGGGATGGGACAGATAAAAGGCGGGTGAGTGGGTTTGAAAGATGGAGTGCACCATTTTTCCAAACTAACTAACTGCATGGTCAAAGTCAAATCAGTGAGATCCCTTGAATTAAGAGGTGGGTTTTATCGAATGGGTAGAGTTGAAGTTCAGTGCCTGTGGCTGACTGAGGCAACACTCTAATAATTATGAGAAAACTGGATGACCAAGATTCACATTTGTCATCTCCTCTCCTCTGTGGAGAAGCCTGCATTACTGCAGGTTTGTTCCCAACTCATTAACATCATAACATCGAGATCCTGGAAAGGTGCAGCGATGTAGTTCCTTCAGTGTCATTCATGACTGTAACACTACATTCTGCACTTCCTTCTGTGAATGGTATGTTTTGTCTGTATAACATGCAAGAAACACTTCTCACTGTATGATAATACATGTGACAAAAGTAAATCAAATTGAAGCTTGAAGGAGCCATCCAATTTCAGACCAAGGTGATAGTGCTAACATGTCAATACACTGAGGTCAGTGGTAGTTTGGTGGCTGCCATGGAGACTTGGTCCAGGACAATAGTCTTGCACTCCAGGTTGAGGCACCTGTTGGCATTCAGCATTAGCTTAAGAGGGAGATGAGATATGTTGAACTCACTCCAGCTCCTTCTCCATCTCATAGGGGAAGTCTGGTGCCCTCAGCCACCAATGAGGATCAGCAAGTGCACACCCCAGGGCTAATCACCCTACATATCTGTTCCTTTATCTTCTGCTGGCTGTTGGGCAGCCTATAGTAAAACCCCAATATTGTGACTACACCCTTTTTCCCGAGCTCTACTCATATTGCCTTGCTATATGAGCTCTCCAAGGTGTTCTCCTGCAGTACAGCTGTGATATTTTCCTTAACCAGTAGTGCAACTCCCTGACCCCTTTTACATCCCCTCTATCCCACCTGAAACATTTGTAGCCTGGAACATTAAGCTGCCAAACCTGCCCTTCCTTCAATCATATCTGTAATAGCATCACAAAGCTTGGATTAGTATTTGGAACTAAGTGCATCTGCCTTACTTGTTACGCAGTGTGTAACCTTCTGAAGACAGTGATTGTCAAATTTCACAATCATCCTCCAGGTCAGCGATTCCTGTCCATTGACGTGACTCGGTTGCTGCAAGAATCTCAAGTGTTATTGGTTCTATGATATTGTGTTTGCTCTTGACACCTTAGAGGTATGGCTTTCCCCCCTACCCTTCACCACACCATTGGAGGAGAACTGTAGTTCTTCCATCATCCAGGTCCTTCCCTCTTTGCATCAGGCTTTGTGGTGTGCAGAAAACCACAATTATGTATAACACCCTCTGACAAATGTACTGGAATGCTCCACCAGAACTGAATATTCCCATCATAAGTGTGGAAAATCCCAGCCTTTGCTTTGAGCATTAAACCAGAATTAGTTACCTCTTACACTGAAAGGGAACATCTTGCGAAAAGTAGCCATAACATGATTAAATTTGATGTTAAGGGAGAAGGGATAGTCACAAACTATAGTTGAATTTGAAGGGACCAGACATAAACTGACCACAGTAAACTAAGCAGAATTATTAGCAGGCTAGCCTAGAGACAGAACTGTGATGATTAAAAAGGAGTATTCGGTAGAAAATAGTTCTGTGCGAAATCCAAAAGTGCACATGCTCCTTTTACATAGTTAGGTAGCTATCGTCAAAATATTGGATTATATTTTGTCCTCTTTTAAGGGGAAAGCAAATAGACAAACTCAAATTAAATTAGGACAAAGTAAAGGGGCAGCTCCCCAAAAGGAAGAGGAACAGCCCGAACAAAAACAGAAGTACAAAGGAAAGTTAAGACACATCAAATCAAAATGTGATTGTTGGGGCCCATAATGCACCCCAGCCCCTGCAGTGCCCAGAGACTGCAAAAGGTGTCAACTGTGCCTGCAGACACCACAAGCTCCCTCTCCAGGGATACCTGGCAGCGAATGTAGCTGCGGTAGAGGGGCAGACAGTCAGGATGGATGACCCCCTCAATCGCCTGCTGCCTGGACCTGTAAATGGTGTGTTTCACCAGGCCCAGGAGCAAGTTTGAGGAGGTCATCATCCCAACCCTCCCCTCTCCACACCAGGTGTCCAAAGATCAGAAATGTGGGGCTGAAGTGCAAACGTCAATAAAAAGGTTCTTCAGAAAAACAAAAAGGGAGTGCAAGCTAAGACACAAAACAGACATGGTCCACGGTCTCCACAAGGCCACAGAAGGGGCAAGCTTCAGAGCCCGTGAACCAGTGAACCCTGATTGTGCGGAACTGTTGCATGCATCACTCTCCACCCCAGGTCCCTGATGTAATTGGATGAGATCCCTCCGTAGAGGGACCTCCACTGCTCAGCGGCAACAAGGCCCACCAATGTGTATCCGGATGAGGTAAATGAGTTTTATACACAAATGGAAATTCAGCACACTGGGATAATGAAAGCAACAAATTTGTACAAAGTATTGAGTTGCAAAAGCAATGCAAAAAACTTGCAAACGATAAAGGCTAACGATAAAGTGAGTAGCTAAGAAAAATTATGAATCATTCATAGTATATGCAAATAGTGCTGTAATTGACAATGCAGAAATGAATAACGCCATCAGTAGAGGAAGAGAGTAAAATACAATTAGTTGAAAGGAACTTAAAAATAATTTGAGGAAAGAAACTTCTGAACTTTAAATAAAAAATGATAGAACTAATGAGACCAGGGGTAGACAAATCTCTGGCACCTGATGGATTTCACTTGGGAGTATTAAAAGGAATAGGCAAGGAAATGATAGATTAGTCATGGACCTCTCCTGCCCCACCAAAATATGTTTTTCATCCTTTGTAGCTTCTTGACACCTTTACCAGATGGGATTACAGCTGCAGGCAGCCCCCTCAGGAACTGGGTTAAAGTGTCATTGGGATCCTATGTGCTTCATAACTGATTTGTATTTTGTAATAGTTCTCCCCCCAAAGGTGGTTAGGTCCTGACCCCTACTTAAACAAATTGGGTTAAAATGGTGAATCAGCAAGAATAGTAACCATTCCATTTTAAATGGTCCCCCTGGTTGGTGGTGTATTAAAATTTCCCTCAGCATGACTTGTTTGTTGGCTTCTGGAGGAGATGAGTTGAATTGATCTGTGGGGAATTTGCATCTATGACAGTTATGGCCTTTTCATTATCTGGCTGTTATTGGAGCTGCAGCATGTTTCCATAATTTTTTTAAATGTTTAAGTCTTAATGCCCAACATTAAGTTTTACTGTTTTTGTTTCTTTTTTCATTTTAGATTTTAATACCTTTTCCCGACCTTAAGATATTTTCATTGTCTTGTATTCTTTCAATATCTTTTCATTGAGTCAATATGATTGCAACAAAAACCTATTCACTATCTCTTTAGCCCATTAAACCTTTCATCTTTAAGGAGATCACTATTTTCCAGTTCTGACAAAAACGTACACCTGAAAAACTCATTAATCCTCTCTTCTTTCAGTGCTGATAACTGCTAAAGTTGTACAATAGGTTTTAGTTTTATTTCATTGAGTTATTTATTTTCCCGACATGGTGATTTTCAAATCAATTCTTGACAGTCATGAGAAAAATATAAAAATTCCTTTAAGCAGGAAGATTGAGCTGTTTGACTCAGAAGTTGAGAAATAAAGACTGTCATTTATTAGTAGATAGAGATCAAAGAAGAAAAGTCTTTAAATTAATCAGGTCACCAAGAAGACTTTCCCACTACAATATGTACACAAAATAAGTGTCTAACAGAACTCAGACAAGCCTACTTTTCTCCTCCCTGGCTCCAACTGAGAATCATAGAATCCTACAGTGTAGGAGGAGGCTATTTGTCCCATCAAGCCTGCATTGACCACAATCCTGCCCAGACTCAATCCCCACAACCTCATGCATTTCCTTGTATAATCTGCCTGACAATAAGAGGTAATTTAGCATGGCCAATCCACCTAACCTGCACATCTTTGGATCCAAAGCCAAAGAAGCTAATGAGGAGGGTGTTGAACCTGGATTGATGAGTTTGCCTTTTGCATCTGATTACCCAGTAGTATCGAGATGTTCCTCCAGAGTCTGGAAGTCTCCAGCCACATTAAGTCAATGAACTTGTCTGTGTTATTTTGTGTGATATTGAGTCACATATACCTATGTATAATGATGCTCCTTTTGTTTTTATTTATAGGTGGATGGGGGAAGGAGTGTGGCAATGTGGCCCCTCTAAAGGGGGCAATCTTTTGAGAGCTATGCACTTGGGCCAGACCTCATGGAGAGGCCATGCAGGAAGCTGAGCCAAATTGGGAGCATAGACATGCATCCTGGGATAGGAAGAACCTCAATTGCAGCAAGGGAGTAGACTTGTGTATTAGTTCTGTCAGACTCTTATCTTGTATCTATATTATTAATAATAGTTTATTCAAGCTACAGGTTGTCTTTGAATTTACTACAGATGATTGAAATTGTCGCATGAGTCGCAAAAACCCAGCTTGCAGGTGCAGCAGGTGGTCAGGAAGGCGAATGGGATGCTGGCCTTCATAGCGAGGGGGATTGAATATAAAAGTAGGGAGGTCTTGCTGCAGCTGTATAGGGCATTGGTGAGGCCGCAGCTGGAGTACTGTGTGCAGTTTTGGGCGCCGCACCTGCGCAAGGATATTTTGGCCCTGGAGGGAGTGCAGAGGAGGTTTACTAGGCTGATACCGGAGTTGAGGGGATTGAGCTATGAGGAGAGGCTGAATAAACTAGGCTTGTACTCGTTAGAGTTTAGAAGAATGAGGGGAGATCTCATTGAGACGTATAAGATGATGAATGGGATGGATAGGATAGAGGTGGAGAGACTCTTCCCGCTCAAAAAAGACGTTAGGACTAGGGGGCACAGCCTCAAGATAAAGGGGGGACGGTTTAGAACGGAGTTGAGGAGGAACTTCTTCACTCAAAGGGTGGTGAATCTCTGGAATTCTCTGCCCGTTGAAGTGGTGGAGGCTGCCTCGCTAAATATTTTTAAGAAGCGGGTTGATGGGTTCTTGATAAGAGAGGGGATTAAGGGTTATGGGGAGAGGGTGGGAAAGTGGAACTGAGCCACAACAGATCAGCCATGATCTTATTGAATGGCGGGGCAGGCTCGAAGGGCTAGATGGCCTACTCCTGCTCCTATTTCTTATGTTCTTATGTTCTTAAATTAGTATGGCAAACTTCTAAAAAGCTGAAGGTTACAGCAGAAGAAACAAATAAACACTGAATATCTATTATCCATATGGAAATACAGGCAGAAATCTACATTAACACATGCAAATGAACAACAAAGGAAAACCACCCAAGTTAGATGTATTTAAAAAATTCCACTTCATTAAAACAGTGAGTCCATTTCCTTATCCGTACATCCTGTTGAATGTTCTTAAAGGACACAAACAAGTTCAGGCACCCATTTGTCCTGCATCTAGAAGTTTGTAGTTTTTTCCCCCTCTGAACACAACCAACAGTAATATTGATTCAAGGTGCACTGCTTCTATTTCTCCCATTCTTAAATATCTTTTGTTTCCTGCAAAAGTGTCACAGCAATGGATAGAGGATAAAATGAAGAAAAATGATTGAATGAATCTAGGGCAGAATACTCACAAGCCTGTAAAAATGTGTCCTGTACCAATAACCACCGCAAATTGCCCAAAATAAAAAGTAATCCTGAGACCCAGGGTAATGTTCTGGGGACCAGAGTTCAAATCCCACTATGGCAGATGGTGGAATTTGAATTCAACAAAAACACCTGAAATTAAGAATCTACTGATGACCACGAAACCATTGTTGATTGTTGGAAAAACCCATCTGGTTCACTAACGTCCTTTGGGGAAGGAAATCTGCTGTCCCTGCAACTCCAGACCCATAGCAAATATGGTTGACTCAAAACCACCTCAAAGATGGGCAATAAATGCTGGCCCAGCCAGAAATGCTCACATCGAATAAATGAATAAAACAAAGTGCTGCTTTCATATAGTGTGCACCACATTGTAATCTTGCAACACTTGTTGACAAAGTAAAACCTCTTGTCCTCAGCAGAGAAAAAAAAAGTGCTAAAGAGTTTATGCTGAGTGCCTGCAATGCCTGATCACATGAAAGTTAGGTTTTTTCTATCTTCTGTATGAATTGCCATTCTTGAGGCTAATTTTTAATCATACAATCTAATGGGTTCACTCAGAATTTATACTGCAAGGGATCCTCAATGGGAGGCCTTCTCACAGCCATTCTTATTCCCTACATGAACTCCAGAGAGCTGAGCCCAATCTGCCAGATGTTGCTGCCAATAACTTGTGGTATTAGAAGTCATTGTCTGGATGGGAGTGACTCCCATGATTAAAACCTGCCAGTCAAAGGGGCTGAATATATGTCACTCAGAGGGAGAAGGCAGGGCAGACATCCTGAGGGCTGCTGGATGGTGGGAAATATCTGATTCCCTGCTGGGCTATAAAGCACAGCTCATGCACTGATTGTCCAGGTGATTTAAGTATGATAGCAGTATGATTTCAAGATGTGCAATCTTGAGTATTGATGGTGTATGTTTGTGTAGTCTATTCTGCCTTTGAAATTACTGGTATCTTCTCACAATTCTGAGTTATACTTGTCCAAAGTATAGCTGATTTAACCTTCATTAATCTCAGCTGCCTCAGTTTCCAAATCAAGCTTAGCATTAGAATCCTTAGTTGTCAAGGATTGCACATTGGGGATTGGGCATCCAGAGGATTAGCATAGCATCTCACACCAGCAACCACACTACTGCACTGGAGCTGTATGAGGCACCATGCCTTGACTTGTAAGAGGTACAGTCATGAGAGACTGTTGGTGACTATGGGGTAGCATGGGCAGTGCCCATGATCACTGAGGTGGAGTGTTAATGACCAGCAGCTAACCTAGGTAGTGAATGCCACGAGAGACAGTATAGGGTTGTCAGCTGCCAGGATCATAAAGACAAGACATGCTGAGGGAGGTTGAGGGGCCAGAATAGTTAACTTTATTGACTGTTTTTCTCTCCTTTTCCCATTCCACTCAAAGGAACAATGGACTTGGGAGTTGAACCATCTGAGCTGGCAATTATCTGAATTATTGCTATGGCGACTGAAATGTTGCCAACCCAGGATGGAGCCTACACCAGAACAGGGGGTCACTAGTTATGGTCAGGACCCAGCTGCCCATTAGGCCAAGGATGGAGCCAGAGGACTAAAGGAGATCTCTGCTGTACAGGGCTGGTACGTCCTACAATGAGCTTCTGAAGACTCCACTTGAGCAAGGAGATTGTGGCACAAGTGCTGCACTTCCTCAGACCTGGGCACATACTTTCAGCACAATGAAGGTCAATGCAGCCTCAAATATTTTCACCTTTGGGTCATTCCATGGCTCGAACAGGAACTTGTGGCATCTCAATCTTCAGCCCACAAGAGCATCTGGGAGAAACTCATGCTCTGTATGCCTGAGCATCCCACCATTGATGGTGAATGTTACTTTAAGCATGACAGAGTATCCTTCAACCAGAAAGGTTTCCAGCCCCTCAATGTCCAAATTGTGCAGAACCACTTTCTATCTGGAGTATGCATCACAGCTTCATGTTACCTGGCAAGGTTTTGGCTGATAAGGTGTGAAGGCTGAGACCAAAGAAGAATCCCACTATAGTGATGTCTATGCTGCCATCAACATTATTGATCCACTTACCCCTCCCCCGCACCACCCCCCCACCCCCCCCACACCCAACCCCCCATTTTGACTGGACACCCCAGGCACATCACCCTCCCAAGCCCTGATGACTGATTGTGATTGGGGGCAGGGGAAAGAAGGTCATGTCAGATGCATCCCCCCCCCCAAAAAAAATCAGCATGCCTACAAATGTTCAATTGGCTTCCCTTTCATGGTAATAGGGCAAACTGCTTTAAGCTTGCTAATGGCACCTGACTTACCCAAACTGCCTGCAGCTGATCTGCCCAAAGGGAAAAAGGTCCATAAAAACCAAGGGTGAACAGAGACAGGCAATGCAGGAGGAAATGGCCTCTAGGAACACAGCTCCCTGGTTTTCAGATGGGAACCTGGCTAGGTTGCTGGAGGCGGTGGAGTGAAGGAGGGACAGTCTTCCCCCACAGCAAGACACCATCCCAGAGGAAAAGATGGAAATGCAGCCTGGGAGATGGTGGCAGCATGTTACTGGCCAGGAGAACTGAGATGCAGTACTACAAGAAACTGAATGACCTCATCTGGGCAGCAAGGGTGAATGTTTTACTTCAGCTAGCATCTTTCCCCTCAATGACTCCAGATTGCCCCACTCCCAACATGCCTTCAGCCCCTCACTAGCAAGCACCTCTCTTCTCCCACCCAAGAGTATTACACTTGCCCTCTTATGGTCACCTCCTGAATCCCTGCAGTAAACATGGCATCAGATTTTACATGGCTCCTTTTGTCCCTGCCGGAGAAAAATGCCCATAAAAATCACTGGGAGAGGGCAAAGATAGGGCTGATGAACCAGAGATCTAGGTCCTCATTCCTTTGAGGAGTGGGCATGGAGCTTGCAGGAGAGGAGAGGATGCAGACCATTAGTGACAGCATAGTTTGGCTGGAGCACAGAACTGAGCACTTGCAAATCCTCCACTTGGAGAAATCCCAACTAAGTTCCAAGCAGCACAGAATCCTTTCCGTCCCTTTCACTTAACCTGATGACGTGTATTGCAGGAAGGGACCCAGATATGCCTGAGCCATCTGGCACCAAAGCCAGTGATGTTCCCACACATCCTGCTCCTGACAGCTAGGAAGACTCCTCAGAAAGCAGACTTCTTGGAGGAAGCAGATAAAGGAACCTTCAAGACCTGCAGTTTTGTGTCAGCTTCCACCTCGCAACACAGTCTCACATCAGTGGGTCAGGTTAGTGGTAGGGCTTCTGGGTCACTGTTGAGCATGACACATCTGCTGATGTGCATCAGGTGAAGGCAGGAACATCGAGACCTCAGACACATGGGGGCCTCGCGGAGGTGAGGACTCGGCAAGACCCAGGTTACATGCTGGGCCTGAGGTCACTTCCCCCTCAGCTGCTCAGGATGCAGCAAAACTAGGGACTGCAAGAAGCCAATGGCCATACTGGACTGACTGCAAGGCTGTTGGGAGGGGTCCCAAAGCTTTCAGTTGGATCAGCTTTTGCTTGTCTTGTGGTTTCCTGGCCAACACTGCAACGGCGGCATCTGCAGCAAAAAGCCTGGGGCAGGGGAATCCAGATTCTAAGAAATGGCCAAGTCATTGCAGTGTCTAAGAAGGCCATGGCCAAGTCATAGCAGGCCGTAGCTGAAGGCCTCAACAGGCTTTGAGATTCAGTGACCCATGGCTGAGAGGCTTGAGAGCATGCAGGTGACCCAGTTGGGACAGCACAGAGGCACAACAGGCTATGGGCAGAATCCTTTGCTAATGTGGTCCAGTCAGAGAGGATCATAGCTGAGGGGCTGCAGAGCATTTGGCAGTCTGAGGGTACTTGCTGCTGCCATTGAGCCCTCTGCAACGGTCACCTGTCAATCTCCATGGCTAGAGTGCAGATGGTCCTCTAGGACTGGCAGGGCCAGGTGACACCAGAGTCTCTGGTGTTTACTGCAGAAGCATGGTTGCCCCATTAGAGTGACCTAGGGGCCCCACAAAACCCCCAAGGGAAGAGGAAGGGCTCAAGCCCATGCTGGGGCTTGCCATGCAGGACACTGCAGCTGTCTACTGTGTACCTTCTGAACACCCCCCCCACCCCCTTCCCGACACCAGAGCATTTCAGAGACAGTGGGATTAAAAGGGTGTCATGGATATGCCCCAACATTTGGAAGCCATCCTGGGCCATGAAGATCAAGGCCTTCCAGAGGACGAACAGGAAGGGCATCACAGGCCATGGTGTGAGAAGCAGTTGGCCTCCTCTACCTCCGATTTACATGGGAAGGCACTGAGGTGTAGTAGTAGGCCATGTAAGGTTAAGAAGTTGTAGTGGCACTAAGATGGCACAGGTAAAAGGCATCACTAGGTAGATCAAATATTTAGGCACTTAAGTCTCACATTCACATTTTTTCTATCACTGTTGTTGCCAATAAAAGCACTTTCAAAATGTTATTTCACCTCCTACACCTAATTTGAAGGATTCTCCTCTAACTGGGAATGTATTTACTGATGGATGCTGGAGGGACCTGCGTGTTGATGTCATTGGGGAGGCCCCTTAATGCACTGCTACTGTGAAAAATCAAGTCACTCAAATAATTCACTGGCATGCATCAGCAGCAACTTACAGCATCAACCATGGCATTATCAGAACCCACAAGATTCCATTGTACACCCCCATCTGACATCCCCCATGTGGTGCTTAGTGCTCTTTTACCCATCACCCAGACATGGGCCCAAGTGCCAGTGTGCATGTATTGCAATGTTTAGTGAGTCAGCATCCTGCCTTTAACAGCATAACCAGGCCCACCACTCTGGTGTTACAATGTTGCAGGAGATTGTAGGACTCCAGTGGTAGGTGTTGTTGGTGGGGGAGGTGGGGGGGAACTAAAGCATGTGGTGATCAGGGCCTACCTCACTCATGTGCTTGATCTTTGCTGTTGCCAACCCTCCAGAGTGGGTGGTGTTGCTCATTGTCATCCTTCTCCTTCCTCTGCTACACCTGGCTATATGGCTTCCACATCGTTCTCCCTCTCAAGGTCTCCTTGCTGTTGTGCCAGGTTGTGTAGGACACAGCGCATCATAATGTGGGACAATATCAGAGAGCTATATTGGAAGGCCCCACCAGAGCTATCCAGGTAGCTGAACTGCACCTTGAGCCCTATGCACCACTCCACTATTGAACAGGTGGTAATATGGGCCTTATATTGTCTCTACATCAGTCAAGTTCAATTCAGGTACTCCATGAGCCATCCCTGCATTCTTGGCTCCTCTTCAAAGACCTCTGGGATATTCAAACTTCTCAATATGAAGCTGACATTCACACGCTGGGGTGTCTGGCAGACATGCATGATGTTTAGCTGATGATCACACACCAACTGCACTGAATGGAAACCCTCCCTGCTCATGAATCTTCCTGGATTCTTTACTGGGGCCTTAAGGGTGATGTAGATGCAGTCCATAGCATTCCTGCAGTGGCTGCAAATCCTGCAGTGCCTGCAAATCCTGCAGCCTGGGCTTCCTACTGGCCTGGTCCAGGTCAAATGCGATACACTGGCCAACTTGTGCATATAGTTCATCTGTGACCTCCTCGACACACTTGGACTGATGATTGGGAAATGCCTCAAAAAGGTCTCCACTGGTAGTTTGGAAGGACCCAGTGGCTTAAAAGTTTAAGGTAGCCATCACTTACACAGAAACTGGGAGAGGGTGCCCACCCTATGTCTCAAAGTGCAACAGGTACAGGTCTTGTACTGGTCTCCTTTGAGTTGGAGACACATGTTGTTAGACAGTTGATTAAACACCACTAGTGTGCAAAGCTGCCAGAGACACTGCTCCCTACTTGTGCTCTCCTGGGTGAATGGCAGCCATTTTCTGCCTCCAGTGGCTGTCTCCCTCTACTCCTGCAAATGGTAAGGCCAGGACCTCCCCTGCCTGCAATTCATCCTCCTGCTCCTCAGCTCCAGCAACCACCAAAAGAACAACTACCAAGATCAATGGGCTGCAATGCCAAAGCCACCTTATCAAGCTGAAGGGCACTAGAATTTGGGGTTGGAGAGACAGATAGAGAGATTTAAGATCTCTGCTCACCCCCAGCCTAGAAACACACACTCCATTATCTATCCTGCAAATCCCCCTCCCACAGCAGCACAACCCCCTACAGCCCCCATTCCCCTCACTAAAACCACAACCCATGCAGTAGTGACTATAGACACTGCTGCATGACAAGTCCTGAGGCTGCAGCACTGCCACTTTAAAGTGTTTCCAGCGCATCCCCCACCTAAAACATTGGTTCCTGCTGCTTCAGAAGCATCCCTATGACCTGAGGTCAGCTCTCAGACCAAATCCATGCTGGAAGTCTGAGATTGACCTCCATGATCAATAGTCCCCAGTTGCTAGCACCCTCAACCTGAAATATAACGTGTCTGCCACGAAACAATCCCCCCTCCAAGTAGCACAGCAGTTTGAATGCAGAGACTTGCTTCCTTGCTCACCCGCACTGATCATGTGCCAGAATCTGACTTAGATATTTTCCAGACTGCTCCAGTGGTGAATTATGTCATAAAGGCAGGTGAGCTAGGAACAATTGGAACGAAGTTTGCTAATGACATAATGAATGCAAAAAAACATGCAAATTGATGTCTCACATTTTGGGCAGGCTCCTGATTCTAATGTAAGATGGGAATGGGTGGAAAAACAGGCAGCATTCCCACCGCCACAAAAACAGCTGCAACAAGGTTGTAAAATTTCACCCAATCTTTTATACAATCTTCAGCAACAGCTCTGTTGAATTTTTGCTCAAACTTGAGGATATGGTCAGGTCATCCGATCCAAAATCTATCATCCACTTACCTTATAAATATGGCCAAATTTGACAGATTGGTGCTTTTCTTGTGATATTGATAATTTCTCCATGGCTAAAGACACATTCAGTATGACACCATGAGGCCTTGTTAAAAATATTTGACATTAGTTGAACCTCACCACGTTTGGTTCAAATGATCATTTCTTCCTTAGAAAGGATAGCTTAGAAAGGATAGCAGGACTAGAGGGCAAAGCCTCAAGATAAGGGGGGGGGGCAGTTTAGATCAGAGTCGAGGAGGAACTTCTTCACTCATAGGGTGGTGAATCTCTGGAATTCTCTGCCCATTGAAGTGGTGGAGGCTCCCTCACTAAATATATTTAAGTCACGGGTAGATAGGTTTTTGACAGACAAGGGAATTAAGGGTTAGGGGGAGAGAGCAGGAAAGTGGAACTGATCCACTTCAGATCAGCCATGATCTTATTGAATGGCGGGGCAGGGTCGAAGGGCTAGATGGCCTACTCATGCTCCTATTTCTTATGTTCTTATGTTTCCTGATTCATTGTCAAAAGTAAATCACTGACAACTACTGATCATGCTGGATATTTGGTAATAAAAACTGTTGAAACAAAACCAAGGGAGAAAACTTCAGAACTGATTGTGCTGCAGTGTCAGATCTCAATGAAACCAGTTATTTTCACATCACTTGTATGTATCAAGGCATGTTTCCAGCTTCAAGTATGTCTCATAGATGACACAAGAACCAAACGTTTTCCATATCTGGCAATAATGCTTATCTAATTAAATTACCTGAGACACTACTTTGATCTTGTGTCTTCATGTTTTACCTCGAGAATTATGGATTAGTGGAAGAACTTGAAAGTCTCTATACCTGCTTATCAGGTGGATTCCACAGGTAGGTCTTATTGATCTCCATAACCCAGATGGAGATCTGCACCTTCTGAAACAAGAGGCAGAAATGCTATCAAACCAAAGTTTTACTCAGTTTCCTAGTAATATACTTTTCATTAGTGCTTATAACTGTTAAAGGCAAAATTCACCAATATCCATGCATATTTAAAGCAAAATTTTGTAATTTTGTTTTGTAATTGCACCAATTACATAATCATTGCCAGCAGTAAAAATTCAGATTGTAGAATTGAACAGGGCCTGAAAATGGATCTCAGTGTCAAAATGCACTATTAACTGAAGCCTATTGTTTGTAAAGCAGACAGCATGCAAACTTTATGCTGTTAATCAGAATGATTGTTGCAATTCTTCAGTGGCTGCATGCTTGATGACTGTGTGCTTCAGCAGGAGGCCCAATTTTGTAAAATACTCACTTCTACTCCTTTAAGAGCTGAACGTTGTTTTAAGGGATGTATGATCTGCCGTAGTTGTTGGAGCTGGCTGGAGAACAGAATAAATATTGGTGCAACGAGTGCTCTGCTGGATCATTGGCAGAGTTGGATAAGGAAGATGTCTTGCATCTTTAGGGGGCCATCAGGCTCTTTGGACAAACTCAAAAGACAATGGAATAGTGAGGTGTGACAGCCAATGCCAGGATCTGAGTACAATGCAGCACAAAGTTCTCTAATCTCACATGAATGTTCAAGGTCAGTAAATTCAACCTCAAGTGCCAATCACATCACAAGTCTCCATGGCAAAGAAGAGTCAATGATCAGGCAGGTTGATATCCCTGGTTAGGGTAGCGTATCAGCTACCCTGATCATTTAAATCAAAGTATCTCCTGATAAAATTTTTCAAGGCTATCTCAGCCTTTTAGCCAAGATGAATTGTCATATCAAGTGCATGCCTTATCATGTCAGCTTAGAATTTTGTCCCTCATGAGAGGGATCATGAATTGGATTCAGTTTGAATTAGATTTTTTGGCAGGAATGAACAGTAAAAACTATCCTGTCATTCATCTTCAGATGTGTAACAATGATGCAAGCTTAGCTTACACAGGTGTCAACCTGGTGAAGCTATCAAACCACGTGCATGCCAAACAGTATAAACAGCAAGTGATAGACAGAGCTAAGCTATTCCAAAACAAACAGATCCAATCCGACCCAAGCTCTGCAGTCCTGCTACATCCAGTTGTGAACAATTAAACTCACTGGAGGAGGCTCCATAATTCTCAGGTGCTGGAGGGGCCTAGAACAGTGTAAAAGATAGACTGAAGCATTTGCAACAGTCTTCAGCCAGAAGTGCTGAGTGGATGATCCATCCCAGCCTCCTGTGGTTCCCAGCATCTCAGATGCCAGTCTCCAGCCAATTGATTCACTCCATGTAATAAAGGCTGTATCACTGCCCTGATAACATTCTGGCAATAGTACTGAAGACTTGTACTCCAGAATTTGTTTCCCCAGCTAAGCTCTTCCAATAGTTACAACACTGACATCTACCTGAAAATTGCCCAGGAATGTCCTGTACACAAAAAGCAGGACAAATCCAACCTGGCCAGTTACTACCTGACCAATCTTCTCTTGGTCAGTAAAGTGAAGTGATGGAAGGGGTCATCAGTGCTTTCAAGCAGTACCTGCTCAGCAACACCCACTTTGGGTTATGCCAGGGTCCCTCAGCTCCTGACCTCATTACAGCCTTGTTTCAAACATGGACAAAAGAACTGAATTCCAGAGGTGAGGTGGGAGTGACAGCTCTTGACATCAACCCAGTGTGGCATCAGTTAGCAAAACTGGAATCAATGGTATCAGGACAAACTCTGCTGGTTGGAGTTATATCTGGCACATTGGAAGATGTGGTTATGGAGGGTCAGTCATTTCAGCTCCAGGAGATCTCTGTAGGAGTCTGTTAGGTTAGTTTCCTAGGCACAACCATCTTCAGCTGCTTCAATGACCTTCCTTCCATTATAAGGTCAGAAAGGGGGATGTTCACCAATGATAGCACAATGCTTGGCATCATTCACGACTCCTCAGCTACCGATGTAGCTCATGATCAAATGCAACAAGATCTGGACAATATCCAGGTTTGGGCTGACAAGTGGTAAGTAACATTAACGCTACGCAAATTCCAGGCAATGACCATCAACAATAAAAGTCACTACCCAATGCCCCCTGACATTCAATGGTGTAATCACCACTGAATCCCCTGGTCAACATCCTTGGGGTTACCATTGACCAGAAACTCAACTGGATTTGCCACTTAAATAGTGGTTACAAGAACAGGTCAGAGGCTGGAAATACTGTGGCTGGAACTCACCTCCTGATTCCCCAAAGCCTGTCCACTATCTACAAGGCACAAGTCAGGAGAGGTTTAGACTACTCCCACTTGCCTGGATGGATGCAGCTCCACCAACACTCAAGAAGCTTGACACCATCCAGGACAAAGCAGCCTGCTTTATTGACACCACATCCACAAGCATCTATTCCCTCCACTACAGATGCTCAGTTGCAGCAGTGTACTATCTACAAGATGTATTGCAGCAATTCAAGATCTTGTTGTGGAAAATTTAGCACTGGAGTCAGAATTGGAAGTTCAATAAGAGTTTTATTTTGGACATGAAGATTTGGGAGAAAGTATTGGTAGTCTGCAATACTTGGCAGCTACCTTATCATACAATAACAGTTGGTCAGTTTTATACCTTTCAGACTATAGGTAATCCTGACATTACCTGTTTAACACATTGTTATAGCTGATCAGACAGATCCATGGTTATTGTTCAATGTGCTAACTATCAGACAGGTACGAACATGAGCAGTTAACATAACATTGTTCATAGAATGGATACATTTCCTCTATCAGTGACTATTTTTAATCTATACATTGATTTTTATTGCATATGTATTTTATGTTCCCATCTGAGGCTGATGCTATTATCAGCCTCTATTGTTCTGGGTCTGCCCTTATCCTTAAAGGTAAGCTCTGACTCGCTTCCTGCAGTATTTTGGTTACTGCATGTTTTAACTTTAAATGACTGTGCTAAAAGCCAGTGCTCATTTGATGTCTTCCTAGGTAGCCATTGTGTGCCAGGCAACCATTTTGTTCACCAGGTTCCTGGTTCACTCCATTGGACAAAGCAGCTGGACTGACTTTCAGAAGCCAGAATATCACTTGGCCCTGCCAGTCCAAGAGGCCCAGCTGTGTTCACCCCAGTGTGACAGCCCTCAGCAATGGCCCTGAGTCTGGGCTAAGCTCAATGCCTGCAGTGCACCCTCAGACTGGGCCAAGCTCTGCAGACCCTCAATGGCTCACTGACTGAGCCATGCTTTTGAAGCCCACAGCCATGATCCACTGTATCAGGAATTCTAAGCCCTTCAGCCATATCCCACTACATTTCAGCCATGGTCTGCTGTGACTTAGCTATACCTTGATACTGCCACCCATGGCAATAATTTCCTGACCCAGGCTTTCCACTGCAGACATTGTTGGTCAAGTACAACACAATGCCAGCAATATCTCTTGCACTTGCATCATGGGAGATGCCTCCCAACAGCCTCAGTTGCTGCAGTGTTGCTGACAGCCCCTCTTGCTGTATCTCCAGTGGCCTGGCATCTGGCTTGAGGCCATCTGAATCCTTGTTTCCAGCAGGCCCCAAGTGCCTGAGGCCTTGGATGTCCCACCTTCACCCAATGTATATCAACTGCTGTGTTGTATACACCCAACATTAACAAGAAGCCTCACTGATTATTTGTCCCACAATGATAATCTGATTATGTGGTGGAATCCTATGTTAATTGACTGGTGCTAGACTTGGAGATATGCGAGGCCTTCCTGAGGTTTCCCTCAAGCTGTTGTGAGGCAACTCAGTGGGATCAACAGGAAGGGACAGTGATGCCAGATTAGCCAGATACATGGGGTCATCTCCTGCAATGAAAGGCGCAAAGTTTAGTGCAAGGGAAAGACAGATATCTGGGTAGCATGCCATGGACTTGTGATATGTCATGACTGAAGGTTTTGCAGATGCTCACTTCCATGTTGCACTCTGACCTGACTGTCAAAGTCTTTTCCTCCTCCCCTACCAGATCAAGGCTCTCTCCTCAAAGAAAGAGGGTTCATAGGTTGGGGATATCACCTCCTATCATGGTCCATCTTCTGTTATGGGGACAGAATTGGGGATTGAAATGATGCTGGCTGGAAGAGTACTGGGTGTTGAGGATATGGGGATGGGGGTCAGCTGGGTGGTGTTTGTTGAGGCTGTGCCTCAGCCAACAGGGGCTATGGAAATAAACAGAAGCAGAAGTAGGCCATTCAGCCCTTTGAGCCTACTCCACCATTCACTTTGATCATGGAATTCAATATCTGGATCCCCTTGCCCCAAGAGCCATATCTAATTTCTTCTCAAAGAGACATTTTAGCTTCAACTACATTCTGATAGTAAATTCTACACATTCACCCTCTGGGTAAAGAGATTTCTCCTCACTTCAGTTCTGAGAGATTTACCCCTTATCCTCAAACTATGACTGAGTTTTGAACTCCCTACTATTGTGAACATTGAGTCTACTGTTAGAAATTTATAAATTTGAGATTCCTCTCTAAACTCTTTGTGAATATAATCCTAACTGACTTATTCTCTCCTCATGACAGACCTGCTAACGCAAGAATCAGCCTAGTAAATCTTTGCTGTATTCCCTCTAATAGTAATGACACCCTTACACAAGGAAAGAGGAAACTGCAGACAACACTCTAGGTTGGCTTCAATGCTCCATATAATTGCAGCAAAACATCCCTACACTCAGATCCACTTGCTCTGAAGGCCAACATGTTATTTGCATTCTTTATTGTCTGCTGCATCTGACTGTTTACTTCAGTAACTGATGCACAAGGACTCCAAGGTCTCATTGAGTATCCACCTCTCAATTTACATCCATTCCAGTAAATCTGTTCCTATTATTGCCACTGAAGTGGATAACTTCATTTTATCCCTATTATACTGCATCTGCCATGTAGATGTACAGCTTGTCCAAATCACATTGAAGCAGCTCTGCAACCTCCTCACAGCCCACCCTCCCACTCAACTCCATGTCATCTACAAATTTGTAGAGAATACATTCAGTTCCCTCTTCCAAATCAGCAATATATAATGTGAACAGTTAGGGTCCTAGCACAGATCCCTGCTACTCATTAGAAAAAGACAGGGTTGCCAGAGAGGTTGGAGGAAAGTGCTGGAAGGCCATAGGGTGTCAGGGATGATTGACAAGGACAATTGATGGGGCTGATGGGAGGGTTGGACACTCATCCTTGCTGGCCAAACAAGGTCATTCATTTTCTTCTGATACTGGCAGCCAGTCCTCAGTGCCCATGGACTCACACTGAGTGTGACATGGCTGTTTGCCTATTTGGGGGAGGGAGGAAGAAACTGTCCCTCCAACTGTATCTAGCAGGCAGCTCAGCTCTCTATCAGAAAATCTTGGGGCTGATCTGGGTGGCATCTTCCTGGCATAACTGTCTGTGTCCATTGTTAGCACTTATATGCAGCTCTCCATTGTTAATGCTGTACAGCTACAGTCAATTGCAAGTCACATGCCCAAAAGGTCCATTCTGGCTGGAATAGCATTATGGCTGTTTCACTGTAACATGTGCCATAAATTGTGACTCTGGATTCACAAAAACCCATTTACTCCCATTTGGCACTTAGAATTTTTATATACAAGATAATATCCTTGGTATTTTGTTCATTCTCAGTTTACTTTGGTGCTTATGTTACCGTTTGCACATCTTACCTTCTCCAGTTCGTGGAGCAACAATTTTCTATTACTTAGATAGCTCTCAAATGATTGAGAATGGTAAACTAATAGTTTATTTAAATAAATCACCAGTCCTTTTTCTCCTCTTGGTTTAAACTGACTAAACGTCAGGGTCTCAAAACCTAATTGCAACATCTGATTCTTCAGCATTATGGATGCTATTTTGCTTCCAGAGTGCTGTCTGTGACACGTGCACTCTGGTACCAGCTACAAGGATACCATTTTAGTAGAATGTTAGTGTGTATCACCTGCAGAAGGCTGAACTGCAGCCTTGGAATTGGACATTTTGCAGTTCTGCAAAAGTTATGGCCATGTGTTTAACTTTTTCCAAGCTGGAGCAGGCAATTGCAGTATCTTGCAGTTCTGTTTACTGTTCTGAAAGTGACACTACTGATCATCTGTTTTCTTCAAGTACTATATATTCTCTTGCCAGAGAGAAAAGCAGGCAGAGTGAACATATGGCTCTGTGAAGATTGCAGGCTTCCCACTGTGCAGAGGGATACTGACTGCATGAACACAACTTGCTTTGTAGGAAAAGCATGTCAGCTCTGAGATATACAGCAGTTAGGAGGGATTCCACTCCTTCAATGCTCAGCTTTCATGTGACCACCTGCACCATGCCAGGCAAGCAAATATGTCCTGAATTTGAGCAGTAGCGTGGTTCATTTTTTCTGCTATAGCATCTACATTTGAACTGTATCAAATCACAGGGTGGCCACTGGTCAACAAGTGCTAACTGCTTGATTACATATCTGATAACTGTGCTGCACAAAGCCATTTACAAACTGCAGCATTGTTTTGCCTAGTTTTGCACAAGGCAGATTTTTATCTCTTCCATAATGAGATCTTTCCTGCCCCTAGAGACTTAAAACTTGAGGGTTGTCAATCATCATCAAGCATGGCAAGCAGGAGTCACTTCCACTCTTACTGCCTGCAGTTGGTGTGCTGGAAGGATTTCGCAGGTTGATACTCCACCTGTTTGGCTGCATTACAAATGGATCTTCCTTCGCTGTCAAGTCTTGGGATGGGACTCAAACCCAGAGCTTCTGGCCAAGAGGCAGGGACACTACCCACATCTCCCCTTTGCAGTTACATAAAACAAAAGGCATGATGCCACACAAATGGTGATAGGAGGCCAATATTTGACGCTAAAACAATGGCCTGAATTTTATTGCAAGGTTTGTGGCCCCAACATTAAGAAAAGTGGGCTCCAAGGCCAAATTGCTGGCAGCAGGTTTAATGTTTTTTCTACAGGCTGTTTCCTTATTGGCAGCCTTAGGGTCTGCCATCCAATTAAGGCTTCTGATGTAGCCAGACAGAGGGTCAGCAGCTCAAAAGCTGCATTGTGCCATTGTTGGAGGTAGTTGTTGCTCTGGCATGCCAGAGGCTTCAAATCCCAAATTGAAATAATTAAAACTTCAGGAGGCCAAGGGAATGAGAGAGTTTGTGAAGAGAATTGCAATCCCAGACACCCATATTTGTAGCAAGTGTCTGCAGCTCTGAGTTGCTGAATGTCTTGTTGAGTTCTAAGTTGTACATAAAATACAATATGGTTTTGTGATGTTGGTAGAGGAATCAATATTAGACAGGCAACAAGTGAATACCAAACTTGTCAAATAATTCTAGTGGATCTTTTGCATCCTTTTTACACAATGACTAGTTAGAATTTGCAAAGTACAGCCTGAAAGGAGTACAATTTCAATAGTAGCCTTCAAAAGGGAATTGGATGTATTCTTGTAGCCTATAGGAGCAGAATTAAACCATTTGGCTCATTGAGTCTGTTCTGCCATGCGTTGTCTACTTTATCCATACTGATCTTGAATATCTTGATTTGATTTCTCCTCATTCTAAATGCCAGAGAGTATAGACTGAAACTATTCAATCTCTCTTCATACAAGAAACTCCTTATCTCTGGATCAATGAACCTCCTCTGAACTGTCTCTAATGCCACTAGATTTTTCCTCAAATACAGGGACCACAACTGTGCACAATACTCCAGGTACAGCCTCACTAATGCCTTGTATAGTTGCAATAATACTTCCATACCTTTATATTCTATTCCATTCACTTATCTGCTGTACCTGCATGCTAGTTTTCTGCAACTCGAACAAGGACACCAAAATCCCTCAGAGTGCTCCAAAGTCTCTCCCTAGTTAGATTAGTCACCTTCCCATTTTTGCTACCAACATGCATGACGTCACACTTATCCACATTTAATTTCGTCTGCCACATTTTGACCCATTAACTTATCTACATCTATTTGGAGGACACCATTTTCTCACTGCCAAACTGAATTTAAAATTCTATCATATTATGGCCATGCTCCTAGTGGATCTTTAACTAGGTCATCACCTAGTGGATCTTTAACTAGGTCATCAATTAACCAAATCCAGAGTAGCCTGCTCCCTTGTTGGCTCACGTTGTTCCAAGAAACAATCTAATTAATACATATAATGAACTCTGCCTCCAGGCTACCTTTGCCAATTTGATTTTCCAATCGTTGTGCATATTGAAATTAATTATTGCTGCATCTTTCTTGCAAGCCCCCAGTATTTCTTGGTTTATACTGTACCCCACTATGGAACTGTAGGTTACTCCAACCAAATACTATTTCTTATTTCAACCGAGACTGATTCTATATCTTGATCTCCCGTGCTTATGTCATTTCTCATTACAGCACTGATCCCTTCCTTCACAGCCAAGCTACACCACCTCCTTTTCCTTTTAGTCTTTCTAAAATGCTGAATAGCCTTAGATATTCAATTCCCAGACCTGGTCTCCTTCAACCATGTCTCAGTATTCACCATCAAATCATACCCTGGTCCCAGCATACAGATGAAGCTCATCCTATCAGGACAGGTCCTTTCTTCCCTAGTACTGGTGCCAATGTCCCATGAATTCAAACCTATTTCTCCCACACTAATCTTTAAACTATGCATTTACCTGCTTAATCTTATTGACTCTGCCAATTAGCTCATGGGCTCAGGTAGTAATCTAGAGATTCCTTTTTGGTTCTGCTTTTTAATATAGCTTCTAGCTGTTTATACTCCATTAGCAGAACCTCTGTCCTTGTTTTATTTGTGGTCATTCATACCTATGTGGACCACAACAACTGGATTTTTATCCTCTCACTTTAAATTCCTCTAAAGTCCAGAGGAGATTACCTGAGCCCAAGCATCAGGCAGGCAACATAACCTTCAGGATGTTTAATCCTGGTCACAGAGTGCTCCTAACTATACTATCCCAATAACTACATTTATTTTCTTTCACCCCACTTGAATGGCTCCCTGCACCATGGTGCTGTGGTCAGTTGGCTCATCCACGCAGGGAGCAAGATTCTCAAACATATCGGAGAAAGACAAGAGTTGAGGCTCTTGCAAACCTACCTCCTGGATCTCCCTACCTGCCTCACTCACAGCCATACCTTCCTGTCCCTGACAACTGGACAAATTCAAGTTAGGTCTAAGGAGTGTGACTGTTTCCTGAAAAAGCATCCAGGTATCTCTCCAACTCTAATAATGTCAGTGTTCAAAGCTCAGAATCCAGCTCATCAAATTTGAACCAGAGTTTCTTGAGCAACTAACACTACAGATGTGCTCAGTGGAAACAACAATGGGGTCCACCAGCTCCTACATCATGCAGGAACACTAAATCACCTGACTATTTTAGTTAGTTTTGAAGTTTAGGTTTTTAAATTTTATATATCTGTTTATGTCAATCTGAACACAACTTATAACCAGCTATTTAAATTAAAAGTTAGCACATTCCCTATTAGCCAATCAAATCACAGCCTTAACATCACTTTTCAGTTTCCCCCCAAGCCAAAACACTCAGAATCCCTTACCTTCTCAGGTTGCTCTTCAGCTCACACACACAACTCCACTCCTGCTGGCTGTGACATCTGGTTCAATTTCTTTCTCCTCTCATTTGCCCTCAAGTCTCCCCCACAGGTCCACTTCTCCAATCCTCCTGAGGATGAGCACCTCTTTCCCCTCAGCACTGAATTCCCAATACCATCACTGTAGCTAAACCTCTCTCTGTCTCACCGCTCAGCTAACTGTTTTTTTCCCTTCTTCAAGAATAGGTGTGTGCACTTAGGAATTTTAAACAAGTGTGTGAGTCATCCCAGGTCACCTCAGCTTTTTTTTATATTCATTTAGGGACATGAGCGAGTCTGGCTGGCCAGCATTTATTGCCCATCCCTAATTGTCCTTGGAGGGTTGTTGAGAGTCAACCATACTGCTGTGGCTCTGCTTTTAATGAGATTCCTGAAGTTTAAAGAGCAACACTTACCAATAGTTACCCACTCAGCTTCAAATTCCCAATACCCTCACTCTGCCTAAAACTCACTCCGGCTGCAGTGTCTCTCCCACTGGTGTACACAGGCTCATTGGTCATGTTTTTGATAAAATCATTGCCTTATACATAGCTGGAGGAGCTGATGATGGCCTAGTGGTATTATTACTCAACTTTAATCCAGAAACTCAGCTTCTATTCAGGAGCTCTAGGTTCAAATCCCATCACAGCAGGTGGTGGAATTTGAATTAATTTTTTAAAAATCTAGAATTATGAATCTACTGATGACCATGAAACTGTTGTCAATTGTCGGAAAAATCCATCTGGCTCAGTAATGTTCTTTAGGGAAGGAAATCTGCATCCTTACTTGGTCTGGCCTACACATAACTCCAGAGCCACAGCATTGTGGTTGACTCTCACAGCCCTCCAAGGGCAATTAGGGATGGGCAATAAATGTGGGCCAGCCAGACTTGCCCATGTCCCACAAATGGATATAAAAAAAAGTTGAGGTGACCTGGGATGACTCACACACTTGTTTAAAATTCTTAAGTGTTCACATCTATTCTTGAAGAAAAAGAATCTTGCAGGGCTGCATGGAAGGAACAGAGGAATTAGCCTCACTGGATTTCTCTTTGAAAGAGCTGTTGCAGACTCAATAGGCTGCATGATGTCCCTCTGCAATGTACTAAGATTTTAAGATACTATCTGCAAGAACAGATGGAGCTATGGTTTTAATATTTCATCCAGAAGTTGGTGCCTCTGACAGTGCAGGCATTTTCTCTCATTATACAACACCCAACATTTCAAACAATCTTGAATAGAAAGGAAGAGTGTCCAGCCACATCCTGAAAAGTAGGAGCATGATGCTGCAAACTGTAGACCACATACATTTCTTTCATGACATTATTGGTTCTTGCATTTTCACTATCATTGTGCAGATGTGAGAATTACAGGAAGCTGGTTTTCGATTTGTTGTGGAATATTTGAACACCAAGGCTAACAGCTCCACAGACTCATGTTTGATTACACCACTTCCATAAAACTAATGATAGTCATAACTCCTCTATAAACGGCAACCTATATGGAGCAAAATGATTTTCTTGTGTTTTAATGCATTCAGGACAGCTAGAATATTTAGTCCCTTTCTTTCTTGTCTGCTTTTGCAGATTTGTAAAACAACTTTTCCAAGCAAGGTATTGCATTAGAACCTTTAATTCTGATGAAGCAAAATGAATGCAAGTTTTCTGTTAAATATAGAAGAATTACAGTTAACTGACAATTTGTGGAAAGATCTTATCAGAAGGGAACTGCAATAAAGCAAAATATCTTTTATATTGGCAGGGTCAATAGTTGATTCTACTAGGGTATGGGCATGTTACTGTTACATTTCATAGAATTCAAAGCACGGACTGCTTTTATATTCTTAATAATCATAGTTATGCCGAATGAATTTTCATGGGGGGGAGGTGGGACCTTACTACAATTATATTTGCAAGTTTTATTTCATCTTCTAAACTCATTTCACCTGAGACGAAATCTCTGCCTTGCCTTCCTGTGTGTTGCATCAAGAACATTTGAAGTTATTTGCATACACTGTAAATGGCAATAGCCATATTTACAGTCATAATGTTAGTGATGGTACAATGGGTTGATATACAGCTGATGATCTATCCAGGGCATTAAAGATGTCTCAAAGGAAGATTTCTAAATCCTCTTAGTTCCTGTAGCATGTACTTTGACCACAGATTTGTGTTTATGACGTTGGTGCTTCAATATCGTAACTTTGAAAATTAACCCACTGAACTTTGCATTTAACATTCACTCCATTTAGGCTTGCGTCTACAATTATATGGGTGGGATTTTGAGCCCACATTTGCCATTCACGGGAATGCTGGTAGGGACTGAATTTCCAACTAAATCCAGAAATTGCAAATCTTGCCAGCGAGATCATGATTTTGGATTTTCGCCACTCCTTAGCAGCAACATAATTGGTTTTGTGCCCATAATGGGTGTGAACCTGTTTTACAGTCATTTTAATATATTTACATATTTTTACCCACCATATTTGTAAACTGCATAATGTGACATCACACCAGTTTACAAAGGGTTCACTCAGACATGAACCTGCCATGGGAATCGTCCACAGTGCCCCCAAGGGAAAGGGACATGGCCAGGCAGTGTCCTGATAGTGTCCCTGGAACAGGTTGGTACCATGCTGATGCCAGCCTGACAATGCCAATTTAGCAGTGCCAATCTATGCCAGGGGATGCCGCAAGGTGGATTCCAGTTGGAACCTCATGGGGGATTGAGGGGGTGTGATTCATTTATTTGTGGTTTTGGACAGGGGTAGACATGGAAGCTGGGAGTGCCAGCAATGGCCATTTGGGGGCGGGAGTGTGCCAGTGATGACATGTGTGTGGGGGTTGAGGGGAAACGGTCAAATGTAGAAGGGAAGTGGGGGGGGGGATGCCAGCACTGACAGCTGGAGGAGGGGAAGGGATCCAATGTTGGGGGGAAGGCCAAGGAGGGGTTCTGGCAATGATTGTTTGGGGTGGGTCGAGGGAAGAAATACCAGCTCTGATCACAGAGTGGGGGGTTGGTGGGGAAACTCTGAAACCTCCAAGGTGGGATAGAGGGAACATTGCTTTCTGCTTTGATCAAGGCACCCTTTGAACATAGCATCCTGTCTTCAGTGCAGCCGGGCTTTGCTGGTGCATTGAGGCCCTGCCATTGTTTGATAAGATTCCCCCCTTATGTTTTTTCTGATACATCATGAGGCACTTCATCCTCTGTGACCTGATAGTACTTATGGCATGAAACAACAGACAACTCCATATCTGGATTTGTTCGTTCCTTAAATTGCAGCAGAGTTAGTCTCGGCAGTTTATGGCAATTGCATGATCTTGTGCATCCAGTGTCCATTATGCAATTAATCAAAGGGGAGAGCATTTTTTCTAATTTTTGATATAGTCTACACTTCCTATCACTAATATACAATTTTCAAACCATGGCAGGTGGAAAATTAACAATTTTTCTGTGTGTGACTGTGGTCACCCTAAATAGACCACTGGGCACATAGGCACTCAATGCCCAACAAAAACATATGAAGAAGGTATTACAGTGATACACACTGCCCCTCCTGGTGCAAAGCAGTGATGTGATCACTGATGTAAAATTACAGACTTTGCTCTATACCCAGCCATATGAAAGAGGAATGGACAATATAACGCTCGAAAGAGGATTCATTGGTTGATAAACTCATCGGTTTATCTCTTTAATTCTCTTTAAATGTTCAAGATCAAGCTGTTCCACCAAAGATTGTTCAGTTAAAACATTTGAGTGATTGTGGTTCCTATTTGACAGTTGCAGGAGATTTTTACTTTATTCTTTTCAAATTAGAGAATGATTTCCTGGCCTGGCATACTTGATAGCAAACTGATACAACATTAATCATTTTGTCCACCTATATTTGTTTACTGATATTTGTCTGGTGTGGGGATTTTGAACTGAACTGAATATTTTTTCTTTTCCGGCCAGTGTTTCTGTTACAGTGATCGACATGTCCATTTTTAGATGTTTATTTTCAAACCTTATTGGGATGTTTGCTTTCAATGGGCATTGATTGTAATCATACACTGATGGGATCAAGAATCTAGTTCCCTCCTTCTTATGACACAGAACTGTGTTAAGCATTCATTCACAAATTCACATGGACAGGAAATTGCTGCATTAGTGTAACTAGAAATTAGAATTTTGAATACTCTTACCCAACTTACCCAAAGAGAATTCAACTTTTTAAACATTATTCCATGTATGACCTCTTTGAAAAATGAAAATGTATCAATGACATTCAAAATCCAAAACTACTACTGTGAAGACAATTCTGTAATAAATTTGTACACAGTTGCAGACAGCACATCTGCTTCATTGTGCTCCTAGAGTTTCATAATTCATAAACAGTAAATCTTGCACGAAGAATTCCTTTTAAAGTTTGAACAACCAGGAGCTAGAAACTTGAACCCTTTGTTTTCTAATTCTGTCAGCAATCTCAAAGAGCAGCCCTCGAAATGGTGCAGAAGTAAGCAACAGAGATGGCTCAGTGATTCACATTCAGAATTACGGAAGGGAAAACTTGCCTGAGTTTTTTGACGAGGTAACAGAGAGCATTGATAAGAATAATGTGGTTGATGAGGTGTGCATACATTTCCAAAAGACATTTATAAAGCACAACAAGGCCATGGATAAAAGGGACAGGAACAGCATGGATACAGAATTGGCTCAGTGACAGCAAATGATGAACAATTGTTTGTTGAACGATATACAGTGGAATATATATAATGGGGCTCCCAAGGAGAAGGAGGCCTGTCTTTCCTGATAGATAATAATTGAATTGATTTATTGTTGTCACACGTATTGGGACACAGTGAAAAGTATTGTTTCTCACGGGCTACACAGACAAAACATACCATTCATAGAGTACACAGGGGAGAAGGAAAGGAAGGATATGATGCAGAATGTTGTGTTGCAGTTACTGATAGGATGAACAGAAAAACCAGCTTAATATATCATAGGACCGTTCAAAAATCTGTTGGCAGCACGGAGGAAGCTGTTTTGAGTCAGCTGGTATGTTTTCAGACTTTTGTATAATATTGACCTAGACCTGGGTGTCCAGTGTGTGCACAGATTGATGTTATGTGGGTGTCTGTTCATAATTTGCCAGCTTCAGGAAGACCTACTCCTGGAAGTTTCATTATATGAACTCTTGTGTCCAAAGAACCTCCATCCTTTGATGGAGAATCCAGAGTGATCTTGTGTAGTTGAGAACCTTCATTGCATGCGCTGTACTAATGTGTAAGCACTCCAAGGGTCAGTGAAGATCGTGTGCTGATATCATGGTTATGGTTCAGATACTTTTGGGTACCCATACTTGAAAGTGTGACATGTATATGTGCATGTCGCAGAACACAATGGATCTGCAAGTGAAATTCTGAGACCAGACTTTGAGTTATCATACTCATTTCACATGCTGCACAATGTCAAAAGTACAGACATCCAGATGGCTGTGTGTGTTGGAGCAGTGAATGACTGCTGTGTGGACAGTCTTTACAAATTTCAAACGCCATACTTCACAATCTGAAGTTTCTCACAGAAGGCTCATGATAGCCCATCTCTTACAGTACTGAAAACCTGTTGACTAATAGTTTTTAACTTTCACATACCTGACAGCTTTTGAAAGCCGTGGGAACCCAAGAAAACTGACTTCCAGGACAGCCTTTATACAGGGCGTCATTAGTGAAAAGCTGGCCTTATAATTCACATATTGCCTCTGCAAAATGTTTGCAGGATCAGCTGCCCCAAATGTTGCTAGTATCTGTCCCTGCGCCTCCATCACCCCCATCCACCCACCGATTAATGAATATCACACTCCAAGAGGCACTTTTTCTGAAGGTGGGTGCAACATCCATAAAATCCACGCCCACAATTCCAGTTCAAAGCCAATGAACAGAGTAGACCAAGCAAGCCATTGATCCATCTCTTTGCTTGCTCCAAAAACCAATTCAAATTTAATCTAATACACTGTCCCCAAAAAGCGATATACTAGATCCAAGCTGACAAGAACAGGCATTACAGCTGATCTTACGCTTGGCCCTACACTTGATCTTAGCCAAAAGACCAAGAAGCGATTCCTCTCTATTTTTAGATTCTATGGAGGTGATTTTCCCTGCCCGTTATGCTTCCCGTTGGGCGCCATGGCCTCTACGCATCTCTGAAACTAAATTTTTTGATGTAATCAGTTCTCTATTTTCATATGATTAGCAGGCATGGGACTGAAATCTCTGGGTCCGCTAGCACCTCCCCCCATCCCCTGCCAGAAGTATTTCTGTCCAACAGGGTTTACTTCTGCTTCATTGAACAATGCTAAGGGGAGGTGGGACACACATCAGGGCTGACCCAGGGAGATCCAGGGAGCCATCAAGTGGGGGTAGGAGGGGTTGGAGGTCCAGTGAAAGGGTGTTGTGCAGCTGGCCAGCAATGGAGCATGATGATCAGGCAGTGGCCCGCTCAGCACAATGCTGCTGGCCTCACAGGTGGGAATAGGCTCCGTCCCCAGCACTCTATCATACACAATGTTGGAGATTCATTCTAGAAATCACACTAAAAAAACTGGTGGGGTTTACTCCCATTTTCCCGCATGTTGGAAACTTAAAAAATTTTTTGGCAGAATCCCAGCCTAAACTTATTGTCATAATGACCTGGTACCCAATTAGTTTTTTTTTATTACAGCCCTATCCACTTCAGATGCTCCTTTCAATATCTTGTGAATGTGAAACTTCCAAATTCAAGTGCTTGTACATGTCACCTAGACTGCCAGCATTTTAATACTTTAATTTTTTTGACAAAATGTACCACACGATGGGGGCGATTCTCCCAAAAGTGCTGTATTGGCAGGAAAACTGGTTGAGATCATGACTGTTTCTTCAGTGCAACTTCAGATCTGAATCTCCCCACTCTGTGCAATGCAGAGGTCCTGATCATCAATATCATTAAAATCCCAAGGGCGGAGCAGGGCCTATTCATGCCAGAGGCTGACAGCTCCAAAAATCTGTGCATGAGCAGTGGCCCCAATCTGTCAGTCTCCCCATTTGTTGGCCAACTCGATTGCTAGCCAGCCCGGACCCCGACAGTGCTGCCCCTCCAGCCCACCCCACAGCCCAATTATGGCCCCCATGAAAATTCCCAGGCCAGCCCCGACCCCCTCCCGTCCCGGAGCACCCCGATGTCCAGCCAACCCCCCTCCCCCTGCTGCATGCAGCAGTGGTGATCCCCCCACCTCCCTCACCCCAGCAGACGTTTCCCCCCCCCACCGCTGACCACCCCCTTCCCCACTGGGAAGCAGGCCCCTCCCGGCAGATCAGCACCTCCCAAGCCTGTCCCGATCGCTGTCCTCCCTCCAGACCAGACCAATTCCCAGTGTGGCAGTGGGACCCCCCACTCCTACTGATCACTCCTAGGCCCAGCCCACAATAGGCCCCACCCTCTTGGCATTGTCCAATGCCCAATGGGCAGTGCCAAGATGCCCCCTGGACATGGACACAAACTGGTACTGTCAGGGCAGCCATGCCCTGGGGGTATCACCCTCCCTGCTGCCGACCCCCTGGGAGCCCCCTTCACTCCAGTAGGGTCTCCCACTAATTTCCCAAACATGGGCAGCTACTCTAAACACCGCTGGGCTGAAATACCCCTGGTGGGGTGGGAGATGCTATCGGGCCCGGCAAGTTCTGTGCTGGGCCCAATAGTCACACTGAAAATAGATTTACAAAGAACAAAGAACAACACAGCACGGGAAACAGGCCCTTCGGCCCAACGAGCCCGTGCCGCCGTCCCACTGTCTCAGTGACCTATTCATGATTTTAGTCTACGCCTAATGTGCGAGGATCTGGGAGGTCCAATTTAGGGACAATTTAGTACCCAATCAATCAGCCTAAAAGCACATCTTTGGGATGTGGGAGGAAACCGGAGCACCCGGAGGAAACCCACGCAACCACGGGGAGAACGTGCAAACTCCCACAGACACAGGCCCAAATCCATGTGTCCGCACAGCAACAGAGATAGTCTCTGAGCTGTCATGTTGCCCTCGAGATGGTCCAGTTTAAGCACACTAACGACATGAAGCAATAGGCAACTCCCGAAGCAACATCCAAGAGCAGCCCACTACAACCTGCCGCATGCATGCCCCTTGCTGGACTTAAATGCCTGTGGAGACAAAAAAATTCATTATTAAACAGGCAAAGACTGTAACATCCCTGAGGCAAAAACGTAATCCCAAGCCTACAATGTTTAGTAAGGCCTACTATATCCCCCTATATGTAGCCCGCTCATGTGGCTGTCTAAGTGACTCTTAAACAACCCTAGCGTGCCTACTTCCACCACCTTACTCGGTAGTGCATTCCACACCCCCACTACCCTTTGCGTGAAAAACTGCCCTCTAATATTTGTCTTATACCTAGCCCCCCTCGCCCTAAGCCCGTGACCCCTCGTTCTATCCATTTCTAATAGCGGAAAAAGCTTACCACCATTTACTCTATCTATCCCCTTCATAATCTTATAAACCTCTATTAGATCCCCCCTCAGCCGATGTCTCTCAAGGGAAAACAGCCCAAGTTCGTTCAATCTTTCCTCGTAAGACAGCCCTTCCATACCAGGCAGCATCCTGGTAAATCTCCTCTGCACTCTCTCCAGGATCTCTACATCCTTCCGGTAGTACGGCGACCAGAACTGGACGCAGTACTCCAAGTGAGGCCTAACCAACGTTCTATACAACTGCAACATCAGACTCCTACTCTTATATTCTATACCTCTTCCTATGAAGGCTAACATACCATACGCTTTCCTCATCACATTCTGCACCTGCACCGACACCTTCAGGGACTTGTGCACTTGCACCCCCAGGTCTCTCTGCGTATCTATACTCCGGATAGTTCTACCTTTTATCGTATAACTCCCCTCCACATTATTCCGGCCAAAGTGCATCACCTCGCATTTCTCCGGATTAAATTCCATTTGCCATCTATCTGCCCAATCTACCAGCCTGTCTATGTCCTGTTGCATTGCCAGGCACTGCTCCTCAGTACCCACCAATCCAACCATCTTAGTGTCATCAGCAAATTTGCTGATCACACCACCTACCCCCTCTTCCAAGTCATTAATATATACCACAAATAGAAGAGGTCCTAGTACCGAGCCCTGCGGCACACCACTGGTGACAGACCTCCAATTGGAAAAGGAGCCTTCCACTACTACTCGCTGTCTCCTCCTCCCAAGCCAGTTCTCCACCCATCTACATACCTGGCCTTGTATCCCATGAGCCTTCACCTTTTCTATCAGCCTACCATGAGGGACCTTGTCAAACGCCTTACTGAAATCCATATAGACGACATCAACGGCTTGTCCTTCGTCAACCGTTTTTGTCACCTCTTCAAAAAATTCCACTAGATTCGTAAGGCACGACCTCCCTGTAACGAAGCCATGCTGCGTATCCCTGATCAGATTGCAGCGCTCCAGATGTTCATACATCCTACCCTTGAGGATCCTCTCCATTAGCTTGCCTATAACTGAAGTCAAGCTCACCGGCCTATAATTCCCTGGGTTATCCCTCTGACCCTTTTTAAACAACGGTACTACATTTGCAATCCGCCAATTTAAAATACATTTTAACAAAATTTAAACCACTTACCTCTCTTCCTGCTGGTTCCAACGCTGTCCCAACTGCAACTGTTCTCTGGCTCTGGGAGACACACATGCTTCAGGAAAGCATGCAAAAATCCTATGAAATGGCCAGCATGCACATCTCTCAACCTGACCCATTAGAAAATTTGTGCATCGCGATGGGAGAATCGCTCCCTATATTTCTTCACATACAGCAATCGTAGTTTGGCCTATTCTATTATCCTATCTGTAATTTCTTGTTACTTCCATTGATTCTCAGAATAATTTATTATGCATCCTATTTACTATTGTCTGTCAACATAGATACCACTCCCTCTAACCCAAAATCAAGTTATTGCTGGGGACAATGAAGACACACGATGACAGACCAGATCCTGTACCCCGACTCACTTCACTTTGGGAAACAATTCCTATTCTGTATTTCTCCCCTTCTAAGTAGTTTTTAGTTCAATTTACAGACCTTCCCTTGTTTCATACTCCTTAATTTTTTCCAGTAGTCTCCTGGGCCGTATCTGACCAAAACATTTTCTGAAAGTCCATCAATTATATCGATTATATGGCCCTCTCCCACAAAATCTGTCAGTTTATCAAACATTTCTATCAGGTTTGTCAAGCCTACTGAGGACAGCAAAGCATAATCAAAATACTGCAGATGTTGGAAATCAGAAATGAAAAAAAACGGTGAAAATACTTCACAGTTCCAGCAGCAATGGTGGAAGAGAAACTGAGTTGATGTTTCAGCTCATTCACCTTTCATCAAAGCTTCTAGTTTACCGTGAAACCTACTGCCACTTTGAAGATTCACAACTCCATTCATTATTCCATGAAAACTATAAATTAATGACCTTTATATTTTTACTACATCCTTTAACAAAGTATTTTTTTTAACCCTTGGGATGTGAGTGTGGCTAGCAAGGCATTTATTGCCTGTCCTTAATTGCTCTTGAGAAGGTGCGCTAGCTTGTTAAGTCGCTACAGTCCATGTGGAGTAGGTAACCCACTGTGCCATTCAAGAGAGAATTCCTGTTTTATGACCCACCCACAGTGAAGGAACAACATTCTATTTCCAAGTCAGGATGATGAGTAGCTTGGAGAGGAACTTCCCAACAGTGGTGTCCACTAAAGTCTGCTGTCCTTGTCCTTCTAAATCGCAGTTATTGTGTGAAGAGTCTTAGTGAGCTTTAGTGCATCTTGTAGATGGTACACAGTGTTGTCGTGTGTTAGTGGCGAAGGGAATGAATGTTTGTGGATGGGGAACGAATCAAGCAGATTGCTTTGTCTTGGTTGATGTTGAACTTCTTAAGTGTTTTTGAAGCTGCACTTATCCAGGCAAGTGGGGAGTATTCCATCACATTCCTGACTTGTGCCTTGTAGATGGTGGATAGGATTTGGGGAATCAGGAGGTGAGTTAACTCACTTCAGGTTTTCTAGCCTTTGACCTGCTCTTGTAACCACAGTATTTCTACAATTGGTCCAGTTCAGTTTCTGGTCAATGGTGGGGGGAGGATGCCCTCTTTGGTGAGGGGTTGATGATGCTTCCCTGGTTTGTGGGGTGGAGCGGCACCATTTCATTTTTTGGAGGTAGGGAGGCCTGTTTCCAAGTACAGAGATTAGTGCATCCTTTAAAAATGGCATCTTGATCTCGGAACAGTGGGGCTGGCCAGCATGTTCCCTGTGATGAACTCATTTGCATCTTTGAGGTGGGTGAATCCCACCTGACAGACACTGCCAATGCCAATGGCAAATACGCTTGTTTTCCTACCGGCGTGGGCACAGCCTAAAAACAGGGAAATTCTGCCCCATGTTTATTGAGAGAACAGTTATTGACTTGCAATTCTCTCTTGAAGAGCTTTTCAATCTTTTACTCACATGCTGGATTATGGAACAGTGAAAAGTCCCTCCAGACCCATGTAAAAAAGAATTCACTGCAGTATCAAGTGTTTTGTTCTTTTGGTACATAGTGGTAGTTACAGTACTGTAATGATTTATGAGACTGTGGGGAGCTGCACAATCTATAGTTCCCCCTTGTGATATTCTTCAAAACAATGCCAGTACTTGTTATATTGCCAGGTGCAAAATAGAAGGACCTCATGCTGGGAAAAATAATACAAATATATATATTTAAACTTGTTAATTGAAAAGCACAGTTCAATGTTATGGAAATCATATATATTTTATTTTTGCAATACCTATAAAATATTTCCCAGGTTAATGGAATGACTGAATGAACTGTAAGATTTACTTTTTAAAAAGGCATCTCAACAATGCAATTCACAGAAAAATGTTGCAGCAAAGTTGACTGATAATAACAATTTGTTATCAAATGCGCTATCTTAAAATTGTCTGTATTTTTTCTAATCCAGTATTAGCAGTCATTTTGGAAATTCTTTTTCTTTATTCTTTCCCTGAGCAGTTAAATGCCAAAAGAAGATGAGGGGCCACCATCTAGAGGTGGAGTAACGCAACTTCTTTCAGTCATTGTGACAGAAATTGTGCAAAGGATTCAAATTAACATTTAAATGAACCACTTTCATAGAGGAGCAGTGTTAACTTATATAAAGTACCCTTGCAAAACCGTTCACTAAGCTTATGAATAGAAGACTGCAAATCATGCCATTATCAAGGTAATGATCCCTTTCCAGGAGAGGCAAAACTTTTTGTCTACGTGACAGCAGGGATGTATTATCTGGGGCCATATGTGCTGCAGATAAAATTTAAAATCAATGTTCAAATAATTGTCATATATCTAAATCTGTGCATATATAGTGAATCTTCAAGGTCTGGTTCAGAATTTATTAGTTAATGAGTCAGAAACTTTAAAAACAGACCTTGTAAAACTTCTATGCCCACAAAATTCAACAGGACAAACCAGAAAGAAAAGAATTATAAATGCAAATAGAAATTAGTTTATGGCCTTCATGAGGTAGGCTTATAGGATTTGGCCAGTCTGGATGCCTACAGCATACCATCACCAACTTTTCTGGCACCAAAATTAGTTTTAACTTAGTTTGAAAAATTTTAACAATGACTGAGAAATATATGAAATATATTGAGTGTGATCTTTCCGTCCCACTGCACTGGTTGATAAGGTTTGACCTTAGTGTGGCAAGGTCAGAAAAAAGCCAAAAAGTCAGATTCGCTTGTGGCATGAAGCAGTTTTGTATCTTCCCAGCCACATTTTCCTGGCGCGAACAGATTCACGCCCAAAATGGGTGAGACAACAATTTGCATGCATTTGAATGGATTTCAATATAATTAGCAAAATTGGCACAGCCATTTCACCCCTCTCGTACCTTTCCTACCTCTCTGGCATGACATCATGCCAGTGCAAATCACAGATGGTCTATAAAAATCTGGGCCAGGCACAGTAGCAACAAAAGGGAGCGAGGAGGTGAGTACCACTGAGCAGCAACATCAGGAATGCAGGTGGGGGGTTCACAACCACTGCCATACTGTGGACTGGGAGACTTGTATGGGCATTGGGGTTACTCAGTGGGCCAAAGGGCTTCTATCACGCAGCACAATGCTCTGCATCTCTATGCATACAATTGGAGTACGGTCACCCCTGTGAGAGGAGTCACAGCTGTGGGATGCAATTACATTTATTGTTAAAACTAACAGTGCAATAACATCAAATGGTGATATTTAACAGTGCAATAAAACAGAAGTGTGCAGCCCTAAACAGTGCCTATTTTCTTAAACCTAACTGATGCAGTCCTTCACCCATGCCCTCTTGGTGATTCTACAACTTCTTCATCTTATGATGTCTATTTCTACATCTAAGTGTCCAACTAGGATGCACATCAGAATTGGAGGCATTCAGTTGTTTTCTATGCCTTGGAAGGCATCCCCTGTGGAGCTGGGACTTGGGGGGCCCTGGCAGCCTTTCGGATGACACAGCGCAGTCAAGCCACCCTGTTCATCCCATTGTCCGTGACATAGTCTGGTAGTCGGAAGGGGTGATTCGGAAGGTCTGGGAACATCCAGGGTCTCCTGGCTGGAAGACCCTGTCATAGGCTCTAGCCCTTCGTCCTCCCTCAGCGTGCCCATTGGCCCCTGAGATACTCCATGGGACGGCAGGGCAGCTGGAGTGAGCTCCAAAGCCTCGGCATCACCACCTGGCTCTGGCAGTCCTGGAAGCCCAACTGCATATATACCTTGTGAGCCCTCTGCCATGGCCCCCTGAGATTGGGTAAAGCTCTGGAGCCACTCAGCGATAGCACTCTGTGACCTGGCCAAGCTCTGGAGGCCTCGGGAAGGATTTTACAGTTTTGGGACGAGTGAGGCTGTAAAATCCGGTCAAATGGATGAGAGACTGGTTTACATGATGGACTGGACTACGTTGACAACCCTTTGTAGTTTCTTGAGGTCTTGATCAGAGCAGGAGACTGTGATACATCCAGAAAGGGTGCTTTCTATAATGTCTCTGTAAAAATTGGTGAGAGTCATAGCAGATATGCCAAATTTGCATGGGCTGTTGAGAAAGTAGAGGCGTTGGTGGGCTTTTGTAACTATAACATCCATGTGGAAGGACGAAAGTAGGCTGTTGGTGACCTGGACAACTAGAAACTTGAAGCTCTCGACCATCTCCACTTCATCACAAATTGATATAGACTGGGGGGCATGTCCTCCGCTATGCTTCCTGAAGTTGAAGACTGTCTCTTTCATTTTACAGACATTGAGGGAGACATTATTATCACTGCAGCATTTGACCAGATTCTCTATCTCTTTCCTATACTCCATCTCATCATTGTTTGAGATCTAATCCACTGCGGTGTCATCAACAATCTTCAAAATGGAGTTGGAGCGGATTTCAGGAAGTCATAACTGTATAAGGAGTACAGTAAGGGGGTGAGGACACAGCATTGCAGGGCACCGGAGTTGAAGATAATCATGGAGTAGATGTTGTTGCCTTTCCTTATTGATTGTGTTCTATGGATTAGGAAGTCCAGTTGCAGAAGGAGAAGCTGAACCCTAGCCCACAAGAGTTTGAAGTTTTGTTAGGATAATGGTGTTGAAAGCTGAGCTGTATCCAGTAAAAGTGCAGGGACAGGAATGGATTTGCCTTTTATAGTTTCCGAAATGACTCATGACTGACTTTGCCTGTGTTTTTTTTGTTTTTTTTTCAAATAAGGCACTGGTTCCACATGAAGTTCACTAGCCACAAAACAGTGCAGAAGGAGTTTCAGAGGAGCGTTACTCAGAAGGTCCTTCTTGGTTCATGAGACCGACAAGGTGGTTATCTCTGGGCTACTGCCTGAACCGAGTGCAGTCGGGCGTAAGGTTGATAAGATTAAGGAAGTGAATGGGTGACTCAGGGATTGGTGTGGGAGGAATGGGTTTGAATTCATGGGGCATTGGCATCAGTATTGGGGTAGGTGGGACCTGTTCGGGCGGGATGGGGTTGGTCTGAACCGTGCTGGGACCAGAGTCCTGGCAAATCGTGTAAATAGGACTGTAGACAGGGCTTTAAACTAATTAGCGGGGTGGGGGGGGGGGGGGGGGGGGGGAGGTGTGCGAGGGTAGGCGACATTACGGGGTCTAAAGTTAAGGAGACGGTACAGGTAAGGGAAGAGGCCGAGGATGTCCCAATAATAAAGGGCATAGGGGGCGTGAGTATGGTTGGTGGCGTTCTGGCAAATAGGGTCCAGGTGAAGGCTGGGATGAAGGCACTTTATCTGAATGCACGAAGCATTCGGAATAAAGTGGATGAGCTGGTGGCGCAGATCAGCACAAATGGATATGATCTGGTGGCCATTACAGAGACGTGGCTGCAAGGTGACAGGCACTGGGAGCTGAATGTACAGGGGTATCAAGTGTTTAGGAAGGATAGGCGAGAGGAAAAAGGGGGGGGCGTAGCTCTGCTGATTAAGGATAGCATCAGGGTGGTAGCAAGGGATGATATAGGAACCAAAGAGCGGAAAGTGGAATCGTTGTGGGTGGAGATTAGGAACAGCAAAGGGAGGAAGACGCTGGTGGGTGTCGTCTATAGGCCCCCGAATAATGATCTGGAGGTGGGGTGGGCTGTTAACGCGCAAATAAGTGCGGCGTGCAGGAATGGGACGGCCGTAGTTATGGGGGATTTCAATCTGCATATTGATTGGTCGACCCATGTTGGATGCGGTGGGCTCGAGGAGGAGTTCTTGGAATGCTGCCGGGATAGTTTCCTTGAACAGTGTGTGTTGGAGCCGACGAAGGAGCGAGCTATCTTGGATCTGGTGTTATGTAATGAGGTGGGTAGAATTAGAGACCTTGCGGTGAAGGATCCTCTTGGGGAGAGTGATCATTGTATGGTGGAGTTTCTGGTGCAGATGGAGGAGGAGAAAGTGGGTTCCCGGACACGCGTCCTTTGTTTGAACAGAGGGGAGTACGGTAGGATGAGAGAAGAATTGGCGAATGTTGACTGGGGGAGCGCGTTGGAAGGTAGGTCTGCTGAGGAGCAGTGGAGGATCTTTAAGGAGATCTTTCTTGGTGCTCAGCAAAAATTTATTCCGATGGTTAAAAAGGACAGTAGGAGGAGAGGTAATAAGCCATGGATAACGAAGGAGGTGAAGGAAAGTGTTAAATTAAAAGCAGAGGCGTTTAGAGTAGCTAAGAGTAGTGGGCGAGAAGAGGATTGGGAGAGGTTTAAATGTCAACAAAGATTGACAAAGAAGTTGATAAAGAAGGGTAGGAGAAACTATGAAGCTGGGCTAGCGCTTAATATAAAAAAAAAGCAAGAGTTTTTATAAATATATAAAAAGGAAGAGGCTAGCTAGGGTGAACATTGGACCCTTAGAGGGTGAGAGGGGGGACTTAGTGGTAGGGGATGGGGAAATGGCTGAGGTCTTGAATAACTTTTTTGTTTCGGTCTTCACGGAGGAAGACGTGAATAATTTGCCAGGTTTTAGCGATGGAAAGGTGGTAGGACTGGAGGGTCTCAATGACATTATTGTTACTAGAGAGGCAGTGCCCGACAGACTGGAGGGACTGATTGTGGACAAGTCCCCAGGACCGGATGGAATGCATCCGAGGGTTCTGAAAGAAATGGCAGAGGTGATAGTGGATGTCTTGGTGGTTATTTTCCAAACGTCGCTGGATTCCGGGGAAGTGCCGGAAGATTGGAAAGTGGCTAATGTTACGCCGTTGTTTAAGAAGGGTGGCAGGCAAAAGGCAGGGAATTATAGGCCGGTTAGTTTAACATCTGTTGTAGGTAAAATGTTAGAATCCGTCATCAAGGAGGAAATAGCGAGGCATCTTGAGGGGAATTGCTTGATAGAGCAGACGCAGCACGGTTTCGTTAAGGGGAAGTCGTGTCTGACAAATTTATTGGAGTTCTATGAGGATGTGTCTAAGGCGGTGGATAGAGGAGAGCCGGTGGGTGTGGTCTTTCTTGATTTTCAGAAGGCGTTTGACAAGGTACCTCACAAGAGGTTATTGCAAAAGGTAAGGGGGCATGGAGTTGGGGGTAGGGTGTTAGCGTGGATAGAGGATTGGTTGTCAAATAGGAGGCAGAGAGTGGGGGTTAATGGGTGCTATTCAGATTGGCGGTTGGTGACCAGTGGAGTGCCCCAGGGGTCGGTGCTGGGGCCTCAGCTATTTACCATTTATATAGATGATCTGGAGGAGGGAACCGAGTGTACGGTGTCGAAATTTGCTGATGACACCAAGATTGGTGGAACGGCAAATTGCGTGGAGGGTGTGGAGAGTCTGCAGAAGGATCTAGATAGGCTGGGCGAATGGGCCAGGAACTGGCAAATGGAATTTAATGTTGGCAAGTGCGAGGTGGTCCACTTTGGTAGGAATAATGGTAGGAAGGACTATTATTTGCGTGGCGAAAAACTGCAGCAGGTGATGGTGCAGAGGGACCTCGGGGTCCTTGTGCATGAGTCGCAAAAACCCAGCCTGCAGGTGCAGCAGGTGGTCAGGAAGGCGAATGGAATGCTGGCCTTCATAGCGAGGGGGATTGAATATAAAAGTAGGGAGGTCTTGCTGCAGCTGTATAGGGCATTGGTGAGGCCGCAGCTGGAGTACTGTGTGCAGTTTTGGTCGCCATACTTACGCAAGGATATTTTGGCCTTGGAGGGAGTGCAGAGGAGGTTTACTAGGCTGATACCGGAGTTGAGGGGGTTGAGCTATGAGGAGAGGCTGAATAAACTAGGCGTGTACTCGTTAGAGTTTAGAAGAATGAGGGGAGATCTCATTGAGACATATAAGATGATGAATGGGATGGATAGGATAGAGGTGGAGAGACTCTTCCCGCTCAGAAAGGACAGTAGGACTAGGGAGCACAGCCTCAAGATAAAGGGGGGGCGGTTTAGAACGGAGTTGAGGAGGAACTTCTTCACTCAAAGGGTGGTGAATCTCTGGAATTCTCTGCCCGTTGAGGTGGTGGAGGCTGCCTCACTAAATATTTTTAAGACACGGGTTGATGGGTTTTTGATAAGCGAGGGGATTAAGGGTTATGGGGAGAGGGCTGGAATATGGAACTGAGCCACGACAGATCAGCCATGATCTTATTGAATGGCGGGGCAGGCTCGAAGGGCTAGATGGCCTACTCCTACTCCTATTTCTTATGTTCTTATGTAAACCAGCTCACAATGTTATTTCTATACCCACAAAACCTTTCCCCTCACACCTACCCACCCCCCTCCCATACCCCTTACACACCTCATGCCTCCATATTCCCTATGCTGTCTCCATGCTCGCTGAAATCCCCCATGTTACTCTATGCCATCTACGTAACACCCACGTATCCTTCATACCCAGTATCAACAATGTACAGTCCTCAGGAGCCATATGACAGAGAAATAAAATGGAACGATTTAACAAAACTGTGAAATTGCAAAAATAAGTCTAGTCTAATGCATATGAAGTTTAATCAATTAATGGCTCATTATTCTATAAGTGGCCAATAATCATAAGAATCGTAAGAACTACGGGTAGGTGTATGCAATTCAGTCCCACAAGCCCCATTTAATACAATCATGGCCAATGACATCTCGGCCTCAACTCCATTTTCCTGCCCGTTCACCATAGCCCTTCAAACCCTTACTAATTAAAAATCTGTCCACTGCTTCCTTAAATATATTCAAAGTCCATGCCCTAGGTAATGAATTCATAACCCTTTGAGAAAAGTACTTTCTCCTCATCTCTGTTTTAAGCAGCTACCCTTTATCCTAAAACAATGACCTCCTATTCTGATTGCTCTACAAAAGGAAACATCCTTCCACATTTCTTTTGTCAATCCCCGTATCATCTTGCACGCCTCAATTAAATCTCCTCTCATTCTTCTAAACTCCAGGGAGTATAGGTCTAAACTACCTAATCTCTCTTCATAACTCAAACCCCTCATCTCTGGAATCATTTGAGTGAACCTCCTCTGAACCACCTCCAATGCAACTACACCCCTTTTCAAGGAAGGGGACCGAAACTGGACACAATATTGTAAGTTGTGTAAATATGCAACCATATAGTCAGGAACCATAAGAAAGGCAGATCATGTGACTACAACTTATTAAAACTGTCAATCACTGCTCTGAGAACTTGTGTCATTAGGGGTGGTATTTGCTTAGTTTTTGGAACTCAACCAAGTATTCACAATTTCCAGTTATCAAAATATTGAATTTTAACTCCAGATTCCTGAAACTGGAAGAACATTTCCACTTCAAATCAGATTACCTGTGAATCAACGAGTCTGCATCAGGCCATTTGATTTTTTTTTAAATGTTCAATAACAGGGCAATTTCTTCAAAGGGAAGGATATCTAGGCATTTAAATCTCTGTCCACAACATGACAGGAGAACTTACCAACACATTCTTCTACAGTTTACAATGCATTGTGGCACTTCTGACAATGGAAATATACTATAATGCATTCCAACACTTACACATTACTGGTCAAAGTAATTGTTAATTTACCTTTGTAGGACAGAATCATATGATCCGTTACTGAATTAAAAATAAATCTACATTACAATACAACATCAACGAGTGACATTTAAAGGTGTTAAAATATTTAGCAATTAAAATGTCAGAATGCACCCAAAACATCATCATCAGGCTTCCCCCAGTGGTCACAAATTCTGCAAGGTAGCACACATTTTTGGGCTTCCAAAACCTGTATCAACGCATAAAAATAGCATGGAGAAGGAAATACTAATTTCCTACAGTTCCCATGATGATGGCGCCAACCTCAGAAAAGATGCATGTCCATTTTGCATCAACGACCTTCTTGGAGGGGTGGTCAGGCAAAAAGAGCAATGGGGTCAGGAAGGTAGAAGAATTTTGCTTTAGTAGCCAAAAAGTAGTATATTTTAAGATTTCCCAACCTAATCTCTATCTCGAATAGAAGAGAAAAATCAGTCCCATGAAGGTGATATTTTCTCAGATGGGAAAATCCAGAACAAGGGTAAAAATGTTAAAATTAGAGTCAGGATGTTCAGGAGTGAAATCTAGAAATATTTTTTACACTAGGAATAGTGAAAATGCGGAAATATGTCCCCTAAAAGCTGTGGGTACTGGGGTCAGTTGAAATTTTCAAGATTAAGATTGCCAAATTTTATTAGGAATGTGCAAAAGGACCAGAGATCAAAAGTGGATAATTAAGATGAGGCACAGATTAGTTATGATCTATTAAATGGCAAAACAGTCTTGATGGTATGAAAGGGCCTACTCCTATTTTTAAATTCAAAGCCACAAATCATAACTATATGATGATATGAAATTTACATTAACATGATCATTATTACACAATCTAGATTGTATGCCCAGATTACAGCCGCCTCCATAATTCACGTTTTCTTTTCAGTTCTTGATCCAATTTAAAATAATATTTCCTTCCAAGCCTCCATTATTGAAATATTCTGAGAAAAAAATTGTTAAATCCTTTAAGGTTTAACAGGGAAGAAAATTGAATACTTGCCGATAATAAATAAGCCAATTGCTCATTGTGCTTAAGGGTTTCTTGAACACCAAGCTCCAAAGCTGAAGAAAACATGAAACTTACTTGCACTTTTCTTCTGCCATCAAATATCTATATTTAACATTAGTCCTTTTGGATTAAATGAAATCTCAATTTAGGGCATTTTACTTTAATAATGGCACAGTCCTCCCAAGATTTTCTTCTTTCTAAAGTAAACATTTTTATGCTTTTGTTATGTTACCTCTTGGGTACACAAAAAATAAAAGTGATTCAACCGAACAAGCACTCTGAACATAATACAAAGTAAACAACACTCAAAGTCTTAATGAAAAATAATGTGTCATATATTGAAACTTCCTCTTGTACTTTGGGTGAACATTCCGGGAGACCTTTGTTGACTTCTCTGCCCTATTAACAAATTTTTGAAGGCAAAATAAGATTGCTCCTGGAAATGGGTGAATTAATTAATCCATGCCCTCTGACGTAGTCAGCATTATATTCATTGTTGAGAGGCTGCATGCATAAACAGGGCACAGAATTGTAAGAGGTGAGCATGAGATCAAGCTAGCTTGTACTATTTAAAGCCAAACTTTACCTCTTTTAAAGGGGAGATGCATTTGAACTGGAGCAGATGCTGCAAGTCACTTTCAAAGTGAGTTTGACCTGGGAAAGTCACAAGAATGGCTCAACATGGAAAATATCTACTCCCAAGATTCTCTTACTGGGCATCTTGATGCAAAAAGTGGACAGGAGAAGAGAGGTCCTCAACCGACAGTGCAGTAGAATGTCCTTCAAAGAGACACTGTAAAGAAGTGGGAGAAGATAGTTGTTGTGATAGGAGCTACATGTACCTTAATGGAACATATCTTAAGCTGCTTCACAACTACTGAGACAGGATGTGATGCAGCAGTCCCAGGACTCTAAACTCACTCTACGGTAGCAACTTGTTGCGGTCAGAAATGCACATACAGTTTACTAACTGTGTGGTATGCATGCAAGTGCTTGATGATTTGGCAGGCCTACCATAGAGCCTCTTGTCACTACCAAGGAACTTGGAGAAGTCCGGCATCAATCCTACACAGAACGTAGTGCAGAACTTGGAGTCCATCCTTTCCAGTATTGAAGCGGTGACTAACTCCATGCTTACTTGTGAATTCAACCATTGTGAAACACCTGATGAATAAATATCAGGTTCCATTTCAACAGAAGCAGAAGCCTCGCTGAGAATGTTGCAATGGAAGCTCAGATTAAAATCATCAGGTTTTTGTCTTGCTTATTGGCAAATTCAGGCAACTATTTTGACTGTAGGTGTCAGTGTTCAAAGGCACTTGTATGCTGTCATAGCTGTCAAAATATATGTCCTCCAACACTTGTTTAGAGTGCTGAAGCTCCTTGGGAATGCCAATGGTCCATGAAGAACAAATCAGCTATCCTGTTTTAAGATAGCATTCATCCTCTTACCGCTGCCAGTCTGTCAATGTCTTCTGTTGCTTATCAGCCAGGCACCCAGACTGTTGCTCTAGATGCCAAGGTGGTGCAGTCCAGAGCCAGATGCTCAGCAGACACCTATGTTACCGACCGACCAAACTGAAGTTTAGCACGGCCCACAGCATTGGTGTGTGCATATGGCATAGGCAAAATATGGAGACAAATGACACTTGTAGTGCTGAAAAACAGGCACTGAACAACCAAACTTTGTAGCCTTGGTACCTAGAACAATGGAATGAAATTCTCAAAATGCATCAGTCTCTGTTTGTCTGATGCAACCATGCAATCACATCAGTTGATATCTAATTAATAAATAATTGATGCCTCAGTAATCACAATTACTTTGTTTCTTTAGTCCATTATGTACACTATCCAGTGTTCGTTCCTGTTAGTGCCTTCGAACTTGAAGTCAATCAGTTGGTATTTCTTGCATGCTTCTTCCTTTCCTGTTGAATGAACCACAGTAACCACTTGATATTGATGTTTTCTAGAATATAGACTATGCATAGTTCTGAGGGCTATTTGTTGCCATTACTATGGAATTGTTGAACTGTTAAGCAGATTCTTTATAGTCTGTACTACTTTTTCATTTTGCCATGACTTTGTAAACAACTGAAGCTGCTCATAACGCCTCAAGCTGAAAAATATGGGACAATGCCTGAAAATGCAGGTCTTGATATTCCATGAAATTTAAATAATAATCTAAAGTTTCTGAGCAATGGCGATTTGTGCTATGATTCTCCCGATTTGATGCTGCTACAAATAACTTGTTCTTATTCATTCATGAGACATGACTGTTGCTGGCTACTTATCCCTAGTTGCCTGAGGGCATTTGAGTATCAACCATAAAGCTGAGGATCTGGAATTACATGCTGGCCAGACCAGGTAAGGATGGCAGATTTCCTTCCCTAAAGGAACTAGATGGATTTTTCCAACAATCGACAATGGTTTTACGGTCATCAGTAGATTCTCAATTCCAGATTTTTTTATTGAATTCAAATTCCACCATCTGGCATGGTGAGATTTGAACACTAGTTGAGTTTCTGGATTAATAGTTTAGTGATAATACCACTCGGCCATCACTTCTCTGATCCTGCCTATCAAAGAAATGCACAACACAATATACATCAGAGCGGGGTAGAGTTGAGGGATGACAGTTGCCTCTATGTAACAGTACTAGCTGTCATATTCTGTATGGTATGGTAAGTATGAGTGTAGGTTAGAGCGTGGATGACTGAGTGAGTGAGTGGATATGTGGATGACGTGAATAGGTAGGTAAGTGGGTGAGATGGATAGGTAGGCAGGTGGGTGAAGTCGAAGAGAAGTGGGTGAGGTCAGTAGTGGCTAGTTTTTAACAACATGGAAGAGAAATTTATATTTTTCATGCTTAAGACATGAAGAAGTATATGTAATATATATAGCTTTGTCAGCTGAACAAATTTACGAAGTCATTTTTTAATGCTTTTCAAAATCAACAATAAGCCAGCTAACAGCTGGCCACAGGCAGGCTTTCGAAAGTTTCTGAGCAGTTTCAAAGTTAACAAAGACTAACATCTCAAACATCTGGGCCACAATTTTATGGCTGCCTCATGCCCAATGCAGAACCCATTGGAGTGGAGTGGGGCTGGAAAATCATGGGTAAGTGATCTAGCACATTCTGCGCGGTGCCAAATCTCATCAGTATCCTCTCACCCACCACTCCCAGACACAATCTACTGGGTAGAAACTAGATCAGTGTATATCAATGACCAGTGAAATATGCTGAGTAGGTTCGAGGCTGGATATTCCCTGCTCCCGGATTTTCCGACCTTCAGGCACAGCGGAAGACCAGCGAGAATCACTAATGGTGGGATATATATATAATACATATACAAAATTTACATATACACCCATGTGTGTGGGCAATGTGTGTTATGCTGAGGCATTCTCCTCTACTAAAAACAGTGCAATCTCTTGTCAGTTTATACCACAACGCCAAGCTAAAGCTTTTTAAACGAATATCCCCTGGTGCTCGTTAGTGTGTTATTTTTCATTGACATATTCTGTTACAATCTGAGCTGTTGATTATGTTATAAGGGGTTCTGCACTCAGAATGAGAGAGTTGGGAGTTGGGTCAGTTGTGGCTGATACACCATACATTTCTCAGAGCCCACACTATAATGGCTTGCTTCTGTATCCAAACTAAATCACAGATAACTGGCAAAAGATTTTGATCCAAGAAAACATGTTTCTAAACTTAATTCATTGATGCCTTATCTCCACTTCCATATTTATTATCTCAGAAAGAATAGAACAATATACAATTAACATTGGATTCTACAAGTCTTTTGAAAAATACATCTAAGAATGAAATATTGTCTCACAGAGCATAACTGGGGTTTCACAATTGTGGGCACAGTGTAATACCAGTAGATGCTGAAAAACTTTATAAAGGAACAAGTTCAAGTTAGGAAATCCTGAAAGCTCAAAACACAACATGCCAGACCTGCTTCCAGCATCTCCTCACAGATCTATTTAATGTAGGGTTTCCAGTGTCTGCGTAGGTTTCCTCCAGGTGCCCTGGTTTCTTCCCACAGTCCAAAGATGTGTGGGTTATTTTATTTATCATTTATGATGACTTGTTCTTCTGGGACAAAAAACTGCACTGCGTCGCTGCTGAGGAATCTTCGGTACTCCCTGCAGCCATTGCCCACCTTTTACCAGGAGCCCCTTTAGGTCTGGGACATGGTCACCTTACGCCTCAGCTCTCTCCCATCTAAAGCAGTGGCTGCCATCTGGGGGCCACTGCTCAGGAATACGCTCGTCCACTAACTCTATTTCTGATGGCTGGAGATGCGGGCTGGGTGACACCCCACAAGCTGGCTGAGTACATGGTGGTGGGCATTCAGCTCATAACTGATGACCTCATGGTCATGCTCAGACCTGCCATCACATGTAGACTCGAGGAGGTGCAGCTGTGCGGTAGAATCCTAGCTGAGCACACCCCTGGTCCATGCCCAGACATGCTCTCACAGGGATGGAGCACCACAGTTTGAGCTGTCTCACAGAAATGCCCTCCATGTCCTTTGCCACTGCATGGAGGGATTTTCTGAATGGGCTGGTGCTGCATACCTTCCACTGCCATCCTCTCACTCATCACCCACACACAGCTTAGCATGCCTTGTTGTTATCCAGTGGTGGAGGTCCCCAATGGAGGTCCACCTCTTACTACATCTGGGACCTGGGGTGGAGACTAGTTCATGCAGCAATTCCATACAATTGTCATTTGCATTGGTTCAAGGGCTTCCATCAAACTTGCCCTTTTACGATCTTGTAGAGTCTGTGGACCATGTCTATGTTTAATTTTATAGGATGAACTCCCTTTTGGCTCTCAAAAATCTTTTACTGATGAATTATTTGCACTTCAATCCCATGCTCTCGACTTACAGACACCCGGTGCAGTTGGGAGCAGGGAAGGCGGAACACCTCCTTGTGAACCTGCTCTGAGGCCTAGCCAAAGCTGCTATTAACAGATCCAGGTTGTGTGCAACTGAGGCCGTGTCCGACCCAACTGTCTGCCCCTCTACAGCGGTTTTTTTTGTGACCAGGTCCCTACAGAGGGACCATGCCATGTCCAAGAGCACCATCGAGGCCTTCCGTGCTCATTTGGCACTGCAGGGATTGAGGTGTATTATCGATCCCTTTAACCACATTTTGATTTAACATTTTAAGTTTCCTTTCTGCTTTGAGTGCTTCCCTTCTTTTTGGGGCTGCCCTTCTTGCTTTGTCCCTCAGTTTGTTTGATTTAGTTCATTTGACTTACCCAAAAAAAGGTTGGGACTTGTGTGAAAACTATTGTTCTTGTTGGGATTGTGTGCCCTGGGAGGCGAAACCCTGGATGGCAAAAACCCAGATGGCGTAATCCCAAAAGATGACAGATGACTATTAATGAACTCCATTTTCATTGGAAGGGCAGTAGTTAAGGTCAATATATTTGCCATTGGCATCGGCATCTTGTTTTAATAATTTATCATTGTGAATTATTTTGTATTTGGATTGTAATTTGTAATAAATTAGGATTTAATGCATTTGAATGAATTGGTTTCAATAAAAAGTAAGTTGGGACTTGTGTATGTACACCATGGAGCAGTTACTTAATTTGTGTATAACAATAAATACTGTTCCTTTCCAGTCGGTCTTCCAGAGTTATTACAGAATGGTATCGCCAATGACTCAACTTCATTTCTGCATGCTCCAAACAATTCCCTTGACGTGTTCATTGCCTATCGGAATACACCTCTATTTTGGTCATTCACAAGTTACAGGTTCCTATGAGTCAGTGGGAATATTTGATAGCAGAATCTTTTGAGTACATCCCCAAATGTTTCCACTCTGTTCCTGGAATATATAGCTGATAGGTGTTGCCTATGAGGGAAACAAAAGTTTGACAATATTACAATTTTATTAATAGTAACTACTATTACTATTCAATAAATGGCTCCACCACACTTTTGATGTTCCCTCTTCCCTGTTCTCCATTTCCCCTCTTTAACATCCTCCATTTCCTCTTTTCACCTGTTCCCAGTTTGACTTTCTGATACCCAAAAGATTTTCTACAACAACTAACTGTGTGAAACCAGAGCTGGACTCTACTTTTAGGGGGCATGCCTTGCCAGGGGTCCCTGGTAATGTGGCTTCTTTGTTCTCCTCAGCCCTGGCCTTGGGGTCCAGTTGCCCCTGCTGCAGCTGCTCCCCTCAATGATCTAAGCTCGCAAATGTACTGGTGGTTCACTGGTTATCTGGTTTGGCCTCCGTTCTCTCCCTTGCCAGTCCAGTGGCTACTCAGCCACCACACTCAGCCCTGGCCTCTGGTAGGATCAGCCAACTGCTCCCCAAAAATCACATTGGCACTTGCCTGGCCCTCGTACCTCCCAATCCAGATTGCTCAACTCTCGCTCGGGTGGACGGGCCTCAAGTTCTCCCTCACTCTTTGGGTGCCTGAGCTGTCTTTTAGCCCGCGGCCTTTTCTCAAATTCATACTGAGCATGTCTAGGCAGCGTATGCCATATCGGCGAGTGTCTCTGGATGACCGTCGATGTATCACTGGAGCTGTTTCTTCCTCAACAATGACTTCTGGCTGAGAGTCCACTGCTTCTGTTTCTATTTCTGAGTCATAAATCTCATGCTGTTGTTGAGCCTTCTGTTTGTTGAGTTGCCTTGTCGTTCATCAATGTACTTGAAATCTCAGATGACATGCTTATTGAGTTGGTGGTTTCAGTTAACAGCTCCCAATGATATAGGTAGTCTACATAGAATCATAGAATACTTATAGTGCAAAAGGAGGCCATTTGGTCCATGTTTTATTATCTTGTCTCCAATCTTTACCATATAGGACACTGACCCTGTTCTGGAAAGAATTGTTTCTGGTCTCCATAATTTTGCACTTGGAGCAAGTTTCCTGGTGAAAAAAACTTAGCTTTTAGTCCATCGTAGGTCTTTTTTGGGCTTCTTGCTGTTTTTCAACTATTCCATTTAGGTTCAGGAAGGCAAGGCTTTGCCTAGCTCGTAGGCACCTGCCCATCAGTAACTCAGCTGGGACTAAATGATAATTTTTAAAAAAGTGCCAGTTTAATGCCTGCAGAATCCTGGTCTTTTTTTCTTTCTTTTAAACTTGGACCGTTCTGCTAAACGATTTGATGATAGGTGATAAGGAGCTGTGGAGACATTTCATATTCGGTTTGTTTCCATAAATGTTCTAAATCCTCTACTGGTAAATGGGATTCCATGAGTACTACAAGATTCCATAAACATTTATGGGATTCGATGAGTACTACAAGATTGCCTGAGTCTCTCTATCATTTTCTGCAATGTTGTGAACATTCCCCAGTGCACCTCCATCCAATTAGAGTTGGTGTCTATTAGTAGGAAAACATTGAGCCCAAGTGCTCTTGTGAAATCCGCATGCACCTGAACCCATGGCTTTCCTGGTCATTCTCAGGGTTGTAGGGAAGCTACAGGTGTGCCTTCTGGTTTTTTTGGCACATTCAACATATTTTTAACCATTTTCGCTATGTCCCCATTGATTCCAGGTCACCAGATGTAGCTTCTCACTAACACCTTAATTTTTGATATGCCCAGATGATCATTATGAAGTTCTCGAAGGACAGGCCTTTGAGCAGGATGTGGGATAACTACCCAGGTTCCCCACTGAATAATGTTGCCTTCTGTGCTTAATTCCAGATCCTTTGTTGCATACGGCTTCAAGTCTTGTGCCGGACTTTTTTGCATTCTTCCATTTAATATTACGTGGTTTAATTTTGCCAATGTGGGATCACTCCGAGTCCAAGTCTTAATTTGTTTTGCTGAAGTTGGTAAGGCACCCATAAAATTTAATGTCATTACCAGCTCATCCATTTTTGGGGGTGATGGTAAGCTCGTGGACAAAGATAGGTGACTCGTCGTCTGCATCGGCGACTTGTGTCCCTGGTCTATGTTCCAGGGTGTACTAATAGACACCTAAATAATAGTGGCTATCACTGTATTCATGCTGGTGTTATAGGAGAAATCATTTTGAGCTTGGAAAAAAGACCCAGAGGTTTGTGGCCTGTTATGATGGTGAGATGTTGACCATAAACATATTGATTGAATTTCTTCATTGTGAAGACCATTGCCAAACCCATCTTTTCAATCGGTGTATACTTTCCGCATCAGGTAACATCCAGGGCATATGCAATCGGTGTTCCATTAATGTGACAATACTGCCCCTATTCCATAAGGAGGCACATTGCATGTTATGACCATTGGCTTTTCTGGGTGAAATGGGTCAGCACGTTGTCTGACAGCAACTCACAAAAGTGTCCTTCTGTGACTCTTTCAATATCCAATAAAGTTGCCAAGTTTGGAATGAACTTCCCATAATAACTTGAGACCAAGAAACAATTTTAATTCCATCGTATTGCTTGCTCTTACCTTTTCCTCATCTGGGTGTAGGCCTTCTTTATCAACTCTGTATCCAAGATATGTTAGTCACCTGCTTGCAAAACAGATTTTTCTCTTTTTAGTCTGACCCTGACTTCTGAAAACCATTGTAAGATTTCTGCTAAATTTTCATGGTATTCCTTGACCGTGCTCCTGTGATTAGAACATTGTCTAAGTAAACGGCCACTCTGGGTATTCCCTGCAATAGGTCTTTCATTATTCTTAGGAATATGGCACACGCTGATGATATTCCAAAAGATAGACAAGTATATTCATACAAATTCTTGTGCATGTTTCCCATTATTTATTTTCTTGATGATGCTTCTAGTTCTAACTGGAGATATCCAGCTTTGTAAAAATCCGGCCTCCAGATAATTTTGCAAAGAGGTCATCTATTCATGGCATCGGAGACTTGTCCAAACAAGATGCTCCATTCACTGTCATTTTGTAATTACCACAGAGGCAGATTGCTTTGTCCAGCTTTAACACCAGGACTACTAGTGCCGCCCACTCGGAAGATTGCACAGGTTGAATTATCCCCAGATCTTCTAGTCACTTCAGTTCAGAGGATCCGGTGTTGCCAGACATGTCAGACTCCTTGTAATACTGAATGTTGCAGCCCCGCATGCAATCAACTGGATGACCTTTTGCTGGTTATCTCCTCCGATTTCATTAGCTCATAAGAAGTACCTCATTTTCTCAGCATCTTGTGGCCCATCCTCAATACTCACATTGTATGGCTCCAGTTTCTCAAAAAATTGACATTGCAAAAACTGAATGACTTACCAAGATCTGATGAGCAGAGTTACCAAAACATTCCTTTTACCTCATTACCAGTATAATCATTCCAGCAGTCAACTGTAAAAGAACAGTGTTTATTGTACAAAATAAAGTAAAGCAAAGTTAAACCACAAGCCTGTGGTGAACACAAATGGGTCCCAACCAGGACAATGGAATACCCAGGAGCCTGACTTATACAGGTCTCAGTGTATGAGCTCCACCTGTTTAGCTAATTACGAATTCCCAAGGAGCCCATATTCAATGAGTCCTACAGGGAGGTCAGTCAGTAAGTCATGTGGGTTATCACAGGTTGTTGCACTGAATTCTTTGTCACCCATAATCAATGAGTGGAGTTTAACACCAAGCACCAACTTCACTCACACAATCTAAAATAGCAGAGAGGTTCTAAAACATTACAAAATACTAATTTAACTGTATTAATTAAGTTTACGTTCATATTGGGCAAGTCAGCTAACTGCCTAAATCACAATGGAAAGGCAAAGGGTCAGAGTAAGTGTATTTTCACAGATTTAATATTGCCACTGCCCTGATTGAGCTGAAGGTAAAGGGAGAGGGAAAGAAATCCCTACTTTGCAGTTAGGTCCATACAGGTATGCTCCATTTCTCAACCACCCACTGGATGGAGAGAAAGATCTACCCTCAGTTCTGCCTGGTTTGTTATTACTTGTTCATAAAAAACATAGTAATATTGCATCTGCCAATCATACCAGCAATTTCCAGTTCAAAAAGATCAATCAGTGAGCTTCCTGTGCTTTACCATTGAGAAGGAAATTTTAATGCAGTACTGAATATTTCAGCCGCAATAATAATCATTCCATTCTGGATCCAGCAGACTTTCATTATTAAAACTACATCAAGTAGATATGGAATTCTGAAGTTGTTTATCTGATATTTAATTCACAAAATCAAATCAGGTGACCTCAGAAGAAACACTCTTAAGAAAGATCAACCTCAAGAATGAATTCAGCTTGAAAGTGAAAATTACAGGCTTTGAAATTTGTTATTCTGCTTCGGTCTGCCATAGAACTGGGAAACTTCCTTGCCTCTCATGGAAATAAGATCAAATTCTGATTTCTTATGCAGTTCTGAGACTAATAAAATCATTCAATGCCTCCTTTCTAACAGTTTAGTGTTGTCTCATAGAATCATAGAATCCCTCCTGTGCAGGAGGAGGCCATCCGTCCATCAAGTCTGAACTGACTCTCTGACAGAACATCTCAGTCTCAGTCCCACACAAACAGTTATCGTAATTATTGTGCAATATTTACTATGTGGCCATGACAACAAGAATGGAGGGCAATTTTAACCTAAACAAATGAGGGGATAAGCTTGACTATGTGTTTTACATCCTGCCTGACTTTTCTCTACATTGGAAATAAAATTAGGTGGAATATAAAGCATGTGGTCCATCCAGTCAGTTTCCTGCTGGGCTGATCAAATTAAAATCTTCCCTTTATTTGCTAACCTGAATGTAATTAATTAACAAAGCACAGACCAATGAATGAACCAAAATCATACTAACAGACAATAATCAGCATAATACCACAAGTCAGATTCACAAATTAAACCATTAGGACATTTGTTCAATGTTCAATTTGTTCAATTTGTTTGGGCCTTCATTTGAACAAAACTGCTTCATGACAATGAATCATTCCGCTGTACACATTATGGATAAAATAAGCCACATTATTTGAAAACTGATAGAATGTTACAATTTTAGGCAGCTGCAATATTTTTTCATTACTGTCAAGCCTCCCTTCACAGTAAATCAAAGATATGTTGCAACATTGCATGATAACAATATTGCAACATATTGGCAAGCATGATAGGTGTAAAATTGGGTGGCATGTGAGGGTTGCTGTGCTGTTGCCTACTAGCCGCTGTTGGAATTTTAGTATTTGAGAATTTTAGTAGCTGTCATGTGGCCCCATCTTCTTTAGACATAATAAAGCTCCTAAGTGGCTATTAATAGCCTGTTAAGAATCTTATGCCACTCTTGGCATTTTACCAGTGGTAAGTGGTACCCATATCAAAGCTGCCACATAAATCCTGATGATCTGGCAGTAGACTTGAGCGTGTCTCATGTTTCCTGATACATGCTGACCTATTTCTTAACCACCTTGCTTGTCCACTCCTGCCCTTCCAATCACATCCACTGCCTCCAACTCCCCTCACCTTGGTCTTCCTGACTGGCCCAGGTGAAACACCCATTGTACCTTAGTGTCCAACACCTGTGATCATCCATTCGAGGTCTGGATGCCATCTGGATGGTCAGCAGCTCTTGAAGGTAGAAATTTTAACGCACCATAAAATTAGGTCAGGGCTCTTCGATCATGCCGAGGTGGGCTCGCACTCAATATTTCAGCTGGGGGCGCAGGACCATTGCCTTGATCTAAAATTTTGGCCATTGAGTGGAGTAATGGAAGCAAAACCCTCAAATCATTTAAGTAAATTTTGATTCTGCTTTAAGAGACTTTTCTGGGTGAATAAAATGGCTTTCCTCATGGTCAATTACTTTGTGATCTTTTGAAGACTAGTCGAGTCAAAACATTTTATGCAAATTACATTATTTCAAGTGGGGTTGCTCACAGAAGATGTGCTGTTTTAGAAAGAAGAGGTCTGTTGTGCTTAGATTTTAAATGTTGCCATGACATTTTATATTTGTTCTTCTGGTGGAACAGGATATTGGTGATGATAAACCCGTGTCCTGCACATTTACTAAGGATAAAAATATCAGTGGAGCTGACACTTCCAAATCTTTCCCAGCCAATAGTTCTATTCCAAAGATTGGAATCTCTTCCAACACTGGCACTGAAGTCTCTGGGAAGAATAAGCCTGTCCTCCTTCAAAATGTCACAGGGAACTTGATCAGGTTTGGCATGGAAATCTTCTTGGTTTTGTCATAGGTGTCCAGAGTTGAGGCATTTGCACTTTACACGATGGCTAATTGGTGGCTTGCCAGTTTGAGATGAAGAATCATGAAGTGTTCATTTCTTCCAAAAGAGAAGCTGGTATACAAGTTCATTCTTGATGGCAAATCTTATGTGGTGAACTTTGTATTCTTCTTTATATTTCCCTTTCCAAAAGAAGGCATAGCAACAACTCTTTGTAGCTGTTTTGGCATTTGTTTGAGGGCACTGCTGTTGCCAACAGCCATTTCTTCCACGTGCCTTTGGGATTCTTTAGCTCTTTTGCTAATCCTGGAAGATCTTCATTCTCAATTGCTAGGAAAGTTTTTCTGGCTCGCTTGTTTGGTTCAGACACACCTGAATCAGAAATCATGGGCGAGACCTTCTGGCTGTTCATGCTGGTGGGATCTTCTGGTTCTGCCAACTGCACACCCCTGCTGCAGATTTCCTGGCGGCTTGGAGTGGAGTCAATGGGAAATCCCAATGATATGGGCAGGATCAGAGGATCCCATCACTAGCCAACAGGGTGCCACCTCCAACCACAAGAAACACATCGCAGGAAGGCCAGAGAATTCTGTCCATTATCTCTGTACACTATTTAAACATTTTAAATTTATATAGTAGGCTGGCTTCAGTCCAAGTCAAACTGGGTAATTCTGTAGACATTCTGACAATACCCCTTTGATCTTCATTCTTCTGTACTATCTGCGATAAGTATTGCTATAGCTATTTTTGCATGCTTTTCTGAAGCTCTGCCCACGTAGATGAAATGTGGTGGGAACATGCCACAAAATAAAGGAGGCTTTGCTTTTTATTCAAACTATTGTTGCTGCTCTCCCTTTCATTCCAAAGCTCTAACTTTGCTCATAAGTCAGAGTATTGCACTTTAACAAAACTCTTTTGGAAATCCATGTACAACACATCAATAGCATTATCTTCATCAATCTTTTTATTATCTGATCAAAAAACTAAATAAAAACAGTTAAACATGATTTTCCTTTCACAAATTCATGCTGGTTTTTCTTAATTAATCTGTATTTGCCAAAACCACTGCTAATTTTATCCTAAATTATCCATTCTAAAAGTTTCCACTGAGATTAACTGGCTGTAGTTGCTTGGCTTAACTCTACATCTTCTTTTTGAACAAGGGTAAAACATTTGTAATTCTTCTGTCCTCTGGCACAACCGCTAAGTCTAAAGAAAATTGGAAAATTATAACTAGTGACTCCACAATTTCAATTTTCACTTCCTTCAGTATCCTTACCAGGTCCTGGAGCCTTATCAGAATATAGACAACCTATGTCTCCTTCTTATCAATTTTAAACTCTTCAAGTGTCTAACCTACCTTCCATTTCACCATGACCTTGGCAGCATTTTCTTCCTTGGCAAAGGTAAGTACAAAATACTTATTTTCTACCTCAGCTATATCCCTTACCTCCAGGCATAAATCCCTAATCAGCCCCTTCCACTCTTATCATGTTCTTACTATTTATATGCCTGTGGAAGACTTTTGGATTCTGCTTATGTTCACTGCCAGTCTCTTCTCTTAATAAACCCTTGCTTCTTATTTGCTTTGTCATTTCCCCTTTGAGCCTTCCATATTCGGCTTAGTTCTCAATTGTATTATCCAGTTAACTTGTGTCATAAGCACACATGGGAGCACAGCTGGGAATATATATTTTAACCTTAACATTTTTAAAATCCCCAACATCAATTAGTATCTAAAGAAATTAAACTCACAATTGTAATTGTTGCTAGAGAAGTTGACTGGCAGTAATTAATACTTAGCACATTGTTAAAAGAGTGCTTGTGCTTGAACTGAGAAGAATTAACTTTCTTTGGTGGGGTTATTTTATGCCAACACTGATAACAGCAACTTCACATGTTTGATTGTAGTTCAGTGGTAAAACAGGCAGCAACAGGTCATTCTATGAAAACTAAGTGAGTCAATACAATTTTGACAGCAACTTTTGGTTATTCGTATTTAACAGTGCTTTTACTCCTTGTCTGAAGTTTCTGGACTATTTACACAAATAGTGATGAACATCTTTAGCCTTAACCATTATTTTGACAAAAACATTTTGTTCAATGGCAGGGAAAAGCAGTTGAGATTAAAAAAGAAAAATATGTTGGAAGAATTCAAAAACATAAAAGGGCCTTCATTAGGCTGACTGATTTAAATATATATTGTTGGTTATAGAATTTTTAAAGTTATCTGAAGATCAGATATTAAAAATCAAAATTTTTGAAATCTAGGCTTTTAGAAATGAAGACCGAGGGAAAAACGTTTTCTTAAAAACATATACGAAATAGAACCTTAAGACAAGTTTAATAGAGAAAGATGTTTCAAAGGAAAGAAACGGTGAAAGAAACAGAAAATCCAAACAAAGCATGTGACAGCTTTAAAAAAATTTAACAATCAGAAACGACTAACCAAAGAAAGAAAAATACAGCATTTAATTTCGGAGGAAAGAGAAAAATCACAAAAAATAACAGACAACCAAAAGATAACAGAAGACAAAAAAAACAACGTCCAAGAGAGAATAGATAGGACGGGATTTAGTGGCCCCGAACACTATGGGCTCAACTCATGTAATGGCTGCAAAATATCGCAAGAAGGCAAAAACAAAAAGGATTTGTGCCAGCGAGATTTCAGAATACAATTATCGTGGCCCCTTCTCGATGACATGATCAAGTTCACATCCAGAAAGGGCACCAATCTGATTTGCATCACTCTGAATTATAATTATAATTATAATTATATTATAATTATAATGTACTTAGCGAGATTAAAGTTGAATCTTTAGATCTCATTCAATTTTCCCACCCACCACGCTTGATATTACGCAGATGAAAATTACTACTGCCTTTTAAAAATGGGAACAGGGTGTCATGACCTCCAAGAGTGAAGATGAAAGTGAGAATCCCTCTCCGCCTAGTATCAGAGAATCCAAGGGACGGAACCTACTGGCCAGCTCCAGTGGGTGAGGAGAGAGGGGCAGTTCACGGATATAAGGGTAGTTGGGGATGGGGGGGATTTGGGAGTGGGGGAGGGAAGATCAGGTGCTTCTGGAATTGTGTGTGTTGTCTTGAAGTCTGCTGCTTATGTTATTTCAAAAGCCCTTAGACAACTGTGTTAGCCAGCTGATTGTGGCACGGGAGGTATGGGCAACTATGGGTCCAGGGCACATGACGTGGAAGGAAGAGTGCAATGAGAGTGAGTGTAAATGGCTTGGTGGATGACACTCCAAAAAGCAGCACGGTGCCTAGTCTGTGGGGCATGCATAAAAAATTAATGGAGTTGCTGTTCAGGAGTATTAAGTGTAAAGATTTGAGAGCAATGAGATCTCAGAACATTGACATCTGAGTATGAAGGATGCCTAATAGTCTTACCTATCCCTGATGCAGAAAGTAATTGTGCCCTGTTGAAGATTCTTGAAGTTTGAATTGAATTGAACATTCTTGAAACTCATGCTCGTCAAACTAATTGACCATCAAAACTTAATCCTTAACAATGTCAACTCCACAGAGCCTCAAAGTCAAGGATAGAGGTGAAAACTCAGAGTTCAGGGATAAATGCTTGCATAAATGAGATGGAGATGGACTGTGTCGACACATGTGCCAGGCACCAGGGCCTGTCATAGATGATTCATTAGTGCCAAAGTAACCCTGTCCATGAGGAATGGTGACCCTTCTATCAGAATCCCAAGTGATGTAGCCATTAAGGGAAGGAACAATTAAACAGAAGGTCAGAGGCGACTCTGACGGGTAAGGGCATTAATCAGGGCTGGTCATGCAATGGTAGAAGGCACCTGAATGAGCTGTAGCCACTGGACAAGGTGTAGGACTGGTTGCTTCCAGGACCTGGAGCCCAGCGGTTGAGAGGAGGCTCTTAAATTAAGCGACTGGGACACCAACCTAACTGTCTCTCCATCTCTCTCATCCTTCACAATTTACTGGTATGGAGCCAGTGGAGATGGCAATTCTGCTTATTACAGAGCAGTGGGGGGCACAGATTCCAGCAACAATGAGCAGCAGGATCAGGGAAACACCCAGTGCCAGAAAAGCCACAGGGCAGGCTCCAGACCAGAAGCAGAACCAACTGAACTAGGTACTCAGAGATGAAAAAGGAGACCAAAGATATTCAGGATTCATATGTCCAACATGGAACTCTGGGGCAACATGTTTTCAAGAGGAAGACAGTGCAGTTTCTGTACCATATTCTATCCAGTCTGGTGACATGTGAAGGCAGAGGGCACCCGCTCCCTGTGGCCGTGAAGGTCACAGCTGGTGTGTGCACATATGTGCATGTTTTCTACGGATTGTGCATGAAAGTTACATCCTTGGGCAATTGCAAGCCCCTGGAATTTTCAAGAGTCCCACCACCACCCCCCTTCCCCGCAAGACTGCAAGAATGGCTTGTTGAAAATAAAGGATACCCTCTGAGGCCTTGCCAGTGTGGAAGCCTGAGGCCCAATACAACAAGGCTCACAGTACCAATAGGCATGTGATTGACCAGCGCATCAGGTTCCTTAAGATGCACCTCCACTGCCTCAACATGTCTGATGGATATGTTATCTTCACTTTGAATGGGCCCAACTGTTTGTCTGAATTTGAGGGCCTATGAGAAGAGCTGTGTCCAGATAAAGCAAAGTACTATCCACTGGGAGGAAGGTTAATGGGTGTGAAATATTAAGGTTGTAAACAACAAGAGGTTTTAATATAGTGACATGTGCATGAGTGACATTTGATAAAGACTCCCAACTATCTGTGCCACGCTGTGCCCGACAGATCCTTAGCCTAGTGAACTGTCCTATGAAGTCTAGGTGTATTTCCAGGATGCACATCAGAAGTAGAGGTGGCCTGCTGCCTTCCATGCCCAGTTGCCTGAGATGCCCTTAGCAGACATCCTCTGAAAGGCTAAGACCTGAAATGCCCAGCCTACTCTTGGGTGGCACAGGTTTTGCCATGTGACCTATTCTGCCCACTGCCCTTAAACTATGCTGGTATCAGCAAGGGGAGATTCAGAAGGCTGGTCACTACCAGGCTCTCCTGGGTGGAAGGGCCCTGAATGTACGCCAGCAGTTCCACTTCCCTCTAAATGCTCCTGGGCTCCTGAGCTACTCCATGGGATTGAGTGGCAGCTGGTGTCAGCTCCAGAAGCCTCAACAGGCAAACTGCAAGGTTGTGGCATGGGGGATCCACATAATAGAAACTTGAAGTGTTAAGAGAAGACAGGGAACACTTATCCTTGCTGATCATAGCAATTCATTCATCATCATCCAACATTGCACTTCCTTCCTCTTGGTCAGGCTGCGAGCGCTGACAAGTGAGGGACACCATTAGTGTCCCAGCTGAGTAACCTGAAGGAAGTGCACCCAATTCCAGCTCCTTGAAGACTGTGTTAGGGAACTGGAGCCGGAACTGGATGAACTCAGGGTCATTTGGAGACAGAGACAGTAATGGATAAAAGCTACAGGGAGGTTCATACTCCTAGGAATGAGGATACTTGGGTAACTGTTAGAAGGGGTAAGAAACAGTCAGTGCAGCGATCACCTGTGGCCATTGCTCTGTATAACAAGTATATCATTTTGGATACTGTTGGAGAGGACGACTTACGAGGGCTAAGCCATGGGGTACAGGTCTCTGGCACAGAGTCTATCCCTGTTGCTCAGAAGGGAAAGAAAGGGAGGTGTAGAGCATTAGTTAATGAGGACTCCATAGTTAGGGCCACAGATAGGAGAATCTGTGGGAATGAGAGAGACTCACAGTTGGTGTGTTGTCTACCAGGTGCAACGGTCGTGATGTCTCAGATCATGTTTACGAGATCCTTAAGGGAGAAGGGGACCAGCCCCAAGTTGTGGTCCACATAGACACCAATGACATAGGTAGGAAAAGGGATAGGGATGAAAGGCAGAAATTCAGGGAGTTAGGGTGGAAGCTTAGAGCTAGAACAAACAGAGTTGTTATCTCTAGTTTGTTGCCTGTGCCACGTGCTAGTGAGGAGAGGAATAGAGAGAGACAGCAGTTGAACACGTGGCTACAGAAATGGTGTGAAGGGAAGGATTCAGATACCTGGATAATTGGGGGTCATTCTGGGGTAGGTGGGACCTCTACAAATGGGATGGTCCTCACCTGGACCACAGAGGTACCAATATCCTGGGGGGTAAATTTGCTAATGCTCTTCGGGAAGGTTTAAACTAATTCAGCAGGGGGTGGGAACTTGGATTGTTGCTCCAGTGTACAGGATGATGTGAGTAGTGGAGGTTTCAAGGTTGCAGGAGTGAACTGGCAGGCATGAAGATGTTTTGAAATGTGTCTACTTCAATGCCAGGAGCATCCGGAATAAGGTGGATGAACTGGCAGCGTGGGTTGGTACCTGGGACTTCGATGTTGTGGCCATTTCAGAGACATGGACTGAAGAGGGACAGGAATGGTTGTTGCAGGTTCCAGGGTTTAGATGTTTCAGTAAGATCAGGGAAGGTGGTAAAAGAGGGGGAGGTGTGGCATTGTTAGGCATGGACAGTATTACGGTGGCAGAAAGAACGTTTAATGAGGACTCGTCTACTGAGGTAGTATAGGCTGAAGTTAGAAACAGGAAAGGAGAGGAATTTTCTACAGGTCTCCGAAAAGTTCCAGAGATATAGAGGAAAGGATTGCAAAGATGATTCTGGATAGGAGTGAAAGTAACAGGGTAGTTGTTATGGGGGATTTTAACTTTACAAATATTGACTGGAAAAGCTATAGTTCGAGTACTTTAGATGGGTCAGTTTTTGTCCAATGTATGCGGGAGGGTTTCCTGACACAGTATGTAGATAGACCAACAAGACGTGAGGCCACATTGGGTTTGGTACTGGATAATTAACCAGGCCAGGTGTTAGATTTGGAGGTAGGTGAGCACTTTGGTGATAGTGACCACAATTCAGTTTACTTTAGCGATGGAAAGGGATAGGTATATACCGTAGGGCAAGAGTTATAGTTGGGGTAAAGGAAATTATGATGCAATTAGGTGAGATTTAGGGTGCATTGGATGGGGAAGGAAACTGCAGGGGATAGGCACAATTGAAATGTGGAGCATGTTCAAGGAACAGCTATTGTGTGTCCTTGAGAAATGTGTACCTGTCAAACAGGGAGGAAGTGGCCAAGCAAGGGAACCATGATTTACTAAAGAAGTTGAATCCCTTGTGAAGAGTAAGGAGACTTATGTAAATATGAGACGTGAAGACTCAGTTAGGGTGCTTGAGAATTATAAGTTAACCAGGAAGGACCTAAAGAGAGAGCTAAGAGGAGGCAGGAGAGGACGTGAGAAGTCTTCGGCAGGTAGGATTAAGGAAAACCCTAAACCTTTCTATAGGTATGTCAGGAATAAAATAATGACCAGGGTAAGATTAGGGCCAGTCAAGGACAGTAGTGAGAAGTTGTGCGTGAAGTTCGAAAAAATAGGAGAGGTGCTAAATGAGTATTCTTCGTCAGTATTCACAGAAGAAAAAGACAATGTTATCGAAGAGAATACTGAGATACTATTAAACTAGACAGAATTGAGGTTCCTAAGGAGGAGGTGCTAGCAATTCTGGAAAGTGTGAACATAGATAAGTCCCGTGGGTTGGATGGGATTTATCCTAGGGTTCCCTAGGAAGCTAGGGAGGAGATTGTAGAACCTTTGGCTTTGATCTTTATGTTGTCATTGTCTACAGGAAGTGTTGTCCCCTTGTTCAAGAAGGGGAGTAGAGACAACCCTGGTAATTATAAACCAGTGAGCCTTACTTTTGTTGTGGGCAACATTTTGAAAAGAATTATAAGAGATAGGATTTATAATCATCTAGAAAGGAACAATATGATTAGGGATAGTCAATACGGTTTTGTGAAGGGTAGATTGTGCCTCACAAACCTTATTGAGTTCTTTGAGAAGGTAACCAAAGAGGTGGATGACTGTAAAGCAGTTGATGTGGTGTATATGGATTTCAGTAAAGTGTTTGATAAAGTTCTTCACGGTAGGCTATTGCAAAAAATACGGAGGCGTAGGATTGAGGGTGATTTTGTGGTTTGGATCAGAAATTGGTTAGCTGAAAAAAGACAGAGGGAGGTGGTTGATGGGAAATGTTCATCCTGGAGTTCAGTTACTAGTGGTGTACCATAAGGATCTGTTTTGGGATCACTACTGTTTGTCCTTTTTATAAATGACCTGGATGAGAGCATAGAAGGATAGATTAGTAAATTTGCGAATGACACTAAAGTCAGTGGAGTTGTGGACAGTACAATAGAATGTTGCAGGTTACAGAGGGACATAGATAAGCTGCAGAGCTGGGCTGAGAGGTAGCAAATGGAGTTTAATGCAGAAAAGTGTGAGGTGATTCACTTTGAAAGGAGTAACAGGAATACAGAATATTGGGCTAATGGTAAGATACTTGGTAGTGTGGATGAGCAGAGAGATCTCAGTGTCCATGTGCATAAATCTCTGAAAGTTGGCACCCAGGTCGATATGGTTGTTAAGAAGGCACATGGTGTGTTACCCTTTATTGGTAGAGGGATTGAGTTTCGGAGGCATGATGTCATGTTGCAGCTGTATAAAATTCTGGTGCGTCCGCACTCGGAGTATTGCGTACAGTTCTGGTCGTCGCATTATAGGAAGGATACGGAAGCATTGAAAAGGGTGCAGAGAAGATTTACCAGAATATTGTCTGGTATGGTGGGAAGATCTTATGAGGAAAGGCTGAGTGACTTGAAGCTGTTTTTGTTAGAGAGAAGAAGGTTAAGGAGTGACTTAACAGAGGCATACAGGACGATCAGAGGATTAGATAGGGTAGAGAGTATGAACCTTTTTCCTCAGATGGTGATGGATAGTACAAGGGGGCATAGCTTTAAATTGAGGGGTGATAGATATAGGACAGATGTCAGAGGTAGGTTCATTACTCAGAGAGTAGTAAGGGCATGGAATGCCCTTCCTGCAACAGTAGTGGACTCATCAACATTAAGGGCATTTAAAGGGTCATTGGGTAAGCATATGGATGATATTGGAATAGTGTAGGTTAGATGGGCTTTAGATCTGTTTCACAGGTCGGCGCAACATTGAGGGCCGGAGGGCCTGTACTGCTCTAATTATAACTGATTTAATGTTCTATGTTCTAAGTGCTGCCACCAGCTTCTAGGCAAGATTTGTTATCTTGATGGAGAGACTCCTGCCAACCCAAGTGTATATTGTTGCCTGACTCTGCTCCACAGCATCCAACATATGGTGATGATCCAGAAATGATATTTTGTTATTGTTTGTAAAAAGCTGCCCAAAGTGTAATTTTCAGTGATTCCTGTCGATGTCTGCAGTGATCTGGATCCCAATCTTCAGACATTTTGAAAATGTTTTTTCAAGAACTCTGCGCCTAAGGTGCGAAGCATCTGGTTCTCCTGCCACAGAGGTGATCTGAACACTTTGATGGCTCCATGGTGGCAGTATCGGTCATTGCCAGCAGCCTGGCCAGGAGGATAGGAGTGCAATTGCGGGAAGAAAATGAATGGCCTGCTGCGATCAGCAAAGGTAAGTGCTCCCAGTCTCCTCTTAGCATTCCACCTTTCCATCAGCCCCAGAATGTCATCTGGAACCCACATACCACTAGGTCGCAGGTCCCCAGCAGCAGACCTTTGTTAAGGTACCAGAGCAGAAACTGCAAAGTATGTTATGAAGTCCGACTAGACTCCAATAGTTTTTCTATTTTGGCATTAGTGTGAGGATAAGGTGTTTCACTCCAGATGTGATTGTATTAACATTGTATTAAGCTTTTTATCAAAACAAACTTTATTTAACATTACAGTTTTACTATAACAAATGAATTAGCTTAACTTTTATTAATTGAAACACTCAAACATGACAAGATTAATTTTTTAACTGCTTAGCAATCTCTATTAGTGCCAATTTTAGCAATATCTCCCTGATAGAATTAAACTCCTCTTCAAAACCAGTTAGCAAATAACACAGGCATATATGTTTTTATCTTTTAACAGTCTTAGAGCCTTTGAACACCTTCTGGAGAGAGAGAGAGAGAGACAGAGACGGAGACAGAGACAAAGACAGAGACAGAGAGACACTAGTCTTCTGATATTCAAGCTGCAGCCTTCAGAAAAAATGAGACAGAGGCATCTCTTGCTTCTTTCAGTACCAGGTAGAAAGTGCTGTTTAAAGATCAAAAAGGTCTGAGTTTTCCCTGCAAACTTAGCTCCACCCATTCATATGATTCTGCCTATGTTAATCAACTTAATCAAACCATCACTCTGAAACCCCAGGGGAAAAGAACAAAATAAACAAAAACACATTAACTCAGATTTAAAAAGATATCCTGTTATCTGAAGACAACTACTCTGCTGCATTCTCAGCATGAAGCTGTCTGGTTTGCAACCAAATCAGCAAGAGGAAAACCAAAACTGAATTTTTAACATACCCCTTCCAAGAAACATGATATAGTTACATTTCTTAAAGGCACAGTATCATCACACCCTTCCAGCATCATCCTCGACACTATCCCCCCACCCCTTCCAACATTCCCCCCAGCAACCCTCATTGGAACCCCTTGCTAGTTATGAGCAGTGCCCACACATGTCAGTTGTCATTGATCTTTGATCTGCTAAGTGTCTAGATCACATTATCCCCTTTTGCATCCTTGCAAAAGAAGATAACACACGAGAGAGAGAGAGAAAACCAGAGGTGAGATACCCAAAATGTGGATCCTGACATGGTTGAGGATAGAGCCATGAAGCTCGCAGTTGAGGAATAGAAGCGGGTCTGCACTGGGAGCGAGGTTAGCCTGCAACAGTAAGGTGAGGAGCCACTGCACCTCCATCTGGATAACCTGTCTCACAAGAATTATTTGTTGCCTAAACTGTTAACCAGGCCTGTCATGTCCTAATCATGTTTGAGGCTGTCTGTTTTCAGAATGTTTTCCAGTGGTGTTGTAGGTCTGCTTTGGCATTGATTAGTCTGTTGACAGCACTCCAGTTAAGCTTTATCTTTTTCAACAATGATCTCCCAAATAGAGCTGGAAAATTACCATGGACCACATGGAGAGGCAACTCCACTGTTTGTCCATTCAATTCTATGTTGACCATGATGTAACCTTTTAACAGCATGATCACTTCCATATTTGTCCTTAAAATCACATCAGTTAGTCTTTAAAGGAAGGTGTCTCAATTTTTGTTGGTATGTAGTCTCAGAAATTAAAAATACAGCAGCATCAATATCAATCTCCACCTTAATAGGTTGCCTGTTTAACTTTGAAATCACCCAAAATCTGTGTGATTAACTCTGTATGAATAAGTAGTTCACTGGAACTCTTCATCATGGTTCTGGACATTCTTTTCTTCACAGTCATAATTCTTTTGTTCCATGTTGTGAATTATTTTTGCAGACTGCAATTTGTTTTTCTTGGAGATACCCAGATTCTTTTCAGATTCATAGAAGCCTTACAGTGCAGAAGGAGGCCATTTAATCATCAACTCTGGTTTGCAACCAAATCAGCAAGAGGAAAACCAAAACTGAATTTTTAACATACCCCTTCCAAGAAACATGATAAAATTACATACACTGGGTTTCCAATAGAGCATCCCATCCAAGCTCTATCCCCATAATCCCATGTATTTACCCCACTAATCCCCCTAGCCTACACATCTTGGGACACTTAGGGATAATTTAGCATGGCCAATCCACCTAACCTGTACATCTTTGGACTGAGGGAGGAAACTGGGCCACCTGGAGGAAACCACACAGGCACAAGGAGAATGTGCAAACAAGGTCATCCTTGGCACTGTGAGGCAGTTGTTACAACCACTGTGCCACGGTGTTGCCCCTTTTGAATATTGTTCTCAGGGGAAGCTGGTCTAGCCCAACAAGTTTTTCAATGTGACTTATTTTGCCACAAGTCACCTGATTTGCATGGATTTAAATCAATTTAAATATAGTTTAATGGCTTTACAATCTGGTGTCCTGCCCCATGGAATGCTATCCCCCGATAGTGTGATGTCACACTGGTCAATTTTTTACTGGTTTTTGAAATTGAAAACTAGTCATGTTGACCAGGCCAGGGAAGCGGAGGTGCCTGGAGACTCTTGGAGTTGAAAGCCAAGGCTGAACATTGACCCCCTGGAACCCTGTCAGTGCCAGGGGACTGTGGTGGGCAATGAGTTGTGCACTGCCAAGAGGGTTACCCTTCTCCATTGGGCAGAAGAGGGGGGTTCCCTTTAAGTGTGATCGGGTGGGGAGCAGTGTGCACTGATGACTGAACAGGAGGGGAAATAGAGGGGGAGAGAGTTCCCGGATACTTACATGGTGGTGCGGGGGAGGTAGGGAACAGCGCCCCTCATTACGCCCATGGTGGGAAAGGGAAAGGGATTATGAGAAGGAATACCCCCATGTTGGCCATTCGTCCTGAAGCTTGTGCAGGTGGTTCTCTGTGCCCGTGGGATGGTTGGGGAACCATATTTTATACGCATATCAGGGTGCCCTTTAGAGATAAGAAACAAAAATTAATGTCCACAGGCCAATCCACCTAACCCACATTTCTTTGGACTGTGGGAGGAAACTGAAGCACCTGGAGGGAACCCACACAGACACTGGGAGAATGTACAAACTCCACACAGACAGTAACCCGAGGTCAGAATTGAACCTTTGTCCCTGGCACTGTGAGGCTGAAGTGGTAACCACTGTGCCATTGTGCTGTGAGTACACTTGCTACCTCTTGGGGGAAAGAGGGTAGGTGAGGCTCCCATAAGAAATACTGCAGTTTTAACGTGTGTCTTCACCAAATCACTATCTAAATAGAAGTAGAAACTAACTCAGAAAGTATTCCAGACCAAAGCATCATAAGAAAGTTCATACATCCAACAGATGCTTGGTATTACATTATTTGAGAGTGATTATATTCTGTAATGATTTATTTCGTTATTCCTGAATGTCTTGTAATTGGAGCAACATTTTCTTAGGAAGTTTATTCAATTTGTTAATTGTTTTAATAAGTTTCACCAGTTCTAAAAATAGAGACCTGTTAATTGTTCATGATACAGAGTGACAGATCCTGCTTTAATTTACCAAAACCAAAAGCTTCCTTCTTTCTGATGCACACTAACTTAAGATTACGAGGTGAGGTATATCCCTTTGGGGGGTTCTAATATCACGCAGATGGAAACATCACCTCCATGTCGTAACACTATACTCATTAGTGCTTCAAAATTTCATTAGTGCCATAGAACTCCAATTTGCCTGGACTAAAGTGACTCCCATTTGCTTGAAACAGACATCCAGGCCATAAATTTCAAGGTGCCAACCGAAACAATGTAAGTACAAATGTCTGCAGGAATGAGGTGGTAATGTTTCAGACAGGAAACATAGAAACAAGAAGTAGGAGTCTGTCATTCGGCCCTTTGAGCCTGTTCCACCATTCATTTTGATCATGACTGATCATCAAATTCAGTGTCCTGATCCCCTCTTCCCCCTTATCCCTTTAGCCCCAAGAGCTATATCTAATTTCTCCTTGAAATCAGACAAAGTTTTGGCCTCAACTATATCTTGTGGTAGTGAATTCCATACATTTACTACCCTCTGGGTGAAGAAATTTCTCCTCACTTCAGTTCTAAAAGGTTTGCCTCTTAACTTCAAATTATGATCCCAAATTCTAGATTCCCCTGTCATTGGGAACATTCTTTCTGAATCCACCTTGTTAGAATGTTATAAGGAAAGACAAACTCAACTTTTTTATTCTTTCCCATCTCCATAATCAGGTGTTTTGGAATTAGTTTAAAGTAGGATATGGTATGTTCACCCAAATCCTCTGTTTCTATGATTTAATTTTACAGGTAACATACAATAAACCCCCTTTGTAATTAACTTAGAAAGTTAGTTTATTTCACATTCAAACTCAAGGAGAGAGAATCATTGGCAACGTCACATGCATGCATACACATACAAACACACGTATACAGGAAGGAGGGATAGAAAAGAGAAAGTTTTCGTAACTATTAATAACAACAGCAAAAGACAAAATTAATTGATTAACAAAATTAATATTAGTTCATATGATTTCCAGAGTCTGAAAAAGCCCAGAGGGTATTTCTTTTGTGGCAGAGTTCAGAGCAGATGAGCAGTTGGTTGAAGAAAGAAACACAAAAATCCTTGAAGCAGCTGACAGTGATGGGATTTCTGTGCTTAGATCACTTGGCAGGTGATGATCAGAGACTTTTAAAATAAATCAGGTGTCAAGCATTTGAGATACAGTGACCATCTGTTTGGTCAGCTGGTCTGTTTGATTAATTGATCATTTAACAGACTGGTGGTTTCTCAGCTCTTAAAGGAATATAGATTTTAAAATGGTCCCATGAGTCATGTGACCTTCTTTCTCCACGATGAGTTCAGAAGGGACTGATTTTAGCATCAGGACTGATAATGTCCCATCATCAGCTTCAGAACTTCTGACTCAGCTAAAGGAGTATGCTTATCATAATGCAAATGAACCCCATTATCCACTCAGTGGTCCTTTTTTGAAATGGCCTTGACTGCTCCAGATGTGAGATAGTTTAACAACACTGCAGGAATAACCAGTGTGTAAGTCCTGTCATTACAATGCTCTTATAATTGAGTATGAGATTCCACATGATGAGAGGAGGATTATTTTGTTCTTGTAACTCCTGTTTGGAAACATGCGGAACAAATGCCAATCCTGTGGTTATGCGGCTTGTAGCAGCCATCTTGTATGGTTCAGCAAAAAGTCCATTTTAAAAATAGCAAAAAATAAATAAATCTTGATACACACAATTTTGTAATTCTTTCATGTCTGATTGACAAAGCAGTAATTAATGTGTTTTTTTAAAATCACACTATTACCCCTTTGCCACCTGTCTTAGAGGATGTATATGAGAAATATCTTCATTAACTGAAATCTAATAAGCAATCATAACAGAAGAATCTGTGATGACTTGCCATAAGCAAAAACAAACTTTTTAGGTTTTGAGATACAGATATGCCTATGAATATACAGGTATACAGGTTTGCAAATGGATATACAGGTGTGCAGCTCTGAATATGGTATAAATGAGGAGCATGAATGTTGATAACTTCATAACTGGAAAAAGTAAATATTATATCCAATAGTTCGTGCAGTAAAGATTTACAAAATCAATAACAATAAAATTGAATGTTTCCCAAAATAGCGTGCTACTATGCTTCATCTTTCACATGAGACACTGAATCAATAAAATGTTTACCTCCAAAGCCAGAAGTAACCTATTTAATTTTGTAGAAATGGCAACTATCGCTTCCAAACACCATTATGTAGCATAATTGAGGTGAAAGTCTCATTAAGCAAATAGTAATAGCTGCTCTGTTAAAATGGCTTTAGGGTTACAGTCTATAATTGTTCACATAAAATGTGTAAAATATGCCATAAGTTTAACTTTTTGCAGTAATTCCATAATTAAGTTCTTGGAAAAATCTTGTACTGATAATTTATAAGGAATTATGGACCTATACTAGCACGGATAGCAGCAGGGATGGTGAACACTGTCATTCTACCACCAAACCGACAACAGCCCATATTGTTTCCCGGTGCTTGTATCATCTTGAGACTCAATTACTCTGCTGCACTCCTAAGTGTCCTTCCCACTTTCACTTTCTATAAACTGTAACTCACTCGAAATGCTGTTTCCACTGTTTAGTCACATAAAAGCCTTAATGTTTTTTCACCCTGGTCCTTACATGACTCATCATTCCCACATTGTCTTCCAAATAAACTTTAAGAACATTATTCCCATACCTTCAAATGCAGTCACAGTCATATTTCCTCTACTTCAATCTCAGGATAGCTCAGCGAAAGAACGTCAATCCATGGGTCAGAAGTTCAGAATTGAAATCCCACTTCAGAATTTAAGCACTTATTAGGATGGCAGTTCCATTCAGTACTGAAGAAGTTTTGCATTATCAGAAATGCCATCTTCAAAATTTGACTCATAGCACACCAATTGTTTCAGCTGTTCAGGTGCCCAGAGTCTAGAAAATGGCAGCCACTCTCCTTCTAGTCATTTCTGGCATGGCCTGTGTGGCACGTGGCACTCCATGTTAGTGTAGGTGTACTGTGCATGCAATGGAAGCATACAGAATAGACAGATCAGCATGCCAGTCAGCTGATCTGGGGCCCAACCCACTATTTTGGACTCATGAGTCCTGTTAACATCCCCTCTTAAGACAGCTTTTTAAATTGCATTAAGAACTGCCCAGCTAGTGCTATGTAAAATGTTCAGCATGAAACCTTCAGGTGAAGTGAAAGTATTGTGTTATTAGAGGAGTTGTGAAAAGTTGGAGTCAGAATGGAGTGTTGCTGATCTTCTCCAAGGAATTCAATGGAGATTGAAGGTCTGTCAATGGAATGTTTGCTGTACTTTTTGGGGAAGCTGTGGTGCAGTGTCATTGGACTAGTAATCCTGAAGTGCAGGCTAATGCTTTGAGAATATGCTTTACTTAATAAATCTGGAGTATAAAGCTGGCCTCAGTAATGGTAACAATGATACTGTACTCAATTAATATAAAAACCCACCTCACCCATTAGTATCCTTTGGGGAAAGAAATGTCTTCTTTTGCCTGCTGCTACTCATGTCAATATAGGTATCCAACTCCGAATAAAGTATCTATACCGGACTTTTCCAGGAACTTAATTACAAAATAATTTTCACTTAACAGTTGCTCGCATACACTGTCACTATATAATTTTAATTTTCAGTGTTGAGATGTCCAACGGTATCAATTTGTTCAGTTTCTGACTAGTGGTGTTGAAAGTGTGTCTATCCATGATTATATTTTTTCAGGCAGAATTGTTCAAGTATCTTTGGTGGTACCTCAGGGCCTTCTTGGTCTTCCCCCTGCTGAAATACAAACTATTCTGAATTTTCCACATCGTCTGGACTCACCACATTCAGCTTACAGGCTTGGACTTTCTTTGACTTGTCGAACAGACCTGCATTGCAGTATATGCACCATTCCTTCCCCAACTTTTTCCAGTTGTTGCCAATGTTCTCATCAAAAATAAGCATGCACCAGAGTCCTGAGACATCTCAGCCAGTTCCTTGCACCATGTCTAATTGCGTGGTTGTGCAAGAATGAGGAAACAGGCGATAATTTCAACAGTTTATTGCAGAGGTTCTCGACTATTACATGCTATGTCTGTTGCCATGTGGAGGTTACTTCCATTGCCCTCCCCCACACTGCATATCATTCACCTGATGAAGGGACTAACCCCGAAAGCTACTGAGTGTACGACCAAAAAAATCGGTTGGACTTAAACCTGGTGTTGTCAGACTTTTTACTGTGTGTATCACTACCTGTGCATAGGTCTCTTGACAATGTGCAAATGAATCAATGTTTACAAAATATAATGTGACATCTATAGCAGTTACTTTGCTTAATTCTTGTACAGTAAAGGTCTTTTATTTAAATGTGACATCTTGTGCCATAATTATTACAGTTAACATGGAGTTTGAACTTTTTTTAAAAAGCTATTGGTCTCCCCTGAAATTAAAACAAATTGATGTTTTTTCCAGGATTTCAAATCCACAGACTGAAATATGTACACTGGGATCTGCAAACAAGATCTTACGGTTACTTTGCTATATTGAAAAGTTGAAATGGCTTTGTAATTGTTGACGCTTTTCTTAACAACTAAGATTTATCCCTGAGTGCTTTACAACAATTAACAAAAGTGAATTAAAAAGTAATAACAAAATAGCTGGAGATAGAGTTGACAAGAGGCATTAGAAAAGCAGAAATAGTTGAGATATTGATTCAACATTTGAATGAATTAACCAGTTAAGGAAGAAAAACAGCTTGGATTCAGTTGCTAATGAATAAACTTGAATTATAACTCCAGAGGGAAGAAAAGGAAAAGGCAGAGAGAAAGAGAAGAATGGAGAATTGAAAGCTTGAAATTGTATTCCAAACAGAAAGATTCAGGAGGGAGGAAAGGCTCTAGGAAAGAATGAGGGAGCTTCAAAGGGAAAAAGAAGCAAGGAACTTGCTAAGGTTGAAAAGTTGCAGAGAGCAATAGCTGATCTTAGTAATGCATGAAAGAGATATCATTGAACGTTGAAGGTAGCATACCCATTGAAAAGTACCTTCTGATCAGAAACATGAAGGGCACGATCTTTCTGCCCTGCTGCACTGGTCGAGTAGCATACATAGCAGGGCAGGAAATTTTAATAGGAGGCTAATAATAAAATACCGGTCACAATCTCCCAGGCCATTTTTACTGGCATAATCAGCCTCATGCCTCATGCATGTGGTTGATTTAGTGAGGCTGATTTAGATATTTATCTGCAGATTTAAATATGATCAATGAGCCCAGAACACAATAGCCTGGGCTCACTTAGACATCCAAGCTTACTGTTGGAGGTTCTCATGAGGATTAAGATGGCCCCCACCAACAGGGAACTGATGCGATGGCCTTGCTGGTGGGATAGGAGGCCACTGAGGCCCCTGAGGTGGTTGGGAGCAGGAAGGGCTGCGGACCTTAGGCAGTGCCAGCTGGCACCCTGGCAGAGCCTACCAGGTACCCTGGCATTGCTCACCAGGCACCAGGTAGTGCAAAAGGAGCAGAGACTGAGGGGGTAGGGCCTCACGGGTGGCAGAGCCAGACATGGGAAGAGCCAAATGGAGTGGGTGAGGGGAGGGAGGTTGATAGGAAGGTAGGGAAGAGGGAATCTGTATCAGGGAGTGGGGTTGGTGGTGTGGTCAGTGATCGGGGCTCGGGGCCACCAATTAGGGATTGGAACCAGCGATCAGGAGTCAAGACCAGCAATCAGGGGCAAGCATTCAGAGCAATGGGCAGCGATCAGGAGGCCGGTGATCGGGGGGAGAGGTCTGTGGGGGTGTAGTGATCAGGTGGTCTGTGGGGGGTTGGTGATTCGGGGGGTTGTTGGGGGGTGGCAATCGGAGTGGAGTCTGTTGGGGGGATGTGGAAGTGGTGCAGTCAATGAGGGGGGGGGAGTTGACAGATTTCCCATATACTGTGTACAAATGTACATTGTATGTGGGAGATCTGGCACATGCCTAGCAGTTTGCAACCAGCTTCACAGCAAGCTTAAACTCTGCACCCCCCTCCCCCACCCCCCAGCATGAAACTCCAGACTGCTAAAAAAATGTGTGGGAAAATTGCATTGGGTCACTCACTGAAAGAAACCAGAGTGAAAGTTGGGTCCTTTGAAGACTGAATATCACATCACTATTAATCCAGAGGAGAAACCAATGATTCATCCCCCATGTACATTACCAATAGAAGTAAAGCTTGAAAGAGAACTGTGAGAAGTGGAAGAAAATTTAATGATTGTCAAATTCACGGACCCAATGGATTGGGTAAGCACCATTGTTAGGAAAGTTAACACAAAAAGCCAGATGAACTGAAGGGCCCAAGGGCCTGTTCCTGTGCTGTAACTTTTTTTGAATGGATTGCAGTCAGATATTGCAATTTCCACGGCCAATCCATATAGAAAAGGAAAGAGAGATAATTCAGAAATTTCACACATCTAAAGAAGATTTTTAGAACTTATAGCACTAGACCGAAAAAATGAAATGAGCTTTTGGGAGAGAAACTGCGTATTTTACAGTTAAAAGTCTGACAACACCAGGTTTTAGTCCAACCTATTTATTTGATAATATTCTCACAAGCTTTCGAGGGGTTACCCTCTTCGTCAGGTGAATGGAGAGTTCTGGCCTCAGACAGAGCATATAAAGCACAGACAGTTTAGAGATTACTGATTAAAATGCGTTTAATCAGTAATCTCTAAACTGTCTGTGCTTTATATGCTCTGTCTGAGGCCAGAACTCTCCATTCACCTGACGAAGAGGGTAACCCCTCGAAAGCTTGTGAGAATATTATCAAATAAATAGGTTGGACTAAAACCTGGTGTTGTCAGACTTTTTACTGTGTTTACGCCAGTCCAACGCCAGCATACCCACATCATGACTATTTTACAGTTAGCAGAGAAAGCATCCACGAGGGAAATTCTGAACATCAGGTAAAAACATAACAGCACATTCTTCAAATAAAACATGAAAATGAAAAGAAATACAATGCTGAGTTCAATGCTGAGAAATTAATGAACAGTGAATGCAGCTTAACACTATCACAGTCAAAAATGACTTACTGGACACCAATAATAAACTATAAGAAATGCTAAATCAGGCCTGTTCACTGCTAATACGATTCTTGATGCCCACTTAATAGGACAATGGGGCTAAGACAGGATTGCTGCCTGTCATCAAAACATTTCCCATTCACTCAGCCTCCAACCAGCCTTGATCATGGACAGGAATCTGATAATTATTCAAAACACCCATTTTAAATGTGATCAACAGGCTTGAAGCTCAATTCAAAGCCCTTTTGCCATTCACTTGCCTCCCCAGCAGGGATTGCACCAGGCAGTCTTTGGTGCTGATCTTGAAAAGTGGGCTGGTGGGTGGTAAGGGGGTAAGTCCAGTGCCCATGTACCCTTCTGCTATTGCTTCAGAGGGAGCATTCCCCATGGTTGGGGGGGGCATTAAAAAAGGCACCACAATCTCTAAATGGTCAGGCAGTCAGGGGTGTTTCGCACTGCGTGGTGCCAATACCAGTGGCAAGCACTTCCATTTTCCCACAGTCAGGGGAATTTAAGAGTGAAAATGGGTGAAACGTGTCTCCAAATACATGGTGGTTTGTGACATATTACATAACCTGGTTTACAAAAGCATACAGTAAGGTCTTCTGCAAGGACGTCAGTAACAGGAAAAAGAGGAGGAGGGGGGAGGGAGAGACATCATTGCTCTGGACAAGATTCATGAGCAATCAATCAGACTCCAGTTCTCCGAACATTATTCCCACAGCACTGCTCTACAATTTCCCACCTCATCTCTTAAAATGAGTCCATCTCATTTTAATAGATCATGTTTTGCTCTCTTGGCCAAACCTCTTGGCCATACATTCCAAAAAATACTAAAACATAATACAGTAAGCAAGGATAAAGGTAACAGCACATGACTGACTGAATACAGCTCAAGACAGAGAGGGAGATTTTACCATTTTCATTCAAAGTGCTGGATGGACTTGAAACTGGGAGTATTACCCCACCCCCTCCCAAGAGTAGCACTGTGTTTGCCCTCTGATGGCCATCCCCTGATACTCTGCAGGAGTAATGCCATCATTCATTTTATGGCTCCTTCTGTTCCCACAGGAGAAGATCAACAATAACGGCCGAGAGAGGGCGAAAACAGAAAGTGGTAAGCCAGACCTCAGGGTCCTCACCCCTTTTGAAGAGCGGGCACTGGAGCTATCCATGGAAGGGCTGTCAGTGACAGCATGGTCAGGCTGGAGACAAGAAATGAGCACCTGTCAATCACCCACTCAATTTGAGGCAATTTCTGGGGGCATGGGTTTTGGATGTGAGGGACAGGGTTTAAAAGGGATGTATGAGACATGTTTATTTATACAGAGAGGGTGATAGAAGCCTGGAACTCACTGCCGGCAGATATGAGAGTGACCTTTGAAGAACATCTTAACAGATATGTGAATGGGATGGGAATAGAGACATATGATCCCCGGAAGGTTAAGGAGTTAAAATCAGGTGGGCAGCTGGTCGCTGCAGGCTTGAAGGGCCAAAGGCCTGTTCCTGTGATGTAATCTTCTTTATGCTTTGTTCAATGTTCAATGAGAAATGTGAATCATGTTTTTTGCATCGGATTCCAAGATGTCTCCAACAGTGGCATCGTTTTGGCGTCAGCTTCCACCTCACAGTTCACCCTTCCAGATATTGACACATCGGTGGGTCCAGTTAGTGGTGAGGTTTCTGGTTCACTCTGTAGTAAAAATGATGCATATGTTGGTGGACATTGGATGGAGGAGGGAATGTCTGAGGCCTCTGGCCCACAGAGGCCCGCTGGAGGTGAGGACTCAGCTGCCCCAGGCTACATGCTGGGTCTCTGAGATCACTTCTCTCTCAGCTGCAACAGGGCCAGGGAATGCAGGAGAGGCTGATGTCCATACTGGACCAACTGTGAGGCTGTTGGGAGTAGTCCCAAAACTTTCAGGTGGACCAGCTTTTGCCTGTCTTTCATGCTTCCCAGGCCAACACTGCAAGGGTGGCATCCATGGTGGAAAGCCTGGGGTAGGGAATCCTCACCATGAGTGGCAGGCTCCACGCGATGGCCAAGTCATAGCAAGCCACAGCTGAGCCCCAAAAGGCCACGGCTGACTCACAGCAGGCCACAGCTGGCTCAACAAGCTTCGGAGATGGCTGAGAGATTGCATTGCTTCCACAAGACCCAGTGGAACAGTGCTGAGACACAGTGGTCTATGGCAGCAGCTCTTGAGAATGTGGCCCAGCCACAGAGGGCTATGGCTTAGGGGCTGCAGAGTGTGGCCCAGTCTCCGAGAGCACTTGCTGGGGTCATTGACAGGTGGCCCCCGGCTCAGATGGGCATCGTTGAGAGCTTCACCATCATGGGTAGGAAGCAGGTGCTCCTCCAGGACTGGCAGGGCCAGGTGTGGCCAGAGTTCTGGAGCTCACTGCAAAGCACCACCATATCATGGAGTGACCCAGGGGCCCACAGGAACCCCAAGGGAGAAAGAAGAGCTCAAACTTGTGTCAGGGCCTTCCAGTCAGGAGACTGTGGCTGTGGCTGTACCTTCTGACTCCCCCTTCCTGACACCAGGGCATCTTAGGAGCAGCAGGCTGCAGAGGGTGCCATGGAAATGTTCCAGATATCTGGAAGCCGGCCAGGATCCTCGAGGTTCAGGGCTTCCTGAGGACACTCACTAAGCGTATCACAGGCAATGGAGCAAGGTAGGCAGCTGGCCCCCTCCACTTCTGATGTACATTCTGGGGAGACACATAGACGTGATGGTAGGCCACATGAGGTTAGGAAAGTATAGTTGCACTAAGGTGGCATGGGTGAAGGGCTGCACTAGTTAGATAGATCTTTAAGCACCTTAATGTTTCCCAGTCATACATTTTTATGTTAAAACTTATTATTTAAACACCTTTATTTAACCATTAAATGTTTTTTCACCACCCACCTGTGACTAACTTGTCTCAGATTTGGCTCGGACAAGAATCCTCTTCCATTGACGGTGGCGGAGAGATGCCCCTAAATGCTGCGTTACTGGGAAAATGATGAAGGGTCATCTGGACTCGTAACATTAGCTCTACTGTCTCTCCACAGATGCTGTCAGACCGACTGAGATTTTCCAGCATTTTTCTGTTTTTGTTTCAGATTCCAGCATCTGCAGTATTTTGCAGTGATTACCGGAGCATTAGCCTGGGGCTGTAGATTGTTAGTCCAAATTAAGAAGGGTAACAGAGACTTCCCCGGGAATTATAGACCGGTGAGTCTTACTTCTGTTGTGGGCAAGGTTTTAGAAAGAATTATTAGGGATAGGATTTATAGTTATTTGGAGAGTAATGAATTGATTAGAGACAGTCAGCATGGTTTTGTAGCAGGTAGGTCGTGCCTTACTAACATTATTGAGTTCTTTGAGAAAGTGACCAAAGATGTGGATAGGGGTAAGGCAGTTGACGTGGTATATATGGATTTTAGTAAGGCGTTTGATAAGGTTCACCATGGTGGGCTTCTGCAGAAAATGCAGATGTATGGGATTGGGGGTAATCTAGGTACTTGGATCAGGAATTGGCTGGCAGATAGGAGACAGAGGGTGGTGGTTGATGGTGAATATTCGTCATGGAGTTCGGTTACGAGCGGTGTGCCTCAGGGATCTGTTTTGGGGCCACTGCTGTTTGTAATTTTTATTAATGATCTGGATGAGGGTATAGTTGGGTGGATTAGTAAGTTTGCTGATGACACCAAAGTCGGTGGTGTGGTAGATTGTGAGGAAGGGTGTCATAGTTTGCAGGGTGACTTAGACAGGTTGCAGAGCTGGGCCGCGAGGTGGCGGATGGAGTTTAATGCGGAGAAGTGTGAGGTAATTCATTTCGGTAGGAGTAACAGATGTGTTCAGTATAGGGCTAACGGGAGGACTTTGAATAGTGTGGAGGAGCAGAGGGATCTAGGTGTATGTGTACATAGATCCCTGAAAGTTGGGAATCAAGTAGATAAGGTAGTTAAGAAGGCATACGGTGTCTTGGCGTTTATTGGTAGGGGGATTGAATTTAGGAGTCGCAGCGTTATGTTGCAACTGTACACAACTCTGGTGCGGCCGCACTTGGAGTACTGTGTGCAGTTCTGGTCCCCACATTACAGGAAGGACGTGGAGGCTTTGGAGAGGGTGCAGAGGAGGTTTACCAGGATGTTGCCTGGTATGGAGGGGAGGTCATATGAGGAGAGACTGAGGGATTTGGGGTTGTTCTCGCTGGAAAGAAGGCGGCTAAGAGGGGATCTTATTGAAACATATAAGATGATTAGAGGTTTAGATAGGGTGGATAGTGATAGCCTTTTTCCTCGGATGGAGAATGCTAGCACGAGGGGGCATGGCTTTAAATTAAGGGGTGGTAGTTATAGGACGGATGTCAGGGGTAGGTTCTTTACCCAGAGGGTGGTGAGGGATTGGAATGCCCTGCCTGCTGCGGTTGTAAATGCGCCTAGTTTGGGGGTGTTTAAGAGATCTGTGGATAGGTTTATGGACGAAAAGGGATTGGTTTAGATTAGTGGGTCAGTGTTTTTTTTTAAAAAACTGGTCGGCGCAACATCGTGGGCCGAAGGGCCTGTTCTGCGCTGTAATGTTCTATGTTCTAAATATACTATAATTATGCCACAATTTCCTCCAATTCCATCATATATCACCAATATATAATTTCCAAGTCTGTTTAGTGTATAACAAGGAAGACAATTTGAAGGTTGTAATATTCCTGTACACCTGCTGCCCTTGCCCTTCTAGCTGGTAGAGTTTACAAGTTTGGGAGGTGAAGTCAAAGATGATTTGATGAATTCTGCAGTGCATCTGTAGATAGCGCCCATTGTAACAATGGTGTTCAGTGATGGAGTAGTTAAATATTTAAAACGCATAAGTTCAAACATAGTAAAACATTCATTGTAATTCCTAGATTAAATCTTCACCAGTGCTATTGAAAAATACTACATTAAATATTCAGTCACTGAAAGGCCAGAGTAGCAATGCTTTTGTCATACATTTCATATAGGCAAACTGACCATAGTGTAATCTCAGCGAATAGATTAGGAAACTCCATGTGGAACTTTTTTTTGTGCAATTCAGTATTTACATACAAACACTTGGTACAGAGGCACACTGTTTTGCACTGCTGCCTCACAGCACCAGGGATCTAGGTTTGAATACTGGCTTGGGTCACTGGCTGTGCAGAGTCTGCATGTTCTCTCTGTGTCTGTGTGAGTTTCCTCCAGTTTCTTCCCACAGTCCAGAAGACATCCTGGTTTGGTTTGCACTTGCTTTTTTCCTGACTACAAATACTTGCAATGAATACTTCAGCATTTTGTGCTTTTGCAAGTGATTTGTAAATTTACCATTCCAAAACAAAGCAATATTTTAATACAACAACACAGCTGAAATTAAGGTAAATTAGTAAAATGCACAGTCATTAATTTATCTGAGATCAAACATTGCTCTGTCAGGCAAGCCTCTGATATGGTTCCATAATCCATAGTCAAGTTACATTATGAACAATAAAGGGATGATTAATTCTGTATATGGTTATTTGTGCAATAATTTACAAGACCGTTTTTAATATTTCCTCAGTGAAATTGTTAAGTAAGCTTTAAGTATTACAAGTTTTTCAAATATTTACATTTTTGGCTAGACTGACAGAAGGAATAAATTTTCTTTATTCAGCTCATTATCTGAGCCAGTAAGGTTTATCACTGAAAGAATATGAATGATGAGTGTAGGTGGGGGTGGGGGCTGTGTGTGTGTGTGTGTGTGTGTGTGTGTGCGCGGGGGGCGGGTGGTGCAATGGAGGGAATTGTATTTCAATATCAAGGTTATCAGTACAGATGTTCCATGATGTTCTGGATCTGTAATGAAGTATCATGCCTCTTTGCTGTTTTTTAATGAATCCCGTGACATGCTTCATGAAAATCACAATATCTATGACAACTGTGATGGCCTCCAGACATTTCTCTGCTGCAGCTAGTCTTCAGCAAAATAAATGTACACGTTGCTATATTCTGTTGCAAGATCTTCTACAATCAGGTCAATGGACTACCATAAACTCACAAACACTAATTCTTATGTAAAAATGATTTATTAAAACATAATATACTACACCTAGTTAGGTGACTGATTGTGATGCATAGAATAATGCATTGTTAGTAATTATAATTACATTAAAGAACAGCCTGTAATGAACAGCTCTGACATGTACCATGTACATTATGATAGAAGCAATAATTTCCTGTTATTATGTCGTGTAGCTCCAGAATAGATAATGAAAAAGTGATTTTTTAAAAAGGCTACCTATTTAACCCTTTATACTCCAAAGTATATCTCAAAGTAAGAGAAACACACCGGAAGAGGAGGAAGGGGATGTTGCTGTGCAGTAAATTACAACTGCAATTTTCATGTTTGTCTGTTATGCTTCTTAAGACAATGGTAACCTGGCAAAATGACATCAATGATGTTTCTGCCATTTTCTCAGGGTTTCCATGACATGAAGTGCTTGTGGATTAGCAGAACAAACCCCTGTGAGAATTCAATTCCATATACATCTGGCAGAGAAAAAGGAGAAAGGGTAGCAAGCCTGTTTCAAATTTAAGAAATAAACAGGCATTAAATGCTGGTTATTTTACTCGCCTTTTAACACAAAATGGCTAATATCTTGTTTAGGCAAGGCAAGTTGTTGTTGAAGAGGAACCTGATAGATTTGTAGAAAAATAACAGGTATATATTTTATTATAATGTCCAGTCACATAAGCTTTGGGTGCAAATGGTAAGGGCTCTGAACTGTTGTATACCACGTTCAACAATCTATTATTAATATTTCTAGACACAGTTATCAAATAATATTATAAAATGGAGGGATTCTGTTGGAGTTAGAAAGATTAATGTGGCTGCAAAATGAATCCAAATGGAAAAGGATAATAAATATCGTTGCAGAAATTAAAATAATTTTTTTACATGTATTGGAACATCAGATTTATTTTTCTTAACATACTGACAAACAGATGTCTACAGAAGTGCCATTAATTCCAAAACTGAATTGCTTTCACAATTAGATATGTATTATTAATTATTTGTGTAATACTCAACAATCAGTCATTCATGAGAAAAACTTCACAATGAGAGTATCACAGACATTGTGTTGGACACTAAAATAGTCCTCCAGGTCTAAAAAGAGCTGTTTGCAGTGACTGTCTTTGAGAGGCCATTTTTTAATGAAAAGTCCACTGTTTTTTTCTTGGCAAAGAGCGCCATCTAATGTTCACATATAATATTAGTAGTAAAGATTTATTTAGGTATGCCAAGTTATCCAACCTCAACTGAGAGGGACAGAGACAGAGGACCTGCAGCAAGCTCTTTCAAACAAAACATAAGTAAGTGTTAAATTATTATGTTTTTCTCTCCACTCGCCTATATGTATAGTTTGCATGGCTAAATTAGAGTGACCCAAATCATAGAGATTTATGGATGTTATGATCTCAACAGCTCAGATTCCAGTGTGAAACCTAGTTTGACAGATCCTGACCAGAATTTTCTGGTATTGCATACTCCGCCACCACTGCTAGGGAGAACGGAGAATTTGGCGCTCAGTAAAATCTCCATTCACAGCAGCAGGACCGGAGAATCCCAATCGCGGATAAGGCTGGAAAACTCTAACTTTATGCTCAGAAACCATTATGGGAAATTACTGAGCAAATTCACAGGAGCCTGCTGATGAACTGTTAAAGTATTTATTGAACAAGGAAAATGTACCATATTACACCAGGCATGAAGGTTGAAAAGATCTCACTACAAAGATAAGAAGACAATATAAATTCAGGCTGTTTTCTTTTACCTCAGCAATATCTTTACAGTACATAAACCCAAGATTTGCTATTTTCTTTAGGGGAGGAACCTCCTGACTTTCACTTGTCAATCAATCTTCCCTCTCACAACGCAGGGTCATAAAAGATCCCAGAAAGTATCTGAGGAGCAGGGTAACAATAAACAAAACTCATTTAAGCCATTGAAGCAACATTAAAAGTACTTCTAACTAACCAATCTGGCAAACAATGAAACCATAGGATCTACTTACAACTGCAGAGAACATCATTTTAAAATAAAGATTTATTAAAAGTACGCTAACATCACACCTCCCCCTTTAAAAAATGAACTATCAACATTCAATGATGGTTTCATTCTTCAAACCCTTTCAGTTTCACAGTACAAGCAATCTACAATAGATATATATACATTTTACAAAATTAAAACATGCATACATAACATAATTTCAGTCCTTGTTTTCCTCCATCGAATGTTCTTCTTGTGTCATATTCATGATAAACTGCTTCCTCTCCAAAATTCTCCTTCAGGCCTTAATCCTGTTTTGATTCCCAATCCAAACTCACTTTTGTTATTATGATGATAAATTAGTTCTGGTAATGTTGTCAGAGGACTCGGCACAATCACAGGATAACACATTACACATGTGTAATCAGGGCCATTCAGAAAGGTCATTTTATCTCAGTCCCATTTCTTGTTAATTGGCCTTAGGTCCTCCTCTGCCAAGCAATTTGATTCCTCTATTTGCTCTGGATCCGCATGATCAAGTTCCTCATACTCTTAGGCAAAGAGACACAGCCTATTGTCTTCCTTGGTCTCAGAATACATTTCAACCATGGTTTCAGAGATCACTTTGGCAGTTATGCTACTGTAAAAACCACCATAATTTACTTGAACATTTGTGTGCAGTACTATTTCACTGGATATCATCATCTGTGCACACTGTACAGAATCATGACGCCAGCAGTTAATTTCAAACTATGGTATCACTTCAGCAATCAGTCTGATTTCACATTGATGTCCTTTCCTTTGATCCACATTGGTACAATAATTCTGCTCCTCAATTTTTTTAAGATCACATATGACTATTGATTCACAACATTTCTCCACATAGGTGATGAGCTGTTTTGACAGTCCTGCAATTTATCTTCAGGCCAGAGGAATTCCACAGTAACTTCACTGCAGTGTTAATGTAAGCCTTTGAAGCGGAAGGATATACTGGCCTTGGAGGGAGTGCAGAGGAGGTTCACTAGGCTGATACCAGAGATGAGGGGGTTGGCCTATGAAGAGACACTAAATAGACTGGGTCTGTACTCGTTGGAGTTTAGAAGGATGGGGGGGATCTTATAGAGATGTATAAGATAATGAAGGGGATGGATAGGGTCGAGGTAGAGAGATTCTTCCTACTTAGAAAGGATAGCAGGACTAGAGGACACAGCCTCAAGATAAGGGGGGGGGGAGCAGTTTAAATCAGAGTTGAGGAGGAACTTCTTCACCCAAAGGGTGGTGAACCTCTGGAATTCTGGTGGAGGCTACCTCGCTAAATATATTTAAGTTACGCGCAGATAGGTTTTTAACAGACAAGGGAATTAAGGGTTATGGGGAAAAAGCAGAAAAGTGGAACTGATCCACTTCAGATCAGCCATGATCTTATTGAATGGCGGGGCAGGCTCAAAGGGCTAGATGGCCTACTCCTGCTCCTATTTCTTATATTCTTATGTTCTTAAGCCTTACTTGTGACTAATAAATAAACTACTTTTTGAACAGCTCAGGAACATGTACTGAAACAGTCAACTTGTCTTGTATCTGTCTCCACACCTGCTCAAATTCTTTGTTCACATTCTTGTCCAGCAACTGGTTCTTCTTCTCCAGCTTCACCAGTTTTGTGTGATTGATCAAGACTTTTGGCTGCTACATCTCAGACTGAGTAAACATCAGCTTCTCCTTCTGAACCTGTGCCAACTTGAAAAGGTTATGTTTACAAGGGTGCTGTTTAATTGGAACAGCATTTCCCACATTTACATCATGCATAACCATTCTAGCACAACCTAACATATTCCCATATATTTGTCTATGTGATATTAATAACTCTTTCAGGCCATTTCAATTTTACTCTGGAAGACAACTCAATAATTTATTCAAATTTTTAATAACTCCCCCATTATTCAATTTAATTTGAAGAATGTCAAATTCAGTGTCATCTGGATTTGGTTCCTCACTTTGAGGTATAACCAGTAAAACATCCTCCTTCTGCTTTTCTTCCCTATCAAAATACTTTTTAAGCATATTCACATGACACACACTATATGTTTTTCTTCTATCTGGCACACTTATCAAATAATTCACCTCACTCAATTTCCTTTCAATTTGATAAGGCACACCAAACCTTGCTTTTAAAGGTTCACCTAGCACTGATAGTAATACAAAGACTTTATTTCCATTAGTAAAATTACAATTTTTTTATTTCTTATCTGTTTTCTGTTTCATCACATGCTGTGCCACTTTTAAAAGTTCTTTAGTCAATTCACCAGCTCTATTCAACCTGTCTCTAAAATTTGACACATAGTCCACTAATGTAGCCTCAAAACGCTGACTCACCAATTTCTCCTTAATCAATTTAAGTGGCCCCCTTACCTCATGGCCAAAAATCAATTCAAATGGACTGAGTGTGGTTGACTCATTAGGTACATCCCTACTTGCAAAGAGTAAAATGGAATTCTTTTATCCCGATCCTCCAGATAATCTTGGCAATAAGTCCTCAACATTGTCTTTAAAGTTTGATGTCACTGTTCTCACGCTCCCTTTGATTCTGGTTGGTACGCAGTTGATTTAAATTATTTTACTCCCAAGCAACCCATAACCTCTTTGAATAACTTTGATGTAAAATTTGATCCTTGACCTGATTGTATTTCTGTTGGTAATCCATACCTAATGAAAAATTTAAGTAACTCCTCTACAATCCTGTTTGCTGCAATATTGCATAATGGAATGGCCTCTGGAAACCGAGCTTACACAGCCATTATAATCAATAGATATTAAATTCCACTTTATGTTCTAGGGAGGGATCCTACACAATCAATTAAGAATCTTGTAAAAGGTTCCTCAAATACTGGCAAAACAGATGAACTGAAGGCAATAATGTTCGAAAGGAAGTTGGAAGTGGTGGCGGTGACAGAGACTTGGTTAAAGGAAGGGCAGGACTGGCAGTTGAATGTTCCCGGGTATAAGTGCTTCAGGCGTGATAGGGGTGGGTCGCTGAGAGGTGGGGGAGTGGCGTTGTTAGTTAAGGATTGCATCATAGCAGTGCAGAAGGAGGGAGGTATAGAGGATATAGGAATCGAGTCGCTATGGATGGAGTTGAGGAATAGGAAGGGAGATGTTACTATGTTGGGTGTGTACTACAGACCGCCCAACAGCCCGAGGGCTGTGGAAGAAGGGATAAGCAGGGACATTCTAGATAAGTGCAGGAAGAATAGGGTGGTGGTAGTGGGAGATTTTAATCTCCCCGGGGTAGACTGGAAGGTGCCGAGATCAGAGGGTGCTGACGGGGAGGAATTTGTACAGTGTGTAATGGAAGGATCCCTGGAGCAGTATGTGGATAGCCCGACCAGAGAGGGGGCTATACTGGACTTGGTTCTGGGGAATGAGCCTGGGCAGGTGGTTGACGTTGAAGTAGGAGAGCAGGTGGCTAACAGTGACCACAACTCTGTCTGGTTTAAGATATTAATGGATAAAGATGAAGCCTGTCCTAAGGGGAGGGTGTTAAACTGGGGGAGGGCTAGATACAACCGGATTAGACAGGATCTTAAAGATACGGACTGGGGTAAGCTGTTTGATGGCAGGTCGACGCTGGGTATGTGGGAGTCTCTCAAGGGAAAACTAAAATCTTTGCAGGAAAGGCACGTGCCGGTCAAGAGGAAGGATGGGAAGGGTAGGATTAGAGAGCCGTGGGTAACTAGGGATATTGAGGACCTGGTCAGGAGGAAGAGGGAGGCGTACATTAGATCTAGGCATTTGAGGACAGAGATAGCGTTAGAAGAATACAGAGAATGTAGGAGAGAACTTAAAAGGGGCATCAGAAAGGCAAAAAGGGGCCACGAAATGGCTTTGGCGGGTAGGATTAAAGAAAATCCTAAGGCATTTTACTCCTATGTTAGAAATAAAAGGATGGTTAGAGGGAAGATTGGTCCTCTCAGGGACAGAGGAGGGGAACTATGCTTGGAGCCTGGGGGAATGGGGGAGATCCTGAATGAATACTTTGCGTCGGTATTCACGCAGGAGAGGGGCCGGATGTCTGGTGCTGTGCTTGAGGAGTTTGAGGATCCGTTGAGGGATATAGTCATCACGAGGGAAGAGGTGTTGGGACTTTTAGACAGTATAAAGACGGATAAATCTCCGGGGCCTGATGGCATCTATCCCAGGCTGCTAAGGGAGGTGAGGGATGAAATTGCTGGGCCTCTGACGCAAATCTTTGTCTCTTCTTTGGACACAGGTGAGGTCCCAGAGGATTGGCGCATTGCAAATGTAGTACCATTGTTTAAGAAGGGTCAGAGGGATAACCCAGGGAATTATAGGCCGGTGAGCTTGACTTCAGTTATAGGCAAGCTAATGGAGAGGATCCTCAAGGATAGGATGTATGAACATCTGGAGCGCTGCAATCTGATCAGGGATACGCAGCATGGCTTCGTTACAGGGAGGTCGTGCCTTACGAATCTAGTGGAATTTTTTGAAGAGGTGACAAAAACGGTTGACGAAGGACAAGCCGTTGATGTCGTCTATATGGATTTCAGTAAGGCGTTTGACAAGGTCCCTCATGGTAGGCTGATAGAAAAGGTGAAGGCTCATGGGATACAAGGCCAGGTATGTAGATGGGTGGAGAACTGGCTTGGGAGGAGGAGACAGCAAGTAATAGTGGAAGGCTCCTTTTCCAATTGGAGGCCTGTCACCAGTGGTGTGCCGCAGGGCTCGGTACTTGGACCTCTTCTATTTGTGGTATATATTAATGACTTGGAAGAGGGGGTAGGTGGTGTGATCAGCAAATTTGCTGATGACACTAAGATGGTTGGATTGGCGGGTACTGAGGAGCAGTGCCTGGCAATGCAACAGGACATAGACAGGCTGGTAGATTGGGCAGATAGATGGCAAATGGAATTTAATCCGGAGAAATGCGAGGTGATGCACTTTGGCCGGAATAATGTGGAGGGGAGTTATACGATAAAAGGTAGAACTATCCGGAGTATAGATACGCAGAGAGACCTGGGGGTGCAAGTGCACAAGTCCCTGAAGGTGTCGGTGCAGGTGCAGAATGTGATGAGGAAAGCGTATGGTATGTTAGCCTTCATAGGAAGAGGTATAGAATATAAGAGTAGGAGTCTGATGTTGCAGTTGTATAGAACGTTGGTTAGGCCTCACTTGGAGTACTGCGTCCAGTTCTGGTCGCCGTACTACCGGAAGGATGTAGAGATCCTGGAGAGAGTGCAGAGGAGATTTACCAGGATGTTGCCTGGTATGGAAGGGCTGTCTTACGAGGAAAGATTGAATGAACTTGGGCTGTTTTCCCTTGAGAGACGTCGGCTGAGGGGGGATCTAATAGAGGTTTATAAGATTATGAAGGGGATAGATAGAGTAAATGGTGGTAAGCTTTTTCCGCTATTAGAAATGGATAGAACGAGGGGTCACGGGCTTAGGGTGAGGGGGGCTAGGTATAAGACAAATATTAGAGGGCAGTTTTTCACGCAAAGGGTAGTGGGGGTGTGGAATGCACTGCCGAGTAAGGTGGTGGAAGCAGGCACGCTAGGGTTGTTTAAGAGTCACTTAGACAGCCACATGAGCGGGCTACATATAGGGGGATATAGTAGGCCTTACTAAACATTGTAGGCTTGGGAATACGTTTTGCCTCAGGGATGTTAGTCTTTGCCTGTTTAATAATGAATTTTTTTGTCTCCACAGGCATTTAAGTCCAGCAAGGGGCATGCATGCGGCAGGTTGTAGTGGGCTGCTCTTGGACGTTGCTTCGGGAGTTGCCTATTGCTTCATGTCGTTAGTGTGCTTAAACTGGACCATCTCGAGGGCAACATGACAGCTCAGAGACTATCTCTGTTGCTGTGCGGACACATGAATTTGGGCCTGTGTCTGTGGGAGTTTGCACATTCTCCCCGTGGTTGCGTGGGTTTCCTCCGGGTGCTCCGGTTTCCTCCCACATCCCCCAAAGATGTGCTTTTAGGCTGATTGATTGGGTACTAAATTGTCCCTAAATTGGACCTCCCTGATCCTCGCACGTTAGGTGTAGACTAAAATCATGAATAGGTCACAGACAGTGGGACGGCGGCGCGGGCTCGTTGGGCCGAAGGGCCTGTTTCCCGTGCTGTGTTGTTCTTTGTTCTTTGTTCTTTGTACTGTAATGGATATTAAGGGTGCTGGTTTTACCACGACTTGAGGTTTCCTTATGACCTAACATATGTGACATGACTAGCGAAATTTAACCACATCTTTATGCAGTCCAGGCTAATAAAAATATCTTTGTATTTTAGCTTGAGATTTGCTTGGTCTCAAATGACCTCCTACTGATACCTCATGTGCTATTCGCAACATCTCCTTTCTATACCCTACCTGCAATACCACATGATGACTTTCTGCCTACTTTTCTCCCACCTGAATATGTAAAGGTCTCCATTTCCTCATTAAGACATCATCTTTATGGAAATAACATTCTGGTATACACTCAGATTCTTCTTCCCTGTGTGCTTCCTGATACAACTATTTAATTTGTCGATCCTTCTGTTTTAACTCTGCAAGATTTCCCAAATTAAAAATATCCCATCTCATTCTCCAACTGTTTTTGTTCTCTTCCAATCTGATCAAAAATCTTTTCTGATAATTGAACTTCAACTTTCTTATCTTCACTCTTTGATTTCTCCTGTTTTCTTAACCTGTGACCTTGGGACCTTGTTACTACACAATCAGAAAAAAACCCAGGAAATACATCCTACAACAACTCCACTGGATTTTCAATCACTCCCACCTGTGATCCAGTTATATTACTACCCAAGATAAACTGTATTCCTGGAAAAGATAGTTTCTTTATTACTCCACTTCACCACTCTTCACTGGACTCTCCAACCTCATCTTATATAATGGAATATTACTCTTCTCACCCTGGATTCCACATATTATCACATTTTCTGGTAATACTCCTTCCAAACTACACAACTCCTCATCTCTTATCATCAAAGATTGACTTATGCCAGTATCTCATAAAATTGTAATTTCTTTACCTACTCCTCCTAGTACACGAGTAAACTTTACCCACAAAAGTACATTTTTTAAAGAGATCTGGCACCTTCTTATCAATCAATTCCTGACCAGGCTGTACAATCTTTTGCATCTCTTTCACTTCAACTGGGCTTTTCTTTACCACTTTAACAAACTCCATTAGTTAATCCTGTTTTACCACATCAGTCTTCCTAGTACTTTTCTTAAACTACCAACACTGAATTTGCATGGCCTACTTTATTACAGTTAAAACATCTAAGGCTTTTCATTTCTCTTCCACTCTCCTGTAGTTCCTTTTTAACCTGAAGTACTTTGACTTTATTATCTCCACAAGATCTCCTTTATCTTTACCACCCAAGGATTTCTCTTTTCCCTAGTTTCTATCCCTCACAGGCTTAAACTGATATTGAAAACCAAACATTGATTTATGAATTAATTCATAATCATTCGCCATTTCTGCTGCTAACCTTGTAGTTTCAACCCTCTGCTCTTCCACATGAGTTGTCACTACATCAAGAAGTAAATTTTTAAGCACCTCTAAAATAATAATTTCCCTCAGAGCTTCAAACATCTGGTCTATTTTCAAAGCCCTTATCCACCTTTCAAAATTACTCTGTTTAATCCTTTCAAATTCCATGTACATTTGACCAGGTTCTTTCCTTAACTTTCTAAACCATTGCCTATAGGCTTCTGGCACTAGTTTATATGCACCTAAGATGGACATTTTCACATCATCATAATTCCTAGATACCTTCTCTGATAGTGATGCAAACATACTACTTACCAACCTATTTACCTACCAACTTTGTTTGAATCAGTAATACCTACACGGTCTGTGGCTATTTCATTTGTTTAGCCACTTTTGCAAATGAAATCAAGAAAGTCTTCTTCTCAAACCTTAGCAATGCTTGGACATATTTGAATAAATTCCCACCAAGCCTTTGACGACGACACTCTTGCTCTTTCTCACCAAACTCATCAATATATTCAACCTGTACTTTTTCCTTTACCTCTGTCAATTTTAACTGATATTCACTTTTTATTGCCAGTTTCTGATGTTCAAATTCTCTCTTTTTTTTCCTTTTTCCCTTGTCTGCAATTCAAGCAGTTTAATTTCTTGTGTTTTTTTGTTCCTTCCTTTCTCTTTTTTTTTCTGCAGCAATGACCTCCCTTTCTTTTATCTCAACTTCAAGCTGCTTTAATTCTTTTTCATACTCAAGCTATTTCATTTATAATCAAATTCTAGCCATTTCCAATTCTTCTGATTGTGTTTCTAGTAATTTTAAATGCTGAGCTTTCACCACAATTATCTTCTTTCTTACACTGTCAGGTAATGTTAACTGCATTTTTACCAATTCCAAAAGCTTTGTTTTAGTCATCTTCTATAAACCACCTTGCGTGACTTCTTCCACTCCCAGGGACTTCTTAGCCTTTGAAAGAACCACTATTCCACAAGGCACTACTTATTTATACCTGAATTCAACACCTGAAAAGAAAACTCAAATTTGCTCACTACTCACTGTCTTTGAGTTCAATAATCCCAAATCAATCAAGATATACAGATTTTAATCCTAGCCCCCCAGTTGTTATGGTCAGAAACTCCAAAGAGTTTTATGAAGTCCGCCTGGATCATAAGTTTTACACATTGAATTTGGCTAGGGTGAGGGTGAGATGCTTCACTTCAGGTATGATTCAACTGACCCACGAAGGAGATTTTATCAAACAAAGTTTATTTAAGAAAACAGTTAACAAAGAAAGAAAATTAACATTAACTATACCAATTACAAACAACAACAACCATGGTGTTGTGTAATCCTTAACAAATATATCTAAAATGTTCCAATCAAACAAACTTCCCTAAACAAAACTCTTGCCACAGGTTTAGAACAGAAAATACGAATGTTCACATAATGCTAGAACTTATTCCTTTAGATGGAAAATTGAAACTCTCATTTCCCAGCCCTGTAACTTCTAACAGCCCCCTTGATCTATACACACAGATCAGCTTGAAGTCAGAACAGCTTCCCAAAACAACAGGGAGATAGAGAGATTCTAGACAAGCCAACCACCAAGGCCAGGAGACCTTCTTCCAGCTAGTCAGCATAATCTATAATACCAGGGAGAGAGAGATGGAGACGAGCTGCCTGCCACTTGACAACCAGGGCACTTTCTGACTATAAAACATAAACTGACTCTAAAACCAAATCCAGACAAATGTGAGGTAATACATCTTGGAAGGTCTAATATAAATAGGAAATATGCAGCAAATGGGACAACTCTGAAGAGTATTGATAGACAAAGGGATCTGGGTGTATAGGAACACAGGTCACTGAAAGTGGCAATGCAGATGCAAAAACATAGAACATAGAACATTACAGCGCAGAACAGGCCCTTCGGCCCACGATGTTGCGCCGACCAGTTAAAAAAAAACAACAATGACCCACTAACCTAAACCAATCCCTTTTCGTCCATAAACCTATCCACAGACCTCTTAAACGCCCCCAAACTAGGCGCATTTACAACTGCAGCAGGCAGGGCATTCCAATCCCTCACCACCCTCTGGGTAAAGAACCTACCCCTGACATCTGTCCTATAACTACCCCCCCCCCCTTAGTTTAAAGCCATGCCCCCGCGTGCTAGATTTTTCCATCAGAGGAAAAAGGCTATCACTATCCACCCTATCTAAACCTCTAATCATCTTATATGTTTCAATAAGATCCCCTCTTAGCCGCCTTCTTTCCAGCGAAAACAACCCCAAATCCCTCAGCCTCTCCTCATAGGATCTCCCCTCCATACCAGGCAACATCCTGGTAAACCTCCTCTGCACCCTCTCCAAAGCCTCCACATCCTTCCTGTAATGTGGGGACCAGAACTGCACACAATACTCCAAGTGCGGCCGCACCAGAGTTGTGTACAGTTGCAACATAACGCTACGACTCCTAAATTCAATCCCCCTACCAATAAACGCCAAGACACTGTATGCCTTCTTAACAACCTTATCTACTTGATTCCCAACTTTCAGGGATCTATGTACACATACACCTAGATCCCTCTGCTCCTCCACACTATTCAAAGTCTTCCCGTTAGCCCTATACTCAACACATCTGTTATTCCTACCAAAGTGAATTACCTCACATTTCTCTGCATTAAACTCCATCCGCCACCTCTCGGCCCAGCTCTGCAACCTGTCGAAGTCTTCCTGCAAACTATGACACCCTTCCTCACTATCTACCACACCTCCGACTTTGGTGTCATCAGCAAATTTACTGATCCACCCAACTATACCCTCATCCAGATCATTAATAAAAATCACAAACAGCAGTGGCCCCAACACAGATCCCTGAGGCACACCACTTGTAACCGAACTCCATGATGAATATTTACCGTCAACCACTACCCTCTGTCTCCTATCCGCTAGCCAATTCCTAATCCAGTTCCCTAGATCACCCCCAATCCCATACATCTGCATTTTGTGCAGAAGCCTACCATGGTGAACCTTATCAAACGCCTTACTAAAATCCATATACACCACGTCCACTGCCTTACCCCCATCCACCTCTTTGGTCACTTTCTCAAAAAACTCAATAAGGTTAGTAAGGCACGACCTACCCGCCACAAAACCATGCTGACTATCTCCAATCAACTCATTACTCTCCAAATAACTATAAATCCTATCCCTAATAATTTTTTCCAAAACCTTGCCCACAACAGAAGTGCGACTCACCGGTCTATAATTCCCAGGGAAGTCTCTGTTCCCCTTCTTAAACAATGGGACAACATTCGCTAACCTCCAATCATCTGGTACTATACCAGAGGCCAACGACGACCTGAAGATCAGAGCCAGAGGCTCTGCAATCACTTCTCTTGCCTCCCAGAGAATCCTGGGGTAAATCCCATCCGGACCAGGGGACTTATCTATTTTCAGACCCTCCAGAATATCCAGCACATCCTCCTTATCAACTGTAACACTGTCAATTCTACTCCCCTGCAACCCAGTGTCCTCCTCAGCTATATCCATGTCCCCCTGCGTGAACACCGAAGAGAAATATTGGTTCAATGCTTCACCAATCTCCTCCGGTTCCACACATAACTTCCCTCTGCCGTCTATAACTGGCCCTAACCTTGCCCTAACCAACCTTCTGTTCTTGACATACCTATAGAATGCCTTAGGATTCTCCTTAACCCTATCAGCCAAAGTCTTCTCATGTCCTCTTTTAGCCCTTCTTAGCTCGCTCTTCAACTCCCTCCTAGCCAATCTAAAGCTCTCTAGTGCACTATCCGAGTGCTCACGTCTCATCCGAACATAAGCCTCCTTTTTCTTTTTAACCAACGAATCAACTTTTTTGGTGCACCACGGTTCCCTAGCCTTACCAATTCCACCTTGCCTGACAGGGACATACCTATCACAGACTCGCAGTAGCTGCTCCTTGAAAAAACTCCACATTTCGGACGTTCCCAATCCCTGTAATCTCCTAGTCAATAAGGCATACAGCATGCTTGTCTTCATTGGTCGGGACACTGAGTTTAAAAATTGGCAAGTCGTGTTGCAGCTTTATAGAATCTTAGTTCGGCTGCACTTGGAATATAGTGTTCAATTCTGGTCGCCTCACTACCAGAAGGATGTGAAGGCTTTGGAGATGGTACAGAAAAGATTTACCAAGATGTTGCCTGGTATGGAGGACATTAGCTATGAAGAGAGGTTGGAGAAGCTTGATTTGTTCTCACTGGAATGACAGAGGTTGACGGGCGACATGATAGAAGTCTACAAGATTATGAGAGGCATGGACAGAGTGGATAGAAGCTTTTTCCCAGGATGAAAGAGTCAATTACTATGGGACACAGGCTTAAGGCGCAAGGGGCAAGGTTTAAACAAGATGTACGAGGCAGATCTTTTACATAGAGAGTAGTTGGTGCCTGGAACTCGTTGCCGGGGGAGATAGTGGAATCGAATTCTGCAGTGACTTTTAAGGGGCGTCTTGACAAGTTCATGAATAGAATGGGAATAGGCAGATATGGTCCCCAGAAGGGTAGGAGGTTTTAGTTCAGTTGGGCAGCATGGTCGGTGCAGGCTTGGAGAGCCATAGGGCCTGTTCCGGTGCTGTATTTTTTGTTGTTCTTTGTTCTTTCTTTGAAAGTAAGTCTTTGAATTCTTCTGGACAGGAACCCCCCCTGAATTTGACTTGTCAATCAATCATTTCCCTCTGGGGTCATAAAATATCCCAGAAAGTATCTGGCGCTTAGAGTAAAAATAAATAAAACCCCTTTTAAACCATTGAAGCAACAATAAAAGGACTTTTAACCAGACAACCTGGCAACATTGAAACCAAAAGGCCTGCAGAGAACATGATTTAAAAAAAAATTCTTAAAGATACAATAATGTCACACTTGATAATTTTCAACAAACTCAAATCGCTCTCCAAGACACCCAAAAACTACAATCTAAATCCAGGGTTCCTTCAAATGTAGAACAAACAAATGAGTTCCCACTAATCAGTCTTCCAGTGGTACCTCTGCTGAACTGATCACTTTACTGAGTTCCATAAATATTTATCCAAAATGATTAATTAGTGTCCCACTAGCCATACAGTTTTTCTTCGCAGGGAACTTAAAAACCCCTGTCTTATCTTTGATCCATACTGAACACTCCCTTTCTACTCCTGTTTTAATATGTCTGTGTCATTGCATTACTGTATCTAGGCAAGAGCTAGGCACTAGGCAAGGCTTTCTTATTTTCCCCTTTAGTACTGAATTTTCAACCATTTTAACACACCTCTTTTACTTCAGTGGTTGTAAAACCGTATTAAAATGTAAAAGCAAAATATTGCAGATGCTGGAATCTGAAACAAAAACAGAAAATGCTAGAAAATCTCAGTAAGTCTGACAGCATCTGTGGGGAGAGAATAGAGCAAACATTTTTAAGTCTAGATGACCCTTTGTCAGTGCCAGAATTGAACCCAGGTCCCTGGTGCTGTGAGGCAATAGCGCTAACTACTGTGCCACTGTGCTGCGCCTAGGAGACTTTAGAAGAAATGATATGGGGAAAGAGGCAATGCAAGGAGAAACTTTGGTGGAGATACATTATCTGGATAAGTAAGAATGAACTGAACAACACCGATGAGAGGAAGGACCTTGTAGAAGGAATGGGCTGCAGTGAGGTTCAGCAAGATGAGGAGAGATAATAGAGGGAGGTTTTTCACACAGAGGGTAGTGGGGGTATGGAATGCTCTGCCAAGTAAGGTGGTGGAGGCAGGCATGCTGGAGTTGTTTAAGAGTTACTTAGACAGGCACATGAGCGGGATGGAGATGGAGGGATATAGCAGACTGTCTTAAATAAGGTTCAGGAGCCTTGGAACGTCCCTGGGAATGTATAAGGATGTGGATGATACTGATGTTTTTCTCTTTTAATCCACAAGTGCTTCGGTCCGCCTTGTTGTCCAACAAGGGGCATACACGCGATGGGTAGTACAAGGGCTGCTCTTGGTTGTTTCAAGAGTAGGCTAGTACTTCACGTCGTTAGTGTATGCTTAAACTGGACCAGATGCTGGGCAACACGACAGCTCAGGGACTATCACTGTTTGCTGTGCAGATACATGGATTTGGGCCTGTGTCTGTGGGATTTAACGCATTCTCCCCGTGCTTGCGTGGGTTTTCTCCGGGTGCTCCAGTTTCCTCCCACATCCCAAAGATGTGCTATTAGGCTGATTGGTGTAACAAATTGTCCCTAAATTAGTCTTCCCTCAATGTGGAATGCCATAAGCATAGACAAGGGTCATGGGTGGAGGGGTGACTCATAATGTTAAAATGGCAGCGTGGGCTCGTTGGGCCGAAGGGCCTGTTTCCCAGGCTGTTTTTGTTCTTTGTCACAGTGACAGTTTTTGTTTTGTTATAGCAATACAAGCATCACTAACAAGGCTGGTATTCATTGCCCATCTTTAATACTTCTCGAAAATGTAATTGCAGCCACATTCTTGAATCACTCAGAGCACATGATGTAAGTTTATACCTATGATTAGCACCAATTCAGTGCTTTGAAGAAGAATGAGAGAGATTCAAAATTGGAGAAGCAGGAAAGATGACAAGGATTTGGGATGTAGCAATAATTCATGGAAAGAGAAATTGAGGTTGGAAAGATAGTTTACAAGGTCATATAATCAAGAATGAATTTTAGAGGAAGGCTTGATAATAGTGGTTTTGAAAAGGATGGGGACAATAACATTTCCAATGTCAGATGGCTTGGGGTCAGGAGGTGAGGTTGGCTAGTCAGCAGTTTTATGAGATTGCAACAAGAGAGCAAGAAATGGAACTCATGGACAAGTTGGGATCAGAGAGGCGTGGATGAAGATAGAGGAGAAACTTGATCAGAGCTAGGAGTAGGCTAGGACAGGACTTGGGCAAGATGAGCCTGAAAGGATATTTGTCTTGATATCCAAAGGGAAGAGACAAATGCAGTGGAGGCAGCTGAATGGCTGGTCTCCATCTTGTTGGCAAAGAGGTCCAAGTTCTTTGCATTTGTTGTTGGAGATGAGACAGGGGAAAAGAATCCAAATAGACGTTAGACATTGGAGAAAATAAGCCAGGTGTTATATTTGCTTTCCAAGATGATCCTGGAATTAGGAGCAAATTTAGCAGAGAGTGAGGCCTGATTATGCTGATGTGATCTAACTAAGTCTAATAAGCAATAACTAAAACAACAGCATACCAGATATGCTTGACTATGTACTTTTTAGATTGATCTTGTTAATTCAGATCCTGTTAAGAGAAACTCACTCAAATAATGGATTGTTTTCACAGAATAATTAATACCTAAGTGTATCTCTTCGCACAGTTATAAATAGATGAGCTCCTTTCCCATTGTGACATGAGATGCATTGCATGATACTGCATGCATTTAAACATGCTTAAAAGAAAATTTCTAATTGCCACAGCAAGCTGAAAATAATTTTGTCAGTTTGATCAGAGGTAAGCTCATTTTATCTTTGCTTCTGAAGTAGCACTACCATTTTATTGCAGATATTACTGTACAAGTATTTTCACATTCAAGCCACCGAGTGGTTAAGGATTGTTTGCTCATTTAGTTTTGCTGTATTCACTGTGCTAGGAATCCATCATTCTCAACCCTGAGCCAATAATAAATAATGCTAGATTCACCAGTAAGTATATAATTCAGAGTAATTAATATTTAAGATGTCAGATGAATCCAACTAGTCTTTGCTTCAGACTGAATACAGCACTGTGACAAATATACTGTTACCACTGTCAGGTTGAATTTCTAGTTGTCATTGTGCCATTTGGCGATTCAAATATTTTTTAGATGAACCATATTTGATGCTAACCAACTGTGCGCTTTGTTATCATTTGCCTTTTTCAAAAATGTAATTTCATCCTTGATGTATTTTGATAATGTTACCAGTTTTATATTCAGATATTAACTACTGCCATTTTAACAATATTTGCAGGCAACTTTACCTTGTATTTTCTTGCTACTTCAAGGTATTCCAAAATATTTGAATTACCTTCCACACTTTAATGAAGATCATATTTGGGGAATATTCTTCTTATTCCTATTTTACCTAATTTGATTAAGCTAATACCTCGCTCTTAAAACAGTGACCTTTGTGCAACAAGGAGTTGGACTCCACAGAGGCTAACTCCTAAAACAAGATTCCACTGTTACTTCAATGTACAGAATGCTCCTGCCAGCACTGTGAGTTTTTGAGCACTGTACCAACATAGGAAATCGGCGGAAATCTGATGTTGATTGGATCAGAGTGTCAGGATGCTTTTGCCATGGTGTTACTTTACAAAGCGCTGGCATGCCGAATTGGGTCAACATTTTATAAACTTATCAGGGAGCATTGAACATCGCTAACTGATTAGACCAACAGAAAAAATGGATTTCAGACACAGGGAGAAGGTGGGTCTCCATTGACATCAGATGACACACTGATGTTTTACACTTTTGAAGGTGCCATCAAATGTTCATCTGTCCCTGGAACTGAAAACATCACTATAGTGTAATATAGTCAAATTTTTTAATCAACATATATGTAAATGATTTGGAGCCTGCGTTCGCTGTCAGCGTCAATGGCGACATGGCTAGATATTGTTTACCGATTTTACCCACTTCTCAGCGGTGAAGTAATGATGTTTCTACCCAAAAAATGATGGGAAGCTCATTTCCATTTATTTTAATAAATTTAAATTTAAATAAGGAGCTTCCCAGCCACAAGATCCCCATCACTGAATATTCATCATGTCACAACAGCAAAGTTTACAACAGCTGTATAAAAATGGGAATCTGTTGGGATAGGGACGTGGTAAGGCACTACCCCTGGCACTATGACACAGGTTCCAACTGCCCAAATTGACACTGTCTTTTAGGGAGCCCAAAGTGGGAGGGATTCCTCTGATGTGTGTTGGGGGAGGGCTGATGCTTGTGGGGGGAAGGGGAGGGGAGGTACCCCAAGAGTTCCATGATGGTGGAAGGAGAGTGTCCCAGATATTTGAGTGGTGGATGAGCTTTGGGGAAGATATCCCCTGATATTTCTGCGGTTGTGGGGGGTGGGGGACAGAGCCCCCAAAACTTCTGCGGCTGTGGGGCAGGGGTCACTCGAATGCTTGTGAGAGAGGTCCTCTGAGTCCATGGAGGAATGGTGGCAACTTATTTTCAGTGCAGTTCAGGGCTTTAAAGATGCCGCTTTGATCTCTGGGGAGCCAACATTGCCAGCTCTATCACACCCCATGCCGCCAGAGTACTGGCATAAACCACAATCCCAGATTTTTATGCATCGAAAATCTAGTCTGAAAACTTAGCTGTGCATCTGGAGAGATCCACACCAGTTTTCGGTCAGAACCTGATATTCTGACAAATTCTGGAAAAGTTCTGTCCAATATAGCCAATCTGAATGCAGCTTGCATTTTAAATAAAGATAAATCAGCTCATATTATCTATGGGCAAATCCAACTCCTGTGAACATGCATAGAGAATTGGAGTCTTAAGTTATTTGCCCTCTTCCCTCCCTTTCTTAACACTACAATTGCAGAATGGAAACATGCCCCTCCCTCCCCCCACAATCGATCACCCCCAAGATGCTCTGCTCCCAGTAGGCCCTGCCCCCACTGGCTCCACCCATGGTCAATGCTCAGTGGGCAGTGACATCAGGCCCACTACTTACGCCCAACCTCCCGGAGAGGGCCTCAATGGGCTTTCTTTCCTCCAGCGGGTTGGGCTGCATATTCCCCGTTAGTGGGGAATAGGAGTAAGTCCTGCTGGAGTGATCCACTCCCGGCGGGAGAACGGGGGAGGGGGTGGCGGTGAGGTGGTAGTAAGCCTGGAGAATTCGGTCCTGGGCCTGCTGATCATTTGAAAATCACAATTTCCATATTGTAATCAACTCCACGCCAACTTCTGTGCAGAGCTGATTACGCGGTAAATCTTGGCTCCAGAGACATGTAGAGGCCCAGTGGGAATCCTGCGAAACAGCTTGCATTGATGTCATCCAGCCCACTGCACTGCTTGAGTAGCACAGTGGGCTGGAAGAATCACCCCCAAAATTTTTAATATTGATGATATGGGCTAATAATGGGAATGTCCTGTATTTAGCTAAAATGTGAAAATATTGACACCGCAGTCATTGAGTACTTCTATATTTTTGCTTCAAATAAATTATAATTCAAGTTTTAAATTTAATTGATTTAATTAACTCATTATTATATTATAGTATCATAGTTTTCTTAGCATTGCTGAAAAAGAGACATGCTTTTGAAGCTTTTTGTTTTGCACTCTTGAGGGCAGCTATGCAGTAAAATAATAGTAAAAGGAACATTTAATACTGTATGAGAAGAGAGTGTGGATTGATTGGCAAGTCAAGTTGATTGGTAGAGGTATTTCCATGGAGAATGCAGAATGGGGCAGGAATGAGCTAGGCTAGAGTTTATATATATGAAGTTTATGGAGGCAGCTGGGCACTTAAATCATCAGCCACATCCACAGCCAGTGCAGTGAGATTCTGGTAAACCAGGCAAGTTAAACCCTAAGTATAATTATAAATATAATTATAATTATATAAATAAATTACTTATTTATTATTATTTATATTTATATTATAAATAAATAAATAAATAAATAAATAATTATAAATATAATTGGCCTCTGGTATAGTACCGGAAGATTGGAGGTTAGCGAATGTTGTCCCATTGTTTAAGAAGGGGAACAGAGACTTCCCTGGGAATTATAGACCGGTGAGTCTCACTTCTGTTGTGGGCAAGGTTTTAGAAAAAATTATTAGGGATAGGATTTATAGTTATTTGGAGAGTAATGAATTGATTGGAGATAGTCAGCATGGTTTTGTAGCAGGTAGGTCGTGCCTTACTAACCTTATTGAGTTTTTTGAAAAAGTGACCAAAGAGGTGGATGGGGGTAAGGCAGTTGACGTGGTATATATGGATTTTAGTAAGGCGTTTGATAAGGTTCACCATGGTAGGCTTCTGCAGAAAATGCAGATGTATGGGATTGAGGGTAATCTAGGAAATTGGATCAGGAATTGGCTAGCAGATAGGAGACAGAGGGTGGTGGTTGATGGTGAATATTCGTCATGGAGTTCGGTTACGAGCGGTGTGCCTCAGGGATCTGTTTTGGGGCCACTGCTGTTTGTAATTTTTATTAATGATCTGGATGAAGGTATAGTTGGGTGGATTAGTAAATTTGCTGATGACACCAAAGTCGGAGGTGTGGTAGATTGTGAGGAAGGGTGTCATAGTTTGCAGGAAGACTTCGACAGGTTGCAGAGCTGGGCCGAGAGGTGGCGGATGGAGTTTAATGCGGAGAAGTGTGAGGTAATTCACTTTGGTAGGAATAACAGATGTGTTGAGTACAGGGCTAATGGGAGGACTTTGAATAGTGTGGATGAACAGAGGGATCTAGGTGTATGTGTACATAGATCCCTGAAAGTTGGGAATCAAGTAGATAGGGTGGTTAAGAAGGCATATGGTGTCTTGGCGTTTATTGGTAGGGGGATTGAATTTAGGAGTCGCAGCGTCATGTTGCAACTGTACACAACTCTGGTGCGGCCGCACTTGGAGTATGATGATTAGAGGTTTAGATAGGGTGGACAGTGATAGCCTTTTTCCTCGGATGGAGAAAGCTAGCACGAGGGGGCATGGCTTTAAATTAAGGGGGGGTAGTTATAGGACGGATGTCAGGGGTAGGTTCTTTACCCAGAGGGTGGTGAGGGATTGGAATGCCCTGCCTGCTGCGGTTGTAAATGCGCCTAGTTTGGGGGCGTTTAAGAGATCCGTGGATAGGTTTATGGACGAAAAGGGATTGGTTTAGGTTAGTGGGTCATTGTTTTTTAACTGGTCGGCGCAACATCGTGGGCCGAAGGGCCTGTTCTGTGCTGTAATGTTCTATGTTCTATACTATTTAGATCAGGGAACTGTAGGTCTGAACTTTGTGGATTGATTTCAATAGTAGGTACAACTGTGCCCCCCCCCCCTCCTCCTCCCAAACCTTGGACACATTTGGTGGAGGTCAAGTGCCCTTTGGTGTAGGTCTGGTGCCATTTGAAATTGTTAAAACTGTGCATGAATATTTGTAAAAGGTGCATAAACCCATTATTTCCAAGCTCATTGGAAACTGTCAACAAACATGTTAAAACTGTCAAGAGGATTTTGACAAGACTGTCAAGGGGATCTGTCAGAATTATTAATATAACCTGACAAAAGCAACTGTCAAAGGAGGCGGTCAAGATATTGAGGCGTTTGAAAGAACTGGCCTTTAAATTTTTGCAAAAATGCCTGTTGTGTTAAAAAAAATTGTGATGTGTACAGGGGCATAAGTTGGCATGATTGGTATGGGGGTTATGGTGATAAGTGCAGACACATGTGATGGCATGGGTTGACATAGATGGGGCATGAGGAGTGTGTGAGAGGTTAATGGATGAGGATTGGAGGGATATTTTGTGTTTTTCAATCATTTATACAGTGCCATTTCACACAGGATTTTTTTGTATTCATCTGCGAGGCATGAGTCAGCAATTATTGTCCATCCCTGATTGGCCTTGAGATAGTGGAGATGAGTTGCCTTCTTGAAATGCTGCACATGCTGTGGGTTGACCCATAATGCCCTTAAGGAGGCAATTCCAGGATTTTGACCCAGCTACTGTGAAGGAATGGTAATATATTTCCAATTCAGAATGATGAGTGGCTTGGAGATGAACCTGCAGGTGATGGTGTTCCCATTATCTGCTGCCCTTGTCCTTCGAAATGGAAGTGATTGTGGGTTTGGAAGGTGCTGCATAAGAATCTTTGGTGAATTTCTGCAGCGGATCTTGTAGATAGTGCGCACTGCTGCAACTGACGTCGATGGTGGAGGAAATGGATGTTTATGGATGAGGTGCCAGTCAAGCGAGCTGCTTTGTCATGGATTTTGTTAAGCTTCTTAGTGTTGTTGGAGCTGAACCCGTCCAGGCAAGTGGGGAGTATTCCATCACACTCCTGACATGTGCCTTGTAGTTGGTTGGACAGGCAGTAACCTCAGACTTGCTCTTGTAGCCAAAGTGTTTATGTGGCGAGTCCAGTTGAGTTTCTGGTCATTGGTAACCTCAAAAATGTTGACAGTGGGGGATTTAGTGATGGTCACACCATTGAGTGTCAAGGGGCAGTGGTTAGAGGTGTCCTATTGGTGATGATCATTGCTTTGCATTTGCATAGTGCAAATGTTATGTGCCACTTGTCAACCCAAGCCTGAATATTGTCCAGATCTTGTAGCTCTTGAACATGGACTGCTTCAGTATCTGAGGAGTCGCAAATAATACTGAACATTGTGCAATCATCTGTGAACATCCCCATTTCTGAACTTATGATAGAGGGAAGGTCATTGATGAAACAGTTGAGGATAGTTCAGCCATCTGGTCAGCACGCCTCTGCACTCAGCAGTCTCCGTACTCATTCTGGAGGTGGCAGGCCCAATGTCTAATTCAGCTGCCCTGATGGAACCAAAATCTCAACTTTTGGGCCTTTTGTATTACCAGGTTAGGTGCTCGTGATAGTCCTATGTCAATATTCAGCATCATTCACAACTCCATAGATACTGAAGCAGTCCATGTTCATATGCAGCAAGAGCTGGATAACATTGAAATTTGGACTGATAAGTGACAAGTACATTTGTGTCGCCCAAGTGCCAGACAATGACCACCTCCAACAAGAGGAAATCTAATTATTGCCTCTTTCAATGGTATTACCATCTCAGAAAACCCTGCCATCAAATTCTTGGGAGTTAGCATGAACTAAACTAGCCATATAAATAGTGTGGTTACAAGGGACAACACCATGGTATGGCACAGTGGTTGGCACTGCTGCCTCACAGAGCCAGGGACCTGGGTTCAATTCTGATTTTGGGTGACTGTGTGGAGTTTGTATGTTCTCCCCGTGTCTGCTTGGGTTTTTCCAAGTGCTCCAGTTTCCCCCAACAGTCCAAAGAAGTGCAGGTTAGATGGATTGGCCATTAGTTTCTCAAGGTATGTAGGTTAGGGGGAGTAGCAGGGTAAATGTATGGGATTGTAAGGATAAGGTGGAGGGGTGGGCCTGGGTAGGATGTTCTTTCAGAGAGTTAGTGCAGACTTGCCGGGGCAAATGGCCTCACTCTCTGCTGTAGGGATTCTATGATTTTGTAATCATAAGAGTAGGTCAGAGGCTGGGAATTTTGCAGAGCATAACTCACCCCTTGTCTCTCCAAAGCCTGTCCACCATCTGCAAGGCATAAGTCAGAAGCGTGATGGAATACTCCCTATTTGCCTTGTGCTCCAACAATACTCAAGAAGTTCAACCTGTTTATTGGCATCCTATCCAACACCTTCAACACACTCTTCCTCCATGCTTGAATCACTTTGGCAGCTGGCTGCAGCAGTTCACCAAGACTCCATTGACAGCACCTTTCAAACCTGTAACCTCACCACATAGGACAAGGGCGGCAGATGCATGGGAACCCTCCACTTGCAGGTTCCCCTCCAAGCCGCACACCACCTTGACTCAGAAATATATCGCCATTCTTTCACTGTCACTGGGTCAAATTCCTGGACAGCACTGTGAACATACCAACACAGTAAGAAGTGTCACAACACCAGGTTAAAATCCAACAGGTTTATTTGGTAGTAAACGCCACTAGCTTTTGGAACCCTGTTCCTTCATCAGGTGAGTGGAGGGTTCTCATGTGTACCAACACCACATGGACCACAGAAGTTCAAAAATACAGCTACCATCACTTTCTCAACAACAATTAAGTTTGGGCAATAAATGCTGACCTAACCAGCGACACTCACATCCCATTAAATAATTTAAAAAACTAAGAAATAAGGGATGATATCACTTCTCCCAGATATATACTTGCTTCATGGAACGATTTGTGATTTTCCTACAAATTCACTACATTCACCTGAGTCACATGTATTCTGCATCAATCAGACAACTTCAGAACCTCAGGACTTTCCTTACACTGTCTCTACTTCAGTTCTCCTTTCACTACTCCCAGGACAAATAGTCAACAGCAATCCTTTTTCTTCATTATTATTCCTGTGCAGCTGCGGCTACCTTGTATAATATTTATCTTACTTCTGTAACTTCAACGTAATGAAAATCCAATCTGGAGACACTTCTTCCAGTCATGGTTTGCCTGGACATTCATGGTTTCCAGAAACTCCCACTCCACCTGAAAATAAAATTGGTACGTGGTAAGGAAGATAAACTTCACAGAAAAATTAAACCTACCTATGACGTTTGCTATGTTAAGTTGAAAATCCACTCTGAGAATGTGAACTTTGCTCCTTTGCCAAAGCTAATTTCATTCTTCTGGGTTTTTCTCCATGTATTTTCCAAGCACTAAGTTTCACTGCAGGTGATTCAGTGAGCAGTTATTTAAATAAATATTTTTAAGACATATTGATTAAAGATGGATTGTAATATTCAACATGCCCAGAGACGCAGCCACTAGACTGATAGTTTTCATATTTTAAATCATAGAAATTAAGAAGTTAGTGTCAAACAAGTCAGGGAGAACTTCCAATTCATCTAAATGAGCTGGATCTATTTATGAGTTCAGTTTGTTTTCACAGAGAAAGGGCCAATCTGTTCAACTTTAATATTGAGGGTCTTGTGTGTATGAATGCCATGGTGTGATTTCAGTTTCTTGTAACTGTAGATGTCTTATATCCATTCTTTATAAAAGGTCTCCCTTGTCATTTGTAAATATATGCATGTCATGGCTCACCTGTGTGTGTTGAAAATTCAGAACAAGGAAATATTTCTTCCACAATTACATTTTAACAAAGCTTGACTGCCAAAGGCTGGACATTGCAAACAAGTCTTATAATGAAAATGAAGTGACCACATTCAATATTCAGTAAATTATATAGCTTGAGGTGATGGTGATTAACATCTGCTGAATTAGCCTAATATATTTTATTATTATCTTTCTATTAAGGTGAACCTCCAAAATAGTTAGCAGTTACTCAATTTATAGACCGGGTATCACATACAAGTATTATGATGAAAAGGAGCAGTCACAGAAAGACATTCAGTAAAGCATATAACTTGAGGACATGGTGATTAACTTCTGCCATATTACTCTATTGCCTGCAGAAATGAAACTTTATAATAGTCAGCAGCTACTAAATCTACAGGCTATGTTGGACTATTTAACATGCAGTTCAACAACAAACCTGCACTTATAAAGTGCCTCAGATATATTAAAACATCCAAGGTGCTTCACAGGAGTCTAATCAGGCAAAACTAGATAATGAACCGAGAAGGATACATGAGGCAAAAAACACAAAACTTTGGTCACAGCAATAGAGTTTAAAGAATATCCTAAAGAAAGAGAGGTGGAAAGGCAGAATTGTTTACAGATTGACTTCCAGAGCTTAGGACCCATATACCAAGATACAAAGGCACCAATGCTGGAGAAAATGAAGTGAGGGATGTACAAGGGTCTGGAATCGGAGGTACATAGTTCTTGGATGATTGTAGCATTGAGGAGGTTAAAGAGACAGGGAAGAGCAAGGTCATGGAGAGGCTTGAACCTGAGATGAAAACTTAAAAATGAAGACAGAGGTGGACTCGGAGCCAATATAATTCAGTAAGCAGTCGAATGCCAAGTGAACTGACCTTAATGTGAGTTATGATACAGGCAACTTGTTTTGGATGAAATGTAGCTTATCACGGATGAAAGAAGGGACTCTGCTGAAGAGAGCAATGGAATCATCAAGTCTGGAAGGAACTAAAGCATAAATTAGGGTTTTAGCAACAGACAAGTTGAGGCAGGGGAAGAGATAGGCATTGGCCAGAATTCTCAGATCTCGCGCACTCTACCGCTTCTGCCAGTGAAAATAGAAAATTTGGCACTCAGCCAGTCTCCATTCACAGCAGCGGACCAGATACCCTGTCTATGGGCGAGGTCGGAGAATTCCAGCCAATATTATGGGGGGGATCTGGACGTAAGCTGTCTTTGTGATAAAGGAGATATAGTGTCAGAAGCTCAGCTCAGGATCGAAAAAGATGCACAGATTGTTCATTGTGTATCCATGGCCAAGGAGGACATGAAAATAGGTGCCCAAAAAATGTGGGGAAATCCAGTCATGTCTTGTTGATCTTGTTGAGGGGCAGCACATAGATGAGAATGAAGAAGGAGTGAGTAAGGGGGCTAATGGAAATATTTTTCAGGCTATGGTACAGGATCAGGGGGAAAAGCTAATAGTGGAACAAAGTGACAACTGTCCTATTCAGTTAGAAAACAGTGGAGAGGCAGTGGAAGTGAATGGTCTGACCAACTATCCAGAACCTATTGATAAATCATGAACAATAAAGATAGATACATCACCATGGATAAAGTCAAAGAGAATGTAATTTGTGACTTTGATTTGGACCATTGCACACTGCCAAGAAATGGCAGTGTGGAGAGGTGCTATGGTTCTGTTGAGATTTGGTAGACTTTGAGGCAGAATGTAAGAAGGAAACTGGAACAGGTCGCAAGGATGGTTAATATCCACTGGACATAACAGGAATATAGTTAACAAGTTTAATAGCCCGTTGCAAGTGGTGAATCCGAATGAATGCACCTTCACAAGTGCATTTAAAATAAAAAATGGATGTTTTGAACAAATGAAATAGACTCAGAGAATGCGTAGTTCTTGGTCTGGGTGGATTACATCCACATATTACAAAAACAAGAATAAAGAAGAGATGACAGAGCATTACAACACATATTTAATAATTTTTTAATTAAAAGTGGGAGACAATTCTCCCAGCCAGAGCAGTGGGCCGGGGGACTCAAGCGGAGGCCATTGAGCAGGCTTCCTGCTGTGCACCAGGGCCTCTGCAAGTCTCTAACCACCGGATTTCCAGTGCCATCAGCTCTACGCCAGAAATCGACATGGAACTAGATAACTTATGCAAAGTAGAATTAGCATATGATTAACGAGCTGGGACTGAAGTCTCCAGGGCTGTTAGCGTCTCCCATTCCCCCGCCAGGGAAACATTCCAGCAGAGTTTACAATAGCTCCTTACTTACGGGGAGTTGGCGGCCCAACCCTACTGGAGTGAAGGGGAGTCATATAGGCTCACCAGGTGGTCAGGAGTGAGGAGGAGGATCTACCCCTTGGGCAATGTCAATGTGGCAGTGCCAGACTGGCCCCTTGGCACTGCCCAAGGGGCAAAGTGGCAATGCCCAGGGGAAACCACGGCACTGCCTAATGGCCAGTGGGCAGTGTCAACAGGGTGGGACAAGAAGGGGCCAATAGGGGCGGGGCCTCACAGGGGACTTCAGTGGGGCTGGAGGTCCTGCTGGCACTCCGCAGTTGGTGGTGACAGAGGGAGGGAAGATAGTGATTAAGGCTAGACATTGGGAGGGGCGATGGCCTGCTGAGGGGGCCAGGATTGCAGGGGGTGGGGGGGGGGGCAGTGCAGCAGGTGTGAGGGAGAGGGGCATCGAGACTACCAGTGGGGAAGGGAAGATCAGGATTGAGGGATGGGGGGGGGGTGCGGTGGTGTGGTCAGTAGGTCAGCAATCGGGGGACCAGCAGTGGGGGGCCACTGTGCATGGGCCAATCTCCACTCTGACAGATTGACACATGCACAGTGGCCCACTCAGCGCTATGCTGCCGGCCTCTCCGGTGAGAATAGGCCCTGTCCACTGATACTTTGAGAGATTCACTCTGCAGTGCACAGAGTGAGAGAGGTTCACTTTAAAAATCCCACTGAAAAAAAACAGTGGGATCTAGTGCAGTTTTTATGCAAATTCGACACTTAGAAATTTTTTGGGAGAATCCCCCCACTTACCCCACCCCCCCACCCCCCATATAACTATGGTCTATGGTGCATAGTTAATGTAATTCTTATATTTAAGAAGGGAGATAGAAGAACAAATTATAATCCAGACAATTTAACATCAGTGGTAGGAAAGATAATGGCAAACCATACCCAAAGAAAGTGTAGGATAGGGGTTGGGAAGCAAGAGAGAGTTCCATAATCACACCATCTGAAGTTACTATTTCATAACACCTTTCAAGAAGAGGGTGAGGAGTGACTGAAGAAAATGCATAAGGCAGCAATTTACTATCACTTGCAATGTCCTTGGCAGCACCAGACACCATTAGCCCTGATGATTTGTCCATGATATGACTAGGAAGTTGATTCAAGAACTTGAAAAGCAGAGTTGTGGGAAAGATGGATAAGGTCTTGAAAAGTTAAAACCACCAATTCTACTTGTTTTTATTAGTAGCAGGAATTATTAATTTTGACTTTTATTAAATAACATGGGAACAATTCAGGTATTACACAAACTGAAGAAGGATGATTTGTTGGATATATTAAACACTGAAGAGCCCCTGAGAATGTCAAGGCGGAGGTCTTAAACTGCAATGCTAGTTTACTCCATTATTAATACAAGCACCATCCTGATAAAGGAGTTGATACCAGTGCAATTAAGCCCTATGGATCTTTAAAGGGCTGATTGACAGTTAAGTTGCTGGCTGGTGCTCAAAAAAGAGGTTGTTTGTGATTGTAGTGGATAATGCCTCATGGAGGAAATTAGATAATAAATGAGAAAGTTACTGGCAAATGTAAAACAATGGCACAAGATATGGGAACTGGAAAGACTTCTATGAGCCAAGGACCTGCCTTTGGGCAGAGCATCTCACCTATTAGCTGAATGAAAGTAAAGAAATCCTTCTTAAGTTTTCGACTGCTATTTAAAACTATGTTCAAATTTTAATGTTTATTTACTGGTTGAGATTGGCTGAAGCTTTGAATTATGAAGAAAGTTTGGATAGGCTGGGACTTTTCCTTGGTGCGCGGAGGATGACAGATGACCTTATTGAGGTTTATAAAATCATGAGGGGCATAGATAAGGTGAATAGCCAAGGTCTTTTCCCAGAGTAGGGGAGTCCAAAACTAGAGGACATAGGTTTAAAAGAGACCCTGAAGAACAATCTTTTCACATAAAGGGTGGTTTTGCTATGTAATAAGCTGCCAGAGGAGCTTAGAAATGGGTACAATTACAACATTTAAATGATATTTGGACAGATACATAGATGGCGAAGGTTTGGAGGAATATTGGCCAAATACAAGCAAAGGGGGCTAGATAAGTTTAGAAAATTTGGTTGGCACAGGTGAGTTGGGCAAAAGGGCCTGTTTCCATGTTGTATATCTCTACGATTCCCAGACATTATGTTTAAAGAGGACTTTTGACTCACACTGGGATATTTTCTGGCACACCATGTCAAAACTTCACTAATACTGTATCCATATTTTTACCAGATATTCTCCTCAGAGCTTCACATAAAAAGAATGAGAACTGCATTATTATACCTTATTGAACGTATTATATTATCACCAGGAGAAAAAAGGTCATAATCATCTTGCTAGGGATTTGTCTCGCTCTGCATGACAATATGGCAGAGGAGATATGGCAAGGCCAAGCAGCACCAGCTGCTGCTGGAGAGAGGGATAGAAAGTGAGGAGGGCTCTAAGCAAGAGGCCCTAGTCATCTAGAGCCTTCAGGATGCATTGCTCCTACATTCTATTAAGCAAAACCAGGGCATGAAAAGGATTTGCTTCATCAAGGAGGTCATTCAGGGGACTTGTGTCAATATAGAAAAAAGACTTATACCTCACAGCACAGGCAGGAATGCTTTGTCTAGAACATAACGACCTAATAAATAGGAGCAGGTGTCGACCATATAGCCCAACAGGCCTGCTCCATAAATCAGAATCCTTGGTTTCAACTCTACTTTCTTGCCCACTTCTCAGATCTTTTGATTTTCTGAGAGACCAAATCGCTTGTCTATCTTAACCTTAAATACATTCGTTGATGCATCAACCGCAATAATATGGGGTAAAGAATTAGAAGAATCCATGACCATTTCAGAGAACAAACTTCTCCTAAATGATCTGTCCTCTATTCTAAGACTATACTCATGTTTGAGACTCCCTAGCCAAATGAAACAACCTTTCAGCATCTATCTTTTAAAATTCCTTCAGAATCTTAAATGAGATCACTTCCCATTATTCTAACATGCAGAGCATAAAGATCTAATTTACTCAAGCATTCATGATTCTAACCCTAACCTTCTCATCCCACAGATAAATATAGTGACTTTTTGTTGTACTGCCTCCAATGCAAGTATATTTTTTCTTGAATATGAAGACCAAAACTGCACAGTATTCCAAGGGTGGTCTCCCTAAAGACTGTACAACTGTAGCCAGACTTCTTTATTCTTGTACCCCATTTCACTTGCAATGAAGGATAACATTCCATTTGACTTCCGAACAACTTGCTGTACCTGCAAATGCCACTGTGATTAGTTCTCCCTTAGCTACTGGAGATGCAGCAGCAAAGCTAGGGTATATAGGAGGGGGCTGTCAGCTACACTGCAGCAACTGCCAAACTGTGGGGGAAGGAGTCTCACAGCCTTCAGGTGTAAAAGATGGTGCCATCAGAGCATGGTACCCAGGCCAAGGCTACAAAGGCAGTATCCGTAGTGGGAAAGCCTGCAACAGGAAATGGTCGCCAAGGCTGACAGGGACCAAGGCATGATTGAGATACAGTGACGTGGAAGAGTGGAAGAAATTCTGTGATATTCTCCATTCAGAGACCCATACTCCCCCACAGCAAACTATGTCACAACTGAGTGCAGACAATGGTAATCCGAAACCATGCCCATGCTACGAACGACCTTGACAGATTGGCAAGTGTCCCGGCACCCTTGCCATGGGAACACAGAAAGCATATGGATGGCTGTACGGGGGTCCCATTGGGAAACCTTGAAGCATAGACATGATTGTATCCACCTGGATATCTGGTTCAGTGGTTTTCAGCAGTGGCTAACAGTTCATACAGATGGGAGAGGAGTACCCTCTTGACTATTACAGGATAAATTCCCATCAAGGGCAACACTGCAGAGTCGATGCTGTATGAGGAGATATTTGAAAACCTGCCCAGCTCTCTTGCTTGATCCGGTGCTTGTTTTGTTAGTGGGGTTACTGGGACGGAATATCAGCGATAGCCAGAGAGCCTGTGCAGCTGATAGGTGGAAGGGTGACAACACTGGGGTTGATGGCCGCACTCATCAATGATCCCTCGTGGGCTCACTCAGCACCAGGGAGAATGCACGCAACATCAAGCCCCAGCCAGCGCCGACCCCCGAGCTCTGGGCCCCCAGAACAACATGAGCCCTCCTCCTCATACAAACACCCATGCAAACCCACCTACCCACCCCACCATGCACCTTAGCTCCAGCTCAGATCACCTCCCTGCACCCCAAAAGCTGGTGGTCAGAGATACGGACCTCCTTGCTCCCCTTTGTTACTGCTGTGCCTGAAACTGACTTTTATAGAGCAGTTATTTTTCTCACCAGCATGACTCTTGCCAATGAGGTTGTTAAGATAAGTGTGGGGGGGAAACGATTGCAGGTAGACCATTGAGATGCATGCAGATTACACCCATTTTGGGTGTAATTCACCTCACTCCTGGAAAAAGCGTTTGTATGTTGGGAACCGGCAGGGAATCAGGCATGATTCTCGTTTTTGGCTTCTCAAGTGATCTTACAACCTCACCTCACTGACCTATGGGTGGAACGAGATTGTAAACTCATTTTTTGAAAATTCCACCATCTATGGATCCTCTTCAGAGCTTGCTTTCCTACCTACATTTGTATAGTCAGCAAATTTGGCTACAATACAGTTGGTCCCATTCATCCATGTCATTGACATAGATGACAAAAAGTTGAAGCCCCAGCATTGTTGCTTTTTGTTTATTTATTAGTACCACAAGTAGGATTACATTAACACTATAATGAAATTGTCTTAGTCACCACACTCCTGTTCGGTACACTGAGATAGAATTTAGCATGGTCAATGCACGAAACCAGCACTTTGTTTTTAGACTGTGGGAGGAAACCAGAGCACCCAGAGGAAACCCACACAGACAAGGGTAGAACATGTAGACTCCACACAGTGATCCAAGTCAGGAATCAAACCCAGGTCCCTCTGGCTCTCCACATTTTGCCAATCTGAAATGATCCATTTATCCTGACTCTATTTTCTATTTCTTGTTAGTTAGCCAGTTCTCGAATATACTAATATATCAACCCCTCCCCCAACACCATGAGCTCTTATTTTGTGTCGTAACTCCTTTTGTGGAAGCTTACTGAATGCTTTTTTTTGAAATCCAAGTATATTATGCCTATCGCTTTTCCTTTTATCCACCGTTATAAAACCATGTTGACTCTGCCTGATTGTATATTTTCTTCCTAAATACTCTGCTACTTACTACCTCTTTTTCAATGGATTCTAATTTTTCCAATGACAGATGTTAGTTAGTATTTCCACTACATCTCCTCTAGTGACAGTGATTGTTTCAAATTTATCCATCCCTCTTGTTGGGATGCATTTTGTGTCTCCTACTGTTTGTTCAAAGCCCATTTCACATTATTATTTAAGTTACACTTTTCATTTTTATACAATTGCAGAAGCAATTGTTTTATAATTGTTTTTATAATTATTGCTGGTTCTCTCTTATATTCCAATTCTCCCTTTTCATTTTCAGTCATTCTTTGCGGGTTTCTAAAACTTCCCAAGTCTTCTGCCCTAAAACTAATCTTCACAGCATTATATATCCTTTCTTTCAGTGTGATACTACTTTAAGATAGAGTCCTTCTTAGACCGTAAGACCATAAGACATAGAAGTAGAATTCGGCCATTCGGCCCATCGAGTCTGCTCTGCCATTCAATCATGGCTGACATTTTTCCCATTCCCATTCCCCTGCCTTTTTCCCATAACCCCTGATCCCCTTATTAATCAAGAACCTATCTATCTCTGTCTTAAAGACACTCAATGACCTGGCCTCCACAGCCTTCTGCAGCAAAGAGATTTATCACTCTCTGGCTGAAGAAATTCCTCCTCATCTCTGTTTCAAAGGATCGTCCCTTTAGTCTGAGGTTGTGACCTCCGGTGCTAGGTTTTCCTACTAGTGGAAACATCCTCTCCACGTCCGCGCTATCCAGTTTTCACAGTATCCTGTAAGTTTCAATAAGATCTCCCCTCATTTAAACTCCAACGAATACAGACCCAGAGTCCTCAACCATTCCTCATACAACAAACTCTTCATTCCAGGGATCATTCTTGTGAACCTGCTCTGGATCCTTTCCAAGGCCAGTACATCCTTCCTTAGATATGGGGCCCAAAACTGCTCTCAATACTCTAAATTAGGTCTGACCAGAGCCTTATACAGCCTCACAAGTACATCCCTGCTCTTGTATTCTAGTCCTCTCGACATGAATGCTAACATTGCATTTGCTTTCCTAACTGCCGACTGATTCTGCACGTTAACCTTAAGAGAATCTTGAGCAAGGACACCCAAGTCCCTTTTGTGTTTCTGATTTCCTAAGCATTTTCCCATTTAGGAAATAGTCTATGCCCTCATTACTCCTTCCAAAGTGCATAACCTCATACTTTTCCACATCGTATTCTATCTGCCACTTCTTTGCCACTCTCCTAAACTGCCCAAGTCCTTCTGCAGCTCCTTTGCATCCTCAATACTACCTGTCCCTCTACGTATCTTTGTATCATCTGCAAAGTTAGCAACAGTGCCTTTAGTTCCTTCTTCCAAATCGTTGATGTATATTGTGAAAAGTTGTGGTCCCAGTACCGACTCCTGAGGCACACCACTGGTCACTGGCTGCCATCCTAAAAAAGACTCCTTTACCCCACTCTCTGACTTCTGCCAGTCAGCCAATCCTCTATCCACGCCAAGATCTTACCATTAATACATCTTCTTTATATCTTTGCTAATAGTTATATTTTCTTTAATGCCTGCATTGCACCTCCACTACTATATATTTTAACCTATTTTTCCAGTTCACTTTTGCCAACTCTGCCTTCATACTCTTGTAATTGCTTTTATTTAAGATTAAGACAATATGGACTCATTTTCTCACTCTCATACTGAATATGAATTTTTATTCTATTATGATCGCTCATGCCAACATAATTGTTTACAATGAGGTCCTTAATTAATTCTGCCTCATTACATATCAGCAGGTCCATCTGTCCCTGACAGTTTTCAGAATGTGTTTCTATAAGAAATAATTCCAAATAGACTGAATGTACATATCCTCCAGGCTACTGTTATCAATTTAATTTGCCCAAACAACGCGAAGATTAACATTAGCCCTGATTATTGCAAGCCCCAATTATTATTTGCTGTGTACTCTGTCCTACTGTATAGCTACTTTTAGGGGCCTATAACCTACTCTCACTAGTGACTTCTTACTTTTGATAGGTGGAATTCTCCCAACCATCATGTGGCAGATCTTATTATAGGAGGGCACAAAAAAATCTGGCATAGCCAAAAAGCCGGTAATCCGCCAATAAAAATCACATCGCAATTCTCCCAATCGCAAGTTAGTGACATGTCCATCATCCTGCATTCAGTTGCTTCTCATGAATATTCACTAAAATATTAGCTCACTGGTGTCCCATCGGGCTTTCCAATCTTGAGTTATGTCAACGTCGTCAAATTACTAAAGATTGACTCGTACAAGGTGGCCCTCGGTTCATCAGAGACTTTGAGGTGAATGCAACAACTTTCTGCTATAGTGCATCACTCTGCTGAGGCAGACCAAGCTGGTCTTCATGGACACTTTGATTTTAATCTATACAAACATAACAGAACCGTCATCACTTATAAACATTTAACTATTCACATTTATACTGATCCTTAGCAATTATCTACATGTTCTTTGGCAGCTTTCTATCTTGTGAGATATTTGTGTTTTAGTGGTCAACTCTTTGTCGGACATTGCCTGGTGTGGCTCAGGAGCAATCTATGCTGTGTAATCATCCCTATATAGATCGATAATTATTAACGATATATATTTGAATTTCTAGCGACCAACTTAAAGGAATTGCATAACAAAATTAAGTTGTAAAGATTTTACTGTAACAAACAGATTAAAAGCAACATTGATAAACATAACTTAGTGTGCAACTAATCTTTGCCTCAAAATGACTAATATTCACATGCTGCATATGTGTTGCATAGCAGGCTTTCAAAAGAATTGCAGTATTTTCTGGAAACAGTCTAATGTCATTCGTAGATTCCAGTAGTTTGACTTTTTCCAACTTCACCAAGATATAGGATGGAATTCTCCCCAAAATATTCAAATTGTTGAATTTCCATAAAAACTGGAGCAAATCTGAGTGGGCCACTAAGCATATGTCTATCTGTCAGCAACGAGATCAGGTGCGTGCACAGTAGCCCCCGATTGCTGGCCAGCTCAATCGCTGGCCAGTCCCGCGATCCCACAATGCTGGTTGTGCGACCCCCACCCCCGAGCCCCCATGGCCCAATTGCTGGTCTCCTAGTCATGTCCATGCCAGCCTTATCCCCCACCTTGATCCCCTACTCCCCACCCCAGCAGCCTTGATTACCCGCCGCCATCCACCAATAACACTGGCAGTCCCAAACCTCCCTGCAGTGTCAACCCCCCCACTCAGTCCCAACCCTCCCACAGCAGGCTTCCCCCCACCCCCCAGCTGAATTGCCAGCCGTGCTTGCTGAACCCTCCCCCTGCCCCCGCCTCCGCCCCTGCCTCCGCCTGAAAATTACACCCTTGGAATTCAACTTTTAAAATCTCTTTAATTTTTTTCCCTTTTAAAGTTTTTCTCATTCATCTTTCTCGAATTCAAATTTTTCTATCTCCTCCCAATTCAAATTCTTTTTTATTTGTAATTGAATTTTAGTAATTCAATGACCTTTCGCTTCCTCAAGGTTCAAATATTGAGCCAATGCTTCAAAAATCTGTCTTTTACCTCCTACTTTAAAATCTATTTCCAATTTTCAGCCTCCAGTTTCAAATTAATCTTTAACTGTTGTAAGGCATTCACAGCAACAGAGCCATATTAATTTTTCATTAAAAACAACAAAATTAACTGTGAAATATTGTTAATTTAAACTTTGGCATATTCTAGTATACTTGTTCACAACTTCTGGATTCATATCCCACAACAGCACTCATTTTATTACGATCACTGTAAAGGATAATAAAGTTTAAAACAATGTTGAATTCCCTGTGAGTGATTTAAAAATTTCAAGCTTTGAGACTTTTATTGTAATAAACAAACTAAAAGCAACTGCACTAAATGGGAATTAGTAAGCAACTAAAATACTAAAGAAAAGACAAGCCTTTTTAATAAATTAACATGACCGATTACCACATATTTAATGCATTCCATGAAATTGCAGTCGTTTCAGGAAACAGTTTGAAGTTACTTCCAGCTTCCAACAGATTCAGTTCTCCCGACTTCACTGTGGCATAATGTCGAGGGAACATCAAACATCATCTCCTTCAGTCCTCGAAGGATTTCCAAATCAGCTTTTAGCAGTAAAGCCCAATCTGGTGATTTATTCCCCTAGCCTCATGAGGGAAATGCTTCCAGCATTCTTAAGTCACTGTGAACTTGATCAGTGGACAAGCTGTCTCAGCATTCTGCCTGGTATTAACAGAGAAAACAGCATTTTTCCTTTGCAGTCTGCAACGGCTGCTTTTCCTTGACTCTTGTTCTCTTTTTCTTTCTCTCTGTTGCTGTTCAGTCTTTGTGACAGAGAGAGCAATTCTCTGGGGCCTCTATCTCCAGCTGAGAATCAGAGGTGATATAAGGGCAAATATGTAGGCAAATGGAGTACAAAAACAATAGGGCAGTAATAATTAGCAACTCCAGCCATCCTTATATCAACAGGGATAAAAACAATACAGAGAGCACAAAATTCATAAACTGCATTCAGAAGAACTATTATGGTCAGCAAATAAAAAGCTCAATGAGAGGGAGTGAAATTCTAGATTTTGTCTTCGGAATTGAAGTTGGGCAAATGAATGAAGTAGCAATAGGTGACCACAATTTGGTTAGGCTCAGCATAATTATGGAAAAGGATAAAGATAGAGCAGGAATAAATATTCTGAATTGGGCAAAGGCAAATTGTGCAAAGCTGAAATGTGATTTGATGAAAGTGGAGTGGAAGGGAAATTGATAACAAACCAGTGACAGGCACTCAAAAGCAAGATTCTACAAGCATAATGTAGACATATCCTCATAAACAAATGGGTGGGTCTGCCAAATATAGAGTCCCTGGTTATCCAGAAGCATGCAGGGTAAGATAAAGCAGAAAAAGAAAACTTTTAATAGTGACAAAAAAAAATTAGGAAGAGTGGTGAGTGCCTGGAACTCGTTACTGGGGAAGATAGTGGAAGAAGATACGGTAGTGACTTAAAAGGGGCGTCTTGACAAATACATGAATAGGATGGGAATAGAGGGATATGGTCACCATAAGGGTAAGGGTAAGTCGGGCAGCATAATCAGTGCAGGCTTGGAGGGCCGAAGGGCCTGTTCCTGTGCTGTAATTTTCTTTGTTCTTTGTTCTAACGCAGGGAAGATAAAAAACATACAGGGGTGAAATAAACAAAGAAAAAATCAGGAAAGCAAAGAGAGGAAATGGAAAAAATATTGGCAGGTAAAATCAGGAAAACCCAAATTTGTTTTATCAGTACATTAAGAGCAAGTTAATAACTAGAGAAAGGGTAGGGCCTGTCAGGGATATTCGAGGGAAGGTGAAAGAAAAAGCATTTAAATAGGCAAAAGTCAGTAATAGCTCCAAAGACTGGGATAAATTAAAAATCCAGCATAGGAGAACTAAAAAGATGAGAGTGAAAATGATCTATAATGGCAAACTTGTATAGAATATAAAAACTGACAATAAGAACTTACTTAATTATATAAAAAGGAAGGGAGAGGTCAAAGTGAACACAGGACCCTGAGAAAATGAATCTGAGGAGATAGTTATGGGGAACAAGGAAATACAGAAAGAAATCGCACAACACCAGTTTAAATCCAAACAGGTTTATTTGTAGCAAAAGCTGCAAGCTTTCGGGACAGCCTGTCCCTTCGTCAGGTGGTTGGGAGTTAAATAAACCTGTTTGGACTTTAAACTGGTGTTGTGGAATTTCTTTCTGTTTTACCCCAGTCCAACGCCGGTATTTCCACATCATGAACAAGGAAATGGGATAGGAGTAAGATAAATATTGTGCATCAGCGTTTAGGGTGCAAGATACTTCAATCTTCCTATCATTACTGAAGAATATAGAGGAATTAGGTACCATCATATAGATAGCACTGCACAGAGCCACCCCACACTTTATGGAAGGAAAGTTAGAACACCTGCTAGATGCTGTAGAGGGTAGGAAGGGCATCTTTTTCCCCCGACATAGTCGATAATCCATGGATCGGACCATCAGTTCAGTCAGGGAAGTGATATCAGTGGCAGTCAATTCCTGCACACTGAACAAACAGCAAGGATGAATGTCCATCCCATCCTGGCATCAGTCCTGTCTGTCGCACCTGGAATGTCTACATTGATTCACTCCCAGACACCCCATAGCCTTCCAGCAGCCAGCCTCCAGCATTTTCCTCCAACCCGTCTGGCAGCCCCCGTTATAACCACTCCCTTGCTGAGGCTTACACTGTCATATTACACCCACTGCTAACACTTCCGCCACCCTGCACCCTTCCAAACACCAGACTTTCAGTCCCCCATTCTGTCCCCGCAGGAGCAAATGGCCCAAAACATAAGGAAGGCGGAGATCACCAGACATGGGATCCTCAAGCTGTTCCTCCTGATTCCCTTTGAGGAGTGTGCCATGGAACTGTCAGGGGAGGCTGAAGAGACAGCCATGACCAACAGCCAGGTTGGCATGCACCACAGAAGTGAGGAGCCACAAAACCTTCATTCATATGACTTATCTCAAGTAAGACCACATCTGACCATATCCCTCTATACCCATCTTACCCTGTAACTGTCTAAATGCTTTTTAAAAGACAAAATTGTACCAGCTGCTTGTCTAGGAAAGTCTAGGATCACTGGACATGGTCTAGGATCAGTGGACATGGGCTTAGAATAAAGGGGAACCAATTTAAGACTGAGATGAGAAGGAATTTCTTCTTTAAGAGGGTTGTGAATCTTTGGAACTCCTTGCCACAGAGAGCTGTGGGGGCAGAGTCATTCTGTATATTTAATGCTGGGATAGATAGATTTTTGATCAGTAAGGAAATCAGCAGATACAGGGAAAGGGCAGAAAAGTGGATGTGAGGAATATTGGATCAGCCATGACCTTATTGAACTGTGGAACAGGCTCGAGGGGCCAAATGATCAACTCTTGTTCTTATCTCTTATCGTCTGATGCATTGATGCAGATGATGTGGGTAGCATTCTTAATGAGTACTTCACAAGAAAGATGAGAGAGTGAGTAACATGATGGCACAATGGTTAGCATTGCTATATCACAGTGCCAGGGACCCCGATTTGATTCTGACCTTGGGTAACTATGTGGAATTTGCCCATTCTCCCTGTGTCTCTATGGGTTTCCTCCAAGTGCTCTGGTTTCTTCCCACAGTTCCAAAATGTGCAGATTAGGTGGACTCACCATTCTAAATGCATGGGGTTATGGGGATGGGATGGGGAGTTGGGCCTTGGTGAGATGCTCTTTCGGAGAATTGATGCAGACTCAATGGGACAAATGGCACCTTCTGCACTGTAGGGATTCTAGTTAATGAGGAGGAATGTGAAATATTAGATGTAATAAGCATGAAGAGAAAGAATATATTGAAAGAATTAACATTGTTATAGGCGGATAAATCACCAAGGTCAGGTGGATTGTACCCCAGGATGTTCGAGCGAGCAAACCAAGGAAGAAATATTGGTGTGTTAAGGGCATGACTGATTGTAAATGATGAGTTGTTCAAATCCCAGAAAGAAACCAATAGCCTTCATGATTTTGTTTGCAATTTGTATTGTATGAGGAGAGTTTCTGAAATCCACAAATTTTGTCCTTGACCATATGTGATTTTATAGTAAATATTTATTGAGAAGTGGAGAACAATATAATTACACTTAAATAAGACACTGGCTTCACAGAGGACCAGTACTTTACAATCCTAATTTAACTATCTTCAGACTTAACTGTTCCCATCTGTTCAGCAATACCCTATAGATTTTAAGATCTATAAAAGTCCAGTAACTTTTACCACACGGTGCCTTTAATTTTCTTTTGGGGTTTTCCCTCTGAGGTTCCCAGCAGTTGACTTTTCAGATCCGACTTTGTTCACACTGCTTGCTGAGAGTTTTACCAATATTTCCTGCAATCTGCTAAGATCTAACACAAATCCTTTCATCCTGATTTTTAAATCCCTCCATGGCCTTGCCCTTTCCTATCTCCTCCAACCTACAACCCTCTTGAGATATCTGCATTCTTGTAATTCTGGTCTTTTGTGCATTCCCCATTACATATTGCTCCAATATTGGTGCCTGTACTTTCTGTCCTAGACCTCAAGCCCTGGAATTTCTCACCAACACGTCTCTACATCTTTATCCCACTTTCTTTCCTTGAGGCGTTTCTTAAAAGACAATTCGTTAATCAAGCTTTTGTTCTTTTGCTTATCTGCTTATCTGGCTACATGTCAAACTTTGTTCTATAATGCTCCTTTGAGGTGCATGGAATGCTTCATAACTTCATATGCACTATGTAAATATAAATTATTATTATTGCAGTCCCCTAGTGCAGGTTCAGGGAGATCAACAGTCACCTCAATCCATGAATGCATTTGAGTCAGAGTCAAAGAGGTTTGCAGCATGGAAACAGGGCCTTAGCTCAACTTGTCCATGCAGCCCTTTTTTTAAACCCCAAAGCTAGTCCCAGTTGCCCGCACTTGGCCCATATCCCTCTATACCCATCTTACCCATGTAACTGTCTAAATGCTTTTTAAAAGACAAGATTGTACCTGCCTTTACTACTACCCCTGGCAGCTTGTTCCAGACACTCACCATCTTCTGTGCGAAACAACTGCCCCTCTGGACACTTTTGTATCTCTCCTCTCTCACCTTAAACCTATGCCTTCTAGTTTTAGACTCCCCAACTTTGGGAAAAGATTGACTATCTAGCTGATCTATGCCCTTCATTATTTTATAGACCTCTATAAGATCACCACTCAGTCTTCCAAGCTCCAGAGGAAAAAGTCCCAGTCTATCCAGCCTTTCCTTATAACTCAAACCATCAAGTTCTGGAAGCATCTTAGTAAATTGTACCAATAAGTACCACTGTCACAGGAACCAGTTCCCAAGACCAGTATGATACATAGAGGCTAGCTTAGAAGTAGAGTCCTCACAGTTCTACTCCCTCCCCCAATACTACACCATTGCCATTGGTTTTGTTGTCAGGTACTGATGGACAAATATTGTTGATGGTGAATGATGTAATGGCAGATGTGTTTGTGCGATGCCTCACACACTGAAGAGTTGTGAGATGCGTCAGAGGTGTGAGTACTGTCTGTGAAGGATGCAAGTGTGGGTTGTAAGATTGTCAGTATATTGTTAGATGATGGATAAGTGTGTTGATATTATGATGCTGGTGATGATGATGCAGCAATTTGTGTGGTTTGTATTTTTACCTTGCGCTCTCATAACAAATCATTAAAAACCTTGCAGCACTGGAACTATGGACTGAGGTCAGGTCTCCTCGTTGATATCTCATGGATACTGTCCTCCCACAGACACCACGTTAGTTGTCACTATGGTCTCCTTCTCCTGCTATGAGCAGAATTTCCTTCTGGAGCTCTTCCACCATGATTTCCAGTGCTGCCTCTGAAAAGTAGGGCCTACTTGCTCTTAGGCAACCTTCCACTGCCAACCTTCACACTCCACACCTTTAGTGCTTCAACCTGCTGCACAAAATAGTCATAAAAATAAAACCAGAGAGACCATACAGCATTGAAAGAATTAGCACCAACAAAAAGCCTACTTGTGCTTGCCTTTACCAATCTATCTGTTCCCACTCATCTGTTTAATTTTTAATCAGTAAGGGAATCATGGGTTATGGAGATAAGGCGGAAGGTTGGGGTTGACGATTATCATATCAGATCTGTCATGATCTCATTGAGTGGTGGGGCAGACTCAATGAGCCAAATGGCCTACTTCTGCTTCTATGGCTTATGGTCTGTTCATGACAGTATTGGTGACCAGTGCACAATCCTTATGGAGAGGAAATCCTGTCCACATTCTGAGGACATCTTCCATCACATTGTATGATACTAACACCACACTAAATGGTAATAGGTTCAGAATAGATTGAACAACTCAAAAGTGAATATCCTTGCAATACAATAGACCATCAACAGGAGAGGTGTAGTGCACCATAACCTGACATGATAGCCTGGCATATCCCTCACTGCCATTCCTATCAAGCTTGCAGATCAACCCTGGTTCAATGAAGACTATAGAACAGCATGCCAGGAGCAGCAACATGCATACCTGAAAATGAGACACCAACCCAGTGAAGCTCCAACACATGAGTACATGCATGCAAAACAGTGGAAGCAGCATGCTGTAGATAGAACTAAGCTATTCCATAACAAATAGATTAGGTCAAAGCTCCATAGTCCTGTCACTTCCAGTCATGAATAATGGTGTACATTAACAAGAAGAGGTAGTTCTATAAAGGTCCCACTGTGCCTGATGGAGACAAGCACAAAAGACAAGCCTGAAGCATATGCAACAACCTTCAACCAGAAGTGCAAAGTGATTGAACGATTTGCTTCCACCTGAGGTTCCTACCGCCACAAAAGCCAGTCCTCAGTCAATTTGATCAACTCCATGTGATATTAAGAAATGCTGAGCACATTAGGTATAGCAAATCCCAAGGGTCTACAACAGACTAGCTGTGGTGTTGAAGACCTATGCTCCGGAACTGTGTCTCTAGCCAAGTTATTCCAATATAGCTACATCACTGGCATCTACCCAACAAAGTGAAAAATTGTTCAAGTATTTCTGTCCTCAAAAAGTACAACAAATCCAATCCAGTAATTTACTGCCCTGTCAGGCTAGAATTCCTTAGGGTAACGTCCTAGGCTCAACCATCTTTAGCTGCTTCATCAATAACTTTTCCGCCATCATCAAATCAGAAGTGGGGACATTGACTAATGTTCACAGCATTCACTTACATTCACAACTTCTTAGATACTGAAGCAGTTCATGCCCACTCAGCAAAATATGGAGACATTCAGGTTTGGAGTCATGTGTGGTATGAATATTGTTTTCCATTTAAGTATCAAGCAATAACTATTTCCAAAAGTAGAGAAACTAATCACTTCACGTTCAAAGAACAAAGCAAAGAACAAAGAACAAAATCAGCCCAGGAAACAGGCCCTTCGGCCCAACGAGCCAGCGCCACCATCTCAACACCACCAGTCCTCCTCTCCTCCCATGACCCCTGTCTAATGTTTTATGGCCATTCAGATTGAGGGAAACTGATTTAGGGACAATTTATTCCTGCCAATCAGCCTAACAGCACATCTTTGGGGTGTGGGAGGAAATCGGAGCACCCGGAGAAAACCCACGCAAGCACGGGGAGAATGTGCAAACTCCCACAGACACCGGCCCAAATCCATGTGTCTGCACAGCAATCAGCGGTAATCACTGAGCTGTCGTCTTGCCCAGTATCTTGTCCAGTTTAGGCACACACTAATGACATGAAGCACTAGGCCAATCCTGAACAGCCAAGAGCAGCCCGAGTACGACCCATCGCGTGTATGCCCCTCGTTGGACACGAGGTGGACCGACTTAAAACCTGTGAATGAAAAGAGAAAAACATTATTATCATACCCATTTACATTACCAGGGATGCCCCAATGCTAATGACCCTTATTTAAAACAATCTCCTATATCCACCCATCTCCAACCCAGTCATGTGCCTGTCTAAGTTACTCTTAAATGAGTAACCTCCTCACCACCCTCATATGCCTGACCCTTGCTGTCCCCAGCCCACAGCATGTAGGTGGTGTTGCTCGTCATCATCCTCCTCCTTCCCTACTTCCTCCACCTGCTGAGTGGCCTCCTCCCCAGTGACGCCTGGCTGGTCAGCCCCCACATCCTCCTCCTCTTCCAAAAGATCTCCTCGCTGCTGCACCAGGTTGTGTGAGGCATAGCACACCACCACAATGCAGGACAATGTCAGGGAGCTATTTCGGAGGGCCCCGCTAAAGCAGTCCAACCACCTGAACTGCATTTTGAAGAGCCCTATGCACCGCTCCACTATTGAACAGATGGCAATGTGGGCCTCATTATATTGGGTCTCCGCCTCAGTCTCAGTCCTCTACACTGACGTCATCAGCCAAGTCCAAAGCAGTTACTCTATGTCCCCCACAAGCCATCACTGCACCCTGGGATCCTCCTCAAAGACCTCCGGGACATTGGAGTTTCTCAATATAAAACTGGCATGCGTGCTGCTCGGGTGTCTGGTGCAGGCATGGATGATGTTCAGCTGATGGTCACACACCAACTGCACATTTATTGAATGGAAACCCTTTCTGTTCGTGAATCTTCCTGGATTCTTCAATAGGGTATTGAGGGTGACGTCGGTGCAGTTTACAGCCCCCCGCACATTTGGCATCCCCGCGATAGCTGCAAATGCTACAGCCCGCGATTCTTGCTGAGCTTAGTCCAGGTCAAATTTAATATACTGGCCAGCCCGGGCATATAGCAACCTCCTTGACACACTTGATTGGGAAATGCCCACAAAGGTCTCCACTGGCAGTCTGGAAGAACCCGGTGACATATAAGTTTAAGGTGGCTGTCACTTTCACAGCCACCTAGAGTGGATTTCCCCCATTCCCCTAGGTGCCAGGTCCTGCAAAAAAATGGCATAGGGGTTGCACTGTCTCGTTTCTGAACCAGAGCCATCAGCAGCGCATGATGTCAGACAGGTGCTCAAAGGACACTCGTGTGCGGAACTGTCAGGGGTCTCCAATCCCTCCTTCTCCTGTCAACCCCCTCCCTTGGGTCAAATGGTAGCCACATCCTGCCTCTAGTAGCCATCTCCCTCAACTGCTGTGAGTGGTAACACCTGGGCCTCTTCTGCATGCGAATTCAGCCTCCTGCTCCTCCTCAGCTCCAGCAGCAACCAAACGAACAGCAAGATCAATTGGTTGCACTGCAAAAGCCATCTCATCAATCTGAAGAAGTTGAGGGGGACGGGATCGAATTTGGGGAAGGGGAGAAACAGAAAGCGGTTAAAGAAGTCTGCTCACTCCTCAGCCCAACAAAACACACATCCACATCCCCCTACAGTCACCCAGTGACACACACTCCCCACATCTCCACAACAACATATACTCCCCATACCCCCCCACAGACCCCGACCAACACACACTCCTCATACCCCTCCCCCACAGACCCCCACCAACACACACTCCCCATACCCAACAACTCCCAGAATGGCAACACAGCATTGCCCCCAAGCTCACAAAAACACACCCAGAACCATGAAGTTGTGGCCACAGATAGTGCTGCTTGACAAGTCCTGAGGCTACAGTACTGCTACTTCAGAGAGTTTCCAGCCCATCCCCCACCAGCAACAGTTCTTGCTGCTGCCAGAACTAAGATCCAGAGTCAGCACTAAGACCAGAGGTCAGCACTCGGATCCAGGTCCATCCTGAAAGGCCAAAGTCAGACCCCATGTACACAGCAGTCCCCACCCCCTACACACGTGTAGGCCTCTCCCAACCCAAAACGTATCATGGTCACCAAGAAATCACCCCCAAGCAGTCCAGAGCAGTTTAAAAACAGAGACTTATCTCCTCGCTCACCCTCTCTGCTCAATGACTCAGAGGGACAGAAGGGGGCTGGCAATGTGATAGTGGTAGGGGATGGGAAGGTCAAGGGAATCAATAGGAGGTTCTGTGGGCAGAGGCGTGACTCCAGGATGGTGGTCTGCCTCCCTGGAGCAGGGGTACAGGACATAATGGAAAGGATAGAGGGAATTTTGAAAGGGGAGGGGACCCAGGCAGAGGTAATAATACACGCAGGGGAGAGGGACGTAGGAAGGTGGAATAGGGTAGATGTACGTAGGCAATTTAGGGAGTTGGGGTCCAAACTGAAGAGCAGGACGTCCAGGGTGGCATTCTCTGGGCTGCTGCCTAGAACCAGAAGGGCTAGGAGTAACGAGATCATGCAGCTGAATGTATGGCTGAGGGATTGGTGCAAGGTAGAGGGCTTCACTTTTGTAGACCACTGGGAGATATTTGTGAGAGAAGGGCAACTGTATAGGAGGGATAGGGAAAATTTGAATGGGAGAGGGACAAATGTCTTAGCAGGGAGGTTAGCTGGAGTGTTTAGCCAGGGTTTAAACTAATAGGGAGGGGGGGTGGGGATGTGACTGATAGCTCAGTAGACACTGGGGTCGGGAGGGAGTTGGGTGATAGGGTGGGTTTGGGTGAAAGGAAAATTATCAGGGAGAAGGAGGTTCTGAGAGGCACTGGTGGGTTGGACTGCGTCTGTTTCAATGCGAGGAGTGTGACGGGTAAGTCGGATGAGCTTAGGGCCTTGATGTTTGTGAGGAAGTTAGATGTGGTGGCAGTAACGGAGACGTGGTCACGTGAAGGGCAGGATTGGCAGCTGAATGTTCCTGGGTATAAGTGTTTTAGGTGTGACAGAGGAGGGTTGAAGAGAGGTGGTGGGGTGGCGTTGTTAGTAAAGGAGCACATCACAGCAGTGCAGACGGAGGACAATATGGAGGAGTTAGGGATTGAGGCGCTGTGGGTGGAGTTGAGGAATAAAAAGGGAGAGATTACGATGCTAGGGGTATACTATAGGCCACCCAACAGCCCAAGGTCAGTGGAGGAAGGTATTTGCAGAGACATTTTAGATAGGTGCAGAAAGAATAAGGTGGTTGTAGTGGGTGACTTTAACCTTCCTGGAGTGGATAGAAAGGTGCCTAGATCTGGGGGTACGGAGGGAGAGGAGTTTGTAAAGTGCGTGTTGGAAGGGTCCCTAGAGCAGTACGTAACTAGCCTGACTAGGGAGGGGGCTATACTGCATTTAGTGCTGGGAAATAAGCCGGGGCAGGTGGTTGAGGTTGAGGTAGGCGAACATGTGGCTAACAGTGACCACAAGTCCGTCTACTTTAGGATAAAAATGGAAAGGGATGAGTGCCGGCTGAAGGGGAGGGTTCTGAACTGGGGGAAGGCGAGCTATAGTAGGATTAGAAGGGAGCTGAAGGACATTGATTGGGAGAGGTTGTTAGCTGGCAAGTCTACGGTTGGTAAGTGGGAGGTTTTTAAGGGTAAACTAAATGTTACAGGAAAGGCATGTGCCGGTAAAGAGGAAGGATGGGAAAGGCAGGATTAGGGAGCTGTGGATTACAGGGGGTATAGAAGACTTGGTTAGGAAGAAGAGGGAGGCATATGTTAGGTCGAAACAACTGGGAACGGAGAGTGCGTTGGAGGAATATAGAGAGAGTAGAAGGGAGCTAAAAAGGGGAGTTAGAAGGGCGAAAAGGGGGCATGAAATGGCCTTGGCCGATAGGATTAAGGAAAATCCAAAAGCATTTTACTCTTATATTAGGAGCAAGAGAGTGGTTAGAGGGAAAATTGGTCCTCTTAGGGACAAGGGAGGGGAGCTATATATCGAGACTGAGGGAATGGGGGAGATCGGTATTCATGAAGGAGAGGGGATCGGTGTCGTGTAGTGTCTTGGAGGAAGCTATAGATCAGTGGAAGGAAATATACATTACGAGGGAAGAAGTGCTAAGGTATTTAGGTAGCATAAAAACGGATAAAGCTGCGGGGCCTGATGGTATTTATCCCAGGCTGCTTAGGGAGGTGAAAGATGAAATTGCTGGGCCTCTGACGCAAATCTTTGTCTCTTCTTTGGACACAGGTGAGGTCCCAGAAGACTGGAGGGTAGCTAATGTGGTACCGCTGTTTAAAAAGGGTAGTAGGGATAACCCTGGTAATTATAGGCCAGTGAGTTTGACATCAGTGGTAGGAAAATTATTGGAAAAAATTCTTAGGGATAGGATGTATGAGCATTTGGAGCGTTGCGATCTGATTAGGGATACGCAACATGGCTTTGTTCGGGGGAGGTCTTGCCTTACGAATCTGGTGGAATTCTTCGAGGAGGTGACAAAAACGGTTGACGATGGGCGAGCCATTGATGTCATCTATATGAATTTCAGTAAGGTGTTTGACAAAGTCCCTCACGGTAGGCTGGTAGAAAAGGTTAAGGCACATGGGATACAAGGACAGGTAGCTAGGTGGGTCAAAAACTGGCTGGGAAATAGGAGACAGAGAGTAGATGTCGAGGGGACCTTTTCTGACTAGAGGCCAGTCACCAGTGGTGTGCCGCAGGGCTCAGTACTGGGACCTCTCCTCTTTGTAGTATATATAAACAACTTGGAAGCGGGTGTACGTGGTGTGATCAGCAAATTTGCGGATGACACCAAGATGGTAGGATTGGCAGATACTGAGGAGGACTGTCAGGTGACACAGCAGGATATAGATAGGTTGGTATATTGGGCAGATAGATGGCAGATGGAATTTAATCCTGACAAATGCGAGGTGATGCATTTTGGAAGGAGTAATGCAGGGAGGAGTTATGTGATAAAAGGTAGACCGATTAAGAGTATAGATATACAGAGGGACCTGGGAGTGCAGGTACACAACTCTCTGAAGGTGTCGACACAGGTAGAGAAGGTTGTGAAGAAAGCTTATGGAATGCTAGCCTTTATAGGAAGGGGTATAGAGTATAAGAGCTGCCGTCTAATGCTTCAGTTGTACAGAACGTTGGTTAGACCGCATTTGGAGTACTGCGTCCAGTTCTGGTCACCTTACTACCGGAAGGACGTGGAGACCCTCGAGAGGGTGCAGAGGAGGTTTACCAGGATGTTGCCTGGCATGGAAGGACTGAGTTACGAGGAAAGGTTGGAGAAACTGGGACTCTTCTCCTTAGAACGACGGGGATTAAGGGGTGATATGATAGTGGTATATAAAATACTGAAGGGAATAGATAGAGTAAACAGTGGTAGGCTTTTCCCTAGATTGGGGACAATTACGAGAGGTCACGATCTAAGGGTGAGGGGGGAGAAGTATAATTTGGATATGAGAGGAAGGTTTTTCACGCAGAGGGTCGTGGGGGTATGGAACGCGCTACCGAGTAGGGTGGTGGAGGCAGGCACGTTGGACTTGTTTAAGGTTTACTTGGACAGACACATGAGCGAAGCAAGGATGGAGGGTTATAGTAGAGGGTATTAAATAGGGTCAGAGCCTCGGGACGACACCGGAAATGTAGTTTTATATGTTAATGTATTGTCTTTTTATTCCACAGGGTCAGTCCACCTTGTTGTCAAATGAGGGGCATGCACACGGTGGGTCGTGCGTTGGCTGCTCTTGGAGATTCCAGGAGTGGCCTAGTACTTCGTGTCGTTGTGTGTGCTTAATCCTGGACCAGCAGATGGGCACCGCAACAGCTCAGTGACTATCACTGCTAGCTGTGCAGATACATGGATTCGGGCCTGTGTCTGTGGGAGTTTGCGCATTCTCCCTGTGGTTGCGTGGGTTTCCTCCGGGCGCTCCGGTTTCCTCCCACACCCCAAAGATGTGCTCTTAGGCTGATTGGTGTACCAAATTGACACTATTCTCCCCTGAATCTGGCTACATTAGGGGTTCCACTCACATACACACAGGGCGGGGTAGGTGTGGGAAGATGCGGCGGCGCAGGCTCGTTGGGCCGAAGGGCCTGTTTCCCGTGCTGGGATGTTCTTTGTTCTTTGTTCTTTAAGTGCCTGAATATGACTTTTACACGAGTGCTTTTGCTGATCGATCCGGCTGCAGTGAACAAGATTGTTAAGGCAGATCAGCTGGGATGATTGGGAGCGAAGGTCAATAATTACATTGTAATAAATGCAAATAAAATGGAAATTGATGTTTCACCCATTTCAGGTGGGGTTCTGACGTGCCAATTTTTTTTCTAGGTAAAATGGGAATGGCATGAAAATGGAAGCCACTCCTGTAAGTTGCATCAGGCCTGATTATACGACTTTTTCCCACCGCAAAACACGTATGATGAGGTCGTAAAATTCCACCCAAAGCGTTTGACAGCAACCATGACAAAGCAGTTCACTTGATTGGTACTCCATCCACCACCTTAAATATTCGCTCCCTCCATCATCAGTGCACACTAGCAGCAGTTTGTACCATGTTTGAGGTGCATTGCAGCAACTCACCAAGACTTCTTCAACAGCACTTCAGAAAAAAACTTGACCACTTAGAAGGACAAAGGCAGAAGGAATGTGGGATCAGCATCACTTGCAAGTTCCTCTAAAAGTCACATACACACGTTATAGACTGATAGATATAATCTTCAATTATAGCCCACAAATCACATGCTAAGTCTAGATTTTCAAATGGACGGGCAGATTTCACCCAAAAAAATTCAAAGTGTTGAATTTGGGGGAAAACTGGAGTAATTCACACTGTTTTTTTCAGACAGAATTCACACAAGAATCTCCCACAGGCTGTGTAATGAAGAGGCCACCAGTGTGAATATCGTTGGAGTTCAGGGGCAGGGCTTATTCCTGACCGGAAGACTAAAACCAGCGGACCTCTGCGCATGCACGGTTACCCAAACTGTCAGCCTCCCATTTGCTGGTGCAATCAATCACAGGGCAGCCCAGGACCCTCGCAGTGTGCCCCCAACCACCCCCCCCCCCCCCCCACAGGATGATCATGGCCCCCCAACCATTTTTGCTCGCCCTTCCCAGATTGCCTTGATCTCCAGCCCCACCCCTCCGCAACGCCAATCTCCCCACACCTTCCATCCCCTCAGTGCAGACACTCCTGTGGGCAATCCCCCCCCGAGCCCACCCTGATCACTGGCCTCTCTCCTTCCCCCCCCCCACCCTGCATTGATCCTATGCGGAGTGGCACTGGGACCCCCACCCCCCACCCCAATGATCGCCCTCTAGGTCTCATCCCCAGGCCCTGCTGTCTTGGCACTTTCCAATGCCCAGTAAGCATGCCAAGGTGCCCCAAGGTATGGGCACTTTGCCCCTTGGGCAGTGTTGGAGGCACAGGCTGGCACTGACCGTGCCTGGGGGTAACACTTCCCTGCCACCTACACACCTGGTTGGCCCTAATTGCCCCCTCCCTTCACTCTAGCAGGGTCTGGCTCCTGGCTCTCCAAAAGTGAGGAGCTAGCCAAAACTCCATTGGAGTGAAACACTTTTTCGGGTTGAGAGAGGCTAACAGGCCCAGAGAATTCAGTCCCAGGCCCGCTAATTGAAGACTGCGCCGAAGATCCGTCACTGGGACAGGCTTGCGGGGCATAAACATTTGCAGGAACTTGATGAATTGCCTCCTGCGTGATTCTCCTAGCCCGCTGCACTGAAGAACTAGCGCAGCGAGGTGGGAGAATTGCCCCCAACATTTTTTGTTCACACATCACCAATGTAGCATCTCGTGGAAGTAACTCCCTATGTATTGAGGGAGCATAAAGCTAGAAAATTACTGGTTCAACTTATACGCATTACTACCAACTGTCACACACCCAGATCAATCATTCTAAACAGTAGGAGGAAATAAAAGAACCCTCTTATTGTAAATGAAACAGCAACATTTCCTCTGTCCCATCTGAAAACTAGGTTATTCTGCTGCTCCCCATGACTATTCATTGATATCGAAAGGTGGCTCAAGAGCATTTCATTTTTCTCTTGGTCAATATTGCAACAAAGCCCTTAAAGGCTTAGAGCATCCTAGGTTTCATCTTTTAATCCTTTCATTTATTCTGATGCATAGTCCAGGTAATGGCAGACATTTAAGGAATGAATAGGTGAACTCCAAAAATTGTTGATTTCTGTTTGGCTCACGAGTCGAAAGGCAACTGTGGGAAAATCATGGCTTACAAGGAAAATTAGAGATAGTATCAGATTCAAAGAAGAAGCATAGAAATTGGCAAGAAAAAGCTATTGACCTGAGTATTGGGAGCAATTCAGCAAAGGAGGACCAAGGAATTGATTCAGAAGAGGAAAATAGAAAGTAAGATAGCGGGGAACATAAAAAACTGTAAAAGTTTCTATGGATACGTAAACAGAAAAAGTTTGACAAAAATGAATGTAGCCCCTTACAATCAGAAATAGGAGAATTCATAACAGGGACAAATAAATGACTATGGAACTAAATTTGTGCTTGTTTCTGATTCACAAAGGAAGACATAAATAATAAACCAGAGATATTAGAAAGGTGAATAAATCTCCAGGGCCTGATAAACTTCATCCCAGAGTGCTTATAGAAGCGGCCCTAGAAACTGTAAATCCATTGGTGGTCATTTTTCCAAACTTCTCTGAACTCTGGGCTGGTTCCTACAGATTGGAGGGTAGCAAATGGAAGCCTGCTATTCAAAAAGGGAGGTAGACAGAAAACAGGGAACTATAGATCAATGAGCCTAACATCAGTAATGGGAAAGTTGCTAGTGTCCACTATCAAGGACTTTATAGCTCATCATTTGAAAAGCAGTGGTATAATCAAAGTCAGCATGGATTTACAAAGGGGTATCATGCTTGATGAATCTATTGGAATTCTTTGAGGATGTAATTAGTTGACTCAGGAGAACTGGTGGACATGGTCTAGGACATGGAACATAGAACAACTACAGCACTAACAGGCCCTTCGGCCCACAAGTTGCGCTGATCATATCCCTATCTACTAGGCCTACCTATAACCTCAATCCTATTAAATCCCATGTACTCATCCAGAAGTCTCTTAAAAGACCCTAACAAATTCACCTCCACCACCACCGACGGCAGGTGATTTCACTCCCCCACCACCCTCTGAGTGAAAAGCTTACCCCTGACATCTCCTCTGTACCTACTCCCCAGCACCTTAAACCTGTGTCCTCTTGTAGCGACCATTTCAGCCCTGGGAAATAGCCTCTGAGAATCCACCCGATCTATACCTCTCAACATCTTATAAATAGAACATAGAAAAACTACAGCACAAACAATTTAGACTTTCAGAAGTCTTTTGACAGGATCTCACATAGCAGACTACTATGTAATTTTAAAGTGCATGGGATTGTGGGTAGTGTCTTGAGATGGATAGATAGCAGCCAGGAAGCAAAAAATTGGTATAAATGCGTCTCTTTCTGATTGGCAAGCAGTGACTGGTGGGGTACTGCAGGTATCTGTGTCAGACCTCAACTGTTCACATTTTATATTCATGATTTGGAAGAGGGAAATATATGTATTATCTCCAAGGTGATACAAAGTTGGGTGTGAAGGTGAGCTGTGAGGAGGATGCAGAGATGCTTCAGAGTGATTTGAACAGGCTGAGTGGGCATATGCATGGAAGATGCAATACAATGTGGGTAAATGTGAGGTTATCCACTTCAGTACTAGTAGGAAGGCTAATTATTATTTGGATGGTTAGAAATTGAGAATGATGAATACACAGTGAGACCTTGGTGTCCTCATACATCAGTCACTGGAAGTTGCAGGTACAGCAGACAGTCAAGAAGGCAGATGGAATGATGGCCTTCATAGCAAGAGGATTTGAGGAAAGGAATGGAGATGTTTTACTGCAATTGTATAGGGCATTGGTGAGGCCACACCTGGAGTATTGTGTGCAGTTTTGGTGTCCTTTTCTGAGGAAAGATATATTTGCAATAGAGGCAGTACAGCAAAAGTTTACTAGGCTGATTCCTGCATATAAGGAGAGATTAAGTCGGTTAGGATTATATTCATTGGAGTTTAAAAGAGTGAGAGAGGATCTTGTAGAAACTATAAAATTCGAGGTCCAAAGATGTGTGGGTTAGGTTGATTGGCCATGCTAAGAAATTGCCCCTTAGTGTTCAGGGATGCGTAGGTTAGAGGGATTAGTGGGTAAAATATGTAGGAATATGGGGGTGGGGCCTGGGTGGGATTGTGTTTGGTGCAGACTCGATGGGCCGAAGGGCCTCTTTCTTCACTGTAGGGTTCTATGATTCTAAAATTCTGATGGGATTAGACAGGTTGGATTCAGAAAGAATGTTCCTGATGGTGGGGGAATCTAGAACTGGAGATCATAGTTTGAGGATAAGGAATAGATCTTTTCAGACTGCGGTGAGGAGAAATTGCTTCAGCCAGAGAGTGGTGAATCTGTGGAATTCACTTCCACAGAAAGTAGTTGAAGCCAATATGTTCTGTGATTTCAAGAAGAAATTAGATATAGATCTTGGAGCTAAAGGGATCAAGAAAAATGGGGGAAAAAACGCAGCATTGGGATATTGTGTTTGATGTTTAGCCATGATCAAAATGAATGGCCCACTCCTACTTCTATTTTCCATGTTTCTATGTTTCCCACGCAGGAAATAACAACTAGCCCTTAGGTGAACTATCATTCAAGGTGTTCATCTTTTGACGCCCACAACATGCAGAATTGTCTGAATCCAATAAAACACTTAATTGATGAACCAGCTTAAACATCAATTCATCCATCATGCACCAAAATTGTGTGTCAGCAGGAAAGACAGGCCCCTACTAGAATTATATAGGAAACTGAATCAGGTGGTCTGAAACAAACTGAACTGATTTCAGAAATGGAACACATAATGGGTTCAACTACTTGCATTTTTCTAAGTGTTGTGTATTGACCACAAATCCAAATTTTTGATTTTTTCCAGTAACAGTGACTGTCATGCAAGGAAGCCATTTCCTAAGGAGCTAAACAATATCACCATTATTTGGAACAATTCTTGAGCTTTGAGAGAGAAAATATATTTTTAGTGTTCATTAGTTTCTGTTCATTAAAAATGGAAACTGATGGAATTGTCAGTTATGATTTTGTACCAGAGACAGTGTTGTGGTTGTTGTGTTTCCCACTAAAAAATGGGCAGTAGACTTTTTTTTTAACATTCCTACCATCCATTCACAACAGCTAAATTTTCAAAGAGGCTTTTGAACAGCGAAGCAGAGTTATCACTCACAGTGGTATTCCTTATCTGTACAGTTAAATTTTCTGTCAGTTGTAGGACCCCAACACAATTTTCAGATATACATTAAATAGGTGTCCTCAAAGGGATCACTGCAGGCCACTTTGAACTGGATCAAAACCTGCAACATTCATTTTTTGTGGGGGCCTTTTCACAAGCCCTCTTTTTGTCTCAGCTGAGATCAAAGGAAGACTTGTAAGTATAGAGCACACTTCATGATTTCAGGACATCCCGATGTGCTTTAATGCCAATGAAGTATTTTTAAATGAAGCAGCCAATTTGCGCACAGCAAACTCTCACAAACAGCAATGTGATAATGATCAGATACTCTGTTTTTGTGGTGTTGGCTGAGGGATAAATAACGGCCAGGACACTGGGCGCTTCAAAATAGTGCCTTTGGATCTTTCACATTCACCTGACCAGGCAGATGAGAACTTGATTTAATATCTCATCTGAAAGTGGTTAGTGGAGAACTCTATTATCACTGCACTGGAGCATCAGCATGAATTTTTGTGTTCAAACCACTTGGTTCCTGGACAGATTGATGACCGTCAGTCCATCCTTGCTCTGGGGGGCACAGAGAGCATACGGCTGGCTGTGTTTGGGGGCGTGCTCTAGAGAACACTTGAAGCATAGGCACAGGTTCACCTACCTGGATGTCTGCTACAGTAACTTCCAAGAATGACTAACAATTCAGGGAGATGGTGAAGAAGCAGCCTCATGACTAGCATGAGATGGGTTCCTATTGAAGGTAGCACAGCAGAGTCCATGCAGTATAAGGAGCTGTGTTAACACCTGTTGAGCTCCCTTGATTGGAGCAGCAGTTGACAGAGCTTCTGTTTGTTTCTGTTAGTGAGGCCTGGGATGGTATATCAGCAGTCAACCAGAGTGCCAGCAGACAGATGGCAGGGTAACCAGGGTTGGCGACTGACCTCATATATAACCCCTCAGGGATCATTCAGTGGGCAGAGGGAATGCATGCAACATGAACCCCAAGCCAGAGATAACCCCCAAGCATAGACCCCCAGACCAGCATGAGCTCCCCAATTCTCATCGTTGTGACATTTGACTGACAAGATAGCATAAGTAAGGGGAAAATTATTGCATGCCAAACTCACTAATTATATTGAAGTGCATTCAGATGCATACTAATTGGGTCTCACCCATTTTGGATACAAAACTGTTCACACCCAAAAACGATGTTGGTAAGATCGAAACTGGCATGAAACCGGAACATTTTTGATTTTTTTGTTTCATATACAATCTTACCACCTCACCATGCTAAACACAGGCAGGGCAAGATTGTAACCTCACACCCTAAGTGTCATAATGATGAGAATAATGGAGTGATCCATGTGAGTCTCCCTGGTGCGCTTTGCACCAGATTCCGCCCACACTCAGTCACTTTTTTGGAGGTTTGGGAGTTTCCTGCCAGTCCTGGAAGGGGCATGGCCTAAACACACTGGCAGACCCAGCTTCAGAGCACCCAAACACCTTTTCGCAAGGGTGGAGATCTAGGAGTGCATTGGGAGACCCTTTCCTCTCACAAACATCAGGATCCTCCCTAAAGAGGTGGCACGTTCCCGCATCTCCTCTTTGACATAGGTCATTGTCATCGGGGTATTGGGGCACTCCCAATGAGCCCCCTTGCTGACCTCCAGCAAGACTACTGACACCCGAATCAAGACTCGAGACCTGCCCTCCATCAAGAACACATTCACAATCCACCCCTGCATGACACCCCTGTCAGACCCACCCCACACCACACAGCCCCCTTTCACCCCCTCAGCACTGCCCTAGCACACTGGCAGGGCCCAACTGACACTGTCAGGCTATCCGGTGGCCACTGCCAGGCTGTCCAGTCACCACTGTCAGACACTGCTGGTGTGCCATTTGGGCACTGCCAGTGTGTTAGGTGGGCCATGCAAGGCAGGCACTGCCTGGAGGGCACTGCCTGGCTATGATTCAGTGGGCTCCAAGCCATCGTTAGAGGAGAACAGCAGTGATTCTCATTGTTTTTGTGCCACGCCCAAATTCTGTGCATGAGGATTTGAACAGGCTATGTATATTTAAATGCTACTTTGAATATGCTAAATGGGCACATGCCCTTTCTGGGCTTAATCCATTTTGCGCTGTTAGGAAGGGACTATAAAAAAAAAATCAAACTGCTTGGCGCCAGATGCAAAACTGATTTTTGGGATCACACAGCATTCTCCAGGATCAACGTGAACAAATGGCACAGCAAGGTTAGAGAATCCCTCCCCCTCCCAGTAACTCTACTCTTCTTTCATCACAGATGCTGTAAAAACTGGTTGAGGTCAATATTCCAGCTGAGACCTAAACACTGATTTATAAAATTTAAGCAATAGAAATGTGGGTTAGAGATATTACACCTCACAGATTGTATAGTCATTCAAATTACAACTGTTCATATGGACATTTGCGCAAAACTATGTGAGGAAGCTTATAACTAAACGAGAAGTAGTAAAAATCCATTATTGAATTTAAGACACATACTGCATTGGTTAAAAACCATCACCAGTATTGTGTGAGGTATAATGGCAAAGCTTGGGATTGCAAGTAGTATGGAAATTGTTGAACTGAGTCCCACAATCTGCAGTGCTTGGTACCATAAATATTCGATTAACTTAAATGATGAAAATACTGAAACGATCTGTATGTAAATCAAACTTGACAACAATACAAAAACAGTTGAGTAGTATAGACAGAAGATACAGCAAAGGGATTTAGTGTCAATGGCATTGAGCAATCACCCTGAAAATAAAATTTCACATTTAAAGCACTAAAGCAGCTTGGATCAAAAGACAACAATGAATGGAATTGAATTGACACTGGGAAACATAGGCCAGGATTTTTAGGATGGGGGGGTTCCCTCCATTGAAAGAGTCGGATGCATCCCTGCCCACAATGTCTGTCCACAATGATTTTGGTTGGAGGCAGAGTTTCTGCCATTCGCTCAGGAGGAAGTTCCACCTCACAGAGATACTGACCAATCTGGTTTGCTGGCAGATCTCTCCTCCTTGCAGCGCCAGAAGCTACAGTGGTCAGGACTGGGACTGCATGCAATCCCCAGTGTCTCAGTCCCAGGATTCCAGAAAGAGGTAAATTTTGAGGGTGGGTAAGATAAGAGAAGCCCGGGCATGGTAGCTGGACAGTGGGGGATAGGGGTGTCAGTGGAGATATCAGTGGAGATGTCATGGTGGGGGAATGGGTCTGACAGGGATGTCGTGCATTGGGGGGGGCGGGTGGGAATCGTAGGAGTGCAGGAGGCCCAATTGGGCAACGGGCACCCAATTTTAAAACGGGGCTTCTGATGGAGGCACTCCCATCCCTTGCCACCTGAGGCCTGAACTCGATTTTATGCGGACAACCCCCATACCTCAGAACGCCTACTGCCAGCCTTCAAATTGAGGCTGAGGAAGAAACAACTCAGTAATTGGCTGCTTTTGGCCTCATTTGGGGCATGGGTGGACAGGACAACCAAAGGGCTAGGGGTGAAAAGTTTTCAGGGGTAGGTGGGAACTTACAAATCAGATCATCCGTAATTGTATTGAATGACAGAAAGGCTCTAGGTGCCTTTCTAATTCATACATATGTTCTTAATTCATACATATGTTCCTAATTCATACATACGTTCCTAATTCATACATATGTTCCTATGTCCCACAGTAAAATTGCAGAGAGGTCTGGGTGGGTGGGAACTCAGCAGGAAATGATGAAGTATTTTACGATCACCCCTTACCTACAACCCCAGTGGTGGAGGAGTGTAAAATTCTGCCCCATAGTTTGTGAAGAATACAATTTGGTGGGACCTGATGGAGAAGAGCAGGAATATCACTCAAGTATATAAAATATTACAGAGAGGGGATTAAGCGCTGGATATTCATTCAAAATATGTCAGATAAAGTAATATTGAAAGTTGATATTGGATAAAGATGCTTTTAACTTAAAGGCTCCATAAGAAAATAATGTAGAAACTTAAGTGTTACAGGAATAGGCCTGTAACCTTTTCTCATGTGTCCATAACAGCTAATCAAGTGCTCAAACTGCCCTCACTTTGGAGCTGACAGCAACTGCTGACAGAATCTAATTTTTATGCGAATAACAATTCATGTCAATATGTTGTGTCACCTGTTACAGGAAAAGGGCAGGCTTATAAAATGACAGCTTTAGACCACTGCCGTACTATTAAATTTTAGTAACAAATTTATACTGAGGTAAATTCTGTTCCATTCTGATCCTTAGTGGCATTCATCTGTGCTTAGAACTACCTAGCAATCCAGAATCGAAGGCTCCATGATTTTTTATCATATGAAAATCATTCTATAACTACTCAATTTGAAAGTTCTGCGCATTTCACTTCTGAAAAATCTGGTAAAGGTGCTATTGAAATAATTGTAACATTTTCTCCTCATCTGAAAATTATATCTGACTATGACCAATGTTTCATAATTTTGCTATGTGTGCCAAACACTAATTGCAGCATAATCTAAACATTATAGATTTAAACTCAGTAATATACAATTACAGGGGGGGCTATCAAAAATATACCAATATTACCATAATGATGTGAATTTGTCAATGCATCTACTTATTAGAGTGCACACATCACCAAGAGATTGGACAGCTTATCTGTATGTAACCATGGAAACTGGATTTTGTTGGCAATTTCCAATGTTCTTATTCTGCTGCAATACTGCAATAGATAAATATTAGCAATCGAGTGGTAAGGGGAATCAAAATGTATTTCATATATTCAGTTTTCAGAGCATTGGATCATTGCAAGTGAAGCAGATTTATTTGAAAAGAGAAAGTGAAGTTCCTTTAGTTCATGGATTATTGATTACCTGTTGGCACAGGAAGCAAAGTGATGTTGTCCTCAAATATTTAACAGCTAATGAAATAATTAAGAGAGCTCTTGGGCCATCATTCCTAGGTCAGTGTTTCCCAAACTGGAATCTGTGGGATCTCCCAGGAGGTCCGTGGCAAGACAGGCACATTTTAAAAAATTTGAAAAATGCTACAGAAGTGCTTGGCATATCAGGGACTGTGGGAAGGTAGTTAAGCCACGGGTTAATGTGAGGGTGCCATGAAGCTAGTGAATGTATTTGTGACTGTGTGCCCCTTTCGAATGCTACATAGATATTGCTGGTAAAGACTTGTTTAGATTTGATTTCTGTGATCATTTCTATTCCACGGCAAAAAAAGGGGTGTTGACATTATAAGAATGCTTGGGATTCTCTGATGCACTTGGGAGGTCAAGAGTGATTCCACAGCTCAAAAAGTTTGGGAAACGCTACCCAGATTATATTCAAGAAAAGTAACATTGATCCTAATACTAATGGCTAGCTGGAATGGATGCAAGAGAACTCGACAAGGCCAGGGATGTGAAAGGCCTACCGATCTGAACATGGGATCTTATTTAAATCATTAAGGGCACAGTCCAGCTCAAAAGCCACACAAACTGACTGCCAGCAACTGGTGGATGGGAGCAGACATTTGTGGCCAGAAGCGTTAGTTTCTAACTAATGGGAATGTCCCTGCAATCAGTGGAAGTGGAAGAAGAGTCTCAGGCTGTGATCAGGAATGCTGAGGACAGGCTGTGATCAGCAATGAGGAGGAAAAAGAATGAGGCCTCAGTTTGGGGACGTGGGTGGATCTCTCAGAGGCAGGATATGTCGAGGTCAAAGACTTCCTTGTAAGGCCTTGGGGAGAGCACTAATGATTCTTCTGTCCCACAAAAATCTTCAGACCAGGTCTGGGCCTTCTAATTGCCATCATCGGTCCTACATTTTGCAATTACCAGACAGCTGACAGTGTGGGGCTTCCCCTGTTGATGTCAACAATGTGACAACACTCATGACATCATTGGGCCACACTTTTGCATATTAGATAGGCCCCCATCTGCTAATGGTAGGAAACCCATGCAGGGTCTCAATGTGCAAATATTACAGGGATCAGATTACTTGATTTCAATGGGTTAACCAATCCAATGGATCTGTCCCCAGCTGTCTCCTGCTCACTCGGGATAGAGGAGCATTATTTCTACTGGCATCTCTTTTTTGTGTATTGTACAGTCAAGTACCCTCTTAATTTTGTTAAAAGTTTGTCTAGAATTTCTAGAATATCTAGATAGCTGGAGCCCTGACAACGATCTTTGTATCCTCACTAGCCACTGGAGATGTCCTGGAGGACTGGCGAGTAGCTAATGTTCCTCTGTTCAAGAAAGGAAAAAGGGATAATCCAAGAAATTATAGACCGGAGAGTTTCACATCAGTTTGCAGATGATGCAAAGATAGGTGGAGCTATGGATAGTGTAGAAAGTTGTCAAAAGATACACTGGGATATAGATCAATTGCAGATAAGAGTGGAGGAATGGCAAATAGGGTTTAATCTGGGCAAGTGTGAAGCATTGCACTTTAGGAGATCAATTGTTCAAGGTAAGTATACAGTTAATGGCAGGAACCTGAATAGTATTGATGTACAGAGGGATCTTGGAGTTCAAGTTCATAGCGCCCTGAAAGTGGCTACTTAAGTAGATAAGCTGGTAAAAGACATATGGCTTTATTGTTCGGGGTGCCAGGTTTCAGCATTAGCTCACCTACTGGCTTTCTTAGGGCGGCACGGTGACACAGTGGTTAGCACTGCTGACTCACAAGGTCTCAGGTTTGAAGCCCCCCAGCTTGGGTCATTGTGTGGAGTTTGCACATTCTCCCCGTGTCTGCATGGGTTTCCTTCAGGTGCTCTGGTTTTCTCCTGCAGTCCAAAGATGTGCAGGTTAGATGGATTGACCATGCTAAATTGTCCCTTAGTGTCAGGTGGGATAGCTAGAGTAAATGCATGGGGTTGTGGAGATAGGGCCTAGGTAGGATTGTGGTCATTGAAGGCTCGATGGGCTGAACGGCCTCCTTCTGCACCGTAGGATTCCATGATTCGATGACATTGAGTACAAGAGTCACGATGTCACATTGCAGCTTTATAAGACTTTGGTTAGACCACACTTAGAGTTCAGTTCTGATTGTCACATTACAGGAATGATGTGGAGGCTTTGGAGAGGATGCAGAAGAGGTTTACCAGGGTGCTGCCTAGATTAGCGGGTATGAGCGATAAGCAGAGGCTGGAAAAACTAGGGTTGTTTCCTTTGGAGCGGTGGAGGCTGAGGAGATATCTAATCAAAGTCTATAAAATGATAAGGCATAGATAGAGTTGACAGTCAGAATTTTCTCCCCCAGAGTTAAAATGTCTACTACTAGGGGGCATGCACTTAAGGTGAGAAGGGGATGTGAGGGGCAGGCTTTTTTTTTACACAGAGGGTGGTAGGTGTCTGGAACGCGCTGCCAGTGGTGATGGTGGAGGCAGATACAATAGGGATATTTAAGGGGCTTTTAGATAAACACATGAATAGGTAAGGAACAGAGGGATATGGACCAAGAGCAGGCAGAAGGATTAATTTAATTTGGCATCATGTTCGGCTCAACATTGTGAACCAAAGGGCTTGTTCCTGTGCTGTACTGTTCTATATGTTCTATTATAAATTTAGAAAAAACATATCAAAAATGGTCCTTCAGAAAACAACACTCACTGCCTGTTGGCATTCAATTCTATCCAGATCATAAAATCATAAGTTTATTTGTAAAAGGACAAATGTTTCTATGAATAAACAAAGTAATCAAATTACAAAATGCTGTTCATATTAAATTTGTCCTCCATTCAAGTTCTCCACTTAAACCCAAATAGGAACTGTCTGGTTGAATTTTCCCAAAACGTGTTCGATCTTAGTGCTGAACAAGCGAGAATACTGAAGAGCTTTAGACCTGTTTTTTGGGCAAGTTTGAAATGCAGTCTTATGACACTGTCACCAATATGCAATTCTTACCAGCTTTAGGGAGTGGAGCTGAAGCTCGCTGGTGAAGCCAGCTGCAGACTGCTTGGGGTGCCATTGCGCAGGTGCCCTAAATTCCCAGAAACTGGGAGATGTTCTGCCATCTCCCGACACTCCCTCCCAGCAAACATCACCCGAGCCCCCCATCATTGCTGGCAGTTTAACCCCTTCGTGGCAAGAAGGTCATAAACATCAGGGTATCAGGACCCTCCCAATGGGTCCCCCATCATGCCCATCTCTACGGCCCACTGTTGTCAAAGCCAGTCCACTCAGGGTCCACCCCACTCAAGTCCCACCCCGTAGGCACTGCCCCTGGCACAGTTACAGTTCCTGGTGGGCAATGCCAGGGTGCTCTCTGGGCACTGCCCAGCCATGCCCCCAACCACCCATGGGCTTCAACGGCCTCGGTTTCCCCCCAGCTAGGCTATCACATTTTATCTCCGCTGTGAAGACCAGCTGTGATTCCCACCAGCATGAGGACCAATCAACATGGAGGTAAGTACAAGTGAGCCTGGATGATGCCATCTGGGATTCGTTAATGACATGCTAATTATGTCATTAACATGAAAGGATGCAAAGGTAATCTCACTGGCAAAACAGGGCAAGTAAGATTGCACGAGGTGAGAAACTGGGCACAAACCCGATTTTTGGCCTCTCATGCAATCTTACTGGCTCTCTGCGCCCATCGATTAGCGCAGTGAACTGATAAGATTACGCTCTATATGTCATAACGCATGAAAATAAAAGTTCTCTGTGCTGGTCTTTTGGGCAAGCTTGGCACTTTGTCTATTTCTTTGACAGTTGAGCGCGTACTGTCAATAGCGGGGGGCACAAAACCTAAGTACACCAGTAAAACAGGTTTCAGAGCTCTCAGGTGTCACAATGCAGGGCGTCTCAGTCTCCCACAGAACCAGGAGACCTCCTCCCACCCATCCACCCCATCATAGACAGCATTATCAGTCCCCCGTTCACACCAACATAGGTTGCAAGGCACCAGGACTCTCCTGATGTGTCCCTTGCCTGACCCCTGACATGAACCCCACGCCCCCACCATGAGCCCATCCATGGCCCACATCTGCATGATCCCTCCCCTATATACCCCCCTGCACACTCATTCAGCATGACAACCCCCTTGCAGAGCTCCCCACTGCATAAGCCCCTGTCATTGTGCATTGTGTCCCCATCATTGCCCCACCCAAACTCAGGTCGCACCCCCTTCACACTGCCCTGACACACTTATGGTACCCAACTAGGCAATGCCAGGGTTTCAGATGGGCACTGCCTGGCTGATAATGCCTGATGGGCACTGCCTGGCCATGCCCCTGACCACCTGACCAATGGCCTCCAATCCCCCCCAGCATGACTATGGTGCTTGGTCACCGCAACCGCCAAGCAGCAGTGATTCTCGCCAATCTGACATCTCACCGGCGAGTGGGGGGATGAATCCAAGAGGTTGGAAGCAGCAGTGTGGAACCCAGTAAATAGATTTAAATGTAAATAGAGTTTGCACCCTTTCTGGGCATGAAGCTGTTCTTGCCAGTAAAATGAGGCCAGGATTGGCCTACCTTCCTGGCTCGTCACACTGATCAACCAGCACAGCGAGCTGGTATGATCGTGTCTGCCATGTCCAATGAAGGAATGTCATATTCGTAACTTTAAATCATAAACTACTCAGTGAACGATTGTCTGAAACTGACATTTCTTCTAAAATAGATCAATAAAATGCTGCAAAATTCTATATTGCGGTAAATGCTGTCAATATTTAATGTAATCAAGAGAAGGCTGGATATAGCACTGGAGTGAATGGGATCAAATGTAATGGGGAAGACACAGCATTAGGCTATTGAGTTGGACAATCAGCCATGATCATAATGAATGATGGAGAGGCTCAGAGACCCAAATGGCCTTATTCCGATGGTCAAAAAGGACAGTAGGAGGAGAGGTAATAAGCCGTGGATAACGAAGGAGGTGAAGGAAAGTGTTAAATTAAAAGCGGAGGAATTTAGAGTAGCTAAGAGTAGTGGGCGAGAAGAGGATTGGGAGAGGTTTAAATGTCAACAAAGATTGACAAAGAAGTTGATAAAGAAGGGTAGGAGAAACTATGAAGCTGGGCTAGCGCTTAACATAAAAAAGGATAGCAAGAGTTTTTATAAATATATAAAAAGGAAGAGGCTGGCTAGGGTGAACGTTGGTCCTTTAGAGGATGAGAAAGGGGACCTAGTGGTAGGGGATGGGGATATGGCTAAGGTCTTAAATGACTTTTTTGTTTCTGTCTTCACGGAGGAGGACATGAATAATTTGCCGGGTGTTAGTGATGGAAAGGTGGTAGGACTGGAGGGTCTTAATGACATTACTGTTACTAGAGAGGCGGTGCTCGACAGACTGGAGGGGCTGATTGTGGACAAGTCCCCAGGACCGGATGGAATGCATCCAAGGGTTCTGAAAGAAATGGCGGAGGTGATAGTGGATACCTTGGTGGTTATTTTCCAGACGTCGCTGGATTCCGGGGAAGTGCCGGAAGATTGGAAAACGGCTAATGTTACGCCGTTGTTTAAGAAGGGTGCCAGGCAAAAGGCGGGGAATTATAGGCCGGTTAGTTTAACGTCTGTGGTAGGTAAAATGTTAGAATCCGTCATTAAGGAGGAAATTGCGAGGCATCTTGAAGGCAATTGCTTGATAGAGCGGACGCAGCATAGTTTCATTAAAGGGAAGTCGTGTCTGACAAATTTACTGGAGTTCTATGAGGATGTGTCTAGGGCGGTGGATAGAGGAGAGCCGGTGGATGTAGTCTTTCTGGATTTTCAGAAGGCGTTTGACAAAGTACCTCACAAGAGGTTATTGCAGAAGGTCGAGGGACATGGAGTTGGGGGTAGGGTGTTAGCGTGGATAGAGGATTGGTTGTCAAATAGGAGGCAGAGAGTGGGGGTCAACGGTGCTATTCGGATTGGCGGATGGTGAATAGTGGAGTGCCCCAGGGGTCGGTGCTGGGGCCTCAGCTTTTTACCATTTATATAGACGATCTGGAGGAGGGAACCAAATGTAGGGTGTCGAAATTTGCTGATGACAGCAAGATTGGGGGAACGGCAAATTGTGCGGAGGGTGTGGAGAGTCTGCAGAAGGATCTAGATAGGCTGGGCGAATGGGCCAGGAAATGGCAAATGGAATTTAATGTTGGCAAATGTGAGGTGGTCCACTTTGGTAGGAAGAATGGTAGGAAGGACTATTACTCACGTGGAGAAAAACTGCAGCAGGCGACGGTGCAGAGGGACCTCGGGGTCCTTGTGCATGAGTCGCAAAAACCCAGCTTGCAGGTGCAGCAAGTGGTCAGGAAGGCGAATGGGATGCTGGCCTTCATAGCGAGGGGGATTGAAATATAGAAGTAGGGAGGTCTTGCTGCGGCTGTATAGGGCATTGGTGAGGCCGCAGCTGGAGTACTGTGTGCAGTTTTGGGCGCCGCACCTGCGCAAAGATATTTTGGCCTTGGAGGGAGCGCAGAGGAGGTTTACTAGGCTGATACCGGAGTTGAGGGGGTTGAGCTATGAGGAGAGGCTGAATAAACTAGGCTTGTACTCGTTGGAGTTTAGAAGAATGAGGGGAGATCTCATTGAGACGTATAAGATGATGAATGGGATGGATAGGATAGAGGTGGAGAGACTCTGCCCGCTCAGAAAGGACAGTAGGATTAGGGGGCACAGCCTCAAGATAAAGGGGGGGTGGTTTAGAACGGAGTTGAGGAGGAACTTCTTCACTCAAAGGGTGGTGAATCTCTGGAATTCTCTGCCCGTTGAAGTGGTGGAGGCTGCCTCGCTAAATATTTTTAAGACGCAGGTTGATGGGTTTTTGATAAGAGAGGGGATTAAGGGTTATGGGGAGAGGGTGGGAAGGTGGAACTGAGCCACGACAGATCAGCCATGATCTTATTGAATGGCGGGGCAGGCTCGAAGGGCTAGATGGCCTACTCCTGCTCCTATTTCTTATGTTCTTATGTTTCTAAAAGATGGCCACTGAGAGTCACCTGCCTTAGTCTGTGGGGTCAAAAACTGCTACACAGTCTGAAAGGACAAAAGGTCACACTGCAGACTGAGGGGCGTCAATATCCATATCCTGAGACCATTCAAACTGCACTCATGACTTGAATGGGTCATTCTCAAACTGAAACGGTGATTGTCTCAAACCCCAGGGTGAATGCCTAAAGACAGTAGTTCAGGTTGTGAGTAATCAACTGAAGTAATACCATAGTTGGAAATGGAGACCATAAGAAACTACATTAAAAAAAACATGTTTATCTCCCTTTTTGAATCTTGAAATGTTGTCTGTCAGAGGAACTGTAATAGAAGTAGAAAGTGAAGCAACACCTATCCTTAAGAGTTGGAGACTGCAACACTGTAAGGTCTCTAAGCCTGATTATTTTCAAGTCCACCAACACGGAAAAGTAATTCCTTGCCATTGAGATAACAGGTGGGATTTTACAGCCTCGCTCAAACGAGACTGGGAATTCAGGCCTGAGGTCAACATACATTCCCATTGTCTGCCACTCGCCCGCTCTGATTCTACCGCAAGGTGGTAGAATTCCAGCAGGCAAGTAACTAACTTTGTGACTGAAAGAACAAAGAACAAAAGAACAAAGAACAGCACAGCACAGGAATAAACCCTTCAGTCCTCCAAACATGCGCCAATGGTGCCTGCCTAAACTAAAACTATATGCATTTGCGGAGTCCATATCCTTTCATTCCAATCCTATTCACGTATTTCTTTGGAAGCCCCTTAAATGCCTGTATCGTACCTGTTTCCACCACCTCCCCAGGCATCGCATCTAGCATTCACCATCTTCTGCGTAAAAAAACTTGCTTCGTACATCTCTTCTAAACTTTTCCCATGTACCTTAAACCTATGTCCCCTAGTACTTCACTTTTCTGCCCTAAGAAAGAACGCCTGACTATCCTCTCTGTCCATGCCACTCATGATCTTATTAACCTCTATCAGGTCATCTTCCGTCATGAGAATAAACCAAGTTTATCCAACTCCTCATCATAGCTAATACTCTCCAGAGCAGGTAACATCCTGGTAAACCTCTTCTGTACTCTCTCCAAAGCATCCACATCCTTCCCATAGTGTGGCGAGAAGAATTGTACACAATATTCCAAATGAAGCCTAACTAAGGTTCTGTACAACTAGAGCATGATCAGCCAATATTTATCCTCAATGCCCCAACCGATGAAGGCAAGCATGCCGTATGCCTTCTTGACCACCTTATTCAACCTACATTGCCACTTTCAATACTCCTTAGGGTTCTACCATTTACTGTATAATTCCTCCAAGCATTGGACCTTCTAAAATGCATTACCTCAGATTTGTCCGGATTAAACTCCATTTGTCATTTTCCAATCTCTAACCACTCTATATCTTACTGTATCCTCTGATCATTTTCTTCACTATCTGCAACCACACCAATTTTTGTGTCATCTGCGAACTTACTAATCAAACCAGCTACATTTTCCTCCAAATCATTCATATATACTACAAACAACGAAGGTCCCAGAACTGATCCCTGAGGAACATGGTGTGACAAGGTGGCACAGTGGTTAGCACTGCTGCCTCACAGTGCCAGAGACACAGGTTCAATTCCCAGTTTCGGAGGGGGGGGGGTCATGTTCGTGCAGAGTTTGCACATTCTCCCTGTGTTTGCATGGGTTTCCTCCCACAATCCAAAGGTGTGTAGATCAGGTGGATTGGCCACACTAAATTACCCCTTAGTATCAGGGGTTAGAGCAGTTGTGGGGATAGGATTGTGAAATAGTTGTCAGTGCAGGTTTGATGGGATGAATGGCCTCCTTCTGTTCTAGGGATTCCTTGAAACACTGCTGGTCAAAGAACAAAGAAAATTACAGCACAGGAACAGGCCCTTCGGCCCTCTAAGCCCGCACCCAACTTAACTAAGCTACCCGACTTAACTAAAACTTCCTACCCTTCCAGGGATCATAAGCCTCTATTCCCATCCTATTCATGTACTTGTCAAGACACCTCTTAAAAGTCACTACCGTATCCGCTTCCACTATCTCCTTCAGCAATGAGTTCCAAGCACCCACTGCTCTGTAAAAAATCTGCCTCGTACATCTCCTTTAAACATTGTCCCTCGCACTGGAATGAAAGTCATAGGCTTCCATTCAGAAAAGCACCCCTCTATTGCTACCCTCTGTCTTCTATGCCCTCGTCAGTTCTGTATCCACCTTGCCAGCTCTTCTCTCATCTTGTGTGACTTCACCTTTTGTACCAGTCTACCATCTGGTACTTTGTCAAAGGCTTTTCTGAAGTCCATGTATACAACATCCACTGTCTTTCCCTCACTTTCCTTTGTCACTTCATCGAAAAACGCAATCAAGTTCATGAGGCGTGACCTCCCCTTCACAAAACTAATAAGTCCATTTGTTTCCAAATGTGAGTAAATCCTGTCCCTAAGAATCTTTTCCAATTATTTCCCTATGACTGACATTCTCCAGTCCTCTGGAACTTCACCTGTAGCAAATGAGGATACAAACATTTCTGTCAAGGCCTCAGCCATTTCCTCCCTTGTTTCCCTCAGTATTCTGGGGTAGGTCCCATCAGGCCCTGGGGACTTACCTACTTCAATGTTTTTTTTAAGACAACCAACACCTCCTCCCTTTTGATATCAACATGACCCAAAATATCTAAACACCCGACCCTAGGCTGCTCACCCACCAAGTTCTTCTCTTTGGTGAAAACTGAGGTAAAGCTTTCATTTAGTATCTTGCCTATTCCCTTTGATTCCATGCATAGATTCCTCCACTATCCTTGAGTGGACCAACCCTTTCCCTGCCTACTCTCTTGCTCTTTATATACATATAAAATGCCTTCGGGCCTTCCTTAATCCTATTTGCCAAGGATTTTTCATGACCCCTTTTAACCTTCCCAACTATTCCTTAAGTTCCTTCCTATTTTCTTTATATTCTTCAAGAGCTTCATCTGTTCTCAGCCTTTGGACCTTAAACGTGCTTCCTTTTTCTTTTTGACAAGGTCCATAATGTCCCTTTTTATCCAGGGTTCCCGATATCCGCCACACTTATCCTTCATCCTCACAGGTACATGCCGGTCCTGAATTCCAATCAACTGGCATTTGAAAGACTCCCATATGTTGGATGTTGATTTACCCTCAAACAGCCTCCCCCAGTCTAAATTCTCCAGATCCTGCCTAATTTGTTGTAGTTAGTCTTCTCTTAATTTACACCTTTGCTAGAGAACCACTCTTATGCTTATCCACAAACACTTCAAACATATGGAATTATGATCATTGTTCCCAAAATATTCTTCTGCTGAAACCTCGATCACCTGGCTGGGCTCATTCCCGAACATCACGTCTAATATGGCTCCTTCCTGAGTGGGGCTATTTACATTCTGTTTCAAGAAATTCTTCTGGATGCACCTTACAAATTCTACCCCTTCCAAGCCCCTAGCAGTAAGTGAGTTCCAGTCATTATAGGGAAAGTTAAAATCACTCACAACAATCCTGTTGTTTTTGCATCTTTCCAAAATCTGTCTGCATACCTGCTCCCCTCTCTCCTACTGGCTGTTTTCTAACATATAATAAACCCCCTACAGAAAACCAAGAGAATCCTGCAAAAGCTCTAAGGTATGACTTTGGATTTCGAATTCACCTAGACTGTGGGGTGGGTAGGGGGTGGAGGGGGGCTGCTAGCTGCAGCTGAGTTTCCCAATGGCCTGTTGAATCAGTTGTAAGGGCCAAAATGAATTTTCATTGTTTATCAAACCCTTTGCAAGTTTCCCAGTCTGCTGTGCCTGCCCTGATGAGGTTCTTGTCCAGGCTAAGTGGGAACCTGATGAATACTCATTAATATTAATTTCCATGTAATTAAGAGACTGGAAATCTGATTCACTGCTTTCCTGGGATGTTCCCATCCCCCAGCTGCAAGTCATGTGGGCAGCAATTTAGCATAGGTCTTCAAATACAGACAGGTGCCTTGGACTCGGGGGTGGGGGCGGGGGTGGGGGCGGGGGTGGGGGCGGGGGTGGGGGCGGGGGTGGGGGCGGGGGCGGGGGCGGTGGGGGCGGCGGGGGAGGGACGGGGGCGGGGGGGTGGGAGTGGGGGGGTGTGGAGGTGGGGGTGGGGGGTTGAGGGGGTGAGGGGGGTGGGGGTGAGGGAGGTGGGGGAGGTAGGGGGAGGGGGGGTTGAGGTAGAGGTAGGGGTAGGGGGGTGGTGGGGGGGTAGGGGTTGGGGTGGGTGGGTTGGGGGTTGGGGTGGGTGGGGGGGTAGGGGTGGGGTAGGGGGTGGGGGGGTTAGGTGTGGGGGGGAGGGGGTAGGCAGGGGGGCAGTGGGGGGCAAGGATCAAGGACATAAGTATCCTTAACTTTCTACTTGAGTGTAGACACTTCTACTTAAGTCACCTGGGATTGGGGATGAAGGGGCTTGAGCTGGGAGAGAGGGCTTGACCTCAAGGGGTCTTCCCATGATGGAGGTCCCTTGATTGGATCTTCTCATGTTAATGTGAAAGAGATGATATAGAGATGCCGGCTTGGACTGGGGTAAACACAGAAGTCTCACAACACCAGGTTACAGTCCAACCAGTTTATTTGATAGTAATCCCACAAGCTTTCGGAAACGGTGTTCCTTCCACACACCTGACGAAGGAACACCGTTTCCGAAAGCTTGTGGGATTACTATCAAATAAACTGGTTGGACTCTAACCTGGTGTTGTGAGACTTCTTACAATGTAAAAGAGAAGCAGATCACTTATTGGTAATAGTTGTTTCATGTAAGGTCTTTGAGGTCCCCTGTTCACTCAGAAGTCCATGCCCCATGCAAATCTGGATTCTTTCTTTGTATCTTGACATCTTTTGTAGTTTCAGCACTCCATTCCAAATGTGGGATATTCCTTGCTTGATTTCAGGAGCCCCAGGTGTTCCCTGATCACTTTGAACTCCTTTGAATGATAGCTCCAGAGCAGGTGAAAGAGGGAATTAGAAGAATCTTGTTAATACAAGGAGCAGATGGCCTAGTAGCTGCAGAAAGCATTTTGCCGGACAGCCCAGGTCAGAACAAGCACCTCATTGTCAAAACGATTAGTCCGTGCTCCATCAAACCTGATGTGATTTCTCTCTTCACCGCAGCTGGTCAGTCTAGTCCCATTTTTTTTGAGGGAACCTTTTATTTTTGCACTCTTGATCTTTCTTGGGGAGCTATTTTCTAATACCAGTTTTAATTTAAACAATGGCAACTATTTTCTTGGCCACTGAGCTTCCAGCAGACCCAAAGGACATTTCTTCACTGCATTTCTCTCCACATGTTTTTCTTCAGCCCCATCAAGCTTCCAGCATAGATCACATCTTTTAGTCACATTCATCTTTAAACTGTGTCTTCATTTAAGAATTTGACAACAGAGTTGCATGCCTACACAGTATTAACACCTCCACCACACAAGAATCTCCCACAGCTCACATGAGAAGTCACAAGGATCCCTCAGTTAGCCCCTTCCCTTCCTGCACTCCTTGGGAAACCTAGGATAAGGGCCACAGAGCCTTTATGAAATACTTCACTGATGCAGCCACTGGTCCTTGAGGATAGTGGCTCCAAATTTGGGCAGGAGGGATAGTGAGGATTGAAGATTTTCCAATGAAGGGGCTGGAGGCAAGTTACTGTCAGGGACAGGGCTGTAGATCAAGCCCATGTTCTGGAAGGAGCCAGGGAGTAAAGGGTTTGGGGAGGCAGGGAGAGAGGGGAGTTGGAGGGAAGGGACATAGTAGTCTGCCATTCATTGTTGAAATATCACATCCTTCAATGGCTGTCCTGCTGAAAGGAGTGTGCCAGGAAGAAGGTAACATGATGTTCAGTCCTGACCATCCACCAGACTTTCTTCTTTGCCTCTGAGAGCACCTGTGGCCACTCGCATTTATGCTAGCCTTGAGCCTCCTATCAACTGTCCATCATCACTGATAATTCAGCAATCTTCACCAGCCTTACCATGTAAGGCTCAGGGAAAGAGGCAGTCATAGGCATGACCTGAGACTCACATTCCAGACACAGTGAGGGCTCACAGTGTGCATTGTACCTTTGCCCACACAAATGTACTGGTGCATCTAGAAGGCATAGGGCGACAGAAAGGCATCTACTTTCTCCAGGAAATGAAGGGCATCAGTATTGATGATGTGAAGGGAGGGAGCACCCAGGTGGGAGGTCATTGACAATAATGAGAAACCATGGATCAATGTCTGTGACCATGCAAGCTCATTGTTTTGGGCAGTAGCTCCTCAAGGCTACACCGGGCATTGGGAATGGTGAGGGTTGGTCAGCGTTCAGATACAGGAGGACTATGGGAGTTGGGAGGACTTGAGGATCTAGGGGCAGTTGACCTTACTAACTATCTCTCTCTCTCTCTCCTTTCCACCTCCTCACAGATTAAAGATGAATTTCAGTTTGCAGCCAGGCAGCTAGCTTTATTTCTTGTGACTGCTGCCGAGGCAAAATGACGGTGGTGAGTGTGCCAAGGCCAGCCCAGGCTTGACCAGTGCCCAAACAGGGGGCTACCATTAAAACTCAACTCAAGCCGTTCATTAGACCAAGGAGAAGGTATGAAGACAGCATTAATGAATGACACAGATCTAGAGAAGGTGCTAGGATTTTAATAAGCTGTCAGACAGCCTGTGCCACCACAGACTCTCATTTCACAGGGACACTTGTGACACCTGTACCAGGTAGTCGCATATCTAGCGCCAAGAGGAGGAAGAGGAGGACACCTGCTCTTGGTGGCCATTAAAGTCATGGCTGCCCTGAACTTCTTCACCTCTGGCTCTTTCCAGGGCTCAAGCAAGGACCCTTGTGATATTGCACAGACATCATTCGACACATGCATCTGCGAGATGATGGATGCCCTGAATGCCTGGGCATTAGACTACTCTACATTTCACCTGGACCAGGCCCATCAGAATGCTTGGGCAGCAGGATTTTCTGACATCTCTGGAATGCTCCAGGTCCAGGGGGCAATCAATGGCACCCTTATCACCCTAAGAGCATCATTTTAAAATGAGTATCTTTCATTAACATGAAGGAGTTTCTCTCCCTTAACATTCAGATAGTGTGTGACCAGCAGCTTAACAACATGAACATCTGTGCATAATATCCTGGGAGTGTGCACAATCCCTACATCCTGGAGCACTCAGAGATACTAGGCATCTTCAACAGTCAACCTTGGCTAAAGGGTTATCCAATGGGGTACAAGGGTTACCATTAATATCATGGCCAATGAGATTAGTGTGGAGGCCTGAGGCCGAGGGGGAAACCTGATACAATAAGACTTTCTTTGCCACAAGAAATATCAAGCAGTGCATAGGGCTTCTCACGATGCACTGCTGTCTAGACTGCTCTGCAGAACACTCTAATGCAGTCACCAAAAGGTCTCATGGATAATGGTCACATATTTTGTTCTACACAACCTGGCATAGCAGTGGGGCACATTATGGAGGAGGAGAAGGAACATGTGGCCTTATGGTAAGAGGAGGATAAGAATGGGGTGAAAGAGGAGCCTAAGGAAGACCTAAAAGCGGTGGCCATAGTCAAACAGGGCCGGAAGACCAGGATGGCCTTCATAGCCTCCTGATTCACCACCTAGAAGGCAGGTTATCTGCAGCTCAAACCCTGCCTTGCTCAATTCCTTGTTCCCACTTTCCAAAGATATATTCTATTCCACTCTCTGAACCTTGCCACCCCTTTCCTTCATCCTTTTCTCCCTTCACACAACCAGTGCTCCCCCTCTCCCCTTCAAGGGTTCATATATATTTACAGCAGGATGATGGGCCTGGGTCTCTTTTCAAGGCAAAAGGGTGATAATGACTCACTGTGAGGACAACTATGGAGCTCCTCAGATTCTGCTGAAATCTTTTTCCTGTTTTTGTCTTGGCAACCCACTGACTCATACCTGACAATGGGATGGCGGCACACTTATCTAGGCCACAGTGAAAGAGGGGAAGAGATTCAGGTGACGCTATCTGGGCTCATGGACTGGCAAGGTTGATCTGCAAGGATGTCCGCGACTGGTTGTATCACAACCTCTCACTTCTGGGTGAGGATTGTAGATGTAGAAAGAATGGCCGCAACAATTATTTAACAATATTGGCAATAGAGGCTTGAAAATGGCTATTCTGGCTGAGAGTTACGTAAGCTAGGATTTTTGGTCAACTTATAATTAAAACCAGATGCAAGTCATAAAGTTACTCTGGTCTGGGAGCTGTGATCTGAAGCTTGCTTTGTTGGCCAAATAAGGGAAGTTGTTTACATTCAAACAGACATCGTACCCTTGACTTTTATTGCTGTTACGTGTGGTACATGTCATGTGAAGAAAGCATAATAGCATTGTTCACAAATAATTTTATTGGATGTTCAAGCCATGTGATCAGTTTCTGATTACACATCTGGATGAGAGAGAATGGAGAATGTGTGGATTAAAGTCATTGCAGTCCTTTGTTTGCCAATGAAAACTTCATAGAGACTAAACATTGTAAGATATGTGCCCTGAAGGATGCTTCAGCGAAGAAGCTAGATTCTACATCGGGGATATTTCTTGGCCAAGATTTGTTCCTAAACTCAGTAGTATCTATTTTCAGTTAAATAATTAAAGTTAATGTTCAGTTAAAGTTAATGTGTAGCTAAGAGTTAAAGTTCAGTAAAAGAGTTAAATGAGTTACAATTGTTTATGTTTGAGCTGGTATTGGAAGTGTTAAATAAATAAACTGTTGAATTAATTAAAGAGATGACTAATGTTGTTATCTCATTAAACTGGAAAGCTTGGAAAGTGTTTAAATTAAAGGTCAAATAACAGGATGTTTGGGAGGTTCAGAGGTGAAAAGGAGAAAACTGCTCTCCTCCACTCCCCCATCCCACTTATTAACAATCAGTGCCCTCATCTCCCTAACTACACCTGCGTGCCTTTACACATGCCAACTCAGTGGTCCTCTATTTTCTTCATTTTCCATGACCTCCTACTCTTTCTAGGTACAGTCACAGAAAACACAGAGGTGGAGGGGACCTGCTGCTTTCTGCATCCTCTGGCCTGTGATGTCCTAGCTGGGCATCCTCTGGAGGGCCTAGGTCGTCGACCTAGAAAGGCTAGGGATTTCTGGGGCCTTCTTGGCAAAAAGTCTCAGAATGGTCCCAGTGCATCTTCTCTCTCTAGGTGCTCACTGATCCTTGAGCTACATATGGGTTGGGCGGGACAACTGGAGTGAGCTCCAGAAGCCACTTTGTCGTCATCTGACACTGCCCATCAAGAAGATCCATCAATTTCTGAAACATGGCAATGAAACCCTCACATATGGTCTTCTATGACTGGGCTATGCTCGTGATGCCCTCAGCCATGAACCTCAGTTGCTGGGTCACGGTCCTGTGTGACTGGGCAACTCTGGAGCACCGCACAAATACCCACCAGTCCCTGGGAGATATCCTTATGTGACTGGACTCTGCGGTCTTGCATATCAGCTACAGACATCATAAAGTGGGCCAAGCCTTGAACGTTGTCAGACATGGCACAGATATCTTCCAAGGCTTTCCACTGTGATCACCACCCTTGCAGTGTTGGCCTAATTTCTAAGCAATGCCGGCACCATCTCCTGCAAAAGAAGGCTTTGGGTTCCTTCAGCTGGTCTTGCATCTGTTGGAAAGTCACAAAACCTGGCTCTACATTTGCATCTCTACCACTGATGGGATAACCTTTTCTAGTGGGCTGACATCTGCCTTGGTATCAACTAGTTCCTAGGAACAGGGAGACCTTTGATTGCTCACTCTCTTGGAAATTCCTGCTCCGCCTGATGTGTTTCAGCAGCTGTGTAATGTCCACCAGATAGCAACCCCAGGACTCTGTGCTCCGAGATGTGCGTGTCAGCTCTGGTGGATGGTGCTGGTGAAAGTAGTGACACGATTTTAGTGTCCTTCCCGGAGCTGTGAGGGGCTGGGCAGGGGATGGCGGGGGGTGGGGTGGTGCAAATGCAAATTGGCTGGCCTCATCTGATGCAGATCCTGAAAGACAGCATATGGGATCAGCATCTGGCTAAGACAAGGGAATGGGAGAACAGCAACTCACTTGAGACAAGGCCCAGCTTGCTTCAAGGGATCCCTCTTCAAAAAGTGAATCAGCACCCTGATTTGTGGCATCCTGGCCTCTCTTCTCCCACTCTCGTGGATGATCTTCACCTACAGGGACAGTAAGAAGACATTGTGAGGCATATGTCTAGCAGGTATGGGGGGGGGAGGGGAATGTTAACATCAGGTGATATTTGTGTGGGCTTGGTGCCCAGCAAAGAGGGATTGTGAGGGCATGTGATGAATGGGGGATGGTGTTTCTGAGGTGGGTTCTGAGCTGGTTGGTGAGAACGTGGGATAGCTGTTAGATGGCACGGAAGAGGTTAATGGTGAGACACTAGGGTTCAGGGCCAGGATTGATGCCAGGAATAGACAAGTGGATACCTACCCTTGCAGCTCTAAGGAGGTCATTCATCTTCCAGAGAACTCGAGGCTGACTTCCTTGCTGCCATCTTGTTGCCTGCAGTGATAAGACAGTGCTGTGAGGAGCATTTAAACGGTGCTCCTGCTTGTTAGGGGCTCACAGTTGACTCCCAATTTCAGCGAATCACTTGCCTGAGAAGTCAGGGACAGTGGGACTCACATGGAAGGGGATGGCCTATTTAAATATGTTGAATTGGGCCTCTGCAGCACTGCCAGTATCAGCAGGAAACACTCCGGGCTTCTAACTGGCAACAAGTCTTCTGTTTTTATTCCAGAGTATTACAATCTATTTTCAGGAATAAAATGTCTTACTCCTTCGACCGGTAACAAATGCTTTTCAAGTGAAGAGAATCATTTGAATTGCAAACTATTCTTTGCTTATAAGTTTTAAAATGCAATATTCCCATGAGTGAGTGCGTGAGTGATGCGGTTTTAGATTTTAGATGAACACATGAATAAATAAACCCAAGAGAAGCTTGCTGCTGTTATTCAAATTGTCCACGTGCTCAGAGGTTAAGAAATACACACCTCTTCTTTTTCAAAAACAGCACTGATTACAATATTAAGGGAACAGAGGTTTCAATTCTCTCACATCCCTCTCTTTAACAGGAAACCAGAAATAAAACAGGCTCAGGTTTTCACCTGTGATTAGTGACATGCAGAGAGACACGAAGCACCTTCGGATAATTCTTTTGTGTCTTAATATAACGATATTGGATATCATTTTAGCTGATGAAAAAATGCTTTCTAGCCAGTCACCTTTACACAACTCACAGACAACGTAGCAGGGTTGACAATCTCATCATCTGCTGAATTGAGGATGAAAACCTCTTTCTTTATGTTCCATGGATGAATACACTACTAAACAGTTTATACATTGTTGGTATGCCTAATAATGTCTCACAACACTGGATTAAACTGAATGTCTTTTTTTTTCCACACAAAACCCAAACGTGTCTCTGAGAAAGATTTCTGTACAGAAATCCTCAATCCACCTGAAATATTTCAGGCCTAACTCCTCCAGCCTAACAAGTTAATTTTCAATGATCAATCAACTCCTAATTGGTATTATTTTAACCCTAACTTCTTTCTTCCTCGTTACGATGACTAAGGCCTTTTAGGATGGTGGGAGCTCTGCCATCAGAAGAATCAGACTCAGAATCTCACTGGCATTTTACATCTTAACATGCATTGGTTGGCATAAGGCAGCACTTACTCCCTTAGTTGGGAGGATGTCCCTCTTTGGAGAGCTATTGAACAATTAAGATTGGTTAGAAGAGACACTGCTCGGAGTTGCCAGAGCTTAATCTTGGAAACAGGGATACCCAGGTAAGTGTCAGGTTCTCAGAGAAGGAATGGGATTTGTGAAGGGTGGGATCAGAGTCTCAAGGGATAGGCTGGGGTGGGGGGGGGTGGAATCCAGAGGCCACCTGATTTTAGGGGGATGGTGCCTCCAGTCAGAAAGGGGCTTCTGATGGAAGTGCCTCTCACCCGATCCCTTCTCACCCCAGTCAAATTCCTTCGTTTCCAGTTTCCCCCCCAAACACCCTGAGCTGTCATCCACCTGCCCATGAGCCTAAAAATTGAGGCTAGGCAGGAAACAGCCATGAATTGGCCACTTAAGGGCCTTATCTGGGGCAAGAGTGAGTTTCACCTCTGAGGCCCTGCCCAACCCAGCATAAAATTGCTGCAAGGTCAGGATGGGTGTGAACCTGAGGGGGGAGGGAGGGAGGGAGGGAGGGAGGGGAGGGAGGGAGGGAGGGAGGGGAGGGGGGGGGGGGGGGGAGGGGGGGGGGGAGGGGGGGAGGGGGGGGAGGGGGGGGGGGAGGGGGGGGGGGGGAGGGGGGGGGGGGAGGGGGGTGGGGGGGAGGGAGGGGGGGAAATCTCATGTCCAATTTCATGTTCCCACTATCAGGCATCCCTCTAAGCCTCTCGCCATGAAAGAAGTTTTGGGCCAACAATCACTTGTTCCATAATGGCTGCTGATTCAGTTTTAATGCATCTATTAAATGCCAATTGTTTCCCACAAAGCCGTCCATGCTTCAATTCAAATTTCTCTTCAGGCTCTCCCTTTGTCCCTCTTCCTTACCATCCCTTCAATGCTTCATTCCATGTCTTCACCCTACTCCCTCTGTTGCAGGACTGCCATCAATTCCTGCATCCCCTCCACTTTGCCACCATTAGTTTCCACATTCTAATCTTGCTTGACCTGAAAAGAAATCAAACTGGTCTGATGACCCTTTTCTCAAATATCAGAGACCAGATAATACTATTCGTCTTAGCATCACTGTGTACTCTCCATGTTTGAAGACATTTTATTGTTACATATGTTATACTGTGTCAAATTTCAATGTCTGTATTTATGATAGACCAGAACATCAGGTGGCACAGTGGTTAGCACTGCTGCCTCACAGCACCAAGGACCCAGGTTCAATTCTGGCTTCGGGTCACTCTCTATGTGGAGTTTGCATATTTTCCTCGTGTCTGTGTGGGTTTCCTCCGGGTGCTCCAGTTTCCTCCCACACTCTAAAGATGTGTGGGTTAGTTTGACTGGCCATGCTAAATTGACCCTAGTGTCAGGGGATTAGCAGGATAAATATGTGTCGTTATTGGAATAAAGCCTGAGTGGGATCGTGGTCAGTGCAGACTCAATGGGCCAAATGGCCTCCTTCTGCACTGGAGGGATTCTATTCTATTGCTGTCAAAATAGCAGTGAGGCTAATGGCACTTGTCATTAATTATGAGTAAATAGCACCAAAATTTTAGGCAAGGGACAGGTGTGCTGTTAAACTCAAATATCCTAAATTGCTGTTTGAGAGGCATTTCTCCATCATTGCTTTCACAAAAAAAAAATTTTGGAGCAGAATTCTCCCAAAAAAATTCTAAGTGTTGAATTCATGAGAAAACTAGAGTAATTCATGCTGTTTTTTAACTGGGAGTTCAGACAAGAATGTCCCACACTCTGTGCACTGCAGAGGCCACCAGCCTGCATATCATTAAATTTCAGGGGGCCTATTCCAGCTGACATCAGCATGATGAGTGGGCCACTACATATAAAAATAGGAGCAGGAGTAGGCCATCTAGCCCCTCGAGCCTGCCCCGCCATTCAATAAGATCATGGCTGATCTGTCGTGGTTTAGTTCCACTTTCCCGCCCTCTCCCCATAACCCTTAATCCCCTCGCTTATCAAAAACCCATCAACCCGTGTCTTAAAAATATTTAGTGAGGCAGCCTCCACCACTTCAATGGGCAGGGAATTCCAGAGATTCACCACCCTTTGAGTGAAGAAGTTCCTCCTCAACTCCGTTCTAAACCGCCCCCCCTTTATCTTGAGGCTGTGCCCCCTAGTCCTACTGTCTTTTCTGAGCGGGAAGAGTCTCTCCACCTCTATCCTATCCATCCCATTCATCATCTTATATGTCTCAATGAGATCTCCCCTCATTCTTCTAAACTCTAACGAGTACAAGCCTAGTTTATTCAGCCTCTCCTCATAGCTCAACCCCCTCAACTCTGGCATCAGCCTAGTAAACTTCCTCTGCACTCCCTCCAAGGCCAAAATATCCTTGCGTAATACCCTCCCCCCTCAGGTTCACACCCATCCTGACCTTGCAGCAATTTTATGCTGGGTTGGGCAGGGCCTCAGAGGTGAAACCCACTCTTGCCCCAGGTAAGGCCCTTAAGTGGCCAATTCATGGCTGTTTCCTGCCTAGCCTCAAAACTGCACACAGTACTCCACCTGCGGCCTCACCAGTGCCCTATACAGCTGCAGCAAGACTCCCTACTTTTATATTCAATCCCCCTCACTATGAAGGCCAGCATCCCATTCGCCTTCCTGACCACCTGCTGCACCTGCAGGCTGGGTTTTTGCGACTCATGCACAAGGACCCCGAGGTCCCTCTGCACCGTCGCCTGCTGCAGTTTTTTGCCAAGTAAGTAATAGTCCTTCCTACCAAAGTGGACAACCTCGCAGTTGCCAACATTAAATTCCATTTGCCAGTTCCTGGCCCATTCGCCCAGCCTATCTAGATCCTTCTGCAGACTCTCCACACCCTCTGCGCAATTTGCTGTTCCACCAATCTTGGTGTCATCAGCAAATTTCGACACCATACACTCGGTTCCCTCCTCCAGATCATCTCTATAAATGGTAAATAGCTGAGGCCCCAGCACTGACCCCTGGGGCACTCCACTAGTCACCAACCGCCAATCCAAATAGCACCCATTGACACCCACTCTCTGCCTCCTATTTGACAACCAATCCTCTATCCACGCTAACACCCTACCCCCAACTCCATGCCCCCTGACCTTCTGCAATAACCTCTTGTGAGGTACCTTGTCAAACGCCTTCTGAAAATCAAGAAAGACCACATCCACCGGCTCTCCTCTATCCACCGCCCTAGACACATCCTCATAGAACTCCAATAAATTTGTCAGACACGACTTCCCCTTAACGAAACCGTGCTGCGTCTGCTCTATCAAGCAATTCCCCTCAAGATGCCTCGCTATTTCCTCCTTGATAACGGATTCTAACATTTCACCTACAACAGACGTTAAACTAACCGGCCTATAATTCCCTGTCTTTTGCCTGCCACCCTTCTTAAACAACGGCGTAACATTAGCCATTTTCCAATCTTCCAGCACTTCCCCGGAATCCAGCGACGTTTGGAAAATAACCGCCAAGGCATCCACTATCACCTCCGCCATTTCTTTCAGAATCCTTGGATCCTTCAGAATCCGGTCCTGGGGACTTGTCCACAATCAGTCCCTCCAGTCTGTCGAGCACTGCCTCTCTAGTAACAATAATGTCATTGAGACCCATATGCACCAATCTGCCAGTGCCAAGATTGGCACATGCGCAGTAACCCCACACTGACAGCTTTGCCAATTGCTGGCCTCACAACAGAGGCTCTCCACCCCCCTCACGGCCCAATCGCTAGCACCCCAATCATTCCTGGGCCCAGCACTGACCCTCCCCTCTCCACTGTAATCTCCGGCCCCTCCACCTCAACAGTAACTGTAACCCCACCTGCAGTCCCAACCCCTCCATGCAGTGCTGACTGTCCCCCCTGCAGGTTTTTCTACTCCCCCATCTTATCCCACCCCCAAGCCCATCCTAATCACTGGTCTCCCACCTTCTCCTACTGATCCCTTAGTAGAGTGGCAGCAGGACCCCTTCCATCCCCACTAATTGCTTCCTAGATTCTGCCCCCAAGGTCCACCCCTCACAGGCCCACCCCCTTGGCACTGACCCATGCCCAATGAGCAGTGCCAAGGTGCCCTTTGGGCAGGTCAGGGGCACAGGCCAGTACTGCTAAGGTGCCCATACCCTGGGGGCACCAACCCCGTGTGGCCCAATCCCCTGGATGCCCTGAGTGGGGAACTAGTGCAATTCTTGCTGAAATGAAACACTCTGGTGGGGCTGAAGATTCTAACAGACCAGGAGACTCCTGTACTTACCCCACTAATCTCACCTAAATTACATGGATATATTTAAATCATTTTGATTCTCCCCGATAATTTCTGGAGCACAGTGCGAACATGCACACAAACCCCACAAATCAGCCGACACAGGGTTCTCCTGTGTCCCCATAGTGGCATGGGAGAATCCTGGCCTTGTTTGTTTTACCGCCAGAAGAAAAAAAATCTGTTTAGACCAGTTCAATGCTCATTCACCATTGAAATGGCCTGAACTGGGAAAAATTTGTTTTGGTTAAGTCTCAGCTGGATTCTACTGGAGCTGTCCACCTAACTGGTAGGTCTACTGGAATGATCAGAAATCCAGCTGGGACTCCCAGTTACAGAATTGGCACTAGTACTTTTCAGTCAACTTCATTTTGAACCAGTTCACCTGTTCTCCATTGTACTAAAACCAGTTCACCCATGCAAAGTTCTCTCGCTCGTATGCCTCCAGGTCTCTCTCTCTCTCTCTTTCACCAATCACCGAACAACACCTCCCCCACCGTCATTTCATTTGCTCCTTCATTCACTCCCCTCTATCTCCCCCTCAACTTCATTTTATATTGTCATTCCTTGTTTTGGAGTATTCTCTTAATTAAAATCCATTTGAAAGGATATGTTCATTTCTTTATTTTTTGTGCAGCAGCAAAAGTGCATGAATTACATCGGGAACAATTTCAATGGACATATTCACATGTTGAAATATATACCTGGCATTTATACAAACTGAAACGTTAGCAAGATTCCAGCGGAATTTTTTGATTGTTTTCTAAGTGTTGCCTCTGGCAGGAGAAACAGAGAACAACTCACCAGCTGCCTTGCTAGGTTTTCCCACTGTATTTTCAACACTTAGAAAAAACACTTCAAAATATTTATTCAAGTGACAATACCAGCATGCCACCGCCTTCCTGGCATGGGGCAGGCATCATTTCAATGGGAAATCCCAACACGTCAGTTTGGTTTTCTGTCCGAAACTCTCCCACATACATTCTCATCTTGGACTTAGAATTTTTTTGGTAAAATTCCCCCCATGGGGGTCAGTAGAATCATAGAATCCCTACAGTACAGAAGGAGATCATTTGGCCATTGAGACTGCACTGACTCTCTGACAAAGAATTTTATCCAGGCACCCTATACCTTTATCCCCATTTATTTATTCCTCTAATCCCCCTAATCTACACATCCTGGGACACTAAGGGGCAATTTAGCATGACCAATTCGCCTAACTTGCATATATTTGGACTGAAAGATGCCTTTGTAAGAAGGGGATATGGCGCCTGATTCATCGATTGACAGTTCCAACATGCCACAGCGAAAAACCACACTGACCTCTTCAGAAGACAAATACATGACGTGACCAACGAAGTATCCTTCGTCATCCTATATTTCTCCAGACTGGAGAAACTACAACATCATCATCTTCTGAGCCTTCAACATGTCATCGATGAAGAAGAACATATCACCAAGGCCATCCACTTCATGCCTTCAAACGTACAACCTCAAACAGACCACTGTATGCAGCAAACTGCCCAGCCTTCAGGAGAACAGTGACCACAACACCACACAACCCTGCCATGCAACCTCTGCCAAGACATGCCAGATCATCGACATGGATATCATCAAAACATGTGAAAACACCACCCATCAGGTATGCGGTACATACTCATGTCACTCAGCCAACGTTGTCTACCTCATAAGCTGCAGGAAAGGATGTCCCAAGGTGTTGAACGTCAGTGAGACCATTCAGACACTACAACAATGGATGAACAGACACCAAGCAACAATTGCCAAGCAGGAGTGTTCCCTTCCAGTCAGGAAGAACTTCACCAGTCAAGGCATTCAGCCTCCAATCTTCAGGTAAGTGTTCTCCATGGCGGCCTTCAAGACACACAACGCAGAATCGCTGAGAGGAAATCGATCACCAAGTTCTGCAAGCTTGAGGACGGCCTCAACTGGGATCTTGAGTTCAATTCACACTACTTGTAATCCCCACCATACCGCCTGGGTTTGCAAAATCCTACTAACTGTCCTGGCTTGAGACAATTCACATCTCTTCAACCTGCAGTTATCCCTTTATCCACACACATTGTTCATACCTGTGAATATTTGATTATTGTAAAGATTCACATTCCAATCATTTCTTACATTCCAATCTGTAATTATCTTACAACTGTGTCTTTGTGTAATAACCTCCACTCAGCTGATGAAGAAGCAGTGCTCCAAAGGCTCGTGATTCCAAATAAACCTGTTGGAATTTAACCTGGTGTTCTGGGATTCTTACTGAGCCCACCCAATCCAACACTGGTATCTCCACATCATGGACATCCGTTTGAGAGGGGAATGACCACAGGGATTCCTGCACTATCTTCTGGGCTCTTTTGCTGTTCCTGATGGTCACCTATTCTCTTTCTGCCTGTGCAATCCTCACCTATGGTGTGACCACAATACTAAACTTGCTATCCACAACTTGCTCAGCATCGCAGATTCTCTACAGTGAGTCTACACGCAACGCTAATTCTGAAATCTGGTTAGCCAGAAGCCGCATTTGAACACACCTCCTGCATACATGGTCACGAGGGATACTGGAAGCATACCTCATTTCCCACATTGTACAGGAAGAATGTGTCATGGGTCAGTAGTCTCCTGCCATGACGTCCTTCTCTATTAAGCTAGTTAATCACTTAAAAAATGTGATCTTATTTATGATGGTTAGGAACCTTGCTTCTTACCAAACACTTGTATTATAATTGTACAGTCCTATTCCACACTTTCGTTTCAGTCTCTACCTCAATGTTGTGCACATGACACAAAGGTTGGCCAGGTGGTTAACAGTGAAGCTGAGCTTGGGCTACAAAAAGATATAGACGGAACGGTCAAATGGGCAGGTAAGTATAGATGGGATTTAATCCTGCAAAGTTTGAAGTGATACACTTTGAATACTTCCTTGTCAAATTACTCCTCCCAATGAATGGCAGGCAACTAGGGCTCTTGGGGTGTTTGTCCATAGATCTCTGAAGGGTAGGGTAATTAAATTAGTAATTAATGTAAAATGTAATTAGTAAGGTAATGAAAAAAGCATTTGAGACACTTGCCTTTATCAATGGATGCATAGATCACAAAAACAGGCAAGTCATGTTGGAGTTGTATGGAGTTGTATTGGTGAAGCCACATCTAGAGTACTGTGTGCAGTTCTCATCAATATAGAAAGGATGTGATTGCATTGGAGGGAGTGCAAAGGAGATTCACTAGGATGCTGCCTGGGATGGAACATTCAAGTTATGAAAAGAGGTTGGATAGGCTTGGATTATTTTCATTGGAGCAGAGGTGTCTTGACAGGGCAGAAGGGGAGGAGCAACCTGATCGAGGTTTACAAGATTCTGAAGGACATGGACAGACTCGATAAAGAGCAGCTGTTCTGTTTAGTTGAAGAGTCACTCATGGGAGGCATAGGTTCAAGGTGAGTGGAGGGAGGTTTAGGGGGGATGCGCGGAAAACTCATTTACCCAGAGGATGATGAGGGTCTGGAATGTGCTGCTTGAGAGAGTGGTAGAGGTGAGTTGCCTCATATCCTTTAAAAAGTACCTGGATGAGCACTTGGCATGTCATAACATTCAAAGCAATAGGCCAAATGCAGATAGATAGGATTATGTGGGAGTTCAGGTGTTTCTAACGTGTCGGGCCAACTCAGTGGACTGAAGGGTCTCTTCTGCATGATTCTATGATTAAGCAATGAATTACTTCAATAGGTTGAAAATACTCACCAGGACATGCTCACCAATGAGCTGCTTTGGGTGATTCCACATTATTTTCTAAATTGTCGTTTGTTTAAACATCAGGTCCTCTGAAATCCTTTCCGTCATTATGGTGACCCAGCTGGGTCTTCTCATATGCTTACAGAGCACGAACTGCACTCTTCAATCTGCTCTCAATCTTGCTGTTTCTCATGCTATTTTATCCTCCCAACTGCTCTATTTAACAGCTCTCTCCCTTGTGTCCTCTACACTTGCAGCAGAGCAAGACCATTCTGAAGATTTAAAAGTTAGAAAACGAGGAGAAAAATGAAAAAGCACCTCTTTCCCCTCTCTTGCAATCTTATCGGTAGCAGATATCTGGCCCATTTCTGGCATGAGGCTGAATAAATTAGTTAAAATTGAACTTAAATAGAATTTACATGGAATGAGTGAGCACAAGACTCAATTTTCGAGCTCACTTGCTGCTGTGGCCTCACCAGGAGGGGCTCTTTCTGGTGAAGAAAATAGTTTTTCAGAGTCAGAGGCCATTGAGGTGCTTGGGAAGGCCCTAGCCTGGCACTCTGGCACTGCCCACCAGGCACCCTGGCATTGCTCATAGGGCAACAGGCAGTGTGTGAGGGGCAGAGCCTTCTGGGAGCATGGCCTACTGGGAACCAGTCTGAGGTGGTGCGGGGACTGCTGCATACTCTGCAGTTGCGATTGATGGAGAAGGGAGGGGTTTGCTCTGCTGTCACTCCATAAGCAATCAATAGGGGAAGAAGAGGGGTCCCACTGCCATTCTGCAACTAATCGGTCTGGGCGGCGGGAAGGGGGAAGCGGGGGCTATATTTCCAGGTGGTGAGAGCTTGCCTGGTTGAAGCGTGGGGTGGGAGGCTGGGTCAAGGCCAGCTGCAGCAGTAGAGGCCTGATAGATCTGTCTCTCAGCCCTGTCAAGCCTAAGTTGTCAAGCCTAAGGATTGGGAGACGTTTAAATGTCCACAAAGAATGACGAAGAAGTTGATAAAGAAGGGTAGGATGAACTATGAAGCTGGGCTAGCGCTTAATATAAAAAAGGATAGCAAGAGTTTTTATAAATACATAAAAAGGAAGAGGCTGGCTAGGGTGAACGTTGGACCCTTAGAGGATGAGAGGGGGGACTTAGTGGTAGGGGATGGGGAAATGGCTGAGGCCCTGAATAACTTTTTTGTTTCGGTCTTCACGGAGGAGGACGTGAATAATTTTCCGGGCGTTAGCGATGGAAAGATGGTAGGAGTGGAGGGCCTGAATGACATTATTGTTACTAGAGAGGCAGTGCTCGACAGACTGGAGGGACTGATTGTGGACAAGTCCCCAGGACCGGATGAAATGCATCCAAGGGTTCTGAAGGAAATGGCGGAGGTGATAGTGGATGCCTTGGTGATTATTTTCCAAACGTCACTGGATTCTGGGGAAGTGCCGGAAGATTGGAAAACGGCTAATGTTACACCGTTGTTTAAGAAGGGTGGCAGACAAAAGCCAGGGAATTATAGGCCGGTTAGTTTAACGTCTGTTGCAGGAAAAATGTTAGAATCCGTGATCAAGGAGGAAATAGCGAAGCATCTTGAGGGGAATTGTTTGGTAGAGCAGACGCAGCACGGATTCGTTAAGGGGAAGTCGTGTCTGACAAATTTATTGGAGTTCTATGAGGATGTGTCTAGGGCGGTGGATAGAGGAGAGCCGGTGGATGTGGTCTTTCTTGATTTTCAGAAGGCGTTTGACAAGGTACCTCACAAGAGGTTATTGCAGAAGGTCAGGGGGCATGGAGTTGGGGGTAGGGTGTTAGCGTGGATAGAGGATTGGCTGTCTAATAGGAGGCAGAGAGTGGGTGTCAATGGGTGCTATTCAGATTGGCGGTTGGTGACTAGTGGAGTGCCCCAGGGATCGGTGCTGGGGCCTCAGCTATTCACCATTTATATTGATGATCTGGAGGACAGAACCGAGTGTATGGTGTCGAAATTTGCTGATGACACCAAGATTGGTGGAACGGCAAATTGTGCGGAAGGTGTGGAGAGTCTGCAGGAGGATCTAGATAGGCTGGGCGAATGGGCCAGGAACTGGCAAATGGAATTTAATGTTGGCAAATGTGAGGTTGTCCACTTTAGTAGGAATAATGGTAGGAAGGACTATTACTTACGTGGCGAAAAACTGCAGCATGCAACGGTCCAGAGGGACCTCGGGGTCCTTGTGCATGAGTCGCAAAAACCCAGCCTGCAGGTGCAGCAGGTGGTCAGGAAGGCGAATGGGATGCTGGCCTTCATAGTGAGGGGGATTGAATATAAAAGTAGGGAGGTCTTGCTGCAGCTGTATAGGGCACTGGTGAGGCCGCAGGTGGAGTACTGTGTGCAGTTTTGGGCACCGCACTTACGCAAGGATATTTTGGCCTTGGAGGGAGTGCAGAGGAGGTTTACTAGGCTGATGCCAGAGTTGAGGGGGTTGAACTATGAGGAGAGGCTGAATAAACTAGGCTTGTACTCGTTAGAGTTTAGAAGAATGAGGGGAGATCTCATTGAGATGTATAAGATGTTGAATGGGATGGATAGGATAGAGGTGGAGAGGCTCTTCCCGCTCAGAAAGGACAGTAGGACTAGACGGCACAGCCTCAGGATAAAGGAGGGGCGGTTTAGAACGGAGTTGAGGAGGAACTTCTTCACTCAAAGGGTGGTGAATCTCTGGAATTCTCTGCCCGTTGAAGTGGTGGAGGCTGCCTCGCTCAATATTTTTATGACGCGGGTTGATAGGTTTTTGATAGGCAAGGGGATTAAGGGTTATGGGGAGAGGGCAGGAATGTGGAACTGAGCCACAACAGATCAGCCATGATCTTATTGAATGGCGGGGCAGGCTCGAGGGGCTAGATGGCCTACTCCTGCTCCTATTTCTTATGTTCTTATGTTCTTAAGTTGGTTGCCCTTGCACATGTGCAGACAGAGGTCTGCACATGTGCAATAGTGCTGCCACAGAGGTCTGCACATGTGCAATTGTGCCATCTGCTGCTACAGCAGACTGGCTGACTGGTGATTTAAGTCTCACCCCACCACTACCGCCCCCCCCCCCCTTCCCCTACAGGTGAGGAATGGTTTCGCCCATTTTTTCATGCAATGAGTGCATAAAATTCTGGATTTGAACTTGCCCAAAAATCGGGTGAGAAACTCTCCCGTTTTCCACCCTGCCTGGATTTAGAATTTTTTTGGTAAGATCATCTCCAAAGTTTATATCTTGTTTCACAACTATACATTTTATTTGATAAAGTTACAAAAATTTAACCAAGCAAAAGTCAATATAAGTACAGGTAGTATTGATAGGATTTAAACATCACAGAATCATAATAACTCAATGCTTATGTTTCTCCTCCTTCTTATTCTCAGCCTTTAACTCAGCAAAGTATGTTTTGCTTCAGTCTATAGTACAATTGTCCTTTTCATTAGCTCTAAGCTCATTATTCTTTTCATGATGAAGCTTTAACGGTTCATCAATTTTGGTTTTTAATTTATCATTCAACCAACTGTTCTCATTCATCAGGAATTTCTTTTTACATTCAAGACAATAATTCATAAAGATTTCTGATGCTTGAAATTCATCAAGATTAAACCAAATACCTGCCTTTGTTTAATTTGCTTCAATGAGGTTATCATCTAGATATTTCAAATCCTCATTCAAATGTTTTACTTCCTGTGACTGATACTTCAGTGTTCCTACCAGTTCTCATTTTTCACCAGCAGGCTCATCTTTGATGTATGAGATTTAGAGGTGTACACTGAGCAGTTTTTCCTTCAATTGCTTGTTGTTGGAGGGAATGAACAAACTGAGTCTTCAGGGACTGTATAAAACTTCAACAAAAATGGCTTCATTCAACATGCAGGAGGGAGAGCAGAACTTGTGGCTGAAATTCCAGCTTGCTTCCAAGCTACTCCACTACTCATTGGTTCTTACATATTGTAACATGAAAATGTATAACAAAGTGCTCCATTTTGATTAGGTCATCAAATTGTTACTTTGAATTGGTTACAGTTTTGTTTTTGATCACATTATATGGATCAATTGTCCTTGTGTATGCTTTAGCTTTAATCATTTTCTGGACACCCTGTCTACCTGTCAAACTGTTGTGTTTGTCAAACCAATTTCAATGGTGTGTTAATTATCCCATCTCCCTGACACTTGGTTAGTTTTCCAGAGGCACAATGGCTAATCAAGACATTGTGGAGCCTCAATAAGGTATCGATTCTCTTATTGTTGCTGTAACCTCAGAAAGATCTCACCTAGTGTGCGACTGTATTAGTGCTGTCCAGGGTATGGTAATTTGTCATGTCTGCCCAGTGAGTGTGATTACTATAGTCAGGCTGTCTGTTTAACCCTTTCCATTTATTCCATGCCAGCTGCAGCCCACACTCCCTGGGTTTGCCCTACTATACCTGTTATCGACACAAAGCTTTTTGGGCTGACCACTGTAATTTTTAAAGAGTTGGTAAGATCAGCATGATCAAATGCCTGCTGCAGTCATGATAGCCGCATTACTATCTCTATCTCATTCGCCAATTTAAAATCTACCAATTCTATCGATAATCTCAGATGAATTCCCTTCATAACAATTCTGTTTACTAGGTCATTTCATAAATTGGCCTTACACAAGGGAATAGGTTCATAAATTCCATGAATATCTCGTATCAATACCTTTTCCTGCATAAAACCATCTGGAATGCAAATTGTATCAGCAGCCACCATCAATGACTGATGTGCCCAAGATCTCTCAAGATGTTAATTGGTTTACTTACCTTTTTGGAGGGCTAAGGAAACAGGTCTCCTTGAAATAAAATATTTAGAACACCAAAAGCTTGACTTACTTTGGCAGTAGCCAAGGAAGAATTCTCACAACTATCCAGGGCCATATTATCCTCTCCAGTCTGTTCTAACAGAACACGTTTCACCTGCACCATAAGTTTTTTAGTATCCATTTCCTCTTCTCACAAGGCCTTTTCTAAAGATTATTAAGGTATTTTTACCACTGCCATGGTTTTATCTTTCAGCTTTCAGTAATGAGCTTTGAGATGCCCTGTCTTGTGGCAATAGAAGCATGCTGATGCATCATCACCTCTTATTCTTTCTACCATCAATTTTCTTCACTGGGATATATTCTGCTTCTTCCATAAAGCTGGACCATCCATGTTCCTTCAGATTCCTTGTTGGTTTCCAGATGGAGATCTGCTGCCCCCTAGCTACTGATGTGATATATCATACACACTTCTTTGAAATGTTTCTTGCCGTACTTTAGAAACCGTACAGGATTCCAGGTGCGACAGAACAATGATTTGGATGCTATTTTAAAGTTAATAGAATCATTGCATCCCTGACAGTCTCAAAACCTTGCACAAATTTTAGTGATTGAAACTATCAGCCCCAGAACGTTTCCCTTTCTCTAGCAAATTCAGCAAGCATTTTGTTCGATCTTTTCTTGAAAGCCCAAAATTTCAAGTGATATGCTTCAGGGACAAACTCATAAACATTAAGTATGTAGCTATAGCTATCTCATAATCTGAAAATAGTTCTTCAGAAAGACTAGAATACAAAAACAAAATGTTTTGCTCAATTGGAGTCTATGGGGACAATTCTCAAACCTCACTGTGCCATTACTAGATCACACCGGTCCCAGACAATAGTGCATGGGCCTGAAAGTCCATTTTACACCCAGTGCCAAACAGGCCCCTTCCTCATGGTACAAACTGGATCATGCCCAGAAAGAGCACGAGGCCTACTAGCATACTTAAAGTAGCATTTAAATCTGCGTAGCCTGTTCAAGTCCCAGTGCACAGAATTCACCGACCTTGGGGCACAGCAAAATAATGGTGCGAATCACAGCCACGATGGTCACACTGGGGCACTTGGAGGCCACTGAAGCCACCGGGCAGTCAGGAGCATGGCTGGATGGCACCCATCAGGCACTATCCACCTGCACTCAACATTCTGAAAAACACACAAGGTGGTACGGGAGGCGGAGCTGTTTTATTGGTTAAAGATGACATCAAGGTTGCATTAAGAAATGACGTTGGTACTAAGGGCCAACATGTTGAATCAATCTGGGTGGAAATAAAAAACAAAGGAAAAAATATCTTAGTAGGTGTAATTTACAGGCCCCCCAAGCAATACTTTTGAAGTGGGGCACAGTACAAATCAAGAAATAATGAGAGCTTCAGAGAAGGGTACATCGGTAATCATGGGTGATTTTAACATGCAAATTGACTGCATTAATCAAATTGGCAAAGGAAGTCTTAAGGGAGATTTCATATAGTGCATAAGGGATTGTTTTTTAGAGCAATATATAATGGAACCAACCTGAGAGCAAGCTATTTTAGATTTAGTACTATGTAATGAAGGACACTTGATAAATAGTCTTGTTATCAAAGATCCTCTTAGAAAGAGTGATCACAGCATGCTAAAATTTCAGATTCAGGTTGAAGAAGAGAGTGCCTTACCAGAGTTTTGGCATTGGATAGAGGTTAGTACATAGACCTGAGGAAAGAGGTGGCCCAAATAAACTGGGCACAAATAATTGAGGGCAGGACTGTTGAAGAACGATGGGGGATGTTCAGAGAGATATTGAATACCTCACAATTGAAGTATATTCCTGAGATGAAGAGGAATTGTAAAAGGAAGAAGAACATTCCATGGCTAGACAAGGAAGTCAAAGAGGACAAAAAAGGTGAAAACTAAGGCATACCAAACGCAAAAGCTCATGGCAAACTGGAGGATTAGGAGAACTTTAAGGTTCAGCAAAAGGATATTCAAAATAAAAATAGAATCAAAAGATGAATTATGAAAAGAAACATAGCAGAAAACATAAACGCAGATACCAAAAGCTTCTACAAGTATACAACGAGGAAGAAAATAATTAAAGCAAAATTTGGCCTTTCAGAGGATGATGCATACTCATGAGGTATTAACAGGAAAGCCATAATGTGGCGATGCCAGCGTTGGACCGGAGTAAGCACAATAAGGAGTCTCTCAACACCAGATTAAAGTCCAACAGGTTTATTTGGTAGCACAAGCTTTCAGAATGTCGCTCCTTCTTCAGGTGAGTGAAGGGTTGTGTTCACAAACAGGACACAAATAAATAGACGCAATTTACAAGATAATAGTTGGAATGCAAGTATTTACAGGTAATCAAGTCTTAAAGATACAGACAATGTGCGTGGAGAGAGGGTTAAGCACAAGTTAAAGGGGTGTGTATTGTCTCCAGTCAGGACAGTTAGTGAGACTTTGCAAGCCCAGTTAAGTCGTGGGGGTTACAGATAGTGTGACATGAACCCAACATCCCGGTTGAGGCCATCCTCATGTGTGCGGAATTTGACTATCAGTTTTTGCTTGGCAATTCTGTGTTGTCGTGTGTTGTGAAGACCGCCTTGGAGAAAGCTTACCCGAAGATCAGAGGCTGAATGCTCCTGACTACTGAAGTACTCCCTGACAAGAAGAGAACAATCCTGCCTGGTGATTGTCGAGGTGTTCATTCATCTGTTGTGACCAGTGACCACATCACACAACCCTGCCACAGCAACCTCGAGGACATGCCAGATCATCAACATGGATGCCATCATCTCTCATGAGAACACCATCCAACCGATACACGGCACATACTCTTGCAACTCAGCAAAGGTTGTCTATCTGATACACTACAGGAAAGGATGGCATGGTACATTGGTGAGACCATGCAGATGCTATGGCAACGGATGAATGAACACCGCTCAACAATCACCAGGCAGGAGTGTCCTCTTCCTGTCGGGGAACACTTCAGCAGTCACAGTCATTCAGCCTCTGATCTTTGGGTAAGCGATCTCCAAGGTGGCCTTCACAACACATGACAATGCAGAATCGCCAATCAAAAACTGATAGCCAAGTTCCGCACACATGAGGACAGCCTCAACTGGGATCTTGGGTTCATGTCACTGTCTGTAATCCCCACGACTTGCCTGGACTTGCAAAATCTCACTAACTATCCTGGCTGGAGACAATACACACCTCTTCAACCCGTGCTTAACTCTCTCTCCATTCACATTAAGAACATAAGAAACAGGAGCAGGAGTAGGCCATCTAACCCTTCGAGCCTGCCCCGCCATTCAATAAGATCATGGCTGATCTGAAGTGGATCAGGTCCACTTTCCCACTTTCTCCCCATAACCCTTAATTCCCTAGTCTGTCAAAAACCTATCTACCTGTGACTCAAATATATTTAGCGAGGTAGCCTCCACCACTTCAACGGGCAGAGAATTCCAGAGATTCACCACCCTTTGAGTGAAGAAGTTCCTCCTCAACTCTGTTTTAAACTGCTCCCTCCCCCTTATCTTGAGGCTGTGCCCTCTAGTCCTGCTGTCCTTTCTGAGTGGGAAGAATCTTTCTACCTCTACCCTATCCATCCCTTTCATTATCTTATATGTCTCTATAAGATCCCCCCTCATTCTTCTAAACTCCAACGAGTACAAGACCCAGTCTATTCAGTCTCTCTTCATAGTCTAACCCCCTCATCTCTGGTATCAGCCTAGTGAACCTCCTCTGCACTCCCTCCAAGGCCAAAATATCCTTGCGCAAGTGTGGCGACCAAAACTGCACACAGTACTCCAGCTGCGGCCTCACCAGTGCCCTGTACAGTTGCAGCAAGACCTCCCTACTTTTATATTCAATCCCCCTCGCTATAAAGGCCAGCCTCCCATTCGCCTTCTTGATCACCTGCTGCACCTGCAGACTGGGTTTTTGCGACTCATGCACAAGGACCCCCAGGTCCCTCTGCACCGTAGCATGCTGCAGCTTTTCGCCCTTTAAATAGTAATCCCTCCTACTATTCCTGCCAAAGTGGATAACCTCACACTTGCTAACATTGTACTCCATCTGCCAGGTCCTCGCCCACTCGCTCAGCCTATCCAGATCCCTCTGCAGACTTTCCACACCCTCCACACAATTTGCTTTTCCACTCATCTTCATGTCATCAGCAAATTTTGTTACCCTACACAGCCCCCTCCTCCAGATCATCTATACAAATGGGAAATAGCTGAGGCCCCAGCACCAATTCCTGCGGCACTCCACTAGTCACCAACCGCCAATCAGAATAGCACCCATTGATACCAACTCTCTGCCTCCTATTAGACAACCAATCCTCTATCCACGCTAACACCTTACCCCCAACTCCATGTCCCCTAACCTTCTGAAGCAACCTTTTGTGCGGCACCTAATCAAATGCCTTTTGAAAATCGAGAAACACCACATCCACCGGTTCCCCTCTCTCTACCACACTAGTCACATCCTCATAGAAATCCAATAAATTTGTCCAACACGACTTCCCCTTAACGAATCCATGCTGCGTCTGCTCTATCAAACCATTCTTTTCTAGGTGCCTCGCTATTTCTTCTTTGATGATGGATTCAAACATTTTTCCAACTACAGACGTTAAACTAACCGGCCTATAATTCCCTCTCTTTTGCCTGCTACCTTTTTAAAACAGCGGCGTAACATTAGCCGTTTTCCAATCTTCTGGCACTTCCCCTGAATCCAGCGAGGTTTGGTAAATAATCACTAAAGCATCTACTATCACCTCTGCCATTTCCTTCAGAACCCTGGGATGCATTCCATCATCAGTCCCGTTAGTCGGTCAAGCACTACCTCTCTAGTGACAGTAATCGCATTCAGGCCCTCAACTCCTACCATCCTTCTATCTTTAATATCCGGCAAACTATTCGCGTCCTCCTCCGTGAAGACCGAGGCAAAAAACTTATTTAAGGCCTCCGCCATTTCCTCATCTCCCACCACTAAGTTCCCCCTCTCATCCTCCAAGGGTCCAACATTCACCCTAGCCAACTTCCTCTTCTTTATATATTACTGCAGACATGGTCACTTCCAAGTGACCATGTCTGCAGTAAGTGCTGTTTGCTTGAAGAGCTCCAGCTCAAATTAGATGAGCTGAACTCCGAGCTTCAGACACTGAGGCTCATCAGGGAGAGGGAGTGTAACCTGGATAATGGGTTGCAAGAGAGATTCACACCCCCTAGTCTGGCTCACTCTGAGGGTCAGGAACAGGAGGGTGCTGCTGAGGAAGGAGGAAGGAGGAAGGAGGGGGGCAGTGGGGAGAGGAAGGAGGGGGGGAGTGGGGAGAGGAAGGAGGGGGGGAGTGGGGAGAGGAAGGAGGGGGGGAGTGGGGAGAGGAAGGAGGGGGGGAGTGGGGAGAGGAAGGAGGGGGGGAGTGGGGAGAGGAAGGAGGGGGGGAGTGGGGAGAGGAAGGAGGGGGGGAGTGGGGAGAGGAAGGAGGGGGGGAGTGGGGAGAGGAAGGAGGGGGGGAGTGGGGAGAGGAAGGAGGGGGGAGGGGGGAGGGGGAGTGGGGAGAGGAAGGAGGGGGGAGGGGGGAGGGGGGGAGGGGGGAGTGGGGAGAGGAAGGAGGGGGGGAGTGGGGAGAGGAAGGAGGGGGGGAGTGGGGAGAGGAAGGAGGGGGGGAGTGGGGAGAGGAAGGAGGGGGGAGTGGGGAGAGGAAGGAGGGGGGGAGTGGGGAGAGGAAGGAGGGGGGGAGTGGGGAGAGGAAGGAGAGGAAGGAGAGGGGAGTGGGGAGAGGAAGGAGGGGAGAGGAAGGAGAGGGGAGTGGGGAGAGGAAGGAGGGGAGAGGAAGGAGAGGGGAGTGGGGAGAGGAAGGAGGGGAGAGGAAGGAGGGGGGAGGGGGGAGAGGAAGGAGGGGGGGAGGGGGGGAGTGGGGAGAGGAAGGAGGGGGGAGTGGGGAGAGGAAGGAGGGGGGGAGTGGGGAGAGGAAGGAGGGGGGGAGTGGGGAGAGGAAGGAGAGGAAGGAGAGGGGAGTGGGGAGAGGAAGGAGGGGAGAGGAAGGAGGGGGGGAGGGAGGGGGGAGAGGGGGGAGGGGGGGGAGGGGGGAGAGGAAGGAGGGGGGGAGTGGGGAGAGGAAGGAGAGGGGAGTGGGGAGAGGAAGGAGGGGAGAGGAAGGAGGGGGGAGGGGGGAGAGGGGGGAGGGGGGAGGGGAAGGAGGGGGGAGTGGGGAGAGGAAGGAGGGGGGAGTGGGGAGAGGAAGGAGGGGGGAGGGGGGAGTGGGGAGGAAGGAGGGGGGAGTGGGGAGGAAGGAGGGGGGAGTGGGGAGGAAGGAGGAAGGAGGGGGGAGGGGGGAGGGGGGAGGGTGGAGGGGGGAGGAAGGAGAGGGGAGGGTGGAGGGGGGAGGGTGGAGGGGGGACGGGGGAGTGGGGAGGACCCAAAGGCCTCAGCCTCTCAATCTGCACAACAGGTTTGAGGTTCTTGCTCCCAGTGTGGACAAGAATGAGGGCTGTAAGGTTGATGAGCAAACTGCCCACGGTACAGTGATGCAGACACAGGACAAAGGGGAAGAAATAAAGCCGAATGTAGTGGTAAATGGGGATTGTACAGTTAGGGGTATAGACACTGTCTTTTGTCACAATGATAAAGAATACAGAAGGGTGTGTTGTCTGCCTGGTGCTCGGGTCCAGGATGTCTCATCTGGGCTGCAGAGGAACCTGGAGTGGGAGGGTGAGAATCCGGTCGTTGTGGTACATGTGGGTGCCAACGACATAGGCAAAATGGGAACTAAGGATCTGCAGAGGGAGTATACAAAGCTGGGAATCAAATTAAAAAGCAGAACCGACAAGGTAGTTATCTCTGGATTACTACCTGAACAGCGTGCAGATGGGCGTAGGGTAAATAGGATTAAAGAGATGAATGGGTGGCTCAGGGATTGATGTGGGAGGAATAGGTTTGAATTTATGGGGCATTGGCACCAGTATTGGGGCAGGTGGGACTTGTTCAGATGGGATGGTCTACGTCTGAACCGTGCTAGGACCAGAGTCCTGGCGAATCGTATAACTAGGACTGTAGATAGGGCTTTAAACTAATTGGGGGGGGGGGGGGGAGAAATTACGATATCTAAAGTAAAAGAGAGGGTACGGGCGCGGGAAAATGTTGAGGATGTCCCAGTAATAAAGGGAGTAGGGGGCATGAGAAAGGTTGGTAGCGTTCCTTCAAATAGGGTACAGATAAAGGCTGGAATAAAGACACTTTACCTGAATGCACGTAGCATTCGGAACAAAGTGAATGAGCCGGTGGCGCAGATCAGCACAAATGGATATGATCTGGTGGCCATTACGGAAACATGGTTGCAGGGTGACAGGGACTGGGAGCTGAATGTCCAGGGGTATCAAGTGTTTAGGAAGGATAGACAGGAGGAAAAAGGGGGTGGGGTGGGGTAGCTCTGCTGATTAAGGATAATATCAGGGCAGTAGTAAGGGAAGATATAGGCTCCAAAGGGCAGAATGTGGAATCGTTGTGGGTGGAGATAAGGAACAGTAAGGGGAGGAAGACGCTGGTGGGGGTGGTCATAGGCCTCCAAATAATAACTTGGAGGTGGGGCGGGCTATAAACAAGCAAATAAATGATGCATGCAGAACTGGAGCGGCGATAATTATGGGGGATTTCAATCCGCATATTGATTGGTTGACCCAAGTCGGACGCGGTGGGCTTGAGGAAGAGTTCTTGGAATGCTGTTGGGATAGTTTCCTTGAACAGTGTGTGACGGAACCAACAAGGGAGCGAGCTATCTTAGATCTGGTGTTGTGTAACGAGGCAGGAAGAATTGGGGATCTTGTTGTGAGGGATCCTCTTGAGACGAGCGATCATTGTATGGTTGAGCTTTTGATACAGGTGAAGGATGAGAAAGTAGGGTCCCGAACCTGTGTCCTCCATTTGAACAGAGGGGAGTACGATAGGATGACAGAGGAATTGGCAAATGTAGATTGGGGATGCAGATTGGTCAGTAGGACTGCTGAAGAACAGTGGAGGGTCTTTAAGGAGATCTTATTCAGTGCTCAGAAGAAATAAATTCCGACGGTAAAGAAGGAATGTAGGAGAAGGGATAACCAGCCGTGGTTATCAAAGGAAATGAAGGAGAGTATTAAATTAAAAGCTGATGCGTTTAGAGTGGCTAAAAGTAGTGGGCAATTAGAAGATTGGGAGAGGTTTAAAAATCAACAAAGAATGACTAAGAAGTTGATAAAGAAAGGAAGGATAGACTATGAAGCTAAACTAGCACTAAATATAAAAAAGGACAGTAAGAGTTTTTACAAATATATAAAGAGGATGAGGCTGGTGCCGGATATTAAAGATAGAAGGATGGTAGGAGTTGAGGGCCTGAATGCGATTACTCACATTGTCTGCACCTTTAAGACTTGATTACCTGTAAAGACTTGCATTCCAACTATTATCTTGTAAACTGAGTCTGTATCTATGTATGCCCTGTTTGTGAACACAACTCTTCACTCATCTGAAGAAGGAGCGACACTCTGAAAGCTTATTGGACTTTACCTGGTGTTGTGAGACTTCTTACATTAACAGGGAACACAGAGATGATAGACAATAATGAAGAAGATTTTCCAAAAACTGTAGTTAATGCAGAGTAAACTGGTGCAACAACCAACACGACAGAGAGGGCTTTGATTAACCAGCAGGATTAAAGGCAGACAAGTCTTCGGGACTTGATGACCTGGGCCCAAGGGCATGAAAGAAGACAGCAACAGAGATAATGGATGCACGAGTGCAATATTTCAAAATTCCTTGGATCCTCATCAGGTCCCAGTAGATTGGAAACTCGTTAATGTGACACCCCTGTTCAAAAAGAGAGAGAGGCAAGAAGTAACTAACTATAGGCCAGTTAGCTTGACCTCTGAGATGAGGAAGTTGCTGAAATCTATCATTGATGACTGAGCATTTGGAAAGACAAAGCTCAATCCACCATTTGAGTGGATTTTATGAAGGGAAAGTCGTGTTTGACAAACTTGCTTGAATTCTTTGAGGGTATAACCAGCAAGTTGGATAGTCGAGAATCTATGGATGAGATTTATCTATACTTCCAGAAGGCATTTGACAAGACACTGCATAAAAGATGAATCCAGAAGGTGAGATTGCAAGGGGTTGAGGGTAGAGTACTAGATTGGATTGAGGATTGGCTGACTGATAGAAAGCAGAGGGTTGGGATACATTAGTCCTGGTGAATTGTAACTAGCGGGATGCCGCAGGGGTCCGTCCTTGGACCTCAACAGTTTACAATCTATTTAAATGATCTGCAAACAGGGACAAAGTACAACATATTAAAATTTGCAGACAAAACTAAAATAGATGGGAAAACAGGCAGTGAAAAGGATCTTAAGATTCTACAGGTAGATATAGAAAGGCTAGGAGAATGGACCAAAACTTGGCAGATGCAGTTTATTTGATTTGATTTGGTTTGATTCATTATTGTCACATGTATTAACATAGTGAAAAGTGTTGTTTCTTGCATACTATAGAGACAAAACATACCTTTCATAGAGAAGGAAACAAGAGAATGTAGTGTTATAATCATAGCTAAGGTGCAGAGAAAGATCAATTTAATGCAAGATAAGTCCATTCAAAAGTCTGACAGCAGCAGGGAAGAAACTGTTCTTGAGTTGGTTGATACGTGACCTCAGACTTTTGTATCTTTTTCCCAAAGGAAGAAGGTGGAAGAGAAAATGTCCAGGGTGCATGGGGTCCTTAATTATGCTTGCTGCTTTGCTGAGGCAGTGGGAAGTGCAAACAGTCAATTGATGGGAGGCTGGTTTGCATGATGGATTGGGCTACATTCATGTCTTTCACTACATTTATAGTTTCTCGCATTCTTGGGCAAAGCAGGAGCTGTGATACAACCAGAAAGAATGCTTCCTATGATACATCTGTAAAGGTTGATGAAAGTCGTAGCTGACAGGCCAAATTTCCTGAGTCTTCTGAGAAAGTCAGTGGATAGGTTTTCTCAATTATAATGTCGGCATGGGGGGACCAGGACAGCTTATTGCTGATCTGGACACTAAAAACTTGAAGCTCTCGACCCTTTCTACTTCGCCCCCATTGATGTAGACAGGGGCATGTTCTCCTTTACACTTCCTGAAGTTGATGACATGGGGATACGTGTAAGGTTATCCATTTTGGTAGGAAAAATAGAAAGGCAAATTATTACTTAAGTGGAAAGCAGATTCAGGTAGAGAGCTCTGGGTGTCCATGTTCATAATTTGCAAAAAGTCAGTATGCAGGTGCAGCACATAGTAAAAAGGCAAATGGGATGTTGGCATTTATGCAAAAGGACTGGAGTATAAAAGTAGAGAAATATTGTTGCAATTGTATAGGGCGTGATGGGAGCACATCTGGAGTACTGTGTCCAGTTTTGGTTGTCTGACTTGAGGAAGGATTCTGATGGCATTGAAGGCAGTTCAAAGGAGGTGCACCAGATTGATTCCGGGGATGAAGGGGTTGATGTATGAGGAGAGATTAAACAGGTTCATAGAATCCTAGAATCTTGTGGTACAGAAGGAGGCCATTCACCCCATTGAGTCCGCATAGACCACAATCCCACCCATGCCCCATCCCATGTATTTACCCTGATGCTAAGGGGCAATTAATTTAGCATCACCAATGCACCTAACATCTTTGGATTGTGGGACAAAACCAGAAGACCTGGAGGAAACTCATGTAGACACGGAGAGAACTTGCAGACTCCCACAGTGATCCAAGCTGGGAATCAAACCTGGGTCCCTGGTACTGTGAGACAACAGTGCTTGCTAATCACTATGTCATCATGCCGCCCTTGGGCTTGTACTCGCTGGAGTTTAGAAGGATGAGTGGGGATCTGATTGAGGTATATAAAATTTTGAAAGGGATTAACAAAGTAAATGTAGACCAAATGTCTCTTCCTATGGGGGAATCTAGGTATAGGTTGTGAGGCGGTAAAGTTAAAACTGAGATGAGGAGAAACTTCTCGTAGAACATGGCGAATTTGTGGAACTCACTGCCCCATAGCACGGTGGAGTCTGAATTGTTGAATGATTTCAAGAAATAGATAAACATAATTCGAATGAAAAGGGAAAGAGGGATATGGGGAATGGGGGGAGATGGATTTGAGACCAGCCATGATCTAATTGAATGGTGGGGCAGGCTTGATGCGATGAACTTGCCTACTTCTGCTCACAATTCCTTTGTTCCAATGTTCACCTGTCACACTGAAGTTGCCAAACTGGCAGCGTCCACCAAGCAGTGTCAGTTGGATACTGCCAGTGAGCCAGGTGGGCATTGCCAATATGTAAGGACAGCAACACAGGGTTATGACCTGAGTAGGGGGAGGGCTATCTGCGGGGGTGGGGAGGGCATCTGATGGAGGGAGGATGCATGCAGAAATGGAACGGCGATAATTATGGCAGATTTCAATCTACATAATGATTGGTTGACCCATGTCGGACGCGGTGGGCTTGAGGAAGAGTTCTTGGAATGCTGCTGGGATAGTTTCCTTGAACAGTGTGTGATGGAACCGACGAGGGAGTGAGCTATCTTAGATCTGGTGTTATGTAACGAAGCAGGTAGAATTAGGGACCTTGTTGTGAGGGATCCTCTTGGGATGAGCGATCATTGTATGGTTGAGTTTTTGATGCAGATGGAGGATGAGAAAGTAAGGTCCCAGACATGTGTCCTCGATTGAACAGAGGGGAGTATGATAGGATGAGAGAGGAATTGGCAAATGTAGATTGGGGGCGCAGATTGGTCAGTAGGACTGCTGAGGAACAGTGGAGGATCTTTAAGGAGATCTTTTTCAGTGCTCAGCAGAAATTTATTCCAATGGTAAAGGATCGCAGGAGAAGGGGTAATCAGCCGTGGTTATCGAAGGAAATAAAGGAAAGTATTAAATTAAAAGCTGATGCGTTTAGAGTGGCTAAAAGTAGTGGGAGGGTAGAAGTTTGGGAGAGGTTTAAAAATCAACAAAGATTGACAAAGAAGATGATAAAGAAAGGAAGGATAGACTATGAAGCTAAACTAGCACTAAATTTAAAAAAGGATGGTAAGAGTTTTTATAAATATTTAAAGAGGAGGAGGCTGGCTAGAGTGAATGTTGGACCCTTAGAGGATGAATTTAGTGGTGGGGGATGAAGGAAATGGCTGAGGCCTTAAAGAAGTTTTTTGCTTCGGTCTTCACGGAGGAGGACGCGAATAGTTTGCCGGGTATTAAAGATAGAAGGATGGTAGGAGTTGAGGGCCTGAATGTAATTACTGTCACTAGAGAGGTAGTGCTTGATCGACGAGCGGGACTAATGGTGGACAAGTCCCCAGGACCGGATGGAATGCATCCCAGGGTTCTGAAGGAAATGGCAGAGGTGATAGTAGATACCTTAGTGATTATTTTCCAAACCTCGCTGGGTTCCAGGGAAGTGCCAGAAGATTGGAAAACAGCTAATGTTACGCTGCTGTTTAAAAAGGGTAGCAGGCAAAAGGCAGGAAATTATAGGCCGGTTAGTTTAACATCTGTTGTGGGAAAAATGCTTGAATCCGTCAAAGAAATAGCGAGGCACCTAGAAAAGTATGGTTTGATAGACCAGACGCAGCATGGATTCGTTAAGGGGAAGTCGTGTCTGACAAATTTATTGGAATTCTATGAGGATGTGACTAGTGCGGTAGACAGAGGGGAACCGGTGGATGTGGTGTTTCTCGATTTTCAGAAGGCGTTTGATAAGGCGCCGCACAAAAGGTTGCTTCAGAAGGTTAGGGGGCATGGAGTTGGGGGTAAGGTGTTGGCGTGGATAGAGGATTGGTTGTCTAGTAGCAGGCAGAGAGTTGGTATCAATGGGTGCTATTCTGATTGGCGGTTGGTGCCGCAGGGATCGGTGCTGGGGTCTCAGCTATTTACCATTTATATAGATGATCTGGAGGAGGGAGCTGAGTGTAGGGTAACAAAATTTGCTGATGACACAAAGATAAGTGGAAAAGCAAATTGTACGGAGGGTGTGGAAAGTCTGCAGAGGGATCTAGATAGGGTAAGCAAGTGGGCGAGGACCTGGCAGATGGAGTACAATGTTAGCAAGTGTGAGGTTATCCACTTTGGCAGGAATAATAGTAAGAGGGATTACTATTTAAAGGGCGAAAAGCTGCAGCATGCCACGGCGCAGAGGGACCTGGGGGTCCTTGCGCATGAGTCGCAAAAACCCAGTCTGCAGGTGCAGCAGGTGATCAGGAAAGCAAATGAGATGCTGGCCTTTATAGCGAGGGGGATTGAATATAAAAGTAGGGAGGTCTTGCTGCAACTGTACAGGGCACTGGTGAGGCTGCAGCTGGACTAGTGTGCAGTTTTGGTCGCCGCACTTGCACAAGGATATTTTGGCCTTGGGAGGAGTGCAGAGGAGGTTCACTAGGCTGATACCGGAGATGAAGGGGTTGAACTATGAAGAGAGGCTGAATAGACTGGGTTTGTACTCGTTGGGAGTTTAGAAGGATGAGGGGGGATCTTATAGAGACATATAAGATAATGAAGGGGATGGATAGGGTAGAGGTAGAGAGATTCTTCCCCCTCAGAAAGGACAGCAGGACTAGAGGGCACAGCCTCAAGATAAGGGGGGGGTGCAGTTTAGAACGGAGTTGAGGAGGAACTTCTTCACTCAAAGGGTGGTGAATCTCTGGAGTTCTCTGCCCATTGAAGTGGTGGAGGCTACCTTGCTAAATATATTTAAGACACGGGTAGATAGGTTTTTGGTAGGCAAGGGAATTAAGGGTTATGGGGAGAAAGCGGGAAAGTGGAACTGATCCACTTCAGATCAACCATGATCTTACTGAATGGCGGGGCAGGCTCAAAGGGCTAGATGGCCTACTCCTGCTCCTATTTCTTATGTTCTTATGAGGTCAGGTAGCGATGGATCATGAAGGCATTTGTGATGAGGGGCCATGTTGAGAACCCTGATTGGGGACAGGCATGCCATGGGTCAGGCAGAGGGACCCACTGAGAGGGCCCCAACAACCTGTGTCAGGGAAAGGTGGAGGTATATGCGCCAATGAGAGAGGGAATCTGTGGGGGGAGGAAGGGATCGTCCCAGTGTACTCTGAGATCAGGGCAACACTTGCAAAATGGCACCCAAGTGATCAAGGGCCGCTGTTATGAAATAGACTGGATCTCCCTTTCTGAGAAAGGACAGCTAACCACTCAAAAAGGAATACCTTGCCCCATAATCTGTAAAGAGTGAGTGTGAAGTGGTATGATCTGCTCTTCAACAGCGTTTAGTGGTTAAATCAAAATAACTTCTTGGCACTCGCTGTTCCTGGATTACGCATATGCACTTAATCACTCAGACGTGCACCTAGACTTCAAAACCAACTGAGCCAGGAACTGAATGCTGCCTATTCCAGGTCTGTTAGTTTAAACCAGTGGAGAGGAACAGCTAGCACATATATTATGCTACACAGCAGAGAACCCGCTCTCCCATCTGACTCCAGGTCTGTAGCCAACTATGTTCATTCCACAATGCAGAAGGCTTCTTCATGTGAATGTATTGGGGTTTGCACAGAATGTTTGAATTAGTCAAACCATTCCTGCAGGTCAGATAGTGGATGTGAAGTTAGGGTGTAACAGCAGATAATGGAAGGCCTTACCACACGCTGGACTAGAAAGATCATTTGCGCCAACTAGTTGAGTTTAAATAAAATGTTTCTCCTTTAAAGTTGTAGCCTTGACCTTGGGTCCTTGATCCTGTATAAATGAATTTTTGACCTCCAAATGAAACAAATAGCATAATATTCCAAACTAACTAACCCACTAGAGTATAATAATCAAGGAAAACAAATTACTATTGCAGAACCTAAGATAAAGGACCTTCAAAACTGACTATCTTCCACTAGAATACCTTCTTCAAGCATACTGTAGAATCAGAGCAGCAGACTGGTCAACCTGATACTGAATCACCTTCTCTTCTGAATATTCTACCAGCAGCAGTCTAAAGCTAGTCGTATACAGGAAAGATTATTAAAAGGACCTTCCTCAATTTTCTTCTCCTGGTAGCTGAAGAGCTTCTTCCAGAGTTGCAGTGCAGTTTTCACCTAACAAAAGGCACCAGAGACATAGGGCGAAATTTTCCCGTACCACTTAGCACGGGAATCGTAGCGGGTGGGACTGAACCATGCAAAAGTCCATAGACTTTTCCAGTTTTGGGAGAAGTGAGGGCAGAAAATCCCACCCATAGAATGATAGAATCCCTGCAGTGCAGAAAGAGGCTATTCTGCCTATCACATCTGCATCAACTCTCTAAAAGAGCATCTTACCTAGGCCCATCCCTCTCATCCTCGTAACCTCTCACAATTACCATGGCTAATCCAGCTAACCTACACATCCTTGAACACCTAGGAGCAATTTACCACGGCCATTCCACTTACCTTGTACATCTTCGGACAGTAGGAGGAAATTGACGTAGACATGAGGAGAACGTGCAAATTCCATCTGACATCTAAAGCTGGAATTGAACCAGGGTACCTGCTACCGTGAGGCACCAGTATTAACTGCTGCACCACCATGCCACCCATTCAATTTTTGGCCAATCCAAGAAAAATGCAAAGAACAGCCCAATTGCTTTGCATTGACCTTTTGTAACTTCACAAAAACCTTTGACTCTGTCAGCCAGAGACATAATGAGTATCCTTCTCGAGTTTGGCTATCTTTTGAAATTTGTCACCTTCCTCTGCCTACTCTTTGATGGCATGCAAGTCATGAGCCTCACTGATAGAACCACAGACTGTGATCAAACAGGGCTATATTATCACACCAGTCCTCTTCTGCAACTTCCTTGTGGCAACACTCCAGCAAATTACCCGCAGGCATGGAGATAATTTACAGAACAGATGGAAAACTGTTTAAATATGCAGACAGAACATAGAACTCAAGAGGGGTAGGCCAGCCTATCAAGCCTGCTCCACCATTCAAAAGATAATTGATCAGATTGTGATCTCAACTCCATTTCCTTTCTTCTCCTCAAATTCTTGAATTCCTTGAATATCAAAAATCTATCTAACTCAGCTTTGAATAAATTGAGAAGTATGAGAAAATGGGCTTTTCACAACACTTGGAAAACTAAGAAACTCTTCCAACCAGTTCCTACAGCAGAATACCTTCCACCATCAATGAAGAATAAGATCAAAAATGAGATTCTGAAAAATGAAGACTATTTCCATATCGTGGAAGCCTCCTCACAATGAAAATCACAACAGAAATTGGCAGAATTCATTACTTCCAACATGTCAACTCAGCCTTCATCCAACTTAAGAAAACAAAGATTTTGAGGACATGCATCTCAAATCTGAGACTAAGGAATAGTCTACCAGGCACTCCTATCTGCTTTGGAGACATGGACATCTTACAGCGGGTACCTCAAAACCACTGGAGAGATGGAGGCAATATCCAGTAGCAAGATGGGCAGCCCAACAGCTTCCTTTTCTCCTAAGCCAGCATGCCTACCATCAAGGCGCTAATTACTCAAAACCATTTTATTTGAGAAAAACACGTTGGGCGCAATTTTCCTTCCCCACTACACTGGATGAGCAATACAACGAGACAGGAAATATAAGCAGGAGTCAGAAAAATCGAATTTTCACCTGGCAACCAGCAGCCAGCAGGTCACAAATCTCCCAGGCTATTTTTTTTTATGCGTAATCAGCCTTTTGCCAAAGAATGGCACGGGGCTGATATAAACATTCATTCCTTAATTTAAATCATTTTAGCGAGCTTCAGACAGCAATGTCCGGCCTCAGCTGGCTCTCTCACCTTGCCAATGAATGTTCTCACCAGCAGGGGTCACAGCTGGCCCCCAGCAATAGGGACCAGATGTGATGGCCACACTGGTCGAGCCAGAGGCCATTGAGGCCTCCAGGAAGATAGGGACAGGGTGGCAGTGGCTGTTAGATTGTGTCAGCCTGGGACCCTGGCATTGCCCACCAGGCACCCTGGCACAGCCAAGAGATGGGGCCTGATAGGACATGGGCTCATAGGGGCAGCGGCAAATGGAGGGAAAGGGGGAACTCTGCATTCGGGTGGAGGCTTATGCTAGCACTGGCCAAAAGGAGGCCGGTGATTGGGGTGGGGCGAATGTCAACCAATCTCTCAGTATGTCCGATGGCCCTCTGAGCACTGTGCTGCTGGCCTCTCCAGAGGATTTGGACTCTGCCCCCCCACCCCACCACTCCCCCACCCCCTTTTACTGACATGAATCATCTGATGGCTTCTGTATTGCACAGGCTGCTGCAAATTCATGAATCTCAGTTCACCCAACACTTTGATTTTGGGGGGGAAAATCATCCCCTACATTTGCACCACTCCCTGCCACCCGTTCCCCCTGGAGTCCCCAATTGCACCCCCTTCACTCCAGCAGGGTAGGAGATGTTATCAGGCCCAGAGAATTGTGCACCAGGCCAATAATCACATTTAAAATATATTAAAAACAGGTTTAAAAGACATACCTCTCTTCCAGCCAGTTTCCAACTGCGCCTGGGACCAGGGCACCAGGCTCTCAAAACAACTGCAATCGTCAGAATTCAGTCATGGGAAAAGACTCCCAGTAAGACTGTGGAAACGCTTCAGGGATTTCCTCAAAGAATCTCTGAAGAGATCATACAACTCTACCAACTCAAGTGACGCCTTGGTATGTGATCGACCAAAAATGAAGAAGGTTCATTTAGAGAAGAACAGAACATGGAAAGACTTTCTTGAAGAACATTGAGACAAAATCAAATTGTCAGACAGTACGCACAAACCTGCAAACAACTCATCATCTTAACCCTTCAAGCACCACCTGCCATGTGTAAGGCAGAGGCTGCAGCCCATCACCCAACACAGAACCCAACAAATCAGAGTGAAAGCAAGTCATAACATACCCAAGGCACTACCAAAGGAGTAGGGGCAAATTGCAGAGATCTTGAGTTATGCAGTAAACCAGATCAAATTGCACATTCCATACAAACTCAGATGTGTTTTGTCCAAGGAGACCAAACCAGAAATCTGGGGCCCAATTCTCCCATAAGTGCTGAATTGGCTAGACAACTGGTTTAAATCACTTCTTTACAGCTCAACTTCAGACCCGAATCTCCCATACTCTGTGCAATGTAGAGGTCACAATTGTGAATCTCATTAAAAGCTTTGGGGGCGGGGAGTGCTATTCATGCCAGAATCCGACTGTTCCGGAATTCTGCACATGCGCAGTGGCCCCAAACTGTCAGCACTCCCATTTGCTGGCCAGGGCTGCCCCCACAGCCTGATCATGGCCTGCACAAGCATTCCTGGGCCATATCCGACACCCCGCCCCGAAGTGACCCAATCTCCATCCACCCCCACCCGCCCAGCAATGGTGAACCCCCCAACTTCATCCCTGGCAGAACCCATGGGTGGAGGCACCCCTATGGGAGGCAGACCTCCCCTGGCAGGCCATCACCCCGCCAGACCATCACCCCGCCAGACCGCTCTGATCGCTAGCCAGGTGTGACCAATCCCAATGCAGAGTGGTAGCAGGACCCGACCCCCCCCCCCCCCACCCCCCACCAATTGCCCACTAGACCTCACGCACAATAGGCTCCACCCCATTGCCCCACCCACAATAGGCTCCACTCCTCCACTGCCCAACCCCATGGGGGGCTCCCAATTGCCCCCCTTCACTCCGGCAGAGTGGAGAATTCCGTGCTGGGCCCAATAATCACGTTTAAAATACATTAAAAACAGATTTAAATGACTTACCTCTCTTCGCACTGGTTTCCAGCATGGTTCCGACTGCACCTGTTCTCCGGCTTTAGGAGACGCGCGTGCATTGGGAATGCATACACGAATCCAGCAAAATGGCTCACATATGATTCTCCCATCCCGATGCGCTAAAAAACTTGCACGTTGGGATGGAAGAATCCTCTCCCTGGTTCCATTAACTTGCATTATGAATTGAGAATACCGGATAGCCTTCCCAGAGATGAGGTGCTCAAAGCTAAATACAGTACTTCAGATAAGGTCTAATCAGATAATCAGAGCAGATAACGACTTCCAGTCTCCTTTATCAGTGGCTAACAATGAGTCTTGGGCTACAAGAACATGTAGATGGAATGGTCAAATGGGCAGATAAGTGGCAGATGGAATTTAACCCTGAGAATGTGAGATGATACACTTTGAAAGGAGTAATTTGACAAGAAAATACCCAATGAATGTAGAACACTAAGAAATTATGTGAAACAAAGAGGCCTTGGTGTGTTTGTCTACAGATCTCCGAAAGTAGAAGGGAATGTGAGTAGGGTGGTGACAAAGGCATTTGGGACATTTTCCTTTATCAATCGAGGCACGGATTACAAAAGCAGGGGAGTCATGTTGGAGTTGTACGGAACTTGCGGGGACAAAGCTGGAGTATTGTGTGCAGTTCTGCTCAGCACATTATCGGAAGGATGTGATTGCACTGGAGGGGCGCAGACGAGATTCACCAGGATGCTGCATGGAATGGAAAATTTAAGTTGTGAAGAGAGGTTGCATAAGCTTGGGTTGTTTTTGTTGGAGCAGAAAAGATTGAGGGCCAACCTGATTGAGGTGTATAAGATTATGAAAAACATGAACAAAGTAGATAAGGAACAGCTGTTCCCCTTAGTTGAACAGTTAGTCACAGGGGACATAGGTTCAAGGTGAGGGGCCGGAGGTTTAGGGGGAATGCGAGGAAAAACCTTTTTACTCAGAGGGTGATGACAGTCTGAAATGAGCTGCCTAGGAGAGCGGTAGAGGCAGGTTGCCTCACATCCTTTAAAAAGTATCTGGATGAACACATGGCACATCATAACATTCAAAGCTATGGACCAAGTGCTGGCAGATGTGATTAGGTGGGACTTCAGATGTTTCTAATTGTTGGTGCATATTCAATAGGCTGAAGGGCCTCTTCTGCGCCGTATGGTTCTATGATTCTATCTAAAAGGCAATAATCCATTAACCTTAAATTAATTTTTGTACGTGTTCTTGGTGATATTTGCATTTGCACCCATAAATCTCTGCTCATTTACAGATCTAACTTCACCATTTAGAAAATACTCTGATCTATTTTTGGTATGGGAAAGGAGTTAGTGATTTATATGAATAGAGGTTGAGGTGGTGACAGTCCTTGAGAATGTTCAATAGCATGGGGGAATTAGGTTGTCGAAAGTGGACACAGGGATAAAGTGAGCTTGGAGGAGGTACAAGGAGAGATTCGTAGACACATACTCCTTTTTTAGGGAGGCATTTGAGAGAAAAGAGGTAAAGGTAGGAGATGCAGCAAAGACAGCTAAACAGACAGTGTCAATCATAATGACAAATGAAGTCAGTGGATAACTAGCAGGTCCCAGCTGTGGTTCAGTGATAGCACTGCCTTCAGAAGAATGGAGAGGTTCAAGGCCCACTCCAAAGACTGAAAATATAATCCAGGTTGGCATGGATATGTAGCACTGAGGGAATGCTGGAATGTCAGAGACATCATTCTTTTGAATGACACATTAAACTGAGGCTTTGCTTGTCCTCTTGTATGAGTGTAATATGTTCACTGGCATTATTTTGAAGCACCAAAGAATCCATAGAATCTCTACAGTGCAGAAGGAGGCCATTCAGCCCACTGAGTCTGCACTAACTCCATGAGAGAGCATCTGATCCAGCCCCCGGTTGCCTATGAAGCTCTAGCAATCTGGCTTTAAATGGTCTAAACTGATGCTTAAAATTTATTACTGAGGAGTGCTACATTGTTGGAGATGAAATTTTAAACAAGAGCCCCATCTGCCTTTGAAAGTGGTTAAAAGATCTCATGAAGAGCAGCAGAGTAATTCTTCATGTCGTGACCAAGATGCACATCTCAACTAATTACATTAAAACTGATCTGTTGCTTAATTGCATTGCTGATTGTGGTTGTAATCTTTAGAACTAGGTCATTCAAGAGCAAAACCATAAATTATTTGTAGTTTAAAATTCAAATAGTCATTCTTTTTTCCTTCAGAGCCATCGCTGATCAACTAGTCTCAGTGATGATCATAAAATTACCTGATTAGTGAGCCATTGGGAATTACAACGTCCTTTAGAAAAGGAAATCTTGTGTCCTTACTCAGCCTGGTCTATGTTACTCCAGAACCACACCAATGTGGTTCCTCTTCACTATTAATTTGAAATACCATGCAAACTATTCAGTTATATCAAACTGCTCCATAACAGTGGAACAAGAATAAAACCAGACAGCAGATTTCCACTGAAACTTCAACTGCACACCCCACTGGGTTAACCCTTGCTAACATCTGGCAGCTTGTGCTAAAATTGGGAGATTTTTAAAGTTTATTTATTAGTCACAAATGAGGCTTATATTAACACTGCAACAAAGTTACTTTGAAATTCCCCTAGTCGCCACACTCAGGTGCCTGTTCAGGTCAATACACCTAACCAGCACGTCTTTCAGACTGTGGAAGAAAACTGCAGCATCCGGAAGAAACCCACAGAGATATGGCAAGAACATGCAAATTCCATACAGACAGTGACCCAAACTGGGAATCAAACCTGGCTGGGTCCCTGGCACTGTAAGGCAGCAGTGCTAACCACTGTGCTACTGTGCCAACCATATCTGTCCCACAGACTAGCTAATGAATAGCCAGACATAATCATCCTCATTGAATCATATCTTAACAGCCAATATCTCAGACTCATTCATCGCTCTCCATGGAAAATCCTTTACCACCAACAGTACAGGCCAACCAGAGGGAATGGTCAGGTGGTAGACCTTTGGGAGGGAGTGACATTGGAAGTCCTCAACAATGACTCTAGACACCATGAAGTCTCAAGGCATCATGATAAACATGATTACCACCCTTACACCAACCTCAGCTAATGCATCAGTGGTCCTTGATGTTGAACAAAGGACACAGAATGTACTCTGGGCAGAATACTTCAATATCCATCACTAGGTGTGGCTCGCTAACTACTATTGACTCATCTGGCTGAATCCAGAAAGGAATGAAATAAATATCTGCCAGATTTTTTTCTCTTGGGCCTGCTGCAAGAGAACCACTTATTTGACTAGTCTCCCCATTGCAAAAGCATCTGTACATGAGTAGGAGTGACCACAACGCAGTTCATGTGGAAATGGTCCCATCTTCACACTGGGAACATTCTCCATTGTCTTACAAAGAACAAAGAACAACCCAGCACGGGAAACAGGCCCTTCGGCCCAACGAGCCCACGCTGCCGCATCCTCCTACACCTACCCTGCCCTGTGTGTATGTGAGTGGAACCCCTAACTTAGCCAGATTCAGGGGAGAATAGTGTCAATTTGGTATACCAATCAGCCTAAGAGCACATCTTTGGGGTGTGGGAGGAAACCGGAGCGCCCGGAGGAAACCCACGCAACCACAGGGAGAATGCGCAAACTCCCACAGACACAGGCCCAAATCCATGTATCTGCACAGCTAGCAGTGCTGTCACTGAGCTGTTGCGGCGCCCATCTACTGGTCCAGGATTAAGAACACACACAGACACGAAGTACTAGGCCACTCCCGGAACCTCCAAGAGCAGCCCACGCACGACCCACCATGTGCATGCCCCTCATTTGACAACAAGGTGGACCGACACCTGCAGAATAAAAAGACAAAAATGGTAACATGTAATTCTACATTTCTGGTGTCGTCCCGAGGCTCTGACCCTATTTAATACCCTCTACTATAACCCTCCATCCTTGTTTCGCTCATGTGTCTAAGTAAACCTTAAACAAGTCCAACGTGCCTGCCTCCACCACCCTACTCGGTAGTGCGTTCCATACCCCCATGACCCTCTGCGTGAAGAACCTTCCTCTCATATCCAAATTATACTTCTCCCCACTCACCCTTAGATCGTGACCTCTCGTAATTGTCCCCAATCTAGGGAACAGCCTACCACTATTGACTCTATCTATTCCCTTCAGTATTTTACATACCTCTATCATGTCCCCCCCTTAATCTCCGTCTTTCCAAGGAGAAGAGTCCCAGTTTCTCCAACCTTTCCTCGTAACTCAGTCCTTCCACGTCAGGCAACATCCTGGTAAACCTCCTCTGCGCTCTCTCCAGAGTCTCCACGTCCTTCCGGTAGTAAGGTGACCAGAACTGGACGCAGTACTCCAAATGCGGTCTAACCAACGTTCTGTACAACTGAAGCATTAGACGGCAGCTCTTATACTCTATATCCCACTTACGTGGCACATCCACTGAGTGTCAGGCAACACAGCGGGATATAGATAGGCTGGTGTATTGGGCAGATAAATGGCAGATGGAATTTAATCCTGATAAATGCGAGGTGAAGCATTTTGGAAGGAAAAATGTAGAGGGGAGTTACATGATAAAGGGTAGACCTATTAAGAGTATAGAAATGCAGAGGGACCTGGGAGTGCAAGTGCACAAGTTTCTGAAGGTGGCAACACAGGTGGAGAAGGTTGCAAAGAAAGCTTATGGTATGCTAGCCTTTATAGGAAGGGGTATAGAGTACCACAGCTGGCGTCTAATGCTGCAGTTGTACGGAACATTGGTTAGACTGCATTTGGAGTACTGCGTCCAGTTCTGGTCACCTTACTACCGGAAGGACGTGGAGACCCTGGAGAGAGTGCAGAGGAGGTTTATCAGGATGCTGCCTTGTATGGAAGGACTGGGTTATGAGGAAAGATTGAGTAAATTGGGGCTGTTTTCCTTAGAAAGACGGAGATTGAGGGGGATCTAATAGAGGTGTATAAGATAATGAAGGGTATAGATAAACAGTGGCAGGCTTTTTCCTAGATTGGAGACAAATATCACGAGAGGCCACAGGCTTAAGGTGAGGAGGAAGAGGTATAATTTGGATGCTAGAGGGAGGTTTTTCACACAGAAGGTGGTGGGGGTATGGAATGCACTGCCAAGTAAGGTGATGGAGGCAGGCACGCTGGACTTGTTTAAGGTTTACTTAGATAGACACATGAGCGAAATAGGGATGGTTATAGGACACTGTTTTAAATAAGGATCAGAGCCTCGGGATGTTCCTGGAAATCAACTATTACATGTGTTGATGTTTTTCTCTTTTACTCCGCAGGTGCGTTGGTCCACCCTGTTGTCTAACGAGGGGCATACACACGGTGGGTCGTGCGTGGGCTGCTCTTGGATGTTTCGAGAGTAGCCTAGTATGTCGCGTCGTTTGTGTATGCTTAATACTGGACCAGCAGATGGACACCACGACAGCTCAGTGACTATCACTGTTTGCTGTGCAGATACATGGATTTGGGCCAGTGTCTGTGGGAGTTTGCGTATTCTCCCTGTGGTTGCGTGGGTTTCCTCCAGGTGCTCCGGTTTCCTCCCACACCCCAAAGATGTGCTCTTAGGCTGACTGGTGTAACAAATTGTCCCTAAATTATTCTCCCCTTAACCTGGTTTCCAATGGAGGTACCATAAGCATAGACATGGGTCAAGGGTGGAGGAGGAAAAACACATTGTTAAGATAGCAGCGTGGGCTCGTTGGGCCGAAGGGCCTGTTTCCCATGCTGTTGTTTTTTGTTCTTTGAGCAGCTAAAAACTGGGCATCTGAGACACACTGTGGGCCATGAGCAGATCTAATCTCATAGCCCAGCATTTCCCTCATTCTAACGTGACTATTTAAATCAGGGACCAATCCTGGTTCAATGAGGAATGTGGGATGGTAGTCAAGAGCAGCACAAGGCCTTTTTGAAAAAAGGTGAGATGTGTTGTAAAACAATGCTTAGTGGAAAATAGCTATGAACATACTGGCTAGAAATTCCCTGAGTTGTTCAAAAGACTAAAGCCACATTTTAAGTACTTGAGATCACAGTCAATATGACTGCACAATAGCATCACTATCTTTTACATTCCAAAGCCATTATATGGAACAAACCTGTCTGCAAAGCCTCACCAGGAATAACTACCTTGAAGGATTATAAATGGAGGCCATTTCTAATCACCTCATTACTTAATTGGTTGAAGGCAAATAATTAGATATAAATCAATTGTACAATGAGCCCTAACTAAGATGGGAATGCCCACCCATGATTTAATCAAGTTACAACTGGAATACTCTAGACATAACCATATTTGGGTCATGGGACAGTCATTGAGAGAGGGTCACATGACAAGCAAACCCTGTGTCTGTTCAAGTATCTGTTTTCTCTGTAGGCGAGCATAAGATGTTGAAGGAGCAAGCAGGATCACCCTCCCTCTCAGTCTCTCTCCAGCCAGCTTGCAAGTTTGGAACCATGTCAGCTAATTTTGACTATTCATGTGCTCTAGAGATTTTAAAAAAAGAACTCAGCCCTGCAACTCATATTCAGAAGAATAAATAAATCATGCACCTTCATCTTTAAATTGCCCTTACGCCAACCCAAAAGGACAAGTTCAGCCTGAAGCCAGACAAGTCACAAGCTTCAATAACCTCTTGGATGCTAAATTACTTAGTCTATCTTCCCATTCTAATCTATTTGTGTGTGTATATTTTTGTGTGAGAGATAATCACAGTGCCTTTATTTCACATAAACCAGGTTAAGGACAATAAACGCAATTCTCTTTTTCTTTTTAAGAACACAGAGGAAACCTACCTGCATATGTCTGTTGTAGTCACAGAGTGGACATAGTTAAACACTCACTGAACTGATGAGCACATCCTTTTTTTTCCAAAACCTGTTGTGGTCAAATGAGGAGTGGGGAAAGAGGATAGTCATTCAACCCGTCCTCATGTGATCATAAAAGATGCCACCCTGATGAAGTTACAACATAGAACTACTTGCATGCTAAACAGTAGAAGCAGCATTTGATAGAGCAAAGCAATCCTACAACTAACGTATGTTAAAGTTCTATAATGCTACTACATGCAGTCATGAATGGTGAACAATTAAACAACTAATCAGAATGTGATTCTCCACAAACATCTCCATCCATAATTATGAGGCGGCACAGCACATCAGTGCCAAATACAAGATTGACGCATTTGCAACCAACTTCAGCCAGAGTCAAACTATTGAACCAATAGTTTCTTCCCAAGGTGCCATCACAGAAAGCAGTCTTCAGCCAATGTGATTCACTCCACATAATTTCAAGGAACTGAAGACACTGCATAAAGGGTTATTTACTTTGAAACATCCTGACTGTAATACCATTTCAGAAAGAGTTGTTCCCCTATGCAAACTGTTCCAGTATGTCTGCTAGATATTTGCACTATAGCCAATGTAGAAAATGTCAAGATATGTCCTGTCCCCAAGAAGGACTAATCAGTCCTTTGAGCAACCAGGCTAAAGGGTAGCATGGTGCCACAGTGGTTAGCACTGCTGCCTCACAGCGCAAGGGACCCGGGTTCAATTCCAGCCTCAGGTGACTGTGTGTGGAATTTGCACTTCCTCCCTGTGTCTGGGTGGGTTTCCTCTAGGTGATCCCGTTTCCTTCCACACTTCATTGACGAAGGAAGTGCCGTGGACGTAGTGTACATGGACTTCAGCAAGGCGTTTGATAAGGTCCCCCATGCAAGACTTCTTGAGAAGGCGAGAGGGCAAGGGATCCAAGGGCCTTTGGCCTTGTGGATTCAGAACTGGCTTGCCTGCAGAAGGCAGAGAGTGGTTGTGGATGGGGCTTTTTCTGAATGGAGGTCAGTCACCAGCGGAGTGCCTCAAGGATCTGTTCTGGGACCCTTGTTGTTTGTCATTTTCATAAATGACCTGGATGAGGAAGTGGAGGGATGGGTAAGTAAGTTCGCTGATGACACTAAGGTCGGTGGTGTTGTGGATGGTCTGGAAGGATGGCAAAAGTTGCAGCAGGACATAGATAGGATGCAGGACTGGGCGGAGAAGTGGCAGATGGACTTCAACGCGGATAAATGTGTAGTCGTCCATTTTGGCAGAACCAACGGGATGAACGAGTACACTATCAAGGGCAGAAGTCTGAGTAGTGTTGAAGAGCAGAAGGATCTTGGGGTCCGGGTCCACAGGACTCTTAAATCGGCCTCGCAGGTGGAGGAGGTGGTCAAGAAGGCATATGGTGTACTGGCCTTCATTAATCGAGGGATTGAGTTTAGGAGTCGGGAGGTAATGCTGCAACTTTATAAGACCCTTGTCAGGCCTCATTTAGAGTATTGTGCGCAGTTCTGGTCGCCTCACTATAGGAAAGATGTAGAAGCTATTGAGAGGGTACAGAGGAGATTTACAAGGATGTTGCCTGGACTGGGAGGCATGCCTTATGAAGTTAGGTTGAAGGAGCTGGGACTCTTCTCCCTGGAGAGACGAAGGTTGAGAGGCGACCTGATAGAAGTTTACAAAATGTTGAGAGGAATAGATAGGGTGGACTCTCAGAGGCTATTTCCCCGGGTTGAAATGGTTGCTACGTGAGGACACAGATTTAAGGTGCAGGGAGGGAAGTTCAGAAGTGATGTTAGGGGTAAGTTTTTCACTCAGAGGGTGGTGAGTGAATGGAATCGGCTGCCGTCAGTGGTGGTGGAGGCGAACTCGCTGGGGTCTTTTAAAAGACTTCTGGATGAGTATATGGGGTTTAATGAGATTGAGGGTTATAGATAGGTCTGTAGGTTGGTAGGTGTTGATGTGATCGGCGCAACTCGTGAGCCGAAGGGCCTGTCTGTGCTGTAGTGTTCTATGTTCATAGATGTGCATGTTAGGTCAACTGGCTATCTAAATTGAACCTAGAGTGGGAGGATTGTGGTCAGCACAGATTTGTTGAACCAAATGGGCTCCTCCAGAATGTAGGGATTCTATGATTCTAATCCAATCTGGTCAATAATTATCACAATCAGTCTACTCTCAACCAGCAAAATGATGGGCAGTAGCATTGATGCATTATCCATCAGCATTTGCAAAACAAAAACCTGCTCACCAATGTTTCGTGATTTCCACCATGTACTCTGCTCCAGACTTCTTGGTCAAAACATAGACCAAAGAGCTGAACTCATGAAGTGAGACAAAAGTGACTGTCTTTGACATCAGGCAGTATCTGATCCAATGTGACATCAAGGAGCTCTGACAAAATTGATATCAATGGGAATCAGTGAGAGAACTCTCCACTGGTTAAACTAATACCTAGTACAAAGGAAGGTGATTGTAGTTGTTGAGGCCAATCATTTTAGTCCCAGGGCATTGCTGCAAGCATTACTCCAGAAAATGTCCCAGACACAACCACCTTCAGCTGCTTCTATGACCTTCCCTCAGTCATAAGGTCAGTAATGTGATGTTTGCTAATAACTGTATTCCTGGAACCAATCATGTCTGCACTGATAAGTGACAAGTAATGCAAGTCACACAAGCTTTAAGCAAAGACCATCTCATGTAATATAATCATCTAAGGTTCACAATAATTGCAAGAACGTTTTGTGGACTTATTTTTGACCTGAAACTGAATCAGTCATGTAAATCCTGTTTTTATATGGGCAGGTCAGAAAAGCCAGGAATTCTGCAGCGAGTAATTCTCTAAAACCCGTCCATCATCATCTGTGAAGACACAAGTGAGGACTATTGATTCCAATTACCTGTATGAATGTAGCTCCTCCAATACCCAAGAAACTCAACATCATCCGAAAAAAAACAGCTCACTGATGGACACCCCTTTCACCACTAGTGTATAGCAGCAGTCTATACCACCTACAAGATGCACTGCAGCAACTCACCAAAGTACTTCAACGTATTTTCTACCACCTAGGCAAAGAAAAGGACAGCAGACGCATATGAATCATCACCTGCAAGTTCCTCTCTATGTAACATACCATCCTAACTTGGAAATATATTGCCATACTTCATTTTCATTGGGTCAAAACCCTGGAACTCCATCCCTAATAGAACTCGGGTGTGCCTATATAAGCAGACTGCAACAGTGCAATAAGGCAACTCACCACCATTTTCAAGGGCAATTAGGGACGTGCTGCAAATGCTGGTCTTGAGGACGACACTTGTATTGCATGAACAAATAAAGCAAGTTCTCACTATAAGTTGTGTTTGTGTCCCTGATAATTGCAATTTTAAGTGAATCGACTTTGTGAATCGTGGTTTCCATCCATCAGACATTTCTTGCCTGGAAAAAACACTAGAAAAGCTGAAATACTATAATATACATGTGCTGCTCATTCCTGGCTGAAATAACTTGCAAAATAAATTCTTAAATACAAAATAAACCCTGTAAAATTTCAAATTAGGTAACACACACCAGTCTCTCTCTTTTAGACAAGTCCCTTGGCTTTGTGGGTGACTTGCTCCCACTCTGGCTTGATGTGTTGGGAAGACGTTTTACTTCTTCAGAGATGCTTTCAGGACACTCCTAAAGAATTTCAAAACAGGTGACTGAGTAATTTAAAGTCTTGATGCTCTGCATGTTGGCTTGGGGGAAGACCTGGCTATTGCACCACAGAAGGTAACTCAAGCACTCTAGCAATATTGACTGTTCATTCTTCAGCCTCAAGGTATTTTAAAACATTCAATTTCAACTGGTGGGCTGATTGCTTTTTGTTTTGCAGCATCAGCCATGCTACAACCACTTACTGGGTGTTTCTTGCTCATGTTTAAAAGTAATTTAAAAGTCTTACCCATGATAAAACTCCAAGGTTTAATTATTCTTCTTAGGCAGTCACTTGCAGTTCAGGATGACTTTAAATTTAATAAAGTCTGGCTTCAAATGCTTCTTTTTTTTTAAAAAAAGTAGATTGATGTTGCCTTAAATACCACACTATTAACAATGGCACTGACCCAGCAGGACCTGATGATGCATGGAGGGAGCTGACGTACACCACATGATGATGTGTGAAATGAGATTGCACCATGGGCGGCAATAACACATGCTGTGCGATGATGCATGGGATGCAATGATGTGAGAAAAAAAACTTTATACCGAAAATCAAAATTTATAATGGGGAAATGGGGCTTAAAACATCTACTTTATAGCAAATCAACTTAAACCGAGGTATCTTAAAATGGGGACTTACTGTACCAAAAACCGTGTTGGTTAGGACTACTCATCTGAAAGTTGGAAATAAGCCTAATCTCCTGACATTGGTTAGCCTTGCAATAAAATTTGCACCCTAGTTTCAAACTCAACCAATTTGTGCAATTGAGAATGTGCAGTACAAACAGATCATTCAATCCAACTATGGCCCAACAAGCCTCTTCCTGACTTCTTTATCTAGCTTTGTCAACATAACCTTTTATTCTTTTCTTTCTGATGATTATGTAGCTTCTTCATAAATACATTTATGCTATACACTTCAATTACTCATGGTAGCAAGTAAGATGTATTAATTACTCTTAATGGTTAATTCCCCCTTAATTTCCTACTGGATTCATTACTTACAATCCTTAATTTTGGACTTTCTATTCGTGGAAACATTTCTCTATCAAATCTTAAGATCTTTAAAACCTCAATTTGCACATTCCCCAGCACCTCTGTAACTTTTTGCAACATGGAGACCAGAATTGTGCACAATATACCAAGTGTGGTCTAACAAAGATCTGGTATAAGTTTAAAATAACTTTTATTTTGTTATTGTCAATGTGTATATAGACTCAAATTGTTGCTATTGAAATCCATTTCCCAATTATATACCCATTTCCAAATTGATTATTTCTGTATGATCCTCAGTATTAGCAACACTGAATTTGACGCCGCCTACAAATTTTCCAATCGTTTGATTAGAGTACAAATTAATGGTAAATGGTGAACAATAGTCCCAACACCAGGCTCAGTGGAACAGCATTTCCTACCTTTTGCCAGTCTAAGTTCAATACTCTGAACTGTTGTATCCAGCTCATCAATCCTGCTACTTGCCCTAACTCTATTACCTGACTGAAGTCATGACCCCATTAAGAGGTACCTTATTAAAAGACTTCAAGATCTAAAGATTGTACTGTCTTAGTTTGCTATTACTTCCAAGAACTCAGTAAGGTTGTCAAGCATGGCCCTTCCTCTGAAATCCATGCTGACTTGTTTTTGAGGTTTGCTCATCACAGCTTGAAATGGACCAATAGTTCTCAGGACTTGTTACATTAAATATATAAATCATGCTAGCTGCTTGCCAGCTCTATTCCCTTAAATTTTGTGATGTATCTAATAATAATGGCTTTACTATATCTTCCCAGCTTCTGTTTGCATACATGAATGCAAACCACCAGAATGCAAGACACTTGACTAGTACACTTACTTTATCCATGCCACACCCCCACCCCCTGCTCTCATCTTAAAATGTATTGTTCCCTTCTAATACCATGCCCATCTTGTTTGCCTCAATATTTATCCAGGGATTTTCTGCTCCCATTTAAGGTGACCGTTATGGCAGGTGAAAGCAGGAAGTTCCAAGTGATCTCAGAAATCAGGTTTACATTGGCATGAAAACAGTTCATGCTCGTCAGCGCCTCCTGCTGTTGGCAAGTCTTATTTCCCACTTCTGAACATCGGGATCATAATTTCCGTTAACTTGAATGTAATTATAATCACTGCTTGCAGGAATCATCCCACCATGCTGGACGAGGCAAGTCAGCATGTAGTCACAAAGGTGTGTTTCACAAAGGTACATAATTGACGTGCAACTGGAAGCATGCATTTCCCTCCTCCATGCAACTATCTTGTCTTGAGCAGCGTGCATGGAATTCAGTGTCAGGCTTTGTTGGTAGGGGATATGTCAAAAGTCTGATACTATCAGACCAGCAGTAAGGCTGGGGTGTCTTCTCAGCAGCTCAGGACAAGGGTAGGCTTGATGAGTGGAAAGATGTCTCATACAGGTTCAGAGGCTTTAGGGTGAAGACAGGCTTGTTGGAGGGGGGAATATTTTCATTTGTACAACAAATAATTGTTACCAAATATTAACCATATTAAAGAAGCTTTTTTCCAATTTACAACAATCAACTTGGGAACTCAAAAAAAACACAACTGATGTTCAGCCACCATGCAACGTCTGAGGTGTCAGGGTGAAGGCAGACTTAGCAAAGGGAGGGGGAAATGCTACGGTGCTAGGGGCGGGGGGGGGAAATACGTTTAACAGTTTAAGCAGCCTCACACTATTGAGGGCTGAAGTGGAAACGGGGGATAGACCACATCACTTCAGAATACCAGATAAGCACTACAAGAGAAATGTGATCAAGGATACAGGAGGAGTGAGAGGTCTACGAGAGAGGGTAATCTTAAATGTTCATTTCCTTGGTGACAAAGTCAGGTTTCATTCTCACATAGGGTAGGTGCAAGCTGATTTGGCATTGAGAACTATCCACCACCACTATTTTGCCATCAAATGTGATTGTGCTCATGAAAAGTATCAAAACCATGCTGCTGGTGACACTGCAGGTGCCTTGGATGCCAGTTGACTTGAAATCGGTGGAGGTACAATTAAAATGCCATCCAACAAAACTATGCATTCCTACATGAGCAAACAGGCACAGCTGAGATGTTATTGGTCTCTCAGTGATATTGCTGGAAATTATGATTGGAGCCTGTGAAGTGGCACTAAGTGATCTCCTGGGTTTAACTCCTTGCCAACAGCGTGGTAATCTCCATATTGTTGTGGGAAAGTAAGTGGAATTGAACAAACACATAAGCTTTTGAAACATATTGCATTAGTGGTGTTTGATAGATGGTCCTAAGAACACAAGACTCAAACCATGCTTCATGTTGTGCATTGATGGTGTATATCCCTGTATATCCCATATACTGTAATCTCATAGTAATGTGCATGAGGATGCCAACGCCTGGACTGAAAGCAGCACATTCAGGCATGAGCCAAATTAACCTCATCTCAGAAGCTCTTGATTTGGGGAGGGGGAAGTCACCTGGTTATGCACGCCTCAGTGTAGGTAGATCGTTTATATGGCAAGCAGTTGGCAGTATGGAAACCAGGACATTTAATCCACAGGTGTTTGAGTTATTGACAAAAATATTGCAGGCAAGTTCTGACTCCCATGTATTTATCATGTATACTGAGAGGAGGCCACCAGGTAGATGGAGCCTTCATTATTGCAGACAGAAAGGAGAGAAACAGAGGAGGCTGGTTTGCCAAAGGCAGGAGTAAAACCCTGAAGAGCAAGGATCAGCAGTGCCCCTTCTAGGCACAGGGGTTTAGGTAGGCAGAAACATTATGCCTGGACGCCTCATGCTTGGTCAGTGGCTGTGAAAGTCACAGCCACACTCAATGTTTTTACCACTGGCTCCTTCCAGTGTTCAGCTGGGGACGTCTGCAGAATCTCTCAGGCATCCACACGCAAAAGCACCAATGTCCTTTTTTCCAAGACCCACAATTACATCTACTTTGACAGAGATGAAGCACCCCAGGACACCACAGCACTGACCTTTGCTGAGATTTCCAGGTTTCACCAAGTGCTGGGAGCCACTATCAAAGTGGCTAGCAAAGCTTCCTGGGAACAGGCTCCGCAATACATAAACACTCAGGACGCCTCTGCTGTTTGTAACACTCGTCAATGGTGTGCAGTTAAAACAAACAAATTCTACAAATCTGCAACAGATACTCAGAAAGTGTCCACAACTCATATCTTGAATAAATCACAGACCCCGGAAGTCTTTGGCGGGACCATCCAAGGCTGGCTCCTCAAGGGCAAAAGGTACCCGCAAAGAACACAATTGACAATGCCTGTGCAGTGGCTTCAGACTTCCTCAGAGAGAAGGTACAATAAGGTTATGCTACTGCCTGGGTATTGAGCAAGACTACCACAGGAAAGAGACCATTCAGCCCATTGCATCTGCACCAACAATACAGCTCTATTCCCGTAACCCCATGTATGTACCTTAACATTAAAGCGGGAATTTAGCATGGCCAATCAACCCAACCTGCACATCCTTCGACTCTTCAAACGACAAGAATTTCAAAGGGGATGATAGCTATACTGTGGCAATCATCCATGCCAATGGGGGGGTGGGGGGGAAAAGGGGTCAAAAATGGGCTGTGTTCAAAGGAAGGTGATGTGCTTTGAATAAAGGCAAGAAATATACCCAACACAGACAGCTGACTGTGTGTGCCTGACATCAAGCTTTGATTAGATCATTAGTATCCACACACCAAGTGCCCCTATGTGCTGATTTTGATTTGATCTAGTCACATGCATTAGCATACAGTGAAAAGCACTGTCTGTATAATGTGAGAAACAAAACTAACCATTCAGAGAAGTGAGTGCAGAATGTAGCGTTACAGACATAGCTAGGGTGTAGAGAAAGATCAACTTAAGTGCAAGGTAGGTCCATTCAAAAGTCTGGTGGCAGCAGTGAAGAAGCTGTTTTTGTGTTAGTTGGTACATGACCTCAGACTTTTGAATAGACTTACTTTACATTAAGTTGATCTTTCTCTACCCTGGCTATGACTGTAACACTACACTCTGCACTCTTACTTCCTTTTCTATGGTATGCTTTGTCTGCACATCAGGCAAGAAACAATACTTTTCACTGTATGTTAATACATATGACAATAATAAATCAAATTTAAAAATCAAATCCCATCCCCTCCAGAAGAATGAACGTCCAGGGTGCATAGGGTCTTAATTATACTTGCCGAGTTGGCAGTAAGTGTAGACAGAGTCGATGGGTGGGAGGCTGATTTGTGTGATAGGTTGGTTACATTCACGGTCTTTTGTTATTTCTTGTCGTCTTGGGTGGAACAGGAGCCATACCAAGCTGTGATACAACCAGAAAGAATGCTTTCCATGGTGCATCTGTAGAAACTGGAGTCACAGCTGACATGCCAAATTTCCTCAGGTCAGAGAGAGGCATTGGTGGGCTTTCCTAACTATAGTGTTGGCATGGGTGGGGAGGAGTGAGGGGGTGGGTGGTTGGAAAACAGGACACCAAAGAATTTGAGATTTTCAACCCTTTCTACTTTGGCCCCACTGGGATATGCTATGTTTCCCGATGTTGTCGGCACACAAGTTCACCAAATTGAATTCTTGTATGCTGTTTGAGATCTGACCCACTATGGTGATGTCATCAGCAAACTCGAAAATTGAGTTGAAGGGGTGGATAATGAGGTGAGTCATCTGAAAAAAGGAGCAGCACCCATAAAACTCTGATATCAAATAAACCTGCTGGACTTTAACACAGTATTGAGACTTCTTACTTTGCCCACAGTCCAACGCCAGCATCTTCACAAGTATAGTAAGAGGCTCAGAACAGCTTTGTGGGCACTGGTGTTATGATTGTGGAGATTTTATCTATCCCAATGTCACAGATGATGGGTCTGGCCATGCTGCAGTGGTGATGTGGAGATGCCGGTGTTGGACTGGGGTAAATACAGTAAGACGTCTCAACATATCATTGATGAAGACGAACATCTCACTGGGGCCATCCCCACACCCCCATTTCTTGCCTTCAAAACAACCACACAACCTCAAACAGACCACTGTTCGCAGCAAACTACCCAGCCTTTAGGACAGTGACCACACCACCACACAACCCTGCCACAGCAACCTCTGCAAGACATGCCAGATCATTGACATGGATGACACCACAAACGAGAACACCATTCACCAGGTACACGGCCCATACACTTGCAACTTGGCCAATGTCCCAAAGCATGATACATTGGGGAGACCATGCAGATGCTTCGACAACGGATGAATGAACATCGCTCAACAATCACCAGGCAAGACTGTTCCCTTCCTGTTGGCGAACACTTCAGTAGTCACAGGCATTTGGCCTCTGACCTTCGGTTAAGTGTTCTCCAAGGCGACCTTCATGGCGCATGACAGCGCAGAGACTGATAGCCAAGTTCCACACACGAGGCTGGCCTCAACCAGAATCCTGGGTTCATGTTGCACTATTTGTAACCCCCATTATTTGCAAAACCTCACTTACTGTACTGTCTGGAGATAATACACATCTCTTTAACCTATGCCTAATGCTCTTTCCACTCATTGTCTGCAACTTTAAGACTTGAATAGCAGGTAGGTTGTAAAGACTTGCATTCTAATCAGTATTCTGTAAACTGTGTGTGCTCTTATATGCTGAGGCCAGAACTCTCCATTCACCTGATGAAGGGGCAAACCCCAAAAGCTTGTGAGTTTACTATCAAATAAATTGGTTAGACTTTAACCTGGTGTTGTGAGAATTCATGCTGCAATGGAACACTCCAGGTAGCTGGACTATGCTGTAGCACTAGTTCCTCAAAGAAAAATTATACAATACGTTTGACTGCAAACCCACCAAGCAGTGAACTACATGTAATGCCCTAGAAACCCTATATGAAAAGGTGATAAGTTTCTTGAGTAGATGGTCAAGATCATTTGGCAGAATGCCTTGCCACTATTTTCTAACAAGCATCGAAACAGAATTTGTATAGGAGGTAAGAAAGGTCCTTCCTGTCAAATCCTTCCTACATGCCCAGTCTCACTCCATCTGCACGTTGCACTACTCTTGACTGTATTGAAGAACATCAGTGCAGCATACTGTATATAGAATACCTGATTATTGTACTGAGTCACTAAATATCCGCATGTTCTTCCAGCTATTTTACAAAGTACATTTGTGAAAGATACTTTCAAGTTCTGCTGAGTACATTGATCCCTTCCTTACCCTCATGCTTAAGTTTCTCCTTGCTGTACCCATTTCTTCTTGCATGTGATTTTCCTGCAGATTTGCTTCATTGTCCACTAGAAATTACCCCAGTTGCATATTTTTCTTCCAATTCTAAAAAAGTGCCTCAACTTCTCAGAACTCCCTTTCCAACATGCAGCTGGCTTTTTCTGTATTTATGAATATTAAGCATTTAATTCTCCATTATGAAGTCATCTTCCATTATTGAAAGATTGCTGTTTTGCTTTTAGGTAACCACCCTTTTTCCAGCATAGTTTACAAACACATTCTAAATCTTGTCTGTATTTCTTGGGGGTCTCAATACTGTCAAGTCCTTAGTACCAGTTTTTAAACCCTGGACAGCAGTGGCCAGTACTGCTGCATCAATGCCTGGGACTCAGGTTTGATTTCTGGCTTGGGTCACCATGTAGTTGCACGTTTGCTTTATGCCTGCATAGATTTCCTCTGGGTAGTTTGGTTTCCACCCTATTCAAAAGATGGGCTGCTAATGTGCAACAGTTAAATTATTCTCCCAGTGTACCCAAACAGGTACTGTAAATGTGGCAACTAGGGGTTTTCACAGTAACTCCATCGCACTTTCAGTGCAAGTCTACATGCAATTAATTTATACTTTTTCTACAATGTTTTGTCACTCATTTCTCCACCAATTTAGTTTCCATCCTCAAGTGAACCTTGGCAGAACATCTGTCCCAGCCAGGTTGAAGTGCAACTTGTACTTTTCAGATAAGGATTTGGAGCAGGAGGCACCAGCCAGTTAACACCAACATCACCCAATCCCCGATGTCAAATTACTCAATTGTTATGGTTCCCTTCAATTCAACTTAAGCAAAAAAAAAGGGATGCTGTTCCCAGATCAGAATGTTGGGGTTAAACAGAAGTGGTCAAGAGCTTCAAGTTTAGATGCTCAGATCACCAACCTATCCTGGTCCATCCTTGCTGACACTAACGAAAGTTCAAGAAAGCCCACCAATGTGTCTACTTTGAGGCTGAAAAATTCAGTACATCTAGTCAATGTTTACAGATGTAGCATGGAAAGCATTCTCTGGTTGTATCACATCACAACCACAACTTTTGTATGTGCCTACCTTGTTGATCTTTGTATTGTTACTGTCATAGCTAGGGTATAGACAGTGTATTCTTTGCTCTAAATGTTTGTATAGTGCACAAGAAATACATGTGACAATAAATCAAAACTATGAGTTGCAAGACCCTAAACTGGCTCTTAAGTCAGGCAGACCAAATTAACTAACCACTTAACCCAAGGATTTTTGTTCTTGTGTAATCATTCACTTACATGCAATAAAAATGAGCTGAAGTTCAGAAAGGTAAAGCTTGGTTTAAGTTCTTCCCTCCCAGGTGGTAGTTAAAGAGATTTAAATGGGATCTGTTCAGGATTTTTGTTGAATGGCTTCTCAAACTAAACACTGAAAGCTAAACTCATTTCTTCACTGAAGATTTGACACATTCTAAAGCATTTGCAATTTGCCAGCCTGCCCTGAAATAATTCATCCACTGCATATTTCCAAGATTTTGTCCAGTAGTCTTTGATGGATGTCTAGACTATAGGCAATTAGTCTCAAGTTAGGGCATACACTAGGGGTAATGTGACCCAGTCAAGAACAAGCATGCTGCTAGTGCCAGAGTAGATTCTAGAGTTGGAAGTGTGAACACTGCAAGTCTTCACTGCTTGTAAACCATTACTTAGTTGTATACTAACTGGTGGTCACTAGTCCTTCCAATTCACTGGTTAAAATGTAGGACATTAAGATTCTGCTCCAAATAGTCTGCCATTTAACTTTGACCCTGTGACTAAGACCCTAGTTGATCTGTGACCTAATGTGCAAATCCACATTTAACTTCAGGGCCATGTTAAATTTGGTCATACAAATCTGGCTCATTAATGCAATCCCTGGGGCTGTCACGTCCTACCTAAATACAAATTTAGTGGGCTACTCATTCTGAAATTCAAGATTCATGGTGGGAGATGAGGGATGACTGAAGTAGGTTCTTTATTTGGAGTGGTTGGGGTGTGGGATGGACTGCCTGCTGTGATAGTGGAGTCAGATACTTTAGGAACTTAAGTTATTGGATAGGCACATGGAGCATACCAGAATGATAGCAAGTGGGATAGCCTGATCTTGGGTTTGGATAAAGCTCAGCACAGAAGGCTGAAGGGCCTGTGCTATGTTTTAAAATTTAGATTAACAAAACTTTTCAGTCAAATTGCAACTTCCTGTAGTTAAGTGGTTCCTCAGACATCCTCACCAAGGCCAACACAAACTGCTATTAGGTGAGATAACCCAAAAGCTTGCAATGAAATTTCTAGTGCTTCTATTCAAATTTACTTCACTCTAGTTACATTGTCCTCATTCAAGTAGAAAACTTGAAATGGCTTCCATTGCCTCTCCTTGGCTATCTGCTACTTTGCCTTTGTTTTCAGTTGGAGGGATTAGAGCTTCTAATCCAACTGCCCAATTTATGTTGACTAGACTTTGGAAAAATTAGCTTCACTCCCCACAAATTGACTCAAGGTCTGTTCAGTTTCAACCTCAAAATTCCAGGCCATTTCCAGACACCTATGGAGCCAAGTCAAATCAATCCAAATCAGTTTGAGCAGCTGAAACAATTTGGTCACTTGTGATAATAGCCTGAGTACCTTCATGTCAACTTTTAACAACTCAATTCTATAAATTCCTTCTTAAATGTCCATACTTAGTATACCTTTTTGCTTATCCATGGAGTGCAAGATGTGATACCTCTGGATTCTCTCATCAACCGCCCCCCCCCCCCCCCCCCCCATTCTTCAGATGTTTTATAATCTGTCATTGGCCTTCAGAGTAAAGAAAGACTGTTCTATTGCAAAAGATGCTCCCTTGGCTCATTTCCCAGAATTCTCACTTGTTACATCTTACTCACTTTTGCTAGTTCTTTTCAGTTCAATTATAGTATAGGATCTCAGTTTAATGTATTTAGCAATCTCAGGTTTAGTCACCACTACTGGCAAAATATCTGGGTGGCACAAATTAAAAACCAATGGAGGACTTCCTCAAACAAAAATCTCTCCAAACCACTGGATAATAGAAACAAAAGCTGGAAAAGGGCACTGGACAATGTAAAAAGTCTCAGATAAAACAGTAGCTTTGTACAGTAAAAATTATGCCATTGAATTCAATTAATATCTGCTTAGATCAGATCCAAGATTTCTATCTTACAAGTTGCCCAAACATTTAGTCCTAAGAGCACATCTTCCTATTCTACAGCATTGCAGTCCCAAAACTTTTATTTAAACTCTACCCAAATCTTAATTTGCAAAAACTGTGCCAGTCCAATTTCTTTCCTCAAGACACTGCTATATTCAAAAGGCATTTAAATGTACTCCTCAACTAAACAGTGCTGTTAAAAGCCTATTAAAAGATATGGTGCAATTGCACTCCCTCAAATGTTGAGGCTTATTTTGTCTTACGTTTTGGATCAAGCCTCTTGATCTGAGCATCTTTTGCTACTTGTATGCCAGTTTAACTCTAGGACCACATTGCACAACTCCCAAAATCAAGCCCAGAAGAGAGTTAACTGCCAAAATGACATGAATTCCAAGGATTTTAAATGTGTGGCCTCAAAGCAAATACTGTTTTGCAATCTCATTGAATGCAATTACAATTAAAACTGATCAAATGCTTGTGCTTATGAACACCAGTCAGTGTTGCACAGAAATCCACAAGTGTCTTTTAAACAGCGTGGTATCACCCAAGATATTGCATGACTGAAAGAGCCACTTATGAATTCAAAACACCAGTTCTCTAGAACTAGTCTTGTAAATAGTGGGTAAAGTTTTTTGATTTGACTTTTTCAAAAATTGCATACTAATGGTCTTACTGAACTTGTTATTACAAACTTGCCCACTTAATGGTACTAAACAAATACACAATTACACAAGTAGACAGTGATAGCATAGTTTTATTGTATTTAGTCAAGAGGGCATACATGTCAATGAGAACTAATAAAGTCCAAATGAAATGACTGATCTAGTAGGAATGCCCAGGTATTTCACATCTTAAGTGGAGGGAGGTGTATTTTAATATGACAAGCCTTCCCAGCATCTTATTTCTTCAAAGTCACGTGTCTACAAAAACTGATGCAGACCTACTGTATCCAATCATACCTTGTGTTAAGACTCACAGAAATTAATGATAAAAGCTTTTTGTACAAAAATTCGTCAGCAAGGCAGTTAAATTACACAACTTGGAGTATAAAGCAAATTTTAACCCTAGTCATCTATAAGTGTATAATTGCATTAAATGGATGAAAAGCCAGCCATTAAGATTTTGGCTCTGAATTCAGACAACATCCAAATGTGACCAAAAGCAAACAGTTTTACTTGCACTATTACCTTTAAGATTCATCCCAGCATGTGCAATTGACAAGGGGGGGTAGAAAAGGCAAAGAATGTTGCGATGCCTGACCTTCAAAGTGGCCCAACACTGCATCAGTCAAGTTTCATTCATGTGGATTGAGTAGTGTCATTATTCACCTGTGGAATTCAAAACAAGCCAACCAGGAAGTAGGGAGGCTCAGCAAGCATGGTCAAAGCTCAAATGAGGGAAAACTGTCATATGCATTCCTACTAATCAACCCAAGACAGTCACTTTGCAGATTTGCAAGTGGAACAGGGCAACTTGACACCCCAGTTAGCATCTCAAATGCTTGCATCCAACAATAATAAAATGTGCTTTGCAATTCAATTAGATTCCCTACTCAGTAATTCCATACTTGAGATGCAACTGATTGGTGATTTTGGCCTGCAGGCCAAATCACCAATTTCTCCAAATCTCTCCATCCACAAGCATAGAAAGATGAGATTGTTGCTCCAATATTGGATCACCCAGGATAGCAGTCTGCTTGGTTAACACCAAAACACCCCTTGCTAGACAGTACATTGTGCCAGATGATACACCAAACTCCACAGTCCCATGACCCCCACTAACAATTAAGAGCAGTAATGGGACCACCCACAAGTCATTCTTATCTGGCAGAGAGAGCAGCATCAAAACAATAGCATTAATTCAAGCAGCTCCCATCACTGGGCAACAAGCTACAATCCCAAAATCAAAGACTAGGCAACTTACCTAGAGAAAATAGTCTTTAAATACCCTTCAATGAAATGTAACTGCAAACACTTTAGGTTCAGCTATTTGACACTGAAGTTGTTCTTGGTTGTCTTCTTGCTTCCAGAAGCTTGCTGCTATTTCCAACTATGCCCACCATCCTTAACAGGCCGGGACAAGTGCAATACCAAGTGCATTTGTCAGCATTGCAATAAATCCCAACCTATGCAGGACAGGGTTGCATGTAGAGAAGATACATGAATACTAGTTGTATTTTACTTCTATAGTCAGTTTTGCATGGATTTGCACAGCAATATTTACTAACAGCTGGATGCAAACCTGCAAAACTAACTAGAGAAGCTTTCCATGGTTAAAATTTATACAGCTGTAGTCTGTTAGCTAGTAGTACTCAAGTGCTTATATTGCAGTAGATTACTACAACACTACCTGCACTATAAGCACTTTAATACTTCTTGAGCTTTAAACCTCAAACAGCAAGGATTCAGACCACTTAACAGCCAACCCAGTCCACCATCAGTTTTGCATAGATTTGCACAACTAATTTCTTCTTGTGGTGCAACCATGCAAAACTGGTCGAGAACTGCAATACTAAAGATTCAAGAAAAGAATTAGTACACCCAAGCTGATCAGAGTTACTTATGCCAGAAGGAGCACTTAGGGCAGTAGATTCTACTCTACTTCACTATCTGCACTAGATGCACCTTAACACAAGAGACTTTACTAAAGACAAAGTAGCAAGCAAAATATTCTGAAAATGTCAGGTTCAAGGAGGGGTTACTGTCAATATAATGCTTGAAGTGCCTCCACTGCAGTAGATTTTAGACACTACCTGCACTGTAAGCACTTTGACATTACTTCTGACCTGGGCCACAGCAGCAAATAATTCCAGGTTCTTTCAGCCATTTCACACCTGCAGAAAAACAACAGTTAGTTGGCTGCAAAACCATTACAAAAAGTATAACTTACTTCTCAAATACATGGGCTGCACTGGAATTCATACCAACAGGAGACTGAAGTCATAGGGGTCAGCTAATTTGAATGAAGCATTCATTCACCATTTTGGAATTCAACCCATGTAATATAAAAGCAAATTTGAGGGATTTTTGAGATTAAACAATCTCAAAGGGAATCAATAGTCAAGCCTGGCTTTTGCATCCTTAAGTAATGAAATTACAGTACAAATTCAATATTGAACTGATATGCGAGAGATCATTCCCCCAAATTGCTCTGATGTCCTCTTTTCTACTGCATGAAAAATCATGCAACCAGTTTCACTATCAGGTGAAATCATTTTTTCCTGTATTAGATTTGCAAGTCCCATATCATCCATGCTGGTTGGACACAATTTAGCCAGTGAAACATTTGCATTTTATAATGTTTTATTGAAATGCTGGTAGTAAGCCAGGCTATGTGTAAACACTTAAGTGTTAAAGAACCACACAAGTTGATCATGTCCTTACACAAGGCCATAACACTTGAGAATAGCACAAAATGCAGAAAGAAATTTTTTCCAATGATTAGAAGGCCAATTAAAAGGGGCAACTTTTAAAAATGTGCAGGTTAGGTAGATTGGCTAGGCTAAAATTGCCCATTAGTGTCCTGGGACACTTAGGTTAGAGGAATTAGTGGGTAAACGTGTAGGGGTATGGGAATAGGGCCTGGGTGGGATAGTGGTTGGTGCAGACTTGATGGGCCAAAGGGCCTGTTTCTGCACTGTAGGGTTCTATGTTTTAACTCAAACCTGTCGATTTCTTCCATTATAATGGATTGAAAGTAGGTGTTCATTCTGCACAAGTTTTATAAAGACAAGCAGGATGTAGTTGGCTTTTTTTTTTGCATCAGCTAGTGTGTAGAGCAGATAAACTGAAGTTAATCTAGATTTAACATGGAATTTCCATGCACTAATACTTCCTTAGTGGCAAGAACTTGAAACTACAAAATGAAGTGGGCGAAGCTGGCAAAATAGATGCCTTTAAGTAAGGGCTAGAATGAAATCCATCAGTAAGCAGTACAGAAGTAAAGTAGTGGCGTTTATGCTGTAGTGGTGCAACAAATGCAAGTGAAAGATAGGCATACAGCAGACCTATGTACCTCAAACAATAACCAAGTTACATGTTCTCTCCCACATTTGGGAGAGATTGTACTGTCTCTGCTCTGCCCCATACCGCCAGGCAGGGGAGGACATGCAACCTGCGCTCTCGCCGCTTCTGCTCCACGCTACCGGACGGGTGGTGGGGGGAATGTGCCGACGGTGCACCACGCTGCTGGGCAGGGAACAGGCTGTACCCCATGCAGCAGAGGACAGCGTGTGCGGCAGCTGCTCCCACACCGCCAAGCGGGGGGGGGGGAGGGGAGGCTGTACCCCACTCTGTTGGGACGGGGGTGGGCTGGACGAGGGGAGGCTATGTCGCCGCTGCCCCACGCTGCCGCCACATTTCGCAGGAGCCGCCACTCGACGTCGCGGGTCAACGGTCGGTCAGAAATGACGCATTCGCCTAACCTCGAGCACATTTTCTTCATCGCGGTAGCTTGATGAAAAATGCCGGACGACCACAGGTGCCGGAAAAAACATAACAGAATAGCGGCATCAAATCATTGAAAACCCGCGGACAAAAAAAAGGAGACCCCCGACCCGCGAGGCCCGACCCAAAAACCCCGCTCCAAACTGAAAGGCCGGAGGCCTACACGCATGGTGCACGGCGCATGCGTATATACTCTTCCCCCTCCTCGCACAACATGGCGCCGCTGAGGCTAGAAACCTTTTTCTAAAATAAAATGAAAAAGACTCAGACGGCGGGGAGCCCTAAAAAAACCAGAGCCGCGCTCACCTGGCCACCGCCGACGATCGCGGAGCCCAGGAGCACGACCCCCCGCTCAACTCCCCCTCCCCCTGCAGAGCTGCGCGCGCCGCACACGCGCCTGCCGCTCCAACCGTTCAGATTCAAATTTTTCAAGAACCCCCAACACGCGGCCGGGAGCCAGGCGAACCCCGCGGGGCGGGCTTTGGGAGGGGGGGGGGGAAGGAAGGTAGCGCGTACCCCCCCCCCCATAGTCCACTGGACGGAGGGGGGGGCGGAAAGAAACACTTACACCACTCCCGCTGCTCCGCCTCCGGAGCTGCGCGGCCTAGGCCCACTCAGACATGTGGCTTTTTGTTCTGAAGCAATTCAGGAGGGGAGGGTTGGAATAGGATTTTGTTTTTTTCCCCAGGACCAACGCCGCCACCAACCGCCCAACCCAGAGGCCGGCCCGAAATGAGACACCGACCGAAGCAATGTGAAGAAGCAGCAAGCGAGCCATCGGCTCCGAGAGACAGAAGCCCTGAGACCCTCCCCTCCCCCCGCCTCTCCCAGGCTTTTGTGACCCAGTTCATGGAGGCGGCCCGACCCCCATCGCGCTAACTCCGCACCGACCACCGTCTCCCTCTCGCAAACCGGGCTGAAATCTAACTCAATGCGAAAAATATGTTTTCTAAAATGCCAGCGGGATACACTACTATAGTTAGCAGCGGCACCCAACTTGAGGGAGGGGGCGGAAAAAAAACCACACGCGCGAGTAACCGACGCACAAGACGAACAGCCAGGCCCCAGGCTGCAAGGAAAACCCGGAGAGGAGCGGCCCACGAAAGGAGAGAAAGCCGAAAGCGAGAGAGAATGGGGAGGGGAGGGGGAAAAAAAAAGAAAAACGAACCCCCCAACCGACCGGACGGGCCCACCGCACGCAAGCCCTTCCTTCACTCACACTCGGTGCGGCCGACGACCCGGCGCTGCAGCTCGGCTCCGGGGGCGGGGATGGGGGAAGAAGAAGAGGAGGAGGAGGGGGAAGAGAGAGAGAGAGAGAGAGAAGGAAAGCAGCCGGATGGTTTCTGGTCCACGGAGAGCAGCGAGAAGAGGTGAGTCCCTCCCGGGCCCCGCTGCTCACGGTGAGCTCCTCGAGGGAGCCGGAGCGCGGAGACGGTTGAAACTGCTGCGATTTCTCGAAAGTGGCGCGAATGCAGCACCATGTGGGTGAATGAAGGGCGGTTCCCGCTTCAACGTAAATATACTACACACAGGCTCATTAGCATGTGCCGAGTGTCAATCAGAGCCGCTGCTATGCCAACCGCGCAAAAAAACTATCTGCCTGCCTGCAAGTAGCCCCAACCAACTCCAAACTAACTTTAGTTTATTTCAACCTATTTATATTTTGCTTTAAATTTCTCCTTCCCTGTGAATCGGCAGCGACGATCAACGGTCATTAATTAATCCAGTTTATTGAATCGGACCCGTTACAGGAGAAATCGCAAATCGATCGGATTAATTGGGGGACAAAAACTCTTGTTTGCCTGCCGTTTGCGCTTTTATCTTTTAACCTCAGACACATTTTCGGTTAACTCAAACAAAAGTTCAACAATCGCCCGTGAGAGCGTAGGGGTAACTAGGGTAAATTTACTGGAGGTGACTTTAAAGAAACGCTGGTTGCCCTCGTGCTCTGAGTCCTCCCCCCCCCCACCAAATAAAACACATTTACACGTGCCCGCCTTTTTTTAAGGCACTGCCACAACATTGAAGGAACGTAAACATAAAAGTGTATATTTCAACTAAGCGAATGAAAATGTCAAGTTGGTTAATAACAATCTTAATGTAAAATTAATTGCATTCATGGAACACGATTAACATTTCTCTAGGATTATCAATGTACAAATAGACATTTTGTGAAGGCTCTGGAAATTAATAGCATTTAACACATTTCAAAAGAAAAGGCACTTATATATATTTTAGATGTACGGCACCGGCATTGAGTGATAATGAAAGGTAAAATATGCACCTTTTAATACTCAATGAATCACTGAACGTGCATGGTGATCATTACCAATTAGATGCTATTATCAATATATTTTGATTCTATGTTGAGCTGAAGTTACGTTTAAACTGGGAAACAATTCACCTGTTTTGGACAAGATTAAACAGCATTTTGATTCATCGTCCGTAGTATCATTCGTTGAACATTATCAACTATTGATGTCAGCAGGTAATAAGAAAATACCGTTTTTTCAATTTTTTCATCAGTTGAGCAAAGTGTCTTTACCATCTTGGTCCCAAGATATAATAACTAAAATCAAATTGCATAGTAACAAAGATTACATTTTTTACAGCAGCAGTATGACATTTTAATATTCAAACAGTGGCAAAAAAGATCATAAAATATCTACTCAAAGATAACAAAAAGTATTCAGAAACTATAATAAAGAACATCATACTTTCAAAATTACATGACTGATCAACTTTATTTTTTGAAGTGACAGAAAGATTAGACTGAAGTGTTGTCTAATATATTTCGGACTTTCAAAAGGTATTTGATAAGATACCACACAGTAGACTTCAATCTAAAGTTAGAGCGTGTGGAACAAGTAACAAAATCAAGGGAAGAGGTCAGGAATGGCCACTATCAAGTGACAGGAGATTGGGAAGGGTCACTGTCAAGTGAGAGGAATTTGGGAAGGCCGCCATTGAGTGAGAGGAAATCAGGAAAGGCCATCCTCAAGTAAAAGGATGCTGGGAAGTTTGGCCAAGTGTGAATTGTGGACACATGCTGCAGCTGCTTTACCTTATTCACTTCAACCGGGTCTGAGGAAAGAACCCACTGCCACAATGCACAATCAAAACAGAACAATCCACACTTAAGGCAAGAAAGAAAGGAGAGATTAGGAAATCTGGCATGTTGTATTCAGCCAATGATTGCTGCTGTTCTGGCAGTATCCAAAACAGCCAATCTGGCACATAAACCATCATTCCGATTGAAAGGCTACTAGTCCAGATTGTTATTGTTCTGGCAGTGAGCCCAGGGCCTCTTTGAGCACAAGCCCTGGTGTTTTGCACCTTGTGCACCCCCTCATTTGGGCGGACAGGATAGCAAGCTGGCTATATAACAAAGCAGAGAAAGGAGCTAAGAGTACTTACTCAGATTGGCAAAAAGTGGGAAATGATGTTCCACAAGGATATGACATGGCCACTGTTATTCACCATGTACGTAGAGAAATTGGATTGAGGAATTGGGAGAATACTTTCAAAATTTAAGGGTAACACCAAATAGATGGAATAGTTTATACTGATGAAGACCGTGAGAAAATTTAAGAGGATGTTAATAAATTTACAAAATAGGTGTATAATTTTCAGTCCAATTTCTGTTTAGGTAAATTGGAGGTGGTGCATTTCGGTACATAAAATAGGGAAGTAACATATCACTCATAAATTAAGAGTCTAAATGGGATAGAGAGTCAAAGGGCTCTGAGGGTACAAATCAGTAAAAGTTACAACACAGGTAAATAAGACCATTTAAAGCAAACCAAGCACTGGGATTTATTTCTAGAGGGATAGAGTTGTAAAGAGAATTTAAATTTACATTGAACCTTGGTTACACTGCATTTAGAGTACAATGTACTGTTCTGGTTTATAAAAAGAATGTAGCGACACTGGGAAAATGCAAAAAAGATCAACAAGGATGATATTGGAACTGAGAGGTTATACCTTCTTCAGTTCTCTGGCTGAAGGCAGGTGTGTCCTACGGTGCCACAACCTCCACCATGGGTCAGGCAAGGAGGCAGGATCTGAATCCACCCCATGCCAGAATCATAGAATCCCTACGGTCCATCGGTCTATCAAGGCTGTACCGATCACAGTCCCACCCAGACTCTATTCATGTGACCCCACCGACTTACTCTGCTAATCTCCTGACACAAAGATCAATTTAACAGGATCAATCAACCTAACCGACACATCTTTGGACTGTGGGAGGAAACCCACAAAGACACAGTGAGAGTGTGCAAACTCCACACAAACAGTGACCCAAGGCCAGAGTTGAACATGGGACACTGACGCTGTGAGGCAGCAGTGCTAACCACTGTGTCACCGTGCCGCCTGACCTGAATAAGGTTCGAAACTAGTTATACAATCATAGAATCCCTGCAGTGCAGAAGGAGCCATTCGGCCCATCAATTCTGCACCGACCAGAATCCCACTCAGGCCCTACTCCCATAATCCCACATATTTACCCTGATTTGATTTCATTTGATTTTATTATTGTCACATAAGAACATAAGAACATAAGAAATAGGAGCAGGAGTAGGCCATCTGGCCCTTCGAGCCTGCCCCGCCATTCAATAAGATCATGGCTGATCTGTCGTGGCTCAGTTCCACTTTCCCGCCCTCTCCCCATAACCCTTAATCCCCTCTCTTATCAAAAACCCATCAACCCGCTTCTTAAAAATATTTAGCGAGGCAGCCTCCACCACTTCAACGGGCAGAGAATTCCAGAGATTCACCACCCTTTGAGTGAAGAAGTTCCTCCTCAACTCCGTTCTGAACTGCCCCCCCTTTATCTTGAGGCTGTGCCCCCTAGTCCTACTGTCTTTTTTGAGCGGGAAGAGTCTTTCCACCTCTATCCTATCCATCCCATTCATCATCTTATACGTCTCAATGAGATCTCCCCTCATTCTTCTAAACTCTAACGAGTACAAGCCTAGTTTATTCAGCCTCTCCTCATAGCTCAACCCCCTCAACTCCGGTATCAGCCTAGTAAACCAGTGCAAAGTATTGTTTTGTGTGCACTATACAGACGAAGTACACCATTCTTAGAGAAGGAAACGAGAGACTGCAGAATGTAGTATTACAGTCATAGCTAGGATGTAGAGAAGGTCAGCTTAATGCGAGGTAAGTCCATTCAAAAGTTTGATGGCAGCAGGGAAGAAGCTGTTCTTGAGTCAGTACGTGACCTCAGAATTTTGTACCTTTTCCTGACAAAAGAAGTTAGAAGAGAGTATGTCGGGGATGCATGGAGTTCTTAATTATGCTGGGTGCTTTGCTGAGGCAGCGGGAAGTGTAGTCAGAGTCAGTGGATGGGAGACTGGTTTGCGTGATGGATTGGGCTACATTCACGACCTGTTATTAATCCCCCTGACACTAGAGTCAATTTAGCATGGCCAGTCAACCTAACCCACACATATTTGGGATCTTTGGATTTAATGGTTGCCATAAATCTGATCCACACCAACTGTCCTGCCAACTGAGTCAACCAGCCGTCCAAGCAGCCCGAGTTGTGGCAACATGAATTTCTACATTCATGTTGTACACTAGAGCTGTGTATACTGATAGTAGAGGCTCCAATTTTCTATCCATCATATGGCTGACCAGAATGTCTCCAATTCTTAACCTTAGGTTGGAAGGATTCACTACATATAAAAAAAAAGACTTAGAGAGGACTTCATAAAGACCTTTAAGGGAGATGTTTCCACTTATGAAGACAAACAAAACTAGGGGCTGTATAAGCAAGACTAAATAAATCCAATACAGAATTCAAGGAGAAATGTCTTTACATTAAAGAGTGGTTAGAATGTAGAACATGTTACTGCAAGGGGTAGTAAAGTGACTGACATAGATGCATTAAGCAGAAGTCAGATAAACACGTGGGGGAGAAATAAATAAAAGTAATGTTAATTACATTGGAGGAGGTGAAAGGAGGCTCAAGTAGACCTTAAAGACCTATGTGAACCTTTTTGATCTTTTTTCTTGCTCAACATTTTACGTAAGTAATAAAGGTAAAATGCTTACCCCATTGAAATCAGCCACATTGAGAACTAATAATAAGCCTATGAGAATTCTCTGTACAAGATTCTTTTTTGAAAATGTTGTCTAGGTTAGGGAGAAATGGAACATGGCATTATATTTTCACCAATAATCAGTAATTATACTTGGCATTACCAATATCTTTGCACATAAATGCACACCCACATATTCTTCATTTGTGACTTTTTTTAAAAACCTTTTTAAGATTAGTATTTCATAATCTTGCAGACACCATGATTTTCAGCAGTAATATTAAACATATGTGTTAAAACAAAGCTGCCATAAGAAAATGTATGAATATAGTTGAAACATTTTTATTGTTTTACTGCCTATCTTGGCCAACTGACATTTGTGCCCAGCTGTTAATGAAAAACAAATTAAGCAATAATGGATCCACAGGAGTACAATCAATTGTAATTGAAATTAAAACACTCAGTTCAAGTCCTCCAATCAAGCTGTCTGTTCTTAATTTACTATTTATTCCACAATGATAAGTTTACTACTCTTTTTCAGGTATAATCACAGCCTTACCTTAGGTGTTCTCTTGGGTACACTGATACACTCCACTAAGAGGTCTGAGCATCTTTTTGGGTATACTCATGCAAACCAATATCTAGCCAGATGATAGCATAACACAGGATTGTAATAATATTTCAATGATCTATGTTAGATACTTGTGTATTTCTTATATGTTCCATAAACACCTCTAAAATCTCTTGAAGGTAAACTGAGAAAATATTTGATAAGACAAGGTCAGTTATTAATTATTACACAGCTTCATTTTACAGCAAGTGAATGGATGGAGCAATAGTTGGGATTGGGATTAGTTCAATCAGTATAACTTGTCTAATTCATTAGTACAGATTAATCAACGTTCTAGTAATAAAGTAGCTCTGTTTACAACCATGTGTTCGAACCTTTGAATCTTTGTTTAGAAATCTGACTTTATGTCCCTGTCTATCTATTATGATAAAATTATTTCTAATAATGTCTTATTTCACTGTTTTCACAACCAGAACCAAATGTTGGCCGGTCCTCCACCAATTACTCTCATCTCGAGGCATCCCAGCACAATTTATTTCTATTTTTTGCATTCGTTCTTGAGATGTGAGCATTGCTGACAAGGGCAGCATTAATTGCCCATTCCTGATTGCCCTTGAGGGGGTGGTGGTGAGCTGCTACCTTGAACTGCATGCAGACTGTTACTGTTGCTGCTAATCCTATTCCTTGTCTGAGATCCAAAATAAAGTGACATAAGCAGCACCCATGCTGAACTGTTGTTTGACAAAAAGTGAAAATGAGATGTACTCAACTCAGAAGATGTAAAGATGACCTCCAAAGTAATGGCATGCACCTTCCAAGTAGAGAAAGCACATATTCAGAAGAAATCCTTCAAGCTAAGGTCTTTCACCTGAGCAAGGAAAAATAACTTAAATAATGTTTCGCCTGTCATTTGTTCAGGCCCCTCATTCCCACTTTCTTGATCTTGTTGGTGAGTTCCATGAAGTCTAAAAATCTGTGTCTGCACACAGTTAAGGTTCAAATCCGATAAAACAGCCCTTTGTGATCACTTGACATGTTACAATTAGAAACCCGCTTCTCCCATGAGAGTTTCCCACACACAGCCAAAAATGCTGACCTTAAAGGTAGACATCGATGGGTTGCTGCAGGCTTCTTGACAGGCTATCAATTCCAGCTCATTTAACCAGCCACCAGCTCCCAAAACCCACTCTTTTCCAGGTTAAACGTTCCTCCTTATTGTCCAGAATTCAAATTATGAATGTTGTCAGGTTTAAAATACAGTTTCCATACATGTGTGTTTATGCATGATGTGTGGTAAATAAGGTGAGTGAACCATAAGTGCAGATACTCACATGGAACTATAATATTGGAGTGATACCAGGGATCTGTGTCAAAGGTCAGGACTGGATACCAAATATTCCAAGAGACAAGGGCTGGAATCTTCCAAGCCCTCCTGCAGCAAGAAGCTCGGAACCCAGGAGAACCTAATTCAACAGGAGGCCTAAAACTAGTTTCCCAACAGCATTTGCAATTAAGGAAGGAATTTTTCCTCACAAATTCTAAGGGTGTGATCTTACAAAAGACCGAATGAATGAGAAAATGGCAGAGTTTCAGACCTGTTTTTTGAGTGAGTTTAAAAATGCAATCTTATAACACTGACACTTTTTTTTGGACAAAAGTGTGATTCTCACCAGAGGGCAGAACCTAAGCTCACCAGTGAAGTTGGCTGCACTGGGAGAACTCCAGCCATTCCCAACCACCCCTCCCCCTCCCTGTGGACATCACCCCACCTCAACATTTGCAGCTGTGTAACCCTTATGGCAATATTGATCGCCAACATAGCGTTATTGGGACCCTGCTGATGGGTACCCCTTTGTCAGCCCGCCCTGCATGCCCCTACTCCATGCCAGTCTCCTTACCCCACTCCCAATGGCGGTCACTCCTTGTGCTGGTCTCCCCTGCTAATCACTCTCTGTGTAGAGATGCCGGCGTTGGACTGGGGTAAACACAGTAAGAAGTCTCACAACACCAAGTTAAAGTCCAACCAATTTATTTGATAGTAATCCTACAAGCTTTCAGAAACAGTGTTCCTCCATCAGGAGGATGGAACACCGTATCACCGTAACATCAGAAGGAACACCCTATCCGAAAGCTTGTAGGATTACTATCAAATAAATTGGTTGGATTTAACCTGGTGTCGTGAGACTTCTTACTGTAATCACTCTCTGTGCCAGTTTAACTCCTCTCCTGCTGATCATCCTCTAAAGACCCCTACCAATCATCCCCCCCATGCATGCCCATCTCCACCCTCTCACCCCCTTCTGCAGAGCTCATCTCCCTTGCAGTAGTCCCCTCTTTCCTTCCCCACTTACAGATCTTCCCACCCTTGCAGAACTCCCCCCCACAGAACTCCTCTCATGCCTCCCCCCTTGCAGAGCTCCCACTTCCTTCCCCCACCTACAGAGTTGCCTTCTCCCCTGTAGAGCTCCCCCATTGCACCCTCTCACCTTGCAAAGCACCACACCCCTGTGGAGCTCCCTCTTTGCCCCCCTCAAATGCAGAGCTCCCTCCTCACCTTTTCAGGGCTACCTCCCTGGCCTCCTATCCCTCCTTGCCTCCTGCCCTGCGGAGCACCTTGCTCTTGCTTCCCGCCTGCTGAACTCCCCCAACCCTGCAGAGCTCCCCGCCCCTGCAGAGCTCCCCCTTGCCCCTCCCAATGTCATCTAGGACTTGCTAATGACATGCTAAACATGCCATTAATTAGCGATGGCAAAACAGAGCCTATACAACTGCATGAGGTGAAAAATTGAGTGTGAATCCAATTTTTGGTTTCTCACACAATCTTACCGGCTTGCTGCGTCAATCAACCAATGCAGTGAGCCAATAACATCACACTCCAAGTGCCATAAAAATCTGAAAACAGGACTGTTCCACACTGATTCTTGGGCAGGTTCAGCACTGCAATCATCTCACACTGGGAGCTAGGCACCACAAGTAGTGGGTGGAGTATAAGTACACCAGAGAAGCCAACATCTGTGCTTGGGCATCATTGCATAAGGTGCCCTGATCACAGGTGAACTAGAAGATTCATCCCACCTGTCCCTACCCCCTCACGGACATCAAACCCCTGACTCCACTATTCACCCTCATCATTGGTGATGGTGTCACCCCCACTGGTTGCCAGGGTATTGGGATTCTCCCATTTAGTCCTCTGACAAACCCATGGTATGTCCCCCCATCACAAACCCCCCTGCTGATCCACACCGCACCCCCCCCCCCCACCACACTTGCAGAGCTCCCCTCTGCATAAGGCCCTCCCACATATCATAGATCCATCCCCACTCTGGCCACACCCCAACCCAGGCCCCACTCCCTTGGCACTGCCGCAGCAAACTTAATGGTGCCCAACCAGGCACTTTCAGGATGCCAGCCAGGCACTGCCAGATTGACTGCCCGATGGACACTCCCCAGCCATGTTCTCCATCACCCAGGGGCTTGAATAGCCTCCAATCCCAAGTGTGGCCTAGCACCTGGTCGTTGCCACTTATTTTCAGTGGTACAAAGTCTTGCCAGCAAGGAAGAGAGCAGCCATGAGGGTGGAAGCAGCCATCCCAAATGCATAAAATACATTTATATTAAAGCAATTGTATGCTAATAGACTTTGCACCCTTTCTGAGTGCATTCCCACCAGCAGAACCAATCTGGGAAGATGCGAAACCAGTTCACATCTGGCGTGAACTGGACTTTTGGCAATGCACGCATTCTTCCTGGCAAGTCGTGCTGATCTACCAGCGCACAAGCCAGTAATTCGCACCTTACGTTCTTGGGACTTTAACACAGGTCAAGCTTCCCAGTAATCAATGTTTGTAAGCCCTGCTACATGTATTTGTATGTTATGCATGCATGTTAAAAGGCTAGCTCACCTGAATTAAGAGCCCCCTCCAAGCTAAGTTCTCTGCCAGCAAGAAATTCAAAAGTTTACATTTATGACTACGTATAAGTGATATGCACTTGTGCGAGGTAGATTATTCATGATTACCAATGAGTAGCCATGGCATTTTTCTCTTTGGCTAGCATCTGTAAATATCAGCCTATGCTCAAGACCAGGTGGTGGTAGTACAAATTGTGTGGGGATGACCAAGGGAGGAAGGAAGGCAGGCAGACTTAACAGGATTGGTGGAACAGTGGCTGGACCAGGTGAAAGGAATAGCAGAAAAGGGTGGAGCAGTGGACGGATAAGACAGACAAGGTTGGTGAGGTTGTCTGCAGAAGATAGTGCAGGTTGTCCATTGTCAAAAGAGGCAGGCTTACGTGCTGAAGTGGGTATTGGTCATGCTTTTAGTTGTGGAAGGAGCTGCTTGGGTGGAGATGAAGGCAGAGAAAACATCAAAAGTATGATGCCGTGAATGTCGAGCTTTGGGTTCTGAGGGTTAAGATTAAGATACTTGGAAGCCGAGGGTAAGGTCATGGTGACGGTGACAGGGGGAGAGGAGGAACTGGGAAGGTGGCAGTGGCAGGGTCACGGTCAGGTACCATATGGTATCATGGGGTCAGTCAAGGAAAGTCGGATTAACAGGGGCTTCAGGGACAGAAGGGGTCAGAGTCAGAATGTGTATCTGCTCTTGGATGGTTAAGGGCTTAATAAGGAAAGCAGAGATTGAGGCACAAAGCAATGTAAGGTCAAGGGTAACGGAGGAAGGTACAAGGTGAAAAGGAGCATATGAAGGTATTGGTGAGGAAGATGATGGGAGCTTTTTGGGTGAGTAGAATGGGCTGGATCTTCACCAATATAAGACGCACATCACTGTTTTACTTGCTATATCACAATGCAGTCCCACGGTGAGAGCCAGGACTCAATGGGATGAGTGTCTTCAGCAATGGCTAGAGTTACTGGTATACTTAGTCTGCCAACTAAAGGAGCACCCTGATAACCACTAGTCAACTTGGTACAGGGCCATGCTTAGGTGTGTTCTTATCTCTATGGTCAAAGCCCCAAGACAGCTGCATTCCTCCTAACTCATGGGTCTCATTGCAGCATAATTCCAGGGAAGTCTGGAGCAATGATGGAGTTTGATCGGAAGGCAATCTCCTGTTGACTGAGGCAGGGACATCCAAAATGACAGAGGAAAGCGGAGCTCCACATGTCCCAGGTGAGGGATGTTCCCAATCTGCCAGTTAGAGTCTGGAGGCACGTGGATAGATAATAATGGTGGACAAGGAGGTGAATGTTATGTCTCCAATACCAAGTGCAAAGTTTATTAAAAGTGTCAAGAGTTTTGGAGGGTATCTAAATACTGTTTGAGTAAGGGTGCACATTATTTTAATGACCCCAATTCAGTGACATATATCCATGCACATGGATGTCTGAATGAGAGGAGCACTCATCTGTGGTCCTCCAATATAGGCTGGAGAGTGGTAATGGAGAGGGTTTGCAGGGGTAGATTGATGTTAGGTACCAGCCTCACGTTAACGGAATTAGTCAGGAATAGAGGGAAAATTTCAAAGTGTGATGACTACATGGGTCACAGTGTTGACAAAGCACCTCATGCATACCGGATAAATATTGAAGGCAACATTGCTGCTTTGCTAGCAATGGTAAAACTGACAAGGAACTGGCACAGAATGGCCTAGTGCCAGGAACAGTAAAGCCAAAGTAATAAGAAGCAGCAGCTGCAGAAGCCACTCTCATCATCTCTGTCCTAAACTGTCTAACACAGTAAGAAGACTCACAACACCAGGTTAAAGTCCAACCAGTTTAAACTGGCTGGACTTTAACCTGGTGTTGTGAGACTTCTTACTGTGTTTACTCCAGTCCAATGCCAGCATCTCTACATCTAAACTGTCTACCCATTATCCTCAGACTGTGACCCCTGGTTCTGGACACCTCCATCATCTGGAATGTCCTCCTTGCATCTATACTGTCTAGTTCTGTTAGAATTTTATAGGTTTCTATGAGATTCCCTCTCATTCTTATGAACTTCAATGAATACAATCCTAACTGACTCAATCTCCCCTCATACATCAGTTCTGCCATCCCAAGAATCAGTCTGATAAACCTTTTATGCAATCCCTCTCGAACAATAACATCCTGCTGCAGATAAGGAGTCCAAAACTGCACACAGTATTTCAGGTCTGGCCTCATCCAGACCCTGCATAACTCTATACTTGAATCCTCTTGCTATGAAGGCCAACATACCATTTGACTTTTTTACTGCCTGCTGCACCTGAGTGACTAATGAACGAGATACCCCAGGTCTCACTGCTCGTTTCCCTCACCTAGTTTATGGTCAATCAGATAGTAATCTGCCTTCCCATTTTTGCTACCAAAGTGGATAACCTCATATTTTCTCAAATTATGCTGTGTCTGTCAATCATTTGCCCACTCACTCAACTGTCCAAATCACAGTAAAGGATCTCTGCATCCTCCTCACCTCCCACCCAACTTTGTGCCACCTGCAAATTTGGAGATATTATAGCCTCATTTAAATCAGTAATACATGTACCTGGAGCGGAGAAGAAAAATAATTAATGGACGCTTAAACAGGTTCACTTATTAAAACAATATCTCAATGCCAATGCATCTAACAAATTCAGACTGGAGGCAGCCCCAGTGACTTCCTGGTCGGAGGACTGGTGGGAGCGGTGGTTTGGGGGTGGATTCCAGTCTTGCCTTCAGCATCCACAAGTTCATACTCTTCCCAGCCTAGTCCAATGGCTTTCTCTTCAAATGTGGTGAGGAATCTGAAGTCTTGGCCCCTCCGCTGTTGTGAGTTCGCTTGTTCTCTAGCCAGACAGAGGATTGAGTGGCAACCTAATCAGTACATGACCAGTTTGGAACAAACATACCAATGTTAGCTCCTGAGCCCTCCCCGGTAAGTGACTTACAAGCAGATGCCTTGCAACTGATAAAACATTGAGGGAATGAAATGGCTGCCACACATTCAGTGCACATGCTGCCGAATCCTGCAGTCTAAACCTCTTTCTGACAATCCCCTGTATTTGCACACTTACATTGCCTGATGACCTAATCACTTTGAAGTGAGTAGACTTCATTTACCATGGTGGAGGGCATCAGTTCATTCATCCTCTTACTGCTGGGTGGTTGTTTTGTGGACCCACATGGGTGCTAACCTGCACTGCAATTTCAGTCCAAGCTGCCATACTCAGATGGAGGATCTCCTGACATCTCTGGAAAATGGAACCTCCCAATCTTCCTGGACAGCCTGGAGGAGAATCTGCAGGGAAGCATCACTGAACCATGGGGCCATGTGTTGTCTGCTCTGGGAATTCTAGATGAATAATCTAGAGCTCCTGGCTTGCAGTGAGTGAACAGCTGTACAATAGCCCTTTAAATTTGGTGGCAGGATATTAAACCACCTGAGGTAAAGATGGAGACAGCAACTTCCTACCTGCCCCCACTGCAAGATTCTCCAAGCTTCTCATGTATGCATATGTAATGTATATGTATGTAATGTAATGTATATGAACAACACAAGATCATGCATGGCCAACCGTCCTGCCCCCATGCGCAATTCACTCATTTCTGCCACCAAACCTAATACAGAAGATGCCACCCAAGTTGTTCATAAAATATAGGGAAGGAAAGAAAAGAAGAGGAGGAGGAGTGGGATTGATTAAAAAGAGAGGATGTCACAGGAACGTCAAGGACAGAATCAATTTAGTTAGAGCTAAGAAACGATAAACATACTATCACATTGCCAGGTGTATTCTTTAGGCCACCACCTATGGGAAAGATGCAGAGAAGCAGATTTCCTTGAAAATTACAGGGAGTTGCAAGGATTACCGGTCAGAATTTTGCACACACTGTGTGCCTGGACATTGGTGCAGCGTTGCCAATGCACGTGGGAGCTGGGTCTAATGGGGACCAAAAGGGGGAGAGGAGGTGGGTTTAAAAACTGCACATGCAGCTCCCTGAAGTTGTTGAGAACTCTCTGGGACCTGTCCACTAGAGTCTAAAATCTAGCAGCATATATGGCCTCAGCAGTTGCTGAGTGGGTCAAGCAGGCGGGGCACTCTGCCCCATGATTCTCTGAGTGCCTGCACATTCTTGAGGAGGCCATGAGTCTGGACATGATGTTCTTATCCTGCAGGATGGCAAGAGGAAGCCACTTCACCAGATGAAGAAGGCCTGGATTGAGCTGGCTGCCCAGGTGAGTGGGCATGATGTAGTATATTACACATGGATCCAGCGCTGTGAAAAGTTCAATCATCTTCTGCAATCTGCAAGGGTGATACTGACTTTGCATGGAATTGTGTATAGATGTCTTGGAGGGTAGCATTTCATCATGGCACTCAGGTTGTGAGATGAAGTGTGCCAAATGGCACATATTCCTGTGCCATCCAAGGCTGGAAGATGTATCTGCTTTAATTGTGTGTATAGAAGAGTAAGGTATGCTGGCTGACCTGTGGCTTGGTGGAGGGCAGGAGAAAATGGTCAGTGAGGAGACAAGTCTGGTATGGTGTTGCATGTAGAGGCTGGACTAATGAATGCACAGGAGAAGAACAGCCATAATGTGCTGGAGCACACACAAACACCAACATCTTAATCCTCTCCAGGATTGAGATAGATGCCCAGGACATGGAATGTGAGCAAGGAGCAAATCCCACAGGTCATGGCGAAGCAGGGGTCTCAGAGGATGGTAAGAGTCCAATGGACAGATAAGAGATTGAGGGAGTGAGCAAGAAATGTAGGGTTGTGGCATCTGCAGTAGGAAGTTAAAATCCTGAGTACCCATTGATGGTCCAATCACAATGCATCAGAGAGCAGTTGTCCTTTGTAATAAGCAACCATTGTGTACGCACTGTCATCTGATAATGATGCTTGCAACTGACATATTCTATTCCTCCCTTAGGTGTGCCATCCTCACAGTGCACCACACATCCGAGGACCCTTCTTGATCCTGAGAAGGAGTCGCTAACTCGTGTGCCCATGTCAAATCCTCTCTTTCAAGCAACCATACAGGCATGTTGATAGGCAATAGCGGGTCACCTCAGTTGGTAGTGTACAGTGGTAAAGGCACAGTACACTGAAGTGAGGAGCTGACAGAGGCAGAAAGTGCCAAGGGTGCAAGCAGTCAGAAGACTGCTGGAGACCAGGACCATGTTAAATCCAAGACTGGTGATGAAGCCTCGGAGTTGGACATCAAACAGCAGATGCAGCAGTATGTGCATGAAGATCGTCAGTGACCCCTGAAGGTCTGCATGTCATGATCTCTGTCTTGGAGGAGTCCATGCTTAGCACGAACTTTGAATCAGAGCTCCAAGCACGCTACTTCTTCCATTGAGAGAGTGGAGACTGTCATGGAAAGGCAGCCCCAGCAACAAAATCATGGCTTTCTGGAGCTGCACTCAGACCTGCAAGTTCACACATTGGCAGCGATCTTAGTAGGTAATGCTGGTGGATGAGCTTAACGTTGCTCATGCTGATCCAAATGAAGGCAGCAGCTCTTCTGCCCCTCTATCAGTGCCTGTGGCATCTGATAGGCTTCAAAGACTGAGGGGTACCCAGCCATAAGGAGCTGGACACTCGTTACCAGGCAGTGTCTGCACAGGCTGTGCTGGCTAGACAACATCTACCAAGGTCATTACTCCAATGCTTGTGCCAGTGAATAGGGGGCGGTGGCAGCAGTGTTGGGCACACCAAGACACATCACTCATTAGCGGAACTGTAGGCACTGTAAACATTGTTGTCTTCACTGGTGATATAACTTTAGTTGGTATGTCCTATATTCAAAATATGTTATGGCCATTATTTAAAGACATTGGGGTGAATTGATCTGCTTGTCATGACAATTGTGGTGAGCAAGGGGCAGATCATGGAGAGGTCCATTGACCTTGGACAGGATTTTCTGGTTTCAGGGTGAGCATGGCCAGAAAATTCCACCCACCATGTGTCATGTCCTGAATGTGCTTCATGGTTTTCATTGGTGCTGAACATTGGAGTGGCTTGTGACATATGGAAAACATTGCAAATTTTACTTTAGGGGTAGTAACTTGACATAAGCTCACAGGATGGCTTCATCAGGAGCAATCATTAAAGACGCCTTCATCCCTTGCCCTCATCTTCAAGCCATGCCTTGGACACTTGGATACCAGAGAATCCTTGGTTAATTTGCCACCTAGAAGGTTCCTCACTTCTGCATCCGTGTCCTCATCCTGGGGCTCCTCTGCGTCCTTATCAGACCCATCATTTGAGTTGTCCTCTGTGGCCGACACGTACTCTAATGCATCTCCCCCCTTGACAGAGCCAGAGTGTGCAGAGTGCTGAGCACAACAACAAAAGTGAAACCCTTCTGGAGGATGTTGCAGTGCTGATCCTGATTAATCCAGGCAGCAGAACCTTGTCTTGAGCAGCCTAATGGTCCCTTCAATTATTGCCCTTGTAGAGGGATGCCTTTTATTGTACCTCTTCTCAGCTTTGTCCTTGGATGCCAAATTAGTGTTATGAGCCACCTTTTCAGTGGGTAGCCTTTGTCACCCAGGAACCAACTGAGCTGGAGTGATTAAAAGCTTTGGCACCTGGGAGAGTCACAGGATGTACACATCATGAGGGCTGCCAGGATCTCTGGCACAGATTGAAAAATCTGTGTTTTGTATACACAAACAATCTGGATATTCATGGAGTGGAACCCATTTGTATTGACGAAAGCATCTAGCTCACCTGCCAGCACCTTTTATGGCCAAATGTATGACATTTCTGGCACGCAGGATGTCAGGAAACCCAACAATTGCAGTGAAGCCTCTGGCTTGCTTAGCCTCACTGGCATCATTAGCCAGAAATGAATGAAGTTCATGACCCTTCTGAATAGCGTGTCAGTGACCAACTTGATGCACCTGTGGGCAATAGACTGGGAAACACAGAATAGATCTCCCATTGACCTTTGGAAATAACCAAAGACATAAAAGTTCAGGGCCAGTGTAATCATAAGGGCCTCAGGCATTGTGTGCCACCTGCACAGTTTGAGACGATCTCTGGGCCTACTATCTGGCATATGGAAGTAATAATGTCACTAGGGAGACAGTATTTCCTTCGGTACTGGACCTCAGACATGTTAAGGTAATTGGAGTGCTGCTTGTAAACAATGCTTGCAGGATAATGGCATCTTCTGTGGATCATTCTGCCTTGCAGTTCCTGCTGGACCCCTGGCTCCACCTCTCTTCCCACCCATCACTCTCTGGGATGCTGCCTGCAAACATCAGCCCTCTTCTCCCTTCTGGCCCTCTCCCCCTCTTCAGAGGAGGTCCCTCCAGCAGAGTAGACAATCCTCATTTGCTGGAATATAGATGCCACAGAATTGTGTACTGAAGATTGCATTTACAGAATCACAGAATACTACAGTGCAGAAGAGGCCCTTCAGCCCATCAAGTCTGCACCGACACACAAAATGCCCAATCTTCCCCACTTAATCCCACTTGTCAGCACTTACAGAATCACAGAATTTAGCAGGAAGTCGCTAAGAAAGCTTGCAAGCCAGAGTCTTCCTGAAAACAAGATCTATCAGTGATCTATCAGAAAACCACTTGCAAACAATTCTCATCTAAACTCCTAATCTACCCATAATGCCACAGCTTTGGTTGATTTTTATCCCTCCCTGGATTGAATTTGAATTAAAAACAGGAAGACCTCCTGCCCATGTGTCCCATGTGCCAACTGCAAAATCCATGTAAAATTTACATGAGCCACGTAAAATTCAAGACAAATGCTTTTTTAATGGGCTGAATTGACCTTTTAATTGTCAGCGGGCATGTGCACTTGCTGAACATAATGTGGCGCAATAAAATGATGACATTGGGATGCTCACCCAACATCTTGTAGATTGACTCCACGCATGCCCTGTGACTGATATTCTGTAAAAAGTCTGACAACACCAGGTTTTATTCCAACCTATTTATTTGATAATGTACTCACAAGCTTTCGGGGTTAGCCCCTTCATCAGATGAATGGAGAGTTCTGGCCTCAGACAGAGCATATAAAGCACAGACAGTTTAGAGATTACTGATTAGAATGTGAATCCTTACACCTAACCTGCTGTTCAAGACCTGAAGTGGCTGATAATGTGAGTGGAAGGAGCACTGATCACAGGTTAAAGAGATGTGTATTGTCTCCAGACAGTACAGTAAGTGAGGTTTTGCAAACCCAGGCAAGTCACGGGGGTTACAGATAGTGCGACATGAACCCAAGATCCCTGTTGAGACCGTCCTCATGTGTGCGGAACTTGGCTATCAGTCTCTGTTCAGCGACTCTGCGCTGTCGTGTGTTGTGAAGGCCGCCTTGGAGAATGCTTACCCGAAGGTCAGAGGCTGAATGCCCGTGACCACTGAAGTGTTCGCCAACAGGAAGGGAACAGTCTTGCCTGGTGACTGTCGAGCGATGTTCATTCATCCGTTGTCGTAGCGTCTGCATGGTCTCCCCAATGTACCATGCTTCGGGAAATCCTTTCTTGCAACGTATCAGGTAGACAATGTTGGCTGAGTTGCAAGAGTATTTACCATGTACCTGGTGGATGGTATTCTCACGTGTGATGATGGTATCCATGTCGATGATCCGGCATGTCTTGCAGAGGTTGCTGTGGCAGGGTTGTGTGGTATTGTGGTCACTGTTCTCCTGAAGGCTGGGTAGTTTGCTGTGAACAATGGTCTGTTTGAGGTTGTGTGGTTGTCTGAAAGCAAGAAGTGGGGGTGTGGGGATAGCCCTGGCGAGATGTTCGTCTTCATCAATGATATGTTGAAGACTCCGGAGAAGATGTCGTAGCTTCTCCGCTCCGGGGAAGTACTGGACGACGAAGGGTACTCTGTCCACTGTGTCCTGTGTTTGCCTTCTGAGGAGATCGGTGCGGTTTTTCGCTGTGGCGCATCGGAACTGCCGATCTATGAGTTGAGCACCATATCCTGTTCTTATGAGGGCATCTTTCAGGGTCTGGAGGTGTCTGTCACGATCCTCCTCATCTGAGCAAATCCTGTGTATACGGAGGGCTTGTCCATAGGGAATGGCTTCTTTAACATGTTTAGGGTGGAAACTGGAGAAGTGGAGCATTGTGAGATTGTCTGTGGGCTTGCGGTACAGTGAGGTGCTGAGGTGACCGTCCTTAATGGAGATGCGTGTGTCCAAGAATGCAACTGATTCTGGGGAATAGTCCATGGTGAGTCTGATGGTGGGGTGGAATTTGTTGATATCATCATATAGTTGTTTCAGTGATTGTTCACCATGAGGCCAAAGGAAGAAAATGTCATCGATGTATCTAGTGTACAGCATCGGTTGAAGATTCTGTGCAGTGAAGAAGTCTTGTTCGAACCTGTGCATGAAGATGTTGGCATATTGAGGTGCAAATTTCCCTGACTGTTGGCGAACACTTCAGTGGTCACGGGCATTCAGCCTCTGACCTTCGGGTAAGCATTCTCCAAGGCGGCCTTCACAACACACGACAGCGCAGAGTCGCTGAACAGAGACTGATAGCCAAGTTCCGCACACATGAGGACGGTCTCAACAGGGATCTTGGGTTCATGTCGCACTATCTGTAACCCCCGTGACTTGCCTGGGTTTGCAAAACCTCACTTACTGTACTGTCTGGAGACAATACACATCTCTTTAACCTGTGATCAGTGCTCCTTCCACTCACATTATCAGCCACTTCAGGTCTTGAACAGCAGGTTAGGTGTAAGGATTCACATTCTAATCAGTAATCTCTAAACTGTCTGTGCTTTATATGCTCTGTCTGAGGCCAGAACTCTCCATTCACCTGACGAAGGGGCTAACCCCGAAAGCTTGTGAGTATATTATCAAATAAATAGGTTGGATTAAAACCTGGTGTTGTCAGACTTTTTACTGTGTTTACGCCAGTCCAACGCCGGCATACCCACATCATGACTGATATTCTGGCCATTGAGTAGTTGTAATAGGGGATTTTAATTATCCTCATATAAACTGGGATAGTAACAGTGTAAAAGGCAGAGAGGGGCAAGAGTTACCACAGGATATTCAGGAGAATTTTCTGCATCAGTATGTTTCTAGTCCAATGAAGAAGGAGGCATTGCTAGATCACGTTCCAGGGAATGAGGTAGGTAAGATGGATCAAATGCCATTTGGAAATATGTCTCAGATGATGGCCATTATATAAGGTTTAGGTTGGTTATGGACAAAGTCAAGGAGCAAACCAGGATAAGAGTGATTAATTTGGGGAAAGAACAACTTCAGCAAAGTGAGAACCAATCCAGCCTAGCTGAAACAGAATCAAAGATTGCCAAGAAAAATTGTAATTGAGCAATAAGCCTTGAAAGAGGGGATTGCTCATGTACAATCAATGTACCTTTCCATGAGGAGTAAAGATAGGGAAAGTAAGTCAGCTGCTACATGAATGTCGAAAGACAGTAAATTGAAACAGAAAAAGTTTGCATATGACTAATATCAATTGGATAACATTGAATCGGTGGAGTGAAAAAAACAAGAAAGAAAAACAGACAGAATATGAGATGTGAATGGCACCTAAAATGAAAGGAAATCCAAAAGTCTTTTATAGTCATATACATGGGAAAACAGTGATAAAGAAAGGAAGAGGCCTATTATGAACTTAAAAGAAATGTATGCATGGAGGCAGAGGGCATGACTGAAGCACTAAATGAACACTTCATTTGTCTAATCAAGTAAGAAGCTATTTCCCAAAGTAAAGTGAAAATAGGTAGCTGAGACTGCCATTGGAATCACTCGATCACACTGAAGCCCTACTGAATACCCTGTCGCCTTCCCACAGCACCTTTCAATGCAAGGTGGCATGCTGGCACTGTAGTTAGCACTGCTGCCTCACAGCACCAGGAAGCTGGGTTCAATTTCAGTGTCGGTCATTGTCTATGTGGAGATTGCACATTCTCCCCATGTCTGTGTGGGTTTTCTCCTGATACTCAAATGCCACAACCCGAGATAAAATAAATATAAACTTAGAAAAAGAAATTAATACTAGGCAGTCAACATGGTTTTGTCAATGGTAAGTCATGTCTTACAAATTTATCTGAGTTTTTCAGCAAGGTGACTCAGGCAGTGGGTGAGGATAGTGCCATGGATGTTGTATATTTGCACTGTCAGGAAACATTTGATATGGTGCCACACGGCAGATTGGTTAGCAAATTAAAAATGTATGGGATTGATGGGCCTATGGCAGCATGGATTAAAAGTTGGCTAAGAGGTAGGAAACATAAGTTAAATATAGATGGGCATTTGTCAGACTGAAGACAAGTTGAAACTGGTGTTCCTCAGGGATTAGTGTTGGAACCCTTGCTTTTTCTGATTGATACAAATGATTTAGAGATGGATGTTGAGTGCAAAATCTCTAAATTTGCGGATAATGCTAAGCCAGGGAGAGTAGTGAATTGTGAGGATGATCCTCAGTGACTTCAGAGGAAAAATGACAAGTTGGCCAAATGGGCAGATAACTAGCAGATAAAATTAAATGCAGCAAAATGTGAGACAATGCATTTTGGCAGACAAAACATGGGGAGACAATACAGGCTCAATGATACAACTCTGAGGAATGTACAAGAGCAAAGGGACACTGGGGTTCAAGTGCTTAATTCTCTGAAGGTGGTCAGGCAAATGGAACCAGTTGTTAAGAAGGCTTATAGGATCCTTGGGTTTACAAATAAGAGGCATAGAATACAAAAGCAAGGATGTGATGTCACACTTCTACAAATTATTGGTCAGACCACATTAGGACTATTGTGTTCAGTTCTGGGCACCTTATTTAAGGAACAATGATAAAGCCCTGGAGAGAGTGCAAAGGAGATTTATTAGAATGACACCAGGAATGAGGAATTTTAAATACAAGGAAAGGTTAGAGAAATAGAAGATTAAGATGTGACTTTTTGATGCATTCAAAATTATGAACATTTTTGACAGGGTAAGGAAGACATTCTGGTATGTCAGTGACTAAGGGTTCACAATTTCAAGATAGTCAACAGGAGAACTAGGAATGAGATCAGGCTAAACTTCTTTACTCAGAGAATTGTTGGGATCTGGAATGCCCTGCTGGGGAGAGTGGTGGAGGCAGATGCCATAGGAGGTTTCAAAAGCAAGTTGGATACGTATTTGAAATTTAGAGAGCTACGGAGAAGAAGACTGAGAGAAGACTGGAAAAGAAGAAGACTGGAGAAGGGGACTAGCTTGATAGCTCTTTCAGGAGCTAGGGCAGACATAATGGGCCGAATGGCTTCCTTCTGTGCTGTAAAATTCTATGATTCCACAAATAACCTAAACAAACTAGATAGCAGACGCACTACTACATATATGTAATAATTCATTAGAAAAGGGTATAGTGTCAAAGGGCTAGTGGACAGCTAATATAATTCCTAGAGTTTAAAATGGGACAGAAAATGCACAGTATTTATAGAATAGTCATTTTAAAATCTGTGATTTTAATAATAAAATCCCAACCAAAGGAAATAATAGAAGTATATCTGAAAAATAAAAATATGATAATAAATAATCAAGATTTCAAAAGGTAACATCTTATTGGCCAACCCTCTTGAGTTTTTTGAGGCAGTTATAGAGTACAGACAATGGTCATGCAGTTGAGATAATTTATCTTTTCAAAAAGATTTTCAAAAGACTTTCATTAAGGTGGCCCTTAATAGATTAATTAATAAGTTTGGACAATGTGGAGTCAGGGGACAAGTCACAGAATAGTCTTCTAACTTGTTTCAAGATGGAAAGTAGATAGTGGGAGTAAAGGGAAAGTGGTAAGCGGTGTTACACAAGAATCAACGATGGGATCACAACTGTTCACAATTTGCATTTACAATTTGGACTTTGGAATCAAAAACACAGTTTCTGAGATTTCAGATGACACTAACTTGGAGGCTGATCAATAAAGAGAAAGACTGCAACAAATTACAAGAGGACATTATTAAATGTACAAAATGGGCAAGTAATTGGCAAATTAATTTGAACACATAAATGTGAATTAGTACATTTTGGTAGGAAGGTCACTTATTACTTGGAAAGTGCAAGTCTAAATGGGATTGAGGAACAAAGTGATCTCAATACAAATACAGAAGTCAATAAAATTTGCCCCACATAGCAAGGCCACAAAAAAAAACAAACCAATAACGAGGCTACATTTCTAAACCAGTAGAATTAAAACATAGAGATGTTTAACTGTATTAAACCTTTGTTCAACTACACAGAATACTGTATACCATCCTGAACCCCATATTATTAAAAGGGTCTAGAGGCACTGGAGTGGATGTAGAGAAGATTGACAAAGATGCTAGTAAAATATGTGGGTATATATATCAAGAAAGGATTGACAGGCTGGAGTTTTTTGTCTTGAAAGAAGAAGCCTGAGAGATAACCTAATAGAGTTTTTCTTTTTAATTACTAAAGGTTTTGATAGTGTGGTTGCAGACAGAATTGGACCAGAACTTCCATGGGCTGGCATCACCGTTACGCTATCAAAACCTTTTACCAATTACTTGCCCATTCTGTACATTTAATAATGTCCTCTTGTAATTTATTTCAGTCTTTCTCATTATTAATCAGCCCCCAAGTTGGTGTCATATGAAATCTTAGAAACTGTGTTTTTGATTCCAAAATCCAAATTGTAAATGTAAATTGTGAACAGTTGTGATCCCATCGCTGATTCTCGTGTAACACCGCTTACCACTTTTCCTTTACTCCCACCCTGGTACTTTATATTTAACTCAGTCTGCAGCTGCAGACTTCTCAACCAGACATCAGATCCAAGCCTGACGAGAAATGTGCAGAGTACCTGGTTCCCGAATCCTTCCAGTGCACAGCAGTAGCAGATCCCTTTTTAAGGCAATAGCAGCCGTAAGCCAGGTAAGTTTTAAGGACTGAGCCACATTGAGAAGCCAGGGAGAAAGTAGGTGTTAGGATGGTCAGGCTTTAGGCCAGAATGAGGGCAGCATCAGGTGGTTAGGGGGTATCGGGGCAATTGAGTGATCAGGGGAGGTTGGTGGGGTGGTCAGGCAGAGGGTAGTCAGGGTGTCAGGGGTTTGGGAGGGTGGTCACTGAGTAGCAAGATATTCGAAGTAGGTGGGAGAGTATTTGGGGTTTAGGCGGTTTGGGAGGGAAGCCAATGTGTCAAGAGGGTAGTCAGGGTTTTGGATGGAGAGGCAGGGTGTTGGGAGTTTAGTCAGTTGTCAGGCAGGTAGTTGGTATGTTGTGAAGTTTGTCTGTGTGTTAGGAAGGTAGGCAGGGTGTCGGGAGGGGGATCAGGCAGTTGGGAGCATAGGTGGGGGTTGCTTGGGTCATTGGTGTCTTGGAAAGGTAGTTAGTGTGTCAGGAGGGTAGCCAGGGTGTCAGAAGGGGGCCAGGGTGTTGAGAGAGTAGTCAAGTATCAAGATGATAGTTGTGGGTGGAAATTAAAGATTGAGGGTAGAGAGGGTTCATAATTTTCCCTGAAAATGTCAAAGTACAGTATCAGTGTTAAAGACTGGTATTCAACCTGCCAGTCTCAATGGTGGGTTGAACGCCAGATGTGATTCAGGCATCATTAATTATTTATCCATGGGGTTCTTGTCTTATTACGAGCAGGTGACCTGATTCACCCGCCCCGCCGTGATGTCAGAGCTCCTCAACTCCAGGCACACTGTTAACATTCTCCCAGCTGCAGAAAGCTCCACGTAACAGATTGACATGCAGCAACTACATTTGGCAACACCTCATTGAAGCACCTGTTGAACACAGTGGAGGCGCACTGCAATGTCTTCTTGCTCACTCTGGCCGTAGGAGTTCCATTACAATCACCAATCGAGCTTGGGAGGTGGTCACAACACTGATCAGTGCCAATACCCTGCAATAAAAGTCAGCCAACCAAAGCAGGAAGAGAATGAATGATCTCTGTTCCACCAGGGTAAGTAAACATCTGAGCACTTCCAACTCACACACTCAAGAGTCACCATTTTCAAGGATCTCACTCACTGTCACCTCAAGGGATATCACCACTCAGTTTCACAAACACCCTCACATCTCCGTATGCCTCTCTGCAGCTTGTCTTCTTATCCTGTCAATGACACCACTCACATCTGTGCATTTGCATGTATCTTACACTCTCTCAGTCTGACTTCATGCAGGACAAGCTGACTCACAATAAGAAAGAGAAGACCCATACTGGTGTAGGCTTTGCCTAGATCAGGGTTTTGTCAGACTTTGAAAACAGAACCATCCTACTGGATGTGAACATGGACTGTGCCTGTTCTGACAGTGAGGTTGACAACACAAACACAATTGAGGATCTGCAGTAGAACATCCATCAGACAAAAAACTGTGAGTGATTTCTTCTGCTTCACAGTTCCCTGCCATGCACTAATTATCTATCCTTTCTTTCATTGGCACCTCAGGAAATCTTCTGAGATCAGCCAGAAGCCAGGCCATTGACTCCAGCCCCAACAAGACCTTAGATTAGGATTCTAAGAAAAGCAACATTGTAGACCCATCACAGCACTCAACATATGCTCCACCAATACAGAGATGCACACCTCAGTGGGATCTACTGATATTGTGGCATCAGGCTCACAGGCTCTGATGAATACAGCACACACTCTGATCCACAGCAGGTGGAAGCAGGGACATTCCAATTTGCTGGCACTCGGAGGATTACTGCAAGTCGGGAAACGGATGAGTCGGGCCAGATAATGAACCTCTGGACTTGGTCCTAAATGTTGGAGCTCCAAAGATACGGGAACATCCAAAAGGGATGTCAGCTGCACTTCTCAGATTACAAGGCACAATGGAGGAGTCTGTCTGCGTGCAGTCCAAAGTGATCATGCCAACATGGCATTACACCGAGATGAACACTGGCTGTGTGGTGCTGCCATGGAGAACTTGGTCCAGGACATTGGGTCTCCACTGCTCCTTCACTGAGGAACTTGCTGGCATCCATAAATGTCAATGCAAGAGGGCTGTGGAGCATTTCAATCTCACTCCAGTTGCCCGTCTTTCACAAGCAGTAAGCCAGCGATCCTCGGGCACCCATAGGGAGGAGGACCAGCAGCTTGACACCCCGAGGACATCCACCTAGGTGACTCCTGGAGTGCCCAGCCAGTACAAACCCTTCTTCCTGTGATCCCATCAGTTCCAGCTCCATAGCCCACAGCAGGGCACCCAAAGTAGGCCAGGGGCCTCCAGATCTCAGCCCTTCAGAGGATGCCTGCCAATACCAGCACAGACAACAGAGTGTTGCAGCCAGAGGCTGCCTCCACCTCTGCTGTGGATGCACTGGGGGCACCAAGACTGAGCCACCGGGTAAGAAAAGTGAAGAAGATACTGTTGCACACCTGGGCACAGATGTTAACTGCTTGTATATACTGTTCACAAATGTAAATACATTTGCAATTATTTCATGTGTCTTTGTCTATATCTCCTTCTTATGATGAACTGCGTTAAAGACAATCAGGTGTGAACCTTGCTTCAGCCTTCACAAACTAATGGAAATTGCCTGTGTCCTGAGCCCCTCTTCTGTGCAGTGAGTTACCATTTGACCACGGTGAATGTCCCATTTCCACATCACTCTCCACTTCAGTGATGCCTGCTCCTTCATGCGAAGTGTTTTTGCTGCAAGAAACAAACACATGCATCACAGAATCCTATATGCTTTATTGGCTCCATGCCATTGAGGCCAAGGTATCCCCCTATCACATCTGCAATTTTGAAACGAGGTGGTGCAATGTTTAAGGGAAGAGATGATCATGCTTGCAAAAGGCTCATGTACTCTCATCTGCCTGCTGTCTCTCAGCAATGCCTCGATGATACAAGCCTTGTCAAAGAACCTATGTGTGTTGCTATCAGCTAAACAGGTGCCAACGTTCTTAGGTGCCAATATGCTGATCTCAGCTAAAGTTGAGGCATTTTATCACATCAAGTTGATGAAGAAGTGGTACACTCATATGCAGGCATTGAGACACCCAACCTTGAGCGTCTGCAACACTGAAGTTGTGACTATTGCAGGAGAAGGTCTCTTCACTAAATTAGGTGAACAGTGATGTTCTTCCCACTGCCTTGACTCTTCAACAGGTTAGTGGTGTACGTTCCAAATGGTGATTTCTGATGGCCACAACAACCTTTAAGTATACACTGGAATTGCACATTGTCTTTTCATAATGTGCCATAGAGTAATATGATAGGAGCGAGTATGTGATGAACCAGAATAAGGCTCCTCATTAGCAAAGACCCATGCCCCAGAGTGCTTCACATTGTCTGATCATCTTGTAGCTCACTGGGCAAGCACTAACCGTAAGAACATACTACTTGTGTATCAGAGGACACATGCATCCAAGTATCTGGCCATATTATTCTTAGGTGTCCCGCCTCCTTTGTAGAGTTGGGATTAATGTATTTCAAGAACCCATCTGAAACTGCTGGATGTAAATGTTATTTCACAGCGTGTGCCGCAGACAACTGAGGCATATTTAAGGGCAGTCACACCAACATTTCATTGGCTTCTTTGTCCCAAGTGTAATGTTTAAGTTTCACCATTGATGTAACACATTGTGCGTGGCTGCCTGGTCACAATGGATCTCATTATGGAGTCTTTCCAGATGGAGGGTTTGTAGTCAATGTCCCACTCATGATAGTACAAATGGCTATGCATGTTGTAGGGTGATGTTGTAGGGTGCTATTGCAACTAGGAAGCTGGATGAATGTGTAAGGATGCAGGACTTTCTAATGCCTGATGTTAGGATGACCTCCTTGAGGTAGCAGCACCTCATGTTAGGATGGACACATGCCCGTGAGGCATACTTGTTATTCAAAGGATCAGGGCAATATGAGTGAGCTGTGATATAATGCAGTGTCATCTGGAAGCACATGGCAGAAATTCGAGGAGTAGCAATGATCATGTTCATGCTGTCCCTTGATGGAGGAGACTTGTCCAGGAGGGTCTTCAGTGCATCTTGTCACTCTCCTCCTTGAATCTGCTGGCAATGAGTGCCTAACAAATATGCCAGTTTCTCTTTACCTGCCTTCTTGACTTCCAGGAATCATTACCATCAAGAAGTCTTTGCAGGAGACATGGAGCACCTCCAACTCCTCATTTGTCAGGTCATCCTACCTTTGTAGCATCAGGTTGTGTAGAACACAAAAAGCCACACTGATAGTCATACCCTCTGGGGAGCGTACTGGAGTGCTCTGCCAGATCTGTCCAGGCATTGTAATTTGCTTTTCAGGATCCCTAGGGTGTGTCTGGGTTGTGACATTAGCCTTGTCATACCTCCTCTCAGCAAGTGTCTGAGGCCACCACATGAATGTTATCACAGGCAAATCCTTTTTGCAGATAATTCTTGTTACTGAGGAGTTAACCTTGCATCCTGTATGGCCTCTAGAAGATGTCAAGGATCTGAGACCTACTGAGGATGTATTCGTTGATGCTTCAGGGGTATCTGGCACAAACCTGCATGAGACATTTGTTATCACCAGACACTCACTGAACCTTGAGCAAGTGAAAGCCTTTGCGATTGATGTACTGGGCTGTTTGTTGCTGGGGAGCTTTTAGAGCCACAAAGATATAGTCACCCTGCAATTGTGGAAATCCAGAAATATCAGGAAAAGCCCAGTGCCCAGCTTGCCTGATCTCTGTTGACATTGACAAAATTGTGGGCAAAAATAGCAGCTGTGACCCCCTAAATGTATTTGTGGGTGAAGGTTTGCCAAATTCTGCAGATACAGATGTCCCCAATGGAGTCCTGGAAGAAGTCATTGTTGAGTATGATGGTGACTTTCCCTGCGACTGGCAGTAAATGCCCTCCAAGTCCTCAAGACTCAAAATTCTGTAGCAGATGGCATATGTGAGTGACCAGATCGCTTGGCATGAGCTGGTATGGGCAACACTGGTTCTCACTCATCTGCAGGTAGAACTTGTGACATCTATACACCCTTGCTCCAGCAAGACACCTACAAATGACAGCTCTCAGGGGACCATCTTCTGTATCTGGAGGATGCCCTGTTGCTTGTTGGTCTTGGAGGTTCAGCTCCTTCTCTCGGCAAACTAGGTGCCTTCATCTCCTTCGTCTCTCCTCCCTGTAAGCCGTTATGCAGGCAGCAATAACACTAGCCACCATTTTCCTAATGATCTTCTTACTGCAGTATTAATGAGGGAGACAAAAGATTCAGCATTTGTATCCAAAAGTCTCTACTGTAATGCGAACTTCTCCAATACATCGTCACTAACTGTCCCAGGTTCCCAAGTCTTCATGTCTTTCTTCACAGTAAACATAGAAGAGAAATATTCATTGAGAACTTTGCCCATCTCCTGCAGTTCCTCACATGTGTGTCCACTTTGGATCTATTTTCTTTCTAGCTCTTTTTCCTTTAATACACTTAAAGTATCCCTTTGGATTCATCTTAATCCTCACAGCCAAAGCTACTTCATACTCCCTTTTTGCTCTTCTAATTTCCTTCTTGACTGTACTTCTGTATCACCTGTACACCTCCAGAGAATCCCTTGATTCCAGCTATTTTAATACACTCAATGAGTGCCTTATTCGAGTCTTTACGTCGCTCGGCGACGGTTTGGACTACCTCTGGCGAAACCACATTCAAGGGCTCGCTGATCTTAATTGAGGAACGTAAGCTGTTGTCTAAGCTAGAGATGTTATAACTAGCTAACTAGTGTCATCCCGATCTAATAGGGACCTACTGATGAGCCATTTTGTTGGTACCGAGTGCACAAGAACCCTCATAATGATGAGGGTGGAAATTTAGAGGGTTATTTATGCCAGATTAATGGGAATCCAATTACAGGACAATTTATTGTCGCCAATCAGCCTACCCTGCATGTTTTTGGAATGTGGGAGGAAACCGGAGTGCCCGGGGAAAACCCACGAAAACACAGGGAGAATGTGCAAACTCCCACAGACATTAACCCAGGTCGGAATTCATTCCTGGATCTCTGCTACTGCCCAGCATACAGTGCTAATCACTGAGCTGACGTGTTGCCCATTGACCAGTCCAGAATTAGCACACACTAACGGCCATGATGCACTGGGCGCCTCTCGAATCAACACCCAAGAACCATCCAAGTATGACCTGCCGAGTGCACGCCCCTTGTTGGTTAACAAGGTGGACTGCAACACCTGCAGATGGAATTAGGTATTAATCAATGAAATACAAATAGACAGTACACAGACAGTACAAACAAGTATCAAAGCCCACCATATAATTTCATATGGCCTCCATGTGGGCTATAAGCCCGGTGGTCTGACCAGTGGCCATCTTGTCCAATGGTCTCGTGCCTCTCACCTGTTGTTGAAGATCCCCAGTAGCTCCAACGTTAGCGACAAGGTGAGCCGTGAAATTTGTTGGGCGAATGATTGGAATCTCTTTATTCCCAGGAAGGACATGAGGCTGTTGTTCGTTTCCAGCCACTTCCCCCGGGCGCCAACAACAAATCCAAAGAATTGGGGATTCAGGCATCCAGTTAGTTTTTCAACCTCCGGTCCGAGGTGTTGGTATTTTAGGCACTTTTCCTGCCACGCCTTCTCCAGACTGCCGCAATTGTCTTCGAACCGGACTGTCACATCTACCACTGCCACCTTTTGGCCTTTCTCCCTCTTGAAGATGATGTCAGGTTTCCAGAGGGTGCCGTCCTTGGCAATCAGTTGTGGTTCCAGGTAGGATGTCCAGCCGTATTTTCCGACATAGTTGCGCAGCTGTTCTAGGATCTTATTGTGGCGCTTAATCCGGTAGTTCTTTACAAATGGGCACCGTCCTGAAATGTGGCTCAGGGTTTCTAAACCTGCCTCACACCTTCGGCAGGGTTTAGTAGCAAAGGGATTCCCTCTTGACAGGGTCACCCTTGTTGGGTACAGATTGCATCTGAGTAGTATATTGTTTATGAGGCGATGGGATTTAAGCTGGTATGTAGTCTTCATCCAACTGTTTGAGATTTTATCGTTATTGTAATAGTGTGTATCAATGCCTTGTGAGGGTAGCTGTTTCCACTTGCAGAACTCCCATTCCCTCCACCCTGCATACTTGTTTACTGGTTTCTTGCGGCCTGCCTCTTCCGCATTGAGTATGGGTAATGCGGCTCTGATCATGTTCAACTCTGCTTCGGCACTGCTGCCCTCTTTGTTTGCTGGCATGAAGTCCTCGATATCTCTCAACGCCCTGAGAGACCGCAGTCCTTCGATGTTCTCACCAATGTTCTGTTTGCAGAACTGGAAAGAGGCGCGAATGACTCGGCCAGTTGAGGCAGACAGCGATTCCCATTTCCGGATCACCGCAGATGGTATTTGGATCTCCAGCTTGGGAATCCCCAGACCTCCATTCTGAACCCGTGAATAGAGGATGCCATCTGTTGTATGGGGTGGAAGGTGCAGGAACTGCTTGACAGCATTGCGGATCAATTGGTCCAGTTTTATAAGCGTGTTCTGGGACGCTTCCGATAGGATCAAATGAAAGTATAGCCTTGGGATGACGTGGACTGTAAGCAGCTCTACTCGTTGCCTCGGCCTAAGAGCTGCTGCCTGTAAGCTGGAAATCCAGGCCTTCAGCCTCTCTTCCCACGCACCTTCTTCTACGCCAGCCCATGGATTGATTCGGGCTCCCAGGTATTTCTCGGCCTCTCCTGGGGGGATGTATGCTATATCTTCCTTCCGAATCTGCCAGTTTTTGCACTGATTATATATGAAGGTCTTCTTCTTACAGGCAAAGTGGAAGCCTTTGGTCTTGTTGGTGTTGACAGTCAGGCCAGTTGAGTCGCAAAAAGACTGGAGAATCTTCAGGTTACGGGTCATCCCGACGTATGAATCGCTTAGAAGTGCGATGTCATCAGCGAAAGCTAGGGCTGAGCAGTCGACTCTTGCTCCATCTAGCGTCATGCTGACACCAGATCCCGCTTCCTCGAGGCTACATAGGATCCATGGATCCTCGAGGATCCATTGCAATGTTAAATAGTATGGGGGAGAGCGGGTCTCCCTGCTTGACACCCCTCTCAATTTTTATTGGTGCAGTCTTGGATTTGTTGCCCTCGACCACAGTTGTATTGCCAGTGTAGAGGTCCTGAATAAGCTCTACAAAGGCCTTTGGCAGCTTGGTTCTTTGCAATGATTTTATGAGTAGCTTGTGCCCCACCGAATCAAATGTTTTCGCCAGGTCCACAAAAACAACGGCCAGGTCCTTGTGATTTCTCTTAGCTCCCTTCATGATGTTTTGCAACACTGCGATGTTCTCGTTGCATTCGGGAGTGGCTGCTAAAAACCCCTTCTGCCGTGGGTTTATTTCGACTGTCTCACTCAGTCTTTTCACCATGATCTTTGTAAATAGGCGTAGCAGCATTGGACCAATCGTAATAGGGCGCCAGTTGTCTATGTTTTTCAGGCGTTCCATATCCTCGCACTTGGGTATAAGGACAGTCCGACTCTGTTTCATACAGTTCGGGATCTTTCTAGAGGCCAACCACGGTGTGAAGAGGCGAGGTATACGGGTGTCATATGTCTCATGGATATCACGGATGTCCTCCAACCTTTGACCATCCGGACCCGGTGCACTTGCCTCCTTAATACCCTTGATGGCTTGGGTAACCTCTTCAGTAGTGATTGGCTTCATCAACTCTCCGTTATCTATTCTCCCGCTGTATGCAACGAATTTGTTAATGTTTGCCTTATTATCCTGGCTGGAGAGTTTCTGCCGAAAGCTTGCCTCCAGCTCAGTTACGGATAGTGGACAGGTGATCTGTGATGGCGCGCCCATAATCTGTCGGGCCAGCTGACGCCTGTTATTCTTGTAGAGCAGTTGTGTTGCTCTAAAAACGGATTTTTGTTTTGCCTATCTCTTTCTGGCTCTGCTGTTGACCTCGTGCCATTCTTTCCAGCTGTCTTTTTCTGGTACCTTTGCCTTCGGACCGTTCTTTTTCTGCTTGTTTGTCTCACCGCCCATCAGAAGGTCAGTGATGCTCTCAACTATTCCCACTGCTAAGACATGATTGTCGGCATTGTTCCTCGCCTTCAGGAGCTCCTCCGCCTTGACCAGGTGTTCGTCCACGTCCCTATGTTTAGGAACTTGGGCCGGAGGTTTTGCAGCGATACTGACATGAGGGACTGGGCTCCCGACAACTGCCTCTACCGGTTCCTGTTCTTGCTCGGAATCCAGCTGTGCCTCCACACCTTCCTGTGGTGCAGTTTTGCGTGCCATTGCAAGCAGCCTGCGCTTGTCTGAGATTTGCTTGGCAGTTTTAGATGTTAAAATACTGCCAATCTCTTTATTTATGAACCGGGCCCCGGCAAATCTCTTTTCAAGCTCTACAAGGAGTGATTCCTCCTCCTCAGACCATACGCTCTTATGTTTACCCTGTTTGGTGGTGGTTTTAGGCAGTGCTTTCTCCGCACGTTTCTCATTGCGAAGAACTGGATGACGGTGTCTCTCATGTTGGCTGAGCCCACTCTCTGTTGTGAAGGCCAATTCACACGCACTGCACTGGTATTGCCCGACTGTCACGGATCGACCCTCACCCTGACATTTCGGGTAGTGGCAGGCAATAGAGTGGAACTCCCCAGACTTACCGTATCAAGAATATTTGGTCTTAATGTTCTTTGTCTTATGCACTGTTTTGAGGTGGTTTCTAAACGCACCGACCGTGGGGAGTATGGTATTACAGGGCTTGCAATACAACGCATCAGTGGGATAGTGGATCACCACCTCCTTAACCTCTGAGCGGTCATTTGTTGGTTCGATTATTATTGTCTCAATGAAGGTACCTTCATCCTGGGTACCTCCGTTGCTTGCGGTATTGGCGGTGTTAGCCATATCTCCCGTTCCCTTCATTAGGGTTTGGTAGGCTTTGTTATAGAAGGTACAAGTAGTTATCTCTATCTCCTAGGCTGGATGGACAGTCCTAGCCGGCTCTTCTACAACGGCCTTTTCGTCTGCACATATTGGGACGACAAGTTCCTCTGGCCTAGGACCCGAGTCTATCACCCAATAGTGACCAGCGGTTATGTTTTTGTCTCAAGATCATCTCTTCTGTCTGGGTCGAGACTGATCTTGTTACTAACTCTTGTGAGTTAGTTACTGTGTAACCTAGCTTTTTTAACTTTTCACAGAGAGCGGTTACGGACTCGTCTGCGGGGTTGTTGTTTGTCCGGTTTACAACCCATCCGGTAGCATGCCAACTTGACAACACACTCATTTTTTGCGCACGTAGTTTTTTATCGAAAGGGTCTTTGGCCCTCGGTCCTAAAGTACCGAGGTTACCAGCGGGGCCACGGGGAGGCAGACCCAACGCTTTTGATCGCCAAAAGTACACCAAAACGATCAAAAACGGTAAATATCACCGATCGCTCTCAGTGAGAGATCTCACCTCGAACAATTAGTCATAGTTACTCCCGCCAGTCATAGTTACTCCTGCCAAGTCATAGTTACTCCCGCCCTGAGTCATGCCTCCTCCTTTTTCCTGGCCTCAATATGTTTTGTCATCCAGGTTTCCCCACCCCTGCCAGGCTTGCTATTCAACGTAGCAGGAACTTGTAAACCCTGAACTCCAGCTATTTCACTTATAAGGCCTCCCACTTGCCGGAGGTCCCTTTGTCCTCAAGTCAACCCTTGCAAGTTTCTGCCTAATTCCATCAAAATTTACCTTGCCCCAATTTAAAAATTGCACCTGTGGACCAGTTTTGACCCTTTCCAAACTATTTTGAAAATAGTTCTTTACATTATTATAACTGTGATTGGATAAAACTTCAAACTTCCAATTGCAGGTGAATGCAAGCCAAATTTATACAACCTGTCTTCATTGCAGAGGCAGATCGGCGACTCATCCAATACCCAATCAAGCCACTTAAGTAGCAAATTACAGGATACTTTTGCCTCAACAGGAATTTTGTCAAGATCACAAAGGGCATGCAGTTGTGTGATTTGATTGTCCAATGAAGCTGATAGCCGACCAGCAGACTCTGAGGTATGGCCCTCCTTTTTGGGCATTCAATGGCAACAGAGGGTCTCTAAATTGCTACTGTCTGCCTTCACAGCTATGGTGCCACTTGTGGACCATGAAAACACCCCTTCCAATTTGTCAGGCCTCCCTTCTGAGCTGCAACTTCCCTTAACCCCACTTAACTCTCTTCTAGGATCCCACAGCCTCAGTAATGATCAGCAGCAGCATTGCTGAACTGCCAGCCCTCTGATTGTGTTTGCAGATCTTTGACATCCTTGGGTATATGCCTTGCCTAGCCCTGCCACTGGCCAAAATTGGGCCACCTTCCACTTTTAGCCCTTATGATAGGACTTCAGCTGCAGTGGAAAAATTGTCTGTCTAAAATATGAAGCTTCATATTCATGGACAGATTACTTACTGCATGTCACCAATCGGTGAACACATCATTTATCCCTCATCTTAGTCTTCTAGCACTGAAATTTCTCATTATAGTCAGTCATCTAATGAATGTGTGCCTGTCCTGTATATTGGCTGATATTATATAGGTGCCTCATGGCTGCCAATGGCTGACCCCATGCTATTAAATATGAGTGCGGTCATCGCTTAATGGCAGAGAGAGCATATGTGGAGTCTTTCATCAGGTAAGTGTTGCTGGAGAATTACATTGTGTAAAATGACAAGTGTAATGTGGTGAAGAATAGTTATTATCAAGGAATGTATTGGTTCAAAGTATCAGTGCTACCCGATTATTATTACTGAAAGTCATGCGCACATTACCCAAAATTTTTGTGTAACACTGGTCTGACTTTCTCATCTTTCTGCCATTGTGAGGCAAAGAAGCCTCAGTTCTCAGCAGGACATAATGAGCCAATTAATGCAGTCCTATTAAGGATGGTGGGCAGGTTCCCATGGCTGAAGGCCTTCCAATCTGCCCTCCAGTGATAAAACTAAGGCGCAAGCTGCCGATGCCTATAGGCAGGGAGGAAGACCAGATTTTTTAAAAAATTATTTATAGCAGTCATAGCTGCCAGGCCAGAAAATTGGATGGGCAACCCTCCCACTGGAGAGGAGGGTTTACAGGGTCCCCGAGCATTTTCCATCTGGAGCTGCCTCCTGTCGTTTATTGTGCTTTGGCCATATCCTGCTGACTGGAGTTTTCCAGTTGATTTTGGAACAGGGGTCTTAATAGGCCACTTAATTATCTGACCCCTACCTGGCCTTCTCAAAAATGGTTCAGAGGCAGGATGATACCAGCAAACTATCAGATTAACAAGCAGTGCAAAATTCCAAGGTGGCCTGAATCTGGCCCTTCCCTCATTGGCCTTTGAAAGTCCTGCTTTGAGAGTCTGCAATGGATATATCATAAAGGGGTGATAGATTGATGTTGAGAAGCAAAGTCTCACTATGCATCTATTATTGTTTCATTCAATAACTTAGTGCCTGTATACTTCTCTCCTAATGTGGCCTCCAGATTAATCCCAGGAGGTAATGTTTAGGCCTTATAATTGTTAGGTTGTGGGGGATGCAACGTACTACCACAAATATAGCGATCATCTTGAGAGTGTAATGCAGAGATCCCCCAAGGAATCTAGACAACAAAATCTCTCAATGTGGTTGAAAGCTCTTTGACCTCATTTGGTGAGGTGAAAAAAGGGGGTCCGAAGACATGTGTGAAGGGTCATCCCATGTCTCTTAGCAGTCATCCTGTTCTGCCTAGGAAGCCCCAAAGACAGCAATGTTACAGAATAATAATAGTCGCCAGAATTCTTCCACTCCACCCACCACGGAATCAGAGTGGACGAGGAGTGAACAATGGAAATGTCCGTTGACCTCGGGCAGGATTTTCCAGTCTCAGGTCAAGCGAGGCCATAAGATGTGTCTTATGGGCCAGTGTGTCTGCTTCCAGGATAGCAGGCATTCATCCGAGATTAATTTTTTGGTGTAATCAGACTCCAGTTGACAGAATGATAGCGCTTGCACTTCAGGTATTACTCCCCATTGGCATAGGCTCTTACAGAGCCAATGTGTGTGCAGTAAAAATCACTATCCTAGCAAACTCACTTGCCCACTCTTGGTATTTCCTCCTCATGGAGAAGAGGATGAAGTATCTTCTCACATCAAGTGCCTTTATTCATCTTCTGTGGATGACAAACTGCAACATATTGCTCATATCTCTAACTCCTGCATGGAAAGAACTGGTTGAGAAGAATGAAAAGGACATGGCCATCTACACCATCACTGGAAGGACCATCCTTTCCCTGATTTGAGGCTCCAGGTCTTTGTGAAAGAGTTGATACAACTCCTCACAGAGTTTCCGCTCTCTAACTCCTCCTCAACCTTTCCTGCTCAAGATCACATGGCACTGCAACTACTGCTCCGTTCTTATGCAAAAATGTAATTATCTGCCTTCCATGTTCAGCAGAACCTTGAAATTCCTTGAGCAACTCCTGTGTGTTTCCACCAATTCTGCTTGAGCAAAAGAAAATCGAAAGCACCTCAGCTGCAGTTTGTTATGTAGCCCTTTAAATAGCCCCAGGAAGGAGTCAATCTTGCTTGCTAATGCTTGTTGTTTCAAGAGTGATTAAGAAAAGCATCCCCTATGACTGAAGAAGTTGAAACGACAAGATCATGATCTGACTGATGCATTGTATGCGTGTTAAAATTGGGCAATGTGTGTGCAGAGAAGGCTTTCCTTATTCACTCTTGAAACAACAAATAAATATGATGGGTTATTATAGAATCATAGAATACCTACAGTGAAGAAGTGGAGAACTATAATGCAGAAGGAGGCCACTTAGCCCATTGAATCTGTACTGACCACAATCCCACCGAAGCCCTATTCCCATAATGGCACATATTTACCCTGCTAATCCCCTGACACTGGGGTTAATTTAGCATGGCCAATCAGCCTAACCCCCACATCTTTGGATTTTCTGTTCAGCTACAATTGGGGCTACATAAATGAATGTCACACTTGCTGTTGCTGTCCTCATACAAGAATTGTGAATTATTTACCCTTACAGTTATCACAGGTTTAATTTAATGTACCACTACAGGACAGGTAAAAAGGAGTTTGCTGAGCAACAATAACCCAATCATATTTATAATTTCTAAATCAGCAGCAACAATGAAATGCAGGAACAGTAGTAATGAATATCTTAGGGATTTAAACTTCCTTTTTGTGTGTAACAATCATATTTAAAATTAATAATCATTCCTCAATATTGTTTGGTACAAGATCCAGAGAGAGAAATTTCGTGTGTGTCGCACTACTTCTTGCAATACCAGGCAAACTTAACTCTTGGGGCAGATAGTACAATGGACTGTAACCTGTGTGGCATTCTTCACTATATCATGCGCAGACAGCAGCACATGGCACTGTTTCACAGGTGAATCAGTATAAATCTGTGTAGTGTTACTAAGACAAACAAATTTCACACCCCAAAATTCCAGTAGGCATAAGTAGGTCAATTAGAAAAGTGAATCAAGTTCTGTAAGACCTAAAACCTGTGCTTAGTTGAATTAGGTTTCCAAGGTTATTTGGCACTTATAAGTATATGAGAGAACATTACAATAGCCATCTATACTTTGGCCCAGAAATTCAGCCATACAGAGCACTCTTTCCAGCAATAATGGCCCTATTGATCCCCAATATAGTGAGAGAAAGCATATGCACATTTTCAGCTGGAAGTGTGTCACCTGCCAACACCGGAATGCAGCCTTATTTATTGGTCATGCCTGAAACAGGCATTAGGACCTTTGCATGTGCAACTAAAAGGCCTAGGGCTTAAAGCTGTTTTCTCCTATCATTGGATGTAGGGATCAGAATTTGCAATTAGCCCGCGCAAGTCCTGTTGAGGCAAATAGCACAGGAAATTCAGCAACATGCCTGGCTAACATCATATTCCAGCTAGTCTACATCTCTTAAAGGCAACAAGTTCCCTGATGCAGCCTTGGATGCTGAAGTCATGAGGTTAACAGGAGGAAAACGGCATATTTCTATCAAGGGGCCAAGAAGCCTTTAAGGTTGAAATAAAAAGGGAGAAGTGCCAAGGATGTCAATTACAGTGACTGGCCCTAGGGATCTGGCCAATTGAAGTCTTTGATGGGTGGCTTATAATAGAACACTAGTGAAAATGCACAGAAGATACTTGGTTCATTGCTAGGCCCTGATTGATCCAGGCAACAGAATTGCTGCTTGAGAATATCAATGCTCTGTTCCATGACATCCACATTCATAGGGGGTGATGCTACCAAAAATATTCCAAGTGCCAAATGAGTGTGAAAACGAATTGGCCTCACACCTATTTTTTGGGTAAGCTCCCATATGCTATCTTATGAATCTTAACAAAGAAGAGATCCCAGATGTATTTCTTGCCAGTAGAAGGAGTGGACAGTGTTTATTCATGCCAAGAAGCTGACTGCACACATGCACCCAAATTTTCCAGTGTAATATACAAAGAACAAAGAACAACACAGCATGGGAAACAGGCCCTACGGCCCAACGAGCCCACGCCTCCATCTTAACAATGTATTTTCCCTACACCTCCCTTGACCCGTGTCTATGCTTATGGTACCCCCATTGGAAACCAGATTCAGGGGAGAATAATTTAGGGACAATTTGTTACACCAATCAGCCTAAGAGCACACCTTTGAGGTGTGGGAAGAAATCGGAGCACCCGGAGGAAACCCACGCAACCACAGGGAGAATGCGCAAACTCCCACAGACACTGGCCCAAATCCATGTATCGCACAGCTAGCAGTGATAGTCACTGAGCTGTCGTGGTGCCCATCTGCTGGTCCAGTTTTAAGCGCACACACGACGCGAAGTACTAAGCCACTCTTGAAACATCCAAGAGCAGCCCACGCACGACCCACCGTGTGCATGCCCCTCGTTAGACAACAAGGTGGACCGACACACCTGCGGAGTAAAACATGTACAATATGTACAAGAATACACAGTGCACCAGGAATCTGTGACACCGCCTCCCCCCCCCCCCCCCCCCCCCCGCCACCCTGTTCCCCTAACTGCCCCACCAAACGTGGCCAACCGCAATCTCAACCCCCTCCCCAGCCAATCACTAGGCCCAATTCCCTCCCAGCTGATAGCTAATCATGACTCCCCACCCCATGCTACCATTCATGTTCTCCCTGGCCGATTGCCTCTCCCGTTCACCCCTCACAGTAAATCGCCGTCCCAGCTATCTCCGATGCAAAGTATGCATCTTCCGTATCCTGTCTCCCCTTCTGCCCCAACCACTTTAGGCCCCACCCTTGCCCCTTGGCACTACCAATGCCTGGTTGGCACTGCCAGGGTCCCAGGCTGGCAGTGCCAGGTTGGCACGGTCCAAGGGGCACGCCATGCACTTTCCCTGATAACTTGGGGGGCTTCAGTGGCCACTGGTCCTCACTGGTGAGGCCGATAAGACAAGTGAGCCCAGACAATTGCATCCGGGGCTCACTAATAAAATTAAAATTGGATAATATTTAAATCAACTGTTTGACCAGAATGACGAGTCAGTTAGATCACTCCCTTAAAATCATTTACAGCACAGTAGGAGACCATTTGGCTTTCTGGTCCATTCAGGCTTCCTGTGGAGCCATCCAGCCAATTCCACACTCCTACTGTATCCCTGCAAATTTATTTCTTTAAGTGTCCATCCAATTTCCTTTTGAAATCATCAATTGTTTCCATTTCCACAACACTCCTGGCCTGCCAGTGACTTCCAGTGATTGCCAGTGACTTATGCACTGCATAAAAACTTCCTTCTCACATTCCATCTGCATCTCTTATCAAAAGTCTTAATCTGTGTCCCTTTCAATTTCCTTTCTACCCTAGGCCTTGTACAACCAAGTAATGGGAAGAATTTTGTTTTTCCTTGTCTTGTGCATGAGTCGCAAAAACCCAGCCTGCAGATGCAGCAGATGGTCAGGAAGGCTAATGGGATGCTGGCCTTCATAGCAAGGGGGATTGAATATAAAAGTAGGGAGGTCTTGCTGCAGCTGTATAGGGCATTGGTGAGGCCGCAGCTGGAGTACTGTGTGCAGTTTTGGTCGCCGCACTTACGCAAGGATATTTTGGCCTTGGAAGGAGTGCAGAGGAGGTTCACTAGGCTGATACCAGAGTTGAGGGGGTTGAGCTATGAGGAGAGGCTGAATAAACTAGACTTGTACTCGTTAGAGTTTAGAAGAATGAGGGGAGATCTCATTGAGACGTATAAGATGATGAATGGGATGGATAGGATAGAGGTGGAGAGACTCTTCCCACTCAGAAAGGACAGTAGGACTAGGGGGCACAGCCTCAAGATAAAGGGGGGGCGGTTTAGAACGGAGTTGAGGAGGAACTTCTTCACTCAAAGGGTGGTGAATCTCTGGAATTCTCTGCCCGTTGAAGTGGTGGAGGCTACCTCGCTAAATATTTTTAAGACACGGGTTGATGGGTTTTTGATAAGCGAGGGGATTAAGGGTTTTGGGGAGAGGGCGGGAATGTGGAACTGAGCCACGACAGATCAGCCATGATCTTATTGAATGGCGGGGCAGGCTCGAAGGGCTAGATGGCCTACTCCTGCTCCTATTTCTTATGTTCTTATGTACTATATTTAGGCCTGTCATAACGTTGTACACACGTATCAAATTTCCTATCAATTTCCTTCACTCCAAGGAGGAAAACACCAGACTTTCCAACCTAACCATCCCAGGAACCATTCTAGTAAATCACCTTTACAACCTTTGAAGTCCATGGAAACATAGAAAATAGGAGCAGAAATAGGCCACCTGGCCCTTTGAGCCTGCTCAACCATTCAGTATGATCATGGCTAATTATAAAACTCAATAGACTGATCCTGCCTCCCCCCATATCCTTTTTGTCCTAGAAAAATAAAAAATAGGTGCATGAGTAACCATTTGGCACTTTGAACCTGCACCACCATTCAATATGAATATAGTTGATCATGCACTTTCAGTATCCCACTCGCTTTCTCTCCACTGGTTCACCCTTGTCCACTCTACTAGTCACATACTCAAAAAATTCCAGAAGATTTGTCAAGCACAATTTACCTTTAGTGAATCCATGCTGATTTAAACTGATGCTGTCACCACTTTCCAAATGCTCTGTTATTACATCCTTAATAATTGACTCCAGCATTTTCCCCACCACTGATGTCAGGCTAACCGGTCTATAATTCCCCATTTTCTCTCTCCTTTTTTAAAAAGTGGGGTTACATTAGCTACAGTCCAATCCACTGAAACTATACAGAGTCTACAGAATGCTGGAAAATGATCACCAATGTATCCACTATTTCTAGGGCTACTCCCTTGAGGATTCTAGGGTGCAGAGCATCAGGCCCTAGGAACTTACCAGGTTTTAATTCCATAAATTCCCCCAGTACAATTTCCTGATTGATAAGGATTTCCTTCATTTCCTACTTCATGCTGACCCTCTGTCCTTTAGTACTTCTGGAAGGTTATTTGTGTCCTCCATAGTGAAGACAGATCCAAAGTATTTGTTCAGCTGGTCTGCCATCTCTTTGTTGTGATGTGGATATGCCGGCGTTGGACTGGGGTAAACACAGTAAAAAGTCTGACAACACCAGGTTTAAGTCCAACCGATTTATTTGATAGTAAACTCACAAGCTTTCAGGGTTTGTCCCTTCGTCAGGTCTTTGTTGCCCATTATGAATTTACCTGATTCTAACTGTAAGGGACCTACATTTGTCCTCAGAAATCTTTTTCTCTTCACATAGCTATAGAAGCTTTTGCAGTCAGTTTTTATGTTTTCAGCAAGTTTACTCTCGTATTCTATTTTTCCCTTCAAATTAATTCTTTTGTCCTCCTCTACTGGATTTCAAATTTCTCCCAGTCCTCAGATTTGTTGCTTTTTTGGGCTAATTTATATGCCTCCTCTTTGGCTTTAACACAATCCCTGATTTTCCTTGTTAGCCATGAATGAGCAACCTTCCCTGTTTTACTCTTACACCTGATAGGGATGTACAGTTGTTGAAGTTCATCCATGTGTTCTTTAAATGTCTGCCATTGCCTATCCACTGTCAACTTCTTAAGTATCCTTTGCCAGCTTATTCTAGCCAATACACACCTCATACCATCAAAGTTAGCTTTCCTCAAATTCAGGAACCTAGCCTCAAACTTAACTGTGTCACTCTCCATCTTAATGAAAATTTCTACCATATTATGGTCACTCTTCCCCAAAGAATCTTGCATCACAAGGTTGCTAAATAATCCTCTTTCATTACTTAATACCCAGTACAGGATAGCCTACTCTCTAGTTGGTTCCTCGAAATATTGGTTGAGAAAAACATCCCTCATACATCTCAAGAAATTCTCCTCCATTGTATTTCTACCAATTCGGTGAGCCCAATCAATATGTAGATTGAAGTCACCCTTGATAACTGCTGTACCGTTATTGCACGCATTTCTAATTTTCTTCTTGATGCCATCCTCAACATCACTACTACTCTGACTTTCTGCATCAGTTCCCATCCCCCTGTCACATTAGTTTAAACCCTCCCCAGCTGCACTTGCCCTCAGAGCTATATGCAACTCCTTCTTGAAAACGTGCAATATTTTGGACTCAACTGCTTTCTGTGATAGCAAATGGTAACAACACAGTGGCACAGTGGTTAGCACTGCTGCCTCATGGCACCAGGGACCCAGGTTCAATTCCAGCTGCAGGTCTGTGTGAAGTTTGCATGTTCTTCCCTTGTCTGCATGGGTTTCCTCCAGACGCTCCGGTTTCCTCCCATAGTCCAAAGATGTGCACGTTAGGTTGATTGGCCATGCTAAATTACCTCTTAGTGTTCCAAGAAGTGTAATTTAGGGGGCAATAGCAGGGTAAATACTTGGAGTTACAAGGATAGGGCCTTTGTAAGATCCTCAGTTGGAGAATTGATGCAAACTCAATGGGTCAAATGGCCTCCTTCTGCACTGTATAAATTACCCCTTTCCCAGGAATTGAGGCCTCAGTGGTTAGGGCACAAAGAATAACAACAGTGAAATCATTTGTAAATTCCACACATCAGCTGCTGTCTGGGTGAAAAAAATGTTCTCATCTCAGTTCTGGGCACCCCCACCATTGGAACATCCTTCCTGCATTTATACTGCCTAGTCCTATTAGAATTTTATAGATTTCTAAGTGATCTCCCCTCATACTTCTGAACTCCAGTGAATATAATCCTAATTGATACAATCTTTCCGCATCTGTCAGTCCTACCCTCCTAGGAATCTGTCTGGTAAACCATTGCTACATTCCCACTAAAGCAAGAACATCCTTTCTTAGTTAAGGAGAACCTAACTGCATACAATATAGCAGGTGTGGCCTCAACAAGGTACTGTATAATTGGAGCAAGACGTCCCTACACCTGTACTCAAATCCTCTTGCTATGAAGGCCATCATACTATTTGCCATTTTTACCTGCAAGATTGCCTTCAGTGATTATATACAAGAACACTCAGATCTTGTTGTACATTCCCCTCTCTCAATTTATGGCCATTCAGACAATCTGTTTTCTTGTATTTGCTACCAAAGCAGATAATCTCCCATTTTTCCACATTATACTGCATCTTCTATGCATTTGCCCACTCATTCAGCTCTTCCACTGAAACATCTCTGCATCGTCTTCACAGATCACCCTCCCACCCAGCTTTGCGTCACCTGCAAATTTGGAGATAGTACATTTAGTTTTCTTATCTAAATCATCATTATTTATTGTGAAAAGCTGGGTTCCTGGCACTGATCCCTGCAGTACCCCACTAGTCACTGCCTGCCATTTGGAAAAAGACCCGTTTATTCTGACTTATTGTTTCCTTTCTGAAAACCGTTTTCTTTCCATCTCAATACACTAACTCCAATCCCATGCATTTTATTTTTACATGCTAATCTCTTATGTCTGACTTTGTCTAAAGCTTCTGAAATCTCAAATAAATTATATCCACTGGATCCTGCTCATCAATTCTACTAGTCACTTCCTCAAAGAATGCCAGTGGATTGTCAAGCATGATTTCCCTTTCGTAAATCAATTATAACTCTATCCAATTCTGCCACTGTGCTATAAAATTCTTGATAATGGACTGTAATATTTTCCCACTGCCAATGTCAGGCTGACCAAGTATAATTCTGTTATCTCTCTATCTCCCTTTTAAAATAGGTTATATCAGCTACTCTCCAATCTGTAGAAACTGTTCCAGAGCCTTTAGAATCTTGACAGATGAACACTTACGCGTCCATTATTTCTAGGACTATAGCCTTAGGTATTCTGGAATGTAGATTATCAGCCCCAAGATTTTTCATCAGCCTTCAATCCCATCAATTTTCCCAACACTATTTCTGTACCAATATTGATTTCCTTCAGTTTCTCCCTCTTATTGAACCCTATGTTCACCAACTTTTCTGGTACTTTGTGCTCTCTTTTGTGAAGACAGAAGCAAACTATTTGTTAAGTTGATCAGCCATTTTTTGGTTCCCCATTATAAATTCCTTCTGACTGTCAGTGACCTACATTTCTCTTCACCAATCTTTTTCTGTTCAAACGCCTATAGAAATTTTTACAGTTTTTATTTTCCCCACCAATTTACTATTGCGCTCTATTTTCCCCATCTTAATCAATCATTTAGTCCTTCTTTGCTGAATTCTTAACTGCTCCTAATCCTCAGGACTTTTTTTCTGACCAATTTGTATGTTTCTTCCTTGGATCTGACACTATCTCTAATTTCCCTTGTAAGCCATGTTTTGGCCATCTTTCCTGTTTTAGTTTTGCACGAAACAGGAATAAACAATTGCTGCAGATCACCCATGTGTTGTTTGAATAATTGCCATTGCCTACCCACCATCATCCCTTTAAGCAATATTTTCCAATCCATCACAGCCAACCTCATACTGTCAAAATTTCCTTTATTGAAATTCAGGATGGTAACCTCAGAATCAACTACGTCACTCTCCATTTTGATGAAGAGTTTTATCATCCTATGGTGCTCATCCTCAAAGGATCTCACTGAACTTGGGGCCCGATTCTCCCATTGCAACCTGCAACTTTTCTGGCGGATCCGGTCGAGAGAATTGCGTCATTGGTCTTTGTCCAGGATTTGTGCATGCGCCGGGAATGCTTGCATGTCTCCCAGAGCCAGAGAACAATGGAGTCCAGACCACGCTGGAAACCAACGGGAAGACAGGTAAGGCATTTGAATCATTTTTTATTGTAGTTTAAATATGATTTGCATGTCATTATCGGGAAAATGCCGGTCCTGATAGAATCTCCCACCCTGCCAGGAGTACTTCATTCTGGCAGGGTTTAGAGTAGCTCCCCATGTTTGGAGAACTAGCGGGAGACCCCGTCCGAAAGAAGAGGGGGGCAATCAGGGCCCCTCAAGGGGTTGAGCAGCAGGGGAGTGGTGTCCCCTGGGCATGGGCACTCTGGCAGCACTAGCCTGTATCTCTGGCGCTGCCCAAGGGGCAAAGTGCCCATGCCCAGCAGGTGCCTTGGCTCACCAGGCATTGGACAGTGCCAAGGGGGAGGGGTTGATTGTTGGCAGGGCCTAGAGGTGATCAGTGGGGGTAGGGGATCCCGCTGCCATTCTGCATGGGGATTGGTCTGGACTGGAGCGAGGCCAGTGATTGGGGTGGCCTGGGAGGAGGGTGGTCTGCTGGGCAGGGTCTGTCTCCTGGGCTGGGGAGTCTACCTCTCGGGGGATCTGACCCCAGGGGGAGGTGGTTAGCGGGGGGAGGTTCTGCTGGAGTGAGGGGAGATGGGGAGATCACCTCTGCTGGGGAGGGGGTGGGCTGGACATTGGGGTGCACCAGGGGGCGGGGAAGTCAGGGCTGTTATAGGAATTGTCGTTGGGGGCCACGATCAAGTCATTAGTGGGGCTGGAGGGGCAGCACTGCAAGGGTCCTGGGCTGGCCAGCAACTGAGCTGGCCAGCAAACAGGGAGACTGCCAGATTGGGGCCACTGCACATATGCAGAGTTCCAGAGCTGTTAGACTCTGGTGCGAATAGGCCCCACCCCCACGGGTTTTTAATGAGATTCCCGATTGTGAACTCTTCAGTGCACAGAGTGGAGAGATTTGAGTGTGATGCTGCACTGAAAGAAACAGTTGTGATCTCAAACAGTTTTCCCACCAATTCAGCACTTTTGGGCAAATCGCCCCCTAGATTGCCAATTATTCCTTTCTCATTAGACAATATCCAGTCAAGGATGACCTGTTCTCTAGTTTCTTCCTCTACGTATTGGTCCAGAAAACCATCCCGTGTCCACACCTGGAATTTCTTCTCTATGTTATTGTGACTAATTTGAATTGCCTAATCTATATACAGATTAAAGTTACCCATAATTTCAGATGTTCCTTTATTGCATGCATCTCTAATTTCCTGTTTACTGCCATTTCCGACATCACTAGTATAGTTTTGAGATCTATACACAACCCCCACTAATGTTTTGTTCCCCTTAGTGTTTGTCAGCTCTACCCATACAAAATCCATATTGTCAGAGCTAATACCTTTCTGCACCACTGTGCTAATTTCCTCTTTAACCAGCAATACAACTCTGCCATCTTTTCCTTTTTGTCTGTTATTATTAAGTTGCATATGTAGCTCAAAACTATGGTGTTTGAAAATGTAAATAGTGAAAAGAAATGCTAAGAAAAACAAAATAAATCATATTGCATTGTCTCTCTGTGCATGTGTCTTTCTGTGGATTTTAAACTGCAGCAGTAGGTTTGCAACTTTTGTACCCAAATCAGAAGTTGGTGTTCCAACACAGCAAAACAGGCTTTTGAATTGAACCAATGAGTTTAAAGCAAGCATGCTGAGACACAGGACTGATGGAATTCAAATGTGAGGTTTGTTGATAGCCCCAAGCCACTCAGATCACAGGAATTCTTGAGATAATTCCAGATAAGGGGGGATAACTGTAAGAGTAAGCTTGCTACCTCTTTAGTTGAAAAGGGGAGAGGTGAGGCTCTCATACAGAATTCTGCAATAACATATATATCTTCAGAAACTCACCATCTAAATTGAAGGAGATACTAGCCGAGAAAGTATTCCAAAAAAGAGCATTACCAAAGAATGTTCATACTTCCAAAAGATGCCTGGCTGTATATTTTTTAAGAGTGACTGTATTCTATAAGGATTTGTTTCATTATTTCAGAATGAGCCTTGTAAAATTGGACAGCATTCTATTGGGATTTTATTTAATTTGTTAATTGTTTCATGAGGTTGTCACCAGTTTCTAAAAAGTAACGACCTGTTAATTGTTCATGATAGAGAGTGGCAGATCCTGCTTTAATTTACCAAAATCAATGGCTTCCCATGACCTCACACATTTTTATATAAGATTATGAAATGAGATAAATCTCTTTGGGTGATTCTAATATCACGTAGAGGGACACATCATTTCTGTGTCATAACACTGTCCTTCCTAAATACTAAATACCCCTGAATTTTTCATTTCCCATTCCTGGTCACCCTGCGGCCATGTCTCCATAATCCCATCTACATTTTACATGTTTCCATCTATTTGTGTGATTAATTCATCCACTTTATTGCAAATGCTCGCCGCATTAAGGCACAAAGCCTCAGGGTTTGTCTTTTTAATATTACTTGTCCCATTCCCATTATTTTTCACTGTGGCCTTGCTTGATTTTATCCTTGATTTCTCTGTTAAGGACCAGATCAGAAACTGGGTACCTTATGAAGTTTGTGTAGACCCTAACTTTTTTACATTTGATTTTGGTATGAGAGTGAGTACAAGGTGTTCACTCCAGGTATGATTCAAGTTACCCACTAGGAAGCTTCTGTTAAAACAAGCTTTATTTAAGAACACAGTTAGAACATAACAAAAAGAATTAGCATAACTTCTATCATTAAAACTACTTAAATATGGCAAAGTATAATTCTTAAAAGCTAGCTATTTCTATTGTTCCAATTTAGCAGATAGGAATCCCTTCTTTAGAACCAATTAGCACAGGAATCATAAATGCTTATTTAGGACTAGATTTCCAGCCTTTTGATATTCTGGACAGTGATCTAAACAGACACTTATATTCCAAATCTGATGCAGCAACATCCAGAAAAGCTTTACCCCCAATAGTAGAATCTCAGAGACAAAGGCTTATTTCTTGGCAAATTCCTGTTTCCATTTCAAGCAGAGCAAGAGAAAGCAACCTTTCTCTAAAAAACACAAAAGCAGATTGCTTTGAGTTCTCTGTGAAAGCCTAGCTGTACCCAATCGTATGATGTTACCCGTCATCAACATAATCAAGAATAGTCTGCAATACCCCAATGGAAAACACAAAACAACAGAACCCTGCATTAGTTCAGGTTAAACAAACATTGGTGCAAGTAAGATCAATTATATTGCTGCAGTAACAATACAGTTCTTCTGGGTCTAACCAAAATGGCTCCGATAAAATGGAAAGGACTAGTAAACACATTCAGCACAGAAATGTGACTGAAATGCATTTCTTAAAGGCACAGTATCATCACTTTTGCCTTCCACTTTTCTTTTTTCCCTTACTATCTTTTGTTCTTGTCCTTGATTTCCCTCCTGTAACTGCTTGAGAAGTTTTCCATCCCCCTGCCATTTTAATTTAAACTTCCCCAAACCACTCTAGCAAATACTGCCCTTAAGATATCTGTCCTGGTCCTGCCCAGATATAATCTGTCCATAGCACCATAGAATCCCTACAGTGCAGAAGGAAGCCATTCAGACCACTGAGTCTATGCCAAAAAACACACCAACCTGGGCCCATCCTCCACCCTATCCCCGTAATCCCACACATTTACCATGCCTAATCCGCTTAGCGTATAAATCTTTGGACACTTAGGGGCAATTTAGGATAGCCAAAGGGCGATTATGAGGCTATCAGGAGTGAATTAGGAAGCATGGATTGGATTAGGGGATTACAGGGACTGGGAACGTCTGAAATGTGGAGTTTTTTCAAGGAGCAGCTACTGCGAGTCCTTGATAGGTATGTCCCTGTCAGGCATGGTGGATTTGGTAGATCTAGGGAACCGTGGTGCACTAAAAGAGTTGAGTCGATGGTTAAAAAGAAAAAGGAGGCTTATGTTCGGATGAGATTGGAGGGCTCAGATAGTGCACTAGAAAGCTTTAGATTGGCTAGGAGGGAGTTGAAGAGTGAGTTGAGAAGGGCTAAAAGAGGACATGAGAAGAATTTGGCTGATAGGATTAAGGAGAATCCTAAGGCGTTCTATAGGTATGTCAAGAACAGAAGGTTGGTCAGGGCAAGATTAGGGCCAGTTACAGACAGCAGGGGGAAGTTGTGTGTGGAACCGGAGGAGATTGGAGAAGTATTGAACCAATATTTCTCTTCGGTGTTCACGCAGGGGGACATGAATATAGCTGAGGAGGACATTGGGTTGCAGGGGTGTAAAATAGACAGTATTACGGTTGATAAAGGGGATGTGCTGGAAATTCTTGAGGGGCTGAAAATAGATAAGTCCCCTGGTCCGGATGGGATCTACCCTAGGATTCTCTGGGAGGCTAGAGAGGTGATTGCAGAGCCTCTGGCTCAGATCTTCAGGTCGTCATTGGTCTCTGGTGTAGTCCCGGAGGATTGGAGGATAGCGAATGTTGTCCCATTGTTTAAGAAGGGGAACAGAGACTTTGCCGGGAATTATAGACCGGTGAGTCTTACTTCTGTTGTGGGCAAGGTTTTAGAAAAAATTATTAGGGATAGGATTTATAGTTATTTGGAGTGTAATGAATTGATTAGAAATAGTCAGCATGGTTTTGTAGCGGGTAGGTCGTGCCTTACTAACCTTATTGAGTTTTTTGAGAAGGTGACCAAAGAGGTGGATGGGGGCAAGGCAGTTGACGTGGTATACATGGATTTTAGTAAGGCGTTCGATAAGGTTCACCATGGTAGGCTTCTGCAGAAAATGCAGATGTATGGGATTGTGGGTAATCTAGGAAGTTGGATCAGGAATTGGCTATCAGATAGGAGACAGAGGGTGGTGGTGGATGGTAAATATTCATCATGGAGTACAGTTACGAGTGGTGTGCCTCAGGGATCTGTTTTGGGGCCACTGTTGTTTGTAATTTTTATTAATGATCTGGATGAGGGTATAGTTGGGTGGATTAGTAAATTTGCTGATGACACCAAAGTTGGAGGTGTGGTAGATTGTGAGGAAGGGTGTCATAGTCTGCAGGGAGACTTAGATAGGTTGCAGAGCTGGGCCGAGAGGTGGCGGATGGAATTTAATGCGGAGAAGTGTGAGGTAATTCACTTTGGTAGGAACAACAGATGTGTCGAGTATAGGGCTAACGGGAGGACTTTGAATAGTGTGGATGAACAGAGGGATCTAGGTGTGTGTGTACATAGATCCCTGAAAGTTGGGAATCAAGTAGATAAGGTTGTTAAGAAGGCGTACGGTGTCTTGGCGTTTATTGGTAGGGGGATTGAATTTAGGAGTCGCAGTGTAATGTTGCAACTGTACACTACTCTAGTGCGGCCGCACTTGGAGTACTGTGTGCAGTTCTGGTCCCCGCATTACAAGAAGGATGTGGAGGCGTTGGAGAGGGTGCAGAGGAGGTTTACTAGGATGTTGCCTGGTATGGTGGGGAGGTCCTATGAGGAGAGACTGAGGGATTTAGGGTTGTTTTCGTTGGAAAGAAGGCGGCTAAGAGGGGATCTTATTGAAACATATAAGATGATTAGAGGTTTAGATAGGGTGGATAGTGATAGCCTTTTTCCTCGGATGGAGAAAGCTAGCACGAGGGGGCATGGCTTTAAATTAAGGGGGGGTAGCTACAGGACGGATGTCAGGGGTAGGTTCTTTACCCAGCGGGTGGTGAGGGATTGGAATGCCCTGCCTGCTGCAGTTGTAAATGCGTCTAGTTTGGGGGCGTTTAAGAGATCTCTGGATAGGTTTATGGACGAAAAGGGATTGGTATAGGCTAGTGGGTCATTGTTTTAGTAACTGGTCGGCGCAACATCGTGGGCCGAAGGGCCTGTTCTGCGCTGTAATGTTCTATGTTCTATGTTCTATGTTAACCTGAAGCACCTAGAGGAAGCCCACATTAACACAGAAGAATATGCAAACTCCACACAATCACCCAAAGGCTGGAATCAAACCCAAGGCCCTGGCGCTGTCACTTAAAATTCACATAGTCAACATTCACCACATTCCGTTCATCAACATTCTTTGTTATTTCATCCAAAAATTCAATTTGATTAGCACAATCTTCCATTTTTAAAAATCTCTGCTGGCTCTCCTTAATTAACTGAAACTTCTCCAACTGCCAGTTTATTTCTCACATGATTAAGGATCCCAAAACCTTACCGACCATTAATATTAAACTAACTTGTCTATATTTGCTAGAATTGTCTGTGCATGATTCCTTGAATAACGTTATCATATTTGCCACTTTTCAACAGTCTGGCACTTGCCCCATATCTAAGAATGTCTTCACTCCACTTCCTTCAGATAACTGGAATCTGGACCAGATGACTTATCTATCCAAAGCGTTGCCAGCCTTTCCAATTCTCCACTATTAATGTTCACACTATCCATTGTTTCCATTTATCTCTGCTTCTACCAATACTTTGTGAGATTTCTCTTTCTTAGTAAACACTGATACACAGAACTCATTGCAAACTCTAGCCTTGCCCTGCATCTCTAAGTATCTATGACCCTCTTTGTCCCAAATAGAACCCACTTCACCTCTTAATAACTACATACTATTTATTTGTCAGAAGAATCTTGAGTTCTCTTTTATGTTAACTGCCATTTTGTTCTCATACTCTGTCAGTCTTATTTTTCTCTTCATCTCCCCTATCAGTCTATTGTAGTTGACTTGGTTTTCATTTGAAGAACTCACCTTATAACCTCATTTTTTTGTATCAACATAACCTCTATCTCTCCCATCATTAAAGGAGACCTGTTTTTTGGTTCCCTAACCTTTCATCTTCTTTTGGAATGTACTTAACCCATTCTTAAAGCATCTCTTCCTTAAAGATCACCCATTGTTCTGATAACAGTTTTTTCTGTCAGTCTCTTGTTCCTGGCTAGATCCCTTCTCATCACATTGAAAATCACTCTTTTCCAATTTAGCAGTTCTATATTAGATTGTTCTTTGCTGTTATTCATTACTAATCTAAAACATATGATATGAAGATCACTCTTACCCAAATGTTCCTCCACAGGCATTTGGTCCACTTGGCCCATCTCATTTACTAGCACCAGAACCAGAAATGCATCCTTTCTAACTGAGCCAAGAGCATACTGATCCAGAAAGTTCTCTGAAACACAGTTCAGAAATTCCTTCCCCTCCTTACCCTTTAACATTATCCCCATTGATATTTTGGTAATTAAAATCCTCCAGCTTTCACATCTCTGTGATTTGCCTACAGATTTGTTCCTCTATCTCTCCCTCATTATTTGCAAACTTCTAAAAAATCTCAGGTTGCATGATTTTGCCTTTTTTTCTTCTCAACTTTCACCAAGTAGACTCTTGCATCCTCAGGGAAATCCTTTCATTTCAATACAGCAATGTCTTCCCTAATGATTTGACTTGATTTATTATTGTCGCATGTATTAGTATACAGTGAAAAGTATTGTTTCTTGCTCGCTATATAGACAAAGCATACCGTATATAGAGAGGGAAAGGGGAGGGTTCTGAATGTAGTGTTGCAATCATAGCGAGGGCGTAGAGGAAGATCAACTTAATATGAGGTAGGTCTGTTCAAAAGTCTGATGGCAGCACGGAAGAAGTTATTTTTGTGTCGGTTGGTACATGATCTCAGACTTCTGTATCTTTTTCCTGACAGAAGAGGGCGAAAGAGAGTATGTCGGGGGGTGGAGAGTTGGTGGGGGATGGTTTGCATGATGGACTGGGTTTCATTCATGACCCTTTGTAGTTTCTTGTGGTCTTGGACAGAGCAGGAGCCATACCAAGCTGTGATACAACCAGAAAGAATGCATTCTATTCTAATGATTACTGCCACCCATCTCTCCTTTTACCTTTTCTGTCATTCCTGTCTTTTATATCCTCCCATATTAAGAATTCTGTCCTCACCTTTTTTATCAATTCCTTTATTGCCATTGCATCATATTCCCACATTGGTATTTGTGCTTGTAGTTCACCAATCTTGCTCACCACATCTGTGCATTTACATACGTGCATTGTACCCTACAATAAAGCCAAACTACTGTCAAGGCTTGAAATCTGAAATAAAAAGAGAAAGTAGTAAAAAACCTCAGCAAGTCTGTAAGCATCTGTAAAGAGAGAAACAGAATTCTGAAGTGCCAAAGAGTCAGCTGAGACTCAGAATTTCAACTTTTTTTTATCTCTCCACAGATGCTAGGCATCAAGGAGCCCAAGCAAAACTGAAGCCAATGGAAACTGGGGAGAAAACTTTCCACTACCTGGCACAAATGAAGATGAATGTAGTTGTGGGAGATCAATCATCTCAATCCCAGGACTGAGCCCCTCAAGGTGGTATCCTGGACCACCATCATCAACTGTTTCATTAATTATCTTCCCTTCACTACAAAGCCAGAATTGGGAATGTTCACTGATGACTGCAAAATGTTAATTACCATTCACAACTTTTCACTTGCTGAAGCAGTCTATGTCAATATGCAACAAGACTTGGACAATATTCAGCTTGGGCTAATAAGTGGCAAGTAACAATTTTGCCACACAAGTGCCACTCTGACCACTGACAAGAGGGAATCTAACCCCTCCTCTTGTTATTGAAGGGAATGACCATCACTGAAGCCTCTATTATCAACATCCTGAGGGTTACCATTGACCAGAAACTGATTTGGACCAGCCATATAAATACTATGGCTAGAAATGCATTCAGTGGCTAGAAATTCTGCAACGAGAAATTCACCTCCTGACTCACCAAGACAAAGCCCAAGTCAGGAATTAAGTGGAATACTCTCCACTTGCCTGAATGAGTTCAGCTCCAACACAAGCACAAACCACTTGATTGGCAGCCGGAAGAACAAGGGCAACATGGGAATACTGTTTCCTTCAAGTTCCCTCCAAGTCACACATAATCCTGACTTGAACTATATAATTGCTCCTTCACTCTCACCACGTCATCCTGGAAATATCTAACAACACTGTGGGTGTTTCTACAACATATAGACTGCTACAGTTCAAGAAGGCAGCTTACCACCACCTTCTTAAGGACAATATATTGATTTAATGATGTGCACATTCTATGAATGAATTAAAAAACCTATTTATGAAATATCTTCAAACGTTGTATGGTATTAATAGCATTGTTGGAGTGTTGTGGACAATGAGTATGCAAAACCCTCACTAATAAGATATGTAAATCCCTGATTAATCCTATACTGTCAACACACCTCATCTGAGAATACAATGATTACAAGTTATTACAACTCTTAAAAAATGTTTTGTTGCCACCTCCATCGACAATTTGCCACTTTCCTTGACTTTGTTGCTTCCAAAAGCTTTGGTGGCTTTCCTTCAATATTATTTGGTGTGACTAAGAATTTGTACCAGAGTAAAATCCTATTGTTTTATTGTTAAAGTGAGATTGAAGTTTAAGGTTGGCTAAAGTTGAGGGTTACGTGAAAGGTTCAATTTCTGATGAGGGTAAATTCTGATTTTGAGTATCTGGTTGGGCATTGTGTGGGTGAATTAATTTCCTTGCAGGCAATTGTTTATTTCAATAGTTGAGATTCTGTATCAAGTGGATTTACTAAAATAGGACAAATCTGTTACCAAATTTATATATTGCCTGAACTTGTTGCTGGCATTGCTTTCCCTCATCAATAACTATGGTGTGCTGCCTCCATCATCCCATTAACTATCTATCGCTTGGGTAGTGACAGCTTTTGCTTAAACACGTCAATGGTACACCAATAGAAGAAATGGGAAGTGAGCATCTTCCTTAATAAATTTCAATTTACCATTGATATTATTCTGAAGAGCAACATGAAGTTAGTGAGTAAGTCAGTCAACCATTTAAATTATATCAACATAAATCTACAATAATTTCAGTGTTTTTTTTAGAGTGGTGACTTATTGGTGGTGCTAGACATGCAAATCAATCCAAAGTTTCAATTAAAAATCTTTTCCAGGCAGCTCAAAAGATACAATTTTCATACGCAAAATTTTCTATAATGGTTGTTTCATTGAAACTGTCAAAAAATCTTCCTTGTTGAAGTCGAATGGACATGTATACACAATGTCTCAATAAAATATTCACACAGCTGTCATCTGTCAAAAAAAAGGTCTCTGATAAATACCTGCATTTCATTGTTCAAGAGGTTAGAATTTGCATAAACCTAAAACCTTTTGTCAGTGAACATAAAGGAACTAAATTAGTCCTGGAACTTTACTTAACCTAACCATGTAAATTTGCCTTTTTTTTAGTGAAGCATTTATATAACAGTCCTGATTACTGTCAGTCAAGGTGATGAAATGATATTCTTTCAGCTTTGTTTCTATTTACCTGCATGTTATCGTTCAGCACCTTTCCCAGTCTGGAAGCAAAAGGTTTACCAAAAAAATTAAAATATGCACTAAAAGCTTGCACTGTACAATTATATTTTTTCTACATTTTCCATTGCCTATTTACAATTGCATCTAGAGGCCACCTGAGGACCAGAAGACTGTGATGTTATATATATCTTAAGAATGGTAGCTGCCTTTCACTCTCAGCCACTGAACCCTGACTTGTACTACTCATTTATCTGTAGTCTGATCTTGCTTTCTTTCTTCCACATGTGAAATAATATGGGTGGATTATGTAGAAATTGCAGATGAGCTACTGTCCACAGGAAAGAAGCCTCCTGAATGTGCTTTTCAGCTCTCACCTAATCTGGAAACAAGATACCAACATCCAATAATGTGCCATAAGCACTAATTTCTATCAGCCCCAAGACAAAGTATACTGTGTCAGAGAAAGTGACCCTGTGGGGCAACCATACCAGAGACCAAAAGGCATAAGCTGTGCTGGAGTGTTAAGCGAAACATTATAAGAACAAATCACAAGAAAAGATCAAGGAGTGACATCATAAGACAGCAGGAAGGTGACTGGTTGTCCAGAGGTAAAAAGTGTTACCTAAAGGAGCCTGGGTACAGAGCAGAAGATCAGATTGAACGCAATCACCAAAGAGAAAGATAAACTAAAGCTAAAAGCGACATCAGCACAAGAGAAGGTGCTGATTGCTGATTAGCTGGCGAGTTGTTATATATAGATTTTTGATAAATCTTTAGTTTATTTCTGTTCAGTTTCGCTGGTCTAATAAATATAGGCAGAAGAGGGCACATCAATGCTGTGAAGTGCATGTTCTGTTCTATTTGAGAACTCCTGGACACTTCTAGTGTCCTGGACAATCATACATGCAGGGAATGTTATTAGCTGGAGAAGCTCAAGTTTGGGATTTCAAAGCTTGAGCAGCTGCTGTATCACCATGAAATAACAATGGTGTTAGAACTACATGGAAAGCACATTTCTGGATGTGGCTTCCTTGCAACTTAGGGGTATGCAGCAGAGAGAAAGAATGGGTGACTGCCAGGCAGACAGTGAGGAACAAACAGGTGGTGAAAAGGTCCCTTAAGTGCATGTTGTTATCCAGCCAATATTCAGTTCTAAATATTGGTGAGAGTTAATGTTTTCTCTGAAGAGTACAACCACAACTAAATCTACAGCACCATGAATAGCTCAACTCTACAGATGAGCAGGAAGAAGATAGTTATAAGAGGTTCTACAAACATGAATCCAAGATAATCTGTTGCCTTGCTGGTACCACGGGTCAAGTATATCACTGAATGATGCAGAATGTTTTGAGGGAGGAGGGTGAACAGCCAGAGGGTGAATGCCAATACGAACCATTGTCCTGCTTAATAGTCTTTCCTGGCTCCTTAAATCTGTTTGCAGAACTTTATCCTGCTTTCTACATATGTCATTGGTACCAATACGAGCCATTGTTTGTATTGGTACCATTGACATATGTAGAAAGCAGGATGAAGTTCTGCAAACAGATTTAAGGGACCAGGAAAAAGACTATTAAGCAGGACCCCAAAGATGGTAATCTTTGAATTACTCTCTGTGGCACACACCACAAAGTATAGAAATAGGAGGACAGAGCACTTGAATGCATGCTTCAAAGATGATGCAGGAGGGTGGATTTAGATTCCAGAGGCATTGGGGCCATTTCTGGGGGAGGTGAGACCTGTACAGGCTTGGCGGGTTACACCTCAACAGAGCCAGGCCCTCATGGGCTAGGTTGCTAGGTCTGTTTGGGGGGGTTTAAACTAACTTTGTGGGGAGATGGGAACCAGGATGTCATATTAGGAAGGGTAAAGATGGTGCATAAAAGATTGGGAGAAGCAGAAAGCATTAGAATAAGAGGTAGCAAGGTGTTAGGTAAGACCAGACTAAGAAACAATGTGATAATATCTAAATTAGCTTTGCAGTGTATGTTTGTAAAAACACAAATAATATTAAATAATGTTGGTAAGGTGCATGTACCTATATAAGGATTGGATATCGTGACAATAACGGAGATCAAAAAAAGTACTAAGTATTCCATAATATCAATAATACATGGTGTTCAGGAATGATCAGTCAGGAAAGAAAGACATCATGGTATTGGTAATGCTAAGGAAAATATTACAGTGCTAGAGAAAGAGGGTATCCTGTAAGAGTCAAAGATTGACTCTGTTTGATTACAGTGAAGAAATAATAGAGACACTGTTACTCTACTGGATGTATGCTACAGGTTATCAACAAGTGGGAAAGATATAGGTCGAGATTCTCCCAAAACAAAACTAAGTACCCAATGGATGGGAAAACAGAAGAATTTGCCATCTGCTTTTTAGGAGTACTTGCCTAAAGTGATCTTCAACACTGTGCAATGCACAGTGCCTCAGAGTGATAAAGGCTGAAAAGTATGGGGGGGCTAGGGCCTCATCCCCCCTGAGAGGGTGGAAGCATTGCACTGAGTGGCTGCTGCACTTCTGTCTGTGGGTAGATTGGTGCATATGCACTACCCCGTCCTTCCCCCCATCGCTGGCCTTCCAATCTCTGGCCTACCAGACCCCAACCCCTGATCAGTGGCCAACCCCGATCTATCCCTCAGTGGACAGCCCTGATCACCCTGACCACCACTCTGCAATGGCCAACCTTGATCCCCTCCATGACCAGCCCCATGCCCCTCAATGACCAACCCCGAACCCGTCCATGACCAGTCCCGATCACCCTCCTCCCTCTCCCACTTGCCTGGTGGTCAAGTTCCAAGATGCCTGGTGGACAGTGCTGGTGTGCCCTTTGGGCACTGCCAGTACTGGAACTGCCAGGCTGGCACTACCCAAGGTGCAGCCCCTGCCCCTGAACTCCCAGGGTGGCCCAAATGGCCTCTGTCCCTACCAGCGGGGTGAGGACATCTGTCCCCAGTCAGTGGAGAGCAATTGTAAACTCCATTGGTGGAAACCACTCCCGGGGGTCGGGGGGGGGGGGGGGTGGGGGGAGCAGATGCTAGCGGGCCTGGAGGCTACCATCCTGAGCCTGCTAATCATATGGAAATTCAAATTTCTGGCATAGAACTGACGCTGACACAAAGTGCATCTTGGAGATTTGCGAACAGCTAGATGCCAGTTGTGAATCTCAGGAAAGACCCCCACTATTGTCTCCTGGCTTGCTGTGCTATTCGAGCAGCGCAGCGGGCTGGGAGAATCCTGGCCATAGAGTGGTAAGTTTGCTGAGACGTTGCAGAGAGGTTCAAGAATTATAGGCCGGAATTTTTCGCTCATGTTTGTAGCAGCTGTAATGGTGGGCACGAGCATAATATTTCCTGGGAAGGCCAAAAATCAGTTTTATGTCATCATGAAACCAGGTCACAATTGTGCACTCCAGTCACCTGTGACAGACGTTGTTTCTTGCCGTGGCACATCAGGAATGTAATTTCAATACATTTGCATCTCATTATAAGGACTTCTTAGTGAAATCATCCTCCCATGCTGGATCATCAGGGTATATCGACGTGCAGTTAGAATGACGTATTTTACAACAGTGCATAAAGGATAAGCTTCTGACAACATGCATGTTGCTTGTATCTTTGATGTTTGCATTACAAAGTGTTTGTTAAAATGAATGTCAGGATTTGAGGCAGCACCATTTTACTTTCAGAGATTATCACAGGCAAATCTCTACCAATCAAACCGTTGCTAAGAAAGGAATGGCTTTAAATAGTATGCAGGTCTGGAAACAGAGGCAACTCAAGCAGAAGTAGGGCTGGGGGTGGGGGGGGGTGGTGGTGGTGGCTGGTGGGGGTAGTGATTAACGTCTTTGGCACCAGGTTGGAGAGAAAGAATGTTGCAGATTGACACACACCAGTAAGGGAAGTGTGCTGAATGAAGATGTGCTTCAGCTGATATTATTAGACTTGCAAAGACTGTCCTTGTCCCAGTTCAGAGCTGGGATGGCCATGTCAGGCCTGTCTGAGTCGTGCCAGTATGTTGTGTACAGGACATGGTCATAACATCACGCACCTCAGTCCGTGGGGTTTCTTGCAATTATAGTGGGCTGCAGATGGCACACTTAGTCACAAGGGACATCTGCATTCTACAGATTGGGAAAAGGCATTGTGGAGGTGTTTATAGGAATATATGTTTAACTGTGTAAGTAGCCTCAAGATAGGAAGGGGTGAGGCCCACACAGGGAAACCCATTGCGAAGTATTCAGAGGTTAACAAATGAATATGCACTAGAAGCACGGTAGATCAAGGAATACAGGGAGTGGATTGAGAGGTCTGTTGAGGGAGAGAAGCCTGAATATTAAGCTCCTCCAGGATGATGATACAGCTTTCCATATTTACATAGTGAGGGGCCAAGCTGGTTTTGCAGTGGGGAGTTCTTTACCACCATCTTCCAACCTACAGTGATAGTGAAGTACAAAACTGAAATGATAAAAAGCTCTGCTGTTGAAATCTCTGCAGGCAGATTGGAGGGCAGATGCATGCACTGTGTGGGGTGACAGTTGAAGGGGCATGCAAATCTACTGTGCAATGAGGAGACAGGTACAGCCTAGCCATGTTAGGAACTTTTCACTGACGGCGCAGGGAATCAGGGAAGTGAAGCAGTGATGCCCATTCAGCCAAGACTAATCCCCCAAAGTGGAATTGATCAATCTCCTTGTTTAAACTTGTTATACACAATGTGGAAATTCCCCAGGGTGATAACAAACTCCAAAATAATTGGGCAACTCGTAAAGGACTAGAATCTTGTTCGGAATTTGTCACTGGATGGTTCATAGAAAGGAAGTCTCAGGCCCCTTCAAATAATCTCAGCTCCTGACTAAATATTTCTCATCATGTTAATTCCCAAGGCTCAAGGGTATCATACTAGAGTGCATTGAATAAGGATCCCAGCATTTGGACTGAAAACAGCACAGTCAAGCGCTTAGCCAAAGCAATGTCACAGCAGTTGATCATGTTGGGGAGCAGGCATGGATCTTGATACGCACCTCACAGTGGCCATCATTTCAGAAGCCAATATTCTTTGAAATAGGGACAAAGTCCTTCAACCCACATTCACTAATGAGTCATTGATGGAAAGTAAATCTTTGGAGACAAATGTTGATCCTTCTCTGTTTCTCATTATTGCTGAAGAGAGGAGACCACCAGGAAGATCAAGCCTGGCTTTGTTACTGCCTGTATTATGAATTACAAGCAGGAGAGAAGAAGAGAACATTGCAATGTAGATGCCTAGATTGACAAAGGGAGGAGCAATACTCTCAAAACTAAGGGACAGCAGGGCACCCTCCAGATTCAGAAGATGATATCATGCGTAGGCATTCTGCAATAACCAGGATGTACAGAACTCTTATCTGCAAGTGAGTGACAGCTAGTGTCACCAACAGGTCTGCATGTCCAGGGATCTAGTCATTCATATTTGCCAAATTCTCCAGGATGCAATTCCTGGCATCACAGGAATTGAGAGGGCATCCATTACCACACTGTGAAAGTAATCACCAGACTAGTGACTCCTTCCAGAGCTCCACTGGGAAGCTGTGTGGAATCTCTCAAGCATTCATGCACAAATGCATTCATGAGGGCACAGACTCCTTTTCTGCAGAAGCCCACAATTACATCAACTTCTTATAGAGGTTGAGCAAACTAGGATGCCAGAGCACTGGGCTCAGCTGACATTTTTGGATTTCCACAGGTGCAGGGTGTCATCAATGACACTAATGTGGCATTCCACTACAATCCTCAGAGGATCTCATGAATCATTGTGGCTTGCTGCACGCTGCATCAACTGGCACTGCAAAGGGGGGAGGAATTGCCAGATGACAAGATGGAGGAGCTGCAATCTCCTCCAGTGATTTTCCCACCCCACTGCACTGTTCATGTAACGCAATGGGACTTGAAACAATAGTGGCAGCCATTTTGCAGGATTCATGTTGGGCGTCCAGGCTTCCGCAGATCTCCCAGCCTAAACTTTTCAGCATCAATGGATTCATGCTTAAATTCAGCTTGGTGGCGATTTGCAAGCATTATCATAGCTTACCATATCATTAGTGAATCCATGACTAGCGTCTCCCACCTCTCTGGCATTACATTGTTCATTGATGTCTCTTTTTTACATCCACAGGCGGTTTATTGATGTCTCTTTTTTACATCTCTTTTTTACATCCACAGGTGATTCAGTCCTCCTTGTTGGCCAACAAGGGGCATACACGCGGTGGGTCGTGTGAGGGCTGCTCTTGGATGTTGCTTCGAGAGTTGCCTAGTGCTTCACGTCGTTAGTGTACGCTTAAACTGGACCAATTGACGGGCAACACGACAGCTCAGTGACTATCACTGTTTGCTGTGCAGTTACAGGGACCTGGGTCAGATCTCTGGCTTGGGTCAGTGTCTGTGGGAGTTTGCACATTCTCCCCATGCTTGAGTGGGTTTTCTCGGGGTACTCCGGTTTCCTCCCACACCCCAAAAACGTGCTTTTAGGCTGATTGGTATTAATAAATTGTCCCTACATTGGATCTCCCTTAATCTGGTGCACATATAATTCCCTAAATTTGCACCCCTTTATTATGGAGTCCACTAGATGTAGACAATAGTCATAGGTAGAAGAAGGATTGGAATGAGGCACTCACTGAGTGTTAAAATGGGCGGCGTGGATTTGTAGGGCCGAAGGGCCTGTTTCCTGTGCTGTGTTGTTCTTTGTTCTTTGACATCATTTTGATGGGGTTTACAACATCTTTAGAAAAGTTGGGATCTGGCATGGCAGCATTGAACAGGAATAAGGAGGTAAGTGTTAACGGGCTGCAGTCCCTGGCCTGCAGGGGAGGTTGGAGGCAGGGGCTGGAAAATTTCTCCTTGGTGTGTGGAAGTTCCTGGAGAAGTGAAAGTGCTGTCCCCAGGCCCAGGGATGTTCCATGTTGTTTCTGTGGGTAGAGTGGGGTCCTTAACTGAGTGCTGATCAGGTTGCAGTCTGCACTGGGATGTGCCATTGTTCTGGCTGTGAGCGTGATGAGGCACTACACTGAGTGCTGGGGTTTTAGGGACAGCAGTGGTGCTGGGATGGTTACCAGCATGACCTGTATCTTTCAATCTCTTTTTTCTCTAACCCCCACCATGTAGAATAGATCTCGGGCTTATTGATTTAGGGCTGGCCATCATGTTGACAGCTGAGGAGGAGGCCGCAGCTCAGGAGATGGAGGGAATAGCTAGGCCACTCCAGGAGCAGCCAGTAGTAGACCTGGAAAGAGAAGGGCATGGGCTGCCGGTGATGCCCATGAAGTGGGAGTCCTGATAGGGGGGCCAAGAGAATGAGGATGTGCAGTCCAAGGCAACATTTGACCAGGAGGTCCTTTGAGGGCCTATTGGAGGCCAAGTGCCATCGCTGGCTCCACCTGTCTAAGGATACAGTCCAATACTTGTGTAGTTCCTAGCACACCTGGCACCTCAGGGGAGGGGAGGCCACCCGTTCCCAGTGGAACTTAACGTGATGGCAGCACTCAACTTCTATGCCACAGGATTGTTCCAAGCACTCAGTGGGAACATTTGTGGAATCTCGCAGGCTTCTGTCCACAAATGTGTTAGAATATCGAACATAGAACACTACAGCACAAACAGGCCCTTCGGCCCACAAGTTGCGCCGATCATATCCCTACCTACCAGGCCTATCTATAACCCTCAATTCCAGTAAATCCCATGTGCTCATCCAGGTCTCTTAAAAGACCCCAACGAGTTCGCCTTCAACAGCACCGACAGCAGCCAATTCCATTCACTCACCACCCTCTGAGTGAAAAACTTACTCCTGACATCTCCTCTGTACCTACTCCCAAGCACCTTAAACCTGTGTCCTCTCGTAGCGACCATTTCAGCCCTGGGAAATAACCTCCAAGAATCTCCTCTGCACCTTTTCAATAGCTTCCACATCCTTGTAGTGAGACCAGAACTGCGCACAGTACTCCAAGTGGGGTCTGACAAGGGTCTTATAAAGTTGCCAGGTGTTCGCCAGGTCACAGATGCCTTGTATGCCCGGGCAGGCCAATATATCCATTTTGATATTGGTCAGGCACAGCAGGAGGCCTCATTGTCATTCCTGGGTTGCCCCATGTTCAGAAGGGAGTGGATGGGACACACATCACCCTGCAGTCCCTATGAGGTGAGGAACAACCTTTCATTAACAGGAAGGGGTTCCACTCATATAAAGTTCAAGTTGCCTGTGACCATCAGCAAATCATCATGCAGGTCTATGCACGCCACCCAGGGAATACCCATGACAGCTATGTGCTGAGGCAGTTGGACAGCCCAGGACTCTTCGAAGACCAACCCAGGCTGCCAGGGTCGCTTGTGGGGGGCAAGGGCTACCCACTCAGGCCATGGCTGATGACACCAGTGCAGAGGCCCGAGACTGTGGCCGAGACCCAGTCTGTTGTTGGGCATTGCATTGACCTACTGAAAATGTAGTTCTGCTGCCTGGACCTAGGGATGCCCTACAGTACAACCCCATGTGGGCCTCGCACATCATTATAGTCTGCTGCATCCTGCACAACATTGCACAGCAACCGGGAGGCAAGCTAGAGGAGGAGGAAGATAAACACTGGCCAGATGTGGAGGGAGTGCCATATGAGGAGCCGGAGGATGGAGGACAGATGGTGATGGCAAGGGTCCAGCAGGGAAAGTTGCAAGGGAGGCCGTAATAGCAGCCCATTTCACATAATTGATGCTGTGCATTCTGAGGGCTGTGCCCAATCCTTCCACCGCACCCCAGAAGCCACTGCAACTGCTCGCCCCCCAACCCAAGGCTGCCCCCTCAACCCACATGGACCTTCTCCTCCCCCACTCTCTTTCAGCCCATCCCCCACCCTCTTTCACCCTGCCCCCCTGACTCTGAGTAACATCACAACAAGGTAATGGGTTTGGGCTGACCATGCTAGCAAGTCTTTGGCGAAGGCTGGAAAATGATGATGACTCACTATAAGGTACACTGGAATCCTGCCCCTGATGCCACTCAAGTCTGACTCCCACCTGTTTTCTGACTGTGCACTGACACCTGGGTCAAAGTAGCAGTAAGGATTGGGAACACAAGCATGTGGGGCAATGGGTCAGGGGGTTCAATGGGGGGGGGGGGGGGCATGGGGTGGCGTTGGTGGGTTGGTGAGTTGGTGGAGGGGAACATGCCAGTGGTGATGTCTGATTAAGGGTCTGGGAATGCTGTGGAAAGCAGGGCAGGGGGTCTATAACTTTTGGCTGAGGTGCTGATATCGCACAGCACAGCAGTTTATATCTCGATGTGTGGGAGGGGTACATTCAGCTCTGTGGGGGGAGAATCAGAGACAGATTATTCACAACTGTGAGGTTCAAATAGCATTTAATGGTGATCTTAACATTTGCAGAAACCTTAACCCTCACTACTGCTGGCCTTCACCTGTGCCCCCTTCCTAACCCTACAACTTTCTAATCTTATGTGGCCTACTGCTTCATCTTTGTGCACCCCCATTGCAGTGTTGCCATTAGTGGCTGTGCCTTCCACTGTCAAGGATCTTCTGCATCTGGAGGGTGCCCCACTGGCCCTTGGTTTTGAGGGTATTGCTCCTCCTTTTGTCAAGCTAGGCATCTCTATTGCACTGTTCTGTTCTTCTCTCCTGCCTGTAAATGACATCAAAGGTAGAGGTGTCCAGCAGTGATCCACACACACCCCATTGCCTGTGATGCCCCGGCGGTTGTCCCCTGGATGGAACTGATGATTCTGTGCCACCCTGCTCATCTAGCTGGCCCGCAGAAGCCCCAGTGTGAAGAAAAGGGGAATAGGAAGCTCTCAAGACATTCAGAATCTCTGGGTGGAAGGCCCTGGCATTGGCTCTAGTCCTTCCTCCTTCTTCGGGATGCCCATATTCCCCAGGGACGTTCCATTGGATGCCAGGGTAGCTGGACTGATCTCCAGAAGCTCTGGCATCACCAGGCTGTGCCAGTCCTAGAGGCCCAGATGTGTTTGTTCCTAAGTCTGTGATCCCTCAGCGCTGGCCCTCTGAGAGTGAACCAAGCTCTGGAATCCTTCTGCTACAGCATTCTGTGAGCAAGGCAAGCTCTGGAGCCCTTCACCCATGAGGCCAAATCCCTGTAAGAAGTCTCACAACACCAGGTTAAAGTCCAACAAGTTTACTTGATAGTACACAAGGAACTTTCCACTCACCTGACGAAGGAACAGTGTTCCGAAAGCTTGTGGGTTTACTATCAAGTAGACTTGTTGGACTTCAACCTGGCGTTGTGAGACTTCTTACTGTGTTTACCCCAGTCCAATGCCGGCATCTCCACATCATGACTGCCAAATCCCTGAGCCAGGCTTTCCACTGACGGCACCACCCTTGCAGTGTTGGCTTGGTTACCAAGCTGTGCCAGCACCACCTCCTGTGACAGCACTCTGTTTGACTCCTCTAAACAGCCTTGCAGTCGCAGCGTGGTTGTTGACAGCCCATCCACAACTCCCAAGGTTTGCTGATGCATCTCCATCAGCTTCAGGATGAACGAACCCTGAGGCGTGGCATCTGGCTTGAGGCCAGCTGAATCCTTGCATCCGGCAGACTTCTGTATGTCCAAGCCTTCTGATCTGCCTGCCTCCACCCAATGTGTATCAGCAGCTGTGATGTGCTCACCAGTAAGTGACCCAGAAGGCTCAGCACTAACATGACCCACTATCATTATTGCCTCTGTGTTGGTGGATTGTGTGGTTGATGTCTGTGCTGGTTGATGTCTGGTTGATGATCACTGGTGCTATCTTTGGAGAATTCCTAAGGGCATCCCTCTGAGGTGTCATCCAAGGTGTCTAGGAGAGTTGGTTCAGGAGCTGCAAGGGGTGGGGTGGGGGGGTACCGGGGCACCAGAAAGGCCTGGTGCATCAGGGTCCAGCATTGTAGGAAAGAACACACATTAGGGGAAGGGAGGGAAAACAGCCTACGCAGCATGGCACTTACTTCAAAGAAAACCTTAGGAATAGGTTTTAGCTAATGCTTGCTAGCAAGCCAGATACCAACTTGACTGTGTCGGTGATCATTCTAGGTGTATTCCCTCTGCCACCTCCAGAGCATGCTGCTCAGAGCCCATCAGCAGCTGCAGCTCAGGAACACCCCCACCAGTCTTTTCCCTCTCTTGGGTGGTTGTGTGCATTTTTCTCCTGAGGGGATATAAGAACGACTGAAAGCATGATGTATGGAAGGGCATGGGGTGCAATGTGTGTGAGGGTTGGGGAGCTCATGTTGGTCATTTCAGGGAAATGGGTCCCCACTGGGGGATGCTGAATGGGTGGTGCCACAGGTGTTAGAGGCCATACTAGGGGGGCAGTTGGTGGCTGCCCTTGAGGCATCTGGGGATGGTTTGACATTGTAAGCACAGCACTTATACAGTTTTCAGAATGGGATGCACACTCAACCCTTGCTGTCCAAAGAAGCTCATTCAGTTTCTTCTGGCACTAGTCTCCGGACTGAGGCATAAGTGTCCTGGCATTCACAATTGCACCCATTGTTTCCCATAACGTGCTTGCTGCACAACCCCTTGGGCAATGGCCTTGATTGGGGTACAGAAGCTGGCACATCTCCTCCACTATGTCCAGCAGGCAGATCTGCTCACTCTCGGAAACTTTGAGACACTTTTCTTAGGTGCCATCTTCCTGGCGTGACTGCCTCTGTGTCCATAATTGCAGCTTGTATACAACTCTGGCTTGTTAAAGGAGTGTAGGTACAGTCAGTTTGGGTCAGTCATGAGCCCATTAGTTAAATTTCATCATGAATAATGTACAAGCAGCCTGGTCTCAATAGAGGGTGAGCCAACTCCAAAGTTGCAGATTGGGTTAACTCAACAACAGACGCCAGGAGGTCCGTCTGGGTTAGTGTGGGATGGGGAGGCCAGTGATGCCTGGGCCACTGGGGGATGGGGAGGTTGGAAGATTAACAATGTTCTAGTGGGGGGAAAGGGGGTGTGGTGAGAGGCCAGCGATTAGGCCAGCAATGTCCATGAGGTGAGTGCTGGCCTGATCGCTGGCCTCTCAGTGTCTGTGGGAAGAATGAGAGGCCATAGCATGGGCTAGATAAGTCAGGCATACACACAAGGCCCTTATTGCCACCAGATTCCACCAGGAGAATGACAAGTTGTATTCAGTATCCTCTTGGATAAGTTTTTAAAAAATTATTTACAGGATGTGGGCATTGCTAGCTAAGGCAGCATTTATTTGCAAACAGCATCCCTATTTGTCCTTGAGGAGGTTGTGATAAATTACTTTCTTGAACTTTGCAGTCCCTGAAGTGTAGATACACCCATTGTGCTGTTCGGGAGTGAGGTCCAGGATCTTGACCCAGCAACAGTAAAGGAACAGTAATATATTTCTAAGTCAGGATGATAAGTGATTTGAAGGGGAACCTACAGATAATGGTGTTCCCAGGTGTATACTGCCCTTTGTCCTTGTAGATGATAGCAGTCATGAGTTTAGAAGGTGCTGCCGAAGAAGCCTTGGTAAGTTCCTACAGTGCATCTTATTGATGGTACATACTGCTGCCAGTTTTCATTGGTGGTGGATGTATTAAATATTTGTGGAAGGTGTATCAAGTAAGCTGGCTCCTTTATTTCTTCTTGAATGTTGTTGAAGAGACATTCATTCAGGCAAATGCAGAGTATTCCATTATACGCCTGACTTGTGCCTTGTAGATGTCGGACGGGATTTGAGATGTCAAGAGATGAGTTACTCGCCACAGGATTTCTAGCCTCTGATCTGCTCTTGTAGTCTTTGTGTTTATATGTCTAGTCCTCTCTAGTTTCTAGTCAGTGCTAACCTGCAGGATGTTGATAGTGGGGAATGGTAATGCCATTGAATGTCAAGCAGTGATGGTTAGATGGTCATTGCCCAGCACTTGTATGGTGTGAATGTACTTGCCACTTGTCAACCCAAGCCTTAATATTCTCCAGTTCTTATTGCAGTTGGACATGGAGTGCTCTCTTTCATGGGCTAGAATGAACACTTGCATGGCTATTCCTCTCATTGCACCCCTGTACTTCTTCACTCCTATCCTATTGTTCCCCTCCACAATGTATCAAGCAATAATGTGCATTTCCAGAGTATGCTGAAAAGCTCTATTACCCACCAGAAATCACCATTTGGAATTAGCATCAATGACCCAGCAAGTGCTCAGGTGAGCAGACACAGCACTGCATCCCTGTTTTGCGACAAAAACCTTCTCCCCACAGTACACACAAATGCAGGATGAGAGATGCCCAAGGTTAGATGTCTCAGCAATAGGCCAATAATGTGGCTGAAATGGACCGAGATTTATTGCCTTGAGGCAGGAAGGTGCTGCATTTATTGGAGCTTAGCAGATGTACACTTTGAAAGTCGTTGGCTGGCAGCAGTGCACATAAGCTGAGAATTATCTCATAGTATGAAAATCCTGCTGAAAAATAAATAAGTTACACAATCTTTGACCCCTCTCCATGCATGAACACAACGCTCTTTGTACACTACACCTTTCCAGAATGCTGATGAGATAGAAGAACATCTCTGCCTCAATCTGTCCAGAGATAATATACATCTCTTTAACCTATGCTTAATGCTATCTCCACTCACATTGTCTGCACCATTAAGACTTGAATAGCAGATTAGCTGTAAAAACCTCACATTCTAATCAGTATTCTGTAAACTGTGTGCACCTTTATATGCCCTGTTTCTGATCAGAACTATTCCACTCACCTGACAAAGGAACAGTGTTCCGAAAGCTTGTGGGGTATACTATCAAATAAACCTGTTAGACTTTAACCTGGTTTTGGACTTCTTACTGTGTTTACCCAGTCCAACGCCAACATCTCCACATCAATCTTACATAGCCAAGAATAAATAAACATGACAGGACCCAACAAAGCACGTGAGCAAGCACGCATGACATTAAGAATGAGGCATCATTGATTTTGAGAATGATGTGCAAAACAGCCACACAATGGTGATATGGGAGCACGATACATAGACGAGAGACCCATGATCGTGACAGCTGCAATAAAGGAACCGTGGTATCACACTTTGACAGCAACACAGCTCATTATAAAAAGGAATCAGACAAAAGGAAATGTACTTTATATACTTGTGAACTCCTGTGTCCCTAAATATTTTTCACTTTTTGTACTCTGTTGCTACATCTTGCTGCTTCTCCGACATTCAAACATAGGAGGCGGAGGCAGCTGCTGACTTCTACAACCTGTTATCTTTGACGGCCTTGGAGGATGTCCTCTGGAGAACTAAGACATGGAAGGCCCTGGTCTACTTTGGGTATATTGCTGCGGGACAGATGCACCCTCATGGGCCTGTGTATGTGGAGGTTGTAGAATCACAGGAAGATGGAATTGGGATCAGCTGGATAGTACCAGTGTCACCTGGGTGGATAGCCTCAGGATGTCCAGTTGCTTGTCCTCCTCCTTTTGGGTGCCTGAGGACTGTGGCTGACTCCTTGAGGGGCAGTTGGAGTGAAATCATAAAATCCTACAGTGCAGAAAGAGGCCCTACAGCCCATCAAGTCTGCACTGACCACAATCCCACCCAGGCTCTACCCTCATATCCCTACATATTTTACCCACGAACCCCTCTAACCCAAGCATCTTAGGAGGCTAAGGGGCAACTTTAGTATGGCCAATCAACCTAACCTGCACATTTTTTGGACTGTGGGAGGAAACCGGAGCACCCAGAGGAAACCCACGCAGACACAAGGAGAATGTGCAATCTCCACACAGACAGTGACCCAAGCCAGGGATCAAACCCAGGACCCTGGAGCTGTGAAGCAGCCTGGCTAACCACTGTGTTACCGTGTTGCCCAAAATCTCTCCCCTGTCTCGCATAGCTACAGCTGGATGCCACCAAGGTCTACAACAATGGAGTGCAGCTCCTATGGCACTGCAGGACTGACATTCTGGATCAAGGTCTCCATGGCAGCTACTAGCCTGCCATTGTTAACATTGATGCATTGGCATGGTGGTGTCTTCACCTCAGTTTGAAGGAGGACAAGCTCCTCTATTTTTTCGTTGCAATCTGAGGAATGCAGCTGACATTCCTTCCTGATGTTCCCTTGACTGTTGTTGCAAATCCAGCAACTGACTTGGGGCTAAAGCTGAAGGCTCATCATCTGACTTGGGCTTATCAGAATGGTGGCCTCCACCAGTTTCCGAATGCCAGCGATCTCAAAAATCCCTGTCTCTGCCTCCTTTGAATAAGATTGTGCATTGTTCTTGCCAGATTGTGATCCCAAGCCTCCTCTAGAACTAGGCGCCACTAAGGTGTGTATCTCTGCACTGGTGGAGAGTGTGGGTGAACACAATGATGGGTCTTCTATGGTGATCTCCTCTGGTTATTCATTCAAGATGTCCTAGGGCTAGAGCTGATGGCCTGGCTTGTAGATGGTTGTAGGTCTATAAGATTATGAGGGACAGCTGTTCTTCTTGGTAGAGCGGTCAGTCACAAGGGGCATTGTTTTAAGGTAAAGAGCAGGAAATTCAGAACTGTATTGCAAGCTACTCTAAAAAAAAGAGCAATTCACTCAGTTGTCTAGGGATCCTCACTTGGTAGCATGCCACCCATCTCACCATTGGTACATGAACAATTGATGTCCTCTTTGGCCAGCTCCAAGGCTCGGTTCCCAACCTGAGAGTATCTTGATTTCCAGCATTGCACCTCCAGTCTGGGACCTCTCCCTGCAATTGTGCATGAACTTGTTCTGCAGAAAGACAGACAGAGTGTGAGCAAGAGGTATGCTAGAGCATTTGTGGGTCGTGAGAAGAGCCACGGACAGGATGGGGATGCAAGTTTCAGAGGTTCATGAAGCTAGATGAAGATTGAAGGTATGTATGTGAGAAAGTGAATGGTGACATCTCTTGGGTTGGCAGTTTGTGATATCAATATGAATGTGTGATGAGCTTATGAGTACGAGTTGTGAGTGATGAGATGATTGAATTACTCTGGCAGTATGGATGAGATCATTCATCTTCTTCCTGCATTGAGTGCCTGACCTCTTCTGTACCATTGCTACCACTACCTCCCAAACTGGGTTGATGAGCTTTCAGGACCTCCTGCAACCAAAGCAGCGGTAGGTGATCTCACTATGGGCCTTGATTGCATCCAACAGCCATTCCAGTGAAGCATTACTAAACTTGGGGGTTGCTGTCTCCTTGGGTTTTAGAGTCATGTCTTTAATGGAGCAATCCTAGACTGCTTATTGAGAAGGCTGTGCGCAGCTACATCTTAAATACAGCGCCCTAGGTAAGGAAACGGTGGGGAAGGTGGATCAGCTGGCCATGCACCAGTGATCCAGCATGTTTCCCATGCTTGCATGATTAATGCAGTGAGGAGTGGACAATATGGTGTAAAGACCTATAAATTCAGCCAACGGGTAGAATGTTTTTCACTTCTGCAATTAATATGATTGGACCTTCCGTAACACTAATATAAACTGGGTAATAATAGTCTAAAAGGCAGAGACAGGAAAAAGCTTATGAAGTATATTCAGGAGAGCTTTCTTGATCAGCATGTCTCCACAGAACAAGGAAGAAAGCATTGTTCGTTCTGGTTCTTGAGAATGAGATGAATAAAGTGAAGCAGGTGTTAGTTGGGGAAATTTTAGGGAACAGTGATCACAGTATAATAATTTTTAAAGTAACTGTGGAAATCAAAAAGGATTAATCTAAAATAATTACTTAATTGGAGAAGGGCCTATTTCCTTGGAGTAGGAACAGTGTTTTTCGTGGTATATGGGAATCAAAGATTGGTAGGCAAAACTGTAACAATGGGCTGCCTTTAAAGAGGAGATGGTTCGGGTATATTCAAGGTATATTTCCACAAGGGGGCAATGCAAGGCAAAGAAAGTAAGAGTTCCCGCACGATGCAAGAAATAGAGAGGAAGATGAAGCATAAAAAGTGTTTGCATGACAAGTAATACAATTGAGAACGCACCTGGATATATGGAAAGTTCAGAGCGGAAGTGAAAAACTAAATAGGAGAGACATAGAGAGAGTGTGAGAAACAAGTATCAGCCAACATAAAAGAAATCTAAAGGCATTATTGGATCTGTTTTGATATAAATAATAAAAGGGCACTAAGAGAAACAGCTGGACTGAAAAGGAGGCTGAGGTACTAGTGAATACTTTGCATCAGTCTTTACCAAGGAATAAAAAACTGCCATAGGCAAGGTGAAAGATTAGGTTGTAGTGATCCTGGATGAACTAAAAGTTGATAAAGCAGGGGTATTAGAAAGGTGGAGATACTTAAACTTGGTAAGTCACCAGGAACATATGGGTTGCATCCAAGGATAATGAGGAAAGCAAGAGTAGAAATTGTAGAGGTACTAGCTATATACTTCCAGTCCTCCTCATTTATGAGGTGGTACCAGGAGAATGAAGAATTGCAAGTTATATGTTGCATATTACACCATTGTTCAAAACAAGGTGGAAGGCTAATCTGAGAAATACAGACTAGTCAGATTAATCTCAGCAATGAGAAAGCTTTTAGAGATGATAATACAAGACAAAATCAACAATAACTTGGACAACTGTGCATTAGTTAGAGAAAGACAGCTAAATTGGATAAAAGCAAATTATGTTTAACTAACATAAATAAGATTTTGTTGAGGAACTGAGATGGTTAATGGGATGCAGTGTATACAGACTTCCAGAAAGCATTTGATAAAGTGCTAAAAAGCTGACTTGCAACCAGAATTGAAACTCATGGAATAAAAGGGAAAGTATTATGATGGTTACGAAGTTAGCCAAATGATAGAAAATAAACAGTAATGACTAGAAGGTATACAGTAGAGTTTCCTAGGAGCTGGTAGGGGACCACTTCCTTTCTTGACATGTATTAATGACCTTAACTTAGGTATGCAGGGCCTAATTACAACGTTTGCAGCTGACAAGAAAACTTGGAAATATTGTGAACTATGAAGAGAATAGTGATAGACATCAAGAGGACAGATAGACATGTGGCAGATGAAACTTAATGTAGAGAAGTGTTAAATACATTTTGTAGGAAGAGCAAGGAGAGGTAATATAAAATAACAAGCAACATTTGAAAGAGGCGCAGGAACAGAGAACCTGGGGGTATATGTGCACTGATCATTGAAGGTGCAAATGTAGGTTGAGAAAGTGGGTAAAAAGGCATTAAGAATTAAGATTAAATATGGGTTTAGAAAGTCATTTTATAAATTGAGGCATTGAGTACAAAAGCAAGAAAGTTAGGATAATGATTTATAAAACTCAGGGTCTGGTCTCTACTCAGCTGTTGTATCGATTTCTGGGCACCACATCTTAGAGGCCTCTGAGATTTGAAAGAAAATATAGGTAGTCTGATTAGTAAATTTGCAGATGATACAAAAATTGGGGGAATAGTGGATAATGAGGGGTATTGTCAGAGGATATAAATTGGCTGGAGACCTGGGCAGAAATATCACACATGGAATTTAACCTGACAAATGTGAGGTGATGCGATTTGGAAGGTCTACTGCAGAAGGAGATTCACAGCAAATGGTAGAGCTCTTAGAAATATTAGCATACAGCTGGATCGAGGCGTGAAGATCCCTGAAAGTGGCAACTCAGATGGACAAGGTGATCAAAAAGACATATGGCACGTTGACCTTCAGTCAGTCGGGGCATTAAGGATAGGAATTGGAAAATCATGTTGCAGCTGTATAAGACTTTGGTTAGGCTGCATTTGGAGGATTGAGTACAATTCTGGTCGCCACAGTACCAAAAGAATGTTGATGCATTGGAAAGGGTGCAAAAGAGATTTACTGGGATGTTGCCTGGTTTAGAGGATATGGATTATGAAGAAAAGTTGAACAAACTTCGATTGTTTTCATTGAACTTTGGAAGATGAGAGGGGACCTGAAGAGCTTTACAAGGTTATGACAGGCTTGGATAGAGTGGATAGTGAGCGTCTTTTTCCCCAGGGTCGATTACTCAGGGATATAGGTTGAAAGTGAGAGGGGGGGAAGTTTAAAAGAGATGTAAGGGGCAAATTTTTCCACACAGAAGGTAGTGAATGCTTTGAATGCACTACCGGAGGTGGGTGCAGAAGCAGATTCCAGAACATTCAAGAGGCGGCTGGAAGATACATGAATAGACAGGGAATAGAGGGATATCGTCTACGTACAGGTAAGAAAATATTAGATTAGAGAGGCATCTGTGTCATAGAAACATGGAGGCTTACAGCATGGAAACAGGCTCTTTGGCCCAACTTGCCCATGCTGTCCTTTTGTTTAACAACTAAGCTAGTGCCAATTGCCCATGTTTGGTCCATATCCCTCAATAGGCACTATACCCATGTAACTGTTTAAACAAAGAACAAGAACAAAGAAAATTACAACACAGGCACAGGCTCTTCAACCCGCCAAGCCTGCACCGACCGTGCTGCCTGACCTAAATAAAACCCCTGACCCTTCCAGGGGACCATATCCCTCTACTACCATCCCATTCATGTATTTGTCAATACGCTGCTTGAAAGTCACTACTGTATCCGCTTCCACTACTCCCCGGCAACAAGATTTAGGTACCTCCCACCCACTGTAAAAAAATCTGCCTTGTACATCTCCTTTAAACCTTGCTCCTCGCACCTTAAATCTGTGCCCCCTAGTAAATGACTCTTCCACCCTGGGAAAAAGCTTCTGACTATCCATTCTATTATCCATGCCTCTCATAATCTTGTAGGCTTCTATCAGGTCACCCCTCAACCTCCAACATTTCAGTGAGAAAAAAAAACAAGTTTCTCCAACCTCTCCTCATAGTTAATGCCCTTCTTAGCAGGCAGCATCCTGATAAATCTTTTCTGCACCCTCTCCAAAGCCTTCACATCCTTCTGGTAGTGTGGTAACCAGAATTGAACACTATATTCCAAGTGTGGCCTAACTAAGGCTCCATAAAGCTGCAGAATGACTTGCCAATTTTTAAACTCAATGCCCTGACCAATGAAGGCAAGCATGCCTTATGCTTTTTGAACATCTTCTCCACCTGCATTGCCACTTTCAGTGACCTGTGTTCCTGTACACCCAGATCCCTTTGCCTATCAATACTCTGAAGGGTTCTGCCATTTACTGTATATCTCCTATCTGTATTAGACCTTCCAAAATACATTACCTCACATTTGGCTGGATTAAACTCCATCTGCCATCTCTCCGCCCAAGTCTCCAGCCAATCTATATCCTACTGTATCCTTTAATGGTCCTCATCGCTATCCGCTAATCCATCAACCCTTTGTGTCATTCACAAACTTACTAATCAAACCAGTTACATTTTCCTCCAAATCACATATATATTACAAACAGCACCAACCCCTGAGAAACGCCAGTTGTCACAGCCCTCCATTCAGAAATGCATCCTTCCACTGCTAACCTCTGTCTTCTTTGACCGGTATGATGTGGAGATGCCAGCGTTGGACTGGGATAAACACAGTAAGAAGTCTCACAACACTAGGTTAAAGTCCAAAAGGTTTACTTGTAGCAAACACCACTAGCATCAGATGGGAGTCCCACCCATCTGATGAAGGAATAGACAGTTCCAAAAGCTAGTGGTGTTTGCTATAAGTAAACCTTTTGGACTTTAACCTAGTGTTGTGAGACTTCTTACTGTGTTCTTTGACCGAGCCAGTTTTGTATCCAATGTTTTTAAAAGACAAAAAATTGTAGCCACCTCTCCTACAACCTCTAGCAGCTTGTCCCAGACACTCACCACCTTCTGTGTGAAAAAGTTGCCCCTCTGAACCATTTTGTGTCTCTTCCCTCTCACCTTAAACTTATGCCCTCTAGTTTTAGAATCTCATATTTTGGGAAAAGATGTTGACTATCTAGCTGATCCATATCCCTTATTATTTTATAGACCTCTACAAGATCACCCCTCACCCTTCTACACTCCAGAAAAACAAAGTCCCAGTCAATCCAGCCTCTCCTTATAACTCAAACCTTCAAATCCCAGTAGCATCCTAGTAAATCTTTTCTGCACTCTTACTAATTTAATAATGTCCTTTCTATAGTAGGGTACCAGAACTGTACACAGTATTCCAAGTGTGGCCTTACTAATGTTTTGTATCAGCACAGACTTGGTAGGCCAAAGAGCCTGTTCAAGTGCTGACCTATTCTTTGGCCTTTTTCTTATCTGTTTTGGTTCCTTCCCCAGTACGATACTGAATAGTGAATCTTCCTTTGATGAGCTTTTTGGCCTTGCAGAAAGTGGCAAGGACATAAGCAGCCAAATAACTTCCTTCTGAACCATAACCATTCTATGATTATTCTCAAAGCCCTTCAAGACCCTGATCTGCACTATTTGGAGACATGTAGCGATCAATCTCAGCTTACCATCTTCTAAAGGCCAGTAGCCAATGCCTCCATTTGATATATACTGAATAGTTCCAAGTCCTCATTGTGAAGGGACACAGATGGAGGAATTTCTTGAAATGCCATTCTCTCCAGCAAGCATTGCAGGAAAGAAAGTTCATCATTTTGTGATTGATTATATTGCCATGATACTCACCAAGTTCACATCTTCTAAGAGATCATGCAGTGCCTAAACATATGACTCATAGTAAAGAAATCATGGCATACTTCTTTGCTTGCCGCCAAGGAATTTTTGAGACTTCTGCTCAAGAACTTCATGCTCTAGCACCAAGCATTCATCCTCTGACTTATTTGTTATTAATGACAGTTCCTCAGTTGTACTCATTTGAGTTTTTGCAACTAGTATTAAATATTGACAAACTTGTATTTCATCTTCTGTTTTCTTTCTTGTATCCAATTTAGAACCAAGGATATAAAACACCCAATGATGAATACAATTCTATTATCATTAAATGGACTTTGTCACCTTGCTCCTCCAGTCAATATTTGGTCATGATTTGATTAATTTCCATTATTGTAGCTGTTAATAACACAAGACCTCAAGACCTCCATCTGCCACAGCTTTGAAAAAGCAACTCCCTTGGATTTCCAAGGCCTGCTCCTTCCATTGTATTAAATGCTGGATTACAGGGCTTCCTTCATTGATAATCTTCTTGCCTTGCGCATTGAGTCTAAGAATGCATACATTTTACATGACCATGACTTTCTCATAATTTCATCTCAAGTTCTAGCTTTCAAATTGACAAATGAAATTATGGGATTGTATGGCTATTTAGACATGGATGGTGAGCTTTAAAGGGTAACATGCATGACAGGATGCAAGGGTGTAAGGGAGGGATTTACATGAAATATATATAGTGCATGAAGTTAAATTTCTAGTCCATAGATTGAACCTTTGTAAGATACACGCAGTATTAAATATGATGAAAGAAAAGAGATGGAGATCATGGGTTCATGAAGGGCAGATCATGTTTAATTTGGTGGAATTCTTTAAGAACATTACATATGCAATGGACAATGGGGAACCTGTGGATGTGGTGTATCTGGATTTACAGAAGGCATTTGACAAGGTGCTACACCAAAGATTGCTACATAAGATAAAAATGCACAGGGTAATGTATTATGGGTAATGTATTAGCATGGAGAGGATTGGCTAACTAACAGAAAGCAAAGAGTGGGGGTAAATGGGTGTTTTTCTGGTTGGCGATCAGTGACTAGTAGTGTGCCTCAGGGGTCAGTGTTGTTTCTGATTTAAATAGATGATTTGGAGTTGGGTACCAAGTACAGTGTGTCAAAATTCACAGATGACACTAAGGTGGGTGGAAGAGCAAAGTGTGCAGAGGACGCTAAAAGTCTGCAAAGGGATATAGATAATCTAACTGAGTGGGCAAGGATCTGGCAAATGGAGTACAATGTTGGTAAATATAAGGTCATCCATTTTGGTAGGAATAACAGGAAAATGGACTATTATTTAAATGGTAAAAAATTGCAGCATGCTGCTGTGCAGAGACCTGGGTGTCCTTGTGCAGGAATCTCAAGGAGTTGGTTTGCAGGTACAGCAGGTAATTAAGAAGGCAAATGGAATTTTGTCCTTCATTGCTAGAAGGATGGATTTTAAAAAAACAGGAAGGTTATGTTGCAGCTGTATAAGGTGCTGGTGAGGCCACACCTGGAGTATTATGTATCGTTTTTGTCTCCTTACTTGAGAAAAGATATGCTGACACTGGAGGGGGTGTAGAGGACATTCACTAGGCTGATTCCAGAGTTGAGAGGGTTGGCTTATGAGGACAGACTGAGTAGACTGGGGCTATACTCATTGCAATTTAGAAGAATGAGGGGAGATCTTATACAAACATATAATCGTATGAAGGGAATAAATAAGATAGAAGCAGGGAAGTTGTTTCCATTGGCAGGTGAAACTAGAACTAGGGGGCCATAGCCTCAAAATAAGGGGAAGCAGATTTAGGACCGAGTTGAGGAGGGACTTCTTCACACAAAGGGTTCTGAATCTATGGAATTCCCTGCCCAGTGAAGCAGTTGAGGCTACCTCATTGAATGTTTTTAAGGCAAAGATAGATACATTTTTGAACATTGAAGGAATTAAGGATTATGGTGAATGGGCAGTTAAGTGGAGTGAGTCCACAAAAAAATCAGCCATGATCTTATCGAATGGCAGAGCAGGCTCGTGGGGCCACATGGCCTACTCCTGCTCCTAGTTCTTATGTTCTTAAATGCAATAGCCCTTTATAGCTGCTGCAAGAGATATGATGTGGGGCCAACCTATGCCCATTGGTTCTGATGGAACTTACAGGACTAGAGTACAGTCATTTTTGGGGGCTCACAATCATGGGAGACTTTCATCAGTTTAAATCAGCCTTCACCTTTTAAAACTAAACAGCATTATGGCTAGAGCTGGTACTGAGAGTCATTCTGAAACTGATTTTGACCCAAGATACAAGAATGGGAGAATGTGCGTTCTAAGATTTTCTGATGCTGCGCGAGAGGCCAGGATTAAAGAGATCCAGACCAGAAGAGATATGCACAATCATAGGTGGCAAAGAGACCCTCTGGGCTTGACTCCTGGCATTAACCGCCATTTGGTCTTGCTGCTTCCAGAAAGTGTCTAGATTTAACCATGACAGCAACAACACTGAGGGATCCTATGTGCACTTAGCTCTGTTTGCTTCAGTCTATGCAAAGTCTTCCTTTTTAGACATTTTTGCCTATGTAACTGACTCTGCTAAGTTTAAAAAAAATTAACTAACACTCGACTACATTTTAAATGTCTGAAGACATGCTGAGTTAGCTAAAAATTGACCACATTCCTGAAAAGTACTCAGCAAGCAAAACAAGTTCTGGTAACAGATTTAAGACCTGTGTTTGCCAAACAAAGACAGCTTCAGAAACCATTTTCAGTAATGAGATAATGATTAAAATATGTTTTAGTTTCAGTGCGTGTTTGTGCAGTTTTGTTTTCAAGATGCTGCTCAACTCAGTTCAGTGTGATCAGTGCAAAGGTTGGCAGAAAAAGCCAATCTCTCCAACTTCTCTTTCTTTAATGATTAGTTTTCTTTAGGTTCTGTTCAATGAAAGAAATTCATTTTAAACTTCATACCAATGCTATCTTCACCTATTCAAAGGAATGAAAGGACCTTACAGTTTCTGGTGTCAAACAGGATTGCTACAGGCCCATTGGACTGAATCCAGGACATCGAATATATATCATGACCTGGAGCCAAGGACTCCTCTTGATTAAAAGTCTTTGGTTGATTGTCTAAGTCTCTCCCTCTCCTTTACGCAATCCTTAACAAACAGGCACACTAGTACTAAGGCTCGAGGCCCCACTCATATCTCATTTCAGCAGTGATACGATTCTGATCTGGCTAGAGTAGCCTGTGGCTTGAGGTCCATTAACCCCTTAATAACTGTCACCATGACAGAAGAAAAAGTCAGACCAAAACTCTTTCACAGAATCAATCAGTTACTGACCACAATAAAGGTGAGCAGGCCCCACCTCTTGCTTTGGAGGATGAAATTCTGCAGCAACTAAGAGAGTATGTAGAACAGCAGTTTGACTTGTACCGAGATTGAACAGAAGTATGGCATTGCCAAGGGACAACAGTCCTTGGATAAGATAGAGGGTATGGGGAAAGACGACCTATATGAAGGATAAGGAATGCATAAGATGGTCTTTAGCCATCATGGATCAGATCTGATAATGGAATGAAATCAAAGAATTCCCAACATGATCGCAAATGCAAACCAAGTAAAAACCAATGAATAGTTGGAAAATAAAAAGCAGGACTTAGAAAAGTTACTAACGGAAAATGAGGGACTTAAGACTGAAAATAATACCCTTAAAGCTGAGAACTGAGATTTTTTTTAAAAACCATCTTGCAAAGAACTAACGCCATCTAAAGTAGTATGTATTGAGTGCAGGCCAGGTTACCCTAGCATGCGGCAGGTAGGAAAGGAAGAGTGAGACATGCAGGGGTACGATGCTGGCTTGGAAGCAGTCTCAGGGTCTCTAGTGACTAGTGAATGCAGCAACATTGCAAAAGGGATTTTTGACTTAAGACTCACACCGAGCCAAGCAACAGGATAAAGGACATCAAGAACACCATCAATGTCAGAATCAGTCTGAAGATGAAGAATGTTTGAAGAAGATTTAAGCAACTCACTGCAGAACAACAAGATGAGTTGGTGGCTGCAGCAAAAAAACTAGAAGAGCCCGCCTTTGCCCTCACAGCCCCCTTTCTTACGCTAGTGGATCAGAGGGGAGATGGGATATATAGTGGGCAAATCAATACATAAACCATCTCCTGGACACTGGAGCAGAATTCACCTGTCTACCAATAAATACAAAATACATTTACCCATGAGTAACTGATTAATAACCGTACAAGGGACAAGTGGAGGTAATATAAAACTCCAGCAGACTAAACACACAAAAATTCACTTTGGTCCTCATGAAGCGACCACCGGAATTTAGGTGGGACCGGTACAACAGGCTTCACTTGGAATGGACATCCTGATTCAGCTAAACTCCTCTTTGGATTTTAAAGAGGATAAAGTAATGTGGCCTGTCAATCTTTTGAAAAAAGAAGACTGGATGAATCTCTTGACCTGGGCCCAAGATAAGAATGATTGCAGCCTACTCCAGATGGAACTAGTCTCACTCACTGGGAAACCACCATCCTGTGCCAGACAGTAACCATCAGCCCAACATCTATCGCTGGCATCCTATCAGTTATTCAACAAATGGAGAAACAAGGCATGCTCGTCAAGACACATAGCTCTAACAGCCCTGCGTGACTAATAAAGAAATCAAATAGAACGTGGTGTTTGACCAATCAACATATTGGTCAAAAGGCCCCTCTCGTCACGGACCCCCTCCGCTGTTTTTAATGCCTTAACCCCGGATCATAAGTACTTCTCAGTCATTGACATGGCTAACAGATTTTGGTCGATGCTGCTGGCACTTAAGGCTCAATCACAGTTGTCCAGCAGCAACAGTACTCAGAATCTCTACAGTGCAAAAGAAAGCCATTTGGCTCATCGAGTCTGCACTGACCACAATTTCATCCAGCCCCTACCCCCATATTTCACCTGCTAATCCCTCTAACCTATGCATCTCAGGACACTAAGGGGCAACCCGCACATCTTTGGACTGTGGGAGGAAACCTGAGCACCTGAAGGAAACCCACTCAGACACGAGAATATGCAAACTCCAAGCCACCATTGTCCAGGGACCCAAACAACTGGGTGCCGCCGCAATCCCCCAGCAGTTCGAGGAAGAACTCCTCAGTGGTACTAAAAGTGATCGGGTGGAACGAGACCATGGGGGCCCCGCTCTTACCCAGCCCGGGGGAGCTCTGTCTGGAGGACTATGGCGACACGCTCTTCTTTTTGTCTTTCCTCTTGCTCCCGACTGGGGGACAAGGCGCTAAGACAGGTGGGGGCAGGGCAGGGAATGGCACAAATTGAGGGAGGGGTGTAGGTGCCACAACCTCTGAGCTAGGGGAGGGAGTCCCACTGATTTCAGTTTCCCCCTCCCCTGAGGTGTGGCACCTCTTCTTGAGGGGCAACCCTCAAGAAGAGGATGCCCTCGCACTCTGCCCTTCCCCTTCCTGCCCTACCCCTTGCCCTTCTCTTCTCCCTCCCTGGGAGGTGTTGCCACTGCCAGCTCGGGATCGCGTACCCCCCCCCCCGCCATGCCCGGACCTGGGATTGCATGCATCACCAAAGCCGGGCCCAGCACTTGGCGTTGGAGTCACCCACGGGCCGGGTAGATGTTTTCAGAGGGGGACTGGAGGAGTTTTCTTTTCCCCTGAACCAGCAGCTGGAGTGACTGGGGCAGTGGGGGTTCCCCCTCTTTTTTTTTTTACCCTTTCCTCTTGCCGGGGTCTCCTAGGATTGTGGAGGCTCCACTCCCTCCCTGCCGGCAGCCAAGGTGGCAGCTGCTGCCGGCGTGGCCTCCCCTCGTGGGGGGGCCAGATGGAACTCGCTTGTGGCCACCTTGTGTTGGGGGTCAGCAGCCTTGAAGGCGGGGCAGTTCTTCTTGATACGCCCCTCCTCCTTACAGGCATGGCACCGCACACCATCCGCAGACCAGGAGACCCAATAGATTGTGCCCTCGAAAGGTCTGAGGTGGTGCCTTCTAGGCACTCCTCCTGGGCCAGACAGACATATACTTGGCGCCGGAAGGAGTATACGTGCCTGAGGGCCGTGTTGCGCAGGCCAAGCAGGATCAGCACCACCTTGGACCTGATCTCCCCCAGTTGATGGAGATGGACCTCAAGGGGGTCCACCGCCAAGAACATCCCACCCACCGTGAGCCCCTTTTCCAGGGCGGGGTGGACTGCCCGCTCGGCCTTCAGAAAGAATACAGCCTTGCCGTACATCTTTGAGGCTGCTACACTGGCTAAGGGGTCGACAACCCCAGCCATTGCGCGAACGTATGCCTCAATCGTCATATTTGGATGGGCGTAGCATTTCAGCCCGAGTTGTTTTGTTATCAGTCTAAAAGGTGGCAGGGCCATGGCCACCACCACAGCCACATAAGTGGGCCTTGAAGGCCCTGCCACCGGCGATGGTGTCACTTTTGCCATGGTTTTAATAGTAGACACTATGCCCACCTCAAGATTGCTTAGATGTATGGCAGGGCATATTGGTTGTTTTGTTCTCCATGGGGAGGGGATGTAGGGAGGGTTGTCTGAGGGGCGTCTCTGTCCTTTACAGTCAGGTACAGAGAGGGGGGTAGAGGGGGAAGGGGTTGAGGGTATGGTAGGTGGGAGCAGGTGGTGTCTCTGCCCTGGTATTAGGGGACAGAGAGGGAATGAGGGAGGGTGGGGGTCCAGGTACTCTCTCTCTCTCCCCTGTGTCAGAGAGAGGGGAAAAGAGGAGACTGGAGCATCCGGAGGGAGGACAGGGTTCTGGGCACTAAGGGGAGGGCCGGTGCCCCAGTCAGGAGGAAGGCAGGTGGGTACTGATGTTGGAGGCAGCAGCAGATTGGGGGGGGGGGGGGGGGGGGGGGGCACTTTTTACCTTCAGCCCTGTGGGCCAGCAATGAATAAGTCCAGGATGTCTTCACCCCCACCCCTGTAGATAGTAAGTGAAAAAACAAAGTTCTTTAGTCTTTCTCCCCGCTTCCTTCTCAGGCACGGTTTCCCAACAATGGGGGCACCAGCCCAGCAACTCAGTCCTTAGATGTTCTGGATCCCACTGTGCTCAGCGTTGTCTTCCTTCCTGCTGATGGGCACACTCTTCCTCTCTCCCTAGAGGAGAGCACCTTCCAGTGGCTGGGTGGCAGGTGAGGGCGATGGCTCTTCCTCCCTCCTGTTCCACCTTTCTCCTCTCTCCTTCCAATGGCAAGAATCTCTCAACCAGCTCCTTCCTTCCTTCCTTTCTTCTCTGTAGCAGCAAGCAGCTTCTCGTGATGAAAGCTGTACATAGCCAGCTCAAACAGATGCAAACAGGGAGTCTAACACACCTGCTTTCAATAGGGAGCATGAGGCTCCCTGATTTAACTATCAATTAGGATTCATCAATTAATTCAGATTCTTCACAAGCCAACCTCATTAGCCTGGCTGAAATCATCACAAAGACCACGATTATGTGGAGGGGAGCTGCCCCTTTTAATTTGTCCCTAAGTTAATTTGAGTTTGTTTATTTGGTTGGTGTGAAAAGACAAAAAAAACATGATTATGTGGAACTTCTAAAAGAAACAGAAGAAGCTGCTTCAGCAATGAAGGACCATCTACTCAACCGAGATCTCATCTTCTTATGGATGGCTCCTCCTATGTTGACAACAGAGCCAGCAAAAGATAAGCAGTTACTATCATATGTGAAGTGGCAAATGGCTGTCTATTCTCAGAAAAGTCAGCTCATCAGGCTGAACTGTGAGCGTTGACAGAAGCCTGCCGGATAGCGGAGGGACAAACTGTTAATATTTATACGGGCTCACGGTATGCTTTCAGAGTAGGCCATGACTTTGGTCAGTTATGATGGAAAAGGAGTTCGCCATGGCGGCAGGTGCACCTATCTGTAAAAGGGACGAAGTCCGAGACTTACTGGAAGCCATATGGATTCTTTTTCAATTCACAACTTCCCAGTCCACCTTAACGTGAAAGCTTCCAGTCCACCTTAATTGCTGAAGCTGCACAATACTTCACAGCTGCCTTCTGAATATCTCTCTATTTCTCACAAAGATTATTTATTCTCTCTTAATGCAATTACTTTATCCTTAATATTGGATCCAAGTACTGATCTCCCAAATGGATTCTTTTGGCAATCCTCAACCTATCACAGTTACTTTATTCACTTCTAGATTCTTACGGCAACACCTCAAACAAGGACAAATATCCATCAACTGGCAATTCCTTCACAGATGCTCACAAGTGCCCACTTTTAACTCTATCTCCTGTCAGATGCCCCTCAGCAAGTGAGCTGTGACAAATGAAGAAACATGGACTCCATAAACGGGCCAGCAATATTGACATGGGCGGCATGGTGGCACAATGGTTAGTACTACTGTCTCACAGTGTCAGGAACTCGGGTTCGATTCCCATTTTGGGTCTCTGTCTGCGTGGAGTTTGCATATTCTCCTGCCTCTGCGTTCTCCTTTCCTCCAGGTGCTCTGGTTCCCCCCCACAGTCCAAAAATGTGCGGGTTAGGTTGATTGGCCATGCTAAATTGCCACTTAGTGTTGGGGGACTAGCAGGATAAATCTGTGGGGCTATGGGGAAAGGGGTTGGGTGGGATTGTAGTCGATGCAGACTCAATAGGCCGAATGGCCTCTTTTTGCATTATAGGGATTCTAATCTTAGTGATACACACTTATTTTTATATCCTTTTTACAGGTAGATTTGCAACATTTAGCCCAACCTGTGTCAACACAACGAACAACTTATAACCAAATATTTGCAACACTGGATCAATGGAAGAGTGCTTCTATTTTCCCGAAAACACAGCCAATCAGCTTTACAGCTCTCCTTACTATCAAACCATAATTTGTATCGAAACAGGAGACCCGAGAACACTTGGTGCTTAGATCACATTCCTTGAGCCAATCTCGCAGCTCTGGCATCCCTTTGGCCTAATTATAACTTGACTCTTTTGACAGAAAATCCTGGTGCTCTGACCACCTTCCTAATCAAAATTCCAATTATTTAAAAAAATTTATATCATTATTTGGCACTTAGAGATGCCAACTTTAAGATTTCCTAACAACCTATCCCAAAGATCACTAATTATCCCACAATGCATATAAATTAAGATTTTTAATCACTAAGCTTATATACCACATAATTTATAATTTAAGACATATTAATTACTCACATGTGTCATGTTCTCACATGTGCCAATGTTAGGGCCAGGAAACTGAAATTGTTGAATCAACATAGGGCATCAGATAAATCATGAATGTAGGTGGGAAGAGACTGGATAAGAGGAGAAAAATAGAGCCAAGATAGGAAGATGCAATTTCAGAGGGGCAGGATCAAGCAAAAATAATGGGTCTACCAGAAGATCTATGTTTTGGGGATTTTGGGAAGAAAGTAAAAATGAGCTGTTCTGGATTTTGGGAATAGAGGTGGGAAGCTGTGCAGGAAAATTTCCAAGGAAATGAATTCGTTGATGGACTTGGATGTTCGGGGTGAGTTTTTGGTCCAGGGGAGGGAGGAAGAAGTGTCTGAGAGTTGGCATTCAGCCTCTGTGATTTAGGGATTAGTACACCAGACAACTGCTCTTGTTAAGGCCATCCCCACCATATAATCACAGTAGAGCATCCTTTATTCCAACTTTCCTCCTGAGGTGGAGGGTTGTTGTCAGTTCATTGTTTCTGCATGCTAATGGTTTATTCAATCACACTTCATCCGGGAGCATTGCTTTCATTGTATGTATATTATCCATTTATGCATGGGTTCGACACAAGGGTCATCAACCATGTGATCAGCTCTGTGTACAATAAGTCCCTGCTTAATGTTGACTCAATTTATCGATGGTTCACATTAAAAGTTGTCCCAATGCTTCCACTCGTCCTCAGTGCTGAAGCCTGTTTCCAGTTTCCACCATCTATTCTTACTTTTAAAGTCCCCAGTGTCCGTTGCCACCACTCACATCTGCTCCTTTTATCCCAATCCCACCCCTCCCATCTCAATCCCACCCTTGCTTCCAGCCTTGCTCTATGACCTTTCTCCCAGCCTGGTACCCCATTTTTATTTCCACTCCCACACTCATCCTCAATCTCTTTTCTCTTCAGCTCTCATTACCACCCTCATGTTCGCATTTAAAAGTTCCAAATGTCAGTTGCCACTACAGGGGACTTCTTCAGCTGCATCTCTTTTCCTGGCTTCCATTCGTACTCTGAACTCACATTGAAGTCCTGGATGACATCTAGTGGGAGAAGTTGGTTGGCACAAGTAACAAGTAAAGTCCTGGGACTTCCCTCGAGTCCAACACTGGCATCTCCACATCATCAACACCAAACAACAGCTGGAATTCTCCCAAAAAAAACTAAGTCACAAATTTGCTTGAAAATGGCAGTAACTCCTACTGTTTTTTTTTAGTGGGATTTTCAGATTGAATCTGCCACACTCTGTGTATCACAGGGTGCCCTAGCGCAATTCCCTCTGTGAATGAGGGGCAGGGTCTATTCCCACTCAAGAGGCAGGGAGCACAATGCTGAGCAGGCCACTGCGCTTGCACCAATCTGTCAATGCCACGATCAGCACTGGCCCTGCATTGCCAGCCTCCCAATCATTTGCCAGTCCGATATCTGGTCTCCCAGACCTCTCTGAGCCAGCCCTGATGTTCCCCCCTCCTCCACCCCAGTCCGCCTTGATCTCCTGATCCCTTTCACCTACCGTCCTGAAAACTGCCTTCCCATCAGTAATCCTGAACCCGAGTCCCCCCGGTAGTCCTGACCCCCCACCCGCATCACTGACAGCCTCAACCCACCACCACGGCAGCCCCGAGACCTCCCAGCAGCTCCGACCCTCTGCCTCCCCCCATCACACAGATGGCCAGTCCCAATCTCCTCTTCCTTCCCTCTGCCTGTACAGAGTGACAGTAGGACCCCCCACCCATTCTGATCACCTACCCAATAGGACCTGCCCCCAATAGTCTCTGCCTACCCTGGCCCTGATGTGGGCAATGCCAAGGTCCCCACTGGGCATTGCATGTTTGCCCCTTGGGCAGTGCCAGGGGGCCAGGCTCACACTTCCAAACTGGCACTGCCCAAGGGACACCTTCCCTTACCTTTGACCTCCTGGCCCCCTCTTCACTCCAAAAGGGTCCACCACCTGTTTCTTGTTGGTGGGGAGCAGTTGTAAACCCTGCTGCAGTGAACCACTCCCAGTGGGAGTGGAGAAATTAGTGGACCCAGAGACTTCAGTCTTAGGTATCCTGCTAATGATATGGAGATACTGATTTCCACATTGTAATTGGCTCTGTGCCAATTTCCGTCAGATATCTTGGAGCCAGAGACACAGGAGGCCTGGGCACCCATCAAAAGCCTGCAAAATAGTTTCCGCTGAAGTCCCCCAGCCCGCTGATGTCTCAGTTCTAGCAGCACAGCGGGCTGGGAGAACCATTTCCAACATCTGCCATCAGAAGGAACCTGGTGAATCTAGAAGTTGGTGAGTCCAATTTTTTTTTACATTTACTGTATTTTGTTATTGTTGTACTTTAAAATATATTTTATTTTTAAGGTTATTTACTTTATGAGTCTACAGCATTCAAATTATAGGGCACAATTTTTCCAGCCTGTTGCCGGTCGATTAGCATGGTAAGGCCTGAAAATAGTGAGATGCTAAAAATCAGATTTGTGCCCAGCATCAAGCAGTTTGATATTTTCACAGCCACTCTTTCTTGGCACATACAGACTGTATGTTATCAGGATGGCAGTCATTGTAGTTTCTGCTGAGAAGGAGGAGCAGGGAGACATCCAACCACTGCAAGGCCAGCCGAGGCCAGAGACTGCAGCAGGATGACAAGAGGCTACTAGTCAGAACCAGGTCGTGGCTGCACATTGGCCCGGTGGGGTGGAATGACAGAGGACGGAGGAGATGGAGACCCAGGGCCTACAGGACCCACAAGTCCTTTGATGGGCTGACAGACACAGAGTGCTGCTGCAGACTCCAAGTAAGGAGACAGTGCCAGATCCTCAGGGAAAGAGGACACCTGCTCCTGGTGGCAGTGAAAGTCACGACAGCCCTAAACATTTATGCCACCAGATCCTTCCAGACCTCCAGCAGGGAAATCTGCAGCATCTCAGCCTTCAATACACAAGTACGTCTGCAAGGTCATGGATTCCTTACGCGCCCAGGCAGACAATTACGTCCACTTCGTCATGACCCAGCAGAAAGCTTGGGCTGCAGGTGTCACCGCTATCACCAGCATGCCCTATGTGCAAGAGGCTGTACAGAGCACACACGTCATCTGTGGTCTCCATCCTGTGGATAACAGGAAGGGGTTTCACTCTCAATGTGGAAATTGTGTGTGACCACCCAATGAATATCATTCATGTGTGCATGCTACCCAGGGAGCATGACAGCTACACCCTCCTGACTTTGACATCCCCCAAGCTTTTCAATGACCAGCCAGGCTGCCCGGATGGCTCATGGAGGGAAAGGGCTATCTGCTGAGGACGTGGCTGATACCAGTGCAGAGGCCTGAGACTGATGTAGAGACCCATTATAATGGGATCCATGCTGACACCCAGCCCATCATCAAGCAGTGCATAAGGCTACTAAAGATACACTTCCACTGCCTGGACCTCTCTGGTAGGGCCCTCCAGGTCATGAATGTAGTCCAATCCATCACGCAAGCCAGCCTCCCATCCACTGACTCTGCCTACCCTTCCTACTGCCTCGGCAAAGCCGCCAGCATAATTAAGGTCACATGCACCCTGGACATTCTCTCTTCCATCTCTTTCCGTTGGGAAAAAGACACAAACTCTGAGGTCACATACCAACTGCCTCATTTTGAATGGACTTACCTTTCTTGAAGTTGATCTTTCTCTACAGTCTAGCAATGACCCCTGAGGCTCTCCCACATAATTGTGATCTGCTTGCATGCTCCACAACCTTTGATTTGATTTTTTATTGCCACATGTATTGGCATAGTGAAGACTATTGTTTCTTGTGTGCTACACAGATAAAACATACTGTTCATAGAGAAAGAAATGAGAGAATGCAGAAAGTAGTATTACAGCCATAGCTAGGACATAGCGAAAGATCAACTTAATGCAAGGTAAGTCCATTCAAAAGTCTGACAACAACAGGGAAGAAGCTGTTCTTGAGTCAGTTAGTACATGACCTCAGACTTTTGTATCTTTTTCCCAAAGGAAGAAGGTGGATGAGGGGATGTCCAGGGTGCTCAGGGCCCTTAATTATGCTGGCTGCTTTGCCGAGGCAGTGGGAAGTGTAAATTAACAGAGTTAATGGATGGGAGGTTGGTTTGCGAGATGGATTGGGCTATATTCATGACTTTTTGTAGTTTTTTGCAGCTTGCAGGGGTTTCACTTTCTTGCAGTCTTGGACAGAGCAGGAGCCATTCCAAGCTATGATGTAATCAGAAAGAATGCTTTCTAAAGTGCATTTTTAAAAGTTGCTGAGAATCGTAGCTGACATGCCAAATTTCTTTAGTCTTCTGAGAACACAGCCCTGTGGGGCACTGGTGTTGAGGATGATAATGGAGGAGGTGTTGTTGCCTATTCTTACTGATTGTGGTCTGTGAGTTAGAAAGTTCAGGATTCACTCACAGAGGGAGGTAAATGAGGCCCAGGCCATGGAGTTGAGATGATTTTTGTGGGAATGATGGTGTTGAAGACCGAGCTGTATTCGATAAATAGGAGTCTGGCACAGGCGTCTTTAATATCTAAATGTTCCAGGGTTGAGTGCAGGGCCAGGGAAACGGCATCTGCTGTAATCCTGTTGTGGGAGTAGGCAAACTGTAGTGGATTCAGGCAGTCTGGGAGGCTGGAATTGATTCGTGCCATGACTCGTCTTTCAAAGCTCTTCATAATGATAGATGTCAGAACCACTGGACGATAGTCATTAAGGTACACTGCTTGGTTGTTCTTAGGCACTGGTGTAATGGTTATCTTCTTGAAGCAGATAGGGACCTCAGATTGGTGTAAGGAGAGATTAAAGATGTCTGCAAATACTCCTGCCAGCTGATCTGCACAGGATTTGAGTGCTTGTCCTGGTACTCCATTCAGGCCAGTTGCTTTCCATGGGTTGACCTTCAAGAAAGCTGCTCTGACCACTGCAATGGTGACCCCAGTTATAGGTTCATCCTGGGCTTCCAGGGTGGAGGGCATGCTCTTGGAGGGAGTGCAGAGGAGGTTCACTAGGCTAATACTGGAGATGAGAGGGTTAGACTATGAAGAGAGACTAAATAGACTGGGTCTGTACTCGTTGGAGTTTAGAAGGATGAGGGGGGGATCTTGTAGAGACGTATAAGATAATGAAAGGGATGGATAGGGTAGAGGTAGAGAGATTCTTCCCGCTCAGAAAGGACAGCGGGACTAGAGGGCACAGCCTCAAGATAAGGGGGGACAGTTTAGAACAGAGTTGAGGAGGAACTTCTTCACTCAAAGGGTGGTGAATCTCTGGAATTCTCTGCCCGTTGAAGTGGTGGAGGCTACCTCGCTAAATATATTTAAGTCACAGGTAGATAGGTTTTTGACAGACAAGGGAATTAAGGGTTATGGGGAGAAAGCGGGAAAGTGGAACTGAGCCACTTCAGATCAGCCATGATCTTATTGAATGGCGGGGCAGGCTCGAAGGGCTAGATGGCCTACTCCTGCTCCTATTTCTTATGTTCTTATGTTCTCTCGCTCAAAATGGGCTTAGAATGCATTGAGCTCATCAGGGAGGGGTGTGTTGGAGCCGGCAATTTTACATGCCTTCACCGTTTAGCCGGTTATGTCTTGCGGACCTTGCCATAACCGGGGAGGGGAAGTTTTGGTTGGTACTGTCCTGGGATGCTCTCCCAAGATGGTGCTGGAGCGAGGCAATTTCTTGCATACTGTGCCCAGTATACCTCCTGATTCTATCTTTTACTCTGGTTCTATGCTTCAAACTTTATTAAATACTCAAACAATGCTTTAATTCAATTTCTTACAAGACTGGCAATCCTTCGGACCCTGGAGACACCCAACCTGACTGACCTGAAATTAACCCAGAGCAGTCGCCCATGTGTGAACAACAGCCAGTGCTACAGTCCCAGAACCAGGGATTTCTCTACACTGGCTTCCACAGACCAGGAAAATGCCCTAGAAACCTGGGTTTATATTCGGAGGACTCCTGGAGCCCGTGAAAATGTCACAGGAGCTGGGACCTTCACTCTGCTGATCCCAACAACCAGACCTGCATCCTTGAAGCTGCAGCCTCTTGCCCCCCCAGCCCCCAACCCTCTGAACTGGAGAGCTGTGACTTCCTGCAGGCCCCAAGCACTCCCTCTCATCCTCCATCCACAATCACCCCACACTCCTAAAAATAAACTCTCACAGCCTAACAATCACTAACACTGCTCTTTGAAATTTACTTGTAGGTCCAGAGATCCTCTGACCTATGAAGGAACTCCAACATGGGAATGACTTAGTGGACCCCAGGGACTCATCCACTTACCGGCCTTTGATCCATCCATGCCAGAGCATGGGTAGAGAGGTGGACTGGTGGTGTTGAGATGGCGGCACGGGCTCGTTGGGCCGAAGGGCCTGTTTACCAGGCTGATTTTGTTCTTTGTTCTTTGTATATCCACCAACTGGCAAGATCAAAATGCAGCCCGACAACATCCAGAACGCCCATCTGCCGATGCAGGAACTGCAAACAAGGCAACAAACCCTCCATCCGCACACCAACCAAAGCAAAAAGCCTCATTGGACACAACCATATCCTGAACACCGCAAAGTACTTTCTCCGTCTCCCAGGCTCGAAAAGAATCAGACACTCCAGGAAGCACAGAAAACATGCAGGCCTGCACGTGAGAGTGAAACAACACAATCCCATGGTCCCCCTCCCCAGCTTACTGCTTTCAAATGTCCAATCTCTGGAAAACAAGCTCAACCACTTAGAGCCAGACTCACTTTCCAAAAAGAACTGAGGGACTGCTGTGTGCTCTGTCGGAGACGTGGCCCACCCCTGCTTCACCAGACTGCCCTACAACCAGAGGGCTTCTCAATCCATCGAATGGACTGTACAGCGGCCTCAGGCAAGACTAGGGGACATAGGGGTCTACTTCCTAATCAACACCTTGTGGTGCCTAGACATAGCAACATTGGAAACTTTCTGCTCCCCAGATCTAGAATACCTGACACTAAAATGCCGCCCCTACTACCTTCTGAGGGAATTCACCTCCGTTATCGTGATGGCAGTTTACATCCCACTCCATGCAGATGTGAAGGTTGCGCTGGACAAAATATACATCATTATGAATAGCCTTGAGACGAAACATCTTGAGGTTTTGTTTATCCTCGTTGGGGACTTCAATCAGGCCAAGCTCAAGAGCGTACTACCAAGTTACCAACAAGTCTCCTGTTCTGCCAGAGGCCCAAACATCCTAGACCATTGCTGTACAAATATCAAACATGTCGACCGCTTTATCGCCCACCCACAGTTTGGCCAATCAGACCACAAGGCTATGCTCCTGCTCCCTGCATATAAGCAAAAACTGAAGCATGAGAATCCATCAAAGAAAGTCATGCAATGTTGGTCACGACCAGACGCAGCAGCAGAGATACATCATGGAGGAGGAGGAGCCTGGGAAGCGGTGGGGTGAGGGGAGGGAGGTGAGGGGGATGGGTGGGGCATTCCTGGGTCCAGTGTATGCTGAGGATGCCATGGCAGGCCATCTGTCACTGTGAGCCTAAAAGGCATCAACTGTTGGGACTGTTTGGAATGAACACTTCCACAACAATCAGGGATTTGGCACAGGTGCTGGGACCTGGGGAGCATATGCTCAGTGGACTGAAGGGCCTCTATGGTGCTGCACAACACTCTGTACTGCTGTGCATATGGTCGGGTAGAGTTGTCTCTGTGAGGGGTGGCGGGGGGAGGGGGAAAACACAGACTGATTAGTCACAGCAGTAGAGTGCAATAACATTTAGTAGTGATAGCTAACTGTGCAATAACATTAATTGGTCATTTATCATTTTGAAACTCTTATATCTAGTAATATATCTGGTGCACTCCTTCACCTGTGCTCTCCTGGTCACTCTACAACTTCTTAATTTTACGTGGCCGACCACTTCGTCTAGGTGTCCCTCCAGGATGCACTTCAGAGTTGGAGGCGGTCAGCTGTGTTCCAGACCCTGTGGCCTGTGATGCCTGTGGCAGGTGTCCCCTGGGGGCCTGGACGTGGAGAGCCAGGGTTGTAGCCGTGCCACACTGTTCACCTTGCTGCCTCTGAGATGCTCCAGTGGCAGAAAGGGGCTATTTGGAAGGCCTGGCAATGGCAGGCATCTCCCAGGTAGAAGGTCTTTGATGACATCAACCGTTTCTCCTCCCTCAGCATGCACACTCTGGGACAATCCATGGCATGGTGGGACAGCTGGAGTGAACTTCAGAAGCCTCAACGTCATTTGGTTTTTCCATTCCTGGAGGTCCACCTGCATTCGCCCCATGGTGTGTGAGTGCTGAGCAATGGCCCTCTGATGTTTCCTCAGAAGGAACTCTTCAAATGCAGATAATGAAAATATAACAAAACTTACTCCAACTCATAAATCAAAGAAAGGGTTCAATAAACAAACATTATTGCTCCCAACTTGGGGTCACTCGAAGCTTCCCACAATTCTAAACAGGTTCCTATTTATAGTGAGTCTGCTGGTCAGCTGACTATTACATCATTCTGTAATTGGCTCCATAGTTTACCTTTACAGCTTGTTACCATTGGTCACATTACATCCAATACAAGTTAGAGTCATAGAGTCGTAGAGGTTTACAGCATGGGAACAGGCCCTTCGGCTCAACTTGTCCATGCTACCCTTTTGTTTAAACCCCTAAAATAATCCCAATTGCCCACATTTAGCCCACAATCCCTCTCTACTCATCGTACCCATGTAACTATCTAAATGCTCCTTAAAAGACAAAATTGTACCCGCCTCTCCTACTACTTCTGGCAGCTTATTCCAGACACTCACCACCTTCTATATGAAAAAATGCCCCCCTGGACACTTTTGGATCTCTCCCCTGTCACCTTAAACCTATGCCCTCTAGTTTTAGACTCCCCTACCCTTGCGAAAAGATATTGACTACCTAGCTGATCTATGCCCCTCATTATTTTATAGACCTCTGTAAGATCACACCTCAGCCTCCTATGTTCCAGAGGAAAAAAGTCCCAGTCTATTCAGCCTCTTCTTATAACTCAATCCATCAAGTCCCGGTAGCATCCAGTAAATCTTTTCTGCACTCTTTCTCTTTTAATAATATCCTTTTTATTAATAGAGTGATCAGAATTGCACACAGTACTCCAAGTGTGGCCTTACCAATGTTTTGTACAAATTCAACAAGACATTCCAACTCTGTATTCAATGTTCTGACCGATGAAACCAAGCATGCTGAATGCCTTCTTCACCACTCTGTCTGCCTGTGACTCCACTTTCAAGGAGCTATAAACACGTACCCCTAGGTCTCTTTGTTCTGTAACTCTCCCTAACACCCTACCATTAACTGAGTTGTCACGGTAACATTCCAACATATTCCCTTTATTTAAATTTTTTTCAAAATAATTTAAGACAACCATCCTCCAGCATTCTTGATAAATTTCCAGCATTTGCACTCCTTTTTGTAACACATTTGGATACCTGTAGATTTGCACCAACCCAGTTAAGTTTGGAAACTTCCTTGTTTTCCAGCATTTGGGCAGCATAGTGGACAGTAAGGAAAGTTATCTCCGATTGCAACGGGATCTTGATCAATTGGGCCAGTGGCTGATGAATGGCAGATGGAGTTTAATTTAAATAAATGAGAGGTAATGCCTTTTGGTAGATTGAACCAGGGCAGGACTTACTCAGTTAACGGTAGGGCACTGGGGAGAGTTACGGAACAAAGAGGTACATGTTCATAGTTCTTTGAAAGTGGAGTCACAGTGGACAGAATGGTGAAGAAGGCATTCAGCATACTTGGTTCCATAGGTCTGAACATTGAATACAGGACTTGGGACGTTTTGTCAAAGTTGTACAAAACATTGGTAAGGCTACACTTAGAATACTGTATAGCGTTATGGTTACCCTATTACAGAAAGGATATTATTAAACTAGAAAGAGTGCAGAAAAGATTTACTAGGATGCTATCGGGACTTGATCGTTTGAATTACAAGGAGAGGCTGGACAGACTGGGACTTTTCTCTCTGGAGCGTAGAAGAATGAGGGGTAATGTTATAGAGGTCTATAAAATAATGAAAAGCACAGATCAGCTAGATAGTCGATATTTTTTCCCAAAGATTGGGAAGAATAAAACTAGAGGGCATATGTTTAAGGTGAAAGGGAAGAGATACAAAAGTGTCCAGAGGGGCAATTCTTTCACACAGAGGGTGGTTAGTGTCAGCAACAAGCTGCCAGAGGTAGTAGTAGAGGCGGGTACAATTTTATCTTTTAAAAAACATTTAGACAGTTACATGGGTAAGATGGGTATAGACGGATTATGGGCCAAATGTGGACAATTGGCATTAGTTTACGGGTTTAAAAAAAAGGGCAGCTTGGACAAGTTGGGCCAAAGGGTCTGTTTCCATGCTGTAAACCTCTATGACTCTACGGGCCCGATTTTACCAATGCGTTGCGCCTATTTCTGGGCATGAAAACGTGGTAAATTTGGACGTGAGGCAATTAACGTGATCCGCGTCCACATCCGCACAGGTGGCCACTTTACTGAGGCCTGGGAATGGCATTTGCATACATTTAAATTGAATTGATTAACTGCCCACCCAACTTTATCAGCATTTCCCCTTTTACCATCCAGATTCTGCGCGAAATAGACATGCTTGGCAAAAAATCTGTTTTGAGCGCCCCAGCTTCTGAAGAGGTAGGTTCAGTGCTTCCAATAGCTTTCAGACTCAGATTGATGATGGAGGACGGGTGGCAGGAGGAGGCAGACCAGATCATTGTCAGATGGAGGGGGGGTAGGGAGAAGGGAGGCCCGATTGTTGTCTGGTGGGGGTGGGGGGGGGGGGCGGCAGAGAGGTGGATGCATGTCAGATCATTCTCTGATGGGGAGGAGGTGCGTCAGATGTATCTCTGATGGGGAATGGGGTGGAAGAAGAGAGGCCCAATCATTTTCTGGTTTGGGGTGGGGAGGCCTGAACTTTCTCTGGGGGGGAGGGGGAAGCCTGATCATTCTCTGGGGCGGAGGGGGGAGGGGGATGGGGAGACCAGATCATTCTCTGGGGGAGGGGGTTGTTGTGGGGGAGGCCTGATCATTCTCTGGATTCAGGGGTGTGGGGGCCGAGGGAGGCCCGAATTTTCTCTTGGTGGTGGGGGAGGCTTGATTATTCTCAGGAGGGGTGGGGAAGGAGTTAATTGTATCCCATCACATTTCTAATTCTGATCATTCCTGTTATAAATGCTACTTAGATTATATTTCACTTGCCATGAATGCTGTTTTTCTCCCCTTACACCAACAAGTTCAGAATAAGTAGAAATTATCTTGTTGCCATTTCCCAAATTATCTTCTAAACTTTGAAATACAGCTCTTAGAATTTAATGCAAGTTGGCTGTTGCTAAACACAATTTCAAACGTTGTTGAATTGAGCAACAGTTATTTGTACACAAACCTATATGTTTCATTACACAACTTCAATAAAGGCCTGGACATGTACCTCAGTGGATTTTGCAAATACAGGAGCAGAGAGAAGGGATTCCATTGCTATAATAGTGCACGTGCATTTAATTAGTGAAACTGTCAAAGTACTCGGCTGTGAATATGTGAAATATTCTGGGAGGGAGGCCAGCTGGATCTCTGGTGGAGTAGGAGGTAGGCGTGGAGTCAGGGGTTTCCGCTGTCACTCTGCAGGTGATCGGTTGGGGGGAAAGAGGGCAGAAGGTTGCGATCGGTCTGGGTAGCGGGAGGGTGGGTGGATAAGGGAGAAAGTTATGTTGCAGGGGTGGGGGTGATATCTGTGGGGACCATTAGTCCCAGGACACTTTATCCGCTTTTTGGGGCCCGAGAGCAATGTGACAATGGCACAATTTTCCATATTTGTTTCTAACTGCACATGCGCTGTTCAGAACTCCAATCGTTTCAGGTGTGCTAAGCCCCACTCACAGCGCAATTCAGACCTGCGATTTTTTTTCAGGCTAAGTGCATATGGGGGCGCCTGAGAACAGATTTCCAAGTCGGATCTGAATTGCACCCAGATTCAGCACTTAGAATGAAAATGGTAAAATCAGGCTGTATGGCTCTATGATTTGTTTAATACTGGCCAAATCAATTCTTAGTTGTTCTTCTGTTACACTTTTTGTTGAGTGAACATTATGTTCTATGCTCTTTCTAACATTGCCCCATAAAGACTGATTGTCCACATAACACTCAGTTGGTACTTTCTTATCCAGTATGCCCATAAAAAATACTTCTGTTAATGTGTCAAAATATCCTCATATTCTGCTAATGCTAGAGTTTCAGCCGCTAATATGCTTTTGACCATCCTTTTTATTTTCTTTGTTCCCTAGGCCAAGGGACAACATTTTCCTTCCTTACCTACCAAGGATATTATAAATCCAGCACTGCTCGAATGTCCATCTGGTAGATTGGCATGTGAAGCATCACTAAACACAACCATCTTCATATCTTCGGTTCTCCTTGTGCTGGGAATTTAATCACACATTCCTCTAATTTTAGCTTTTTTTAATGTTTATTAGCCTGCAAGATCACTCTGACTGCAGCATGCCTCAACATATTACTGAGCTCTTGGACATTATAGCTCCCATCTGGTCTTGTCTGTGTGCATAACCAACTTAGCTGTCCTATCATACTCCTCAACAATTCTGTTTCTTTTTCATTGGCCCATTCCTCTCTTTCATTGACCTTTCTCTTGTGATTGGAAAGGGATCAATACTGTTTAAATATCTCTGTTGACTCATGGTTACACAGAAAGAAATCCCACAACACCAGTTTAAAGCCCAAACAGGAATAAACCTGTCCAACGCCGGCATCTCCAAATCATGACTACCATCGACACCGCAAACTGTCGGATCCAAGTGGAGAGGATCTCCAAAAAGATCGGACACATCAACACAGACATCAACTTTCTACAAAGATGAAAAAAGCAGACAAGACTCATGGTTACACCAGAGGTACTATGTCATGTATCAAGACTAAGATATCAAAAAGCGTCAGCTGCTTGACTCCCTACTTAATTTCTTTTTCTTCTTCTCAATTATCCTTTTTTTCAAATTCTTTTGTGCTACCCCATAAGAAATCATCCACATGCATCACAAAAATTCCATCTAATTTTCCTTTAGCCTTCCAGTAAAACATTGCTGGATCTGCTTTCAACTGGACACAGCCAGTCTTCAGCAATGAAGACTGTACAAAGAAACAACAAACACTTGATGCACTGTTTAACCCTTATACGCATGTTCAATTTCCACAAATGTTCCTGTGTATTACCTGCTTCTTTGGGTGGCCTCAAAAAACTTTTCTCTGAAATGTTGCTTTGATATCAATTATTTTTCACATTCAATTATTAGATGCTAGGAAAAAAAACTTTATTGTCGCTTTCCCTGCTGTGGGTAAATCAATCCTAATGTCTCTCCCATCCAAATGTTTTTCATAACCATGGGCTACTAATCTGGCTTTCGCTTTATATGTTCCATCTTGCAAAACTTTCTCTGTGCAAACCCACCTGTGGGACAAAGAAGGCTGCCCTTCATCTGGTACTTCGGTGTATACCACAAACTCCTTCCAGTTCTCTTTGTTTGGTCTCCTTACTTCCATGAGCTCCATTTTGTTTGCAGCTACCAATATTTCCTTATCATGGGGGCCTCTACTTGTATTCCTAACATTGGTTTGATCCCTAGCCTTCCCTCTTTAAACTCCAGCCTCTACTGCCATGTCTGTTTATGTCAGGGCTGCTTCGCTCAGACTGCCGTTCTCTGTTGACACACATTTGGTCACAAATTTGCGACTTTTCCTGGGTTTACAGATGCTTTATTGTCTCATCCTCAGGACTTAGGATCTCACTTTTTTTTGCTTTCATCTGTCCATCCCATTTTCCCAATCTATATCTTTGGCTTCTTGCCCTTGCTCTTAGATGTTGAACCAGTGTTTGTACTTTCCTGAGGCCTTTCCTGCTTTCCCGATTATAGTGGCCTCCCTCCATTCACTTGACCCTTTGTGTATGTATGATACCACTGTGTCTACTTTGGGTAGCTTAACCTTTGAAGTAGCAGCTTCATCTACTGCCTCACTGGTGCTTTGTTGATCATCGGATTCCCTCTCCTCTATTGCTCAGGGTACGTGCATGTGAGGTACAAGCTGCCTCCTGCACTTGTGCATCTTGCTCAGATGCTCCAAATTGATACCCAAGTCTCACTATTCTCGGAGAGTGGGCTCGCACTGTCTGTTACTGTGTTGTAATACCAGACTATCCATCTGTTCCTATCACTTTCCCGGGCCCTTTTTACTCTTTTTTGCCCTCTATACTGGGCCCTATCCCCTTTCTCAAAGTATACCCCTGATAGTCTTATGTAATGTCTTAGTTCCCTTTTTATCTGTTCTGAAATCTTGGCCTCAATGAAGGCCTTTCTGCCTGTACGCATCGCATTTAAGTGTGCAGAGAACATGGAGCTAATGCTTGTCTCTTCTAGCACTAGGGGAGCACCTGTTAATACTGATGGCAACTTTGGATTCCTCCTGAATACCAACTGGTATGAACAGAAGACCGCCCCCCCCACCATTTGTAACAAATTTCTTGCGTGTACTGCCCATGCTAATGCAACCTGCAATTTACAATGATCCCCCAAAATTTTATACAACATGTCATCTATAACCACATGATTTCTTTCACAGAGGCCATTGCTGAACGGGCTCTCTGCTGCAGTGTGCATTGTTACAATGTTTAAATTTTCGCACATATCTTGAAACTCAACATTTGCGAATTTGCCTCATTGCCTGTCAAAAATTTCGACAGTGCCACCAATCCTGTTCCAATCCAGTAGGTCATAATTTTATTTATAATAGTCTTTTTATCTTTGCTGTAAATCATGATGGATATGCTAAACTGAGTAGCCATGTCCACCAAGTGCAATAGTCTTTGTCCTTGTCCCATATCTTTGGATCTATCGCCACTACGTCATTGAAATCTCATGCTAATGGTAGACTCATGACTGGACACAGGATGTCCTTCTATATTTTATGCAAATTTCACACTGGACTGATGTTTGTTCTATGAGATCATTACATAAGAACATAAGAACGTAAGAAATAGGAGCAGGAGTAGGCCATCTAGCCCCTCGAGCCTGCCCCGCCATTCAATAAGATCATGGCTGATCTGAAGTGGCTCAGTTCCACTTTCCCGCCTTCTCCCCATAACCCTTAATCCCCTTGCCTATCAAAAACCTATCTACCCGCGTCTTAAATATATTTAGCGAGGCAGCCTCCACCACTTCAACGGGCAGAGAACTCTAGAGATTCATCACCCTTTGAGTGAAGAAGTTCCGCTTCAACTCCGTTCTAAACTGCTCCCCCTTATCTTGAGGCTGTGCCCTCTAGTCCTGCTGTCCTTTCTGAGCGGGAAGAATCTCTCTACCTCTACCCTATCCATCCCTTTCATCATCTTGTACGTCTCAATGAGATCTCCCCTCATTCTTCTAAACTCTAACGAGTACAAGTCTAGTTTATTCAGCCTCTCCTCATAGCTCAACCCCCTCAACTCCGGTATCAGCCGAGTGAACCTCCTCTGCACTCCCTCCAAGGCCAAAATATCCTTGCGCAAGTGCGGCGACCAAAACTGCACACAGTACTCCAGCTGCGGCCTCACCAGTGCCCTGTACAGTTGCAGCAAGACCTCCCTACTTTTATATTCAATCCCCCTCGCTATGAAGGCCAGCATCCCATTCGCCTTCCTGACCACCTGCTGCACCTGCAGGCTGGGTTTTTGCGACTCGTGCACAAGGACCCCCAGGTCCCTCTGCACCGTGGCATGCTGTAGCTTTTCGCCATGTAAGTAGTAGTCCTTCCTACCATTATTCCTACCAAAGTGGACAACCTCACACTTGCCAACATTATATTCCATCTGCCAATTCCTCGCCCACTTGCTCAGCCTATCTAGATCCCTCTGCAGACTTTCCACACCCTCCACACAATTTGCCGTTCCACCAATTTTTGTGTCATCAGCAAATTTCGATACCTTACACTCGGTTCCCTCCTCCAGATCATCTATATAAATGGTAAAAAGCTGAGGCCCCAGAACCGATCCCTGGGGCACTCCACTAGTCACCAACCGCCAATCCGAATAGCACCCATTGACACCCACTCTCTGCCTCCTATTTGACAGCCAATCCCCTATCCACGCTAACACCCTACCCCCAATTCCATGCCCCCTAACCTTCTGTAACAACCTCTTGTGCGGCACCTTATCAAACGCCTTCTGAAAATCGAGAAACACCACATCTACCGGTTCCCCTCTATCCACCGCACTGGACACATCCTCATAGAATTCCAATAAATTCATCAGACACGACTTCCCCTTAACGAAACCGTGCTGCGTCTGCTCTATCAAACAATTCTCCTCAAGATGCCTCGCTATTTTCTCCTTAATTACGGATTCAAGCATTTTTCCTACAACAGACGTTAAACTAACCGGCCTATAATTCCCTGCCTTTTGCCTGCTACCCTTTTTAAACAACGGCGTAACATTAGCCGTTTTCCAATCTCCCGGCACTTCCCCGGAATCCAGCGAGGTTTGGAAAATAATCGTCAAGGCATCCACTATCACCTCCGCCATTTCTTTCAGGACCCTTGGATGCATTCCATCCAGTCCTGGGGACTTGTCCACCATCAGTCCCTCTAGTCTGTTGAGCACTGCCTCTCTAGTAACAATGATCTCATTCAGGCCCTCCACTCCTACCATCAATCCATCGTTAACACCCGGCAAACTATTCACGTCCTCCTCCGTGAAGACCGAGGCAAAAAAGTTATTCAAGGCCTCAGCCATTTCCTCATCCCCCACCACTAAATCCCCCCTCCCATCCTCTAAGGGTCCAACATTTACCCTAGCCAGCCTTCTCCTTTTTATATATTTATAAAAACTCTTACTATCCTTTTTTATATTTAGCGCTAGCCCAGCTTCATAGTTTAATTCACTATGGACCATTACATCCTTTGTCCAACACACTTGCATCCTGCAGCAGTGCTCTCAGTCTCTGTGGTGCTGGATGATCAAACTACTTATAGAATTTCAGAATAATCTTCTTTTTGTCCATCGTGCTGTTGTCTATTAGCAACACTAGTGCCTCATGAATCCTTTTGTCTGATCATTTCGGTTCACTTAAAGGAAGATAATAATGGCCAGACCTGGTAAAATGTAGGTCCACAGTTTTCCCAAAAACCAGTTTTATCCTGTTTCAAATCTCTGGTCATTTGAGCTTTCTTCATCGCAGGCCTCCTTAGTAACAAAGGTATATAACTGTAAACTACATCTATACTTATAAGTAAACTGATTCCCACAATCCTATATGGAAGTATCACTCTTCTAGAGGATGTTAGAGTGTTGTCATCTCCAAATCTAAAGCAGGTGGAACTATCATGTTCTTTTACTTTCTTTCGGTCTTTATGATCAAGAGACCCTAAATAACAATTTAGCCAATCTTGACGATAGACAGTGGATATACGTCCACTATCTAAAACAGCATTGTTGAAAGAGCCTATCATCAGGACGCTCATTATGGGACTCAACTTTTCTGCCACAGAAACAATGCCTTCCTGGTCCTTATCCACGTCACTGTCGGTTTCCACGTGTTCTGTGTCACATTCAAAGACACAATTTCTTCTTTTCAGACAGTTTACAATGTAGTGGTATGGGGAATCGCATTGGAAACAGTGATTCACAATCCCTCTAGCATTCCTTTGATTTAAACGTCTTTTATCAGTTTCCCATGTGCATCTTCTTTCCCATTTTCAAATTGGTTATAACCGTTTTCAAGACTCGGTCTGTTGTTAACATAACTGTCTCTGTTTAAAGACCTTTGTGTACCATTTGGTCTGGCACGCAGTTAAGTCACCATTGACTCCTCCGTTCTGGGTGCTATGGTACTCTGGTCTGCACTGAACAAGATAGCAGGGAAGGATTGTTTCCCGAACATCTTTTTTAATGACACTGCCATTTGATCAAAGAGGGGCTCTGTTCCCTTAATTGTACTCCAGTCATAACTAAAAGAGTATCCATTTGCAACAGACATGCACAGTCCAACAACTTAAAGGCCAATACTGCATCTGGAATCTCCAAATTAAATTTCATTAGCCTGGTGCGCCCGCTATCAAAATCCATGATATAATAATCCAGGAACTGGGTATCTTGTCTCCTAATCTTTCAAATATTACCCATTCTTCATAATTCTCCAAGAACTCATATTTCTGGTAAAATGTAGCTAAGTGTTGTAGCAGGAACTGTAGCCCTTCTTCTCTATTTAGGACATCTGCTGTCCAATCAGAAAAGACAGTAGGACTAGGGGGCACAGCCTCAAGATAGAGGGGGGGCGGTTCAGAACGGAGTTGAGGAGGAACTTCTTCACTCAAAGGGTGGTGAATCTCTGGAATTCTCTGCCCGTTGAAGTGGTGGAGGCTGCCTCGCTAAATATTTTTAAGAAGCGGGTTGATGGGTTTTTGATAAGAGAGGGGATTAAGGGTTATGGGGAGAGGGCGGGAAAGTGGAACTGAGCCACGACAGATCAGCCATGATCTTATTGAATGGCGGGGCAGGCTCGAAGGGCCAGATGGCCTACTTCTGCTCCTATTTCTTATGTTCTTATGTTCTTATGTTCTCATCTCGTTCCTAATTGGAAGTGATAAAGCTAATACCGTACTTTGCTCGTTTGTCAGTATTGTGGTGACAAGGGTCCACATTTCCACCTTTGCCTTTCATTGCCGATATGGTTCAGCATCCAAAAAGATAAAGGGACAATCAAAAGACATCAGTTTATTTATACCTTCTGTCGTGGTTGTAGTACTTCTTCAAATAAAAACATCAAGTAGCAATGGGTTTTTCTCTGCTACCAATGTTTCCTCAGAAAGAACTCTTCAAATGCATTACTCCCAACTAGGGGTCACGCCCCGGGCCACTCCAAGCTCCCCACAATTCCAACCAGATTCTTATTTATTGGCAGTCAGCTGGTCAGCTGACTATTACATCATTCTGCAGTTGGTTCCATGGTTACCCTTACAGCTTGTTACCATTGGTCACATTAGATCCAGTATAAATTTGTCACTGAATACATTCTAACATCTGAGACTGGGCCATATTCTGATAGCCTGTAGCCATGGCCCATTATATATGCAGAGTGCCCACGAGAGCCCCAGCCAGACCCACTGTGTCTCCAAAATGCCAGCAACATCTACTGCCATAGAATACCTGTGACACTTGGGCCATGGCCTGCTGTGTTCCCAGGATGCCTTGGACCTTGTCACCCGAAGTGAACATTTCCTAAGCCAGACTTTCCACTGTGGACATCACCCTTGCAGTGTTGGTCTACATTGTTGGTACCACCTCCTGCGACTAAAGGCTGTTGGACTCCTCCAAACAGTCTCATAGTTGCTGCAGCTTTGTTGACAGCCATTCCTACAATCCCTGGTTTACCTTCAGAGTAACAGATCCCAGCAGCCTGGCACCTGTCTTGGGACAGGCTGAATCCTTGCCTCCAGTAGACCTCCACATGTCTGTGGCCTTGGATATTCTCATCTTCACACGATGTGCATCTACAGCTATGTCATGCACACCAATACATGACTCAGAAGCCTCACTGCTAGCATGTCCCACCATGGTGAGCATATCCATGCTGGTGGATTGTATGGTGGATGTTTATGTCGAGTGCATTGGCCTCGGAGGATTTCTTGGGGTCTTCCTCCGAGGTGTCATTGCTCATGTGGTATCACATTACAGTAGGAGTAGAATCATAGAATCCCTACAGTACAGAAAGAGGCCATTTGGCCCATCGTGTCTGCGTGGGTTTCCTCCGGGTGCACAATCCCACCCAGGCCCTACCCCGATATCCCTACATATTTACACACTAATCCCTCTAACCTACGCATCTCGGGACACTAAGGGCAATTTTAGCATGGCCAATCAACTTAACCCACACATCTTTGGACTTGTGGGAGGAAATCAGAGCACCCGGAGGAAACCTATGCAGACACGAGGAGAATGTGCAAACTCCACATGGACAATAACCCAAGCCAGGAATCAAACCCAGGTCCCTGGAGCTGTGAAGCAGCAGTGCTAACCACCGTGCTATGTGCCAAGTAGCAGGGGGACAGGTACTCCAGACAAGACAAACACATCAGGATCATTTACTGTGACAAAGGATACATGGTTTAGTGCAAGGGAGGGACAGGTGTCTTGAAAACATGTCACTTTAGATATGTCATCTGAACGCAGATTCTGGAGATGCTCACTTCCATGTCACCTGCAACCTGGTTGTCAGTCACTGTATTTTCCATGCCCTCTCAAATCAGGCTCCAGTGCACGTTCCTAAAAGAGAGTGAGGAGATACAGGTTGGGGACCCCACCTCCAGTGTTCTCTCACTTACAGTCATAGAGGGTTACAGCATGGAAATAGACTCTTCGACCCAATTTGTCCATGCTACCCTTGTTTTTTAACCACTAAGGTAGTCCCAATTGCCCATGTTTGACCCATATCCCTCTACACCCATCCTACATATGTAACTGTCTTTTTAAATGCTTTTTAAAAAACAAAAATGTACCTGCCTCTACTAGTACCTCTGGCAGCTTGTTCCAGACACTTGCCACTCTCTGTGTGAAAAAATTGCCTCTTTGGAACCTTTTGTATTCCTTCCCTCTCACTGATACCTTTGTCCTCTAATTTTAGATTCCCCTACCATAGATGTTGACTATCTAACTGATCTATGCTCTTGTTATTTTATTGACCTCTATAAGATCACCCCTAAGTCTCCTACAGTCCGGGGAAAAGATAACCAGTCTATCCAGCCTCTCCTTGTAACTCAAACCATCAAATCCTGGCAGCGTCCTAGTAAACCTTTTCTGCACTCTTTCCAGTTTAATAATATCCTTTCTATAATAGGGTGACCAGAATTGCACACAGTATCCTAAATGTGGCCTTATCAATGTCTTGTACAACTTCAGTAAGATATCCCAACTCCTGTGTTCAATGTTCCGAACAATGAAACCAAGTCTGCCGAATGCCTTCTTCGCCATTCAGTCCAATTGTGATTCCACTTTCAAGGAGCTGTGAACTTGTCTCCTAGATCTCTTTGTTTTATAACTCTCCCCTACATTAATTGAGTGATTCCTGCCCTTGCATTTATCTAAATTAAACTCCATTCATGTACCCACTGGCCCAATTGATCAAAATCCCATTGCAATTGGAGATAACCTTCATAACTGTCCACTATGCCACCAATCTTTGTGTCATCTGCAAACTTCCTAACCATGCTTTTGAAATTTTCATCCAAATCATTAATGTAAATGACAAATAACTTTGGAGTCAGCACTGATCCCTGAGAGACACCGCTGGTCACAGGCCTCCAGTTTGAAAAACAACCCTCTGTAACCATCCTTTGTCTTCTGTCTTCAAAACAATTTTGTATCCATTTGGTAACCTCATCCTGGATCCCATGAGATTTCACTTATTGCAATAACCTATCATGTGGTACCTTGTCAAAGGCTTTCTGGCGGTTATGGTTCATCTTATCCTTAAGAGACAGAAGGGGCAAATTGAAAGCCTGATGGATGGAAGGGTACAGGGTGTTGGGGGTATTGGATCTGGGGGCAATCGGTTGGCGTATGTCAGGGCGGTGCTATGGCCAGCAGAGGTTGTGACCCTGACCTACACACAAAAGCCAGATATGGTCTAAGGAGATCCATCAAAGATGCCAATAGACAGTACCAGAGCAATCAAGAGTCCCAGGCTAGCCACATGAACGCCCCTGCCCCCCACCTCAATTATGGCAAGATATGCAAGACAGAACAGGCTATAAGATGAAGGCATGTAAAATCGTTGGCACCAATGCACACCGCCCTGATAAGTTCAATGCACTCTATGCCCATTTTGAGCAAGAAGTCAGCAACAACACAGTCTCCATCCCGGCAGCCTTAGGTGAAATTGTATCTGAGGTCACATTGCAGATGTCAGAGCAGTCCGCTCCAAAGTCAACCCACGGAAAGTGATTGGCCCAGACGGGGTCCCCGGATGAGCCCTAAGATCCGACTCGGGCCAGCTGGAGGGGGGAATTACAGACACCTTCAACCTCTCTTCACAACAATCTGAGTCCCTAACTGCTTCAAGAAGACGATCATCATCCCGGTACCAAAGAAAAGTCAAGCAGCGTGCCTTAATGCCTATCATCCAGAGGCTCTGACATTCAACATTATGAAATGCTTCAAAAGGTTAGTCATGGCACTGCATACCACCACATCAGGTCCACAGCCATCTCCCTTGCCTTGTACCCAACCCTAACAAAGACATCTATATCACACTCCTATTTATTGACTACAGCTCAGCCTTCAACACCATTATTGCTCAAATCTCATCTCCAAACTCCATGGCCTGTGGCTCAGCTCCTCCCTCTGCGACTGGATCCTGAATTTCCTAATCCACAGGCTGCAGTCAGTAAAGATAGGCAACAACATCTATTCCACGATCATCCTCAACATTGGTGCCCCACAAGGCTATGTCCTCAGTCCCTTACTATACTCCTGATATACCTCTGTGTGGCCAAGTTCCCCTCCAACTCAATTTTCAAGTTTGCTGATGACACAACCATAGTGGATCGGATCTCAAACAATGATGAGATGGAGTACAGGAAAGAAATAGAGAATCTAGTGAACTGGTGCGACAACAATAATCTCTCCCTCAATGTCAACAAAATGAAGGGGCTAGTCATTGAATTCAGGAAGCGTAGTGAGGGCATGTCCCCATTTACATCAATGGGAATGAAGTAGAAAGCGTCGAGAGCTTCAAGTTTTTAGGTGTTCAGATCACCAATAACCTGTTCTTGACAACACTAGAGTTAAGAAATCCCATCAACACCTCCACTTTCTCAGAAGATTAAGGAAATGTGGCATGTCTGCTACAACTCTCACAAACTTTTACAGATGCACCATAGAAAACATTTTTTCTGGTTGTCTCACAGCTTGGTATGGCTCCTGCCCAAAACTGCAAGATACTACTAACGGTTGTTAACAAAGTCCAGTCCATCTCTCAAACCAGCCTCCCATCCATTGAACTGTCTACACTGCCTCGGAAAAGCAGCCAGCATAATTAAGGATGCCATGCACCCTGGACATACTCTCTTTCCCCTTCTTCTGTCGGGAGAAAATACAGAAGTCTGAGGACACGTACTAACTGAAGAACTGCTTCTTCTCTGCTGCCATCAGACTTTTGAATGGACCTACTTCACATTAAGTTGATCTTTCTCTGCACCCTAGCTATGACTGTAACACTACAATCTGTACTCTCTTGTTTCCTTCTCTATGAACAGTATGCTTTGTCTGTATAGTGCGCAAGAAACAATACTTTTCACTGTATATTAATGTAAGTGACAATAATAAATCAAATCAAATCAAATGATAGGGGGTGCCAGAGGAGATGGAGGTAGGAGCTGGAGGGCCACAGGATGTGAGGTAATGGATCAACATTGACATTACATTTGGGACCGATGCCAGAACAGGATGGACACTCACCCTTCCTGCCTGAAAGAGGACATTCAGTTTCTTCCAGCACTGGTCATCAGTCCTCTGTGCCAGTGCATGGATACCGACGTTTGTTGACATGGCCTCCCAGGCCACATTGTCGGCCCAATCCTTGGGCCATTGCCCAACTAGGGGAAGAATATGGCCTGCCTCTCCTTCACCACATCCAGCAGATGGCCCAGCTCCCTCCCTGTAAACCATGGCACAGCTCTTTGTGATGCTATCTTCCTGATGTGACTGACTAGGATTTCATCATTAGCAATTTTATGCAGATCTCTCTCCCTTGTTGACACCGTACTGTGGCCATTTCAGGTGAGTCATGCATCTGGAGGTTCCATTCTGGCACTTCAATTGTACATAATGTTGAAAAAGTTTGGTCTGCGGTTCGCCAAAAAAAACAAAGTGAATTAGCCATGCTAAATTGCCCCTCAGTGTCCTGGGATGCATAGGTTAGAGGGTTTAATGGGGTCAGTATGTGAGGTTATGGACATAGGGCCTGGTGGGATTGTTGTCAGTGCAGAATTGATGGACTGAATGGCCTTCTGCACTGCTGGGTTTTTATGATTTTTATGATTACTAAGAACTCGCATTTTCTCATTCGTTCGATACTTAGAATTTGTTTGGAAAGATCACGCCCATATGCCAGAATTCTACCACCCCGCCCATCATGGAAATTGGAGCGAGCGACGGGTGGACAATGGAAAGATCCATTGACCTCGGCTGGGATTTTCCATTCTCAGGTCAAACGAAGCCATAAAATCGCACCCATTATGTTTTAATGTTTTTATTTGCTAAAAGGTCTTAAAGTATCTAACCAAATAGTATCTATTTCATCTTTAATGGTTCATTTTATTTTGTCAGTTATTTCAACTTGGAATGCTCAGTACTGCAAATGTGCAATGCATAATTTCAACCTATACATTTTATTTGGTGTGAGAAATGACCAAAATTGAGTTTTACTATTGTTTCCTAAAGGAACCTATGATTCTGTTAACTTTGTTTCACTTAAGATCACAATTTTCAGGAGTGCACCCACAACTTAAGTGAGAACTTACTGTGTAGAGCATCAGTAGTCTCCAATTCACAGTAGTGAATGGCAAACTGCAAGATGTTCCAGTTCCAATCTGAAAGGAGCCAGAAGTGTACAGCATCATAATCATTCTCAACTTCACAGTCATTTGCAATGCAGCTCTCACTCTGGCCTGATGATACAGTTCTGGTTACAGCAGGTGGCAGATTTTAGTGAGGACAGCCTTAATGGAACACATTTGTTCTTTGCTTAGGTTCAGAAAGCAGAATTTCTCCCTGTACATCCTGGATAGGTATGGCCACATGTTGAATGCTCTCCCTTCCTGCTTCTCCAGTTTCTAGCAACTTGCGCTGCTCTAATGGCCTCTGCTCATCCTCATAGTCAGGTAGTTTTCCAAAGAAAATGTCTAATACTGTCCCCAGGCCTGGGAGCAACTGAATAATGCACAAGTCTTGAAGTCACAACCAAATCCTTCAGCTTCTGCCACATTACTCCCTGGAGAATTTAGCAACTTTAATTAATGCTGGAAAGGAGCAAAAACTTGTGCAATTTTAAGAATGAGAAGCAGAAATCAATTAACTTGAAAGTAGTTGATGATCCCTTAAAATAGGACTTGTGGAGATCCTTCCTTCTGCTGAATTTATGTTTGGTTTAACATAATTTTTAAGAATTGTTTACTCCACTCTTAAAATTACAAACCCAATGCTCAGAATGGACTGGGTAAACCCAAATCCATTCCTTGTTTGCTCCAAAAACCAAATTCAAAATCCAATTGAATCCAATTAAGGTCCCCTAAGAGAGACAAATAAGATCCAAGCTGACAAGATGAGGCATTGCACCCTACCTTGGGCTTGATCGTTAAAGTAAAGTATAAGTTAAAGCCTTGAGCTCCAAACTAACAACCTTGGCATCTTTTCAGCATTACACATCCAACAGCTACTCACTGCGTTCACTAAATGACATCCAGCGCATCTTGCACCAGAAATATGCTAACACTCACTGTGGACATCATTTTGGCTGCCTATGGCTACTTATAATAGGAAAAAAGGGGCCTATGCACCCAGTATTCATGTTAAGAGACCCATCTATGTACAGTGAGATGGAAAGAATTTTGTGAGATACATGCCAGTGGAAAAGAATTAAGGTGGGGACTTATACAAAGTAAAGGACAGGAAAAAGTCACAGAGAAGCCAAATAAATTTATGTCAGGAACATGCTTTAAAACATTTGTGTTTTGCCTCTCATGGGTAACCTAACATTGAAGGCTGGCTACTTTAACAGCTGGTTGCATAGTTGACAAACATTCAATTCACCAACACTATTCAGAAGTAGTTGGGATTAAATTATCGGTTAGCAGAACGCCTGCTGGATATGTGAGCAGCTGTTATAGTAACTAGTTTATACCTCCTTCAATATTGGACAGATTACGGAAAGTAGACCACCAGCAGTTTATAATACTGCTGACTACAATTAAAGTTTCACAATATAATATTACTGTCCTTATAAAACAGCAATACCTCAGGAGATTCAGTGGCTTGTATAAAAAGTGTGCAACCAGCGTACATTTTTTTTATTGGACATCAAAAAGTGAGAGATTGGGAGAAATAGATACTGAGTGTCTGCATCGGCAGCACAAAATAGCCTTGTGGTGAACTGACAGCCAGTTTCACACTGCAGCAATTTAATTTTCTATTGTCTTGGACAATATTGCCAAGATTTTTAATTACAAACAAGTAAAAGCAACAGTGAGACCAGGAAACAAGTATCCAAAAAGAGTTTGGAATATTGTTTTGACAAATCCAGTGGAAGGAAGAGTGAGCACGGTAAAGATGTGCTGTTGATTTGCTACAAGCGCATTCTGCACTGTAAGGGTGGACCAATTTCACCCCACTGTGTGAGGGAGAAAGATAGGCAGACAGAGAGACACAATTAACAAGTCAAGCATAAAGGATAATGGCTTCCCTCTATTTTTGGACACAGGACTCAAGATTTTGCTGCATCTGGTCCCACTGAGGGACGTAACATGCAAATTTCATGCTGTCTCCTCACCTGCATGTATGTAGCATTCAGCTGAACATAAGCTGCATTGCTAGCTGACTGAGCATTCAATAGGAAGTCTAACAACATATGTGGTTAGTAGGTGTTCCAGATATCCAGCATGCCCTAAAGGCAGTGTGCCTCTCTCAGAAGGGAGCTGCGCTCATTGGAAGAAAGGTACTGCTGACTGCCTGTAGTTCAATTGCCTGCAAGTAGATACTGGATGAATGGACTCTGGAGTTGTGATGGAGGATGCCAGATTGAGGATGATGCTGGGAGGTTGGGGGCTGAACTGCCACAGGGTCTTGTGGGGGAGGGAGGGGAGGAGGGAAACTTGATGTGATGGACACGCACCCTTGCTGCCTGAACAAGGTCATTCATTTTCTTGCGGCTCTTGCCATTGGCCCTCTGTGTCAGTGCACAGGTACTCACTGTCTCAGCCATTACATCCAAGGCTGTCTTGCTATCCCAGCTCCTGGATCCTCTGCCATCCTAGGGGAACAAGATGAGCTGTTTCTCCTCTACGGTGTCTGCAGCCATCCTAATTCTCTTCCCTGCTCTCTGGGCTGCCATCCTCCTCATGTGACAGACTGTGTGTGTTTAAGTGCAGCTCTCCCTGCTTACAGCTGAGTCATACACTTGGAGTCTCTATGATGGTGTGTTCCATGTGACGGTCTTTTAATGCATTAAAGCGTCGGAAGATTGTGATGCACAGTGTGCCTGAGAGATCAACAGTTTGCTTCGGCTTCCTTGTAGTTATAACACTTAGAAATTTTGGGGGAAAATTCTCCTACATTTCTCTTCTAACATTAATTTCCTTCAGTTCCTCCCAAGATGGCTGCTTCCAGTGTTAGCCCTCAGGTGGAAGCTAACTGCACATTAGCCCCTCCAGATACTGAAAGTATGGATTCAGAGATAGAAGCTGAAGAAGCGGGAATCCAGTCTGAAACAGAATGTCAGGAGGAACCCCATCGTTGACCCTGTGACACACCCTCTGGAAACAAAGGTCCTTCATTCACTTTACATTATCTGACCCAGCTGCACCTTAAACGGACCTCCGACCAACAACTAAGTGGCGGAAAGAACATTCTCGTTGTGAGGGTATGAATGGAAAAAAGGACCTAAGGGACAGGGGGATGTTATGATGATCATGAAGGACGCAGTGATCATGAATAGATCTCCTTATGGACTTTGTGGAATACAAACTTCTTTTCTGCAATAGCAGAGTCTCTCCCAATAAGAAGTAAGCAGCAGGGGTTTAAAAACCTGTTGCTTCAAGCTGAACCATTGTTGTAGGTCCAGGGGTACACACCAACTAGCTACAAGGCACAGGTGCGGCTTTTCCTTTTAGCTTACAATAAAGGGTTTCTGGTGACAGGAAGCTGTCTTTGGCTGAATTACTACCCACCCCATTCATGTATTTCCCCATGTTTTGGATCGTTCCCCCAATGCCAAAGGCTGCAGCTTCCATCCAACCAGAACAAAAGTGTTTGACTATATGGCTGTCACCCATCTGATGAATGTTGTTGAGCCAATCCAGATATTATTGGCTTATCATTCTGTTGGAAAAAACATGTTCCAGGACTTCCATGTTTTTTTTATGCATTAGTTCATGGGATATGGGTGTCATGGTTAGGACAGCATTTATTGCCCATCCATAATTGCATTTGAAAAGGCGATGATGAGATGTCTTCATGAACTGCTGCAGTTGTTGTGTTGTAGGAATACCCATAGTGCTCTTAGGCAGGGAGTAGTAGAATTTTGATCCAGCAACAGTGAAGAAACGGCAAAATAGTTGCAAGTCAGGAAGATGTGTGACTTGGAGGGGAACTTGGAGGTAGGTGGTGGTGTTCCCATGCATTTTATGCTTTTGTCCATCTAGGTGATAGAGGTATGGGTTTGGAAGGTGCTGTGGAAGGAACAGGCTTTTGCTTGACTAGTCTGAGTGACAGCTCTCCAACTTATGGCATAGTGTTAGGGAGGAGTACATTGCAAAGTTGATAGGACTGGATTTGCCATTGTCATTTCTGGGGCCTAGGTCCGAAGCTGGGTACTCCATCCAATTTTATTCCTTTTGGACTCCATAATAGCTTGATAGAACTAAACAGCTTGCTACGCCATTTAAGGGTCAACCACATTGCTGTGGGTCTGAAATCTCTAGGCCAGACCAGGACCACAGGAAACTAAAAATAATTGTGAATGTAGTTCAGTCCATTGCGTAAACTAACCTTCTATCCATTGATTACGTCTACACTTCCTGCTGTCTTGAAAAAGCAGCAAATAGAATCAAGGATCCCATGCACCGTGGACATACTCTCTTCCACCTTCTTCTGTCAGGAAAAAAAAAGTCACATCAGATACCAACCAACTCAAGAACAGCTTCTTCCTTGCAGCTTTCAGACCTTTGAATGGATATATTAAGCCGATCTTACTCTACATCCTAGTTACGACTGTAACACTGTAACACCCTCTCCTTTCCTTCTCCTCTGTCAATGGTGTGTTTTGTCTGTATAGCATGCAAAGAACAATACTTTTCATTGTATCCCAGTACATGTGACAATAATAAATCAAATCAAATGAGAAGGATGGATCCCCTGAAGGGCATTAGTGAAACAGATGGGTTTTTACAATTGACAGTGGTTTCATGGCCACCATTACTGTACCTAACTTTTAACTATGGATTTATCAATTGATTTTAAATTCCACCAGTTGCTATGGTGGGATTTGAACCCATATCCTCAGATCATTGCGCTAGGTGTCTCAATCATTTGTCCACTAACATTGTCACTGTGCAATCACTTCCCATTTTCCACTTGCTAATCTTGTCCTTCCAAGGGAAGACAGGGGTGGCAAAAGTGGAAACTGTTAATTCTTTTCTCCTGTTGAGTATTTGTCATCCAAATTACTCTATTGCACTGGAGGTGCAGGCTGTGTAGACTCACAGTTTGGTGTTCAGTCATAGAATCATAGAATCCCTAGAGTACAAAAAGAGGCCATTCGGCCCAAGTCTGTGCACACCATCTTCCCACCCAGGCCCTATTCCCGTAACCTCACACATTTATTCTGCTAATTCCCCTGATACTAGTGTCAATCTAGCATGGCCAGTTAGTTTGCTGTTGTTCTGTCGTGCTAACTTGCAAATAAATCCCATCCCTTCACTGATTCCTATAAGGGCTGATTTAAATTTTAATGACAAATTTTAGATGTTATTAACAAGCCTGGTACACAATTGCCTGAGCTCATTTATCATAGCCTCCCTTGTCAGTCAAGTGTTAAGTGCCTTACTGGTGAGGATCACAGATGGTCCACAGCAATGGGGACGAGATGTGAAGACCTCGCCATTGGGACTGGAGACCATTGAAGTCCATCAAGTGGTCCATGGCACCCTGGCACTGCCAGTCTAGCACCCTGGCACTTCCAGCCTGGCATGTTAGAAATGCCTACTTGTCACCTTTGCACTGCCCAATGGACACCAAGCAATGTCAAGTGGGTGGGACCTGAGGGGAGATCAGAACTTAATGGGGATGTGACCTGAGGGGGCAGGACCACAATGGGGGGGAGGGGGGGGTGGGTGGTGGAAGCAGGGCAGGTGCTCTGTGGGGCAATCAACTGGCTGGAAGTTGATTGGGGCGGGATGACAATTGGCTGGGGGATGAACAGGCAGGGCCACGCTCGAGAGGATGCAATCAGCTCCATGTGGGAATACTGACAGATCTCTATATACAGCATACAGGGAGAGTGGGATGAGCAGGGCATCTATGCAATAGCACACCTAGAGCTCAGCAGCAGGCCTCACAGCATGCTGATACTCCACCTCCCACATTGACACAAAATCACTTTATGGCCCCTGTATTATATAGAGTGCTGTAAATGACAATAGCTGAACTGAAAAAAAAGGTGAGAAAACATTCCACAGCAACTATGATGATGCAGAAGAGCTGTACTATTGGGCACTGCTGTGGACTTACCTGACGAAGGAGTAGCGCTCCAAAAGCTAGCGGTGTTTGCCACCAAATAAACCTGTTGGACTTTAACCTGGCGTTGTGAGACTTCTTACTACTGGGCACTGCCGAAGTTGTCCATCCAGCGGAACTGCACCTTCAGCAGCCCAACGATGGACTGGGTTGCAGCTTGGGCCTCATTATAATGGGTCTTTGCCTCAGTCGCAGGCCTCTGCACTGGCGTCATCAGCCATGACATCAGCAGGTAACCCTTGTTCCCCGCAAGCCATCCCAGCAGAATAGGGTAGCCTTCAAAGACTCCAGGAATGTCCAAGCTCCACAAAACATAACAATCGATCATGTTTCCTAGATGGCGTGCACATACCTGCAAGATGTTAATTGGGTAGTCACAATCTATCTGGATGTTAAGGGAGTGGAGTCTCTTGTAATTTATAAAGGGTACCCCCGATTCCACAGGGCCTGCAGGATGATGTGCATGCCATTTATAGCCCCCTGCACATGGGACATCCTGGCAACAGCAGTAGAGCCCAAAGCCCAGGCATCCTGTTGGGCTTGGCCACGTCAAAGTGTATGCAGTGATTTGCCCAGACATACAGGGCATCCATGACCTCACAGATGCATTTGTGGGTCAACAACTGAGAAACACCGTAGAGATCACAACTCATGCCCTGGAAGGACACAGATGCATAAAGGTTGAGAGCCAACAAGCAGGTACCCTGCTGCCCCACAAGGTGACAGGCCCATTAGAATGTGGCACAGGTGCTGCACTGCCTCCCTGCTGTGATGCAGTATGCAGCAGCACACAGTGTCTGGCATCTCAGTAAAGGACATGTGAGTCCTGTAGAGTCTGGGTTTTCATCTATGCTGTCCTCTGCCCCCTATCCCTCCCCCAGGCCAATAGGTGGCTGGGGCCTGTCCCAACCAGTGGCCCACTGTCCTCCTGCTGTGGGCTCTATTCTGGGCAGGCCTTGTTCATCATCCGCCACAACAGCAACAAGTATTACTACCAGCTCTGCTGGCTCAAAGCTGTTTTCCATGTTTACTGTGAGGGGTATGTCAGAAGAGGGAAAGAGACAGACCATAAGGTTATCCATCCTGAGCCAATCAATCCCTTCAAGCAACCCATGTTCCCATGAGTCTAGATGCTGCCAAGCCGACATCATCCCTGGTGCCATGTGCCACCTCAATGAGCTGCCAACTATTGCCATATCATCACCATGACAGCCATAGGCACTGCCCCTGCCCTATGGTATCAATGGCTCCCACATTGCTTTAAAATATAGCGTGGTGAACTAGGAGACCTCCTCCCATCTCCCATGAACATCGGAACCACCCCCCCCCTCCCCCACCCCTGATTCATTAGTGACATGAAAAAGATGTCATTGGCCCTCCCAAAGGGTGCCCAATAAGCCTCGACAAGTTCTCCCTGTGCAGACCCCCTGACATGACCCCTGCCATTACCTTCTTCGCAATCCATCCCTGCACGACCCCATCCTTGCATACATCCCCATGCATTTACACCTATCTACATCCTCTCTACATAGGCACACCATGCATAAGCACCCATCATAGCCCCACCATCATAGCCCACGTTCAGGCCCCATTCCCTTGGCACTGCCCCTGGTCAGGTGGGCGGTGCCAGTGTTTCCATGTGTTGCTTGGCCATGCCCCCAACCAGTTGGGGGCTTCAGTGGCTGCAGATCTCCTCCAGCATCGCCATGTTGTTTGGTCGCTAGTGCTGAGCAGTCGTGATTCATGCTGCCATGATATCTCGCCGGAGAGGTGGGAGACATCTGGGAGGGAGGGAAGCAACAATCCCAACCTCCCTAATCATATGAAAACCACCACACTGATCTCACGGTGAGGTGGTAAGATCGTACCTTATATGTTTTCAAGAAAGAGTTAGATATAGCTCTTGGAGAAAAATGGATCAAAGGATAGGGGGCAGCTGGGATCGGGCTCTTGAGTTGGATGATCAATCATGATCATACTGAATGGCAGAGCATACTTGAAGGGCTGAATGGTTTACGCATGCTCTTATTTTGTATGGTCATAAGCTCCTACACTGTCAACAAGGTCAGCGCCACTGCAATTTGAGAGAACTTCAAAATGTCTTTGAAGCATTTACCTCATCCTAATCTGGCATGGTTGAGAAAGCAGTACTTGACAATGGAGACAATTTTTGGTCACCCAGACATGGTGTCTCATTCATCGATGATGATTTTACAGGGGTTTGACCTGAATGTTTCTGTATCTGGTTTCAGGAATATCACTACCCTTTGTTTGATGGTCCTCCCACTGAATTTGGAGGATGTTTCAGAAGAAATTTTGATGGAATTTGTCCAGCACTTTTATGTATCACTGATACACAGTCTGAGTCTCACAACGTGGTGAGAACAACTATTATGTACACCAGGACCTCTGTTGATTTGAGGAGGTCTTAAGCTGCCAAACACTCATTATCATAGTTTGTAGAAGGCTGAATTCATACAGCTGATCCAATGTTAAATTTGCTCATCGATTGTGGCCTTTTAAGCGAGGTGCTGACCAAGGTATGGGAAGTGCTCAATATATGCCAGAGACTCTCCTTCAACATATGTGGGAGATGGAATATTTGCTAACTAGGTGTGAGTCAGTTTATAAGTTTTGTCTTGATAATATTCAAGAGTTTCTTGTATGTAAATGTGAAGAGATTGAGAGTGGCTTGCAAATTGGTGAAGAGTGAACAATGCCATTGCAATCTTTTGTAAACTATTGATCATGATTGTCTATGGTGCTGAGTTGAGTTTTGAAGTAAATTATGGAGGTTATAAACTATCTATCTCGAAGGTTTCATACTAACACCAGAGGGCAGTTGATTTTTGATGTGATGAATAGCCACCATCAGGTAGGTAGTAAATGAGACCAACAAGCAGCCTTGCTTGACTTTACTCAGATTTTGAAACCATCGGTTTCAGATCATTCTGCCTCCAGAGACCCAATCTAACAAACGCTGGCCTGAGTCTACGACAAGGATTGTTGAGGGGAAAGGAGCACTGAGGGCATAAATTGTTTCCTGGTGCAGTGCGAAAGCATCATGACCTATTGCCAGAAAACCAGACATGGGAATGTATTATTTACCCTTTATGGTCACCCACCAGGTGAACATTCCAATTACAGACTCCATACTCCATTCCTTTTTCAAAATGTGACTGGATTTTGAAAGGGACAATGCAGGACAATATATATGCAATCAATTAACCTTGCACCTGGGTGAACTCCAGCAATCCAGACAAATTTGATAGGTTTTACCTGACCAGCAACCTGCATTCAAAGGTGAGGCATTGTTATCTCCTTGTGAAAAGGGCATCTGTGACCTGCTTGAGGACCACATACGCAACAAGCAGACTGATGTTACTGATGTCATTTGTTTCAACCTGGAATATGCCTATGGCCAAACAGTTTATTTCAACCTTCAAACCACAGATAACATTTTATATATTCTGGTGTTTTGGTTTGAATTCTTGCTACAGAAGGTAACATGTGTTAATAGCTGCTTATCTGTTGAAGTGTAGCATCCTAATAGAGTGGTTTTTTGTCATGTTCAAGTAAGACATTGTGTTGCAAACCACTCACATACTTCACCCTTATATCCTCTTCCATCTTCTTTGAAACTGGGCAGGTCTGTGCCACTGTGTTTTCTGCTGCTGCCATTATCACTGCTGTGGTAATCAGTGGTGATCACAACAGCATTTCCATTTTTTTTCTAGTATTCCTGCAGTTAGTAAATTGACATGATTGCTTCCAATAACTATTTAGTATAACAAAAACTTTCCAAACGCTATCAAAGAATATATCCAAAAATCCAGTGTTACCACAACAAAATTATATAGGCTGATGGTAATGGAAGTGGGAACTATTTTAAATATCATTATTTCATCGTTTTTCTATAGCAGCACTCTGGGACCAATTTAACCCATTCAAAACACATCTACTTGCAGAGTTAAAGTCAGACATGTCTTACTGGGTGAGTTTAAGATTAACACATTAAATGCACCAAGTCATCAGTTTCCCAAAATGGCCTTTATACAAGATCAGGATATCTATTTAACTATTGTAATGAGCCTAGCCTTCATTTCAGCAGCCACTAGGAATGTCAGGAAATAGTTTCACAGCTGTTATATTTTGAACAAACTTTTGGCACAGGATGTTCTACCATGAATTTGGCACAAAACTTGGTGAAACACAAAAAAAATCTGTCCCGTGCATTAAACGGGTCAAAGTGTGATGACATTACCCTCAACTTCTTGTTTATTCCAGTCAGTCATCCACAGCACATTCACGTTTGCATGCACACAAAGGCAGCATCGATTCAAAGTTTAAAGACAGAGTTAACTATCAATGACTGAACTAAAGCATGCTGGGTGTGACTCAGATTTTCGAAAATCTACCTTCATACAGATACCTAACATTCTTTGCTTCTTCGGCAACAACCAAAGTCAATTTTAAGATAGTAATTTTACTGGAGTAATAGTTGTAACATGTTACATAGTTCTATGTAAAAATAATTCCCTTGCTACAACACTATCTTAATCAATACAACAACATGTCTAGTTTCTACGTTTTTTTTAAATCCAATTCAATGAAATCAAGTCCAATTCAGAGTCTCAACAAGTGAGACATTCCCGATCCAAGCTGACAAAACAGGGCTCTCACCTCTTGTTGACAACTATATTAGGTGCACTGAAAAAGAAAGCACAAGATACTTGGAAATGAATTTCTTTCCTCATAAGGATGACATTAGTTGGGACTCCCAGGAAGAGAAAATGTCACGCTAATTTGTATCAGTTAATTTGGCCCTTCACATCCAAATTACGCTCCTCAAGCTTATCAACAGAGGAAGGCCAAAACAAACTTGCACAAATGCTAACTTTGTAATATGAATGCACCCATTTAGAGCAAAATCAGGAACAGATCAGAAGCTAAGTTGAACAAGATAGACATAGATCTGTATTAGATGTTTTGCCCAAAATAAGTATATTTTCTGTGTTTAAAATAAAAACATTAATTCACCAAAACTCCAATCTTAACTTTGTAATCTGTAACTTGGGTTTAATACACATTGGGGAAATAGTACAGTGAAAAATAATTTCTATTGATACTTATACCACCATGCATTTTGCTTAACTCTCACCTTATACAGAGAGTATTTGTTGAACTGATACTCTATGCTCATATCTAGCCTGGTTGCAGGCCCAACAGCTGCCAATAACTTCTAAAGTATGAAGGTCTTGCGTTACTGCCAAAGGATTTTCACAGTTGTTGTATTAGACTTTTTGTACTTGTTGCAATATTCCCTACATCTGTTTTAATACTGTAATTTGTTGCGCTAGAACATAAGTCATGGTTTTAATGCCATATATCCCTCTTTTAGCAAATCAGGCTTGTGGCTGTGATCCAATCTGAAGTCAAGCTACTCATGCCAGAAAATTAGTGTAGAACTGTAAGAATCCCTTCAGTGAAATAAGTATTTTTAAAATCCACTTAAGTGCCTCATCTGTATGTACTTCAGAAGTCATCCACAATATTGAACATTTTAAACAGCTAGAGCTCTTGTCCTGACTTTTTCATAACTGTTTTTATTCTTTGATGGGATCGCAAAGGCAGCATTTGTTGCCCATTCCAAATTGCCCTTGAACTGAGTTTCTTGCCTGGCCATTTCAGAGGGCAGTTAAGTGTCAACCACATTGCTGTGGATCTGAAGTACATGTTGGCCAGACCAGATAAGATCTGCAGATTTCCTTCCCTAAAAGGACATCAGTGAACTAGATGAGCTTTCCTACAATCAATGATAATTTCATGGTCACCTTTACTGAGACTAACTTTCAATTCACAATTTAATTTTACTTTATTGAATTTAAGTTCCAGTAGCTACCATAGTAGGACTGAAGCAAAAACAGAAAATGCTGGAGAAACTCAACAGGTTTGTCAGCACCTGTGAAGAGAGAAGAAAGCCAACATTTTGAGTAAGGATGACCCTTCATCAGGTTGTCAGCTGTCAGCTCTGATGGACAGTCATCCTGACTTGAAACGTTGGCCCTGATTTTACCGGCACAACCACCCCAAAATCAGGGTGGGCAAGGCTCACAGAGTGGCATTCCCCATTGGTTTCAGGCGTGAACTAACGAGCCTCAGATGCTTGTGCTGGTAAAATCAGGGCCATTGGATCTATTCTCTCTCCACAGATGCTGTCAAACCTACTGAGCTTCTCCAGCATTTTCTGGCTTTTTTTTTCAGATTTCAGCATCTGCAATATTTGCCTTTATGGTAGGATTGAAACTCATGTGCCCAAGGCAAAGACTGGGCTTCTGTACTACTTGTTTGGTAACATTGGTAAATATTCACTGTCCCCTCCAAATAATATTGAACATTAAGGCATAGCTTGAAGTAGCATGAAGTTTAGCTCAGCAAAGTGTTGCAGGACAGAGCACTTGCTTCATGCAAGGAATTTGGTGAGTGAGAGAATTTGACACAGGGAGGCTGAATCTATTGCCGCCAAAACACTTAGGGGAGTATTTCACAAACGTGCAAAAGTAGTCAGTGAAATCATAGTGTTAGAAAGACTGTCGTTATCAATTAAAGCAAAATGTTGATGAAATGGAACCACATTTCTGCACTACAAATGAAACAGTAAACACTGAATATTGAGGGAAAAGGCTATAACCAACTCAGAGCACTGGGGTGAGATGGGAAAGGTATGTTTTCTCAGTGTAAATTCTCACAGAAACATAGAAACAGCAGTAGACAATTCAGCCCATCCAACCTGCTCCACCAATCAATTACATCATGGCTCTTCATGTCCCACAACACCACTTTCCTTCACTAACTCTATTTGTCTTGCTGTCATTAGCCTCCAGAAATATATTGATTTCTGTTTTGAAAATGCTCTTTGATTGAACCAAACAACACTCTGAGATAGAGAACTCCAAAGATTCACCACTCTCTGAGTGAAAGAATTCCTCCCTATCTCTGTCTCAAATGGCCGACCCTTTATCCTGAAATTATACCTCTGAGTTTTAGGCTCACCAGCCAGAGGAATGGTCAATGTTTATTTTCCAGGTTGGAAGAAGGGCTGTAAAGGTTTTCCCCAAGGGTCAGTTTTGCCACCCCTGCTTTTCCTGGTATAAAGTTTTGATCTATATCTTGGTATGCAGGGGGCAATTTCAAGATGTGTGGATGACACAAATGTATTGTAAACTGTTAAGAGGACAGTGTAGAATTTCAAAAGGACATAAGAAAGTTCATGCGGTGGGCAGATAGGTGGCAGATGAAGTTCAATGCAGAGAAGTGTGAAGTGATGCATTTTAGTAGGAAGAAGGTGAGGTGACAGTACAAAATAAGGGATAAAATTCTTCGTGAGTGCAGGAGCAGAGGGACATAGAAACATAGAAACATAGAACAGTACAGCACAGTACAGGCCCTTCGGCCCTCAATGTTGTGCCAAACTTTGTCAGAAACCAAGATCAAGCTATCCCACTCCCTATCATTCTGGTGTGCTCCGTGTGCCTATCCAATAACCACTTGAAAGTTCCTAAAGCATCTGACTCCACTATCACAGCAGGCAGTCCGTTCCACATCCCAACCACTCTCTGAGTAAAGAACCTACCTCGGACACTCCTCCTATATCTCCCACCATGAACTTTATAGTTATGCCCCTTAGTAACAGCTACATCCACCTGAGGAAATAGTCTCTGCACGTCCACTCTATCTATGCCCCTCATCATCTTACAAACCTCTATTAAGTTGCCTCTCATCCTCCTCCGCTCTAAAGAGAAAAGTCCTAGCTCCATCTACTTTTCCTCATAAGGCCTACCCTCCAAACCAGGCAGCTTCCTGGTAAATCTCCTCTGCACTCTGTCCAATGCTTCCACATCATTCTTATAGTGAGGTGGCCAGAACTGCCCACAATATTGCGAATGTGGTCTCACCAAGTCCTGTACAGTTGCAGCATAACCCCACAGCTATTAAACTCAAACCTCCTATTAATAAACGCTACAAGCCTTCTTCATGGCTCTATCCACTTGAGTGGCAACCTTCAGAGATCTGTGGATATGAACCCCAAGATCTCTCTGTTCCTTCACATTCCTCAAACCCTGTCGTTGACTCTGTAATCCGCATTCAAATTTGTCCTACCAAAATGAATCACCTCACACTTATTAGGGTTTAACTCCATCTACCACTTTTCAGCCCAGCTTGGAATCCTATTAATGTCTCTTTGCAGCCATACAACAGCTCTCCACCTCATCCACTACTCTACCAATCTTGGTGTCATCAGCAAATTTACTGACCACCCTTCAGCCCCCTCCTCCAAGTCATTGATAAAAACCACAAATAGCGGAGGACCCAGCACTGATCCTTGTGGTACACTGCTGGTAACTGGTCTCCAGTCTGAAAATTTTCCATCCACCACCCCCACCCTCTATCTTCTATGAGATAGCCAGTTACTTATCCAATCAGCCAAATTTCCCTCTACCCCACACCTCCTTACTTTCTTCATGAGCCTACCATGGGGAACCTTATCAAACGCCTTACTAAAATCCATGTATATGACATCGACTGCTCTACCTTCATCCACACACTTAGTTACCTCCTCAAAGAATTCAGTCAAATTTGTGAGGTCCTTTAGACACTGGTTCTGTCTAACAGAAATAATGGTACATTCTGGTAAAAGACTTTGGGAAGGACAACCACGACACAGGCCAAAGCATCATGGCTCAAAAGGTTGTCCAGGTTGAGGAAGAGCAAAATACAAACATGGTAATGAAGAATTCTAATATTTCCTGAACCTGTATGTCCAACAGATCAATGTGACAGAGTCATAGAGGTTTACAGCATGGAAATGGTCCTTTGGCCCAATTTGTCCATGTCACCTTTTTTTCAAACTTTAAGCTAGTCCCAATTGCCTGCATTTGGCCCATATCTCTTTATACCATCTAACCTATGTAACTGTCTAAACGCTTTTTAAAGGACAAAATTGTACCCACCTCTACTACTACTTCTGGCAGCTAGTTTCAGACACTCACCACCCTCTGTATGAAAAAAATTGCCCTTCTGGGCACTTTTGTATCTCTCCCCTCTCACTTAAACATATGCCCTCTAGTTTTGGGAACCTACCTTTGGGAAAAGATATTGACTATCTAGCCGATCTACACCTCTTATTATTTTATAGACCTCTATAAGATCACCCCTCAGCCTTCTATGCTCCAGAGGAAAAAGTCCCAGTCTATCCAGCATCTCCTTATAACTCAAGCCATCAAGCCCCGGTAGCATCCTAGTAAATCTTTTCCACACTCTTTCTAGTTTAATAATATCCTTTTTATAATAGGGTGACCAGAACTGTACACAGTAATCCAAGCGTGGCCTTATCAATTCTTGTACAACTTCAACAAGACGTCCCAGCTCCTGGATTCAATGTTCTGATCAGTGAAACCAAGCATGGAGAATGTGTTCCTCACCACTCTGTCGGCCTGTGACTCCACTTTCAAGGACCCTATGAACCTGTACCCCTAGATCTCTTTGTTCTGTAATTCTTCCCGATGCCCTCCATTAACTGAGTAAGTCCTGCCCTGGTTCAATCTACCAAAATGCATCACCTTTCATTTATCTAAATTAAACTCCATCTGCCATTCATCAGCCCATTGGCCCAATTGATCAAGATCTCGTTGCAATTGGAGATAACCTTCTTCACTGTCCACTATGCCACCAGTCTTGGTATCATCTGCAAATGTACTAACCATGCCTCCTATATTCTCATCCAGATCATTAATATAAATGACAAATAACAGTGGACCCAGCACACTGAGGCACACTACTGGTCACAGGTCTCCAGTTTGAAAAACCACCCTCTACAACCACCCTCTGGCTTCTGTCATCAAGCCAGTTTTGTATCCATTTAGCTACCTCACCCTGGATCCTGTGAGATTTAACCTTATGCAATAACCTACCATACTCTTGTCAAAGGCCTTGCTGAAGTTCATATAGATGACATCAACTGCACTGCCCTTATCTACCTTATTCATTACTCTTTCAAAAAACTCTTACCAAATTTGTGAGACATGATTTTCCACTCACAAAGCCATGCTGACTGTCCCTAATCAGTCTTTGCATTTTTAAATGCTTGTACATTCTGTCTCTCAAAATATCTTCCAACAATCCACAGATGTGAGGCTCACTAGCCTGTAGTTCACAGGCTTTTCCCTGCAGTCCTTTTTAAACAAAGGCACATTTGCCAGCCTCCATTCTTCAGGCACCTCACCTGTGACTATCAATGATTCAAATATTTCTGCTAGGGGACCAGCAATTTTCTCCCCAGCTTTCCACAATGTCCCGGGATACACTTTATCAGGTCCCAGCAATTTGTCTACCTTGATGCACTTTAAGACTTCCAGCACCTCCTTCTCTGTAATATGTACAGTCTTCGAGACATCACTATTTATGTCCCCAACATCCACACTTTCCTCAACAGTAAATACTGATGAGAAATATTCATTTAGGATCTCACCCATCTCTGGTGGATCCCCGCATATATGACCTTGTTGATCCTTAAGAGGCCCTATCTCTCCCTAGTTATTCTTTTCATCTTTATGTGATGTGTCTAGTATTTGGGTGAAGATAGCATGCTTTTATGTGTTAGCTTGCTACTCATTTTCAGACCACACTATTGACTAACAGCAATGTCCATCAGCAAGTCCTCAGCTATGACTTCTCATAGTCTCACAGATCGTAGCTAGGCTAAAGCTTCAAAGGAACTCAGAGGGTGGTGGGCCCCCAGACATGCAATATGTAGGCCAACCGGAATATTGTCACACCCTGGCACTCATGTGTCAAACTCCCAGTTATGGACAAGTAGTTCCATTGCCTTGTGGATATCTCAGAAGAATTGAAGACTAAAGAAGTATAATCTGAAGTAGAAGCGAAAGGCAACTGATGCCTAAGTACATAATATTTCCAATAAATTCTGCAATCAAACTGATGCCAATCATAAGTCTTTGCATTCCTTTGGATTCAGCCAGGAGGTCAAACTCCCTAATGTTTGGACTGGCCAGAGCCTCCACAAGTTTTGCCCAGGCTTGGGCCATTATTGGATACTCCAGTTTTATTGCAGGGTGTCAGCACAACACAGGAGACAGCAGTTATGAGTGATAGATGCAACTCAATAGATGTAGAGTACAGGTATTACATGATGTCTCTGATGGTGGAAGTGACCATCAAATCCCACAAGTTGGTAAGCCCCGACTCGTAATCAATTACCTGCCATGGTACATCTGCTTCAATAGCTTCTTGGAGCTTAGAATCTCTGCATAAGAAGTTGAAGGAATCTTTTATGTATTGACCAATAGCGACCACAAAGAAGAAAAGTAATGAGGTGCCACGCCTGTGTGTTGAAGTAAAAACACAATGCAGGTTTATTAAGATATTGCTAGTTCCAGGTCCAAAATGGAAAAACCACAACAGTCCACACATTTCTCTGTTTACATCACTGCAGATCACATTAGTGATAGCATAAGAAATACAACCAATTTAGTTACATGACAGCAGCTGTAGGGTTTCTATGATTTCTAACATTCCTCTCCCTTTATCATTTTAGTCCCGAAATGACAACTTCTCCCAATTTTTCAACAACAGACTCAATTCAACAGTAGTTGCATTACTTTACATTATTTTTTCCCAGATATATACCATTAATTAGACAGCCTCTCAGGTGGACATCTATTTTTTTTGGTTGCATTCAATGTTCTTTAATTTGGCTACTCGTTACATTTAAAGTGTCCTTTTTTTCTGTTGGTACTTCTTTGTGTGAAATTATTTCAGTTTTCATCAATGTTGCAGATTCTTCAGAAACAGCATCTGTGTTTGTCTCTGTGGTTAAGCTTTGTTTGAATGTATCATTATTTAACATTTCTGATGTAAATATTTCTGGTGAATCTTCAGTGAGTTCATTTCTTAAGGCTAATATCTGGTCAGTATGATGTCACCAAACTCTCTCATTACCCATCGTATGTTATAAGATATTGCGTTTGTTTTTGCTAAGATAAGGGCAGGTATCCCTTTTTCACTGCTAGTGTAGCTACTTGCTAGTACTAGTATGAGTACTAGCAAGTAGCTTCCTTTTAGAGCTTTGTCCTTTCTTAGCAATCTGTGCTTTTTGTTGTTGTTCAACAATTTCAGAAATATCAGGTGATATCAAAAGGCCAAATTTTGTTCGAAGGTTCCTTTTTAAAAGCAGCATTGCTGGTGAAATCTGTGTCATTGGCATTCGTTACATGTGCAAAGTTCCTGTACAATAACAAGAATTTATTTACTCATTTTAACAATGTCTCTTGATCCTTTGATGCCTTTAGTGAGTGTTGTATGACTCGTTTGGCCAATTGATATGTTGCTGGATGGCATGGAGCTAACTTGATGTATTGGAGTAGTTTTCCAGGTCCTTTGAAGTAAACAGTGCCCCATTGTCACTTACATTTTGCTCAGGTCTGCGAAATCTAGCAAATATTTCATCCAACTTTTCAATAGTTTGTTCTGCTTTGTGCATTTCATGATCATTACTTCCAGACATTTAGAATGTGCACCTATCAATAAAATAGGAAGATGTGTCCCTCTACTGGACCAACGTAATTGATGTGGATCCTTGTACAAGGCTGTTTTGGCCATTTCCATAGATGTAACAACATAAGGTTGTAGCAGGGGGGTGTTTTGCGTAAGATTGACATTGCCCCACTTTCTCTTCAATTTGTGTATCCAATCCTGGCCACCAAAAAATAACTACATGCCAGTTCCTTCATTCTTAGCACATCTGGATACCCCTTATGTAACTGTTCAATGATTCCTCCACGCAAGGATGGAGGAATAATCTCTCAGCTTCCCCCTAGGTAAAACTCCACTCTGGACTGTTAACTCAAAGCTTCTTGTAATGTAAAGTTTAGATCTATTTGCTCTTTATGTCCTTCCATCATTATTCCTTTAAAGACCATATCCATACCTTCCCCATCAGTCGATTGGTTCTTGTGTGTCTCTGAAATTGAAATGAAGTCACTAGTACACGAAGATAGAGGCAAAATACTGCAGATGTTGGAATCTGAAACAAAAACAGAAAATGCTGGAAAATCTCAACAAGTCTGGCAGCATCTGTGGAGAAAGAATAAAGTCTAGGTGACCCTTCATCAGAGCAGCTTGCCAATTTATTTTTTGCTATATTATACCAGAACAGATGCAACTACTTTAAATACATAATATACATAATACTAATACATAATATTCTCAGGCAAACAAAAAAATGAAAAGAAAGACGAGACCAATTCTTCGATTGGCAAATTGGCATGACAGGTCTATGTGGACGGGATATACAAACCACTTGCAGCTGATCAATAACGTGTACAAAACAGTTGTGTTCGACATGGAAATTGGTAGGCTGAACATCGACATAGCATCCCAACAAGATACCAAGCTTGCCAAAATGGATCATTGAAAGAAAAACATTATACATTAATCTGGCAGAGGAAAAGTTCAGAGAAAACATGCAAACAAGGTGTTGGCTTTGAAACTCACTACTCTCAATAAGAGAACCCCTCAGTGAAAGAATAGTTCGGCCTGGGTTCTCTCCAACTACCTCTCAACTCAAAAATAGCCAGTCAGGTTCATGGATTTCGATGTTCCAATCCTCTGCTCCTCTACAGAAACAAAAGACCTGTTCTATAAGGAGATAAACACTGCTATCTGCAAAGTTCCTAAGTCAAAACGTCTGTACCTATGAGAGGTTTCAAGACAAGGTGGGCTTGGACAATAAGGTATGGCACTCCTGCTTCAAACATCATGGCCTGGGAAAGATAAATGAGGTGGAGATGTCAGCGTTGGACTGGAGTAAGCACAGCAAGAAGTCTCATAACACCAGCTTAAAATCCAACAGGTTTATTTGGTAGCAAAGCTTTCGGAGTGTTGCTCCTTCATCAGGTGAGTGAGGAGTTGTGTTCACAAGCAGGGCACATATAGACACAAACTCAGTTTACAAGATAATGGTTGGAATGTGAGTCTTTACAGGTAATCAAGTCTTAAAGATACAGACAATGGGAGTGAAGAGAGGGTTAAGCACAGGTTAAAGAGGTGTGCATTGTCTCCAGCCAGGACAGTTAGTGAGATTTTGGAAGTCCAGGCAAGTTGTGCGGGTTGCAGATAGTATCCTTTCCTGCAGCATATCAGGTAGACAACATTGGCCAAGTTGCCAAGTATGTACTGTGTACCTGATGAATGGTGTTCTCACATGAAATGTCGATGATCCGGTGCATCTTGCTGTGGCGGGGTTGTGTGGTGTCGTGGTCACTGTTCTCCTGAAGGCTGGGTAGTTTGCTGCGGACAATGGTCTGTGTGATTTGAAGGCAAGAAGTGGGAGTGTGGGGATGGCCTTGGCGAGATGTTCGTCCTCATCGATGACATGTTGAAGGCTCCGGAGAAGATGTCGTAGCTTCTCTGCTTCGGGGAAGTACTGGAGGACAAAGGGTACTCTATCTACGTAACCCGTGACTGTCTTCTGAGGAGGTCGGTGCGGTTTTTCGGTATGGCGTGTTGGAACTGTCGAGCAATGAGTCAAGTGCCATATCCTGTGTTTATGAAGGCGCCTCTCAGCATCTTTAAGTGTCTGTTGCAATCCTCCTCATCTGAGCAGATCCTGTGTACACAGGGCTTGTCCGTAGGGGATGGCTTCTTTAACGTGTTTAATGTGCAGAAGTGGATCATCGTGAGGTTATCCATGGGCTTGTGGTAAAGTGAAGCGCTGAGGTGACTGTTCTCGGTGGAGATGTGTGTGTCCAAGAATGCAACTGATTCTGGAGAGTAGTCCATGGTGAGCCTGATGGTGGGATGGAATTTGTTGAAGTTATCATATAGTTGTTTCAGTGATTATTCACTGTGAGTCCAAACGAAGAAAATGTCATTGGTGTATCTAGCGTATAGTGCCAGTTGAATATCCTGCGCATTGAAGAGATCTTGTTCAAACTTGTGCATGAAAATGTTGGCATATTGAGGTGCAAATTTGGCCCCCATGGCTGTTCCGTGTGCCTGGATGAAGAACTGGTTGTTGAAGGTGAGGATGTTCTTGTCCAGGATGAAGCGAATGAGTTGTAGAATTGCATCTGGAAACTGGCAGTTGTCGGTGTTGAGTACTGAGGCAGTCGCAGCAATGCTGTCGTTGTGAGGGATGCCAGTGTTGAGTGCCGAGACATCCATTGTGACAAGGAGTGCTCCTGGTTCAACTGCTCCATGTGTGCTGAGTTTCTGTAGGAAGTCCGTAGTGTTGTGACAGAAGCTGGGGTTTCTTTGTACAATGAGTTTCAGGATGCCCTTGACGTAGCCGGAGGGGTTCTCACACAGGCTTTCTCACACTCCTCAACAACCTCATACACCAGCTTTACAGCAGGTGCTGCAACCTGGAAAGCAAGATAGTATCCATATTCTCAACTTGCGCTCAGGACACAGACCAGCTGCAAAACACTGCCAAGCAGACGAGATAATGGAACTATGCTATCTACATGCACACCAAGAACAGGAAACTTGAGAAACTTGGCATCATCACCAGCAGCAACCAATTCAACTCTTTCCTCTTCGGTTGCTGCACTGCGGATCTCTTGACTTGACATGTATGCCCAAGCCATCAGGAGGTGCGTCAATACCAAATTCATCAGCTATACTCAAAAGACAGCCCTGAACATCACCCAAGCACAACACAACGCCATCCGCGCTCTCAAGACCAACCACAACATTGTCATCAAACCAGCAGACAAATGAGGGGCCATCGTCATACTGAACAGAATGGATTACTGCAAAGAAGTGTACCGACAACTGAAGAACGAGGAACACTACAAATAGTTACCCGCAGACCCAACCAAAGAACACACCCGTCAACTCAACAGACTGATGAAGACGTTTGATCCGGACCTTCAGTGCACCCTCCATGCTCTCATCCTATGTAGTCCCAGTGTTGGAAATCTCTACTGCTTCCTGAAGATACACAAGGCCAACACACTCGGCCTTCCCATCATATCAGACAATGGGACCCTGCATGAGTACCTCGCCGGCTACATCGAGGGCATCCTGAAACCCATTGTACAAAGAACCCACAGTTCCTGTCGTGACACTAAGGACTTCCTACAGAAACTCAGCACACATGGAGCAGTTGAACCAGGAGCACGCCTCGTCACAATGGATGTTTTGGCACTCTACACCAGCATCTCCCACGACAATGGCATTGCTGCAACTGCCTCAGTATTCAACACCGACAACCGCCAGTTTCCAGATGCAATTCTACAACTCATCCATTTCATCTTGGACTACAACATCTTTACTTTCAACAACCAGTTCTTCATCCAGACACACAGAACAGCCATTGAGACCAAATTTGCATCTCAATATGCCAATATCTTTATGCACAGGTTCAAACAAGACCTTTTCACTGCGCAGGACCTTCAACCGACGCTATACACTAGATACATCAATGACATTTTCTTCCTTTGGACTCATGGAGAACAATCGCTGAAACAACAATATGATGACATCAACAAGTCCCATCCGACCATCAGACTCACCATGGACTATTCTCCAGAATCAGTTGCATTCTTGGACAGACTCATCTCCATCAAGGATGGTCACCTCAGCACTTCACTGTACCACAAGCCCACGGATAATCTCACAATGCTCCACTTCTCACCCTAAACTTGTTAAAGAAGCCATCCCCTCTGGACAGGCCCTCCATATGCACAGGATCTGCTCAGATGAGGAGGATTGCAACAGACACCTACAGACGCTGAAAGACACCCTCATAAGAACAGGATATGGTGCTCGACTCATCGATCGACAGTCCCGATGTGTCATAGCGAAAAACCGCACTGACCTCCTCAGAAGACAATTATGGGACACAGCGGACAGAGTACCCTTCGACGTCCAGTACTTCCTCAGAGCAGAGAAGCTACGACATCTTCCCCGGAGCCTTCAACATGTCATTGATGAAGATATACGTCTTGCCAAGGCCATCCCCACACCCCCACTTCTTGCCTTCAAACAACCGCACAACCTCAAACAGACCATTGTCCGTAGCAAACTACCCAGCCTTCAGGAGAACAGTGACCACGACACCACACAACCCTGCCACAGCAACCTCTGCGAGACATGCCGGATCATCGACACGGATGCCATTATCTTACGTGAGCACACCATCCATCAGGTACACAGTACATACTCTTGTGACTCAGCCAATGTTGTCTATCTGATACGCTGCAGGAAAGGATGTCCCGAGGCATGGTACACTGGGGAAACCATGCAGACGCTACGACAATGGATGAATAAACATCACTCGACAATCACCAGGCAGGAGTGTTCTCTTCCTGTTGTGGAACACTTCAGCACTCACAGGCATTCAGCCTCTGATGTTCAGGTAAGCGTTCTCTAAGGCTGCCTTCATGACATACAACGCAGAATCGTTGAGCAGAAAATGACAACTAAGTTCCGCACACATAGGATGGCCTCAACCGGGATCTTGGGTTCATGTCACACTATCTGCAACCCGCACGACTTGCCTGGGCTTCTAATATCTTACTAACTGTCCTGGCTGGAGACAATAGACGCCTCTTTAACCGATGCTTAACCCTCTTTCCACTCACATTGTCTGTACCTTTAAGACTTGATTACCTGTAAAGACTTGCATTCCAACCGTTATCTTGTAAATTGAGTTTGTGTCTATACATGCCCTGTTTGTGAACACAAGTCTTCACTCACCTGAAGAAGGAGCGACAGTCCGAAAGCTTTGCTACCAAATAAACCTGTTGGACTTTAATCTGGTGTTGTGAGACTTCTTACAAAGATAAATGAGGACAGAGATTACTTGAACTTTGCTGTTGCCACAAGATTTGAGTAACTAACACCTTCTTTCAGAACAAACCATGCAACAATGTGTCCTCGAGACATCCAACGGGCATCAGCTATATCTGATCATCACCAGACATGACTTTTTAAAAAGTATTCTCCACACACACAGCTTTCATAGCATTAACTGTGATAGAGATCACTCCCTGGTGTGCACCACTATTAGGATTCAAACTTTGACATGTTTTCATTCAAAGCAGAATTATCATTCTCATATCAACATTAGCTTTACTTACTACCCAGACAATAACCTTTGACTCAATTGAACAAGCACTCTCAGGCATTCCAGTGCAAAGTGCTGGAGTGTAAAGGGACATGCTTTAATATACCATCTATAATATTCTGCTTCCAACATATGGGAAGCAGGAGATCAAGCAGTCTTCTCTCACTAATTAAAAGAGAGATCCAAATGTAAAGACTTTGAATGCACTAAGATCAATTTGAAGTAATATTGAACAGATGACTAAGCGATGCATCAATGACAGCTTGTTAGAACTCTGACAGAATATGCAGATGTCCTTTGACACAGGGAATGCTAGGGGCATGTATAAAGGGACCAAAAAGGCAACAGATCCAGTAGCAAAAAAAACTGGTTCCATTGAAAAAAAAAGCAGGGAGGTCATCACAGTTCGCAATAAATAATTGGACAAATGGGTGGAATACTATCTTCAGTTATACTCCTGGGAGAATGCTGTCGTCAAGGAAGTTTTGGACACCTTTGAGGGCGTGCCTGTCATGATAGAGCCGGATAAACCCACAGTGGGGGAATTTAACAAATCTATAGACTCACTTGCCATGAGTAAAACTTCAGATGATGATGCTATCCTGCCTAAATTCATCAAGCACATGAAATCAGCTATCCAGTTGCATCTATATGAACTTCTCTGTCTCTGCTGGAGGGAGGGGTTGTGTCTCAAGATATATGTGATGCAAGGATTGTGACCCTGTACAAGAACAAAGCATACAGCAGCCATTGCAACAACTATCAATGCGTCTCCCTGCTGATTATCATGGTAAAATATTCACCCATGTTGCACTTATCAGATTACAGATCCTGGCTGAACACATCGAGCCCAAATCCCAAGTTTCAGAACTGGCAGGTCTACAACTGAAATAACATCCTCAGTCCAGAATCTGCAAGGGAAATGCTGTGAAAAGGAGACAGCTATATATTACTTTTATTGATCTCACCGAGGCATTTGACCAAGAGAGCAGAAGCAGTTGGCTTAAGCTGCTGAAGAAAATTATTTGCTTGTTGAAGCTGCTCGATATGATCTCTTTCTGTGACATAATGCTGGATACGGTCAGTGATGATGCGGCATGAACCCATTGACATCTACAGTGGGATCAAACTGTGTGCTTTTGTTCTGGCTCCCCTTTGACGTTTTCTTCACTTTGCTGCATTTAGGTCATTGACAGAAAGTGTATACTTATAACTGTTTAGCCTACCTTGCCTGAGATCGAAGACAAAAGTGTACCATGTCGACAATGTCCCATGAGCATTCCATACTGAGGAAAAGCTTCAGCAACAAATGGACAGACTCTCTCATTCTTGTAAAGAGTTTGTTTGGCTACCAGCATCATAAGAATATAAGAACATAAGAACTAGGAGCAGGACTAGGCCATCTGGCCCCTCGTGCCTGCACCTCTACTCAATAAGGTGATGGCTAATCCTTTCATGGACTCAGCTCCACTTATCTGCCCGCTCATCATAATCCTGAATTCTTTTACCATTCAAAAATCTATCCTTGCCTTAAAAACATTCAATGAGGTAGCTTCACTGGGCAAGGAATTCCACAGATTTGAAACTCTTTGGGTGAAGAAGTTCTTCCTCAACTCAGTCGTAAATCTGTTCCCCCTTATTTTGAGGCTATGCCCCCTAGTTCTAGTTTCACCTGCCAGTAGAAACAACTTTCCTGTTTCTATCGTATCTATTCCCTTCATAATCTGATATGTTTCTATAAGACCCCCCCTCATTCTTCTGAATTCCAATAAGCCCCAATCTACTCAGTCTCTCCTCATAAGCCAACCCTCTCAACTCCGGAATCAACATCAGGAAGACCTGTCATGGATCAGGATATTAGCACAAAGCCATCAATCGGCATTGACAACATGACACCAGAGATTGTTGATAGGTTCACATATCTAGGCTCCACAATCACCAACAAACTGTCATTTGTTGCTGAAATCAACACACACTACAAAAGTTGCAGCTGTTATGTCCAAGCTGAGTAAGAGAGTAGAGCAATATGACTGAGAACACCAAACTGTAAATCTACCAAGCCGAGTCTTAACACATTTCTCTACATTTATAAGACCTGGACAAATGCTAGGCATGAGAAAAGGGTAAACAGTTTTCACTCAAATGTCTCAGATGCTTCCTCAGCATCCCTTAGCAGGAGAAGGTCACCAACTCAGAGATCCTGGAACACACTAATTTTATCAACATGCACTCATTGCTCAGCCAATGACATTTCTGCTGGCTTGGCTATGTTCATTGGCAGCCTTAAACTTAAGTACGTCTGTACAGTGAACTGGTCATTGCATTATAACCTCGTGGGCATCCATGCCTCCACTATAAGGATACCCGAAAGTGAGATATGAAGATGACGGAATTGACAGTGACAATTGGGAGACAGTCACTAATAGCCATGACCTCTGGAGACTGAGTTTTTGGAAGTGCATGAGAAGAGATGAGGTCAGCTGGCTGAGAAGAGGGCCCAGAGAAAATAAAGGAAAGCAAATCATGCACCTTCTTAGCCCACTGACTTCCTTTGCAGCAAGTGCGGCAGAGACTGCCATGACAGAGTAGGGGTCTGAACCACACCAGGCGATCCTAAACCTTTATCTTATGAGATGGAAGATTGCTGCCAAGAAGCACCTTCTCCAGCCAAGAGTAAGAATCCCAAAGGTATATTGCCTAATTGCTGCCAGGAAGATATAGCTCACAGTGGCTGGAAAGAAACTTAGAATGTGAGGGGGTAAATCAAGCTACCATGGGCCAGGTTGGAACAAATTACATAGGTATAAATACAGAAGCCTGATGAAAGAATATCAGATGTTAGACTCTAAATTATTAAGTAGGACCTTGGGATTATTGTCCAAGCCACATAAAATTGGCATAGAAGTAGAAAGACCATGAGAATTACCATATGGCTAAAGGATCCCACTCCTGACAGTCATATTTTGGCACAAGTGGTTAGCACAGTTGCCTCACAGCACCAAGGACCTGGGTTTAATTCCTGGCTTGGGTCACTGTCTTTGTGGAGTTTGCACATTCTCCCTGTGAATGCATGAGTTTCTTCCAGGTGGTCTGGTTTCTTCCCACAGTTCAAAGATGTGCTGATTAGGCGCATTGGCCATGCTAAATTGCCCCTTAGTGTCTCAGGATGCATAGGTTAGAGGAATTAGCAGGGTAAACTGTGGGTTTACAGAGGTAGGATCTGGGTGGGATTGTTGTCAGTGCAGACCTGATAGGCTGAATGGCCTCTTTTTGCACTGTAGGGATTCTATGATTCTATGATTGATGTGGAGGAAAGGGGTTTCTTTACATGGGATAGTGGCATCAGTTCTGGCACAGAAAGGAGCTGTACCAATGGGATGTGCTCCACCTTAACTTGGATGGAACCCATGTCTTGGTGGAAAGAGTAAATAAATAGTGATCTGGGAAAAACTTTAAACTGGTAAACAACTTTCCACCCAAAATGGGCAGGACGTCACTTTGCATTTGAATGCATTTCAATATAATTAGCAATACAGCATGCAATCCACCCCCTCATTTATGTTAACCATCTCATCGGTCAGCAAGAATTATAGTTGCTCTATATAAGTGAATTTCAGGTGCAGCAGTGATAAAGATGAGCAAGGAGGTGAGTACTACTGAGCACCAACCTCTGGGGTGCGGGGGATGGGGTTGTCTCAGCCACAGCCATGGTGCAGGATGGAGTGGGGGGTTTGCATGGGTGCAGTGGTTTGGGGGCTCTCATGCCGGTTTGGGGTTTCAATGGTCAAAGATTGGTGCTGGCTAGTTGCATTCATGCTGTGCGCATTTCCCCTGCCCATTGGTATATACTGGGTGAATGGACATAGAAGTGTTATGAGTTTGCATCAAAGATATGGGGGCAATTAAGGATGGGCAAAGGGCATGGGCTGACATTGAGAATATGAAAGGTCATTGGAGTGGGTGGAGCACATTGGTTGGCATGGAGGAAATGAGAGTCACTGGAGTTTAATCCGGATAAACGTGAGGTGATGCATTTTGGCCAGAATAATGTAGGGGGAAGTTATACGATAAAGGGTAAGCCCATAAGGAGTATAGAATCGCAGTGAGACCTGGGGGTGCAAGTGCACAAGTCTTTGAAGGTGGCAGTGCAAGTGGAGAGTGTGGTGAAGAAAGCCTATGGTATGTTAGCCTTTATAGGAAGGGGTATAGAATATAAGAGCTGGAGTCTAATGTTGCAGTTGTACAGAATGTTGGTTAGGCCGCATTTGGAGTACTGTGTCTAGTTCTGGTCGCCTTACTACCGGAAGGACGTGGAGACTCTGGAGAGAGTGCAGAGGAGGTTTACCAGGATGTTGCCTGGTATGGAAGGACTGGGGTATGAGGAAAGATTGAAGAAATTGGGGCTCTTTTCCCTTGAAAGACGCCGACTGAGGGGGGATCTAATAGAGGTATATAAGATTATGAAGGGTATAGATAGAGTAAACAGAGGTAAGCTGTTTCCTATAATAGAGACACGTAGGACAAGGGGCCATGGACTTAAGGTGAGGGGGGAGAGGTACAACACAGATATTAGAGGGAGGTTTTTCACACAGAGGGTAGTGGGGGTATGGAATGCTCTGTCAAGTAAGGTGGTGGAGGCAAACACGCTAGAGTCCTTTAAGAGTAACTTAGACAGGCACATGACTGAGTTGGAGATGGGTGGATATAGGAGATCCTTTTAAATAAGGGTCATTAACATTGGGGCGTCCCTGGTAATGTAAATGGGTATAGTATGATAATAATGTTTTTTCTCTTTTCATTCACAGGTTTTAAGTCGTCCACCTCGTGTCCAACGAGGGGCATACATATGATGGGTCGTACTCGGGCTGCTCTTGGTTGTTCGAGATTGGCCGAGTGCTTCATGTCGTTAGTGTGTGCCGAAACTGGACAAGATACTGGGCAAGATGACAGCTCAGTGACTATCGCTGATTGCTGTGCAGACACATGGATTTGGGCCGGTGTCTGTGGGAGTTTGCGCATTCTCCCCGTGCTTGCATGGGTTTTCTCCGGGTGCTCCGGTTTCCTCCCACACCCCAAAGATGTGCTGTTAGGCTGATTGGCAGGAATAAATTGTCCCTAAATCAGTTTCCCTCAATCTGGATGGCCATAAAACATTAGACAGGGGTCGTGGGTAGGGAGGTGGACTGGTGGTGTTGAGATGGTGGCGCGGGCTCGTTGGGCCAAAGGGCCTGTTCCCCGGGCTGATTTTGTTCTTTGTTTGTTCTTTGAGTGGTTGGAGGGGCATGTGTTGGCAAGGGGAGAATGTGGGGTCATTGGGGTGGATGGGAAAGCATTAACTAGCATGAGGGGTCTTACATGGCTAAGTCTTTTGCAGTTATCTTTCAAAAGTTTCCTTTCATCCAAACTGGATCAGAAGCAGTTTTGAGGGGCTGTGAACCATGAAAAGTTGGTCCAACCCTATGAATAATAGTACAGGAAGTCAGGTGTTGCCTATCCTCACATTGGAACTGGCTAAATTGGGAGTATAGGGTGAAAGCTTGCGCTTCATACTTTTCTCCTGCACTGGAAAAAAATTGGGGGTGCTGGGAATGGGATCAGGAATCCTGGGTTTGGGTGTTGTGTCCACCATTTTTAAAAGCCCACTAAGAACAAGGCTATTTGGGAGATTAAAAAAGACTTTCATTTATAAAACACTGTTTATGGCCACCAGATGGCTCAAAACACTTTACAGTCAACATAACATCTTTAAACCATCACTATTGGAATGTAGGAAACATGGTTGTCAACTTGTGCACAGCTAGCTCCCACAAACGGTGACTATCTGTTTTTGAGATGATGATTGAGAGATTGATATTTTCTCAGACATGAAGAATGATTTCCCTGCCCTTCTTTGAAATAATGCAGCATGACATTTTACATCAACCTGAAAAGGCACACTGGGGCCTCAGTTTCATATCTCAAGAATCATGACTTTCACATAAAAATCCAGAATGCTCTCCCCACTCGGTAGTGGATACTGAGACAATTGGAACTTTCAAGAATAAAATTGATCATTTTTTTTGTTAGGTTAAAGTATCAAGTAATGTGCAGCTAAATCAGGAAATGAGGTTTAAGCTTCAGATCAGCAATGATCTAACTGAAATGTGGAGCAGGTTTGAAGGGTTGAAGATCTACTCTATTCCTGTGTTCATCTGAATGTGACAAGCCAATGTGGGGGGGTGGTGGGGGGAGGTATTCATTGTCCAAGTACTCAAACTGGCTAAGCCTATCTACAACAAACCATGCATGGGCCGAGGAGTATTTGGACCAGGATCCTTCAGTTTCACTGGTCAGGATCAGTTCTTCATTCAGACCAAATTTGTACAATGTGTAGCTGACCACTACAATTATTTTTTAACCTGTTGAAATTAATTTATAGGATGTAGGTGTTGTTGGCTGGACCAGTATTTATTGCCCATTCCTAATTGCCTTCCATTTTAGAGGGCATTGCTCTGGATCTGGAGTCACATGTAGGCCAGACCAGGTAAGGATGTAGATTTCCTTCCCTAAAGGACATTAGTGAACCAGATGGGTTTTTACGACAATCAACAATGGTGTCATGGTCATCATTACATTTTTAATTCCAGTCTTTTATTGAATTCAAATTTCACCATCTGCATTGGTGGGATTTGAATTTGGATCTTTGGATTACTACTCCAGTAACAAATGCCACTCCACCAGTTCCTCCCCAAAATCACCACTTTGCTACTGGAACAGAAGTTCTCTACAGGAGGTTCACAGCTCCCTAAGGTCATCAAAAATGTTTTAAAGGGTCCACCCAAAATAACCATGTATTTTTTGTGAATCTAGGCCCGACCGTTTAGAATGGCCTAAGGCGCCAGATCCAACCCTCTATCATCAGCTTCCCTTGTATTGTACAGAAAGAAATATGACATTATTATAATTCTCAATCATGTGCTCACAAAATACCAGGCGAAAGTGCTGTTAACCTTTAGTCACTCAACACCAGAGAAGTAAGGGTCTGTCTGGCTGTAGGTACTTACTAAGGAGGTCAACCTCACATAGAGGGAAAGGTACACCTTAGATGCTTCTTTATGCAAAGTCAAGTATGGTTGTGGCAAATTGAAACAAGAGTGCAGATGGGCTGAAAAATAAATATATCTATTTCATTATGTAAATAAGTTCTATAGAGAAAAAAATACTTATGTTGTGCTAGGCCAGCCCATGGAATTTTATATACAGGAGGGGAACATCAAAGCAAGATGATTCAGAACCCCTGTTGTAGAGCATTCCTCAATCTGTCCAGGTACAGGCAATGTACTTTATGTGCACACTTGTACCTCTTCTGCGCTCCGTGGCCGATTACATAAATTACATAGGATAAACGGTAGAGAAACAGACCATTTGGCCTACCCAGAACACATTGGTGTTTGTGTACTATTCAAGTTTTGTTCCATTTTTCCCATCCAAATCTATTATCATAACCATTCTTCTTCAAACATCAAATTTCCCCTTAAATGCATCTAGTTTATTTGTCGCAATAACTTATTATGAATATATGACTTTATAAGATGTTAATGTTTTAAAATGTTTCCTTTAATTTAAAGTAAAATAGAAAGTTATTAATGGGGGGATGGTGAGATAATATTAAACTCTGCTTGGGGACAAGCCCATGTAATTTAGTTACCATGGGGAAAGAGGCCCATGTTTGAAACCTACAGAATGTCAAAAGAATACTTTCATTCCTTGACACAAAAGAGGGGCAACTGGCCTTTCTGGACAGATTCAGAGACCTAAAGAGGGAGATTGAAGAAGCTGCTGCTGTGAGGAAAAAGATTGTTTTGAGTTTTCCACTGAGCAGGATGCCCAGAATTTTCTGTTTGAAGAAGTGGAACTTGTGAAAATGTAAGGACCAAGGAGCCAACAGAGTGGACCTTATTGCTGGAGTCAGTATCTGGATACTCAAAGACTGAGTGAACTGACTTTTAAAGGACATTGGAAAGCTTGCCCTGCTGTAAGGATTCTTCTGGATAGTGGGAGGAATGTGGGTTTTAATCTTCAAAGCTACACATTCACTGGAAGTATGGTATAATGCATGAAGAGTCTAAAGCATTTTCATAGAATCATAGAACCCTGCAGTGCAGATGGAGACCCTTCGGCCCATCAAGTCTGCACTTCTATTCAAGCACTTCAAGAAAGATGCAGACCTCAAATCATGTTGAATTGTGGCCAAAGTAGTACAAGGTATTTGCTTTATTTCACATCACATCAGATCATGGAGTGTCAAAAGGGTGGCACTGTGGCACAACACAGGGACCCAGGTTCAATTCAGGCTTTTGGGTGACTCTGTGGAGTTTATACTTTTTCGTTGTGTCTGAGTGGGTTTCCTCGGGGTGCTCCAGCTTCCTCCCATGGTCCAAAGATGTGCAGGTTAAGTTGATTGGCCATGCTAAATTGCACTTTGGCGGGGGTGGGGGGGGGGGATGCTCTGCACAGAATCAGTGCAAACTCGATGGGCCAAATGACGTTCTTCTGCACTGTAGGGATTCTATGAAAAAATGTGAGCAAGTCAGTATACTCTTATATATAGATTGGGCAACTGTGCAGATGACATTTTAGCTACACTGTGGAATGACATTTGCCAGTCATTAATGCATTGAAGACATATTTCAGTCTCCACAAGAACATCATTGTGGAATATGCAGAGTTCAATAAATGTGCCCTGATATATGGGAAAGCATATATTAATGATTTGTGCCAATTAGCAGATGACTGTGAGTACAGTAATCAGAAAGAGGAGCTGATATGCAATGGGATAGTTATTGTTATGAATGAGAGTTATGAATAATGTGTCATCAAATATTTTGCAGAATTCAGAAGGCTTGGCGCTGGTGAATGTGGTTCAATTGAGTAGACAAGCCAAGATCTGGAGGCAGAACCAATCAGTAGTCAGAGGAAAGAGGAACAGCCTGAATCCCAAAGGTGAGTTAAGAGTGATTGCCCTTGACATCAAGGCTGCATTTAACCAAGTGTGGCAGCAAGGAGCCCCAGCAATGGTAATCAGGAGGACAACTCCCCAGTGGTTGGATTCATTCCTAACATAAAGGGAAATGGTTGCGCTTGTTGGCAGTCAATCATCTCAGCTCCAGCACACCACTGCAGGATTTCCTCAGGGGAGTGTCCTAGGCCCAAACATCTTCAGCTGCTTCATTGATAACTATCCTTCCATCATGGGTCCGGTAAGGATAAGAGAAATAAAACACAGGGAAATTGTACAAAACATTACACGGCAGATCGTCTGAGGTGTGTTTGTTTTAGCATAAGGAGTATGACAGGTAGGGCAGATGAAATTAAAGCTTGAATTACTACAAGGAATTATGATGCTGTGGCAATTACAGAGACTTGAAAGAAAGAAGGGCAGGACTGGTGGCTTAGCATTCCAGGATTTAGATGCTTCTGGCGAGATAAAGGGGGTGACAAAAGAGGTCGGAGTGTTGCTTTACTGATGAGAGAAGTGTCACAGCTATACAGGGGGAGGACACCTTGGTGGAATCATGCAGTGAGGTCATATGAACTCAGGAACAGGAGCGGTGCAATCACACTGTTAGGGTTGTACAATAAACCTCCCAACAACCAGCGTGGAGGGGAGGAACTGATATTTCAGATAATAATGGGAAGATGTAAAAAAAATAGGGTTGTTGTGATGGACAATTTTAATTTCCCCAACATAGACTGGAATTCTTTCAGTGCCAGGGGCTTGGGCAGGGCAGAATTTGTTTAGTGTGTCCAAGAATGTTCCATTAGGCAATATGTAGATTGTCCAACTTGGGGAGGGGTTATCTTAGACCTGGTTCTGGGGAACAACCCTGGATAGGTGATTGATGTCTCATGGGGGACCATTTTGGGAACAGTGATCACAATTCTATAAATCTCAAGATATTTGGTAGAAAAAAATAGAAATAGTCCCAGAGTGAAAGTACTAAACTGGGGGAAAGCTAATTATGACAGTATTAGACAGGAGCTAGGAATGTAGACAGGGGCAGCTGTTTGAGGCTAAATCCACATCCGATATGTGGAAGTCTTATAAAAATCAGTTGTTAACAGAGATCAAACCTTGGAGGAAGTGCAATACCTGCTCCAATCAGCTTGGATCATGTAGATTAAGCCCAATTCAGGAAGTGGTGACCTGTTTTGTCAGCTTGGATCTGGAATGTCTCACTTGCTGATACATTGAATTGGACTTTGGATTGAATTGAATGTAAAAAATAAGTCAGTTGTTAACAATTCAGGACAAGAATGTCTCTGTAAAAATGAAGGTTAGAGATGGCAAAGTTCGGGAACCCTGGATGACAAGAGAGATTATCAGCATAGTGGAAAAGAAGAAGGAGGCATACATATATTTCAGGAAATTGAAAATGGATAAGGCTCTTGAGGAATACAAAAATAGCAGGAACGAGTTTAAACAGGCGCTTAGGAGGGCTAAAAAGGGCCACGAAATGTCCTTGGCAAGCAGGATTAAGGAGAATCCCAAGCCTTTTTATGCATATATAAAGAGGAAGAGGGTAGCTAAGGAAAGGGTCAGTCCACTCAACAGTGGAGGGAATTTGTGTGTGGAACCAGATGAAATGGGTAAGGTCCTTAACAAGTACTTTGCATCAGTATTCAGAAAGGAAAAGAATGTGGTATATGGTGAGTGTAAAAAAGAGGACGTTGACATTCCAGTTCATGTTGAGATAAAAAGGGAGGAGGTATTGGAGGTTTTGAAAAATATTAAGGTGGACAAGTCCCTAGGGCCAGGTAGGTTCTATCATAGAATACTAAGAGGGGCGAGGGAAGAAATTGTTGAAGCCTTGACCAAAATGTTTGTATCCTCTTTAGCCATGGGTGAGGTACCAGAGGGTTGGAAAGTAGCTAACATTGTTCCTTAGTTTAAGAAGGGCAGAAGAGACAATCTGGCAAATTACAGGCCTGTGAGCCTTACATCAGTGGCGGGAAAATTATTGGAGAAGGTTCTTAGGGAGAGGACGTACATCGGCATATCTGGAAGAGAATAGGTTTATTTGCGATGGACAGCATGGTTTTGCAAAAGGGAGGTCATGTCACACAAACTTGATTGACTTCTTTGAGGAAGTGACAAAAAGAATTGACCAGGGCAGGTCAGTGGACTTTTTATACATGGACTTTAGTAAAGAAATAGGAAATAGGAGCAGGAGTAGGCCATCTGGCCCCTTGAGCCTGCCCCGCCATTCAATAAGATCATGGCTGATCTGTTGTGGCTTAGTTCCACATTCCCGCCCTCTCCCCATAACCCTTAATCCCCTCTCTTATCAAAAACGCATCAACCTGCGTCTTAAAAACATTTAGCGAGGTAGCCTCCACCACTTCAACGGGCAGAGAATTCCAGAGATTCACCACCCTTTGAGTGAAGAAGTTCCTCCTCAACTCCGTTCTAAACCGCCCCCCCTTTATTTTGAGGCTGTGCCCCCTAGTCCTACTGTCCTTTCTGAGCGGGAAGAGTCTCTCCACCTCTATCCTATCCATCCCATTCATCATCTTATACGTCTCAATGAGATCTCCCCTCATTCTTCTAAACTCTAACGAGTACAAGCCTAGTTTATTCAGCCTCTCCTCATAGCTCAACCCCCTCAACTCCGGCATCAGCCTAGTAAACCTCCTCTGCACTCCCTCCAAGGCCAAAATATCCTTGCATAAGTACGGCGCCCAAAACTGCACACAGTACTCCAGCTGCGGCCTCACCAATGCCCTATACAGCCGCAGCAAGACCTCCCTACTTTTATATTCAATCCCCCTCGCTATGAAGGCCAGCATCCCATTCGCCTTCCTGACCACCTGCTGCACCTGCAAGCTGGGTTTTTGCGACTCATGCACAAGGACCCCGAGATCCCTCTGCACCGTCGCCTGCTGCAGTTTTTCTCCACGTAAGTAATAATCCTTCCTACCATTATTCCTACCAAAGTGGACCACCTCACACTTGCCAACATTAAATTCCATTTGCCATTTCCTGGCCCATTCGCCCAGCCTATCTACATCCTTCTGCAGACTCTCCACACCCTCCACACAATTTGCCTTTCCACCAATCTTGGTGTCATCAGCAAATTTTGACACCATACACTCAGTTCCCTCCTCCAGATCATCTATATAAATGGTAAATAGCTGAGGCCCCAGCACTGACCCCTGAGGCACTCCACCAGTCACCAATCGCCAATCCGAATAGCACCCATTGACCCCCACTCTCTGCCTCCTATTTGACAACCAATCCTCTATCCACGCTAACACCCTACCCCCAACTCCATGTCCCCTGACCTTCTGCAATAACCTCTTGTGAGGTACCTTGTCAAACGCCTTCTGAAAATCAAGACCACATCTACCGGCTCTCCTCTATCCACTGCCCTAGACACATCCTCATAGAACTCAAATAAATTTGTCAGACTTCAATAAAGCGTTCAATAAAGTTCCTCTCGGCAGGCTGATACAGAAGGTGAAGGATCTGAGATGAGCTGGCAAGATGGATACAAAACTGGCTTGGGCATAGAAAGCAGAAAGTAGCAATGGAAGAGTACATTTCGAACTGGAGGCCTGTGACAAGCAGTATCCCACCAGGATCAGTGCTGGGGCCTCTATTGTTTATAACATATTTAAATGATTTGGAAGAAAATGTTGGTGGCCTGATTAGTAAGTTTGTAGATGAGACAAAAATTTGGGGAATAGCAAATAGTGAGAAGGATTGTCAGAGGATACAGCAGGATAGAAATCGGCTGGAGGCCTGGGCCAAAAAATGGCAGATGGAATTTAACACGGATAAATGTGAGATGATGCAATTTGGAAGATCTACTGCAAAAGAAAAATATGCAGTAAATAGTAGAGTCCTTAGAAATATTAGCATACAGAGGGATCTAAGCATGCAGACCCACAGTTCCCTGAAGTGGCAACTCAGGTGGACAAGCATGCTGATATGGCATCTGACCTTCAATGGTCAGGGTGTTGAGTATAGGAACTGGAAAATCATGTTGCGGCTATATAAGGCTGGTAAGGCTGCATTTGGAGTATTGTGTACAATTCTGGTCGGCACACTACTGAATTGGAAAGGGTGCAGAAGAAATTCATCAGGATGTTACCTGGTTTGAAGGATATGGATTATGAAGAAAGGTTAAACAACTTGGATTATTTTCATTGAAGTGTCGGAGGATGAGGGGAAGACCTGATAGAGATTTAAAGATTATGACAGGCTTGGACAGAATGTTTTTCCTAGGGTCGAAGGGTCAATTACTCAGAAGCTTAGGTTGAAAGTGAGACAGAGGAAGTTTAAAAGAGAGATAAGGGGCAAGCTCTTCACACAGAGGGTGGTGAATGTCTGGAACACGCTACCAGAGGAAGTGGTGGAAGTAGATTCTATAATAACATTCAATAGGCATCTGGATAGACACATAAACAGGCAGAGAATAGAGGAATATGGACCACATAGAGGCAAGAAATATTAGATTAAGGAGGCATCTGTGTTGGCACAGACTTGGTGGGTTGATGAGCCTGTTCCTGTGCTGCTCTGTTCTCTGTTCTTTGTTCTATATGGTAAGAAGGAGGATGTTTGGTTCTGACTGCACAATGTTCAGCATCAGTCATGACTCCTCAAATGCTGAAACAGTTTAGGTCCAAATATAACCAGATCTAGAAAATATCCAGGCTTGAGCTGACAAGGGACAAGTAACATTCACACAAGTGCCAGGCAATGATCATCTCCAACAATCACGATATAACACCTTGGCTATAAAAGAAAGTCAAAGGCTTTAATCCTCACCTCCCGAGAATGCTGAAGTCCAAACAGAAATTGCGGAGAGATGTCGGATGTTAGGCTAAGTTCCATTGAATATTAACTAATGATGTCATAGAAAGAAGTAACGTTTACTCATGTAGTCTGAGACACTAGGAAAAAGTAGCATGGGAAGAAGCTATGTAAGGGAGTGTTCTCATAACCACAAACTCCGCAAATTATTGAAACTACTCCAACCCAACAACACAATAAGAAAGAACAAAGAACAGTGCGGCACAGGAAGAGGCCCTCCAGCCCATCAAGCCTGCACTGACACATTATGCCTTCCTAAACTAAAGACACTTCTCCTCTATGTGGTCCATATCCGACTATTCCCTGCCTATTCTTGTATCTGTCAAGATACATCTTAAACGTTGCAATTGTATCTGCTTCTACCATCTCCTCTGGCATCACATTCCAGATACTTACCACTCTGTTTGTAAAAAACTTGCCCCTTACATCTCCTTTAAGTTTTTCCCCTTTTACCTTAAACCCATGTCTCCTAGTAATTGACATTTCTACCCTGGGGAAAAAACTACCCATGCTGTACATGCTTCACATAATTTTGTAAACTACTATCAGATCACCCCTCAGTCTCTGACATTCAAGTGAAAACAAACCAAATTTGTCCAATCTCTCCTCATACCTCCCTCCAAACCAGGCAATATCCTGGTAAACTTTCTCTTGACCCTCTCCAAAGACTCCATGTCCTCCTGGTAGTGTGATGACCAGAACTGTACACCATAGTCCAAATGTGGCCTAATCAAAGTTCTATACTGCTGTAACATGAATTGCCACTTTTTATACTCCACACCTTGACCAATGAAACCATATGTCTCTTGACCACCTTATTCACTTGTGTTGCCACTTTCAGGGAACTATGGACCTTTTCGCCTAGATCCCTCTGTATGTTAATGTTTCTAAGGGTGTTGCCATTTACTGTTTCCTTTCCTCCTGCATTAGACCTTTAAAAATGCGTCTTCTCCTGTTGGCCCGGATTATATTCCATCTGCATTTTCTCCCACCAAGCCTTCAGCCTATCTATATCCTGCTGTATCCTCACTATCTGCTGTCCTCCTCACCATCTGCAGCTGTCCCAATCTTTGTGTTACCTGCAAAGTTACTAATCAGACCACCTACATTCTCTTCCAAATCATTTACATATATTACAAACAACAGAGGTCCCAGTACTGATCCCTGTGGAACATCACTGGTCACTGATCTCTAGTCAGAAAAACACCCTTCCACACTACTCTCTGGCTTCTGTGAGCAAACCAGTTCTGTATCCATCTTACCAGCTCACCATGGATCTCATGTGACTTCACCTTCTGTATTAGCCTTCCATGAGGGCATTGTCAAATGCCTTGCTGAAGTTCATGTAGACAACTTGCCTTCATCAATCATCTTTGTCCCTTTCTATAAAACTCAATCAAGTTTGTGAGACACAACCTCCCTTGCATAAAGCCATACTGCCTATCGCTAATAAGGCCATATTTTTCCAAATGTAAATCCTGTCCCTAAGAAGCTTTCCCAATAGTTTCCCGACCAGTGAGTTAAGGCTCACCGACCTGTAATTTACCAGATCATCCCTGTTGCTCTTCTTAAACAAAGGAACTACATTGGCTATTTTCCAGTCCTCTTGGATCTCTCCTGCGACTAAAGAGGATATAAAGGCTGGAATTTTACTGGCACGCCACGGGGTGGTCGAGGTTCGGAGAACAGCATTCTCCATTGACCTTGGTCAGGATCATACGAACGTCGGGTGGACATGTCGGTAAACTTCTGCCCAAAGATTTCATACAAGACCCCAGCAATTTCCTCTTTCACCTCCATCAGTATTCTGGGATAGATTCAATCAGGTCCTGGGGATCTGTCTACCTTAATGCTTTTCAAAATACTCAACACCTCCTCCTTTTTCATATCAGCATGCCCTAGAATATCAACATTTCTCTCTCTAGACTCACCAGGCACCATTCGTTATCCTTTGTGAATACTGATGCAAAGTATCAATTAAGGACCTCAGCCACTTCCTCTGGCTCCATGCATAAATTCCCTCTTTTGTCATTGAGTGGACCTATCCTTTTCCTAACTACCTTCTTACATAAGAACATAAGAACATAAGAAATAGGAGCAGGAGTAGGCCATCTAGCCCTTCGAGCCTGCCCCGCCATTCAATAAGATCATGGCTGATCTGTTGTGGCTCAGTTCCACTTTCCCGCCCTCTCCCCATAACCCTTAATCCCCTCTCTTATCAAGAACTTGCTCCTTACATGTGTATAAAATGCCTTTATACACAGGATTTTCCCTAATCCTGTTTGCCCAGGGTATTTCACGGCCCATTTAGATCTCCTAACTCCTTGTTTAAGTCCTTTCCTGCTATATTCTTCAATATTTTTGATAATGCTTAACCTATATTGATTTTAATTTATTTTTACAATGGAGGTCTTACAGCATGAAAGCATGTGCTATTCTTTGGCTGCTGGGAAATTCATATCTCTTTAAAAGTTATTCATCGCTACAAGAACTGTAACACATTTGTTGTGGTAATTAGTTCCACATTCTTATCATCTTTGGGAAATAAATTTCTTCTAGATTTCTTGGTGATGATCTTGTATTGATGATCTACTAGTTATGCTCACTCCACAAGATAAGGTATTCCTCTGCACCCACTCTATCAAAAGTTTTCTTAATTTTGAAAACCTCTATTAGGTCACTCTGCAGCTTTGTTTGTTTCATGAAAGAAGAGACCCAATCTGTGAATCCTTTTTATTAGCCATAACTTAAGTGGCCAAGCCTTGTCCCTAACTGTCATACTATTTCATTGTCTCTGCTTGCTGAATAAATCAGGGATGTGAACTGGTACCAAACGAAGGCACTGTCAGATGGTCCACGTTAACATATAGGTTCCTCAATTGAGCATCACAGCTAATTAGGGCATTTAGCGAGTGATAACATTTCCTATTGATGAAATGCCAACTTTGTCAAGTGCAGTCTTCAGCATTACGTTGTTCCCATTGATAATCCCTTGCACTATGGGAAAGACAGCAATCATGTGGAAATCGATGGATCTAACTCTTACTGCACAGGGTTGTGTCACATTTGATAAGGTTAGAAACCCCATAGAATAGTGCATAAATGGTATTTTTTTTTATTCATTCAAGGGACACAGGTGTCTCTGATTGGCCAGCATTTATTGCCCATCCCTGGTTGCCCTTGAAGGGCAGTTGAGAGTCAACCACATTGCTATGGTCTGGGGTCACATGTAGGTCAGACCAGGTAAGGATGACAGATTTCCTTCCCTAAGGGACATTAGTGAACCAGCTGGGTTTTTCTGACATTCAACAATGGTTTCATGGTTATCAGTAGATACTTAATTGCAGATTTCTCTGTGCCGAATGTTAACAATATCTCTGTGTGGGAGAAACTGTATCAGTGTAAATCAGGGCCTTCATTATTTTTTATAACCAGAGACAAGGTGCTCTGAAGGATAGACAATAGCTTCAGGGAAGCAATCTGTGCAAGTGGCCTATTGTTTTTTTGTTGAGGCATAGCCTGCACACGCACAAATCATTTGACAGAGCCTCACAAGATATTTGTTCCTTGTTCAGTCACAGTAGAAAGTATTTGAGTGAGTACTGTGGAGGTTTAGTGGAGTAGAAGGAGTTAAAGTATTAAGACTGGTTCAGTGTCCATTAATGACACCTCAAATTATGATGATTATAAGAGAATGCAGAGCTCTGAGATGCCAAGTGATCAGGGTATCCTAGTGCTAGTCAGAAAGTTAATTGAATATTATTGTATATTGTGAGGGAAATTGAATGCATAGGTTGGGAGATTATGTTTCAGTTATAGAGGGTGTTGATGACACTGCATTTGGAGTATTTTATACAGTATAGGTCTCCTACAGTATAGGACATGGGTTAAGGGTGAAAGAGGAAAAGCACAGTGTTAAAATGGCGGCACGGGCTAATTGGGCTGAAGGGCCTGTTTCCCGTGCTGTGTTGTTCTTTGGTCTTTGTTCTTTATCTAAGGAAGGATGCAAATGCTTTGGAAGCAGTTCAGCAAAGGTTTATTAGGCTAACACTAATGGACAGGTACTCTTATCAAGAAAGGCTGGACAAGCTAAGCTTGCACCCATAGGTGTTTAGAAGATTAGAAGACAACTTGATTAAAACCTTTAAGACACTGGAGGTTCTTGACATGGTGAATGTGGAAAGGATGCATCCTCTTGTGGGAGAATCTAGAATTAGAGGAAACATCTCTCCACATTCTCTGTTCAGACTTCAACATTCTCAGGAGGTGAGGATTCCTAGCCTCTGACTTCTTTTGTAATCATAGTATTTATATCATGACTATTAGATTCTCCCTTGTTGGACATGGTCATTGCCTAGCACTTGTGTGGTGTGAATGTCACTTACCCTTTGTCAGCGCAAGCCTGGATATTTATTAGATCTTTTTTATTTGAACGTAAACTGTTTCAAAGGGTCACTCACTTCAGACAGAGGTGAGGAGAATACTTTTCTCTTAAAGGGTTGTGCATCGTTGGAACTCTCTTCCTTAAAAGATGGTGAAAGAGTATTTTTAAGGCGGTGTTTGATAGATTCTTGATAAGCAAGGGGGTGAAAGATTACCAGAGTCAAGCAAGAAGGTGCAGTTAAGGTTGCAATCAGGTCAGCCATAACTTTATTGGATGCTGGGGCGGGCTTGGGGGGTGCTGAGTGGACACTCCTGCTCCTAACTCGTATGTTCATAAAAGATAAGCCTGCTCCCTCTATTTCTCCTACATAATGATCAAAATAAAAAGATTACACAGTGGAACTAGCTTGAGTGTAGAAATATTTTTGGTTCCTGTAAATTATTGTTTTTAACACTAACAAGACACTAAATGGCAAGGCTGGCTGGAAAAGACTGCCACAACAGAGATAAAAAGAATTAAAACCTCTTAGGAAAATTTAAGGACTGCGAATGTGGGACTCCACAACTGACCATAAATCACATCATTTATCAAGTCAATCACAACATTACTTCATAATCATTAAAATGACTACTTATGACTCAAATCCAGTAAATTGATTTTTGATTTGATTTGATTTATTATTGTCACATGTATTAGTATACAGTGAAAAGTATTGTTTATTGTTTCTTGTGCACTATACAGACAAAGCAAACTGTTCATAGAGAAGGAAAAGAGAGAGCACAGAACATGGTGTTACAGTCATAGCCAGGGTGTAAAGAAAGATCAACTTAAGACAAGGTAGGTGCATCCAAAAGTCTGATCGCAGTAAGGAAGAAGTTGTTCTTGAATCGGTTGGTGCGTGTCCTCAGACTTTTGTATCTTTTTCCAATGGAAGAAAGTGCAAGAGTGTATGTCCAAGGTGCATGGGGTCCGTAATTATGCTAGCTGTCTGTCTGAGGCAGCGGGCAGCGTAGGCAATATCAAAGGGGTGGGAGGTTGGTTGAGTGATGGATTGGGCAACATTCACAACCTTTTGTAGTTTCTTGTGGTCTTGGGCAGAGTAAGAGCCATACCAAGCTGCGATACAACCAGAAAAAATGCTTTCTATGGTGCATCTATGAAAGTTGGTTAAAATTCATAGTGGACGTACAAAATTTCCTTGGTCTTCTGAGAAAGTAGAGGCACTGGTGGGCTTTCTTAACTATAATATCGGCATGGGGTACCAGGACATGTTGTTGCTAATCTGGACACATTAAAAACTTGAAGCTCTCGACCATTTCTATTTTGCCCCCATTGATGTAGACAGAGCATGTTCTCCACTACGCTTACTAAAGTCAATAACTATCTCCTTCATTTCATTGACATTGAGGGAGAGGTTATTGTCATCACACCAGTTCACGAGATTCTCTGGGGGTGGTTCTCCCATTCTGACCTGCTAATTTTTTGGCAGGTCAGGCCAGGAGACTCGTGCATGTGCCGATTCGTAGGATTCACACATGCATTCCCAGAGCACGTGCGGCTCCCACTGTCGGATATTCAACACAATTGGGACCACGCAGGAAACCAGCAGGAACACAGGGTAAATCATTTTAATCTATTTTTAATGTGGTTTAAGTGTGATTATCGGGCCTGAGACTGAATTCCCTGAGCCCAATAGCATCTCCCACCCCACCAGTACAAAGTCACTCCCACGGGGTTTAGAGTAGCTTCCCACTTTCGAGAAACCTTGCTGGAGGCCAAGAGGGACGATCATTATCCCACCGTGGTTCAGGCATGGAGGGTGGTGCTCCCAGGGCATGGGCACCCTAGAAGTGCCAGCTTGTGCCCTTTGGCACTGCCCAAAGGGCAAATTGCCCATGCCCAACCTTGGCATTCTACATGATCCTCAGATGAGTTTTCCACTGCATGTCCTATCCGTCACCACCTCTGCAACATTGCTTGTCTCATCTCTTATCTCAGCTCAACTGCTGTCAGTATCCTCATTCATGCCTTTGTTACCTCTAGACTTCACTATCTCAGCGGTGCTCTTGCTGGCCAGGCACCTTGTGCCATCCAAAAATTTGAGCACATTGAAAACTCTGCTGCCTAAGTTATAATTTGCAACAAGGCCTGTTCACTTCTCACCCCAATCCTTACTGATAAACATTTTCTCATATCCAACAAAATTTGATTTTAAACTTCTCACCATTGATTTTAAATCTCTCTTTGGGCTTACCCTTCTTTCCTTTATTTTTGTCAGCTTCTCCCTTCCTACAACTCTCCACCTTCTCTGTGCCCCTCTAATTCTTGCATTTCAGACATCCCCAGTGTTCATTAACAGCCCTATCTTAAGCTGACTATGCTCTAAACTCTGGTATTCCCCCCATAAGCCTCTCCACAAGCATGAGTTTACTTATTTTAAGTTGAGAGGCAGTGGTGAATTCCATAAAAGATTTGCTGAAGTAATTAACAGACTCATGCTTGGTATTGTGGGTTTACTATTAAACAGCTGCAGTTCAGCAGAAATACTAATGATTAAATGGCTGAGAACATCACTAATAGCATTATTCATTCCAGTTGCCATGTTTTGACACCTCAGGTGCAAGTCATCATTTCACATGGCTATTTGAGAGTATTATCAAACCTGAGTGAATGTCTTCAATGGAAGATTCAAAGTTCAGAAAAATGTTGGAACAAGAGCCTCAGCAGCTCAATTTAATGTTATCGCTACACCAAATGGTTCTGTAACAAAGAAGTACTTGGCATCTGGTTTATATTTCCAAACTAACAGAGAAAGCTAATCTGGAGAAAGAAGGATTCTGAAAACTTGACAGTGAAAATAGAGATAAAAGTAATGCTGAATTAAATCAGAGATTCCTTCATAATTATCGAAAACAAGGAGGCAGAGTTGCTTGGATGGGGTCAAAAAGATCAATTATCCCTCCAAAAATGTTGCACTTATAAGAATAGTTCTGAGGGTGAACATTTATCTGAATCCTTTTACTTAAACTGGTTTAGAGCAATGTATAACATTCAGTGACAAGGTCCCAACTATTATCCTTCAGGTTTATAATAAAAAAATGAAATTTAAGGCAAGTTTCTTAGAAAAGAGAATTAGTGTTATGCAATTTACTTGAGTTGCCTAATTTAAATAAAAGCCAGTTGAGTGATTATGATAATGCAGAAACCAAAAGAGAAAATGCTGGATAATCTCAGCAGATCTGACAGCATCTGTAAGGAGGGAAAGGAGCTAATGTTTTGAGTTCAGATGACCCTTTGTCAAATCTGCAGTAATTTGCTTTTATTTATGATAGCAGAAAATTGGTATAATTCAATAGGGTTTTGTGAAGTAGCCAGAAATAAGAAAACTTTTGGAAACACGTAAATAAAGATAGGGGAATATTGTATCCAAGTCTATTTTTTAAAAAAATCAATTTTGACTTCTGAAAAGTATCATGACAATAAAAATAAGTATAGTGGTCATGCACTTTGGTACTTTCAGAGCAGACTTTAGTCAATTGACACTCAAAAGCATTAGCTAGCTATTTAAATAGATTACAGAGCTTGTTTCAAATAGTTTAAGGTTCCAGAAATTTGTGCCAATTATCAACAACTTGTACTAATGTTTATGTGGCATTTCCATGGCATGATTTTGACATTAGCACCAACACTATTTGGAAATTGTAGCTGGTGATCTTATTGAAAACCCTAAGCACAATAATTTTACTCTTGTAAGAATATCATATCAGCAAGGGATGTATAATACAGGTTATTTAGTACCTTTTATGGATAATAACTATATGAATGACATAAATGAAACTTAAATGAGTCTCACATATCCTTCATTGTAAATCTCTTGGTATAAGAAATGGAGAAATTTTTCTCTTATCATTTGTGCACAGCGACATCCAGATCCCTTTGAATCTCAGAACTCTGTAATCTCTTTTATTCTTTTTTATTCTTCCTGCCAAAATGGACAATTTCACATTTGCCCACATTATACTGTATTTGTCAGATCTTTGCCCATTCACTTAACCTATCCATATCCCTTTTTAATCTCCACACGTTCTCTTAATGACTAGCTTTCTTATCTATCTTTATGTCATTAGCAACCGCACCATTTGATTTGATTTGATTTTTTGTTATCATATGTATTATTTGTATACACTGAAATGATTTGTTTTGTGTGCGCTATACAGACAAAACGTACAGTTCATAGAGTACATAGAGGAAAAGGAAAGAAGTGGGTGCAGAATGTAGTGTTACAGTCATAGCTAGGGTGTAGAGAAAAATCAACTTAATATAAGGTAGGTCCATTCAAAATTCTGATGGCAGCAGGAAAGAAGCTGTTTTTGAGTCTGTTGGTACGTGATCTCAAACTTTTGTATCTTCTTCTCAATGGTAGAAGGTGGAAAAGAATATGTCTGGGGTGCATGGGGCTATTGATTATGCTGGCTGTTTTTCTGAGGCAGTGGAAAGTCTAGATGGAGTTAATGGATGGGAGACTGGTTTGCATGATGGACTGGGCTACGTTCATAACCTTTTGTATTTTCTTGCGGTCTTGGGCAGGGCAAGAGTTATACCAAGCTGAGGTACAACTGGAAAAGGATGCTTTCTATTATGCATCTGTAAAAGTTGGTGAGCGGCATAGCCTCCTGAAAAAGTAAGGGCGTTAGTGGGCTTTCTTAACTATAGAACTGGCATGGAGGGACGAGGACAGGTTGATGGTGATCTGCACACCTAAAAACTTGAAGCTCTCAACCATTTGAAATGGGGCTCGGGCCTGGGTGAGATTATGGTCAGTGCCTGGGTGGGATTATGGTCAGTGCAGACTCAATGGGCTGAAGAGCCTCTTTCTGTACTGTAGGTTTCTTTGATTTCTATGATTTCTACTTCAGCCCCATTGATATAGAAAGGGCATCCTCCAGTACACTTCCTGAAAATGATGACTATCTCCTTTTGTTTTCGAGACATTGACGTAGGGATTATTGTTGTCGCACCAATTCTTTATCTCTTTCCTCCACTCCATTTCATCATTATTTGAGATCTGACCCATTTGCAGTGGTGTCATCAGCAAACTTAAAAATCGAATTGGAGGGAAATTTGACCACACAGTCATAAGTGTATAAGGAGTATAATAAGGGGCTGAGGATACAACCTTGTGAGGCACCGATGTTGAGGATATTTGTGGAGGAGGTGTTGTTGCCTATCCTTACTGATTGAGGGATATGGGTTGAGGTGTCTAGGATCCAGTTGCAGAGGGAGGAGTCAAGACTAAGTCATGGAGATTGGAGATGTTTTTTATAGGGATAATGATGTTAAAGGCTCAGCTATAGTCAGTAAATAGGAGTGTGACATAAGCGTCTTTGTTCCGGTGTTGGGTTTAGGACTGAGGGATGGCATCTGCTGTGGACCTGTTGCGGCAATGGGCAAACTGTAATGGATCCAGGCAATCTTGGAGGCCAGAGTTAATCTGTGCCATGACTAACCTTTTGAAGCACTTCATATTGATGAATGTAGAGCCACCGGGCGATCATCATTAAGGTACGCTGCCTGGCTTTCCTTTGGTACAGGACCTTCAGTCCCTTTATCCAAGTCATTTATATATAAACTGTAAAATGTTGTGGCCTCAGCACTGATTTTGCCTTATAATGCTCCTATAAAGTGTTCTGCAATGCTTTATTACATTAAAAGCATTAAGGAAATAAATTGCTGTTTAAGATGAACGATACCATCATCAAATAAGTCTAAATCCAGAAACCCTCTGCTAGTGTCACACCACTTGTAGTGCGGTTGAATTGTACTTTCAACTGCCAATTCCACAAGCTAAGTATACTACTGCAAATCATAAATAATCAGAGTACACATGGTGCAACATCAGCACCTACTGTGCATCGTCAGCAGAAATGTGGTACAGTACACTGCCACTCCAAGAGAGGGAGCAAAAGGCAAGGCAGTCCATAGAGGACAAAATGAAATATTTTTCTGGAGTTTGTTGCTCTCAATACCCAGGACAAAGGTGATCAATCTTGTTAGTAAATCACTGGAGTGAAGATTTTCAGATCAATGTGTCAAGTATTCATTCTCTTGGAGCCTACTACATAATTTCAAGGTCTAATTGTTTAATAGACAGCTTCAGAAAGACTAAAGACTTGTAGCATTGCAGCATTAAATTACTTCCTAAAATCTGCCTCAGCATAAAACTGGATAAACCAGTTCATAGTGGCCATTTCTTCAAATTCAAATGATTGATTTTTTTAAGTTGACCTTTAATGCATATAATTAGCCCTCCCTATCTAGATTATCCATGTCACACATAGTTGAGTTTAGAAGGGAACAAATTATCCACTTTTACACTTTCCATATGTCCCAACATAATGTAATGTCTTCGGTTTCACACCTCTTCACAACAAGGCTAAGATTGGAAACTTCTCCATATGATGGAAACACGCAGCCCATACATTATTGGTGCACAAGGATGTCAGAATTTTCTTTGTACTTTTTAACCCTCCACTGCAAATAGCAAATATAGGAAACTTTCCTGTCATATTCACAATAACTCAGATTTTGATGCAAAGTAACAGCAATTTTAATGTTTTTTGAATGAATTGTGAAGCACCTCAAATCGCTGAGCAATTTGCACTGCCCTACAATTAAACTTGAGAAAACAATAGCTCACCTTCAATCTTCCTAGGAATTTTGTGCTGCTACATTTGTGCATTAATTGCCAATTAGCATTGCCACAGCAAGTTAAAGCTGCTAGGCAGCTGCATAAATAATAAAGAGATTGATGATTCCTTAATGCCTTTCAATCTCTCCTGGTTAAAGGAGAATAATTTGTTTAGTTTCATTCCTCTAGATTCCACTCACTTAGAAATCATTTTGTTCCTTCTCTATCTCTCAACTAGCAAGTCACTTAGAAATCATAGAATCATAGAAATCATAGAATCCCTATAGTGCAGAAGGAGGCCATTCGGCCCACTGAGTCAGCACCAACCACAATTCCACCCAGGCCCTATTTCTGTAACCCCACATATTTACCCTGCTAATCCCTCTAATTTAGCATGGTCAATCAGCCTAACCCACACATCTTTGGACTCTGGGAGGAAACTGGAGCACCCAGAGAAAATCCATGCAGACATGGGGAGAACATACAAATTCCACACAGACAGTGACCCAAAGCCGGAATTGAACCCAGGTCCCTGATGCTGTGAGGCAGCACCGTATATCACCATACACGCCATACACAGTACACGGTACTACCGTGCCACCTGGAATAGTTTCTTCCCCGATTCCTGCACCATTACCTCTGGAGTCTCCCAAAGATTAGTATACACCTAATTCTTATCTGCATGCTGCCCCTCATGATATCATTTGAAAACACAGCATCAAATGTATGGTGAAGGCACTCAGCCACCTTCACTGTTCTAATTCCTCTCATATCCTCCTTTAGGCAGGAGAGGTTGAGTGGTATTAAGGAATCATCAATCTCTTTATTATTTATGCAGTTGCATAGCAGCTTTAACTTTCAATGCTAATTGGCAATTAATGCACAAATGTAGCAGTGCATTGCATGTCTGATATTTGTATTGGGGTAAGGTGAAATTTTCTCCAATTAAAGATCAGGCAGACTGAAGCCACTGCTTCCATTCCTCACCCTGTTCATTGTCTGAGGTTGCACCAGGCTGTTTACAAACTTGGGACCTACTTTGATTCTAACATGATCTTCTACTCCTACATTGTTCCTCTCATGAAGGCATCCTTAGTTTACTTCTCTAACATTGTCCATCTTTGATCCTGCCTCAGTTCCTCTGCAGCTGAAATCCACCCCCTTCTATGCCTCTGTTACCTCCACAGTTGACTATGCTCTCCTGATTCAGTTCTCATCTTTCGTCTTCTATAAACTTAAAATCATCTAAAATTCTGCTGTCCGTATCCTAACTCTATTACAACCATCTGAGGAGGGCTGAAATGGCTCCCCACATCAGCTCTGACTGCAACAGAGTTTTTTGTGAATTTATAAGGATGAAGATATTAATTTATTGTTTGTGCTTCACCATTTAATCGTTGATAGCAAATTAGCTAGGCATTCCTGATTTTAAAACACAAAGGGGTTCATTTTTGATTGAGCTAAAAACTGATGCAGGTAAAGAAATAGATAATTAAAATTGTGAACCCACATCCAGATCTTCACCACCTTTTCCAAAAGTTGATTATTTTTGCATCTGATGTTCTTTGCGTTTGAAAGTTCTCTATATCTGTGCTAGATTTCAAACTGCAATAGAGGTAGGTTCTTGAAATTGAGGGAAAAGGGAGAAATAGAAGCCAAGGTTTTTCAGCCGTTCCTGCCAGAAAAAATCCAGGTCATCCAGTCCCGCCAATGGCGACCCCCAGCCACAGGCTACCCAGCGGCAGAGGGTACAAAAAATGGGAAAACCTATTCAAAGTGGCGGGACCAGAGGTACCACCACTGGCCAATGGTGGGCCACTTCCACCACTGTAAAACACATAACAGAGGGGCCAAGTAATCCCATCTGATGTTGCTGCTCTATTGCCGTACCTCTTCCAGGCTGCTGCTTAGCAGCTTAGGTAATAAATACATTGTTAGGAAATAGGAATAGTTTACACAATTTATATTCATATTTTGCTTGTTAGGATTAAATTATAAATTTAAATTTTGTTAATTTGTGTTTCCAAATTTCTGTGTGAAGTAAGGGTTAATGCCTCAATTTAGTTTCAAGTTAAATATAGGTACCTCCAGGTCTGTTGGTTTAGTTTCATTTTAAATTTTGCCTGTATTTTAATGAAGGTTTTATAGTATAAAAGCAATTATGAGGTTTAAAAAAACTAAACTGTTGCTCAGCAACCAGAAGCTCACACTGAAAAGCAGAAGCACTTGAGTTTTCAGTTTGTATCAGGCAACCCAAAAGCAAGTGACTCCATGCAAAAATTGCCAGCCCAACAGGACAATGCAGACAGACAGAAAACAAGTCCCAGCAGTTAAAGAACAGTAAGTCTCAGAAGCTAGGGAATGAGTGTTCCAGGAAGTTAAAGGTGGAAAGAACATAAATCTGGGGAAAAGGGTTATGATCAGTTAAGTCAGGAGCAAAGAGAGAGAGAGACGGGCTGTCATGTGCAGATTTGTAGATGTCAGCTACTAAGAGACACACATTTGCAGTGATCCTAAAGTTGTTGCCACCTTAGTACAGCCTGTGAAGCATTGGTGCTCTGTTAGCATTGCTGGATACCTGAGCGATGCATGGAAGCTGGAATTCACAGGATAGAGGAGTATTGAAAGGAAAGGTTGAAATCATAGATGTGGATCCTCGGTAAAGATATCCAAGAGAATGTTTGGTAGAAAATTCCAAGCATGTTCTTTGATAATGGAGTTTGAAAACCCTCTAGTGAAAATTAGAGACCTAGTGAGATCAGTTGGTTTATACCTGGGGGGATTTGGAGAGAAATCCACAGAACTTGTTTTGGGGGGCATCTGTCACTTAGTTTCAGAATGTGGTGTGTCTGACCACATTTCACCTATTGGTTTACATGAACTGCATACTTACTGAAAACATTTTGTTGATAGCAAATTAGCTAGGCATTCCTGATTTTAAAACACACAGGGGTTCATTTTTGATTGAGCTAAAAACCGATGCAGGTAAAGAAATAGATAATTAAAATTGTGAACCCACATCCAGATCTTCACCACCTTTTCCAAAAGTTGATTACTTTTGCATCTGATGTTCTTTGCGTTTGAAAGTTCTCTATATCTGTGCTAGATTTCAAACTGCAATAAAGGTAGGTTCTTGAAATTGAGGGAAAAGGGAGAAATAGAAGCCAAGATGAAGGTTAAGTATGGCAAGTTTTTGAAACCTTGGATAACAAGAGATATTGTGAGCTTAATCAAAAAGAAAAAGGAAGTATTTGTCAAGGCGAGGAGGCTGGGAGCACACAAGCAAGTGTGGAATACTAAGAAAGTAGAAAGAAACTTAAGCAAGGAGTCAGGAGGGCTATAAGGGGTCACAAAAACTCATTGGACAGCAGGCTTAAGGAAAATCCCAAGGCTTTATATACATATATAAAAAGCAAGATGGTGGCCAGGGAGAGGATTGGCCCACACAAGGGCAGGAGAAGGAATCTATGCATGGAGCCAGAGGAAATGGGTGAGGTATTAAATGAATACTTTGCATCAGTATTCACCAAAGAAAAGGACTTGGTAGATGATGAGCCTGGGGAAGGGTGTGCAGATAGTTTGGGCCATGTTGAGATCAAAAAGGAGATATTAAGGGTCTTGAAAAACATTATGGTAGACAAGTCCTCAGTGTCTGATGGGATATCCCCCACAATACTGGGAGAGGCAAGGGAGGAAATTGGTGGGGCCTTGAGAGAAATCTTTGTATCTTCACTATCTATGGATTAACAGTGGTAGGAAAATTATTGAAGAAGATTCTTCGAGATAGGATTTACTCCCACTTGGAACTAAATGGATGTATTGGCAAGAGGCAACATGGTTTTGTGAAGGGGAGGTTGTGTCTCACTAACTTGATTGAGTTTTTCGAGAAAGTGACAAAGATGATTGATGAGGGTATGGCAATGGATGTTGTCTACATGGACTTCAGTAAGGCCTTTGATAAGGCCCCTCATGGTAGACTGGTACAGAAGACGAAGTCGCATGGGTTCAGAGGTGAGCTAGCATGATGGATACAAAACTGGCTTGGTCATCGAATATAGAGGGTAGCAGTGGAAGGGTGCGTTTCTGAATGAAGGGCTGTGTTTAGTGGCATTCCTCAGGGATCAGTGCTGGGACCTTTTCTATCTGTAATATATAAAAATGATTTGGAGAAAAATGTAACTGGTTTGTTTAATAAGTTTGCGGATGACACAAAGGAACCGTCAGAGGATACAACAGGATATAAATTGGTTGGAGACTTGGACGAAGAGATGGCAGGTGGAGTTTAATCTGGACAAATATGAAGTCATGCACTTTGGAAGATCTAGTGCAGATGGGAAATATACAGTAAATGACAGGATCTTTTAAAGTATTGATAGGTAGAGGGCTCTGGGTGTACAGGTATACAGATTACTGAAAATGGCAAGGCAGGTGGAGAAGATTGTAAAAAAGGCATACGGCATGCTTGTCTTCATCAGCCGGAGCACTGATTTAAAAACTGGCAAGTCATGTTGCAGTTTTATAGAACCTTAGTGAGGCCACACTTGGGAAATAGTATTCAATTCTGGTCACCACACTACCAGATGTAGAGGCTTTGGAGAGGGTACAGAAAAGATTTATCAGGACATTGCCTAGTATGGAGGGCATTAGCTTTGAGGAGAGGTTGGAGAAACTTAATTTGTTCTCACTGGAATGATGGAGATTGAGGGGCGACCTGATAGAAGTCTACAAGATTATGAGGGGCATAGACAGTGTGGATAGCCAGAAACTTTTTCCCAGGATGGAAGAATCAATAACTAGGGGGCATAAGTTTAAGGTGCGAGGGTCAAATTTTAAAGGAGATGTATGAGGCAAGTTTTTTACACCGAGTGGTGGGTGCCTGGAATTCACTGCCAGGGGAGATAATGGAAGCAGATATGATAGTGACACTTAAGGGGCATCTTGAAAATACATGAATAGAATGGGAATAGAATGGTCCCTGGAAGAATAGGGAGTTTTAGTTTAGACAGGCAGCATGGTTGGTGCATGCTTGAAGGGCCAAAGGGCCTGTTCCTCTGCTGTAATTTTCTTTGTTCTATTACAGTATAAGATATCTTTTGTAATTTGTGTTATTTTTATAAATCTGTATATATCTGTATATAGGTGTGTAAAGGAGTACTGTATTTTAGTTAATATTTTCTTGTTTAATTAATGATTTATCATTTTGTTAAAAGTTAATTGGCAGTCATATAACTGTCTTTATCCATGTGTCTAAAGAGAAACTAAAAGTCAGGATCTATTGAACTGGGTTTCCCTTTGGGGTCTGACTATCCAGTAGTAACATCTCTCAGCTGAGATCAGAAATGTTTAGTCACATGATCTGTCTCCCTGTAATGATTTCAGAAGGTGATTGATTTATTCCTGTCTATGGCTATAGTTTTTTGGCCTAAGTAATTAGATTCTGTGATTTCTAAGCCATCAACTCCTGAATGATCCATTCTCTTTCTTGATGAGATAAGGGCGCCATCCATATAGCTTTAGTCTGTGTAGACTTCCTGTCTCTGCTTGAAAGGCAGTTTTATAGAAGTGTACAAGTGAGTTCCAAATAGTCTCAGTATTTTTCCAAGTCGTTCTTGACATCAGCAGGTATGAAATTCCATAAGATTGTCGTATCATGTCTTAATGTTATTCATATCGGAATATTTCAGAAATTGGTCAATGTATACCAGATGTCAGCTGACTTATGGCAGTTAGCTTAATTCAGTGTCTTTGTCTGCTCTTTAAAAGTCCTTTTAAAGTAGTTCAATATATGCTTTATCAGCTGATGAGATTGTAGATTAATATCACACATGTACATGTCATATCATCATGACAACTCACAAAAGGCCCCATCATGCCTCAATTTTATTTTTTCCCTTGTGTTCAAATTCTCCATGGTTTCACTCCTTTCTACTTCTGTAACCTCATTCAGCTGTACAACCCCCTGATGTATCTATGCTTCTTCAATTCTGGCACTTTGCATCTATTCAGTGTTCATCAATCTGCCATTGCCTTCAACTCCAGAGGTTCTAATCTGGAATTCTCCTCAAACCGCTCTGCCTCTGTCTCTCTTTTCTCCTTTAAGATGTTCCTTAAAACTTACTTCTTTGGTCAAGTTTTTGTTAATTTGTCCTTCTACCTCCTTATGTAATTCAGTATGAATTTTTATTTGATAATCATTCTGTGAAGTGATTTGGGACATTCCACAATGTTATATATACAACATACATGCAAGATATTGTTGTAAGTGATTTTTAAAAAAATTTCAATCAATTTAAAAAATATTTTCTTTTCTTTCCATTCTCTTACTTTTCTTTCTCTCCTTTAATCTAAATATCCCTATATTCATCTTTTTTGCATCTGATTTCACTCTACCCTAACTGCTTTTCTGTCATCTGTTTCTTCCTCGATCCTTAAATCTCTTTGGTTAAGGAGTTATCTGTTGATTCATTGTTCATCAACATTCCAAGTTCTCCATCAGCAATTCACACTTCCAGCAACTTACAGGATGAGGAAAACATCAAACTAATTGGACACAGCAAGTGTTGCACTGTTACAGAATCAGAGAATCCCTACAGTGCAGAAGGGAGCCATTTGGCCCATCAAGTCTGTACTGACTTTGATATATGATTTAAATTCTAAGATGATAAGAAATAGCAGCAGCCATTCAGCTTCCTAAGCCTGCTCTGCCATTCAATATAATCATGACAGATTACTCCAATTTCTTATCTGACTCCTTAGCCTGCCTTGAAGATCAAAAATCTGCCTAGCTCAACCTTGAATATATTCAATAACCAAACTTTCAATGCTGGCTGGGAAGATAATTCCAAGACTAATAATCCTCAGAGGTGAAATTCCTCATCTCATTTTAAATCTATTTCTAAACTGTTCCTGATTTCATCAAAAAAAGGGAAACATCTTGTGCATCTATCCTTGTCAAGCCCCACACAGAATCTTATATTCCAATAAGATTATCTTTTGTTCTTCTAAACTCCAATGAGTATAGGCCCAGATGCTCAACTTTTCCTCAAAAGACAACTCTTGAATTGCTGGTACAACCCATTGAACTGTCTCAAATGCAAACCCATCCCTTGTGAGGTAAGGTGACCAAAACTATACAAAGTATCCTAGATGTGGTCTCATCAGTGCTCTGTACAGTTGCAGCAAGACTTCCCTACTTTCACATTCCATCCGCTTTGCAATAAATGCCAATATTCTATTTGCCTAATTACTTTTAGTACCAAAATATCAACTTTGTGTGATTTGCATCATGCGAGCTCCTTTATGACACAAGTGTATGATGCTTTAAAATCAATTTTGAGACATAGACTTGAATTAATGCCATCTTTATACTTGACCACCAGCACAATTCCTTAGGTTAATAGATGGTGTGTTTTTAGGCATCTATAACTGCATGTATATGGTAATTACGTCCATCTACAAATCAGAACTACAATGTGCTACTGGCATAAATATGGGCAAATAGTCAAGGCATTAGGACAGCGTGCACAACTACTTCAACAAATACTGGGCAAATGTTTTTAACTCATGTATTATATCTTTTCTCTAATATCACCAGATAGATCACTGTAACTTATGCAGACGATCTGTGCAAACCCTGTTTCAGGGGAATATTAGAGTTTCTGGCTATTTTCTGTTATTGTGTGTTTATCAAGATTCAAAGGATTCTCACTCCAGAATAGATCTTGCTGAAGGAAATGGTCTTTTGTTCAAAAACATTTTGGGTGCAGTTTTCCCAGCCTGCTGCACTGCTCGAGTTGCGCCATGGGTCAGGAAATTTAAGTGGGGGGGGAGGTGTGTGGAAACAGGATTCGTGACCGGCATCCAGTCAGCCACGGTCTTCTGGGTCCATTTCCTATAGCGTAAGCAACTTTGCACTGGGAAATGGCATGAGGCTGATTACCAGATTCAGAGGCTGCTCTGCACTTCTTCAGTTAGCCCAATTGTCCGGGCTCGCTAAAGTTTCTGCCCCCGCTGGTGGAGATCCTCACCAGTGGGAATCACATATGGTCTCCATCAATGGGGACCAGGTATGGGGACCAGAGGCCACAGACGTCCCTCAGGAGGTCAGGCACCAGGGAGGTGGGGCCTCTTTTTTTGGGCAGTGCCAGCCTGGCCCCTAGTACTGGCAAGTGGGTACTGGGCAGTGCCAAGAGGTGGGGCCTAAGGGGGTAGGGTCAGATGGGACATAGCCAGCTGAGGGTAGGGAGAGGTAGGACAGCGGGGAATGGGGGGAGCTCTGCATTTTAGGGTGGGGGGATGCTGGTGTGACACTAAGAGGCCAAGCATTGGAGATTGGAGACCAACCATCGGGATGCAGTGGGGGAGATTGGAGGTTGGCCATAGAGGATGTGGGGGGTGGCCATCAGGAGGCCGAGGCTGGCCATTAGTCAGGGCTGGCAATCAGGAGGCCGGCCATTGGGGTGGGCATTGGGGTTGACAACCAGGATACTGGCAATTTTGGGGAGGGGTTGGGGGTGAAGCTCTTGTCAACACTGGAAGATCAGTGCATGTGCACTAGTCCCCTCAACAGTCTGATGCCGGCCTCTTGGGTGGGAGGAATCGCTGCCCTCCCCCCACTCCCCCCACGCAAATTCATTTCACTAAGTTCACTCAAAAAACAAGCCGGGGAAACTTCCACATTTCCATCCATTGGGCACTTTGTTTTTTTGGGGGGAAAATATGCTCCCTTTGTTTACATTCTAATTATTTACAGAGGTTATAACAGTATTCACGCATAGCTGGTGCTACTCTTTGAAGTGCTTCACACTTATCTTCTCTCAGTGGGTGACATCACGTGACGTAACTCCTTAAGCACATTACAGTAGCTATCATTACAGTTAACCCCTGACCCTACATTTTATGCAAAAGATTCAGTTAGTGATCAAAAGTATTCAGAAGGAAATTCCTTCTTCCTTATCTGGCTTCATGTTTCTTTCTTTATGTTTTCCTCTACAAGCTTCTGTAGGGCACAATTTTATTTTATGTGGGCAGGATGCTTATCATAATACTCATTTCCAAGTTTTTGCCTCTCTTCCAACACCCCTAATACTGCCAGTAACTCAAAATTCTTTGGAAAGTTAAATCCAAAATTGTAGTAATGACTTGTAGAGCTTCTGTAGAGAACATCTTACTATTAAACAACACTTTGGCTAATTCAGCATATTCCATAAACATAAACTGAACTCAATTTGTTATAGGGGAAATTTTCTTCTCCCAGTTTCAGGTGGCAAGCACAGCAGTGGGCGAGGAAAATCGCAAAACAATTTTTACGCTGACAGAATTTCCTTCACCAATTGACTCCCGCCCTCTGCTAATAAAATAACGGAAATCCCAGCTTTGAAAGTTGATAAAGTTGAATACGTTTAAATATCATTACCAAGCCTGAATTCTCAATTATCCTTTCGCCAGTGTGAATCATGACAATGTGCACCTGGTGAGCAGAACCCACCAGAGATGCAGAGGCTAGTACAGCCCCCCGGAAGAGTGCTTTGCCCAGGCAGTATCCTGGCACTGTCCCCTGACACTGCCCAGGCACTGCCCCGTGGCACTTCCTCCAGGCTCTGCCTGGGTCTGTTCCATGTCCATGGGGTGGATGTTCCATGGTGTTTGTGGGGGGTGGAAGAATTTGATGGGAAATGCTAGGGGTAGTTCCATTTGGGGATAGTTCCATAATGGGGGGACAGGGAGGTTGAAAACACAGGCGCTGAAAGCACTCCATCAGCATGACATTGTGGGACCCAATCCTTCATTTTTTTGCTTAAGTTCTTGGGGCCAGCAGCTTCTAGATTGTTTTTCCCTCCCACTTCACCACTCTACAGAAAAGTAGAAAATTCCACCCTACCTGTGAATTTTAAATCGAAAACTGTAACAACCCTGTGCACAACGGACACCAGATGGAGTAAGTGCGCTAACTTTTTAACACCATAAGCTGAAAATTGTAGTTTAAGAAGCATGGTAGTTATTAGATGCAAATTAGTGATTATGTGTTGAACAATTACATATGTAAGAGTTATTTATGACAGCTGTCACAAATTATGCACTGCTTTACATAGGACCATAGAAAAATTACAACAGGAAACAGGATGATCAACAAATCAGTCTGTATTAATATTTATCATTTACTGACATTGGTGAAAAGAATTCTCCTTTATGTCCTAAAATAAGCTTTTTTTTAACCACCATCACCTTGCCTTAAATCCCTCAACTTATTTCTCCTCTCTGTCCTGTTTCACCATTATTTTGAACACTGCTGTCAAATCGCACCTTAATATCTTACTTTTAATGAAAATTGTCCTGATTTTCAGGTGTTTCTTTTTATTAGTATTTCCTCATACCAAGCAGCACCTGAGTAACTCTGCATTTTGCCCTTCCTACTGTTTTAAATTTTTTCAAAATGTACAACCCAAAACTACACAAGTCATTCAACAAGAGTTTTACCAAGATAGAATTCTCATTAGATCTTGACTTTTAAAGTTTGTTTATTTGTTTTTTAGTGTCACAAGTAGGCTTACATTAACACTGCAATGAAAATCATCGAGTGCCTGTTTGGGTACACTGAAGGAGAATTTAGCATGACCAATCCACTAACCTGCACATCTTTTGGATTGTGGGAAGAAACTGGAGCGCCCCAAGGAAACTTATTCAGACTTGGGGAGAACATGCAGACTCCGCACAGTGACCCAAGCCAGGAATCAAACCTGAGTCCGTAGCATTGTGAGGTAGCAGTACTAACCACTGTGCCACTGTGCTGACCCACACACTTAATTTAAAACCGACCTGTGTAATCAGGTGTAGTTGCGAGATGTAGTCGGAAAGTGCAATCAGGGAGTGGAGTCAGGGGTTGTGGGGGGTGTAATTGGTGGGGAGTGTTGGGGACGTGGGGTTGGTATAGTCAGGGGTTATGTAGTCCATAAGGTGTACTCATGGGGGAGGGCAGGTGTACACGGGAGGCTGCACTCAGTGGATGTAGTCAGGAGGTTTTAAGTTCTATGTGCGTCAATGGGGAGATGGGGAGACAGGGATGAATCTGGGCATCCCATGGGTATTAGTGGGTAATCTAGGGTTAGGAAGTTATTGGGGGTGAGGGGTGTAGTCATGTGTTGTGTTGGGGGTGTTCGCCTGGGAGTCCCGGGGGGGTCTGTAGTGGGAAGATAGAATGTTAGCTGGGATTCCTCTGGGGGCCGGTGTGGGTCAGGACAAAAGTTATCCAGATGTTAGAAGTGGCTTTAATTCTTCTAACTGTTTTTGGGTAACAATTCCTGAATGATAGGCAGAAAGATCCAAAGTTTGCAAATTAAATCACATTTTTGGATATTCCTTGTGTGGGGCAATTGTTCAAAAGGAAGTTTAAACTTTGTGGGCTATTGCCAGGTGACCTTACCTGGGAACCTCTGGTGGGGAGGAATTCCCCAGCACATCTTTGGAGAACACCACACACTAACCGAGAGCTTAGAGGTAACAAGTCACTTACCAGATGTGTTATCTCACACTTACTGATGATGTCCTTTAAAGAACTAGACCCCTATGACTTATGCAGGTGGCTAAGATTGCACGGCACAAATGATGCTGTCAATCTATTCCACAATTACTGCCAATGCCCTCCTAACCTATAAGTTGTTCCATTGCATTTCTTGCAAAAATGTCATTCAGCAAGGCATATATTCAAGCTGCACGTTATAGAATTTATACACATACTAAGCTATTGCAAATCACATATGAAGTTTTATGACACTCAGAATGCTCTTCAACCTGGGTAGCTAGTCCACCTTTGACAATGACTTTTCTTCATAGCCACACGCCTTCAATCCAGAAACTCCCCAGGATCAATGCAGGCATAAGGCAAAATTCCAGTGCCAGAATTTTACACTCCCTGCAGCCCGCCAGGCAGGTTCTCAGGTGGAGGGAGGGTGATGGCAGTGTGAAGCTGCATGGATAGACTTCCCTCTGGGAAGACTTCACAGAGGACAAAACATGTAAATAAATATTTGGATCTCAGGCATGAAGTGGGGCCATCTCCATTAGAAATGCTGTCCTAGGAAGCCCCCCACTTAAGGTCTAATGGCCTCGTTCTCCCAATGGCCTGTCCCTTAAGACCCTGATTACTCCTGTTGCAACCCAATTACCTCCTGAAGAGAAAATGCTGGAAAATCTCGGCAGTTCTGGCAGCATCTTTAAGGAGAGAAAAGGGCTGATGTTTCGAGTCCAGATGGTCCTTTGTCAAAGCTAAAAGGCATAGAAAGTGGGAGATATTTATACTCTAGAATGATGGAATTAAAGATGAGTCACAGCTACAAAAACAAGGGGAAACACTACTAATGGCAGTCCATAGAGGAAATAGAAGGTGTGAATGACCAAATGACAGAGAAGCTGAAATCAGAAGGTAAGCTGTGACAGATGAAGATGTGGGGGGGAAAGAGGTGGGAGAGGGGTAACATTGAGAAAAGGGGGGGAAGGGGAAGCAAAGGGGCACAAAAGGTAAAGAAAGGGAAGATAAAAAGAGGGGTTGAGTCGGGGGGGAAGAAAAATAAAGACAATAAAGAAATAAAAGGTGGATAAGAGTTAAAAATTAAATAAAATGAAAACAAAGGGGTCGAGATGGGATAGAGCTAATTATCTGAAGTTGTTGAATTCGATGTTGAGACTGGAAGGCTGTAACGTGCCTAGCCAGGAGATGCTGTTCCTCCAGTTTGCCCTGAGCTTCACTGGAACACTGCAACAGGCAAAGGACAGACATGTGGTCATGGGATCATATGTTAAAATGGCAAGTGATGGGAAGGTCAGGATCCTGATTATGCACAGACTGAAGGTGCTTAGCAAAGTGATCACCCAGTCTACATTTTGTCTCTCCGCTACAGAGAGCAGTGAATGCAATGGACCAAATTGAAGAGGTGCAAGTGAAATGCTGCTTAACCTGGAATGAGTATTTTGGGCCTTCGATGGTAAGCATGGTCACTTGCCATTTTTACACATGTCCACAACCTTTTCCCTTGTTTTTGTGGCTATGACTCATTTTTCATTCCCTCACCCTATAGTTTAAATATCTCTCTCTTTCTGTGCCTTTTAACTTTGACAAAGGGTCATCTGGACTCAAAATGTCAGCTCTTTTCTCTCCTTACAGATGTTCCTTACTGCTGAGATTTTCCAGCGTTTTCTCTTTTGCTTTCAGATTTCAGCATCTGTAGTAATTTGCTTTTATCCAATTATTGCCTAACTGCATTCTGTAACTGCATCCCAACGTTTTCTGATTCATTACCAGGATATCCAAATTTCGCTGTACCACAAGTTCTTTAATTTCTCTCCACTTAAATTGCATACTGTTTTTCTATTCTTCCTGCCAAAGTGGGCAAGTTCACGTTTTCCAACATTACTCTGCCAATATTTTTTCCATTCACTGAACCTATCGATATTTCTTTGCAGATTTCTTATGTCTTCTGGGAACTTATTCTTCTACTTATCCTTATTTCATCAACAAATTTAGCAACTGTATTTTTGGCTCTTAACCAAAGTCATTGATATATCTGTAAATAATTGAGGACTCAGCACTGATCCCTATGGCACTTCACTAGTTACAGCTTGCCAACCTAAAAAATTACTCATCTATCCCTACTCCTTGCCTCCTGTTAGCTAACCAATCTCTATCCATGCTAACATATTACTCCCTTCAACATGAGCTCTTGCATTGTGCGGTATTTATATCTAAAATGCATTGATAAGACTCCGCCTTGAATATGGAGTCTTATAAATGCATTTTAGATATCCAAGTATACCATATCTACTGGTTCTCCTTTACCACCATGTTACTTCCACAAAGAACTCTAAGAAATTAGCTAAACACAATTGCTCTGAAGAATAGTTAGAATGTTAACTTTATTTTCTTTCTCCACTGATGCTGCCAGGCCTGATGAGATTTTCCAGCATTTTCTGTTTTAGATCATTTTAGCAAAATGATTTTGACACTGCCTGATTGCATCATGAATTTCTAAGTGCCTTGCTTTAACCTCCTTAATAATAAATTCTAACAATTTTCCCATGGCAGATAATAGGCTAATTTTCCTGTTTTCTGTTTCTCTCCTTCCTTGAATAGAGGGCTCACATTTGGTAATTTCCAATCTTGTGGGACATTTCCAGAATCTATGGAATTTTGGAAAATTAAACTAATGCATCAACTACCTTGGCAGTCATTTACTTAGGATCCCAGAATGCATACAATTAGATCCTAGGTACTTGTGAGCCTTTAGTTCTAATAGTTTTCTCAGTGCCCTTTCTTTGGTGATTGTAATTATTTTAATTTCCTCATGCCCATTCACCTCTTGATTTTTAGGTATTTCTCTACATTGAAAGTAGACATAAATATCTGTTCAATGCTTCCCTTCTACCCCATTATAGTACCCCAGATTTGCCCTCCTATCTAGAGAACAATTGCTTATTTTACTTAGTTTTTTTTAACAATTTGCACAGACTCTTGGGGATTGATCTTACTGGCTTATCATGTTGGTAGATTGGTGGGACTGGTGGCCAGTGAGGCCCCTTGGGTGGTCGGAGGTGGGAGAGTCAGTGCCCCTTGGGCATTGCCAGCTGGTGGTGCCAGCCTGGGATCCTGGCACTGCCCAGTGGGCATTGGGCAGTGCAAAGGGGCAGGACATAAGCAGAGGGGAATGGAGGGGGCAGAGCTGAAAGGGATGTTGCATGTATGGAGCTGCACACTCTGCAACTGGGGATTGCTGAGGCAATGATCGACTGGAGAGTGAACAGGGGCTGTGGGGTGTTGGTGATGATGGCCACTATCAGCAAGAGGGCATGAACGAGGGCAGCATTCAGTTCGGGGGGGGGGTGAATTGAAACAGCGATCAGCCAAGGATGCAAATTGGGGTGGCAATTGGCCATTGGGGGAAATGGAGGGGGAGATGACAACTGACCAGTAGGGGTTGCAATCAGGGAAAGGGGGGACAAATTGGGGTGGTAGGAGTGTGATCAGAGAATTGGGATAAGTGTTATATTCCCAGTGCACTAACTGTGTACACTTTACATAGTGCACTGAGAAATCATTTGCATGCGCAATGGGGCCCTCTAGCAGTCATGAGCCAGCTTATCAGCGTGAATAGACTCTGTCCACTCCCCCTACTGGTGCGAATCACACTTTGTCTCATTTATTTTCTCTAAGTGGCATAAAGTTTTAATTTTTCTCTCGCCAAAAAAATGAGTGTGATTCTCTCCCCTTTTCATGCTCGTTTGGCATTTAGAATTATTTTGGTAAGATGGCCCCTATCTAATTTTTTACGTTTCCAGCTAGCTTTCTCTGATACCATGATTTCTCCCTTTTTTAAGTCATCCTTTGCTGTTTCCAAAATTGTTCCAAACCTACCACTGAGCTTCACCGATTTGTATGCTTTTTTTTCAATTTGACACTTCTTAACTTCTTAACCAAGGGTGATAAATCCTTCTCAAATAGTTTTTCTTATTGGAATATTTTTCCTGAGAGGTATGGAATATTATTTGGCCCTTGCCATTAACTCCCCTCCCTCACCACTAGCAATATTCCTTTCTCCATCTACTTAGATTTAACCAGATTATGTGGAGGCCCACAATCCTGATGGACAAGAACTGAGTTTCATAGCATATTCCTTGTTAATCTTGCCAACACTGATTTTGCTGGTCTCCTATATTCTGGCATTGCTAAATTCCAATATGTCCACTTTAGTGACACATTACTTCTGTATTTTGAAAAACTGCCTTATATATAAAAAAACAATGTACCAACTTTAACATGTTGTAAAAAATTGGGTTTAAAACTAGAAATGAAGAATAAATTGTCAGATTCCTCCATCACAGAATCTGAACCCAACCCTGTACATATTTAAAAACGTAATTATTACTACTGTGTCTTAATTTTAAACTGGAGTTTTCAGCTGAACAAAGACAATTAAGATGGTTGGAAATTATCCCCAGCAATCTTCAAAAAAAAAATTTCTTCCCACTTCCAGGAATATCACATCTGTTTATGTCATAGAAGTTTCTAACAGACCGCAGGCTGTAACGACCAATTTTAAAACTACAGGAATGTTATTTACATTTGATAAACTAACCTTGATAGTGGAGTCCATGAATATGCTGAGATAATAGCTTCCCAAACACTAGACCCTTAACATAAATGGCACCCATTTCAATCTATAATAGCTGAGACAATTTCGGCCCTCAAATTCCAGATGCTAGATAAACATTTTTCATTGAAGTCACTGTTGAAAAGGAAGGTCACATGACCCAAGACTTTGGCCTTTTGAGCAGTATAATAAGAACATAAGAAATAGGAGCAGGAGTAGGCCATCCAGCCCTTCGAGCCTGCCCCGCCATTCAATAAGATCATGGCTGATCTGTCGCTGCTCAGTTCCACTTTCCCGCCCTCTCCCCATAACCCTTAATCCCCTCTCCTATCAAAAACCCATCAACCCGCGTCTTAAAAATATTTAGCGAGGCAGCCTCCACCACTTCAACGGGCAGAGAATTCCATATTATCTTTATTATCTTTATATGATATTATCTTTCTGAACTGTGAAGCTGGTCTGCTGATTAACATCCAACTATTAGGCCAAACAGAAGCAAGTTCTGTCCAGATTGGACTAATGACCCACCTAAGATGTGAAAGATGTTGTATCCTTGCCTACAGAACTGACACCATTTCTGTATACCTACTTCAAATTGTGACATCAATGCTGCCTCAAAAAGCAAATCTCACAACACTGGTCTCCAGTCACTGATCATCGAACACCTACATGAAATATTTCTCCATTGGACTCTAACTTTGAACTCTTGAATCACTTTAATAAATATTCATCTTTCCTGTGGTCCCTGTACTTAAAAACCTCTTTTTCTCTATCCTGCCCTTTACTGTGTGAATGTTGGATGGAATATTGCCAACACTCCTTTTTGCAGGTATTGAATGTTTGCAATAAAGTAACCTGCTGAATTAATCCTAACTCTGGTTGGCTGTGGAATCATTAGTAAAATTGAATCTTACAAAAATCAAGGGGTTATGAAAGTACATTACCGCTTATTGTAAAAAATAACATCCAAGGCACCTTCTGTTTGCGGACAGGTGCTAAGAGGAATTCAATGCTGTTTGAACTGACCTCCTTCTTGTCTATAAAATAATATACAGAAACACAGAATTACATCAAATCTATAGAATAGATATTTGTGTTTATCCTCCTCTGGAGTCTCCTCTCATTGTTATCTTTTATACTTCGTGAAAGGAAAATGAAATCAGTGGCAGCAGCAGCTGGCCCCCTTGATTCAAAGATGGCATTTATTCAGGATTGCAAATTCCTGACTGAGCAAGCTGATTCTCAACCCACAGTATTTGAGCATATGGGACAGGAGATCCCATAAGGTAGTGAAATCTAGAGTACAAGATTTGCTTCATTTTCTTTCCTTCTTTGTCATCACTTTGTCTCATCATTAAGATGTTGTGACTCATAGTGTGGTGCAGCTTGATGGACAAGTTGGCTCCATTCTGAACAATTGGTAGCCAGCTCCCTTGAGTAATTGATGTCAATGGTACAACACTTCTTTGAGGTTTTGAAGCATTTTCTTCATCTTCCCTGGAATGTTGGCCATTTGAGTGTTGGGAAAACAGGAACTTGTTGGGGGAGACAGTTCTTGACTATCAGAACAATATCTAATCCACTGAAGTTCATTTTGCAGGAGTTTTGTCTCAATGCTTGTGGAGCTGACTTCATGAAGGACACAGCATTTGTTTGACAATCCTCTTATTGAACCTGGAGGATGTGCCGGAGGCATTGCTGAAGAAATTTCTCTTATGCTCTTATGTGTCATCGATACACAGTCCAGGTCTTGCTACAATATAGAAGAGTGATGATGATAACAGCTCTGTACTGCCTGAGGCTCAGCTGGCACATCTGGTGTTGGCTTTCCTCATCAACAGTATCCTTTTGAGAGAGGTGACTGATAAAATATGGGAAGTGCTCAACATTTCCTAGAGTCTCTCCTTTATCATGTATTGGATGAGGAATATTTGTCTACAAGCTGACATTAGTTTTGTTTTGGCAACAACAATTAAAGACCGAGGGTTCTTGTTTACAGAATTGAAGGGATCAAGTGAGGCTTGCAAATCTGGTGCAGAGTGAACAATGACAATGCAGTCATCCACAGAAAGTAGATCATGTATATCTATGATAGTCAGTTTAGTTTTGACATTGAGATGACTGAGGTGAAATTATTTTCCATGTAGACAGTATCTGTAGACAGTATTTTAATGCTACTGACACCAGAGGAGGGTTGATGTTTGATGAGGTGAATAGCATTGCAAATAGTATGGGGCTATCAGGCAGCCTTGCTTGACAAAGGTCTGGATTTTGAAGGCAACTGTTTCAGATCTCCCACTCAAGACAGTTATATTATTATGAAGCAATTGCAGGATTGTGATAAAAAGTTAGTTCTGCAACCAAATCTTTGGAGCACAATCCATGATTTCCTGAGTCAAATGCTTTGGTCTTGCAAATGAAGAGTTGAATGAAATTGATGCAATGAAGAGTTCCTGGTGTTGTTCTCAGCATTTTTGTTTTGGATTTGTTCGACAACAAAATCCATTTTGGAGATTCTTCTGAAAAGTCTGAAGCTATGCTGTCCCAGTAGAAGGAATTCATCAGCCACAGGAAGGAGGTGATTCAGAAGACTGCATATCATGATTTTCCCTACCAAGGACAAAAGAAAAATATACTAATGTTTGGCACAACTAACTACTCTCTTCTGACGGTTAGTTATTATATTCATTTCTGAAGTCGAGGAGGTAATGGGAATACTCTTTGACACTCAAATTCGTACTATGAGCATGTAGAATTTTGATGTGAGCAGAGATCTGCCAACTTTCAACAGCTCAACTGGAAAACCATCAAGGTTTGCAGGGTTTGTTATTTTCATCTATTTCATTACTTGTTTCAGCGCTTGCACCACTGATGCTTCACCCATGGATTTTACCACAGGTTATTGGGGAATAATCTGGAGCAGTTGTTCAAGGTGTTTTTTTCCAGCATTGATGGATTTTTTTTTAATCTTATTTTTCTCAAATGATTCTGCTCTAGATATTGAAATCACAGTCAACCCTGACATTATAGTCCCTCAGAAAGATTATCTTTCCTTCTTTTGGGATGCCAATGAAGACTTCAGCAAGGTTAGAATATAACTTTTCCTTAACATCTTCACTGGATTCAAGAAAATACTGAAGGCTGTGACACATTCTTATTAATATGGGGATCAGGGTTTAAGGGGAAAAGGCAGGAGAATGGGGATAAGAAAAATATAAGCCATGATTGAAAGGCGGAGCAGGCTCAATGGGCCAAGTGGCCTAATTCTGCTCCTATGTCTTCTGGTCTTATAGTCTTCCATTGGTTACAGCTGAAATGTCATAAGTGTTTCATTTATACCATTGGAGAGTTCTGACCATGTGTTCAAGATCCTATTGTGGATGGCAAAGCTAACTCAGCGGATAAGAGGATTACTGTCAGCTTTTCCTTTCTAATGTAAGGTGTACCCACTACTTGTTCATTCAGTTGCACTTCCACAGGAGTTCACATCTGACTTAGGGCGGCAATGTTGATTTGCAGTCGAGATTACCCATGTGATAAAATTGCAGCTGTTCCTTCTGGATTGTCATTCTTTACATTATCCATGAATGCTCTAACATTTGATGTCACAAAATTTACAGTTTTCTTTTTCTTGATGAAAGATCCCATTGGGTGTGGCCAGGGGAAAGTGGAACTGCCTACTTTTCAGGCATCCTTTCTAGCCCTGTCCCTATAAGGGGTGAATAGAGCAGAGGGTATCTTGAATAAGACTACTCAATCATAATACTGTGCCCAAAGACACCTCTTTGCCAACACAAATGTCCAAAGATGCATCTGTTGCCTTGATTTGGGACTCCCAGGTTCACAGCTCTATCCCCATTGCCAATCTCCATCACTACAGAACTTGGCAAATGAACACTAGCTGAAGCCGACAGATGGACACTGACTGAAGCTTACATTTGACTTACTTAAGCATGAGAACCTTGTGAAACTATCATGACCAGAAATTTGCACTTATTTTTAGGTGGATGCACGAGCATGAATTGGAGGGATGGGATTCCTTCCAGGTTTCTGCCCACCCTGACCGCATAATGATTTTATGCTGGGCAGGCAAGACCTTGGACCAGAAGTCTGTCCTTGCTCAACTTAAGGGCTGTTTCCCACCAAGTCTCAATTTTTAGGCTGACAGGTGGATTGAAATTACGTGGGAAAAGACCAAAAATCAACAATATTACATCTCAGGTGATAAGTGAGGGATGTCTCTGTCCCCCTCACTGCCACTCAAGGGACATTCGACTTCATCTGGGCCTCTGGTGTCCAGATGTAAGTCGGAATTTTAACACCTCACCGCCCTGGAATCGGCTTCACTGAAATTGGGCGGGTGAGGCTCACAAAACGGAGTTTTCCATTGGCCTCAGGCAAGATTATACAAACCTCACCCGAGTGAGGTCTTAAATCCCGCCCTAGTATCAGGCCTGCCCTGCATTCTTCTTCTGTCCACTTCAGGGACTGGAAAGCTGCTGGTGAATCAAATTGAATAGAAGCTCTCTTAGGCAGGACTTCCTCCCAAGTGAGGGGCTAAAATCTCTTCTGCAGCCACTATGTGCTCATGTAAGCATGAAATGGCTGTGGGGTACTCAAAGTGTGGCAAACAAGATGTCCAAAGAATTCAGGTCTATTGTTCACATGATCTTGACAGGTTGGAGACCGTATTTGGTGTCGTGCTAAACCAGAATGACCAGGACAAGCTTGCTGCTCTAACCTTCACGGTTGTATGAGATTTTTTCTGTTCTGTTGTTGAGGACTCCTTGAGGACTCCTCAAATTGTACTTTGTCTGGCCCTCCCCAGCACCTTGCTGCCATGGGTGGCCCTATAGGAGCAAGGTGATCCATGAGAGAGGAGAATGAAATATAAAACTGAGCCTGCATAGGTGGTCTTAAATGGCCGAGCTTTGTCGAAAAGACGTTCTGCCAGAATTTTGCTTTTCCAACCTTGACTTTCCTCGCTCAAGAGGTGAGCAAATTTGTCCTTGGTTATTGCATTGCCAATCCACAGGAGACACCCGCATTTCTGGAAGCTGGTTAATAATTTTTACCAAGCAACAATGATTTTCCTTCACACACACAAATTCACACAAAGTCAGAGAAATCCTGCTCTTTCATTGGGTTTGCTGTTGCAGTCTTTGCTGATGGAATCGGCACAAAAATCATTGTTATTTAAACTAATCACCCATTATTATTGCAATGAAGACCTGCAAAAAACTTAAATATTTTTCAATCAAGAGTAAATGACCTTTTAATATTGCAGTAAGTCATAATCATCACTGAACACCTTCTCTGGCCCTGACACTCAATTTTACCAGGAGACTCTCACTGTGCAGATTTTTTGAAAGTAGATATTTTAAAGTTCTGTGTTTTTATTTAAGTTTTTCCTTTGATCCAACATGTATGCCCAATCCTTGGGCACAATTAAATGGAGACGAAGGGGGTGTCGGCTGCTGTCTTCTACCTCACTTCAACCCTCAAATTAAACTCCATTCAGACACTTAACTGCACAGCAGCGGCATCCTCCAGGATTAAGCACTCTGGGAGTGGAAATCCCATCTGCTGAGAGCTGTCAGCCCTCTGGGGAGGACCGCTTGGGGCTGCTACCAGTACGCTACTCACCTGAGTCCAGGATCATTGCTAGATCCCAGGCCACAGGTGTGTGACAGGATTCCTTAATCGGGTACTGAGCACCTTTGGACAAGGCTGCTCACCACCCCCAGAACCCTCCATGCTTCTTACCTCCAACTGGGATCCTGCCAGCAGTAACCTCACATGTGGTGTTCCCTCATGGCAAGCCCCTCCCCTGCTGCTGTGGTAATACCAGTGGTGGCAGAATGAAGCCTCAAGTGACTACTGGTTCTCCACCTGCCATCTTCCTGCCTGATTCAATCTGACTAAATGTCACCCCACCACCAGACTCGCCACAAGGGAGGCACTAAATTTCAGTCTTATTTCATTTTCTGTAGAATGATTAAAATGTGATTTATATTTCTTGTTTGTTCTTATTTGCAGCTTTGGTCTCGGCGAAATTTTTTCAATCTGATTCGTTTTTGCCTAGTTACAGACACCACAAAACCCCTATAAGAAAGTGCCGAATTCAAACTGATGTTGAGAAAGACGTTTGTACACTGGAACTGGATGGAACTTCTCACAAGACAACGCCGTTCCTTCACAAGACACATAATATCAGAGCTATTGGTCTCTCGAGTTTGTGTAATGAGTGCGCGGCAAAATACAAGAAAAATGCAGCGTTTTAAAATGTTTAAAATCAAAGGGCTGATTATAAGGAAGAGTTTGAAACAATTATGACTGTTGTACATTTGTAGTTGATTGTACTCTTCGCATTTTTAGTTTTGAATTTTCAGTGAATATAAATCTCTGATTCTGGAACATATATAATATTTACAATTGTTTCAATTCATTTGCAGTCACATTTTCAAGAACATAAGGATAAATTATTCGAACAAAACGATGTCCTCAAATGCAACCGGTGTTTTTTAACTGCAAATTTCCACGCAGGCAAAATACCAAGGGCATTCCTCTCGCCTCTCAGGCTGATGCTTACATTTTCCTTGGTTTCAAATGATTTGATGTCGCGAAGGGGCAGTCTGTCTGAACGGGGCACCCAGTTTGCATAAACTTGGAGCTCCTGCTGCAGCCAGTGGGTGGCTCTGATGTGATGTGCAGTACAGTGAATGGTTTGCTGGTGGAGGTAGCTCTGCTCACTCACTCGCCAGAGAGAAAGAGAGGCGGGCGGGCTCTGGCCACTTGGCTGTGGAATTGTGTCCCGGAGCGCGAGCCATGTCCGTGTAAACACTCCGGCCACCTCATGCTGACCTCTGCCGGGGGCACGTGCTGGTTGCCGCTTTCCTCGCTTCCGCTTTTCACATCTCTCCTCTCCGGAGTCGGCTTCATAACCTTTTAAACTTGTTTTAAGATTATTTTAAAAACACAACAGCCCGGGAAATAGGAGCGACTTCAGTCGGGTTGGGAGGAAACTCTGCTGGTTCTGGCCAGTTGAATACACCTTTTGGCTGCTTTGAGTTCTGAGAAGAGAGACGTCAAGTCCGAAGGAGCATCTTAAGGAGGTTAAACAAACTTTGCCGAAGCTCCGGTCTGTTGGGGCTGGGTTTTTTTTCGGAGAACGGAGCTTGGGGTTGAAGATGAAGGGCGCACCTTGTGTGAGTGCAGCTTTCTTGCTGCTCTTACTGGGCACTTTGGAAGCTGAACCCAACTGTGAGGAGGTAAAGAAAGTTTTCCAGATGCGGCAGATCGGACCCTCTAAGTGGCTGCCAGCGACCCCCAGATCAGGTGATTTTAAACGTTTTAATACGCTGCGTTCCACTGTACATCAGATAAAAATCGGTGTACCGCTCAAACTGTCCGCGAACATGTACCCATTTAGAATGCCATTTAAAGATTAAAGGTAGCTGGATATTTGTGTACACTGCTTTATTTTACATGCTTGGTCCCTCTAACAAAAGGTGCATCTTATATGTCGTCCAAGCTTACGTTAGATCACTGAGTGAAAAATACAGATACTGTCCAATTAGTCATGAAAGCGCATTTAAATCTCCTACACTTCAGCGATCTTACGGTTAAAATATGCGAATGGCAAGAAATCCCATGACGGGATTGCTTCAAGCCAGCAGTATCGTTTTGGACTGGTGAGGAGGCTTAAAATATGAAATGTTTTCCTCTCTTTTTCCCCCCTGCTGTTATGCCGTAAGTTTGACAGGAGAACCTTATCACATGCATTAAAATAGACTTTCTGACAACGTTCCGGCAGCGGAGTAATAGCAGCCCCGAATCTACGTTGGTTTAAATTCCGTTATTTTCCATACACGATATTAATTATATTTAATTAGGGAACCATACTAAATGGACCAGTTGATAAGTAATTCCAAGGACATGATTTCATTGAAATGTCTTTCTTATCTGGATTTTACACTATTCGATGTTGAATATGAACTTCCAAAAGGCATTTGGGAAAGTTCACTGTGGTATTTACAGTCGCGGTGTGATTGGAAAGTTAACTAGAGGATAGACAACAGAGCCTGATGGTAAATGTTACTTTTTAGGTTGGAACAAAGTGCAGTTATGTCAGCCAGGGGTCAGTGTGAGGATCACTGCTTTTTTTAAATCATGGACATTAACGATCTGAGCTTGAAGTATACACTATAAGGGATAATTTCAAAGTTTGCAGATGAGAGGAAACTTTGAAATGTAGTAAACATTGAGGAGGGTAGTAACATCCTTCAGTCAGGAAGACTGAAACAGAATGATGAATAAGTATACACATGACAGATGATATTTTAACAGAAGTGTGAAGGACATGCTGCCACTGGCAGCTCTCTTATTCATTTTGTCCTTTCACAACTTGCTGTGATGGGATTTGAAGTTGCCTGCATTGCTTGTCCAGCACCATAGCCACTGGCTTCCTAACCCTATAATTGCTTGTCGTTCAAATAATATATGATAACAGATTCCCAATACTGATTTTTCAGTACATTGGCAAAAACTGTCCTGGCACAGTAGAGAAAAATCTTATCAACATCTTCCAATTATTCTGGCCTAGAAGAAAATGCGATGTTACATATTATATTGAGATTTTTTGCTATGAAAAGCGAACCACATATTCCATCCTTCACTGTTGACATCTCAGGTAATGACATATCAGCCTTTTTGTGGAATACAATTTTGGGCGGCATGGTGGCACAGTGCTGCCTCACAGACCAGGGACCAGGTTCAATTCCAGCCTCGGGTGACTGTGTGGAGTTTGCATATTCTCCTCGTGTCTGCGTGGGTTTCCTCCAGGTGCTCCGGTTTCCTTCCACAGTCCAAAGATATGCGGGTTAGGTGGATTTGCCATGCTAATTTGCCCTTAGTGTCAGTGGGACTGGCTAGGGTAAATATATGGGGTTTTGGGAATAGAGCCTGGGTGGGATTGTGGTCAGTGCAGACTTGATGGACTGAATGGTCTCCTTCTGCATTGTAGGGATTCTATGATAACTAGGACAAATGAACAACATTGTGATAATAGTGGAGGTGTGGGGCATTGTAATTATGAGCTATATCTTGAAAATAACTTCAGAAATCTCAAAACAATGATGAACGTTAGTGAAGATAAAAGCTGCGTTGAAGGACTATTTTACTCAATTGTGCTTTCTACGCTCATGCTGGATTGGCGAGAATTGCTGATCATTTATAAAGTAGTTTCCTTTTAGGTTCTTTCTCCCACATTTTTAGGTTTCTTTCTCCCAGAATAAATTCTGAGTTGGATGAACTTGTGAAGAGGCACTCCCTGTCTGCACTGTGGGTATGCCCACACCACATTGACTGCAGCTTTTCAAGAAGGCAGCACACTACCACCATCTCAAAGGCAACTAGGGATGGGAAATAAATGCTGGCCTAGCCAGTAAGCCCATATCTGATGGACAAATAAAACAAATCTTGCAGAGGCCTTGAAATCTGATGAAATAATAGCTGTCTCTGGTTGACATTGACTCAAAGTACTTGGGAGCAGGAGGCTGCCGACAAAGACAGCTAGCACATTGGAACCAGCAATCCGACCTAAAATCTCCAAACAAATGTGAGTTTCTGAAGAAGGTGCAGACAACGGAAGAAGTCTGTGTATGCTAAAGCCCCAACAACACAATTAAAATTACACGAAGCCCCTGAAATAGATGGGGTTCCAGTGCAGATCTGTTATCAGAGAGACGATGTGACCCTTTATGGGCATACACACCTGTTTACAATGTGCTGAGAAAGAATGCAGTGGGAGAGAGAGTATCAGGACCTTCAGGATGTAGTGATGGTCCCCCTCTACAGAAACAAGCGATGGAGTTCTGACTGTTAAAGCTACAGAGGCACCATTTTACATCATAGACAAAATCTTGGCCAGAATGCTTTATATACTTGTTTGGAAGGTAGTAGTTTGATTGGGGTCTCTCCAAAGTTTGTCATTATTCTCCGTCATCTGCACAAAGGCCAGAATGTTCAGGCTGAACAGAATGGAGTCCTCTCAGACAGCTTCCCAATCTCCAATGATGGTAAACAAAGTTGTGTTCTGGCACTGAATCTTTTCTTTAATTTCTTCAGTAGTCTTCAAGAAGCAAAGTTAGATTTGGCAGAAGACATACCTATCTGCTTTTGAGCAGACAGCAGTCTCTTCAACTAGTGCCAACTACTGCAACTACTGGCACATACCAAATCCACAGGAGAGGTAATCGTGTAACTTTGACTTCCTAAGGCTTCTGGCATACACAGAGGAGGTGATCTGCTCATTGTAAACTGTTCCTTTGAGGCAGCAAATGCCTTTGGCCTTTTTATAAGCCTAAAGAAAACAGTGATGCTGAAGCAATCACAGCCCCAAGGAAACTACTGCCCACTGCAGATCTACATTGACAGCAGAATCTTCAGTGCAGTAGAATACCTAGTTTGTTGCATTATCTCAAATGATACCACTATCAACAAAAATATAGACAACCAATTGCCCATGAATAAGAGCTTCTTTGGTCACCTCTCAAAGCATATCCATCAAAACCATTCATCAAGCATCTCTACCAGAACTCAAGCATATAGAGTGATTATCAATCTTTTGTATGGGTCACAATCATGGGCTCTGATAATAATACAAATACAATGCTGGAATGCTTCCATCAGCACTGTCTTTTATCCATCAATGGCAAAACTATAGTGCAAACAATGAAGTCCTCAGTAGAGTTAGGATTGAATGCATTTTCTTGAAAAGCAGAGGTGATAGTAGATGCCTTAGTGATTATTTTCCAAACCTCGCTGGATTCCGGGGAAGTGCCAGAAGATTGGAAAACGGCTAATGTTACGCTGCTGTTTAAAAAGGGTAGCAGGCAGAAGGCAGGGAATTATAGGCCGGTTAGTTTAACGTCTGTTGTGGGAAAAATGCTTGAATCTGTCATCAAAGAAGAAATGGCGAGGCAGCTTGAGAAGAATTGTTTGATAGAGCAGACGCAGCACGGATTCGTTAAGGGGAAGTCGTGTCTGACGAATTTATTGGAATTCTGTGAGGATGTGACTAGTGCGGTAGACAGAGGGGAACCGGTGGATGTGGTGTTTCTCGATTTTCAGAAGGCGTTTGATAAGGTGCCGCACAAAAGGTTGCTTCAGAAGGTTAGGGGGCATGGAGTTTGGGGTAAGGTGTTAGCGTGGACAGAGGATTGTCTGTCTAATAGGAAGCAGAGAGTTGGTATTAATGGGTGCTATTCGGATTGACGGTTGGTGACTAGTGGAGTGCCCCAGGGATCGGTGCTGGGGCCTCAGCTATTTACCATTTATATAGATGATCTGGAGGAGGGGGCTGAGTGTAGGGTGTCGAAATTTGCTGATGACACAAAGATAAGTGGAAAAGCAAATTGTACGGAGGGTGTGACAAGCCTGCAGAGGGATCTAGATAGGCTAAGCGAGTGGGCGAGGACCTGGCAGATGGAGTACAATGTTAGCAAGTGTGAGGTTATCCACTTTGGCAGGAATAATAGTAGGAGGGATTACTATTTAAAGGGCGAAAAGCTGCAGCATGCTACGGTGCAGAAGGACCTGGGGGTCCTTGCGCATGAGTTGCAAAAACCCAGCCTGCAGGTGCAGCAGGTGATCAGGAAGGCAAATGGGATGCTGGCCTTTATAGCTAGGGGGATTGAATATAAAAGCAGGGAGGTCTTGCTGCAACTATACAGGGCACTGGTGAGGCCGCAGCTGGAGTACTGTGTGCAGTTTTGGTTGCCGCACTTGTGCAAGGATATTTTGGCCTTGGAGGGAGTGCAGAAGATGTTCACTAGGCTGATACTGGAGATGAGGGAGTTGAACTATGAAGAGAGGCTGAATAGACTGGGTTTGTACTCGTTGGAGTTTAGAAGGATGAGGGGGGATCTTATAGAGACGTATAAGATAATGAAGGGGATGGATAGGGTAGAGGTAGAGAGATTCTTCCGGCTCAGAAAGGACAGCAGGACTAGAGGGCACAGCCTCAAGATAAGGGGGGCGCAGTTTAGAACGGAGTTGAGGAGGAACTTCTTCACTCAAAGGGTGGTGAATCTCTGGAATTCTCTGCCCGTTGATGTGATGGAGGCTACCTCGCTAAATATATTTAAGATACGGGTAGGTAGTTTTTGGTAGGCAAGGGAATTAAGGGTTATGGGGAGAAGGCGGGCAAGTGGAACTGATCCACTTCAGATCAGCCATGATCTTATTGAATGGCGGGGCAGGCTCAAAGGGCTAGATGGCCTACACCTGCTCCTATTTCTTGTGTTGTTATGTTCTATCAAGATACTTCTGAAAGTATTCAAAGACTGATTATCGTCAGTAACGGCAAAGGGACATAATTGCCATCCCATCTTGAAGACCTTGGGCATATTTGCCTCAAGCGACCAGTGTATTCCAATTTCTTCTTGGAATATACAAAGAAGGTAGTTAAAAGCTAGCTGAGAGCTGCCCAGGGCCTGTGTCTGTCTGTCCATCTGTGTGTCTGCTGTGAGGAAGGCAGCTGGAAGTTTTTCACAGTGAAGGTGTGATGCCCCCGCAGAAAGGAAATAACCATCTTTTGCAGGAATATCAAAAATTCTGTCTCTGAGTGTGAATGTCAACCAGCCAGTGAAAAGGAAACAACTATCTCTATCAGACCACAGAACACCTGAATTGGAGAATCAACTACTTATCTGCAAAAGTCAACTATACTGGAATCAATTTGTAATGCCTACAAAGCTTCACCATCTACTCCTCGCAACTCAATGATTATTCCACATAACTTTTTATTTGTAATTGCTTACTGTTGGACTTGCATCTTATTTCTAATCTGTGTGAATGAAGATGCGTGTTTTTTTTAACCATTTCTGCTTTCCCTTTTGGTAACTATTCAACTTAATCTCTTGTAATTAAGAAAGCCTGGTTAAAGTGGCTCTTTTTTAAACAATTATTTGGTCAAGGAAAGATATTCACAGGAAAGGGAACTTGTTAGATTAAAATGTGTTGCTACCATTGAAGGGTGGATTGAATAAAGATACAGGGCCAGTCATCCATCCTTGCCTGGGCTTGTCACAATCCCAGCTAAACAGTGAAAAGTCGAGGGTTCTGCCCAGATCAACAACTTTTAGGAAACCTCATCTGGAGCTGGTTGTAACAAAATTTAAGCAAAACTATGAAAAACAAATGTATATTTTCTGGCATTGAACATCTTTTCTTATGTCATTAAAGAAAATGTACAAGAAACAATGATTTATGTAGACAGTAGAAATTGTGGGTGTTTGTACTGTTAGAGCTACAGTATTAACTACTTCTATGAGCTGGTATTTCTCCTTTGTAAGCTAAAACTTCTAGTGATATAACTGCTGTTACGACTGCTGCTGTGTAAACATTTCCCAATGCATTGAATCAACAGAAGAATTTGTTGATGTTCTTTTCTACTGTACTCTAAAGTGAAAACATTCTTTGGTCGGCACAGATTGATAGAGAAGTAGAAAATAAATTCTTAAGGACGTGCAATTGTCACAAGCAGATGTCTGGATCATATGGGATTCTATTCAGAAGGAATATAGTTCAACATGTAGTCCAACTCAAGGTTAATATAGAAGTATTGTGGAGTAAGAACAGCGGTTCATTGTATTGTAGAGGGGATGGGGAGGAAGTAGTCCAGGGATGTGGGTGAGAATTATGTTTTTATTAAACTTGATAGTAGATAGAAAGAACTGAAGTTTGTGTGAGATCACTTCTGGGTTTATTTTTCAAAAAGTTTTGATTATTTCATGGAATTTGGCATTGCTGGCAAGACCAGCAATAGTTCCCCATTCCTAATTGCCCTTGAAAAGATATTGGTTAACCACCTCTTTAGCTACATGGGTCTGCAAAGAAACTTGCAATATGACAATTTTAAAGATTTACGGATTATGTTGCCTCTTATTCAGGATGATTTAAAAAATCTTGATAGTTGTCAATTTGTATTAAATTGTATCACATTGTAGCAACTGATATTTTCTGATCTAATCATGAATTCTCAAACTTCTCAATATGGCATAAAGATTATCACCTGTTTTAACTTGCATTTGTTCTGAAAATTGAATGGAAGAATTTCTTTAGATACGCAAGTTTTTGACCTCTGTATTTTGCTTTTGTTTATTGTAAATGAAAATTATGCATGAACACTTTTGTCATCAGTTGGCACTAACTTGCCAATTGAATATTGATTATTTTTCTTGAAGTTCTTATAATTGGAGCACTGTCTGTTCTGAAAAATATCCAATTATGGACTCCATACAATGAATATGAACTTCAATCTTGGTTTTTGTAATCATGGGTTAAATAGCAAATGATTTTCCATGTTGCAATCTAATGTTGTTCAGAACATTATTTATGAACTTTTAAAAATCAGATTTTATAAAGTCTGAATCTAATTTGATTTCAGCTTCGTAATTTCCCTCTTATTCCATACTAATGGTACAAAAATGTATGACTCAGAGGAAATGCTTGGTTAGCTAATTAACTTGTAGTACAAATAAACAAGTAATCCTAAAATATACATTGTAAAAGTTTTAATTGTCTTGGTTGTAGCATTGAATAATTTGGATCTAGTTATGGGAACTTGCATAATTTTTGCTTGAACCAAGATGTATAGGATTGTGTGGAATAGCATATTCTCCTGGTTTTTGCAACTGAGTAAGAAATCTCACAACACTAGGTTAAAGTCCAACAAGTTTATTTGATAGTAAACACACAAGCTTTCGGGGTTTGCCCCTTCGTCAGGTGAGTGGAGAGTTCTGATCTCAACAGAGCATATAACGGCACACACAGTTTACAGAATACTGATTAGAATGTGACTCTTCACAGCTAATCAGTTCTTAAAGGTGCAGACAAGGTGAGTGGAGATAGCATTAAGCATAGGTTAAAGAGATGTGTATTGTCTCCAGACAGGACAGTAAGTGAGATGTTGAAAGCCCAGGCAAGTCATGGGGATTACAGATAGTGTGACATGAACGCAAGATCCTGGTTGAGGCCATCCTCATGTGTGCGGAACTTGGCTATCAGTTTCTGCTCAGCAACTCTGTGCTATGTCGTGAAGGCTGCCTTGGAGAATGTTTACCCGAAGATCAGAGGCCGAATGCCCGTGACCACTGAAGTGCTCGCTAACAGGAAGGGAACAGTCTTGCCTGGTGATTGTCGAGTGGTGTTCATTCATCCATTGTCATAGCGTCTGCATGGTCTCCCCAATGTACCATACCTCGGGACATCCTTTCTTGCAGCGTATCAGGTAGACAATGTTGGCTGAGTTGCAAAAGTATGTGCCATGTACCTGGTGGATGGTGTTCTCACATGAGATGATGTCATCCATGTTGATGATCCGGCATGTCTTGCGGAGATTGCTGTGGCAGGGTTGTGTGGTGTCGTGGTCACTGTTCTCCTGAAGGCTGGGTAGCTTGCAGCGGACAATGGTCTGTTTGAGGTTATGTAGTTGTTTGAAGGGAAGAAGTGGGGATGTGGGGATGGTCTTGGTGAGATGTTCGTCTTCATCAATCACATGTTGAAGACTGCAAAGAATTGATTAGCGGTAAAGATTCGCATTCTAATCAGTATTCTGTAAACTGTGTGTGCCTTTGTATGCTCTGTTTGAGACCAGAACTCTCCACTCACCTGATGAAGAGGCAAACCCTGAAAGCTAGTGGGTTTACTATCAAATAAACTTGTTGGACTTTAACTTGGTGTTGTGAGACTTCTTACTGTATTTACCCTAGTCCAAAGCCGGCATCTCCACATCATTTCTCAACTGAACCATAAACCATGTCTCTCCTTCCTTTTTCCATCAATTTTTCACTTAGTCTTTTCCTGAAGGTATTGATTCCTTTGGTATCCAGAGAAATTACAATGTAGAATTGTGTAGAAATTACTGTGTGCAGTTCTGGCCCCCTGATTTGTGAAAGGATATATTGGCCTTGGAGGGAGTACAGAGAAGGTTCACCAGGCTGATACTGGAGATGAGGGGGTTAGCTTATGAGGAGAGATTAAATAGACTGGGCCTGTACTCGTTACAGTTTAGAAGGCTGAGGGGGGATCTTATAGAGACTTACAAGATAATGAAGGGGCTAGATAGGGTAGAGGTGGAGAGATTCTTTCCGCTTAGAAAAGAAAACAGAACTAGAGGGCACAGCCTCAAAATAAGGGGGGGGGGGGGGGAGGCAGTTTAGAACAGAGTTGAGGAGGAACTTCTTCACTCAAACGGTGGTGAATCTCTGGAATTCTCTATGAATTGAAGTTGTGGAGGCTACCTCAATGAATATATTTAAGTCAAGGGTAGATAGATTTCTGATAGACAAGGGAATTAAGGGTTACGGGGAGAAAGCGGGAAAGTGGAACTGATCCACTGCAGATCAGCCATGATTTTATTGAATGGTGGGGCAGGTTCGAAGGGCTAGATGGCCTACTCCTACTCCTATTTCTTGTGTTCTTAGAAAAAGGCTATTCAACCCAATTAATTTGTGCTGGCCGTTATCATCCATTTGTTATTCCATGTGCCTGCTTCATATTCCTTTAGTCGCTTTCCATCAGCTACTCATCTAATTTATCTTAAATTTTGAGTTGGCTTGTATTGAAACAGCCATTCTGATAGGGCTTTCCACAGCCTCCCACTTCCTCATTTTAAGAAACAGACTTCCCCTTTTCTGTCCCAAAAATGATGGATGTGATCTTTCTGCCCCACTGTGCTGGTCAGAACATAGGGCGAAAACCAAAAAATCAAATTCACCCTTAGTGTCAAGTAAGTTGATATCTTCCCAACCACTTCTTCCTAGCACAAACAGCTTCAGACCCAAAGTAGATGAGACATCAATTTACATGTATTTGAATGGAATTCAATATTATTCATGAGATTGGCATGGCTGTTTCCCCCCTCCATACCATTCCCACCTCTCTGGCGTAACATCACACTAGCACAAATCGCATATGATCTATAAAAGTCTGGGTCAAATGCAGCAGTGTTGAAACAGAGCGAGGAGGTGAGTGCTGTTGAGCACCAATCCTTGGAGTGTGATGAGGAGTTCGCAGTCACTGCCATGTTGTGAGATGGAGGGCATACATGGGTTCTGGATTGTAGTGTGTTCATGCCGGTCTGGGGTCTTCAGGTTGGGCGTTATCACTGGCTTGGGGCTCATGTTGCGTGCATTCTCCCTGGTTGCGGACTGACCCTTGATGGGTTTCATGTGAGGTTGACTACCAACTCCACGAATATCACTCTGGTTTAGGGCCTAGCCTTTCAGGAGAAATGTTAGAAAACACCTCTACATGCAGAGAATGGTGGAGGTTTGGAACTCTCTTCCTCAAACATTTTGGTTCAGTTGTTAAGTTTAAATCCAAGATAGACAATTATTTATTGAGCAGGGGTATCAAGGGATATGGGCCTAGGGCAAGTGCATGGAGTTAGGCCACAGATTAGCCTTGATCTTATTGAACAGAGGAGCTAGCTTGAGGGACTGAATGACCCACTCCTGTTGCTATGTTCCAGTGTGTTAGCTTTGCCCTGTCTGACAAGGTCATCATGATCCTGTAGCTTGTTTGGGATTTTCCATCATCCTGTGGTCTCCTTTTCTGTTGAGTTCAGCAAAACATTGGGTTCACTGTGTTGGTGTTTAATAAGAGCAAGAGCTTTGACCCAATCCAAAAACTCTTCATAGGTAAGATATGTGGCTACAACACTAAGAGCCAGAAAGTGCCTGGTTCTGTTGATGCTGGTCAAAAATGCAAGAAAAACATGGATGAGGAGATTGCCAGAGGGAGGAGCCCTTGCCAAATTCCCAGATTTTAAATTTGAGGAACTGAAATTCAATGAAATCAGCAAATAATTACAATCTTCAGAAAGCATGCGACTGTCTCTTCTTCGTTCATGTTTCCTTGGACTGTAAACTAGTAATTTAATACATTCCATTGGTTAAAAAGAATTAAGTTATGCACAGCCAATAATTTAACCTAGGACACCATGACCAAAACCTTTTAGTATTGAATATCTCTATAAGGTCTCCTTGCAACATTTTATCCCTGAAAGGATAAACCCAGTTTCTACATTTTCATTTCTTTGCTGAAGTCCTTGGCTTTGACATCATTTTCTCGCTTTTTTCTGTATCCTTGCTGACAGTGACATCCCCAAGGTGCTCAAAACTCAACCGTAAGTTTCTGATTTCAGCATTACTTCTTAACATTTTTATTCAATTCCCAGTATTAAATCTAGGATCCTATTACTTTTGTAGCTTTATCATTTTGCTTTGAAAGATTTATACATTTGAATCCCAAAGTCTCTCAACTTCTTCAGTTGTTTTAAAGTTTTACAAATCATGGTGGTCTTTATTCTTTCTACCAATATATATCATATGCCATTTTGTTGCATTTGGTTTCATCTGAAATGGTACTCAAATAACCATATTTCTGTAGTTTTGTGCCATCTGCAGGTTTTGATATTGTGCTCCCTATACTCAAGTCCAGATCACTTTCATCTACATATGTATATATATGTGTGTGTGCATGTACAAGACAAAGTATACATATAAACGTAGTTATATGTAGAAGAGTAATAGTTCAACACTGACTCTTAAGGATGTCACTCTTTAAAACTCTAAAGCCTGATTATGGGGTGCGATGAATGACTCAATTTAATTTGCTGAGGCGCCTCGGGATCCTCAGAAGGTTCTGACATGTATGTTTGCATAGTACTTATGTGAGAAGTTTAAACTTTTGATTGCTGGTTTTACCCTTCCCAGATTGTTGTATGAGTTCCGACAACAGTGATATCCAGAACCACAGAGACTTAGGCTGTTTATGTTACACTCACTCTGGATTTTATATGGATTTACTTAGAGCATTATCTAGCAGATGTAGCCTGCTGAGGAATGCTGGTTGAAGTAAATCAGCTGAGTTTTAAATTTGACAGACACAAGTAGGGCTTTTTTAAATTGTGTTGACTGAAAATAGGTGTTCATGGAAATATGGATATCCGTTTAATTCTTTTAGGAGATTCCCAAATTTTTTTTGGTTTTGGAAGGGCTCTTCGATTTTTTTTAGGCATTTACGTCTACCTTTGATCTCTCTCCAGGTTATTCTTTTTTAAAAAAATGGCTATTTTCATTTAAATGTCTTAAATTTATTTCATTCAGTGTGGCCTTGATTTTAACCATGCCTGCCTAGCTGCAAGCAAGCAGTTAAAGTGAGAACTGGGCCCGATTCTATGCATTCCCACCCCTTGCTCGTTGTAACTCCAGAACTATCAAGCATATTGATAACCTGTTGTGACATGTATGGGCCTTATTAATATGTAAATATTGAGATCCAATGATGTCATTTGCATTTCAATATAATTTGAACTAGCGAATGCAGCAACAATACACAGTTGTAAAATCACCACGAAAAATTGGCACAACCAGAGTTTGAAAACTGAAGAGAGATAGGTAGATGATTGTTAGTGATTTCTCTTTGGTGTCCGACAGAGGGGACTTGTTGTTTCAGACTCTGTGCCTCCCTGCCAGCCTTGAGATAGGCCATAAGATGCAAGAACAGGAAAAAGCCATTCGGCCCATCGTGTCTGCTCCACCAATCAATTAAATCATGATTGATTTGAAGTGATAATCCTCAACTCCACTTCTCTGCATTATCCCCATAACCCTTGGTTACTTTACTGATTAAAAATCAATCTCAGCTTTGAATATATCTAATGGCCCAGTCTCCACAGCCCTCTGTGATAAATAGTTCAACAGGTTTACTATCCTCTGGGGGAAGAAATTCCTCCTCATCTCCCTTAAATAGGTGATACCTTACACTTGAGTTTATGCTCCCTGGTCCTAGACTGTCCCATAAGAGGAAACAACCTCGTATCAACAGGATCCAATGTGACAAGACTTAAATGGGTTTCATGATATTTAAATTGGGACTTCAATCTGGCTTTGTCTTGGGCACTTCTTTACTGTCCCAACTCCTGTCTGTTACATTCCTGCCTCAGATCAAAATTGTGGCTTGGGAAAAAAATTTATCTGTATAATTAGACTGTTGTAAAATTGTATTATGTTGAACTTCTGCTGTTTCTCTCCTGAAAGTAGTATTCTTTAGTTATAGTAATGCATACAACTTCACACTAACCCGTAATATCGAATGCTGATGCTGAATAAGGTTGGTTACAAACAAAGCATTGTGGTACAAAACTATGGAAGGCCTTTTACATACCTGATTCTTTTGCTTGTAGTAACTTCTGATTTCTGTTGTAATGTTTGAGTGTAATCTGTGCACTGTGCTAGAGGTCACTTATAATGCCTTGAGCAGAGAAAATAATTAAAAAGCACTTACTCGCCTGGCATAATTTCAAAAAGGATGTTAATGAATCTCTAAGGCCATGAACATTGAATCTTTGTCAGACATTTAAAAACATTAGAATACACATTCTGTTGTTCACAGTAGGAAAAAACAGATAACCTTAGATCCTGAGAAGAATAGAAAACTGAATATGTGTTATGTAAGTAAATGTGATGGATTGGGATAATTAAGTAAATTATATTTTACCCCACTAGAATACACAATATTGTATTTTTTTCCATCTTGCTAATATTGTTGCACAATATAACACGTTGAATAATGGTAGGCAACAAAATTAACTTGATCAGTTGTAAAATAATGTTACATATATGTGATACCTTTCTTATTTTTAGTTTTGTGTTTTATGTTGAGTGAAAGAAAAGATGAAAGTGAGTCTGTTAAAGGGAAGGGGAGGATGAGAAGGGCAAGTATAGGGAAGAAGAAGAAAGCAAGGGGATAAAATGGAGGAAGAGGAGGGCCTGGAGCGAGAAGCAGGGAAGGTTGTCAAGAAGGGGTGAAAAATAAGATAGAGGACTGGCAGGGAGGCTTAAGGTCCATAGAATCCAAAGAATCCCTACCGGGTAGAAAGACGCAAATCTGCTCATCGAGTCTGCATCGACTCTCCAAAAGAGCATTCCACCCAGGCCCACATGCAACATTAACCACTGTGACACTGTGTCACTAGGAGGGATGAAGGAGGAGAAAAGAGACACTTTCAGGAGGAGGAGGAACATGGAGGGCATGGTGGGGAGTGCAAGTGGGTCAATGGGAAAGGGAGAGGGTTGGAGGAGGTAAGGTGAGGGCAGGGGATGCAAGTGGGGGCTTTAACCAAACATAGACCCTTAGCTCATAGTGATTTTTACATTTCTTTATATGCAGTGTCATTCTTTTCATTTGGCAATAACTTTCTTCAATTTTCAAGACATTTAACATTGCTATTCTCTCCCCTTTTTTTTGCCTTGCAGTCTTCCCTCCATTACCTCTCGGATATGCGCTGCTCTGTCTCTCTGCCTTTTCCTAATTATGTTCAACAAATTTCTTTGTTCCTTCACTCTCAGCACTTCATGACTTGTTATATTTTCTGTCCATCAAAACCATTCCATTTTCCTCCAAACCTGCATTTCAAAACTATTTAGGAAGTTGTTTCTTCCTTTTGTCAGATCCAAGTCTCAAATCCATACCAAACAACACTTCAAATCAAAGTTTTTTCAAGTCACTTATTGGTGTTTATTTAGATTTTCTATTAGCAATCTTCTCTCCTAACCAAATATAGTTTTTCCCATTGCTATCCTGGCCCTTATTTCTTTGTTATATCTGCCAACCACAGATATTATGCTTCCTGAAGAATCAAATTCTTGCCCCTATTCTAGTTCTCTTCCTTCAATGAGTATAGGAATATTTCTTGGTGATTTTGAGATATGAATCACTTTGGTTTTGCTAATATTCACTTTCACTCCAAAGTTTCTGCCTACTGTTAGTAGGCTACCTAATTTCCATGTAATACTTTGGCAGTGCTTGCTCCTAATGCTACATCATTTGCAAACCTAATTATTGTTATCATATAAACATAGAGGCAAACATACAAATTAGAAGTAAAAGTAGACCATTCAGGTCCTTCAGCCACTACTTAATAAGGTCATGACTGATATATTTGTGTTTCGAATTCCACATTACCACTAACCCCAGCAACCTTTGATTCCATTGCCAAACAGAAATTCATCTACCTCTACTTTACAAATATTAATTTACCCCTCATTCATTTGTGTTCTGAGGCTGAGAATTCCAAAGTTGGGCAACCCTCTGAGAGAAAGAAAATCTCCTCATCTCTGTCCTAAAAGGATGAATCCTAATTTTAAAAACTGCTCCCTGGTTTTGGACTTACACAAGAGATGGAACATCCTTTCCATATCCACCTTTTTACGATCATTAAGGATCCTACATGCTTCAATCAGTTTATCCCTCACTCTTTGAAACTCCAATGGAAACAAGTCAACTCTGTCCAACCTCTCTTCATACAACAATCCCCTCATTCTAGTTGTCAATCTAGTAAATCTTTTAGAGAACAAAGATAGACCAAAAATGAAGGTTCTAAATTAAAGGCCAGACTGGGGTGGGGGAAGATAGATTGGGAGGGAATGGGGGAACTCTGCATCAGGGGATGGGAGCTGATGGTGGGGTCAATGCTTAGAACTCGGATCCAAGCATCAGGAAGCTGGTCTTCACGGGTGGTGGGGGCAGTGGTAAGAACATAAGAACATAAGAAATAGAAGCAGGAGTAGGCCATCTAGCCCTTCGAGCCTGCCCCGCCATTCAATAAGATCATGGCTGATCTGAAGTGGATCAGTTCCACTTTCCCGCTTTCTCCCCATAACCTTTAATTCCCTTGTCTATCAAAAACCTATCTACCCGTGACTTAAATATATTTAGTGAGGTAGCCTCCACCACTTCAACAGGCAGAGAATTCCAGAGATTCACCACCCTTTGAGTGAAGAAGTTCCTCCTTAACTCCAATCTAAACTGCCCCCCTCCCCCTTATCTTGAGGCTGTGCCCTCTAGTCCTGCTATCCTTTCTAAGCAGGAAGAATCTGTCTACCTCTGCCCTATCCATCCCTTTCATTATTTTATACGCCTCTATAAGATACCCCCTCATCCTTATAAACTCCAACGAGTACAGACCCAGTCTATTTAGTCTCTCTTCATAGTCCAACCCCGTCATCTCCGGTATCAGCCTAGTGAACCTCCTCTGCGCTCCCTCCAAGGCCAATATATTCTTGCGCAATTGCGTGACCAAAACTGCACACAGGACTCCAGCGGCAGCCTCACCAGTACCCTGTACAGTTGCAGCAAGACCTCCCTACTTTTATATTCTATCCCCTTCGCTATAAAGGTCGCCATTCCATTCGCCTTTTTGATCACCTGCTGCACCTGCAGACTGGGTTTTTGTGACTCGTGCACAAGGACCCCCAGGTCCCTCTGCACCGTAGCATGCTGCAGCTTTTCACCCTTTAAATAGTAATCCCTCCTACTATTACTTCTGCCAAAGTGGATAATGTCACACTTGCTAACATTGTACTCCATCTGCCAGGTCCTCACCCACTCGCTTAGCCTATCCAGATCCCTCTGCAGACTTTCCACACCCTCCGTGCAATTTGCTTTTCCACTCATCTTCGTGTCATCAGCAAATTTCGTCACCCTACACTCAGCCCCCTCCTCCAGATCATCTATATAAATGGTAAATAGCTGAGGCCCCAGCACTGATCCCTGGGGCATTCCACTAGTCACCAACCGCCAATCAGAATAGCACCCATTGATACCAGTGGGTAAGGGGGACAGGGTCAGTGCTGGCCATCGAGGGGGATCAGGGATGGAAGATCGGGCTGGCGATCGGGGGATGGGGTTGAGAATGTCTGATCCAATGGGCAGCTGGGGCGGGGTTAGGGTCAGCAGGCCTTCTGCACTGGTGATGATGGAGGAAGAGTCTGAGCCAGCGATTGGGAGGCTTGTGATGTCCAGGTGGAAGGCGTATGTGAACCGATTTCCCTGTATATTGGGACATCATACGCATTGGTCCCCTGAGCAGTCCAATGCTTGCCTCTCAGGTGGAATTCTGCCCCACTCCCTTGCCAGAGTAAATTTCCCAACAGCCTCTGTGATGCATGAAGTGCTGGAAATTCATTTCACTAAGCTTGCCCAAAAACTGGAGGGTGAGAAAGACTCCTATTTTCCCGTCCATTGGGCACTTAGTTTTTTTGTGGGAAAAATTGTGCCCCACGTCTAACTAATTTGATTGAACTCTTCAAGGAGGTAACGAAGTGCATAGATGAGGGTAGCGCAGTTAATCTAGTCTACATGGACTTCTGTAAGACTTTTGACAAAGTCCCACATGCTCATAAAGGTAAGAGCCAATGGGATCCAGGAAAATTGGATACAAAATTAGCTAAGTAGCAGGAAACAGAGGGTGTTGGTCGAAGGTTGCTTTTGTAACTGGAAGTCCAGTGATGTATCGCAAAGATTGGTGCTGGTTCCCTTGCAGATTGAGTGAAGTGAAATGTGATTCAGACAGACTGACTTGAGTGAAGTTGAAGGGGCAACCAGTGGACATCATTCAGCTTTATATGCCCACACACGAACATCCGGATGAGGAGGTTGATGAAATATATAATAAAATTGAAAAACTAATCGCATAGGAGAGTGGAAAGGATTGTGTGATTATTTTGAGTGAGGAAGTGGGACAAAATGGCCTTGGAAAGATAAATGAATGAGACCAAAACCTGGCAGATCTTTTCAGAACAGGACTCATGGTAACAAATCCATGATTTAGTAATTATAGGTGGAAAATATTTGATGATTTAATGGTGAGACCAAGATACAGGATTAGTGTTCACAATGTGAAAGTTCAGCCAGGAATCAACATGCAGATCATAAGCTTGTGAAAATGAAAACGGTGTTCTGATTAAAGAAAATTGAAGAAGTGTCTGAAAGAAGTAGATGATGAATTTGTAAATGAAGTGAACAAAGCAATAGCTAAAAAAGACAAGGATACCATCAACATGAATAAGCAACAGAAACAGACTCAAGACTCTGTTAAGCATGGAGGGACAAATAGTATTTGGTTTTTCAGAGTAAAAAGGATCAAGAAAGGTTATGGCTGTAATCTTGTAAAAGATGGAAAGAAGGAGGAAATGAAATTATTTCAGTACTGAAGAAGGCAAGCTGAAATGCAGATATGTGACTAATGAGTTCAGAAGAGAAACAAAAGAGGCATGAGAATAGTGGTTAAAAGCGCAGAGTGATATGCATAATGAATTGGATTGATTAGGGTGTGTTAACCTTATGTATACAAAAGCAAAGAAGATTAGTAGCAATCATCTACTAAACAACAGCAACAGAGAGGAAGGAAGGTGTTTTATTAGCAAACCTTGACTGAAATAAAAAGATGGAAGAAGCTTATTGAAAAACATATGTGCATAAAAAACATGAAAGGATTGAGCTAGAGGGAGACTGATGTTAACATTGGTTCCATTGCTCCAAAAATGCTTGAGAGTGAGATAAGAGCAGCAATAAAAGAGATAAAAACTGGAAAAGCGGCTGGAATAGATTAAGTACCTATCAAATTATACCTATAGAATTGATTAATTAAAACTAAGAGTTAAAATGTGAACTTGTACTTATTTTTGATCTCTGAACTGCCAGACTGTGTTCAAAGCCCAGTATTGGATGAGCAGAAATTTCCTCCCAACTAGTTGTGTGGGAATATTACTGGACTAATAATCCAAATGCCTGAACTATTATTCAATGGAAATGAGCTCAAATCCCACCATTACTGCTATCCCACAGACAGATTCAGCAGAGATGGCAGTACGCGGTTGCAGGAAAGTTCCCATGGTAATTCTCAACATTGCCTCAACAGCCCATGAAATCTCCTTGCACCACGTCAAAAAAAAGGCAAGGAAGCCTTCTGCTGATTACCACCAACTGCCTTCCCGAAACTAATGCATCTGCACTCCTCCATGTTAAGCAATATTTGAAACCAGGACTGTGAGTAGTAAGGGCACAGATTGTACGCTGTAAAGGCCTGCAATGTCCTTGCCTAGAGTGGTTCAATAGCACCACTATTAACTGAGATGGCTGAGATCTGAAGAATTATCTGGCAATTTGGACTTCAGGCATTGGGATTCAAGCAGCTGGTGTGAGAATCAGCAAGAGAGAAAAACCAACTTGACTTTTTGACATTCTCAATGACCTACCTGTTGCGGAGTCACCTGCCCCTGACAGTATTGAAGGGAATTGCTACCACAAACGTTGGAGACAAAATCCCCTACTGAAGGCTGATTTGACTGGGGCGTTGACTCCACTTTCCTGTCCATTCCACCAGAGCCCTTGACTCCCTTGTTGATTAAAAATCTATCTAAATCAGCTTGAATGTGTTCAATGACTCAGCCTCCTCTGCTCCTTGGAGAAAAGGATTCCACAAACTAATGGCCTTCTGAGAGAAAGTAATTCTCTTTATCTCAGTCTAATTTTTAGACACTGTCTCCTCTTTTTTAACGCTTCCAGGAGAGGGAAACATCCTCACATCATCCACCCTGTCAAGTCCCTCAGATTTTATGTGGGCAATCTTGCACCTGTGTTAACTGTGAATGCAAATGGTGAGGTGGGTGCAAAATCTCATGAGAATTAGAAAAGGAGATTCTAGCTGACAAGATCTCATTTTTGGATTTTCCCTGCTTCTCGCCGATGATGGTTGGAAACTTGCTTAAATACATTTTACTAAATATTAATATAATTAGCGGACTTTCTCACCATGTGTTTCTACCCACTCCCTGCCTGCCCAGCCACATCTAGAATTCTCCTGTCCATTGACGAGGTTTATAATTGCTTTTGAGAAATGTGAAGCAGTCAGGGGGAAGCCGCCAGGGGCACCCGCCAGGGGCACAGCCCCCGGCGAGGTGAGTTATCTTATAGAGGATCTCATAGAAACGTATAAGATAATGAAGGGGATAGATAGGGTGGAGGTAGAGAGATTCTTCCTGCTTAGAAAGGATATCCAGGACTAGAGGGCACAACCTCAAGATAAGAGGGGGGGGGGGCAGTTTAGATCGAAGTTGAGGAGGAACTTCTTCACTCAAAGGGTGGTGAATCTCTGGAATTCTCTGCCCGTTGAAGTGGTGGAGGCTACCTCGCTGAATATATTTAAGTCATGGGTAGATAGGTTTCTGATAGACAGGGGAACTAAGGGTTATGAGGAGAAAGCGGGAAAGTGGAACTGATCCACTTCAGATCAGCCATGATCTTATTGAATGGCGGGGCAAGCTCGAAGGGCTAGATGGCCTACTCCTGCTCCTATTTCTAATGTTCTTATGAGTTGGGAGGTCGTGCCCAGGCAGTACCCTGGCAGCGCCATATGGCAACCTGGCAAAGACACCCTGACAGTGTCAGGGGACAGTGCCAGCGTGTGACAGGACAATTCTAGTGACAGACCCTCTCTGGAGCTCCACTGGGGGAGGGACTGCACACCACTAAGTGGGGAGGCTCGTTGCTCCAGAGCCTGTGACTGGTGATCCGCTCCTGTGGCGGGAGAGTCCCTTTAAACTGAGGGGATTTGCCCTGGTGCTTGTTTGGGGTGGTGGTTCCCTTGTTCATGACAGGTTTCTATTAGTGTCCCAATCTCTGTGGAGCTGGCGTTGCCGGTTGGATCACATCCGCCCGCTAGTGTGATGGTGAAGAGCATGCTTGCAGATTTTTGTGCTCACAGTGCTGTATCAGGAGAGAAAACGCAGCTGTGCAGCTGGGGAACTGTTCACTGGTTTTCTTGCCTCAGTCAGCAGAGAATTAAAAATTCTGCCCAATATGTTTCAAAAAGACCAGCTTTCATTTTTTTCAAATTTGAATAGGTGTGGGCCCAATCTGCTTAACCTCTCCTCAGAATATAAGCCTTTCATCCCAGGAGTCAGTTGAGTAAACCTTCTCTGAATTGCTTCTAATGCAATTATATCCTTTCTTATTTAAGGAGATAAAATTGTACATATAACTTGAGATTTGGTCTTAAGGTCCTGTATAGCAACTGCAATGCTTCCTTCCTTTAATCTCAATTCTCTTTGCAATAAATACTAACATTCCATTTTGCCTTCCAAATCACTTGCTCTACCTGCAAGTCAATCTTCTGTGCTTCATATATCAGGACACCCACATCCCTCTGTACCATAGAATTCTGCAGTCTCTTTCCATTCAAATGACATACTGCTCTTCTATTCTTCCTGCCAAAGTGGACAAGTTCACATTTTCCCACTTTGTGCTCACCTACCAAATTTTTTACCCATTCACTTAATCTGTAAGTCCATTTGTAGGCTCTTTATGTCATCTTGACAACTTACTTTCCTGCTATCTTTATGCAACATATTTGGTCTCTTCACCCAAGTCATTGATATGGATTGTATGTAGTTGAGGTCACAGCACAGCTCTGACTCTACTGTTAATAGCTTGCCAACCCGAAAATGACCCATTTATCCCTACCCTGTTAGCTAATCAATCCTCTATGCATGCTAATATGCTAGCCCCCACATCACCTTGACCTGGGACATCTACAGCTTTCTGAGATATCTGTACTCCTCCATTTCTAGTTTGTTGCCTGATTTTAATCAGTCTCTCATTCACAGCTATGCATTGAGCTACCAACGCATTAAGTTCTGAAATTCCCTCACTTATCATTAGCTCACAGAAGCATAGAATCCCAGATGCACAGAAGCACAGTGCAGAAGGAGGCCACTCAGCCCATTGAGTCTGTACCAACAAAAATCCCACCCAGGTCCTATCCCTGTAACTCCATGATGTATTTACCCTGCTAATCCTCTTGAGACTTTAATATGGCCAATCAACCTAATCTGCACATCCTTGAAGTGTAGGAGGAAACTGGAGCACCCAAAGGAAAGTCACATAGACACAGGGAGAATGTGCAAACTCCACACAGACATTCACCTGGGCCTGGAATTGAACTCGGGTCCTTGGCACTGTGAGACAGCAGTGCTAACCACTGTACCACCATGCCGACCTAACCACTGTGCCATCTTACCACCCTTTCAGGATGACTCAACCTCCTTCATGATGATTCTTAGAACCCATCTCTTTGACCAAACTTTGGTCATCTGCCCTTTACTGCATTATATAGTTCAATGTCCATTTTATTTGATAACCCTCCTCTGAATCCCTTGGGATATTTTCTACTTTGAAGGACCATATAAATGTAACTGTTTTTCTTTTTCGCCAGAGAAAGAAATTTGCTGTAGAGCCACTGGGAACAGCGTGCATAAGTGTTGGTAGACTCTAACTGAAGTTTTTGCTGGGAATTGCAAGTAATTGTTACTGGAAATTGTGGTGATGAGCTGAATATGCTAAATGGTAGATTTAGAGAAAACATTTCAAGTGTCATTCATTTGTTTAGTGTTAAATTACTAAAGCAGTTATCAGCACAGGTATTCTTTTCGCTGACGTGTATACTCTTTTAGCAGCCACATTATTTTAGTAGTGGTAGCTAGATATCAGATGCCACTGTAGTTCCACAGAGAATCTGGTCAATATTCCACTAAAATGTTGGAACTTATCATCTTTCTTCATTACAAAAACATTCAAAATGTCTTAAAGGATTTCACTAGCTTGAGTGCAATATGACTTGGACAACAGAAAGAATTTTTAGATGTCAGAAACTCCGAAGCTCCAGCTTTTTATTTAAATTTGATTGAGTTTCTTGAAGGGGTAACCGAGAAGGTAGATGAGACCAGTGCAGTTGATGTTGTCTACATGGACTTGAGCAAGGCCTTTGACAAGGTACTGCATTGTCAGGTTGTTGCATAAGGTTAAATCTCACGGGATCCACGGTGAGACATCTAAATGGACACAGGATTGGATTCTTGACAGAAGCCGGAGGGTGGTTGCAGAGAATTGTTTTTCAAACTGGAGGCCTGTGACCAGCAGTGTGCCTCAGGGATCAGTGCTGGAACCACTGTCATTTCTCATTTATATTAATGATTTGGATGAGAATATAGGAGGCATAGTTAGTAAGTTTGCAGATGACACCAAGATTGGTGGCATAGTGGACAGTGAAGAAGGTTATCTCCAATTGCAATGGGATCTTGATCAATTGGGCTAATGGGCTGATGATTGGAGTTTAATTTAGACAAATGCGAGGTGATGCATTTTGATAAATTGAACCAGGGCAGGACTCATTCAGTTAATGGTAGGGCTTTGGGGAGAGATATAGAACAAAGAGATCTAGGAGTACATGTTCATAGCTCCTTGAAAGTGGAGTCACAGGTGGACAGAGTGGTGAAGATGGCATTCGGCATGCTTGGTTTCACTGGTCAAAACATTGAATACAGGAGTTGGGATGTTTTGTTGAAGTTGTACAAAACATTGGTGAGGCCACACTTGGAATACTGTGTGCAATTCTGGTCACCCTATTATAGAAAGTATATGATTAAACTGGAAAGAGTGTGGAGAAGAGTTACTAGGATGCGACCAGGACTTGATGGATTGAATTATAGGAGAGGTTGACTGGGACTTTTTTCTCTGGAGGGTAGGTGGCTGAGGGGTGATCTTATAGAGGTCTATAAAATAATGAGGGGCACAATATCTTTTCCCAAGGGTAGGGGAGTCTAAAACTAGAGGGCATAGGTTTAAGGTGAGAGGGGAGAGATACAAAAGTGTCCAGAGGAGCAACTTTTTCACATAGAGGGTGGTGAGTGCCTGGAACAAGCTGCCAGAGGTGGGAGTAGAGGCAGGTACAATTTTGTCTTTTAAAAAGCATTTAGATAGTTGCATGAGTACGATGGGTATAGAGTGATATGGGCCAATTACGGGCAATTGGGATTAGCTTAGGTTTTTTTTAGAAAAAAGGGCAGCATGGACAAGTTGGGCCAAAGTGCCTGTTTCCATACTGTAAGCCTCTATGACTCTAAAATAATTTATGCCCTTGATTTTGTTTTAAACAGTGATGTTTATTTTCCAACATTATTTAACCTCCAACAAACCTTTTTTTTTGTTTTTATTCCAATTCAATCAAATCAAGTCCAATTCAGAGTCTCAACAAGTTGAGACATTCCCGATCCAAGCTGACAAGACAGGGGTCTCATCTCCTGTCCTGGGCTTGATCTAAATGATCCAAGCTGGTTGGAGTAGGCAGAACTCCTCCTCCAAGGCTTGATCTTATTTGCATCTTAGCCAAAAGGCCGAGATGCCACCTTTAAAAATTGTTTCAAATGAAGCTAAAATGTAACCTAATGACTTCAACTAAGCACAGCATGTCGATACTACACTTGATCTTAGCCAAAAGGCCGAGAAGTGAACCTCTTTAGTTGATTAGTTTTAAATTGCATTCACAGTTGTGTGTAACATTGAACAGCACTAACTCATAAATGTCTAAATAAGGGAATGATCTAGCAACAGAATAACATCTGTTCAATAGAAAGAGGAAAGGAAGTAGGATAAATTTTAAATGAATACAAATTCAAACCATTTTAAAATCATGTGTTAAAGGCAAACCTGTAATATGAGAGAAAAATGAAAATATGGTCAATATTTTTGTAAAAAATCAAGAACTGGGGAGTAATCGGAAACATTGCCTTCAGAAGACATGTCATTGATTAGAGTAGTAAACCAGGGTTAAACAGATGCAAAAAAGGGTGTTGGCTATTTCAGAATCACTCCAATGACAAATCAGTATTTGACATTGGGATCTAGTGAATGTTGTTTATTCATAGTTGAAAATATAACTTCCAAGGCTTGGATTTTTATCAGTCTTACGCAGGCAAGATGAAGTTGCTTTTTTTTTAACAGATAGTAAATTTGATAGTAAACTATCAAATAAATCGGTTGCACTTAAACCTGGTGTTGTCAGACTACTTAATGGGTATGCTCAACATTGGGAGGGTAAGAAACTGGCCCACGTATTTAGAAGTTTCATGCCTTTTTAAAAAGATTCTTACTCCCAAACTTAAAAGTTTTGTTGTATTCTATCTGCCACTGAGTTGCCTATTCACTAAAAACTGTCTATGCACATTTTTAGCATCTTTGCGTCCCCTTCAAAGGATGCAGCTTTGTGGCTTCAGCAGACTTTGTGGGATGAATTTTCCATTTCCCCACCACAGGAATCGTAGTGGGCAAGGGGCGGACCCATGGAAAGATTCATTGACCTCAGACAGGATTTTCCGGTTTCGGGGCAAGTGCACCTGGAAAATCCTGCCTGAAGACGTGCCGCCTTCCAATCTTGTATCACACTCATGGAAGTTAAGCTGGTCTGAAGCTTATTTGGAAAAAAAATGGTGTGCAGTGGTCAGACCTCACTTTATTTACGACTTTGAGATGAGTGCTACATACATAGCCTACCTTCTACACCTAGCATTGGTTTTGTTGCAATGTTAGTGGAATTCCACACTGCTAGTGGCATAGGATTGGTCTACCCGTGGTGGGTGCCTTTGTAATCCAGAAGGACAGCTTTGTGCAGCGGTATTCAAACATGGCTGGACATTCGGACAGAGACCAGCATTTTTACCGGGTGCTGGGGAGTGATAACGGATACACAGGGAATTGGGGGGGGGATGGCGAAGGAGTGGGAAGGCATTGAAAGCCGTTGTTGGGTTCTTGGGGGACGGGAAACACACAGGAACAAAGGGGTAGGAAATCAGTGAAAGGGGGAGGGGAATGCAAAGGGGCAGGAGGCATTGAAAGGGGGAGGGGGAACACATAGGAACAAAGGGACAGGAAGGCAACAAAAGGGATTGGGAGGGAGGAGAAATAACAGGCAAAGGGGTAGGAAGATGGAGCCTGACAAGAGAAACTGAGATGCTGACAAACAGGTGAATGAAGTACTACAAATATGAACAGAATAGATGCACCTAGACTCTGGAATAGGAAATAGGGGGAATATGTTAATGTGGCACAAGAGGGAAAGGTTGCATTGAGACTTATGAAGGTGGGAGGTTGGGTGAAAGGAGACAATGTTATGTACAGTCATGAGGGTGATGAGTCCTTGGTTTGGGGCCAGTTGGTTGGAGTGAAAGTGTAGAGAGACTCCTTGTACAAACTGTTCTAGGGATATATTGACCTCACAGTTAAGAGTGAGAGAGGAGACAGCCCTGAGATGCAGTGGGTCATGCTATGGGGCCATGCATAGTGTGCATGATGTACTCCTGCTCCAAGGAGGGGCAAAGGCTGTGGTGTTCAGTTGGGATAATGCACAACTTGGTGTTCAGGGTGTTTCCACAGTCCATGTCTGTTGACTTGTCTGGCTCTGTACTGGCCTGTGGATGGGATGATAATGTTTATGGAAGGCATCTGTAAGCTGTATTTGTTGAAAACATAATAAAGGTGATAGATGCTAGGCTTTCTTGAGGAGGGTCTCCCTGTTGTTTGTAACTGTGCGCATAGGCTCTAGATGGGGAGGGTAGAGGTCTACATTGGGCATGGACAAGTCAACAGTGATGGGTTCAGGGGGTACAATTGGAATGTTGACCACAACAACAGAGGCAGTGGCATAATGTTACTTTCTAGTGGCCGACAGTCCCAGCATTATGGCAGATGCTGAAGTTTGAATCTTGTGAAAACTGGAATTAAAGTATAATGTTGACCATGAAACCATTGTCAAATGTTTTAAAAACCTTTTTGGTTCATTAATGTCCTTCAGGGAAGGAAATTTATTATCCTTTTCTGGTCTGGCCTACATATGATTCCAGATCCACAGTCATGGTTGACTCTTAAGTGCTATCTGAAGTGGCTTAGCAAAGCACTCGGTTGAAGGGCAGTTAGGGTTAAGCAATAAATCTGGCCTAGCCACTGATGCCCATATCTCATTAATGAATAAATTAAGAAGTATTACTGGGGAGGCTGGAGAAAAGCAGGAGAATAACAGGAGCAAGCTCTACTTTTATATTGTGAGGTCCCAGACCAGTTTCTGTGGCTTGGATGCAGAGATAGAGCATCAAAGCTGGTTTTGAAGTAATAGTGAAGAGCCACCATCTTGCACTTTCAAACTAATGGCGTAGTTATAACTTGAAAATAGGAGTGAACTTGCATGGGAGGGGTTTGAGGAGGTACAGCTGGATTAAGTGGTCCTTCCTGGGGGCGCCCTTTAAAGTTTTGGTGCTACAAGTTTCAAGTGGAGTCAAAGATGAGAGAAAGGAACATCTCCTTGAGAAGCTAGCGATTGGAACATATGTCTTTTGCTGTGCCATTACAGGGAAGAGTAGGAGTCACGGGCTTAACATCACAGTAGTTGCATTTCAACATTAACATAGAGGAACGTGAAACATGGGAATGCAGACAACTGTTAAGCAAGTACAGGTCCTGCATATATAGTATCACATCAATCAAAAAGTTTAATTTGATTTTCAGAATGGCATTCAAAATAGTTAAGGGGATCCAGCCATTAATCATGAGCAACTTATTGTTAATTAGTATGCTAGATCTGAGATTGGAACACTGAGCTAGATTAGGTGGTGCAAATTATTCAAACATTCTCCAACCTCTGTAGGGTTCAGATTTAAAGTCTCAGGGATGGCATTTGGTCACTTCAAGGTGTCTGTTAGCACCTTCGAGACAAGGCCTGTATCAACCTCTTGCCTAGTAGGCAAGAACTATAATAGACTATTGCAGTTACGTTTGGCTCAAAATAGTGAGCTTCAGTATTTCACCAGTTATTCATTAATCTATTCAATGTACCAGTTCAGGGAGAAGGCAAAAGAGTATGGATCCAAGGCTTAGTGCTGTCTTTTTAAGAGTTCTAATACAGTGCAAGAGGAGAAGAGGCTCAGGCCACTCTGAGGAGGAGGCCACACTTGAGACCCCAGGTGCAGAGGAACCACAATAACAAGAGAATCAGGAGGATAGACCCAGAGCATGGTTGTTACTCACAAAACCAAGAATCTATTAAAGAAGATTCTCCTATTTGCATATGAGTGAGAGACAATTTTGCACGCATATGCACTTGTTCTGAGCTCTGGTGAATCACATTTTCCACATTGTTTCGGAGACCTAATGCCCCGTGGAGTGGGAGGTAATCTCCTGCCAGTGGCCTTGAAGGTCAACAGTGCATTGAATTTCTTTGCTTCCAATCATTCCAGGGATATACAGGGGCCATTTCCAGTTGCCTTCACTTTACTCGTCCTGGAATCTGGTGGTAATTATAAGGCACAAGCAATCCTTCCATACCATTCTTCCTCAGTGGTATTGTCCCATGGTAACTGAGCCTGATCACCCTTTTCCTGGACCTCCTGATCTTCATCCCCGACTCCTTGAGAAGAGGCAGCTGGAGGAAGGTCAAGGTGCCTCCTCCCCTTCTCGCCAAACACTGATGCTGGCCACCAGTGCCATGGTGCCCAAGACTGACTGCAAAACCTGCTGGACCAAGATCTCCATGGTGGTCACCAACCTTCCTGTGGTGATCTTGATGCGCTGACATGTCAGAGTCATGACATCAGGTAAAATAGTTGGATTCCTTCATTGTTTGCTCCAGTCTGTTGCGTGACTCCATATTTCTGCCTGATGTTCTGCCACTTGTTGTTGCAGCACTGCGGCTGCTTGCAAAGGCTTATCAGCTGACTCAGACTGTTGATGGTTAGTCTTGAGCAGCCCTCCGAGTGCTGGAAACCTGACATGTCTCAGCCTCTGACTGTCAGTGTGATGTTCCCCATTGGGTAAGCCCAAACCAAATCCAGAGTTATGACCCAGTGAGGTATGTGCCACTGTGCTGGTGGAGGGTGCAGGTGAACGCAGTGACGGTTTTTCTTCAGTTTCTTCCTCAGCTTCCTCATTGAGGTGGCCTGGGGGCTGGTCCTCTCCATCTGCCTCGATCTGCTGTTGCCTAAAAGTTTTACATCATGATCAGGCAGATCACAAAATTGCATGCTATTCACTGTGAATTTTAGGATGGTGTTGAACTCATAGATCCATAAAAGATTGCTGGGACAAGCAGATCTCTCCTTCTCCACAGGAGTAATCCCCCCGCTCCCCAGTAAGCTCATTGGCAGCGTCCTCAAACTGGGTGACGGCTGATCCCAGCTCAGATGTTTCCCCGTTATGGGATAGATTGTCCTGTACAAAGACAAAAGAATGGAATGTGATGAGCAGGGATGGAACAGGGGTTGGGGAGCTTGCACGCTTCCTGTGTATGGTGAGGACTGAGAATGGAGTTTGAGCAGCATATTAGATGAGATTGTGATGATGTGAAAGTTTCCATGAAACAAACGGTAGTGATATGTGTCCCTGCCAGTGATTAAGTGAGATCCCTGAAGGAAGTAACCCTTTGAATACATGATGCCCTGAAGAAAGTTTGATATTGGAGAGACCTGAAGGATGATTAACCGTGGTGAAGCAGATCAAATCGTTTATCCTCGTCCTGTATAGATGGCTTTTGGAATATGGTGATCAGCCACACCAATCTTCTCTGCTAAAGCCTTCCAGGTGAGGTGAAACTGGTATGGTTCTCAGGTCAAGGCCTTGAGGGTGTCAGGGCAGAAGTGAGGTGCAGCCTTCTTTTTTCAGGCTTGCAACTTTTTTTGTCTGGTTGCCAGACATCCCCATCGGTCTCCTGGAGATAGCTGGGCGGAGAGAATAAAATGTGGTACTTGAATGGAGTAAAGTTGCTATTGGAGGTTACTTGATTACCAAATCCTATGCAAAGAAAATGAATTGAACTCCACCTGAAGAAGGTGATGAACTTTTTGGCTACACATGGTGCCAAATGGGCAAAGGGGGTTGCCCATAAATCGATAATTCATATCTTTGTTGTGTCAGCTATTTAAAGTATAATTTATAGGGTGGGACTTTCCTCTCTCTCTGCATTGTGTTAACAGCGGCGGGAGAGGGCATGCCACTTGCAGGTGGCAGGATATTATGTCCGCCACTGTCAAAATGGAATGCACCCCTTGCCACTGGGAAACTCGTGGTAGGAATGCGCCGTTGGCCTCACTGCAAGATTCCGCCGGCGTGAATGGCGGCAAGATTTTGGTGATAGTTTCTACTGAATACAATTTGTTGTTATTTCATGTTTAATTTATGTTGGCGTTTATTGAAGTAAAAGTTATAAGAAGTGAAATACTGTCTATTGGTTTCTTTATTTGGGGTCATATAGGAAGTTTGGTTCTTTTAAGTTATTGGTTTTCTTGTGGGATAATAACATTTGATTAAAATGGTTGATTTACTGAGCTGTTCATGGGCAGTTGGGAATCAAGCATGATGTTGTGAATGTAGAATCACATGTACATCAGTCTGTGCAGGAATGCCAGGTTTAATTGGCTAAAGAACATTTAGGTTTTTATGACAATTCAGTGGCTTCATGTTCACCATTATTCAAATTCAGAGCGAGATTCAAACTGTCATCTCTGGATTGTTTGTCCAGGTCACTGGATTTCTCGTGCAGTAATATTATGGCTTTCATAACTTAATGAGCTTTCAAGGCTCTGTAGCTAATTATAATGGGATGTCATTGATAAAAAATTATAAACATATAGCTGATGTAAACCAAGAATAAGGAAATATTTGGAGAACAGGGAAATTGAGAAATGTAATGTAAATTTTATTATTCTGCTGTTGCTTTCTCAAAGTGGAGTAATATTTCATTTTTACAATCAGGTTATGTGTTCAAGGACTCACATCAGGACTTGAACATAAAAGAAAGTTGAAACTTTAGTTAAGGTACTGGGAGAATGCTGCATTCTCTGATATGCTGTCGTTTGCACGAAATTATGTTCAGGTAGGTGTCCGTGCCCCAAATATCAAGCCTCCTAACATAGGAGGCTTGATATTTGGTTGCCCCTCTCAATGCTGCATGTGGGAACTTTCCATCAATTGGCTACTGCACATGTCTCTCGCAGTTGAAAACAATCAAGTGGCTTGGAAATGTTATGTATTGAGGATGTGAAAGATGCCAAATAAATGAAAGTTCCTTTGACCTTTATTAGTATCTGATTGTACATCCATAGAGTATGTACCACTTATGAAAACTTGATTTTGTCAAATAATTTGAATTTTCAATGTAAAGAACATGGGAATATAGGACTCTCTTTCCAAAACCAATTATCAGATAATCTGAATTCAGTGACTGAATCAAATGTAGAGGAAAAGTGCATTAATTCTTCTCACTCCCTTTTAGGTTCTGATCTACAGGTTTGTGTATCAAAGGATCCAACATGCTGCACAAGAAAAATGGAGGAGCGATACCAAGCTGCAGCTCGTCAAGATGTTCAAAATTTGCTTCAGACATCCAGCTCAACACTGAAATTCTTAATATCACGCAATGCGGCTGCTTTTCAAGGTAACCTGTGGTCTGAACACAAGTTTTTTATTTGCTTTTTAAAAAATGTCAAGTAATTCAACATTGTATTCAGGTAGAGAGAGCTAATCCTGAAGAATAATTCTCAATGTTTGTTCTGCTGATTGCTGGAAGTATATAGAAATGTTGAGAAACAACCAGAAACAGATTTCCTCCAGGAAACTCAGGCTTCAGAAATCCAAGCTCAATAAACAAGGAATAAATTTGTGTTCATAGATTTGTGAACAAGGAAAAGACTATAAATTGTGTATTAACCTTCACTTGGCTATTCTATACAGACATTCTGCTGTGATAAGGAATGTTGAAATTTAGTTTACCATGAGATGGTCCAGTTTAATTCTAGCATGGTGGTGCTACTTCATCAGTTATGATTGCTTGGAAGTGTAACAGTTGAGTCAGATCTATTTAGTGTTGGAGAGGGTGAGCTGCACTTGGAGAAATCCAATGGGTTTTTCACTAAACAGAAGGAATTAAAATTAGTCCTTGATTTGATGCAAAATCACAGTGTCAGGTGATAATGTTTCTCTGTAGTTGGTTGAGCAGGGCTACAATTCACGACCATTCTGATAAAGGAATTTATAGAATATTGAATTTGTTCTGGTGACAGTTTCCGAATTATTTTTAAAAATTAATGGCCCGAATTTTGCGGCAGTAATGATGGTGAAGCTGTTAACATTTACTATCACTGTGCTTCTCTATAGGATGTACTGTTGAGGTCTCCGCAGGTTGCAATCAAAATCACTGAACTGTCAAGAAGTTGTCCTTTTACAGTCTCGCTGCAAAATCTCTTGAAAGATTACATCGTATTGAGTGAGGCAATCCAAGGCTCTCAATGGTGTAACAAGTTTATAATTATTGCTGGAAATCTGGATATCTGTGGCCTGGAAAGCTGATTTTGTGTGTGCGAACTATCAAATTTCCCCTTTATAAATAAGACAAGTGTGGAATGCTTTCTTCAGACTTATTGGTGAGCACCATTGCTTCACTGCTGATTCAATATCCGATGAGATGCTTTTGACTTACTTATGCTTCGGCAAATTTCATGGAAGTACTGTAGGTTTTGATTGGAGGTGCCAGTGTCCCTCTGAGCTCTGAGATCCATCATCATAATGGCAATATTCTGAGCCTGCATGGCTGCAAGTGTGCATCTCATAACTTCTTATGGGCAGCACGGTGGCACACTGGTTAGCACGGCTGCGTCACAATGTCAGTAATCTGGGTTCAATTCTGGCCTTGGGTTACTGTCTGTATGGAGTTTGCATATTCTGCCCGTGTCACCTGTGGGAGGAAACCTCCCACAGTCAAAAATGTGCAGGTTAGGTTGATTAGCCATGCTAAATTGACCCTATTGCCAGGGAATTAGCAGGGTAAATATGTGGGATTACAGGCAAAGGGCCTGGGTGGGATTGTGGTCTGTGCAGACTCATTGGGCCGAATGATCTCCTTCTGCACTATAGGGATTCTTTGATTCTATGATTCTCTGTCTGAGCTTCCACTGCAGCATGAGACATTTAGTAGATAGTTACTGGAGCTGAGGGCTTAGGAGAAGTCAGTAAAGTTTCCAGACCACATAATAGAACAGAAAGTATCGAAGGTGGCAGGAATCCAACCTCAGGCAGAGCAAAAAAGGTGATGAGTATGAGAAGGAAGGTGGTCAATGCAGGACTGAGGGTGTTGTCTCTAAGTGCATGCAGAATACAGAACAAGGTAAATGAGCTTGTTGCGCACGTTGAAATTAGCCGGTATGATGTTGTCGGCATCACAGAGACATGGCTGCAAGGGGATCAGGGCTGGGATCTAAATATCTAGGGATATGTGTCCTAATGGAAGGACAGGCAGATGGGCAAAGTGGGTGGGTTGCATTATTAGTAAGAAATGAAGTTAAATTGATAGTACGAAGTGATATAGGGTCAGAAGGCAAGAATCTCTGTGGGTAGAGTTGAGGAATTGCAAAGATAAAAAGATCTTGATGGGAGTTATGTACAGGCCTCCTAGCAGTAGTCAGGATGTGGGGCAGAAAATAAATCAGGAGATAGAAAAGGCAAATAAAAAAGGCAACATTACAATAGTTATGGGGGACTTCAGTATGCAAGTGGATTGGGAAAATCAAGTAGGTAGTGGATCCGAAGAAAAGGAATTTGTGGAATGTCTGCGAGGTGGCTTTTTTGGAGTAGCTTTTGACAGAGCCTACTAGGGAACAGGCAATTCTGGATTTGGTGATGTGTAATGAGGCAGACTTGATTCGGGAACTTAAGGTGAAGGAACCCTTAGGGAGCAGTGACCATAACATGGTAGTATTTATCCTCCAGTTTGAGAGGGAGAAGCTGGAATCAGATGTATAAGTATTATAATTAAATAAAGGTAATGACAAAGACATGAGGGAGGAGCTGGCCAGAGTTGATTGGAAAGGGAGCCTAACAGAGAAGACAGTGGACGAGCAATGGGAAGAGTTTTTGAGAGTTATTCAGGAGGCACAACAGATATTCATCCCAAGGAGGAGGAAAGATGCTAAGGGGAGGACGAGACATCCATGGCTGACGAAGGAATGATGTAGAGATGCCGATGTTGGATTGGGGTAAACACAGTAAGAAGTCTGACAACACCAGGTTTAAGTCCAACCAGATTGATAGTAATCCCACAAGCTTTCGGAAACGGTGTTCCTTTGTCAGGTGTGTGCAAGGTGTGCAAAAACTTGTGTGATTGTTATCAAATAAACTGGTTGGACTTCAACCACGTGTTGTCAGACTTCTTACTGACGAAGGAACTCAAGGGCAGCATAAAAGCAAAAGAAAAAGCATTTGAAGTGGCAATGATTAGTGGGAAACCAGAGGATTGGGAAGCCTTTAAAAGCGAGCAAAGGACAACTAAAAAAGCAATAAGAGGGGAGAAGGTGAAATATGAATGTAAGCTAGCTAGTAATATAAAAGAAGGTAGGAAGAGTTTTTTCAATATATAAAAGATAAGAGAGAGGCAAAAATAACCATTGGACCACTAGAAAATGAGGCTGGAGAAGTAACAATAGGACACAAAGCAATAGCAAAGGAATTGAATAGTTACTTTGCATCAGTTTTCATGGTGGAAGACACCAGTGGGATGCCAGAGCTCCAAGAGAGACAGGGGGCACAGGTGAGTGTAGTGGCCATCATTAAGAAAAACTGAAACGTATGAAGGTGGATGAATCACCTGGATCGGATGGACTACGCTCCAGGGTTCTAAAAGAGATCTGAGGAAATTATGGAGGCATTGGTGATGATCCTTCAGGAATCACTGGAGGCAGGAAGAGTACCAGAGGACTGGAAAGTAGCTAATGTATCACCGCTGTTTAAAAAGGGAGGGAGGCAGCAGACGGGAAATTATAGGTCAGTTAGCCTAATTTCGGTTATTGGCAAGATTTTAGGGTCCGTTATTAAAGATGAGATTGCAGAGTACCTGGAAGTGCATGATAAAGTAGGATTGAGTCAGTGTGGCTTTGTCAAGGGGAGGTTATGTCTGACAAATCTGTTAGAGTTCTTTGAGGAGGTAACAAGGAAGTTAGATGAAAGAGAACCAGTGAATGTGATTTATTTAGATTTCCAGAAGGCCTTTATCAAGGTGCCACATAAGAGACTGTTAAGTAAGTGCCCACAGTGTTAAGGGTAAGATCTTGGCATGGTTAGAGGTTTGGCTGACTGGCAGAAGGCAGAGAGGGGGGAGGTAAAGGGGTCTTTTTCAGGATGGCAACCGGTGACTAGTGGTGTGCCTCAGGGGTCAGTGCTGGGACCACAACCTTTCACAATATACATTAACAATTTGGAGGAAGGAGCTGAAAACATTGTTGCTAAATTTGCAGATGATACAAAGGCATGCAGAGGGACAGGTAGTATTGAAGAAACAAGGGGGCTACAAAAGGATTGGACAGGTTAGGAGAGTGGGCAAAGAAGTGGCAGATGGAATACAATATGGAAAAGTGTGAGGTTATGCACTTTGGAAAGAGGAATGGAGGCATAGACTATTTTCTAAATGGGAAAATGTTTAGGAAATCAGAAACACAAAGCGACTTGAGAGTCATTGTCAAGATTCTCTTAAGGTTAATGTGCATGTTCAGTCAGCAGTTAGGAAGGCAAATGCAATGTTAGCACTTATGTTCAGAGGACTAGAATGCTAGAGCAAGAGTATACTTCTAAGACTTTATAAGTTTCTGGTCAGATCCCATTTGGAGTATTATGAGCAGTTTTAGGCTCCATGTCTAAGGAAGGATGTGCTGGTCTTGGAAAGGTGCCAGAGGAAATTCACAAGAATGATCCCTGGAATGAAGCACTTGTCCTATGAGGAGTGGTTGAGGACTCTGGGTCAGTATTCGTTGGAGTTTAGAAGGATGAGGGGGGATTTTATTGAAACTTACAGTATACTGCAAAGCCTGGATAGACTGGATGAGGAGATGATGTTTCCACAAGTAAGAAGAACTAGAATCAGAGGCCACAATCTCAGACTAAAGGGATGATCCTTTAAAACAGAGATGAGGAGGAATTTCTTCAGCCAAAGATTAGGGAATCTGTGGAACTCTTCGCTGCAGAAGGCTGTGGAGGCCAGGTCATTGAGTGTCTTTAAGACAGAGATAGATAGTTTCTTGATTGATAGGGGGATCAGGGATTATTGGGAAAAGGCAGGAGAATGGGGATAAGGAAAAAGAATCAGCCATGATTGAATGGCGGACCAGACTCAATGGGCCGAGGGCCTAATTCTGCTCCTATGTCTTATGGTCTTATGGTGTAGTGCTGTAGTGGAAGCTGAGACAACAGCGATCAAACTCTGTTTTATAGCTGAATCTGCTGGCAGCGTCATGAAATTGGGTACCACTTCTGCAGTGGAAAGGATTAGCTCCAAACCCTGTGCAAAAACCTCTGTCACATTGGAGCCAGATTCGTCCATTCTGCTTGACAGTGACAGAGGTTGTCTGGAAGCCCTGCTAATCTAACTGTCTAGTTGTGCAGCATCACTAGCAACCTCCTGTAATGCCACTCCATCTGTCCTCATCTGAGTCTGCTAGGACAGAATTAGTCTGTGACCTTTTGCTATGGTGAGCTACTGTCTGGTGCAGCCTACCTGGGTGGCACGGTAGCACAGTGGTTAGCACTGCTGCTTCATCGCTCCAGGGACCTGAGTTCGATTCCCGGCTTGGGTCACTATCTGTGTGGAGTTTGCACATTTTCCTCGTGCCTGCATGGGTTTCCTCCACGTGCTCCGGTTTCCTCCCATAGTCCAAAGATGTGCGAGTTAGGTTGATTGGCCATGCTAAAATTGCCCCTTAGTGCCCTGAGATGGGTAGGTTAAAGGGATTAGCGGGTAAATAAGTAGGGATATGAGGGTAGGGCTTGGTTGGGAATGTGGTCGGTGCAGACACGATGGGCCAGATGGCCTCTTTCTGCACTGTAGGGTTTCTATGATGATTTCTATGAATACCTTTGGCAGGTGACCTACCATGTGCTAAGTGTGACTCCAAACCAACCTTTAAGGTATGTGCATTGCCAATGTCTGAGCTGGTGACTGCAGTTGTGTAATGATGCTTCTGCATCACTTGTGTGGGGTTGCTCATTCTCTTTCTCTTGGATGTGCTTTGGCTGGGAAGTGGGCGGTTCTTGGCTGTCTGAAATCAAAATCAGAATGGGAGGATTGGAGTGAGGTGAGAAGTTGTTGGTGTGTAAGCAATGAGTCTGTGTTTGCACCATCCTCGCTTTACACATGATGCAGGATGAAAATGAGATGCGGTTTGAGAAGGGTCACAAGGCAGTAACATCATCATCATGAATCATCATGGTGATGGTTGATGCAATGGGACCTGTCGCATCCGGCTATGGGTACACCATCTCCTCCTTGGGGCCCAGTGGATATAAGGCATACCTGGCCCCTGCTGCTATTCTGCTCCCCTTTGTATTTTTTGCAACCTTGTTTTGCAAAAGAGGGGGAAGCACGCCTGTGATTGTGTCGTTACACTGCGTTTGGATGAAAAGACAGCCAAAGCTAAACAACTGGAGTTATGTGGAAACAGAGAGTGATTGAAGTGAGGCTGGGATCGATGAATGGTGTATGAGGATTAGCATGCGCATTTAGATGTTCGGCTTGAGTCCTGACTGTTATGGACTGCTGTTGAGTGAGTGATAGGGGTTTTGTGCATCGAGCAGTGTGAGAGATTGGTGGTGTGCTCAGTATCAAGTGTTATTTAATCACTGACCTTGCTCAGGGAAGGTCATTAAGCTTCTTCAAGGACTTTGGGAAAGGCATTTACCTCCTTGGCTACTGGTTTCAGGGCTTTCTTTGATGACTTACTGACTTTCCATGGAAACATGGCCTCTCCCTTCTATTTTCACCTCTATGATTAAGACACCCAGCAGCACAACTGTGAAGTGGAGAGCCCCCTTTCTGTCCTGGTGTTCCATATCCTTTGTTTGCATTTGCAGAACTGGTATAATCTTTATGTGATTTAGTATAAAAGGAACAGATTGCCTTTCAGGGGTCCAGCTCACTGCAACACTTTCTAGCCTTCCTTTCAGTTAGATTCCGTGTTGTGAAGTGCTGAATTGCCTACTTCTGGTCTAAATTCCTATGTTCCTATGCAGTCAATCAGCAGCATGATTCACGTTGTAGAAATCGTTTAAAAGAGGAGGTAGCATATGATTTGCAAGCTCCCTGCTCAAATAGGCATGGGAAGGTTGCAAATAGTGACCCCTGCACACAAGAATGTGAGTCAACCACAGAACATGTTTTTATTTATTATGCAGTAGAGATGATATGAAGACTTTGCATTGATGTGGATAAAGTGATAGCAAATTACTCAGGATACTGTAAATCTGCAACAATGAATAAAATGCTGGAAATACATAACAATATTGGCAGCAATTGTGGTGAGTGAAACAGGGTTAATGGGTTGAATATTCATCTGCTCCCAAGTTGGGTACTGCAATTGGGGAAATTTCTTGGCTCTCTGCATCCATCTCGGGAAAACATATCCCATCAGAGCTGGTGGATTGCCTGCTGATGGAGTTGGCCCCCCTGCTCCTATCACAGATCTGAGGTTTCCAAGTGCCAATAGCTTTGACTCAGTTGTTTCTTTATTTTAGGCCCTCTAAACCCTCACCCTTCACGGCCCATTAACCGCTCATCCACATCCCATGTTACCTCCATGCTACCATACAAAGCTAATTTTGATCTATGACCCCCACCTCTGTGGTCCCTTAAAAGCCCACATATGAACTTAATACCAGATCAGGCCATCCTATCCCCCATCCATCATTCTGTGCCCTTGCATCCTTCATGCAAACACATCCAGTTTCAACCACGGGCTGACCTCAGGAGCCATATTCAGATGAAATAAAATAAAGATGTAAAAAACCATTAGAGCCTTCAATACATAAAAAGAAACACCCATTATGAAAGCCTATTCAAAACTTCTAATTCTTCTCAAGTCCTTAATTTGTTCTAAAAATAATTTCATTCATAACCCTATACTGTGAGAAAAATGAGAGTTCTTAATTTTTTTGCAATATAATTGTCATCTTATAAATGAAGAAACAGACTGTGTGGGTACTGGTTTAATTAAGCTGGAGACAGACTGCAAGGTTAAAACATAAATAAAGGAGGTGAGAAGGCAAATGGTTGAAATGGTAATAACAAAACCAGCGAAGTAACTTGATCAGGAATTTTCATTTGACAGATAAGAGAAGTGATTTTACAGTTGACTATTGGATTTCAAAGGAAACAAATACAATTGAGGGATTGTAAATATATGAGAGACCATAGTAAGTTTACTTTATAAATATAGTAGCTATAAAGTAATAAAAAATATGTTGGTTAATTCTCAAACAAGTAGCTGCTAAATTATTGTAGAAGCAATAAAGTGAAAGTTCAAAAGCAGAAAGTATATTTAAAGGGCGATAAAAGTCAGTTGTATGTGGTGTGTGTGGCCTTGGCCAAGAGAGTAAATGCTGGAACCAGACCTGTGAACATCAGTTTTGCCACCACCTTCAGAAAGGTAAATCTGTGTGAGATTTCCCCTAGGGCAGCAGGGCATTATATGATAATGTTACTGAAAGCTTATAGATTAGACAATCTATTAGGACTGTTACTATTAAAAAGCTCTGAGTTTCAGCAGGTCAGTGGAGAAAGAAAATAGAGTTAACATTCTGAATCTGTATGACTTTTCTTCAGAGCTTAACTAATTTGTTCGATCCTTTGAGGAAGTAACAAACAACATGATTAAAGGAGAACCAGTAAATATGGTATACTTGGATATCTAAAAGACACATGGGGAAGATGATGGCCTACCGGTATTATTGCTAGACCATTAATCTAGAACTGAGCTAATGTTCTAGGGGCCCGGGTTCAAATCCAGTCATTGCAAATAGAGGAATTTGAATCCAATAAAAGAAACCTGGAATTAAAAATTTACTGATGACCATGAAACCATTGTCGGAAAAATCAATGTGTTCACTAATGTTCTTTAGGGGAGGAAATCTGCTATCCTTACTTGGTTTGGACTACGTGTGACTCCAGAGCCACAGCAATGTGATTGACTCTCAACTGTCCTCCAAGAGTGTTTGGGGAATTCACTGGGGACTTCAATCTGCGGACCCTGCATGCAGCTGAATCTAGCTAAACGCTAAGATTTGCGAGATACAGTATGTGGTTAAAGACGTTTTTAATTTGACCAGTACATATTGGGAGAGAGATGCAGGATGGATTCCAGCTTCTCTCAGAAATTACATCACATGAACACTATTGGTATGCTATTTTCAAAGATTCATATTCCCTGCCCCACCTGTCATGCAAACTGGATGATCCGATTACACTCTATCTTGGCTAACTATTGCTTAGTATAATTAGGTACTCATTGGTTAACTGGACCTGAAAACTTTTCCCCTGATGCCTAGAAACCTTACCTATGGATGTCTGACAGGTTCAAGGTTCCCCCTTGCCACTATAAGGCTGTGGGAACTGAGATCACTCAGGGAATCATTCTGTCTAACTAACTATACCTTATCATCACAGCCACCATTGAAAGGCCAAGAGTAAGGAGCAAAATGCTCCCTTTCATTTTAGTTAGCAATTAAATTCTTCTATGCATACCACTATAAGAACATAAGAACATAAGAAATAGGAGCAGGAGTAGGCCATCTAGCCCTTCGAGCCTGCCCCGCCATTCAATAAGATCATGGCTGATCTGTCGTGGCTCAGTTCCACTTTCCCGCCCTCTCCCCATAACCCTTAATCCCCTCTCTTATCAAGAACCCATCAACCCGCTTCTTAAAAATATTTAGCGAGGCAGCCTCCACCACTTCAACGGGTAGAGAATTCCAGAGATTCACCACCCTTTGAGTGAAGAAGTTCCTCCTCAACTCCGTTCTAAACCGCCTCCCCTTTATCTTGAGGCTGTGCCCCCTAGTCCTACTGTCTTTTTTGAGCGGGAAGAGTCTCTCCACCTCTATCCTATCCATCCCATTCATCATCTTATACGTCTCAATGAGATCTCCCCTCATTCTTCCAAACTCCAACGAGTACAAGCCTAGTTTATTCAGCCTCTCCTCATAGCTCAATCCCCTCAACTCCGGTATCAGCCTAGTAAACCTCCTCTGCACTCCCTCCAGGGCCAAAATATCCTTGCGCAGGTGCGGCGCCCAAAACTGCACACAGTACTCCAGCTGCGGCCTCACCAATGCCCTATACAGCTGCAGCAAGACCTCCCTACTTTTATATTCAATCCCCCTCGCTATGAAGACCAGCATCCCATTCGCCTTCCTGACCACCTGCTGCACCTGCAAGCTGGGTTTTTGCGACTCATGCACAAGGACCCCGAGGTCCCTCTGCACCATCGCCTGCTGCAGTTTTTCGCCACGTAAGTAATAGTCCTTCCTACCCACTTGCCAACATTAAATTCCATTTGCCATTTCCTGGCCCATTCGCCCAGCCTATCTAGATCCTTCTGCAGACTCTCCACACCCTCCGCACAATTTGCCTTTCCCCCAATCTTGGTGTCATGAGCAAATTTCGACACCCTGCACTCGGTTCCCTCCTCCAAATCATCTATATAAATGGTAAATAGCTGAGGCCCCAGCACCGACCCCTGGGGCACCCCACTAGTCACCAACCGCCAATCCGAATAGCACCCATTGACCCCCACTCTCTGCCTCCTATTCGACAACCAATCCTCTATCCACGCTAACACCCTACCCCCAACTCCATGTCCCCTGACCTTCTGCAATAACCTCTTGTGAGGTACCTTGTCAAACGCCTTCTGAAAATCCAGAAAGACCACATCCACCGGCTCTCCTCTATCCACTGCCCTAGACACATCCTCATAGAACTCCAGTAAATTTGTCAGACACGACTTCCCTTTAATGAAACCGTGTTGCGTCTGCCCTATCAAGCAATTCCCTTCAAGATGCCTCGCAATTTCCTCCTTAATAACGGATTCTAACATTTTACCTACCACAGACGTTAAACTAACCGGCCTATAATTCCCCGCCTTTTGCCTGGCACCCTTCTTAAACAACAGCGTAACATTAGCCGTTTTCCAATCTTCCGGCACTTCCCCGGAATCCAGCGACGTCTGGAAAATAACCACCAAGGCATCCACTATAACCTCCGCCATTTCTTTCAGAACCCTCGGATGCATTCCATCCGGTCCTGGGGACTTGTCCACAATCAGCCCCTCCAGTCTGTCGAGCACCACCTCTCTAGTAACAGTAATGTCATTGGTCTACTATCTTCGTAGCTGCAAAGTCTTAGGTTCTATACTTCATTGTTCCTACAAATGTGGCCTTTCTGGCTCTGCTTTTTCCCATTATGCTTTTATGGCAAGCAGCCCTTGGCCAAAGCTTGCAAGACATTTAAAATTATGTTTTCAAATTACAATATTTGTTAACAATTCGCTACTATTGATAATATTGTGATTAATAGACAATACCTTCATATAATACATGTGGGAGGCATATCATAATACCTTTGGTAGAAGGCACATTATGGTTACTATTTTAAACTACTTTGATTTAAAAACACTTTAATAAGCAGGGGTTTCATTATCCCATGCTACTAAGGGCAACTGGGAATGGACAAAAAATTCTGGCCAGCCAACGATGCCCATGTCCCATAAATAAATTAAAAGTTAAATTTGGAGCTGCGACGTGTGCCTATCCTTTTCCCAGCACTGATGAGAACAAATATAATTTTTATTAGAGGCAAGTACCCTGGCCTAAACCAGAGGTGTACTCAGTAAATTTAAAAATTGTGCCCTGATAAAATCACTGGGGTCAGCTTTACCTTTTTAACCAAAGTGAAAATTTATCTTGTGCTATCTTTATGTTACTAGTGGCTGTTGCTTCCCACTGGAAAGTAGCATGTTAATGAGTCCAGCTTTTGGAATTGGCAGACTGGCAATTGCATTGCTGCATTTATATCCAGGCATTAATATTTATCAGCCCTGAATATGATGCATTGTGATTTGGCACAATAAATGTTTTGTACATTGAAATTTTGTAAGAAGTAATATTACTAAAAATTCAAACTCACAACTTCTCTGAAAGCTTTGGTCTACATAGTTAATTTATGAAATGGACAAAATTATGTTGAATCTGAATTTCAGAATGAGAAGGTATTGTTAAAAAAGAAGACAACATATGTACAAAATATTAGCGTGGTACATCATATCACATGCATATGGAGTATCAAGTAACAATAAGGTGAAAACTCTTGTCTCAGACTCAATGCAGCTTTCAGTTCCTTTGTCCTCTTTGACGAAGATCCAAGGAGTTATGAACAGAATCCATAGCAACTGCTGTTTTGTTTGTTGTATAGAATATTTGGCTCGGGTGTTACTGTTTTCAATGTGCTGAACAGATTTAAATATCCAGATTTGAATATTGAGGAGTAACATATAATCTGTTTGCAATGTGCATGTACAGAGCTGTACTGAGCAATTCAGAACCCTTGGATTTATGTATTGTGTGTTTCATTCATTAAAAATAGTCAACAACATTCAGTACTAATTAAATATAGATTTGGAGATTTGAGGCAGGATGTAGAAAAGGGAAGTAATGTGAATGAGTATGTGTATCGTGAAGATTTAAATTTTTGATTTTAAACTAAATACTGTTTGATTAGCCCCAGTGTATAATATTTGCTTTATGAAGTGACATCACATTTAGTTACAGTAAAAACCTATTCAGCTTTCTGATAAAGATTTCTATTTTTTTTCAGCACCAACAACTTCATTGTCGATGTAAATTTAAATTACTGAGGAAATATAAATTATTGTGCTTTTTAACCTGGTACCCGAATTGTGTTTCAACAGCTTGTAAATTGGTTTGGGACTGGTGTAACAAATGTTAATATGATATTTTATTGTGTGTGTTTTCTAAGCGCAGGTAACCATAGCTTTTTAAGTATTCTTCTGTCCCTGAGATAACAGAGTTTCAAGTATCGGAAAATAATTCTTACTTTACGTAAAGTATGGGATGAATTCTCGTCAAAAAATGGTCAAGTTCCATCTCCGGCGGGAAAAGCAGTGAGAATTCCATTGGGTGTATCAGCGTGATCCAGATCGCAATTGAGTCACATCAGTGCTGTCTCACAGCACCCTGGGACCCAGGTTTGATTCTGGACTTGGATGACTGTGTGGAGTTTGCACATTCTCCTTGTGTCTGCGAGGGTTTTCTCGGTGCTCTGGTTTCTTCCCACAGTTCAAAGATGTGCAGACCACTGTGGATTGGCCATGTTAAATTGCCCCATATTGTCCCAAAATGTGTAGATTAGGGGGATTAGTCGGGGAATATATGTAGGGTTATGGGGTTAGTAAGATGCTCTTTCAGAGAGTTGGTACAGACCTGATGGGCCCAATGGTCTCCTTCTGACTGTGGGGATTCTATGGATTCCTTAGATAAGCTCAAAACTGCACATAATCTTCCACGTTGGTCTCTCCAGGATCTTGTATAATTGCAGCACGCCATACTTGCTCCTGTACTCAAATCTTCTCACTATGAAGGCCAATTTACCATTTGCTATCTTTACCGCCTGCTGCACCTTCAGTGCGACTGGAGTATGAGGACACCCAGGTCTCGTTGCACATTCTCCTCTCTCAATTTATGGCCATTCAGATAATAATTTGCCTTCCTATTTTTACAGCCGAAGTTTCTTACCAGATTATACTGCATTTGTCATGCATTTGCCACTCAGTCAGCTTTTCCAAATTACAATGAAGCATCTTTGCATCCTTCTCACAGATTACCTTCTCACCCAGCTTTGCTTTATCTGCAAATTTGGAGTTATTGGGAATTACGGTAACAGCGGTTAGCACTGCTGCCTCATAGCGCCAGGGACCCAGGTTTGATTTCCAGCTTGGATCACTGTCTGTGTGGAGTTTGCACATTCTCCCCGTGTCTGTGTGAGTTTCCTTCGGGTGCTCTGGTTTCCTTTCACATTCTGAAAGATGTGATGGTTAAATGCATTGACCCAAACAGGCATTGAACTGCGGCAACAAGGGGAATTTCATTGTAACTTCATTGCACTGTTATTGGAAGCCTTATTTGTGACTAATAAATAAACTTTGCTTAGTTCCTTCATCTAAATCATTAATATATATGTATATATATATGGAAAGCTGACATCCCAGCCCTGATCCCTGTAATACCTCACTAGTCACTGCCTGCCATTTGGAAAAACATCCTCATTCATTTCTACACTTTGTTTTCTATCTGCCAGTTGATTTTCTATCTAAATACATTACCCCAATCCCATGTGTTTTAATTTTATACGCTAATCTCTTGTAAGGGAAAAGCTGTAAGTTCAAATAAGCCATATCCACTGGCTCCCCCTCATCAAATCTATTGACTACGTCCTCAAAGAATTCCAATAGATTTGTCAGACATGATTTTTCTTTCGTAAATCCATGCTGACTCTGCCCAATGCTATCACTGTTTATCAAATACTCTGTTATTGAATCTTTCATCATGGACTCTAGAATTTTTCCCACTACTGATGTCAGAGCCGACTGGTCTGTAATGTCCTGTTTTCTGTCTATTTCCCTTTTTAAATAGTGGGGTTACATTAACCTCCAATGTGTAGGAACTGTTCCAGAGACTATAGAATCTTGGAACATGACCACCAATGCATCCACTAGTTTTCAGGCCAATTCCTTAAGTACGCTGGGGTGTAGATTTTCTTTGGATTTATTCGCTTTCAATCCTGTCAGTTTCCCTAACAGCATTTCCCTACTAATACTGATTACCGTTCCACCCTCCCACACTAAACCCTTTACTCGTCAGCATTTCTGATGTGTTATTTGTGTCTTCCGTGTGAAGACAGAACCTAAGTATGAATTTCGTTGGTCAGCCATTTCTTTGTTCCCCATTATAAATTCCTCTGTTTCTGACTGTAAGGGACTGGCATTTGTTTTCACCAATCTTTTTCTCTTCTTATACCTATCAAAACTTTTACAATCAGTTTTTATGTTCCCTGCATGCTTACTCTTGTCCTCTATTTTTTCCTTCGTAATCAATTCCTTTGATCTATTTTGCCATTGTTTATCCCATGTCATCCCTTTAAGTAATGTTTCCCAATCCATCATAGTCAGTCCTGCCTCATACCATCATAGTTTCCTTTATTAAGATTTAGGACCTTAGTCTCAGAATCAAATATGTCACTGTCCATTTTGATGAAATATTCTATCATATTATGGTCACTCATCCTCATGGGGCATCGCACAACCAGATTGCCAATTATTTATTTCTCATTTCACAACACCTATCTAGGATGGCCTCTCGTAGGTTCTTCAACATATTGGTCCAGAAAACCACCCTGCATGCACTACAGGACTTCCTCCTGTACGGTATTGTGACTAATTTGATTTGCCCAATCTATATGCAGATTAAAGTCACCCATAATTACAGATGCTCCTTTATTGCACACATCTCTAATTCCCTGTTTAATGCAATTTGCATCACCATCACGACAATTTGAGTACAGTCCAGAGTGGCGCTTCTCACCCCTTGATGTTTCTCAGCTCGATCCATAAAGATCCTACATAATCAGAGTTAATGGCTGGGATTCTCCAAAGAAAATTCTCAGTGCCGAATTCGCATAAAAAACATAGTAACCTCATTTTAGCGGTATTTTGAAAATGAATCTCCCACACTCTGTGCACTGCAGAGTGTCTCAGGGAGATTAATGTTAAAAATTCAAGGGCAGGGCCTATTCCCACAAGAGAGGCCAGCAGCATAACCTGTCAGAGCAGAGTCGGCACATACACAGTAGCCCTGCACTGCTGACCTCCCGATCACTGGCCAACACAGCAATCCCCAATCGCTGGCTGTGGGGCCCACTCACTCACCACCTGTTTGCTTCCCTCCTGAATGTCTCCAGGCTAGTCTGATATCACTGTCCCACCCACCCCACATCAGCCCCAATCTCCCTGACTCCCTCCCTCCACCCAGCAGTCCTGATCTCTCCGACTCCCCCCGACCTCCCTCATGGCAGCCCCCACTGCCACCACCCCAAAGGCCAACCCCCTCTGCCAGTGATCCCGAATGCCTTGTGTCAGCAGGACCCCCTCTCCCCACCCTCACTGATCTCCCTCTTTCTGCCACACCCAGCAGGCCCTGCCCCTGGCTTCACCCCGTTGACACTGCCTGATGCCCAGTGGGCAGTGCTAAGGTGCCCCTTGGGTATTGCCACTTTGCTCTTTGGGCAGTGCCGGGGGCTGGGCTAGCACTGCCAGGCTGGCAATACCCAGGGGGCAGCTCCCCTTATCCCTTACCATCTGGGGGACTTTGATGGCCTCTTTCACACCAGCGTAGTCAGGCCGCCAGTTCCCCGTTAGTGAAGAGCTGTTGTAAACCCTGCTGGAGGAAACCACTTCTGGGGGGTCGGGAGGAGACACTAGTGTTCAGTCCTGGACCTGCTAATAGGATTCAAATAGCGATTATAATATTTAAGTCGGCTCCATGCCAATTTCCAGTATGTGGCTGACACTGCCAGAAATCTGAGTCCTGGAGATGCGCAGATGCCTTGGCACTGAGTGGGAAGCCTGCTAATCGGTCTCTGCTGATGTTTTCCAGCAAAACAGTGGGGTGGGAAAATCACTCCCAATATCTTTCCTCACTATTGTTTCAATCTCCATTTAGAATCATAGAATCCCTACAGGGCAGAAATAGACCATTTGATGCATCAAGTCTGCACAAATTCTCCAGTGGAGCATTCCACCCAGACCCTATCCATGTGAACCCATATATTTACACCACTTAATTCCGCTAAACTCCACACGTTGGATATTAGGGGGAAATGTAGCATGGGCAATCCACCTAACCTGCACATCTTTGGACTGTGGGAGGAAACCGAAGCACCCAGAGGAAACCCAGACAGGCACGGGAAGAATATGCAGACTCCACACAGACAGTCACCCAGGGCCAGAATTGAACGTAAGTCCCTGGAGCTGTGAGACTGTCCTTTGAATCAACGATTCAATTAATACCTTTTCCTTTTTCTCTGTCCTTGCTAAATATTGAATACCCCTGGATGCTCAGCCGAGTTTGGTCAAGGAGCTGGTTGAGTTGGGTCAGGAGATAATCCATTTGGGTTGGGGATGGTGGGGGTTGTAAGTGGGTCAGCTAGGGTAGGGGTTAGTCAAATGGTGGTGTTTAGGTGGGTTGGGTTCGGGTGGTAGTTGGGTCTTGTTGAGGGATGGTCCATTGTGGGAGGTTAGTTGGGTTGAGTCAAGGCAGTATTTGGGAGGCAGAGAGTAGTCGGACCAGTAGGAGTGGTTGGATCTGGTTAATGGAGAGGGAGTGGATGGGTGGGAGTTAGGTCACATTCGGTTGGGAATGGTGATTTATTTATGGTATGCAGTTGTTTGATTACTGAGTTAGAACAGACATTACTCATTGTAGGGTAAGTATGAGCTTAGTGTTGGAGACTTTCACAGAGGTTTCCAGGCAGCCAAAATCCTTGAAAGTTTAGCTTCCTGAGCAATCACCATGCAAATGTGTGCATCAGGACTCCTGTGGGTTCCTGATGCACACCAGTAGCACAGTGGTTAGCACTGCTGCCTCAGAACGCCAGGGATCTGGGTTCGATTCCCAGCTTGGGTCCCTGTCTGTGTGGAGTTTGCACATTCTCCCTGTGTCTGTGTGGGTTTCTTCTGGGTGCGCTGGTTTCCTCCCATAGTCCAAAGATGTGTGGGTTAAGTGGATTGGCCATGCTAAATTGCCCCTAAGTATCAGGGGGACTAGCTAGGTAAAATGCATGGGGTTAGGAAATAGGGCCTGGGTGGGATTGTTGTTGGTGTAGACTCGATAGCCTTCTTCTGCACTATAGGATTCTATGGTTCTATGATGTGCATCTCCCAATCTGCGTCCAATTTCCAATGATCCGGATACGAGATGATTTGGGTCATCCTGTTCTGAAGGGGGACATCATAACTGAACCCAAGGAGAAGGATTAGTGAACTTTTGTTTTGCAGAAGTGTATTAATGCCCTGAATACATTTCTGGGGATAGCTGAGACCGAGAGGATTTTAGATTTTAAGGGAAAACTGGTTAAAAAGCTTTAGAATTATGGTGAGTGAGCAGAACAGTGGGATTTATTTTGGATTGCTTTAGCAATGAGTCAATACAGACATAATAAGACCACCAATTATGCTGTACGATCTGTGGTTTCTAAATTGTAGCTATCCCAGTAAGTGTGCCTTCTATCAGAGTTTAAAGTTTTGACAGAAATTGTGTATTTTAAAAATAGCAATTGGAAGTATAGCAGTGCTGTACACAACATTGGCTTTGCTTCAAAGAGCTTTCCAAATCCATATATAGGAATGCCATACATAAACTGCAGATTGCAGGTGGTATTGTCAACATGTGGGTAAGATTGAACTCTGGAGGAGTTGCAAAATGGGTACTAGTTCATTGCCAATGTTATACATAATGCCTAGTTTTTTTATTCATTTATGGGATGCGGGCATCTCTGGCTAGCCCACCATTTATTGCCCATCCCTTGAGAAGATGATAGTGAGCTGCGTTGTTGAACCACTGCAATCCCTGACGTGTCAATACATCCACAGTGCTGTTAGGGAGGGAGTTCCATGATTTTAACTCAGCAACAATGAAGGAAGGACAATATTTTTCCAAGTTTGGATGGTGAGTCATTTGGAGAGGAATCTCCAGATGATGGTGTTCCCGGGTATTTGCTGCCCTTGTTTTTCTAAATAGCAGTGGTCGTGGGTTTAGAAGCTGCTCCCCAAGGAACTTTGGTGCATTCCTGTAACACATCTTATAGATGGTACACATTGCTGCCATTATTTGCTGGTAGTGGATGGATAAACGTTTGCAGAAGGGATTGCAATCAAGTGGGCTGCTTTGTCCTGGATGGTGTCAAGCTTCTTGAGTGTTGTTGGAGCTGCACTCATCCAGGTAAATGGAGAATGTTCTATCACGCTCCTGACCTGCACTTTCTAGACGGTGGACAAGCTTTGGGGAATCAGGAAAAGTATTATTTTCCACAGGGTTCCTAGTCTTTGGTCTGCTCTTGTAGCCACAGTATTTATATGGCTAGTCCAGCTCAATGATGTTGCCTGTGAAATGTTCTTTATAGGCACTTCGACCAGCTCATTACTCAAAAATGTGTTCACCCAGGTGTTCTTACTTTACGAGAGAAACAGGAGACTGCAATTCAAATTTAATTTTGTTAAAACACCTGCGTATTGAAGAAATGACTCCTGCACAATAAAATTAAATTAGCTTTTCCCCAAACTAAGCTGACTGCCTGACAAACACACAAACTACCTGCTCTGTGAACTTGACTGGACTGTTGGATTCAATTAATTGCGCCCATGTTGATGGATGAACTCGGGGTCTTCATGGTACAAGCTTGCACATCCTCTTCTGTTGTCACAGGTCACAGGTTGCAGCAGGCCAGTTGAGTCTTAACTGGAGTTGTCTTCAGATATTTGTTTTTATCGCTCTCTCTGGTCCCCTCTGGAATGTTCTTGGCTTTCAGCCACTGGGGTCGCAGCACCCAATGAGGTTAAGCCAAGTCATCCTAATGGACAATCTCAAGTGTATCTGAGGTGCCAGGGAGTCTGGCTGTTTATTGTTCTGGCTGAGTGCCTCTTGATGGGTTTTGGGTTAGAATGAGTTTCCTAATGTAAAGGTTGAGCACTTCTTTTCATTATGCAAGACAAGCCTGGGCTGGTTCCTTTTAGCTTTAGACCTGTGGTAACCTTGTCCACATTTCATCAGGCCTTGCTTACAGAAGTTGTTAGCTATGTTTAATTTAGAGTGTCCAATTTTATGTTGGGCCTAGTGGCTTGAGCTGTTAATCACTTGGCCACAATGGTCAATGGTAACCCCCAGGATATTGATAGTGGGGGATTCAATGATGATAATACTATTGAATATCAAGCCATGATGGTTTGGTCCTTTCTTGCTGTGTGGGGCAACTGTTAATTTCCACTTGTCAGCCCGAGACTGGATATTATCTAGGTCTTGTTACGTCTGGACATGGGCTGCTTCAGTATCTGAAGAATGAAGCTGAAAAATATGCAGTTATCAGTGAATATCCCCACTTCTGACCTTATGAATTCCATTGGGAAATCATTGGTCTCACCAAAATTTAGTTTTGCCTGCATCATCTTCAGTATTTCAGATTCAAGGTTTCATAGTCCATCATACTGTGCGGAGGTGCTATCTCTAGAATATTGAAATATCAAGATATGGAGAAGTTCTAAACTAATTTTGAAGTAGGAAGTTAGATTGGATAGGCAAAATTAAGTTTGCATCAGCTTTTCAAATCGTCAGCAAGCTTGTGCTTATTTGTTAGCTTAAGAATGGATAAATGAATGGCAAAAATTCTTTGAATTAGGCTCAATATTTTCTCCTTCTTGAATTGCAAACAGTGATCATGCCTCATGGCATTTAATATTTTATTTGGAGATTGTTTGCTGTATCCAGCCACAGGGGCTTGAGCACATCACCTTGGATGACACATCAGCGCGGTAATATGAGAGTGCTACACTGCTTTTGGATTAGACATCAAACCAAGACTCGGTCTGCTCAGTTGGAATGGGTAAAACATCACATTTCTATTCAAAGAAGTTCTGAAAGTTACTGTATAAACACAAAATATTTTTCTGCCTTTTTCCTGACTTACTGTCTCCTTTTCCAGTTTTTTCTTTCCACCACCGCTTGCCCATCCTTCTCAATTAACATATGGCAAATTCTTTGGGTGGTGGTAATATTTTTAGAACTAAGGCTACCATTTAGTTCTTTCATGACGTCAATCCGACGAGACCAAAAGCCTTATTTAGAACAGAGGAATTCAATGTAGGAATACCTGCCAGTCTGCTGCATAGATGAAAGATTTGTATTCATTCAACACTATGTGGATCATTTCATTTGATTTATTTCAAAGATGTTTCTGACAGATGTTCTCTTCCTTTGGGTGTCTTCAGAGAATACCTGAGATTAAATTACTGTACATTGCATGACTCGTTAAACTCTGAGGTGATACTCTGAAGCAAATGCTGTAAATTTGATGCAATAATTCATTTCCGCTTTTTGTACAAATTTTAACTACCAGAGCTGAAATAGAATCTCATACTAGTCACTGATCAGAGCCACCATTGTTCATTTGTTTTGCACACAAAATATGGTATTGTGATTTAAAAATATTAAAGAGTCGTGAAGGGGATATTGCACATACTGTAGGATTAAAAGCATGTTTAGAGAGGATAGAAAATTTAATGGTTAAAACTGATACATTTTGGCTAAAATATAAAATAAATTGCAACATGATTTGCTGTGGCAGGGCATCAATTGATATTGACTGTCATTTGTAATTGCCCTTGCATATTTAGGTTTTAACATTTATTGAGTGGCAAGTTTTTGAAAATGAGAGTAGACAATTTAACAGTAATGGAAGCCAGGCATCTTGGACCTGAGCAAATTGAGAAATCAACTGGGCATCTCAATCAATCAGATTGAAGAAATATGAAGTTAACAGGGCTGCAATTGAGAAGAAATTATAAATGAGAGTGGGTGAATGAATTGCTGAATCCAACACAGAAAGATACTTATGGAGGAAAAGAAAGCTCGGATTAACAGTGAAAAGAAAGTTTTAGAATCGTGAAGGAATCTCAGAAATACGAGCAAGAATAGGTCATTTGGCCCTTTGAACTTGTTCAGCCATTCACTACGGTCATTACTGGTCGCCTGCTTCAATTCCATTTTCCTGTATGCTCAACATATCCCACTCCTTGAGAGACCAAATTTCTTTCCATCTCAACCTTAGTATTCTCAATAATGGAGTAGCTACACCCCTTTGTGGTAGAGAATTCCAAAGAGTTGCTACTCTTTGAGTACAGAGGTTTGTTTTCATCAAATGACTGAGTAAGAAGTCTCAGAACACCAGGTTAAAGTCCAACAGATTTATTTGGAATCATGAGCTTTCAGAGCTAATGCTCCTTCACCAGATGATGAAGACTCAATTGGCCAATGGTCTTCTCCTGCACTGTAGGAATTCTATAATTGTATGATTTACTTAACCTGTCTATATTGCTTCACAGCCTCTTTATGCCCTCCTCATACCTTACCTCCCCACCTGTCTTTGTCTCATCAGCAAGCTTAGATACATTACACTCTGTCCTTTCATTTAAATCATTAATATAGATCACAAATCTAGCTGAGGATCCACCACTGATCCTTATGGCACTCAGCTAGTCAGTCTGTCAATCTGAAAATGCTCCCTTTATCCCTGCTCTCTGCTTCTTACCTATTAACCAATCCTCCGTGAATGCTAATATATTACCCCAGCAACATGCACTCATATCTTGCATGTTAGCATTTTGTGTGGCATCTTATTGATTTTGCAAATCCAGGCATATTACACCTACTCGTTTAACTTTATGTCACTATTAGTTGGATCCTCAAAAAAACTCTTAATACGTTTAGAATAAGCCTCTGTACTATTTATGATTAATTTTCTGTACCAGAGAGTTTAGTGGGTGACAATTAACTTTTATCACATCATTAATAGGGTACTTAGACTAAAATGGACAAATTTGACTCTAAGGATTCTAGTTCATGGGTGAAATTTTCCCAAAAATGCGAAGAGTGCAATTTCTTGTATGAAAATCGATACGATTGCTACCAGCCCTGGCGGCGTGATCTGGATTGTGATCTTTAGCAACTTAGAAATCCCCTGCCCCCCTCCACTCATTTGTCTCCCCAAGACATGAGACATGAAGCTTCTGAATCACCTATCCCAGGAGTCATCTGAGCACTTCAAAAAAGAGGACACTGCATTTAAAAGCTCCACAGCACTCACTCTCATTCAAACCAGGAGGATGGCTAGAGGACCAGCCCCCAGATTCTTGGAGGGGCCCCTTACTCGAATGCTGGATGCTGTAGAAGAGATGTGGGCTAAATTTTACTCATAGTTTGACTGGAGTTCCTCCAGCAAGATCACCGATCCCACTTGAAAGACAGTGCAGCACTGGTTACTGCCAGCAGCCTAATTAAGAGGATGGGGGTTCAATGTTGCAAAAAATGAATAACCAATAATGATCTGCTAGTGTAAGTGCCCCCTGTCTCCCCTTGGCACTCCACCCTTCCATCAATTCACAGAATGTCATCTTGAACCTATCTGCCACCATCTCCTAGTACCTGATCTTCAAGCAACATCCTCAAACCCCCAGAATTCCTCCTCAGAACCATTCCCTGCTTAAGCACAGTGCCCACACATGTCAGTTGTTCTTGTCCTCTGACCTGTTAAGCATCCGGCTCACGTTATCCTCTTTTGTGTCCCTGCAGGAAAAGATTGCCTCTAACTGGAAAGAGAGAAAGGGGGCCAGGAAGTTTGCAGGGGAGGACCAGGAGTGGGCCTGCATAGAGAGCAAGGTTGGCATGTGACAGAAAAGTGAGGAACCATTGCACCTCCATCTAGGTGACCAGTTTCAATTGAGTTATTTGTCACTCAAACCCTTGACCAGACCATGTACTCAAACCATGTCCCTTGCCTGGCATGAGCATCAAGTGATGAACTGTGTTTAGCAACAAACAGTGCACTCCCCCGGGCCACCATTGACAGCACCTCGGATGAGATCTCCGAGGACCCAGATGACACATTACAGCTATCACCTACAGCCTCCGCCATCACAGAGACAAGCACCTTGGTGGGCAAACTTAGCAGACAGACTTCTGTGTCACTATCTGGTGAGCACCACACTGCTTCTAATGCATGTCAGGAGGAGTCAAGAACATCCCATGGATTAGAGTTGGAGGCTTGTTGGATACCAGGACTCCAGCCAGGTGCCATTGCCTCTGGATGGGTGGAATTTTCCCAAAAAAGGCCATAATGGCTAGGAAACAGGAATCCTCCAAGCTGATCTTTTTGGCAAACTCCCAGAGTGCCAGAAGATTGCAGTGAGGAACTTGGGAGGGAGTTGGAGGAGGGGGAAGGGGCGGAAGGAGGGAGAAGGTTTCCCAGTTGTCAAAAAATTGACAGAGGGCCAGAAAATTGTAGTGATAGCTGGGAGCTTTGTGCCACTGCAGGGGGCGGTTTCAGAGTGCACAGGTGCATTCCATGGGTTTTCGATTTTTCAGTGAACCAGGAGAGACCTCCTCCCCCCTCCCCCAAAGACATCAAACTTCCCCTTCATCAGTGACATTGTTACCCCCCCCACTCCAAAATGGTTGCTGATATCAGGGCATCTGGCCCCTCCTGAAGTGTCTGCTAATGAACCCCCAACATGCCATCCCTCTGTCATGACCTTCTCCATGACCCAATGCTTCACAAACTCATTCCTACCCATTACCAAGTATGACACCCCTGCATTGGCCAGCTGTTGCATAGCCCTCGTCACAGCTTGGAGACCCCACCCATGCATAGCCCCCCATTCATAACTCCCCATCAGAATGCATAGCCCTGCCTGTCATTGTGCAGGTGACAGTTGGGCACTGTGTCGGGGCAGGTAACTCACCTGACAAAGGGGCAAACCCCGAAAGCTAGTGGGTTTACTATCAAATAAACTTGTTGGACTTTAACCTGGTGTTGTGAGACTTCTTACTGTGTTTACCCCAGTCCAACGCCAGCATCTCCACATCATGACCTGTTCAGGTACACAGAGGGAGAATTCAGCATAGACACTGCACCTAACCAGCGCTTCTTTGGACTGTGGAAAGAAACCAAAGCACCCGAAGGAAACCCACACAGACATGGGGAGAATGTGCAAATTCCACGCAGACAGTGACCCAAGCGTGGGAATCGAACCTGGGTCCCTGGCGCTGTGAGGCAGCAGTGCTGACTAACCACTGTGCTACCCTGCCGGAAAGTACCCTGGAGGGGTAAAGCACCTGTGCAGGACTCCCTTTTGACATGGAGTTCCAGGCACTCTGATGGTAATGAACTTTGCATCCATTCCAGGTGCAAATCAGACTTTTGGCCTCTCACTCTATTTTCTCAGCTTGCTGTGCTGATCAATGGGTACAGTGATCTGGTAAGATCAACCCCTAAATGTTTGCCACTCAGCTGCTTGAGATGCAAAGGCAAATCTGGGAATATCAGGAAGGGTAAGTGACATTCCTGCAACTGCAAGGCTGAATGGTGGAGTCCCGAAGCTGAAATCCCAGAAGATGTTGCCAGCATTGCGTGGCACCCAAGGCCAACACTGCAAAGGTGGAGTCTGCAATGGAAAACCTGGGGCATGAAGTCAGAGCCATGATAGGAGAACGCCAAAGCATAGCTCAGTCCCTGAGGACCATTGCTCAGGGATTGGGCACCATGGTGTGGATACTTGTGGGCTTCCATGGCTGTCAGATGATGTAGAGCTTTAGGGGCTCTCTCCAGTTTTCCCTCCATCCTATGGAATAACACAGGGGCCCACAAGCACCCGGATGGAGCAGGAAGTACTGAACCACATCACTGGGCCTTCCACCTAGGTGAACCTGGAAGTGACCAGCCATTCTGAATGTCCCCTTCCTTCTACCAGTACTTATAAAATCATAGAATCCCTACAGTGCAGAATGAGGCCATTTGGCCCATTGAGTCTGCACCATCCACAATCCCACCCAGACTCTATACTTGTAACCCCATGCATTTACTCTAGCTAGTCTCCCTGACCCTAAGGGGCAGTTTATCATGGCAAGCCACCTAACCTGCACATCTTCGGACTGTGGGAGGAAACCGGAGCATCCGGAGGAAATCCATGCAAACATGGGGAGAATGTGCAAATTCCAGACGGACACTGGCCCAAGCCAGGAATTGAACCAGGTCCCTGCCATTGTGAGGCAGCAGTGTTAGCCACTGTGCCACGATTCAGCATCCAAAGTATTTTGTTTTTACCCATCATAACTTCCTAGCTCTTATATTCTGTGCCTTGACTAATAAAGGCAAGTATCCCACATGCTTTTTTAACCACCTTATCTATCTGTCCTGCAGCCTTCAGGAACTTACGAACATGTACCCCAATGTCCCTCTGGTCCTCTGTACTCCCTAGCATCCTACCATTCATTGTGTATTCCCTTGCTTTGTTAGTCCTTCCAAAATGCATCAAATCACACTTTTCAGGGTTAAATTCCATTTCCCACTGTTCTGCCCCTTGGACGCCCATCCATATCATCCTGTAATCTAAGGCTTTCCTCCTTGCTTTTTATCACACGATCAATTCTTGTGTCATCTGTGAACTTATTGATACCCCTGCATTCCATCTAGACCATTGATATACACTACAAGCAGCAAGGGACCCAGCACCGATTCCTGCAGTACACCAATGGTTTGCAACTGGAAAAAGGTTCCTGTTGCAAAAATAACCTTCAACCAACACCCTCTGCCACTAAGCCAATTTGTCAAATGGTCCTGGATCCCATGGGCTCTTACCTTCTTGCTCCATCTGCCATGTGGGACTTTGTCAAAAGTGCTACTAGAAATCCATGTTGAGTACATCAACCACACTGTCCTCAATTACACATCTAGTCACTGCTTGAAAAATTCAGTCAAATTTGTTTGACGTGATCTCCCCTTGATAAAGCCGTGCTGATTATCCTGGATTAATCCTTGCCCCTGCAAGCTGGATTAATCCTTGCCCCTGCAAGTGTTGATTAATCCTGACCCTCAAATTTTTTCCAATAATTTCTCTACCATTGATGTTAGATTCACTGGTTTGTAATCACTTGGTTTTTCCCTCCTTCCCTCCTGGAATAATGGTCCTCCCATCATTTGGTACTTCACCTGTGGCCAGAAAAGATTTGAAAATTATTATCAGAGTCCCTGTAACCTGTTCTCTTGCCTCAAACAGCAGCCGAAGATACATCTCGTCTGGGCCTGAAGACTTATCCACTTTAGCTGTTAACCCTCATCCCTCATACTGCTAATCTGTTCAATTATATCACTGTCCTCTTCCCTTCTTTGTATACCAACATCAGCCTTCTTCATGGTGAACATAGATGCAGCATTCTCATTCAATGCCTCACTTACATCTTCCAACTCCACACACAGGTTGCCACTTTTATGCTGTACTTTCAACTCTGTTAACATCAGAAGTGGACAGGTCTGAGGTGGGTTCAATTGCTGTTGATAGATTTTTTGCATTGTAACCTCACCTATCTGTTCTCAGAGGTTAAGATTTTGCTCAACGTGCTTCATGATAGGTGCAGTGCTCACACAGATAATTTCAATCTGCCAGCAACGTGGCATCTTCTGTGATTGTGCTGTATGCTTATTTTAATAAATGAGTGGTGTGAAAAGCTTAAAAAATATACTACCATTTTGATATCAAAAAATAAATTTCAAAAAGAAATGAGCATTGAAGTTTTTAGATGATTGATATCAAACATTAAAATCAACCAAAAATGCCAAAATAAATGCAGCTTCCGATGGTTTTGTTGTTAGTGATGTTTTGACTTATGCATAAGTTTATATTAGTTATTAAATTTGGTTTGTGAAGCATGCTTATCATTGAATATATGTATTTATGGTACCTGTGAATCTTATAGGTAGTATTGTGATGGTTATTATAATATTCAAGGTGTTACATTGTTGTCACACAATGTAACACCCTGTAGCTGTTGTTTTATACAGTATTATATCATAAGGTTGCACAATCTGGCAACCTGGTTCCTATAAAATTGCTCAAAATACTATGAAAACATATTTGGACTGTCATTTTATCTGTCTTTTGTGACTGAAATTTTTACAGGCAATATGTTTCAAGGGAAGTAAAAATGAAATACTTTACAATAATCATGTTCATCCATTGAATTCTATTTTTTGTTTGATGTTAAAACTCTAATTGGCACATATAACAGTATCTTGTACAGTTTTTATGACACAGCTCTTTGTTATTCTAGTCACATTTGGTAGGATGGATTTCTTTTCGTGTTGCCACAAGATAAAATAAATAAATAAACCATGTGCTACGATACTGAATGAAACTGCCTGGCTGTATCATTCTAATTCTCCAAACTGCTTTGTGCTAAAAACAAAACTGCTCAAGCAATGACTTGATCTCTAAGAACTCAGTTTATTGTAATTCAGAGCACTTTGTTGACAGCCGTGCATGTTTATTGTGCATAGAAGTTATAAAATCATTTTTGCTGTCCTAATAGTACACTTTTCATATAAAATTTAATTTACATTCTAAATTAACAACTGAGAATCTATCTAGTTATATGCAATTGGAATCATAGAACAAATAAATGGCCTGTTAGGGCATGTAAAAAGTGTTTGACACATTGTTCGGGTGCAATGTATTCTGCTTGGTTTGAAGTTTGTATTGACTAAACAAGCAATTCTAAAACATGCACATACGTGCATGTTCACACACTATTCAAAGATTTTATCACATTTTTTCAGGATGTCCTTTTTGCATTAAAACTATCTTTCATAATGGACAATAGGGAGCCTCCCTGAATAAATTCAACCCATCTGATTTACAGTTATTACAATACTTGTTATCAAAATAACAATGATTCTTCTCAATATAAATTTGAAACATAGTCGTTCACTTCTTGTGTGGTAGCCGGCTACCATGGAATCTCAATGGAACCATCAAATATAAATCAGTAGTCGGAAGTTACCAGCAGCAGAGCTGTTTACCAAAGTGACTACAATCATTGCCTCTGCTCCCCTTAGACCCCAACCATGCCTTCACTCCAGTCACCATCATCCATCAGATATATGAATTGAATGGGACAGTCTGATTCAGTGTTTTGTGCCAAATACTTTGAAAGACTTTTGGCAGATCCTCATTCAAGTTTAAAAGCAACAATCAGAGCATACACAGAACTTTGTGAATCACACACATCTCTGCCTTGTGTTGAAGTGTGAAAATCATCACGTATATTTTCAACAGTTTGTAGAAATGATCAACAGGAATTAATTTGATGAATAATCCAACTCTTTGAAAAAGCTATTCAATTAATTGTAGTCCCTTGCTCTTTCTCCAAAGCCCTGTTTTTTTTCCCATTCAATTATGCATCCAATTCCCTTTAGAAAATTACTTTTGAATCAACTTCTCTCATCCTTTCAGATAATGCCCTCCAGATCACAGTTTGCACGTCGTTTCTAGTTCTCTTGTCTATAATTTTTAATCCATGTCCCTTGATAACTGACCCTTCCATCACTTGAGACAATGCAATATCAAAACTGTTTATGATTTTGACTATCTTTATGAAATCTTCTCTTAAACTGACCCTTCTCTAAGGTGAAAAACTGCAACTTCTCCAGTGCCTCCAGTTAACCAAATTCCCTCAACTCTGGTAGCAGTCTAGTAAATCTCCAGGAAAACTTACTGTTCTCTTAGTGCTCATTTGGATGAAGAAGGAACTGAACATGGGGGTAGGCAGTGCTGAAGATCCACATCATTAGGATCACTGCACATTTTCAGTGCAAATATAGGCACGGGAAGCATGTGATGATTCTGTGATTTTATGAAGCACTAACTTGCTGACTGACATGCAAATTCAGATGACCACTTGCATTACAAATTGCATAGCATTGCACAATGTTATGTTCTGTGCCAAACCTGAAAGTTGTCTGTATCTGACGGTTATGCCCTAGTATTGTTGTGCAATAAATGTGTTCTGAAAATGTTTAATTTCATAATTCCTATGTTTTAAGAATATAATGTAAGGTTGGGAATTACAGTCTTACATTTAAGTTAAGGGGAAACACCTGCATTTAAGGAACTGGTAAGCAACCCTGGAGTAAGTTCAGACTAGGGGTAATTACAGTTCAAAGGGTAAATTTTATTGTGTTGCTGGGACAGTGGTAAAAGATATTCATACCAAGGATTATAATGATCATTTTGGATCTATCTGGAGGAGCCAGTTTGTCCCAAGATATCTCAAAAAAAAACTTTGAAGTTGGACTGTAAACTGGGAAAGTTTCAATTATTCATGTGTGCTCCCCAGAACAAAGAAACTAAAAGCAACTTGGGTTTCTTGGTGCAACCAATGAACCTGATAAATGGCTGTTACTTTCAATTAGAGATATAACTTATTCATGTGGGTCCCAGAATCAAAGGGTTGTTTTGAAGATAAAGTATGGCTCATTTATAATTCTATTAGAATATCTGAAGTATGCCACATTACTTTGGAGATAGGCTACATGAGGGGAATTTTTTTGGGTTGACTTCATCTTTGTGTTTACTCATTGGCTTTTGGCAAGGTGTTTAATTGTAGCTACAATACTGGCTTCCAGCTGGAACTGTGGAATATTGCCCAAGTATGTCCTGTCCTCAAAATGCAGGACAAATCCAACTTGACTAGCTACCGACTCATCAGTTTAATCTCAATTATCAGCAAAGTGACGGAAAGTGTAATTGACAGTGCTATCAAGAGGCACTTACCCAGCAATAACTTACTCACTGACGCTCAGCTTGTGTTCTGCCAGGGCCACTCAACTTCTGACCTCACGAGAGACTTGTTACAAATATGGATATAAATCAGACATACTTTATTTTCAAAACAACCCTTGATTCTGGGGCCCACATAAATATATTATATCTCTAATGAAAGTAACAGCCATTTACCAGATTTATTGGTTGCACCAAGAAACCCAAGTTGCTTTTAGCTTCTTTGTTCTGGGGAGTACACATGAATAATTTAAACTTCTCCAGTTTACGTTCCAACTTCAAAGCTTTTTTTTTGAGATGTCTTGGGACAAACTGGCTCCTTCAGATAGATCCAAAATGATCATCATAATCCTGAGCTCTGGAGGTGAGGTGAGATTGACTACCGTTGACAGTGAGGCAACATTTGACTGAGTGTGGCATTAAGGAGCTCTATCTGAACTACAGTTAATGGAAATTGGGGAAAATCTCTCGACTGGTTGGAGTCTTACCTAGCGCAGGAAGGTAGTTTTGGTTCTTGCGGGCTTGGGAAGTCACTGCAGGAGTTCCTCAGGGTAGCATTCTCAGTCCAACTACTTTCAGCTAGTTTATTAATGTTCTTCCTTCCATCATAAGATCAGAGGTGGAGATTTTAACTGACGATTACACAATATTCAGCATCATTCATAACTCCATGGATGATAAAGCAGTCCGTGTCCATAGACAGCAAGATTTGGACAATATTTAGGCTTTGACTAATAAGTGGAAGGTAATATTCGCACCACTTAAGTCCCTGGTAATGACTGTCTTCAACAAGAGAGAATCTAATCATTTCTACTTGACATTCAATAGCATTATCTTCGTTGAATCACCCACTATCAACATCCTGAGAGTTACCATTGACCAAAAATTGAATTGGACTAGCAATATAAATACAATGGCTACAAGGGCTGGTTAGAGGCTGGAATTTTGCAGCGAATAACACACCTTCTGACTCCCCAGAGCCTATCTGCCATCCACAAGGCATAAATAGGGAGTCTGATGGAATACTCTCCACTTGTCTGGATGAGTGCAGCTCCATCAACATTGAAGAAATTCAGTATCATCCAGGACAAAGCAACCCATCAGATTGGCATTCTATCCACCACCTTAAACTTTCACTGCCTCCACCGCCTTTGTACAGTGGCTGCAGTGTGTCCCACCTACAAGATGTATTGTATCAATTCACCAAGTCTCCTTTGGCAGCACCTCCCATGCCCACAACCTCTACCAGTTTGAAGGACATGGGCAACTGTTGTTTTAAAACACCAGCACCTGCAAGCTCCCCTCCAAATCACACAGAGAGTCATATAATCATAGAGGTTTACAGCATGGAAACAGGCACTTTGGCACAACTTGTCCATGCTGCCCTTTTTTTAAAACACCTATGGTAATCCCAATTGCCCGCATTTGGTCCATATTCCTCTCAAAAATGATCATCATCCTGACTTGGAACTATATAGCCACTCCTTCACTGTTGCTGGGTCAAAATCATGGAACACTCTCCAAACAGCAATGTGGGTGTTTCTACAACACATGGAATGCAGTGGTTCAAGAAGGCAGCATACCACCACTTTCTCAATGGCACTTAGGGATGGATCTGATTCTGGCCTAGCTAGAACATCGCATCTCATGAATGAATAAATTAAAAAATCACAAACGGTTTTACACCTGGAGCTGGGAAACAGGTAAAAAGACAGAGATCTGCCAGGAGCTGTAGACATTTAGATCAGGAAGCAGTGAAGCATATGCATGAATTGTAGCATCAAAAACTTGAAGAGAATTGCTTGGCAGAATTTGAAAAGGATTTTTTCATGGAATTGAGTGTCACTGACTGTGCCACCATTTATTACCCATTTCTAATTGCCCTTGAAACGAGTGGCTTGCTCAGCCATTTCCAAATCAGCCACATTATTGTGTGGGTCTGAAATCACATGTAGACCATAACAGATAATAATGGAAGATTTCCTTCCCCAAGGGCATTAGGGAATCAGATGGGTTTTTGCAGCAAACGTTTCATGATCATCAATAGACTTTTAATTTCAGATTTTTATTGAATTCAAATTTCACCATTTTGCCCTGTTGGGATTTCAGTCCTGGTCCCAGCGCATTACTTGGCTCTCTGGATTTTTTATTAGTCTAGTGACAGTACCACTATGCCACAGCTATCACATCGCCTGGAAGAAAGTTTGTTGAAGAATCACACAATATCTCGTAACTCAAGAATAGCAGAAACATTAAGGAAGAATAAAGAGAATTTTTGAGAGCTGTAACACTCCTTCATTTGGCCCCAGGAGAAGTGTAGGAACCCTCATGAGTCTGGAAAGTTCTGGGGACTTCTTGGGTGAAATTGAACGCAAATAGGAAGTGGTCTTTTAAGGTTTCGCAGTTTAAATAATACAAGGTTATGAAATATAATTAGTAGTATTTGTTTCATTTGTACAGTTAAAAGCTTTTTTTACAACTTTGAACTTTGTGCATAATTTCTTTTAATTGATAACTGGGACAGCAAGTTTCTCTTTCAAACTTAATTGTCTCCCTTGAGATCATAACCAATGGTAGAGGTTTCATTTGAAGTGTTTCATTGCAAGAATCAGCATCTCAATAATGCAAAAGAGAGTCTCCAGAGGTAAACATTTGGAAAAGTAGCCATTGCTGAGATGCTCTGGTTAAGATTGGATAGGCAAAAGTTAGCCCCTGAGATGGCACTCTCACTGAGGTGAATACCAAGGAAAGTTGTTGGAACAAGATGATGTGGTTGAGTGTCAAAGCTGCCATGAGGTTGAGGAATACAAGGAGGCAAAATGGACCCCAGTCACTGTCAGTAGACTGGTTAAATAGTATAAATTCCTCTTTAATTATCTTTTGAGTCTGGCTATGAACTCCAGTGATCTTTGTTCTTCTTCCTTTTGTATATTCTGGAAACAGAATCTCTCATCATGTCCAAAATTGGCTGACTACTTCAGCATTTTCACAGGCATGTAATTTTTTTCAAAATTCTTCCCCTTTATAACCAAGCCAAAATTATCTCCTCACCCCATTTTCCCATGTTTCTATCTAGTATCTGACAGATCTTCAAAGGGAATCAGTCTGCCAGCATGCAAGTAAGCTAAAATTCAAGCTTGCATCAATGACACTTTAGGGCACATAGAGGCAAAAGCTTATCTTTTCCATCGGTTATGATAATCAGTGAAAATCGAGATAATTAATTCTGTCTCCTTAATTAAGCAAAGTGTAAAACATTGCAAAAGCAGTCAGTTAACTTAGGTGGGAGGAAAACATCAATGAATCATAAGTAGTTTTCTTCTACATGCATGGTGCTTAACTCTGTTTTACATATATATTTATGCACATGTTTCATGTGATATTAAATATTTCAGATGTTGAAAATTTTGTGTTGGGTAAGGATGTAAATTTGAAATTATACTTTTGGAAAGGAGCTCAAGCATATTCAATGGGACTGATGTTCACCATGATTCTAATGGAGACGTGGTCCAACATAGATACTATTCAGTTTCAACGTTTAATGCTTACTGAAGAAGTGCCTCCTTTTGGGAATCATGTGCAAATGAATTAGGATTCTTTGAGCCTGTCTTACCTTGCCCCTGAGAATGTGTGTCACTATTTGGAACATGCAATTTGGAAGGACCTACTCTTTAAGGTGGGAGAACTTTAATAAGAGATCATTGCTCAGCTGCAATTGTTTGCAAAGACTTTTGGTCATTTCTTGGAATTGATACAGAAATTTGTAATTTTTTTCCTCTTATACTTTGAAAGTTTTCATGCATTTTGAATTACCCTTGAAAAATATTGGCTTTCAACCCACTTACTGAGCCAGGCACAAGGAGCATCCCAATGGGAATTCCACCTGTAGAGAGAGGAGCATAATGAAGCTTCAAAGGAAGTCCAAATAATTAGACACCACCTGTGGACAGCCAAACTATCCCAGCATATTCATTCAGTAAGATGTTTAGATCTAGACAAACTTGTCAAAACTTCTCCCATTCTGTCTTATGAGATTGTAGATTAGTCACATAATTTTGGAGACGGTCTCTTTGTTGCTCCAACCAGAACTATCGTCACGCTAGCGCTGACTATGGCAGAGAAAGTAGTCAAAGATCAATATTGTGCTGCAGGGGAATGCTAGGGAGTGACAGGAAATTTTTCTCAGATTAATTTGTTGAGCAGACATAGAAACATAGAAAATTTACAACACAGAAGGAGACCATTTGGCCCACTTTGACCTTCAATGTCATTAAAAGAGTTAACTAGCCTAATGCCATGTTCGAATTCTTTGATTCGTAGACCTAGTAGTTCACTGCATTTCAGGTGCATTTCCAAGTATTTTTTAAATATGGTCAGGATTTATACCTCCATACCCTTTCAGGCAATGAGTTCCAGTGTCCCATTAGTATCTGGTTGGAAACATAACGACAAAAATTGACAAATTTACCCCCAGTCTTGTTATTCAGTGAGATCATGGCTGGCCAGTGATTTAATTCCATACACCCATCTTTGCCTATAATCTCCTACCACTTTTGGTTGACAAAAATCTATTCATCTTAAGTTTTAAATTCAATAATTGATCTTGCAACTTTTGGTATTGGCAGAAGATAGTTTCACAATTCTATCAATTTGCATGCAGAATTGTTTCCTAATTTCACCCCTGAAATAGGAAAAAGTTTTGTTCAATCCTTCTAATCCTTCTGCCAATTACTGGAAAATTGTGCCTGTTGGTTATTGACCTCTCTGCTAGCGAAGTAGGTCTTCATAATTTTAAATACTGCAACTAAACCTCCAGTCAGTCTCCTTTGTTCCAAAGAAAACCGCTCGGCCTGTCGTTCTTTTCTCATAGATAAAATTCTCTATTCTTGGCAACATCTTCATAAATCTCTGTACTCTCTCTAGTGCAATCACAGTCTTCCTGTAATGTGATGACCAGAACTGTACTAAATACATTAGCCATGGCCCAACTAGTGTTGTATACAGTTCTAGTATAGTCTCTCTTTTATTTGATACCTTTTGTATTCTATGCCTCAGCTAATACAGAAAAGTATCCCGTGTGCTATCTTATTAAATTTCCTTTTAATGTTACCCCTGCATTTTCCATACTCCTTTCAGCTTTCTGCACATTGAGTTCCCAGTATTGGCACAAACTTCAATTCTTTGGCTTCACCTTTCTACATGCTGTTTGATATAAGAACATAAGAACTCGGAGCAGGAGTAGACCATCTGGCCCTCGAGCCTGCTCTGCCATTCAATAAAATCATGGCTGTTATTTTTGTGGACTCAGCTCCACTTACCCGCCCACTTACCATAAACCCTTAATTCCTTTACTGTTCAAAAATTTATCTATCCTTGCCTTAAAAACATTTAATGAGGTAGCCTCAACTGCTTCACTGGGCAAGGAATTCCACAGATTCACAACCCTTTGTGTGAAGAAGTTCCTCTTCAACTCAGTCCTAAATCTGCTTCCCTTTATTTTGAGACTATGCCCCCTAGTTCTAGTTTCACCCGCCAGTGGAAACAACTTCCCAGCTTCTATCTTATCTACTCCCTTCATAATCTTATATGTTTCTATAAGATCTCCCCTCATTCTTCTGAATTCCAATGAGTATAGCCCCACTCTGCTCAGTCTTTCCTCATAAGCCAACCCTCTCAACTGTGGAATCAACCTAGTGAATCTCCTCTGCACCCCCTGCAGTGCCAATATATCCTTCCCAAGTAAGGACCAAAACTGTACACAGGTGAGGCCTCACCAGCACCTTATACAGCTATAACGTAACCTCGCTGTTTTTAATCTCCATTCCTCTAGCAATGAAGGGCAAAATTCCATTTGCCCTTGAGATTCTTGCGATTCCTGCACAAGGATACCTAGGTTCCTCTGCACAGCAGCAGCACATTGCAATTTTTTACCATTTAAATAATAGTCCATTTTGCTGTTACTCCTACCAAAATGGATGACCTCACATTTACCAACATTGTATTCCATTTGCCAAACCCTCGTCCACTCACTTAGATTATCTGTTTTCCTTTGAAGACTTTCAGCGTGCTCTGCACACTTTGCTAATCCACCCATCTTAGTGTCATCTGTGAATTTTGACACACTACACTTGGTCCCTAACTCCAAATCATCTATGTAAATCGTAAACAATTGCAGTCCCAACACTGATTCCTGAGGCACACCACTAGTCACTGATCGCCAACAGAAAAATACCCACTTACCCCCACTCTTTGCTTTCTGTTAGTTCACCAATCTTCTATCCATGCTAATACAATACCTGTAAATGTGTTTTCCCTACTACAGAAGTTAAGCTAACTAGCCTATAGTTACCTGTCTTTTGTCGACCTCCTTTTTTAAACAGTGGCATCACATTTGCTGTTTTCCAATCTATGGGAGCCACGCCAGAGTTCACCGAATTTTGATAAATTACCACTTGTGCATTTGTTATTTCTCTCTTTGCTATGTCTGTGAGTCTGGATTTGGGAATTGCACAATTACTTTTGTGGCAACATGTTTGTACAAAGCTATTTCTATTTGCTCCTTGTATTCCTCCTGCCATGACACTGATTTACTTTCAAGCACCTATTCCCAGTGCACTTTTGCTAAATCACATCCTTGGCCTTTGCCCAGTTTAAGATTCTACTTTTGGTCTATCTTTGTTTTTTCCCACAAATGCACTTGAATCTAACAGAATTTTGATCTCCACTATTCCCTCACCATATTCCAAAATTGGTATTCATCTTTCCTTAATTTTCCAAGCTGTACGAACCTCTGAAAAGTTACGTGCTTACTTTTTCCTCTTATTATTTCCAACCTTTGCAGTCCATCCTACAGAACCATTGTGTTTAAGTACAGATTTTGTATTATCTCTTTTCTAAATATTTTGGATCACCTGGTGCATCTGCTCTTTGCAATCAGGACTTTGTCCAGGTTATACCAATATTTATTAAATTGTGACCTAGGATTTCTGATAAGGTCAGCCTCTTCTGATTTTAATTGAATGGCAGGGCAGGCTCGAAGGGCTGGATGGCCTACTCCTGCTCCTATTTCTTATGTTCTTATGTTCTTATGTCTTAATCCTGTAAATCTAGGCTACTGCTCCTTTGCTTATCTAAGTTGGGAAGTAGACTGTTGGCACATATTATTGGTAGATTTGGCTATTTGCCATGACAAAATTTATGCTGGAGACCGCAATATCCTCTAGATATATGTATATTTATGCAGGTATGATGCCTTCAGCAACCAAGGCTGGTATTCATTTTTCTCTAGTTTTGCATTCTAAGGAATAGTCAGGACTTACTATTGATTTTTATTTAAACCAGATTGCAGTGGAACAATTTTAAATGTCCAATTCTGTGGTTCATTGCCTAAACATATTTTTTGAATTTTTGGAAATGGTGCAGATATGTTGCACATATTTGTAACATGCACATAGTGGCTTCTACTGAACTGCTCAGCACATAGATGTGGAGTGGTAGCTGCAAACAATGTTGACAAAATTAAGAGTTCTCAATTCTTGTCTTTGACAACCTTAAAAGTAAAGTTGAAGACCAGAATCAACAACAGTTTAAATGTAAGATTTTTTGACTATGTTTGGACCTGCTGGATTTGGAAGCAAAATGTGGTTTTACCTGTAATATGATACTGCAATTGTTTGTTTTTCTCTTTCATTTATCTCGTTGCTTTGGTTTCTATCATTTGTTTTAAAATATCAAGAGGGTATTGAGTCACAAAGAATTTGAACTGATAATTTTAAAGAACTTATGTTGATTCACTCTGTCATTGTTCTCAATGTGGGGACCATTCACTTCCGTAGAAATAGGAAACACGTATGTATTAATCCAGTTTAAAGGGTTAAATGGGCCTTCTTTTTCCCAATATCTTTTTATCTCCTTTTATATGAATGAGTACTGTTTATAAATTGCTGAGAGCAAATGTGATTCAACATAGTAATTGTATGCAAGAAGCACCTAAACCATTCATGAAGACATTGGGTTGAACGCTCTAAGTATTGACAATCACTTTGATGGCCACAGTACTCCCACTTTTCTGTGCCCTGACAGAGCTCTGCATTTCTGGCTGGAACCTCTATTCCTGGATTCTACAGAAATGCAGAACGTACCTGAAATTGAACTGCTTCTGTATAGGGCTGGATTATGAAAAGACAAGCCATGTTATTTACGGAAGTAATTGCTGTATTCTGTATGTGTTTCCCAACACAGCTTTTTAATGTCAGTGAGTGAGTGAATGTATAGGAGGGTAGCAGGGTAGAGTTGGCATGGTAAGCAGGTAGGAGGATAGGGTGGATAATGCATTTTGTAATTTGAAGCAGGACAGGAATTAATGGTAGGGCATTGGGGAGAGTTATAGAACAAAGAGATCAAGGGGTACAGATTAATAGCTTATTGTCCAAGTGGAGTCACAGGTGGACAGAGTGGTGAAGAAGGCATTCGGCATGCTTAGTTTCATTGGACAGAACATTGGATACAGGAGTTGGGATGTCTTTTTGAAATTGTACAAGACATTGGTAAGGCCACACTTGGAATACTGTGTATGGTCCTGATCACCCTATTATAGAAAGTATATTATTAAACTAAAAAGAGTGCAGGAAAGATTTACTCAGATGCTACCGGGTCTTGATGCATTGACTTATAAGGCGGGGTTGGATAGATTGGACTTTTTTCTCTGGAGCGTAAAAGGCTTAGGATGAACTTATAAAGGTCTATAAAAACATTAGGTACATAGATAGCTAGATAGTCAATATATTTTCCCAAATGTAGGTTTAAGGTGAGGGGGGAGAGATGCAAAAGGATCAAGAGGGGCAGTTTTTTTCAAGCAGAGGGTGGTGAGTGTCTGGAACAAGCTGCCAGAGGATGGCTGGATAGTGCCACACCCCAAAAACGTGCTCTTAAGCTGATTGGTGTTAATAAATGGTCCCTAAATTCACCCCAAAAATGTGCTCTTAGACTGATTGGTGTTAACAAATTGTCCCTAAATTAGTTTTCCCTCAATCTGGTTATGGTTCCTTTATTGCGGAGTCCAATAGGCGTAGACAAATATCATAGGGAGAAGAGGGCACTCACATTGTTAAAATGGCAGCGCGGGCTTGTTGGGCCGAAGGGCCTGTTTCCTGTGCTGTGTTGTTCTTTGTTCTTTTTTAATAATAGAGGCGGGTACAATTTTGTCTTTTAAAAAGTATTTAGGCAGTTACATGTGTAAAATGACTGTCGAAGAATATGGGCCAAACGTGGGCAATTGAGACTAGCTTAGTCAATTTTAAAAAAAGGGGCAGCATAGATAAATTGGGCCGTAGGGCCTGTTTCCTTGCGGTAAACATCAAACGTCTATGACTCTATAAGTGGATAAAGGGATATGATGGGTGAGGTATGTGGGTAAAGTTTAGGATGGCACTGGACAACTGGGTAGGATAGTAGATAAGCAGGTGGGTATGTCATAGATAGGATGGCAGGGGAGCAGGTGATGAGTGGGTCAGGTGGTAGGATTGGGATATGGTTAGGGTGGAAGGTGGTTAGGATAGTGGGTGGGTAGGGTGATCATGTTGGGTCCGAGGTGGTTTGGGGGAGTTGGGGATCAGTGGGATGTAGTTGGGTTTGAGGGAAGCAGGGGCAGCGGCAGGGAAGTCAGTGGTGTGAGTTGTCTAATTAACCAGGTGTTAAACCAGGATTTATTTGCCTAACCTTTCTGGGGTAACTATTCAGGCAAGTTCAAACCATCTGAAGTCTCTGATTGTAATTCAGAATTGGAAATTTTACATACTGCGACTGAATCTCCAGAGTTTTCTGAGGGGCATGGGAATTTCCTATCGAAACTTCAAACTTCCTGGACAATTCATATGGAGTCAGCGGTCGATACCTCTGATGGGTCACAACATATATCCTGAAGAATACGTCTGATGATCAGCAGACTGCAAAATCTGGGCCAGTTTAGTTTTTTCTATACTCAAGTGGCATATGTTAAGAATCTTCTGTCAGTGTGGAACTTAGAGACATTGGGATTTACAACACAAAAAGAGGTCCTTCAGCCCATGTACCTGCGCTGGTCGTCAAGCACTTATCAATTCTAATCCCTTGTGAACTTGAAGCAATGGCACCCAATGTGACTTGACGTCCTGTTGTCACATTTTTGTGTCTACATTTTCTCTAATATGAATTCCTTTATTCAGATTTACATTAGGCTTTGTGCCAGTGTAAACTGATTATTGTAATTGCACAATCAGTGACTGGAATTCCATAATTCCAAAAATGTTTTCAACTGTCGTTGTGTTCCCATTAACTGAAATTTCTAATGTTCAACTTCATGGTTTAAGCAACATATAATCTGTTTCTAAACTACATATTTCACAGCAATTGAATTAAATTTATCCATCATCAAAAATTTTACTTGAAATCTTGCAACTTCTTCTATAAGTTTGGTGTATTTTTTAAAAGTGCTTCACTGGTTGTAAAACACCTTAAGCCTGTCTGAGGATATGAAACGTCCTGTATGAAAATTGGTTTTCTTACTTACGGATGTGGAAGCAATGGTCTTTGTGAATAAAAAAATAAAAGTTTGAGTTCTGAAGCTCAGCTCAGGTTATACCTGTTCAGATTCAACTGAGTAAGAAGTCTGACAACACCAGGTTTAAGTCCAACCGATTTATTTGATAGTAAACTCAGAAGCTTTCGGGGTTTGTCCCTTTGTCAGGTGAATGGAGAATTCACCTGACGAAGGAACAAACCCCGAAAGCTTCTGAGTTTACTATCAAATAAATCGGTTGGACTTAAACCTGGTGTTGTCAGACTTCTTACTGTGTTTACCCCAGCCCAACGCAGACATCTCCACATCAGGTTCAACTGAGGCAGCAGCTAGGTCTGTGGGTGGGTGGGGGGTTGTGGGGGGTTGTGGGGGGGGGTTGTTGTTGGGGGGGGGGGGGAGTGGTGGCGGTGGGTGATGGATGGATGGAATCCGTGCCTAGGAAGCCAAGCTTGCGGCAGAGGCCAAACGTGATTGGGAGAACTCTATGTCCCCTTCTAACAGTGGGATTTTCCTATTTTGCCGAAGCCAATCAACTTTTGAATGGCTTCATTTTACAGCCCCATCCACTCCTCTGCGACAGTGCTGTAAAATTCCACTCAATGGCTTCAATATTTTCAGAGCTGAATTAGTGAATGTTATGAAGCCTGCTGTCAAATAAGCCTATGTGCTGTATATGTTCAGAGACAATTTTACCTACAGTGACTAAGGAAAATGTTATTTATTTTCCTGAAATGAGTGAAAATATTTACTTTCACTGTTTCTGGCAGACCCCTTCTGTACCTTCATCACCTCTCCTTAAATATAGTGACTTCTAGCTCTCGTATTACCAGTGAGTAATACTGTGCGTGATCCATATGTTAATTGTAAAATAACACACACATATTTGCTGCCCATTGCAAAATATACTCATATGATCAAAATTTTAAATCCTCAGGAAATTTAAACATCACACGTACACTGAACTGTCTTAACAGCAAATCTGTTACTGCGTTTGATTTATTTGCAGTTTCTGTATGTTAAAAAAGAATTGAAACATATAAACAGGTAAAACTTGTGTTCAGCATTCTGTCTTTTCCTGGTTGCTAATCTGAAGCTCCTGACTTTGGCCTTCTATTTCTCAAAACAGCTGTCTGTTTCTAGCCCCATTGCTAAAGCCTTGCATTTGTTTACTCCATTTATGGTTCTTACCTTGTGTTGCATTCTAATATTCTCTTTTTATTTCCATACTGCACTCCTAAGCTTTGCTTTTCACTTGTTCCAAATCTCATTACAAAATTTGCTCTCACTTCTTTGATTGCTAGAGTATTCTCCTCTTTGGACATAGCATGACTTTTCAATCCTGCCCCCACCGGCCCCCCCCCCCCCCCTCCCCACCCATTACATTCCAGCACTGTTTTGTTTCCAATTTCTGAAGTTTCTCTACTGACCTGGTTGTAGCCAATTTCTCCCCATCTCCTGCTCTGAACAGCTGCTGTAACATGCTTTAGTTAATTTCTCAGCTTAACCATAGCCTTTCTCAACCCCATTCCTGATCACTTTTCCTTAGTACTCTACTACTTCTGCTCTGGAACTTGACTCCATCTACTGTGCAACTTCAATACTGTACCACACGCACACAGGCATACACACATGTCACCTCCTGACATTCTGCTCCCTCCTTTTCCGCTAGTCACTTCAAGCTACCTGAGTCTGTCTCCTAGATGTGTACTAATCACATTGTGGAATTCTTGACTGTTTTCCATAAAAAGGATTCAGAAAAGTTGCAGTTAAATGTTGGGCCTTTGAAGCAATGTGTATTCAAGACAAAACAATTGAGGCACAGAATGGATAAAAAAAAATGAGCTCAGCATCGAAGTTGTTTTTCTAGGACCATGAGAAAGGTAGGGAATCCATGAACTTATCTAAGTAATAAAAAGGTTTGTAGCAGCCATGTGGTGTCATGGTGTGAAAAGCAGGAATATCTGCATCAGTTCACAAGGGGAGATCCTATTGTTACACCCTTTGATCATGCTATTATAAATTTAAATATTGAATCATATAGGCATTACTCCTAAGTGTTAAGATATGTAGAGTACTTTCAGGAGTGACTCTAATTTTATGTTAATTGCATATTCATTCTAAGCAGCTGGTGGACACTAACTGTGTTTTAAATTGTGCCCCTATGTAAAGGAATAGCCAGAAACTCTGTGGTGTTGGGTGCAGATATGCATGTCTCTTCTGTATAAAACTGTAAATAAAAGCTTATTGAAGTGCATAAAGATTGTTGCTTCATTTATTCTTTGACCCTTGGCTTTCTGGAATATAACAGTGACCAACCCACTGAATTTAAAACAGCACATTTGTTGACTTTTATTCATTTTGGAAATTGGAAGACCGATATATATTAACACATCATTCCTCACAAATTCTTTCCTTTGCTGCAGCCACAAATTGCATATCTCTCAACTTCTAACTCCAGGTCTATCCTCACTTTCAGACTGAAGTTATTGATAAAGTTTACAGCATTGTTTGATGACTATGGAAATATCCATAAATGTACATTAATCATTGCAACCAATTATTATGATCCTCATGGAGACCAACAAATCTAAAGAACTGAATTTACCAAACAAGTCCAAAATAAACTAAACATGAATTAACAGACAAATCATGGCTTGTATGTGTTATGCAATGAAAATGTAATCCTGCTTCCTTGTAACATGGTAACGTATGATTAAAATCCCAAATCAAAATCAAGTGAATGCTGGAAATATGAAATAGAAGTGGAAAATGCTGGAAATGTGCAGCTGGTCAGGCAGCCTCTGAAGGGATTGGGGTTATGGAGAAACAGAGTTAATGCGTTGGGGGGGGGCGTGGGGGGTGGGAGCGGGTGGGCGGTGCTGTCTCCAGACCCTGAGAATTGGGAGTTGGCAAGAAAGTGGATTTTGCGCTGGGCACCAAACCTGCTGTGACTGTCCTAGGACACGCTACTGGTGCTGATCAGGTTCCTGCCCATAAACCTCTTATCTCTGGCAAAAGGGAATGTAAATCAGCAGGCCACCTCAACCTCAGCTGTGGATCATGAACTCTGTTTATTCGAACTAATATGGAAGCACCTGAACATGATGAGTTCATACACTTAGCTGCCTGAACTTGAGATGCGTCCTCTTACACACAACCAGTGTGTCTTCATGGTCATCACTGTCCCTTGCAAAGTCCAAGATGATCAGACAACATGAAGTCTTTAAGGGCATCTGTGATTGCAATTGAGGAGCATACTCACTCTAATCCCATTGCTTCCCTTCACTGTCTGAAGCAACCATTTGCAATTCCAGAGCTTGCCTAATGGCTGTTTTGAACTCCAGAAAGCACCATTTGGAAGTAGCATCAGTAACTTTTTGAGTGTCATGGTGGTGGGATGCACAGCACTGTTCATCAATTTAACCATACAGGATCAAGAATGTACAGAACGGGATCCTACAAGGCATGGGAATGAAGTTTATTCCATAAACACACTTAACATGAAGATGCAGGCAGAGCTGATGTATAGAATTATATTGATATGGGACACACTCTGTGGTGGGACGGATGCACTCTGCACAGAAGAGAGGCCCTGGATAGAAACATCCGAACAAGGAGCAGAAGTAGGTTATTCAACTCCACGAACCTACTCCACTGTTTAATAAGATCATGGCTGATCTGATAGAAAATTAAATCTGCATCCTGCCTAGTCCTGATAACCTATCAACCCATTGCTTACCAAAAATCTATCCATCTCTATCCTAAAAATATTCAAAAGCTCTTTTCAGGAAGAGAGCTTCAAGGGTTCACGACCCTCTGAGAGAAATAAAGTAACTGCCACCATTTTTAAACCGTGGCCCCCAGATCTAGATTCTCCTATGATGCCGCAAATGGGTGCAAGAACTAAGGTATCACATAGAACATAGAACACTACAGCACAAACAGGCTCTTCGGCCCACAAGTTGCACTGATCATATCCATACCTACCAGGCCATAGTACTATCTATAACTCCCAATCCCATTAAATCCCATGTACTCATCCAGAAGTGTAACTAGAGTAAAATTAAGATGCCCTGCTGCCCTCTTGCATTGACACTGATAGATGTCAGCAAGTGTATTGGCGATGGAAAGTAGCTTCTGTAGAATTTGAGGACCAACATCCTGGAGAAAGGTCTCCGTGGTGGCTGGCATCCTTCCAGTATTGACCTTGGCAAACTAGTGCGATCACCTCAGAAGCCGAATTTGCTGCTCCAGTATGTGTTGCAATTGGGACGTGTAGCTGACATCTCTTCTTGCTTGTTTTTACAACTCTTGCTACTATTTTAGCCCAGTGGCTTGTTATCAGACTCAGAGTCAGCAGAATCGTGGCTTTCAGTCTGAGCGACAGCCACCTCTAATGTCACAGTCTCTACCTGCTGTGGACCAGATGGTGCACTTTGTTCACTACAGATTATGAACCCCAGGTTAATGGAGAACTAAATGGCACCAAAGTATGTGTCTGCATCTGTAAAGGCATGGGTGAGTGCTGTGACAGGTCTCCAAAGATCCTGTCCTCAGGTTCCTTGTCTGAAGTGTCATCAGAGTTAGAATTGAGGGCCTGGCTTGTGGACTCTAATAAATTCCTGAAACATGATTTTCCTTTTATAAAACCATATGGACTCCCACTGGTTGTATTATGGTTTTTTAAATGTCCTACTGTTACATCCTTCATAATGGATTCCAGCATTTTCACAAGGAAATACATTAAGCTAACTGATTTATAGTTTTCTGCTTTCTGTCTCCCTCCTTTCTTGAATAGAGGTAATTATATTTGTAGTTTTTCAATCCGCTGAGACTTTTCCAGAATTGGAGGAACTTTGGAAGAATGCAACAAATCCATCCAAAATCTCTACAGGAACTTATTTTAATGCCTAAGGATGAAAGCCATCAGATACAGGGATATTGTCAGCCTTAAGTCTCATTAGTTGGCTCCATTCTTTTTCTCTAATGATAGCAATTATTTTAAGTTCCTCTCCCCGTTTTGGTCCTTGATTTCCTACTATTCTTGGGATGAATATTGTATCTTCCACTGTGAGGACGGATACAAAATACTTGTTTAATATCTCTGCCAATTCCTTCTTTTCCATTATTAATTTCCCAGCCTCAGGACCAAAGTTTAGTCACTCTCTTCCTTTCTATATACTCCTTGAAGCTTTTATTGTCTGTTTTTATGTTTCACACGAGTACAAATATGGTTTTGCCTTAGGTAATATTCCAGACAAGAGGCCCCACTTGTCACAACCATGTAAAAAGCATTCCTTTTAAGTGGTCCGTGAGCTAAGAATTTGTTTGCATCTAGCCCCTGTTTCATTTATGAATTGTTCAATTTAAAATAGCCCAGCAGACAAACTTTAGTCATAAACAAGATAAGGTTTAGTTTATTACAAATGCTGCTGCAGAAAGTTAAGTAAAAAGTCATGAAGGTATTAACTAGAAATACATATAGAAAGATTAAAATGCAGATTAAGAAACAAGATTCTTGAAGATGAAACATCAAATCGGTCTCTGTGAGATATTGATGTGGGCCTGTTGTTTGAATTCCTTTATTTTGAAGTGGAAGGGGTTAAAACACAGAACATAGAACACTATAGCACAAACAGGCCCTTCGGCCCACAAGTTGCGCCGATCATATCCGTACCTAACAGGCCTATCCATAACTCTCAAACCCACTAAATCCCATGTATTCATCCAGAAGCCTCCTAAAAGACCCCAGCGAGTTCGCCTCCACCACTACCGACGGCAGCCGACTCCACTCACTCACCGCCCTCTGAGTGAAAAACCCACCCCGACATCTCCTCCGCACCTGCTCCCCAGCACCCTAAATCCGCGTCCTCTCATAGCGACCATTTCAGCCCTGGGAAATAGCCTCCGAGAATCCACCCTATCTACACCTCTCAACATTCCATAAACCTCTATCAGGTCGCCTCTCAACCTTCGTCTTTCCAGAGAGAAGAGACCTAGCTCCCTCAACCTATCTTCATAAGGCATGCCTCCCAATCCAGGCAACATCCTTGTAAATCTCCTCTGCACCCTCTCAACAGCTTCCACATCCTTTCCTAAAACTTGAGGTTCGATTAGCAGTTGCAATGACTTCTGCATTTAATAAGTCAGTGTTTTCCTCTCTCAGGTAGGTTCAGCAGATTAGCTGATTTTTGAGGGAAGTTTTCTATTCCTTACTAATTCTGTAGTTTTTTTCAATCTGTGAATAAACGCTTATTAAAAATAAGGGTGTTAAGTGTGTCTCCTGTTTTATCCCTCTGCACTGGACTTCCTGGAGAGTAACAAATATGTTGTGACAATTTATTTCAAACATTGGAGGTTGAGTCTGAGGAGCACCTTGAAAATACCAGCAGGTGGTCAGAATTTATTTGTGGGTTTCAGAGGAACATGTCTGCGTTTGATGGATCTGTAGTAATAAAATTTTTTTACATAGCATTTGGTTGTCCCTTTAATGATTGCTGGATAGACCACCAAGATCTGATACAACTAAGCACAAGGTCTATCCCACAGGACTGGAATTTCAATTTCTGGATCATACAACATGTAAGAGCCCAATTGGTCCATTTTAGTGGTCCTCTTCCATTTGAAGTAGTTATCTTATATGATTAAAAGTCATAAGCACTAGAAATTATGGTCCAGATCGGATGCGGCAGATTGTGAGAGAAGATTTGGAGGTCCCGTGCAAATGTCCTGATGCAAAATGGGAAACTTTGGATTTGTTTGTATTTTTCAACTCACTTCACATGCTGACTCTGTTGTATCTCGAACTGATGATCAGACTGGCCACTAGGTGGATTCTGTTCAAGTTAGTCAGTGATTCTGTGGGAGCAGAATCTTTGGGTGTGATTTATGGCATACTTAAATGGTTGCCAGGCAGTAAGCATTATTGTCTTGCTAGTTATTGCGGGGGAGATTCCCATAGAATTCAGTCAACACTAATCTAATGAAAAACTAAAGGGGCTCAGTATTGTTGTAAATAGAATAGTCAAATTCTTGGCGCCAGGTAGCACTTGGGATTCTCCTTTCTCCCAAAATTTAGTAGAAGTTTTCTACTTTCCTTTTTGAGAGATCATTTGATACCCTTAAAGCAATAAAGAAATTGTGAATCATTAGGTAATGAAATTTCATATGATACTGTTGTATGTGGCCCAAGTTTAGCTTTTGGGTTCGCAGAGTTTGGAGAGTAAATATAATGGCTGAAATTTTCTAGCCATTCCCACTAGCAGGATATTATGGCCCAACTGAGGCAAACGCTGTTGAAGGTTTCTTGCCGGCGGGGGAGTGCATATACCAAGAAACACAGTTGCCAATGGAGTTGTGAACCACGTTATGGTGATACACCATAGAGAGCATCCTTCCGGATTGTCCCCGTTTGACATGACTCCTGTACTGACCAAGACCACAAGAAACTACAAAGGGTTGTGAACATAGCTGCATAAGAACATAAGAACATAAGAAATAGGAGCAGGAGTAGGCCATCTAGCCCTTCGAGCCTGCCCCGCCATTCAATAAGATCATGGCTGATCTGTCGTGGCTCAGTTCCACTTTCCCGCCCTCTCCCCATAACCCTTAATCCCCTCTTTTATCAAGAACCCATCAACCCGCTTCTTAAAAATATTTAGCGAGGCAGCCTCCACCACTTCAACGGGCAGAGAATTCCAGAGATTCACCACCCTTTGAGTGAAGAAGGTCCTCCTCAACTCCGTTCTAAACCGCCTCCCCTTTATCTTGAGGCTGTGCCCCCTAGTCCTACTGTCTTTTTTGAGCGGGAAGAGTCTCTCCACCTCTATCCTATCCATCCCATTCATCATCTTATACGTCTCAATGAGATCTCCCCTCATTCTTCTAAACTCTAACGAGTACAAGCCTAGTTTATTCAGCCTCTCCTCATAGCTCAACCCCCTCAACTCCGGTATCAGCCTAGTAAACCTCCTCTGCACTCCCTCCAGGGCCAAAATATCCTTGCGCAGGTGCGGCGCCCAAAACTGCACACAGTACTCCAGCTGCGGCCTCACCAATGCCCTATACAGCTGCAGCAAGACCTCCCTACTTTTATATTCAATCCCCCTCGCTATGAAGGCCAGCATCCCATTCGCCTTCCTGACCACCTGCTGCACCTGCAAGCTGGGTTTTTGCGACTCATGCACAAGGACCCCGAGGTCCCTCTGCACCGTCGCCTGCTGCAGTTTTTCGCCACGTAAGTAATAGTCCTTCCTACCATTCTTCCTACCAAAGTGGACCACCTCACACTTGCCAACATTAAATTCCATTTGCCATTTCCTGGCCCATTCGCCCAGCCTATCTAGATCCTTCTGCAGACTCTCCACACCCTCCGCACAATTTGCCTTTCCCCCAATCTTGGTGTCATCAGCAAATTTCGACACCCTGCACTCGGTTCCCTCCTCCAGATCATCTATATAAATGGTAAATAGCTGAGGCCCCAGCACCGACCCCTGGGGCACCCCACTAGTCACCAACCGCCAATCCGAATAGCACCCATTGACCCCCACTCTCTGCCTCCTATTTGACAACCAATCCTCTATCCACGCTAACACCCTACCCCCAACTCCATGTCCCCTGACCTTCTGCAATAACCTCTTGTGAGGTACCTTGTCAAACGCCTTCTGAAAATCCAGAAAGACCACATCCACCGGCTCTCCTCTATCCACTGCCCTAGACACATCCTCATAGAACTCCAGTAAATTTGTCAGACACGACTTCCCTTTACATGACACAAACCAACCTCCCATCCATTGACTCCATCTACATTTCGCACTGCCTTGGAAAAACAGCCCAGACATATTGTCTTCCAGCTTCTTTTGTTGGGAAAAAGATACAAAAGTTTGAAATCACGTACCACTGACTCGAAAATAGCTTCTTCCCTGTTGCCGTCAGACTTTTAAATATACCTACCATATACTAGGCTGATCCTTCTCTACACTCTACTGTGACTGCAAAACTATATTCTGCACCCTCTCCTTTCTTTCTCTCCTATATACTCTATCAATGGTATGTTTTGTCTGTATAGTGCACATGAAACAATACTTTTCACTGTATCCCAGTACATGTGACAATAATAAATCAAATCAAAATGGCAGAGCCAGAAGATCCCACTGCCACCCATTGTGGGGCTGCCATTGCTGTGATACATGCCAAAGCGGGAGTCTCTGAAAATCCTGCCCAATCTGTTTTACCCAGATTTTACTGGTTAATTATGTCTCTTTTTTCTGAATATCAGAGCATTAACATGCATATGTTGGTAGATACATAATAATGCATGACTTATCTGCATAGAGGAGGCAATTCTCCCAAAGAAATTCTAAGTGCTGAATTGGTGGGAAAAATGATGTAAATCAGGACTGTTTTCTCAGTGCAACTTCAGATTCAAATCTCCCGCACTCTGTCCCCTGCAGAGGTCACAATCGGGAATATCATTAAAAACTCAGGGGCAGGGCCAATTCACACCAGAGTCTGACAGTTCCGCTCCTCTGTGCATACGCAGTGATCTTGATCTGTCAGCATGCAGTTTGTTGGCCAGCTGAATTGCTGGGTCCCCAACTGCGCACCCCCCCCCCCCCCCCCCCACACACACACACACACACACACACACACACACACACGCCATCCATCATCCGATTGCGCAGCCCACCAGCACTCCCGGGCCAGCACTCACAGTTCTCCCGTCCTGGAGAGCTCTAATCTCCAGCCGCTGCGCCCCCCCCCCCCGTACTTGCAGTGATAATCCCCCCCATTCCCCGTCCCCCATGGGAGACAGACCTCCCCCAGCCGGCCCCAAGCACTAGCCTGCCTCCAGTCCTGACCGGATCCCAATTCTTGGGCCCAATATGACATTCAAGTTACATTAAAAATAGGTTAAAATTACTTACCTGGTCTTTTCACCAGTTTCCTGTGTGGTCCCGACCGTGCTGGATTTCCGACAGTGGGAGACGCGCACACGTCAGGAATGCATATTCAAATCCCGTGAATCAGTGCATGTGCATGTCTCCCGATCCCACCTGCCAAAAATTAGTGGGTTGGAATGGGAGAATCATCCCCAGTGTGTGTTCTTACATGGGGTGAAATAACTGTTGCCTTCAGAACTTGGATTTTGTCTTTGTAATGAGAACATTAGTGATGTTTTTATGGAAACTTTGGAGTACAGGTCAGGCACTTTCCCCTGGCATCATTCTCAAATCATTTTTAAGTATGCCTTAATTAATGATATCAGGCCATCAGCATAGTCTTGTGATTAGGCATGGCCAATGTTTGGTGCATGGCATAAACAGGTGACTTCAAAGAAGTGTCAACTAAGAATCTGAACCAGAAATATATTCTAGATACAGGAACCTTTGTAACATTACAGAGTATTATTTTCGTTATTACATTGCCATTTTTCCCTTTTGCCATTCTTTGGAGGTACTGTCAGATATTTCTAAACATCCTTTACTTTTAATGCAACTTTAAGGACTGTGAAAACATTGATAATCTGCATTAACTCTTTATTAAATGTCAGCAATGAAAGGACAAAACACAATCCCTTAAACGCACAGTATATGAGATAAGGTACCATTTAAAGTTCACCTACCAGGAACTCATCATATCATCACAAGTGTGTCAATATGACTGCTTACGTTAACTTCAGCTTACTTTACCCTTAGGATGAAGGTGGGTACAATTTGTCACTCCATCCTTGGTGTGTGTTTCTATGTCAACTTGTTTAATGGTAGGGTTAGTTGCAATCATTTGTCATGCAGGCCCATTTGGGTCTAGGTTATTTTTACACTCAGCGTGGTACAGGAGTGCTTTTTACTTCTCTGTTGTATTCTTATTGCTTCCAAGTGTGACTGTACTACAAGCCTGTTCATACCAGGTTACACTTGTTCAGTCTCTTGGACTGACTTACTATCTATTCACTTATGGATGGTTAATGAGGCAATGTCTGCTGTATTCCAGGGCTGACCATGTATTGCAGGTGAGTAAAACTTATTGAGGCTTTAATTGATATCTTGTTTCAAAATACTCTGCATTTAAAGGATTGTATTCTGTTCTTTCATTGTTCCTAAATCTATAATGTATTTCTGACATGAATTCTTCAATATTACCTTAGTTGTCACTTCCTCAAGTCACCTGTTTATAACATGCACCAAATATTAGCCACGCTGGTTAATCATAAGACTATTATATTACCAATTACTATTTTACCTGGTTCATTGATATTTACAGTAAGAAGTCTCACAACATCAGGTTAAAGTTTAACAGCTTTATTTGGTAGCAAAAGCCACTAGCTTTCGGAGCGCTCGCTGCTCCTTCATCAGGTGAGACGAAGGAGCAGCGAGCGCTCCGAAAGATCGTGGCTTTTGCTATCAAATAAACCTGTTGGACTTCAACCTGGTGTTGTGAGACTTCTTACTGTGTTGACCCCAGTCCCACACCAGCATCTCCACATCATCGTTGATACTTTTACAGAGATAATTTTCTTATTGGAATTCCTTGTGGATGGTACTTCCTATCATGATTCCTAAAGTCAAAACTTTACCCTGAATGTCTTGCCATAATTGGATTGAATGGTCTGGTCAAGACAAATTATTTTAAAATATTGTTTGTCAGCTTCATTGTGAAGTTTTCTTTACATTGATGGGGCATCACTGAGTTGATGTTAACCAAGGAAATCTCCCTGGAAAGCATTTTTCATTGGTGCTGACATGCTCAGTTTCAGTTTCTTTCTAGAACATGTTCATTCTTTAGATCAGTGCCTCCCAAATGTTAATGCTTGAAAATTAACATAACCCCAGACAACAGCAAAATGAAAATGGCAGTAAAGAGGCACATAGAACATTCAGTACATAGCGATTAAAGTTTGTGTGTTGTAGATCATTGTATAATGATGCATTATATAAACATAAAAATCAGTGCTTTTAAAGTACTTTGCATAACTTATTATTTTGAGTACCCACGTAGGTTTCAGCCGACCTTTCCATAGTTTCTGATGATTGAAGACTCAGTAAAGTTCCTTTCCCCCACCCCCACATAAACATTATAATCAGCTTCTCTCCCCCAGTATAAGTGCGTGCACGCACACACACACGCACACACACACACACACACACATGCCCTCTTTTCCCTACACACTTAAGCTCCTCTTCCCAAGACCCCTTCCCTCTCCAGCAGTTACTCAGTCAGCAGCCCCTCTCCCTTCCCTGTTTTTGGTCTAGTTGCTAGTGTCTGAGAAACAGAGCTGCTACTCCAGGGTAAGGAGCTTGAACAACAGAGAAGAGCACACATACAGTAAATTTTGACACTGCCAATCAACTTCCTGCTCAGCCAGATGACTGCCTGGTATTTTCCACACTTACCCAGTAACTGAGTGATATTTGCTGGCTTCTGCCTGAGACAAGTAGATGCACAAACATCCTGGCCCAACTTGGCACCCACACCTGAGGATAAAAGGTGGTTCGGTTTCAATGTCAGTCCCTTGCTGTTTGGTAGCAGGGATCCATTATTGAGTCGGGAGCTGTCTCACCAGAATCTGCCCTCCACAGTCACCTTTACTGTCGTGGAGGAGGGGAGCTTGAAATCTCAAATGTGGCCTCCCTGGTTCCATTGGGGGCAAATACTCATAGTCTGGGAACATCAGATCTTGCAAATTTCAGAAAAATTATATTGCTTATTCATAATTGTAGCAGCTTTAGAACTGGCACAGCTATTATTTTGATAAATAGTTGTACTTTTTATGCAATTTTATTAATTGAAATAAAATTGCTGTTTTCTTTAAAACCTGAAATCGTAACTTTAACAGGCAATCAGTTTGGTGAATATATCACCAAGTGACATGATGAAAGGACTTTCTTTGGTTTATGTTGAGGTACCTTTCATCATCATATAATACCATCTTCCACAACAGTAACTTGCATTTATGTAGCACCATTGGTATGAAAAGACATCCCAAGGTGCTTCACTGGATCAATTTCAGGTAAAATTTAACATTTAGTTATGTATGGAGATATTGGAATAGATTAGCAATACCTTGATCAAAGAGAAAGGAGTTAAAAGAGGTGGGAATGTGGAATTTTAGATCTTAGGGCATAGTCAGCTGAAGGCACAGCTGCCAGTGGAAGCACAGAAATCTGGGCAGGTTTTAGGGCTTGAGGAGATTACAAAGATAAGGAGGGGATGGAACTGGTGAGTACGGATAAAACTGAGAGTAAATCTGTGAGGAACATGGATATCTCATAACTAATATAAAATTATTTTTAATTGCGTCTAATGTATAACTTTTCTTTGGAGTCCACTGCAAGAATCAGGTGTGTAAAAATTAGGCAGGACAAGATCTAGCAAGGAGGAGAGTATCATTTGATCTTGCCTGATATCATACAATGGGTTGCAAAGTTGAGTGAGCCAAATTGGTGGAGTCAGCCCCAGCCCAGCAGTGGACCCCTACAGGGAGCCTGAAGGGAATGACTGTAATAGATTTGCATGTAGTAGTTTTGAAAACATTTTCTCCAGGTTTAGCCGATAGAACTTAACATGGTCGTTCACAATCAAAAGCCTCAGATTCTGTCCATTTATATAATTTAAAAATAATTGCCTTCCAGTCTTGGTCTTGAAGAAGCCTTTCTCCTGTCCTAGATTATTTATCTTCAAGTGTTTTAATGAAAACAATTGTTTTTCTAAGCTTCCAGACCACTCCAAGGCCTGTGTACACAGTTTATTGAACAATGGCAGCCCTCCAAACTTACTCCTTTTCCTCTGATGCTTTCAAACGCTGGTGCTGACTTATCACAAATGTAGATTAAAATCAGTCCTTGGGTCATTTTATGAAGAAACTCAGCAGATAGTTTCCAGCAGGCCCCGGCCCACACAGGATGCATAAGTGTGTGGAATTTTAGGAATGCCAACATGTATATTGACCAGTGAAGGTAGGCTCGCAGTCAGTGGTGGTTGAGAACCCTTGGCAGATTCAAAAGTGAATTTCAGCCCAGGGTGGAGCCCATTAAGACATGCAAGGAAGTTATTAATGGAACTATAAATTTCATGGCAACCTCATATACAGGACTCAAGCTATTTTCTCACCATGCAAACTTGATCCTGAAATGAAGGGGCATCAAAGGCATCCTGCAGGATAATGGGACCTGATAAGATCGTTTTTTGCTGTATATCATGTATACCTTTCCAATTCCAAGGAATTCCATTCCTTAATAGTGTACAGTCTATCTCAGATTACCCTGGAAGGGCAAGGTACTTCAAACATTAGAGCAACAGGTGAAGCTCGTTGTTTCATGCTGCTACTATGCAGTGGCAACATGAGTGGTATTCATCACAAACAAGATGTTGCCAACAAGCAAAGAAGACAATCTGCCTGACTTACAAATGAATAATGTGGTATATTAATTTCAATGCCAATGTGATGCAACTTATATGGGCTTTACATCTCAAAGGCTGGTGGATTGAATTAAACAGCATGTCCCTTCTGCTGTTCACACTGCCAAGTTACATAGCATTCCCAACCAACGTGCAAAACTCAAAACACAGGGTCCAATATTAGATGTGGTTCCAAGGTTGGACAACATTTGTAAATAATCCTCAGTGCATTAAGAATATACTGACCACCAACTTAAGATTGTTGATTGGGCTCACAGTGCGGCTCTTTTGCATGTATTGGAGGCTACATCTACTAATACACAGGGCCCTGTTCTTTGCAGACAGAAAGACCATGTGCATGCATTGTGCCTGTTTCAGCTAAACAAAATAAGTAACAGCCATTTGTTGGTGCACTCCTCAGGGCAATACCTTGACCAGTCAGTGTAAAGTTACCTGGTTTAAATTTCAAACAATGCTTGGCAGTTAATTGGCTGTCATCATCAACTAGTGCATTCTCCATGGCAACATTTCTACCAACGAGTGTCCCATTTGCCTACGAATCAGCACTCTCTTCTCATACAGTATAAATTTGTTGTTTCCCATTACGTTAGTATTCTTGTAAACTGCCGGGATAAGTGCAAGATGAAAAGCTTTGGCCAACCTTTCAAAACACTTCATAATGATGGATGTCAGAGACTTTCTAAGCCACAGACTGCAGTCAGTAAGGACAAGCAACAACACCTTCTCCATGATCATTCTCAGCACTGGTACTCTGCAAGGCTGTGTCCTCAGTACCTTACTATACTCCTTATACATCTTTGACTGTGTGGCTAAATTCCCCTCCAACTCCATTTTCAAGTTTGCTGATGATTCAAGTTGTGAGTTGGATCTCAAACAATGACAAGACACAGCACACAAAGAGATAGAGAATCTGGTGAACTGGTGCGACAATAATAATCTCTCCCAGAATGTCGACAAGACAAAGGAGATTGTCATCGACTTTAGGAAGCATAATGGAGGGCATGCCCCTGTCTACATCAATGGAGATGAAGTAGAAATCGTTGAGAGCTTGAAGCTTTTAGGTGTCCAGATCACCAACAGCCTATCCTGGTCCTTCCAGGCAGACACTATAGTTGAGAAATGCCTTTATTTTCTCAGGCAACAAAGGAAATTTGGCATGTCTGCTACAGTTCTCATCGAGTTCTACAGATGAACCATAGAAAACATTATTTCTGGTTGTATCACAGCTTGGTATGGCTCCTGCTCTGTCTGAGACTGCCAATAATTTCAAAGCGTCATGAATAAAGCCCATCCGTCACTCAAACTAGCCTCCCATCTGCTGACACTTCACGCTGCCGTGGAACAGCAGCCAACATAATCAAGAACCCACCCATCCCGGACATATTCTCTTCCACTTTCTTCTGTTAGGAAAGTGGTACAAAAGTCTGCGATCACATACCAACTGACTCAAAATCAGCTTCTTCCCTGCTGCCGTCAGACTTTTGAATGGACCTGCCTCGCATTAAGTTGATTGTCTCGGTACTCTGGCTATGATTATAACACTACATACTGCACTCTCTTTTCCTTCCGATATAAAGTATGCTTTGTCTGTATAGTGCACAAGAAACAATACGTTTCACTGTAAACTAATACATATGACAATAATAATAAATCAAATCAAATCAGAGCCTATGACTGATGTTAAAGGATCATGCAGTTTGTATCTGCTGTCCTGGGAACAGTCGTGATTCTTCCATCCTGAGGTACTTGTCTATAGACAAGAGACACTCACTGAAGGGATGGCTTGCGACCCTGTTGAGAATTCCACAGAGAAAAGCTGAGATGGGTTCCAATGAGTGACATGAATCTACCAGGGACATTATTGAGATATTGATGCTTGGGCCATGCAATATTCTCTGGTTTGTGTCTCGTAATTTTCATAGTCTGTCGCACGTGGTGCTCTAGAAAAGGGAGGTCCTGGAAGAGGTGTCGTAACGGAGTGAGTCACGTCCTCTGACCATGACTCTCAAGGTAAATCCGAGGATGAGCAGGAAGTCATTATTAAACTGAGAGTGTGACAATGATATGAACCCCACTATTTGACTTGGCACCTGCAAGAGATGGTGAGGGTTCAAAGCGGTAAGTGCTGGAAATATTCAGGTGGTGTTTCAGTCTCTATGGAGAGACAAACTGAATTAAAGGGTAAAATATGACTCTTTTTCTGAAAACGTATTATTTAGAAGGGGACTGATGTAATCAAATGTTATTTTCTCCCTGGCAAGGATTCTGAAAGAGACCTTACTGGCATATTTATCCGCAGAATGGAAAAACATGCTCTCACCGTGCTTCAGTTCCACTGCTTTAGTGTCTGCCATGAATGCTGCTTTTTTCATAGATTTTTGGTGAAGCTGCCACCAACCTGATGCCAAAATGCTTTTAAGCGGGTGGCCATGACTAATTGTAGTTCATGGCCTAATCTCTCCCCCACCAAACAACCCACCCGTATGCCTGATTGGATGCTGAGACCTATCCCAGTTCTGATTGGTAGATCCTCCCTTCAGGTGGCTAGTGATTGGCTGGCCAAACATGCCGCAATGTCAGAGATGTGAGCAAGTGAGCCACCTCCGTTCCATTCTGCTTCCTTCACCTGACCAGAAACCATTACATCCAGCCCCATGATGCAGTTCACTTACACAGAAAAATAGACAATTAAACTTTGGCAGCTTAATTTGCAAATGCCAGTCAACTGACAGATACCTCACTTTTACTATCTTATTTTTGTACAGCTATTTTTCCAACATATTTAGCAACTAAATACCACTGAACCTACCGTCAATTTTTAAAGTATTTTGTATTTTTGATCAAGGTATCTTAGATGCTTGGAGATGCTGCCTATTCATTTTCATTCTGACATTTCCTTCTTTGATTTGATGTAAATCACCTCTTCCCAATCTCTCATTCACACATCATTCCTTGGTTGAGGTGGTGAGCATGAGACCTTTGTTCATGGCTTTACCATAGTGTTGATTTGTTACAGGTCACATGTAGCTAATTTATAGTATATTAGATTTGAACTGCTGAATGAAATTTGAACAGTAGACTTCAATTTGGAATTATAAATTGAGTGAAGTGAAAACTGAATGAACTCTTTTGCATGGTTTTAAAACTCAGGTGAAAGATTGATCTCTTTGTAAATTATAGGGAAGCCAAAAGCAAGTTTGAAGCGAAATAGATCCTGATCACTGTCAGCTTTTCAATCTCCTGAAGTGTTTCTGTTTATATATCTGTCTAAATTAAGTATATTTTATGCAACCTAGCTTCAAATATGACTCATATTGTTACATGAATAAAATATAGACAAATATGCGTGTATTTTGCAGCAAACTTTATAATTTTATAAACAATGTCTTGTTTAAAGATAGTTTCCTTTCCAGTTGAGTCAGTCTCTTTGACATCAACAAGGCTGATTCACCAGTAGCATAGAGAAACTTAATACCAGAGCTTCAAAGTCAATCATGCGGTTATTGGGAAGGTTGATCCACATTCCAATTTATTTTTTCTCGTGTGGGAAATTGGTTGGTTTCCGTTCAGTACCTTTCTATCTGGGAAAATGTGAAATTACGCAGTCAATACTTGATGAAACCCAATCACTCCCATGTCAGAAATGCTGGAGTTTCAAATTGCTGTCTTCATAACTTAGACTGACAGATAATTGTTAACGATTCAAAAGTCTTCCTGTAGTTATTAGAAAGTTGATACACTATAAAAGATCCTGCACTTAACTTATGACTTAGAAACCACTTATTTTTGGATACTGTTTCTGGAATATCTGTGTAATTCTTAAAAGAAGATCTCATAATGGCAGCCAACCCTGATTGGTGTTTTTCTTTCAATATTCTCTGACAAATTGAACTTGATTTGACAAGAATTTTGCCACTGCAGTGAAAGATGAATCCTGAAATTTTACCATACAGCCTAAAGAAGGAAGCATAGCTTTGGTGCTGTTTCAAATTAAAAATGTCAGTTATTTCATTATAACTAAATTTAATTGTGTTTAATCATGCCTTCTTAAAGTCATCATTATGGTTCAAGCAACAATGATTATACAAGAATATAATAGTTCAGCAAAGGATGAAATTATAAAATCAAGACCATCAGTCAGACAGGTTGGTCTCAGTTTTGTGATTCTCTGCTACCAGATTTATTATTGTTGGACTGCAACATCTTTCCAGAACAAAGTCAGTGATCATAATTATTGCATTGGGAGTTTCACTTTCTCTGGAGTGGGCTGGTATCCAGTGGAGTATAATTTGTGTTTCTGGGTGTTCATTATAACAACGGTTGGCACCTCCCACTTAAAACCCAAAAAATCAAAAGGATCATTAAGCCCTGCTTACACAGCTTGGATGTGAACTGAAAATCAAGGTCAGGATAGATTTGGCTTTCTGTTCTATTTTGCTTATTAGTTAATTCTTTTAATTTTGAACCGTAGATTAAAGATCCTTAATTGTTGGATAAATCAATGAATGAATTTACTCTGTTAATTACAAAGATATACTTAACTAGACTGAACAACATTTGATGAACTAATTTTATCAATTAACAAACTGAGCTGTTAACGAAAATTATGTGAATTGTCACCACCAGTAGGCTCTTGTCTATCCTGTTAGCTGAGGATAGTATATAGCAAAAGAAAGAAGTGGGGGGAGGGGGCAATTCTTCTATCCCAACCTGATAAGTTTTTGGTGTGTTGGCCAAGGTGAATCGCGTTTTAGCCGTTTTGTTTGCGCTGCAATTGCGCCTCCCAGGCCTGGATTTCTGGCGGTGTCTGTGCAGCGCTGGAAATTGGCTGGGAGGTGGGGCTGATCTGCAAATCCTAATTTAAATATCATTTCAACGTACATAGTGGGCCTGGGACTGAATTCACCGGGCCTCGAGTATCTCCCGGCCCTCCAGTACGAAAAGAAAGCGATGGCATTCAGTCCAGCTCCCCACTTTTGGGGAACTAGCGGGAGACCCCACTGGAGTGAAGGGAGAGCAGTCGGGGCCCCTCGGGAGTCAGGCGGCAGGGGATGGTGCCACTGGGCATGGGCATCCTGGCAATGCCAGCCTGTGCCCCTGATACTGCTAAAGGGCAAAGTGCCCATTCCAAGGGTGCAACTTGGCACTGCCCGTAGGGCTTAGGAATGGAGGTTCTACTGCAGCTGTACTATTGGAATTGGTTAGGGCAGGAAGGAGGCCAGCGATTGAGGTGGTGTGGCAGGATGGCTTGCCTCACATGGGGGAATGGGGAGGATCTGCAGCGGCGGTGGGAGGTCTGCCATGGGGGAGGGTGGTCTGCCAGGGTTTGGGGGGCGAGGTGTGGGGGCTGGGGATTGGGGCTCTCCTGGACAGTGGGAAGTTCGGGTCTGTCCTGGGAATGCTTGTGATTGGGCTGTGGAGGAGTTGGGGGGGACAGCACTGTGGGGATCCCAGGTTGGCCAGCGAATGAGCTGGCCAGCAAACTGCTGGCTGACAGTTCAGGGCCACTGTGCATGCACAGAGTTCTGAAACTGTCAGACTCTGGAGAGAATAGACCCCACTTCCCGAATTTTTAATGATATTTACGATTGTGACCTTTGCATTGCACAGAGTGGGGAGATTCGAATCTGAACTCCCATTGAAAGAAAATCGTGATTTATACCAGTTTTCCTGCAAATTTAGCACTTAGAATATCTAAAACACCCAAAAAATAGCAATGGTGTTCATGCAAAACCAGGTACTTAGCAGGATGGTGGGGGTAAAATGCATACATAAAACCTAGAAATAAATTTGGTCAGTCTGATTCTTAGATTAGAACTTGATTAAGTGATTACATTCTTCCTTCTGTGCTTTGGGCTTCCAAGTTATGCAGTGGCTGCATCACACAATCTCAAATCCACTATGTAAAGCAACATGCAGAAATGGAATTTGGAGGAGCGAGGTGATGTGTAGGATGGATGCATAAAGATCAAAGCCTGTACCTACATTCAGTGATTCTTCCTTTGATTTAATGTTGGGTACAGTCAGAAACAGGAGGAACGTACCTTCCCACACTAGTAAGTGAGAGGATGTAATCTATTGTAACTAAGAAGATTTGGTTGGAGATGGCTGAGGAAGTGAACAGTAGGAGCATGGTGCCTAGTTTTTGGATGCAGTGCACAAACTGGCTGAATGATCAAACCACGCCAGGAAAGGTTGAGCATGATTACCCAATTATCTTCATCCTGTCTTGTAAAACAGTTTATCGTAAGCAAAGATATTGTTAGTACATCTGTCTTCACATTCACTTCAGCTTGAGCAGCATCCAGCCTTTACTTCTTATGCATTCCTTCATGTCCCAGTTTATGCATCCACTGTAGCCGCTCACCCCAATCCTTATACAATGTGATGCACCTGTTAATAGTCAACATTACCAAATGCACTCCACTAACTGGGTGAATATATAAAGTTGATCTTCAGGCCTGCTCTTTCGCTCCTTGCAGGAAAAAGGACAAAACACAAGGGAAATGAGTCTTAATTGCCTTCTAAAGAATGTATATCTTCTAAAAGCAAAGGATTAGATTGTGGAGATAGGTAATGGTGAGGCGGGGGGGAGTTGTTTCCTCCTTAAGTGGCTCAGGTCTCGTGGAGGACACCTCCAAGTTGCCCCTTTCCAGGTTTCACCCCACTCCCCCACCACTCCTAAGGTCTCCCAATTCCTGGGCCCCAAACTCTCGTCAATTCCCCCCCTTGACCCTCAAGACAGTTTTAGTTCATTGTTGAATACCTCTTCAAACTCTGATTGCCATATCTGCAATGGCTATGATAGCGCTGCTGCTTGAGAACTGCTGCCCTCTGTTTGGCCAGCAGCTCTCTGAGGTCAGGATCCCAGGGCCTGAGGTGGGGACATTCAGCTCTAGCCTATTAACAGCCAATTGGACATTCAATGGCTACAGTGCAGCTGCTCTTCCCCTGGGTGGGCCTTTTGGAACCTTGACTTGTTTAGCTGGGGGCTGGATGGTGGGAGTGGACAGGGACCACAGCAACTTGACTCAGTTCCTTATCTTTTCTCTTCCTACCCGTTAAGCGGAGAGAATAAGTTGATGGAGCTGCATGAAGATGATTCTTTAGAGGACCACGTGCGCTGCAAGGACACACCTTCACAACCATGCACCGGTACAAACACACTAACTGCAATGGGTGCAATTAGACTGTTAATTGGACTTTATTCACAATTCACAAGTGAGAATGAGCAGATATTGGGATTTAATTTGATTTAATATTGCCACATGTGTTACCATACAGTGAAAAGTATTGTTTCTTGCATGCTATACAGACAAAGCATACCATTCACAGAGAAGGAAACAAGAGAGTGCAAAATGTAATGTTACAGTTATAGCTAGGGTATAGAGAAAGATCAATTTAATGCAAGGTAGGTCCATTCAAAAGTCTGACAGAAGCAGAAAAGAAGTTGTTCTTGAGTTGGTTGCTATGTGACCTCAGACTTTTGTATCTTTTTCCCAATGGAAGAAGGTAGAAGAGAGAATGCCTGGGGTGCATGGGGTTCTTAATTATGCTGGTTGCTTTGCCGAGGCAGCTGGAAGTATAGACAAAGTCAATGGATGGGAGGCTGGTTTGCGTGATGTATTGGGCTACATTCACAACCTTTATAGTTCCTTGCGATCTTAGGCGGAGCAGGGGCCATACCAAGTTGTGATACAACCAGAAAAAATGGTTTCTGTGGTGCATCTGTAAAAGTTGATGAAAGTTGTAGCTGACATGTCAAATTTCCTTGGTCTTCTGAGAAAGTAGAGGCGTAGATAGACTTTCTTAATTGTAGTGTCGGCATGGGGTGACGAGGACAGGTGGTTAGTGATCTGGACACCTAAAAACTTGAAGCTCTCAAGTCTTCCTACTTTGTCCCCGTTGATGTAGACAGGGGCATATTCTCCTCTATGCTTCCTGAAGTCAATGACAATCTCCTTCATTTTCACATTGTAGGAGAGATTATTGTCGCTGCAACAGTTCATCAGATTGTCTATCTCATTCCTGTACCCTGTCTCATCATTGTTTGAGATCAGTGGTGTCATCAGCAAACTTGAAAATTGAATTGGAGGGGAATTTGGCCACACAGTCATAGGTGTATAAGGAATATAAAAGGGGCTGAGAACACAGCCTTGTGGGGCACAGGTGTTGAGGATGATCGCGGAGGAGGTGTCGTTGCCTATCCTTATTGATTGTGGTCTGTGAATTAGGAAGTTCAGGATCTACTTGCAGAGGGAGGAGCTGAGGCCCAGGCTATGGAGTTTGGAGATGAGTTTCATGGGAATAATAGTGTTGAAGGCTGAGCTGTAGTCAATAAATAGGAGTCTGACAGAGGTGTCTTTGTTATCTATGTGTTCCAAGGTTGAGTGCAGGGCCAGGGAGATGGCATCAGCTGTGGACATGTTGTGATAGTAGATACACTGTAGTGGATCCACCTAGTCCAGAAGGCTGGAGTTGATTCATGCCATGATTAGCCTTTTGAAGCACTTCATAATGATGCTTGTCAGAGCTACGGCCAATTGTCATTATGCCATGCTGCTTGGTTTTTCTTAGGTACCAGGATGATGGTTGTCCTCTTCAAGCAGATAGGGACTTCAGGTTGTTGTCAAGAGTGGTCGAAAATATCTGCGAATACCAGTGCGAGCTGATCCATGCAGGATCTTAGTGCTCAACTGGGTACCCCATCTGGGCCAGTCGCTTTCCATGGGTTGACCTTCGAGAAAGCTGCTCTGACATCTGGAATGGTGACCCCAGATATAGGAGGACAGGCAGCTGTGGGAAGTCCATATCAGGGGTCACAATGCTCTCCAAACACTGGTCAGCTGGGCATGGTTGCTGAAATCCAGTGGCTACAGCTGATACGGAGAATAGTAGAGGTATCAGACCAACTTTTCCAGTCACTGGCAGGTAGTCCATGCACACTCTTCATGATGGAGGAGTCCTATTGCAGCAGCAGTGGAATTGTGGCACAGGTATTTGCGAGAGTGTCTTCCCAAGGCCTTGCAACTTCACAACTTGGTCAGTAACAGAGTGTTGGGAATGTTATGGCACTGGACCACGAGAGAAATGATGGTGAAAAGAGAATGGAAGTGGGAACTCCACTCAAAGCATTCCTACTTCTCACCCATTGACAAATTCTGCCCATTTTCACCGAAGCAATATCGGATGTACCGTGTCGAAGCAGTGGGAAGCATAAGTTAAAGACATTGCAATTTACTGAAGGTATGCACGTGGTCTTTTAACAAAAATATCTGAGAGCCTTGAGAGAGATCTTTGCAATTCTCTATTGATCTACTGAAGGAGCCAGAAATTGAGGGTGGCAGTGACCATGATAACAACGGATAATCCTCGGCTACCAAGTCAAGCAGAATGCAACTCTTCTTGAACAAGCTGCAGATAGTTGTGATCACCTACCTGAGCCTGAGCTTGCAGAAGCACTATTGTTCAAATAGGCAAAGGAAGCTAAGCCTTTGTCCACTGATCCTCTCACGAGTAATGTCTTCTATGACTTCTCTCTGTTCTCTTTGCTGTTTACCATTCTGATCTTCACTCTGCTGTTCTCCACCCATGATTTGCACCTCACATGCACCTACAGATCCCACCATAGCATGACATTGCTGCTAAGGATGATAATTGTCCACTTTGTGTGATGTTCTATTGAAAACATTCCCTCACCTCCCAGCAATTTGCTTCTATTAATTTTAATGCCTCCAAACTTCTCAGAAGTTCCACGTGTTTAAGAAAAAAAAATTGCAGAAGGGGCAGCTGTCATCTGAATTCAAACATTTCCATGAAGTGAAATTCAACGTCAACTTCTGTTTAGCTGGTGAGACTCCCTAGACAGTGAAGTCGATGCTGGAGATATTGAATTTAAATGTTTGTTCAATTCAATTCAAAATTGCTGCATTGCAACGTGCTAATGATGTAACCAACTGTACTAAATACCAAACCGCCTATGCTAATGAATCCTCTGCCTCTGGCACACAGGTTAGTCATACATACCTCCATTAGACACAGAAGTGACTGTGTTGAAGACGGGTTGCCGTTGCACTTCAGATTGCTACAATTTTTACTTCCAACCCAATCCCAACCTGCCTGTATTGGATTGATTGAAGTTTCTATTAGTTTCAGGAAACTAGGGGAGGGTAAAATATATTTTTAAATTATAATATTATAATATGTTAATATATTGTGATAAAGTATCTGGGTTATGTTGCTATGCTTCAATCTAATTGAATTGGGTCAACTTGCTCAAGGTAATCCATGCAGTTTACATAAATTTGTTGCTGATGCAAAAAAATACATTAATTTGAAACACATGAGTAATTTTCCCATTTCATAAGTAGAGATAATCATTGAGAAATGGAAGGAAATGTTTACAGTTAAGGGCTTTAAAATGGCAGTGAGAAATTAGTGTTTTTGTTACTTAAATATGGGCAATTTAGTAAAGCAAATGCTTTCAACAGAGTTGGGCAAGTTCAAGGTCAGGCACTACATCGCAACCTATTTACTTGATGAAAAATCAAACAAGTCAGACTAATGTACATGCATTATGCACGAATGCACGATTCAGTATAAATCAGAAGTTGCATCATCAAGTCCAACAGAAACAATAATTTTCAGGTGTTTCAATTAAGCGGTGGCATAGCAGTCACTGGATCAGCAATTTGGAGGCCCAGGCTAATGTTTTGGGTACACAAGTTCAAATCCTAAACATAGTAGCTGGTGGAATTTAAATTCTGTTAGTAATAATTCGTGGAATATAAAGGTAGTCTTAGTAACAGTGACCATTAAACCACTGTTGATTGGTGTAAAAACCTGGCTCTCTGATGCCATCTAGGGAAGGAAATCTCCCATCCTTGCCTGGTCTGGCCTACTCCAGACCCATAGCAATGTGATTGACTCTTAATTGCCCATTGAAATGGCCCTAGCAAGCCATGCAATTCAAGGGCAATTTGGGATGGGCAGCAAATGCTGCCCTTGCCAGTGACACAGACATCCCATGAAAGAATAAAGAAATGACTATTTTCTACTTCTGAAAGCCAGGTTTTGTGTGGCAGTGTGATGTACATTTCAACTGCAAGATGAATTTAATATAATGTTTGCTGTCGATGTTGCTTGCTTTGTCAAACTTGAACTAATTGTATCAATAATGAAGCATTGTTACATAATGCAGTCAAACTGGTGCTTTAATTCTATGATTTTTACTTTCCAAATTTATCAGAGGGATTTTAGATATAGACTTGTATCACGTTCACCCACTCTGTCACTCAAATTAATGGACAATAAAGAGGACGGGATTTTACGGCCTCGCTCGAGGAAGACCAGAAATTCCTGCCTGGACATTTCCGTTGTCTGTCCCTTGCCCGCACCGATTCCATGGTGGGTCTGTACCATTTCAAAAAGATTATTTATTAGCCACAAGTAAAGCTTACATTAACATTGCAATGAAGTTACTGTGAAATTCTCCTAGTCGCCACACTCCAGCGCCTGTTTGCGTCGGTGCACCTGCACATTTTTCAGACTGTGAGAAGAAACCGGAACACCCAGAGGAAACCCACGCAGACACGGGGAGAACATGGAAACTCCACACAGTGACCCAAGCTGGGAATTGAACCAAGGTCCCTGGTGCTGTGAGGCATCAGTGCTAATTACTGTGCCGTCCCTGGTGGCATTCAATATATATTTCAAAGTTTCACAAAGCTGACAACACTTGGCCCTTTCTCACCACCTTCTCTACAGTTAGTAAATGATTTGACTGCATTTTTGGCATCCTGCACTAGATGAGAAGTTCCTCTAATTAAATATTGGCAAGATTGAAGTCATTGTTTTTCAATCCTGCTCCAATCTCCTTTCCCTAACAATTGACTCCATCCACCTCCCTCTGAAACAGTCTGAATTTGTCAGTTTGTTTGCAACCTTGGTGTTACAGTCAGCCTGAGATGACCTTCTGATCCCATATTCATGCCATCACAATGACAGCCTCTTTCCACCTCTAATATTATTTATTACTTTACTGCAATCTCAGCTCATCTGCTTTTGAAACCCTCATTTACGCCTGCATCATCTCTGGATTTAATTGTTCCGATGCACTCCTGGCCGCTCGCTCACATTTTACCGTTTATAAACTGGAGGTCATCCAAAACTTGCCCATTCAAGAATTAACTCAACCTTATTTTTCTATCATCCCATCACTGACATTAGCTCCCAGTCAAGCAAATATTGATTTTAAAATTCTCATCCTTGTTTTCAAATCTTTCTATGGTCTTGCCCCTCTCTATCTCTGTGATGTCATCCAGCCACATGACTGTCTTGAGATATTTGTATTCTTTGAATTCTAGCATCTTGTGCATCCCCCATTTTAATTGCTCCACCATGGTGGCCATGCCTTCAGTTGCCTATGGCCCAAACTTAAAAATAGCCTCCCTCCATTCTCTACATAAGAACATAAAAATATAAGGACGAGGAGCAGGAGTGGGCCATCTGGCCCCTTGAGCCTGCTCCACCATTCAATAAGATCATGGCTGATATTTTTGTGCACTCAGCTCCACTCATCTGCCTACTCACCTTAATTCCTTTATTGTTCAAAAAATTATCTATCCTTGCCTTAGAAACATTTAATGAGGCAGCCTCAACTGCTTCACTGGGCAGGGAATTCCACAGATTCACAACCCTTTGTGTGAAGAAGTTCCTCCTCAACTCAGTCCTAAATCTGCTTTCCCTTATTTTGAGGCAATGCCTCCTAGTTCTAGTTTCACCTGCCAATGGAAACAATTTCCCTGCTTCTATCTTATTTATTCCCTTCATAATCGTATATGTTTCTATAAGATCTCCCCTCATTCTTCTGAATTCTAATGAGTATAGCCCCAGTCTACTCAGTTTCTCCTCATAAGCCAACCCTCTCAACCCCAGAATCAACTAGTGAATCTCCTCTGCACCCCCTCCAGTGCCAGTATATCCTTTCTCAAGTACGTAGAACTCCAGGTGTGGCCTCACGAGCACCTTATACAGCTGCAACATAACCTCGCTGTTTTTAAACCCCATCCATTTGCCTTTTTAATTATCTGCTGCACCTGCAAACCAACTCCTTGAGATTCCTGCACAAGGATACCTAGGTCCCTCTGAACAGCTGCATGTTGCAATTTTTTATCGTTTAAATAATGGTCTATTTTGCTGTTATTTCTACCAAAATGGATGACCTCACATTTACCAACATTGTACCCATCTGCCAGACCCTCGCCCACTCACTTAGATTATCTACATCCCTTTGCAGCCTTTCAGCATTCTTTGCACACTTTCCTCTTCCACCCATCTTGGTGTCATCTGTGAATTTTGACACACTACACTTGGTCCCCAATTCCAAATCATCTACGTAAATCGTAAACAGTTGCGGTCCCAACACTGATCGCTGAGGCACACCACTAGTCACTGATCGCCAACTGAAAAAAACACCCATTTACCCCCACTCTTTGCTTTCTATTAGTTAACCAATCCACTATCCATGCTAATACATTACCTGGAACACTGTGCACCTTTATCTGATGTAGCAATCTTTGGTTTTCCAGAATGCCTTCTAGAAATCCAGATACACCACATCCACAGGCTCCCATTGTCCACTGTACATGTAATGTTCTCAAAGAATTCCGCCAAATCAGTCCAATGTGACCTGCCCTTTATGAACCCATACTGTGTCTTACCAATGGGACAATTTATATCGAGATGTCTCACTATTTCTTCCTTGATGATAGATTCAAGCATTTTCTCTACTACAGAAGTTAAGCTAACTGGCCTTTGGTTACCTGCCTTTTGTCTACCTCCTTTTTTAAACAGTGGCGATACATTTGCTGTTTTCCAATCTGTGTGAACCACTCCAGAGTCCAGTGAATTTTCATAAATTACCACTAGTACATTTGCTATTTCTCCTGCCATCTCTTGTAGTACCATAGCACCACCCTCTTTCCCTAGTACTATAGCTCAATGCTAAGTGATCTGGTAACATTTCATGAAACAAGGACAATTAAATGTGTGGCCAAATGTGTACCTTTGTCTAAATAATTTGATTGGCTTATTGATTGCTTTTTAAAAATTAGTTATCATTATAACTTTTTTCCAAAGGACTGCAGAACTTGGTTATACACCTGATCGGACTATGGAAGGGAGAGGTGTGAATAAATAGTAATGACAAAATATTGCCAGTGGAATTCAATCTTGTGAATGTGCAATTTAGTTTTATCCAGCTGTGTGTTTTATTTTGAGCCCAGTTGATTCACCTCATGGACCAAGTATTATCTGAATTTACTAATATTTGGGTCGCCAGATGCACAGAATAAATTTTCTGCTTTTAAGCCAACCAAAATGAAGGAAAATGAACATTTCATGCTGGAACCAGAAACAAATAAACCTGTGGCATCTGTTTCAATTTTTTTTAAAGGATGTCATGATGTTTAAATATTTCAGAAACATCGAAGCTTCAGTTTTTCACATGTTCCCACATGAGAGCAAAAGCTAAAGTTGCATTCAGCCCTAATTTGTTTTCATATTCAATGTGTCAGTTTGCAAAGAAACAAAATTATTATTAACTGATATGCTGTCATCCAGAAGGTGCATGCCTGCCCGTTCTTTCAGTGGTTATTTTAAGTGCTATCCATGGAATGGACATGATTCCTATAAATGTGCAAGTCTAGACAATACTTTGCCTATTTTTCCACTTTGTGTGCCTTTTTAATTGAACGGGTGAAGTATATATACAGATTAGACTTTTATAAAGGTCACCATCTGTCTATACAAATTCTGCCTTTGATTATGTTTATGAAGCAGTGGTTATTGTCTTTGGAAAGAAACAGCCTAATTCATCCTAGCTAGCCATACAGCAGATCCACAAAAGTCTCTCTAAACATTGCACCATCCTGCTTTGAGTCATAGAACAAAGAATTCTCCACTGATGTGATGTGAAGAGGAAGATAATCATGAATTGGCCAAATTAAAAGAATAATGGTATTGATTTATTTATATCTGTTCTGGTATAGGTCAGAATCACTTGCAGAAATTGTCCTATATTGTTTTGATACACAAGCTGCATATTATTGATCTTTGATGAAATGTTTGCAGGATAATTTAATTTGAATATCTCCAAATTTGTAGATGACACAAGGCTGGGTTGGAGGATGAGCTGTGAGGAGGAGGCAGAGATGCTTCAGTTTGACTTGGACAAGTTGAGTCAGCGGGCAAATGCATGGCAGATGCAGTATAATGTGGATAAATGTGAGGTTATCCACTTTGGTAGCAAAAATAGCAAGATAGATTATTATCTGATTGGCAAAGATTGGGAAAGGGGAATGTGCAGTGAGACATGGGTGTCCTTAGACAGCGGTTGCTGATAGTCAGCATGTAGGTGCAGCAGGCAGTGAAGAAAGCAAATAGTATGTTGGCCTTTTAAGCAGGAGGAATTGAGTGTAGGGATGCCTTTCTGTGGTTATCCAGGGCTTTGTGTGCAGTTTTGGTCTCCCTAATTGAGAAAGAATTTTCTTGCTATGGAGGGAATGTTGCGAAGGGTTACCAGGCTGATTCCTGGGATGACTGGACAGATGTATGAGAAGAGATTGAGTCGGTAAGGGTTATATTTCGAGGAGTTTTGAAGAAAGAGGGAGAATCTTATAGAAACCTATAAAATTCTAACACAACTAGACATACAGATGTGAGAAGGATGTTCCCGATGGTGTGGTAGTCAAAAACCTGAGGTCACAGTCCCAGAATACAATGTAAGCTATTTAGGGTGAGATGAGAAGAAATGTCTTCACCCAGAGAGTGGTGAACCTCTGCAATTCTCTACAGCAGAAAGCAGTTGAGGCCAAAACATTGTGGGGGGCGATTCTTCCAGCCCACTGTGCTGTTCGAGTAGTGCTACTGATGCCAGGAGACATCAGCAGCAGCTTTGTGCTGAAAATCAGCGTAGCGGCAATTTACATACGTTACCATACGTTTACATATAATTAGCGGGCCTGTGACTGAAATCTCCCACCCCGCTAGCATCACCACTCTCTCCGGCATGATGTCATGCTGGCGGCCTTTACAACTACTATATAAGCACCGAAGAGGAGCAAGGAGGTAAATGTTATGGAGCTGCAGCCTTCAGATGGCAAGGGAGGGTAGAGGCAGGGACCGCAACATTTCTGGGTGGGGTAGGGGAATTCTTTGAGTGCTGGAGGTCCAGGCCCAGGGATGTTCCATTCTTTTTCTGTGGTGTGGGGTGGCGACTTTACTGAGTGTGGGCTGGGGAGGGTGATGCTGCTGCTGCTGTTTCCAGGCACAGGGATGTTCCATTGTTCTGGCTGTGGGGTATGGTGAGGGACTTCACTGAGTGCTGGGATTTTAGGGAGAGGTTGGAAGGGCACCATGTACTGTTTGAGGACTCATCAAGTCCGGCAGTTGGTGCTGCAAACAGGGATGCTCAAATTAACACAGCTACTCAAATTACATGTATTCTGCAGTGAATAGGAACCCATACTGCGATAATAAGGAGGTTGTTCCTGCTCCACGTGCCTGATCTTCAACACGTGCCTTGAAGGACCTGCTGTAGTAACACCCATGGCAATGGCTCAACGATGCACAATGGCCATGCCTCCACACCAACCTGCGTGCTTTCCCTGTCTGCCATGGCCATGATGCCAATGGCAGGCAACCGAATCAGGTGACACATGGCACCCCAGATTGTGTCGTGTTGACAACATCCAAAAATGGGGATACTGGTGAGGGATATGGGGGGTGCCAGGATAGTGAAAAGCAAAGACATGTATTATCTATTTCTCTCTCTCTCTCTTTTCCTCGTTGTAATCTGCACTGTGCAGATGGACAGATGGATTTTGGAATAATAGGTCTGGAGTAGGCCATCATGGTGACAGCTGTTGAGGAGGAGGAAGCGGCGGCTTGGGAGGTGGAGAGAGTTGTACGGCATCTGCAAGACCAGCCAGTGACAGAACCTGCAGTAGGAAGCCAGGGGGCTGCAATGAGGCCCAGGAAGTGGCAGTGCAGTTTCCCGCAGGCAGGCTAGGGGAAGGAAGATGCAGAGACAGAGGCTATTGAGGACAAGGAAATACTTTGAGGGCCTTTCTGAGGCAATGTACCAACGCCGACTCTGCTTGTGCAAGGAGATGGTGTGGCATTTGTGTCAGGTCCTGGCAGACCTGGCACCTCCGTGGAAGTGCAGGCGACAACAGCCCTGAACGTCTATGCCACTGGATTGTTCCAGGCACCCAGTGGGGACATCTGTGCATGTCGTACGCATTTGTGCACAGTTGTTTGTGCCAAGTTATGGATGCCTTGTATGCCCGGGCAGGCCAACATCAACTTTAATGTTGGCCAGGTGTGGCAAGAGGCCTGGGTTGCTGGCTTCACCACCATCACTGGTATGCCCCATGTGAGGCTCGAGAGCGAGGTGGAGACCCATTACAATGAGGCCCATGATGCCAGCCGGTCCATTTTGGAACGGTGCATCAGCCTGCTTAAAATGTGGTTCTGGTGCCTGGACCGCTCTGGGGGTGCCCTACAATACGCCCTGTGCAGGCCTCCCACATAGTCATTGTGTGCTGCAAGCTCCACAATATAGCACAGCATAAGGGAGGGGGAGGTGGAGAAGGATCGCCAACTGCAGGATGCGGAGGAGGTGCCCTATGAAGAGGCAGAGAATGGAGGACAGTTGCTGATGACGAGGGTCTGGCAGGTCAGGTTGCAAATTCTCCTCAAGGCCTCCCTCTGAGGTGTGGTCTGAGAGGTTCTGGGGCGTCCCCGCAAAGAGACTCCCCAGAAGTTGGTGGGAGGGCCACACCAAAAGGGCTTGGAGCATCAGGAACCTCCCCTTTAAGAAAGGACACATGTTAGTGGAAGAGAAGAGAAACAGTCCATGCAGCATGGCACCTTACTTTGAAGAAGACCCGAGGAAGAGGGTTCAGCTGATGCATAGTTTCATGCTGGATGCCGATCTGGCTGTTAGTGACCATTCTCTGGTTCACTTCCCCTTCCAGCTCCAGAGTGCATTGCTCAAACCCAATGAGCTAGTGCAGCTCAGACACTCCACCACCAGTTTTCTCCCTCTCTCTGCAGTTGTATGCAGTTTTCTCTTGTGGGGGATTGAAAGCATGATGTATGGAAGGGCATGGGGGGGCAATGTGTGTTGGGAGTGGGGCTCTTGGGTGGGCTGTTTTGGGGCAATGCCTCCCCATTGTGTGGTACTGATTGGGTGGTGCCACCGGGATTGGAAGCAGTGCTGGTGAGTGCATTTGGTGGCTGTCGCTGGGTGTCTGGGGATGGTTTCACATTGTAAGCATGTATACTGGTTTCAGAATGGGATGCACACTCACCCTCTCTGCCCAAAGAATGTTGTTCATCTTTTTGTGGCTCCGGCCTGATGTGCCAATACATGGGCATTTACAGATGCAGCCACAGCCTCCCAAATGGCATTGGCTGTGCAACCCCTTGGTCGATGTCCTTTAGTGGGGTGCAGCAGCTGGTTCCTTTTCTCCACAGCGTCCAGCAGTTGGGCCTGCTCACCTTCTGAGAGTCTGGGGACACATCTCTGTGCCATCTTCCTGGCATGACTGGCTGTGTGCCCATACTTACTTACAGCTTTGCCTTGTTAAGGGAGCCATGAGGTGGAGATGCCGATATTAGACTGGGGTAAGCACAGTAAGAAGTCTCACAACATCAGGTTAAAGCCCAACAGGTTTATTTGGCAGCAAAAGCTTTCGGAGCACTGCCCCTTCATCGGATGGGTGGGAGTTGTGTTCACAAACAGGGCATATATAGACACAAACTCAACTTACAAGATAATGGTTGGAATGTGAGTCTTTACAGGTAATCAAGTCTTGAAGGTACAGACAATGTGGGTGGACAGAGTTTACAAGATAATGGTTGGAATGCCCTCTCTCCATTTTAATTTGTTACAATCCAATCTTGAAAATTAAATCTTAACCTGTACTTTTTAAATTGGATGGTCTTTTAGAGGAATTAAAGAGGAATGCATAGGCCAGACAGAAAATTCATGGACAACCAGTAATGAAATATGATATAAAGGAATATTCAGTGTCACAATGCCAAATACTATAGGTGGCTTGAAATCACCAAATATGGCTGGAAAATAAACATTCACTTTGTTTACCCACAGAGCCTCCACCATGTCATTTGGTGCCGCAAACTGTGTGAACCCCTGCACACACCCAGAGCTTCATCCCTAATAGGTGTGAGAATGGCCCGCACTGAAGAAACTAGAGAGGCCCTGATACAATCAATCCACCCCCCCCAACAAACCCCAGAAACCCTTCTCACTTCCCCATTCATTGAAGGGACATCCCTCCCCTGGTCCCCCTCATCCCTCGTCAAGATTAGAGCATTTCAAGAGTGCAAAATTGCAGCTGTATGCCAGAGGCCAAGGGACTGTTGAAATAGAATCATAGAAACCCTGCAGCACAGAAAGAGGCCATTTGGCCCATCAAGTCTGCACCAACCACAATCACACCCAGGCCTTACCCCCATATCCCTACATATTTACCCATTAATCCCTCTAACCTACACATCTCAGGACACTAAGGGCAATTTTATCATGGCCAATCAATCTAATCCACACATCTTTGGACTGTGGAAGGAAACTGGAACACCCAGAGGAAACCCACCCAGACGCAAGGAGAATGTGCAAACTCCACACAGACAGTGACCCAAGCCGGGAATCGAGCCCAGGTTCCTGGAGCTATGAAGCAGCAGTGCTAAGCACTGTGCTATCGTGCCGCCCCATGTTGAGAGCCTGTCCACCTCAGGTGAAAGCTGAAACTGAAAAGCTGAGCATTTACCCCAAAGGAGCCTGCAGTATCTGATGCTCATCTTAATTCATTTATGAAGCCCAACATGTGCCCATTCATTGGCAGGGACCATTCAGTTCTCTTTTAGGCTGGAGTCAGACATATCGCTGTTTATTGCTAGTTCGAAAAATAAAGTGTTACTTCTTTCTTTTAAAGAGAGAGTCTCAAGTAATTATTTTGATTTAACCACTAAAAGCTGTTGACGCGTAGATAATCCCCTTTCTCACACACTCTTTAATAAATTATGAAAGGGAGGTACTTCTTTTTGAGTGGTTGCCTGTTAGTTCTCTGAAAGGCGATCACCCTCTCCTTCATAATAGCTTCTCCAATTTTTTTTCACATAAGTGAAATTCCACAACCTTATTATTCTGGTCTATCTCCTTTGCTGCGTCTGTGCCGACTCTGAGGCCAAGACACCCTTACTAAAGTGTAGTGTCCAGAACTGAACATGTTGCCAGCTCAGGCCTAGCTAACATTTTAGAAAAGGTTTAGTATTACTTCCTTACTGTTTTACTCATTTCCTCTCTTTGCAAAGCCAAGAATCCAAATGCTTCATTAATAGCCTTCTCGATTGTCCAGCAGTTTTTTAAAGGTTTATATACATATATGCCCTGTTGTATAAGGATGCTTGGCTCAGCAAAATTTAATGTGAGATTGGTAAAACACTACCACCCACAATGTGATGTGAAGACTGTCACAAGATAGTTGAAGAGTTTTGAAGGAGCGAGCATGGAGACAGCACCCATACCAGGCCTATACTTTGACAATATATATATCTTTAAGATGTTAATAAGTACTTAATGATCAACCATACAAGCCTCCAGACTTCCCTATGAGACACTAAACTACACTTACAACATGCCCAGGTCTCCCTTTTCTTGTAGAATTGTACTATTTGGCTTACATGGCCTCTCCTCATTCTCCTTACCAAAATCTTATGACTTCACAATTATTTGTATTAAATTTGATCTGTTATGTCATGTCATTTAACCAATCCATGACTTCCTGATCTCTGTCACAATCTCTGTATACCCAAGTTCAGGTCGTAAATATATATCAAAAAGAGCAAGTCATCTTCATTCTGACCTTTAAGAACTGTTTATCGCTTTCCAGTCAGAAAAGCAAATGTTCATCATTACTCTCTATTTTTTGTCCCTTAATCATTTTTATTTGCAAACTACCACTACCCCATTACTTCCATAAACTTTAATTTTGTAAACAAGTCTGTAACGTGTTACTTTAAAAAGTCTGACAACACCAGGTTTTAGTCCAACCTATTTGTTTGATAATATACTCACAAGCTTTCGAGGATTACTTTATCGAGGATTACGTGTTACTTTATCAGACATCTTTTGAAAGTTCATTTACCAAGCATCAATCAACAGCTCTATCTCCATCAACCCTCACTGTTATTTTGTCAAAGAGCTCAAGTTATGTTAGGGAAACAGGATTTGCCTTTCCATATCTGTGGTAACTTCCATTTATTTATCCATACTGTTTCCAAGTATCAATTAATTTTGTCCTGGATAAGGATCTTCAGACTTTTCCAGCCACTGATGTTAGGTCCAGTGGCCTATTCATTCATAAAATGTTGATGGGTGCCACAGTGGTTAGCATTGCTGCCTCACAGTGCCAGGGACCCGGGTTCAATTCCCATCTTGGGTCACTGAGTGGAATCTGCATGTTCTCCCTGTGTCTACGTGGGTTTCCTCCAGGTACTCTGCTTTCCTCTCATTGTTCAAAAAACGTGTTGCTTAGGTTTTGTGAATGTGTTTGGTTGATTGGCCATGATAAAATTGCCCCTTAGTGTCAGGGGCATTAGCAAGATAAATACGTGGGGATATGTTGATAAGGCCTGGGTGGGATTGTTGTCGGTGCAGGCTCAATGGGTCGAATGGCCTCTGTCAGCACTGTTGGGATTCTGTGACATTAGTTGCTGTGCTATGTTCCCTTCAACAAGTTTATGATTGTTTCAGTGGGCACTGTTATTCTGAGTACAGCCGCAAAATGTTAAAATAATTTGCCAGACACATTCTTTATAAAATTCAAAGCAAAAAACAAAAATGAGTACTTTGGTTAGTACTTGGATATACTGTTATCTTTAGAAGCGATGCCATGTCTCATCATAATCAAATTAAACTTTGAGATTGGACTGATCCTTATAAATGTTAGCATTGATTCACTGAGCTAAGATCATTCAGATTTCATTAATTTGAGACATATATTTCTTAAAACATGAGGTTTTTGTAGAATATTTACATAATGTATTGTCTGGCAGGTTACCAGATCCAGAACCTTCCATTTCAAATTTTTATAGTTTTAAAATTGATCACTTTCATCTATATTCATTGCAAAATTCCCAGAGTTCCATTGTACTTCAGCAGCTTACATCAATGTACAATATCACATATTCCGGAAGCTCTTGATTCACGATAAAGATGCACTGAAAACATAAATACTGCAATGTGATGTGTCTTACATATTTAGAGTGTAAATTGTGTTTCTGGAGATATTCGACCTCTTTCCTTGAATTCTGTTCTCACCATGATTGAAACAATATTTATATCTTCCACTTGACCCTTGAGATCATCTGAGCATAAATTCAAATCTAATAATGTAATCCATTTTTGAATCACTGTGTTAGATGTGCCTTTACGAAATGAGTTTGCCATTTCTGGCAGTGCCCCAACAATATTTTTATAAGCTTTCATTTTAACTAGGTTGTGATGTGCTAAACACATGCAGGTCTCTTTCTTGAAATTAGGGAGACTTGGGTGGCAAGTCACCGCAACATTTTTACACACCAGCTGATTGCATGAGGTTAACATTGCTGAAGCCTGGGAGCAAACAACTGGTGTATCTAACAGTATAAGGCACCAATTAAAGTAGAAATTTGAACACAAAGTAAATGATTAGTGTTCAGTGTTGAAACTGACTTAAAAAGTGAGCCATGACCAAATGACAGAATACTGAAAATATTCTGGCCGGGATTCTCTCAAAACAAATCTAAGTGCCCAAGTTGTGGGAAAATGGGAGAAATTCCAGCCTGGTTTACCAAAACAAAGCTCTGACACTCTGCGAAATGCAGAGTGCCATTGAATGATTCACAGTGAAAAGTGGTGGGCCTAATGCCGCCCAAGAGACCAGCAGCATTGTGCTGATTGGGCCACTGTGCGTGCGCTGGTCTGTCAGTGTAGAGATCAGTGCTTGTGTGCCGACTCATCCATCACTAGCCTCCCGATTGCTAGCCTTCTCCAGGACCTCTCTGATTGCTGGCCTTCCTGATCCACCCCCACCCCACCCTTAATTTGCTGGCCTACCAGACTCCCCATTGGCCAGCCCCGATATTCCCAGCAAACCACCCGCCCCCCCCATGACCAGTTTGATTACCCTTCTCCCTACCTTTCCTACCGATCCCAATGCAGAGTGGCAACGATGGACTCCCCCCAAATAGGTCCTGCCCCCTGTATGCCCCAAGCCCTCTGGCTCTGCTCCCTTGGTGCTACCCTGCCCAGTGCCCAATGAGCAGTGCCGAGGTGCCTGGAAGGCAGTACCAGTTTGTCCTTTGGTGGGGAGCAGTTGTGAATCATGCTGGTGCAAACCATTCCTGGCACGAGTAACACGCTAGCGGGCCCAGAGAATACCATCATGGAGCTGATTGGGCTACAAAAAAAATCTGGGAGACTAGCAAAAGGCCTCCCAGTGTTGTCTCCATGTCTGCTACGCTGCTCAAGCAGTGCAGAGGGCCAGGAAAATCCTGACCTTTTGTTTTTAATATTCAGATGAAGAATACATCAGTCCAAATGTGCCACCTAGATGAGGAAGGATATAACTTTGCACAGAAATTCTTTCCCATGGGAGCAATCATCTGAATTACATTTTGACCAATGGGAGTGTTGTGTAATGCAAACTGAAATGAGCTTTGCACCTTGGACATTTTGTTAATTTTGGACTCTTTGGAGTTACACCTTCAACCATTTCAATGATTAGTTAAATATAAATTGTGCATTTTAAGGAGATGCAATGACTATCAGTCCTTACGATGCAAGGCCAACTGAAATATTATTAAACTTAAAAACAAAGGAAAGTACTAGTTTGTTATTTAAATTTTTCCAAAGCCCTGAATTTTGTGTAGCAATTCAACTCTTCCACCATTTTCTATGAATGTACTAAAATTGTTGTGGGATTAAAATTGGGAAAGATGAAGCACTACATTTGTCAAGGAAGATTAGGCAGTGATTGTAGCAAAAGGATAGGTGCCAGGTACGAGCGTCACACCTTTTACCTAATAGAATGAATTTAATTGGGTTTACATTGTTCTGTGTGAGTAAATGTTTGAATGTTTTAGGAAGACTTATGGCATTTGGATATGTCTGTATTAATTCCAGTTCACCAGGTTAGTAGATAACAACTGCAATGTTTATTTACAAATGACCATAATTCAAAGGCTTGCAGCCTCGTGGATGCCTGTCAGCTCCAGGCTCCAACTGATACAGAAACCCACGCTTGCTAAGGTGATCCCCCCTCCTTGATCCTTGATTGCTTACTCTGGTCATGTGACTGCCTCAGCCAATCATCCCATAAAGGGACAAACACCATAGCTGGGATCTTCCCAAAAAATTTCTAAGTCCCCAACTGTCGGGAAAATGGGAGTAAATCTCATTAGTTTTTTTTAGCATGATTTCCAGAATGAATCTCCAATACTGTGCATCACGGAGTGCCCTAGAGTGATCACTCTAGAAACCAGGGGGCAGAGTGGATTCCCACCTAAGAGCATTGTGCTGAGCAGGTCACTATGCGTGCACCAATTTGTCAGCACGGAGATCAGCGCATGTGCAGTGCCTCCCTCACCTCCCCGCATTGTCGAGCTCCAGATCGCTGACCTTCCTGATTGCTAGCCAACCCCGCAGCCCCCCTATTGCTGGCCCTGCGAACCCCTAACCCCCCCAATTGCTGGACCCCCAGATCTTCAAGGGCCAGCCCCTGTGTTCCCCTCTTCCCCTTCCCGGCCAGCCCCATCTCCCAATCTGCCCACCAGCAGCCCCTGACCTTCTGGGGGGCCTCAATGGCCTCTCTTTCCTGAAGTGGAAAACAAAGGTCCTGTTTTTGATGCAAGAATATCTGGGATACAACTCGAGCCCTTTGCAAAATTTCTGACCTACCTGACTTTCTCCACTGAACACAATAACCTTGTTGATTTGCCTGAATCATGATTTTTCCTCTGACTGCACTGGCTTGCCTCCACCCTCCCCAGCAAATTAGGAAACACCAGCTTAGTCTGGTTCTATGAGACCATCCCATCAAGAACTCTGCTGGCATATTGTTGAGTGCAGAGTAGTTCTATAGCTCACAGGAATCATGAGTCTGGTCTTAAGAGTCACCCCAACTGCTTCTTAAGGTCTGCCTGGAAGGTTTGGACTAGTCATTTAGCCAGGCTGTTGGATGCCGGCTGGTAAGTTACAGTATACCACTTAATAATATGAAATTTTGAAATTCAGCACTCGTGAAGGCTGTTCTATTATCCAACACTGTGATTTTTGGTGTCCTGTGGGCCGAATATTGCAGTGTGTGACATCGTAGACTTCATTTCAAATGCTTCCATCCACTTTGAATTGGCTTCAGAAAAGAACAAAATCATTGTGCCCAAGAATGGCCCATATAATTGACATGAACATGTACTCATGGCCAATCCTGCAGTAGCACTGTAGCAGTCAACCTTTGTTGCAGTTGGCACTATTCACTGTGCTTCACTAGACTGTCAATGTCGGCATCAATACTAAGCTGCCATATATAACTTCAGGCAAGCAAATTCATCTTAGGAATATCTGGATGGGCACTGTGCAATTTTGCTAGGTGCAACTCACTTCATGGTACAGGGGCAACCACTCTGGCTCCCCAAAACATGATGCCATCTTTGCACTACAACTTATCCTTGCATATGTAATGTGGTTTCATCTCTCCAGAAACTGGCTCACTGGCCCATCCTATTAATATCCTGTGCCTCACTTTGGACCACAGCAGATTCTTGCTGGTCCAATATTTGATTTGCTATGTCAAAACTGGCAATGTATCCAATAAATTCAACATCATAACAATTTCCTGAGGAGGTGCTACACTGACCAGAATAGGCAGGTAACTACGCATATCCACATTCGGGAAGCATTGTCTGCCTCAAGCTGCTGATAGGTATGGCTCATATCCTGCTTCACATAAGACTGACCTCCAGTCAACTTTGAACATAAGTCTTCAGTCTTAGGGGTTGGATATTTATTAGCTGTTAATTTGTAATCAGAAGAGGATGATCTTGCCAGACTTTATCACGGGGACTATGGATGCTGCCCCCTCCCTGCGAAATGAACTGGCAGGATAATATCCAGCTCTTCCAATCTCTTCAATTCGATGTCCAACTTTCCTCACAAGGTGTATGGTACTGGTTTTGCTCTGAACATGAGGGGTTGTGTTGCCTGCCGCACAGTCTGTTTTAACCCTTATATGGTGGAAAAATAACTACGAGTAGACATCTTGTTAGTACAACCAATATTTATTTAAACCGACACTATCAATAATCACCCACCCGACCAACAATAAGTTATCTTACAGAAAATAGTAGAATTCAAGTCCAATACAAGACCTTGACTTAACTTTGCATGGCTGGCAAGTACCCAAGCAGATATTGGCCTTTATCTGTGTGCTGGTCTCGGTAATTGCGTAGTCTGGTCCTCTGGTCTGGTCTGGTACTCTGGCTCTGGTCTTCCTTCCTTCCTTCTTGGGTGTGGTGTCTCTCCGTTGTTGTAGCTCGTTCGTGGATCAGAAAGAGAGAGATTCCTGGTTTCACGCCCCTGTTGGCCATTGCCAATCAATCAATCAGGACTTGCTCCCCCTGATTGATAAGAGTCCAATCAGGTGCTACCACACCGATCTCTGGGTGTGTCCCTAGCGGCCATGTCTGTAGGTGCTGGAGGCACAGAGGTCACAAACCTCCCTCCTAAATAAGGGATTACGGTGCCCTTATGTCTGGTAAACAACCCAATGTGACCAAAAAGTCTCTTTCATCCTGGAGATGAAACAACCCAGTGTGACCATAAAGTCCCTTTCATCCTAGAGATGACTCATATCCTGTTTATTCGCTCGTCAGGGTTGCAACCTGTCTGTCTCTGTCTTTAAACTGCAGCCTGTCATTTTGGTTCTTGCCCAATTGTCCCCGAATGCTTTACAAATTGCCATTTTAGATGGCCCATTTGGCCACAGTTGCCTCTGGATCTATGTAGATTTTTGCCTGGAGGTCTTTTATTTTATTAAACGCATTCTCATACTTCTTCATTAACTCAGGTAATCCCCTTCCCGTACTTGGAAGATCTCTATCCAGTTTACCTTGATTACCTTGAACCAACCATGGCCCAAAAGACTTGGCCTGAATTTATTATTACTGGGAGCTGAGCGAACTTCTGCCAATAACTTATAAATATTATGGTAGTACCCTTTATTTTGATAGCTTCTCCTGTGTAAATTGCTAATTTTGCTGCGGTATACCTCAAACTCAATGGCTGGACACCTTGCAAATATTGAAATGTGTGTTCTCCAATCACTGTGACAGAGACTCTCTTATCAACTTCCTTCTTTAAGAGCCTGCCATTTACCGAAAGCATCATAGTGTTGGGGGCTGCCTTGCCTGCTTTTACATTGAACAATTTAAGTGGAAATTTAAATCCTTAGATTCATAGAATCCTACAGTGCAGAAGGAGGCCAATCAGCCCATCGAATTTGCATCGACCACAGTTCCACCCAGGCTCTATCCCCACAAACCCATACATTTACCCCATCTAGTGCCCCCATCTGGGACAATTTAGCTTGGCCAATCCATCTAACCAGCATTTCTTTCAGATTGTAGGAGGAAACCAGAGCACCCTGATGAAACCCATGCAGACACGGAGAGAATGTGATAACTCCACACAGACAGTGACCCAAGCTAGGAATCAAACCTGGGTCCTGGGCACTGTGCGGTAACAGTGCGAGCCACTTTGCCACTGTGTTGCCCCAATTGTTGGGGCACCAGACATGCATAACAGAGATTGCTTGATTTGCACTTTCCTCATTGGGTTTTCTCAATAATGGTGTTGATCCTTCGTGTTATTTTTACCTTTGGACAATGTTAAGTATCTCCCACCAGATATTTGTGCAACTGAAATGAAAGTAGCTGCATGGCAGCATTAGGGTTAATTGCTAAGCAGGTCATGTACAACTGGTATCCAGGTTATTCTGGCTGCTAATCCAAACTGTTTCTGTTCCCAAAGATGTGGGGCTGTCTCCCATGTCCAGGCCTTCTTTTCTGCTCCAAATACCAATCCCAAGCAAATGGTGGCTGACCCACTCCAAATCCTCCAAAGGTTCCTGTTGTCAGCCCCTATCTCCTCACTGGCAAAGAGTAGTTTTCACACCCACCACAGTACTCTGTGTCTCATTGTAACATTCAGTCAGTTCTTTCATACAACTTGGAAACTTTCGACTCAGAAACCACCCAAGATCCTTCTTATGGCACTTCTAGCTAAATAGCATATTCAGAAACCAAGAGGAATGACAGATGAACAACATGGCATCTCCCAAGATAGTAAAAATATTTTAATAAAAAGTCATTTGACAAGAATTTTAAAAATGTTTTGCTAGTAACTTAGGTTTATAAACTGCCACAAAACAATTCCATCAATAAAGAGAAGGGGTTTGCTCTTGAGGGAGAGCCCTATTTCCAGATCACCATCTACCTACTTCAAGATTACAGCCTCTCTCCTCAGGTACGACTGGAAGTACATGTGCAATGCAACTCCACTGGGCTCTTCCATATTATGCAGTTGCAATGTATTACTAACTCTGTCATTCGGTAGATTTAACTTACTTCTACGTTGGTGCCTTAAGTGACCTTTCCTGTGTCAGAAAAAACAAAGGGTGGCATGGTGGCACAATAGTTAGCACTGCTGCCTCACAGTGACAGGGACCTGAGTTCAATTATAGCCTTGGGTGACTGTCTGTGTGGAGTTTGGACATTCTCCCTATACCTTTGTGGGTTTCCTCTAGATGCTTTGGTTTCCTCCCACAATCTAAAGATGTGTGGGTTACGTTGGTTGGCCGCGTAATTTGTTTCTTGATGTTATACAGCATAGAGAAGAAAAGTAGAGGGTGCAGAATGTAACATCATAGTCATAGCTAGAGTGTAGAGGAAGATCAACTTAACATAAGGTAAGTCCATTCAAAGGTCCGATGGCAGCAGGGAAAAAGCTGTTCTTGAGTCGTTTGGTACGCTACTTCATACTTTTGGATCTTTTTCCTGATGGATGTAGTTGGAAAAGAGTATGTGTGGAATCATTGATTATGCTGGCTGCTTTTCTGAAGCAGCAGGAAGTGTAGACAGAGTCAATGGATGGGAGGCTGGTTTGCATGATGGACTGGGCTTTGTTCACAGCCCTTTGTGACTTCTTGCATTCTTGGACAGAGCAGGAGTCATACCAAGCTGTGAAACAACTAGACAGGATGCTTTCTATGTTGCAACTATAAAAGTTGGTGAGAGCCGTAAGCGGACATGCCAAACTTCCTTAGCCTCCTGAGAAAGTAAAGGTGTTGTTGAATGTCATGGTGATTAGCAGGGTAGATACATGGGGCTATGAAGATAGGGCCTGGGTGGGATGTTGTGGTGCATGCTTGATGGACTGAATGGCCTCCTCCTGCACTGTTGGAAATCTATGATTCTGCCACTTACCTGCAGGCTTTAAACGAGTGATTACGCCAGCATTGGAACACTCTGCTTAATCTTTGTGTTTGATTGGCTCTTTTAAATCTGCTCATTCTATTTGTGGCTGCATTTTCTTTCTGTTTTAAAAGTACATCTTAATTTGTAACAACGCTGCTGATTGTAGCTTCCTGCCCTAACTGGTAAACCATGCCATTTTAGTGTGTTCTGAAGCTCCTGTGTGCTCTTCTCAGTGCTGTCCATCGCTAGCCCTATCTGCCTCTGTTAATAGCTTGCTTTGGAGGCTTCATTATTTACCCCGCAGATTAAACAGTGCTGCAAACATATTGAGCGTGGCTGCAATGTTGTACTGCTCTGACATCTGTCTTGACTTGCAAATGTAAATTGCAATATTTTCTCTAGGGGTTATCCTGGTTGAATTAAATTTAAATCTCTGAAACATTACTGATGTCTTCAGGTGATAGCATGCTTTCATCAATTCAAATATTTCAGTGAATTACTTGGACATGGGTGCACTGGGGATGCTCAGAATGATTGCATCCTTTTCCCCTTTCAAACTTTCAATGTATTGTGTCCGACCTCCACAAAGCATCTATCCAAAGAAAGGCAAATACTCTTCTGTTTTTCAACTGAACTGAACTTCAACATAATTTTATACTCACAATCTTAGGATTGTTTTTTTTCTTTGATCCTCATCGCCAGTGTAACAATTCAGGGTCACTAGTTAGGTGAATAACAACTGCAATGTTTATTTACATATAGCCACAATACAGAGGCTTGCAACCTAAGGCTGCCCAATCAGTTTTCAAGATCGAACTGGTATAAAATTCTATGTTCTCTAGCATGATCCCCACCGTGGTCTCATCTTGGTTACCCAGGTCATGTGACCATCTCAGCAGTTCACCCCATAAAGGGGATAAATACCACATTGTCTGGAATCTTTTGCTGTTTAGTTTGGCCTTTTTGGAGTTATAATATAACTAAGGACGCTTGTTCCAAAATATGTACATTATTTTGTGCTTATGCCATCTGCATTGGTATTTTGAATATAAAGTTATTTTTCCACAGAATCAGAGAACTGCTACAGAGAGATAGAGGCCATTCAGCCTATCAACTCCCTGAAAGGGTATCTTACCCATTCCCTCCTCTCTGCCTCTTAGTGTCCCAAGTTGTGTAGTTTGGCAGGGTAAATAAGTGGGGTTACAGGGATAAGGCCTGGGTGGGATGATATGTCAGAGAATTGGTGCAAACTCAATGGGCTGAATGGCCTCCTTCTGGAGGGAAACTTATTTCAAATCAGCACTGCCGGAAACTTTAAAAAATAATTTTACTATAATTTTAGTAAGCATTCATCATGAAACAATTTTAACTTTTGGACTTCAACCTACGGATTTAGGTTGTATTATTTATAACATTTTCATACTTTTTGGAGTGTGAAAAGTTAATGAAAACATCAGCCAAAGAAAATGTCTGACATACCAGCAGGTTTATTTGCTGACGGCGTTGACAGCTGAAAGTGTGAATCACAAACTGGAAAATGATTGAAGTGAAAAAGTAAAGTATGAAGCAATCACCCAAGAAAAATGCCAAAGAAGGAGAGTAGGGACCACAACAAATAATTCTATTCACTAGAATTCTCAAAATATAAGTGAGTGAACTCAGTGAACCATTTTAAAATTAAAGTTGATGAAAAACATCTATTTAAAAATCTTTGCTATGAAAATTGCTGGTATAATTTATATCTGCCATTGCAAAATGATAACCCCAGATTCACCAGTTATCAAAAACACATACAAGTGTGGTTTATGCATTGTATTCCATTCAGTTTCTTTCAGGTTAAATTTTGACTTATCCACTCTTGACTTCCTCCCTCAGCATCAACTCTCGGGATGATATCTCCTTAAATGCAAGTTTGAATGGGATTGGAAGTAATTTGATTCAGTTCAACTTTCCCTTTCTCCTCCACATGATTCAACATTTCCATGTGGAGGAAGTTTATTTGGCAATTGAATACGCTATTTAGACGTAGTCTCAATCATACCTCTGCTGTACTACCTAAAAGGCTGCTAACTATGACCCCCTCCGAACTTCAGATCAGTAGAACCATAGAACCCTACAGTGCAGAAGGAGGCCATTTGGCCCATCAAGTCTGCACTGACCACAATCCCGTACAGACACTATCCCCATAATCCCATGTATTTATCCGAGCTAAACCCCCTGTCACTAAGGAGCATCTAGCATGGCCAATCAAACTAATTTGCACATCTTTGGATTGTAGGAGGAAACCAGAGCGCCTGGAGGAAACCCACGCAGACATGGGGAGAACATGCAAACTCCACAAAGACAGTCACCTGAGACCAGTGCTGTGAGGCAGCAGTGCTAACTACTGTGCCATCCATCCATACATGGTACTTGGCACTGTTGATCCATAATTTGGGCACAGGCATGGCTTCAACAACACTGTTTTAATCTCATGAGCTGTTCTTATTAAAAAAGGCATCATATACATGCAGAGTACAGATAAATGTATGTTATTTGCACATTGAACTGTGATTTTTACAGGGTGTGGGAAGTGTATTACTTGCCTCTGGCCTAGCAGAGAAGCCAGTTGGTGGCTCTCTGACTTTACAAAGAGATTACTCAGAGGGAGTGACCTGAAGAAGAGGAGACTGGGATTTTTGACCCTCAGGGAAAAGAAGTCATACCCATGAGAGCTTCCAGCCAATCTGGTTGGCCAGCAGCTAAATCATCCAAATGGCGTCAAAATGCGGTAGTCGCCATGACGAGGGATTCCCAAGGAGAAAATCATGCATGTTACGCCCCATACAGATTAGTCACAGATTTCTGAGTGGGTTGGCATCGGGAATTCTGTTGCTGAGGGGAAGGGGTGCTGGGATTTCAGTTTGAGAGACCAAGGTGGAGGCACAAAGTGGGGTGCAGTGGTAGGGTGGGGGGGAGGGGTTGTGGGGTGGCAAGGGGGGTCATGTCCCCAGTGGGAACAAATGACAGCCCAAGGGAGGCACCTACCCTTCCTTTCTGCCTTTCACCTGAATTGGGAAAATAGAGAGCTGGCCTAATTTCCTTCTCCCACCCCCATATTATGTTGTTGGAGGTAGAAACAGGCCCTAAAGTGGCCTTGAAATGACAACTTAAAGGCCTCAATAGGCGTAAGGGCTGGCAGGATGGCTGACACTTTCACCACCCACCATAATATGGGGTAGTACTCCGGGTTAGCGATGTAGTACAATGGTATGGTACATAAAAGATTAATGTGGAACTGAATACAATACTGTCTATACAATGATGTAAGAGGATACATGACTTGCACATATTTCAGCTTAATATTTCACCAAGAAATGCCAAAAGTGTTGAAGTACCAATGCATGCAGGCAGCAAGTCTAAGCTTTCTTTGCTAAAACCTGACAAACCCCAACCTCTATCAACTAGACGGACAAAGGTATCAAGTGTCTTTCAATGAATACAATCCATGCGATATCAGAAAATGAGTGATGACACTGGACATTACAAAGGTTATGCACCTATGACAACATTCTGGCAGCGGTGCTGAAGAATTGTGCTCCGGAACTAGCAATGCCCTTAACCAAGTTTTTCCAACATATCTACAGCAATGCAATCTTTCTAACAAATGTGAAAAACTGCCCTCATGTGCTCTAACCACTAAAAAAGGACAAATTCAACTGAGCCAATTACAGACCCATCAATCTAAACTCAATATCAGCAAAGTGATGGAAGGCATCATTGAAGTGCTACGAAGCAACACTTACTCAGAAATAATTCGCTCACTACTGATATTCAGTTTGGATACTGCCAGGGCTACTTGAATCCTGACCCTATTTCAACCTTTGTAACCCCTGGCAAAACATGGACAAAAGAGCTGAACTGGTAAGGTGAGAATGATTCCCCTCACAGCAAAAGAGCATTTGAGTGTGACATCAAGGAACCCTAGCAAAACTGAAGTCAATGGGAATCAGGGAGACAATTCACCATTGGTTTGATTCATACTGAGCAGGAAAGAATATGGTGTGGTTGCTAGAGGCCAATCAGCTTATTCCCAAGACATTACTGCATAGGTTCCTCAGGTTTGTGTTCTCGGTCTAATCATCTTAAGTTGCTTCATCAGTGACCTTCCATTCATCATAAAATCAAAAGTGGGGATGTTTGCCGATGATTGTTCAATGTTCAAGTACCATTGGACACCCCTTAGATGCTGAAACAGTCAATGTCCATATGCAGTAAGACTTGGACAACAATCAGGCTTGGGTTAACAAGTGACAAGTAATATTTACATCATAGAAGTGTCAGATATACAATGACCATTACCAACAAGAGAATATCTTTTCATTTTCAATAGCACTATCACTGCTGATTCTTCCAAAATCAACATTCTGCCGGTCACCATTGATCAGAAATACTGTCGTTGCAAGAACAAGTCAAAAGCTAGGAATTCTGTGGCAAGTACCTCACCTCCCGACTCCCCTATCTCCTAGGCACAAGAAAGGAGAATTATGGAACAACCCCTACTTTCCTGCATGAGTGCAGTTCCAATAACACTCGAGAAACTTAACACTATCCAAGCCAAAGCAACCTGCTTGATTAGCACCCCATCCATCACATTCAACCCTCACTCTCCACCACCAATGAATCGTGACACCAGTGTGCTCCTCATACAGGATTCAATAAAGAGACTTACAAAATTCTTTCTCAGCACCTTCCGAGCCTGCAACCATCACCAGCTTGGACAAGAGCAGCAGCTGCATGGCATTACCACCACATGAAATTTTCTTCCAAACCACTACCCTAGGTTGATGCATAAAGTAAAAACCCATGAAATTGGAGGAAGTGTGTTAGCATGGATTGGCAACTGGCTGCCAGATAGAAAACAGAGTTGGAATAAACGGATCTTGTTCAGAGTGGTGGAGTACCGTAGGGATCAGTTCTTAGCCGTAATTGTTCATAATTTCACTAATGATCTGAAGGAAGAGCACAGTGTAAGTTTTCCAGATTTGCTGATGATACAAGGATAGATGGAAAGGCAGGTTGTGATGAGCATCTGCAACAGGATATAGACAGATTAGGTGACTAGGTGAAAACCTGGCAAATTGAGTTTAATATGGGGAACTGTCAGTCGGGATGGTAAATGCGCATCGCCAGCCTTGTACCAGGATTTGCACATGTGCCGGGAACACATGCGCATCTCCCAGAACAAGAGAATAGTTGCAGGCCAGGCCATGGTAAAAACCGGCAGGAAGACTGGTAAGTAATTTGAATCTTTTTTTAAAATATGTTTTAAATATATTTTAAATGTAAATATCGGGAACTTACTGGTCCTTATTGAATCTCCCACCTCGCCAGGTGCACTTCATTGCGGCGGGGCTTGGAGTAGCTCCCCACATTTGGGGAATTAGCGGGAAACCCCGCCGGAATGAAGGGAGGCAGGGGATGGTGCCCCCTGGGCATGGGCACCCTGGCAGTGCCAGCCTGTTCCCCCGGCACTACCCAAGGGGAAAGTGCTCATGTCCAGGAAGAATGTTGGCACTGCCCACCAAGCATCAGGCTGTGCCAAGAGGGCAGGGCCTATTGTGGGCTGGCCTAGGGATGATTTGTGGGGTTGGGGGTGTTCCACTGCCACTCTGCACTGGGATTGGTCTGAGATGAAGGAAGTGTAGCAATTGGGGAGGGGTCTGACCCCAGGAGGGGTCAGCGGGGGGGATCTGCCGGGGTGGGGTTGGGAGTGGGGGGTGGGAGAATCACCACTGTTGGCGGGGGGTGAACTGGACACAGGCACTCCAGGCAAGGGAAGGGGTGGATTCAGAGCTGGCCTGGGAGTTGTTGTGGGGACTGCGATCGGGCTGTGGAGGGGACTGTAGGGGCAGCACTGCAGTGATCCTGGGCTGGCCAGCGATCAGGCTGGCTAGCAAACGGGCAGTCTGACAGATCGGGACCACTGTGCATGTGCAGATTTCCGGAACTGTCAGACTCTGGTGTGAATAGGCCACGCCAACCTCCCCCCCGCAACCCCCCGCTGGATTTTTAATCACATTCATGATTAGGACCTCTGCAGTGCACAGAGTGGGGAGATTCGAGTGAGAAATTGAACTGTCAAAACAGTCGTGATCTAGAACGGGTTTCCTGCCAATTCAGCGCTTTTGGGAGAATCAACCCCATGATTCTTTTAAACAGCTGTTCAGTTCTGAGCATTGAGGTTTCCTGCCCAATGATAGTGAGCTGGATTCACTGGCTTCCCTGCCACGTTTTTTGCTGGTGGGAGGTTGCATGCTATTCACTGGCGGCCGGATTCTTCTACCACTGTCAATGAATTTCACATTGAAGCCACTCCATGCTACTGGGAAACCTATAGGTGGATGGGTGGGGGGTGTACTGCCTGCGGGACCAGAGAATCACCTAACCAGCAAATGGCCAGAGTATCCCATCCAGCATCGATGCGCACGCTTATTTACCTATTAGAAATACAATTGGATGAACTAGATTTCCGATTAGCCATATGTAGCTAATGGTAATGCATCGGGCAACAGTGCACTAAAAGAGGAACCTTTGGAAATAGTTACATTCCTTCATATTTAATATGTTTTGTGATATTTTGTCCTGTGCCACAATGTTAGTAATTTTGAATAATGGTTTTTAGCTGCGACAAGGCATCAATCTTTCTAATACAGAGAGAAAAATCCAGCATAAAATTAACAGCACCAGCCTTCTGTGAGCTGAAACAGTGAATGACAGCTGGCTGTTTCACCATGAAGACCTCAGCGTAGGATTCAGTCCTGTTCACACAGAGACTGCCCAGCAGGCCTGAAAAACAGTTGAGAGGGGAAATTTTGAATGATTTCTACTTGTCAACCTTTTCTTTCCCTTGGAGCACTCAAGGTTAATCATTTCTGCTCACGGTTGCCTTGGGCTCAGGTCAATGAACTCAACCTTGAGTGTTGCATTAGGTAGTATGTTGGCTCCTAGGGTAGCTAAAACATTTTGCTTCAATTGACCCACTGAAGTGTGGAGCCTTGATCTAATAGGCAGATCACAGCTAAGATTGGAAATTGAGAATGTGAAAATATGAGAAGATCACTTAACAGGCAGCAAGCACATTCTTGTTTCTGGTTGAAGAGTGCAAGAACTCTGAGAGTTGAAGAAAGACTTACATTTATATGTCTTTCATGACCTCAGGGTATCCCAAAATACTTTACAAGTTCCTGAAGGGCTTTTGAAGTGTAACAATTTTTGGACTGTAGGAAATATGGCAGCCAGTTTGCACATAGCAAGCAGAGAAGTAACAGTGAAGCGTCCACCAGATAATTTGTTCTAGTATTATTGTTTGAGGGATTTATATCAACCAGGACTATGCGGAGAACTCCTCTTCGAGATAGCGGTATGAAATTTTTTTCCTGTTTGCCCAAGAGGGATGATGTCAACCCTTTCAGTACTGCAATGGCGTGTCTGCCAAGGTTCTGAACCCCAAAGAAACTTGAGTACATAGCCTTCTGATTTGGGGCTAGAATGTCAGCACTGAGCCATAACTGAGACTACAGATTCTCTTTTTAAGGTGGGCTTAGGCTATATAGATAATTTCAGAATTGATATTGGCAAACTAAACACAACCTTATGTTTCATTTTGAAATAATATTGAATGAATATCTGGCTGACCTTCTTTTGGTAAACAGATTTGTTTTTCTAGTTAGAAACTGTCTGCACTGTGCTGACCAGTCAGAAAATTTGGTCTGTTTGAATCTATTGCATATTTTAACATATGACATGAGATTTGGTTTTATTATTTGTAATATCATTTATTTGTGTAGAATGTTATTGGTTCACTTGTTTTGCTTAAATCTTTTGATTTAAAGCCTGAGTCTCAATCTGATAACTTATATTCACTTTGCTTTTTGAAGAAAGAGTCATCGGGTAAGTAATAAATTTCAGTCATAGGAGTACAGAGTTGAATCCCTGGATCTCACTATCACTTAGCTAGATATTGAACAGGAATAGATGCATTCCTGATGTATTTGGAAATCTAAGGTCTGCTCGTGAGAGTGGTTGGTGACCCTGGAACATACGGAAAATCTTTCATAAAAACCCAACAATGTGACAGAGCTATGATGGTTCGGGGATGTTACAATCCCTGTAGCCCTTGCTAATGTGAACAACAAAAACACTAAGGGCACTCAGAGCTTGAAGCTCTGAGTGTCCTTTCTAGGAGGAAAGAACACTCCCTTAAGTGGTGATGGCTATAGATATAACTTAGTTCAATGGTTTGATACAGCTTAAGGAAGGGAAATGAACAATGACGTTTGTGCAGAAGAATGCATGAACTTGGATCAAAGTAGTAGATATGTGAAAAAGCTATACTTTGTTATTCACAATGTGCTAGCTGCAGGTTCCAATTTGAATGAATGGTGAGATGCTTCCATCTCCCAGTTTCATCAGGAAGAAATAGAATCAACACAAATTTCACTCTATAATGCCACTAGAACTGGGGCTACAGAAGTTGAAGACCCTCAAAATGGCATTTGGTATTCTTATGTCTTATCCTGTGTGATGTCCCATGCAGGTAAGAGTGTTGGCATGGGTGTGCCATGCAGACACTGGAAGCTTTCTTAGTAGGAACATCATGATGTCAGATGTTCTCTCAATCTGTTTTGGGGCACGTTCTGCAAGCTTGAACAAGTTGGCCCACTGAATGGCCTTTGCTAACCATTAACAATTGATCATGTATTCAGCTGCATAAAAAGCTACAGCCTTATAGCAGTTGCTGGTTGCTGTGAAGGTCACTGCTGTTCTCAACTTCTGTTCAGCTGGATGGTTCCAGATGGGAGCAAAGTGAACATTTCCCAGTATGATATACATTGCTGCGTCCAAGGAGGTCCACAACACCAAGAGGGGAAAGCTTATCTTTTACTCTCTACCCAAAATGGGATGAGTAGACATGTGGCTTTGCCAAGATAGTGCGATTTCAGTGGTGTAGGGAGCAATTGACAGTATGCATGTGGGTCTCTGAACCCCATAGGTAAATGGGAGGTGGTACAGGAACTGCAATGTGTTGCCCTCCATTAATGTGTGGTTGCTATGCAATCATGTCCAAACCCTCAAGTCGGTGAATGGGTATTATCCTGGTAGCAGCAACAACAGCTTCATCCTGATGCCCTGCCTTTCCCACTGTCTTCTGTCCAATACAAGAAACCAGTGGCTGAATGCTTTGAGACGAGGAATAATCCCTATGCACGTGGCTGATGACTCTGCTCCACATACAACCACAGGAGGCAGTGGGCCTACAGTGGGACCCAGGATGTCATCAAGAATGCCATGGAACAGATAATCTGTGTTTTCAAGCAACAGTTGCCTAGACTGTAGTGGGAGGGTGGGGGAAGCACTACATCACTTATCAGAATATGTCTCCAAGTTCATGGTGACCTGCTGTGTTCTTCACAACTTGACCGTGATGAATGTATTACCCTTGCTATCATGCTTTTGGGGGCCATCTAAAGAGTAGGAAGAGGAGAGGCAGTGAAGAGGCATTTGGGATCCTTCACATCAAATGGGCTGTCCGCATTTGCTGACTGAGATTCCAATTCCCTTCTGATGTCATCCCATCAATGCCATTGCTCACATCAGATCAGGGAGGGGGGTGGGCAATCTTACTTTCGCTGGCTGATCTCAATATTTAAATCCATTTAAATGTGGATTAAATATTATTAGTGAGCTCAGGATGCTATCGTCTGGGCTCGCTTGCCCTCACCAGTGAAGGTCCTCACTGGCGATAATCACGTGTGGCCCTCCATAAACGGGGACCTGTCGTGAAGGCCTTGCTAGTAGGACCTAAAGCTATTGTGGCACTCTCAGAGGTTGGGAGCAGGGGGTCAGTGCCCCTTGGATAGTGCCAGCTTGGCATTGCCAGCCTTGCACCCTGGCAGTGCTAGATTGGCACCTTGGCACTGCCCACTAAGCAACTTGGCACTGCCAACCTGACAAATTGGCAATGACCACTGGCACCAGGCAGTGTCAAGGGGATGAGGCCTGGGGGGCGGGGGGGGGGGCAAAGTGGAGGGAACAGGGCCTGGATGGATCAGGGCCTAAGGAGAGGCTGGTGGGGAGGAGGGGAGGAAAGCTGTGCACTCTACAACCGGGATCAGACAGTGGGGATGGGAAGCTGTGCACAGATCGGAGATGGCAGCGACCCTGGGAATGGAGGTGACTGACAAATCTCTCTGTTCTTTTACACAGAACAGAGAGATCTGTGCATGTGCAATTGTGCCCTCTGCTATGAGTTGCTGGCTTTCTAGCAAGCTTCGGCCCCACCACCTCCCCTTCCCCGTCTAATAGGAGACAGATAGTGCATTATTTTTTGCGTAGAATGGCATAAGATTGGACTTGTAGCTTTGCCAGAAAAAATCAATCTGAAACTCTTCTGTTTTCACGCCCGTTTAGGACTCAGAATTTTTTTGGTAAGGTCATCCCCGCTGTGTCTCTTCCAGCTTTCACATGCTTTCCATGTGATGTTGCAGTGGTTGGCCAGCTGTTTTCATAGTGCATCAGAAGGTGGGGTGTCTGGGGTTAGGTGAAGGAAGGGAGATTCAATCCAAAACAAGACATCCATGGTCACATTGTCTGTAATTTGTATTTTACAGCACATAGCAGGATGGGGTGTCTCCTGAGAAGGGACACAAGGCAGAACATACTGATATCCATAATATTCTCAGTAAATGTTCTCAGTCTGTGACAGCTGGAACCATGATCGAGAATAGTCTCCTCAAGGGCGCCCAGGTAATGCAGGCAGGTCTCTTCCCTTAGTTCTGCTCTTCTAGCTGGTGTTACACATCTTAACTAGCAAGAGTGAGGTAATAATGTCAACGAGTGTGTTGCACTGTGTTTGGGTGAACACAGCTAATTAAATGGAGGTATTGTGATGCAGCGAGAGGCGAGTGTGAGGCTGGACTGAGTCCTGACTGTTAGAACAAAAACAAAGTACTGCGAATGTTGGAAGTCTGAAATAAAAACAGAAAGTGCTGAATATGCTCGACAGGTCAGGTAACATTTGTGGAGGGAGAAACAGTTAATTCAAGTCAGTTACTTTTCATTAGAACAGTACTAATGTCAGGTCACAACCTGAAACATTAACAACACAAACACAAAAAATGCTGGAAAATCTCAGCAGCTCTGACAGCATCTGTGAAAGTGAAATTGATATTTTTTTCCAGGTCCAGATGAGAACCACTGCAGTTCCTGCTCTCCATGCAACTCCCCCCTCCACCCCCCCACCTCCCCCCCACTGTTCCCCTCCCCCCCCCACCCACCCACCACCACCTCCCCCTCCCCCCCTCCCATCCCCATTCCAGGCTGTCCTTTGTCACACTGCTTATCTTTGTTCTTTCATTAACACTATAATGACTTTAATGAGACCCACAATGTGGACCTCTGAAAATACGAGCTTTCTGATTAAGGCAGTAATAACTTGTCTGATGAGGGAGTCCTGCCTGTGTACATAGTGTGGAGTCAGAGTTACTGGTGCTTCGGGTTTGCACTCTGCATGAGCAAATACCTGTCTGATTGTTGCTGAATACGTAAATAAATCTAAGTTTGGTGAAGGGACACTGGCCTCAGAGGACTTATTTCAAAAACATTCTGATCCCTTAATTTGCCTTTACCAGCACACTTCTTAGCCTTGATGACCACCATTTACGTTCCCGTTGTCTTTTTTCTATGACATCTTTCTCAATCTCTTCTTGGCCTTTATCCATCAGTACCCTCCATTAAGCCCTACTGTTGCCCTCCTTTCTCCCACTTCAGTACCACAACAGTATAAATCTCATCCTATTTCCAGTTTTTTTTTAGCTCTGATGAAGGGGCATCCAGACTTGAAATTTTAGCTCTGTTCGCTTTCTGCAGACGCTGTCAGACCTGCTGAGATTTTCCAACATTTTTTGTTTCTGTTTCAGATTCCAGCATCCACAGTAATTTGCTTTTATATACCCGAAACATTAATCCTGTTTCCTTCTCCACAGATACTCCCAAACCTGCTGAGTATTTCCAGCATTTTCTGTTTTTATTCCTGGTTGCTAGTAACTGCTAGGTAAGTGACGGCAGTATTAGAATCAAGTCGATCCACAGGGCTGTTGAGGTGTCTCAGTGATATAATATCGATGCTACAAGATTTTATGACCAGTTATTGTACTGATGTGAATCCCTGATGTTGAGATTTTCTGGTTGCCAAGTGGGGGTGGATGAATGTTGAGGTAATACAATGAAATTCCAACATTTTAATAGATGACTACTGACTGACTGGGCATTCCACAAAAGTGGAGTGAATTTGCACAAATTAATTGTGAAGTATTCTTGACAATTGATTTAATGCAATATCACTATTTGCTTTGATCCTTTCTAACACAATACAGTTCAGTGGGTTTCAAGAAAAAAGAAGCACTGCTGATGATATTTACATTTTTATAAACTGACATTGGATTGAGGCAAGGTAAAAACATATTTTCATTTCACTTTGTCTTTTCCACAAAGTATGTTATAGAATAGAAATCACTACACAGAAAAGTATTGATTGCGCTGCTATTATTTTGCCTTTTCACATATAAATTTTTTTTGCCACTTAAGCTTCCTTTATTTGGGAAAATAGCATACCACACCTTTCAGCCAAACAATCGCTTAAAATCTTCATCATTTCATTATCTCCTTAGGAGATCTGAGCATGACATACACCAATAATAAGATGGAATCTCATTTCACAATTTTTCTTGGACGTTTGCGCTACTACTGTTACACCCTCCACATAGATCATTAACATAACTTTGCCCCATGCAAATACTAGGGGCTGCAGGTTTTTCTGAATTTGTGCCAGTTCAGAACCAGTGTAAAATCACACTGTAAAGTTCAAGGGCAGCACTGAACTAATGCTCCTAAGATTTCTACAGTCCAGAGGTCACAGTCATAGAGTCACAGAAGTTTACAGCATGGACACAGGCCCTTCGACCTAACTTGTCCATGTCGCCCAGTTTTTACCAGTAAGCTAGTCCAAATTGCCCATGTTTGGCCCATATCCCTCTATACCAATCTTATCCATTCCAGATACTCACCACCCTCCATGTGAAAAAGTTGCCCTCTGGATCCTTATGTATCTCTCTTCTCTCACCTTAAATCTATGCCCTCTAGTTTTAGACTTCCCTACCTTTGGGAAAAGATGTTGACTATCTACCTTATCTATGCCCCTTGTTATTATATAGATCTCTATAAGATCGCTCCTAAGTCTCCTAAGCTTCAGGAAAAAGTCCAGTCTATCTAGCCTCTCATTATTGAAACCATCAAGTCATGGTATCATCCTAGTAAATATTGTCTGTTTTCTTTCTAGTTTAATAATATCCTTTCTCTAATAGGGTGATCAGAACTGTACACAGTATTCCAAGTGTGGCCTTACCAATGTGTTGTACAATTTTAACAAGATGTCCCAACAGTATTCAATGTTCTGACCAATGAAACCAAGCAGGCCAAATGCTTTCTTTACCACGTTGCCAACCTGTGACCCCACTTTCAAAGAGCTATGAACCAGTACTCCAAGATCTCTTTGTTCTATAGCTCGCCCCAACAACCGATCATTAACTGAGTAAGTCCTGCCCTGGTTTGATCTACCAAAATGCATCACCTCACATTTATCTAAATTAAACTCCATCTGCTATTCATCAGCACACTGGCCCAATTGATCAAGGTCCATTGCAATCCTAGATAACCTTCTTCACTGTCCACTATGGTGACCTGTGCAAAGTTATTAACCATGCCTCCTAAATTCTCATACAAATCATTAATATAAATGACAAAATAACAGTGGATTCAGCACCGATCCATGAGGCACACCACTGGTCACATCACTCCAGTTTGAAAAGAAGTCCTCTACAATCACCTTCTGTCTTTTTCATTAAGCCAATTTTGTATCCAATTGACTACTTCATCCTGGATGACTTGAGATTTAATCTTGTGTAAAAACCTACCATGTGGTACTTTGTCAAAGACCCTGCTAAAGTCCATGTAGACAATGTTGATTGCACTGCCTCATCTATCTTCTTGGTTACCCCTTCAAAAAATTCAATCAGATTCATGAGACGTGATTTTCTACTCACAAAGCCATGTCGACTATCTCTAATTTGTTCTTGCATTTCTAAATGTCTGTAGATCCTGTCCCTCAAAATACCTTCTGACAACTTAACCCGCTACAGACTTTGGGTTCACCTGCCTGTAGTTCCTGGACTTTTCCCTGCAGGCCTTCTTAAACAAAGCATAACATTTGCAAGCCTCCAGTCTTCAGGCACCTCACTTGTGGCTGTCAATGCTTCAAATATCTCTGCTAGAGTACCCACAATTTCCTCCCTAATTTCCCACAATGTCCTGGGATACCTTTCATCGGGTCCTGAGGATTTATCTACCTTGATACACTTTAAGACTTCCAGAAATTCCTCCTCTGTACTATGTACGCTCCTCAAGATATCACTATTTATTTCCTCATGTTCCCTAACATCCATGCCTTTCTCAACAGTAAATACTGATGAGAAATACTCATTTAGGATCTCATCCATCTCTTGTGGCTCTGCACATAGATGGCCTTGTTGATCCTTCAGAGGCCCTATTCTCTCCCTAGTTACTGTTTTGCCCTTTATATGTTTGTAGAAGCTTTTTGGATTCTCCTTTGCCTTATGTGCCAAATCAATCTCATGTCCAATTTTTTCCTGATTTCTCTCTTAACTCTACTCCGACACTCTCTATACTCTTCAGGGAATCCACTTGATCCCAGCTGCCTATGCATATCCCTCCTTTTACTTCTTGACCAGGACCTCAATATCCCAAGTCATCCAGGGTTCCCTTCTTCTACCCTTGCCCTTCACTCTAAACAGGATGTGCTTACCCTGAACCCTGGTTAACACACTTATGAAAACCTCCCACTTACCAGCCGTCCTTATGCCTGCCAACAGGCTTTCCCAATCAACTTTGAATGTTCCTATCTGATACCATCAAAATTTGCCCCAATTTAGAATTTAGGGCCAGACCTATCATTCCCCATAGCTATTTTAAAACTAATTTTCCTGGTGATTTCTTTTTTAGAAAAAAGCTCTTTTTTTCACCCTGATAACCCTGCATTATGCCTTTTGAAACATTTGTAATTCTCAGTATATCCAAAGTGTCTTGGGGCCCCTGTAGCCACTTCTCACATGTGTTGAGAAAGGGCTAAGCTACAGAAATGACCTTTCTTATGCCTGGCTCTACATTCTAGAAAAGGAGGAAACGGAGCAACAATGACAAGAGGCAGTGAAATGAAGTATGGATGGTGACAGCTTTGTGCTGTATTTACATTTGCTTTATGCTGATCTTTATATTCTAGCATAACCAAATGAGTTGTGCAGGTTGTGGAACGCAAGCTTGCATCAGCAAGGTTGGTGTAGAAATCACCAAAAGCAAAATGAAAATTCTCCGGAGATTATTTGCATAACTTCAAAAGAAATGTTTTCCAAAAAGAATATATTTCTATTTTTGGAGTGTGCTGTACCTAACATTAAAATGATAAGAGAGGCTGATGGGCCTGAGCTCCATCAGCAGTTGTAATTATCAATAAGTTCAGAGGATATAATTTTAATGGTGATGAACAATCAGTACTCGCTATCTCGAATCAGTGCCTAACACACAACCATAACTCTCAAAGTCCCACTTCCATTTAACACTCATTTGAGCGTTGATTGGCAATGGAAGGCTCTTCATCCACCCTTGGAAGGAAGTCATTCCTGTGAGAGCTGTCAACCAGCTCTTCAACCTGGCAACCAGCTCTTCAACCTGGCCTAGCACAGTGTTGCAGTGGCCAGAAATGGCACTGCAGTGTTCTGTCTGGGACTAACACTTGGGACCTATGTAAAAGTAAACCCTGGAGTGGGAAAGTGGAGGACACTTTGTGGGGTTGGGAGTAGTGGGGGGATGCGGGTTGGCAGGTGGGGTATTGCAGCATCGGGTGTTGGGCCGGAGGAGGGAAAGGTTCCAGACTTCCAACGTCCCCGAGGAGACAGCAGCCTAACTCTAAGGGGGCCTTCCGAGTGAGGTGGTCCCATCTATTCTGCCTGAATGGGGAAAAGGTTTAATGTCACTTTTCTACACCCCACATCCATTCCTGCCAGCTAAAAATTGAAGCTGGCTGGGATAAGGCTCTTAAATGGCCATTAAGTGGTCACTTAAAAGAGGTGACTACAGTGGTCTCCTGCCTGATGCCCAGCCCACCCACCCATGCTTGAAATTGTGTCTGGGCTTGGTTGGGTGGGCTCTCAGGGAGAATCCTGCCCATCCAATTTAACACAACCCTGTTCTTCAGACCCAGCCTTTTGGGGAGGTGGGAGGGTGGGGGAGATGCGGAGGGCAGGAGCATAAAATTCTGCCCATATGTTTCATTAGAAGTGAAATAACTGTACAAACTTTTAATATTTTTCATTATTCTGAGATCATGAAAGTCACTTGAATAAATTGATATGCCAAACTTCAAAGGACGTGTTACCCAGTTCTGTCACTTAGAGAAGATGCTGTCATTAGGGAAACTCAGCCTTTTTTCCATGAATAACATTAATTGATGGATTCTGATACATTTTAATTATATGAGAAGCTTGAAGGATCATTGATATAGATGTGACATTGTGTCAATCTGTGTGAAAAAGGGAATGTGGATTTTGGAAAGTACTTTTGGCGGCATTCGACAAATGATATATCATTATAGAAAATGATACAGGTGTGCAGTTGTGGTAACATGGGCGTTTCAATTGGATGGCAGAAGTGGCACGTCCTTTAAATTCAATCATAGATGGCATTGCACATTTTTTTCTAAACTATAGTAATAGAGGAAAAGAGATACCAATGTTTCATTTTATGTGCTAAAATGTCAATTTTTTTTTACACTGGGGTGCCAGAAAATACATAAACTATTCTGCTTTAAAACTTTTCTTCCATCTTTGCTGCATGCAGTTTACCCGCATTGAAATTCCTTGTTAAATGTGTTTCCACCCCCACCAAACTAATTTAAATCCTCCTATGTGACACTAGCAAACCTCCTGGCCAGAATATGCCCTTCCAGTTTAGATGCAACCCGTCCTTCTTGTACAAGTCCTACCTGCCCCAGAAGAGACCCCAGTGGCCCAAATATTTGAACCCCTCCTTCCTACACCAGCTGTTTAGCCGTGTGTTGAGGTGCACTATCTTCCTATTCTTCGCCTCACTAGCATGTGGCACAGGGAGTAATCCTGAGGTTACAACCTAGAGGTCCTGCTTTTTAACTTTCTACAGAACTCCCTAAACTGGGGCTGCAGGACCTCATCACTCTTCCTACCTCTGTCATGAGTACCAATATGTATCATGACCTCTGGCTACACCCTCTTCCTTCAGAATGCTTTCTACCTGTTCAGAGACACCCTGGATCCTGGCACCAGGGAGGCACATACCATCTTAGAGTCTCTTTCACATGCACAGAGCGCCAATCTACACCCCTAACTATAGAATCTCCTATAACTATTGTCTAGTCCTCTTTGTCCCTCCCTGCTTAACAGCAGAGCCAGCTGTGGTCCACTGCTTTGGCTGCTGCTGCTGTTATCCCTGATAGGCCATCTCCCCAACAGTATCCAAAACAGTATACCTGTTAGAGAGGGGGATAATCACAGAGGATTCCTTCATTGACTGCCTGCCCCATCTAGCGGTAACCCATCCATTTGCTGCATCTTGGGTGTGACCACATCTCTAAAGCTCTTATATATGATGCTTTCCAACACCTTCATGCTCCTAAGTGCATCCAAGTGTTGATATAGCCATTGAGCTCAAAGGTAGACTACCTTTATTAGTAGTCTTGGTTGTCGGTGATTTAGGGAATCCACAACGTTCTACATCATGGCAGGAGTTGGCATCATGACATAAGTAGTCACTGCATCAATCACTAGTCCTTGATGAAAATGTTGTGGATTGTTGCAAAAAGTTCCAGAAGGATGGTATATTTATTGTGGTGTTGCATTCTCTGACAAATAAAAAAAAATGCAGACTTTTACCCTACTAAACCTTACTCAGAGTCCATCAAAAAAATGGAATTATTTGTTCTCTGGACAAGAGGAAAAAGCAGACACAAAGACAAACCTGAAACAGTTTGAGAACATCCGTCTCCCTGTAAAAAACATAATCTTTGATAATCATGTATTCAGGTCAGTGCAGCAAAGAGCAGATGAGTTAGTACAATATTTCGCAAAAACTCCAAAATATTGGCAAAAATATTTGCATCTGGAATTCCCACTGAAGACCTAATTAGGGATTAAGTAGTTTGCAGAATATGTAGTGATTGAGTTTACAAGCAGTGGCTATGAGAAAAAGCTGTAGGGTGGAAACTTGGGAGATTCTGGCAGATTGTTCCGTTCCGGCGAGAAAACTGGTGCAAAACTCCAGCGTCACTGGCCAGCTTTCTGCCTGCATTTTGTGATTTTAACTGTAAAAAAAGTGGGCAGGTTTTATGCCATTAGTCTTGTGAGATGGAGACCCTGAGAGCTGCAGACAAGCTCCACTCAGATTGAGGTGCCCTTTTTCCAGTCACTGGAAATAAATTAATCGCCCCCATTTCTTCCATGGCGGAAGTATCCTGCAGTAGACCCCTTCCCCCCGATCATCCCAGCATCGGAGCCCTGTCACCTGATCACTGCTGGAATGGGCCCCCTTCCCCCCAGTTATCCCAGCCTCAGCCATTTTCCCCTAATCAAGGCTGCAACAGACCCTTTCTTTCCCAGTCATCCTGGCATCAGCTCCTTTCCCCCCAATCATCCCAGCGTCAACCACCTCCCCCCAGTCAGCACCAACATCACCCCCCACTCCTTTTGACCATCACAAAATTGCCCCCTTCCTCCCAATCTTCCTGGCATTTCTGCACCCCCTCCCCCCCCCATTTCCCACCTCCTCCTCTACCGCCCAACCTTACTGATCATCCTGGCATCGACCCCCTTCCCCTCCCCCCCAAATCATTCCAGCATCGGTCCCCTTCTCCCAATCAATGCTGGCATCGGACCCTTCCCCGATCATCCTGACATCGGCCCCATTACCCCCCCCGTCATTCCGGCATTGGCCCCCTTTCCCATGCTCAACACAGCACCTTCCCCGCAATCATCACAGAATCGGCTGTGAGTAAAGTGCCTATGAAAGGAACCTGGTTGACCCTGAATCTGCATTTCTCAGGGTTCAGCTTTAATTGGATGGCCCTGATGCTGTCATGGTCAAGACAAAGACATGCAGCATGTTTTTGCATAGTATGGCCCCAAACCAGGATATCATCAACAATGATCTCACAATGTTGGCCTGTAAAGAGTTGTTCCTGGAAAATCTCACTGCCCATGGAGATCCCATTGGACGTATGAAAAAAAAAATCATACTGTTGACTGGACACATGAATCTGGTTAGTTCCAATGATTCCTCACCCAACTGCCAGAATCTATATTTTACATCGAGAATGCTGAACATCTTGGCATTTGACATGTCTGCTTTCACCTGTTCTACAGTCTTCGATGGGTGATGTGGTCTGAGCGATGCTTTTTCAAATGCACTGGGTAAATGCATATCCCGACTGTGCCATCTTTCTCTATTGAGGCCACGATTGCTGAAACCCATTCCATGATCTCATCTGTAAGCGTTATGCACAAACAGGCCCTTTGGTCCACAAGTCGTGCTGATCATATCTCTACCTACTAGGCTTACCTGTAACCTTCAATCCTATTAAGTCCCATGTATTCATCCAGAAGTCTCTCAAAAGATTCTGTCAAATTTGCCTCCGCCACCACTGATGGCAGCCGATTCCACTCACCCACCACCCTCTGAGTGAAAAACTTAGCCCTGACATCTCCTCTGTACCGACTCCCCAGAACCTTAAACCTGTGTCCTCTTGTGGCAGCCATTTCAGCCCTGGGAAAATGCCTCTGAGAATCCACCCGATCAATACCTCTCAACATCTTAAACACCTCTATCAGGTCACCTCTTATCCTTCGTCTCTCCAAGGAGAAAAGACTGAGCCCTCTCAACCTATCCTCATAAGACATGCCACCCAATCCAGGCAACATCCTTGTAAATCTCCTCTGCACCCTTTCAATGGCTTCCACATCCTTTCTGTAATGAGGCAACCAGAACTGAGCACAGTACTCCAAGTGAGGTCTGACCATGGTCTTATAAAGCTGCAGCATTACCTCCCGACTCCTAAACTGAATTCTTCAATTGATGAAGGCCAGTACACCATAAGCCTTTTTAACCACATCCTCTACCTGTGAAGCCGATTTGAGAGTCCTATGAACCTGGACCCCAAGATCCTTCTGATCTTCCACACTGCTAAGAGTCTTACCCTTAATATTATATTCCTCCATCCTATTTGACCTGCCAAAATGTACCACTACACATTTATCTGGGCTGAAGTCCATCTGCCATTTCTCCACCCAGTATTGCATCCTATCTATGTCACGCTGCAACTTCTGACATCCCTCCAAACTATCCACAACACCTCCAACCTTTGTGTCATCGGCAACCTCCAACCTTTGTGTCATCGGTAATGTGCAAATGTATGATGTCTGGAAAAAGTCACAATTTTTTTTGATACACAGACCATGTGCTTGAAGATGTTCCAATGTTTCTTCGAAATTATTCAAGTGCTTTTGTTCACTTGACCCTCTAATTAGAATATCATCCAGATAGCATTGTACACTAGAGAGATGACTTAAAATCTGATCCATCAGTCTTTAGAATGGGGCTGGTACAGATGTTATTCCAAAATATAATGACAAAGACCTTTATGAGTAATGATTGTAAGCAATGGTTGTAATTCAACTGCTACATGCATCTGTAAATACGCTTGTGAAGGATCAATCTTGCTGAATTTCTGCCACTTGATAACTCAGCAAACAAATCTTCAGTTAAAGGAAACAGATATTGATCAGCACGAAATACTTGATTTATTGTTATTTTAAAATCAGCACAAATATGAACTGAACCGTCTGGTTTCTTGACAGGTGCAATGGGAGTAACCCAATCACTCATTGTAACTAGCTCCAAAATACAAATGTTAACAAGTCATCCTAGTTCTTCTTTGACCTTGAGATGAATTGTACGTAGCATTACTCTTGCTTTGAGACTTTTTGGTTGATTGTTAGGCTTTATCTTGAGTTTCACTTGAACTCCCTTCATTGAGCTAAGTGTCTTTTTGAATACAGTCTTGTATTTATCTAAAAGGTGCTATCAGTCTGTTTTCACAAGGAGTAGCCTGCTTACAACACTTCAGTTAAGCTTTATCTTCTCCAACCATGATCTCCCAGATAGAGCTGGAAAATTATCGCAGGCCATACAGAGAGGCAACTTCACTGTATATCCACTCAAATGTACATTGACCATGGTGTAACCTCTTAACAGCACAATACCTTCCATGTATGTCATTAAAATCATATCAGCTGGTTGGAAAGGTAGATGCTTCAGCTTTTGTTGATACGTATTCTCAGGAATCAAAGATACAGCAGCACTAGTATCAACCTCTAATCTAATAGATTATTATCTGAACTTTGGAATCACCAGAATCTATGTGGTCCACCCTGTATGGACAAGACATTCAGTTGGAGCTCTTTGTCATATCTCTGGACATTCTCTTCACAATCATAATTCTTTTCTTCCATGTCGTAAATTCTTTTTGTAGAATGCAATTCTTTTTTCTTCTTGACAGTACACAAGTTTGTCTTCTGAATATTCTTTTCGAGGGAAGGTGGTATAGCCCAACAAGCTCTTGCAATGTTACCCATTTTGCCTCAATTCTTGTATTGACTATCCTTGCTCCAGTATTCACTTGCTGAATCACCCATTTTGGCACATCTGTGACATGCTTGTTGCTCTTTTGACTTCTTACAGGCAATTCCCAACTTGCGGATCTTCATTACTTCACCAAATTGTGAAGCCTCTTTAGCACCTAGTTCCATCAACATGGCAATTTCTCCTGCTGCCTTGAAAGTCAAAGCATGTTCAGTAGCAATCTTCTTTGGATAGCCTCAGTTTGAAGATCACAAATTAAACAATCTCATGGAGAATCTTCTAATGACTCTCCAAACTTGCAATGTTTTTCCAGCCTTTTTAAGATTGCCACAAATAGAGCAATGTTTCCACCTTCCATTTTATTCTTCCAGTGGAACCTGAACTATTGTGCAATGATCAATAGAATTGGAGAGTAATGCTTTTCAAAAATCCTTATCAGGTCATTGCAAGTTTTAGTTCCTGGCTTTGACGGATGAACCAGTTCTGGAGCAAGTTAAAGGTTTTACTTCCTATTGTACGGAGAAAATCTGGTATGAACAGCTTGTTTTCAATTTTATTCACTTACTTGTACAAAGCCCTGAAAAACTGCTGCATTGGAACTCCATGATTAATTTTCTGAATAGAAAGTACCCAAGGATTCTAATTGACCTGTCATTTCTTTAGCAGGCACTATCGACTCAAGACTGTTCAGTATATCTTTTTTACTGTCCTTTCAGTACTCCCCTTTTAATCTAGATCCTGTTGACTTAATGTATTTTCTGTATTTTAATGACCCCAGCTGAAAAGCAAAGCATTCACTCTTTTCAAATGTACCAGACACCGCTTGGAATCTCCCTCTTCTCTGATGGGAAAAAAGCCTCTTTTAGAACCACACAGAGCATTCTCTTACTTGAGTCTTCCTGACATGGGCACTTTGATCTTTAATCCTGTTGTTGCTTTTCCCTAACTCCTAATACTCAAAGTGTGAGAACCTACACTTTTTTATTCTACATTAGGATCTTTTCTAAATATTCTCAATGGAACAAGGTCCCAGCTCACCTCCAATTTTATTTTTGTAATGTCCTTACTATGTTAGGGGCTATGAGTTTTAACAGAAAAATAAAAAATCTTTGTTTGCACAAGTAGGTTCAGGCAAACACACAAACGATTTTATTTAAGAGCTGTTCTTTGCTCTGCGTCAAATTGCAAAACTGAAAGTAGAAAAGCAACCTGAGCCCATACCCGAATGACATCATCATCAAATCACGTGATCAGCTTTTAAAGTAATCTTCCAACTCTTTTAAATATATAACAAGTCCTGCATCAAAAATTCCTCCTCTGAGATTAAAATGCAGCCCTGCTTCTTGAATTTGAACTTCAAGTAATTTCAAATGAAGGAGGGAGGAGCGTAACAGCATTCTCTTGCGACCATTTTTGTACATTACATAGAAAGTAGAAAGAGGATTCGGTCACTCAGCCCTTCGAGCCTGCTCCGCCACTCATTATGATCATAGTTGAACATCAAATTCAATATCCTGATTCACCCTTTCCCCCATATTGCTTCATCCCTTCAGCCCCAAGAGCTATATCTAATTTCTTCTTGAAATCAAAAAAAAGTTTTGGCCTCACCTACATTCCGCGGTAGTGAATTCCACACATCCATCATTCTCTGGGTAAAGAAAATTCTCCTCACCTCAGTTCTAAAAGGTTTACCCCTTATCCTCAAATTATGATTGAGGGTAAGGGGTAAACTTTTCTGGGCTCCACCACCATTGGGAACATTCTTTCCGAATCTACCCTATTTAACCCTGTTTTTATAAGTTATATGAGATCCTCTCTCACTTTTCTAAACTCCAGTGAGTATAATCCTAACTGACTTAGTCTCTCCTCATATGACAGATCTGTCATCCAAGGAATCAGTCTGGTAAACCTTCGCTGTATTCCTTCTATAGCAAAGACACTCTTCCTCAGATAAGGACAGCAAAACTGCACACAATACTCCAGGTGTGGCCTCACTAATGCCCTATATAATTGCAGCAAAACATCCCAGTTCCGACACTCAAGTTCTCTCGCTATGAAGGCCAACATACCATTTGCCTTCTTTATTGCCTGCTGTACCTGCGTGCTTATTTTCAGCGACTGATGCACGAAGCTTCCAAGGTGTTGCTGAGTTCTCTCAATTTACACTCATTCAAGTATATAGTTAAATCAGAATGAACCAGTTCAGTTGGGTACTTGAACTTCATGTGCATGCACTAGTTGCTTTCTGTTCTGCAAATATATCACAGGCTGCACAACCTCACATCCTTTATCTTGGTGAAGAAGTGCATGCCAGCCTGGGGTGTTGTGAAAGTGACCATAATAAAAGGAGACAAGTTTAATTTCACTAACTACAGAGGAATCTCAGCTCTGCCTGTCAGAGGGAAAACCATTGCAAGGATCTTCCTTGGTTGTGTCTCCCCAAGTGACCAAAGAGTTCTTTCCAGAATTGCATTGCTGTTCTTTATAACATAATCTTTAATGTGCTGCAAATCCCAAGAATAATACAACAAGAAAGAACAACCACTGTAGATGGCACTTTTTGATCTCACAAAAGCCTTTGAGTCTATTATCCATAAAGATTTATTGAACATCTACCAGAATTTTGATTGCCCTCCGAAATTTGTCACCTTCCTCTGCCTTCTCCATAATGACACGTAAGCCATGATCCTCATCAACAGAAACACCAGCTATCTTAGTGAAGGCTGGGGTTAAGCAAGGCTGTGTCGTCACAGCAGTCCTCTTTCCCTTACTGTCACTTCTGCTAAGATTAACTGACGAGCAACAGAACAGAGACAGAACCTGGGATACAGTTGGTTTATTTGCTTTTGCAGCTCATCAAGCTCTGATAGACTTGAGAACAAATAAAATACTTCATAGTCAAATTTTGCCATTTGTCATTTCAAACAATTTCAGCAGAATCATAGTCAGATTTAGAGGATTAAGTTACAAGTAGCGATTGCGTAAACTTTTATTCCCTTGCGTATTGGAGATAATGTATAAAGCACTAACTGATAGGGTTGAAATGGAGACATAAAGGAGCATTTCAGCTCTGCCTAATGTCTTGTGACAGTACATCCTCAGCAGGAATGAGATTCTCTGACATATTGCAGACAGTTCCTCTTCACATCAAAGTCCTGCAAGAGGGAATAAGTCTTTATGAATTAATGCCCACGATATTGTTACTCAGACTTAATTTGGCTTATCATATTTCACTCATCCCACAAATGAAGTCAACATGTCCACATCTTGTGTGGGATATGTGTCAGTGATGTTTATAATTCTGTCACCAGGTATCAATGAATTCCCAGTCTCTTTAGCTCTGATGGTAAAGAATGTTACCAGTCTCCATTGCTTTATCCTTTGCTTTTTTTCTGTTACATGATCTGTAATGGGCCAGCTTCTTATTCCTCTTCCTCTTCCTGCCTCTTGTATTTTGTCTCTTTTCCTGCAGTGGGAGAGAACAGACTTGTAGGTGCCTGCAAGCATGTGCTCATTCCTATTTATGATTTCAGTGGGGGTGCTGATATGGCTGATGCATTACATTCATAGAATCATAGAATTTATATATTGTATAAAGTTTGGAGTGAGTCAGTGGTGGATGGGTAAATGGGGAGGTGAGAAAATGCACAGAAAGTGAACCATGACTGCTCTTGACATTGAAGTGGGTTTGAGGAGTGACAAGAAAATAAGAATATAAATAGGAACAGGAGTAGAGCATTCAACCCCTTGAACTTATCTGCCAAATAAGAAGATCAGGACATATATGACCATGGCTTCAACTCTATTTTCCTCCCTGACCTCACAATCCTTATAAATCAAAAATCTGAAAATCTCGGCCTTGAATGTATTCACTGATTCAGGGTAGGATTTTCTTGATCTTTAGCTGTTGGGATCTTCCAGTCCCAGCGAATGTAACTTCCCAAGGTAGGTTCTCTGGTGGCGGGTGGATGAGCCATACAAGATGCTGTAAACTTTGGCAGGACCAGAAGATCCAGCAGGCAGCTAATGGCCTCAGCCTTCAGTGTTCTTAGGGGAAGAAAATTCCAAAGATATAATGAATCTTTTTGAGAACAAATTTATCATTTCCAACTTAGGTGAGAGGCCCCTTATTCAGAAACTTTGACCCCAATACTGGATTCCTGCACAAGAGCAAACATCTTCTCATAATCTTACATATTACAATTAGATTCTAGTCATTCCTCTGAGCTCCAATAAGCATAGACCCAATCTGCTCAACCTTTCCTCATAAGACAACCCTTTAATCTGGGAATCAAAGTTATGAACCCTCTCCGAACTGCTTCAGGTGCAAGTTATATCCTTTTGTCAGTGAGGCTAACATTGAATGCAATATTCTAGGGGTGCTCTCACCAATGCCCTGTAAAGTTTTAACACTTTTCCTACTCTTATGTTTCATCTCCTTGCTATAAAGGTCAACATTGCATTTGTCTTCTTAATTATTTGCTGTATCTACATTCTAACGTTTTGTCATAAGAGTCACAGAGATTTATAGCAAGGAAACAGGCCCTTTGGCCCAACTTGTCCATGCCGCCCAGTTTTCACCATTAAGCTAGTCCCAATTGCCCATGTTTGGCCCATATCCCGCTATATTAATCTTATCCAAGTAACTGTCTAAATGTTTTTAGATAGGAGAGCAGAGAATTTGGCAGGAGGCCCAAAAATCATTTTTACCCCAGCGTGAATTTCCCAAGGGATCTTCCGCTGGTGCTCACAGCATAGATCAGGGAACTGCCGTGAAACTGATTTGCATCCTAATAACATGATGCAGATGAAAGCTTGCCAACCTGAAAATGAGTCATTTATCTTGACTTGCTGTTAGCTAGCCAATCATCTATCTGTGCTAAAATATTATTCCCAGCATGTATTGGACGAGGAAATAGGCTTCACGAGGCAATGTGAGAGGGAAGTCTTCTACAGCGCAGGGTGCAGGTGAATCTGCAAATGTAATCACCTTTCCTGATATATTTAAGTTAGTAAAGCGCTTTCTGCACTTTATCTAGTAATGCACCACAGAAGTCTGAAATATTCCCTCTAGGAATGGGAAGCAGGATTTGGGACTGTTTCTGGGTTCCAAACCTGCCACTGGTTGGAAACAGTCAGTGGCCTGTTACCTAACAAAGCAGACATCAAACCCCACCAATCTTTTGCTTCAAATATTTTAAAAGATTAGTTATTAGTGTCACAAGTAGGTTTACATTAGAACATAGAACATAGAACATTACAGCGCGGAACAGGCCCTTCGGCCCACAATGTTGCGCCGACCAGTCTTATTTTTAAAAAAAAAACATTGACCCACTAATCTAAACCACTCCTTTTTCGTCCATAAACCTATCCACCAATCTCTTAAACGCCCCCAAACTAGGCGCATTTACAACTGCAGCAGGCAGGGCATTCCAGTCCCTCACCACCCTCTGGGTAAAGAACCTGCCCCTGACATCCGTCCTATAACTACCCCCCCTTAATTTAAAGCCATGCCCCCTCGTGCTAGATTTCTCCATCCGAGGAAACAGGCTATCACCATCCACCCTATCTAAACCTCTAATCATCTTATATGTTTCTATAAGATCCCCTCTTAGCCCCTTCTTTCCAGTGAAAACAACCCCAAATCCCTCAGTCTCTCCTCATAGGACCTCCCCTGCATACCAGGCAACATCCTGGTAAACCTCCTCTGCACCCTCTCCAAAGCCTCCACATCCTTCCTGTAATGTGGGGACCAGAACTGCACACAGTACTCCAAGTGCGGCCGCACCAGAGTTGTGTACAGTTGCAACATGACGCTGCGACTCCTAAATTCAATCCCCCTACCAATAAACGCCAAGACACCGTATGCCTTCTTAACAACCTTATCTACTTGATTCCCAACTTTCAGGGATCTATGTACACATACACCTAGATCCCTCTGCTCCTCCACTCTATTCAAAGTCCTCCTGTTAGCCATATACTCAACACATCTGTTATTCCTACCGAAATGGATTACCTCACACTTCTCCGCATTAAACTCCATCCGCCACCTCGCGGCCCAGCTCTGCAACCTGTCCAAGTCACCCTGCAAACTTCGACACCCTTCCTCACAATCTACCACACCTCCGACTTTGGTGTCATCAGCAAACTTACTAATCCACCCAACTATACCCTCATCCAGATCATTAATAAAGATTACGAACAGCAGTGGCCCCAAAACAGATCCCTGAGGCACACCACTCGTAACCGAACTCCATGATGAATAATTACCATCAACCACCACCCTCTGTCTCCTATCTGCTAACCAATTCCTGATCCAAGTACCTAAATTACCACCAATCCCATACATCTGCATTTTCTGCAGAAGCATACCATGGTGAACCTTATCAAACGCCTTACTAAAATCCATATATACCACATCTACTGCCTTACCCCTATCCACCTCTTTGGTCACCTTCTCAAAGAACTCAATAAGGTTAGTAAGGCACGACCTTCCCGCTACAAAACCATGCTGACTATCTCTAATCAATTCATTACTCTCCAAATAACTATAAATCCTATCCCTAATAATTCTTTCTAAAACCTTGCCCACTACAGAAGTAAGACTCACTGGTCTATAATTCCCAGGGAAGTCTCTGCTCCCCTTCTTAAACAATGGGACAACATTCGCTGTCCTCCAATCATCCGGTACTATACCAGAGACCAACGACGACCTGAAGATCAGAGCCAGTGGCTCTGCAATCACCTCTCTTGCCTCCCATAGAATCCTAGGGTAAATCCCGTCAGGACCAGGGGACTTATCTATTTTCAACCCTTCTAGAATATCCAACACATCCTCTGTATCAACTACAATACTTTCTATTTTACACCCCTTCACCCCAGTGACCTCCTCAGCTACATTCATATCGTCCTGTGTGAACACCGAAGAGAAATAATGGTTCAATGCCTCTCCAATCTCTTCCGGTTCCACACACAACTTCCCCCTACTGTCTGTAACTGGCCCTAATCTTGCCCTGACCAACCTTCTATTCTTGACATACCTATAGAACGCCTTAGGATTCTCCTTAATCCTATCAGCCAAAGTCATCTCATGCCCTCTTCTAGCCCTTCTTAACTCCCTCTTCAACTCCCTCCTAGCCAATCTAAAGCTTTCTACTGCACTACCCGAGCCCTCAAGCCTCATCCGAACATAAGCCTCCTTCTTCTTCCTAACCAACAAATCAACTTTTTTCGTGCACCACGGTTCCCTAGCCCTACCAATTCCTCCTTGCCTGACAGGGACATACCTATCACAGACCCACAGTAGCTGCTCCTTGAACAAACTCCACATTTCAGACGTTCCTAGTCCCTGTAATCTCCTAGTCCAACCAATGCTTCCTAATTCTCTCCTAATGGCCTCATAGTTACCCTTCCCCCAGCTAAAACTACTGACCCGAGGTTCATGCCTATCCCTTTCCATCACTAAGGTGAACGTAACCGAATTGTGGTCACTATCACCAAAAAGCACACCAACTTCCAAGTCTAGCACCTGGTCTGGCTCATTTCCCAGCACCAAGTCCAATATAGCCTCACCTCTAGTTGGCCTATCTACATATTGAGTTAAAAAACCTTCCTGCACACTTTGAACAAAAACTGACCCCTCTAACGAGCTAGAGCTATAGCTATTCCAATCAATGTTAGTAAAGTTAAAATCCCCCATAACAATTACCCTATTACTTTCACTCCTAACCAGGATCGTCTCTGCAATCCTTTCCTCAACCTCTCTAGAACTTTTTGGAGGTCTATAAAAGACTCCCAACAGGGTGACCTCTCCTCTCCTATTTCTAATTTCTGCCCATACTACCTCAACAGACAAATCCTCATTAAACTTCCTCTCTGACACTGTGATATAGTCCTTGACCAATAATGCTACTCCACCCCCCCTTCTACCTCCTTCTCTACTCCGACTAAAGCACTTGTACCCTGGCACCTGCAACATCCATTCCTGACCCTGCTCTATCCACGTCTCTGAAATGGCCACAACATCAAAGTCCCAGGTACTGGTCCACGCTGCAAGTTCATCCACCTTATTGCGAATACTCCTCGCGTTAAAGTATATACATTTCAAACCTGGCTCCGCCCCACCCTCACAATGCCGTGCAATGCCATCCTCTTCTATGCCCCCCTCACTTTCACCCCCTCTACCCAGGATCCCACCCCCCCTCTGAATCAGTTTAAACCACTCCGCATAGCCTTCACAAATTTACCCCCCAGGATATTTGTTCCCCTCTGGTTCAGATGTATACCATCACTCCTATAGAGATCCTATAGAGATTAACACTGCATTGACGTTACTGTGAAAATCCTCGAGTTGCCACTGTTCAGGTACACTGAGGGAAAATTTCGCTAATGTGCCTGACCAGCACATCTTTCAGACTGTGGGAGGAAATGAGAGCACCCAAGGGAAATGCATGCAGACAATGGGAGAACATGCAGTATCCACACAGATAGTGACCCAATTCAAGAATTGAACTCGGGTCCCTGGCACCGTGCCAGACAGTATGGCAAACAGCAGTGTGTGTGCTGTGGTGACTTGTCTGCAAAGAAACTTACTGCTTCTGTCACCAACAGGTCTTGGCAAGAAGAACATAGAACATAGAACCCTTCAGTGCAGAAACAGGCCCTTCGGCCCATCAAGTCTGCACTGACCACAATCCCACCCAAGCCCTTTCCCCATACCCCTACACACATTTACCTGCTAATCCCTCTAACCCAACACATCCTAGGACACTAAGGGGCAATTTTAGCATGGCCAATCAACCTAACCCACACATCTTTGGACTGTGGGATGAAATCGGAGCATCCGGAGGAAACCCATGCAGACATGAGGAGTATGTGCAAACTCCACACAGACAGTAACCCGAGCCAGGAATCGAACCCAGGACCCTAGAGCTGTGAAGCAGCAGTGCTAACCACTGTGCTACCGTGGCCAGAGTTTTACACACCCCACAGTTGAATTTGAGGTAAGGGTGGGATGGGTGGGCGGGAGTGGCGGGGGGGTGGCGAATGTGAAATTGCATTGATGGGACTCCTTCCAGGATCCCACGATGTATGGGTTTGGTGGATTGGACATGGTAAATTGCCCCTTAGTGTTAGGATAAATATATGGGGATAGGGCCTGGGTGGGATTGTGGCTGGTGCAGACTCAGTGGGCCAAATGGCCTCCTTCTGCACTGTAGGATTCTATGGACCTCACCCGCCTCGACCTGGAAACAATTTTATGGTGGGGTGGGCAGAGCCTGAAATGGAAAGAGTGTCTTTGGCCTGACTAAGGCCCTTTGAGGGCTTATTTTCACCAAGCCTCAATTTTCAGGCTAGCTTGTGCTGGATAACTGAAAGTGGGAAATAGAAATATTCACTGGCCTCGGTCCTGGGCAAGAAGAGGGGTGGTAGTGCCTCCATCGGAAACCACCTTCTGACTCGGGACACTCTCCCCTGATTGACCAGACACCACCTAACTCCCAGGTACCCACTTAGAGTTTCTCAAGGTTTATAGCATGGGCCCTTTGGCCCAACTTGTCCATGCTGCCTTATTTTTTAAACCCCTAAGCTAATCCCAATTGCCCATTTGGCACATATCTTGCTATACCCATCTTAGCCATGTAAACGCTTTTTAATAGAAAAAATTGTAATCACCTCTACCACTACTGCTGGCAGCTTGTTCCAGATACTCAGCACTCTCTACATGAAAAAAATTGCCCCTTTGGACATTATTGTATCTCTCCCCTCTCACCTTAAACCTATGCCCTCAAGTTTTAGACTCCCCTACCTTTGGGAAAAGATATTGACTTTCTAGCTGATCTATGGCCCTCATTATTTTATAGACCTCTATAAGATCAACCCTAAGCCTCCTCTGCTCCAGAGAAAAAAGTCCCAGTCTATCCAGCCTCTCCTTATAACCAAAACCATCAAGTCCCGGTAGCAGCCTAGTGAATCTCTTCTGCACTCTTTCCAGTTTAATAACATCCTTTCTACAATCGGGTGACCAGAACTGTACATAGTATTCCAAATGTGGCCATACCAATGTCTTGTACAACTTAAATAAAACTTCCCAACTCCTCCCCCTGACCCATCCCCATGACCACCCAGGGCCTCCCCCCTTCCCCCCCTTCCCCCTCACCCCCACCCATTCCCATGACTACTCAGGGCCTCTCCTCCCTTGTCCTCCCAGGGACCTCTGCAACTTAGCTCATCCCAGCTCCTTGCACTTAGTCCCTGGCATGGTGCTGCAGTACCTCTTCTGGCCAATGCAGCACTGTGCTTCGTTGGACTGGAGTGCCTTTGGCCAATTTGATTGGCTGACAGCTTTCCAACATGGGACTTCCTTCCAGGTATAGATGAAAGTCATGCCAGCTGCCTTTCAATGCTCATTTTAGTTTAAAACGGCAGCAGGGCTGTCAATATCTTTGGATGTCAAAGGTCACACCCCCATCATTTGAAAAATTCAGGCCAGGGTCTTCTCACCTCCAACATGAATACTTTTCTGTTGACTTCCTTTTATCAACTTCGACTTCTTCCTATGCTGGGAGTGTACACTTTCATAAAATATACTTCTGGTTTGTGCCTATATTAGCACGATGGAAATTTAGGCTTTTTTCTTGAAAGATTCTGATTTAGCGGATCCCTTGAAAATTTCTCATGGACCTCAGTTGAGAACTCCTGGTTTATAAGTGCATGCTTTAGACAAAAAAAAATTGGATTATGAAGCAGGCTTGAGGGCAGATTGACTTATTCTGTTCCTATGTTGCTTAACATTTTTAGTGAAGACAAAAGAAACTTACATTTGATAATACATTTCTCACTTTTTGCCTCTTCCAATGAAATTAGAATTTCATGGTTTAACGTTCCAGTTGACTGTACAATGATGTGATCTGAAGAGTAAAAATATTTATGAATAACAATGAACTGGAAAATTAGAAATCTGTGGAAAATGTACTATATCTGGTGCAGCAATATAAGTGGAATCAAATTCATAAAAAAATCTGCAAGTCTTAGCCTTATTTTTCAAAACTGGAATTAAATCTCTTTAGAACTGAGGGAACATATTGATGGACTGCTCTCATACAAATGTGCAAGCCACATGTTTTCGATTATAAAGCAAGTTGTGAAACTTGTCCTTTTGTATGTAATGGGCATCCTTCACTGAAAAGTGATTTACTTGTGGAGATATTGAGCAACACATATCTATATAATTTGAAGTTATGAACATTGAATCGGAAGTCGGCCAATTAACCACTCATCCTGTTCTACCCTGAGGAGGACATGCCATCATTTGATTGGGGTGGGTGCAGTAAGAAGTCTCACAATACCAGATTAAAGTCCAACGGGTTAGTTTGGAATCATGAGCTTTCGGAGTGCTGCTGAGGAAGGAGCTCTCCTGAGGGAGGAACAGCACCCCAACAGCTCATGATTCCAAATAAATCTGTTGGACTTTAACTTGGTGTTGTGAGACTTCTTACTGTATCATTCAATGAAATCAAGTCTGTAACCTAACACCATATACCCATCTTTGCCCCCAATCTCTTAATATCTTTGGTTAAGATTATGAATTGGCCCAGCACCAATTGCCATTTGAGTTCCAAACTTCTACCATCCATTGCCTGTTGAAGTGTTCATCAAATTCACTTTTCAAAGGTCTGGCTCTAACTTTTGAATTATGTTCCACAGTTCTGGATTTCCCAAGCAGTGGAAATCATTTTAAAACATTTATCGTTCCCAATGATTTCCTTTGTTTCCCCGATTGCTGCGCTTTTAACTGCCCTGTCACTATTTGATCTTTTAGTCAATATTATGCACATTTCAAGCATGTTTTGCTTTCATGCACAACAACACTATATTTGTCTGTAGTGTTAGAAAAGACAATATTGAAGTATGGAGTGCTCAAAAATTGAGGGAAAAGTAAGGGCTAACCAGATTATTTTTAGTATATCTTCTCCTCAGTACTGCCTAATCCTGACCCTTAGCCCTTACATACTGTGAAAATTGGTACCCCTTTATTGCTCCCTGTTCATTTCATGCTTCTCTATTTCACAACAGACATTTTCAGTACAATCAAACCAAGTTATGACACTTTGCATGACCTCAGCTTTTCTTGTACTCCTGTTTCATTGAATGGTTTTCAGTCTCTGCGGTGTGATTTGTCATGTTTGAAATCAATGTAATGAACAAAGTGTTTACATTCTTTAGCTATTTAAAACTGGGCCGTTTTGCATTCTGACATCTTGGGATCGTGGAATGATGAAAATATTTGGCTCAGCATTTAAATATTTATTCATTAATAAAGGTTCAAAGTCTTCTTCAGCAGGAGATCTTAGATGGCAAAAGGCCACAAAGCTTTTTTCTTCCTTTTATCATAACTCTGACATCTATAGTAGTTGACGTTTGAGGTGAAATTCGCTAAATTTAAGCTACCAACTAGTGAGACTACTTGAGTACTAAGAAAATCAATACTTCACTGTTGAAAAGGAACTTGAATATGAATCAGCCCATTAGTAGCACCAGGTGAAGATTGCACTCATTTCCTCAAATATTTCTCTCCACGTTTCCTACCTCTCACTTCAAAGAGACCATCCCTACTGCTCCATATCTTTATTACAAAGACATGTAGGACTAGTGTCCTGAAGATTTCTGCATCTGAACTTCCTTGGCACCCAGGTTGCTTCCTTTTTTTCAATACTGCCGTTGATCCCTTAAACCAATGGCAATATTGGAGAAATTGCCATATATTAAATCTCACTGGTGACCTACGCTTTATTCTAATACTTTATTTTCTTCTACCTCACTGAGACTCCCTGAACACCTCTAAAACTTTGTAACTTACCCCCTTTAGAGGCCCGATTTTACTGTTGCGTCGCACCGTTTTCAGGCGCAAAAACTTGGTAAAGTCGGGCGTGTCACAATTAGCTTGATCCGCATCCGCATCTGCGCAGATGCCCACTTTACCAAGGCCCAAAAACAGCCGAGATCTGAACCGTGCCCAATATGGGCGCGACGTCAATTTAAATGCATTTGCATGCAGTTAAATTGGCTTAATGAGCTGGATGGCAATTTTACCTGCATTTCCCCTTTACCATCGTGTTCACCCTTCCAGATTTGGCACAAAACATACATATTCAGCAAAGGTCTGTTTCAGGCACGCCAGCTTCTAAAGAGGTAAGTTCAGAGCTCCCAACAGCTCCCTGACTCTGATTGGTGGTGGGAGGGAGGGAGGGAGGAGGAGGGAGGTCAGGTGTATTTCTGGTGTTGGGGGCATAGAAGCCAGATGGTTCATTGGTGGGGGGAGGGAGGCCAGATCGTTCTTCTCTGGGAGGAGGAGGGGAGGGAGGAGAGATCATTCTCTGGTGGGGGGGAGGGAGGAAGAAGGAGGCCCGATCATTCTCTGGTGGTGGGGGGCACGGGAGGAGACGTGGGAAGAGGGCCAGATGGATTTCTGATGGCAGGGAGGAGGGAGGGTAGATCGTTCTCTGGTCAGGGGTGGGGGGGGGAGGGAGACGGGGCCAGATTGTTCTCTGGTTTGGAGGAGCTGAGGGGGAAGGCAAGAAAGCAGGGGTCTGCTGCCACTCTGCGGGCAATCGGTGGGGGGGAGGGTGGCAAGGGATCGCTATCAGTCTGGGCAGTAGGGGGGTGGGTGGATAAGGGGAACAGTTATGTTGTGGGGGTGGGGCAATATCTGTGGGGACTATCGCTCCCACTTTTCGCTCCCGAGCCTCTTCACCCGCTTTTTGCAGTCCAGGAGCGTTATGACACGGGAGCATTTTTCAAATGTTTTTTCACTGCACTTGTGCCGTTGAAGGCTCTGATCAGAGCTGCAGCATTTTGGGTGAGACAAGCCCCACCCACAGCGCAATTCAGGACTCAGAATTTTTTTCAGGCTAAGTACGTAAGGGGGCGTCTGAGGTTTCCAAGTCGGACCTGAATTGCACTAGATTTAGCACTTAGAACCAAAATGGTAAAATTGGGCCCTTGATATCTAATCCTTGCATCGCATCCCTTTCTTATTTTCTGTGCTCCTACCTTTAATTTCCCGAAAGCTTAGAAATGCTAAAAGCCGTTTTTCCTTTTAAAGTTACCTGGTTCAGCTTTAATACACCTCGATCTGGAAATGGGTGGAAATATGTTTTTATCTCAGTTCCAATAACACAGCAGCAGTGTCAAAGTTTTGTGCCCTCTTGACTTTGGTGAAGCAACTGAAGACCAGAAACAGGTTACAGTTAATGTTCATAATGGAATCGCACACTGAAATATCACCCTCCACTGTCAAAGTTTTTGTTTGTTATTTCAACACAACATTCCATTTTGAAATCTACTCACCATCAGCAGCAGCTTGCCTTTCAAATTCAAAGCTCTTTGAATTTAATTCATTAAGCATGCAACGAAACCCACTCTGCTGTGGTAATGTAAACTTTAGTAAGCCATTATGTCATGCACTGGGATTTTTAAAAGAAATCAAACATATAAACTTTATAAATATGAATACAACTTCATTGTCTGCAGTTTAACACATGTAATCAGCAGATCGATCAGATTCTTTCAGTTGTACACATATGCATTCTGGGACAATGACAGGCCTGTCAACTAAATGTGAAAAAAAAATCTTCAAATATCACCTTCGATTTCTTTACTCCAGAAACAGTAGTGTTTAAATAATTTAATTTTGTTTAGAAACACTTCTCAACACATTGAGGGGTCATTAGGTTGGGAAGAGGGACATTGGGTGGCATAGAGGACATTTTGGACACTGTGCCTGAGCCTTAAGGTAAGGCTTCTGCACAGCCATCTTCTCTACCCAGCATCATCCTTATTTTATTTCCAGTCAACTTATTGCCAAGGTACTGCCGGGCCATGTCTCTCCCAGTAAGAAGTCTCACAGCACCAAGTTAAAGTCCAACAGATTTATTTGGTAGCAAATGCCACTCTGCTTTCCTGCATCTTTGTAGAAACTTGATGTCTGTGTCGATATGTGTGATCTTCTTGGAGACCCTCTCCTCTTGGAGCCGGCAGTTTGCGCTGTCAATGGTGGTCATGATATGGAAACTTCTTACTCTGTTTCCCCCAGTCCAACGTCGGCATCTCCACATCATGTCCCTCCCACCCATGGAGATCCCCACAACAAGTTCATATCTTTGGGAACCTGTTGTAAACCGTGCCAGTGTGACATAACACTGACATGGATTTGATGATATGGCAGGGGATTAATATCTGGTGAGGGAGCAAGTTACTAATATTAAAATGAATGGAAATCCTAATGGTTGTGAACCTGATGAAGGGCAGGGAAGAACCAAAATCATGTTCCCACCAGTGAGAAGAACTGCAACTTCCAGATCTTGAGCCCTGCTGGCAATTCGCAGACAACGAACACGTGCTCAAGATACCGTCCATAGTGTTGGGTTTTGACAGTATTAATTATGCACTGTCAAAGTGTTGAAAATTGGAGATCGTGTTGGGTGGGAAGGAGATTAGTTTGATGACAGAAAGATGATGATCAGCAGGTTAAGAGAAGCATTGTCCACAAACAGAATAATCTTGTATTCTTGGCAGCATATTTGATTGTTGAATTTCTTAACAAAAGAAATGATAATAACACTGGCCACTCAAGGCTACACTTTGTGCTCCTGGATGACTGGAACAGTGGATATGGTCAGCTTATGAAGATATCTGAACTTAGCACCATGGCTGATGACCAAAGGCTTGTTGAATTGACCCCAGAACATTTCAGCAGAAGAGGAAGGCAGTCATTGGACCTTTTGGCACCTTTATATCGCTCACTGGAGATGGTGAGGTTTCTTGTCAGGAAAGGCCTCATCCATATTATAGATGAACGTTGCTTTACCTCCATGGTCACAGTTATTAAAATATTGGGGTCAATGCTGACATTATCACGCAAGGTGACTTGGAAGGAGATGGAATGATGGGTGCACAATGACTCCAACCTTGATTGTGACAATATGTGTCTACTGGGCATACTGGAGGGTTTTTGTTGCAGGAGTGGACTGAACATGAGATAAATCATGATTGATCATGCTTTAATCATTCCCACACTGTTGTATACACTTTGGACATGTCAAATCTGTAGCAGGGAGGTGTATTTTTAAAACAGGAGAGCAGTGTGATTCAAATGCAGCAAGTGGCATGTTCATGCGTCAGATAGTTGGAAATTTGGATTATACCTTGAGAAACCTTTTGCCAACTCACATATTCTTTGGCTGCCATGCTTGTGCCTTTTAATGAGCTTGATTTTATGGTCCAGTGAAAACACAATATGCTTTGGCTTATGCTGCTGTGCTGCATAATATTGCTCTTGATGCAGGCATTGTTGAAGAAGACGAGGAGTTTCAACTCCCATCTATGTGCCCTAGGATTCCTTCACACCCCCATGGCCCTTTTGCCTTCATTGTGGCTCCATCTCAATCTGCTTTCTTTATAGAAATTCACTTTGAGTCCCGACATCCTATCCTTTGGCATACTGGGAACAAATGTTTATAAGCTTCCACTTTATTAATTAATATTGGTTTCTTGCTCCATGCAAGTCATTCAGACAGGTGCTGTAAGTATACATTTCCTATGATAATTGTTTTAATTTATAGCAACCTTGTGAAATTAGCTGTTGCAGTCTTATGACAACAAAAAATCCTGCCTCTGAACCATTCCCCAATTTCTTTTCATAACATAAAAATGTTATTCTCTCATTCCTTGAAAGAAATTTTGGTTTAAAAAATTTACGGCCCTAGGTTATTAATATAATTTCATGGAATGCTGAACTATTCTGTCATTCTGAGTTTCCTTTTTGATTACTTTTAAGTTGCTGACAAAGTGTCTGAGCAAGTTGTTTGCTATTTTTACTGGGAATAATTTAATGTTACACCTGGGAAATGGGGGTGAAAATCATGTAATGGAGGTGGAACAGTACAAGATGGAGAACTCGTTGCCTCCTCAACCCTTTCTCCCCAACCTCTCATATTAGGTCCACAACAGGAAATGTCGAAGAAGGCCATCCTACCTGAAAGCCAATTGAGACCCTTAGGTAGCCAAGTAAGTGCCTTCTGCTGTTTTTGCTGGTTTCAACCAGCTGCAAGAGTGGGGCGGGGCAGGGCACATCACATGGGCAAAGAGCTTGGTGATCACTGATTGACAACCTGCAGTCTGATAGTGGTTGGGGGCGGGTGAAGGGGGGGAGGGTGGGTTGCGAGGGTTGATGGGACATCCTATGCCCAATGGAGGGACTTGCTCACAACAAGGGTCTGAATGGAGGGACCCTCAGGAAGGCATTTCACTGTCCTCCATAATGAATCTCCCTGGTCCTCGTGATCCTTCCACACTCACCTTTGCTCCAGTGGCAATCTTATCCCCTGGCCTGCAGTACCAAAATCAGCCACTGGTGCTGGTACTGGAGTGTGCCAATCTCTGATTAACTGGCAGCTCTCAGAAGTGGGTCATCTGCCTCACATGTGGGGGGTGATCTTGAGCCCACTCCTGCTGTCCATGGGAATACTGACAGGGCTCGAGATCTGGAAGTTGCAGAATTCACCAGCAAGGTCGCGGTTTTGAATCATTGCCACCCCTCACCGGCAATGTCATGAGCACGAAAATGATTTATATGTATCTCAATGCCTTTTAATATAAACACACCCCTTCATGAGATCGTGACATAATGTTGGCTTACAACAGGTTTGTAACAGGTCTATCCAGCTGAGGACCTGTCTTGGGGATCCTCACAGGTGTGAAGAGAGCCCCTGGTGAAGAGAGACATGTCTTGGCAGTTCCCTGGCAAAGGTTGGCACTGTCAACCTGGTAGTCCGAACCTGTGCCAAGGGGCGGACCCTAGTGGGTGCCTTTATAGGGCTCATAGGGGAGTGGGGGGGGAAATTATATGTGGTGGTAGGTTCGATGGAGGAGCTGGGGTGCCAGTGATGACTGGGACGGGGGTGGGGTGGGCATGGAGGTAGGTGCCAGCTCCGACTGTGGGGAGGGGGGGTGAACAATGATGTGGTGGGAGGGGGCAACAGATGATGATCGGAGGGGGCTAGAGGGACTAATGATTGAGGGGTGGTCAAACTGAATGCCAGCTCCAGTGGGGTCTGGGGGTGGAATCAGAGTGAAGCTGGCTCTGATTGGGGCAGGAGAGCATGGTGGTGGTGAAGGGGGGCACTGAGACTTCTGTGGTTGGCGGAGGGGTAGGCTTATTGTTATTAACGGTGTGACCTTTAAAGGTGGTGCCCTGGTCTCAGTGTAGCCAGGTTTTGCTGGTGTGTTATGGCTCCACCTCCCTGCCCCCGCATGGTGGCGTGAAACATGCACACATGCCTTATTAGTTTCTTTTGACAAGTATATGGTAATATCTGGTGAGAAAGCTCTCCTGTTTCTCTGGAGAGATATGCACCGGTTTTCTCACTGGAAACAACACTGTTTCTAGATAATTTCCCACTGGAAATTCCAGTGGGAAATTGCCTCTGTTGGGTAGTGAAAAAGCTTATTTCCGATTGCAACGGGATCTTGATCAGCTGATGAATGGCAGATGGATTTAATTTAGATAAATGCGAGGTGATGCATGTAGGTTGAATCAGGGCAGGACTTACTCAGTTAATGGTAGGACATTGGGGAGAGTTACAGAATGAAGAAATCTAGGGATACAGGTTCATAGGTCCTCGAAAGTGAATTCACAGGTGGACTGAGTGGTGAAAAAGGCATTCAGCACGCTTGGTTTCTTTGGTCAGAACATTGAATACAGAAGTTGGAACATCTTGTTGAAGTTGTACAAGATATTGGTAAGGCCACACTTGGAATACTGTGTACAGTTCTGAACATCCTGTTATAGAAAGGATATTATTAAACTAGAAGGAATGCAGAACAGATTTACTAGGTTGCTACCGGGACTTGATGGTTTGAGTTATAAGGAGAGACTTGATAAACTAGGACTTTTTTCTCTGGAATGTAGAAGGCTGAGGAGGTGATCTTATAGAGGTCTATAAAATAATGAGACGTATAGATCAGCTAGATAGTCAATATCTTTTCCCAAAGGTAGGGAAGTCTAAAACTAGAAGGCATAAGTTTAAGGTGAGGGGGAGAGTTATATAAGAGGGTCCAGAGGGGCAAGTTTTTCAAGCAGAGGGCGGTGAGAGAAGGAACAAGCTGACAGAGGTAGTAGTAGGGCAGGTACAATTTTGTCTTTTAAAAAGCTTTTAGACAGTCACATGGCTAAGGTGGATATAGAGGGATATGGGCCAAATGTGACTGGCTTAGGGGTTTTAAAAAACAACGGGCAGCATGGTCAAGTTGGGCCAAAGGGCCTGTTTCCATGCTGTAAACCTCTGTGACTGTATGAACCAGGAAACCTGTATAGTAGCTAGTGAGGCTACTTAAAGAGGATTTAACCTCAACTGGTCTTCCAGAAATAGTCGCGATGGGGTTCCCACCAGTTCTCCAGCTACCACCATGACCACTAAATTCTGCTCAGTTGTCAAATACTGGAATCCGAAGATCGTTATGACTAGTTCAATACTCTTCCTTGTTAAGTGCAATTAATTATTTTCCTGACATTTGGAATGAAAGTCTGATTCATGTCTATACTTTGATAAACCTACTTTATTCTCAGTCTATTTCTGTCCTTTATTTTACCCTGTATACCTTGACTTCAGAATCACAAGCTAGGAGTGTGCTATGAAACAAAATCCCCAATTAACATAGGCTTGAAATTTTGATTGAAGTTTCAAAGCTTCTATTCTATAAACTGTGAACTCAAGTAAGCCAAAAATCTTTGTGTGGCCGAAGAGAGAGAGGAAATCAAAAAAAGATGTGCCACTTAATATTTACATTACATAATCTTTTAAAAGTAAAATAATTTTTTTGGCATCAGTTTTCAAAGTGTCCATTTCGATCCATTTTATAAACTCCACTTGACTTTTGCATTATTATTTGCAGATTTATCGTATCAATCTTACATAAGACTCATTTTACTTTTAACTCCTTTACTTATCTAAGGAACACCAGGTTTTGCTATAACTTCATTATTACTGATTGTCTGATTTGCCTTATTGTCATCTGTTTAAAAAATCTCTATTGCTCGCTGAATGTCTTTCCAGCTTATCTGAGCTATTTCCCATTTAATCTGATATATTTTTTCCCAGTCAATTATTTTTATCTTTGGTTATTTCCTCCTGTTCAACTTTCAAATGAAACTAAATTATTTTATGTTCATGACTACCTCGATACTCCTGACCCTCAATTTCCTTATTTCCCTCATTTCATCTTGTAGATCTAAATTCCACACTGCATCTTTTCTTGTTTGTCTAGATCAGTGTTGTCCAACATACAGAGTTCGGCCCACCAAGGATTTCTATCCAGCTCAATAGTGTGCCTAACAGCAGCCAGAGTGTGAGTGAAACAGTCTGTCATTGGAGAAGCAGCAAGCTGTTGGAAGGTGGGTTGTAGAGGTCAGCTTCAGATTTGAAGATCAGAGTGGTGATGGTGTCTCTGCAGGGAAGAGAAGCTGCGAGCGAGAGGCTGCCTTTTAGGGGATGGGAGGAAAAGAGAAGCAAGAGACTGTTTGTTGGCAGGGTGAAGGAATGCGGCTGTGTGACAGAGGCTGCCTGCTGGGAGAGGAGGATATGAGGGAGAGGCTGCCAGCCAGGGGAGTAGGAACAGCCAGGAAGTTGATAGTGCCCTCCATAATTTTGTGTACAGGTAGTGAATGGTGGCACATTATTCAGCTATCGAGAATCTTACAGTCAAATCTAAGTCTATCGTCCACCAGGCACTTTCCAGCAAGGGTCACTGAACAGTGATCAGTGCCGAATAATTTCTTCTTTCACTTATAGGAGGCACAGTTCAACAGTGGTTAGCACTGTTATCTCAGGCACCAGCACCCATGTTTGATTCCAACCTTGGGTGACAATCTGTGTAGAATTTACATGTTCTCCCATCTGTCTCATGGATTTCCTCCAGGTGTTCTGGTTTCCCCCCACACTCCAAAGCTACATGGGTTAGGGCCATAATAAATTGCCCCTTATTATCAGGGGGATTACAGGCTAAATAGTTACGGAGATAGGGCCTAGGTGGGACTGTTTTCGGTGCAGGCTTGATGGGCCAAATGGCGTCCTTCTGCATTGTAGGGATTCTATGATTCACTAAATTAAAAGTAATGAGGCCGATTATAGCATGCTTACTTCCAGCTGAGCTAAGATTATCCTGTAAGTATTCTAATGTGGAATCCTTTTGCTCTATGTGGATTGACTCTGCAGGTTGCAGTGCCTTTAGCTTTGAGCCTTGAAGCAAGTTTTTTTCTGTACTGTCTTGGGAATATATGTATGGCATGTAGTAATATATTATTTTCATAAAATGAGTGAGTTCTTTATTATACAAAATATGACAGTATATGAGTCTTAGTCAAGTTTTACTAATGTTGGTTTGAAAGAAAACACTTCAGTGATATCTGGATACTTGTTCTTTGTTTTGCACACAGTGTTGAAATTTCCCGTGACCCTGATGTAAATGTGACAGAAAAGTGTAGTCTGTTTTTGCATTCCTTTGACAACCTGAATTTATGGTGTAAAACTCATGACTAATGCTGTGGGAAGTTTGAAGGGTTATGTCCCCACTGTTATTAACAGAGAGCTGTTTCAATGCTTCGGTACTATGAAATCTAGCACATTTGGGCTCCTGTGTGAATTTATTTTTTCCTGATTAACAGGTGGATATTGTTTGGTTGTCTTTATGGTTGGTGTCTTACCATATCTTGATGAGACTTTTCTTATTTTATGAGTGTCCTGAGATACTTAGTATCTATTTTCTGTTGAAGCTATTTATGAATAACAATTGACAGGGACCTCAGGGAAAGCACATCAAAAGGAGAAGGAAATAAAAAAAGATTAAGATCACAAAACAGACAAAATAGTTTGGGTTGTATGTACTTGAATGCTGAAAGGATTCCGAATAAAATTGGTAAGTTAAAAGTACAAATTGCTGTAGTTGCACCATGACAAAAACATTGACAATGGTTTGTCAGAGGCCAAGGCATGATTGAAAGCTAAATATATTCAGGAAATATAAAATAATGTTTAAAATGTGGCAATGTTAATCAAGAATCTTGGTGGACATGAAATGTCAAATTTTCTTCAGAGTTTTGCTGGCAGTTTGAAGCTAAGCCAGAGTATTCATAACGTTAATGTTATGTTTAATAAGCCAAGATGAGCTATGAAAACTGCCTACTGCCCTCTCTCCAATCACTGAATTCCAACCATGCCTTAGCTCACCTGCTGAAATTCTCATCCATGCAATTCTTTTTATTTCAAGGCTTGACTATTCCCATGCTGGCTTAGCTATCCTCACTTCTTCCAATCTATATGATGATCTGCTTGTCCAAATTCTGCTACTCATATCTTAACTCGCACCAAATTTCATTCATCCATCACTCTTCTTTATTAACCTCCAAACAGGCTTGTGGAGGAAGAACATGGTATGTGAACTAAAGTAAGTCTGGGCTTTTAGGGCAATGAGGGATCAGAGAGCCTGGGGGAGGGGGGGGTTGTGCGCGGAGTGGGGGGTGCGTGCAGGGATCAGGAATGGAACAATGTGAGATGAGGGGCATGACATATTGAATGGCGGCTCTGATCTGCAAAGAATACACCAATTGATAAGGACCCCCCACCCCCATCATTCCCAGCTTCAAATATCGCCTATGTGCTTCGGCCCGTCTGCGACTGCTCAGATTTTCGTGGTAGTACAGGTGGATTGAGGCCCTTAATTGACACTTAATTGTATCCCTCCCATCCTCCGTATTATGAGAAAAAAGTCGGGGGAGGGGCAAGAAGAATGTGGACTGGCACCTGACATATTTGACTAAAATTTGCCTTCATACCCCCACTGTAAATGTTCTTTGTGGGTGTAAAATCAAGCATCACAATGCTCATCTATGTTTTCAAACACCTGTGGCGCAATCTTACAATCTGATCCTGCCTGTCAATCAGGGTGATGAGATTGCATGCGAAGCAAAAAATCTGGTTCATGCCCATTTTTGTGCCATATTCAATGTAATCGCACGGTTTTGCTGGCAGGATTGGCTTCATGCCCAAAATGGGTGCTAAGCCAATCTGCATATGAGTACCATGATTTACATGACATTAACACATTCAGCACAGCTGTTTACAACCTCACCCATACTTACCAACTCGCTGATTGAACTTCATACTGGCAAGAATCACTCATGGTCCCCACCAACAAGGACGAGACATGATGGTCATAGAGGGGGATAAGAAGCCATTGAAGTCCCTCCTAGTGGTCATGGGTGTGGCTGAGCTGTGCATATTGGGCAGTGCCAGCTTAGTGCTGCCCAGCTGTCACCTAGGCACTGCCAACCTGGCACCCTGGCACTGCCCACCAGGCACCATAACTATGGGGTCATGATGGGGGACTCATTCAGAGGGTCCTGATGCCCTGATGCAGGCTACCCATGTAACCATGGAGGTGCGTTACACTCACTGAAGATGGGGAGGTGGGGTGGTGGGGGCTGGGGTAGTGAGGGATGGTGGGTGCTGACAACTTTCACTGGAAGATCGAGGTGCCTGTGAAATGGTGCCCTGAGCAGTCTGCAGATGGCTTCTCCAGCGAGCTTAGGTTTTGCCCCTTCGTGCGAAATAAAGTGACAGTGTGTCATTAGATTTCATTGTCAAACCAATAAATAGGTCTCCTCACACTTCCCTATCTCGGTAACCTCCTCCAGCCCATCAACCAGCCATAGTGCTAGGGGCTTAGATGGAGAGAAATTTGTTGAGTGCATACAGGAGGAATTTCTCATTCAGTATGTAGATGGCCGGACTAGAGAGAGGGCAAAGCCTGATCTCTACTTGGGAAATAAGGAAGGGCAAATGACAGAAGTGTTAGTGAGGGATCACTTTGCGACCAGTGACCATAATTCCATTAGTTTTAAGATAGCTATGGAGAATGACAGGTCTGGCCCAAAATTTAAAATTCTAAATTGGACAAAGCCAATTTTGATGGTATTAGACAGGAACTTTCAAAAGTTGATTGGAGGAGCCTGTTGGCATGCAAAAGGACACCTGGTAAGTGTTAGGCTTTCAAAAGTACATTAACCAGGATTCAGGGTGAAGGGCAAGGCTGGTAGAAGTAGCATACCCTGGATGACCCAGCTATTGAGGCCTTGGTCAAGAAGAGAAGGGAGGCATTTGACATGCAGAGGCAGCTAGGATCAAATTTAAAGTTTTAAAGTTGAAAATTTATTTATTACTGTCACAAGTAGGCTTACATTAACATTGCAATAAAGTTACTGTGAAAATCCCCTTGTTGCCACACTCTGACACCTGTTCGGGTACACTGAGGGAGAATGTAGCATGGCCAATGCACTTAACCAGTACGTGTTTCGGATTGTGGGAGGAAACTGGAGCACACGGAGGAAACATATGCAGACACGGGAAGAACATGCAGACTTCGCACAGTGTCCCAAACTGGGAATTGAACCCAGGTCCCTGGCACTGCGAGGCAACAGTGTCCATCAGTTTATAAGAAAGAGGAGCAGAATTAGGCCATTTGGCCCATCGAATCTACTCTGCCATTCGATCATGGCTGATATGCTCCTCATCCCCATTTTCCTGCCTTTTTCCCATAACCCTTCAAGCTATTACCAATTAAAAATCTAACTCCTCCGTAAATTTACTCACTATCCCAGCATTCACCACACTTTGGGGTAGTGAATTCCATAGATTCACAACCCTTTGGGAGAAGTGGTTGCTCCTCAACTCTATTTAAATTTGCTATCCCTTATCCTAAGACTATGGCCTCTCATCCTAGAATGCCTCATCAGTGGAAACATCCACTCCACATCTACTTTATCCATACCTTTTATCATCTTGTATAAATTCCAGTGAGTATGTAAAGATTGAACAGGCCTAAACTGTTCAATCTTTACATATGACAAACCCCTCACCTCATCAACAGTGTTAACCATTGCGCCACCATGCCACCCTGCAAATGGATCCCTTGAAGAGTACAGTGGGTGTCAGAGTAGAGTTAAGAGAGAAATCGGGAGGGAAAAACAGTGACACAAGATTGCTTTGGTAGATATGGCAAAGGGGAATCCAAAGAGCTTCTACAAATACATAAAGGGCAAAAGGGTAACTAGAGAGAGAACAGGGTCTCTTAAGGATTAAAAGATCATTATGTGTAGAGCCACAAGAGACAGGTAAGATCCTAAATGAATATTTCACATCAGTATTTACTGTTGAGAAAGGCATGGATGTTAGGGAACTTGGGGAAATAAATAGTCTTGAGGAGTATATAAATTAGAGGATAAGCTGCTGAAAGTCTTCAAGTGTATCGAAGTTGATAAATCCCTGGGACCTGATGAATTGTATCCCAGGAGGCTAGGGGGAAATTGCGGGTCCCCTGGCAGAGATATTTGAATCATTGACAGCCACAGGTGCTTGAAGATTGGAGGGTGGCCTTTTTTTAAGAAGGGCTGCAGGGAAAAGCCTGGGAACTACAGGCAATGAGCCTAACGTGAAGTGTTAGAAGGTATTCTGAGAGAAAGGATCTGCAGCTGTTCAGAGAGGCAGGGACTGATTCGGGACAATCAGCATGGTTTTGTAAGTAGAAAATTATGTCTCACGAATTTGATTGAGTTTTTGAAGGGGTAACCAAGAAGGTAGATAAGGGCCTTACAGCTGACGTTGTCTACACTGACTTTAGTCAGGCCTTTGACAAGGTACTGCATGGTAGGTTGTTGCATAATGTTAAATCCCATAGGATCTAGGGTGAGATAGCCAGTTGGATAGAAAATTGACTTGATGACAGAAGATAGAGGATGGTCGTTTTTCAAACTGGAGGCCTGTGACCAGTAGTGTGCCTGTGGGATCGGTGCTGTGTCCACTATTATTTGTCATTTATATGAATGATTTGGCTGAGAATTTAGGAGGCACGGTTAGTAAGTTTGCAGATGACACCAAGATTGGTGGTATAGTGGACAGTGAAGAAGGTTAGCTAGGATTGCAATGGAATCATGATCAGTTGGGACAGTGGGCTGTTGAATAGCAGATGGAGTTTATTATAGATAAATGCGAGGTGATGCATTTTGGTAAATCAAACCATTACTCAGTTAATGGTAGGGAATTGGGGAAAGTTATAGAACAAAGAGATCTCAGGGTACAGGTTCATAGCTCGTTGAAAGTGGAATCACAGGTGGGTAGGGCGGTGAAAAAGACATTTGCTATGCTTGGTTTTGTTGCTCAGAACATTGAATACAGGACTTGGGACATCTTGAGGAAGTTGTACAAAACATTGGTAAGGGCACACTTGGGATACTGTTCTGGTCATCCTACCATAGAATGGATATTATTAAACTAGAAAGAGTGCAGAACAGATTTACTTGGATGCTCCCAGGACTTGATGGTTTGAATTATAAGGAGAGGCTGGATAGACTGGGACTTTTTTCCCTGGAACGTAGGGACGATCTTATAGAAATCTATAAGATAATGAACAGCATAGATAAGGTAGATAGTCACATCTTTTTCCAAAGGTAGGGAAGTTGTAAGCTAAATTCCATAGGATTAAAGTGAGAGGGGATAGATAGAGAAGGGTCAAAAGGGGCAGTTTTTCACAGAGGGTGGTGAATGTCTGGAATGAGCTGCTAGAGGAAGTAGTAAAGACGAGTACAATTTTGTCTTTTAAAAAACATTTAGACAGTTACTTGGGTAAATTTGGTATTGAGGGATATGGGCAAAACATGGGTCATTGGGACTTGCTTAATGGCAAAAACTGGACAGCAAGTTGGGTGGAATTTCCTGTTTCCATGCTGTAAACCTCTATAATTCTAACCCTCTGAGCTTTGTATTGAGCTGCCTGGGCCCTAAGCTCTTAAATACCCTCCCTAAATTTCATCAGCTCTAACTTTAAAAAACATTCTTTCAGAGCATCTTTATGTTAATTTGATTTTTCTCTACACCCTAGCTATAACTAAATCTCCTGGGAACCCCCAACCTCCCTCCCCATTGGCAGTTCTGACCCACTAATAATATGTAAAATACATTAAAATGAAGATTTGCATGAATTATGCAGCTCTGCAGCAATTTCTGGCATGGAGCTGACGGCCCTGGTACTCTAGCTGCCGGAGACCGTGGCACCCAGTGGGAAGCTCATAAAATAGCCGCCGTTTGAGTCTCCTGACCGGCTGCACTATAAAAGCAGTGCAGCGGGCTGGGAGAATCACCCCTAATACTTTTCACTGCGTAGCAATACATGTGACAACAATAAATCAAATCAAACTCCTTAGAACTTGCTTTTTTCACAAAGTTTATGATTATCTATCCTAATATCCTGTGTGTTATTATTTTAAAGACACCGGGGTGGTGAAGGTGGGGGAGAGTCCCACAAGGGGTTTTAAGCCAGCAAGACTTCCCCAATCAATTGCCCCCTTTTGTTTAAATAACTTTTTTTAAATTCTGGAACTCTGCAGATAATGGATGGAATTTCCTGGCTGCGTCTGCTGACAGAATCTTCTGTTCCTGCTGACGGCACACCCCAGCTGTGGGTTTCCCGATGGCTCGGGATGCAGTGAATGGGAAATCGGATTGACAGTGATGGCATAAGGATATCCTGCTGCTGGCTAATGGACCCACCTCCTGCCGCAAGAAACACCCCCTCACTGTTTAAACAATGATGGCCAGACACATGTATTCATGCTCCATTGTACTTGGAATAATAGGATATGGACTAATTTCATGATTCCTATACAGTGAGTTCGTAACCTCACACACTATCAAGGGAGGAGACAATTAAAATCATTACAATAGGGAGGGAAAGGCAAAGGGTGAACCAACCTGTATGCTCTCACTTTTGCTGATGTAAGTCATGGAACAAGTTATTGTGAGAGCATATCAAGCATTTACATGTGATTGTAATTTTTTGCTTGGATATTTCCCCCGCTATTTTTATCATTCTCACTCTTCAGCCACTTATTATCAACTAACATTTCAATAACATTCAATAAGATGAAGAATTTTATATCTGGGGAGAATGGTTTCCTATTGAGACATTGTCAGCACAAGCCTCTTTTCTATCTTGGCAACATGCCTTAAACAACTACTGTGTACAGTGTGTCACTTAATGCCAAATTAGTAATTGTTTCCTATTGTAGGCCCAAACCCAATATGCACTGGATTAAGACTACCAAAATTGCTTTCCCTGACCGTGGATTGGCAAATGTCATCCAGTTCTCCTGAAACATGTTTATAATATGTATTATTTCAACTAAGTGTTACACAAGCCAGTTTTCTTTTAAACTAAATTCCACCATGAATTCTCAGGTTTTTTCCACTTGGTGGATCAGTGAAAGTAACTATTGTGCAGATTATCTCTGTTTATTTCGATTAGAAGCTGGTTGCTGCTTGTGAGAGGCGGTTGTTGTCTCTTTGTGACATTCTTACCCCCACTGTGTGTGTTTGTGCCACAAATGTGCTGTGCACGTTGTGGGAACAGCTTTTCAAAATGAGAAAAGACAGTTAACTTGAGGTGTGATTCGAGTTTAGAAACAATGAGGGTGATTCAAAGATGTGTGAGTTAGTTTGATTGGCCATGCTCAATTGCGCTTTTGTGTCGGGGAGATTAGCAGGGTAAATACATGGGGTTATGGGGGTAGGGCCTGGGTGAGATTATTGTCGGCATAGACTTGATTGGCTGAATGCCCTCATTCTACACTGTGGGGATTCCATGATTTTGTCATTTACCAACTTCACTGCATCTGGCGCAGATCACACCGATCCCAGAGAACTGCATGTAGGCCTAAAAATCGGTTTCGCCCCAGACACCAAACAGTTTGAGATTCTCCTGGCCCCCTTCTAATGGCACCGTTTGGGCGTGAGGCCATTAGCATATTTAAAGTCATATTTAAATACGTACGACCGTTCAACTCCCAGTGCACAGAATTCTTCAGCCAGAATTAGAACTGATCTCCACCAGTGGAGACCTTGCGCAAAGGCCATGCTGGGGACTCGGATGCCATTGTAGCCCCTGGGTGGTCGTAGGCATAGCCAGAAGGTGCCATTGGGCAGTGTCCACCTGACGGATGAGCCCCATCTGGCACACTGGCAGTGCCAATAGGCACGCCAGTAGTGACCACCGGACACCCAAGCAGTGGCCACTGGACAAAATGGCTGTGCAAGTTGGGCACTGCCAGTGTATCAGGAGCAGTGCCAAGGAACTGGGGCCTGAGTAGGGGCTATAACGGTGGGGCTATGCAGGGAACATCATGCAGGGGTGGATCATGTTGTGGTTCATGATAAGGAGGCATGTCGGGGGTCAGGCAGGGGAACCATTAGTAAGGCCCCGATGCTGGCAACCCGCGTTGGGGTGTGGGTTGGGAAATATGCTGCCGATTGGGGGTGAGGTGGAAGGGGGTCTCCCATTGCACTGTGAGGTTAGGGTCCCCTTACTAAATGGTATCTGAGCAATCTGAAGCTCAGTGTCAGGGACGCACGTTCGACTCCTGGCTTGGGTTACTGTCTGTGTGAAGTCTGCTGTTCTCCCTGTGTCGTGCATGGGTTTCCTCCAGGAATTCTGGTTTCCTCCCTTAATTCAAAAGTCATGCTGGTTCGTGGTGTTGGCCATGCTAAATTCTCCGTCAGTGTACTCGAACAGACGCCAGAGTAACACAGTAACTTCATTGCAATGTTAAAGTAAGCCTACATGTGACACAAATAAATAAATAAATAAATAAATTAGTAGATATTGGCATGAAACTCCCAACTCTCAAAAAAAGTGACTGAGTGTGGGAGGATGGTGATGTGGGGCGTGCTTGAGAATCCTTCCTGGATCACTCTATTGTTCTTGCGGTTATGACACTTTTTTTGGAGAAAATTTTGTCCACATTTCCATGTTATTGCTTAAGTTTCTACAGGGTGAAATTGGACCTGATAACCTGGTAAATATTATCTTCACAACCAGCTGACCACATTGCAACAAACTTCCTGAGAAAGTGGTGGAAGTTTAATCAAGGTATTCAAAAGGAAATTGGATTGCCAACTGAAAAGAAAAAATGTGCAAGGTTACAGGAATAAGGCAGGAGAGTGGAATTAGGTACAATGCTCTTTTAGAAAACTAGTGCAGACTTGATGGGCCAAATGGCCTCCTTCTGCACTGTATAGATTCTATGAAATACTGTGTTCTATAAATAGAAATCTATAAATATGTTTCCAAAGAATCAATATAATTCCACAAATGTCTGATTTCTCATAATAAAGTGCCAATTCAGTATATGCTCCACAAACATTTCAGGCTTCCAGCTCATGTATTGTAATTAAAGCAATATGTTCAGGAAGTGAACAGATCAGAAGCCCTCTCTTAGTTCGCAAACTTAAATGGCATGAAGTTACAAGCCATAATAAAGTGTACACTTTGTTGATTTTTTTTATCTTGACAGCATCAACTATTTAGTTCCTAATATTACATCAGAAAAATACCCAAGATAATAAACTGGTTCAACTTACAATTTATCAATAATACTTGAACACATAAAACAGACAAATACTCAGTATATCTTCCTTCTTAAGGATCTATGTTTAGCTCATTACTTTGCTTAGCATTTATCTGTGACAGACCGCAAGACTCACAACTTTGACTTAAAATACTACCCACGAGTGATGAACTGGCAGGTTCATTCTGTTGGGCTGCAGTCTTTTCTGAGTTCGGAACTCAGGGTCTTCCTTTGTGATGATTCATCCTGGTTTATCACTGCCGATACCTTGAGTCTTCTACCTTCATACAATTGCTGCTTGTCCCAAGATCCTCCCAGTGTAGCGATCATGGGTGGATATTACATCCTCGCTTGTCCCAAAACTGTAAAATCCTGCCTGAGGTCAGTCGTCATTTCCATTGTCTGCCCCTCGCCTACTCCAATTCCGAGGTGGGCAGGGCGGTAAAATTCCAGCCCATTTGTCCATGGGTGATGAAAACACAACACATCTGTTCCATTGTCCTCTATCAATAGTAACGTTTGTAACCACAAAGGTCAAACAACCCCTCTTGTAGGGGCCTATTTATTCGGTTGTCTGGTTTCGCTTCTCATTTTCATCTTGCTGTAGACTGAACCGCAAAGCCAGCTTTTTATAGTTCTGATGTTTGTGAGGTGGGCTACTTTCTCATCATGCTTCGAAGAAGTCTTGCCATGCGGCTACAACCTGACAAAACTCCAAGAACTGCCCTAGACACACATCATAGTGTTATCTGAATTGTGTAAACAGTGGTAGATTGTCAAATAGTTAACTCTGAATCTTAGGACCTTGTTTTCTTCTTGTTTTCATGAGCAACAGTCCAAATTCGAAGTATTTTTGCTTAATACTTGCCAAATGCACATTGATTTTTTTGGGTCCATATTTTTCCACTGATGTTCATAGATCATAGAATCATAGAATTCCTACTGTGCCAAAGAAGGTCATTTGGTCCATTGAGTCTGCACCTACTCTCTGACAGATCTTACCCACGACCACCTCCCATGCTATTCCCCTAACCCCACACATTTCCTCTACGAATCCCTAACCTGCATATCTTGGGACACCTGGGGACAATTTAACAGAATGAGAATGTACAATCCACTGTGCCTCAGTGTCATTCTCGCAACATTTTATGTTAAAAATAAAACCTGAAAAAACTTGAACTGTTAAATTGTCAGTAAGAATTCAATGCGCCTTGTTTTTTGCTAAGGTTCAGGGTTTCAATTTTAAATAATATCCCAAGATTAAAATTCATGACCTAGTAGGGATCCAAGTATTTAACAGCCTTAGATTTTGCTTCCACCAGGTAATAGTATATTTTGGAAGTATGACAAATGATTCAACTTTGAAGCAAATTTACAAACATATAAAGAAATTTGAATAAGTACATAATCATTGAAGTAAACTATATCTTGTGGAGACAAGAGAGATAACCTTCATCATGCAAGACATGAATAGTTTCTCAGATGTAGGGCGTCCAGACTCAAAACATTGGGTTGGATTCACTGACCTTGTCTGCGGCAGGGATAGTCCGGTGCTGCTGAGGTGAATGGAGTTTTGGCTAAATGCCAAATTTTCCGTTCTCGCTGTCAGCAGTAACAGGGCATACAGAACGGGAAAATTCCAGCCATTTAACTATGTTGTCTCTCCATGGATGCTGTTAGACCTGCTGAAATTTTCCAGCATTTTATGCTTTTGTTTCAGATACCAGTTTCAGATTCACAGTAATCTGAGTAGTTCGTCAGATTAGTTGTTTAAGAGAATGTTAATCGTTTTTAGTGGAGACCTAAACAGCAAGTAAAAATAAATTTCAAATGTTAAAGAATGGCTTTATTTATATAGAATGTCCCAAGTCACTTTACACTGAAAGTGCAGTCACCATTCGAAGTTAGGATAAACAGCAACCAGTAATATGCACAGCCATCACCCAAAAACAGCAATGTGGTAATAGCACATTTTTTTTTTCGTTCAAGGGCTCCACTGACTAGGCCAACACTTAACACCCATCATTAACTGTCCATGAGAAGGCCATTCTCCAGGGTGAGCTCCTCTGCATCTACCTGAGAGAGCAAACAAGCATCTCCTCCGAATTACAGCACCGCTCACAGCTAGCACTCCCTCAGTCCTGCACTGGAATGTTAGCCTAAGTTTTATTATGCTGAAGTGTCTAGACTAGGACTTGAACCTAGATAAAGGCTATAATTCGAATTGGAGTGTAGTAGCAGAGGAAGCTTACTCAGACAAATCATTGAAAGTGGTAGGACAGGTTAAAGCAGCAGTTAATAAAACTTAATGAATCTTAGAGGGTAATCTTACCCAAAAGATTCGAAGTGCCGAACGAAAATGAAAACGGGAAAGTTTCAGATCCATTTTTTGGACAAGTTTAGAAACATAATCTTACGCCACTTTGTACAAGAAGTTATGCACGATCTGTTTCCTGCCAGTACAGGAGGAGGTTGAGGCCTAAGCTTGCCAGAAAGCTGGATGCTTATATTTGAGAATGCAACTACATCAGCGTAGATGTCTCTCTGTTTGTTTGCACAGAATAGAGAGGGATCTGTCAGGCACCCCTCCCCCTCCCTCCATTCGCGAACCTACATGACTGATCACCCCCTTGCCCAAAACCCCCCAATCCCAGTCAACCCTCCACCACTGGCCTAGTTGATCGCTGCTCAACACCACCCCCCCTCCCCCCCCACCCCCCACCCCCTGCCCCGCCTCACTGGCCTGGTCAACTGGTCAACCGCTGGTTACACACTACCATTGTGCCACATTGGCAATTCCAGGCTGGCACTGCCATGGGGCTCTGCCCCCCTGGCACCAATCTCCTGGGGGGAAGGGATTTAATCACATTTAATCACATCAGTGAGGTCATCATGTCAGGTCCCTGTTGCTGGTGATCATACATGATCCTCACGTGTGAGGCTGCTAGGCGTCCTGGGCTCACTTCACTAATTATATTTAAATTCAATTTAAAATATATTTAAATATTGAAATCATCGCTTTTTGGGCGTGTGACTGATCACACCAGATATCCGGGTCCATTAAAATTGTGAGAGGCAAGAAATCACACATAAACCCATTTTTCACTTCTCGCACAATCTTAGCAGCTCACCCCTCCAGTCGACTGACAGGATAAGCCAGTGAGATCATCCCCCTAAGCTTCATTAATGGGGCAGAGAGTACAAAATCAAGGAAGTTATATATATAGAACACTGATTTCGCCACAACTGAGGTCTTGTGTCCAGCATCAAGTTATAGGAAAGGTGTGAAGGTGTTAGAGAAGACGCAGAAAGATTTTACAAGATTGGACTCAGGGATGTGAAACTTCGCACATGTAGGGGGATTGGTTGGCCTATTTTTCTTGGAGAAGAGAAGGTGACAAGGCAATTTGATTGAGGTATTCAATAAGTGGAACTTTCTTAGGTGTCATAATGGCATGAAAACCGGAGCAACTGAACCAGTCTGCCCGACGCAATGATCCAACAGTTAACCAGGCAATGTCTATTGGCATTATTTCTGGAATATTAATCCAGAAACTCAGCTAATGTTCTGGGAAGCCAAGTTTGAATCCCACCATGGCAGATGGTGGAATTTGAATTCACTAAAAGATATCTGGAATGAAGAATCTACTGATGACCATAAAACGCATTGTTGATTGTTGTTAAAACCCATTAGCTCCGCTAATGTCTTTCAGGGAAGGAAATCTATTGTCCTTACCTGGTGTGGCCAACATGTGAATCCAGAACCACAGCAATGTAGTTGACTCTCAACTGCCCTTGGGCAACTTGGGATGGGCAGTAAACGCTGGCTAGCCAGCAACACCCATGTCCCGTGAATGAATAAAAAAAAAATTTGGGGAGAATGGTGAGTTACGCATCAGATCTGGGAGGGCCAGGGCCTAAACATACTGGTGAATCCAGCTGCAGAGCAATTGGGCATTGTTTTGAAACAGTGCCCCAATCTCACAGTGCATTGGAAGATCTCCTCCCTCCCCCTTTATAGACATTGGGGCCTCATCCCATCATCAGTGACATGTTTCCCAAATCTCCCCAACACGGATCACCAGTCTTCACAATTGATCCCTCTTCATAAAACCCTCACCATAGCCCCTATCATGCCCCCCTTCTAGCTCCCTTCATGCTCTATCCATCTTTGCCCTCCTTTATAGCCCCCTTCATGCTCCCCCATGGCCCCTGTCATGCCCCACCCCTTCGTGACCCTAACACAGGCACCACCCCCTTGGCACTGTCCCTGGTGCACTGCCTGAATTGGCACTGACACACACCTGATGAAGGAATACTGTTTCTGAAAGCTTGTGGGATTACTATCAAATAAACTGGTTGGACTTAAACCTGGTGTTGTGAGACTTCTTACTGAATTGACGCTGCCAGTATGCCAGGTTGCCAATGCCAGATGGGCACTGCCTTGCCCTGTCTCTGACCACCTTTGGCATTTCAATGGCCTGCAACCTCACCCTCCGTCCCATTGGCCATCACAACTGTTACACATTGATCTTTGATGTAGCACCTTATCAAATGCCTTCTGCAGATACCATAGGCTGAATGGCCTCCTTCCTTGCTGTCACAATTCTGTGATTCTGTGAACATCTTTCTGACTCAGATGTGGGACACTTGAGTCTAAGCTGATACTGTTGAGCTGATTCAAACAAAGAGAATGGAACAAAATGTCAAAATGTATGTAGTCTTTCTACGCTACACATTGCCCTTTGATAAATGATCAGTTTGAAAAAAATGTACAAAATTTAGACTTTAGCCAATTCTGTCTCTGTTAGCAGGTTTAGGTAGCTATCCTTAGGACAAAGCAGGTTGAATGAGATCAAAATGACCAATCTTAAAAACCTATGTTTTTTACTTGAAAAAATGCTCAAGACTAGACATGAATTTACAAACATATAAATGTATACTTCAAAGCACAAAATGTGATGGAAATCCAGTATGCAGTAAGTGTGAATTGTTTTGACTGTGTTGGTACTGTAGTTGTCCTAACTCTGTGAAAGCTGAAAATATAATGTGTTTTGATAGGCTGAAAAATTCCACTGGGTTTAAGAAGCCATTATTGTCAGATTACTTGGGCACAGAACAGATAAAACATACATAGAATCATAGAATGTTGGAGCACAGAAGGTGAGCTCATGCAAGAACAACTCAGCTAGTCCAACTCTCTATCCTTTTCCGATCACTCTGCATCAGGCGTTTATCCCTGATATCCTGCCAAAAGTGCCAAATGTTTTTGCCTCCACAACGTTATCAGACAATGCAATCTAGATCCTATCCGCTTGCTGCACAAGTTAATTTTACCTCATGCCATTGTTGGTTCTTTTGCCAGTCATTTTATATCAGGATCCACTGGATTATGAACTTGACACCAATGGGAACAACTTTTTTCTCTACCTAAACACCTCATGATTTTGAACGCTTTTATCAAATCTTCCTTCAGCCTTTCCTTTTCTAAGGAGAACAGACACAACCTCTCCAATCTATCCATGTACCTCAAGTCCCTCATCATCTGAAAACTATTTCCTTGCTTTACATCGTTATAAAGTGCATGACCCAAAATCGGATACTGTACTCGGGAGCTCTGGGCACCCACATGAGTAAAAAGTGTTTACTGTGATTACCCCTGTCCAGTGCCGGCATCTCCACATCATCACCCACATGAGGATAGCAAGGGGACAGCTCTCAGGGTAAAGTTAATGAGACAGCACAGTCCAGCGATGATCAGTGAATTAACTTTCTCATCGCTGTGAACTCACATGATCAACTGGTGCTTATCTGATATTATAGAATTCCGACAGTACAGAAGGAAGCCATTTGGCCCATTGAGTCTGTACCAACCGCAACCCCACCCAGAACCTGTTCCCATATTTACCCTGCTAACCGCCATGACACTAGGGCCAATTTAGCATGGCCAATTAACCTAACCCGCACATCTCTGGACTGATAGGTAGAAACCGGAGCACCCAGAAGAAACCCATGCAGACACGGGGAGAACATGCAAACTCCATACAGACAGTGTGCCACTGTGCTGCCCAATATACATTGGGGATGATCTTACCTGAATATGGCAAAGTGTCTCTGACTGAAAACAGGTGTGTTTTCTCCAGAGAAACAAGCTGGTTTTCTCTCCAGATCTTCTGGTACTCCGTCAAAAAAAAAGGGTGGTTGTGTTTCACAATGTCATGTTTAGGGGCATGGCCTAAATATGCCAGCAAAGCAAGCTTCACTGAGATTAGGATGCTCCTTTGAAAGGGTGCTGCAATTAGAGGAAAAATTAACCTCACCTTCACCCTACCGTGAAAGCCTCAGGGCTCAGCCACCCCCACCTCCACCATCAGAGCCGACATTTGCCTGTGATGCCCTTCCGATTTCTGGCGTGGAGAGGATGCTGCCGAAAATCCAGCACTGGGAGACACCAGCAGGGGGGTGAACCCTGCAAATCACCCATCACAGGATTCTCCCAGCCCACTGTGCCAAGAAATTAGTGCAGTAGGATGTGATAATCTTTCTCATGTTTCTGTTGCATTTTCTCCCAAAGTGGACAGGCCAAATGGGAAATTTGTGGACTCCCATCATAGAACATAGAACATTACAGCGCAGTACAGGCCCTTTGGCCCTCGATGTTGCGCCGACCAGTGGAACCAATCTAATGACCTTCTAACCTAAACTATTCCAATATTATCCATATGTCTATCCAATGACCATTTGAATGCCCTTAAAGTTGGCGAATCCACTACTGCTGCAGGCAGGGCATTCCACGCCCTTACTACCCTCTGAGTACAGAAAGAAGTTATCCACCTCTCGGGTGAAAATCCACCTCTTTGAATTTGTAGAATGTAAGTGGCAGTGAACAGGTCATTATGCAACCTCTCAGAACTTGACAATTTCCATTAACAATCATATAGAATTATGGAGGATCAGAAAAATAACAGTGCAGCACAAGCGTACAGCTCTGTACCACAGTAATGATATTGACACAGGACACGTGCACTCAATGAAATATAAGTGAATCATGAACATTGCAAAAATTATATCCATGTGTGATTTACTATTGCTGATATCGCTTAAAAAAGACATTTTGTTGAAACTTTTCATCTTGCACTCATCAGGAGAATTTCAGGAATACCACTGTCATATGTATTACTAATATATGCATAGCCTTAACTTATCTGCAAATAAAACACCCTGTGAAATATACTGGGGGTGATTTTCAGTCCACGCTCTTTGTCTGCAAGAATGGCGGTGCATGCTGAAAATCCAGAGAGCACGATTCGTGCCAGCAAGTTTCTGAGTTCTGATCTTACCGGCTACTTGCTGTTGGAGCGGCATGAAACACGCCGTGGGACCACAAAATGCTCATTTTAATACATTAGCATGTCATTAATGAGCACCCTGTCTGGGGTATTCCACCTCATCGGATATTCAGCAGGCCCCTTCCTTAGTGGGGGCTGGCAAGAGGGTGGAAAGGGCAAAGTAATGCCATTTTCACACTCCACAGAGATGTGACACGGGTGAGCACGGTGGTTTCCCCAAGCTTGGTGGCACAAACAGACAAGGAGGAAGCTCTGTGGGCGAACAAAGTGAAATTTATTGCCAAAAAATCAAAACAAAATGCTGCCCTATCTGCATGAGTGGCTATATTCACTCACGCCCACTATGGTTTCTTAATCTTCCTGACTCTCCCACAGCATCTAGGTGTATCCCCAGGATCCACAGCCGAGGTTGAAGTGACCTGCTGAATTCCACACCCTTTTGCCTGTGATGTTCTTGGCAGGCGTTCTCTGGGAGGGCTGGGACCTTGAGGGTTCAGGCCTGCTTTTGGGCTGCACAGATATTTGCCTGCTCCCTCCTCAGTATCGTGGGCTGGAGAAGTGTCATTCAGAGGGAGGGGGTGTCAGATGGGCCGGAGGTGCCCAGGGTCCCCTGGCTGGAAGGCCTTGGCTGTACTCCTGCTAATCCTCTTACTTTCAGGTTCCTGGGAGCCCCTGTGCTCCTCCATGGGGAGGAAGGGCAGCTGGAATGAGATCCAGTAGCCCCAACAGCCTCTGCCGCTGACACTCATGGATTCCCACCAACACCTGCACCATGATGTGGACATCTCCTGCCACTGGGTTCAGATCCTGCACCAAAGTCTCTTCTGTGGACAACATCTTTGCATTGTTGGCCTCAGTGTACTGCAGTAATGACACCATCTCCTTCAATAGAAGGCATGGAAGACTCCTCCAATTGGCCTTACGCTTTGAGAAGGGCTACTGCCATCCCTCCGAGACTCATGATTCTCCTTTTGTGGCTCCAGCAGCCATGGGATGACCAGATCCAGGGCACATCATCGTCATCAAGGGGCTCAGCAGAATCCTGGGCTCCAGTATCCTTCCAAATACTGGTTCCCTGGGACATCTGTTCCTCTGCCTGCTATGGGTTTTCAGCTGTGAGGTATTCATCAGTGAGTGACCCAGAGGCCTGCCTACTTATTGCATGTACCAAGGTCTAAGTAACTGCGCTGGTGCTGGGGTGCAGGTGACAGCTGTGATGCCTCTTCAGTGGTGGACTCGGAGAAGTCCCCTCTGAATTGTTGGAGACCGGTAGGTCATGGGGTGCATGGATGATCTAGCCTGTTCCGCAGGTCAGCCACTAACAGAAAAAACATGGCATTATTGAATATAAAAGTAGGGAGGTCTTGCTGCAGCTGTATAGGGCATTGGTGAGGCCACAGCTGGAGTACTGTGTGCAGTTTTGGGCGCCGCACCTGCGCAAGGATATTTTGGCCCTGGAGGGAGTGCAGAGGAGGTTTACTAGGCTGATACCGGAGTTGAGGGGGTTGAGCTATGAGGAGAGGCTGAATAAACTAGGCTTGTACTCGTTAGAGTTTAGAAGAATGAGGGGAGATCTCATTGAGACGTATAAGATGATGAATGGGATGGATAGGATAGAGGTGGAAAGACTCTTCCTGCTCAAAAAAGACAGTAGGACTAGGGGGCACAGCCTCAAGATAAAGGGGGGGCGGTTCAGAACGGAGTTGAGGAGGAACTTCTTCACTCAAAGGGTGGTGAATCTCTGGAATTCTCTGCCTGTTGAAGTGGTGGAGGCTGCCTCGCTAAATATTTTTAAGAAGCGGGTTGATGGGTTTTTGATAAGAGAGGGGATTAAGGGTTATGGGGAGAGGGCGGGAAAGTGGAACTGAGCCACGACAGATCAGCCATGATCTTATTGAATGGCGGGGCAGGCTCGAAGGGCCAGATGGCCTACTCCTGCTCCTATTTCTTATGTTCTTATGTTCTTATGTTCTTATAGGGGATACGGGGAACCATTGATTACTCGCTTGAAACTTGAGGTAAAGTTTAGCAAGCATGCAAAGATTTATAGATTGGTTTCAAATGGGGGAGAAAGAATGAGATATTAGTTTAAATTCCCATATCAAGGCCAGGAAAAGCCTTGACTTTACTGTGTTGAAGCATTTACATGACACCCTGCTGGCGGGGCCTAGAATTAGAAGAAGGAGCATCTACAGAGCCCTCACCTGCAGTTGAATATCAAGTATTTAAGATAGTTCCTGGTTGCTGATGAAAATTTCAAATAGACTTGTGTATTCTGGAAGAGGATTTAGAAAAAGCAATAAAGCATAATTATTTGCAGTCTTTTGCACCAGTGTTAAAGCCCATGGATCCTTCAATCATTGAAAATTTAAGGTAGGCCAAGGTGCCACGTTTGTGGGTGCACTGAGGCATTGATAAAGTGTGTACATAAATGAATTAGAGGACTGTTATCCACCCTCATTTAAGAGGTTTCATTAGGCCCAGAGGACTATGGACAGAGACAATCTTTGATTTCCTGAGGAAAGCTCAATGGTCTGCAGGCTGTGTGAATCGGGCTGAGCCGAATCTCTGCCTCATTTTGCTCAGGGGTCATGCCAGGACATTTGAACATTACCTCAAGGAAATAATCAGGCAAATTCACCCTCTTGTCTTATCTGAAGAAGCCAAATTCATCCTTGCCCTCTTCTTAAGACCTGTCGCTGTGTAGCTTTACTGAACATAGGCTTATACTTTTCAATATCAATGTTGTACAATGTGTGGCATATTATTATCATTCTGCCAGTGCAATTGACAGGGAATGATGCCCAGATGCTAACATTGGAATGTTGATTTACATTCTGGAAGTACGTTTTATTATGGTTCTTCCCTTATTGCTGAGTCAGTTGCAATTTTCAAGACTCATCAATAAATTTAAGTATATGGGCAGTGAGAGACATGGATAAATGGCAGCAGATCACTCATGATGTAACAGAATGAACTATATTCCTGTCATAGACTTTGGTATAGGGCTTTGCCCATGAGATAATTTTTTTTTCCAAAGGTGTCAGTTAACTTGATCAAATAGCCAAGGGCAGCAGCTAGTCAAATAGCTATCTCGGGGTAAGGGATTGGCCATTTGGAACAGATACAAGGGGAAATGTCTTCATTCAAAGAGATGTAGCTCCTTTAAATTATTTTATCTCAGAGAACTGGACTGTAGTGCTTAATCATTGAGACATTCAAGACAAAAATCAATAGGTTTTTGGCCACTTAAGGGAGTGAAGGAATATGGAGATGAGGCCGGAAAGTGGAAGTTCAGCTGACTTACATTGAAGTCTGTGTAGCTACTTGTTTTTGCATGTCAGGGACATTCTTCAGTTGCCAGCCATTTAAGTCTGTTTCGGTACATTTGAAACGTTCACAGCTTTGGATCATTATCCAGGTTGGTATATATACACATTACCAAACCCTTTGAAGCTAAGCAATAATTTGGACAGCAAGCGCTGCGAACCATTGGGCCTAAATTTTATAATTATTCGCTATTTGTGAGGAATTTCACTGCCAAAGGACATTTGAAAATCATTGGTGCAGTGTCCATGATTATTCATTCGTAATTTCGAGGCAGTTGGAAAATCGCTAACAGCGTATCATTATTCTCTGATAAATGTTGGTCTTGGTTGAGATTCCTTAGTGCTGGCACATAAATGGAAAATTCTTCCTTTCGAATTTGAGTTCAGTATGATGACAAATTTCCTGATGACAGCATATAAAATGGAGCTTTGGTCATACAGCTTATCCAGTTAAGCAAAATTGAATGACATTTTCTTGTGAAAAGGCCACTCTTGTATTGATGTACACAGCCAATTACAATTAAATGTATATGAACAGAGAAAAAGTAATGCAATGTAACAGCCAGAGGATTGAGTTCTTGACAAGAGTGATTATCTAATCTGAAACATTAATTGAGGGAAAATGGGAACAAAGTACAAGTCAGAAAGAAATATAATAAATAGGATCATGTATAATGGGCAAAATGTTTCCAATCAATGATAGAATGAGCATAGCTGCTATACAATGCAGGTGTTTATATTTCTGTTAACACTGGATTTCTGATATTTTCAGCATTTATTGTCTTCATGTTATTATTTCTGTTGCTGTAGAACAGCAGAATATACGTTCTGCAATTAATGACACTACTCCTGGGGACCAAATAATAACACCAAGGATGTTGTTAAGTTACCAACATGTAGAAGTTTGCAAACTACTGTGCTGAAATAATCATAAGTGGTTTTCACTAATTTGTTCGCTCCTGAAATATAAGTTGCTGGCCTTCCCTTCCGTCTGCCCGCCTCCCTCCAAACCAATCCTGTCTGCAGAGTGGCAGTGGGTCCCTCCAGACTCCACACCATCAGGCACCCTGCCAAAGGCCCTGCCCCCTTAACACTGCCCTTCCCCGATGGCCAGTGCCAAAGTGCCCCTGGGCATTGGCATTTTGGCACTTGGGCACTGCCAAGATGCCAATGCCCAGGGAGCACCCCCCCATTGCCCAACCCTCTAACAGAGGGTGAATTTGCACCCACATTTCTTGTGAGTGCACATGGTAACGTTGGCGCAAATTCTCATTAGAATTGGAAAATGTGATTCTCACCAGTGAGATCTTGTTTTTCAATTTTCCACAACCCTCACCAGTGACATGACTAGGTTCCTGCCCAGAAAAGGTGGGAGCCTCATTTAAATAAATTGTAATAAATTTAAATGTAAATGAAGGACTTCTCTACCATCCATTTACCCCTCACTGAATATTCATACAGGTTTACAACAGGTATTTAAGAACAGGAGGCAATCGAGGAGAACCTGCCAGGATATCAAAGGTAAGTATAGACCCCAGGAGGAGAGGGGGTTGCACTGCCTGGACATTATACCCTGACTATCCTGGCAGTGCCACCTTGGCATTGGCAACCTGAGGCATGACCAGGGATCAGTGTCGGGGTGTGATTTTTGGCAACCCCCAATGGGGGTGGGTCGCATTCTGCGTTGGGCTGCCTTGATGCTTGAGAGGGTTGCTCCAGTGCTAATCTGGGAGAGGGAGTAGGGCAGGGGGTTGCAGCAATATTTGGCGAGGCGAACTGCCCCAATACTTGGGGGGAGAGGAATGTGGTAATGCCAGGGTGCACCCCAATGGTTGGGGTGGGTCCTCCATGTTCATGAAGGGGTGCCAGAATCATAGAGTCCCTACAGAATGATTGCCAAAAACCACACCCCCCACATTCTCTGTGCACAGAATGCCAACAAATCTGGAGAGAAAATTGGTTGTACATGCCAGTTTACTCACTGAAACTGACACTCTGGAAAGATAACAGAAGATTCCACCTAACGTTTCAGATTCTGATGTTATGTGGTTAACTTGAAACATTAATCGATTCCCGGATCAGGTCACCGTCTGTGTGGAGTTTGCACATTCTCCTTGTGTCTGCGTGGGTTTCCTCCGGGTGCTCCGGTTTCCTCCCACAGTCCAAAGATGTGCGGGTTAGGTTGATTGGCCATGCTAAAATTGCCCCTTAGTATCCTGGGATGTGTAGGTTAGAGGGATTAGCAGGTAAATGTGTAAGGATATAGGGGGTAGGGCCTGGGTGGGATTGTGGTTGGTGCAGACTTGATGGGCCAAAGGGCCTGTTTCTGCACTGTCGGGTTCTATGTTCTATTACTTTTGTTTCTTTCTCCACTAATGCTACCTCACCTGCCGAACATTTCTCGCATTTTCTATTTTCATCTCACCTACATCCTGTTGCCCACGTGCACCTATGCTCACAGTCCCCCCCCCTACACAAATGCTGTCCTTCCCTTCTCTCTACAAAAGCTTTTATGGACACTGTCAACTTTCCACTCTGTCCCCTTGCAACAATAGTGAGCATACAACTTGGCAAGAGGCAGATTGCTAGTGACGGGCACTTTATTGGCCATTGGCAATGCATGTTAACCTGCTGTACTAGGAAGGAGCTCTCGTTCCAAATCCTGCTGATCTATACATCAACCTGGTGAGGGAGCCTGAACCTCCTGAAGCACTGGTGTTTAGTAATATCTATAGACTTGGTTCCATGCCAATGGTCCCTCAGTTAGAGACATTGTCTCCTTCTGCTGTTTCTCAGTTCCATTACAGTTAATCTTTGAATGGCATGCTGCTGATGGTAAGGCAGCTACTGCTGCTACTTATTATGTTACTGCTGCTATTGGTATTGTTGACGCTAAGTCACCTGTACTTGTCCCTCATTCAGAATTAGAAGGTTGCATGGGCTGCTTCCATGCTATGCTGAAGGCTGGCAACAGGGAGGTGCTGTTGAGCGAAAGTGAAGTGCTAGACAGATGAAGTGCCTTCCAAAAATCATCTGTCAAGCACTTTCGGAGAGAAACCTGACCATGGTTGAAAATTTTCAGTTTCAGCGATTAAAATCTTCTCATCCTGTCTGTTTCACTGAAGAAGCTCTTCCCATTGTGCACTCACCTCACTCACCCTCAGTTCTGAGCAGATTGGGAAATAGGTGCCTTGTCAGGGAAATACAGAACTGGGAGACATATTGAGGCTGTTTAAGTACTTCAATTACTTAACTGACAGACCCATGAAGGTTTCGCACTAGCCTTCAATCACACCCTAAAGAAACTGGAATTCGCTGAGGTGATGTTGTGATGTTGACCCAACGTCACTTTTACTTTACTCCCTGTCCTCATGCAAGCCTGGCCCTGGGTAAATCTCTCCAAGAAGTCCTTGATGGTGGGAAAATGGAACAAATATTAAATTCTTTGAACTATATAGAGCCCAATTTTACCATTGGGTGCAAAAACTTAGTAAAGTCAGGCATGGGTGATTAACGTGATTCTTGCCCGCATCCACAAAGATACCCACTTTACCAAGGCCCGAAAATGGCCGCGATCTGAACTGCACCCGAAACAGGTCAGATAATTCTCTGTTGGAGGGGAAGAATGGAGGCGGGTCAGATGTATCTCTGGTGGTCAGGGGAGGAAGGCAGCCCAATCATTCTCTGGAGGGTGGAGGGGCGGGAGGAGGTAAGAGGGAGGCCCGATCATTCTCTGGTGGGGTGGAGGGAGGCCTGACCATTCTCTGGTGGGAGAGAGGGCCAGTTGTTCTCTGGTAGGGGGACGAGGGAGGAGGCAAAATGGATCTTTGATGGTTGGGGGGTGGGGGGGGGGGCATGTGGGAAATCGCAGCCACTCTGCAGGCGATGGGTGGGGGGGAATGGGGCAAGGAGTCATGATCGGTCTGGTTACAGGGGGGTGGATGAATAAGGGGACAGTTATGTTGTGGGGGTGGGGAAATATCTGTGGGGGTATTGCTCCCGCTTTTTCTCCCGGGCTGCTTTATCTGCTTTTTGTGACCTGGGAGCGATATGACAGGGGTGTGTTTTTCAATTTTTTTTTCACTGCATATGCGCAGTTCAAAGCTCTGATCAGAGCTTCAGTGTTTTGGGTGCAATAAGCCTCACACACAGTGCAATTCAGACGTGATTTTTTTCAGGCTAAGTCCATATGGGAGCGCCTGGGAACAGCAATGATTCATGCCGGGGTGCCATCTCGCTGGTGTAGTGGGAAGCATCTGGGAGGGGGCAGTGCCAGACTTGTTAATGATACGGACATCTCAGCACTCTGATGCTAATGAGCTTTGTGCCCTTTCTGGGTACAAAGCTGTTCTCGCCAGTAAAATGGGTCCAGGAAGGTAGCAATCCAATTTCACACCCAGTTAGATTGCCGATAAGATTGCACCTATTGTGTTTTGCTTACAGCTTGTTTGGATGAAGAATCATGAAAACATTCTGCAGTGGAGATCTGTTTTAGTGACATCTGTGTTTTGCATTGCTGAGCACAAATCCTAGATTGTGATTTATCTTATATCAAACTGGAGTGGGAATGAGGACTCAACATCTGTCACGTGGTCACTTAAAATATGCAGTACTGTTGCAGTCTCACAAAATGGATAAAGTAATGGAAGGCTACCAAGGAAGAACTTATGGGCTTCCTCCCTTTTTTAAATCATACTGAGATTGTGCTACCAATACCCCATTTAGAAGTCTATTTCATGCAGTAATCACTTTCTCTGTGAAGAACAGCCTTCCAATATGCATCTTAGGTTGGTCTTTCATTGATTTCAACATGCACTCTGTCATGCACGCTTTCAAAATTAATTTGAATTTTTTTCAATTCAGTTTTTCAATACCATTTTCTAATCTATTCTTGCTCACCTCCGTTCGAAGCTGAAACCAACTTTCTCCATCTTTTTTCTTTGAGCGTTCTGATGCATAGAATTAATTTTGTAGTTCTTTGTACTGCTTTCCATTCTTGAATTTCTCCTTATATCCTATGACTAGAATTAGATAGTGTCTTGGAGATGTGATCTCAGCTGAGCACTGGAAAGTTTAAATAAGACTTTCTCCAGTTTGTGATCTATTATCTGGCTTTATAGTTCAGTATTTTATTTGTTTTGTTAATTGCTCATTGGCAGTAATTTGGGCATGTAAAGAAAGAACTGATACTTTTATCTTTCATGTCTGGCGTGTCCTAAAATATTTTACAACTAATTAAAGAAAGGAAAAAAAGACTTGCTTTTGTAATGTTTCTTTCTATCTTTCATGACTGCCATGTCCTAAAATATTTTACAACTAATTAAAAAAAGGAAAAAAAACTTGCTTTTATAAAGTTTCTTTCACAAAGATCTCAAAGTGCTTTACTTCCAATGAAGGGCTTTTGAAATATAACCACTGTTGTAAGGCAGGAAACATCACAGCTAATTTGCACAAAAGAAATTCCAATAAATGACGACGTGATAATAACCCGATAGTCTTCCTTTGTACTGCTGATTGATGCATAAAATTTGGTCTGGAGACTGGAATAACTCCCCTGCAGTATTTTTAATGGTGCCTTGATATCTTTTACATTCACCTCATCTAACAACAACATCTCATCTGAAAAAGGGGTTATGAAAGGCACAATTTACCCAAAAATAAACTATGTGCCCAACGGGCAGGAAAACAGGAGTTTTCCTTCGCAAAATAAATTTACGGCACTCCTTGCAACACAGAAGCAATCAGGTGTTGCATGCCAGTAGTTGGGATGGGAGGCTAATTCCACTCAAGAGGCCAGCATCAGACTGTTGAGGGGTCCAGTGCGCATGCTGTGATCTCCCAATATATTGGGAGATCGGTTGACATGCACCTCCACGCTGAACATTGCCAGCCCCCCAATTGCCAGCCCAAATCTTCCCCCACCCCCCAATATTGTCAGCCCCACCCCATCATCACCAGCCCTGAACCCCTATCTCTCCATTGCCAACCCCAATTGGCCCTCCCCCCACCCCCCTATTGATCACCAGCCCAGATGTCCCTCCCTGATGGCTGATGGCAAGACCCGGCTTCTGAACAGCAGCCCCACCGCCAACCCTCAACCCCCAGTATAGAGTTCGCCCCATTCCCTCTCCCACTTCCCCAACCCCATGGTTTGATTCCACCTCCACTTGGCCCTGTCCCCCTCAGGCCCCACCCCCTTGATACTGCTTAGTGTCCACAGTGCCAGTGTGCCAGGTTGGCAGTGTCAGAGTGCCCAGTGAGCAGTACAAGGTTGCCTGGCTAGCACTGCCCAAGGGGAACCTCCTTGCTCCCAACCTCCTGGCGGCTGTCAGTGACCTCTGGTCCTATCAGGGAGGCCATTGTTACTGGGAACCAAACGTGATCCCTGCTGGTGTAGACCACACTGGCGGGGTCAGAAACTTTAGTAAGTTCGAATGATTGCATCCCAGGGTTACGAAATAGATGCAAACAAGCACTGCATAGTGTAATCAGCCTTGTGCTGTTCCCCAATGTAAGACTGAATACATGCAAAAAGAAATGGCCAGCAAGATTGCGACCAGCTGGACACTAGTTGCGATTCCCGTTTTTGGCCTCCCACTGACATTTCCTGTCCCATTGATTTACTCGAACAGCTCAGCAGGCCAGGAAAATCACGCCCATGATTTTTGATGTTGCCATCCTTCTAACGTAGAAAATGTAGCACCCATCTTGGGCAGAGCAAAACCCCAGATACAACAGTTAAATAAATGATCAGATAATTTGTTTAGTTGTTGGATAAGAAATACAATTTCACCAGACTCTTTCTTTTAATAGTGCCACTGGATAATTTAAATTATTAATTTTTCATGACCCCTTAATTTCAACAAAGTATAATCAACACTTGTTCCTGTTAAACAACTAGCTTTAATTATATTTTTAATCACATATAATTTTTGTTTTAAATATTCTAAAAATCAAAACCATGGTAGGCATATCAGTGAACTGGTTCATCACTGGTTCAATCAGAGGGTGACTAAGCCATGCAAAATTAAAGCTTTGCTGATGAATAATCCAGACTCAAAACATTAGCTCTATTCTCTCTCAACATGGACTATAAAATTCTGGCCAAGGTCATCGCCAACCGGGCCAAGTCTGCTCTGGGGTCACTGATCCATCCTGATCAAACCTGTGTTGTACCCATCAGGAAAATCTCTGATAGCCTTGCGCTACTCAGGGATACGATCGCCTACATGCAGGACAGGCAGGTGGATACCTGCCTCATCAGTCTAGATGTAGAGATGCCGGCGTTGGACTGGGATAAACACAGTAAGAAGTCTCACAACACCAGGTTAGAGTCCAACTAGTTTATTTGATAGTAATCTCACAAGCTTTCGGAAACAGTGTTCCATCGTCAGGTATGTGGAAGGTTCTGACCCACACCTGATGAAGGAACACCGTTTCTGAAAGCTTGTGAGATTACTATCAAATAAACTGGTTGGACTCTAACCTGGTGTTGTGAGACTCCTTACTGTCATCAGTCTAGACCAGGAGAAGACGTTTGACAGAATATCGCACAGCTACATGATGGATGTGCTGTCCAAAATGGGCTTTGGGGAGGGAATCTGTAATTGGATCCGGCTGCTCTCCACAGACATCAGTAGCACTGTTTCAATCAACGGGTGCGAATCAGATAGGTTTCAGATCAGGTCAGGAGTCAGGCAGGGCTACCTTCTCTCCTCTGTCCTTAATGTGTGTTGCATTGAACCCTTTGTCGAGGCCCTCAGAAGCGACCCAGGCATCAGAGGAGTTACAATCCCAGGTAGCAGAGGCATGCAGGTTAAAGCCTCCTTGTGCATGGATGACGTAGCTGTCTTCTGCGTGGACCCCTCATCTGTTCGTAGACTCCTCTAAATCTGTGAGCAGTTTGAGCTGGCCTCGGGAGCCAAAGTTAACCAGGGCAAGAGCGAGGCCATGTTCTTTGGGAGCTGGGCTGACAGAATCTTTGTCCCCTTCACCGTCAGGGCAGATTACCTTAAGGTGCTGGGGACATGGTTTGGAGCGGCAGGGGCATGTGCCAAAAACTGGGAAGAGCGCATCGCCAAAGCCAGGCAAAAATTGGGCTTGTGGGAGCAACAGTCCCTCTCGATCACTGGAAAAAAACTGGTGATCCGATGCGAAGCACTGTCCGTGTTGTTCGTGGTGCAGGTCTGACCTATCCCCAGATCCTGCGCAGCAGCAGTGACCCAGGCCACCTTCAGATTTATCTGGAGATCAACGATGGACCATGTCTGAAGGGAAGCATTGCACAAGTCTCCAGAGAACGAAGGGAAAAACGTTCCCAACGTCACCCTCACCCTGATGGTCACCTTTATGTGTGGCTACATCAAGCTGCGTGCAGATCCTCAGTACACTAATAGCAAGTGTCACTACTTTTTGATGTTCTACTTGTCCCAAGTGTTCCAGAGGATGGGTCTGGCCACACTGCCATAGAACGCTCCAAGTATTTGGACCGTACCACAGCACCTGTCCTTCATGGAGAAATTTTTCAGCAAACACACCTTTGACCACATGGCGATCAAGCAGTGGTCAGCGCATAATGTCCTTGAGGCCCTGAGAGAAAAGGAGATGGCGGATCCTGTCAGATGGTTCCCTGAGCAGACTGTCAGTAAAAAGTCTGACAACACCAGGACAACACTGACAGACTGTCAGTGTCATTTGGCAGAATGCCTCATCACCAGAACTCACAAACAAGCACCATGACCTGGCTTGGCTGGTGATGAGAAGGGCACTCCCTGTCAGATCCTTTATGCACGCTCAAGGTCTCAACATCATTGCACGCTGCCCTCGACGCAGCTGCGGGGGTGATGAGACAATCGCACACTTCCTTATGGAAATTGCCTTTGCAAAGAAGGCCTGGAGTGAATGCAGTGGTATTTGTCGAGGTTTGTCCCGAGCAACTCAGTGACGCAGGGGTCTGTGCTGTACGGGCTGTTTCCAGGCATGCACACAAATATCAACTGCTGCTGGAGGGTCATCAACTTGGTGAAGGACGCATTTTAGTCTGCCCAAAACTTGCTGATCTTCCAGTTGAAAGATTTGTCCTCGACTAAGTATTACAGACTGGCACATTCCAAGGTCCAGAACTACATGCTGACGGACACGCTGAAGTTTGGGGCAGCCGCCACAAAGGCACAATGGGGAAAGGCCACCATGTAAAGCTTTTCAACTGAGGGAGACCGAGGGCTCGGTAACTGTAGAACACGCTTGGCCTGCATAACTGTGTGCGAAACAGAAAAACAATAGCACACAATAAAACCTGAGGCATGTATAAAGTTTTAGGTAATGAAATGTCATGAATGTAATGTCGTGTAAATAAGCACAGTATTGTAGTGAAAAATGATTCTTTTTCTTGCACTGTTTGTCATTTTTGGATCTGTCGTTTTGCAATTGTTTATTTTAGAGTTTTTTAATGAATAAAGTATATTTTTGAACTAAAAATTTGCTCTATTCTCTCTCCAATGATCTGCACCCAATGTCCTCGAGGTTGTTTGGTTGGGGGGTGAGGATGGTGGGGGGTGGGGGTGGTGGTGCTGGTGGTTGGGGGGTGGTTGTGGGGGGAAGCAGAGATGAGCCAGTCGCACACCTCCACGTGGAATGTGCCTTTGCAAGGAAGATCTGGAGAGAGATGTAGTGGTATTTGTCGAGGTTCATCCTGAGCAGCTCTGTGATGCGGGACTTTAATGTTCTATGTGCTCTTCCCATGAACACACACCGAGACAAACATGAATTGCTGCTGGAAGGTCACTAACTCAGTGAAAGACACTATTTGGTCTGCCTGAAACCTGCTGATGTTCCAGTGCAAAGAACTGTCCTCCACCTAGTGTTGTGAACTGGCACTAGTTCCAGGGCTATGTACTGAGGGGCGCACTGAAGCTTGGGGCAGCCATTGCCAAGGCACAGTGGGGAAAGGCCACCACGTAAGGCCTTTCAGTCAATATAGACTGAGGGGTGAGTAAATGGGAAAACCCCTTGGACTGTCTATGATCTCTAACTGTCTGTAACTCTAATAAAGTACCACAAAGTGCAATCTGACCAATGTACATAGTTTTACAAAGAACTTTGCGCTTGTATCGAAATATATGTAATGTTCTTAGACTGAATACAGCATAAATTCTGATCTGAAGAAAAATGTGAATAAGATTGCACATTACTGTGGCAATGGTTGGAAGCGTTTTTGTAATGTTTTTCAGATTATATATGAATAAAGCATATTTTTGAAAAACAAAATTAGCTCTATGCTCTCTCCATAAATATTGTCATACCCGCTGAGATTTTTCAGCATTTTTCTGTTTTTGTTTCAGATTCCAGCACCTGCAGTAATTTGTCTTTATATTAAAAGTTTTAATCACTTACTAATGCTGAATTAGTACTTCTCGGCCTTTTGCCTGAGATCAGTCATCAGATCAAGCCTAGGATCAGGTGCAAGGACCTTGTATGTGTCTCTTGAATTGGATTCAATTTGAATTTAAATTGGGTTTTGGAGAAGGCAAGGAGATGGATTAAGGGCTTGCCCTGTCCACTCTGCACATTGGTTTGTGACTTGAAGAATGGAGTAATTTTTTTAAAAAGTGAATTACAGCTGGGATGACAATAAATGATTATTATTAAATTCTTATGAGTTACAATGGAGAAAATCAGTCAGGATTTCTCTGCTTCATTTCTAGCGAGTGAATTTTGCACATATTTTGTGAAAGTGGAATTTGATGAGGACACTACTGGGCTCAATTGTGCTCCACATTACCACCCTTATTTCCAGGTAAACAGCTCACTAACACACATTGCTTAGACCTGCACATTAAAAATGGTCATTTGGACAAGGTGGCTGACAGGCACATATAGAACCGGACCTAGCGATAAATCAACAACTTTCAGAGAAAAGGAAAATAATTGGTAAAAAATTAACAGGAAAAAAAATGTTTCCGATTGTGTCCAACAGGCAGAGTGACTGGAAATGTTATTGGAACTGATTCATAATAAATACAATGCTTCACTAATAAAAAATATTACAGTATGACTAATGAGGCTGCACAGTCCAGAAATGTTGAACTGAAGAAATGTGATGTTCAGTAAATTATTTTAATGTTTGCCTTGTGTGTGATACTTTTAGAAATTTAAAAAAAACCTTCTGGAGGTGAAACTGATCATCTGTGGCAGCATTTGCCATTTGGCAGCTGGAATTATATCCTGTTTGATTTTTTTCATTGAATTCAACGTATAATATGCTTTTACTGTTTTATAAAGTTGGCTTGTGAAGATTGGTAAGAGCCCAGAACAACTGTTATTGTGGTTCTTGTTATGTTGCCATTGCCAATTGTTTGTGAGAGAGGATAGGAATTCTGATAAAGGTATGATTGCCCTCAGGTTTACACAAAAGTTTTGAAGGATCACATGTTCCTGTTGTCCTAGCCAATATTTATCCCCGAATCAACATTACTAAAATAGCTTAACTGGTTATCATGTTGCTGCATATGGGACCTTGTGTGCAAATTAATTCTGTATTTCTCATATTCCAGCAGCGATTACAATTTCAAAAAGTATTTCGCTTTTGGATGTCCTGGGGTTGTGAATGGTGCTGTAAAAATACAAGTTCTTTTTTGACATCCTGGATTGTTTAAATCCAGTCCTCGAGATTTTTTTTTGTTTTACAGCAATTACTTTTTCTGATATTATTGATTCTGCTGGAGACTTCGGGACAGAGATAACACCTTATCTGCTGTGAACAAAACTAAGGCCATGATTCTCCCATCTCACTGTGCTAATTCTTTAGCACAACAGGCCAGGAGAATCTCGTGGCGGGTGATGCATGGGATTCGCGCATGCATTCCCACTGTGAGAGCATTTCCCAGTGCCAGATTCTGGCAGTGTCTGCCCCGCGCCGGAAACCGGCGGGGAGGCGCGGAAGTAATTTTAATATTAATTTGCATCGGATTTAAATGCAGTTAGCGGGCCCAGGACTGAAATCTCCAGGCCCGCTAGCATCTCCAGCCTGACCCTTGGCACTGCCCAAGGGGCAAAATGCCAATGCCTGGGGGCACCTTGGCACTGCCCATCAGGCATGGGGCAGTGCCAAAGGGTCAGGGCATATGGTGGTGGAACATATTGGCAGGCGCTGATGAGGTGGGGCTTAGGGGTGATTGGTGGCAGTGGCAGTGGAACACCCCATTTTCCCTGACCCCTTGGCACTGCCCCATGCCTGATGGACACCTCCCGGGCATTGACACTTTGCGCCTTGGGTAGTGCCAGGAGGCAGGCTGGAGATGCTAGCGGGCCGAGAGACTTCAGTCCTGGGCCCAATAATTGCATTTAAATCAAATGCAAATTAATATTAAAATTACTTCCGTGCCTCCCTGCCGATTTCCAGCGTGGAGCAGACACTGCCATAATCTGGCACTGGGAGGTGCTATCACGATGGAAACACATGTGTGAATCCCACGCATCGCCAGCCATGAGATTCTCTTGGCCCATTGCGCTAAAGAATTAGCACAATTGTATGGGAGGATCACAGCCTTAGTCTTGTTCACAGTGGACAAGGTGTCATCTCTAAAGTCATTGCTGTAAACCAAAAAAATTCTGAGGACTGGATTTAAACAATCCAGGATGTAGTTAGGATCGATGGGAGAGGGAGGGAGGCCACCGATCTGGGCGGGCTTGGGTAGTGGGGGTGGGTTAGCCTGCTGGGGGCTCAACACTGCAGGGTGGAAGAGTCAGGACTGCGGGGGAGGCTGGAGATCGGGGCATGCCGGAAGGGGTGGTTGAGCAGGGTTGAGGCTGGGCCTGGGAATGGCCAGGGGGCCAGTGATAAGGCCGTGGGGGTCATAGGGCTGGCCAGTGATCAAATTGGCCAGCAATCGGAGGCCATCAGCGTGGGGCCACTGTGCATGGGCTGATCCCAGCATTCACAGATGAGCGCATGTGCAATGGCCTACTCAGCGCGCTGATTTCAGCCTCTCTGCAGAAATAGGCCTCACCCCCTAGTTTTTAATGACATTCATGCTGGTAATCTCTGCAGTGCACAGGTTGTGGGAGATTCTTCTCTGATCTCCCACTGAAAAATAAACAGCATGAATTACTCCAGTTTTCGCACAAATTCGACAATTAAAATTTCTTTTGGGAGAGCTCTGACCTAATACTTAGTGACAGCATCAAGACACAGAGTATAGTTTATGCGTTGTGGGGAACAGATCTTGAATATGTATCTGTGACACATCAAGAATTTATTGCATAATCTATAGTGCTGACTATAAACTCATAATTGTTCTGATTATGAGTTATCAAGAGATCCTGTTCAAGAAAGGTGAAACATTCCCTGGGTTGACCTAAAATGTGCCATGCATAGATTACATTCCCGTAATATAGGAAATCATTTTATTAGCATGTCAGACATTTATTAGATAATGGATGTGGCAGCTTTTTAAGAGTGCCCCAAAGTCAGACAAACGTATGAATGAGGAAATAAACTATCTTGATGATCTTTTCATTTTTCTACCGCAATTCTGGTTTCTGAAAATATAAAGACACTTTTTGCAGATTTGATGACTTGCAGATATCAATTGAATAAATAATTGGTTTTCTGGATTGCAATAGAGTGAGGGCCCTACTTTTAAGTCCAGTTCACTTCCGAAGAACAGTAAGTAGCTGGAACTGTTTATTTCAAAATGTGGAAAAAGCTATATAAAAAAACCAAAAACACATAAATGCTACATTTGATATCATCATAACACATCAAGGTCTTGGAATTACACAGTGGGACACTAACAGACAAATATGTATAATGTGTTTCAAATTTATCTCTATGCTTTTTTAGTAAATTAGTACATTAGTCATTCAAAATAAATGGTCCTGCTAGAATCCCACAGTATCACTTAATGATCTGTGTCTTTTCTCATGAACTATCTGATGCACTTCTTGCTCATACACATTGTTGTATATGAAAAAGCATTTCTAATTAAGAGATAGAATTAAATTATTTCCTTTTTTTCATCTTTTCTCCAACAAAACAAGAGGAATTCACAAAGATGGAGACAACTGAATCCTGAAAATATTTAGCTGTAAGTTCTGTGTAGCACCAAAAGTAATAACTTAAAAAACATGTTTATTTTGTTGCAAGCAGCTTATTGTTTTTCTCCTAAATGCCAGGGGGTTGGAACTAAGCAAGGTTTGAAACAAACATTATTAGGATTTGCGTTTTTAACTTCTTCATGTAAAAGCTACAATGCACACATTAAGATCCATGCAATACATCTTTCCAAATTGACAGCTTTCTTAAAAATAAGTATCATTTTATGATTAGATCTTCTTTTTGATCCTTTTAATTCTTTGATCCACAGCATACAAATACACTGGTTTTCATCCAAATAGATTATTTTCTTTCAATGCTTTACTTACAACTGTTGTCAGTAAATTCAAGTAAAACCAGTTGGTGAAGGAACATGAGCTAATTTTTACTCAGTCATATAAACCCGAGCCACACAAATACTGTGGCAGGTCTCTCGGAATCCTGCGGTGAGTAATTCAACTCCTGACTTCCCAAAGCCTGTACACAAGGTGCAACAAGCAATATTGAATATTCTCCACTTCTCTGGTTGAGTGCATCTCCCACAACGCCAAAGAAGCTTGACACCATCCAGGACAAAGCAGTATGCTTGATTAGCACTCCATCGACAAACATTAACTCCTTCCACCACTGACAAACAGTGGCAGCAGTGTGCACCAAAGCTCCTTGAACAGCGCATTCCAAAACAAAAGGGCAGCAGACACTTGGGAGCACCACCACTTGGAAGCTTCCCTCCAAGACACTCACCTTGGAAATAAAAAGCCGTTCCTTCACCATCACTGGGTCAAAATCCTGGAACTCCCACTCTAACAGCACTGTGGGTGAACTTACACCACAGGGCCTGGAATAATTCAAGAATGCAGCTCACCACCACCTTCTCAAGGGCAGTTAGGGATGGACAATAAATGGTAGTCTAGCCAGCGATACCCACATCCTCTAAAAGTGAATTAAAAAAAGGTTGAACGTTTATTATTATTTGTGGAATCAAACATTGTAAGCATACACCTTCTATGTGTGGATCCACAAAAAATGGGTGAGATTCTAAATGAATGTTTCTCATCAGTATTTACTTTGAAAAAAGCTTGGATGTCAGGGAAGTTGGAGAAATAAATAGTGATGTCTTGAGGAGCATACATATTGCAGAGAAGGAGGTGCTAGAAGTCTTAAAGCGCATCAAAGTAGATAAATCCCCGGGACCTGATGAAGTGTGTCCCAGGACATTGTGGGAAGCCAGGGAGGAAATTGTGTGTCCCCTAGCGGAGATATTTGAATCATTAATAGTCACAGGTGAGGTTCCTGAAGATTAGAGGATGGCAAATATTGTGCCTTTGTTTAAAAAGGGCTACAGGGAAAAGCCTGGGAACTATTCTCCAGTGAGCCTCACATCTGTGGTGGGTAAGTTGTTGGAAGATATTTTGAGAGACACGATCTACAGGCATTTAGAAATGCAAGGACTGATTAGGGACAGTCAGCATGGTTTTGAGAGTGGAAAATCATGTCTCACAAATTTGATTGAGTTTTTTTGAAGATAGATAAGGGCTGTGCAGTTGATGTTCTCTACATAAACTTTAACAAGCTCTTTGACAAGGTACCGCATGGTAGGTTGTTGCATAAGGTTCAATCTCATGGGATCCAGGGTGAGGTAGCTAAACGGATACAAACTTGGCTTGATGACAGAAGACAGAGGGTGGTTGTAGAGGGTTTATTCTTTCAAACCGAAGGCCTGTAACCAGCAGTGTGCCTCAGGGATCGGTGCTGGTTCCACTGTTATTTGTCATTTATATTAATGATTTGGATGAGACTATAGGAGGCATGGTTCGTATGTTTGCAGATGATACCAAGATTGATGGCATTGGAGACAGTGAAGAAAGTTATCTCAGATTGCAATACGATCTTGATCAATTGGGCCACTGGGCTGACAAATGGCAGATGGATTTTAATTTAGATAAATGCAAGGTGATACATTTTGGTAGATTGAACCAGGGCAGGACTTACTCAGTTAATGATAGGGCATCGAGAGTTACAGAACAAAAAGATGTAGCGGTACATATTGATAGCTTCTTCAAAGTGGAGTCACAGATGGACAGAGTGGTGAAGAAGGCATTCAGCATGCTTGGTTTCATTGGTCAGAACATTGAAAACAGTAGTTGGGACGTCTTGTTGAAAGTTTTACATGACATTGGTCAGACCACACTTGGAATACTGTGTACAGTTCTGGTCACCCTATTATAGAAAGGATATTATTGAACAAGAAAGAGTGCAGAAAAGATTTACTGGGATGCTACTGGGACTTAATGGTTTGAATTATAAGAAGAGGCTGGATGGACTTTTTTCTCTGGAGCACAGAAGGCTGAGGGGTGAACTTATAGAAGTCTATAAAATAATGAGGTGCACAGATCAGTTAGATAGTCAATATCTTTTCCCAAAATTAGCGGAGTCTAAAATTAGAGGGCATAGGTTTAAGCTGAAAGGGGAGAGATACAAAAGTGTCTAGAGGGGCAATTTTTTCACATAGATGGTGGAGAATCTGGAACAAGCTGCCAGAGGTAGAGGCAGGTACAATGTTGTCTTTTAAAAAGCATTTAGACAGTTACATGAGTAAAATGGGTATAGAAGAATATGAGCCAAATACGGACAATTGGGGCTAGTTTAGGGATTTTTACAAAAAGGGCAGCATGGACAAGTTGAGCCGAAGGACATATTTCCTTGCTGTAACCTCTATGACTTCCTAATTCAACTTCACTCCAGTTTCACTGAATGCCTTTTTGTACCTGGTCAAGTGAAACTCCAATTAATCCTTACCATATCCTTACAATTAAACACAATTGGTCGACAATCATAAGGTGTATAATGTGGCTGTGTCCCCAATCCCCTGCCTAACCTCCATGCCAAATCCGTACAACACGGCGTTTTCTACATTTACTGCTCTGTTCTGTTTTGTAACCTCTTGTGAAATACAACTTCTGTATTTTTCATATTATGTTCTGTAGTTAAAACATGTATATAATTGTGCTGAATACTCCAATTAAAACCCTACCATTAGTTATCTTGATATTGCTTTAATTTTATTTTCATCATCAATACATTAGAATGGCCTACAACCAAAACTTTCTAGCAAAAGTGTGTGGTCAGTAAAATGTCCATTTGAATTTTTGCATTGCTTATTTATTTTGTAAAATCTTCCAAGCCATTGGACTTTTTGAGACTATTTTGTTTGCATAAAGCTGAATAGCTGGGGCATAATGCCAGTACAGCTAATAGCAGAGAAGAGCTAACTTAAAAGAGAGATACCCTGGAAGGGCTGTGCCATTATGAAAAAAGGGATGGAATGAACAGGGGAATAAAGCAGTTAGAAACTTGCATTTACTTGGTGCCTTTCATAATCTTTGGATGTCCCAAAACATTTCACAACAACTTAAGTATTTTTTATTAGAACTGTAGCAAAGAAATAAGAATTTCCTATTCATATCTGTGAGTCCTGTCAGTCTTGAACAGTTGCATACAAGGATTTATCCAAATGTGGTAAATCACTATAGGGAAGCAAAATATGAGCATGAAGTCCTCACGTAACCCTTAGCTTCAGCGCAAACGTTGTTCAATAATTGCTCGGGAGTAATGTTGCTCTGAATGCTTTCATCCTACCCTTCGAAAAAAATCCTTAATTTGAGCTACTTTTCGAAACTTTGGAAATGCAACGGGGGGAAGCATTTCTGGGCAGTCTCTTTAAGAACAACTTCACTTCATGAATATTCAACTTAAGAATTAACTGCTTTTGGCAGGATCTAGGATCCAGACGGTTTACTGTTTCCAGATAGTGATAGCTGATGGCAATCACGCACTTTGAGACAAAATTACAGTGGCTACATTTTGTCCTATATTGCGTATGCTTCCTTCTGGAGACAGCGCCACTGAGTCATGCCTTGCTTCCCTGTGTGGAGAAGTAATTTTCTCAAACTAGTTTTATTTTGTAATCTAATATAAAGCCATTACTAAACAATAACGTGGGTATGATAGTAGGATGGTTATGTTTCTGGGCTAATAGTCCAGTGACCTGGACAAATGATCCAGTTCAAATTGAGTTCCAATCCCACCATGGCAGTTGAGAAACTAAGTAAATTAAGTTAATGAAATAATTTCCATAAATATGGAATAAGAAGCTGATTACCTGGAAATTATTAGATTATCATGTAAACTAACAGGTTCAGTAATGTTATTTTGAGAGGTAAACCTATTATCCTTACCTGTTCTGGCCTATAACTCCAGATCCACAGCAAACTGGCCGACTATTGAGGCCCTCTGAAATGGCCTTACAAGCCAGTTGGTTGTATCAAAAAACTTACTATAATGTTTATAATCCACAGAGGCTGCAGTCCTTCAAAAAGGCAGCTTACTATCACCTACTCAAGGACAAGTTTAGATGGGCAATAAACGCTGGCCTTGCCAGCAATGTCTATGTCCTGTGAATTATTAAAACTTGCTATATTGAAACCAGGCTGTTGTTTGTTATATGGCTAGGAATGTGGAAACAGGAATAGGCAATTCAGCTCATTAAGCGCCTCTGTTATTTTATGCACCTCTTTTTAATCCTTTCTAAGCACCTTGGTTGACATTGTAGTTATTGCCTCATGGATCTCGCATTCCACATCCTTGCAACTGTTTGTATGAAGACACTTTGGCTGGAATTTACCAAAAAAAAACGATTAACTGTCTTAAAAAAACGGAATGATCAGTGTCAGGCGAACTGGACCACAATCATTGTAGACTTTGTTGCTTTTCGGGAGAGTGGTGCTTTGTGCGCTGGTTCTGGCAGGGATGTGGCCTAAACATACTAGTGAGTCCAGCTGCAATGTGAGGGTGCCCTGATCTCACAGCGCACTGGAAACTTTGAGTGGGCTAAGCATATCTAAATGCTACTTTAAGTGTACTGATCAGTCTCATGCCCTTTCTGGGTGAGATCCGGTTTGCGCCAATCAGAATGATCGCGAACTGTTTGGCGCCTGGTGCAAAATCTGTTTTTAAGCCCGCACGCAATTTTTCAGGATTGGCGTGGTGTGCATCAAGCGCGGTGAAGCCGGAAAATCATGGCCTTTTTTTGTTGAAGGGGATGATCCCTGTTTTGGTTTTTTCTTTCACACAGAAGCATCATTCCACATCCACCTTGTAAATTCCCTCCGATCAGCTAAACCTTAATCCTCACTTCTACAGCGGATACTCGTCTCATTTTGGCTAAGTCACTTTCTCCTGTCTGTCATTCTGGTGAATTGATGCTGGATTGCTTCCAAAGTCAACTGTCACTTCTTCAAGTAGGATTCCAAAAACTGAATATGATACTGCAAAAGAGATCAGATCGAGCTCTGTACAACTGCAGCAGGATTTCTGCTTTCATATTCATACCTTCTCTGATGAAACCTAAGAAGGCATAGTCCATACATTAGCAATGTTGGTATTGACAATTCTGTCAAATTAATTTAGTGACAACAATTTTGCCTCTGAGCCAAAAGGTTTTGTGAATATTGCCCACCCCAGTGCATCATATATAGCAGTTAGCTAACTGCCGTACTGAGGCAGTTCTGCCCTATTGAGGTATCATCATTCAAAGGAAACATTAAATCTGTGCGCTCAGATATAAAAGATCTCCAATACTACTTGGAAAAAGCACAGGCGGCTTTTCGTGATGTTGTAATCAATTTACATCTGTTAACCAACAATACCAAAATAGAATGTTTGATGACTTACCTTGTTGATGTTAGTACTGGATAGTTCCTTGTGTACAAAGTGGGCACCACGTTTTCTGATTGCAGAGGCACTTCATTGGTCATGACGTGTATTGATGGACATTTATTCAACTTCCTAACACACCCTTATGTCAGATAGTCTATTCAAAATAATCAAATGATAACAAACATGTCATAAAAGCATGTTAAATGTTCAGTCGCTAATATTGTTATCCTAAGTTTACATTTTATTGCTGTGTTAAAGTTTTGGGCGCCGCACCTGCGCAAGGATATTTTGGCCCTGGAGGGAGTGCAGAGGAGGTTTACTAGGCTGATACCGGAGTTGAGGGGATTGAGCTATGAGGAGAGGCTGAATAAACTAGGCTTGTACTCGTTAGAGTTTAGAAGAATGAGGGGAGATCTCATTGAGACGTATAAGATGATGAATGGGATGGATAGGATAGAGGTGGAGAGACTCTTCCCGCTCAAAAAAGACAGTAGGACCAGGGGGCACAGCCTCAAGATAAAGGGGGGGCGGTTTAGAACGGAGTTGAGGAGGAACTTCTTCACTCAAAGGGTGGTGAATCTCTGGAATTCTCTGCCCGTTGAAGTGGTGGAGGCTGCCTCGCTAAATATTTTTAAGAAGCGGGTTGATGGGTTCTTGATAAGAGAGGGGATTAAGGGTTATGGGGAGAGGGCGGGAAAGTGGAACTGAGCCACGACAGATCAGCCATGATCTTATTGAATGGCGGGGCAGGCTCGAAGGGCTAGATGGCCTACTCCTGCTCCTATTTCTTATGTTCTTATGTTCTTAAAGAACAGCTGGGAAATGCAAACTTCTCTTTCTAATTATGTTTTAACCACATGGACCAATTATGAAAGGTAGTGCTGGGTAATTACCATGCTTCCATGAAGCATAACTATCTGCTCAAATAGCAAACACAAATATAAATATATAGATCCCCGCTGCAAAGTGATGCCAATTAATGCATGGGATTTATTTCTTTTTGTTTTGTTTTAGCACAATTCATTTGTAAGTGAATAATGATGGATATTCTCCTGGGATGAATCAGGGTAATTCCTCTCTCCCTTGTAAAGAAGACTAATGCTGACTGATAGCCTGTTGACAACTTGTCACATGGGAAATTGATGACACAAATCAATGTGATACTTTTCTAGGGCACAAGCCCAGACTTTCCAGTTTTGTTTTATTTAAACCAGTGTGGCAGTTGGTGGCTTTCAAAAAGGGTAAGTGGAAGTTGATTATTACCAATGTTCCAATCTCAGCTTATTAATACTCGACCACAAACCGAGGAAGCATTGCAGTGCTAGGAACAGAAAATTTTCAAAGAACAGAGCATGTAAAGTGAAGTTTCATAGTTTCGGGACAAAGATTTTCGGCTAGATGGCCACAAAAAGCAGTTTAATAGCAATTGAGGGAGCTGGTGATTGAGGACAGGTGGGGAAAAATTAGGAGAGATCAAACTCAGGCTGCAGACAGACTCAGGCAGCAAGCATGCCAAATCTGACTGATGATTACTGAAGTGATGTTTCCCCAAGTGATTGCGTGCTCTGCCTTTGGCACCATGCCAAAGCTACAACATTTTCTCTGGAGCCTTTAACATGTCGTTGATTAAAGTGAATATCTTGCCAAGGCTATCCCCACACCCCCACTTCTTGCCTTCAAACAACCACACAACCTCAAATAGACCATTGTCCGCAGCAAACTACCCAGCCTTCAGGAGAACGTTGACCACGACACAACACAACCTCTGCAAGAAGTGCTGGATCATCAACACGGATGCCATCATCTCACGTGAGAACACCATCCACCAGGTATATAGTACATTCACTTGCAACTTGGCCAATGTTGTCTACCTGATACTCTTCAGGAAAGGGTGTCCTGAGGCATTGTACATTGGGGAGACCATGCAGATGCTATGCCAATGGATGAATGAACACTGCTCGACAATCACCAGACAAGAGTGTTCTGTTCCTGTTGGGGAACACTTCAGCAGTCACAGGCATTCAGCCTCTGATCTTTGAGTAATCTCCAAGGCAGCCTTCACAACACACAACAATGCAGAGTCGCTGAGCAGAGACTGATAGCCAAGTTCCGCACACATGAGGACGGTCTCAACCGGGATCTTGGATTCATGTCACATTATCTGTAATCCCCACGACTTGCCTGGGCTTGCAAAATCTCACTAACTGTCCTGGCTGGAGACAATACACATATCTCTAACCACTCACATTGTCTATACCTTTAAGACTTGATTACCTGTAAAGACCCGCATTCCAACCATTATTTTGCAAATTGAATTTGTGTCTTTATGCGCCCTGTTTGTGAACAGAACTCCTAACTACCTGACAAAAGATAGTGGATTTTGCTACCAAATAAACCTGTTGGACTTTAATCTGGTGTTGTGAGACTTCTTACTGTGTGCACCCTACACCCTTTTTTTGCTACAGCACACATTTGCCTCCCACAATCTGCCACATAAAAGACAGGACGAATAAGACAAGAGATCAGCAAAAGAGTGCACAAAAAACATGAAGAGTTATGATGAGAAACAGAAAAGAAAAGCAGAAAATGATAACACAAATACAGCAGAAACAGATAAGGGAGTGATTCTCCAGCATACTACATGCAGCTCCATAGAAAGTCAACTAATATCATCAAACTTCAGCCTCGTTTTTAATCAGTGATGAGGAGGACTGACCCATTTTAACTTCCAAGTCTCATTTAATCCCACTAGATCAGAGTCCCATCAACATCTGGCATCAATGACTAAAGCTGGCAGGTGGGAACATAGCAGAAGGCCCGTGGCAGACACTAGTCCTGGGCAGGCAGGTAAACAGAGGGAGGTCATTAAGCTTTGAGGAGATGATGTGGGAAGGAAGAACCACTAGGTTTTCCTTATGGTCTCTGGGGGAGTACGCTTGTTTCTTCTGTCTCAAGAAAAGTAAAAATACAATTATCTTTTCCACTTGCTTCTGAGCATCTGGTGCCAAACAACATGATATAGTGGCAGAATATATCAAGGATCTCAATTATGTCTGCAGACCCTGACTTTTGAACTCCAATGAGGCTGTTGTGGGACTTGTTCTGGTCAGAAGATGCCTGTTAAAATGACATATGTAATTTTGTTGCTGTACAGATTTTAACCATCCACATGCCCTGTGTGGTTAGCATTATTAAAATAGGAGTTCTTATCAGTTTTTCTGATTAATAATTCTTAAATCTATTTTTATACTGGAAAGTGCCGATGTAAATTAGTTACACTGTAATTACTTTCATCCGCTAGTGGATCACAATCCCTCATTTTTTGATGAAATTATTATATGACAAATACACAGCTGCATACTTTGCGATACATATGGCCTTAAAAATTAATAATAAAAACACCAATGAACTGAAATGCTGAGGGACATCCTAACCTTTTGAATCTTTTGCCTTGTGTCCCAACCACATACTTAGTGTTGATGCCCAGGGAAAATTGAAAAGAAAGTTTTCCAGTTAAAATGGTGTGATGACTCTCTAATACTATTTTTTGGCATATTATACTCTCGCAATGTAATGGGTGATCAACTTGTTATTAGTGAATATGTTCAGACTGCCAATATTCTTTTTTGTTCACTTTTTGATTTCAAGTCAATGACTAATTTAAAGTTTCTAATGTAATTTTCCAAACACTGTGTAAATGGGGATTGGCTATTGACCACACTGATTTTTATTGGATCTATCACTAAAACAGTTTGAACAACAAAAATTTTATGGTATAGAGTTTGTGCTAGTATTATCAGTGCAAAATAAGTGACGTAATCATAAACCGAGTTTCTGCAGTATTTAATGTTAGATTGAAAATCATTTCTCCCGAAGGTTCCACCCATATTTCCACCCTCAAAACAGGCTTTGCTTCCCAAATTGGAATAAAGAGAATGGCAAGTTTCCAGTAATTGTGTCTGTTTACAATTATTAAAGAGGCTCTTCAAGTTCATTTTCTTAGCCCCTAGAAGTCTTAGACAGGTTTTTTTTTCACATTGAGTGCTTAATTTACAAATGAAGAGACTAGTGCTCCTTATAGTTTCTTTAAGGCTCATCGCGATAAACACTTTTTCAGCTGTTTATTAAAATTACATCAGTTTACTATTACTGTATCAATGTTTGGCTGAAAACTTGAAGCAATTTGGAAAACGAGTTTAATTTGTGTCCAGTTTCCTGATCATACCCAAAGTGGAAACTTTCCACCTTTATTTAGAAATGATTTGGGATGTGATATTTATTTTGAAATGTTGAGAATTTGTTAATTACTCTGAAATTTTAAAGGGCATAATATAAAGCATTGATGTGACCACACCTAGAATATTGTGTACAGTTTTGATCTCCATGCTTCAGAAGAAATATACTCACATTAGAAGGAATTCAGAGAAGCTTCACGAGCCTGATCTCTGGGGCAAAGGGATTGTCCAATGAGGAGAGGTTGAGGAGTTTGAGTTTATAGTCAGTGGAGTTTAGAAGAATGGCAGATGATCTTATTGAAGCATATAAAATCCTGAGAGAGCTTCACAGGTTAGATGCTGAAAGGAACTTCCCTCAATGGCGGTCCTCGGGATATAATTTAAAAATAATAGGCCTCCTATTTAAAACAAAGAAGAGGAGAAAAATTTTCTCAAAGAGTTGTTAGTCTTTACAATTCTCCTCTCATGAGAGAAGTAGAGGATTGTTCATTGAATATATACAAGGCAGTTGAGTTAATCAGATTTTTGATCTACAAGGTCGTCAAGTGTTGGGGGTAGATAGGGAGCTGGGACAGGCAGGAAAGTGAAGCTAAGGTCACAATCAGATCAGTCTACATCTTACGAAATTAAGGAACAGGCTCAAGTGGTCAAATAGCCTACTCCAATGCTTTATGATCTATGAAAGATCTCAATTTGGATAGACCTTCAAATTTTACTGAACTAATAACATTCACTCAGTGATCTAAAGATGGCAGGAAAAACTGCAAAAAAATCTGCATTGTCACACTGAGGAGCAGTTTGGAAAACTTCATAAGCACTTGGGCTGGATTTTTCAGGAGGATGTGGGTGGAAGAGAGGGGCATAGTGCTCGTTGCCCCAGAAGAAGAGTTAGCCATTTGAATATTAAAACAGTTGACCCACAGCAACAGCACACGGGGGGTGGCGTAAACAGGCTAGGAGTTGGGCTTCCACCCCTCAGTGAACAGGAAGTCCTAAGAACAAAGAACAAAAACAGCCCGGGAAACAGGCCCTTCGGCCCAACGAGCCCGCGCCGCCATCTCAACACCACCAGTCCCCCTCTCCACCCACGACCCTTGTCTAATGTTTTATGGCCATCCAGATTGAGGGAAACTGATTTAAGGACAATTTATTCCTGCCAATCAACCTAACAGCACATCTTTGGGGTGTGGGAGGAAACCGAAGCACCCGGAGAAAACCCATGCAAGCACGGGGAGAATGCGCAAACTCCCACAGACACTGGCCCAAATCCATGTGTCTGCACAGCAATCAGCGATAGTCACTGAGCTGTCGTCTTGCCCAGTATCTGGCCCAGTTTAGGCACACACTAACGACATGAAGCACTAGGCCAATCTCGAACAACCAAGAGCAGCCCCAGTACGACCCATCGCGTGTATGCCCCTCGTTGGACACAAGGCGGACCGACTTAAAACCTGTGAATGAAAAGGGAAAAAAAAAGGCCTCTAGATGCTGGCCAATCCGCATTAGCAGTCCCAACGTTGTCATAACTCAATAGTGTCAAAACTATGAACATCTCCAGAAAAAGAACAATGGATTCTGGAAAAGGATAAGTCCTAGAATTTTATGAAGGAAAGGAATCAGATATCTGAGGGAAGGAAGTGTGAGGGTCAGTTTTTGAGCTCAGTTGAGGAGGAACAAAGTAGGAGTGGCATCTATGTGAAGTTTGCAGGTTCTCCCACAGTCCAAAGATGTACAGGTTACGAGGATTAGCCATGCTAAATTGCCTCTTAGTGTCCAAAAATGCATAGGTTAGATGGTTTAGCCGTGGTAAATGTGTGGGGTTAAGGGGGTAGGATGATGGGGGCAGATTGGGGCCAGAAAAATGTTCTTTCAGAGAGTTGTTGATGGGCTGAATAGCCTCCTTCTGCAGTGTGGAGATTCTATGATTGATTTTGTGGAAGGTTGCCTCCAATACGCAGATGTTTCACCCCCCTGAAAACACACCTGGCAAGGGGCCGTAAAATGTAGTCCTCTAATTCAAATTAAAATGTTAGATTTAAGACTTTCACATTTAGCGAGGAGTTTGATAGCCTTCTCTTCCATCCACCCACCCCACTCCCCCATCCCACCACAGAAAACTTGATGCTTAAAGATCACGGCAGGCTACATTTACTATCTGATAATCTGATTAACCACTTTTTTTTTAGCTGACATAAATTTCTGATTTTCACTCTGTTCAGGAACTTGTTTATTTTAGATACTGCAAGTCATTATAGTCACAAAGGAGTTTCCTGTAATACATATTTCTAAGTTAATTCTGTATCTTTAAAACACATTTTAGATTTCCCATTAGGGCAAACATTTTTGACAGTAAATGAAAAGCAGAAATTTCTGGCAACATATGGCTTTTACAATGCAAATCCACATAAACATTTCCTGCCATAGATTCCAAAAAAAAACTAGAGTTGAAGAACTTGCATATATTTAGTGGACTTGTAAATCTATGCTTTGTAAAAGTAAAAGCTGATTTTAGCTTTTAAAAAATTTATGTATCACATGATAAATATTTGCTTTCTACAACTGGACTCTTAAGAAACCTGTTTAGCTTTATGTCTCCCTGTCTGCTGCATGTCAGCTCAGACAGGGAGCCATTTAATTAGGTAATTGGTGTCACATAGCAGTTGGACCATCCAGCCTTCCGGGCAAAGAGCTTTCTGGATAACCTCCAGGGAGTCTGATAGCTATAGACAGAATTATCCCATGGATACTAAGGTCTTTCAAAGGAAATTGTTTCCAGTAATCTAACAGAGACAGTTATTTGATTACTATTTGGTACAGAAAGTCAGTGAGATATTTCAACAGCCTCATTGCTCAAATGTTAACTTAGTTTTAAAGCATCTTTTTTTATTGTCTTTGCTGGCAAAAGTAAATTTAATGAGCACAATCTTTTGGAAGTGGTGTTGAAATTATAGGCAAGCGCAGACAGTGAAGCTAACAGGAGGAATAAGAATAGGGCTGACCGCCCATATAGCAGTCACATTTTTAAATAGGCTGCCTTGTAATCAGCTTTTCAAATCTGGGCAATACAAGTCCAGTTTTGGAGAGGGAAGGGAAACATTCCTGAAGAAAGATTATGAAGTGTATTCATAGCATAATAATTTAGTTCACATTGCAGAGTAGACCGTGTGGGGCAAACAGCATGTTTAGCGGTGCACTGACTCACTGATCCCACATTTTGGTATGGATAAAACACAATAATAGATGACAGCTGTAGTTAGAGAGAGAGAGAAAGGAGAAATGCCTGGAAAGCATGAACTGCTGTAGATTTGCCAAGTTGAAGAATATTTTAGTCAACTAAGTGCAGCTCACAAGTAGGCAGGATTGAATTTCTGGCAACAGAGCTTGAAGGTGTTCTTTTCAACCAAAGACAAAAAAGCACCCAAAATTAAAAATCCAATTAAATGTAATCTGAACCTGGGTATTTCTTTTACAGTGTATAAAGGGAATTCTTGGTCAGCTCTCACAAATCATGTACATGGGTCTGTGGCCATCATATGTGACGTTACTGTACCTTAAAGTAATGCATTTGAGTCACGTTGCTGTGCAGGAATTTCTTTTACAATGTTCTAACTGGTGCTACTGGATCTGTATCCGGCACCACTGTGTCGTCACTGCAGTAGCATTATTGCTCCTAATTGCGAGAATGTTTATTTTAATCTGAGCTAATGCTGTTCGGTCATCTTAGTGTTCCCCTGGAGTTTTGCAGAGTAGGGCGTGATTGGATTGATTGACAGAAAAAAATCAGGTGACTAGTTGGAGCTAGGCTTAGAAAGAGAATTCAAACTCTGTCTGCTGTTTGGGATCTTTAGGGAGAGGTTGCTTTCTTTGTGTCTCTTTCTCTTTCTGGATTTATAAACTGGAAACTGCCCTGAAATAAGTCTCTGTCCCTGAGATTCTGCTGTTTGGGAATGAAGGTGGCTGTATGAGGTGGCTGTATGAGAATCAGAAGCCAGATATCTGGATGTCTGTCCTGATGTGTTAAAAGGCATCTATGTGAACATTTTTGCTTTTTTTGTGCTGATTCAAGGATGGGATTTATGTCAATGGCGGGGATGTTGCTTAAGTTGGACCTATAGAGATTGTGATTTGGTGAGAATTATACATTATCATGTTTAAATACATTAATTCTAAAAGATATGCTAATTTTTTTTGTTATATTCTAACTGTATTCTTGAATAAAGTTTGTTTTGATAAAAACATCCCAGTGGGTCAATTGAATCATTCCTGCAACAAAATGTCTTATGCGCATCCTAATGCCAAAATCAAAAGGAAAAGTCTAAGCTAACTTCATGACATATCTTGAAGTTTCTGATCTGGTCCCTAATACATAACACACTCAAAACCAGGTTAAAGTAAGGACTTATTTTTTGTTAAAAGTAGTTGCATTCACAGTGATTTATGTCATTGCTCAGTTGCCTTTTTTTTAGTGCTACCTTTACCTGAGCTTATATTTTCTCTATTGTTCCCTTGAGACTTTTTTATTGTACCTTTTAAAAAAGGCTAAACCTAAGCTTTCTCTGGAGCGCTGTGTTTTCTGCTCTGGCTTTGGAATCAACAAACAGATTACCTCATAGGAAGAATGTGGTTTCAAAACGGAATTATTTTTATTCAATGTTAAACTCGTTACAAATATTTAATTCTATTCAAGGACAAAACATTGCGGTTGCTTGAAATCTGAAATAAAAATAGAAAATACTCAGCAGGCCAGACAGCAGGAATGACTCTCCCAGCTCACTGCGCTGTTCGAGCAGTGCAGTGCGCCAGGAGACTCAACTGGAGACCGTTTTGCAGGCTTCCCACCGGATGCCATAGCCTCCGCTAGTCTCCGAGTGCCAAATTTCCGGCTTCGTCAGCTCTGCGCCAAAAATTGCTGTGCAGCTGAATAAATTATATAGATGCTGCTTTCCATATAATTTGATTCTGATTAGCGGGCCTTGAACTGAAGCCCCAGGCCCCTAGCTTCCCTCTTTCCAGGCCCCTATTTTCCACCCCCCACCCCCCCCCACCCTCCCCACCACTACCACTCCCGCATTAGTGGTTCACTCCAGCATAGTTTATAATAGCTCCCCATTTGCAGGGAGCTGGCGGCCAAACCCCATTGGATGAAGGGTGGCCATTAAGGGAAGCTTGAGGGTGAGGGGGATGTCCCCTGGGCATTGTCTCTTTGACAGTGCCAGCACTACCCAAGGGGTAAAGTGACAGTAACACTTCCCACAGGGCACTGGGCAGTACCAAGGGGACATTGCCTAATGAGAGCAGGGCCTTTGGGGGGGGCCTGTTTAAGGGGGCAGATCGGCAGGGGCAGAGGGTCCTCGCTGCCACTGAGCATAGGGATTGTGAACAATGGAAGGGAGGCCAGCAATTGGAGTTGGGCATTGGGGTGGGTGGGGTGGGGTCAGCCTGCCGGGGGGAGAGGGGGTGTTCAGGATTGTGAGGAGATGATTTGGGCTGTGGGCAGGGTGGGACCGGGGCTGCTAGTTGTGCAGGGATCGGGGTGGGTTCAGGAAATCAAGGCTGCAGAGCGGCAAGGGCTCACTGCTGGCCTGGACATGTTCAGAGTGGGGGGGAACCAGTGATCGTTCCATGGGGAAGTCGAAGGGCCACTGATGAGGAATCACTGTGCTGGCCAGCAATCATGAAGCCGGAAGTTCAGGGCTACTGTGCATGTGTCGATCTCAGTGCTGACACATCAACGCACATGCAGTTGCCCGCTTAGTGCTATGCAGTGGGGGTAGGCCCTACCCACTGATGTTTAGCATGGTTCACAATTGCACACTCTGCAGTGCACTGAGTGTGGGAGATTCATTTTGAAACTCCTGCTGAAAAAAAACTAGAGTGATTTTTATCCACAAATTCGAAGCTTAGAATTCTTTGGGACACCCCCCCACCCCCCTCCATCCCCAGCATCTGTGGAAAGAGGAACAAAGTTAATGGAGTGAAATTTATGGCCCCAGTAGACTTACTGGAAGGTGGAAAGACTCATAAAATAAAACTGGTAACACATCCACTGTCTTCCAGCTCACCTGTGCCCTAATTTTCTTTTTATCTGTTCATGGGTGTCGCTGGCTGGGGTAGCATTTATTGCCCATCCCTGAGGACACTTGAGAGTCAACCACATTGCTGTGGGTCTGGACATGCAAGCCAGACCAGGCAAGGATGGCAAATTCCCTTCCCTAAAGGACACTAGTGAACCAAATGGGTTTTCACAATCGACAATAGTTTCACAGACATTATGACACTTTTAGTACCAGATTTTTATTGAATTTAAATTTCACCATCTGCTGTGGCAGGATTTGAACCTGGATCCCTTGAGCATTATCCTGGGTCTCTGGATTATTAGTCCAGTGACAATACCACTAGGCCACTGCCTTCCTGTTTTCCATATTACAGTGGTGCTGCGGATTGACTTACTGAGGGCTTTAAGTGGTCACTTAAGGGTCTCATTCCACCTCCGCTGCTTGTAAAATGTGCAAGCAGGGGAAGGCAGAGCAAGGCGAGCAGGCCAGCAGCAGCTTTCACTGCATAGACTGCAGGGGGAGAGGAAGGGGATATGGGTACCTCTTTTGGAGGGCACCCCTGTGCCTATTGAAGGCAACCCCCCCAAGCCTAACCCTAACCAGCCCCCGCCTCCTTCACCATGGCCTCCCACCCCTTTCCCCATATTCTCATTGAGGATTGTTAGGCAGACCTGACAAGAATCATTGATTTACTTGAAGGTGGACATCCAACACTCTTCCACTTTGTCAACTAGTACTTTGTCCCAGTATTGGCCATTACATAATCATGTCACTGCTGGGACTGCTATGGAGGGACCTTCGCCCATATGGGGAGAAAATCCAACTCAATGAACACTGTCCCCTGCGTATTATTGGGGCAGCAAAGTCTCTGGTGGGATGGCAGTGCCAATAGACTTTCCAGTTGGGGAAGACAGCTTTCCTTATTTGTATGTTTGTATGTAGTACTGATTGCATTGTAAGAAGCCAATACACTATTCTGAATTGAAAGAAGCACGTGCACATCGCTATTTCATCTAGGAGTGTTTGGTGCATGAATTGTGAGAAGACAGGAGGTAAAATGGCAGGAATTAAATCTCTTGTGCTAAAATGGAAAGGTGCCATAAGAAGGGGAGGGGTATTGGGGTTGACTGTGGAGCCCAGGGTTTCAAGGGGAAGCTGTCCAGTCAGAATGCTGAAAGAGGCGGACAGAGCATGATATTTTTAGTGGCATCATGCTGGAGATGGCAGAAATGGCAAAGAGCGATCCATTGAATACGGACATGCAGAATGTGAGCCTTAGGGGAACCCTATCATAATTCTGGAAGCAGGGGTAAGGGTAAGAGTGGGCTTTAAGCTAGCTCTTGTTTGTACTTTTGCTTAAGTCACTGAAACATTCAACAGCAGTATAGCCATAAACCAATTAGAAACAGGCTCTTTCCCATTTCCCATTGCCCTCAGCTTTGCTTACACAATGAAGAGCACTCTGCATTACAACTTTTGCTGAGATAAATTTTGTTAATCCTACCAATGAGGGAATACAGTAAAGGTTTACCAGGCTGATTGGTGGGGTGGCAGGTCGGTCATACGAGGAGACGTGAAGTCGGTAAGGATTATATTGAGTGAGACAAGATCTCATAGAAACGTATAAAATTCTAACAGGGTTTGACAGGGTAGATTCAGAAAGAATGTTCCCGATGGTGGGGGAATCCAGAACTTGGGGGTCATAATTTGAAGATAAGGGGTAAACCTTTTATAACTGAGGTGAGGAGAAATCTCTTGACTCAGAGAAAGGTGAATGTGTGGAATTCACTACCGCAGAAATAGTTGAAGCCAAAACATTGTGTGATTTCAAAAAGAAATTAAATAAAACTCCTGTGGCTAAAGGGATCAAGGGATTTGAGGAGAATGAGCGATCGGGATTTTGAATTTGATGATCAGCCATGATCATAATGATAGGCAGGGAGAGGGCTCAAAGGGCCAAATGTCCTACTCCTGCTTCTAGTTTCTATGTTTCATGTGTGAACCAGATGTGCTCATTATGTTTCACAGTGGTGTTTGTCAAATGTTATCACACATTGATAACCCTCCTCCTTATGCTATGCTTCCTTTAAAGAGTTTTCCATTTGGAAGAGGAAGATTGGGATGACTGCAGTATGCCAGTGTCTTAATCCAAGAATGGTGTGTTAGGACCTCCTTCTGCTGGAGGAATTGATAGCTCCGAACTATCGGTGGAAGGCATGTTAATGTGGTTGCTGTCTGGCCAGTGCGATATCTGAGCATTTAAGTGGGATAGAGATACTTTCTGATGGGATCTTCCTCAGCATGGCCAAGAATTGCACAGAAGCATCTTTATGTGGTTCTGATTTGCTGTATGTGGGCAAAAGCAAGCTGCTATAGATTGGAGCTTAAGATCGTTAGAGCTGCAATCAGGGAATCTATTGCTTGCCTTAGCCTGTGAACTCAGCTAAGGGGAGCCCTACTGCAGATGATTCTGAGATAGTGGTGTTTCTCATGCTTGGCAAGGCAACATTGCACAGATGCATGTTGTGCTGCCCTCCAACTCTGAAATGAACAGCCTGCCTGACAAACTCTGAAGTGTCTGCATGAGGGAGGTGATGGCTTGCTGGTATTATCACTAGACAATTAATCCAGAAACTCTGCCAATGTTCTGGGGACCCGGATTTGAATGCCACTACAGCAGTTGGTGAAATCTGAATTCAATTCAAAAAAATCTGGAATTAAGAAATTACTGATGACCATTGTCTGTTGTCAAAAAAACCCATCTGCTTCATTAAGAACCTTTAGGGAAGGAAATCTGCTGACCTTACCTGGAATGGCCTACATATGAGTCCAGAGCCATAGCAATGTGGTTGACTCTCAACTGTCTTCGGGCAACAAGGGAAGGGCAATAAATGTGGCCAACCAGCAATACCCTTGTCCCCTGAATAAACAAAACAAAACTATTGATGCTGAGCAAATAAATTGCATTGTGGGCAAGTCATATGAGGTTCAAATCTCTGGGCTCAGTTGCTGAAGGAGAGTTGGACTGTGTTTCCTAGTCAGTAGATTACATCTTTTCCAATTGCATCTGCACTTGCCCCTTGTTTCTTGCAGTCAGTAAATCAGTTCCTGCTACAAGCATGTTTCTTTGTTGGTACCTACATTGACAGACAATACTTGGGAATGCTATTATCTTTCGGGGAATTGATGGGATTCAGGAAAAGAAGTCCAGAATCTCCAAGGTCCGGTCCTCAAAAGGAATTCAGAGTTGCAGACTGGACGCAATTCCCTTTGCTCCCATTTGTGAGTGCCAATTGAACGAGGTCGTGTGTCACCTAAGTGTCTAAAGTAATAATACTTTATGCGAGTTATATGCAGCCTGAAAGTTTCTGTTATTAATTTGGTCCATATTTGTTGCTTGATACGTTTCAAGACAAGTGATGACAAATACTTCAGTGACAGCAATACAGATGTTTTTTGTAATAGGCATGCCTGCCCATTTAAGGAGTATTAAACAGTTGTCAGATTCTATGAATCCTTCCTCCTTGTTGTTGCTGCAGACTTCCAGGAAACTGTTGGTAACATTGTAAAACAACATTGTGAAATGAAACAGTCTGGGAATACATGGCAGCCTACTTAAAGCTTGGTACAAAGCATTTAATGATTATGATATCTACATGCAATTATATTGGTGCTCCTTGTTAGTAGAAGATAGCCATCCAAATACTTCCAAAGCTGCTTTGCTGCATGGAGTTGTTTCCATTTGTCTTCTTTTTCTCCTCTTTAATAGCAGGACAGTTTTATGGCAAACAGCAGATACATAAACAGAATGGATAGATCATGTCTGACTCATAGGGTGGAATTTTACAGCCTCACTTATCTCCAAACTGTAAAATCCTGTCCCAGGTTAACAGACCATCCTATTGTCCACCCCTCGCCTGCTCCAATTCCTGTGGTGGGCAGGGCAGTACAATTCCAGCCATGTTGAATTTCTTGAAAAAGTCACTCATTAAGTTGGAGACTGTCAATACATCCCATTGTCTCTTAAATGAGTTCTAGATTATTGACTTCACTTCTTGTTTTGGGAATTTGCCATATATCACTCTGTGTGAAGAAGAATTTCCTGATAAGCACTGCTAAATTTTCCTTTTACTATTTCAGTCTGCTTCTCCTGTTTCTACTCACACTATTTTATAGTAATATTTTGACATTGGCTAGGATTCTCTGACCTCACCCAATCAGAGAGGACAGAGAATCCTGGCTAATGTCAAAATATTACTATAGATTTGGCTGAGTGCCAAATTCTCCATTCTTGTTGGCAGCAGTGGCAGGTTGTATGACCTTGGAGAATTCCATCCATTATCTACTCTGTGCCTACAAGCTCCTTGCATTTGGCAGACGTTTGGGGCAATCTGGGATGTTGTTAGATGTTGACACAGTCATGAGTTTTCTCTCATGTCACTTTTATTTCTTTTACAAATTATTTTAAATCTGTCCCCTCTCATTATCAATTCTTTCATGAGTGGGAACAGTTTCTCTGACCAGACTCTGCTTGATTTTGAATACCTCGATCAAATTTCCTCTCAAACTTCTCTGCCCTAAAGAAAATAGTACTTACTTCTCCAATCTATCTTTTTACCTGATGTTCTTCATCACTGGAACTATTCTCATGATTTTTTTTCTGCAATATCTCCACTGCCTTCACATTCTTTCCAAAAAGCACCCAGAACTGGATGCAATATTGCAGTTGAGGCTAAACTTGTGCCTTATGCAAGTTAAATTTAGCGGCTGGGGTTTTGCTAAAAAAATTCAAAGTTCCAAACGTGCAGAAAAACAGGATTAATTCCTGCCTATTTTCAGTGCACTTATCAAAGTGAATCTCCAGCATTCTGAACACTGTAGAGTGCCTCAGCGGGATTCACTCTGGAAGGTTGGGAGTGGGGCTTATTCCTAACCGAGAGGCCGGCAGCAGAATGGAGGTCGGCACATGCAATGTCCCCCTCCCCCCATTGCCGGCCTCCTGATCACTGGCCTTCCCAATCGCTGGCCAGCCCCGCACTCCTCCGATCACTGGCCTTCTGACCCTCCCAGCCCCTGATCAGTGGCCTCCCAGACCTCTCCGGGCCAGCCCTGATGCCTGCCCCCCCTTTCCGGTCAGCCCAGATCTCTGCGACACCTTTGCCCCAACCCTGGTAACCAGTCCCGATGTCCCCCTGGCCAGCCCGATCCCACCCCTCTCCCCGAATGACCAGCCCCAGGCTATCCTGACCCCCACCCACATCCCCGCTCCCCCCCCCCCCCCACCCCCCCGATGGCCGTCACTGCCCCAACAATCTTTTTGCAGAATGGCAGTGGCTCCCCCCACTACCGATCAGTAATCCTCCTCAGTAAGGCCCCCACTCTGGCTGCACCCTCTTGGCATTGCCCAGTGCCCAGTGGGCAGTCCCAGATTTTCCCTTGGATTGTGCCAGAGTGCTCAAGGGGCACACCCCAAGGGGCACCCACCCTGACTTACCCCTGACCTCTCTGGGGGCCATTCCAATATGATCATCAGCTCTGTGCCAATTTTCAACATTAAGCTGATGACACCAAAACATGTAGCCTGGGAGCTGCCTGGAGGCTGTGGCAGCCAGTGTGAATCCTGCAATACTGTCACCTCTGATGTCTCCCGGTGCATTGCAACAGGCTGGGAAACTCGTCCTCCAACCTCTTCTACTCTATGGCCAGGATTTTCCAATGAGTTTAATTGTGGACGAGATAGAAAAATATCATGGGAGTGACCAAAAACTGCAGAGTGTTGGTTCCAGCAAAAAACACGCTAGTTTGCTCTTACCACACTCTTTCACAAAAGAACAGGTGGGCGAGTTTCATACCTTCATGTAGCGGGGCGTGACGTCAACATGCCAGCAAAGCTCTGTTGCACTGAGATCAGGGTGCCCTGTTTAAAAGGTGCTCTGATCAGACCAAAAAGCAATCTCCCCCCAATCTCAGGGGAGACCCCAATAGAGGTCTCAGGGGCTGCTCTCTACCAGTACCTCTACCCCGTCAGAACTGACATTCACCACCCTCCCAACCGTACAATCAATGTTAGCAACCCCACTCCTTCCCCTGAACATTGGACCCCTTCCTCCCAAGACCCCACCCATACAGACGATGCTGACACCCCACTCGTCCCTCAAACATCTGACTCCTTCCCCCAATATCCCACGCACACAGTCAACGCCGGCACCCATTTAGTCATTCACGGACATGGCATCCATGGCATCTAGTTTGTTGCTAGACTTCAATATAAGTCATGCGATTGGCTGCATGTTATCCTAAATTAAAGACACTGTACCAAAACATAACAATCCACTAAACTTCATGTTTGTAACGAAGATGAGATTCCCTCAAAACGTATGGATCCCTCCAGCTCCTGTTTTGTTTGCTCAGCCCCTGGGATGATGTTCTGATGCTGGACTGAATGTGATGCTAGGGCTCAGCTGCCATCTCTTTTAACTGTTGATCTCCCATCTCTGAGATAGTCTTGCTCAGGGACCTTAGTTTCTCTCTCTCTACTGTTACAGATCTAGTGCCATTGCACAGGAGATCTGGCAACTGTTACATGCAACACACATGCTGCTAGACAGGGCTCACCAGATGGTTGGTTGCACTCTTGATGGCTGCTCATCATGCGTTCTCCAAATCAAGATAAACTCAAGGTGATGACCATCATGGATTCATCCATTCATAGTGCCTGAGCTCACAATGCTTCAGAGAAGTCAGCCAGGTGGCCACTTATGAGCCGTAGTAATGGTAATCCTATTGAATGTCAACGGACAAAGGTTAGATCCAGTCTTGTTGGCGAGTTATTGCCTGGCACTTGCCATTTGTCAGTTGAAGTCTGGATATTCTCCAGGTCTTGCTGCATTTGGGCACGGACATCTTCAGTATCTGAGGTGTTGAGAACGGTGCTGAAAATTGTGCAGTTATCGCTGAACATCCCCATTCTTCCCTCATGATGGAATGTCATTGATGAACGAACTGAAGATAGTTGGGCTGAGGACACTACCCTGGGGAACTCCTGCAGTGATGACCTGGAACTAAGATGATTGCCCTCCAACAGCCACAAGCATTTTCCTTTGCACCAGGTATGACTCCAACCAGTGGAGGCCTTCCCCCCTGATTGCCATTGACTCTAGTTTTGCTAGGGTTTTTCGATGTCATACTTGGTCAGATGTTATCTTGATGTCAAGTGCAATTACTCTCACTTGATGGAATTGGGAAGAAGGATTGGTACTTATGTATGTGGGTGAGGCATTGGCAACAGCAACCTGTGTGCATGTGTGTGGTGGGTAGAAGAGACAATTTACAATGTGTGCTGCTGGGAAGGGGTGGGCTTCACTGAGATTCAGAATATATGCAAAGCTTAGCTGAAATGCATATGTGCTAATAAAATAATACAATTTTTACAATTTTTTTAAAAAAATACAGATTCTCATATTGATATGTATTGAACTATAAAACATGAACATTAATAATGATATACAGAATGTTACTAGCTGCTTTATTGCTGTTTTGTTTTTACTGGCATCCAGGGCCACATTAATTTTCAAATGTTAAAATGAGGTCAGATTGGATAATAGCTTGGAAAGCACAATTCCAGCAGACAAACGTTCCGACAGAATCCCATTTATTTTCAGTATGAGCCACACAAGCACATTGCAGACATATGTTCTTGCACACCTGGATGCAATGCAACCTATTCCAGAAGCTGATGGAAGACAATAAGCTAATGAGTACATTTATCATTCAATTGGGCCTTTGGGGAAGTGAGACTTACCAAGTGAACTTTGAAATAATTCTTCAAAATAAATTAAGAAAGAAAATCAAATAATCCAAGAATGTAGTCCATTCGTGTACAAAAAATAATAAATATTCAATGCTTTTACATACAGGTATTTCTGAGCAGTTTTGTCCAATCAGTTATACTTGAGTGAGCCAAAATTTGTTTGTCTTGCATTTTTGTGCACATTTGAAAATACAAGCTTTGCAAACAAACACATATAAGAACAGATCCAATCTTAATTGACAATTGATTGGATTTGATTTTGAAAAAAATTCAAGCAAGTTTAGAATTTATTCAAAAACTCAGTGACTTTTAAACAAGTTAATTGTTAATCAACAAAATTCAGCAAGTGGGGGCACCTGTTTTGCGATTAGTATCAGTATCATTTCATCAGAGATTACATTTTATTCTTTTTTGGATTTCTCGCAAAATTCTAGAACTGCTGAAATGTTATTAACACAGATGTACTTATTGGGAAGTTGAGCTATCACCTAAAACCAATTCCATGTTCATGTTGAAAGCTGATGCTTTTATGGTGGCTGATTTTGTGCATTTAACATGCTTAAGTTGAGCTTCCACAGTGCAATTGGGAGCCTGATTTAGAAATAATTACTAGTGTATGGGTTTTCCAGGAATCGAGGGACCCGACTGTGAAAGACCATAAGAAATAAGAGCAGAATTAGGCCACTTGGCCCCTCCAGTCTACTCTGCCATTCAAACGTGGCTGATATTTTTCTCATGCCCATTCTTCTGCCTTTTCCCTATAACCCCCTTATTAATCAGAAACCTATCTAGCTCTGTCTTAAAGACACTCAATAACTTGGCCTCCATAGCCTTCTATGGCAAAGAGTTCCACAGGTGCACCACTCTGGCTGAAGAAATTCCTCATCTCTTTTTTAAAGGATTGCCCTTTAGCCTGAGATTGTGTCCTCTGGTTCTAATTTTTCCTACTAGTGGAAACATCCTCTCCATGTCCACTCTATCCAGGCCTCACAATGTCCTGTGAGTTTCAATAAGATCTCTCCCTTATCCTTTTAAACTCCAACAAGTATAGACCTAGAGTCCTCAACAGTTCTTCATACGACAAGCGCTTCATTCCAGGGATCATTCTTGTGAACTTCCTTTCCAAGGCCTGCACATCCTTCCTTAGGATCCAAAACTGCTCACAATACTCCAAATGTGGTCTGACCAGAGCCTTATACAGCCTCAGAAGTACTTTCCTGCTCTTGTATTCTAGCCCTCTTGACACGAATGCAAACATTGAATTTGCCTTCCTAACTGCTGACTGAACCTGCACGTTAACCTGAAGAGAATCTTGGACAAGGACTCCCAAGTCCCTTTGTGCTTCTGATTTCCTAAGCATTTCTCCGTTTATAAATAGTCTATGCCTCCATTCTGCCTTCCATAGTGCATAACCTCACACTTTTCCACATTGTATTCCATCTGCCACTTCTTTGCACTCTCTCAGCCTGTCCAAGTCCTTCTACAGCCCCCCTGCTTCCTCAATACTACCTGTCCTTTGACATACCTTTGTAACATCTGCAAACTTAGCAACAGTGCCTTCAGTTCCTTCCTCCAAAAAGTTAATGTGTATTGTGAAATGTTGTGGTTCCAGCACCGACCCCTGAGGCACACCACTAGTCATCTGTTGCTATCCTGCAAAAGACCCCTTTATCTCTACTCTTTGCCTTCTGCCAGTCAGCCGATCCTCTTTCTGTGCCAGGATCTTAGCCTTCACACCATGTGTTAAGTGAAAATGCCTTCTCCAGCACTCCTTGTGAGCCAGGAAGGACATTAGGCTTTTTCTTTACCTATCCCAACCTTTCTGTCCCTTCTCCTGATTACTCCCTCTCTTACACTTCCAATTGTGACCCACCCAGCAAAATGTTTGATCTTCCCCCACCTTGAAGTTGTTCAGTCTTCCCCCGCCAAATGTGATGGCCAACTATTTTCCCGCCCTATTATTGGGGTCCATCTCCAAACATGCCCGCTTTTGGCCTGTGGTTTTTCTGCCCAGCTATTGACCAGGCCCCCAATTTGGCTGCAGTTGGGCAAGAAACAGATTCAAAAATTATAATATAGTTCTACTGTTAAAATCATTGCAACTGTTCCTCCCACGTCACTAATTGATTTATTTGTCTGTTTTTGGTCTACCCGTACTCTCTCAGCTCCTTGTAAATTTCCAGGCCTTATTGTGATCGGCACCTCCTTTCATCCAAAAGACAAAAAGATATGAACATCAGAAAGAGTAATGGGTCGACCCTATTCTTGCCCAAAATTCCTGATGTTAGGGGCATAAGGAAGGATATGATTCTGTCACCTTAGAGTATTGAATCAGGTATTGCATTATGAGCTCCAGAAATCTGTATATCACTCTGCTGCTTCAACTTCTGATTTTCTGGCTCCAGCTTACACATGAGATTGATGTGCTTGGTATATAGTTTATTCATGAAGTAAAGCAACAGCAGCAGGTAGAAGATGGAACTGGGAAATGTTCGGTTTATTATCAAAGCATTTCACCAGTCTCTTTAATTGCTGAACTTTAGACCCTGTATCAGGAACTAAATGTCCTGTTTCATTCTGCAGCAACTTTATTTTCCTCTGGGCATCTGAAATGGCCATGATGTGGATATGCCGGCGTTGGACTGGGGTAAACACAGTGAAAAGTCTGACAACACCAGGTTTAAGTCCAACCGATTTATTTGATAGTAAACTCACAAGCTTTCGGGGTTTGTCCCTTCGTCAGGTGAATGGGGAGTTCTGGCCTCAGACATATAAAGCACAGACAGTTTACAGATTACTGATTAGAATGCAAATCTTTACACCTAACCTGCTGTTCAAGTCTTAAAGTGGCTGACAATGTGAGTGGAAGGAGCACTGATCACAGGTTAAAGAGATGTGTATTGTCTCCAGACAGTACAGTAAGTGAGGTTTTGCAAACCCAGGCAAGTCACGGGGGTTACAGATAGTGCGACATGAACCCAAGATCCCTGTTGAGACCGTCCTCATGTGTGTGGAACTTGGCTGTCAGTCTCTGCTTACCCGAAGGACCTTCGGGTAAGCATTCTGCAAGGCGGCCTTCATGACACACGACAGCGCAGAGTCGCTGAGCAGAGACTGATAGCCAAGTTCCGCACACATGAGGACGGTCTCAACAGGGATCTTGGGTTCATGTCGCACTATCTGTAACCCCCGTGACTTGCCTGGGTTTGCAAAACCTCACTTACTGTACTGTCTGGAGACAATACACATCTCTTTAACCTGTGATCAGTGCTCCTTCCACTCACATTGTTGGCCACTTTAGGACTTGAACAGCAGGTTAGGTGTAAAGATTCGCATTCTAATCAGTAATCTGTAAACTGTCCGTGCTTTATACGTCTGAGGCCAGAACTCTCCATTCACCTGATGAAGGGACAAACCCTGAAAGCTTGTGTATCTGAAATGGCATCAGAATTTCTTCTATTGTACTGTTCTTTAAGTACCACAATAAGTACTAATGTTTTGCATTATCTGCCATGATTCCAAACTTTCCTGCAGAATTTGTGTTAGTTTCTATCACTTACTCCTGAGTTTCTTTAGAGTTAAATATATTTTTATACAGACAAGGGGGTCAGAGATTGTGAGAATTGGACAGGAGAGTGAAGTTGAGACCACAGGTCAGTGGGCTTGTTGAGTAGTGGAACGAGCTGAAGGGGCCGAGTAGAGTGCTGCTCATAGGTCCTAAATCCTACATTCTGAACTTTGTACTGTGAATGATAGGTCAATGGCTCCCCTGTTTCCTGATCTAATCTAAAAGGAACCATGTGACTCATACCAGGAGTTTAATTGAGTGCAAATGAGGGCTTCATTATATTCCATTGAATATTCTGCTTTTTGGGTTGATCACTCAGCACTACCTTTGCTCATTGAGACCACGTGTTCATGATAAGCAAGAGTAAGCAACACAGCAATGCAATGTAAAGGGGAAAATTGCTTTTAAAGTTTTTTTTAATGGATTTTGCCAGTGTTTATATTTTGTTTTCTGTTGAGCAGAATTTTATTTATTATAATTACTGCTGCCTTATCTGTGTTTCTTTTAAGTGCTGTTTTAGAAATTAGAATAATTGAGCTGGCTGGTTACTGGAAATCAGCAGAAATCTCTTGCGAGCATTGCACTGGGTCACAAAATAGCAGTGCAACAGTTTTGCTGTGTCAAATGTGACAGTGCTTGCTTGCTCCAATCCACTTTTTGCCACATTATTGTCCCTCGTATTCTGCAGACATGACCTTTCTGCTGGCACTTTCTCATGTCCAGTGATCTGCTTGGCATCATTTCATAATGACATATGAAGAACACAGCACCCTTTGTATTGATTTCTCATACAATTCCCATCTCCAAACCATGGTTCATGACACCACATTGATCATGTGATTGATATCATCTGTCAAAACTCACCTGCTTCCATCAAAGTTGTTTTGAAATACCCATTTCCACAATGGTGCTGATCGTGTCAGGGCGGCAGTGTGAGGGCTCGTGGCCTTCCCTCTTTCCCATAAAGATGGCAATGATCTTCCTTCATTGCCAAAGGGAACAGATGTCCTCCTGTCCTTGCACACCTAGTGGCACATGGCATCCAACAGCTTATTAAAGGGCATGCAGATCCTTTATACTCTAGGTCTCTGTCTCCACTGTCCTTTGCTTCCCATCCCTCCGCCTTGCGTTGAGGCGTGGCCATGTCCTGTTCTCCTGCTGCGGCCTCCAGCCTGCATTGGCACACGAGGGTGTCTCCGTCATCCACCTCAGCAGCCACAAATATAACTGTCAGCTCTGCTGGTTCTAAAGCAAAATCTATCTTTGCTCTGCCACCCTTTGCCACATCCTCAGCATGGAGAGCACAGAGAGCCTAAAGGGGGCTGCAACGGGGTCCCCATTGGGAAGCTTTGAGGCATACACCCACCAAGACGTCTGGTGCACTGGCTTTCAGGAATGGCTTACAGTTCAGGCTAATGGTGGAGGAGCACCTTCATGATGTTCATGCGATGGTTGGTCATTGTAGGGAGTATTGCAGAGTCCATGTAGTTTGAGGAACTGTGTTAACATCTGCAGAGCTTCCCTGATTGGGATGATAGATGCCAAGCCTGGTACTTGTATCTGTTACGTGGGGCCTGGGATGGAAGTCTGCAACAAACTGTTGAGTTTGTCCCGCAGACAGATTGCAGGGTAACCAGAGCAACATCAGTGGGGTTGGAACTCAGCCTGATACACAACTGAGCCCCACGCCAGCTGCAACCCCTGACCTGAGACTACCAAACTGCCACGAGCCCCACCCAAATCCCGCACCCATGGTTCCCATGCAGGCTCCCCACCCCATCCCACACCATGGCAGTGGCTGAGACTTCCCCACCCCACACCCCGGGGTTGATGCTCAGTGGTAGTTACTTACCCATTCTCCTTTGTTATTGCTGCATCTGAGCCACATTTTTATGGAGCAATAGTGATTTGCGCTGGTGAGATGTCTCACCAGAGAGGTGTGAAGCATCCCTGAGAGGGGAAGCAATCTTGCAAGCTTGCTAATGATATTGAAATCCAGTCAAATTCATGCTAATAATTTTTGCACCCAGCAGTTGGCACCATTTGAAAGGGTCTGCGAAGATAGCAAACCATTAAGCGTAGGGTGAATTGGATTTTTTGCCTCAGACATTATTTTCCCAGCGCGCCACGCTGATTGACAGGTGCAGCGAAGTGGTCAGATCTTGCCTGTTTCAGACTTCAACAAAAATTGTTTTTTTAAAAAATTAAATCAGAGAGCATGAATAAAGTCTCAAACTGTCTGTAGTTAAACAACTCCATCTCCCTTTTAATGGAAGTGATTTCCTCATGATTCTCAGAATTAATTTCGCACAGTGCGAATCACTTACAGATTTTTGCAAAACAAATTTCCTGCTGGAAAAATGTGATGAGAAAACTGATCATAATCACCAATTCAACCAGAAGTTTAATTATCTAGTTGTTATAACACCATATTTATTTCACACTTGCATGGCTAACACTGCAGATAGTAGTGATAGAGGCTCTTACTGTTAAAATTTTAAATAGGTATTTTAAAATTCATTGTCACACTCGCACTTGGTAATTTAGAATATTGAGTAACATCTTGACAGGGATTATGCTGTTGAGTACAAATCTGATTCAATTTCCAGCAATCTGCAACTGTGAACAATTGTCTTGCTTGCCTCCAGTGCAATGGGAGGAATCTTACCAAAAAATGGCACTGTATTGTTTCTGGCGAGAAAAACACCATGTTTCTCTCCAGATTCTGCCACACTCCTGTGCTTCATGCCATCGTGCAGGACCTCAACACGCTGGTAAATTCCAACTGCCCTGAGATTGGGGTGCAATCATTAAAGGGTGTCCCGATCAGAACCTCTCCCCTAGCTCACCATGGAGGTGGCTCCCCATCCCCCGTCATTGGCCTATCTCTCCCTCACCTCCCCCCTCCCTTTCCCCCCGATCATTGCCCATCTAGTGAACCTGTTGTAAACTGCACTGACCTGACATCACATCAGCACTGTGTTATTATATGGTGTGTGTGTGGCGGAGGGGGGGGGGTCAATATATAGCAGGAGAGTTAATCAGATTCAAATATATTCAAACATATTTAAATCAGGTTCACACCACGTATGAATGGGATGGATAGGATAGAGGTGGAGAGACTCTTCCTGCTCAAAAAAGACAGTAGGACTAGGGGGCACAGCCTCAAGATAAAGGGGGGGCGCTTTAGAACAGAGTTGAGGAGGAACTTCTTCACTCAAAGGGTGGTGAATCTCTGGAATTCTCTGCCCGTTGAAGTGGTGGAGGCTGCCTCGCTAAATATTTTTAAGACGCGGGTTGATGGTTTTTTGATAAGTGAGGGGATTAAGGGTTATGGGGAGAGGGCAGGAATGTGGAACTGAGCCACGACAGATCATCCATGATCTTATTGAATGGCGGGGCAGGCTCGAAGGGCTAGATGGCCTACTCCTGCTCCTATTTCTTATGTTCTTATGTTCTTATGTTTCTGGTGTCACTGAGTCAGTGAAAATCATAAGTCATGAATCTTTTCGGTTTGCGCTGGATGTTGAGACCCCGCCGCTGATCTCGCGGACAGCAAACATGTGTTCAAGATCTCACCCAATGAGTCAACAGCAGCAGTACTAAGGGCCTGATTTTAACCCTTACTGCATTAAGGACAGCTGGTTAGAATTGCTGCAGAGCAGTTAGGGATGTAATCTCAGCACACTTCCTCTGACCACCAATTTAACCAGTTTGTCTAAGTGTTTACCAGAGAGATGAAGCAATGTGAATATATTAAATTATGTTCCAATAAACCAAACTAACCCATTGCCAATGACCAAAGACTGGCTCAATGCCCAAATCACCATTTAAATCCAATGGGACTGATTTCTGAAGAACTGTACTGAAACAGTATTTAAGGGCTATTCACCTGTAAGTAATCAGATCATAGGCTATTTATGTTCCTCATTTCTTTCTCTCTTACAGTTTTGCCTTACTACCTTTAGTAAATGTTATTTCTTCATGATTGGTGCTTTTGACACCAGTTGTGGTTTTTGAATTTTGTCATGGAATTCAGGCATTACTGACAAGGCCAGCATCTATTGCCCAATTCTAGTCGCTATTGAGCTGAATTGCTTGCAAGGCATTTATAGAGTCCCTGCAATGCAGAAGGAGGCCATTCGATCCATCGAGCCTGCGCCAACAACAATCCCACCCAGGTCCCATCCCCGCAACCCCGCACATTTATTTTGTAAATTCCCCTTGACACTTAGGGGCAATTTAGCATGGCCAATCCATCTAACCCGCACATCTTTGGAGTGTGGGAGGAAAGTGGAGCACCCAGAGGAAACCCATGCATACATGGGGAGAATGTGCAAACTCCACACAGACAGTGACCTGAGGCTGGAATTGAACCAGGGTCCCTGGCGCTGTGAGGCAGGTTTGCTAACCACTGTGCCACCAGAGGGCTGTTAACAATCAGTCATATTGCTGTTGATCTGAAGTCACATGTAGGCCATACTGGGTAAGGACAGTCATTTTCCTTCTCCAAGATGGTCTTTTGCACTGTCCATTTACTTCTAAGAAGGGCATTTCTATTTGGATCCAAGATTAATGGGTTTCATATTGCAGTGAGTAAGAGAAAGTCATTTTTGAGATCATTTAGATGAAGGCTTCTCCACAAATCAATGAATATCAGAGAGAGACAGATCCCAGCGCAAAGGTCTTTGCGATCTCTCAAGCTGGATGAGGAAGGGAGATGGTCTCCAGCTGAAAAGATGCATCCTGTAACCTTTTGGGAGTTCTAGACAATTGTTCTGGCAAGGACATTTGGAAAATTTTGGAACAGGCTTTACTGCTGCTGGTGGATTTAAGAAACTCTCCAAAAACTGAGCAAAGTGCCTGGAGATGGTCACTTGAAGTTACTTCTGGGCAAAATGGAAACACAGAAACTGGAAGCAACTGTAGACTGTTTGCTATGAGGACTGTAAGTCTGTGGAGAGTATGATGTGTGGTAAAGCATGAAAGGGGACCATTCCTTTGTGTTTAAAGTATCAGTTGCCTACAAAAAGAAAATAGTATTTAGTCAATAATCAGTTGTTGCAGGCTAAGTTTTAAAGTGTGAAATCTTATTGTGGCATCTATTTCATCAATGAAATTTATTTTCAGACACTATTGGTCTCAATGCAGATTATAATTCTAGGGAATTATTGGAGGTATGTTCCTTCTTTAAGTAAGCCTTAGGATGTTTGATGAAAATGAAGGCTGGAATTCTCCAGTCGTTCACATTGGCAGGATTCACTAGTCCCACCAATGGCACACCCTTCCATGGGTTTCCAGGCAACATGGGAATTCCCATTGAGGCGGTGGGACGAGAAGGTCCTGCCACCAACGAATGGTGCCCTGCCTCCCCACCAATAAAAAAGTTGAGGGGAGGCCAGAAAATCTTGCCCAAAATCTAGGCATTAAATTCAGCTGGTTATCCTGCAAAACATGCAGCCTGTTTTAAAATTGGGGCTTATGACTTTTGACAAAAATTGGCAGAAACTGGGGGATTGAAGTTAGCAAATATTTTTCTAGCGTTCTGAGGGCAAGAAATTAGCTTTCCAGCATGACGTGGACTTACCCAATTTGCTCATGTCAATTACCCCAATGTTATAATAAATCTATTACAAAATTATGTTTATACTTAGCTCTAAGTATAAGTTTTACTTTTTTTAGGCAATATAGACTTGCTTCTGGATTGTTTTTCATACAAACCCTGATTTTGTTACGACACGAGGCTTTATTTTCACAGCAGAATTGCCAGTGTGAGGTACGTGATTATTATGCTTTGGGATTGTACCTTTTCGGTTTGGAAGATTATCATGATTTGGGACTGTAACTTCAAATGTATGTTAAATGAAAGGAGTCATATGGCCTACACTGGAGTCTATTCAACAATGAACCTTTAGTTTAATTGTTAGATCAAAAGGAGAGTCTGTACAGTTAAAAGTTAGCACCTGGGGATAATCATCTGAGGATAATGACAACTGTTTCTAAGTACACAATAAAGAGACCTAGAGGCCAATTCTTCCAGCATGCTGAGCTGCTCTAGCAGCACAACAGGTCGAGAGACATCAGTGGAGACTCCCCACTGGGCGCCATGGCCTCCACATGTCTCCGGGACTAAGTTTTTCAGATTAATCAGTTCTGCACTGGAAATGAGCATGGAGCTGATTTAAATATTGAAATTTGCATTCAATTCGTGGGCCCAGGATTGAATTCTGTGAGCCTGCTAGTATTTTCCCGCACCGCTGGGAGTGCTTCACTCCAGTAGGATTTGCTCCTGCTCCCCATTAACGGGGAGCAGGTGGCCTAACCTGCTGGAGTGAAGAGAGGCCATGGAGGCCCCACCAGGAAGCCGGGGGTAAGGAGGTTGCCCCTTTGACAGTGCCAGCCTGGCGTCCTGGCATTGCCCAAGGGGCAGAGTGGCATCGGGCAGTGCCAAGGGGCAGGGCCTATTGGGGGCAGGACCTGTTGTGGGAGATGGGGAGTCCCACTGCCACTCTGCATTGGCATCGATGGCAGAGGGAGGGAAGTAGCCAATCAGGACTGGCCAGTGATCAGAAGGCCGGCAATACAGACCACTGCGCACCCGCCAATCTCTGCTGTGACAGATTGGCACCAGCACTATGTTGCCGGCTCTCGGGTGGAAATAGGCCACGCTCCCTGATTTTCAGTGTGAATGCTGCTACGGCAATCTGCAGTGCTAAGAGTGTGGGAAATTCATTCTGAAAACCACACAAAAAAAACTAGCAGGAGTTACTCCAGTTTTCACGTGAATTTGGCATTTAGTTTAAATTATTTAGAACATAGGAAAACTACAGCACAAACAGGCCCTTCAGCCCACAAGTTGCGCCCATCATATCCCTACCTACTAGGCTTACCTATAACCCTCAATACTATCAAGTCCCATGTACTCTTAAAAGACCCTATCGAATTTGCCTCCACCACCACCGTTGCTGGCAGCCGATTCCACTCACCCACCACCCTCTGAGTGCCCCCTATAGTCTCCTAAAACCCCAAAAGGTATTTTTATTTATTCATTCATGGGATGTAGGCATTGCTGGATAGTCCAACACTATATTTTGTTTATTTTAAAAATTTATTTTAAAAAGATGTTTAACTATTCACCTATCGTAATGACATCATTTTCCCACCTTTAAGATGGCTGCAGTACATTCCAATATTAAGTGTCAACATAAATTGTGATGTGGGTATGCCGGCGTTGGACTGGCGTAAACACAGTAAAAAGTCTGACAACACCAGGTTTTAGTCCAACCTATTTATTTGATAATATACTCACTAGCTTTCGGGGTTACCCCCTTCGTCAGGTGAATGGAGAGTTCTGGCCTCAGACAGAGCATATAAAGCACAGACAGTTTAGAGATTACTGATTAAAATGTGAATCCTTACACCTAACCTGCTGTTCAAGACCTGAAGTGGCTGATAATGTGAGTGGAAGGAGCACTATATGATGATATCAACAAATTCCACCCCACCATCAGACTCACCATGGACTATTCCCCAGAATCAGTTGCATTCTTGGACACACGCATCTCCATTAAGGACGGTCACCTCAGCACCTCACTGTACCGCAAGCCCACAGACAATCTCACAATGCTCCACTTCTCCAGTTTCCACCCTAAACATGTTAAAGAAGCCATTCCCTATGGACAAGCCCTCCGTATACACAGGATTTGCTCAGATGAGGAGGATCGTGACAGACACCTCCAGACCCTGAAAGATGCCCTCATAAGAACAGGATATGGTGCTCGACTCATAGATCGGCAGTTCCGATGCGCCACAGTGAAAAACCGCACCGATCTCCTCAGAAGGCAAACACAGGACACAGTGGACAGAGTACCCTTCGTCGTCCAGTACTTCCCTGGAGCGGAGAAGCTACGACATCTTCTCCGGAGTCTTCAACATATCATTGATGAAGACGAACATCTCGCCAGGGCTATCCCCACACCCCCACTTCTTGCTTTCAGACAACCACACAACCTCAAACAGACCATTGTTCGCAGCAAACTACCCAGCCTTCAGGAGAACAGTGACCACAATACCACACAACCCTGTCACAGCAACCTCTGCAAGACATGCCGGATCATCGACATGGATACCATCATCACACGTGAGAATACCATCCACCAGGTACATGGTAAATACTCTTGCAACTCGGCCAACATTGTCTACCTGATACGTTGCAAGAAAGGATGTCCCGAAGCATGGTACATTGGGGAGACCATGCAGACGCTACGACAACGGATGAATGAACATCGCTCGACAGTCACCAGGCAAGACTGTTCCCTTCCTGTTGGCGAACACTTCAGTGGTCACGGGCATTCAGCCTCTGACCTTCGGGTAAGCATTCTCCAAGGCGGCCTTCACGACACACGACAGCGCAGAGTCGCTGAGCAGAGACTGATAGCCAAGTTCCGCACACATGAGGACGGTCTCAACAGGGATCTTGGGTTCATGTCGCACTATCTGTAACCCCCATGACTTGCCTGGGTTTGCAAAACCTCACTTACTGTACTGTCTGGAAACAATACACATCTCTTTAAACTGTGATCAGTGCTCCTTCCACTCACATTATCAGCCACTTCAGGTCTTGAACAGCAGGTTAGGTGTAAGGATTCGCATTTTAATCAGTAATCTCTAAACTGTCTGTGCTTTATATGCTCTGTCTGAGGCCAGAACTCTCCATTCACCTGACGAAGGGGGTAACCCCGAAAGCTAGTGAGTATCTTATCAAATAAATAGGTTGGACTAAAACCTGGTGTTGTCAGACTTTTTACAACATAAATTGTCACATATATTGTGTTGCTTTTGATACCCTATTAACATCTGTCTGCCTATCTCTATCGTAACTATTCTATGCTGTGTAAATGTCACTGTCTTACTTAGGTATTGAATGCAGGGAAAGTTTAGTGCCAATGTTTTCAGTTGTATCATAAAATCTAGATCCACATATCCAGAGGGAGGGAGGCGATGGCTAGTAATATTATCACGAGACTATTAATCCAGAAACTCAGCTAATATTCTGGGGACTTGGGTTTGAATCCTGCCACAGCAGATGGCAGAATTCGAATTTAAGAAAAATAAATATCTGGAGTTAAGAATCTACTGATGACCATGAAACCATTGTTGATTGTTGGAAAAACTTATCTGGTTCACTAATGTCCTTTAGGGAGGGAAATCTGCCATCCTTACCTGGTCTGGCCTACATGTGACTCCAGAGCCACAGCATTTCAACTGCCAACTAAGGATGGGCAATAAATGGTGGCCAACCAGTGATGCCCACATCCCACAAACAAATAAAAAGAATTAAAAATTCAGCTTCCAGAAAAGATTTACAAAAAACTCTTCTTAAAATTCTTAAAAGTAAGTATTAATTGACAATTGGCTTCAAAGCTGATACTTTCTAACTTATCCAAAGAAACGTTATTTAAAATTCATAAATTTTCTGTGTTGCAATGTTTTTGTTGAGTTATTTCAGTCTTTTGTTAGGATTTATAACTGGTAGAATAACAAAATGTAGCTATAATACTGTTGCGCATATTTTGAGGAAAGACAAACTAAATTGTTAGTATATAGTTGCTCTTGCTTTTAATGCTGACCATTTTCAATCAATATTAAATTGAGGCTGAGACTTCAGGCTTCCTTGCAGTCTAATTACATTTTCTGAAGATTTACATGGCTGTAAAATGCAGCTAGTGCAAACCATGCTGTCAAGTGGCTGTACAACATCCAAACAATGGACCCACAATTACATGAGACGAGCACCAGTTAAAGCTAAGCTGTGCTACTTTATCTTCTAAAACTGAGGGACATTGTAGCTGGAGCAGGTACTGGATCTGAAACTGATCCTGACTTGGGAAAGGCTCAGAATGGCACAATATTAGAGTAGGCAGGTTCAAGATTTTCTGTACTGGAGAACTTGGTCAAGGGATGCAGAGGAAGAGAGATGTATTCCATCCGCAATGCTCCGATCAAATACTTAGAGGGCAATGGACCTGTTTGGTTTGATTTGATTTATTATTGTCACATGCATTAGTATACAATGAAAAGTATTGTTTCATGCATGCTATACTGACAAGGCATACCATTCATAGAGAAAGAAACGAGAGAATGCAGAATGTAGTGTTACAGTCATAGCTAGGGTGTAAAGAAATATCAACTTAATGCAAGGTAGGTCCATTCAAAAGTCTGATGGCAGCAGGGAAGAAGCTATTCTTGAGTTGACTGGTATGTGACCTCAAACTTTTATACTTTTTTCCTGACAGGAGAAGGTGGAAAAGAGAATATCTGGGTGTGTGGGGTTCTTAATATGCTGGCTGCTTTGCTGAGGTAGCGGGAAGCGTAGACAGAGTCAGTGGATGGGAGGTTGGTTTGCAGCTTGGATTGGGCTACATTCACGACCTTCTGTAGTTTCTTATGGTCTTGGGTAGAACAGGAGCCATACCCAGCTGTGATATAACCAGAAAGAATGCTTTCTATGGTCCATCTGTAAAAGATGGTGAGCGTCATAGCTGACATGCCAAATTTCCTTAGTCTTCTGAGAAAGGAAAGGTATTGGTGGGCTTTTGTTGGTGATCTGGACACCCAAAAACTTGAAGCCCTCAACCATTTCTACTTCGTTCCTGTTGATGTAGACAGGGACATATTCCCCACCACACTTCCGGAAATCAATGACAATCTCTTGTTTTGTTGCCATTGAAGGAGATAATATTGTCGCTGTACCAGTTCACCAGACTCTTTACCTCGTTTCTGTACTCTGTCTCATCAATGTTGGAGATCCGACCCACTACGGTGATGTCATCAGCAAATTTGAAGATCAAATTGGAGGGGAATTTGGCCAAGCAGTCATAGGTGTATAAGGAGAATAATAGGGGGCTGAGAACACAGCCTTGTGGGGTACCGGTGTTGAGAATGATCATAGAGGAGGTGTTGTTGCCTATCCTTACTGATTGTGGTGTGTGGGTTAGGAAGTTCAAGATCCAGTCTCAGAGAGAGGAGCCAAGGCCCAAGTCATGGACTGTGGAGATGACTTTCATTAGAATAATAGTGTTGAAGGAGGAACTGTAGCCAATAAGTAGGAGTCTGACATAGGTATCTTTGCTAACTAGGTGTGCCAAGGTTGAGTGCAAGGCCATGGAGGTGGCGCCTGCTGTGGACTTGTTGTGGCAGTAGGTGAACAGTAGTGGATCCAGGCAGTCTGGGAGGCTGGAATTGATGTGGTATTCCACATTGCTGGAGCCAAGCCCAGAGAAATTGGATATAGTGCTGTAGAAGAGTTAAATGATGTTCTTCACATGAGTGAACAATGCCAATGAATGCATCTTAATGTTCCACATCCTGCCAGCTGCAGCACTCACCTCACACACTACTAAGTGCAGCATACCCCTATTACTCACCTAACAATAAGGTCTTTCAATCAGAACTCATAGCTAACAAGCCTCACGCACATGCCTTGTAGCTTGCACACACTGCCAGCGATTGAACAATGGCAGCAAAGTAATCTGCACTGATTACACTCGCACACTTAGCTTACCCTGCTATACAACAGGAGTCAGCAGGGGCTAATCAGTGGGAGACAGGTGCAGATACATGTAGCTACATCCTTGGAGGAGATGGCCCTCTCCATCGCTGAATTGATCTTTGCTAAGGCCGTGGTTAGAAGTGGGACAGAAACCATTGAAGGTGATGGTATTCTCACACCTATTCTCTTCGCACATTCCACCTCCCCATCATCCACAATCTTCTTATTTACAAATTCCAGATGGTGTAATCATGCACCTCTTGAACCCACTCCGTCTTTGCTTCATTACAACCCTACACATTCCCCTGTCAGATATCCAAAAATTGTTATTTGACTAGGCAATGATTGAAGAGCAGCAGCTGGATGACCATGAAGAAAGCGATGAAGAAACACAGTCAGTCAATCTTAGACTCCCAGCCCCCAGTTCAGGCTACTTGAAAGGAGAGCTGAGAAATGCAATATGCTCATGGCAAGATCACGCTTAAGTTCTGCTGCAGAGGGCTCAGATGAATCTAATTCAGTTGGCCATAAAAGACAGTCAATGGACTTTCATAATGAAAAGCTTAGTGTATTGGCAGCCCCATCAGAAAGCCTGTGTGCAATGTTAAAGAGCATGGAAGAGCCCAGCACTAACTTTGCACAGGACTTTGCGCAAGACATAGAACATAGAACATAGAACATAGAACATTACAGCGCAGAACAGGCCCTTCGGCCCACGATGTTGCGCCGACCAGTTACAAAAACAATGACCCACTAGCCTATACCAATCCCTTTTCGTCCATAAACCTATCCAGAGATCTCTTAAACGCCCCCAAACTAGACGCATCTACAACTGCAGCAGGCAGGGCATTCCAATCCCTCACCACCCGCTGGGTAAAGAACCTACCCCTGACATCCGTCCTGTAGCTACCCCCCCTTAATTTAAAGTCATGCCCCCTCGTGCTAGCTTTCTCCATCCGAGGAAAAAGGCTATCACTATCCACCCTATCTAAACCCCTAATCATCTTATATGTTTCAATAAGATCCCCTCTTAGCCGCCTTCTTCCCAACGAAAACAACCCTAGATCCCTCAGTCTCTCCTCATAGGACCTCCCCACCATACCAGGCAACATCCTAGTAAACCTCCTCTGCACCCTCTCCAACGCCTCCACATCCTTCTTGTAATGCGGGGACCAGAACTGCACACAGTACTCCAAGTGCGGCCGCACTAGAGTAGTGTACAGTTGCAACATTACACTGCGACTCCTAAATTCAATCCCCCTACCAATAAACGCCAAGACACCGTACGCCTTCTTGACAACCTTATCTACTTGATTCCCAACTTTCAGGGATCTATGTACACACACACCTAGATCCCTCTGTTCATCCACACTATTCAAAGTCCTCCCGTTAGCCCTATACTCGACACATCTGTTGCTCCTACCAAAGTGAATTACCTCACACTTCTCCGCATTAAATTCCATCCGCCACCTCTCGGCCCAGCTCTGCAACCTATCTAAGTCTCCCTGCAGACTATGACACCCTTCCTCACAATCTACCACACCTCCAACTTTGGTGTCATCAGCAAATTTACTAATCCACCCAACTATACCCTCATCCAGATCATTAATAAAAATTACAAACAACAGTGGCCCCAAAACAGATCCCTGAGGCACACCACTCGTAACTGCACTCCATGATGAATATTTACCATCCACCACCACCCTCTGTCTCCTATCTGATAGCCAATTCCTGATCCAACTTCCTAGATTACCCACAATCCCATACATCTGCATTTTCTGCAGAAGCCTACCATGGTGAACCTTATCGAACGCCTTACTAAAATCCATGTATACCACGTCAACTGCCTTACCCCCATCCACCTCTTTGGTCACCTTCTCAAAAAACTCAATAAGGTTAGTAAGGCACGACCTACCTACATGGAACCTATTCTTCCCAGCTTGCATGTAATGAACAACTTTCTAACTGTGATGCTGTGATCATTGACTGATATCTTAGCTTCCAGTGCAGTCCACACAGAAGCCACCCAAAGTTTTAAGTGTTGCAGTGGAAGCACACACTGAGGTCATGTATGCTCAGATTGTCTGTATCATGGCTTTAGATACTAGTGTTCAAAGGAGCTTGGAAGGTTTCACTGATGTCCAGCAATCTGACATCCAGCTGATTTATACAATCCCGACAGTGCAGCAGAAGGTTATTCAGCCCATTGAGTCTGCACCGACTATGACAGAGCATCTTACCCAGGCCCCATCCACATCACCCCACTTGTTTACCCCACTAATTCCCCTAAACGATACATCTTAGTACGCTAAGGGACAATTTGGTATGGCCAGTCCACCTAACCTGCGCATCTTTGGACTGAGGGAGGAAAAGGAGAGAATGTGAAAACTCCACACAATCACCCAAGGCCGAAATTGAACCCAGGTCCCTGGTGTTGTGAGGCAGTAGTGCTAACCACTGTGCTGCTCTGTGGTTAATGGGATAGAGGAGACATATTTCTGCTGGGAATGGCAGAGACTCTGTGGAGCACAGACCTGCTTTTCCCTCTCAGTAAGATATAATTTCTTCTTCCATCAACTGCCCTTCTGCTAGTACCCTTCAGTTAGCCAGCTAGCTTAGAGTGCGGCAACCCAGCCAGAGGTCATGCAGTCCAAATCCAGGCGTTCAATGTCAGAGTTGCTTGAGGTCATCCTCCAAGATCATTTGCAGTCTCTCCCACTAAAAGTCATCAATCTTTCGGCAGGCACGCTGCAGCTACAGTGCTAAATGGGAGCATTAGGATAGGCAAAGGCACATGGACAGCAGGCATTAATGGAGAGTACAGAGGTATTTAGTCGATGTTTGTGTGGAATATAGCATGATTTGATAAATTTGGTTTGGAATATTTATTTTGATTTCAGTTTTGCATTGTCTAGCAAACTCTGATAGTAACAGAAGGGAATTCATTTTGTTTGGTATTGCAGACAGGCAAATGTTTCACAGATGGCCCAGCTAAAAACAGGCGCTCTAGTTAGCCCTCTCCATTCCTGCTCCCTTTCCTCCTCTACTTCCTTTACATGGGAAGATGCTAGCATAGTGGCAATATCATTCAACTGATAATCCCAGGGTAATGGCTTGGGGACATAAGTTCAAATCCCTTCATGGCAGTTGCTGGCAACTAAATTCAATTAACAAAATCTAGAATTGAAAGCTAGGCTGGATTTTCAGCACCCTCCTCCCACCACCCCCAACACTGGCATTGTGGTTTTGATGCAGTGAACCATGGGCCACCAGTGAGTTCTTCCAGTCCCACCAGCCTCTACAGCTTTTACATGGCTTGCTTGCCCCACTGCCGGGGATCCTGCCAGTGGAAGAGCTGGAAAATACTGCCTGCAGTCTGAGTAATGGCGACCATGAAACTATCATCAATTGTTGCCAAAACACTTTTGGTTCCCTCTTCAGAGAGGGGAATCAGCCATCTTTACCCTTTCTGGTCTAAATGTGATTCCAGATCCACAGTATGGTTGATACTCAACTGCCCTCTGAAATGGCCTAGCAGGCCACTCAGTGCAACACCAAGTAAGTGACAATACCCACATCGCATGAAAGAAGTAAAAAAAAAGTACTCTATAGTTCGTTGCAAGGACAGGTGCCCCCATGATGATGATGTGGCGCAATACACAGCAGACCACCTACCCTACCAAGTACTAAAAGAATGGTACAGGCAGTGGAAAGATTGCTGTAGCATGCCAAAGGCCTACTCTTTCACATTTCCTGTAGAAACATGGCTTTCGTTGTATGCGTGATGCTCATGTGTTTGTGTGTTATACATCACAGTAATCAGCCACATGACCTGCAGATATCCCGAGTCACCCAGTGACCACTTTTTGTCAGAGCAATTCAGATTCAGGTGGGCACAGTGGGCTGCTGCAACTGAAGGCCTCATGATTTCTGCAAGCCAGCTGGATGTTGACAGAATAGAACTCATTTTAGTAGTGTACATCTCAGAGCTTACGTGTGGTCCCTTCGAAGCAGTGCATGCTTGTGTATCCTGTACCATGGGAAAGCTCATAAAGCCAAGTGCTCATTCCACCTGCAACTCTGGCAAGAGAGAATATGTCCTGTTCTTTTGAATAGAGATAATTAGTGATCCTCATTATGCAAGAGTGAGTAGCAGATTGCAAATATCTCAAGCTGCAGACTGGAAGTCACATTTAGAGCAGACAGGGTAAGGATGGCTGATTCCCCTCTCTGAAGATGGAACCAAAGTGTTTTGGCAACAGTTGATGATAGTTTCATGGTCGCCATTACTCAGACTGCAGGCAGTATTTTCCAGCTCTTTCGCTGGCAGGTCCCCAACAATGGGGTAAGCAAGCCATGTAAAAGTTGTAGACTCTGGCAGGGCCAGAAGGACACACTGGTGGCCGGTGGTTCACTGCATCAAAACCATAAGAAGGAGGCCATTCAGCCCATTGAGTCAGCACTGACCACAATCCCACCCAGGCCCTATTCTTAAAACCCCACCTACTTAACCTGCTAATCCCCTGACACTAGAGTCAATTCAGCATGACCAATTAACCTAACCCACGCATCTTTAGACAGTGGGAGGAAACTGGGGCACCCCAGAGAAATACACACAGACGTGGGGTGAATGTGCAAACTCCACACAGACATTGACCTGAGGCTGGAATTGAACCCAAGTCCCTGGCGCCGTGAGGCAGCGGTGCTAACCACTGTGCCACTATGCCGACCAAATCATTGTCACAATCATCTTTGCAGTTATTGGCACTGTGTTTGTTGCTCTAGTTGTTCTGAAGCTGCAGTTGTGACTACAGCAGTTGGCATATTTCAGAGAGAAAGGCTTTATGAAGCACAAGACAAGATGATGACATCATAACAATATCGCGGGACTAGTAATTTAGAGGCCCACACTGCAATGACCGTGAAACTATCATTTAAAAACCCATTTAGTTGACTTAATGCCCCTCAGGTAAGAAAATCAATCGTTCTTACTAGGTTGCACTACATGTGATTCCAGACGTAGCAAATGGATGACTCTTAACTGTTCTCTGAAATGGTTTAGCAAGACACTCAGATCAAGGGCAGTTAGGGATGGGTAACAAATGCTGGTCTTGCAAGAGACGTCCACATCCCATGAAATGATACGAAAAGAAATGCCACCTTCAGTGTTCCCACTGGAGGCACTCACCTGATGAAGGGGTAGTGCTCCGAAAGCTCGTGCTACCAAATAAACCTGTTGGACTTTAAGCTGGTGTTGTGAGACTACTCATTGAGTTTCAGGTAGAGAAAGTGCTCCTTGGATGGATATGGCTCCCTGCAACCCCCATCTCCTCTTGCTTTCTAGCACCTTCTCAGTGTACTCTGAGCATTCTGCTGTATTGAAGACGATTGCCTATTTACTGCATCCGTGTGAGAGCATCTAGATTGTGCTGAAACATTAAAGTTTGTACCAAGTCCTTCAGCACCTGCTATGCCACACCCTGTAGAGTTAAGCAACTTTGAAGACTCTAGAAATCACTAAAAATCTGCATAACAATAGCAACAGCAAGTAGAAATCAATCAGCAACCAACCTTAAAGTAGTTGATGATCTCTTTAAATGGCACTGTTGGGGGGTCTTTCCTGCACTGAATACATATTCAGTTGTGCATGATTAAGAGATGCTGTTAGCTGAAGAGTTGAATTTGGAAAGGGCTCACATAATTGATATGATCTACATTCTTCTGACAGGTACTGACTGTGCTTACACGAACACACTCACTTACATGACTTCTAGTGCAACTTGCATCAGACATCTGTGCTTTCGAATTTTGTGTCGAGGATTACCATTGTACTTCTGAAATATTCGGAAAATCACACGTCAATGCTCAAAACTAAACTCAAGTGAAGAATTAAGCAGTTGCAGGATACAGTATCTGCTGTTGACTTTTTTTAGTCAATTTATAAATAGGCTGTCTGCATCTGGAATACAGAATTCAATAAGCTGCCGTTTCCTTGCCATTGAAAACACTAGATTAAAAAGGAAGTTGCTAGCTCCAATTTGAAAATAACATTCATTTGCTGATTTTATTCCGTGGCTTAATTCTCTCTTTAAAAGAAGGAAAGGGTTTGCATTTACTGTGTACTTTTCACAACTGCAGGTCAATTTGAATCTCAAATCAACATAAAAACATATGAAGTATTTTGTAATGTAGGGAAATGATACAGCCAATTTGCACACAGGAATTTCTTGAAAACTGCATTCAAGTGATTAGTCAGACAGTTTTTTTGTGCTTTGTTGCACTTCAGATAAGAAGGCAAATGGTTTAGCACGTCGTTCAAAAGATAATGGACAAAATCTTATAGTTCTTCACATCAGCAGGATCTTCTGGCGGTGTGCCACTGCCGTGGGTTTCCCGGCAGCATGGAGTGGAATCAATGGGAAATCTCATTGATAGTGGCGGGACCAGAAGATCCCGCTGCCAGCCAACTGTGCGCTACCTTCTGCCACCAAGAAAACATGCCACAGGGAGGCCAGAAAATCTCACCCAGCATTTTTGACGGTGTGACACTCCTTTGGTAATGCTTTAGCCTGGATTAAATATCTAGCAGGTGAACCCACAACCTTCTCACTTGGAAGTAGGAACACTATCCCAAGTGAACAAACAATAGATTGAAAGTTTATATATTTCTTTCTATGTTTGTGATACCTCCGTTTATTTTTTTTCATTTGGAAACTGTTTTCCCATTTCTAGCCTTCTGTGTTAGCCGTACTTTGACTGTTATGATTTCCCGACAAGAAATAAAACATTTGTAACAAGTTGAAGCTCAGCTTGCGGGATATGAAAATAATCTATTTCTGTATTTGTTATGAATACCATCAAGGTCAGCATGAAGCAATGCTCTCCCATAATTAAGATTTTAATTTTTTTTTGATGAACATGTCAGTATCTGGAGTCTTGGCATCAGTAAGAAAGACTACTGCCACATTTTTCATAAGACTGATAACATTCTTTCTTTCACAAAAACATGTAGCCTGCAAGTTATTACCCATAGCCAGATGTCATCTCTTAATTTTAGTATAAGCAGAGACTATGGCTTCAGGTTTAAAAATATCTGGGGCGATTCTCCCAAAAAGATTCTAAGTGTCGAATTCACATAAAAACTGGAGTAAATCCCGCTGTTTTTTTCAGCTGAACTTTCAAAATGAATCTCCCATACTCTGTGCACAGTGTGAATCACATGAAAAAACTGGGTGCGGGGCCTCTGCCTGCTGAAGCGGCTGAAGTCAGTGCACTGAGTGGACCACCACACATGCGCCGATCTCTGGAAAATCACTAAACCAGTCCTCCCAGCATTGAGATCGCTGACCTCAACCCCCCACAGATATTGCTGGCCTGATTGTGGCCTCTCTCTCCCCCCATGGGCATACTGGCCTCTCATTCCACTGCCCTCCTCACAAGAACATGGCTGGTTTCCCGGCCTCCCCATCCTCCACTGATCCGGATATCCTCAGTGTCATCCTCAAGTTGGCCGGGGTCCTCCAGGTCTTGCCCCCCGCTCCCCCCCCCCCCACTCCACCCCCCACCCCCACCCCCCACCCCAACCCCCACCCCCGTCCCGCCCTTCCCCAACCCAGGGGACAGCCGCTAAGGGCATTCCAAGCAACGGGGCTTGGATCACAGCTGATCCCCTCCACCTCCGATGTGCATGCTGAGGAGCACCTAGACGAAGCAGGAAGCAACACAAGATTACAAAGTTGTAGAGTCACTAAGGGGGCGTGGATGAACTTCAGCAGTAGCCAGCATTACATTTTTATTAATGTTAAGAGCACATAAATGTTATTTGCACCTCACAGCTGTGATTAATCTCTGATTCTCCCCCCACAGAGCTGAGTGTACCCCAATCCCACGCATTGAGACGCAGATTACTGTGCTGCACAATACTAGCCCCCTCAGCCAAAAGTTATAAACCACCTACACTACTTTCTCCAGCATCCTTCAGAGTCTTATTCAGACACCATTGCCTCCCCCGCATCCCTCCCCCCCAGTCTAGCCCCTGACCCACTGCCACATATGATTGTACTCTGAATCCTTACTCCTACATGGGCCCAGGTGCCACTGTGCGCTTGGAGAACAGGTCGAAGTCAGGCTTGAGTGGCACCAGGGGCAGGATTCCAGTGTGTCTTTAGCGAGTAGTCATCATACTCCAGCGTACACCAGACTCGATACCGTGACCAGCCCAGGGCCCTTTGTTTATGATGTTTCTCAAGTTGAGGTGAGAGGGAGTGGGGGGATGGGGTAAAAGTGGGTGAGGATGGGTGGGGGGGGGTGTGTTGAAAGAGGGTGGAGAAGGGGAAGGGTCATGTGGGTTGAGGGACCAGCTTTGGGTTGTGAAGGGGGTGGTGGCTGCAGTGACTCCTGGGGTGCGGTGGAAGGATGCTGAGAACAGCCTCCGCACTGCATGGCACCAACTGGGTAAAGCGGGCTGCTGTGAGGGCCTTCCGTGCAGCCCTGCCCTGCCACACCCCTACCATTGCCACCTGACCTTCATCTTCCAGCTCCTCATAATGCAAGTCTTCCATTACTGCCTGGTGCCAATCCTCCTCTTCCTTTTCCTCCAGCTAGTCTCCCAGCTGTTGTGCCATGTTGTGCAGGATGCAGCACACAATTATGATGTGTGAGGCCCACAGAGGATCATACTGTCAGGCCCCCCAGAGCCATCCAGGCAGCAGAAAAGAACCTTCAGCAGGCCCATGCAACGCTGCACTGGATGGGCCACAGTGTCGCGGGTTTCCGTTGCAGTCTCAGGCCTCCACACTGGCATCATCAGCCATGACCTTAGCAGGTAGCCCTTGAACCCCAGGAGCCATTCTGGCAGCCTGTGCCCATCTTTAAAGAACCCAGGGATGTCCGATCACCTCAGCACAAAGTTGTCATAGAACCTGTCTGGGTGGTGTGCGCAGACCTGAATGATGATCACGTACAATTTATACATTGAGGGAGTGGAACCCCTTCTTTGATAAATGGTTACCCCTCACCTCATGGGGGTCACAAGGCGATGTGTCCCATCCACTGCCCCCTGAACATGGGGCATCCCAACAGTGGCAGTGAAGCCTGCAGCCCGGGCCTCCTGTTGAGCCTGAGCAACATCAAAATTGATGAAATGGCCTGCACATTGTAAGGCATCTGTGATCTGGTGAACGCATCTCTGAACTGAAGCCTGTGAGATTCCACAGAGGTCACCACTGGGCATCTGAAACAATGCTGTTGCTTAGAAGTTAACATCTACTGGGCGTGGGTAGCCTCCCCTCTCCTGAGGCCAGGTAAGCGAGCACCTTACACAAGTGCCAGACCATGTCCTTAGGAAGTTGAAGCCGGCAATGGCACATGGCCTCAAATGACCTCCTGGTCTGGTATTGTCTTGGCCTCTGCATCCTCCTCCTCCTGGCCACCCTTTCAGGAGATTGCTTTCCCACCTCATTGGCATCATCAGCAGTCCCCTGCCCTCCTACCTGAGGGCCTGCCATCGGCTGCATCAGGAGTGGCCTACCGACTCCCCTCATCTCCTGAGCTGACTCCTCTTCCTCCTCAGCTTTGATAGCTAGTTCTTGATCAATAAGGCCAAAATCCATTCTGCATGTTGCGAGTTAGAGAGAGAGAGATAGATTCATGTCATTGCTTGCAGCTTGCAGCTATCACCAAGCACTAGGTGCCTGAATTGATAAGTCCTCAAGCAGCACTTAGTGCCTCCCACCCCCATCCCCTCCCTAAAACCCCAGAACTCCGACCAGTCCCTCACCACACTCCACAGCCATAACAATGGCACATCCCACTGGCTGCAGACAGCAGCCTGACCAGCACTCAGCAAAGGACTCCCAGAGAATACATGAAACATCCCTGGGCTTGGGGACAGCACTTTCAATTCTCCAGGAACTTCCCCACACCAAGCAGAGGTTTTCCAAGCCTTGCCTCCAACCTCCCCTGCACACTGGGGGCTGCAGCTCCATGACACTTACCTCCTGACTCCTGTTCAACGCTGCCACACCAGGTCCCAACTTTTATAGAGCAGTTGTAAATCCCGCCAGAATGATGTCATGCCAAAGAGGGGGGAGATGCCTGGGGGATGGAAATTCTAGTCACAGATTTGCTAATGACGTGCTAAGGTGTGTTAACGAATACAAATTTTCGTTATGCTGATTTTCAGCGTGGATCCGTCGACGTGAAAAATCTTACGCTGGAAGATGCGGGAAGGACTGGCTGTCCAACACGAATCCCGCAAATCTCCCAGCCCGCTGCGCTACAAAAGCAGTGCAGTGGAATGGGAGAATTGCCTCCATTGACTCCTGCATATATGACTATATGTACACAGCTGTACTGAATTAAAACATATGCATATATCTGGGGCTGTGATCTAAATTATTTTCCACTGTTGATCAGTTGTACACTAGGCTTTCAGTGAGAAGTCAATTTTTTGATCTTCTATTACCTCTAAGATAGAGTTCCTTTAATTTTCATCAATTTTATATCCTGCATTTATTATAATTTATCTTTCAGTAACCTAGCTGAAAAAGTGTAAGTGTTTTGTGAATACACTGAGAATAATTACAAAAGGCCTTTGCCAGAGTCCAAGAAGAGATTTAAATTTTTATATCACATTTAGGAGAAGCATCTTAAGGGTGTTCCTGAACAGTAGGTTATTTTCAAATGGGATTGCTTTGCTTTGTTAACAAATGCAGAAACCATTTAATACCCAACAAGATTCTTCAAATAGCAAGGAACTTTTAATGGGTGTATTTTCTTTGTCGGTGAGCCTGGGGAGCACTCAAAGCTGGGATTCTCCTGTCCCCACTGCAGTGAACAGTTTTGATTGAGCACCAAATTCTCTGTTCTCACAGGCAGCAGTGACAAGGCATGAATAGAGAACTCCAACCTCAGTTTCTAAGCATTGCAAAAGCCAGGTGGACATAGACTAGTTAAATCAGATCTTTACTGCTACAGTGTTGCTCAAAAATGCTTCTTAAAAGTGATACAAGACAATATGTGCCTCTAGTAGGTGCTGGTCAAGGATGAAGATGTAAATGTGGCTATGGGCAATATTGTTGATGCTCTTACTTCACTTTCTTTTCTGTGTGTTTCCTTATTCTTGTTATTTTAAGTTTCCATGAGACTCAGCCAGGACCAGTCTGCACTAAGAGGTCTCTAAGGTCAGGAATAGTGACTCCACCCATCCTTTCTGAGATACATGTTTCCTTGTGTCCATCTGCCTGGTATTGAGCAAAGAAGAAAATCAGCCATGTGGGCGGGGTTTTACGGTCTTGTTCATCCTGAAACCGTAAAATCCTGCTCAAGGTCAACTGACCCATCTACGGTCCGTCCCTTCCCCACTCCGATTCCCATGGTGGATGGGGACGGGGTGGAATTCCAGCCTATATGTTTTTGGTAGTGAGGAAGAAATGTTGCTGAGAGTGTAAGCGGTTCTCCCTGCTTTTCTTTTGAGTAGAAGCAATGGAATTTTAATACTAATCTCAGCCATCAGAGCAGGCAAGAGCACCTTGATTTCACATCTCAGCTGAAAGATGGCATCTGCAATAATCTTATACCTTAGTATTGAACTGAGTGTTGCATTGAATTATGTGCTGAAGTATGGGATGAAGCTCTAATCTTTTGGCTTAGAGACAAGATTGCTAGCAACTAAGCCAAGCTGATTAACTACATTGTAAAAAGCAGCATACTCCTTTTTTACTTGGCTACTCATTCACGAGACTTATACTGATGACATTGCTCACCAAGTAAATACAATTTTGGTTGCATCGCCATCCCACCAAAAAAGCCAAATCTCCATAGCTGCAAGTCACTTGAATATATTCACATAAGAGGCCACATTGCAGACAGTATTCATACCTGCTTAGATTATTTATATTTTCAAATAATTAATATGGCTTGCTGTCGGCTGAATTCTGTAGATTTGCATATCCAATATAGACCCACTGTTTTGTACATGTTCTATATAGCTAAAATCGCTTGATTAGAATCTTGTTTCAGAAGGCCTTTATTCAAACTCCCTATAAAGGTTTACTTTATGGAGTGTGCAAGTAGTTCGCTATTGTAATTTTATTGATTATAAATGAAATCTGGATCAGTACTTGGACTGAGCAAATTGTATATTTGCAAAAAATTGAAACAGAAATGCACAGTAAGATTAGGCAACACCTAAATAGAAATGTGGCTTAATGATTTGGCTGTGACTGTGAGTTCAAGATTTTTATGACTTATTTTAGATTTTCAGCATTCCTGATTGTTCTTAGCCTGACAAACATGCAATTAGAAATAATTTGGAATTTAGACCTCAGAACTCTGGGGGTCACAGAAAGCAGGTGTACCATTCACCTCCTACATCTGGGGATTTCTTGGGAAACCCTGAGATTTCTACTCGTTACCCAATTATCTCTGGCAACAATGCTTTTGCCAATTGAAATCTGATAAGAGCTTGTGAGACCTTTAACATCCAAAGCCGAAGATTGTGTTGATTGATCCCAAGAGATTTTTTGTTTTGCATATCTCCACATTCTTTACTCCCTTGGAAAATGGTGTTGGAGTGTTGGAAGGATTTTGCAAGCAGATTAACAACCTGCTCTGAGCTGTGTCAATGCTCCACAAGTTGTGGAGTGGAACTTGAAGTAACTTGAAGCCTTTGTTGTGCTTGGAGGCTAGGGGCTATGGATCTAACCACTCAGATCTAATCCCAGAGATGATCAGTTATTTCTCAAAGTATGCCCCTTAGCTAAAAAAAAATCCTTCAGTTTAGTACATGCGTTTCTGTGTTTTTCAATGTCAGAGGCTATTCGGTCACTTTAATGAAAGGATGAAAACGGATGCTAAATGTGTGCTGTGCTGGCAAATTCAAGAACAGTAACTTTTTATATCAAGAACTCATATTGGATGTGCTTGAAAAGATTGGCAAGATAACTGTGTAGAATACAAATTTGGAAGAAAAAGGCTATTTTAAAACTACTTAAATGAACTTGGAGCATGTTATGCTTATGCTTTCCTTCTAAAGAAAACATTCTTAAGTAATTTGATGTGTTATAATAAATAAGACACAAAGAACATCTCTGTTTGGGCCAGTGATTTCTTAGGCTCTTGGCTAATATTCTTGGCCTGTGCTGGTAAAGGTTGAGGAACATAATGAAGTCCAGAGATGCACTGTAAGTATTTATTTTACTTTAGCACTATCTCATTTTCTCTATTTTTATTTTATAATGTATTGTTTATTCATCATGAGGATTAACTGCATCATCCTAAACTGTTGGAAAATTGACTGGGCTTTACATAAACTTCTTGACTATATTTAAGATATTACCACAACAGTTTTACGATATAGCACAGGGAGGCCTTGTATAATATAGTGTCTTAACAGTTTGATAAAAAATAACAGCCAAGCTGAGAAGCAACAAGATATGGGCCAGCTTATACACAATATCATCAAAAATGATATAATTGCTAATATTGTACAATCTTCATTGCTGACTTTCTGGACACAACTAGTGTGATCCAGTGGACAATAATATATTTGTCATATATCAAGGCTTGAAATTTAGTATGGTTTGACGCAGCTGAGCAAAACTGTTAATGTTTCTGTAAATTTTAAACCTGCATGGAATCTGGCTGTTCTGATGCCAGTGTGTCTACTCCTTTAAGTATTACCTCAGAACTTTATACTCACTTTCCCTCCTTCATAGAGAGCTCATTGTCCCTCCTGTGTTATCTCCAAATTCACTGACAACTTTCATGGAGCTTTGGCTCCATAATTCCTCCCATAGGAAATTATAACTTGATGTTTACTATTCCTTTGGGTAAAATACTCAGAGGGTTATTGGTCTTTCCTTCCTTTTTATGTCACCTCCAAATACTTTTGGTCCTATAACATTATCCATTATGAAAAAAGCAAGCTGAACTTCTTCCAACCTTAATATTGCCGCATAGCTTCCTGGCTGCCCAGCATTTGGATACGGGAAGGCGGGGTGGGGGTATCCCAAAGATGTGCAGAAGAATTTTCCTCAGAAGTTCCTAGGTAAATGTTCATACAGCCATTGTCCGGAAGTGCTAACTTCACCTAGACAATTGCACTGGGGCTATACGACAAAGTATAACTTCGGATGGTTCCGCAAGCTAATAGTTGCTCAGAAAATGTTAGAAATAAAGCCTCTTTTAGCTTCTGTGTAACTGTTTTCAGTATCAACAACAAGCCCTGCATGGGTCATTCCATAACATCTCTCCCTGCAACTAATCACCACCCTCCCCGACTGTATTCCCCACCCATGACCGTTTCCCCCCCACCATCACCACAACCAGGCCTCGGACCCAAGTTCCATCGTCTTCCACTCCTTTAACCTGATCTGGTTCTGTCCTGGTTGGAACCTTAGAACACCATCCCACCTGACCCATCTGGACTTCGACTCAATTCCCACTCTACAAAGACCCCGAATGATGTCCCATCCCCAAAGTCTCACCCCCCCCATCTCAGAATCCCCTAACACATTCTCTGACGTGTCACCGCAAACATTTCATCTCCCTTCTTGTATCTGTTAATTCTCAGAACTTTTGACCAGCTTGCTTACTCCAAGGTTTTATCCCAGTGCCCTTATTTGCAAGATGGACGAACACAAGTAAAGGTTCAATAAGTTTATTAATAATAACACTATTAACCCTTAAATTACCCACATAAAACAAGAGGATACCGCAGATTCAAGTATACTACCTGCAAAGATGGTTTAGTTAAAACTGCAGGTTCGATTCTCTGAGTCCCTCTGGTCCTCATCAAGAGGACGGTCTCAACAGGGATCTTGGGTTCACATTGCACTATCTGTAACCCCCATGACTTGCCTGGGTTTGCAAAGCCTCACTTACTGTACTATCTGGAGACAATACACATCTCTTTAACCTGTGCTCAATGCTCCTTCCACTCACATTGTTGGCCACTTTAAGACTTGAATAGCAGGTTAGGTGTAAAGATTCGCATTCTAATCAGTAATCTGTAAACTGTCTGTGCTGTTATATGCTCTGTCTGAGGCCAGTACTCTCCAATCACCTGATGAAGAGGGATACCTCGAAACCTTGTGAGTTTACTATCAAATAAATCAGGTGAACTTAAACCTGGTGTTGTCAGACTTCTTACTTAAAACAATAGGCAGGTGCATTTCAATGGGGTGCAATGATCTCCTGCTAAGTATCAGTAGGGTGCAACGATCTTTGATAGGTGATTGATGAATCAGGCCCAGACATGTTTGTGTATTGTACAGTTGGCCTGCTCGAGGTTTGACTGTGTTTGATTTTAATATGCCCAATTCTTTAATTTAGGATGTCCAATCTTATCAGCCTTAAAACTAGGCCCTGTTTATATTACACCCTGTCAACACAACTTCCCCCACCTCCACTCTTCCAGATCCTCCAACCTATGATTTCCCCAGCCAGTGCAGTGAAAAAGGGGGTACAGCCTCCCTGAATCTGACACTGCTGGAATATGCTGGGGCAGTGGGCACTCTTTGGCTGCAGGTTCCAAGCAGCTCTGGCCATTGGAGGTTTCAGTGCAGTTTTCAAGAGCGGGTAAGTACACATTAAAAGCTTGTAATTCCAGTGGGCTAATATTTTCTGACACTAATGGCAAGTTATAGCTCAGTATTTTGCAACTACTTGTGTTGACCAAGTAATGAGAATGGCCCTCACTTGGTGTCATTAAGTTGCTGTTCATTGTGCTCATGTTATATCTAACGATAACAACTAAATTTTAAATGACTGATTAAACAATGGCAGTGGATTTTATTGTTTTGCAGCTCTGAAAAAAGCTAGACATAGAATTGTACATGATTGCATGGGGTGAGAGGGGAGAAACATAAAACATAGAACAGCACAGCACAGTACAGGCCCTTTGATCCTCAATGTTGTGCTGAGCTATGTCCAAACCCAAGATCAAGCTATCCCACTCCCTATCATTCTGGTGTGCTCCATGTGCCTATCCAATAACCGCTTGAAAGTTCCTAAAGTGTCCGACTCCACTATCACAGCAGGCAGTCCATTCCACACCCCAATCACCCTCTGAGTAAAGAATCTATCTCGGACATTCCTCCTATATCTCCCACCATGAATCTTATAGTTGTGTCCCTTGGTAACAGCTACATCCACCCGCGGAAATAATCTCTGCACGTCCATTCTATCTATCCCCCTCATCATCTTATAAATCTCTATTAAGTTGCCGCTCATCCTCCTCCACTCCAAAGAGAAAAGCCCCAGCTCCCTCAACCTTTCCTCATAAGGCCTACCCTCCAAACCAGGCAGCATCCAATGCTTCCACATCCTCCTTATAGTGAGGTGACCAGAACTGAACACAATATTCCAAATGTGATCTCACCAAAGTCCGGTATAGCTGCAGCATAACCCCACGGCTCTTAAACTCAAACCGCCTATTAATAAATGCTAACACACTATAAGCCTTCTTCACAGCTCTATCCATGTGAGTGGCAAAAACTCAACAAGGACTCTACAAGAGTGGTGATTGGGGAGGGGGGGTGAGAGGGGGGATCTCTACAGGAGTGGTGATCAGGGAGGGTGTGATGATTAGGGTGAACTCTGCAGGGGTGGTGATTGGAGATGGGAGTGAGGGGGGAATCTCTACTGTGTGGTGAATGGGGTAAGAGGAAGAGACTGCAGACAGGGGAGCCTGATGTCCATGGCAGGCAATGTTCTTAGTGAGAGGGGAGGGGGATGGTGTGGAGGAAGCAGCAACAGGACACTGGGGATCAGGGCACCTATGTAATGGTGCATCTCGAGTTCAGCAGCCGGCTTTCCCAGTGAAGTCAGACTCTACTCCCTCCACCTTCTAATGAGAATTACATCCTGGCACCCTTTTTTGACTAAGTACCGTAAGATCGCGCTTTTAAACTTGTCCAGAAAATAAGCTTGAAACTCATGCTCATTTGGCGTTTAGAATTCTTTTCATCAAATTCTGCTCTCAGAATTTTTGGGAGAAGTTTCCATTCCATATTTTGGAGGTCAACAGTTTCAAGAAGCCAGGAGATCCTCTAGACAAGTGCTGAGAAGGGAACAGGGGCAGGTGGCCATGATAGTCTAGCCTTGAAGACCTGCATGCAAGACGTTTAAAGAGATCACATGAGTGGTCACTGTCAGTGAATATATCTTTACCTGCCAAATCCCATCACTGTACCAGTAGCAATGTTGACCACATCTTCATGACATCAGCCATACTCAAAATTGACAGTATTCAACTCATTCTCATGCATTTAACTTTGCTGTGATCTTCACACTCTAATGCATCATAATCCCTGTTGTTTATAAGCACCATTTCTTGCAGACATTTCTAACTTTTCTCAACTCCTGCAACACCCAGAAATTCCATAAACTCAACAAGAGCTAGTAAAACACAATAAGCACCTAAACTTACAAGTTGGATAATGATGTACCGGTGGAGTGGCCTCCCTCATGCTGATGAATATATATTTAGCTGTGCGTGTTTAATGGAGGGTGTTAATTAGAGTGACAGGGTCAAAAATGACATGTCAGACATCAAATTCATTGTTAGACTGACTGACATTGTAACCAATCTACGCTGCATTCTTTCACTACCTGAAAGTGACATCACCGCTAACATCCTCAATAGAGTGACATTCATTGCAGTTTGCACCAAAAATGGGCGGAAATGGTGTGGATGTAATTTTTATAAACCAGCACCCGTAGTGCCAAAAGTACTGATGTCACAGAGCCACATTCTGTCACATGATAGTTATGAAATTTTAATAGAGAAAAATTTGGACTATTTTGACAGAGATAATTTAGTTCCTTAAAATTATTGTATTGTGTGATGTTGAAATGACGGTACAACAGGGATGAACACAAAGGATGAAATGTAAATGTATTTAGAAGGGAAAGAGGAGTGAACATTTTCATTAAATGTCAAGATATTTAACAGGACAGAAAAACATTTAAGTGTCCAAATACATAAATTTTCAGAAGTGGGAGGAACGGTTGATAAAGGTTTAATGAAGCATATGTGGGCAGAATTTTATGACCTCGTCACAGTGGAGGCAGAGACATAAAATATGACGAGTCATTCAAAAGTCCATTGACTTGGGTGGGACTGGAAGATCCTGCTGGCAAGATGGCATGGTGGCACAGTGGTTAACAGTGCTGCCTCACAATGCCAGGAACCCTGATTTGATTCCCAGCTTGGGTCACAGTCTGTGCATATTCTCCCCCTATCTAAGTGGGTGTTGGGTAGATGCTCCGGTTTCCTCCCATAGTCCAAAGAGACGTGCTGATTGGCACTGGCCATGCTAAATTCTCCCTCGGTGTAACCGAAGAGGTGCCAAAGTGAGGTGGCTAGAGGGTTTTCACGATAACTTCATTGCCGTGTCAATGTAAGCCTACTTGTAACACTACTAAATAAACTTTAAAATTCCTTAGGCGGAACCTTATGGCCGTTCATGGCAGCAGGATTTTCTGGTTCCGTTGCCTTGAACAGGGATTTAGCTGGGCGCCAAATTCTCCACTCCCGTTTGCAGTGACAGAGTGACATGAATGGCCGGCAAAATCTCTCATATTTTCTAAAAAAAACTATGAAAAGAAGAGGAAAGAAAAATTGTATAATTCTGATAAGAAATGGTGGAGAAGGAAGAGATGCCACAACCAATGTTTACAGGAAAATGCTGAAGTAATGAAAAAAAGGAAGAAAAAAGCAGATATAGGGAAGAATACAGGAATGGTATAATGTTTTCAGAGAACTAATACAGATGAAAAGTTCTAGGATACTGAATTATACCTTTGCAAAAAATTAACACCTTAATATCTCAGTTGGAGAATAGTACATGGCATAGGAAAACTCTTCAGGTTTCTGATGTATGATAGACCAGAGATGGTTGATTTGGTTTGATTTGATTTATTATTGTCACATGCACTAGTATACAGTGAGAAGTGTTGTTTCTTGCATGCTATATAGACAAAGCATACCTTACACAGAGAAGGAAAGGAGGGAGTGCAGAATACAGTATTATAGTTGTAGCTAGGATGTAGAGAAAAGATCAACTTAATGTGAGGTAGGTCCTTTCAAAAGTTTGATGGCAGCAGGAAAGAAGCTGTTCTTAACACGGTTGGAATGTGTCCTCTGACTCTTGTATCTTTTTCCCCGACAGAAGAAGGTGGAAGAGAGTACGTGCAGATGTTGATCGGAATTCTCTGACTTTGCCTGTGGCTGGGATTCTCTGGTCCTGCTACGGTGAATGGAGTTTTAGCTGATTGTCAAATTTTTCATTCTTGCTGGCAGCGGTATGAGATCAGAGAACCCTGGGTATTGTGCTCCCATGAAATTTCCATGCCACAATTAAGTTGTTTTTTTTAAGAGAATGAAAAATCAGATGGTTGATTTTTATTTCTTCTTCCAATAAGGAAATGCCTTTCCTCCTGCTTTCATAGTGCTGTTTAGTTTGAAACATCACTGAATGAATAATTGTAAACGTGAATCCCAGAAATTGACATATTACACATTATATCATAACACAGTGTTTTAGTAATGCCACTAAAGCCATCAAATAATTCATTGCAATCCTTATTCGTCCCATTTATCTGGGGAGGTAATTAGAATTATATAAAACTACAGCACAAACAGGTCCTTCAGCCCCCAAGTTGTGCCCATCTTATCTCTACCTAATAAGCTTACCTATAACCCTCAATCCCATTAAGTCCCATGTACTTGTCCAGAAGTCTCTTAAAAGAGTCTAACAAATTTGCCTCCACCACCACCGACGGCAGCCGATTCCACTCACCCATCACCCTCTGAGTGAAGAACTTACCCCTGACATCTCCTTTGTACCTACTCCCCAGCACCTTAAACCTGTGTCCTCTTGTGAGCCATTTCAGCCCTGGGAAAAAGCCTCTGAGAGTCCACCTCATCAATACCTCTCATCATCTTATACACCTCTATCAGGTCCCCTCTCATCCTTCGTCTCTCTAAGGAGAAAAGATCGAGCTCTCTCCACCTACCCTCATAAGGCAAGCCACCCAATCCAGGTAACATCCTTGTAAATCTGCTCTGCACTCTTTCAATGGCTTCCACATCCTTCCTGTAATGAGGCGACCAGAACTGAGCACAGTATTCTAACAGAGGTCTGACTAGGGTCTTATAAAGCTGCAACATTATCTCCCGACTCCTAAACTCAATTCCTCGATTGATGAAGGCCAGAATTCTCCCATCCCGCTGCCAGATATTTTAGCGCAGAGAGCTGAGTGATTCACGCGGTGCCCGATGTGCAAGATCTGTGCTGGGTGTCGCGCCCCGAGACAGTGTCTCCCAGAGCCGGCTTTCCAGCAGCATCAGCTCCGTGCTGGAAATAGTCTTGGAGCTTTATCACCGATACAGGGTGTCCAGGATTGAAATCTAAGGGCCCGCTAGCCTTCCACACCCCTCTCCATCAGGGGTATTTCACTCCAGCGGAGTTTACAGTTGCTCCCCACTAACAGGGAGCTGGCAGCCCAACCCCGCTGGAGTGAAGGGTGGTTGGGGGGGGGGCGGGTGGTGGGGGTGGAAATCGGAGCCACAGAGCGTTGGTCGCCAGAGGGATGGCATTGGGGGAATCGCGGGGCTGGCCAGCAATTGAGCTGGCCAGTGATTGGGAGCAAGAAGTCTGACAACACCAGTTTAAGTCCAACCAATTTATTTGATAGTAAACTCACAAGCTTTCGAGGTTTCCCTCTTCGTCAGGTGAATGAAGAGTTCTGGCCTCAGACAGTGCATATAACAGCAAGACAGTTTACAGTTTACAGTGTGCTGTTATATGCTCTGTTTGAGGCCAGAACTCTTCATTCACCTGACAAAGAGGGGAACCTCGAACGCCTTGCGAGTGTACTGTCAAATAAATCGGTGAGACTTAAACCTGGTGTTGTCAGACTTCTTACTGTGTTTACCCCAGTCCAACGTCGGCATCTCCACACAGTGATTGGGAGGCCAGCAGTGCCTGGTCATTACGCATGTACTGATCTCGGCGCTGACAGTTTGGCGTATGTGCAGTGACCCACTTAATGTTATGCTGTGTGCCTCTCAAGTGGGAATGGGCCCTGCCCACTGAATTTTTGCAGTGTGAGAGACTCTTTTTGAGACTGCTACTGGAAAGAAAAGGACGATTTGCTCCAGTTTTCACGCAAATTCGACATTTGTGCCGGAAATTTACCAGCACACAGGACAGAATTCTCCGTTGGCCTCAGAAGGGATCTTACAAGCCTTGGGAGGGCAAAGCGGTAAAATTCCAGCATTAGAATTGTTTTGGGAAAATCACCCCTCCTGATGTTTGTGGCAAACAGCAGTATATTCTTTAATAAAGTAGGTTTAATGTGAAAAACTACCTTGTCAGGTCTGGCTTTTAGAAAATGAATGTCCTACCCCTCGAGCTAGTCATTGACTGAAGAGACTAAATGTTTTCTAAATGGCAATCCCACCTTCTAATCAGCATTCCACTGTTCAGAGCTTTCGATGCCTTCCAATTATCCCAATTTACCAAAGCATTTACCCTCTTCCACATTCCTGCATCTCTAATTTAAAGAGGCACCCTCTTCTTCAGTGAGTTCACAACTTGATTCACAGACTCACACTCGCTCCTTTGTGATCTTCTTGCCAGCTTTCAACTCGTTTCTTTTCCTGCTTTTGTTCTGCAGGCTGAAAGCTGTGCTATGTTTCAAGGCCAGCAATAGTGCCTGTCTGCAGCACTGAGCCGAAGCCTTGAGTGAAGCAATAGCCAGAATCAGCAATAGTATCAGAATGACCAATTAAGGTTGCCCTTGGAATCTTCTTTCTTGCAGTCTCGGGAGTAAGCCACTTCTTGGAAAAATCTAAATCAGCAAACCCAAACCACTGATGATCTAAACTTTGGAAAGTTACCAAATGGTGGTTTAAATTATAAATTATAGAATTAATTTAATCAAAAACAACATAACCAGAAGCATACGCAATTTAGAAAATTTGGTTGGAACTTTTAAATTATAGGAGGCAAACTTAAAAAAAATCAAATGCCATGAGGCGTGGCCAAGTCAGCAATGCCCATATCCCCTGAAAGAATGAAAAAACATGGGACATGATTTGCCTGAATTGGGACTAAGTGCCCATGTCAGCATGAAATGTGGAGAGTCTCCTGCTGGCATCAGCAGTGTCTATCAGGTGGTATTCTCCCACTTGACAATCTGCCAGCCAGCCTCCCAGTATGTAGACCGGGCTGCAATTTTTAAAGGGCAACCCAATCTACACATTTGGAGATAGGCCCGTCTCCCACAAAAAGAAAATGGTAAACCCACCCTGACTAAGGATGTACCATCAACCCTTCATCAATAAGGGGCTTTCTTTCCCCTCCCCACCAACACGAGTAACAGGTAATCCTCCCCCCCACCCCACTTAATCTACCATCCCCCTCACTCTGGCACTGACAGGCAGGCCCAGTGGCCATTATCTCTTCTACTGATGCCAGGCTGCAGAAGAAAGGCACCTCAAGAGGCCTGGGGTTGGATGGGCTTGGGCTGGAGGTGAGAATTGACTGTGCCACTCTCTGCCAGGATGGGCTATTATGACTGGATCGTCCCTTTTAGCTCTGGCAGACCTGAGGATCACCCCACGGCATACTAATTTCATGATGTGGAAATGCCAGCATTGGACTGGGGTAAACACAATAGGAAGTCTTAGAACACCAGGTCAAAGTCCAACAGGTTTATTTGGTAGCACAAGCTACCATATCGACGCAGACATCAATTTTCTACACATTATTTTGTAAACTGAGTTTGTGTCTTTATATGCCGTGTTTGTGAACAGAACTCCTGCTTACCGAAAGCTAGTGGCTTGTGCTACCAAATAAACCTGTTGGACTTTAGCCTGGTGTTGTGAGACTTCTTATGGTGATTTCAGGCAGACCTTGTGATCAACATCTTCATTCCTGCCTGTCAGCAGAAGTGGTCAGGTCACTTTAATTTCCATGTCCCCTGGTCACATGGCAGGATTTTAATTTATTGCAAATGGCCTGACCCACTTTTCCCAAGCCAGCTTTGAAAATCTGGGCCTTCCTATGGACTACACTTTAAGCACAATATCAGCAGCTAATAAATAATAATCAACTGAAGCAAAAACTTGGCATTACCATTGCTGAAACTGTCACTCCTGGGCGGGTTCCTGATGACCAGAAACTAAACTGGATTAGCCAAGTAAATACTGTGACTACAAGACCAAGTCAGAGGTTGGAAATTTTATTTCAAGTGACTCACCTGTTGACTCCCCAAACCTATTCACCATTGGCAAGGCACAAGTTAAGAGTTTGATGGAATACTTCCCACGTGCCTAGATGATTATGGCTCCTACAACACACAAGAAGCTTGATATCATGCAGGAGAAATCAGCCAACTTGAATGACATCCCACCCACCATCTTAAATATTCTCTCCCCCCATAGTGCAGCAATAAGTAGAATTACAAGATCCACTGCAGCAACTCACCAAGGTTCCTTTGACAGCATCTTCCAAACTCACAATCTCAACCACCTAGAAGGACAAAGGCAGTAAATGTATGGAAATGCCATTAGCTACAAGTTTCGCTTCAAGCTACACACCATTCTGATTTGCAATTTAATCAACATTCTTTCACAGTCGCTTGGTCGAAATCCTGGGAACTCCCTAACAGCATTATGGATTTGCTTACACCACATGGATTACAGAGGTTCAAGAAGGTTGCTCACCACCATCTTCTCAAAGGCAGTGAGGGATAGGCAATAAATGCTGACCTAGCCAGTAATAGCCACATCCTGTGAAGAAAAAGAAGTCTCTCAGTATCCGTGGAGAAAAAAACAATGTTAAATTTGAGACAGCTTTTCATATATGGTATTTTGCTTTCATAATCTACTGAATGGGAAATCTGATAAACCACATGGCCTTTCATTTAGTCCCTCCACCATCCTGAAACCTATTGCCTGCCAGCTATTTCCACACCTTCTGTAGAAATGGGTGCACAGAGCCAGTATATATGGCTGCACAAAAATTGCATCTTATTAGTTGTTGATCTGCAGGTGTCCGATATGTGGCTCCAAGCATGTTCAAACTGGGGCAATCAGCAACTATGCCTAAGGTTGCAACTCTCTAATAGTTGTGTCTTTTCAGCATAATTTAGCACTTGTTTTCACCCTTACATGAAAAATAACTCACAATATGCTTTAATGTAATGATTCTGATGGAAGATGTCCAGGAGAGGAGAGATTTTGTGCATCTATAGGGGGCAAGACATGCATCTCATTCTCCTACCTCTCCCTGTTGACGCAGCTGATGTTGCTCTGTCATATCGCATGTCGTCTTTTATTCCTCCTGCAGATTGGGGGGAACCCCAAACAACTTGCTGAAGACCAAGCACTTTTTTCTCCTCACAAGGTGTCCACTATAGTAGACTAGCACAATACTTGGTTCTGTTTAGGTGGAGTCCTCACAGAATTTCTAGAATAATTACTGATAGCAATTGGTGAAGTCTTGGCAAATTGTCCCAGAATGTCTTCTGATGTATTTCAAGATGTGTCTTCAAATTTCCAGCAGCACTACTGGACAAAAGGAATTTGTTGCTTGAAATTCATCGACATTGTCATAATTATTGTGAAAAATTTGACAACATGGAAATGTCTGAAGCTAGAATTGCAGGATTCACCTTGCTTTGAAAGGTCAAGCAGACAGGATATTTATGAAGTGAGCAGCATGTTTGTTGTTTTGCAAACTGAATAACTATGTTTGATGAGCAAGAAAATCAATAAAATAGAAGCTGTGGTGCTGGTAACATAATCTGTATCTTTTAGATCTGAACTGTTTCAGTTCTAAGTCAGAACTTGTTTTCTCACAAATATAAATGGGTTGATAATGGTTCCAGAATTCACCAAACATTTGGCAAAGTAACATCAAAAATATATTCTTCCTAGGACTTCATAACTTTAGTTTTACTGTTGGAATGAAATATCTGTCAACATTCTGATATACATTATTTCAACATGTATCCTGTTGGTTCTGGTATTTTTAAGAGGTTCATTTAGAGGCTGGCTTGACTTGTGTCAGCTGTAGCACAGAAATTATTTGCTGTGAATGAATGTTCTGTTTGCATCAATTTCTAGAGCAATTAAGGCAGGCAATTTATCCTCAGATAACGTGCCACAACAAATCTCTTGATTCCTCTCTCTTCTTGCTGTCTACAGTGCAATTTGTTACATAAATAATACAATTTGGTGTTAAGTAGTCCCTAAGGCAGTACAATGTCTGCTTATGAGTGGATATCAGCAATAACAAATACTTGCTGCAACTAATCTCTTCGGCTAAGAATGATACATTAATGTGGTGTGTTGGAAAGCATAATTATTACACACTGCATCAGACAATGTGGCAAAAGATACAAATCAAGTTTGATGCATGTGTTTGAGAAACACATTGTAGGAAATTTTGTCCATTTAAAATTTTATTTCAATGATGTTTGTTTAAGCTATGTTGGTGATTAAGTCTTGGGCCCAAATTGGTGTGCATTGGGGTATGTGCTCAGGACCCTGATATAAAAGTAGGGAGGTCTTGCTGCAGCTGTATAGGGCACTGGTGAGGCCGCAGCTGGAGTACTGTGTGCAGTTTTGGTCGCCGCACTTACGCAAGGATATTTTGGCCTTGGAGGGAGTGCAGAGGAGGTTTACTGGGCTGATACTGGAGTTGACGGGGTTGAGCTATGAGGAGAGGCTGAATAAACTAGGCTTGTACTCATTAGAGTTTAGAAGAATGAGGGGAGATCTCATTGAGACGTATAAGATGATGAATGGGATGGATAGGATAGAGGTGGAGAGACTCTTCCCGCTCAGAAAGGACAGTAGGACTAGGGGGCACAGCCTCAAGATAAAGGGGGGGCGGTTTAGAACGGAGTTGAGGAGGAACTTCTTCACTCAAAGGGTGGTGAATCTCTGGAATTCTCTGCCCGTTGAAGTGGTGGAGGCTGCCTCACTAAATATTTTTAAGACGCGGGTTGATGGTTTTTTGATAAGCGAGGGGATTAAGGGTTATGGGGAGAGGGCAGGAATGTGGAACTGAGCCACGACAGATCATCCATGATCTTATTGAATGGCGGGGCAGGCTCGAAGGGCTAGATGGCCTACTCCTGCTCCTATTTCTTATGTTCTTATGTTCTTATGTAATGGTCCTGGACCACAATGTCTTCACCTTCAACAATCAGTTCTTCATTCAAACACATGGAACAGCCATGGGGAACAAACTCACACCTCAATATACCAACATCTTCACGCACAGGTTCGAACAAGTCCTTTTCACCGCACAGGACCTTCAACCGATGCTATACACTAGATACATCAATGACATTTTCTTCCTTTGGACTCATGGTGAACAATCACTTGAAGCAACTTTATGATGACATCAATAAGTTCCATCCCACCATCAGACACCTTAGGCTACTCTCCAGAATCAGTTGCATTCTTGGACAGATGCATCTCAATCAAGGATGGTCAACTCAGCACTTCACTGTACCGCAAGCCCACGAATAACCTCATGATGCTTCACTTCTCCAGCTTCCACCCTAAACACGTCAAAGGAGCCATCCCCTACGGACAAGCCCTCAGTACACACAGGATCTGCTCAGATGAGGAGGATTGCAACAGACACCTCCAGATGCTGAAAGATGCCCTCATAAGAACAGGATATGGCGCTAGACTCACCAATCAACAGTTCCGACATGCCACAGTGAAAAGCTGCACTGACCTTCTCAGAAGACAAACACGGGACACGGCGGACAGAATACCCTTCGTCATCCAGTACTTCCCTGGAACGGAGAAACTACGACATCTTCTCCTGAGCCTTCAACATGTCATTGATGAAGACAAACATCTATCCCCACACCCCCACTTCTTGCCTTCAAACAACCTCACAACCTCGAACAGACCATTGTCCACAGCAAACTACCCAGCCTTCAGGAGAACAGTGACCATGACACCACACAACTCTGCCACAGCAACCTCTGCAAGATGTGCCGGATCATCAACATGGATGCCATCATCTAACATGAGAACCCCATCCACCAGGCACACGGTACATTCACTTGCAACTCGGCCAACATTGTCTACCTGATACACTGCAGCAAAGGATATCCCGAGGCATGGTACACTGGGGAGACCATGCAGACGTTACGACAATGGATGAATGAACACTGCTTGACAATCACCAGGCAAGATGTTCTCTTCCTGTTGGGGAACACTTCGGCGGTCATGGGCATTTGGCCTCTGATCTTCGGGTAAGCATTCTCCAAGGTGGCCTTCACGACACACGACAGCGCAGAGTCACTGAGCAGACACTGATAGCCAAGTTCCGCATACATGAGGACGGCCTCCTCCGGGATCTTGGGTTCATGTCACACTTACTATAACGCCCACAACTTGCCCGGGCTTGCAGTGTCTCACTAATTTTCCCCTCTGGAAACAATACACATCTCTTTAACCTGTGCTTCACCCTGTCTCCATTCACATTGTCTGTACCTTTAAGACGTGATTCCCTGTAAAGATTTGCAATCCAACCATTATTTTGTAAACTGAGTTTGTGTCTTTATATGCCCTGTATGTGAACTGAAATCCCACTCACCTGACGAGGAGCAACGAGCGCTTCGAAAGCTAGTGGCTTTTGCTACCAAATAAACCTGTTGGACTTTAACCTGGTGTTGTGAGACTTCTCACAGTTTTTACCCTAGTTGGCATCTCCATATCATGAAGTCCTAATGCACAGACGTACATAGAATTTACCCAGGTAGTTTAAATTTTGATAGACTGCTTCCCACTATCTGGGATCCACCACAAATGTCAAGGTGAAGTCATGCGCTAGATAGGCCAAACTTATCTGCATACTCACCCTGGAAATATTAGATAATTTGATACTGGTGTAACAGCTGTATAGCTCAAATCAACTAAATCCCCATCACCACCCCCCCATCTACCAACTGCCCAACTTGACCTGACACTTGATTAGCCCCAAAGTGACCGTATCACCTCCTTCAACCACTAAGTCCCAACCCAACCAGATTAACCTCCTGACACAGTACCCCGATCACCTGACTACTCCTCAGACCCAACTACCCTCACCCACTTACCCACAGCCCCATTCACTTATCCATTCACTCACTCATTCACTAACACATGCTCATTCATGAGAAGACTTGGGACTTTATAAGTTTTAAGTTTTATTTTATTGTCACAGGTAGGCTTACATTAACATTGCAATGAAGTTATTGTGAAAATCCCCTAGTCACCTGTTCACTCCGGCACCTGTTTAGGTACAGTGAGGAAAAATTCAGCATGGCCAGTGCACCTAACCAGCCCGTCTTTCAAACTGTGGGAGGAAACTGGAGCACCTGGAGGAAACCCATGCAGACTTAAGGAAAAAGGGCAGACTCTGCACAGACAGTGACCCAAGCCGGGTATTGAACCCAGGTCCCTGGCACTGTGAGACAGCAGTGCTAACCACTGTGCCACCAAAATTTACTTGAATACAGTGCTTGCTATCGTAAATAGGGGACATATCCTCATCTTCCCTTGACTTTACTACACCTGCTGGACTCACCCAGGAGACTCTGCACTGTCCACTACCTCTTCAGTTGGGATCAGAAGAAATCAGTATTGGGATCAGTATTGTCAGGTAGAAAAAAAATTGTGGGCAGTAGCAATGTGCCTACCATTTTCTCCAACTGGAAGACCTATGTCTGACTCAGGCTGATGGAGATAGCCATTTTAGTTAATATAAGCAAAATGCCAAATTAATAGAATCAACTTCACAATAATAAACTCAATTTGTAAACATTTAGCCTAATTTAACTTAAGTCAGAATGAACAAACTGGTGCCAAAGTTGACTGTAGCTTTAGCAGAGGAGCAACCATTTTCAACATGGGGGAGGGAAAGCAGAAGGAAAACAAAACAATGTTGGTTATTGGCAGCAAAAGTCTGAACACTTTGGTGTCAATCATAAATATTTTAGGAGAGGTTCTGGGGGGTGAATTTAATGACGGGAATACATGATTATAGAAATTGAATTGAGGCTCTCCCTGTCTGCCTGAGCTTGAGAATAGCACTTGCCATTCTTCAGAAGGGATCTGATGCATTCCACCCCACCCTCCAACCGCACCACCCTGGTGGCCTCGCTGCAAGAAGCAATTTTAATCAAAGTTCTAAAGAAATTGGTGAGAGTTTGCCTCAATATTGAACTGCTTCTCTGTTATTTACTTGACATGAAAGCTTGTTACTACCCTTAAACTGTAAGACCTCTAGTTTTGAGAAGTCTACTGCTTTTAATTGGTCAGGGAACCTGTCTCCATGCTAATTAAGGATGTGCTTTAGTGAAAATTCTAAAGAATGACTGTTCCCACTCACCCTGAGTTGGTTGGGGTTGTAGAAACAGTTCCACCTTCAGAAACAAAATCCAGCTTTGCATTTTGCAGCTGATTGCTCTCACCTCCAATTTGCTGCTGGGTTTCTGAGCTTTGGAAAACTCAGCCACAATTGTTAAATTTAAATTAGGCTGCTAATTGCACCATGGGGCCACATTTAAATATTAGGATAGTGTATTCCACCTCTCTTGGCAGATCATATTTATGACTTACTAACTGTTGTAAAAATAGTGCAGGCTTGTTTGTTCAAGGATCAGGTTGAATTTAACTATTTTAATTTTTATTCCCTGACCATCCCTTGCTCATTTTGAGGGGGTTCAATATCAAAAGTGCTGTCTGCACATGATTTTACAGTTGGCTAGATTTTATAAGTGACGAGTTACATGTGGCTCATTTAGAATCTAGATATGGCTTAATTGTTTCTTTGATTAGTAAACAATTATGCAATAAAGTTCATGATTGATTTTGATTTGAATTATTATTGTCACAAGTACTAGCATACACGGAATTGTAGACAGAGTTAATGAATGGGAGGCTGGTTTGCCTGATGGATTGGGCTACATTCACAACCTTTTGTAATTTCTTACAGTCCTGGGAATGTGATCTCAATGTTCACACAGTGTGTGTATGTTTAAGTTTGTGAAATTATTAGTAAAATAATAAGACAAAAAGCAGATTTTCTCAGTATTTTGGTTGTGTTGATTTGCCTCCTTGATTAGTGAATGGCAGTAGCTGTTTTGTTAAATCGATCAACACATGCACTATATTCATCTGTGTCATGTGAATTGAATGTAACATATTGTCTACCAGACTTAACATATTGCTAAAATGGAGTCATTGAAGCCACACCTGTAACTACACAGCAATTTCAATTGGACAATACTGCAATTGCTGGATGATGCCAATGTAATAATTGTGAGAGATGTTCATCTTCTATAGACTGGACAAATCAAATTGACAAAGATAGACTGCAAAATGAGCTTCTGGTGAGCTTTCACAGCAGCTTGTTGGAGCATTGCATTGCAGATCTGACTGGGAATAAAGCTAATTTAGATCTCATGTTGTGTAATGAGGCAGGTTAATTAGTTATCATACTGTTATGTATTGTATGTCTTAGATAGCTTGCTGTACTTTGCAAGTGAGTGGGATGATAGGATCTACGTTTTCTTGCCATTTTACTGCTGCAGCTTAAAACGGCAACACATCAACTGACACAGAGGAGAAAATAAAAGACTCAAAGTGACCACACACACTGGACTTATGGGGCATTTTGATGAGACTGTCGAACCATGGAGCACCTGGACTGTGTGTTTTGAGTTTATTTGTCCTTGCAAATTGAATTGAAAATGATAGAAAGGTACACCAGTGTGACAGGACCCAAAATCTTTGGCTTATTCAGAAGCTTGATGCAGCCTGACAAACGTGGCACACAGTTGGATGGGGACATTGTAAAATTCCTGGAGATGCATTTTTCCTCTCAGCCACTTGTCATAGCAGAAAAGGTTTCACAAAGAAACCAAGAATGGAAGAAACAATTGCACAGCATGTTGCAGTACTAACAAGTTCACTGAAGTATTTCATTGAAGTATTGAACAATATACTCCTTGACAGGTTGGTCTGTGGTCTTTGGAGTGAAGAAATTAGAAACACCTCCTGACAGAGGCTAACCTCACCAACAGAAAGCCAAAGAATTTGCAGTTTAAATGGTGCTGGCTGCAAAATAAGCACAACAGCTGAATGCATTAACTCAAGTGCATAACGTGACAGCTGAGCATGCACACAAGATAGCAAGCAGCTGAGAATGCTACTGTTGTGGAAAGCCTGGTCACCATTCATGTTGGTGCAGAGACCTTGGATTCTATCAGTGTGGCAAGAGGGACACATTATGCCTGCAAAAGGCGAAAAAGAAAGGAAAATGAATCACAAAAGTCAACCAGAAAAAAGACATCTGTGGACGGATTTTCTGGCCGTGCTCGCCCCAAAACTGGAAAATCCCATCCAAGGTCAATGGACCATTGCATGGTCTGCCGCTGCCCACTATAATGCCCTCCCTGGAGTCTGACTATGTCATGCAGCAGAAATGGGAGGATCAGCGTGACATTGAATCCAGAGAAGAAGGGCCCCTCCACATCTTGTCAGTGACAGGTAACACTGCTGCCAGGGGAGTGGGTTTGGGGGGGGGAGGGCAACCAACTGGGGATGAAGGGGTATGAGGAGCAATTAAACAGTTTGGGCTTTTACTCACTGGAATTTAAAAGGATGAGAGGGCATCAGATTGAGTCATATAAAAATTTTAAAAGGGATTGATAAAGTAAATGTGGGCCAAATGTTTTCCTCTAATGGGGTATTCTAGACCAGGAGGTCACAGGTATATATCGCAAGGTGATAGATTTAAAACTGAAATGAGGAGGAACTACTTCTTGCAGAATTTGAATTTGTGGAACTCGCTGTCCCATAATGCAGTAAAATCTGACTCATTGAATGGTTTCAAAAGGGAGATGGGCACATTTCAAATAAAGTAAGGGAAAGAGAGATATGAGGAACAGGTGGGGGTCTGAGACCATGGAGGGATCAACCAAGATTTGATTGAATGGCAAAGCAGGCTCAAAGGGCTGAATTTGCCTACTTCTGCTCTTAATTCCTATATTCCAGTACACATGGACTTGGATACAAGGGCAGCAGTTCCTCTTGTTCCAGAGAAACAGGGGCATCAGCACCTTTTTTGGGCAGTACAGGAATTAACCTGGAACTAGGTGGACAAATTGCTAAGTTGCCAGTGCTTGTGGTGAAAGGCAACTACCCAACTTTAGTTGGGGGTCATGGCTGCAGAAGATCGACTAAAATGAAGTGAAGTGCATCACAGTGCAACTGAAGAAACAAGTCTGTCCCCTTTAATAAATGGGTGATTCCCTACTGCTCCAGGAAAGATGGCTCCAAGTATATCTATGGGGATTTCAAGATGACAGTTAACCTGTGTGCTGTGCGCAGAACAATATCCACTTCCCCAGATTGAGGATCTTTTTGCTGGCTGGCTTCCCTGGTGGACTGAAATTAAGCAAAATAGACCTATGTACATTGATGAGAAGTCACAAGATTACCTAACCATCACATGACACAAAGGACCATACAGGTAGTGCCTTTTGTTGCCAAGGCCATGGACCAGATCCTGAATCGCATGCCTGGCAATTGGTAATGACACTCTGGTGATGGGCAAAACTGTTGAGGATCATTTCAAGAACCTGGATGCTAGCCTACAAAGGTTAGAAGAGAATGGCTACAGGTTCACAAAGACAAATGCAGGTTTTCAGTTCTCTATGAAATATTTGGGACATGTCATTGATGCTGCTGGGCTTCACAAGCACCTTCCATAGTCAAGACTTGTGGATGCTTTAGCTACTTGGTATATTGGCCAGCTTCGCTTGTTCTTAGGGCTGCTAAATGATTATGGGAGATCCATTCCACAGCTGGCAACCCTGCTGAAATCCCTGCATGAGCTGCTGTATCAGGACAAAGCTTGGAAATGGGCAGAAGCTACATTCAAAAAAGCCAAAGCAGCACTGACAGATTGCGGGGTACCTGATGCACTTTGATACCTCCTTATCTCTGCAACCTGCATGTAACTCATCACCTTATGGAGTTGTAGCTGTTGTCTCACGCATTTTGCCCTCTGGTGTGGAGAGGCCCATTGTGTTCACTTCATCAACTTTAATTAAAACAAAATGTTCAAATAGAATGCAAAGCACTTGGGATCGTTTTCAGAATCCAGGATTTTCACCAGTACCTATTTTGATGAAAGTCCACACTCCTGACTTATCATGGAATCATAGAATACCTACAGTGCAGAAGGAGACCATTTGGTCCATTGGGTCTGCACCAATTCCCTGATAGAATATCCCATCCAGGTCCTATCTTTGTAACTCCATATATTTACTCCACCTAACCTACACATCTTGGGAGACTAAAGGGCAATTTAGCATGTCCAATCCACCTAACCTGCATTATCTTTGGACTGTGGGAAGGAACCAGAACCCGGAGGAAACCCGCACAGTTAGGAGAAGAACATGCAAATTCCATACAGTCACTGAACCCGAGTGCCTGGCATTGTGAAGCAGCAGTGCTAACCACTGTGCCACCGTACCGCCCTATGTGATCATTTACCACACACCTCAATATTCAGTCTGCACATGGTTATCTCTTCTTCAGCTACAAGCAGGATGCAGCATTTGGCATTGATGTTGAGTTCTCTCACATATGATGTCAAATATCAAAATCTACCATGCATGGTAGATTTTTCAAGGCTGTCCCTAGTGAGTCACTGTTCATACAGACATCCTCTACTTTGTGCATGTGGAGAACAACCCATCACTTCAGTCCAATTCAAGAAGGCCATACTAATGGACCCAACATTGTCCAAAGTCATGGAGCATGTGACATATGACAACTCTTGCTTGGACTTCCAAGTCTCACGTCACTTTCCTATTTACCTTTCCAGGGGTTGGAGCTATAAGTCTCTTAAGGATGTTTGCTTTAGGGCATGTGAATCATTATTCCATCAATGTTGAGAAACCAATGTTGGACCAACAGCATTCAAGACACTGTGGAATAATTTGTATGAAAGAGATTGAAATAACTGACAGTTGGTGGTTTAGGCTAGACCAAAAACTTGAAGCCAAGGCAAGGTTTTATTCTTCATGTCAGTGTGTGATAAACATGTCTCAGTTGGTACCTCTCCAAAATGGAATTGTTTGGACAACCCTTGGCAATACATTCACTTAAATTTAGCAATGGCCATGGTAGTTCTGGATGCGCATTCCAAATGGCCAGAAGTTTCTGTTCTCTATTACTGCTGTAAGATAACTAAAAGAATAAGATAGATATTTAGTTGCTATGGGTTACTAGATCATGTTATGACAGAAATTTTTGAGACATAATGAAATTCATCACATCACCTCAGTACCACATCACCCACCCGCCAAAGATTAGCGGAGAGATTTAATCAAACCGTGAAACACTCTTTAAGGTCATCACAAGAACATTCCTCTGTTCAGAAATGTGTGGACACATTTATGCTGACATACCAAAGCATGCCTCATACTGCAACTAAAGCATCTTCAGCATTCCTAGTAATGGGACTGCAACTGCTCAATTGGCTTTGATCTGCTGAGACAAATGAAACACAAGTTGTGCAAGATCAACAGCACGACCAAGTGGAGAGAAGAGCACAAATATTAAAGCCAAGAATTTTATGTTCAGGACATATGTATGAGGAGAGAACTTGGTCAGGTTAATTGGTTAAATAGATTGAAATGTATGATGGTGAATAAACACTGGAAACATTTAAAGAAACAATTCAATATCATCAACAAAAATACATTCCATTGCAAAACAAAAATTTGGCATAAAATATCCATCTGTATTTCACGATGGAAGGTAAGGTTATTATTAGATTAAAATAAGAGACAGATAATGTTGTACTGACAGTAGCAAGTCTAAAGAATGGGAGTGTTTTAGAAAGCAGTAAAAGGCTACCTAAATGTTGATAAAAATGGGGGAAAAGAATGAGAGTAATCTAGCCAGAAAGAAAAGGTATGGATTATAAATGTTTTTGCAAGTGTACAAAGGCTGGAATCCTCTGACTGTTCACATCCTGCCAACACTGACAGTGAGAACAGAGAATTTGGCACTGAGCAGTAGGACTGGAGGATCCCAGTTGCAGGTGGGGTTGGAGAAACTGACCCAAATACTTAGTCTGTTAGAAGCAGGACAGGAGAAATTATCACACAGAATGAAGAAATGGCAGAGACATTGAACAAATAATGTACATTTGTCTTCGCAGTAGAAGGCACAAGTTGCATGCAAGATATAGAGAGTAATGAAAGGGCTGAAACAAGTGAGGAATTTAATTTGATTCATCTTAAAAATATATTGGTGGGTGAAACTTAAGGGATTGAAATCTGACAAATCTCTAGGCCCTGATAGTTTTACTCTAGGTGTCTAAAAGGATTAGCTGCAGAGATTGTAGGTGCCCAAACTACAAATTTCCAATTTAAAAGAAAAAAATGAGGCATCACCCACCCTAGCTAGAAGTCATCCAGATGCAAATCACTACTGATCCTTAAGAGCAGGCACCAGATGCTGTGGAGTCTGAGGGGGAGCAAGGAGGTCAATACAATTTTACACATCCAGGGTGCTCATGGGCCATCCACCCGCTGCCAGGGTGCTGAGGGGAATCCTTGAAGGGAGATGGGGTTTGGGGGGGCTTGGACTGGAGAAGTGGTTTAGCTCTTGGGTCTCTCTGGGATATAGGTCCATGGCTAGTGTTCTCCATGGTGTCTTGAAAATGATTGAAATCTCTCTCAGCATGGAAACTTCAAGCCACTTTCAGGTTGAACTGGAGACCCTTCTCTCTGCTAGTTTCAATCATTTTGAAGTCCTTTGTTCACATTCAGTTTCATGACCATATATATTTAAGCTCTTTTGATTAACAGCCCTAGTCTATTTCAAAGGAGGGATTTCCTCAACCTGCCTTGAAATGCAACACATGAGCTCTTTAAAGTCTTTTGGTTGACAGCTACAGTATATTCAAAGGAGGAATTAGCTTTGTTTTTATAACCCTTCATGGCCTATTGACTTTTACTAACCTCCTCATTGACAACGCAATGCTTTTTCAAAGGAAGGACTAATTTTGTTTTTATAGCACTTCATGGTCCATTAACTCTGAAGTGCCATTTTTTGAGCAAGTGCAATTTCTGACTGCATTTTTTTCCATAATACCTTCTGTTCTAGTCTGAAGTGCTTCATACGAAGAGCAGGTGCTCTGTCTGACCACATTTTTCAAATCACAATTTTTTGAAGCCTGCAGTACTTCTAAAACCTAGCTGTGCAGTCTAAGGAGATGTTTTCTAACTCTTATGCCTCAACAGCATGCCTTTACTGAAGTTAGGTTTTAACTAATACAAGCAGCTGGCACAACTCAGACATTACAGTCCAATGAGCATCTTTTTGCAGCCACTATTGAATTCTCTGGATAGATGTAATAACCAACCTGGGCATCTTGGTGGCCATTTTAGCCCCTGGGTGGTCAGGGCCATGGCCAGGCAGTGTCAGGTTGGCACTATCAAGGGTTGGGATCTGAAAAGGGAGGGTCCATTGACAACCCCATAGCCAGGTGTGGTTCACCTGGAGGGAGGTTGGCCTGATGCTGGTGATTGAGTGGGGGTAGGCGGTGTGGATGCTGGTGATTGGAGGGAGGGCAGACTCGATGCCGTGAGGTCCCGCTGCCAGCAAGGATGGGGGTGGGCTCAGGTCACACTGATGCCTGCATAGTGTGAAGGTGGGTAACCCAAACGTTTAGTGGCGAGGTGGGTGTTGCCCCTCTGTGGCCAAGGGTTGGGGCTCTTCCCTTTGGTTGTGGAGGGTTGCAATGTCCATGTGATGAGGCAGTCTTTAACTTTATTATGAGATCAGGGTGCACTTTAAAATAGGTATCCTAATCTCTGAGGAGCTGGTTTTGCTTCTGTCTTTTAGTCCCGCTGATGTCGTTCATGGTGCAAATCACCCTAAGTTCCTAAAATATGTTTAAATATGTGTAGAATGTGATCAAATTGCACCACTTTTCCTGCCAGAGACCATACTTCGAAATTTTTTAGGAGAATTGCATCTCTCGTCTTTCAACTGGAAATTTAACAATTTAATATTTACTGGACTCAACATTGAGATGAGCAGTTTTAGATTATAACCTCTGCAGCAGATTGTTTACTTGGTATTTTGGCAAACATTTGGTACATATTTCTAAAATCTTTGGAAACCTGTAAGTCTTACTTTTAAAAATCCCACTAAAACCAGCACAAATTTGAGAATTATTCAGGCTTGCATGTTTATTGTTAACATTTAAATTGGACAAATGCTAAGCAGCTTAACAATTTGTGTTGTACTATAAAAGAGGCAATAAAATGGCTGTCATCTTAATGTTAATTTTAGAATGCTAAAAGTGATTAAGTACTATGTTGTTGCAGAATACATTATCTTTATCTGAGACTAACTGCATTCAATTGAAGTTTCCAATTTTGAGAAAATTACTTCTGAAACTGTAGTTACAACTGTGTGTTAAAATATCTGTTTTTCTTTCCTAAACTTGTAAATATGCTCCCTGTGTGATATAATTAATGATTTATGCTGTGGTTTGCAACACTGGTTCTGAATCTGGTCTGAGCATTAACAATGTTGGCAGGAACAATAAGACTGATTTATGTATGCAAATATGGTTCCTGCATTACAACACCAGAAATTATACTCATTAAGGCAAAACTGAAAATGATTTTCGTTTATCAGCTGTAAGGTTCAAAATATTGTGATGAATTTGATTTAGTTCACTTTTAAAATATAATGAAAGTAATCTGACAGCTGTATAATCTGGCAGCTTTTCAAGGTAACGATAGCATTTGGAATAAAACTTGTGGAGTTTAATCGGGTCAATGTTAGCTTATATAGATAATTTTTTTTCTCTTTACTGGTTTTGGATTCAATTTGTTAAAGTGGCTGATTTTAAAAACATTTATTCAAAACAACTGTAACTTACCCATATTATCCATCTTAACCAAACATGTAATCACAAACCAAAGTACTTTTTACTGACAATTCTTGCTTGCGTTTTATCCTGCATGCTCCCTAAACAATAACTCTCAAAACTCTGCTGTCCCTATCCATTTTCACAATAACTTCATTGCAGTGTTAAAAGAAGCCGACTTATGACACTAATTAACCAATCAGTCAATCCATCTGTGCACTCTGTGCTGTTCATCCATCACCCCTGCCTGTGCTCACTGTTCTGCACTGGCTCCACCAGACAAACCTTGATTTCAAAATTATAAACCTTGTTTTCAAATCCATTCATTTCTAACTCTGTAAAATCCTCTAGCTTTAAAACTAATGTTCCTTCTAATTCCTCAAAGCTGTGTGGCTGTTTTTAGGCACTGCCGAATTCCTCTTTTTAAAGCATAATTTCATACACACTTTTTTCCTCCTTTGGAGAACAGTGGGAGGATTCCTGAACTGATTATCAGCCTGTTGAACCACATTGAGAATTCTCTTTCCATGGCCAATAAGTCCTTGCATTGGACTTGAGCCAGAGCGTTGGGCCCAGAAGTAAGAATGCTACCCCTGTGCGACAAGATCTGCGACTCATGATTCCTTTAAGATTATTCCACAACTTGGATGGAACATTGTTTACAACCCCTGAAATCACTGCATTCCTGCAATTCTGACCTTGTACATTGTCTTTAATTCTTCCACCATTGACGGCTGTGCCATCTGCTGCCTGGCCCTAAGTGAAATGAATGCTGGCCCAATCAGCCACATTCACATCCCATGAAAGTATACAATGTACATATAAAAGCTTTGGAAATACCGTGATAAACCACTCACCTTTTCAAACTTATTTTTCCTCTTAAAGGTTCAGAATCATAGAATCCCTACAGTGCAGGAGGAGGCCACTCAGCCCATCAAGCCTGCATCAACAACAACTCCACCCAAGCCCTATCCCCATAACCCCATATATTTACCCTGCTAATCCTCTTGACACTAATGGGCAATTTAGCATGGCCAATCACCTGCACATCTTTGGAGTATGGAAGGAAACTGGAGCATCCAGAGGAAACCCAAGCAGACATAGGGAAGATATGCAAACTCCACGCTGTCACCCAAAGCCGGAATTGAACTTGGGTCTCTCACCATGCAAATTATGTCAGCCCCAAAACCATCAGCTCTCATGTCATGCAGTAATCTTTTATGTGCCACCTTATCAAATGCCTTATGCAAATCCAACTGCACTACGTCTACTGGTTCCCCATTATTCCTCCTTATTACATCCTCAAAACCCCCAAACAAGTTTTCAAACACAACTTCCGTTTCATAAAACGACGTTGACTCTGCCTGATTGTACTATAATTTTCTAAATCTCTTGCTATTATTACTAATGGATTCTAGCAATTCCCAATGCCAGATGTTAGACTAACTAGTATATAGTTTCCTGTTTTCTGCTACTTTCCTTTCTTGATTATCAGGCCCAGATCTCTAGATGATTGAGCCCTGAATATACATCCCTACCTCCCCCAGAATGTATTGGGGAATCCTTCGTAGGTTTTGATGTGCTGAATACACAGGAGTTGTTTGAGATGTTTGGACTTCCAATGGGCAATACTGATGTGTCTGGAACCCTCCGAAACTCTGGGCAGGAATTTTTCTCCCTTTCCATGGCGTGTTTTGCGGTGGTGGGAGGCAGCACGCTGTTCGCCGGTGGCAGGATCTACAGTCACATCGTTGTCAATGGAGTTTCTTGATGATAAGGGTGTGCTGTCAACAGGACCATAAGATCTCGCTGACGTGAATGGCAGCGAAGTTTCAGAATCTGAGACAGATTAGGCGACGTCAGATAGCTCCACCCCATTTACCAAGAGCAGTAGTCAGATGGTAGCTGGGGAGAGGTCAGGGGGTAACTAGAGTTCAGGAGGGCAGTTGAAGGGAGAGGGTATTATCCAGCAGGGGGGGTGGGGAGAGGGGTCCACTGGAGAATCGGGTGATCAGTAGTTAGTTATCCAGAGGTTAAAGTTGGCTTTAATCCTTCTCACATTTCCTAGGTAGCTATTCTGGTAAATTCAATTCAAACCTCAATCCTCCACATTAAAATCTGTAGAAGTTGAAGCTTCCAAAGCTTCTATCTGAGCGTTTGAATTTTTCTCTGACCTTATTATCTCACCTGTCTGCAGGATTGGAATGAGAGAATTGAGTTTATTGTTCCCTTCCCTGATTTTGCAACAATCTCAACTGCTGACGATTTGCAAAGTCTGCTGTACTGAACAAAGACGGTGCCCCTTCACTCCTCAATTCTATTTCCCTGTCTCTGTTAAAAATCACACAAAGCTGCCTTGTAGTATTTGCCTGGGCTGTTCTTAAGTCCAGCTGCCTTTGCTGTTCCCATAGGTCAGCCTATACTGGCTCTCTATCCAGCAGCTGCTGGTTTTCCTTGTTTTCCTGCTCAGAGAAATGTTTCACCTGTGCAGAAGTCCTTGTCTGTTAGCCTGCTAGTCAGATGATAAAGAGCAGACTGGACTTTACAGTTCAGCAAGACACAAGCCAAAGGCCAGTGAAACGTGACCCCACCTCTCCATCTGGTCTCCAATAAAGGATGCGTATCCATCATTTAGAATGTAGCCGTCCTCCCAGCCGTATGTTTTTTGGCAGTGGAAGGTAGCGTGCTGTTCACCAGCAGTGGAATTCTCTGGTCACCCCATGCCGCCATGAAACCCAAGGGCCGTGTGCGCTTTGCTGGCGGAACTGGAGAATCCCATTAGCGTGAATGACTGAAAAATTCTAGCCTGTGCCTTAGCAGACCATCAGTTTCCTTCTGGCCATCCTGCATTATTAAATCCAGATGGCCTTAATATATCTCTCTGGAGTAGGGCCATGCAGTCCACAGGGGGACCGTTAGTGGCTCCTCAAGAGATGATGAGATGTGAGTTTCCCCTGAAACTGAAATACAGCTTTTTGTGTTCAGGGGTCACCAAGTGACACAGATTCAACCATTTTAAGGAATTTTGTTCAGTTTTTAAAATTTTGAAAACAGCAATGAGCATGTCTATGTATACTTCAGAGAAATACATAGGGTGAGATCTTCGTTCTTCACAAATATAAGGCTAGCTTGCAAGCTACTCCCTTGAAATGTATCATGGATTTGCAGATCAATATGTTGGATGTTCAGTTATTCTATCAAAAACAGAGCAGCTTAGAGAAAAACAAGACAGATTTGTACTGATCTTTACTGATTCAGTTCCATGTTTCAATTTATGGTTTCAGTGGACCCACTTAAAGATTTTTGTTTGCACCACTGAACATCTAAAAAAGCAGCACTGTTGCACCATGGGACATGAAGATCAGAAATGCGAGAGTTTCAAAGCACCTGGGGAGACCTTCCTGGGCTGATACCGTATCCCACAATCTTGGTAGTGCCTGCACTGGCTGGTGTTAAACCAAGCTGCCTTTGTCATTCCCAAAAGTCAACCTCTACTGGTTCTCTACCCAGCAGCCTTCTTTGACACTGATGGTTTTGCTCATTTCCCCATTTCCTTCTTTTTAAATCATTCTGCAATTTTTCCAACACCCATTTGCAAATTTGGCTCCTCCCATGCTTCTTGTTTTCTGCAATTTATTGGCTTGTCACTGTTGAATGCTTGTGCGCCAATGGATGTCAGGTGAAACTTAATGAAGCTACCCAAAGACAGTGAGTTACCAGTCACTTGTAATCACTGTGTTGGTGACCATTGACCTAGAAAAATAAGAGAGCAGATACATGGAACAGCACTACCTGCATGTTCTCCTCCAAGCTACACACTATCTTGACTTGGAGTTATATTGCATTCCTTCACTGTTGCTTGGTCACAATCCTGGAACTTCTCAACAGCACTGTGGATGTACCTACACAACATGGAATGCAGTGGTTCAAAAAGGCAACTCACCACTGCCACCTCAAGGACAATTAGGGATGAGCCACAAATGCTGGCCTAGCCAGCCCACATCCTGCAAAAGAATGAAAAAAAGGCAAGTAATCAGGCAGTGGAGTCATTATGGGTTTATAAAACTAAGAAACAAAAAAGGATTAGGATTAGCAGGAGTTGTGTAAAGGCCCAAGCTATTAGCTGTGAAATGGTGGCTGGTATAAATGCAGGGACCAGATAAGCGTGTAGTAAAGAGGGCGGGATGGTGCCAGCAAGCAATTACGTGCCCACCTGCCTTCATTCTCGCTCATATAGCAAGCTCAAAATTCCACTTTTATTCTTTTAATGTCTGCTAATAAAAATCTTACACTGCAACATCTCTCAGCTAGATTCATTTCTTTCTCTGCATTTTATTGTGTATTTGTAATGTGAACAGTTAATATACTTAAGCATGCTGATTTTTTTTAAAACAGTAAAGTGATTTGTTAGCTGAAACCAGTCAATCAGCCAGATACTTTTTGCAATGCATCGTACGCTAGCTTGACAGAGCTACCTTCATCACTCTTGGGGGTACATGAGAATGATGTCATATTGAAAGTAATTAGGTAGCCACAACATAGAGTTTTTTGGTTTTTCTAAATAAAATATCGGGAATTTTGAAAATACTTTGGATAACATAGACTAAACACAGGGGACCTTTACAGTCAGTTCAGTGATTAATGTGACCATGAGCCACAAGTTCTGGTTAGATAAGGGGATCAGACTGCACATTTGTGGGATCCCAAAGTCAAATTCCCTTTAACTTCTTTTTACAGTGAAATAAAAATCTTACTAGCTTGAAAGCTATTCTTTTTAATTTAGAAGTAAATTTGTAATCAGGACATTTGTTTGAAAAAATGTAAGAAACAATAATCTAACCTTTCCAGAAGCCTGTTGTGGTTGAAAAGTCAGTGTAAAAAAGCACAGCACTCTGTGTAATCAGTAAAAATTACTTAAGTGTGCTGATTTTTTTTAAAACAGTAAAGTGATTTGTTAGCTGAAACCAGTCAATCAGCCAGATACTTTTTGCAATGCATCGTATGCTAGCTTGACAGAGCTACCTTCATCACTCTTGGGGGTACATGAGAATGATGTCATATTGAAAGTAATTAGGTAGTCACAACACAGAGTTTTTTGGTTTTTTTAAATAAATAAAATATTGGGAATTTTGAAAATACTTTGGATAACATAGACTAAACACAGGGGACATTTACAGTCAGTTCAGTGATTAATGTGACCATGAGCCATGAGTTCTGGTTAGATAAGAGGATCAGACTGCACATTTGTGGGATCCCAAAGTCAAATTCCCTTTAACTTTTTACAATGAAATAAAAATCTTAGTAACATGAAAGCTTTTCTTTTTAATTTTGAAGTAAATTTGCAATCAGGACATTTGCTTGAAAAAATGTAAAAAAAAACTAACCTTTCCAGAAGCCTGTTAAAGTGGTTGAAAAATCAGTGTAAAAAAGCACAGCACTCAGTGTAATTAGTAAAAACAGTAGATTCTATATGGCATGCTTGGTATGTTTATTTGAGGCATGCTGGTTTCTCTCCATCAGCACCTAGATTGTTAACTGGTTAAAGGATGACACATGATCCAGCATAATGATTTTTGTAGAGCCAGTTTAGCTGAAGGTCTTTGTTGTAGAAGAGTATTAATTTAGTTTGCCTCCCTCTCTACTAAAACAATGGTTTATGATTGGCGAAATACTTGATTGCAAATGTAAGTTTCAAGACAAAGACATTCTCTTTTGAAAATGGGAACTATCAAATGGGAACTATGAACAATGAATGTCCATTGTTTCATTTTCTACTTTATATTTAATTATATGTTAAATCTCTACCATTTTGCTATATTTATGAATGGAGCCTGATTATTTTCCATACAAATGGTTTTAGATCCACAGCCACCTTTACTGGTTGGATATTTAAAACAAAAATTCCAGTGAACTCAAAGGAACATATGTGTTCAATTAAAAAGATTAGTTCTGTCCTATTTTTAACATTAAGAGCATTTTCGTGGTTGCCCTTGATGTTCTTGAAGTAATCATCAGGAAAGTAGACAGACGCCATTGAGAAAGTAATTGAACAGTTATTATTTGTTAACTAATGCAGCTTACACTACTTGGAATATATATTTTATACAGCTTTGGATAATAAAAAAAGGAATTATGGAGAATAATGTTGGTGATAATGAACTGAATCCTGTGATCATGCATATACTTATAATGTCAAAGAAAGTTGCTATAAAGATCTAGCGATCCCTATAGTGTGGATTTTTCCTTTTTTGGTTTTAGTGAAATAGATCACCAGGTCATCTGGTGATGGCATCAGGTAGGAGAAGTAGCTTGAAGTGTTCTCATGAAGTAAAACGCATTGATTATCTTGCACTTTTTAGAATCATTTCACAGAGAGTGAAATAAAGATTTGGACATAATTCATGGGATTAAAACTGAAATATCATAAACAAACTTTAATGTAGTAAAAATATTTTTATCATAATGCAAATATATTTTACATTTCCACAAATCTAGAATTATTTTTTCAGAGCTAGTGAGGATATTCAGTAATAATTATGAATTTATTATAAGTTTTAAGATATAGGAGCAGAATTAGGCCATTTGGCCCATCAAGTCTGCTTCACCATTTGATCATGGCTGATATGCTCCTCATCCCCATTTTCCTGCCTTCTGCCCATCAGCCTTCAACCCATTACCAATTAAAAATTGTGTATGATAAATGTACATTCTGCCCTTCAGAACCTTTGAATTTTTAACAATGTCACTTACTTTTCTTTTATTTCCATTCCCCAATCCACCAACCAGCCCCCCACTCCTCCTTGTAGAATGCATTTCTCCCCATCATAAGCCTCAGATATCAGACTTTCTCCTAATTGCCTGGTGCACCAGAGCTCTGTCGCAATAATTCCTGGTCTACTCTTTATATTTCCATTTTGACATTATCCAGCCATCTGCACTTGGTCCCTCCTATCTTCCTACCCTTGGCATTGTTGTAGACTCTTAATCACCCTATCTGCTTTTATTTGTTGTAGAATCATTGAAAAATAAAATAAAATTCCAAGATAGAGAAAAGGAAATGTATAAACTAGAGTACTTGCATACAGTTGTAAGACGTCTGATGGGATATGTAATAACTACTGGTGTATGCCTCCAATCATGGTGGAGACAGATGTAGCACCGTGAGGAAGCCAGATGTTGGGTTACGCATTCAAAATGGGACCCACATGAAAGAGAAGTCCCTGAAGAAGGGAAAGCTAGATATCAGTTCTATGCCACATTGTGGGGTGGGGGGAGTCGAGGTCGCCTGCAAAATGAGCCCCTATAGAAGTGGGGTTGGAGTCAGATATTTGGATGTGTGGCTTTATAATGGATATTGTCTGCATAAAGTTGTTGCTGTGTTGTGTCCTCCTACCAATGGTGCTACTATAGCCTCTTAGATTTGCATCTCCTTGTTCCTCAGTCAATACTGCAGAAAGAAAAAAAATCACTGTGTTCTAACCACCTCTCCATACCTGCACACCTGCTTCCCAAACTCCTGAATGTTTTATTACTTTACAAGTTAGAATATGAAATCAAAACAATAAACAAAATAAGAACAAGTTTAGTAAATTTAGTCCTTGGGAACAACCCAAATCAATTGATAGCGAATCGACAGCTGGTTTTATACACCACATGATTTTCTATTTCATTGAAATCAATTTATGGATAAGAAATTTGTTTGCGGAGTACCACTTCTATGATATCATTGTATGCATTGCTCAATTGTTGGTGCACTGCCTTGCCTGCTCCAGGGGAATTAACATTAGCCTGCATCGCACTGTGGCACCACATGAATAAATACCACCCCCACTAACTTTAAATTAGAGCTTAGAGATGTGGTCCAATTATTCCCTGCTCTCTAATGCTGCTTTAGTGGAAGAAAACATTTTAGCAGAAACTTAGGAGTAGAAGTACGTGTAGCACAACCAACAACAAGCAGCTCCAACAGAGCATGTAATGACAAAGGGAAAGCAGCATCAACTGCATTCTGGAATGGGGCAGATCTGCCACATCTCATTGTTTGAATTAACTTTGTCATTAATCACTTTAATAAATTAACATTAACACTTGGAACTGCTGGTCAAAAACTTCAAAGCTTCATCAAAAAGCACTGATAAACTCATACTCAGTTTCTAAATTTTGACGAAAGTGAAATACTGCAAAGCTTTGCACTGAATGGTGTAGATATCTGTTAAATGAATGAATTAAGTACATTTAGCTGTATTCTGTGGGAGGTATATTTTTAAAAAATGAACGCATGTGGCTAAAACAATGTAGCCATAGCCGTGGCTGTGCCTAATCAACAATTTCTGCTAGACAATGCTGGCTCAGCACTGCTTCCTGGATAACACCTTCTATGCAGTGTGGCTAATTGAAGCTTGAATGTTAATATCTGCGGTCAAGGGACTCATTTTTCTAACATTACACAAATGTGCTGCCCCTACATAATTTGTAGATCCATCATGGCCCTCCTTTGTACCTTAACTAAACAAAAAATATAGATTGTATTAACAATATATTCCTCACACAAGTATTTTGGGAAAAACAGAGACTTCCTGATGGATTGCATTTCAATGCTGAATTCTATCTAATTCTGAGTTCCACTTTCTTCTGCCCCAGTACAGCTCAAGACTGAGCTCTTAACTTAGCTCAAGTTGATACCATTTTAAATTAACACACTAGCTAACGTGCCAATTGGAAAATTGTCCACCTTCTGTAACCAATTAATTATCTAATACCACCTGAAACAAGTTCACAATGAGGGCACAAAATCTGTTATTGAGCAGGTAAAATTAATCATAGGCCCAGATCTTATACGGTGCTTTTAGTGACTTAACAGTGACGTGCATTTTCCACCAGGATTTCCAATCCCAGCTGCAGAGGGTTAGTGCAGCCCACAGAAGACCAACAGGTGCAGAAAAATATGGACAAACTGGACTCTGTAGGATAAGGGTGTTTGGCAAAGCAAGGGTTAAGATGGGGCTGGAGAAAAGTATCACCCACTTTATGAAGCATTGTCACAAGATAATGGACTGGAAGGAGCTGGCATAAAAACAGCACCCAGGTACGTCAGTACCTAGGATATGGACATAGTTAACGATTACCAATAAATGGGGATTATGTTTAACCATACATGCCGCCAGATCTCTCTGTGAAACACCAAACAACCTTTACAATATGATGGCAGTGAAAGATGGATCCCAACATCCTAAAGAGGCTGGAGAAGAAACCCAGAATCTCAAAGTATGAAAAACTAAAGAAACAGAATGTTGACCTGAGTATATAGCTCCTAAATTGAAGATACAGTTGGAAAGCATCAAAATAAAAAGCTCCATTGCAGATGTTGAAGCTGAAGGAATCCGCAAGGGCACTTGGAGGCCTCTTGCCAGACCTGACTGACGGCAGCACCCAGGGACCTAGCTAGATTTAAAAAAAGCTGAGAAAATGCAAAAAAAGTGGAAAAAGGCTGAAAAGCAACAAAATAATTTGCTGCGCAGTTGAAAAGCGAGAACTGATTGGAGGTAGAGGTAGAGTCAAAGGACCTAGCCAAAACACAAGGAGACAGAACATAATTTAAAAGAAAGGAAAAAAGGTTGAAAAAGAATCATACACTGTGCAAATGAAAAGAAGACTCTGAGTAAACTCCAGAGCAAGGCAGACAGAAGATCCAAGAGCAAGAGAGGCAAAAGACCCAGGGTGAGATAGATAGAAGACCGAAGGTGAGGGAAACAGAAGGCCTCAGGTCTTGGGAAACAGTATTCAAGATATTCACAGATCATATCACCACAATGAAGTGTACAAACCAAATAGTTTAGTGCAGGAAAAACAAGATGCTCAGAAGTAGCAGAGAGGCTTAAGAAAATTGAGCTTTTTGTAATTGCTAACACATTATCCAAACTGCAACAGCAAGTGGCAGTATTGAGCCAACAGCTGGTTGTGAATGAAAGAAAACTATCTGAGGTAACTAAAAAGAAACAAAACCTGCAAAAAAAGTAAAGCTATTTCACAGGAAAACATTCACATTTAAGCTGGTTGGAAGGAAACCAACAGAGCTGCAAGCAGAAAAGGTACTCAAAGAAGTCACTGCTCTGAAAGACTCTTTGAGGAATCAGTATGAATCCCTGGAAAAACACAAAGCGCTAAAAAAGATATTGAATACTATTTCAGCAAGAGCAGTGTTGGAATTATCAGTAGCAACTAAGTGATGCAATTAAATGCTGTGTGAGTTGACTTGAGGTCAACAAGAGAATACAAATTGGACATGCAGCTGATAGTGCTTCAAAATTAACATAGAAACAGTGAAAATAGGGACAGGAGGAGGCCATTCAATTTTTCAAGCCTGGTCTATCATTCATTACTGTCATGGCTGATCATCCAACTGAATAGTGTGTTCCACCTTCCCTCCATTTCTCTGATTCCTTTCATCCCAGGAGTTATATCCAACTCTTATTTGCAAACATACAATGCTTTGGCCTCAACTGCTTTCCGTGGTAGTAAATTCTACAGGCTTACCACTCTCTGGATGAAGAAATTTCTCCTCATCGCTGAGCTAAAAGGTTTTCCCTGTATTCTTTGACTATAACCCCTAGTTCTGGACACCACCACCACCCCACCCCGCCCCCGACCATGGGGAACATTGTTGCTGCATCTTCCCTGCTTAGTCCTGTTAGAATTTTGTAAGTTTCAATGAGATCCCCTTTCTTCTAAACTCCACTGAATCCTAACTGACTCAATCTCTCCTCATACATCAATATATTAAATCTAAGAAGAATACACAACTCTTCAGCTGCATGTAGAAATGAAGGCTGTCTTAAACAGCAGTGTGGAAGGAGGCTCTGTTGAACTATTGAGTTTTGCAAAGAAAAGGAAAACCTTCACATGCTACAAGGATCCCTCATGTCAAATTTTATTCCTCTAAAAAAAATGCAGAAAAACTAAATGATTTAATGTCACTGAAAGAAGTGAAGAACAATATGGCAGAGCAGACTCAGCAATGTTCAATATTCCAAGAGGAAGTTGTAAGCTACAAGAAAGAGCCTGAAAAGCTGAAGAAGCAGCTGAATGGAAAAGAGGAGGCATTGAAAGAAATAGCCATAGAACTTTCCAAGCTGCAAGTGGATAACAAAGCCATGAGTAGTACAAAATGGAATTGAAACAGGTTAAGACTTCATCAGAACCAAACATAGCCAACAGTGAATCCAAATGAAGGACAAGGACAAAGTTCTACTGCAGAGAGAGAAAGAAAGGCAGAAATAAAATTAGAAAATGTCGATCCAGATCTGAACTTCAACAAAATAGAAGACAAAGCACTGGATGATTGAACTTATTGAGAAACATTGAGTTGTTTAAAATTACATGGCTAAAATTGTGAAATAAGTGGAAGTAACGTTCCATTTTTGAAGCATCAAAATCTAGGAAGAATATGTTGGACCCCAAGAATAAAGAAAATCCAGGCCCACTCTAGGAGTGAACGGAGTGTACATTTCCTTCAGAGGGAATGGGACAAATCCTGAAGGGGCGATCTTACTCAAAAAAATTCTAAGTGTTAAGCAGGTATGGAAATAGGAGTCTTTTCAGTGAGGCCGCAGATGAAGTCTTATAGCACTTAATACAAAATTGGACCCACACCCCTCCACTACCATCCTGGATTTCGTACCCCACCCATCCCTGGTTGGTCGTGCCTCACTGATGAAGACCTTCACCGTTGAGGCCGCGAAGGCAAATGACCTGGATAATTGTGTCCTAGGCTCACTAATAATATTTAAATCACTATATACATTGATTTCAATGTTATAATGGACATGCAGCTGATTACGTCAGAAATCTGGGTCCAGTAAGATCGTGAGAAACCAGATGCAAACTTGACTTTTCACCTCTTGCACAGTCTTACCAGCTCGCCACGCACATCAACCAACCTGACAAACTGGTAAGATCACCCCCAGAGTGTCCAAACAAAGCAGATGGATTGTTGATAAGACAAATTCAACTTAAAGGACACAAAAAGCAACTCAAGTGGAGACAACTAAGTAAACCAAGTACTGGAAACACAGGCTGCAATCATATCTTCTTGCAGAGTGAGCCATCTCACCTCTCGCGATCTTACCGGCACCGATATCTGTTGAGATCAGCCTCCCACCCAAAAAAGGTGCAGGGCTGATGATAATATTTAAATTTATTTAAAACCTCATGTTAAGAGAATTAGTGAGTCCAGTATGGAATTGTCCGGGCTCACATGCCTCTGTGGCCTTACTGGGGAAGGTTCCCTCCAATGAGGCTCATGTATGGTCCCCATCAATGGGGACCAGATGTGATGGCCTCACTGGTAGAACCAAAGGCCATTGAGGCCTCCTGGGAGGTCAGGAGCATTGGGGATATCCCTTGGGCAGTGCCCACCAGGCACTAAATAGTACCAAGGCATTGGGGCCTGAGTGGATGGGGCTCTATGAGGAGGGCAAGGCCAGACTGGCGCCAAGCCTTTTGGTGTAGGGGGGATGTGTGTGTGGGGGGGTGGGGTTCTTCTGCCACTCTACAACAACGATTGATTGGTGGGTGGGAGGGGGGCGGGGGTGGGAAGAAACCACTGCCATTCTTCGATGGAAATCGGTGATGGGTTGGGTGGGTGTGTGCGAGTGGCTTCGTCCATGATCAGTCTGGACATGAGGGTCTTACGATCGGCCCTGCAGAAGCGCAGGAGGGCGGGTTTGGCCATGGAGGCCAGCAGATAGCAGCAGAGGCACTGAGAGGTCTTTGTGTTCTCAGAGAACAGAAATCTGCAGGTGGGCAATTGCATACTCTGCTGCTATCAGCCGGCTTTTGGCTGAGTTAGGTCCTGCCCAATCCCCCTACAGGCAATCATCAAGTTTGTCAAGATTTTTTTTACAGTGTTTGGTAAGATTCAATTTTTAAGTTGCCCAAAAAAGCAGCCCAATTTTTCTTCCGTTTTCACACTCAATCGAGACTCAGAATCTTTCTGATAATATTGTCCCCACAGATTCCAACAATTTCAACTCCAAACTGACAGAGTCAACCAAAGCAACTGAGACTGCAATTCCTCCAAATGTGACAGAATACATCTGGAAGAATTGGCAAACCTCCAGACCACCTGAATTAAAAAAAGTCAGAGAATCGAGGGGGTGGTGAGAGTGTGCAGTGGTGGAAGAAGTGCCAAGTACAATAAAGTTTATATTGTAAAGTATTTGGATAAGTATTAGGGGAAAGGTGTAGGATAAAGGTGGCTGAGCAAGTGTTAATATGGGACTGCAGAACAGAACCACTCAAGGTATTATGTAAAGAGTCAGATGATAGTTGAGGGCAGAGTAGAGTCTGGAAGGAGCCAGCATGGAGACAACACCCATGCATGGCTGTACCTTAGACATGTACAGAGTTAAGGATTGCCAAGAGCTGGTTTATGTTTAACCATACAAGCTTCCAGACCCATCCGTGAATCACAAAGCAACCCTGACAATGAATGGACTCTCTTTTTAAGGCATTGGCTGACCAATTCAATTAAATTTTTGAAGACTTCAAGTCTTTCAGTTGATTAGTAAAGTAGGTGAGTGAGAGAGTGATTGAATGAGTAAGTGAGTGACTGGTGAGTGAGCATTTGGGTCAAATAGAGGTGGTGGTGGTGGGAAAAAAAAGTCGAGTCAGGTTGGGGGGGGTGTGAGGTGGTCAGTGGTAGTGGGAGAGAGAGTCAGGCCAAGAGAGGGGGAGGTACAGAAGGTAATTAGGTTGGGGGGTTTGTTGGGTTATATCAGGGGGCAGCCCCATCAGGGTGACAGTCAGCTCAAATCATGGGAAGGATTATAGAAACAAAGAAAGATAGAAGATAAGAGTAGGAGGAGGCCATTTGGCCCTTCGAGTCTTCTCCCCCATTCTCTAAGATCATGGCTGATCATCCAGCTCAATAGACTAATCCTGTTTTCTCCCCATAACCTTTGAACCCATTTGCCCCAAGTGCTATATCCAGTCGCCTCTTGAATGCATTCACGTTTTGGCGTGTAATGAAGCACACACACGCTGTGTGTCATTACGTGTGTGTGCATCTGGACTTCCATTTATCCCGATGCCCAGCGAAAACAATCCTAACCTAGTAAATCTCTCATACATCAGTCCCGCCACCCCCAGAATCAACCTGGTAAACCTTTGCTGCACTCCTTCGAGAACAAGAACATCCTTCCTCAGAAAAGGAGATCAAAACTGCACACCATACTCTAGGTGTGGCCTCACCAAGGTCCTGTATAGTTGCAACAACACATCCCTGCTCCTGTACTCAGCACATCTTGTAATGAAGACCAACATATCATTTGCCTTCTTTACCACCTGCTGCACCTGCATGCTTACCTTAAGTGATTGGTGCATAAGGGTACCCAGATTCCGCTGCACACTTCCCTCCCAATTTGCAGCCATTCAGGTAATAATCTGTCTTTGTGTTTTTGGTTCCAAATGGAATAGCCTCACCCTTATCCAAATTAGTCTGCATTATTTGGGAGGTTTGATTGTGATGCTGTGTTCAGTGTAGCTAGCTAATCACTGAGTTAGACCATGTATTAACTAGTGTAACATTTACAGGTATGATGAAACTATGCCTTTAAGGAATGTATTTTTATCATGTTCTTTGTAAGGCATATGTTTAAAAGTCAATTCTGTTTTACAAGTTGTTGATTAGTCTGGGAAAATATAAAACTCCTGGTTGGCAGTGCAGGATAATGACTGATCTTAGCTAATGGTGTGCTTGTCGAAACAGAATTAATACATTTTTGTTTACTTAGGTTTCCCTTGAGGTTTCAGAGTAGGCTTTTGATCAGGCTGATTGACAGAGTCATGTGTTCATGGATGGAGCTAAGCTTGCGGGATATACAGTGTTTTAAAACAGTCAGTTTCTGCCTGGTTTTGAAAGAAGCAAGACATGACTACTTCTCTCCAGAAATGTTCTGAGAACCTAGGACTAATGTGTAAGTCTGTATTTATCAGCTGATTTTTGAAGAGGGGTTTTAAGTCTGGAAGAGGAGTATTACTTGAGTTGATTGGTTAGCAGTGACAAATTGTATTTTGACATATTTAATCATTGTTTACATGTTAAACATTAAGCTAATGTATTTATTGTAGTTAAATAAAGTTTATTTTAATAAAAGCTTTCCAGTTTGTCATTAGAATCGCGCTTCATGTGAAACATCATTATTCTCACATTAATGTCAAATACCTAATACCTGGTTTCTAGTCTGACTTCATAATGTACCTTAGGGTTTCTGATCTCGTAACTTAACACCAGGTATGCAGCTAAGTCCTGCATACCTGGTGCAAGTCTCTAAAATTGTTCTCAGTGTTGGAGAGATTCATGGATGATTCTGAGCAGTGGAAATCAGTCTGTCAGGAGTTTAAGCTTCATTACGTGTGTGTGCATCTGGACTTCCATGTTATCCTGATGCCCATCTCCCAGCTTGCATTTCAATTTTGGCGATATAAATACTTAACGATTTCTGCCACAGAATCATACTCTATAAAAAGAAAATGGTCCCTGTCCTATGCACCAGACACATATCCCTGAAAAAACCTTTTTCAGGTATGTATTGACTTCTCTTTTGGAAATTGCTATTGAAAATTCTTCCCTCTCTCCTTCCAGGCAGTGCATTCCAGCTCATAGTAGCTAACAGCATAAAACAAATTCTCCTCACCTTCTCTCTGATTTTTTTGAAAATCATCTTAAACCTTAAGTCTCCAGCTACTGACCAAATCCTTAAGGACACTGTTTCTCCTTATTTATTCGGGAAAACCCTCATGATTTTGAACACTTTTAATCTTGCCTTAACCTTCTCTGCTTGAAGAAGAACAATGTTAGCTTCACCAGTCTCACCAAATAATTGATGTCCTTCATCCTAATATCTTTTGGTGAATTAGTTCTGCACCTGCTCACAAGCCTTGACATTCTTTCTGAAGTATAGTGTCCAGCATTGATGCCATACCAATGATATACAAGGCTTAGCATAAGCTCCATCGCTTTAGCATTCCTATTCCATCTTTTATAAAGGCATAGATCCTTTGGCCAGGAATTTACACTCCCCAAAACACCCGCCACTGCCTGGTGGGTTCTGAGGCAGGCTGGAGGTGGAGGTCAGCGTAAAATGGCATGGATGGGATTCTCACTGGGATCCCACCAGCCTTGACCCAAATGCAATTTTATGCTGGAGGTGAGCAAGGCCTCTTATGTTAAGCCTGCCCATGCCCGTATTAAAGCAATGACCACTTACTGGTCTTTTCCCACCCACCCCTAAATTTTAGGTATTGTAGGCGCCCAATGACTGGGGATGAGAAACTGAAAAGGTTTCCATTCTCAAGCAGGAAGAAGGTGGGAGGAGTGCATCAATTAGAAGGCATCTTCAAACTGGGGGCATCCTGCCTTCAGGGACCTTGTAGCTTAGCGCTCGCAATCCTGAAAGTTCAGGCCCTTATGTTTCTTGGACAGCTGTTTCAACATATCCTTATGGTTTCAAAGATTTGTGTATGTGAATGCTTTAATTTCCATACTCCTGCAGCCCCTTTAAAATTGAATAAATTAACAATATCATCACAAAAAAGAGCACACAATTTGTGATCAGCTACCATCAGAATACAAATTTCTAGGCATACAAAGTGTATTCAATGAGTAAATAAATGTTCTGAGGTACTTCATTAAAGACATTTATGGAAATTGGATTCAAGCAGTAAAATATTAGGAGAAGTGACAATGTTTGTTCAAAATGGTTGGTGTTGTGATCTCAGAAGAAGTAAAATAGGTGGACAGGTTTCGGCAGGAAACCGTGCTTGAAGCTGGTGTGAATTGGGAAATGTAGTGTGAACATATGGCCAGCAAACTGAAGTTTCTTGGAAACTGAGCCACAGAAGTGATCTGTATAAAATCACAAAGTTGTATTGAATCTCCCCAGTGGCATAGTTCACAGCAGATCCTGATATTAATCAGGTAGCACCAACACTTAAATGGCTAGCCCAGATTGTCAGTGACTAATCATTTTGAACATAGAATATAGAACATAGAACAATACAGCACAACACAGACCCTCAATGTTGTGCCAAGCTATGTGTGAACCCAAGATCAAGCTATTCCACTCCCTATCGTTCTGAAACCAAGAGGAGCTCTCCTGGTCCTCCCTGGCTTCACATACAATTAAGGATAAAATAGAGAACTTATCTTTTTATCAGTGGCCTACAACGGTTCCTTTAGGCTGGTCCAGATTCAAATAAATAGAGCACACTTTGTTTCAAGCAGGGCTTTAAAATTGGGGTGTTTAGACTCTAACAGCATATTCTAAGTGCTTATCCGCTGTGCTCTGTGGGTTCTCTTTTCAAATATATCTGGAAATTCCCTGTGCTAATTTCTGAAAAATCAAGAGCTAATGTAAGGAAAATTATGCTGTTACTGCAGTTTTTACAAAAATAATTGACAGCAATAAGAATAACTAGGGATGTCAATAAATGTATTCCAATTATTTTGTTGAGCTTCTGGAAACTTTCCCACACCCTGATTTGAAAACCTTCTTTAAAATTCACATTGCACTAACATTTGTAATTTGGGAATTGTGATTATATGCAGTTCGTTAAAATGAGATGTAAATATGCAAGATAGTGAAACAAAAAACATATTGTAGGAGTAAACTGTGCCTGCTTGGATGTTTTTCCCTAGAATAATGATCATTCAAGACATCTTTAGCCCCCCCATGAGATTAATTGTCAAGTGATTGGATCTTTAAGTATGGTCAAAAAGAATGCTTAAATAGCCTGTAATTAACCACTGTAAAACATAGTCCTTTTTCGTTTTTTTCATTATGATTCATTAAACTAGCAAAGCGAAAGGATCACAAGGGCATTTTCTGTTAAATTAAGATGCTTATATACTTAGTCATCTGGATTTTATTCAGCAGTTCTGACATGAGAGCATTAATGCCTTTGACCGGAATGCAGTTGACTCCTTGTAAACAAAGGAAAGGCAGTCATAATAAAAATATATTAAATAAAAATGTTGGAAAAATTCAGCAGGTCTGGCAGCATCTGAGTTAATGGGCGGGATTTTACGGCCTCACCCGACCCATGACAGGAAAATCCCGCCCGAGGTCAACGGATCTTCCCATTGTCTGCCCCACTCCTGCTTCACTTCCGGTGGGAGCGGGGAGGTATAATTCCGGCGAACATTAACAGTTTCACTCTGCCCCTCTGTCCATAGATGCTGCCTGACCTGCTTTGTTTGTCCAGCATTTCCTGTTTAAATTTCAGACTTCTGGCATGTGCAGCTTTTCTCTTTTATTTAAAACAAGGCAGTGATGCTTTATAATTCACTATCTGCCATAGTAAAAAAATCAGATTAAGTTTGTTCTTTTCATTCCTGTTTGTGGGATATTGTGTTCAATCTTGCTGCTAATTTGGCGACAAAATAACATTATCTGCACTTGAGGATTTGTTAAGGTACAAAATGAATAAGTATAAGTGAACTCTCTCTTTTCTCCTATTTTCATTTTCTTAAACTGTTCATGGTTTGTGAAAATAATTTGAATACCAACTGGAGGATGAATTTAATAAGGTTCTGAAATTTCACACAAAACCCACTAAATTATATTGAATTCCTCAAGTGAATCAAGGTAGGAGAAAGTAACACTGATTAAGATTAGACTTTTCAAGGTCCTGAGGCAAAGGCACACAGACAAAGCACAAAGAATTGGATCTTTACCTTTAGGTAGTTCCAGTGATTAGTTAAGGAAAATGGCATTTGTAAAATGTTGTGGCTTCCTTGAATCACTGACATCAAGAATTTCCAGTAAAGGTAAGTTTGTTTCTGGGCTCAACAGCTACATACAGTGCTTATGCTCTGCCCAAAATCCTGGAGATGAGTCCCGTACTCCTGCCATGTGACCTCTTATGCAGCCATATCATTACATACTTAACTGACACTGTACATATTCCCTGTTTATTTGGGACATTTGGTGACATCAGATATAATAGTGTGCATCATAAGAATCTTCGTACAGGCCATTGTGTGACATACAATTAAATAAACAGACAATTCATAACTATTTACATATATAGAGGCACAGACTAGTGCCTAGCCCATCGCAGCTCCTTCTCAACAACAACTCCCTGCCCCATCTGCTGGGCTAAGTGATAATAAAGGCCTGGAATCTTCTGTTCAGCCTGTGCAGGTGCCCTGAGCATGTGATTACACTGGTTGGTAGTGTTGTAGTATTCCTGTGACCAGCGTCCTCACTGATAGCAACATGAGATGTTTCATTTGTGTGTTCATCAGATGTAGGATTCATTGCATTGGCCTCTGTCGGAGGCTTCATATCCACTGAAGTCAGGAGCTGGTGTCATGGGCTGGATGACTGAAAAGGTTTGTTACCTGTTGGTGCTGGTTCTGCTAATTGCTGAGGGTTACGGCGCTTCCTAATGGATTGACCTGCTGTTAGAGGGATGCGTCTATGGGCACCTCAATCATAGTGCATTTTGCTTTTCAATCTGCCTCATTCACATTGGTTTCAAGTTTAGGCTACGGTGGAGCTTTGATAATAGGACCGAGTGTCCCAGAAAAAAGTTGTTGTGCTGTCAAGGGCAGGCCCTGTCGTGTAGATTTCACAGATTAAGGAGTGCAGCATGGTAGTCTGTGCAATCCGTGCCCATTTCTCTGGAAGTTATGTGGCTGCACCAACTGCCCATTCCATCAAACTGTTTGACTATGGATTTAAGGGGCTGCTCGTAGTGTGCTCAAAGCATCATGTGCAGCAAAGTTGCAAAATCAATAGAGATGAATTAGAGAATTCTTTGTTATGAGTCTCTGTTCCATTCAGCTGTCAGTTGCTATGAGTGACCATGGAATGTGCAGGACCTCGTGTAGATGCAACGGCTCCTTTGCTTGATGTGGCTTGAGTGCATTGCAAGGTGTGTTCCCTTTCCATGTCTGCTTGCATGGAAAGCCAGTTCAGTGATCCCTTGACCCTGTACCTGATGCTTCCATCCAAAGAAACCCATGGTACAGTTGTGTGCATTGCTTCTGGAGGGCAGTTTGAATGACAAACCGCTGACCATGCAGCATCAGTCCATTCTGTACAGTCAGTTCACCCCTGATGGTGAAGAATGTGTGGAGCTCAGGGGGAAGCTCCCTTGAGGATTCTAACCACTCCTTATAATGATGATGTGCATTTGGCTGCAGATGATGCCTGCTTGTAAGCTTTTTTGATTTCCTCAGTTGAACAAGAGGACAACACCTGTCTAATATCCATGTCTTCTTCACAATCTGTCTGACCTGTGGTAGAAATTTATGAAGAGGACATCAGCCAAGTACAACTGCTTCCATATTTATAAACAACGCTGAGGTTGTACCATTGTGACCTTAGCAGCCTGCATTGTAGCTATGCAGACAGAGTGTGCAGAGGTTTCTTTAAGATAATTGTGAGTGGCTGGTGATCTGTTTTAGTAAGAAGTCTCACAACACCAGGTTAAAGTCCAACAGGTTTATTTAGTAGCAAAAGGCACTGGTTTTTGGAGCGCTGCTCCTTCGTCAGGTAAGTGGGAGTTCTGTTCACAAGCGAGGCATATAAAGACACCAACTCATCTTACAAAATAATGGTTGGAATGCGAGTCTTTACAAGTAATCAAGTCTTAAAGGTACAGACAATCTGAGTGGAGACAGGATGAAGCACAGGTTAAAGAGATGTTTATTGTCTCCAGCCAGGGCAGTTAGTGAGATTTTGCAAGCCCAGGCAAGTCGTGGGGGTTACAGATAGTGTGACATGAACCCAAGATTCCGGTTGAGGCCGTCCTCATGTGTGCGGAACTTGGCTATCAGTCTCTGTTCAGCGACTCTGCACTGTCATGTATCATGAAGACCGCCTTGGAGAATGCTTAACTGAAGATCAGAGGCCGAATGCAGATGACTGCTGACATGTTCCCCAACAGGGAAAGAACACTGTTGCCTGGTGATTGTCGAGCTGTGTTCATTCATCTGTTGTAGCATCTGCATAGTCTCCCCAGTGTACCATGCCTTGAGACATCCTTTCCTGCAGCGTATCAGGTAGACAACATTGGCTGAGTTGCAAGAGTATGTACCATGTACCTGGTGAATGGTGTTCTCATGTGAGATGTTGGCATCCGTGTCGATGATCTGGCACGACTTGCAGAGGTTGCTGTGGCAGGATTGTGTGATGTCGTGGTCACTGTTCTCCTGAAGGTAAGTAGTTTGCTGCAGGCTGTTTGAGGTTGTGCAGTCCGTTTCAGTTGATCTGTTTCAGTTGTAGGCTGATCGTCTATGAAGGCATGACATTTCTGGCAATGAAAACTAAAGCAAGAAGTTCCTTTTTAGTTTATGCAAAATGAGTCTCAGTGCCACTGAAGGCCCTTGAAGCAAAGGTCTACCATTCTGGATGCAGACTGCACCAAATCCATTTTGGGGAGTGTCTACTAATGTGGGAACAGGACCTCGAACATCAAAGTATTATAATACTGGTGAGGCTGCAAGTACTTGTTTGAGTGTTTTGCAGACTGCTGTGTTGTGCTTTTACCAGCACCATTCGATGTCCCAGTAAGGAAATTGATGGAGAAGTTCAGTCGTCCCACTATAACTATAGATAAACCTACAAAGATAATGGGTGTAATTTGCCCGCCCCACTAGGCTAGTCAAATAGCTTGGAGAGGCAGGAAATGTAAGCGGGAAGCCAGAAATCAGAATTGGGCCCAGCATCTGGTCAGTTATGATCTTCCTAGGCTACTTTTATTGACATAACGAGCCTCCCCCTGAGAAATGGCCCAAGGCTGATTACAATATTCATAATCCTTTATGAGTGAAATATTCGCCCCGAATTTGTCATCCCAAGAAAATGCTGTAAAGCCTGCTTATCGACAGGAATGATCAGCTGTTGTTATAGCTCTTCTCTTAGCTGGATCAGACCTTACACCATCATCTATCCAGGTAAGGCACCTGGTTGAACCTGAAACTGTATTTTTCAGCTTTATTTGGATGGTCCTGAATCTGTCACGGACAAGATAAAGACATGCATCACGTTCTTGCACAGTATTAACCCAAACCTTGATATCATCAACAATGATCACTCAAGGTTGGCCTGTAAAGAGTTGCTTCATGCACCGTGGAAAATCTCACAGGATGTGGAGATCCCATTGGGCATATGAAGAAAATTATATCTGCCTACCTGAGACATGAATGTGATTAGTTTTGAGGATTCCACATCCATCGGGGTCTGCGGAATTCACATTTTGCATTGAGAATGCTGAACACCTTGGCATTTGGCATGCTTGCTGTCACCTGTTCCATTGCCTTCATAGGGTGAAGTTGCCTGAGCAGTGCTTTGTTCAGATGCAAGAGAGCTGAGAAATTAGGTTCATGCCCGATTTCACGCCTCTCGGGATCTTACTGGCACCAGATATCCAGCGAAATCAGTCTCACACCCGAAAAGGTTGATTTCAATGTTTAAATTCTATTTAAAATATTATTTAAATACCACAAGTAGGCCTGGAATGCAATCTTCCAGGCTCACTTGCTTCTGCGGCCTCACCGGTGAAGGACATCATAGGTGAGGATCACATATGGTCCCCATCAATGGAGTCATGTAATGGCCTCACCATTGAGGCCCCCTGGCATCCTGGCAGTGTCAGACTGGCACCCTTACTGCCAGCCTGGCACACTGGCAGTACCCACTAGGCATGGGCAGGGTCTAATAGGGTGTGGTTAACTGGGAGGAGGTGGGGCCTGAAGGGGACAGGCCGATTGGGGGGTGCAAGCACTGTGCACTCTGGAACCACTATCGAGGTGGGTGGGTAAGGGAGGGGCGTTGCAACCTCTGCAACTGGTGATTGGCCGGTCCATGTAGGGGAGGGGGGAATAATCAGTCCATGTGGCAGGGGGAAGTATTGGCCGCACAGATGTATTATAACCAGGGGTGGGGGGAGGGGGGAGTGACTGGCTGCAGAGACCAGCGGTAGCTGGAGGCAGGCAGTTATAGATCTCTATTGCACAGAACAAAGAGATATGCACATGTGCAATGGTGCCCTGCACTGCAATTTGCTGGCTTTCGGTGTACTAAGACCCACACAGTTGGCGGGAAACAGATCTTGCTTCATTTGAATCGATTTTTAACTCGCCTGAAAGAAAAGCACAATTCTCTCCCGTTTTTGTGATTACACACCTCCCCCCATGTTACAATTGCGTAAAAGTGGTATGCATCTCGTGAGTTTCATTTCATTTACAACTTAGAGGTCAGTAAAGATTACTTTCATCTTCCTTTTACACCACTGGTGATATGTATTGGGTGCCTGTAGCACAAACTGTGTCAAGGATGGACGCGGACAGAAGAATCATAAGGAACGGGTAAGATGGAGGCAGGACCGAGGAGGAGGGAGTCCAGAGGGAGTGGAGGCAAGCTCAACATACTATTGAGGGCATATTTAAGAAACTACCCAAGGAATGAGGCCACTGTTCAAATCCTGTTAGAAGGACTTCATGCCACACATGTCTCAGATTCAATCTGAGGTGGAAGAAGGCTTCTCTGGGCAATGAAGGCAAAGAATGATATGTGGGGCTTGGTAAGTCAAGTAAGGCATTTCATTCTGGGGGTTCAAAGCATCATAGTGAAAGCAAAGGGCATAATTACTTTCAGGAGAAGCAATTGGATCTGGTGCCAGTAATTTTAAACTCATGGAAGGGCCTATGGTCGGTGGGGGAGGGGACTGTCTCTGAAAGTAAGGATGCATGTGGCCTTGAGAAGAGGTGGAGTCAGGTCAGCAAAGGGCAAAGGGTATGTGGACATCAGGAGAACAGACTGGCACAGGTCCAGAAGGAGCAATGACCTGAGCAGCAAAAGGGAGAGGGCCACAAGAAGTAAAAGGTGATCCTGAATAGGAAAAAATTCAAAGAATACCAGACAGTAAGCATTGATACTACAAGAAGCATCCTGAGTACACTGAATTTTCAGGAAAATTTCTTGCTGAGTTAGAAGATGATGGGCCTTCCATACAGTGAAGGTGAAAGGAACTAACTTGTGTGAGAATGTGTCTTGTATGTGCTGGTGGCTGCCAGATTATCACAGGCATGTCTGCTATGTCATTCCCATGGGATGGCCTCTTCATGTGGCTTATCTGTATCCATGTTCTCCTCAGAATTCTTCAATGTCCTCCTCACGTGAGGAGATGTTTCACTCCTCCATGTCTCCCTCAGGAAACACATCTCCCTTTGCAGCATAATGTTATGCAAGGCACAGCAAACAATGATGACCCAGAACACACTGTGTGATGTGATTGGAGAGTCCTACATGACCAGTCCATACATCAGAAACAAATTTTCAGGAGCCAAGGACCTTGTGATTCTATGGGCAGAATTGAATTTCTCTTCTGCAGCACTATGTGAACAGTGAATGCACCATCTGCCAAGCTGGTATTTTTGGGCATCCCGAAGATCTAGCCCTATTAGTGCATGGGATGCCTTCCACATCGTTCTATTATGAGTTCTTCATGGAGAAGTTGGCAAATGTAGGCTACCACATCATTGTAATGCAAAGGTGCCTATGACATTGACTTTGACACTTCTCCAAGTTTGAGCAAGGTCCTCTCCCTTGAAAATGTCCTCCATCAACATGTGATTAGCTTCCTCCCCCAGTCATTGCTAGCATCCATTTGATTTGATTTATTATTGTCTACGCTCATTATTGCATTATCCTTGGTTGGCTGTGGTACAATCGTACAGGACCCTGCAATTGCCAGAAATCTGACAAGTCTCCGTCCTAGATGATATTTGCATTCGAGTGAAACCTTTGGGTCAGCAATCATTCTTGACACAACAGCCAATGAGTAGTTCTTTCCTGCATGGACCTGGCTGAGACCTTAAGAGATTCTTATTTGCATCAGAATGAGAGCATCATTGTCTTCAAGATGGTACAGTTCACAAAACCATTCCACTCTGTATAACCAAAGTCAATCAAAGCTCTGTTATGCAGTGAATTCCACATTGAGTTGACTGCTGTGCCTTTACCCAAGGACCACTTAAAGCTTTGATATAGAGCTAAGTCCATCAAGAATAACACATACCTCTTAAATCAAATATTCTAATTGCTCTTGCAGTCAAATCTAAGGTGCTTGTTGTATCCTTATTTAGTTAACTCAATGTCATGCATGCAGAGAATAAGAACTCAAAAAGGAGGGACGTTGAACCATAAATGCAGGCACATTTTCCCGCTTAAAGACATGTAAGCCAATGGGCTTTGAAGGCTTATATTACAGTTCTCAAAAATAGTTGATCCCACAGTAAAAGACATCCTAAATGACATATTGGACTTATGGATTTAATGTAAATCACAACGACTACTTGTGCTATCCACAAACAACAGCTATCAGTGCAACAGCAACAGTTAAACCAATAATCTCAATGAACAATTCTCTCAAGCCCAAAGCATAAATGCCTGTGATAATTGGCTGACAGGTGTATTGGCACAAATGATGTACATTGCCTGATGTGAAATCATAGACTACTCACTATGATGAAAATGTGTGTGCATTTATGTAAATGGAAATCTGATGGGGCTGTGTTCAGGGCAACATTCTGGACCTCCCACTTCTGCATCCTTGTCACTTAAATGAGTGCAAAATGAAGCAAATAGAATAAAAAATGGAATCCATAACAGTTAGAAATAGTTAGATTCAACATATATTTCCAAAGGTGACAACTATATCTGATGAATGAACATGTATGCCACCAATACTTTATAATTTTCTAACCCTTCTGCAACATCTAGGTGCAGTCCTGATATCTGCAGCGGAGCTAGGAGGCAGCCTGCTGAGCACTATGGTCTGTTTTCTGCTCAGGTATAGGTGCAACCTCCTTGAACTGATGTACTGGAGATGATGGGATCACTAGCAGAAGGAAGTAGAGCAACAAGTCATTCTTGGAGTGTCTTGCATGTTGCCCCCAGATGACTGGCTGACAGTTGTCCTCCCTGTGGATGCCTGATCACCCCTCTCTGACTCCTTGAGGAGAAGGGGTACTGGAGGAAGGTCAAAGGTGGTGTCAAAGATAATTCATCCATTTTCTGCACTGTAGAGCAGTCCTTTTTTTGGCACTATGGACAATATCTTGCCCAGTGACCTTCTCCGAGGCCAGTGTAGTCAGGTAGGATGGCCTCCTGCTCCTATCTCTTGGAAAGAGGACCTCCTGCCTTTTCGGGACAGCCAGGAGAAGATTCTTCAGGGAGGAATCGCTGAAACCTGGGTCCGAAGATTGTTTTCATTTTGGTGCCTTATGGTGTCATCACTTGGTCACTTAAAGGCTTCAGTGCTGTCAAGGTTGGATAGATTGACCTAAGCCTCTTCCCTGCCACCTGTAAAATTGCAGGAAGCAGAGTGGGAAGGCCACCAAAGAGATTTTACAGGCCTCTCCCCCACCTGAAAATCCACCTGTGGGGGAATCATAAAACTCTGCTTTGATTTAGTGCTAATATAGGAAAGGGTTCAAATGCTTCAAAGTGTGCATCAAGACTTTTTAGTCAGTTGTGACATTAACTCAGCATGAGTGATGCTTAAGGGTGAAATGGAAGTATGAAAGTTAATGCTGTCACCAGGTCTGTAAGCAACCCTCATCTCTCCATCTGCATGCATAAAATGACTGCCGTATATCTGACGTCTAAACAGTGTTTCTTTACTGTAGCAATCCATGCATATTCACATGGAACCTACCTCTCTGCCTCTCCCTGGTATTAGATAATTTTATTCTGCAAGCATGCGGACAGTTATGAGTGTGTGGTGCAATTTGTGGAGAAGAAAAGAATGATAACATTTGTGCAGAGTAACTGTGACCAATGGGTGTACGTTAACAATAGGATGAGAGTGGGAGTGTTTGCTGTTCAGATGGATATTTGAGGAAGTACCTGGAGATAAAGGAATATAAAGGAGGTAATAAGCCGTGGATAACGAAGGAGGTGAAGGAAAGTGTTAAATTAAAAGCGGAGGCGTTTAGAGTAGCTAAGAGTAGTGGGCGAGAAGAGGATTGGGAGAGGTTTAAATGTCAACAAAGATTGACAAAGAAGTTGATAAAGAAGGGCAGGAGAAACTATGAAGCTGGGCTAGCGCTTAATATAAAAAAGGATAGCAAGAGTTTTTATAAATATATAAAAAGGAAGAGGCTGGCTAGGGTGAACGTTGGTCCCTTAGAGGATGAGAAGGGGGACTTAGTGGTAGGGGATGGGGATATGGCTGAGGTCCTGAATAACTTTTTTGTTTCTGTCTTCACGGAGGAGGATGTGAATAATTTGCCGGGTGTTAGAGATGGAAAGGTGGTAGGACTGGAGGGTCTTAATGACATTACTGTTACGAGAGAGGCGGTGCTCGACAGACTGGGGCGGGGGGGCTGATTGTGGACAAGCCGCCAGGACCGGATGGAATGCATCCGAGGGTTCTGAAAGAAATGGCGGAGGTGATAGTGGATGCCTTGGTGGTTATTTTCCAGACGTCGCTGGATTCCGGGGAAGTGCCGGAAGATTGGAAAGCGGCTAATGTTACGCCGTTGTTTAAGAAGGGTGCCAGGCAAAAGGCAGGGAATTATAGGCCGGTTAGTTTAACGTCTGTTGTAGGTAAAATGTTAGAATCCGTCATCAAGGAGGAAATAGCGAGGCACCTTGAGATGAATTGCTTGATAGAGCAGACGCAGCACGGTTTCGTTAAAGGGAAGTTGTGTCTGACAAATTTACTGGCGTTCTATGAGGATGTGTCTAGGGCGGTGGATAGAGGAGAGCCGGTGGATGTGGTCTTTCTTGATTTTCAGAAGGCGTTTGACAAGGTACCTCACAAGAGGTTATTGCAGAAGGTCAGGGGACATGGAGTTGGGGGTAGGGTGTTAGCGTGGATAGAGGATTGGTTGTCAAATAGGAGGCAGGGAGTGGGGGTCAATGGGTGCTTTTCGGATTGGCGGATGGTGACTAGTGGAGTGCCCCAGGGGTCGGTGCTGGGGCCTCAGCTACTTACCATTTATATATATGATCTGGAGGAGGGAACCGAGTGTAGGGTGTCGAAATTTGCTGATGACGCCAAGATTGGTGGAATGGCAAATTGTGCGGAGGGTGTGGAGAGTCTACAGAAGAATCTAGATAAGCTGGGTGAATGGGCCAGGAAATGGCAAATGGAATTTAATGTTGGCAAGTGCGAGGTGGTCCACTTTGGTAGGAATAATGGTAGGAAGGATTATTACTTAAGTGGCGAAAAACTGCAGCAAGTGACGGTGCAGAGGGGCCTTGGGGTCCTTGTGCATGAGTCGCAAAAACCCAGCTTGCAGGTGCAGCAGGTGGTCAGGAAGGCAAATGGGATGCTGGCCTTCATAGCGAGGGGGATTGAATATAAAAGTAGGGAGGTCTTGCTGCGGCTGTATAGGGCATTGGTGAGGCCGCAGCTGGAGTACTGTGTGCAGTTTTGGGTGCTGTACATACGCAAGGATATTTTGGCCTTGGAGGGAGTGCAGAGGAGGTTTACTAGGCTGATACCGGAGTTGAGGGGGTTGAGCTATGAGGAGAGGCTGAATTAACTAGGCTTGTACTTGTTAGAGTTTAGAAGAATGAGGGGAGATCTCATTGAGACGTATAAGATGATGAATGGGATGGATAGGATAGAGGTGGAGAGACTCTTCCCGCTCAGAAAGGATAGTGGGACTAGGGGGCACAGCCTCAAGATAAAGGGGGCGCGGTTTAGAACGGAGTTGAGGAGGAATTTCTTCATTCAAAGGGTGGTGAATCTCTGGAATTCTCTGCCCGTTGAAGTGGTGGAGGCTACCTCGCTAAATATTTTTAAGACGCGGGTTGATGGGTTTTTGATAAGCGAGGGGATTAAGGGTTATGGGGAGAGGGCGGGAATGTGGAACTGAGTCTCGACAGATCAGCCATGATCTTATTGAATGGCGGGGCAGGCTCGAAGGGCTAGATGGCCTACTCCTGCTCCTATTTCTTATGTTCTTATGTTATGTTCTTATATAAAATTGCAGGATGTGTTGGGCCTTAATGCAAGTCAGACATTATTGGCTGACACCTGAAAATGGCATGTTATACATATTTCCTGACCTCTTCTTGTTTGTTCTTGGGATGTAAATGTGCTGGCAAAGGCATAGGGCAGAATTCTTTGCTGCGCTGGTCTAAAAACTGGAAATTCCCACCCATCTGTCAATGGGCCTTCACATTGTCCACAACCCACCTGCCACAATTGCAGTGGTGAGCGAGGTGGAAGAATCCTGGCCATAATTTATTACCCATCCCGAGTTGCCATAGAGAGGATGGTGGTGAGCTGCCTTCTTGTTAGTCCAGGATTTTGACCCAAAAGTGATATATTCTGAATCAGGATGGCATGTAATTTGGAGCGGAGGTTACAGGTGGTGGTTCCATGCATCTGCTTATCTTTCTAGTTGGTCGAGGCCATGGGTTTGGAAGATGCTGTTGAAGGAATCTTGGTAAGTTGCTGCATTTCATTTTGTGGATGGTCCACATTGCTGCTGCCATGTGCAGGTGAAGGAAGTGACCATTTGAGGTGGCCGATAAAGTGGGCTATTTTTGGTGTTGGACTGCTTGATTGTTTTTGGAGCTGTATTTTTCCAGGTTAGTGGAGAGTACTTCATCATGCACCAGATTTGTGCCTTGCCTTTATTGCACAGGGTTTGCGGAGTGAGTTATTCATGGCAGAATTCCAAGCCTCTTGACCAGAACTTGCTGCATGAGAGCACAGACCGCTTCAGTATCTGAGTAGTTGCAAATGGTCCAATCAGCAAACATCCCTATATTGAAAACCCAGAAATAGGATGCTAATTCCCTGGCTAGGTTAAAGAGAAAGAAATCCCACAACACCAGTTTAAAGTCCAAACAGGTTTATTTGTAGCAAAAGCCGCAAGCTTTCAGGACAGCCTGTCCTTTCGTCAGGTGGCTGGGAGGTTAAAGAGCCAAGATAAAGTTCCAGATCAAACAAATGTGTTCCTGACCCACTCCTGGCCTATCCCCACTGCTGTGAGCAGGTCAGTTTCAATAAAATTTCACCCATAGTTTTCAATATGATCTTGTGCTTTTATAAAAGCTAAGATCTTTCCTGACATCTCAGTCCAGACAGCTCAATATGTTATCCAGTTGTTATTTTACATTTATATTTTATTTCAAAATAATTCACGTTGAAAGACATTGACTGGCAAGAAGCAAAATGACTGCCTGCATAATGTCAATGCAAACTTGAGGAAATAATTGTACACAGTGAATTGATTGCTGTGTTCTTTCAATAATAAAGTTCAGAATGATATTGTAACGCTGTCAGCCTAATTATACCTTTGATGAATGTACAGATACACGGCTAATGGTAAACATCAAAGCTTGAGTCAGATGATTTATGTTGAATAGAATAGGGGACAGCTTTCTGAATATGCTGTCAGGACATGATAACATTCTGATGGTGTTACAAGGAAATGATGGACTGTGTAGTGCCTTTATTGGTATTACTGTAATTCAACATTAAATTTCTGTTTCAGTCTACCTCTAACCGAGAATTTTAAGCATCAAAATATGATGACAAGAAATTGAGAAGTTAGTCTTCTTGTTTTTCTCTTCAAGACATTACTAATAAACTTCGAATAGTTACAATAGTGGATAGCATAATTAACAAAGTAAATTAAATCTAAGGCAACACTTGCTTGATGAGTTTGTTGAAAGATTAAGCAATACAGAAGAATGAACGCTTCATATAAACCGTGGCTGTAATGGGCCTCTGATATCTGTTGCTTCATTAAAAACATTGGTTGAGTCCAAAAATAGGTTTACAATACCTTTTTGGCTGTTAGAAAATGTATGTTTGTAAACTTAAGGAGATAAAGTTATATGAAAAATGTACATACCCCTCCTTCATGGGCTTCATCTGTTACTCTGTCCTTTTGAGGTTTCCAACTTAACTGCAAGTACTAACTTCTGACATACAATTAGACATCAAAAGATCAAGGGAGGTTCACTGCTGCACCGTGAACTGTGAAGCTAGCTCCAAAAGGTACCAGAGTACTGACAAAATATGTTTGATGTTGGGAGAAGGGTTAAGACTAATGCTTACAAAAATGCAGCCAGTTCCTTGAGATTTGATTATTGCTATTTAAATATGTGTAATTCTGCATGGTAAGATAAATTAAACATGGGTAATTGTCTGCACTTGATTGTTCACTAAATATTCAAACTTCTATTATTGTTTGTATTGCTGTAAAATGTTTTTTGGCACACAATGTTACGTTGTAAAATAAAACTTATACTTTCATCCAGTTCCATTTTCAAGACGATACCATGACATAAATGGGCCAGCAGCAGGTATTGAGTTTTACACCAAATGTTTCTTTGGAACCAGTTATGCTCAACTTACAATGACATTTATGTTGAAGAGAATTCTTAATCATTCACCTAATCATATAAATTTCAGGGCATAATTTCAGAATTTGCTGTGAGGAAGCATAATATTTACATAATCACAGCCAGTGCACTTTCTTTCAAGTGCAGTTGCAGGGGATGGCAAGGTGCCACAGTGGTTAACTGTGCTGCTTCACAATGATAGGGACCTGGGTTCAATTCCCAGCTTGGACTACTGTCTGTGCGGAGTCTGCACATTCACCCTGTGCCTGTGCGGGTTTCCTCTGGGTGCTCCAGTTTCCTCCCGCAATCGAAAGATGTGCTGGTTAGGTGGATTGGCCACGCTAAATTCCCCCTTAGTGTACCCGAACAGACACTGGAGTGTGGTGGCTAGGAGATTTTCACAGCAACTTCATTGCAGTGTTAATGTAAGCCTACTTGTGACACTAATAAATAAACAAATATTTGATTTGTCCTTGTAGTCACAGTTAATTTCTGATCAGTGGTAACACCTACGTTGTCCTTTGTTGGATTCATATCTTTTGAGGATGGGGAGTAATAGGAATTTCTTCCTCCATTAGTTGTTTCACTGCCCACCACCATTTGGCAATGGTAGGAGCTCAGAATTTTGATCTGATCTGTTGTTTGTAAGATCACTTAGCCCTGTCTACAACATAATTCTTCTGCTTTTTAACATGCATGTAGTCTTACACTGTAGTTTCATCAATTAGGCTTTTTTTTTTAGCTATGTCTAGTTTTATTTCTGTGGTGTTTTCTACATTTCTGATTGAGGCAGGGTAGCTTTCCTATCTTAATAAGTTTGCTAACTGAGATAAAGTGTGTTGCTTGATGTTTCATCTCATGACTTGCCCCTAAGCACAGTAATTAGTCAGCCAACACTGAAGGGACACTGCCTTCCCACACCAAGTGGAAAACAAAAAGACTTGTTATCCAATTGGATGAGGCTTGATTGTTTGCCAAACAGCCTTTTTTCCCTCCAATTTTCAATCTTTGTAGTTCTTCTAAAGAGAAGTGTAAAAAGAAAATTAACAAAAACACTTCTTGATGTCCCAGTGAGTTTTCTGCAGGATTGCATACAGCATTGTCCTGCAGATTGATCTTCAATTTCTGGAGACCTGAGGCCAACCCTGGGGGGATGACAGTCTGATGTCTTGATGGTAATGGAATATGCCAGACCCATGAGGTTACAGGTTGCTAGATGCTTATAGGTTGAATACAATTCTACTGCTGCTGATGGCCCATGTATGTCACAGATGCCCAAATAAGGGTTGCTAGATGTGCTCTGAATCTATCCCATCTAGCACAATAATAGTGCCTTACAACACCATGCAGAATGTCCTCAATTGTTTTATAGGGAATATGAAAAGACCATCTATAAGGAATGCCAGTTGGAATTCAGCTTCTAGGTTGTACCAAGTTGTTTCATATTTTGGCCTCCACTAAGTTTGGAAAAGGTATTTTCAAATGGCGTTGAATACAACTTGCTAATTGCTGTCAAAGTCGAACACTTTTACAGAACATGTAGGGAGGATAAAAATGAATTTATATTGTCAGATGTGGTGAAATTATTGGAACTGAATGATTTACCTGTTTATCCATTTTATTGCAGAGACATTTCAGAATATAATTCGCCATGCAGAAAACAACACAAAGATGCTGTTCAGAACGACCTACCGGAACATGGCTTTTCAGACAGCTGCACCAATTCGAGAACTCTTTACTGATGTTGCACTCTTCATTTTTGGCTCTGAGATAAATGTCGATGAATTTATAAACAGATTTTTTGACAGTCTCTTTCCATTGGTCTATAATCATCTAATCAATCCTGCTCTTACTGACATCTCCTCGGACTTTGCAGAGTGCGTACGGATGGCAAGGAAGGACCTAAATCCATTTGGTCATCTTCCAAAATTAATGACAAGTCAAATGACAAAATCTCTTATGGCTAGTCATATGTTCCTACAGGCCTTAAATTTAGGCATTGAAGTTATCAACACAACTGACCACTTGCAGTACACCAAAGAATGCAGCAGAGCTCTGCTAAAGATGCAGTTCTGTTCCCATTGCCATGGCTTGACTAATCGTAAGCCATGCATGGGCTATTGCCTGAATGTGATGAGAGGATGCCTTGCTAATATGGCAGAAATTGATCGACATTGGCGGGAATATATCAGATCACTGGAAGAACTGTCAAATGGAATACAGGGAACTTATGACATAGAACAAGTTTTGCTGAATCTCCATTTATTAGTGAATGATGCGATTATGAATGCACAACTCAATGGGCCAAAATTGTCAGCAATGGTGAGTCCTTGCAATAAGTTTTCTGTTTTATCTGTGTACCAAAACAGAAAATATAGCTCCATTTTCTCGGATTATGTATAATGTGACCTATGTTGTACAGTATTATCCCAAAACAATTCTCAAAACAAGATTTTCTTTGGTTTCAGCACTGCTTTAAATACAGAACAGAGACTAAAACTTGAAAAACATTGCCTGCAGTAAAACTTAAATCTAATCTTTCAGTCTGAGTCAAATCCAAGATCCCAGACATAAAAACAGATGAATGTATGTGTGTGTTTTGTCCATTCCTCTCTGTCCCTCTGTCTATGAGTGTGTATGTGTTCCCTTCTGCAACTCCCTCTCTGTGCCTGGGATTTTCCGGGCCTGTTATGGTCAGAAACCCTCGCCAGAGGGCCACAGAACGGTGTGATTTTAAAGAAGAAATTAGGTATAGCTCTTGGGGCTAAAGGGGTCAAGGGATATGGCGGGGTGGGGGGAGGGAGGCGGAATCAGGATATTGAATCTGATGATCAGCCATGATCAAAATGAATGATGGAGCAGGCTCAAAGGGCCGAATGGCCTACTCCTGCTTCCACTTTCTATGTTTCTATAATGGGATTTGCGGCTGGGGGATCTCAAAATGAGATCCTCCCTGCCCCCTGTTGGCGACTTAATCAGGTTCATGTCCAGTGAGAATGTGAACCAGATTACCATTGATTTAAATAGATTTAAATATGCTGAAACAACTTGACTCGTTACCCCCTGGGTTCGTTGTATATTTCCTTTCCCTCTATCAGCATGACATCACACTGGCGAGAAACACTACTGGTTTCCAAAAACAGAAACCAGCCCGGATGTCTGGTAAGTGAGTATAGTGCCTGGGTAGTGAGGGAAATAACTGGGTACTGTCAGGTTGGCACAATTGGCGTGGGGCCAGGATCAGGACCAGAGGAAGGGCCTATAGATAACCCCAATAAGGGCTTCCTGTTACGCAGGGGAGTCACGATGGTCGGAGGAGGGGATCGTCTCCATTTGTGGGGGGGGGCGAGGGGACCTGCTTTGGAGCAGAGGTGGGGTGGTCCTGATGCTTGCATTGTGGTGGTGGAGGGGTTCTGATGCCCTGAGGCCAGTGATGATGGGAGAGGGCAGTCTTTAACCTCAATTTAAAAAAGGTGCCTGATCTTTGTAAAACGGCCTTGCCAGCATCTTTAGGCCCTGCCCCTCAGAGGTGCTGGCATAAAAATAATCCCCTTTTTTTGTGATAAATTCCAGAAGAGCTGGAGAGAAATCCTGTCTGTTTCATGACAGTTTTCTATCAGAACCTGACGAATTGCTATTTTCCAAGAAAATGATGCCCCTTGGGGTCAACCTTACCAAAAAAATTCAAAGTGCAGGACGGGTAGGAAAATGGGAGAGTTTCAGATCCTTTTTTTTTGGGTGAGTTCAAAGCTGCCATCTGATGCATTCAGCGCATGAAAAATCAGCAGAAGTAGTTCCTCACTTATAGGGGAAAGGAACGGGGCTTAAGTCACCTGAATTCCAGCTGAGAGCAGCAGAGGGCGTATTGAGCATGTGCACATCTCTAGCAGCAAGGACCTGTCACTCAGCCTCTGCTGCTCTCAGCTTGCCTCCATGGTCTCCACAAGCACGCAGCTTCAGAAATGTAGCCGCCTCCCCTCCTCCCCCCAGCTAATGGGGGGCTGCGACCTTTCACAACCCTCTCACCTACCTGGATCGATCCTCCCCCTCCCCTGCATGAACGGCATTCCAAATCCCTCACCATTGCCTGCTAACCACCACCCCCCTCGATTGCCGACCTGACCACCATCCCAACCCACCCCCCCCCCACCCCCCCCCCCCACCCCCCAACCGCCGCAAATACATCCCTGGCCCTCTTCACGATTGCCTGACTGACCCCCCTCCCCCATGAGCTCCTGCCCGACTTCCCCCCATGGTATGCCTGACCCTGCCCCCACCGCCCCCCCAACTCCCCCCAACCCCCACCACCACCACCACGGCCAACTTTGATCGTCCCCTCCCACCCCTCACCAATCCCATTGCAGAGTGGCAACAGGTTCCCCATACCAATCACAATGCAGAGTGGCAGTGGGCATCCCATCACTGACCAGCCTCCAGTACATCCTGCACCCTTGGCACTGTCTGGTGTCCAGTGGGCATTGCCAGAATACCGGATTGGTAATACCAGGGCACCAGGGTGCCAGGCTGGCGCAGCCCAAGGGGCACTCCCACTTGCCTCGACCTTCCTGGGATGTCTCAATGGCTTCCTGTTCTACCAGTGAGGCTATCACAACTGGTCTACATTGCTGGAGGCCAGCTGTGATCCTCGCTGGAGAAAACATCTCCCATTGAGGCCACAGAGGCAAGTGAGTTCGGACAATTCCATTCTCGGCTCATTAAATCAATGCTAAATATATTCAAATTTGATTTAAATTATGGATTCAGCCTTGTGCCAGCAATGGGCGTGAGGCTGACCTCACTGGATATCTGGTGCTAGTAAGACCGTGAGAGGTGAGAAATTGATCATGAACCTGTATCAGCTTTACCCTGATTTTTTTGCCTTTCGCACAACTTTACTGGCCCGCCCCGCTCATCAGCCAATAGGGTGCGATGATAAGATTGCCCCACCGCTTATCTCCTTCTGTCTGTCTCTGAGAGTGTGTGTATATATGAATCTTTATTTTTCTACTTTTCTCTCATTCTCAGCATTCTCCTACATCTCTATCTCTCAAAGCTTTCATAATGAAAGATAATTGGGCTTAGAAATCCCTCTCATAAGATCATAAATGGTTGGTTTGGGAAATCTTGATACTGATGGAATCACAGATGCTGTTTGATATTCATGTGCAATGATGGGTGTAAGCAAAACTTTTCTTTGAGGTAGTGTCTACACTGTGACAGTTTTCAGAAAGTGGAAGTCTTACTTCACCTAATAGGGCTTTTTCATTTTGAAAAATATTGAATTCCTTTCTGCAAAATATTTGAAGATTTTTTTTCTTAACCTAACATCAATTGCCCCTGAAGCTAAATTAGGATTCATGACTTCAACAACCACTGAATGTTTTATGAAAGAGTAAGTATAATTGTAAGAGCAAGGTAAGTGTTGAATTATTCCCTCTTTTTAATCACTGCTTAAAATTTCTATAATGTAATATTAATATTCCTCAGGCTAGTATGCAAGTTATGGTGGGAGAACATTTTGTTATGGTGCTATCCATTTTTCCATCTGTTTTATCAACCTAATATTAATATGATACTTTAAACATAAAGGTAGCTTAATACTTTTAGGGTTCTATTTTCTATTTGTATTTAAACATGGCTTTTATTGTTTGACAATTTGAATGTATATGTACACTTAGTTTAAGAAACTATGGTTTGTGTGTGACTTCTTTCTTTACTATGTATTTTTCCCTAAATGTAGCTCAATGATGGCTTTGTATGCATTATTCAGGTTCCATAAAGGTCAGATTTCTGGCTTTAATTATTGAAAATGTTTGTAGCAGCATCATTGCTGATGAGTGAAATCACTTCCTTCCCTCCGACGGTATTGTATGTTTCACAAAGTAAAATTGCAGCCACAAAATTACTATTTTTGAAATTTGTGGACAGACACAAATGCATTTCATAGAATCATCAAATCTCTACAGTGAAGAAGGAGGCTATTTGACACATCATACCTGCACTAACTCTCCTTCAGAGCATCTTAGCCAGGCCCACTTCCCACCCTATTCCCATAACCCTATGCACTTACGCCACTAATTCCCCTAACCTGCACATCTTGGAGGCAATTGTATGATATTTTGCAATTTATTGCCACATAAAGATTAACTAATTTAAAGTAAAGAATTCATCCCAGCAATTAAATAGTCAATATTGCAATGCCATGGTAGCTATTTGTTTTCAAGTTCCTTATTACGTTTTGGGATATTTGATTTGTTTTTCACTGAAAGGATTTGGAAGTGATTCATTTTGAAGTAGTAAGCTTTAAAACAAAGTAAATTTGCACTTTTAAAAATGACAATCACTAATAAATAGGCAAGAATACAGTAATGTGACAATGGCAGGTATTGTTATTAATTGCTAGGGGAGGGCAAGAATAAATTAACATTAATTTAAATAGCAGAGACTGTCCACTGGGTATTTCGCATAATCAGTAGCATGAGTCTAAGGAGAGACTTCTTAAGACAGGTTGGGAAGCCAGTAGAGGATGTTAAAAGCTGAGATAGGGAATTTGTTTGAGTTAAGTCATTGAGGATGAGGTTTTGGATTAGAGTTTGTGGTGAAGGTCAAGGAGTCAGCTGGGATAGCACTGAATACACCAACCCTGGAGATAATAAAGCAGTGAATGAGGATTTTGATGGTGAGGTAGGCATAAGGAAAAGAAGCAGCAGCTGGTGTTCTGTAATTGAATATCGAATGGACTGGATCCAGAGTGTGAAGCTCATTTCAGGGTCATATAAGGCATCAAGGCTTTATATTATTAGAGTCAGGACAAGAAAACAGCTGGAGAAAGAGCTGATGGAACCAGGTAAAGTAAGGCACTTAAAGCAAAAATGTACTTTACAACAATGACGATATTCAAAAGTACTACAATGGTGGTGCTTTTAGAGAGTAGGAGGGGTAAAGAGAGTCGTTGTGGGAGCAGACTCAACCATTGCCTGTGACTCAATGATACATTGTTGCTTACAATTGATAACGTCTCCCAGTCGCTGTGTGCAGAGCAAGTCTCTCAATCTGGACACTTCATCCTTTAGCTCTCAGATCAACTTGTTCGGATTCTCATTAATAACTGTGTTGCAGTGAATCTGTTTATAAAATACTTCATAAATTCGAGTCTTTCTTTTCGAAATGGAACAGGATGGTTTTGATTTTGTAAACTAAAAGAAATCGTAGTTCATGATTTCCTGGTCATTCAGACAATTAGGTAACACAGCAACAGTCATGCAATTGAAGGAGCAAAGGTAACAAGTATAAATAAAAACAAAATACTGCAGATACTGGAGTCCGAAACAAAAGCAGCATCCGTAGAGAGAGAAAATAGAGACATTTCCAGATCATATGACTCTCCTTCAGAGCTCTGAAGAAGTCATGCAGACTCAGATGTTAACTCAATTTTCTCTCTCCTGAGATGCTGTCAGACAAGTATAAATATTATACCTGTTGAGACTCATCCTGTATTGCTGAGGATGAATGGGAGTAATAATGGAACCTTTGGGAATGCCAGAGGTGATAATGAGAACATGAGAGGAGAAATTACTGCAGATGTGCTAAAGAGGTCAATAACAGAAGGCAGTAAAGGAAAATGATGTGGTCAGCTGAATTGGAAACAACAGCACAAATGGTATTTATATATTGCCTTTTCATAGAAGGGGTCCTACCAAATATTGTAAATCAAGTAAAATCTGGAAATTTAGACTATGGATTGAGTGCAAACAGCAAAAAGACAGAAAGAATGCTGGTTAGAATTAATGAGAAGAAACTAAAGTGAAGATTGAAGTGGATGGTATGACACTGGAACAAATAAATAAGTTTGTCTGTTTGTCTGATAATAGAAGATGGTAGATGAGATGCCAAATCAGAAGAAAGACAGAGATAGGCAGAAGTAAATCTGTGAAATTGAAGCTAGTGTTAACAACAAGAAAACTTATGTTTGTATGAAGGAAAAAACTCATAACATGTTACGTGCGATCCATAATAAGAACATAAGAACCTGTATGCCTCATAAACCTGGACAGTAAAGATCTGTGGGGAAAATAAAAGCTTTTGAAATGTGGATGCTGCAATGCACACTTAATCTTCTATATCCAGACAATAAGACAAATGAAGAGATGTAAGACCAAAGAACAATTCTGAAAAGTGACAGTCAGAAAAGGGAATGTCAGTATTTTGGCATTTGGTCAGAGCTGAAAAGCTACAGAAATCTCTTCCAGAGAGCAAAGTAGAGAGCAGCGGAAAGAACGGTTTTCCAAGGCATAGTTGCATATTGGATGCCACAGAGCAGTTGCAGACAAGCTACTGTGGATGTGAGAATAATGTGAGACAGATGAACATGACATATCATGACATCCGATCTCTTGATAGATGCAGCAGCAGAATCAATGTAACAAAACAATGGAGGCCAGTTTATTGGAGGATTACAAACTAAAATATGACAATGAGTCATGTTAAGTCAGATGACCAAAACTGACTGCAAAATCTTACCGAAAAATGGCAGTATTGGTCATGGTGCAAAAAATGGAATGATTCCCACTGATGGCACTGACAAGATTTTGGACCGAATCTTATGGCTCATTTAAAAAAATATATGCCCACAGGAATCATGCCACACCTGTGGTATGTTTCATCTGATTCACCCGCCTATAACAACTGCATCACGATAAACAACTCCCCAGCACAACGACTGCAGTGAATGACAACCAAGAAGATTGCACCTTGCTTTTCAGACTGCTCACCAGAATGCTGGATGGAGTGGAGCTGAGGCAGAATACACTGTAACCCCATCCAGCAGAAAGCCTTTCAGCAAGGTCACCACTCCTGCCTGGGATGCAGTGGCAGCCCTCGTGAGTGCAAATACACTGCAGAAAAGGGCGGGACTGCAGTGTCGGAAGAAGATGAACTTCCATCTTTGTTCAGCCAGGGTAAGTGAGCCACCATCCATCTCTCTCTGGAGGACCCCCTCACACATCCCTCACACCTCCAGCTCCATCTCTCACCCAGCCATCTTGAGGATTGCCAACACCAGCCCTACCCTTTCCCACAATAAACACATTCCCACCTGTAGTTGCCATGCTTCTCAAATTGCAGCTCCCATTGAAGCCCCACACCTATCATCATCTTCAATCCTACCACCTCCATCTACACCGTCCCAGGTCTAGATTCTCCAGGTCCCGGCCCCCCAGTGCACATGCACTAAGGTCACCTTAGGTAACAGAGTATGTAAGTCAGCAGATAACCTCAACCTCTGCTGTGGATTGGAGAGATAAGAACAAAGAACAGTGCAGCACAGGAGCAAGCCCTTCAGCCCACCAAGCATGTACCAATCTCATTGTCCTATCTAGACCAACTGCCTGTATCCCTCTATTCCCTGCCTGTTCATGTGTCTATCCAGGTAAATCTTAAATGTTGCTAATGTGTCTGCCTCAACCATTGCACTTGGTAGTGCATTCGACACCTCCACCGCCCTCTGAAAAAAAACTTCCCCTGCACATCTCTACTGAATCTTTCCCTTTTTACCTTGAACTTGTGCCCCCTTGTAATTGTCATTTCTGACCTGAGGAAAAAAGCTTTCAACTGTTCACCTTATATGAGCCCCTCATAATTTTATAAACTTCCATCAGGTCACCCATTAGCCTCCATCTTTCCAAGGAGAACAATCAAAGTTCATTCAATCTCTCCTCACTGCTAATACCCTCCATACTAGGCAGCATCCTGGTAAACCTTTTCTTTACTACCTCCAAAACCTCCATGTCGGCCTGGTAGTGTGGCAACCAGAACTGGACACTATTACAAATGTGGCCTAATCAACATTTTATATAACTGTAACATAATTTGCCAATTTTTATACTTGATGCCCCAGCCAATGGAGGAAAATATGCCACATGCTTTCTTCACCACATTTTCCACCTGTGCTGCCACTTTTAAGGATCTGTGGACCTGCACTCCCAGATCTCTCTGTGTGTCAATGCTCCTGATGGTTCTGTCATTTATTTTATAGTTCCCATCTGAATTGGATCTACCAAAATACATCACCTTGCATTTGTAAGGATTAAATTCCATCTGCCATTTCTCCACCACTTTTCCAGTCTACCTATATCCTGCTATATTCTCTGACAATTTTCATCAGTATCTGCAATCCAGCAATCATAGTATCATTCCGACACTTGCTAATCAGACCAGCTATGTTTTCTATCAAGTCACTTGCTATTAGGCAGAGTCAACATGGTTTTGTGACAGGACAATAATGTTGAAAAATTTATTACAATTCTTTAAGGATGTAGCAAACAGGATGGATTAAGGGGAATTGTTGGATGTGGTATGTTTCGATTTCCAAAGACATTTGATAAGATGCCACGTCAGAGATTACCACACAAGATGAGAGTTTATTGAGTAAGGGGTCATATGTTAGCATGGATAGAGGATGGGCTAATTAACAGAAAACGCAGGATCGGGATGAATGGATCATTGTAAGGTTGAAAAACCGAAATTAGTAGTGTGCTATAGAAATCACTGTTGGCTCCTCAACTATTTGTGATCTACGTGAATGACATGGATGAAGGGACTGACTATATTGTAGCCAACTTTACTGACAGTACCAGTATGGGGAGGAAAGCAAGTTTTGAGGAGGATACAAAAAGCATGCAATGGAATATTGATAGGTTAAGTACGTGCATAAAAAAATTGCAGATGGAGTATCATGTGGAAAATGTGAGCTGTCCACTTTGGCAGGAAGAATAGACCAGTAGAACATTATTTAAATGAAAAGAGACTACGAGGTGCTGCAGTACAGAAAGATCTAGGAGTATTATGATTCAAAAGATGTCAGCATGTAAGTACAGCAAGTAATTAGAAAGACAAACAGAATTTTAACCTTTAATGCAAGGAGGGTAAGGTACGGAGGAAGGGAAGCCCTGCTACAATTGTACATTGGTGAGACCACCTCAAATACTGTGTACAGTTTGGATTACTTTAAGGAAGAAAATATTTACATTGGAAGGGAAGGTTCACGAGGCTGATTCCGAGGATGAGAGGTTTGTCGAATGAAGAAAGTTTGGGCCTATATTCATTGGGGTTTAGAGGGATAAAAAGTGATCTTATTGAAACATTAACAATTCTGAAAGGGCTTGACTGAATAGATGTCCTCTTGTGAGGAAATCTAGAAAAGGGGGATTTAAAAATAAGAAGTCTCCTATTTAAGATGAAGATGAAGAGAAATTTCTTCTCTCAAAACATTGTAAGTGTTTGGAATGTTTTTCCCTGATGAGCAATGCATGTTGAGCCATTGGATATATTCAAGTTTGTGTTGGACAGATTTTTGATTGACAAGGGAGTCAAGGGTTATACTGGCAGGCAGGAAAGTGGAATTAAGGCCACAGCCAGATAAGCCATGATCTGATTGGATGATGAGCAGGAATCATAGAATCCCTACAGAGCAGAAGGAAGCCATTCGGCCCATTGAGTTTGCAGACCAAAATCCCACCCAGGCCCAATTCCTGTAATCCCACAAATTTACCCTGTAAATCCTCCTGACACTAGGGTGAATATAGTGTGGCCAATCAACCTAACCCACATAACTTTGGACTGTGGGAGGAAACCGGAACAGCCGGAGGAAACCCACGCAGACACGGGGGAGTATGTGCAAACTCTACATGGACAGTGATTCAAGGCCGGATTGAACCTGGATCCCTGGCACTGCAAGGCAGCAGTGTTAACCGTTGTGCCACTGTGCCACCCCTTAAGGGCAGAGGGATCAAATGGCCTATTTCTTATTCTTTCTGTTCTTAGGTTCTTAGACTTTACATTGTTCTGTAAAAATGTACAATTTGATCTGACCTTTGCAAGAGAAACACCAGGATAAAGTTCCCTTTCTGGATGAAAGCTGAACACTGTAAAGGTGAGGTAAATTTTATGCTTGCCAAATAGTGCTGCACTGCCTTCAGCCAAGTTTCTGATCTCTAGCTAATTTTGTATGTGTAGCATTTCCTCAGATTCTTAAAATGTATCTGCCTGCAGGAGCTCTACTATCTCTGACAAACAGAAGATCTGGAGGCAGATGAGGAAAAGATAAATAGCCTCAGGAAGCGTACTTTAAATTAAACAGTGACATTATGATAAGGGAGCAGGATTTATACTTGTCGAAGGTAAATTTAGGACAGATCTCAGGAGTTGCAAGTGCAGAGTGTTCAAAACTTTGAATGAACTTCTAGGCAGGGCAGTGGAGTGAAGAATCTTGGGATAATTTAAGAAATGATTAAAACCAATAGTGGAGGATTGTAGGGTTGTTCTCTTTGGATGATTTAAGATGAGTTGAATGGCTTTATTTATCCAAAAGTTTCTTGATCTTCCTGGAGTCCCATCAGGAAATACAGGAGGCAATTCTCCCATTCTGCTGCATTAATTTTTTTAGTGCGGTGGGCTGGGAGAGTTGTGTGACTGCTGATTTGCGGGATTCGTGCATGTGTTCTTGCCATGCGCGCATCTCTCAGCATCGGATATCCAGCACCAAAGACAGGGGACAGAAACCAGTTCCAATTAAATTAAGGAAAAGAGAAGACCAGAGAAATAGGCTTCAGTGTGTAAACAGCTATGGAAATGCACTCACAAGAAGCCCTCACAAGAGTAATTTTTGATGAGAATTCCAAAGCAAAAGCTTTAAAGGTGAAATTGGAAACTATCGTGAGAGAGAAGCAGTTTCAGTGAGGTTGGTTGGCTCACAGTGTGGCTAACACTGTGGGTTGTTGGAAAATCCATACAAACTCATTTGGTCACATCTGTCATTTATTGTGCAATACGGTATGCTTGACCACAGTTTTCTTGTTAATTCATATGTGTCACATACACTGAATATTGGAACACAATATAGAAAATGCAAACTGTTACTTCTTTTCGACTTTGTATAGTGAAGTTTATTTTTGTTTGATCAAAACCCATGGAGTCTTGCCTTTATTCTTTTAGCTAGTACGTTGAATCTCAAAATTTGTCCACCTTAAACAACAAACTATTGGTCCCTAACTAGATATCATCAATAACTTGGGTTTGAATGATATTCAGGTCTCAGCTCAAATTATTACTCAGACTGTTGAAACAGCTTTAAATTGATAAGATGTGCATTGGGGCAGCTTGTTGTAGTTGGGGAAGGGCTCGGACAGGAACAAGACTAAAAGGATGTACAGAATAAAGATAAGTGAATGAAAGCAAAGTCCAGTTCGTAAACGGTGTTAAACTTAATGGGCCTGATCATGCTCTGATCATTAGCAGCAAACGAGTGATGCCATCATTCATTATTCTTGGACTTGTCCATAGGCATTCAAGGGATGATGCATTGAAACTTGGTGGGATTCAAAAGACATTTCAGTGCAGCGGTCTCCAAAAGGGATCTATGTGAGCAGGGCAAACAACTTTTAGTCATCTTTGCAATCAAATTCAGGAACCATGAATAAGCAGTAAACGTCTGATCCAAAATGTTTAAGTTGTAATATTTAGTTCATTGCCAAATTATATAAAGTGAAAGAAAGGAAAAGTACTTTTTAATGTTTAAAAATATCCAACAATAATTAAAATCTGAAGAAATGAGAATAATCGCTTGTAAAAGTTAATTTTAAGTGGCTGAATGTTTATTTTGCAATAATTGTGATTTGTATGAACATGAAAAATAAACCCTTTGAACCTACTGTGCTGTCCAATACTGTAATTATTGATCCTTACTATTGCACTCTCCCCACCCTCCACTTTCCGTATCCCTTCATTCTCTGAGAGACCAAAATTTACCCATTTTGGTCTGAAATATGTTCATCAGATTCACCAGAATGATATGAGGGGCGGTTGTATAGAGTAGGCTTGTATTCTCTTGGGTATAGAAGATGAATAGATGATCCAATTGAGTTGCTGAATCTGTTTGGTTGTATTTCACACTCAAATTGGAAATTTTAAAATTGAGATAGATTTTTGTTAGGTGAGGGTATTAAGGGATATGGAGCAAAGGTAGATTAAATGGTTTGAGGTACAGATCCAATTAAATTGCACAATAGCAATTTAAGAGCTGAAAGACTTACTTCTGTGCCTAATTTCTTTATATTTTTCTGCTGATACATGTGTATCTTGGCTGACATAATGGATGGAATTTAAAGAGCATGATCAGAGTCTGTTCAGCTGGTGGAAACTCTGCTTCTTTTTTCTTCAAGAGAACCAATGCAATTTCCAGTTAATCAGACACTTACCTGGACAGGTTCAGGCCTTTCTGTTGATTAAGTCTCTAGTAGGGTGAAAATCCATCCCTGACAACTACAGTATCAGTATAGGCACCAGGAGTAGGAACAGTGGCAACTGCTGATATTAAACTTGGGCCTGTAGAAAGGATTGAGCATAGATCCCCAGACAGAGATAAACATGGGCAGGCCAGGTTGTGGAGAGGAAATCGCCAGAAAGAGTGAAGGAGTGGAAAGCCAGGGCTGGAGATGTGGATTTTAGCAGGCCCCCTTCTTGATATTGGGTCTCTTGGTTGGACACAGAGCGCCTGGCAGGCAGCTGGTAAACCTGGCAAGGTTTGCTGAACAGTCTCCCTGGATTGTGAGTGTCCTATCCATCCAGTAATGGTAAGATGTGGCCCTTAAGTGGCCATAAATGGTTGCTTAATTGCTACTGGTGGCATGACTACCTTCCACCCTTCTCACTTGGAGCTGGATCAGGGTGCAGTCAGGAATGCAGTCGAGTCCCAACCCCCCTTCATTAGATTCTACCCAAAGTGGATGGTACTTCCTCTACTTAAAGCAAGCTGCATCAGTAGACTCCTCATTATGCCAGTAGGATATATGAGTATCTATCATAACTGGATGGATTATAATTTCCACTTACGGTGTGTCACCACTTCTTGTGATACGATGTGAAAGAAAGCTGATCAGGATGAAAGCCAGCCTGCCTGATTGGCCTTCCTCTCGAGACACCATTAAATAATTCTGTAAGTCTTCGCACACATTCCTAAACAAAACCATAAGGACCTGTCATCTTATGTCTGGCTCAGCAGAGAGACTGCTGCAAACAAATTTGTGCTTATATTTCAAATAGTGTTGGTACTTGCAGGAATAGTAACTGTCAGCTTGATATGAAACTTAGCAGCAGCATGTTACAAGCATACTGCAGTGTCGACCTATTGAGATGCTGCTGCATAGTTGCTAAGACCTTGGGAGACATCATGCAGCACCACTGCCACTTTAACAGCCAGCAGGTAGGCGTTGAGTGCTGAGCTATCTTGTCACTTTGTGACTTAAATCTTTACTTTAGGTTTACTTTTCCCTTCATATTTGCCTGCCACTAATTAATCCCCTGCTGCTTAGCAAGGACTGAGAAGAAAATGCCTTCTGAGCCTTTCAGAATTTTCATTTTAATGCTTCCTTTTTAATTAACCTTATCTCTTTCAATTTGACGTGCATGCAATTCTTCTCTTTACCTCTAGCCTGCCCCTTGGACTGATCTGAGCCCGCACCTTTCACTGCGAATAACAAAACAAATAAGCACATGAGGATTTCGTGATATTTTAACTTGATTTCTCAGGTCAGATTTCCACCTGTCCTGAACCATGAGGATGGTTTACAACTGTAAATTTACTCATGATCTAATTGAAGAGAGGAACAAACACCAAGTGGTTCAGCTGTACCTGAAATGTCAATCCTCCTTTGACTTGAGCTTTTCAACATGAAAGGAGAGTGAGATGTCTAAAAATATATAGTAACTGGTAAGGGAAAGATAGGTCTGGAAAATTGGTCACAACTAAATATCAGGAAAAGAGCCTGGAATACTGATTCAATCAAAAAGAAGGAAAATTTAGGATTAGTGTCAAAAAAATCCTAATTCATTGATCAATACATGGGTGGAAATCTAGGTAAGGCATGGTCATATAAGTAGATGTAGATGTCTATGATCTTTCTGCAGTGAGGACCTGACACAGAACAAAAGTTATGGGATCTATGTGACAAACAGAACTTCCAGAGATTTTTTTATTCTTTCATGTGATGTGGGCATCACTGGCAAAGCCAGCATTTGTTGTCTATCCATAATTGCCCTTGAGAAGATGATGGTGAGCTTCATTTACTGATGATTGAGAGCAGGTGGATGGGATGGTAATTGATAGATTTGATCTGTCCTATGATGCTGAGGGCCTCAGAAAGAAGTCAAGATGGGTCATCTACATCACATTTCTTGCTGAAGGTTGCAACTGCTTTAGCCTTGTGCTGGACTCCCCCTTCATTGAAAATTCAGGTATTTGTGGAGCCTCCATCTTCATTTAATCATTTAATTGCCCATCACCATTTACAACTGTGTTATGCCATTATTGTGTCGTCAAGTGATTTCAGGCTTTGTTAGGAACAAGAGGCATTTATTGATAAGTGAAACCTGGTTTGGAGTTTGCAGCTCACAGCTCTAGACTGCTCCAGTCTTCATGATACTAATTACATGGCTGCAAGATCATTCTGTCTGAGAGAGGACTCCATCTTTGGTGTGAACACTCTCAATTTCCATTGATCCTTCAAGTCAGGTGATTCAGTTTTGCAGTACTGACTGAAAGAGACAGATACCACATTCACAACAATGTGCAAGAGCTGGAGAGCTTTTTATCTGATCTGTTGTTTGTGGAATTAATTGGCTCTGTTGATCTCCTCCCACTGTTTACCATGCAAGTAAGTCTTGTGTTGTAGTTTCACCAGGTTGACACCACATTTTTGGGCTTGCTTGGTACTGCTCCTGTCATCTTATGGTCTGGATCAGCAGAGTGACTTGTCCTAAAAATGAATTTGTGACTTATCTGCCAGACAGAGTTGCTAATTGCAGCAACAGTAACAGTCAATTCTTCCTAGATTCTTCATTAAACCAAGTTGATGCTTTGGCATTATAGTAATGGTATAATGAGGGAAATGCTGTGTCATGATGTTACAGATTGTGGTTAGAAACATAGAAAGCAGGAGCAGGAGGAGGAGGAGGCCAGTCGGCCCTTTCAATTTGTTCTGCCATTCATTATGATCATGACCGATCATCCTAATCAATAGCTTGATCCTGCCTTCCCCTCATTTTCTTTGATCCCTGTTGCCTCAGGTGCTATATCTAATTGCATTTAATATTTTGGCCTCAACAATTTTCTGTAATAGCGAATTCAATAGGCTGACCACTCTCTGGGTGATGAAATCTTTCCTAAATGGTCTACTCTGTATCTTCAGACTGTGACCTGTGGTTCTGGATGCTCCCACAACCTGGAACATCCTTTTTGCATTTACCCTACCTAGTCCTGTTAGAATTTTATAGGTTTCCATGAGTTCCCTCCTCACTCTTCCGAACACTAGTCAATAAAATCCTAACTGATTCAATTTTTCCTCATACGTCAGTTCTGCCATCCCAGGAATTAGTCTAGTAAACTTTCTCTGCACTCCCCCTTTCCTTAGATAAGGAGACCAAAACTCCACACAATATTGCAGGTGTGATCTCACCAAGACCCTGTATAATTGCTTCAAGGTATCCCTGCCCCTGTACTTAGATTGTCTTGCTATGAAGGCCAACATACCATTTGACTTTTTTACTGCCTGTTACACCTGCATGCTTACTTTCAGTGACTGATGTCCGAGCACACCCAGGACTTATTACACATTTCCTTCTCCCTTTTTTTTTACTACCAAAGTGGATAACTTCACATTTATTAAAATTATGCTGCATCTGCCATTCATTTGCCCACTCAGTCAACTTGTCCAAATCACACTGAAGGATCGCTGCATCTTCCTCACAGCTCACCCTCCCACCCAGCTTTGTGGCATCTGCAAATTTGATATATTACATGTAGTTCCCTCATCTGAATCGTTAATATATATAGTGAATATCTGCGGTTCCAGCACTGACTGCTGTGGTACTCCACAAGTTACTGCCCGCCATTTGAAAAAAAATCAATTTATTCCTTCTCTGTTCCCCGTCAGCCAACCAGTTTTCTATTTCAATACATTACCCTGATCCCATGCACATTAATTTTACATGCTAATCTCTTATGTGGGACTTAGTCGAAAGCTTCTGAAAATCCGAATAAATCACATCCACTGGCTCCCCCTCATCAATTCTACTAGTTACATCTTCAAAGAACTCCAAAAGATTTGTCAGGCATTATTTCCCTTTCATCAATCCATGCTGACACTGTTCCATTCTGCCACTGTTTTCCAAGTGTTTTGAGATAAAATTTTTGATAGATTCTAAAGTTTTCCCTATCATCAATATCAGGCGTCCTGGTCTGTAATTCCCTGCTTTTTGTCTACCACCCTTTTTAAATAGTGGGGTTCCATTAGCTACCCTTCAATCTGTAGGAACCATTCCAGAATCTTTAGAATCATGGGAGATGACTACCAATGCATCTGCTATTTCTCGGGCCACATCCTTAATTGACTATAATTCTGCTGCAGCTTAGGCCCACAGCAGCTCCTAGATGTCCACCTTTGGGCTGCCAAGTCTGTTCTGAACGTATCTCATGTTACAGGGAGTGTGTGAGGTGACCACTAGCCCACTCACTATTAAACCTATTCTACTGATATAATACATTGCGTAGTGGAAGGTGGGGCAACAGTCGAAAAGCCTAACTTTGGACATCCTTTTTATGGTGTTTTGTGCACAATAGGAACATTCCTCCAGATTGTATCTTTCATTCCTTTGTACACCCTCATTTGATCTCCAAAACCGAGTCCCAAAGCTCTTTTACCCACTCAGTACGTACCTTACGCCAAGCAGTACATGTCTGAATAGTACACACCTCATACTAAGCAGTACACATCCCACCCCAAGCAGTATGCATTTATAATGAACAGTACGTACCTCACAGCAAGCAGGACACACTTCATATCAAGCAGCACGCATCCCTCCCTGAGCAATACGCACTTCACACTGAGCAGTACATACCTCATACCAAGCAGTACATACTTCCACCTCAAGCAGTATGCACCTCACACCGAGCTGTACACACATGACACCAAGCAGTACGCATCCCGCCCAGAGGAGTACGCACCACACACCGCAGTATGCATCCCACTCCGAACAGTACACACCTCACACCAAGCAGTGCGCATCCCACCCTGAGCAGTACATACCTCACACCGAGCAGTATACATGTCACACCAAACAGTACGTACATCACACTAAGCAGTACGCATCCCACTCAGGAGTACACACCTCACATCAAGCAGTATGCATCCCACTCTGAGCAGTATGCACCTCACACTAAGCAATACACATGTCACACCAAGCAGTACGCACCTCACCCCCATAAAATCCAGCACAAGAAGGCTGCCAAAAGCAAGTGTGGGGCTTTTGTGAACCTCAACACGAAGGCTTGCGTCCAATTTAACTTGGTTGGTGGAATCTTGAAATACATGAAACAAATAAAAACACATTAAAATAAGAGGAAACAAGGCTTGGTGCTGGAAGCCAGACAGCTATGGTGACAGGAACAATTAAGACTCTGAACCCCGGTAGCCTCTTCCTTGCCCCGTATATATGGAAATATGACTGAACATTGCAATCCGTTTGCATGGGAGGGGGCCTCGTCAGAAGCAAAAGATTGAAAATCCCTGCCATATTGAATACAAGTTAAATTAATCATCTTTGTGCATTCCATTTGACCTGCTGTTATGTGTGGAGTTTCTCAGTCCACTGGGACCTTGCCAGAATCTTTAAGAATCTAGGAAATAGGCTGTTAAGTCTAGGCATATTATATATTCCTGAATAGTTACAAATAAAAAAGAAAATCGTAGAAAGGGAAGAAATGCAAAGGATGTCAAAACAGAAGGCAGAAAATAAACACAGAGAAAACAGAGAAAGAGATGAGAGAAGAAAGAAAATAATCGAAGGAAGTGAGAAACAGAAACAAGCCACATGTAACCTTAAATGTACAATATTATATTGGAACAGTACATCCAAGAAACAGGGATGCGTGTATTATTTTACTGAACCTGAAATTTTTGTCACACTAATTATGTTGAAAATCTAAATATGAGTACTATGTGGTACAACTTCTGACAACTAGGATGAGATTTTCTGGCAGCACTCGCCCCAAAACCTGAAAATTCCACCCAAGGTTGATGGACCTTTGCATGGTCTGCCCCTCACCCACTAAGCTTCCCATGGATGGCAGGATGCGAAAATTCCCATCTCACTGTCTGCAAAGATCAATTTCAAAACAATATCTTACTTAATACAGTACAATCAATGATCGCTGAAGATTATGTGTATTAATCTATGCCTTTCTTTTGGATTTGTTTACTTATATTGCAATTACATTACAGTTCATCTCTCAGAGGCATTAATTATTTCAGTGGCTGCTTTCTTTTAACGTCAGGAAAAATTAAGCAATACTTCATTTAATCGGCTGCTATTTCATTAGATTAATCTATTTACCATTAGAAAATAAATCTGGTATGGAGGAAATACAAACCTAATTTATTGAAGTGAATGTGGCAAACAAGAGGAAGGGAGTTTTCATGTTAAAGCATCCTTCACATGTGGAAATGTTCATGATTTGACAGTTTAGATAATTCAGACAAAGTGGGATGTTGAGTACGATTACACTTATTTTCTTAATGGTAACCATTGTTTCCGTAAATTTCCAGTACTAATGGAGATCTTGTTAGATCATTGGAATACTGCCACAGAGGTTTCAAAACAAGAATGCTGATTTTACTGCTCCTTTCAAAGTTTTGTCATGAGGCATTTTATGAATCATTTGTTTGTGCACCTTATTTAAAATAATCAAGTCAGAAAATAATTGTATCGAAAGTAAGTGCATAGGCAAGCATTTTAGGGGTCAGATAGCCACCTACAATCATTTGTGCTGTGACCTTATTCTAAAACTGTTGTGGAAGTGTGTTTTTTTAATGGTTATTTCAACAGATTGTTCTAAATCATGGGAGTAACTATTGTAAAATTATTTCAACATTTGCAATTGATATTTGAAAATTATGGCAAAAATAATTAAAGAAATCATAATTTTTTGATTATTTCTCAGGATTCATTGAAATATCACCCCTCTTACGGAGGACAATAAATCCAGCTCAGCAATTTTTAAATGTTAGGAATATTTTACATTTTCAGGTCACATTCTAATAGTAATTGTCATTGGCCCAAGTGCATACCTGATTGAATTAAGTATAAAATTTTTAAGAAGAAATAATGGTTGTTGCAGGAGGAAAGGCTCTGCATCGCCACAGGAGCGACCCTTGTCCTCGCTGGTGAGCCCTGTAGCAGTCTCCTCAAACTCAGTGAGGCAGATGATCTCTACGGTCCCTCCCCCTGTCTGGGCTAGCTCATGCTTGTTGTGCTTATGGGGACAAAAGAACGAGATGAGATGAGAGGGGATACAGCAGAGGATGGGTGAAATGCATATCCTATGTATGTAGTGTGCCCTATCTAGAAGGGACAGAGATTGGAACTGGAGTAACAAAACTAATGGGATGGTAATGTTGTGAAAGATTTGTGTCCCCTGTTAATAGATGTGTGAGATCCATGAAGAGTGTAGCTATTTGAGTACATGATGCCATGCTGAACGTTTGATAGTGGAAGAAGCTGAGAGAGGACTTACATTGGTGGAGTGAATGGGATAATTCATCAGCTTTCTGCACTGGATGGTGGTTTGTGAGTGAGTGACAACTACAGTGACCTACTGGACAACTCTGTGGCTGGAGAGCTGAGTTTGGTGTGCCTCTTTAAGCTGTTGCAGGAGTAGAGTACATACCAATGGGCCTGGACTCCTCAAATAAGAGCCTTGAATGCTCTAGTGCTGAAAGCTGGTGCTGCCTTCCACTTGCAGCTGCTAGCCTTTTGCTTCTGTGCATCCTGCATGGTCTGGTGATGCCAGCTGAGCTGGAGAGAATGATACAAATGTGTTGGACTGGTGTTTAAATATGGCACTTGGATCTTTGAACCCACCAGCTGAGGATGGGGATGGAGTTGCCCTGGAGTTCCAGCACTGATTCTGGACCCCATGAAATTTCATTGCATTAGCCCAAACATGGCAAGAAAACCTCCTGCTGATTACCACTCACCAGCACCCTCAGCTGATGAATCAGTGCACCTCCATGTTGAATAGCACTTGGAGGAAGCACTGAAGGTGGCAATGGCACAGAATATATGCAGGGTGGGGAAGCTCAATGTTGATCGCCAAGAGTGGCTCGGTAGCACCACTGCTGACTGAGCTAGCTGAGACTTAACTAACATAGTTGTTAGATTGGCTCTGCAGCAGATGTTAAAGGAAAGACCTCACCCTGAGCAATCTACCTGTCGCAGATGAATCTGTCCATAACAGCATCAGTAGAACTAACTACTGCATAGTCCTTGTGGAGGTGAAGTCCTGTCTTCATATTGAGGATACCCATCATTCTGATGTGTGACACTCCTTCCATGCTAAATGGGATAGACATAAAATAAATCTAGCAAATCAAAACTGAGCATTCACGAGGTACTGTGGGCAGCATTAGAATTTTACTCAACCACAGTCTGTGACCTCATGGCCTGGCTTATCCCCCACTCTGCCATTACTGCCAAGCCAGAAGATCAACCTTGTTTCAATGAAGAGTGTAGGAGGGCATGTCAGGAGCAGCACCAAGCATACCTTAAATGAGGTGTCAACCTAGTGAAGATACAACTCAGGATGACTTGCATGGTTGGCAGCAAGCAGTAGATAGAGCTTGGCGATTCCACAACCAAGCTCTGCAGTCCTGCCACATTCAGTCATGAATGGAAGTAAATAATTAAACAACTGAGTCTCCACAAACAATCCATCCACAATGATCGGGGGAAGCTAGCAAATCACTGCATAACTCAGGGCTGGAAATAATTGCAACAGTCTTCAGCCGGAAGAGCTAAGTGGATGATCCATCTCCGCTTCCTTCAGTAATCCCCACCATCATAGATGCCAGTCTTCAGCCAATTCAATTCACTCCACATGACATCAATAAATGGCTGAATGCACTGAAAATTGCAAAAGCTCTTTGCCCTGACTATATTCTGGCAATAGTGCTGAAGGTTTGTTTCCCTATTCAAACTGTTCCAGTACAACTACAACACTGGCATCTACCTGGCAATGTGGAAGATTGCCCAAGTGGGTCCTATATAGAAAATGTTCCAGTCAAATCTAGCCCAACCAATTACTTCCCCATCACTCTATTCTAGATCATCAATAAAGTGATGGAAGGGGTTATCAAATGTGCTACCAACAATCACTTGCTTAACAGAACCTGCTCAGTGACATTCAGTTTGGATTCCATCAAGATCACTCAGCTCTTGGCCACATTGCAACCTTAGTTCAAACATGAACAAAATAGCCAAACTCCAGAGGTAAGATGAGAGTGATTGCCCTTGACATCAAGGCAGCATTTGATCGAGTATGATGACAAGGGTCCCAAACAAAACTGGAGCCAATAGGAATCAGAAGGAAAGCTCTCCATTAGTTAAATCGTACCTGGCACAAAGGAAGATTGTGGTGGCTGCTGGAGGTCAGTCATCTCAGCTTCAGGGCATCCCACCAGGAGTTCCTCAGGTTAGTCTACTAGGCCCAAACATCTTCAAATGTTTCATCAGTGACCTTCCTCCATCAGGCCAGTATTGGGGAAATTTGCCATTCATTGCACAATGACCATCGGGACTCCTCAGATGCCGAAGCAGTCAGTGTCCAAATGCAGCAAGACTTGGACAATATCCAGCAAGTAACATTTGCCCTACACAAGTGCCAGGCAATGAACATCTCCAACAAGGCAGAATCTAACCATCTCTCTTGACATTCAATGACATTACCATTATTGAGTCCCCATTATCAATATTCTGGTATTTGCCGTTGACTAGAAACTGAAATAGCCATATAAATATTGTGGCTACAAGAGCAATAGAAATCTTGTGGTGAGAAACTCAATTCCTGACTCCCCAAAGCCTGCCCACCATCTACAATGCACAAGGCTATAAGTGTGGTGGAATGGTCTCCCTGTGCCTGGATGAGTGCAGCCCAAACACACTCAGAAGCTTGACAGCATTCTGGACAAAGGAACCTGCTTGGTTGACATCCCATCCACAAACATTCACTCCCTTCACCACCAATACACAGTGGCAGCACTGTTTACCACCTACAAGATGCACTGCAGAAACTCATCAAGACTACATCGGCAACACCTACCAAACCCATGACTGCCACCATCTAGTATGAAAAGATTAGTGGACACATGGGGACTATCACCTGGAAGTTCCCCTTCATGCCACACACTATTCTGAATTGGAAATATATTGCCATTTCTTTACTGTCTCTGGGTAATTGATTTGGAACTTCCTCCCTAACAACATTGTGGATTTCGCTATACCATATGGACTGTAGCAGTTCAAGAAGGCAGCAGATCACCACTTTCTCAAGGACAATTCAAAGATGTGCAGGTTAGGTGGATAGGCCACACTAAATTGCCCCTTAGTATTAAAGATGTGTGGGTTAGAAGTAAATATGTGGAGTTACGGGGTAGGGCTTGGATAGGATGTTCTGTCAGAGGGTCAATGCAGGCTCAGTGGGTCGAATGGCAATAATTGCTGGCTTAGCCAGCGACATTCTCACCCCATGAATGAATGAAAACAATTATCAGCATGACCAGCACATCCAGAGAGACACCCCCGGCTCAAGACCGAACCAAAACATTTGTGAAAGCCCACGAACATGGCATAAGCAGTGTGGCATCATTGCCTGGACAGTCTCTTAAAAAACCTCCCAACAGTTCTTCACCTTTCTCCTCAGGACTTCGACCCGCCAGTCCTGCTTCTGTCTCAACCTTCCCCATTGGTTGTGCCTCCCATGTGCAACTTTGGCACAGCTTGTACTCAAGGCACCCATTATTTAGGGTGAGGTTTCAAACTGAAGACATTAAAGTTGTGAATGGGTTGAAACTTGTCAGGTGCAGTCCATTTATATATTGTCACCAAATTGGATGTTGTTGTTAACTGCTGGCGGGCTATTTAATTTGAAGGGGTAACGTGAATCTAGTGAGTTGGACTTTTAATGAACATTCCTGAGATGCAAATGGGGTTCCCGACATTGCTCATCAGAGAATTTTACCTGTCTTTAACCCACTTCAGAAATCATGGGAACAAAATTTCAAACTATTTTCCCACCATCGGGAAATTGATTTTTTTGACTCATACCAAGTGCCCCTGCATGACACAGTTGCCACTGGTGGCGGGAGTATTTTTCAGAACTTTGTTTTTGCTTTTTCTACTTTTACTCTTTCTCTTTCTTCTTTGAACTTACTTACTGTGTTGAAATAAAGAATCATCACACTCTTCTGCTTTATTCTTTCCAAGAGCCATAAAACTATGGATTGCTCTGAGCCACCTCTTTATATTACAAAGAACAGTACAGCACAAGAAACAGGCCCTTCGGCCCTCCAAGCCTGCGCCACTCATTGGTCCAACGAGACCATTCGTTAAGAATTCGTTACAACCCTTAATTGCTCATAATGAACCAGTGGCAAGTTTTCAAGTATCAGCTCAACTCTGTTTACGCAGTTTCTTGAATCAGAAGATCATGGGCTCAAACCCAATTCCAGGAATGCAGCAGTAACCTAGACTGACACTGCAGTGTAGTGCTGAATTAATGTGCGAAAGAAGTGTCATTTCAGATGAGAAAATTGGTGTTTTAAATCCCAGACCAGAAACTCCAAGATGTTTTATGAAGTTAGCCTAGACCCTAACTTTTACATTTGATCTCAGCATTAGGATGATCATAAGGTGTTTCACTCCAGGTATGATTCAAGTGATCCATTGGGAAGCTTTTATCAAAACAAACTTTATTTCAGACAAAATTAGAATATAAGAAAAAGAATTAGCATAACTTTTACTAATTAAAATGCTTAGACATGCAAAGTATAATCCTTAGTAGCTAGCTGTTCTCCGTTGTTCCAATTTAAAGGAATACCTCACAGACATATACCCTTCTTCAGAATTAGTTTGCACAAAAATAACTATACTCATGTGATGCTGGAGTTTCAGCTTTTTATTGCTGATCAGACAGCAAAATCTCAGAGAATAATATATCCCCAAAACAGCAAAACCTCAGAGAAGCAAACCTGGCCTCTGACAGCTCCTGGTCTCCAGACCCCAGAGACAGAAAAGCATATCACTTTCTGCAGCTTCCAAAGCAGCATCTCAGAGAAAGATCCAATTTCACACAGCAGAATCTCCAAAAAGAGACATTATCTCCTCATAGATTCAACTCTCCAACTTCAAAGAGGGGCAAACTGAGACAATGCTCTCTCAACTCCAAAAACAGCATCTAAGCTTGAATATTCTGTGTAAGCCCAACTTCCCCATGTCACATGACCATACCTGCCAATCATCCCAATCAAGTCCACTCTGCAAAATCCCACAGAAAAACAGCAGAACAGCATTAGTTCAAATTAAAGCCAACATTCAAGCTATTAGAAGCAATTATGCATATAGGATTCTAGTATACAGAACAACACCATGTGCATAGAACTGCTACAACAGACTCTGCACAAGAACTTGGCTCAAATACATTTCTTGAAGGCACAGTATCAACACAGACCTGTGGTGGACATGCCAGCACATATCATGTCAGAGTTTTCCCACACTTAATTTTTGGGAGGTGGCAAGTTTTGCAATGATTATGAGAGGGGCAGGACTGAAACATGCTGCTAAGCCCAGCTTCACAGAAGTCGGGCACTCTTTTAAAAGGGCGTACCAATCTCAAATTGAAACTGTGAACCACTCTCACTCCCCCCAGAGACATCCCCCCCCTCACTGAAGGGATGTTTGCGCACCCCCTCTCCAACAAAGATCACTGGCATCCAGGCATTGGGCCCTCCCAGTGGGTTCACCATTTTGACCCTCTTCATGATGTCTCCCTTCATGCCCCTCTCTTCATGATACCCACCACATGCCGCAGCCCCCTGATGCTCTAGCCCCTCATTCCTCAGCCCCTTAGCACTGACCCTAGCAATCTGGCAGTGCCAGATGGGCAATGCCCAGCCATGCCCCAACCATCAGGGGCTTCAATGGCGTCTGAACCTCACCAGCGTGGCCATCACACCTGGTCTGTGTGGAGGCCAGTAGTGATTCTCACCGGGTGCCTGCTCCACTCAACAGTTGGAAAATCCCAAGAGAAGATTCAACCTCAAACAGATTCAGCGGCTGGGATTTTCCAGCTGTTTCCACCCTACTAAGCCAAAACTCCATTCACTGCCATGGGACTAGAAAGTCCCGCCAGCATGAATGGCCAGAAAATCCTGCCTAGTAAATCTAAATAATCATTTAAATATGCTGATCTGACTCCCACTCTTTATTGGTAGGAACCAGATTATGTTTGAGAGCAATGGGAGGTCGACAAGGTTTCATGTCGACCTTGAAATGGTTTAAATCATTTTAAACCACTCACCTTTGATTGTCCAGCCCAGCACCACTCTAATGCATTCTGTGTTGGTTGCAATTTGGCCAGAAAGTTGCAGTCATTTTGCTGAGATGTGAAATTGAGCCCCCTCTTTATTGCATTCGTACAGGTGGACATTAAAGTTGCAATTTACTATTCGAATCTTATCTCTCTGATAGATCTGCCCTTCATGCAAAGACATTGGTACTAACCCATTTCAGATTTAGTTGTCCTGTCTTCACAGCTTCCTCTGTCACAGAGTTTAAACCAGCAATCATAGCAATCTGGACTGCTCCCTTCCACACTACTTTTCTAGCCATATTGCCACATTGGGCAACTTTTCATCTTCACCACTGGATATGTGAATTGGCATAGTAGGCTGCAGTCAGAACATTCAGTTTGTATGCTGCCCATGTTTGTGTCAAAACCATTTCCATGCTTTCGCAGTAAAAACTCACATCAGTCGTTCGATCAGTCAGCCCCTTTATCCATTTGACAGTACTTCGATGAATTCTACTATTAACCATCCCTTCAAGTCAGTTTGCACAATCAACAGTAGCCAGCTGTGAATGAAATGAGAATGGTCAATCCACAAATAGTGCAAAATAGTTATGCCTCCATTTTCAATATCAGCTATATTTAGTTGTGTTTCAATGGTAACACTCCCCTCCCTGAGTCAGAAGGTTATGGGTTCAAATCCTATACTGAGGACTGAAGTGTAACATTTAGATAGATGTTCCAGCGCAGTACTGAGTGCTGCACTTTCCGAGGTACTGCTGTTGAATGAGGCATGGAAAGTCTGTCCTCTAAAGTGGAGGGAATGGGACCATGACATTATTTCAGAGAAGAGCAAATGGCTCTCCCCAGTGTTCTGGTGAATATTTATTCCCCACTCAACACTGAAGAGTAGATTATCTGAATATTTTCACATTGCCGTTTGTGCTATCTTGCAACACACAAATACACTGCCACATTTCTTGCATTATAACATTAAATACATTCTTAAAAACTATTTCATTCCCTTCAAAGAGCTTTGGAGCATCCAGGAGTTAAATCTTTTCTTGCTTTCAAAAATATACACATTTCTTTTGACACTTCCAGGAGATCTTTCTGTTCAACAAAAAAAATCAGGACTTTTGGCCAAAATTTGTATACAATTTAATTTGTGCACTCCTGATGCACATTCTTTGAAGCAAAATACATGTACACACTCACCATCCTATATAAGCATTCCAGGCAGGAGAGAATGGACAGAAAGAGGTCAATGAGGGAGTAAAAAAGATTAAAAGACACAGCAGTGATTATTTTTTTACTGAACCTGCTAAATAATTTAAGTCCTGCAAATCTCATTTAATATTTTTACTATGTGTAGAAGTTGTAAATTGTTTTGGTGGCCTCCTTGCACTCCGTAATTACAGGAAGAGATGCCAGATGGTAACATTAATATAGGTTTATTGAGTTGATTATATCAGCAGTAAGTCATTTGGAGATATGTGCTGAATAAGACGCGAAAGGCATTCTGATAAAGCAGTCAAATGGAGATCAAAAGGAATCTTAAAACACAATTTAACAGTTGCTTGAGTAAAGTGCTGCAAGAAGTATTTTTCAGCAAAACACAATGATCTGTGAAGTATTAAGTTATTTTTGCATGTGTGTCATTGATTGTTAAAGGAATGATGCAGTATTTGGCAGCTAGTGCTGCAAAAGTGTGGCACGTGTGCAGATCCTGTCTGCTGCTCCCTCTGAGGTTTCCTGCAGTGGCTCAGCTCAGCAGGATCCTCCATTGTAAAATCACCCTGAAAAATTGGAGCAAGTGTCTGACCGGGGTTGGTAATATGGGTTCTGAACCTGAATGGAAAATTTGGCCACATAGTTTAATAACAGATGTATAACTCAATTGAGCACAACAGCTGACCCCACAATCACCACCCCATTCCCCAACTATCGAACTACGATCTGAACAGACCCATTTATCTCCCGACTACCTGACACTACTACCCCCGCAACAAACGAACTAAACACACCCCACTCCGACCACGTGGCTACACCTGAACTGAGTATATCCCACTAACCAACTCATCTCACACACCTAGCCACCACATTCATCTACCCATTCACTCACCCATTTATTTACTTACTCACTCATTTACTCACCCATTCACTTGTTCATTTATCTATTTACTCACTCACCTACTCACCTATACACTCATTAACCCATTCACCCCATACTCATTGTGACCTTTAAAAAATTACCTGTTGTAAAAAGAAGCGATGTTCTTTCCCATGCGCTCCCCCTCCCCACTGCTCCCACCCTATCCCCCGACCCAAACTCTCCTACACTCCCTGAAGTTACCCTTGAGTGCCTGCTGCTCATTTCTCCTTTAGCTGGAATTAGAAGATCCCAGAAGAAATGGAAAAAATGGAAATGGTAGGGATGGAAAAAACTTCACAGCAAGGTTTAATGCACTCAGCATTGCCACTGACTAGAAGATTTAAGCCATGATTTGTCACAATTTGTTCCAATAATTTGCCCACCACTGATACTAGGCTCACTGACCTATTATATTATCCCTTTCTCCCTTGGTATGTTAGCAGTGCTCCAATCCTCATGCACCACACTTATAGCGAGAGAAGATTGGAGGATGATGGTCTGAGCTTCTGCCATTTCTTTCCTTGCTTCCCTTACTAACTTTGGATACATTGCATACAGATGTGGTGATTTATCCACTTTCAAGGGTGATAAATATCTTCGTGTTTCCAGTTTCACTTCGTTTATCTTATCCAATATTTCATACTCCTTCTCCTTAACCACAGTATCTGCTTTGCCCCTCAAAGGTAAAGCGATACAAATTATTAAGAATCATACCCACGTCTTCTGATTCCAAACCCCTTACTAATCTCTGGTTGATGCTACTCATTCCTTAATTATCCTTTTGCTCTTCGTGTATTTATAAAGTACTTTTAAGTTTTCCTATTTTTAACTTGCCAATATTTTTTCATACCCTCCCTTTGCTTTCCTAATTTCCTTTCAATTTTACTGCTACACTGCAGGATGTGGATGAGTGCTGTGGCAGTTCATTATCTTCCTTCTCGGATGTTGTCTTGGGACTGGGAGTTGTGGTGGTATCCCTTGTGGGCCTCGATCTGCAAGTGCCTAAAAGCTAGCTATACAAGTTTTAGTTGATGAGCATGAGGAATATGCAACTGCATTTCACTCACTGTGATTGTCAGGATTTGATGAACTTATGGAGGAATGATCGGTATTGGGTTGCTGAAACAATCTGATCTGTCTTTCCCTCAGGGGCAATCCCTTTCCTTCCCAGTGATCTCAACTGCAACCTTCTTGAACTCTGTGATAGCTGTGAAGTTGACTGTGCCCTGCCAAGTCTGGGACCTTTCTTCTCTGTCGTACAAAGAATAAAGAACAAAGACCAACACAGCACGGGAAACAGGCCCTTCGGCCCAATGAGCCCGCGCCGCCATCTTAACAATGTGTTTTTCCTACTCCACCCTTGACCCATGTCTATGCTTATGGTACCCCCATTGGAAACCAGATTAAGGGGAGAATAATTTAGGGACAATTTGTTACACCAGTCAACCTAAGAGCACATCTTTGGGGTGTGGGAGGAAACCGGAGCAACTGGAGGAAACCCACGCAACCACAGGGAGAATGCGCAAACTCCCATAGACACTGGCCCAAATTCATGTATATGCACAGCTAGCAGTGATAGTCACTGAGCTGTTGTGGTGCTCATCTGCTGGTCCAGTTTTAAGCATTCACAAATGACACGAAGTGCTAGGCTACTCTTGAAACATCCAAGAGCAGCCCACGCACGAACAACAGTGTGCATGCCCCTCGTTAGACAACAAGATGCACCTGCAGAGTAAAAGAGACAAAACATCAACACGTGTAGCATTCATTAGATTTCCAGGAACGCCCCGAGGCTCTGATCCTTATTTAAAACAGTCTGCTATACCCCTCCATCCCTGTTTCGCTCATGCGCCTATCTAAGTAAACCTTAAACAAGTCCAGCATGCCTGCCTCCACCACCTTACTTGGCAGTGCATTCCATACCCCCACAACCCTCTGTGTGAAAAACTTCCCTCTAGGAAAAAGTAGTGCAAGTGATGAGAAGGAATGGAGCAGAGGTTAGCAAAAATTCATGGCCAATGTGAATATTCGCCAGCAGATCTGAGAGTAAATATCATGGTAAGTGGGTAGTAGTGATGTGAAAGATTCCATTAGTCATCAATGTTGATATGTGTCCCTGGCTAATGGGCATGTAAGATTCCTGAAGAGAGTTGCAATTTGTGTACATGATGCCATGGTGAGAGTTTGATATTAGAGGGAAAGATGACTTACCCTGGTGGAACAGATGAGATCATTCATCCTTTTATCTTTTCCTGCACTGGACCTCTGTTCCATGCACAGCTGGCAGCCACCTTGGCGATGGTCTTTCCAGGCAGCAGAAGTGAAGCTTCTTGATATTCCCGTGTGATAGAACACATCCCTTTGCACCCTCTATCAAGGCTTGGAGGGTGTCAAGGTTGAAACGGGGTGCAGCCTTCTTGTGTGTGGAAGACATCTGTAATTGCCTTGTGAAGACAGGTGAACTGGAGAGATTGAGATGTATGTATCATCTGGTGCTTAAATATGCCGCCTAGATCTTCGACTCAATCAGCTGATTACAAGCATGGAATCATAGAATCAAAGAAACACTACATTTGGCCCATCGAGTCTGCTCTACCCCCATATCCCTACATATTTACCTGCTAATCCCTCTAACCTACACATCTCAGGACTCTAAGGGGCAATTTTTAACATGGTCAATCAATCTAACCTGCACATCTTTGGGCTGTGGGAGGAAACTGGAGCACCTAGAGGAAACCCACACAGGCACAAGGAGGATGTGCAAACTCCACACAGACAGTGACCCAAGCCAAGAATCGAACCCAGGTCCCTGGAGCCGTGAAGTAGCAGTGCTAACCACTGTGCTACATTGCCATCCATGGCGGCAGTTAAATCAACTCTTGTCCCGCCCCAGGTGATTCGGCCTGATGCTTGCTTGTGCATAATTAATGAGCTTCCAAGCCAACTTTGGCACACGCTCCCACCATTCCAAGCAGTTAGTGGGCCGCTGCTGAAACCTCCTGCCACCGTACTTAGTCTCATAAATGGAAAATTCTGCCCTAAATGTCACTCATAACCAGCGTGCATAAGTCTGAACCTAATCCTTAATGTTGGAGAAGTAAATGACCTAGAACAAGACAATGAATTTAGAAGATAATTTCCAAAACTTTTTAGAAGCTTGGGGAAATACCAAATGACTATTGATATTTTATTGTGGATACAGTTACCCAGAACAAGAAGATAAAAATTTCACCAAGGTACTTGAGCCCTTCATGACCTTAACCACACAATGGGCCTAATTTTATCATTGTGTTGCACCCATTTTCGGGCACGAAAACCTGATAAAGTCAGGTGTGAGGCCATTAATCCGATCCCCCTCCCATCCACACAGATTGCCAGTTTACTGAAACCTGTGAATGGCAGCGATTCATTTTGCGCCCAAAACGGGCGCAATGGCAATTTAAATACATTTGCATGCATTTAAATTGAATTAATGAACTGCCCAGCTGACTCAATCAGCATTTCCCCCTTTACCACTGTGTTTGCTAATCCGGAACTGCATGGTAACGGACCTGCTAAATAAAAGTCTGAATCGGGTGCTGCAGCTGCTGAAGAGCGAGTTCAGTACTGGCTCTCTGACTCAGATCAGTGGTGGGGGTAGGGTGGTGGGGGGGGAGGAGGGAAGCGGGTCAGATCATTGTCTGGTTGGGAAGGGGAGGAGTTTGAGGCCAGATCGTTGTCTGGTTGTGGTGTTGTTTGGAGGGGGGTCGGGGTTAGGGGTGGTGGGGGGGGAAGCGGAGGAGTGGGAAGCGGGGCAAATGTATCTCTGTGTGGAGGAGGAGGATCGATCAATGTCTGGTGGGGAGGGAGGAGGAGGCGGGTCGGATGTTTCTCTGGGGGTGGTGAGTGAGGCGAGACCATTCTCGGGGGAGGGGGGGGGTAATGAGTGAGGCCATCGTTGTCTGTGGGGGGTTGTGTGAGTGAGGACAGACTATTCTCTGGAGGGGCGGGGGAGTGAGGCCAGATTGTTGTCTGGGGGGTGGGGAAAGCCCAATTTCTCACTAATGCGGGGGTGGGGAACAGATGGATCTCTGGTGGAGGAGATGGGGGCAGGAGGATACCTTCACCAAATAACTTTTGGGATCAAAGCACTTCAGTGGTTTAGAAAAGAGACACTAACAAAAAGTTTAATATTCTACCAGAGTTCTGCTCAACGTTGGTGAAGAGCACGTTCAGCAATTTCTATGGAAGAGTTGAGGGGGAGGGGCTAAGCCCAAGAGGAGCGGGAAGGAATTAGACCAAAGCAAACAGGAAGGGACGATCTGCAGGCGATCATTGTGGGGAGAGGGGGCAGGGGTGGCAATCTGTCTGGGCAGTGGAGGTGGGGGGGTGGATAATGGGGACAGTGATGTCTGTGGGTAGTGGGGTGGGGGTGGATAAGGTGGACAGTGATGGCTGTGGAAGCCATCGCTCCCACTTTTAGCTCCCAGGCCGCTTTTTCCACTTCCTGCAGCCAGCAAGCAATCTGACCTGGGGAGCGCTTTTTCAAATTTTTTTCCAACTGTGCATGCACAGTTCAGAGCTCCGATCATTTCGGCCGTGCTAAGGCCCGCCCACGGCACGAATGGGATTGGTGATTTTTTTTCCAGGCTGAATGCATGTGGGGGCGCCTGAAAGCAGATTTTTAAGTCGCCTCTGCATTACGTCCAGATTCAGCAGTGGGAATGAAAATATTAAAAGCAGGCCCAATATTTCCTAGCAACAGGGCAGAGGTTGCAACAATTTCAGGTAACTCAAATTCAAGATGAGTAATATGTGCTGATTTGCACATATTGCCTTGATGGATGGCCAGATTATCTTCCCAATAATCCCAATAATGAATGCTATTTTTCCTCTTTCAAGATTCACCAATCAGAGAAAGGTCCCAGTAAAATTATAGCCTCATTGTTCACATCTGGTTACAAATGTCACCCAATATGTGCAGCAGGAGTCATTAATATAAAGAGCAGCAATGACATAATTTGTGTACGCCTTATCGGTGACCTCACTACGACTATTAATCAGAGTGCAATAGTATCTTAACAACATCGAGCAATATTATTAATTTGACAGGAAATTATCCCATTAACATCTAGATGCTGGAAATCGGAAATACAAATAAAGTTTGTAGAAAAATTAATCAAGTCAGGCGGCATCTGTGGAGAGGAACAGAATTAACTGGCTGTTCTGACTGGTGGTATCATCTGGTCCTGCTGACAATGAGCTCCTGCTGCATGTTCCCTAGAGGCGGAGGGTGCAAACAATGGGAAACCCCTTTGAAGCAGTGGGGCAGGAAGATCCCACTGTTGGCCAATAGCAGGCTACTTACAGCTGGAGTACTGTGTGCAGTTTTGGGCGCCGCACCTGCGCAAGGATATTTTGGCCTTGGAGGGAGTGCAGAGGAGGTTTACTAGGCTGATACCGGAGTTGAGGGGGTTGAGCTATGAGGAGAGGTTGAATAAACTAGGCTTGTACTCGTTAGAGTTTAGAAGAATGAGGGGAGATCTCATTGAGACGTATAAGATGATGAATGGGATGGATAGGATAGAGGTGGAGAGACTCTTCCCACTCAAAAAAGACAATAGGACTAGAGGGCACAGCCTCAAGATAAAGGGGGGGCGGTTTAGAACGGAGTTGAGGAGGAACTTCTTCACTCAAAGGGTGGTGAATATCTGGAATTCTCTGCCCGTTGAAGTGGTGGAGGCTGCCTCGCTAAATATTTTTAAGAAGCGGGTTGATGGGTTTTTGATAAGAGAGGGGATTAAGGGTTATGGGGAGAGGGCGGGAAAGTGGAACTGAGCCACGACAGATCAGCCATGATCTTATTGAATGGCAGGGCAGGCTCGAGGGGCCGGATGGCCTGCTCCTGCTCCTATTTCTTATGTTCTTATGTTCTTATGTACTTCTGCCGCTGCAAAACATGCCATGGGGTCGGGTGGAAAATTCCATCCTACTTTTCAGGTTCACGACCTTTCATCAGAACAATAACTTCATAGTGGGGCAAAAGATTCAATAAGAATCAAACAATAAGATTCAAAGAACCTTTCAGAATTTATGCCCAGACATTTCATCACATCAAAAACTCAGGAAAGGGATTTTTTTAATAATCAAACAGAACATTGACTCTCCTGTGTAAGCCAGCAAGTTGGAGACAGGACAGGACTTAGGAGCCTTCAAACTGTTGAGTAAAGAAACAGTATGCGACAAAATTATTTTCTGCAGTGAATGCAATAAGTGAAGGACAGCTATCTAATACAAACTACATGCATACAAGCAAACCTACTTACATGTAGAACTCCAGGTTCCAGATGTGATTGAAGGGATGATAGCCCAATTGTTTCGATTCTGACCAGGGTTAATGTCACTTACATATAGAGCCTTTAATATTGGATGTGAGGACACATGTCTGCAATAAAGGCATGCTGGTAAACAACTGAACATTCCAATAGGTGAGGGCTGTTAACATGTCAAAATTCTGAGAAAAATAATGCTATTTGCTAACAGGCCATCAGATGTTCTGCCTTATCTTCTTACTCTCCATTCCCACCCTCCCATTTCTCCCTCCCTAAATCACCCCTTCCTGTTTGCTTTGGTCTAATTCCTTCCTGCTCCTCTTGGGCTTAGCCCCTCCCCCTCAACTCTTCCATAAAAATTGCTGTACACGCTCTTCACCAACATTGAACAGAACTCTGGTGGGATATTAAACTTTTTGTTAGTGTCTCTTTTCTAAACCACTGAAGTGCTTTGATCCCAAAAGTTATTTTGTGAAGGTATCCTATCTTTCCTACATCACCGAAGAAGTGCACATTCAGCATAGAAAGTCCCAAAAATCCCTATCATAGAAACATTGAAAATTGGAGCAGGAGGAAACCACTCAGCCTTTCAAGCCTGCTGCACCATTCATTATGATCATGGCTGATCTTTCAACTCAATAGCTTCCCCTATATCCTTTGATCCCCTTCAGTTCAAGTGCTGAAGGGGATCAAAGGATCTATCTGCTTCTTGAAAACATTCAATGTTTTGGCTTCAACTATTTTCTGTGGTAGCGAATTCCATAGGCTGATCACTTTCTGGATGAAGACATTTCTCCTCGTCTCTGACCTAAATGATCTATCTTGTGTCCTCCTTGTTTTGGACACCCCCACCATAGGAAACATCCTCCTTGCATCCACTCTGCCTACTCCTGTTAGAATTTTGTAAGTTTCTAAGATCCCTCCTCATTCTTCTGAACTCCAGCAAATACAATTCTAACCCACTCAATCTCTCCTGATTTCTGGGATTGGAGTGTCCTGCCACCCCATTAATCATTTTGGTAAACTTTCTGTGCACTCCCTCTAGAGCAAGAACATCCTTCCTCAGATACGGAGACCAAAACTGCACACAATATTCCAGGTGTAGCCTCATCAAAGTCCTATGTAATTCAGCAAGACATCCCAACTCCTGCACTCAATTCTCTCACTATGAAGGCCAACATATCATTTGCCATTTTTAATGCTTGCTGCATCTGTTTGCTTATCTTCAGTGACTAGTGTACGAGGACATCTTTGTTGCACATTCTTCTCTCCTAATTTATGGCCATTCAGATAGAAACCTGCCTTCCTATTTTTCTTACCTTAGTGGATAACCTCAAATTTATCCAAATTATACTGCTTCTGCCATTCATTTTCCCACTCACTCAACTTGTCCAAATCGTACTGAAGAATCTCTGCATCATCCTCACAGTTTACCTTCCCACCCAGCTTTCTGTCATCTGCAAAAGTGAGATATTAAACTTAGTTCTTTCATCTAAATAAATAATATATAATGAATATTTGGGGGGAACAGCACTGATCCCTGTGGTACCCCACTAGTCACTACCTGCCATTTGGGCAAAGATCTAGTTATTCCTATTCTTTGTTTCCTGTTTTCCAATCAGTATCTTTTTTTAATCCATCTCAATACACTACTCGCGTGTACTTTAATTTTACACACTAATCTCTTATGTGGGATTTCGTCAAAAGCTTTCTGAAAGTCCAGATAAATCACATCCACTGGATCCCCTTCGTCAATTCTATGAGTTACATCCTCAAAGAATTCCAGTAGGTTTGTCAAGCGTTCTCTTTCATAAACCCATGTTGACTCTTCCAATTCTGCCACTGCTTTCCGAGTATTTTCCTATAAAATCGTTGATGATGGATTCCAGAATTTTCCCCATTATCGATGTCAGGCTTACTGGACTATAATTCCTTGTCTTCTCTACCTCCCTTTTTAAATAGTTAGGTTACATATATACAAACAGTACAAAAATACCTGTTCAGATTCAATTGAAGTTTTAAACCAGATGTATATATGCGAATGAATGGATATATTTTCTATCACTGATAAGTAATGATGTTATTAAGCTCTGTTGGATCAGATGTTGGGGGCACATCCACATTCAGAGTAAGTGACTTGTCCCAGTAACGTACATGGAATTTGCCAAGTTAGAAAGGACACATGAGGCAAGAGGAAAAGGTTAGAGCTTAAATTCTGAGGTTTATTTACTCAGAATATCATCCTGCAGATTTTTTGGCAAGAGCGCAGGCTTTGTATCCCTTCCTTCCACAAACCGTAATAAGGTCTCATTGTATTATCACTCCTGGGAATTCTGTACTGACAGTGCCGCTGAAAAGAACTTAGGAATCGATTATGTATAAACACATCTGGTATCCTAAATTTCGCACTTTCACAGTCATCTTTCATTGCTTTAGGGAAGTTATTGCAGTGGCTAAATGTAATTTCACTGTCAGGAGGGTGAAATGTGAGTTTCGTGTTCCAGTGCCTTGTCAGGAGCCATTGCACTGCTTAATTCTTTCATAACATTATGCAGAAACATTCAGCTCCATGTCCTTGCTGAGATAAAACTGAAGCATCTTAAATCCTCTCTCAAATAATTCAACCCAGGTATCTTCCTATCAAAACAATGAAGGAAGAGGAGGAGTGATGTTGGATGACCAGAGAGGGCTGCAGATTATTCTGGATCAGCTCTTGCTACTTGGTCTGACTCAGGACATCGATAAGAACTCCATGAATTAGGTCAATGAGCCAGCTACCCTGAGCCCCTTGACACTTGATATTTGGCATATTGTGCACTTCTCTCTTGGATTCTGCTTAGAAGCACAGTGCCATAGCATTTTGTGTTTTTTTTTAACTTTAACATTGCAAGCAACAGAATGCTGTTGTGGTCTACATATGAGGGCTGGTAAGGTGTGGGACAGTTTATCAATAATAATTTGGGATTCAAGTCATGGGAACCATAATCAGATAAGACACTCATGGACACCGATCTGAAATGTGGATGTGCCGACTATGACCTCCTTTTGTCTTTCTCCTCCACTCTTCCTCCTCTTGAGGTTGCTGGTGAATCTATGATGGCAAGGGATGTGCCTTCATGGTGGTCAGGTTGTGGTGGATGCAGCAGACCACCACAAATTAAAGCATCCATTCCTGTAAGCATGGGAGGGCTCTTTCTGAATAGTTGATGAAGCAGAATTGTTGCTTCAGCATTCTAATCATCATGAAGTTTCTTATGGCGATATGGTTCTGCATGTGTGCATGCTGGCCATGCGCAGTTGAGTTAAGGAGGGAAATCATGAGCCTGATTTAGAATAGGGAGCCCTTGTTGTTCAGCAATCATCCTCTGGTTTGACATGATAGCTGTAAAATTGCTGGAACATCAGGCTGCCACAAAATTAATGCGTTCTGACTGCTACTAGGATAATAGATATTTGTGAGCATGATGTGCTGAGCATGATTGCACCGACTGCACATTCAGTGAGTGATAATCTTTGCTGTTTTAGTACATTTCAGCTTCCAATGCAACTAATACAAAGCCACATCCATGCAGTCAATGGCACCCTGCAATGTAAGGAAACTGATTTACGTGGCAAAGTCATATGTAGGTCTGATCTGCCTGCTATTATTTGTTCTGAGAGGATACAATGAAATCCACTCTCTTGGCACAACAAGTTTCTGCCATCTCTTTGATGCAGCAATGAATGGCGAACAAGAAGATATTCAAAGAGGCATCTGTTCCACCCTGACGGGATTTGACACAAAGAAGTTCAGGGCCAAGCAGCTTCATGACAACCAGCAGCATGGTCCTCATCCTGCTCTAAGGCTACATGCCAGATCAGAATAAATGATAGGCGTCTACCTGGTGAATTGCTGATGCTGAACAAATTACTCCTGATACAGAGAAGTTCTCCCTGAAAATCTTAGATGGGTAAGGTCTCCTTTCAGGAGCTTTTCTCCCCTTATTCCTTCTGCAATAAACCTGTCCGCTTATCTCTGTCTGTGCACTCCCCCCCACCTACCCTTCATGCTGCAGACCCAAGTGGGCTGCTATTATAGTCCCACCAGAAAAGTAGAAACAAGTATACTCTGAGTCGTTGCAGTTATAAGCAATATTTTTCCCAGTTTGGGCACCACTCACTAAAGACTTCATCAGCTACAACCAACTCCACAAAGCATCCTGTGCTTTCAAACCGATGATGTGGAGATGCCGGTGTTGGATTGGGGTAAACACAGTAAGAAGCCTCACAACACCAGGTTAAAGTCCAACAAGTTATTTGATTAAGGTTGGTCACCTCAGCACCTCACTGTACCGCAAGTCCACAGATAACCTCACAATGCGCCACTTCTCCAGTTTCCACCCTAAACACGTTAAAGAATCCATCCCCTATGGACAAGCCCTTCTTATACACAGGGTCTGCTCAGATGAGGAGGATAGCAACAGACACCTCCAGATGCTGAAAGATGCCTTCATAAGAACAGGATATGGCGCTCGACTCATCAATTGATGGTTCCGACAATCGCCAGGCAAGACTGCTCCCTTCCTGTTGGTGAACACATGACAGTGCAGAGTAACTGAGCAGAGACTGATAGCCAAGTTCTGCACACATGAGGACGGCCTCAACCAGGATCTTGGGTTCATGTCACACTATCTGTAACCCCCATGACTTGCCTGAACTTGCAACATCTCACTTACTATCCTGTCTGGAGACAATGCACATCTCTTTAACCTCTACTTAATGCTATCTCCACTCACATTGTCTGCACCTTTAAGATTTGAATAGCAGATTAGCTGTAAAGACTCGCATTTTAATCAGTATTCAGTAAACTGTGTGTGCCTTTATATGCCCTGTTGCTGATCAGAACTTTCCACTCACCTGATGAAGGAACAGCATTCCGAAAGCTTGTGGGTTTACTATCAAATAAACTTGTTGGACTTTAACCTGGTGTTGTGAGACTTCTTACTGTGTCTTCTAAACCGAGCCAGTAGCAAGTAATCAGTAACTAAGCTGCAAGTTGTTAATGATCCCTTTAAATAGCACTAGTGGAGAGTCCTTTATGCTACTGAATGCATGTCAGCCATGCATGTTTAAGAGAAGGCTGAGAAAGTTAACTGGAGTGGTGAGGTCGCAAATTGGCGGGTGCTGTCTGATGTTACAACCTTCCTGCACTGCATACTTCTAACACGTGAAGCAACCTTTTGTGATAAGGTGCCTCACAAAAGGTTGCTTCAGAAGGTTAGGGTGCATGGAGTTGGGGGTAAGGTGTTAGCGTGGATAGAGGATTGGTTGTCTAATAGAAAGCAGAGAGTTGGTATCAATGGGTGCTATTCTGATTGGCGGTTGGTGACTAGTGGAGTGCCGCAGGGATCGGTGCTGGGGCCTCAGGTATGTACCATTTATATAGATGATCTGGAGGAGGGGGCTGAGTGTAGGGTGACGAAATTTGCTGATGACACGAAGATGAGTGGAAAAGCAAATTGCGTGGAGGGTGTGGAAAGTCTGCAGAGGGATCTGGATAGGCTGAGTGAGTGGGCGAGGACCTGGCAGATGGAGTACAATGTTAGCAAGTGTGAGGTTATCCACTTTGGCAGAAATAATAGTAGGAGGGATTACTATTTAAAGGGTGAAAAGCTGCAGCATGCTACGGTGCAGAGGGACCTGGGGGCCCTTGTGCACGAGTCGCAAAAACCCAGTCTGCAGGTGCAGCAGGTGATCAAGAAGGCGAATGGAATGCTGGCCTTTATAGCGAAGGGGATAGAATATAAAAGCAGGGAGGTCTTGCTGCAACTGTACAGGGCACTGGTGAGGCTGCAGCTGGAGTACTGTGTGCAGTTTTGGTCGCCGCACTTGCGGAAGGATATTTTGGCCTTGGAGGGAGTGTAGAGGAGGTTCACTAAGCTGATACCGGAGTTGAGGGGGTTGGACTATGAAGAGAGACTAAATAGACTGGGCCTGTACTCATTGGAGTTCAGAAGGATGAGGGGGGAATCTTATAGAGACGTATAAGATAATGAAAGGGATGGATAGGGTCAAGGTAGAGAGATTCTCCCCGCTGAGAAAGGATAGCAGGACTAGAGGGCACAGCCTCAAGATAAGGGGGGTGCAGTTTAGAACGGAGTTGAGGAGGAACTTCTTCACTCAAAGGGTGGTGAATCTCTGGAATTCTCTGCCCGTTGAAGTGGTGGAGGCTACCTCACTAAATGTATTTAAGTCACGGATAGACAGGCTTTTGACAGACAAGGGAATTCAGGGTTATGGGGAGAAAGCGGGAAAGTGGAACTGATCCACTTCAGATCAGCCATGATCTTATTGAATGGCGGGGCAGGCTTGAAGGGCTAGATGGCCTACTCCTGCTCCTATTTCTTATGTTCTTATGTTCTAATGCCCACACAAGCATCCTGAACAAGATGGCATTCATTACAGACCATATTGGAAGTGAGTGCAATCAGCACAGATGTCATTTTGATACCAAATGAACACTCATAATGCAGAAACAATGGACACTCCAGAATCAAATTTTGCTTTGATTATCCCTATTTGTCAGATTTTGCATATGGAGGAGTTACTCAGACTGTTTAGTGTTTTGCGCTTGTTCTCTGTTTCATAGAGCATAGAAAAACTACAGCACAACTAGGCCCTTCGTCCCACAAGTTGCACCGATGATATGTGAGCAGCCTTTTAACCAAGCCCACAAACCTGAACTGCTTCATTTGGCCGAGAGCAAGGCACTAGAGCGGCCCAGGACTGACAAGCCCCACTTCCTCCACATCAGAGTGACTGCACAAATCCATTTAAGTATTTTAGAGTGTCTTTCAAGGCATGCTAGGCTACACAGTCACCTCAGATTTACCCCAGTTGTTAAACCCAGAAACCTCTGATCTGAATGGATGAGTATTCTAAATTTGGGATTCAAAGGTTGATAGTTCTGAAACCAGGCTTAGGGACTGCAATGCACAGTGAACCTATATCCATTGCTTCTCGTGCAGGTAGCATACAAACATTTAGACACCTGATAATTTAAATGACTGTGGCTTGCTGCCAGGATTGTGCATGCTGCTGAATGGCTAAACATCTGAGCAAGGGTGGAAGATAATGAGGGGCTAGGACAAGTTAAGGTTAACCTGCATTATTTCAATCCTGTCTACACTTCTAAAGAACTTCCATCTGGCCAGACATGGGTTGGGGGACAGGGGAGAATGATAAGAGGTGGAAGAGTTGATGAAGAAGAAATCTTATCACTTGCAATCAGACTTGCAGCCTCCACCTCAGATACAGATTTAGTGGTGGGATAGGTATGTGGTGAAATACTGGGCATGAGAAGCCAGCAACCAGTGTAGGTGTTGAACGTTGCACATGAGTTCTGCTGCAGATGCGTATTTCAGTGGAGTGGTCCACAGCAGAAAGCAGAATGGTTTGCACCTTGATATGCAAGGTGCATTACACTGCTGGAAATCCTGCAGCTAATATGAAGGAGCACAGAGAAATCTGGCACCAACTTGACCCAGGGCTTTGTGTAGAGCTTGGAGCCCATCCACTCCGGCTTAGAAGTGGTGAACAACATTAGCCTGCTTGTGTACACAACTCCGATGCAGTATTTGAATGCTGATGCCTTAGTTTCTATTACAGCACAATCGGAAGACACCCTCATAACTCAGCCTGCTTTCAACTCAGTCCACACTACTCTCATACAAACTCAGCTTTGCTTCCACTCAAGTTCAACTGCTACCTTTATACCTGCAGCCATTGGTGTTAAATTATAAGGTATCACAGCAGCTCAGCAAGTTGACCGGTGACACATTTCTAGAATTGCTGAGTCAGTACCCATGCTTCTCTTCGGTTGGTTGCTGTATAACTAATGGCAAGGGCTAAACCCTCGTGATGGAAATGTTGTGCAACATGCAACAGATCACCATGTGTCTTTACAAGCTTTTTGCAGGGATTCTTTGCAATTGAGACTGTGGAAGTTTTGTTTAAGCACCCAAATAGTTTGTTTTCATGTATGGTGTTGGTGTGTGCATCAGTTGAGGAAAGATGTCATGAGCTATGTTGCTACTTGATATTCCTGGCCACCCAGTAACCCCGTGCTGATTTGTTGTAGTGATTCAAATGCAGCAAACTACTACAGAATGAAGGCATCATGATTCATATTCAGATGCTGGGCATTGATCTACGTGATACATTGTGTGTGGTCACACATTAGCTGGAGTTTAAGGGAATGGAATTCTTTCTGGTTGCAGGCCTTCTTAGAGTTGATATGCACTGTCTGCAAAGTGATCATCTTGCAGTCAATGCATCCTGCACCATGTGGCAGCCTGTAATCTTTGTGAAGTCATATGCTTGCTCCAGCTGCTTTTCTTTGGCAAAGCATCATAAAATATATTCAGCTCTCTTGGAAAACAGAACCCAGAACCTCAGTGACCTCACTTACAGTGGACAAAAAATTGAGTGAGGTTGCAAATATCACTCACTTCAGCTTGGGAGGAGTCAAACTTGCTTCATGGTTGAAGGAGACAGATATATAAAAGTTCATTGTAATGCTCACTTTTACTGGTACTTCTGTCCTCGCTATGCTCTGAGTTTGCAGTTCTGTCTGATCATAGAATGACAGGATCATACAGCACAGAAAAGGTCCTTTGGCCCATTGAGTCTGCATCAATACATTAAAAACATCTGAACTCCCACCCATGCCTAATCCCATTTGCCAACATTTGGCCTATAGCCGTAATGTTGTGATGTACCAAGTGCTCATTCAGGTACTTTTTAAAGGATGTGAGGCAACCTGCCTCTACCACCCTCCCACGCAGCACATTCCAGACTGTCACCACCCTCTGGGTAAAAAAGGTTTTTCCTCACATCCCCCTTAAACCCCTTGAACCTATGTCTCCTCATGACTGACCCTTCAACTAAGGAGAACAGTTGCTCTTTGTTCACTCTGTCCATGTCTCTCATAGTCTTGTATACCTTGATCAGGTTGCCTTTCCTCAGTCTTCTCTGCTCCAACATAAACAACCCAAGCCTATCCAACCTCTCTTCATAACTTAAATGTTCCATCCCAAGCAGCATCCTGGTGAATCACCTCTGCACCCCTCCAGTATAATTACATCCTTCCGATAATATGGCAACCAGAACTGTACACAGTACTCTATCTGTGGCCTCACCAAAGTTTTCTACAACTCCAACATGACTTATCTGCTTTTGTAATCTATGCCTCGATTGATGAGAGCAAGTATTCCATACGTCTTTTTCGCCACTGATCCACTTTCAGAGATCTGTGGACAAACACGCAATGTTCCTTTGTTCCACAGAACCTCCTAGTGTCCTACCATTCATTGAATACTTTCTTGTCAAATTATTCCTTCCAAAATGTATCACCTCACACTTTTCAGGGTTAAATTCCATCTACTACTTATCTGCCCATTTGACCATTCTGTCTATATCTTCTTATAGCCTCAGACACTCCACTTCACTGTTAACCACCTGTCCAATCTGATCAGACAGTGGATTTCAGTGAAGGTGCCCTCTTTGAAGCAGGTACGTTGAGTTCTTTTACCCTGGTTATTGTAGGAAATTGGGCCTGAATACCCTGGGTACATTTGTTCTCCTGCTGAGAACCTTTCCCAGCCCCTTGCTCCTTCCTCTTTCAGCAACTTGTTTTGCTCTGCATCACCTCTCCTCATTCTCCTTATCATTCAATAAGCTAAAAGTGCACACTGTTGCACTCATGTTTGGAAGCAAGTGGATTAGGAAGCAAGAGGAGGCAGTTGCAGAGTGGGATTGTTATTAGATTGGTAATCCATAGAGCCAAATTAATGGATTTAATTTCCACCATAGCAGGTGGTGAAATTTGAATTCAATAAAAAAAGGAATTAAAAAAGTCTAATGATGACCATGAAACCATTGTTGATTTTGTAAAACCCCTTTAGGGAAGGAAATCTGCCATACTTACCTGGTCTGGCCTATGTATGATTCCAGATCCACAGCAATGTGGTTGATTCTTAAATGCCCTCAGGGATGGGTAATAAAATGCTGGCCCAGCCAGCAATACCTAGATCCCATGAATGAGTTAAAAAAAGAGAATCTTTGAAAACAGGAAAAGGTCCCACAGCGCTGTCACACTACTCACTATGGACTTTAAACAACTCTAGAAATTACCAGATACTTGGGTACAATTGCAGTAAGAACCAGTGGAGGTTAATCAGCAATTAACATAGAAGTGGTCGATGATTCACTCTCTCTGTGTTCAGCTCTGTGAGGTTAAGAGAGAGCATTGGCTGGAATGTTGAGTTCCAAAGGGGCAGAGATGGCATCAAATCAGTGATATATGCTAATTGATATCATGGTCTGCATGCTTCCTGCAGGAGCTCCCTACATGCACCATGTCCTCTCCAAAATGGCATGTGCCATGGCTAGCACCAGAATTGTGCACCTTCACTGCGGACATTATTTTGGATGTAAAACAGCATTCAGTTTTCATGGCGCTGAAAATTGTAGCTGAGTTTTGCAGCCTTGATAGTTTTATTAAATGTGCTACATTAAAAAACTGCAGATTTTACAAAATTTTAAAAAATATATCTCAAAATCTTTTTTTTAGTTCAAATTAAGTTAGTTTCTGAGTATTTTGTTGTTCTTTGCCACCTTAACACTAATAGCTATGAATGTGGCATGGGACAGAATCGCAACAAGGAACCTTTGTCTTCAGTGCATTCTATCAAACCTCAAGTCTTAAATGCTCACTATGTTTGATAAATTGCCTTGGCATAAAAATATACCCAGCTGGTTGCATTTAAACATATTTCGAAGTCCGGGTGGGGAACCATGTGAATTACCAATCCATCTGCTATCAATGTAAACTGTATTCAACATCTTTACAATTGATTAGAAGGTTAAAATACAGAACCGTCTATGCAACATTGAAGTTCCTTGAAAAGTCAATAAAAAGGAAACATTGTTGTCTATGTAGGTTAATAACTGAGTGGTTAGATGTTCATCTATGGTCTATTTGGCTTCTTTGAATGGCAGATGGCCAGAATATAATTGACATACTATTGCAACCAGATTGCTTTGATCAGTATGAAAGATCATTAGAGTCAAGGGTGGTCCAGGAAGTCATGACTACTAAATATTTACTCTAACAGAACAAAAATGTGGTTCCTGGCAGAGTGAAAACTGAATTCAGCATTTGCACCTTCTAACAGTCCAGTTTCTCTCCCAACACTGCATCCACCTCAAAAAACAACAAAAATAAATGACTTTATGTGTGCCCTGAATGCATGCCACAGAACTAACGATGAGCTATTAATTATGGTATAACAGATGAGCATCTGGGAAATTTAGAAGGATGATAGTTTGATGCAATTTATTTCATTCAGCTAAAATGAATAAATTCATTGCCACTGCACCAAGTTAATGTGTATAGGAAGCACATGCCATGTGGAACATCTTTAGTAAAATACAAATTTATAAAAATGACTCATGGCAAAGAAGATATTGATGTTGTAATTCACTTTTGTATGATTTTTATTTAATTTGATGCCAAATTTGGTCACTGGTTACATTTTTTATTTCACTCATTATAGCATATGAATAAGGCGAAGTGCATGCTAAGAATAAGTCAGACTATTGAAATTACAACTGTATTTCTTCAATATTTTAATTTTGTCAAATGTTTAACTCATGCAATTATATATTATCATATTTATACACATTTGCAGTCGTTAAGAAAATAGAATGAGGATGTCTAGAAAGTTTTAACGTTCTGGGTTTTAATAGTTGATAATTGCCTTGGGTTCAATACCACTGACTATTCTATATTCAAACTCTCCTCCTTATTAATGCTTTGTAATTGCTCAAATCAACAGTGAATGGTATCAAACATGCAATTCTTGTCACGGTATTGTCCATATGTCATTTATTTGACTTAAGTCAGTGGAAGAATCAACATTGTACTAGCCCATGATTTAGGCCAATGTCAGAATTGTTGGAGAATAAAATGTTAAGTAAGAAGGGTTAAGTACAAACAATACAGTTATGATAACTACAAACATTAGTATTTTTGAGGTATCAAACAGGAAGTGTGCTACACTTGCGCTTACCTTGCAACTACAATTACAGAAAGAACAAAAATAATAGGTCTTTTTAACAGATTTTTTTTAAAATCATAGGTTTTTGAATGAATTTATATAGTTTTAGTCATAACATTTCTAGAGCACTGTAACCATATGGTCTAAAGTAACTGCTAATTCTCTTTTTTATTAGATTAGCCTGGAGTACAATTTCGGCCTTGTGCTCTAGTTATTTTGTACACATTCCAACAAACCATTTTCAACCATTTAATCTAATCTAAGAACTGACCAATATCTTGAAAGCACTTTTGTGTTTTGTGTTGTCTCAATTATTTCTGCAACCAATATTTCATTGTGGGAATTATTTTTAATATTTGGATCATATCTTAGTGTCTTTGATTACAAGTTAATCACCTTCATTTTCTCTGCAGGTCAATAGAGCTTGTGGACACCCTATCCGAAAGCCCGCACAATCCTTGGATTACCAACCGGATCCTTACAGTGATCAACATGGACTGAAAATCACTCATAAGGAAAATGACGAGACATTAGCCAGCAGGAGAAAGTAAGATTCAGCACTGCAATTTGTCCTTCATAATCTTTCTACAGGCAGCAGCTAAAGATTACTGATATTTCAAATAAATATGATTATAATATTTAAGATCTTTTTATAAACAGGCACAGGATGACAACATGTGTTTTAACATCAGCATTCATAATCCCATTGAAGCAAATTCTAACGTTTTGGAACAAAATGTATGTTTAATCTTTATAATGTATAAGCTTTTGTTTGCACTTAGCTGGTTTTATTCATGTAACATCATCCCTGATATTAAATAAACGTGCAAATGATGTGGCATTCTGAGCATTTTAAAACATTGTTTTTTTTTGTCTTTTGATTTTGAGACACTGAGAAGTCTGGAGAAAACATCTTTTCTTCATTCGTTTCTGTCTCTCTTACTTTATCCCTTCAGTTTGTGTTGCAGGGTATTCAACTTTCATCTTGTTCAGACTTTGTTCCTTCAAGTAACCAAACCAAGTTTCAGAGTTTAAAATAGAAGTTTATTACTCAGTACAGCAAGGACTCCAGCACAACAGCTAGTGGCAAGCCAGAGTCCAGAATACAGGTTTACATAAGCAGATATACTTCCAGATTCAAATAATTAATGTATACCAATCTAAGTATAAAAGTTATCTCTATCCATTCACAACTATTGATTAGGGTTATATCATACATAAGATACAAGTTAAAAACCAATCACAATCGTTCCACACCTGCTTAATTATCATATCCAATCAGCGTGGAGGTTTGCTCAAGTTAGCTGACCTAATTTATCATTGCTACAAGTTATCCTTAACATCCTAGCTTATGTCTGGGAATATAGATATAAATTATTTCTCCCATTTGTTCTTTGTTATTGCAGTTGTCTGATTTTATAAATTTTCTCAACCTTAGGGCTCAATTTTACCATTCAGAGCCTAAGGGCCGGATCTGGGCATAATACGCATCCAAGCCCGGAATCCTTTTTGCAGCGCACCCATACGCTTCTTGCCAGCTCCGATCCAATCCACGCAGTGGGTGGGGCTTAGCGCTACCAGAACGATCAGAGCTCTGAACTGCGCATGCATGTTTCGAAAAAAAGTCTGAAGCAACGTGCCAGAGCGCGAAAGAGAAAAACAGCAGAGAGCGCGATGGGGAGGCGGACTTGGGAGAATCTTGCAAACTGAAAATAATGTAGCATCTTCTTTAATGCTGCCTAATTAACTATGGGAAAGGTAATTAAACTGTGGTGTCCTAGTGAGCAATTAGTGACCTGTATACTACATTTGTGATCTGTAACTGGATTGTTGATGTCCCTGTAGCCATGAGCCAAGTACTCAAATTGTTCAGAGGCATGTGGTTAACTTGGAACCGGGGTGATTAGCAGGGGGGTCTGCGAAGGGTGTTCGAGGAAGATGGGCTTCAGAGGTTCCCCTGCAGAGTAGGAATCGGCTTTGGATTTTTATTCTGCAGGTCGCTTACAACGTGGGTCCGGAACGGTCCAGAAGACGGTAAAGTGGGATTTGGCAGTAGAGTTGGTTGCGTGGTTGATTAAGTCGATTTAAATGCATGCTAATGCATTTAAATTGTTGGGCTGCCCGATTTCAGCGTGGACCTGATCCACGTCTGCATCGGGTGTTGGTAAAGCCATGATCTGCTCGAATTCGGATACAGATCGCATTAAAGGCCCGACGCCCGAATTGCAAATTTTTGGTAAAATCAGACCCTAAGAGTTAGATAAACAAAACTATATTTGGGGTTTCCTCCCCTGTAATTTGGCTTTGTTGCTTATCTGGGTCTATTTTGATAAAGACATGTAGTTTTTCTCATGGCAGCTTATATGACTTTTACATTTGTATAATTATTAACTCTTTTTAGCATGTAACAGTTCCCTTTTCATTACTCTCCCTGCCTGCTCATTTTGAGTTCACATTTCACCTGGTTCATGCAATCTTTTTGCAAGTCCTTTTTTTTATATTACCCACTTGCTCACTCCATACTTGTCTTTCTCTCTCTTCCCCTTGTCTGTTTTTTGCTTTTACAAGCACGTTTTATTCTCCTCCACCACCCCCCCCCCCCCCACCCACCCCCCAACCCCAACTGGTTCATTCAGTGTAATTGCCTTTCTGGATCACTGAGTTAGTCTCGCCTTTTCAGTTCCAGCTCTTTATTAGGTTACCCTTCATCTACTAGCTCACATGCATTTCATCCTTTCACCTTTTGGTGGTTGCTCTTGTCCCTGCCTTCTGCCTTTGGTTCTCTTCAAATCCCTCAATCCCTTTTTTGGTTTGCTTTCTCCATTTATGTCCCTTTGCATTTTTTTCCATATTTTTCTTTTGATTCAAGATTCTTTTGTGGCAAGATTGAAATAGAGGACAGAGTGTGTGCAGAACCATGACTTGAATGAGGGGAGGGGATTTGGTCTGACTGACTTGAAGCTTTCCCATTGACCCAGGCAGCTTAACAACTCTTTCATGTCTCACAATGCATTTGCTTGATTCACCTTTGGAGAGGTTGAAATAATGCAATAGTGTAAAAATGCATATATTTGGTTCAGGTCACAAGATAATACTATAGTCACAACTCTTTAGGGCTCTTCATGGACACAAGTTTATGGGCAGAATTATCCACACAACCCACAGGACATTTCACAGCAGAGGAGGTGGCCCACTATTGGCCAGTGATGGGATCATCACTTCCTGCTTTTGTCATTGGAGTTTCCCGTTAATGTATTTCTTGCCACCGTGAAACCCGCAGTAGGGGTATACTGTCAGCCCGACGAGAAGATCCTGCTGGCACTAGCAACCTGAAAATTCTGGCTCACAGCTAAAATTAACACAATTAATTTAACTGACACAAAATTAACAGTCTTATTTGGAGAAGACTGCAACAACAACAACTTGGCAACTGTTTATCACTTTTAATGCAGCTAACTGTCCCGAGGTACTTCACGGGAACTTAATCAGACAAAAATTGACATGAGCCAAGGAAGGAAACAACAAAAAGCTCACTCAAATAAGAAGTGTATAATGAAGTAGATTGGGAATGGACCATGCACAGATCCATTGAATTCGGGTGGGATTTTTCGGTTTTGGGGCAAGTGTGGCTGCAAAATCCCACCCTCAGAGTCATCATTACCCTACACAGGTCAGATTTTGCATGTACATGACTGGCATGTACATAACAAGTGTATAATGAAGGCAAATTGCAGAGGTAGAGATATTTTCGAAGGGGATTGCAGGATTTATGCTCAGACAGCTGATGGCACAGTTGACAATGGTGAAGAAAATCAGCTGCACAAGACACCGGAATTTGAGGAACACACAGTTCTCAGATGTTAGTAGAACTGGAGGTTACTGAGATAGGGAGGGGAGGCCTTGAAAAGTTTTGAGCACGAGGTTGAGAATTTTAGATTTGAAGCATTAGTGAGCTGCATCTGTAATATGGGTCAGCAAACAAAGGGTGATGTTTCACAATATTTAAGAACATTTTACTTTACCAGTGAAGATATTGGAGAGTTTAAGAGGAGTAATGCCAGTCATGTACATGTGAAATCTGACCTGTGTAGGGTAATGATGATTCTGAGGGTGGGATTTTGCAGCCACACTTGCCCCAAAACTGAAAAATCCCACCCGAATTCAATGGATCTGTGCATGGTCCATTCCCAATCTCCTACGTTTCCTATTGAACACTAGTTCCAGTGGGGAGATGGTACCTGGTGCTGGTATTACACACACCGGAGACTCAGGATCCCCATTGGATCATAGGCCATTGGTGTGTGATGGTGAGATAGGGGTCCCAGGTTGCAAAGGATGGATGCTGGCATATGGGCAGCAAGAGCAGAAGGTGACTCTCAGTGGGTCCCTTTTACTTAACTGCTGGGTCTCTCAATCAGGAATTTACTTGTCATGTTCTCTACATGGTGACCCCCGACTCCCACCCACTACTAGACTAATACAGCACTGGGATGAGGTCCTTAAGTGGGCATTAATTGTTTTGTGTATTCATGAATGTGCAGCAACTTGGCTGGTTCTGTGCTCGCAAGTTATCCCCTTTAAGATACTGCATGTTCATGGGCTTATAAAATAATTAAAATAAGCAGGCCTTATATACAAAAAAATTGAGAGAGCAATTGGTTGTGGGTGTAATGAGCTTATCCTAGAAACAGATAAAAGACTGTCCCGTTGGTTCACTATATCTAACTTTCTATAGCTGGTTGGATTTGATAGCTATAGTTATGCAAATTTAAGTACATTCAGATATTTCCTGCCTGACCTATCTTATAGATCAAATTCAGTGAAAATGGCAATTTTTGTTCCAAAAATATGTACAAATTTATTCAGAATAGTTTTGTTCCATTAATCTGCTTTTTTTAAAAAAATAAAAAGACGCATATTTCCCTACAATTTCACATATTTGGGAGATTAACTTATCAATGTTCTGAGACAAAGGGCGGTATAGAAATGCAGGTATTCAGCCTTGAAATGCACTTTTCACTATTAAAACCTGAAAATGATAGTTTCCAATATTAGCAATTGGATTTTAGTGTGATATTTCATTTAAAATAAATGGCTAATGTTCTCATTAAATAACAGACATCACAATGTCATCAATTGTGAACTACCTGCCTCAATGCATTTCGCCAGCATTTTCTAGGTTCAACTTTCACATTTCCATCTCAAAAAACTATTTGTATGGCATATTTACCAATTTTGCGAATGAGTCACACATGATTCAGCAAGCTGTACATTTTTCTAAATTATTGTATTTTCTGTGTGTTTCAGAGAGTTCGTCAATAGTCTGCGGTTATATAGGGCTCTATATGGAGGATTAGCTGATCAGCTGTGTGTCAATGACTTGGCAGCTGCTGATGGACTAACTTGCTGGAGTGGAGATGATGTCGTGAAGAGGTGAGATCTGTTCTAGTTTTGGGATTCAGAGCTGGAGGCTGATCGGTGATTTTTTTTATTATTCTAATAAATCAAGGCTTTGTCGTTCAACTTATTTGATTAAGATGTGGCGATGCTGGCGCTTACTGGTGTGGACACAGTAAAAGTTTCACAACACCAAGTTAAAGTTCAACAGATTTAATTGGAATCATGAGCTTTCAGAGTGCTGCTCCTTCATCAGGTGAGTGGAGAAGTAGGTTTCACAAACACGGCATATATAGACAAAGACACAATTCCAAGATAATGGTTGGAACGCCAACCATTATCTTGGAATTGTGTCTTTGTCTATATTTTCTGTGTTTGTGACGCCTACCTCCCCACTCACCTGATGAAGGAGCAGACTCTGAAAGCTCGTGATTCCAAATAGACATGTTGGATTTAACTTATGAGACTACTTGTTTGATCAAAATGGGTCATTATACATGATAGAATTATTTCTGGTTATAGTTAGGGTTATAGTTATAGTTAAGAATTCACAGTGAATGCAAGATTAAAATCACAAAAGATCAAATGTAATTTTTCAATGACTATCTTTTGGATTGAAATTGTAATCATATTTGTGTTTTCAAATATCGACATATAATTGTGAAACAGATGTGACAGTGATAACTGTAATAGCATCCATTATTCTGGTGCATCCACCTCGGCAACATCTCAACCAATCAGAGTTGGCTTGCCACCAATCTGCACCCTTTTCTCATGTAGTATAAATTGTTGATTGATTTGAAATTTGGTATCCTTACATCTGTCCTGATGATTATAAGAGAAAAAGATTCGAATTCTCCGACCATTCACACACTGCTAGAAAGAATGGAGAATTTGATGCTCAGCTAAATTTCAATGCACTGTAGTAAGACCCGAGAATCCCAGCTGCTGGCAACGTCGGGGAATTTAGGCCGAAGCTCCAAAAGCATGTATTTCTTTCAGTAATACTATCTTATCAAGCAACTAAAAGTATGTTCATCATATTGGCTATGATTCTCCCAGCACATTGCGCTGAGTCGGGAGACAACAGTATGAAGCCTTTTGTGAGATTCTTGACCAATGTTCAGCTGCTTGCGAGTTTCTGACGCTCTCCTTTTAGCACAATCAGCTCCACAATGGAAATCGACAATACCAAGAGGGTGGAGTCAGAGAGGGTGGGGCAAACCATGGGCACCACCTATTGGGGGTGATTAGTAGTGGTGAGGAAACCTGCTGTCCCTCTGCAAGTGGGATCGATGGGGGAGGGAGTAAGGAGGCGACCGAGACTGGCCAAGGGGGAGGGTGGCTTATGGCTGGCCATTGGGAGGGGGGGAATTGGGAAAGGCCATCAGGGATAGATTGGGGCTGGTGGGGGATTAAGGATGGTGTGGTGAGGGGCAGATCAAGGCTGACTCGAGGGGGTGTTCCGGTAGGCCAGCCATTTGGGTAGCAGTGGGTTGGGAAGGTGTGCATTCGAGGGAGGAGTCTGGAGGCCAGCAATCAGGAGGGAGAGACCAGCGAACAGAAGGCCAGTGATTGGGGGGTGGGGGGTGGGGCGGGGGGAGGACAGTGCACATGCACCGATCTCACACTAACAGATTGGTTCATGTGCAGTGGCCCGCTCAGCACTATGAGCTCTCCAGCGGGATGAGGGATGAGGCCCTGTCCCATCACTCTAAGGCACTCTGCATTGCACAGTGTCAGAGATTTGTTCCAGTAAGTGCACCCAACAAACATGTGGGAAATTCTCATGTTTTCCCACCCATTGGGCACTTAGTTTTGTTTTGGGAGAATCTTGGCCATTATCTTTAGAGTGTCACTGAGAATCTCTGATGGTGTTAACAGGGTTTGACTAGATGGAATATGTTTGAGTTGTCTTGTAATCAACAGGGATGTAGCACCCAAATTGGATTCACACCATTGTGTTTAATACTGCTGCCTCACAGCGCCAGGAACTCAGGTCCCATTCTGGCTTGGGTCATTGTCTTTGTGGAGTCTGCACGTTCTCCCTGTGTCTGCATGGGTTTCCCCCAAGTGCTCCAGTTTCCTCCCACTGCCCAAAATATGTGCTGGTTAGGCGCATTGGCCATGCTAAAGTCTCCCTTAGTGTATCCGAACAGGTGCCAGAGTGTGGCAATTAGAGAATTTTCACAGTAACTTCATTGCAGTGTTAATGTAAGCCTATTTGTGACACTAACAAAAAAAACTTTAAATTGATCTTTGCTAATTACATTGCAACTGCATTTTATTTTCTCCATGCTGTTTTATGAATTATATTTTAATTACATACATCATTCAATTTTCTATATGTACTATTAATGGATATTAAATTGAAATAGTTTCAAAGGTACTGTAACTGCAAGTGGCATATATTATGTGACTAATTGAACTCAATGGAGCAGGAACCAACATTACATGTCAGCTCCTCACTCAACCCTCAAAAATCCTGATGTATCTGTCGCGAAAATAATGTAGGATTGTGCGGCATGTGAAAGTTTGCAGAACAAATATTTGATATAGCAAAGCAATCAGAAAGCACTTTTGTGATGCATACTATTGAAACTAAACAAAGGAAAATGTATTTTGCTGTTCATCATTTCTCTACCATTCAATGCATGTGCAAATGTAGATGTGAAACAAGGATAAAAAAATTGTTGCAAGCATGAAATAGCCAACTGAAATGACACATTCTTTTCACCAATTTAAAAAAAATCTGAGAAATTCAAGATTGATCTTGGTTGGGGAGCTCTGAAGTGCACCTCTGTCCTTGACGTTTCTTCTCTTTAACTGACTCAAACAATTATGCATTTCAGCCCTAAGTACAAGTCAAATGCTCATTTGAAAAACCCACTGTCCATTCTTTGGACATCCTATTGCTGAGTGAGCACTGGATTTGTTTACAAGTTAGGCTTCCAAGATCCAGGCTTTCTCTGAATTACACCATGAGACTGCTGTGTATCTGATCTGTTGCTCAGTTGCTTCAATTTTAAAACCATTTCATTCACTCTATAGCCCATTCCCTGCTGCTGCTCCCTCCTGAGCCTGTGATTGTTCCATTGGTCCTGCTGTTTTTCTAGCTTCTAATTCACTCACCTGACTCTGAATACATTGCCATTCTGCTTTGAATTTTATGCTGATTTCCACCTTTGCCACCATTTTAGTGCCCCACAACCAATTCTGCACATCTCCCAGGTGTTTATTCCAAGGGAAATACCTCTGGTACCACCCCCATCAAATAGCTTCTGGTCTCACTTGCCCATCACGCTAGTCTACACCTGGGCATCATTGATGCTTCATGCTGACTCCATTCAACTTCATCCTGCCAGTTAACTCTGTCCTATTTTCTCCAGTATGTTTACTATGGGATTTATGTATCTTAATCTTGCCAATATCTAAGCCAATACAATTTAAGCTTGCTTCAGATGTTGTCAGACCTGCTGAGATTTTCCAGCATTTTCTGTTTTGTTTCAGATTCCAGCATCTGCACAGTATTTTGCTTTTAAGCTTGTTTGTGTCCATTAACATGTTTGCTTTCTCTGCCACTTTGGACTGGAGCCCAACACTCAATTTCCACTTTTCAAATTCCTTTTTGATTTTTTCTTTACCTCTCCTAGAACTCTCTTTTTCTTCCCAGTCTTCTTGTCTCTTTCATTTCTTCTCTATCAAGTACTTTGCCCTCCCAACTTCGTAACACAAGACTTCAACACTGCTTGACCATTCCAGATTTGATTCCCAGATTGATTAAATAAGGCTTATTTTCTCTCTTTCTTTTGGTGGTCTCATTGAGACATGTGCCACTGCTTTATTACTTGCAGAAATTCCAGTTGTCTTGTCTTACTCTGTAGCCAACTCCCAGTTTAACTGAACGCTAAATTTTCTGTCTTCCTTCCAGTCCCAAAAGCCCATCCCATTGCTGACATTGTAGACCCTGCCACCTCAGCTATCATGGCCCTTCACTGCATCACTGTCCATTCCCTTCATTACAAGGACCTTTCTTTCTAAGACCATAAGATATAGATATAGGACCAGAATTAAACCATCCAGCCCATTGAGTCAGCTCCTCCAGTCAGTCACGGCTGATAGGTTTCGCAGCCCCATTCTCCTGCCTTTTCCCTGTAACCTTTGATCCTCTTACCAATTAAGAACCTATCTATCTCTGTTTCAAATACACACAATGACCTGGCCTCCACAGTCTTCTGTGGTAATGAATTTCATAGATCCACCACTCTCTAAATGAAGAAATTTCTCCTATCTCAGTTCTAAAGAGCTCTTTACCCTGAGGCTGTGATCTCAGATCCTCGTCTCTTCTACTAATAGAACCATCATCCCCATGTTCACTCAAACCAGGCCTTTCAGTATTCTGTAAGTTTCAATGCAATTCCCCCCTCATCCTTCTAAATTCCATCAAATACAGACCCAGAGTCTTCAAACGCTCCTCATATGTCAAGCTTTTCATTTCCGGAATCATTCTCATGATCCTCCTCTGGACCTTAGCCAACACATTCTTTCCTGCATATGGGGGCCAAAATAGCTCACAATATTCCAAATGTGGTCAACCTGAAAGTTAACCTTAAGAGAACCCTGAACTAGGATTACCTGGTCCCTTTGCACTTCTGATTTTTGAATTCTTTCCTCATTTAGAAAATAGTCTACACTTCTATTCTCCCTACCAAACTGCATAACATCACATTTTCCCACATTGTATTTCATCTGCCATTTCTTTGCCCACTCTCCTAATCCATCCAAATCCTTCTGTAACCTTCCCACCTCCACAATACTACCTGTCCCTCCATGTATCTTTGTAACATATGAAAACTTATCCACAGTGCCCTGAATTCCCTCATCTCGATCATTGATCTATAAAGTGAAAGGTTGTGGTCCCAACACGAATTCCTGCAGAACTCCACTATTCACTGGCTGCCACCCTGAAAAGGACCCTTTTATCCCCACTCTGTTTTCTGCCAGTCAGCCAATCAGCTATCCATGCTATGCCTCTATGAGCTTATTGTAGATGATTGAATTGAAATCTTTGCATGTGCAGGAACCTAGCTAAAAGATGATGCCACCTTCCGTCAAATGTTGATTCCACCACTGCCCCACCCAAATACTGCAGTGGCAATATGGTTCTTATCAGTGAATCACACCATGCCCTGACCCTACTCCTCTGGCATCTTTCCCTTCTTTGCTTATGTCACATTGCTTCAAACCTCACAGCTCTCACTTAAACCCTTATGCTCTATTGACCACCCAAGTACTTTGCCAGCTTTCTCACCAAGTTATCTTCACTGCTTTCCTTCCTCAACTTCTGTACTGAGTGATATGTTAACCTTAGTGATTTTAATCTCAAACCCAGTTCACCATGTGCTGTCTCCTCTGAGTTCACTGCCCTCCTATCCTCTCTAAATCTTTCCCTTCCTATAAACCCCCAATCCATATTCATATGTACTCCCTTGACCTTTGCTTTGCTGCTCCCATTTGGAAAAACTCTTTGAACTTCTAACGGGTCACACTGCATTTCATGGCTGTTCTCCATCAGCTATCTCTCCTAATATTAGACAGAATTTTTCAAATCCATGGATGTGCATTTACACAGGAATGCTACTTCCAATTTCTCTATCTTCTTCATTGGCTTCTCAATTAAAAACAATGTTAATTTGAAAATAACAATTTATCTATTAATAATGCAATAGACAATCATTATCTCTCTAACTTCCCTTTCAAACTTAAGTTTGCAGCCAAGGATATGGATTTAAATATGTTTGCAAACTTCTCATATTTTTAGAATTTTAAAATAGTACCTTACTGTAGTTATCTGCTGTTGCTCCTGTCAAATCAAATTGTTGTCAGTATTCTGACCCAAAATTGAACCCCTGCTCCAATTTCCTTCTGAAATTGCATCATCGCTGCTATTACTGCCCCCATTCAAATGTCAGTTCCTTGTTTCTTCTCCTACTTGAGACAAAACTGTTTTGAGTACAAATCATTTTCATAGCTCACTTGACGTTTGTTCTGCTCGATTCATCCGTCCAAACCAGTGAAACTGCATGAAGCACTTTTTTGTGCCTCTAGATCTCATTTTCAGAATTGCCTGGAACATATTCTGTTATGTACAAAAGTTCAAAAATAGAATCACTGCAATGCACTGAACTAGGCCCTCAAGAGGATTTACCAGGGGTGACGAAAATCTGTCACTTAACCGCGAATGCCTTCTTCTCTTTTTCTGTGCTCCCAACTGTAAGCGGGGTCAGTTACAGTTACAGTTGGCTCTTACCTGTATTTTCATTCTACTAACAAAAGGGAAAAAAAGTGTGTTGAGATAGTGCACTTTGATTAGAACATGAAGGGAATTTCTACCCCAAAAACAGGTACGTTTGAACATAAGAACATAAGAAATAGGAGCAGGAGTAGGCCATCTAGCCCCTCGAGCCTGCCCCGCCATTCAATAAGATCATGGCTGATCTGTCGTGGCTCAGTTCCACATTCCCGCCCTCTCCCCATAACCCTTAATCCCCTTGCCTATCAAAAACCTATCAACCTGCGTCTTAAAAATATTGAGCGAGGCAGCCTCCACCACCTCAACAGGCAGAGAATTCCAAAGATTCACCACCCTTTGAGTGAAGAAGTTCCTCCTCAACTCCGTTCTAAACCGCCCCCCCTTTATCTTGAGGCTGTGCCCTCTAGTCCTACTGTCCTTCCTGAGTGGGAAGAGCCTCTCCACCTCTATCCTGTCCATCCCATTCAACATCTTATATGTCTCAATGAGATCTCCCCTCATTCTTCTAAACTCTAACGAGTACAAGTCTAGTTTATTCAGCCTCTCCTCATAGTTCAACCCCCTTAACCCCGGAATCAGCCTAGTAAACCTCCTCTGCACTCCCAAGGCCAAAATATCCTTGCGTAAGTGCGGCGACCAAAACTGCACACAGTACTCCAGCTGCAACCTCACCAGTGCCCTATACAGCTGCAGCAAGACCTCCCTACTTCTATATTCAATCCCCCTCGCTATTGAAAGCCAGCATCCCATTTGCCTTCCTGACCACCTGCTGCACCTGCAGGCTGGGTTTTTGCGACTCATGCACAAGGACCCCGAGGTCCCTCTGCACCGTCGCACGCTGCAGTTTTTCGCCACGTAAGTAATAATCCTTCCTACCATTATTCCTACCAAATTGGACAACCTCACATTTGCCAACATTAAATTCCATTTGCCAGTTCCTAGCCCATTCGCCCAGCCTATCTAGATCCTTCTGCAGACTCTCCACACCCTCCGCACAATTTGCCGTTCCACCAATCTTGGTGTCATCAGCAAATTTCGACACCATACACTCGGTTCCCTCCTCCAGATCATCTATATAAACGGTAAATAGCTGAGGCCCCAGCACCGACCCCTGGGGCACTCCACTAGTCACCAACCGCCAATCCGAATAGCATCCATTGACCCCCACTCCCTGCCTCCTATTTGACAGCCAATCCTCTATCCACGCTAACACCCTACCCCCAACTCCATGCCCCCTGACCTTCTGTAATAACCTCTTGTGAGGCACCTTGTCAAACGCCTTCTGAAAATCAAGAAACACCACATCCACCGGCTCTCCTCTATCCACCGCCCTAGACACATCCTCATAGAACTCCAGTAAATTTGTCAGACATGACTTCCCCTTAACGAAACCGTGCTGCGTCTGCTCTACCAAACAATTCTCCTCAAGATGCCTTGCTATTTTCTCCTTGATCACGGATTCTAATATTTTTCCTACAACAGACGTTAAACTAACCGGCCTATAATTCCCCGCCTTTTGTCTGCCACCCTTCTTAAACAACGGCGTAACATTAGCCGTTTTCCAATCGTCCGGCACTTCCCCGGAATCCAGCGATGTTTGAAAAATAATCACCAAGGCATCCACTATCACCTCCGCCATTTCTTTCAGAACCCTTGGATGCATTCCATCCAGTCCTGGGGACTTGTCCACAATCAGTCCCTCCAGTCTGTCGAGCACCACCTCTGTAATAACAATAATGTCATTCAGGCCCTCCACTCCTACCATCTTTCCATCGCTAACACCCGGCAAATTATTCACGTCCTCCTCCGTGAAGACCGAAACAAAAAAGTTATTCAAGGCCTCAGCCATTTCCCCATCCCCTACCACTAAGTCCCCCCTCTCATCCTCTAAGGGTCCAACGTTCACCCTAGCCAGCCTCTTCCTTTTTATGTATTTATAAAAACTCTTGCTATCCTTTTTTATATTAAGCGCTAGCCCAGCTTCATAGTTTATCCTACCCTTCTTTATCAACTTTGGGTTGGGTGGGAGTAAAATATTAAAAGTCTGAATTCTGAACACTACCCACCTATTTACAGTTGTAATGGAGACTGAATGGGTAGGTGAAAAACCCAATCTGAGGAGCTGGGTTGACATTTTAAATGATTTGATGAGGCAATGCGCCACATTTGTATTCACCATTTGCATTCAACTTAACTAGAGAAACCCACCAGATAAACAGAGCTGAAGGACTGCAGGATCGAGAGTTAAGTACCTTTCCCCTGCATGCAGAATCCAGCATGCCTGTCCAGTATATAATATCCTGTGCTTGGACACTGCCCATTGACACTTCTGTTCTCCTTCATTAGACACCATCCTTCCTGTCCACCCCAACACCTGAGTATAAGAACATAAGAACATAAGAAATAGGAGCAGGAGTAGGCCATCTAGCCCCTCGAGCCTGCCCCGCCATTCAATAAGATCATGGCTGATCTGTCGTGTCTCAGTTCCACATCTAAGGTCATCACATCCAGCCCACAACCCCTTTACTGAAGTGGAGGCAGAGAGTCCTGCAGCCTCCTCCAAAGTCTTCCCCACCTTACTGGAAGCAAAGCCAACTAAAAATTTCACAGCATGAAGGGCAGAGCTGACTCTGGGGTGGCTGAATTGAAATTTCCTCACCACCACCACCACCACCACCACGCACACCTTACTACCCCCACCCCCACCCCTTAGCGTTAGTGAAATTAACCTGGAATAATAGTTCAAAGCTCGTCAGGTGAAAATTAATTTCAGAACTGCCACTTCCCACACACCAAACTAGAGATATGTGCACCAAAGTATGAAATGTAGTGCATGAAGAATCTTTCTGCTTTGATCTGACAGTATGAAAAGAAGTGTAAGATTGGTCTCCATCCACTGAATGATATACTTTATTGGATTTAAAGGAATATCCATTATCAGATGCTATTCACAGATCACACGCATCAATCCATGGCACCACACAATTCTTAGATGTTAATTTGATTCCTGTCCTCTGCTAAGTATTCTGACTTCAATGCTGTGGGTGCAGGAAATGCTCTGTCTTGACTGAGTGTTTACTTAAAGAAAGAAACAAAATATGACTGACAAGCATCACTGAACTATCCAGTGTGTCATTTTAATGCCCTAATCATGACTGTTTTGCATTTACTCCAATCATGACAATGCCAAATCATTTTTATTACTGTTTTAATAATCTTGCGCGGTATTGCAGAAAACATCGATTGAGCTAAGTTGTTTGCCATTAACTACTGTCACAAATGTGTTTGTACCTTGCTTATAATGTGTTACTGATTTCACAGGAATGCATTTTCTATTTTGATACTGTTAGTGAAAATATCAAATACAATATAGTTCGTTGGTGTATTGTGACCACCAGCATTGATTATTAAGCTCATTGTAACAAAACTTCTGTTCAAATTTTGTGTATAATTTTCATCAACTACTTGATATACTAATTGAAACTAGTGACACTAATTGAAGTACAGCCATTGGCCTGTGTTTCACAAGATCACCATCCTCAAAAATACATGTAAATTAATCTCTGTTAAACAGTATGCATAGTAACTTCTCATAATTTGATCTAATTGTGTTATGGGGCTGCAAATTCTTGGTGTACCCCAACCATAAATTTATTAAGAGTGTTGCAAAGAGGTTGAAAATTAGGCTGGGATCAACTGTATCTGGCCCCAGACTTCCAGTTTCCATAGCCTTTATTTGGATAGAAACCCTAATTGCCTCATCATGATTCCCTGTAGAAAAGAGACGAGGCCAGAGAAGGGACCTCCAGGCTGGGGCTTTTTTTGTCCCCAAAATGATGGACAAATGATGGGCTTGCAATGCTAGGTGGGAGCAATCTGTTGAGAGCTGAAAATGGAGTCCTACTAGAAGTACATTCCAGGGTGGTGTAGTGCAGGCCTGGAAAGTTGTCTGGACCTTAGTAATAGTAAAACATTTAAAAAATATCATTGGAATTTTCTTCTTGTAATTGGGTGCCAATGGATATTTAAGGGATGCTAAAAGAATATTTTCAGAGGTGCCGAAACTCAGTCTTGCACCACCCCACTTCCTGATATAAGAACCTATTTTATGACTTTGTTCATTGTCTCAACTCTCTAAACCCATGTACTTAGATGTGTCTGTGTTGAAAATCATAATAGGGAGTCTCACTACACCAGGTTAAAGTCCAGCAGGTTTATTTGGCAGCACTAGTTTTCAGAGCACTGCCCCTTCATCAGGTGAGTGGGAGTTGTGTTCACAAACAGGGCATATATAGACACAAACCCAATTTAGAAGACAGTGGTTGGAATGCGAGTCTTTACAGATAATCAAGTCGTAAAAATAATGCGAATGGAGAGAGGGCCAAGCACAAGTTAAAGAGGTGTGTATTGTCTACAGCCAGGACAGTTAGTGAGATTCTGCAGACTCAGGCACATCATGGGGGTTACAGATAATGTGACATGAACCCAAGATCCGGGTTGCGGCCACTTTCATGTGTGCGGTACTTGGCTATCAGTTTATGCTCAGTAATTCTGTGTTGTTGTGTGTCGTGAAGGCTGCCTTGGTGAATGCTTATCCAAAGATCAGAGGCTGAAGGCCCGTGACTGCTGAAGTGTGCCCTGACTGGAGGGGAACACTCCTACCTGGTGATTGTCGGGCAGTGGTCATTCATCCATTGTCATAGCGTCTGCATTGTCTCCTCAAGTACCATGCCTTGGGACACCATGGACAACCCATGCTGGCACATATGCTGGAACTATGGATTTTTAGCTCCTGTTGAAATTAAAGTACGATTAAACATTATTTTTTCCAATTTTAGTAATATCTATCTGATGGTTTGATTTTTAAGAAGGCTGATTTTTTAAATTGGCAGTATAAAATGAGGATGAAAGGAAAATATTTGAAAGATGTTTGTTAGAAAGCAATGGAAATGTGTCAGCATCAAAAGCAAATCGTAAGGATTTTAATGGTACTATAGATGCTGGAAATCTAACTATAAGAGCAAAATGCTGGAAATACCCAATAGACCAAACACCATCTGTGGAAAGAGAAGCACAGTTAACGAGTAGAATTCCCCCCAAAAAAGCCTATAACAGTGAGAATACCGCAGCAACCCACATTGGTCTCTCAGTCGTGATCAGCTTTGCAAACTCCCACACTCATTGGGGATGGTGGGGGTGGGGGTGGTGAGGTGGGGGCAGGGTGGGGAGGGGGGAGTGCCTAAAACACACTGGTGACCCTAGCTGCAACAAAAGGGCACCCTGATCTCAGAGTGCACTGGGAGGCCCCCTCCTCCCATGGACATTGGGAGCCCCCACCCCCTCAATGGCTTTCTCCACTCCCCCCCCCCCCCAACCCCCCAACACAAGCCAGCGGCATCAGGGTTTTAAGGCCCTCCTGATAGGTCTACCTGTCTAAGCCCCCACCATGCCTCCTCCCCCCAACAGACCTTCAACCAGCTCATCCATCATGACCCCCTTCATGCTCTACCCCTGTACGACACACTCCCCCCCGCCCCCAGGATAGTCCCCCTTGCATAGTCCACTGGCCATGTACCCTTTTCATAGCTCCATTGTCATAAACCCCCACCATCCCACCTGTCATAATCCCCTTCATCATAACTCTCAGTCAGGCCCCCCCACCCCCTCTCAGGTCACACCCCCTTGGCACTGCACCTAGCATACTGGCAGGTAGGCACTGCCCGACCATGCCCCTGATCACCCGAGAACTTCAATGGCCTCTGAGCCCCTCTGGTGTGGCCATTGAGCCTGGTCACTATTAATGGAGACCAGTAGTGATGTTTGCGGTTCTTGCGCTGTGCCTGAAGGTTAGAAAATCCTGGAAGCAGCATGTTGAACAGACTATGCAGATTTAAATTCTCCTTAAAATATGCTAATCAGCCTTTCATTCGTTCTGGGCATGATCCGGTTTGTGCCATTAAAAAGGGACCGGGATGATTGCAAACTGTTTGGCGCAAAACCAATTTTTAGGTTTGCACGCTATTTTGCAGGATTGTCGCGATCTGCACCAGGCAAAGACAAGGTCAGAGATTGCTCCCAACAGTCCAGATCCATGACTCATTGTAAAAACAGGAAATGTTTGGTTGTAAACAGTTATGGAGCCATGGAGCAGATTGAAAGAAGAAAATGAAGGTCTTTGATGCCTGAAAGGGAGGAAAGCTCCTTTTGTCCAAAAAAAAATAGAAGCAGTGCTTTGGATTTGAGATTGTTAAACTCAGTGTTGAGTCCAGAATATGTAAAATGGCTAAAGGAAAGTTAAGGTGCTGTTCCTTGAGGTTCTCTTGAGCTTCTTGGAACAATGCAGTAGTTTGATGACAGTATTCAGAGGAGGAATGGGATAAAGAATTTAGTGATTGCAAGCTCAGAGTTATGCTTGTGGACTGAATGGAGATATTCAGCAAAGCAAACACTTTCATTTGGTCTCCCTAGTGAAGAGGAGGCCACACTGTGAGCAAAGAATACAAAATTGAAAGAAGTATTTGTTACTTACTGTTTCACCTGGAAATAATTTTTTGTGGCCCAAGGCTGTGTGAAGGGAGGAGGTGAAAGGACAGAATACATATAGGAAGCACTGATGTATATAATATTGAGTCTGGGGCCTTCTTGTTTTATATGGCTTAGTTATTCACTGGGACAAAGAAACTTATCGAGCCATTGTTCAAGATTTTTGCTAATTTTGTTTTAAGTTTTTTGAATATATTTGTTTAAAATTGAAGACTGTGGGATTATTATAACATTGAACATCACTGATGAACTTTTTTTGAACAGTATTAACTGACAGTAAAGTAACTGAAAAACATTTATTAACGCATGCTGTTCATGTTCTTATAACAAATGTTAATGTATTGTACTTTCTAGTTAAGGCATCCTATTGATGTTGACCTGAGCTTCTAATCCCTTATCTTCTTGAACACCAGTACCACTTACTTCTTTCCTCTGGCCAGCCTCAACTCATCGGCTTAAACCCATTGTTATTTCTAAATTTGACGATTTCAATGGTCTCTTTGTTGCCACCCCAACTTACACCCTTCTTAAACTTTAACTCATACAAAAGTGTGCTAACTGTATTTTAATTGCAGCAAGTCCAGTTCACCCATCACTCCTGTGCTTGCTAACCTACCTTGGCTCCAGACTGCAAATGCCAAATTTTAGGATTTTCGTTCTTGTTTCCAAATCCTCCTTGCACCTCTGTGAACTCCTTTAGCCCTGCACCCTTCCAAGAAGTTGGCACTGTTCCAAATCTTACAACTGACATATTCCTGATTTTCCATTGGTGCAACTGTTTTCAGCTGCATAAGCCCTTTTCCCTGGAAGGCACTCCCAAACCTCTCCACCTTTCTATCTTGCTGTCCACTTTAAGGGGCTGCTTAGAACTTGCTTCTTGACCTATATTTGGCTACACAGTTTTTTAAATTTCTTATGTGATTCAGTGTCAAATTATGTTTGCTAACACTCCTGTGAAATGTCTTTGGCATTTTACTGTGGTAAAGGCAGAATGCAAGTGCAAATTATTGTTATGTATTATAACTAAACTAACAAAGCAAAAGCAAGAGAAAGAAAAGGATACATTAAATTTATGCAATTATTTTGAACGTTTTGATTTTAAAAGGCATTTTGAAGGTGATAGTTGCACAAGAATATAACGAGAGCGGTAGACCACATGACCCTTCAAACCTGCTCCACAATGCACAGGATCGTGACTGATCTTCTATATCAGTGACATTTCTCCATATCCCTGTCCTCCTTTAATGTAAAATAAACTATTGACCTTATTCTTAAATAATTATTAACTGAGCATTCACAGCCCTCTGCAGTGGAAATTTCCAAAGATTCACAATCAACTGAGCGAATACATTTCTCCTCATCTCAGTCCCAAATGGTTGATTCTTATCCTGAAATTATAATCTTCCTTGGTCTTGACTCTCCAGCCATGGGGAATCATCCTTTCAGCATTTACCCTACCAAGACCTCCAAGAAATTTCAACCTTTCAATGCAATTTTGCTGAATTCCAGATATTATAAATCGGCCTAATCTATTCAATTATACAACCCTCTCATTCAGGAATCAGTTACTTTATTAATAAAATAAATTACAAATACAAAAGGGACCTTTTTTTGCGAAAAAATATTTTGCAGCTGAAAGATCTGATAGAACAAAAATTTCCCCTGATGGCAAGAATCAATTTTTAGCTGTCTATTCCTAGCCATCCAATTAAATTATTAGCCCCTGAGCATAATCCCTTTCAGTATAATTCACATACACTTTAACGTAATTCACATCCCACTGTGAAAATTCATCTATAAAATCTATACTCCACGCAATAAATGTTGGTAATTGACCTTGGACAAAATTTCACTGTTTTTTTCCCTCGTGGAGTTTAATAAGTTTTTGTTAATATTTCTTGCAGAATGGATTTCTTCCTTAACAAGTTGACAATGAATACAGTAAATTTCTAATTGTATGCTCCTGGCAAGCAGCCTTTGTCTTGCAGGATCACAATTTGGAAATTCACGTATGCACAGTGCTGATTGTCTGCGAATTTAAACCAATGATTGAAAAGGCTTGCACAACTTGTCCTGAGTTTCCATTATGCACCTTTGGCGTCTCCTCATAGAGGATTCAACATAGGAAAACCATCCCTTTTATTTCTAGCAGTCCACATGTCAAAATCCATTGCTCGTGTTACTAGAATTTTTAATGGAGTTTAGTACAAGAAAAATGCACTAAGATTTTTATAGGAAAGTAAAAGTGATGTGAAAATGCATTGCACTGTAACAACCGAACCACTTGCCTCTTATGGGAACCAACTAATTTCACTGAAATGTGTGCAATTCTTTGCAACACCTTTTAATCAAAAATGATTGTACTTCATATTACCATAGTGTGTTCTTCTCTTGGCAGAATTGTTTTCATGGCACTCACTCAAACCACTCACCCCAAAACCCACACTTAATTCATTAGCTTCAGAGAAGGACTGGCTTTTCCTTATGATAGATGAGCAGTTATGCAGCAGCCTATTGCTGCCAATAGAATCAGGCAGCATGGCAGAGGAACAGCAACCCATAACACCATGCTCTACAATGTGTGTGTAGGCCACACTGGTCCAATTAACTGTAAATCTGCCTGCGGCTTCTAAAAATGCAAACAGTATCTTGAAAATTTGCAGACTTATTTTCAACTGCTATGTCAATCATCATTGAAGTGACAGCTGACTTTATTTTCTACAGTTCTGCAGTCTTTAGACTCCCACAGGGCAACAGGGCATTTCAAGCATCAGCTGCAGCAGTTTGGTAGCACACTAACCCGAGTCATTCCCAGAGTAATTCACTCCAGGAACACAAAGGTTTAGGCTGACAATCTAGTACAATGCTGAGCAAAATGCTGCATAGTCAGAGGAACCATCTTTCAGCTGAGATGAGGTGGACATAAAGGATCCTACCGTTCCAATTCGATGATCAGCAGGTGGGTTATCTCAGTGTCCTGACCAACAATTAACCCTCGATCAGCATCAGGCTGTCTGGTCATTATTACATTGCTTTTTGTGAGAGCTTGCTGTGTACAAATTGGCATTGTGTTTCCTACATTACAACAGCAATTACATTTCCTTTGTGTCACATTGGCTGCAAAATGTTTTAGAATGTCCTGAGATCATGGAAGGAGCTATACAAATGCAAATCTTTTTATCCATCGACATCCATCATCATGCAATTAACAGATCCACTCTCTCATGAATAAACTGAATGGCTCCATGTGAGCATTGCTCATAGGCAGCAGAAGGAAGAGAGCTAGGGGCTCTAAGAAGAAAGTTGGATTCATCGCGGTGAAGAGCACCACGGTAGTATGTGCTGAACATGAAAGGCACCAATAAACATCCAGTGTTATGTGAATGGGAAGGGGCTCCATGTCTAAATGTCTAGCACACCTGTGACGCAAACAAGACCATCTGCCTCCCTGTCATCAGATGAGATGCAAGAAGATGACCTCTGCATGATGTTGGCCCAGATCTTGCAATTTCCAGTTTGCCAAAGACTAGACATATGATGCAAGATGCAAACGGGATGCTGCAGAAGTCATGAAGTGCCAACAGCCGTGGGAATTGCCTGAGAAGTTTGAACTTCTGATTCAGAGACTTTGGACAGTTCCATGGAACTTAGCCAAATATTTGCCCAGCAAATATTAGTCAGGCAAATCCTGGACCAACCCTTGGGTTACAACTGAACTGACAGCCCCAATCACTCACCTTGATCAGTCTTGAATGTTGGCCCTCCACTACCAAACTTGGTGCCATTGACTACCTCCCTAACACCACCTGACTACCCTCTGACCCATGTGTGACCACTTGTTCACCTCCTCATCCTGCCACCTCACCCTTGAGCCACCCTACCTTTGCCACCTCACCTACCTACCACTCTACCAGCTTACTCATTCACCCATTCAACCATCCATTAATTCATTAATATGCGTCCACTCATTTACTCATATTCAGCTTTGATATTTAAAGTGACCATACAGCATCTGGCGCCATAGAAAGTTATGTGTCCTGTCTTTTCCACTCCAGTGCTGTGATGGAGTTAGCTGAGATGCACTGCGCTCTGCATTTCTGGAGAAATTGTGCTCGGAAGTCCCAAAATGAAATGCAGAGCACAGTCGAGGCATGAAAATGTTTGAGCAGAGTGGAAGATCCAGTCCATTTACATTGACTGGTTGAACTAACATTTCAGGCACACTTCCTTCAACCCACATGGATAATACTACCCTCTTTGGTTAAACATAATGTTGATATGAAACATCGCCTCAGTGAAGCCAATTAAGGACCCATTCCTTGTCATAAGTAACAAAGTGGAAAATACTTGTTGTTTACACTACACAAAACATTTATTTTATTTTCAGGAAACACAGTATACAGTCTAAAGCTGTAAGGCTCTTATCTCCTTTTGGACCTAAACATGTCTTTGAATCTATCCTATTTCTGCATCTGGTGCAAGAGTGTTGCCTAAAGATGGTGAAATTTGGTTATTGATGCTCAAGGTTGACAAGAAAGAAAGGTGAGCATAATTGTTGTGTTAGCTCCCAGCTCTGTTCAAGTAGTTGAATTTCTTTCAGTACTGCTCAAGAGTAATAGAGGTGAGTTATTACCTATATTTACTAGCTGCCAATTTTAGCATTGCTTCAACATCCATATATCCAAGTCCTACACAGGGGAATCTGTTTTTACTATTCCTTTAGAATACTGTCCAGCATTAACATTTTGACATTGCTCTGAATTAAAAATAGAAACCTAGGATGCACTGTAATAAAAGCAAAATACTATTGATGGAAAACAGAAATTGCAACAGAAAAAACTGGAAAATTTCAGCAGGTCTGGCAGCATTAGTGGAGAGAAAAACAGAGTTAATATTTTGAGTCCATATAACTCTTCTTTAGATTGTAATGAAAAGAACATAAGAACATAAGAAATAGGAGCAGGAGTAGGCCATCTAGCCCTTCGAGCCTGCCCCACCATTCAATAAGATCATGGCTGACCTGTCGTGGTTCAGTTCCACATTCCCGCCCTCTCCCCATAACCCTTAATCCCCTCGCTTATCAAAAACCCATCAACCTAAGGAGGAGGTAGAGCACAAGAGGTCAATGTTGGTTAGAGTGCAGGGGAGATAAACCAACTCAGATGTCATGGAACATTGATAAAGTCACCATGATAGTGTTAAAGACACAAAGCTTAATTCAGAGTAGATGCTAAAAGGTAAGTGCTGTCTAGAAGCAAAAACATGAAAATAAGACACAGATTGGCACCAGGGGAAATAGTTAAAAAGCTCCAGAGTTCATGAGTTTGCTCTCATGGTCACATTTCAGTCCTTGGCCGACTGTGTAAAACTTAATGCAAGCTGGAGGAATAGCACCTCATCTTCTGGTAAGGCACTTTACATTCTTCTGGACTCAACACTGAGTTCAACAACCGCAGAGCATGAACTGTGTCCTCATTTTGAATGTGTTTTCACCTGTGTCAGTCTTGTATCTTGTTCTCAGGTTTTTACTTTCAGACATATGTTTTTTTCCAGCACTTTCTGATCTAATCCCAGGAGGCATTATTAATGTTGTGTAAGAACAGTCGGAACATTTCAAATGCCAAACAGTGCAATAAGATGTGCAAGCGAGTGGAACTAGGTAAACATTTTGCTAATAAAGTTTTTTTTCTGGCCACTTTATCAGAGATCTGGCTTCAAAAACAGAAATGAATTTGAGCCAATTCTTTCTTCAAAAGGCTGAGAACTGCCATGGCATTTTTATGAACTTACGATTTAGTATAAAACATCCAATAAAGTGAGAAACAAATTGTAAGCAGTTTAATGCACATGTGGGAAGTTACTGATGTAAAGTTCTTGCCAAAAATCTTTCTTGTAAACTTGCCTCTTAATTTGACTAATGTTGTGTTCTTTTCAAATTAATTAAATACATATACACTGCAGTTATTTAAAACATGTGCTCCAGTGTAATAATTCAAAAATATTAGCATTTAATGCTACTGCACTATACAAAGAGGGAGGATTGGGAACAGACATGACTGCAAAGAACAATTGCCATTTTGATATCAGAACTGCCCAATAAGTTTGGGTATGTAGAACATGATTAATCATCCAATACTTTTAGACATTGAAACTTGTAGTAAACCCTTTCAGCTCCTAATCCTTATAGAGGCTGGAAATCAAGATTGTCCAAATACCAAATTGCAGGCAAATAGCTCACAGATGTCACTCAAGCACAGTTTGATTTTCCATTTATATGACCTTCTCCTGGCACTGGAGCTGATCTGTACTTGTAAATATGTTCAGCATTATCAAACTTACTGATAGTATGCTTGATACTGCTAACATACAACTTGTAAACAGAAACTAGAAAATCCACTTTGAGAAATTGCAAATATTGAAGATCTCTTGGGTTGGACTTCATCAGCCTTCGGGTGCGTGCTGAGAACCAGTGGAGGTGGAGAGGGAAAGAGCCTAGGGAGGATTGGGTGTTTGGAGTGCCAGTTGCCTTACTACCACCAGGATATTTTACTACCCATAGGGGAGGGGGTATGTGGCCTTCCTACCCAGGGGCCTATTGAGTCACTTAAGTGGCTCATTAAGGGTTTCCTCCTATGCTGCTGCATTTAACCAGCAGCAGGCAAGACCCTCTGAGTAGGAGACCAGCAAGCCAACCTAGAGTCTCAGTGTGGTGATGCTTTTCTAATTGGGCATTCTGTTGTTTCCCCAAGGCAATACCCGACCCCAGACACTGCTTTCATGAAGCAGCCTAATATCCCTGCTAGGGCATGCCTGACTGAGCAACCGTTTCACAACAGTAGAGCTCAGGTACCTTTGCAAATCCAAAAAATTTATTGAGTTTGTTTTCCATTGAGTATCAGTGGGAAGTTCTCATTATCTTAGTGTTTGCCATGGTGGAATGTTGAAATGCAAGGGTAAGCAATAAAAAAGGTATAAATTTGCCTAATCTCGCCTTAACTTTGGACCATGTTGAGAGACAACACTTTATGGAATGAAAAATTGGGCCATTTGCCTGATAATCAATTAGAAACAAGAGATCAGGCCAAAGCTCTGTCATCCTGCCATGGACATTTTCAGATGGTGGTGGATAATTCAACAACTATTTGGGGAAGGATGTTTCACAAACATCAGCATCATCAATTGTGGCAGAACACCACACTCACAATTAAGGGTAAAGTATTTGTGACTATCTTCAGCCAGAAGTTTTGAGTGATAATTCAACTTGGTTTATGTCATGCCCTAACCGTGTTAGGAGCTGTGGGTTGTAAAGGAAAAGAAAAGATGTGGTTTGCACATGTAGATTCAAATAAATACATAACAGTTTTATTGAAAGAGATGTTGTCTACACAGAAAAAAACTGAAACTAAACAGCAGTCTGTGAAACACCCTGATGACATCAACATCAAATATTTTGACTGACTCTCAAATCGATCATATAATTACTTAAATATATAACACCTCTTCCCTTTCTATCTCTGTGGTCATGACAACAAATTATTACAATGCTAAACACAGGATCAATAATACTCTAGACAGAGTACAATGTATCATAAATCATTATGCAGTCAGTAAGAAAATTGATCAGGAGGAACTTTATTCCTCTTTGGTTGTATACAATGTTCTTGAATTTGATTGTTCTTAACTTTAGAAGGATAATCTAGAACTTCAGTAGACAGTTCAGGGTTGATTCTCCCATTCCAAAAAATATGCAGGCCGGGCTGGGAGATTTATGTGTGTGGGATTTGCACATGTGTTCCCGACATGCGCACATCTCCCGATGACGGGAATCCGGCTCAGTTGGGACCATGCAGAAAACCGGCGGGGCCAATAGGTAAATACTTTAAATCTTATTTTAATATCCTTTAAATGTGATTATTGAGCTCAGGATTGAATTCTTCGGGCCGATAGCATCTCCCATTCATTCAATACAAATTCAGTCCAGTGGGATTGAGAGTAACTCTCCCAGGGGGTTGGGCAGCGGGGGATGCCAGCTTGTTCCCCCGGCACTGCCCAGGGGGCAAAATGTCCATGCCCAGTGAGCACCTTGGCACTATCCACCAGGCATGGGGCAGTGCCTTGTGGGAAGTGTCTAGGGGACATGGCCTAAGAGGTGGGGCCAGCTAGGGGAGGCCTAGGCACTGATTGTGGAGATGGGGGATCCAGCTGCCACTCTGCAGGCATGATCGGTCAGGGCTTGAGGGAGGACAGCGATCGGGGCAGGCTAGAGGGGAAGGGTTTGCCGGAGTGAGGTGGGTTTGCAGGAGGGCAGCAATGGTCTGCCTACCCTGGGTGGGGTTCTGCCGAGTGAAGAGGGTGGGGGGGGGATTGTCACTGCTGGGGCTGGGGGGGGCGGGGTTTGCGGGCTTGACATCGGGGCGCTCTCTGATGGGAGGGGTGTTGGGGCTGGCCAGGGAATGTCTGCAATCGGGCTATGGGGGAGGGGATAGGGAGGTGGGATGGGTGGAAAGCCAGCACTGCGGACGTCCTAGGCTGGCCAGCAATTGCCATGTCAGAGTTTTATGTGCATAGGCCCTGCCCTCCCTGAGCTTCTAATGATATTCACGATTGTGGCCATTGCAGTGCGCAGAGTGTGGGAGATTCGAGTTTGAACTCCCACTGCAAAAATCAGTTGTGGTTTACACCAGTTTTTCTGCAAATTTAGCACTTAGAACTTTTTTGGGAGAATCGCCCCTTGCTCTTGGAATTAATTCTGCATCATTTCACATGTTACAGTAGCGAAGACATAATCATCAGGCATCTCAGATTCAGTCTTCCATAGTAGTATTCTCAACACTATGGAATAAAGAAGTTGGTACTTCTTGAGATGATTCTGAGAAATCTTTTCAAGATGACAGCTGTCAGCATGCTGTTACCAAACTAGTTTGTCTTTGGTTTGAACCATATAAGAAATTAGATCTGTTTTTCTAAAACTGTGACTGATATCCATTTCTCACTCATGGCATAATTACACGCTAACAGTTGATCTCCTCGTTGAAATGTGTGTTGTTCTGCCCTCACTTCTTATCGAGCAACTTGAGATTTTGTTATTGATGCTCTACTATCTCTGAAGTTTCTGGAGGTAATAACAAATCAAATGTATTTCTCAACTTTCTCTTTAAGAGTAGTAATGCAGCTGAACTTCAGCATGAAAAGTGTTTCTATAAGATGCCAAAAAGCTATTTTCATGATGTGATAATGAAACTTGCTCTCTTGAATGTTTTAAAGAATGTTTCAAGGATTGTATGAATCTTTCAGCTACTCTGTTGGTTGATGGATGATAAGCTACAGATTTGATATATTGCATACCATTTACTTTGAGATAATCCTCAAACTCTTGTGAAGTAAAATGTGAACCAATATTGCTAACAATCTGTTCTGGTTTAACAAATCTTGCAAAAAATTCAACAAGTTTTCCAGTGATTTGTTCAAATGAAGTTCATCCCATGATAACAAGTTTTGGTCGCTTTGTGCATCAGTTATGATTAAGCACATATATCCCTGAAATGGACCAGCAAAGTATACGTGCAATCATTGTGATTGCATTTTAAGCCTCTCCCAATGGTATAAAAGAAGCAAAAGTGGTGTATTTCTTTTCCATGCACAAAATTGACACTGTCCCACTTTTTTTTCAATCTAAACATCCAAACCTGGCCACCAAAAATATTTATTGTTAATTCTTTATGTGGACTATACCAGGACATCCTGCACAGAACAGAAACTAAACATCAGCCTGTGAAACACCCTAATGACATTACCATTAAATCATGTGACCAGCTCTTAAAGCAACCATGCAACTCCTTAAATATATAACAGTCTGCTCCTGCAGACGCTATCATCATAGGTGCCAGTCTTCAGCCAACTCAATTCACTCCGCATAATGACAAGGGATGGCTGTTTGCACTAGATGGAGCAAAGATTATGGGCCCTGACAATATCCCAGCTGTAGTACCAGAGACTTGTGCTCCAGAACGACCTATAGTCCATGACAAACTGCAGTACAACTACAATGCTGGCATCTACCCGACAATGTGAAATGTTTCTCAGGTATGTACGGTCCACAAAAAATGGAACAAAATTCAATCCAGCATGTACTATTCCAACAGTCCATTCTCAGCCATCAGCAAAGTGATAGAAAATATTTTTGATGCTTCAAGCGACACTTACTCAGCAAGAATCTGCTCATTGATGCTTCATTTACGTTCTACCTTAGCTGCTTGGCTCCAAACCTCATTACCGTTTGTCCAAACTTTGGGAAAAAGAGGAGAGGCAATTCTCGAGTTGAGGCAAGAGTGACTATCCTTTGACACCGAGGCAGAATTTGAGGCCTCAGGAAACCCTAACAAGTTGAAGTCAGTGAAAATCAAAGGGAAAACTCTCCACTAGTTGAAATCAGACCTAGCACAAAGGAATAAAAACAAAATATATATAGATGAACTGGAGGAGGGAGCTGAGTGTAGGGTGACGAAATTTGCTGATGACACGAAGATGAGTGGAAAAGCAAATTGCGTGGAGGGTGTGGAAAGTCTGCAGAGAGATCTGGGTAGGCTGAGAGAGTGGGCGAGGACCTGGCAGATGGAGTATAACATTAGCAAGTGTGAGGTTATCCACTTTGGCAGAAATAATAGTAGGAGGGATTATTATTTAAAAGGCGAAAAGCTGCAACATGCTACAGTGCAGAGGGACCTGGGAGTCCTTGTGCACGAGTCGCAAAAACCCAGTCTACAGATGCAGCAGGTGATCAAAAAGGCAAATGGAATGTTGGCCTTTATAGTGAGGGGGATAGAATATAGGAGTAGGGAGATCTTGCTGCAACTGTGCAGGGTACTGGTGAGGCCGCAGCTGGAGTACTGTGTGCAGTTTTGGTCACCGCACTTACAGAAGGATATATTGGCCTTGGAGGGAGTACAGAGGAAGTTCACTGAGCTGATATCGGAGATGAGGGGGTTGGACTATGAAGAGAGACTAAATAGACTGGGTCTGTATTCGTTGGAGTTTAGAAGGATGAGGGGGGATCTTATAGAGACGTATAAGATAATGAAGGGGATGGATAGGGTAGAGGTAGAGAGATTCTTCCCACTTAGAAAGGATAGCAGGACTAGAGGACACAGCCTCAAGATAAGGGGGGGTGCAGTTTAGACTGGAGTTGAGGAGGAACTTCTTCACTCAAAGGGTGGTGAATCTCTGGAATTCTCTGCCCATTGAAGTGGTGGAGGCTACCTCGCTAAATATACTTAAGTCATGGGAAGATAGGTTTCTGATAGACAGGGGAATTAAGGGTTATGGGGAGAGAGTGGGAAAGTGGAACTGATCCACTTCAGATCAGCCATGATCTTATTGAATGGCGGGGTAGGCTCGAAGGGCTAGATGGCCTACTCCCGCTCCTATTTCTGATGTTCTTAAAATCCTGTGGATTCTGGAAATTTGAAATCAAAACAGAAAATGCTGGAAAAATACAGCAGGTCTGGCTGTCCCTATATTTCTTCCCAGGTCAACTGGCCAAGTTCCAGCCTGCATTCTGTTCCATCAATGAAGATCCTGTCTTAACGAACACTTTCTCCCAAGGCGGGTGGTCCAAGCAGGCAATTTACCCGATTTCCCTTACTCGCCTCACAGATGACAATCCAGGCAAATCTGTAGGATGAAAATCAGTTTTGGTACTTTCTATCTTGATGTCTTTTTCGTCTTATTCCCCTGTTGGCGCACAGGTTATTCTTTCCACTTTTTCATTTTCAATTTGTGAGCTTAGCAGCAGAGCAGTGAAAATCTCTGATCCTTAGAGTGGGATTTTCCATGCAATGAACTGCATATTTCACAGCGGCATAGGTAGTCTACAATTGGCTGGTGGCAGGATCATCTGGTCCTGTTGTTATCAATGGGATCTTCTGTCGAATGCACCCCTCGCTGCTAAGAAACCTGTTTCGGTGGTGCACCATCGGTAGGTTCCACTGGAATGAACAGCTGGATAATTGTGGCCTAAATGATTGAACCTATGTTGGAGTATCTTTCACCTTCATTTGCAATTTTGCCTGCCCTCTGAATTGTATGTTAATTGGTCCCACCAAGCACAAAGGACAAAAACTAAAATTAGATAAAGGAGGTTTTTTGTAATGAGATTATCTTTTTCATATCAACATCATAAATGTGATGTTCATGTATTTCCTTCCAGGTTTTCCACTATCTGATGAAGTGTTACATCTCGTAAAGTCTCTGCACTTCTTGTGAAATCTGTTATGAGATATGAAAGATGCTGAGTAACCATTAGACTGTTTTAGTCTGATGGTGATAATGAATCTTTGATGATCATTATGTAACTTTAAATGTGGCAGAAAGCCATGAACATTTGGCTTCTTTTGAAAACAGGAAATGTTTGGATAAAACCCAGATGCTTCCCAAGGGGCATTTACTTTTAATTTTATATTGAGTCGATAATTCCAGAAGTGGAAAATATCTTTGTACAAATTGTTGTATATGATTTAGGATTTAAAAAAAACTCATTGGAGGGTAGTCTTATAGACCCTCCTAGTTTTCTGTATCTTGGAATGTTGCATTTTGCAGAATTTGAAAAAATAGTTTTTAATATTCTTTGTTGGTTTCCAAATTAAAATGTTCAAACTGCCTTTTATGCAATGAATACTGAAGTTGAAATATATATTACTTTGATATTTTGGAATGAACAAGCCAATGACATACTGCTAAATAGATTTTAAGAAATTATGTTATGAAACATTTTCCCTTCTATATCTTTAAAACAAAATGCTAGCGGAGGTCTGAAAAGCCAGTCTGGCTGAAGGATTTCGTGGAATGGGCTCATTTGCATATTTCAGGTGTGTGCATCCTATCTGACAGACAATGCCGGCACCTGCGGAAAACACTCCAGTTTTCCCTCTAGCATGGGCGCTTTGTTTCAACTTGGATGAATCATGCCCCATATTCCTGCTTTCTATTTCTGTTTCTCCAGAAATGAACCCTAACTTTTTATGACCTTATTAAAATGTGGTAGCACCTTTTGCAGTTTGTTTATCTATACTCCTACAGCTGTTTCATCCTCTATCCATATAATTCTGAGAACAGAACAGGATGAGAGTTGGGTGAATCTGTGAATTAGAGTGGCTTGCTAAGTAGAAAGATGATGTGATTTTGGTGAGATTAGTATTTCATGTACAATTTCATGCCATATCTTCGACATGTCCTACTAGCTTTGACCTACTATGTAAAGAAGGCAAATGGCATGTTGACCTTCATTGCGAGAAGTTTCGAGTACAGGAGCAGGGATGTGTTGTTGCAATTATACAGGACTTTGGTGAGGCCACACCTAGAGGATTGTGTGCCATTTTGGCCTCCTTTTCTGAGGAAGGATGTTCTTGCTCTTGAGGGAGTGCAGTTTTACCAGGCTGCTTCCAGGGATGGCGGGACTGATGTATGAGGAGAGATTGACTCGGCTAGGATTGTTTTCATTGGAGTTCAGATGAAAGAGGAGGGAATCTTACAAAATTCTAACAGGGTTAGACAAGGTAGATGCAAGGAGGATATTCTGGTTGGTGGAGGAGTCCAGAGCCAAGGGTCACAGTCTGAGGATTCAGAGTAGACTATTTAGAACGGAGATAAGGAGACATTTCTTCACCCAAAGAGTAGTGAGCCTGTGGAATTCATTACCACAGGACGTAGCTGATGCCAAAAGCAGTTGATGCATAACATTGAAAGTATCTAAGAGGTGGCTGGATATACCACTTGGGTGAATGGGATCAAAGATTATGGGGAAAAAACAGGATTAGGCTATTGAGTTAGATGATCAGCCATGACCCAATGAATGGTGTGGCAGGCTTGAAGGGCTGAATGGCCTCCTCCTGCTCCTACTATGTTTCGAGAAGGGTTACAAAATTTGGCCTGCTAAAGAAGGGGCAATAGTAAATATGTAAACAATCAAGGCACTCAACTAACAGCAGGATAATACTAAACAAAAATACATATGTCCTAAGTAGTTAAACTTTTAAGCAAAATTACAACACGTGAAACTCGTTGTTTCAATTCCTATGCCACGTGGGATGTCTTGTGCTCTGGATAATCAGGTGCAAGAAGTGCTTCAGTTACTTAACTGAGGTTCAGGATTTCTGAACTCGAGGAGCCTGTTGAATCATTGAAGAGCATCACGGAGGCTGGAAATTTTCTGCATGCATGTTCCAAGATGGATAGGTTTCACCCATATCTTGGGATCAGTGGCCTTGCAGGGACATTAACCAGTATTTTGAAAGAGAGGTTTGAACTAATTTGGCAGGGGAGGGATGCAAACATGAAGCGTTAGAGAGGCGAAACTAGATGCATAGAGGATTCAGGAAGACAAACAACACTTGAGTAAAGAATTGGGCAGAAACAGGAGAGATCAGACAAGAAGCAAAAACAAAACAAATTTAGATGGGTTTAGAATGCATTCATTGAATTCAGGAAAGGTGGAGAATTTAAAAGGCTTGGCTTCTTATAGTATTTTTCTGATAAATTAGTACAGCATTGGTGAGGGATAGCATAGTTGAGGGATCAAGGACAGAGTTTGGTTAGAATTAAGGAACATTATGACACTGATGGGTATATTTTGTAAGCAACCAAATGATAAGAAAATAGAGGGACAAATGTGCAGATAAATTGCAGAATAGTGCAAGAACTTCAAAGCAGTGATAATTGAGGATTTAAATATTTTCATATGGATGAGGAAAACAACAGTTTAAAGGACGAAGAGGGGTAGATGTTCCTGAACTATGTGCAAGAAAACTTTTTTGATCAGTATGTTTCCATTCCTTCAAGGCAGGAAGCAGTGCTGGATTGAGTTCTGAAGAAGAAAGTAGAGCAAAATTCAGTGGGAGAGCAATTACGTAACAGTGATCACAATCTTATTAGGTTTAAATTAGTTGCAGAAAAGGACAAGGAAAAATCACATCTGAAAATATTCAACTGGAGAATTACTAATTTCAGTGCACTGTAAAGAAATCTGTCCCAGGTGAGTTAGAATAAAGATTCTCAGATAAAACAATAAATGAGAAAAAGCCATTAAAGAGAAGATAGTTTGATTATGGACGAGACCATTCTCACAAAGGGGAAATGAATGGAATCCAAAACCAGAGCTTTCTGGCTATGAGGATATTGAAATAAACTGGAAGAAAGGTTCATGATTTACTGAAGAAGAAAAATGAATGAAAAATGTGCCTGGGCGAACTGAAGAGATAATTGAAAATGGCAAGGAGAGAATAAGAATAGTTGAGCTAGTAACTTAAAACAGAATTTAAAAGTCTTTTGTAAACATTTAAATAGTGAAAGGTGAGTCAAAGGAAGGATGGGGTCAATTAGAGACCATTTTTCTTGTGTCTGTGTGGGTTTCCTCCAGGTGCATTGGTTTCCTCCTACAGTCCAAAGATGTACAGAATCGGTAAATGTGCAATGTACAGCCGAAGAGTAGAGGGGCCTGGGTGGGATGCTGTTTCGGAGAGTCAGTGCAGATATGATAGGCCAAATGGCCTCTTTCTGAACTGTAGGGATTCCATGATTTTATGGAAAAGGAGATTGTGTGCATGCTGAGGGCATGGCTAATGTGCTAAGTAAATAATTTTACTAAAAAATATTAATGCTAACAACGTCATCATAATTGGATGGGATAAAAATAATTAGAGAGGTGATTCTTAAAACGTTGGCTGCATGCAAAGTACTAAAGTCACCCAGTCAGGATGAAATGTATCCAAGATTGCTAAGGGAAATAAGGTAGGAACTGTGGTGGACACAATTTTCCAATCCTCCTCAGATAAGGGAGTGATGTTTCCCAGAAGTTGGGTTGGAAATTAAAATGTTTTATTGAGGGTGGTAGCCTCTGATTTAATGCAGATTTTCAGATATAGTAATAATCATCTGAGTCTCCCTGGCCTTGGGTAACACAGCAGACGAAGGGAGGTGGGGACAACACTGGGGAGAAGATAAATACCTTTGATGACAAACTGGATATAGACTGGAGGCACAGTACATGCTTCCACTACATCTCAAGCTATCCCCAACAAAGACAATGGGCATGAATATCACATCATGTCTCCCTGAAAGCAGAAATTCCTGCTGAGGTCATGGCACCTTTAAATGGTCTGTCAAATTTTCTCTCCTGCCTGCAATGATTATTGTGGCGGGAAGAACCAGAAAATTTACCCCACAGGCAAAGGGGATTGGACACACACTGGGGTTGGGGATTGGGCCTATCTGCTTCTGTGGCTTGCTCCAGAATTCTTCCTGCCTGATTGAAAGTCAAGTGGATTCCTGGTGGGGAACTTGTTACTCCCAGCATGCACGGAAACCTCGACTTCCCATCTGAAACTCCAACCCCCCCCCTCTTTAACCCAACCCAATTAATATTCAGGGCAATATACAGAGATGACCAATTATCTAATTTGTATTTAACTGTCCATCTTTCAAAACTTTCACTGTTCTTATGGATGCATTTTTAAAATAGTTTGGAGAAAAAAGTTCATGAGCGTCTTTTGTGAGTTGATTCAATAATACTGCTGAATGTAGTTTCTAGCCTATATTCCATTCATTGCATATTAATGTTCCATTTGGTTGATTTTGTCAAAATGAAATAGATGGAAGCATAAAACTTGTGAAAAGAGCCTTTTATCTTTCAGTTACCTTAAACTTTCCAATCGAATAAAATGCATGAACTAAAGTTGTCAAAAATCTGATCATCAAAAGGAATGTTTCTAATGGTGCACTGCAAGGAACACTGCAATAATAAATGTGCTTTGAAGGCAATTATCTTAACCTACATCAGATGATGTACCAGACTTTTCCTTGATTCTTTCCTTTGACCCAACAAATGTTTGGATTATCTTGCAAAGTCAACTAAGTACAGATTTACTTAGTTAAAAAAAATCACTGGAAAATCTACATCAAAATTAGTTTTAAATTGTGATTAAATACTCTTCTTAAAGCTTGAAGACTGAAGCAATTTTCTTACTGTAATCAATTGCAAATTGTAATTTATGAAGTTTGTTACGAGGAAGTAATTGTTACTGCAGAGACTGAATTGATGGTAGGAGGGGGGAGGAGGGATTCCACCCCCCTCCACCCCATCCCACCAGGGAGGATGTGATTCCCTGCCCCTCCCTGACCACTCCACCGGGGAGGGTGGGATTCTCCCCCCTCCTCTACCACTCCACCCGTGGACCGGTGGCATATTCTTCAGTGGTGGAGATGGCTCGCCATTGACCCCCAGTAGGACCTTCCAATCCTGCCAATGTCTGTGGCATTTTACACAGCTTGCCCTTTCTGCTGCTGAGGAACGTGCCAAAGGAGAATTGCCTTCGGTAGGATAGGAAAGTCCCGCTGATGTAAAGTGCCAGAAAATCCTGTCTGCCTCCTAAAGAATTTTGCTGCAATCCTTATCATCTTTTGTCATCAGGAAACTAGTATACACCATGCAAAATACAGATTTAGAACATTAACAGAGTAAAAAAGAGAAGTTACTGAAGATTTCTTTTATTCGGTTAATTTGATCTCGCATGAAAGAAAGTTGAAAATCTACCCACATTTTCTTTTGATAGAAAATTTAAGTTGGAATTGAACTAATTGACAGAATATGAGTGGATGGACCAATTTTTCACAAGATGTTATGGTACAAGTAATACAACATGTTGGTGCACAAATTGCTGGAAGTAACATCATGTTCATGATGCATGCCATTAATAGTGCATAAAAATAACAACTTGCAGTGAGACTGAGATATACCATTGGTGATGAATCACCATTAACCTCACACAAATGTGAACTCATTCATGAAATGTGAAAAATGTGTCAAGAATTGCTGGATTTGCATCACAAATACAAATTAATTTTGTTACTTGGGGCTGGTTTTTCATGTTAATTATGTAATATATTGCTTTGCTACATCATTCAAATTTACAGGTTCAGAGAGTGAACAGATGAAATTGTGGGGACCCACATCTGTAGGAAGCAAATCGTTCCTCAAGGCTGTTCTTTTCCTACTTTTTTCTGTCTTTTCTTTCTCTTTTAATTCAAACTCCTTGATTTTATTTTTCTTTCTGGTTGCCAATTTTTCCTTTTTCTGTAAATTTCCTTCTCCATTGTTCTCTCTCTTTCATTTTCCAGCCTTAAATTTAAATGATTAGCAAAATAGAAAACTGAACCTGGCATTCATGAGATTTCCATTAATTTGCAATGTTTAAAAGTATAATCGGATGAAAAGGAAAAAAATCCAAATCAAAGCTCACCCCAGCAAGACCAGACTAATGAATTATATCAAGTTAGAAAACTGTAGTTACCATTAATGGCTTGTGAATGGTAAAAGACTTGCAGTTAACTGCACACGCTCAAGATTTGCAAGCCAGGTGTTCAATTGCTATCAATCCTTTCCACAGTTCAATCAGGCAGATCATTGTAAAGAGAGCTATGTTATGCTGCAGAATGACAATTCTACTATCAAACAAGTGAAAGAGTAAAGATTTACTATTTTTCAAAGATCTCATCTTTGTTCTTTATATCAATTTGTTCTAACTATGCATGGTAGCATTGGTTTTGATTTAGTAATGAGGCTGGGAGTGAAAGCAGCATAATACTTTAGTCATCCTTCTGATAAAGCTGCACTGCGATGTTCATTAACAGCCAAGGGCAGCTTTAATTGGCCTCAAATAGAGACACATTTGAGGGTCTCTGGGGATCTGATTTGCATTCCCTTCACTTAGATCAAATGACTGTTAGATAAATAATTGAAATATTACTTACAAAAACTTAAATTAACAGAAGGTTGAATCACTTCCAAATGTTATCAGACAAGTGATAATACTCTTTTCTGCATATTGGCTCTGTGTGGCTTGTCTTTCTCCATCAACTAATTGAAACCTCAGAATCAGCTAATAAGAATTAGCCTAAAACACAACTTGGCACAGTTCACAGTTATGTGATAAATTTATGTAAAGACCGTTTTCAGGTTTCCAGGAGAACAGAACTCAAGCTGGGGACCCAATTATTGAGCACTTCTCTTTTTACTGCAGCTATATCCTGTCAGAGCCTTCTAAGAAGAGGTTCAATGAGGTTGACCATTTTGTTGCATTTCCAGACACTTGAGTACTTCACCTTTTACTCTAGAGGAGAAGATTTTAACACAAAAGAAATTGGGGATTAACTTGGGTCGTAAAAATCAAATTCCTGACCCAAACCAACCACCAACTTGTCCAGCCCTGTTTTAACTGATGTGGAAAGGTAGGTCAACAACCAATCACCACTCCAAGGAGACAGTCTACTCCTTTAAAATGAAAGGCAGCTGGTAGCTTCCCGGTTATGCATTTTTTCAACTCTAGCTACAAATAGCAGGCTTTCTAAACCTGGCAAGCTGCAGTCAGGGGAGGGCTAAGTAGGGAGAACTTCACCTCCTGGATCCAGTGTGCCTGCCTGAGCAATGCTCACAAATGGGCACTTCTTCCCAGCTTTTGCCACAAGGCCTCTGATTACAATATCCCTTTGCAAGGCCTCTCACACCCCACTTCAAGCTTCTGACTCTCCTTCCTCTGAGACCTCCCATTTCTTCTCTCCCTACGCCTCCAATTCCCTCATCCTCAGGCTTCCAAACCCACACTCCAGTAAACAGTTTCCTTCACCAGCCTCTAACTCCCACAATTGGGCTTCTGACCTCTCCTCACCACAAGTCTCTGATTTCCTTGACCTCCTGTCCAAGACCTTAGGCTCCCTAACATCTCCTTATCCCATCACCACAAGCCCCAGCCATCTCCAGCCAGGGCATCTGATCCTCCCACCTCAAATGAGGATCTTGTTGGTTTGAACTGCCTCTCTATCCCATCCCACTATCTGTACAAAAGTATCTTGATGACATCATAGCCGTGGACGCCATAGTTCAAAGAAACTTACAATGTGACAATTTGCCCTGAAACAGATTACTGAGGCACCACATGAAGGGAATGCTTCTGTGGCACACTGTTGTCATTGGCACTCCACCAGTGTCTTTTGATGTTGTTTATCAGCCTGTCAGTCAGCTCAGAGAGTTTATTGTCTATGCTGGAATGGTACAATCTGCAGCTGGGCCTTCGAGGGCAGTGGTTCCCAGTGTGCAGTGCAGACCTCCCAATTGTGCTGTGAGAGAAGATTCAAATTGATTCAAAATTCAAGTAATTAAATTAAAACTAACCTTTGTCATCAGCTCTGTCATTGGCTTCTCCAAGACCCGATGAATCTTGGGCCTCTCGTGCATGAGTTGGCTTGAAAAGAGCCACACATGCATGCACTAGATTTTTTATGCTGGTCAGGCCCCTGTTCATGACCAATGGGACTTGGAGTTGAAGTCAAAGGTCTCATGTGTCCGCATGAAAAGCAATAACTCAAAAAAGGCACAAAGGCTTGGGACAAACAAGAGAAACCAAGAGATGGTTAAAAAAAAAAGGCGAGAGGACAGGAAGAAGTTAAAAAAGTTCCCAGTAAGGGAAGAAGGCAGAGAAAATAGTAGTGCCTTAAAGTTTTTTGTTATATAAGAGGTGTGCCATGCCATATAAAAGATTGGGAACCTCCTAGGGTCATAACTGCTTGAAGTCGTCCAAAGCTAACTACAAAGAATACCCCTTTTTGTCTGATAGTTACCTTCAATGTGCTGACCAAATTCAGCTGGAACAGCAGACTTCTCTAAATGAAGATATCATGACTATTGCCAATATACTGGATATTGTCTTGCATGATGTATACCTCAAGTGAAAATCAGCAGCCTTCTACCAACCATGCGACAGCCATTGTGTAGGAGCACTGGCCTGACAAAACAACAAAAAAGACAGGCATTATGGAGATATTCAAGGATGATTAGTTAAAACTTATTTAAATATAGCATGATTTGATTTACAAATTTGGCTTGGAATAAAGTCAATATAGTTATACAGCACAAAAAAAGCCCTTCAGTTCATCATGTCTATACCAACAATCAAATACCACTCTAGACTAATCCCATTTACCAACACTTGGTCCATAGTCTACTATATCTTGGCAATTTAAGTACTTGTCAGGATATTACTTAAATGTTGGAAGAGTACCTGTCTCCACACCCTTTCAGGTGGCAAGTTCCATATTTCCACCACCCTCTGGAAGAAAATATGTTTCCTCAGATCCCCTGTAAACCACTTACTCCTATGCCCTCTGACCTTAGACACCTTGTCATGGGGAAAATCTACCTATGCCTCTCAATTTTACATACCTGTATCAGATTCTCCCTCAGCTTCTTCTGCTCCAGAGAAAACAAATTTATATTGTTGCTTTTATTTTTGTATTGTAGCCAAATGAATGATGTGATGGTCAGTTACATAGGGCAGAGTTTTGTTTAGGCACTAGATGTCTCTCAAGTTTGGCTGAGGAACCAGCAAGAGCCCCGTATTGTTTCTTTTCGGAAAGACCCATCAAACCATTGACCAAGCAGTGACAAAGCTTTGGGCCTTCCCCTTGATTCAAGATTACAGAAAGCTCACCTATTGAGAGCTGCTGCCAAATAGATTTGAGCAGCTCTTGTGCTCAGGAGTGCTGCTGCAGAGGCCATGGGCGCTGCAGGAACAACAGACACCAGAATCCCAAAATTGTGAAGCAACCCAGGCTGCAGGTAAATAGATTGGGAGGAGGGGTTGAAGGTAGAGGAACACAGAGGGTGATCAACAGCAATGGCAGGAGTGGCTTACAACAGGTGACAAGCTGGCCACACAGATTATGCATCATGCATGTTGCTTGGTGAGAGAATCATAGAGTCCCTACAGTGCAGAAAGAGGCCATTTGGCCCATAGAGTCTGCACTGAGTCTCTGACAGAGCATCCCACCCAAGCCATTTCCCTGTAACCTCACATATTTACCCTGCTAATCACCCATCTTTGGACACTAAAGGGAATTTAGCATGGCCAATCCACCTAACCTGCACATATTTGAACTGTGGGAGGAAACCAGAGCACCAAGAGGAAACCCATGCATTCACAGGAAGAATGTGCAAAATCCACACAGGCAGTCACTCAAGGCTGGAATTGAACCCGGGTCCCGGTGCTGTAAGACAGCAGGACTAACCAATATGCCATCGTGTCACCTACTTGGATTACTATTAGTGGCAATGAAATAAAGCCCTTAAGGATTGCCATTGTTTAGCTACTTAAGGGGCTCTGTTGGTAGCAGGCTAAGATGCTTGACCATGTGTCTTCCCAACCAAAACTTAATTTTGATGGAGGCAAGAAGGCAGTATGATTCTGATAAGTCACCATCCCATGCCCTTCCTGCCTCCAGGCTTGTAACCAGCAAGAGCATAAGATTTCACCCAAAGGGAAAGCAAGGTATAGAACTGTTGATGAATGGGAAATTGAGACTACAGTTAGATATGCTCTTCACAGATAGATAGCCCAGCCAGAAAGATGCCATCTAGGTTGCTGCTTCCCCTCCTCCTCCTCAGATTCTTGCCATTTAGATAGTGCAAAGATCCGTGCCGTCATGATGATAAGGATGTGCAGCTGATTCCCACAAATCTTGAAATTTAGTCTGCTCCATTGCAACTGGCACAGCGGACTGTCACAAATTTATACTGGGTATCGTCTTGCATCTTGTGCTGCATGTCCACTCTCCAGATCTGGAAGTTTTTTTAGGCAATATTTTGGGACCAAATGGACACAGAACAATTGTTTTCCTCAAGATAAAATCACAATGTTCATCAGAAGTTGATCTGTAGGCCTTGGGCCAGATTTTCATTTGAGTTTGGGAAATGTGTACTGACTCAGGTATGACATTGTTCTGGAATTTTGTTATTTCACACAGGGGTCGGGCTCACTGTGTATTTTTCAAGCTGCAGTGGAGCTATCTGAGAACTATGGGTGTGAAGGAAGACTGTGAGAAGGCCCACCTTTGTCCAAAACAACAGACAGTATCCAACACTATTTCAAAGCACGCTAAACCTCAATAGACCACCAGTTGATCTGATACCATTTTAACTTCTGAAACTCAGCTAAGCAGTTATAATAGCTCCAACTGGCTTATCAAAATCTTCCAGCTATATTGTCTGAAACTGACAGAACAAATGATTTATATTTCAAAACAAAGTGACTAACTTTCAACTTTCAAAGTGCCTGACTTCCTAACTTTCAAAAGCAGATTTTTTTTAACAGCGATAACTGACATTCAATTTCAAATCACAGCACAAATCATGACAGAAGAGGCTGATAGGATATTATTTTACATTTCTTTTTATAATTTTGATAATTGGAAAACTACTTTAACCCATGAGAACAATTACACAAGGTTGGTCAATGTAAGGGTCAAATTGTCTTTAGGACAGATCTCTTTGATGAATCGTTGCATCAAAAGCGTACCTACATTACAACATAGCATCTGCAGAGTCACATCTGAAAATGTCAAAAATTTTACTTACCTTCCAGAATGTTCCAAATTCCTCAACAAGCTTCCCCTAGTGGTCATGAACTTTCCAAGGAAGTTCATTTCTTCAGGACTTACAAAACCTACATCAATACACAAAAGTATTGTGCAGGAGGAAAGGCATAGAATATCATAGAACCTTACAGTGCAGAAAGAGGCCCAGAAATACAAAATCACCAAGATTTCACGAACCAAAGGCTCCAAGGGTCATAGCACCAGATGTAAAGAAAGACAATGAAGCCGTTAAATACAATCAGGGTCAACCAACAAACAAGGATATTGAAAGTAGTAAATGTAAAGAATGGCCTACACCCCTCATCATCCAACTATGAGAGAGAAACAATGGATCGAGAGAGCTATAACCCCAAGGAAAGGGGAGAAAAGAATCAAGTCTAGATCTAGATAAGAGAACGCACCATCATACATTTGGGTGATACAGATACTGAGAGTCAAACATGAGAATTCAATTCTTACTGAAAAGCAAATGAGTTAAAGCAGCAAGTCCAAAGGGAGACTATCAATCTTCCAAGCCTCACAAGGATGATCAGGGAGAGGCGTGAAAATTCCAGACTGATTTAACCTACAGAGACTTGGGGGGACAAGGGTAGTATGCAAATATATTTGCAAAATATATTTGGACAAAAACTTGGAGAGGGATGTAATATTAGGATATTCAGGGATGAAAAGGTTAATGTGTGGAAATGGAGAAGCAGTACTGCCCACAAGATGATGTAAGAGTCACTTCAGTCTAGAAGGAAAAAGTTCATGGTTCAGACTGAGTCTTGTCTGTAAATAGTTCTGCTCATACAATCAACCGTTGGTGTTGAGACATATATGTGTATATGTGTGTGAATCTCTGCAACTATTCCTTAACCAGACACAGACAGCATACAACACGGTCTTCAAGGTGGGATCTGCAAAACTACAAAGAAATACACCAAAAAGCAACATGTTTTCCAAAAAAAAGTGTAATGACATAATCATATATCTAACTGAAAACAATACCATTCCACTTCTCAGAAGATTCAGCCCTATAGGCTGCAATTTTTTTTTGTTGGGATAGCTGTAATTGTGATCATTCCACCACCTGGTGGTGAATATTTAAAATTGTAACTTCCAGGAGAATCCTTCCTCCTTTTAAGTAAATGATAAATATTTTATCAAAGCATCAGTAAAAGAGTTGCTCTGATAAAAGATTTAATCATATGCAGCATTATCAGTCAGAGTTATTATAAGTAAAGCTGTAAGTTTCTGACATTGTTTTATGAATATTTTTGAATTATGGTAAGATTTTTAAAATATGGTGTCAGGTGCATCATTAACACCTGAAATAATCGAATTAGTCTGAATCTAAACTGTGTTCATATATTTCTCTTTCTATCTCTGTATTCATACACTTCTGTTTTTTTTGCACATTTGTTCTGGTAAATTAAGCCAAAAACAGTTGGTTGCAATATCTTGATATTACAATAACTTATAAAGCCTGAGAGTTTGTACGTTAAATGTTGTAAAACTACAAAAGCGGAACAAAAAAGCAACATACTTCCAAGAAAAATGATAAAGAACAGATAATGATATAATCATACATGTATCTAATTCATGTGAAAATGTATTATATAACCACCACGAAACAACATTGGAAAAATGCAATGCAAGATATCACTACAGTGATGTTAAGAGAGTAGACAACTGGATCAACTACACCTGTTTGTGTGTCTTTTTTCTTCAGTTACTCATGACTTATGGGAAAATATTGATGGTTGGGTTGTTATCTATGAGAATTGAAGTATATATTCCACTTGAGAGAAGCAAGAACCAAGTATCACATTCTGTTTTGGATCACATAAACTATCTAACCTCCATCTCAATAAGAACCTAGAATTGGAGCCATGGAAGTGCTCGAGTGCATAGTATATATAACTTGTTTGTGTATGTATGTAAATTTGTAAAAATCTCATCAATAATATGTCCACTGACATGGTCATGCTGGAAGAGGCTGATTAAACTAAAACTAAAAATGGAATGACCAAAATTAGTATAATTTTATTTAATCTAATTTTAGAGAGAGAAATTAAGAGTTATTAGCACTGTTGGGAAGTTGTCTTACAAGCTCAGTCGCGAACAATGCAGAGATACCATTCTGGCAGTTGGGCAGAATTTAAGTTGCAGCAAATGCATTATTTACTGCAGAATGGACTGTCACAATGCAGTTTCATGTTACACATATCATAGTTCGAAAGTAAATACACCCATGATTTTATTTTTCACTAAGAATAACTACTTGTTTTTCGAAATAGGATTTCGGTTTTTAATTCGCTTGAAAAATGATTTTGCCTCTTCAGGAATGATTAATTAAATATGACAGTATTTACGAACCATAACAGAAATGGTTACCTTCAATCATTTTGAGAAACTTGCACAACCGAAGCAAATTGAGATATGTTGACCGTATGTATTTTTGCTAAGTATAAGATATTGATTGGCTAAAGCCTTGCTTTAGTTGGGTTTCTCAGTACTTTTAGATTATCCTCAGAAAATTATAATATTTATATACTGTCAATGAATGATTTTTTTCCTAATACCACCATGACTTTAATTAATTAACAAGATAAGGCATATAGCTGTTTTCACAACATATTTATTCAGATAGAGTTGCTGTACTTTAGATCCCAAATTCTGGATTTTTTTTATTAGGTATGATCTTTTATTCATGATGGTTCATTTCAGGAATAAATTATGGATTGTTCGCTTTATTTCTGTGTCGAGTAGGATGAAGTACAAAGCCTTCAGAGACAAGTATTTATGTAAAACAATGTACAGGATCTGTTTCAACTCATCATTTTGAGCATTAATTAAGGAGTACTGCAAGTTACCATTTCAGATGATTTCTTAATCTACAGACATCTATTTTGGTGAAAAGAGTTATGGAAATATTGATTACACCAGGTGATTTGAATTCACTTTGTATGCATAATAAGTAAAAGCCTTGTTCTCACCAACCTACTTGTCACAGGCATCTTTGTTGACAATAAAGTTGCAAGGTGTTTTAGCAGTGAAATTTGTGTCACCATTCTGTCTAGGATTTGCCATCCAATGCCAAAAATATAAATGTTACCTTTATGTGGATACAGACAGTTCTAATGTTACAAAAATAGAAGTACAGTATAATTGCGATGAGTCAGACTTAAATGATATGGAGCTCAGTGGGACAGGGTGTGCGCACATGTACTTTTGTAAGATGTCTTTTCCTTAAATGCCCCTCCCCTCTTCCAGGCTGCTCACCACCTCACATGCTCGTGCAGCTAGGAGGCTAGCTTCTGCACAGCATGCATCATATATATAGATGGTCTGGAGGAGGGGGCTGAGTGTAAGGTGACGAAATTTGCTGATGACACGAAGATGAGTGGAAAAGCAAATTGCATGGAGGGTGTGGAAAGTCTGCAGAGAGATCTGGATAGGCTGAGCGAGTGGGCGAGGACCTGGCAGATGGAGTATAATGTTAGCAAGTGTGAGGTTATCCACTTTGGCAGAAATAATAGTAGGAGGGATTATTATTTAAAAGGCGAAAAGCTGCAGCATGCTACGGTGCAGAGGGACCTGGGGGTCCTTGTGCATGAGTCGCAAAAACCCAGTCTGCAGGTGCAGCAGGTGATCAAGAAGGCGAATGGAATATTGGCTTTTATAGTGAGGGGGATGGAATTTAAAAGTAGGGAGATCTTGTTGCAACTGTACAGGGTACTGGTGAGGCCGCAGCTGGAGTACTGTGTGCAGTTTTGGTCGCCACACTTGCAGAAGGATATATTGGCCTTGGAGGGAGTGCAGAGGAGGTTCACTAGGCTGATACCAGAGATGAGGGGGTTGGCCTATGAAGAGAGACTAAATAGACTGGGTCTGTACTCGTTGGAGTTTAGAAGGATGAGGGGGGATCTTATAGAGACGTATAAGATAATGAAAGGGATGGATAGGGTAGAGGTAGAGAGATTCTCCCCGCTTAGAAAGGATAGCAGGACTAGAGGACACAGCCTGAAGATAAGGGGGGGCAGTTTAGATCGGAGTTGTGGAGGAACTTCTTCACTCAAAGGGTGGTGAATCTCTGGAATTCTCTGCCCGTTGAAGTGGTGGAGGCTACTTCGCTAAATATATTTAAGACATGGGTAGATAGGTTTCTGATAGACAGGAGAATTAAGGGTTGTGGGGAGAAAGCAGGAAAGTGGAACTGATCCACTTCAGATCAGCCATGATCTTATTGAATGGCGGGGCAGACTCGAAGGGCTAGATGGCCTACTCCTGCTCCTATTTCTTATGTCCTTATGTTCTTATCAGTGTTGCAACCAAGTGATTAGCCAACTGGAGAAATAATAGTTTTTTTTCTCAACTTGTCCTTCTCCATTCCCTTGCTCTATCATTCCAGATTTAAAAGAAAATTGCCTTTATAGTTTGTTTAATTTGGCTGCGTATCCAAAACATGATTTATTGAATAGGAGTAGGCCATTCGGCCCTTTGAGTCTTCAATATGATTATTGCCATGGCATAATATCATGGTTGGATGAGCAATAAAAAAGGAAATAACTGGTGCATGTAAAAATAGTACAGCAATTATCATGGGGGACTTAAATCTATATGTCGATTGGCCAAACCAGGTCGGTCAAGGCAATCTTGAAGAGGCGTTCATAGAATGTATCCGCACTAAGTTCCTTGAACAGTATGCAATGCAACCTATCAGGGAGCAAACTATCCTAGATCAGGTTCTGTGTAATGAGACAGCAATGATGAATGATCCCACAGTTAGGGATCCTCTTGGAAGGAGCAATCACAGTATGTTGAATTTAAAATACATATGGAGCATGAGAAGGTAAAATCCATTGCCAGTGTCTTGTGCTTAAACAAAGGAGACTACAATGGGATGTGGGAGGAGTTGGCTAAGGTAGACTTGGGAACAAAACCTTTATAATGGGACAATTGAGAAACAGTGGAGGACTTTCATAGAGCCATAGAGTCCCTGCAGTGCATAAGGAGGCCATTCAGCCTGTCAAGTCTACATACAATCCCACCCAGGCCCTATTCCCATAACCCCCTATATTTACCCTGCTAATTCCCCCTGACACTAAGGTCAATTTATGTTGGCTAACCCGCACACCTTTGGACTGTGGGAGGAAACCGGAGCACCCGGAGAAAACCAACACAGGCAAAGTGATTTTTCACAGTGCTCAGCAAAAGAATATACCAGTGATGAGGATGGACTGTCGAAAATGGGATAATCAGCCATGGATGTCTCAGGAAATAAAGGAGGGTATCAAGTTGAAAGAAAATGCATACACAATGGCAATGATTGTGGGAAACTAGAGGTTGGCAGTGTTTCTGCAGTGAGCTCCAGAAGTTTTGGCGTCACCTGGCACTGCCAGTCCTGGAGGACCACCTGTGCCCTACCCATGGTGATCGAGCCCTCTACAATGGCCATTTGAGTTGGGGACTACCTCTCAATGGCTGAGTAAGTGCCCTCTCAGACTGGTGCATTAAAAACACAAGAATGGATCGGCAAGCAAGCATTACTGCACAAAATGTGCACACGACCAGCCCCTTGATTTTCTGCGGGCAACCTGGGGAGGCTATGGATGCAGCAGAGGTGAGTCGGGACACTAGAAGGACACAGCCCCAGGCTGATGGAAACACTGTTTGGGAGGATGTCGCCACCTCGGTCAGTGCCAGGGCACTGCCCCCCCCCCCCAACCAAAACCATGAAGCAGTGCAGGAAAATGTCTGCCCCTTGTTATGGCAGAACAGTTGCAAGCAGCTTGACAGAGTATTCTAGCAAGTTACATGCAGTTTGCTTGTTAGCACTTAGGGGAAGGCAAGCGAGCACTTGCAGGTGTGCTGACGGAGTGGGGAGGTGGTGGATCAGTGCCTCAATGATTGGGGATAGGAGAGACAGAAGGAGGTGTCACACAGACATCAGAGTCTGGTGGAGATGGAGGTCTTGTACAGGAGGACACGGGGTGAGAGCGAGGCTGAACACCCAGCTTGATATCTGGAGGGGGAAGGGTGGATTCTCTGCCTGAGATTGGTGGGGGAAGGGGGGTCCACTGCCATTCTGCCTAAGATCTTTCGGGGGGGAAGAGGGGTTCGCTGCCACTCTGCCTGAGATCACTGAGGGGAAGGGGGAGGGGCCTGGGATCATCCTGGGTGGCAAGTGGGTGGGGGAGGGGTAAGGTAATGTTGTGGGGGTGGGACAGTGTTTTTGGGGACCAGTGGAGGCGTTGTCCAGCCCAGGAGAGAAATGATAGGGGAGCATTATTCTACCATTTTTTTTCTGCGTGTGTGCAGTTGGAGGCGCCAATTAGAACTGCAGGGTTTCGGACACGCTAAGCCCCCCCACAGGCTTGTGCAGTATGATTTGGAATCGCTGACATTTTTGCAGGTAGAGTGTGCGTGGGGGTGCCAGAGAATGAGTCTACAAGTCGGATGTGAAACACTCACAGATTCAAGTCCGCCTAGCACTTAGAATCAAAATGGTAAAATACGGCCCTTAGTGTCTCAAGATGTCGAGTTTAGATGGATCAGTCATGATAAATATATGGGGTTAGGGGGATAGGGTGGGAGAAGAAGGTCTGGATAAAGTGCTCTGTCAGAGAGTTGATGCAGATTTGGTGTGCCAAACAGTCTCCTTCTGTACTGTAGAGATTTTGTGGATTCTATGGATCCTGTAGATTCTGTGGATTTCCAAGCTAGCCCTTGGAAAGGTGGCTCATGACTCCACTTTGGCACTGATAAACAAGAGGCAAACGGAAGGTATGAGTGAAGCCTTGTCTTCACAAGGGTGATGTTGTGAGGTTCATTGGGCTGCTGAAGATGCTGCTCAGATTCCTGGGCTGACCAGAAGGAACAATACTGCAATATTCTCCAGAGCGTGTTTCACTTACAGCCATTGTGTGTGCCCTCTGCACTATCTGGCAAGGGTGGGGCGGGTTGGGGGGAGGGGGGCGGGGGGGGAGGCGGGCGGGACCCATTGAAGGCTGAGGTTTGTGATCCAGATGCTGCAGAGGGTGACCCTACCGATGGATCTGATGAGAACAGGGCGTCACATGCAGTGACTTGGAGGCAGGTGTCAGGAAACTTCAGGGAGTAAGGGACACCACAGAGGCCTTGATAATGTGCTCTGCTGCCAAGGCATTGATTTGATCTTATTTCAAGGGTTCTGACTCCTTACAAGACCCAAGACTCCAGAGCCCATTTGTAACTCCTGCTATGTCACACACCTGTAAGGACCATCACTCAAACTTTAGGCCATTACAACAAAATATGTAATATTCAAAGAAAGAAGAAGCAGTCATAGCACAATTTGATGTTAGTGATTACTCCATAAAGAAAATTTTGAGTAACGAATGGTAATATCACCGGTGAGAAGTACCTGTTGTGCTCAAGGCATCTTAAACATGCAGGTGCTGTGACTTGCACCCATCTTCTTGATGGCAGTGCCATTGGCAGCTTGCTAACACTGACTTTAGTGGTTGTTCTCTGGCTGGTGGCACATTGGCAGGTGCATCAACAGCATGGCTGAGCACTCTTCAGTTGTTGCAGCCTCCTCAGATGTGGCAGTCATTGGCAGAGAGGTAGAGGATTTTCAGCCTTCTCCAGAGCACCATGAAAGGAACCCTCAGAGGCGACAGGGCATCTGCCAATGTGACATTTGTTTGAACCTTCCTATTCACCACTGGATAGACACCTTAGCAGGGAAACTAGGTGTCTCATCCATCTCTCACACTGTTAGTGATTTCAATCATATAGTCAATGAAGCTTACTTAGGTGGGCTGAGGGAACAATGAAAAACATGGACATGGTACCATCTTGATTGGAGAATCAATGAACAAGAGTGCTTCAACATTCCCTTTCAACTGAGACCATAGAAGATTTGCAGTCCCTTCCACTCTTGCATCTGTGCACTGCACCTTTACCTCCATCTGAGACCCTTGCCTTACCAAGACTGGTGGAATAAGGTCCTTGGTGGCTTTTGAGCTCTTGGGTGCCAATCTTGTAGTGGCAGAGAACCAGGAGATTGGGCTCCCACTGCCAGTTCTTTGGCATTCCACCACACTATGCCTTCTGTTCTCTTGAAAGGGAAGAACAGAATCCAGCATTTGTGCTCCACCCCACTACAGCACCATTGCAGCCTGCACCACCTCCTCCACCCCCAGAGAACCACTTTGCAAGGCACAATAGAGTGGCACACCGTACCCTTCAATTCACTCAGGCCAAGCAGGCAGACCTCCCAGCCTTGGCTGGTCCAGGCTTCAGTATCATTTGGCAGACACAGCCTTACAACCCTGAGGTTAATGAGGAGCAGTCACTCTGTTGCATATGTCCATGTTATCTCCATATTCTGATCACAAAAAACCTTTTGTGATACGGGTTCCATGCTCAACACACTATGTCGTGCCTGCTGACCTGAGTAACCACCTCTGCCCATGCATTCCTTGTGGCCTGTGGTGGCACCTGGGCAAGAGGAAGTCATACCCAGCACTGACCTCCTCTGTATGGACTTGTCCTCCTGCTTTCCGTGCCCATTGGCTGCTGAGGCCATTAGCATTTCCCCACAACGCCTGGCAGCTTCAGGCTGCTGTCTACACACTTTTTAAAGCCCTCGCTGTGTCCCTGTTGCACTCCACTGTAGTCATTCTTGTGCCCACCTGCCTAACCAAGGACACATTTCCATTGAGTGGGCCTGAATTGACCACCCAGTGTTAAATTGCATTGACAACGCAATCGCTTTCAGGAGTGGATTCTACATCTGCTTCCGGGCCTGCTGACAGCATGTACTTGGTGCAAAATTCAGGCCAAAAAGATGTCAGCATTCGCCCTTGTTATAAGATAAGAATTCATCATTTTAAACCAATATGCGGTGATAATAGACCCAACATTTCAGGTCTAGATGACCCTTCGTCAGAGCTGACACCAGAGCTGCTGAGATTTTCCAACATTTTCTGTTTTTTTTTCAGATTCCAGTATCCACATTACTTTGCTTTTATGCAGTTGATCACCTGTCTTTACGATTGTCTGTCTCTGTTGTGTCAAATTCATATTCACAGCGATCTCACACTCCCAAAGAACATGTTCGGGTTGAAAACCCATAACTACAGCTGCATTTTCTATTAGGGATGTGCACTTTTCAATGTTGATGATGCAAAAAAAAGTTGTAGTACCTATTAAATGCCTGAGGAGGGAACTGTTTACAGCAGTTAAGCAGCTTTAATGGGATTTTGAAAACTAAAGTTTGGTGTCATATTCTCACGTTTGTAAATAAATCTAAACATGTACATATGCACAGTTTCTTTAGTATGTAACGTTAAAAACTCTAGAGTCACAGAGTTTTCTTTAATCCATTCGTGGGACATGGGTGTCGCTATCTGGCCAGCATTTATTGCTCATCCTTAGTTGCCCTTGAGAAGGTGGTAGTGAGCTGCCTTCTTGGATCGCTGCAGTTCATGTTCTGTGGGTTGACCCACAGTGCCGTGAGAGAGGGAACTCCAGGATTTTGAGCCAGCGACTGCGAAGGAACTGTAATTAATATATTCCCAAGTCGGGTTGGTGAGTGGCTTGGAGACAAACTTGCAGGTGGTAGCATTCCCATAAATCTGCTGCCCTTGTCCTTCAAGATAGAAGTGGTCTAAGGATCTTTGGTGAATTGCTGCAGTGCATCATGTAGATAGTACACACTGCTACTACTGGGCATCAGTGGTGGACGAAGTGGACGCTTATGGATGGTGTCAAGCTGCTTTGCCCTGGTTGGTGTGAAGCTTCTTGAGTGTTGTTGGAGCGGCATCCATGCAGGCAAATGGGGAATATTCCATCACACTCCTGACTTGAGCCTTGTAGATGGTGGACAGGTTTTGGGGAGTCAGAAAGTGAGCTACTCACTGCAGTAGTCCTTGTCTCTGAGCTGCTTTTGTAACCATTGTGTTTATGTGGCAAATCCAGTTGAGTTTCTGCTCAATGGTAACCTCAAGGATGTCGACAGTAGGGGGTTCAATGCTGGTAACACAATTGAACGTCAAGGGGTGCTGGATAGATTATCTCTTATTGGTAATGGTCATTGCTTGTCATTTGTGTGGCACAAATGTTACCTGCTACTTGCCAGTCCAAGCCTAGATATTGTCTTTTTGCATCTGAACATGGACTGCTTCTGTATTTCAGGAGTCACGAATAGTGTTGAACATTGTAAAATTATTGGTGAACATCCCCACTTCTGACCTTAGATCAAGGGAAGGTCATTAATGAAGCAGCTGAAGATGGTTGGGCCTTGGACACTATCCTGAGGGACTCCTGCAGCTATCCAGTAGCTGAGATGACTGACGCTGCACAAAAATAACCATCTTCCTATGTGCCAGATATGGCTCCAACCAGCGGAGACTTTGCTCCCTCATACCCAATATACCAGTTTTGCTAGGGCTCCTTGATGCCATTCTCGGTCAAATGCTGCAAATTAATATCAAGGACTGTCACTCTCAGCTCACCTCTGGAATTCAGCTCTTTTGTTCATGTTTGAACCAAGGCTGTAATGAGGTCAGAAGCTGAGTGACCCTGGTGAAACCCAAACTGAGCATCACTGAGCAGGTTATTGCTGAGTAGGTGCCGCTTGATAGCACTGTTGTTGATCCCTTCCATCACTTTACTGATGATCAAGAGGAGACTGATGGGGCAGTAATTAGATTACTGGTTAGATTTGTTCTGGTTTTTGTGTATAGGACATACCTGGGCAATTTTCCACATTACCGGGTAGGTGCCAGTGTTGTAATTCAAATTGACTGCATAAAAGTTGAAAGTTGAAACTAAATATGTGTCTGAAATGTGAAATATTTCATGATGCTTGAGTTTTAATAATATATTAAGTACAATATATTGCAAAGCTTGCACCTGCATCGACTTCTTGCTAACCTTGCCATTTTAAATTCCTGTTTCTGCTTTTATCAGTTTCTCAGTTTTACTGTTGTTATTCCCTTAAAACTTCATTCTGTGAATATTCTTCCTGCTATGCAGAGGATGTAATGCAGCATGATATGTTTATATAGTTAATTATACCATATATGTGGACATAGGAATTTATAATAGTAATATATAAAACTAAGAATAGAATACATGACTTTAAATTGGATTGAATCCTAACCCTTCACCCCGTTCAGAATATCCCCACCGTCTGAATTGTGCTGCTTTTGAATTTTGTCCTGATCCTGGAGATAACTTTAATCTTCAAATCAGACCAAAATCTTGTGACAGTAAACCAACAACCCATTTTACAGGCATTCAAATTTTCATTTGGATCGAATTTAATGTGGATAAATGTGACTCCCTTGGGTTTTCTAATGAGTAACTCTATTCTTTTCATTTAGAGAAAAAGCCTCAAAGATGTCATTCATGATTAGCACATTTGTAGCTTAGGTGGCCCATTGGGCCAATCCTTACACTACCACCACTGTACATAAATCCAGACTATTGTATGTGGACTTCTCGAAAGAGACCTGAGTGAGCCATAGCCTAGCCATTCTTGGGGGCCCAACTACGCCAGTATCAGAAAGAGCAGAGCCCCCAGGAGCATTTGCTGGAAAGTTTTGTTCCAAATTCTAACCTTGGGTTGCACAGTGGTTAGCATTGCTGCCTCACAGCACCAGGAACCCTGGGTTCGATTCCAGTCTTTGGTAACTGTCTGTGTGGAGTTTGCATGTGTCTGTGTGGGTTTCCTCCTACAGTCCAAAGATGTGCAGGTTTGGTGGAGTGGCCATGCTAAATTGCCCCTTACTGACCAGGAATGTATGGATTAGCTGGATTGGCCATGATAAATGCACAGGTTTACAAGGATAGGGGAGAGGGAGAGGGGAGGGCTTGGGTGGGATGCTCTTTAGGGGTGGCAGAGGGGCAGCACAGTGGTACAGTGATTAGCACTGCAGCCTCACAGCAAAAACAGTAAAAAGTCTGACAACACCAGGTTTTAGTCCAACTGATTTATTTGATGGTAAACTCACAAGCTTTCGAGGGGACTCCCTCTTCGTCAGGTGAATGGAGAGTTCTGGCACATCCACCTCACAGCACCAGGGACCCAAGTTCAGTTCTGGCCTCAGGTGACTGTGTGGAGTTTGCACATTCTTCTTGTGTCTGTGTGGGTTTTCTTCATTTTTTTTTTCTGGTTTCCTCCCATGGTCCAAAGATGTGCGGATTAAGTTGATTGGCCATGCTAAATTGCCCCTTAGTGTCAGGAGGATTAGCAGGGTAAATACGCGGGGTTACATGGATAGGATCTGGGTGGGATTGTTGTTGGTGTAGGCTTGATGGGCCAAATGGCCTCCATTTGCACTGTAGGGATTCTATGAAATTCTGGGATGGGGTTCTTTGCATTGCAGGGGCTGGCTGCTGCAGCTATACAAATGAATTTACCATTCAAGATGGAACTGATTTCTCTAGAGGCCCAGTAAGCCATACTTATACATTTATATTACATTTATGAAACTCATTGGCAGCCACTTCAATTAAATTTAATCTACAAACCTTAACTTCAGCAATCAAAATGTATTGCTTTTAGAAGGTTTCAAAGGGATATGTATCAGATCCTCACTGGGTGCAAAAGCAGGAATTTGGGTTCCCATGCTATTTTTAGTCTATGACAGTTGATGTGCCATGTTGTTTGGAGGCCCATAAGGAATGCAGGGAACCAAAGCAATATCCTCTAATTGTAGCTGAGATCTTTAAACTTCAGATGTTGAGAAATCATCAGGAAAGATGCAATGCAACAGGCGTTTTCATCAGGATACTTATCGATCATGCAATTGCAATGCATATACAGAAATTTAGATGTCAGGACGGATTGTAGGGTGTTACTATAATGCTTTGCTAGATTCTGAAAATATTATTATAGTCTGCTGTGTCTGTTCAACTTTGCTCAGTAAAGGACCAGGTGGGGAAGAAAATAAAGGAACTAGAGGTGGAAAATAACTCCAATCAGAAAACTTGGCTGTACAGGCAAACATTCATTCAACAAGAAGTCATCTGATGATATGCAAACAGATTGAGGAGATAGATTTTCTCTGGAATTCTCCTGAACGCAATTCAGAAATTCCAACATTTCTTAACACTGCAATCTTCTGCGCAGTGAGCCGGTAAGATTGCATGCAGAACAAAAAAATCAGACTCGTGCCTGCTTTCTCGCCAAATGCAATGAGGCCGGCGCTGTTTTGCCGGCCAATGGCACATTGTCCTGTTTTGGATGGGTGATTGACAGTGGGGTTGAGACCAGAACAGGGAGCAATCTGCAGTTTGTAGGGGTTGGGGGCGGGGGGGGGAGGGGGCAGGGTGTGCAGCAAAGGGGGAGGGGCGTGCAGGGTGAGCCTCAGAGGGAGTTGTGATGGGGACTCATCGGGAGGGCCCCGATGCTGACTACTTGTGTTGCCATGGAGAGGGGGTTAATCTGCTACCAATGATAGGGAGGTTGGAGCACTGTCCATGGGGATGGGGGTTGTGGGAAGTGGAAGGAGGTTTCCCAGTTCACTGGGAGATCAGTGTGCCTATGGAATGGCACGCCAAGCTGTTTACAGCTAACATCTCCAGCAAAGTGGCACGGTGGCAAAGTGGTTAGCACTGCTGCCTTACAGCGCCAGGGACCCTGGTTTCATTCCTGACTTGGGTCACTGTCCATGCAGAGTCTGCATCTTCTCCCCGTATCTACATAGGTTTCCTCCGGGTGCTCTAGTTTCATCCCACAGTCCGAAAGACAAGTTGGTTAGGTGCATTGGCCATACTAAATGCTCCCTTTGTGTACTTGAACAGATTTATTTGGTAGCACAAGCCACAAGCTTTCAAAGAACTGCTCCTTCATCAGATGAGTGGGAGCAGCACTCTGAAAGCTTGTGGCTTATGCTACCAAATAAACCTGTTGTACTTTAGCCTGGTATTGTGAGACTTCTTACTGTGCTTACTGTGTCAGCATTGGGGCCCTTTCAATGAGTCTCCCATCACAAGTCCCTTTGAGGCTCACCCTGCATGCCCCTCGCCATTTGCATCCCTCCTCCCCCCAGTCTGAAGATCGTTCCCTGTGCTGATCTCACCCCCACTGTCAATCACCCATCCAAAGCATAACAATGTGCCAATGTGCCGACATCTCCACATCATATGAGAAAAGGTGCAGGAGTGTGACAACTAGGTGATTTTCATAGTAACTTCATTGCAGTGTTACTGTAAGCCAACTTCCATTATTTGTTCTATGAAATATAGCAAGTAGCATAATTGCTCCTTTATTGTTTCTTAACTCTAGCCAAATAGATTTTGTCCTTGATCTATGAATCATAGAAACCCTACAGTGCAGAAAGAGGCCACTATCCCAATCCCCATACCCCTACATATTTACCTCTAATCTATGTATCTCAGGACACTAAGGGGCAATTTTAGCACAGCCAATCAACCTAACCGCACATCTTGGACTGTGGGAGGAAACCGGAGCACCCGAAAGAAACTCATGCAGACATGAGGAGAATGTGCAAACTCCACATGGATAGTGGCCCAAGCCAGGAATTGAACCCAGGTCCCTGGAGCTGTGAAGAAGCAGTGCTAACCACTGTGCTACAGTGCCGCCCTCTTCACATCTTCACATCTTCCATTGTTATGCCAAATAAAGAATCACATCCATTGAACCCTGGCATACACTATCACTTCTCCTTCTGCTGACGATTGCCAAATCATGTTCACATGCTTAGGAATATAGAAAGATCAAAACTAGCAACAGCATTCCCACATCAGTCAATCTATCTCTAAATTCTCACAAGTTGTGGGGTGTGTTAGGCTCAGGATGCTACCCCTTATTGAAATGGTGATGCGCTGTTTGCAGTGTAGAATATTGATTACTGGTTTTATTGGCTGGTGTAATATCTTGAATTGTTTTTAAAAAGGCATTGGCAGGAGTTTCCACCCCCCTCCCTCCCAAAACCCCTCTCACTCCCAATCCTGCATACCAGGTTTTGCTGTGACAGATGCGACGAACTATTGGCTATAGTGGCATTTTCTGGTCCTGCCAATGTTTACAGGATTTTGCATGATTCACCTGCCTTGTGCCAGGAAACCACTGCAGATGGCTGACTTTGGAGGGACCAAGAGATCACGTTGACAGACAGACTGGAAAATCCCACCGACTGTCCTTTAGGATTACTGCCGACCTGCAAATTTCTAGCAGCCTCTCAAAGTAGATGACTGGGGTTGTGTCTAGACAGTTCCTTGATGGACTTCACATCTGTCATTGCCTGAACTCTCTGTGTGACATAGTAACAATAGGCCACCAGAAATCATGATTCCAATTTTGGCTGGGAACAAGAAAGACTAACAAAACTCATTCTGCAAGGCGGGTGTCAAGAATCTCTCTCTATTTCAATGGCATCTTGACAGCTTTGACGATTGGAAATCCAGGTTCTTTCATTAAAATGGCTTGACCTCCATTATGTGACAATAGCCTGCTGTTACATGATTAAGACCTCACTTGTGAAAAGCTATAATTATAAGCTTGACTGTTGCAGCAGAGTCTGCAGAGTGCACCAGTAACATCTAGAAGAGTGTAGCATCATCTTTCTCTCCCTGCTATTCTCAAGTTTTGAACCCTATCTCTGTTACATTTTGGAATACACCACAAAGGTTGAGAATTTTAGTCAAATTAAACTTCAAATAGCGTAGATTCTCCTTTGGAAATCTTGGCCAGAATTTTATTGCCATATCCACCTCGGAATCGGGGCGGAGGAGGCTTTTTGAACGGAATTCTCCCTTGGCCTCGGGTAGGATTTATGAGCCACGCCTGAGCGAGATCGTAAAATACCGGCCAAGGGCTTGGATTGTCATTCAAAAGAGATTTGTTTCCAGAAAAACAGTTTGCTTCAGCCACAGCACCATGGAATTTCAAGACCACCAAAGGAATGTTGGAATGTATTTGTCTTTTTCCCTTCTTACAGACAGTAATTCTTTTCAATTTCATGTGCTCCACCCTGTAACTTGTTCCGTTTTGTGGGGTGTGTGGGTATGTGGTGTGTGCATGTGTCATGGGATTCAAGATGTGTGATTGAGTTTTATTCAAATTCTGTTATAACTGACCTAGCTACTTTTTCTGTGTCTTTTATTACAGAGTCATCCTTATTTTCAAAAAAATAAGTTGCCTTTTCTACAGTACATGCTGCAGTGGGTCGTTCAAGCAGTATTACTGATGCAACTCCCCACCCACTTCACGGCCTGCAGCCATTTTTTCTTCTGAGCTGCAGTGCAGTTTTTGGGGTGACTGGCAGTCTTTTAGGAGTTTACAACAATACTAATTCAATAAATGTGAAGTTGTACACTTCGATATGAAAAACAGATAGAAGAATATTGTTTAAATGGTGGCAGTGTGGATGTACAAAGGGATCTAAGTGTCTTTGTACGCCAATCAGTGGAAATGGAGAGGCGAGTAGGAAGACAAGTGGTATGTTGGCCTTCATTGCAAGAGGATTTGAGTTGCGAAATATGGATATCTTACTGCAGTTACACAGGGCCTTGGTGAGACAACAATTGGAGTGTTGCAGGCAGTTTTGGCCTCCCTAACTAAGAAAGGATACACTTGCCTGATGTCATGGTTAGTGGACTGCCCTGTGAGGAGAGATTAGATCTACTGGCCTACATTCATTAGAGTTTGGAAGGATGAGAGGAGGTCTGATTGAAACATATAAAATTCTAACAGGGTTAGACAGAGGATATTTTCCCTAGTTGGAGGGTCTAGAACCAAGGGATACAGTCTCAGGATAGAGGGTAGACCATTTAGGATTGAGATGAGGAAACTTTTGTTCACTGAGAGGGTATTGAACATTGGAATTCTCTACTACAAAAGGCTGTGGAAGCAAAGTTACTTAATGTTTTCAAGAAAGTTTCTTTAGATTTTAATGACATCAAGGGATATGGGGAGAATATGGGAATATGGCACTGAGATAGATGGTCTGCCATGATCATATTGAATGGTGAAGCAGGCCTGCAGGGCCGAATGGCCTACTCCTGCTCCTAGTTTATATGATTTCTATGTTTCTATATCTGATGAGTGGTAAATATTCATTGCAATGAGTTTACCTTGCACTATCTTGCCAGATTGGCAGGCATGGATACTTCTGCCCGATTGCTGTTCAGGGATATCACCTCCAGCTATTGGGCAAGATGTTTGCTAGTGGTGGGATTCTTTGGTCCCACCACTGTCATGGGAATTCCCATTAATGTCACCCCATGCTGGCGGAAACCTGCTGGCGGGGGTGTGCTGCCGGTGGGACTGGAGAATCCCATCGGCGTGAATGCCGGAGAATTCTGGCCATTGCCTTTGCAGTCAGGTTGACAGGAGTGGTAGTGTGGTTGAGGAGGTATGGTGATGCGTGGATGGACGGTGTGGTTTGTATCTATCAAATGGTAGGGATGATTCCTTCATTTTAAGGAAATTACTTTTTTCTCTGATTGTCAAAGTGTAATCCCAAACAGAAATGTTGACACCTTACCCCAAATTTGCTCAGATTCTCTTCCCACTCCATATCCGTAACATCACTGTAAGGGCAGCAAATGTCTTGCTTACATACAAGGATGATTTCTGCCACACTTCTGGAGACATTATAGTGATGGAGCACAAAGAACTGAATTGGCTGAATTCGTTTACATAATGGTGCCATGCAAAATTGCATTACCTTATTTACAGAGCGTACAGTGATACACTGAGTCACCTGGCATGTGTGCGCATAATAATGTGGCAGCAGGTCTGAGGATCAGTGTTGTGTTGACAGTGGCCTTAGGCATGAAGTTGGGAATGATGCAAAAATAGTTGGGTTCCAACCACTGCATGCAAGAAAATTTAGAAGCGTCAGCGTCCACTAATTCACTAAACCTAGTGCACCATTGTGAACAAGCTTAAGAGATTTCATCTATTCTGTGCTATACTTGACCTGAGCCCTTTGATACCTTGATGCTGCTTGACCAAAATAGCTTTCAATTTCCGAGCAGGCACATTTGTTTCCTCATTGAGGCCGTCCCCTTAAAAATTCCAGTGAGTTAAAATAACTTAATAGCAAAGCGGATGAAACCTTCTGTCCAATGAAATTGCTGTTATTTAAAGCGCTGTTACTGGAAGTACAGCATTTTTTTCTAAACTGTTCTCTACAAACTTGAGAGATTCTTCTAATTTAGCTCATTGCATGTCACAGAATCATTAGCTATAATTAATGATCATTTAGGAGAAGGAAAGGGCAATTAATGTTCAGTTAATGTAGGCTCATGTGTCATTGGTTTTTCTGTCATATATATCATGCATGGAAGAAAGTAGTTATCATCTACCTGCTGTTTGCCAAGACTTAACAAAGCTGACAGCTATTAAAGGGTGATAATGAAAGTCTACAAAAAAAAACCATTAACAGCTTAATTTTCTCCTCATGGCTGTCCAACCACACGCAAAATCATTTGTCATCTGGGAGAAGTTGATTTATTAATCTATTGGCATTTCCAACTATTAAATTAATTAGGAAAAGCTGAAAACAAATCCTAGCCCTCAAAAAGTTAGCAACTTTATTTCTTATGGTGCAGTCGAAAATTGATTTGCTCCTGCTTAAGTGATTTGATTGTACTATTATGCGTAATTTAACTGATTTAATTTTTTGTTGTTTCATTGTAGGCATGTTGCTAATTGAATATATAAAATGATTATTGGTTCCAAATGGCTTTCACTTTGTTCTGTGTCAATTATCTCCAATAATTCAACATTAATTATCTTTATAGTATTCATAATGGACTCATATCATTGGGACTTAATAGGAAATGTGTTAACGCCATTGTTAAAGCAAGGTTTCTTTTCTACTATAAATTATGCTTTCTTGAAAAGGGAACAGATATTCTTAAACAAATTGCACATCCTTCAAAGTAACTAATATCACAACAAAAAGACCATTAATCTCAATGCCGGTATCATAAATGAGCAGAATGTAGTGATTTGATATGAAACAATTAGTGTTAATTAGTCAAATTTGAATAATCTGATTATTTTAAAATTGGAAATTAATAAAAAATTGGCTGACACTTTAGTGCAAAATATGGGTCTTTATTCTGAATACAGTTTTAGAGACCTGAACATTCATTCACTTTCAGCTGAATCTGAACAAGAGTTGATTCAAAGGATAACGCGGAGGAAAGGTGAAAGAGCCAGTCCATGTTCTATCTGATAATGTGGCTCTGGCAGATTGAAGGCTAGCAGCCACCTTGCAGGTCCAGCAGAGTTTTTGATGGATTTGATCTTGGACCTGTACTCCAATTCTCTAGGCCTGAGTTGAGATTCGGCATTGACTAAGTGGAGAGCATAACAGGGCACCCCAACTTTCCTCCATGTGCCCTTCCTCCCAAGGATTTAGGGAGGAGCCTTCAGACATTCAAAAGGAGGAGGATGGTCAGCCGAACACCTGTTGCCCTCCATCCAGGACACTCCAAGGGTGCCTTGTTTCTTCACCCCTCCCCAGCCCCCCCACCCCAGAAGGTCATCAGGCTTCTTGAGAGGATGCCCACTGTAATGACTTCAACCAAGTCATTGAAGTTGGCCTAATGGAGTATGAACTCCCTGATTAAGGATCCAATTGATGGACCAATCAGGGAGTCTTTGCCTTGTACTTAACTGGAAGTGTTAGTCCCTTGACACCCCTGGCAGTAGACTGCTAACAGCTAGCACTCTGTTTACTGCTGTTAGAGTTTGCAAGTAAAGGGATTTTGGTCAAGGGACTTGTGCCTCCAAATACTTAATACACTCATCAAATGTCATCTCAGATAACAGAGCATAGCAGGCAGCAGTCTGCCTCCACCTCAGCTGTGGATATCGAAACTGCATTCAGACTTAATGGTAGAGTAAGAAAATTAAAAAGTTTTGAATGCACACTGATGGTGCAGGTGCACAATCATTTTGTATAGTTTTGGCACTTGTAAATATATGTTAACTTGCACTGTTTAGAATTTTCTGAGATTCCATCTTGCTGCTGTATGTTTTAAAGGTTGTGTGCGTGCCAGGTGAAGGATCAGTGATGAGTCTTCCTCCTGTTCATACATGCCTCTGCATGGAAATATTGCTCTTTGACAAGGGTGATGAGAGCCATGTTTGAGAAATCTCCCTCTGGCATTATTCTGTTTGCCTCAACTGTCCACCAGGCTCTATAGCGAGGCCTTTACTTTGGCATTATAGAAAGGCTATCTACATAAAGCCCTTGTCAGGCATAACCATTCAGCCAGGAGGATGGAGGTTTGAAGTTGGATGTCATTCACCAACAATGGCCCTTGTACACATCCACCTCCTTCTCCCCCTTCATCCCTATCTCTGACTGCAGCTGATGGGAAATAGCTCAGAATGAACAACAGACTCCATACTTCTCTGAGATGTTGATGTTCTGACTCTGTGCCCGACCTGCTTCCACTTGAGATTCAAACAGTCAGGATCTTAACTGACTCTAACTGTTAGACAGTTTCCTCATGATTGCAAGGTGTTCCTCTAGTCAACCAATTTTGAGCTCCACTCACCCGAAAAGACCCTCTTCCCATTTCCATGTATCCAATTTGCCATTAAGGTTTCTGCAGAGATGATGCATGTCCCCTACAAAGCCTGCTCCCTCACACCCTGTCACTCACCAACTTTCCCCTGTCAACACTGACTCATCAATGTGATTTTTATTCTCCCCTTTGTTAACCTTGAAATTCTTTCCATTTCCATGGAAATCTTCCATCTCAACATGTATTTCCTCCGCTTGGAGTTCACTCATTCCCATACCCATGTCCACTCCCATTATCCATACCATTTTTCCTGTTCTGCTCCATGACTCGGCCAATGACATATACACCCTGATCTCCCACCATATTTATTTCACCTCCTCCTCTGATTGGCACAGTTCTTACCAACATTACGCTAAGTGGTTCCCCGGACTCTAACATTGAGCCAACAGACTCTTTCCTCGCAACCCCATAGCCTCCTCTTCCCTGACAACTCCCACCTCCACTTCCAACCTTCCATTGTCTCTACTAATCTTTCGCTGCTCCCATAAAACTTTCCAAAACCCCCCTGCCGGCCTTCCATCATCCTTTATGCCTTTCTTCCCTTTATGCTTTTCTTATAATTTTGAATCTTCCTATTTTCCATCCCTCCATCTTGGGCATACCATTACTTACCTTGGCATTGTTTGGCACCTGAGTGTGGCAAAAATGAGAAAGGTAACATTAAGTGTCCAGTATGTTCAAGAAGTTTCCCTCGCTAGGTGCACACACTTATGTAGAGCTGATGAAACAGAATGATCGAAATTCCTGCTGACAGGGCAGAATATTTGAAAAGAGATCAAGATTTCAGTTTACAGATAATGCTGGAAAATCTCACAGCATCTGTGGAGAGAGAATAGAGCCAATGTTTCAAGTCTGGATGACCCTTTGTCAGAGCCGCTCTGACGAAGGGACATCCAGACTGGAAATGTTGGCTCTATTCTCTCTCCACTGATACTTCAGACTTTCCAGAATTTTTTGTTTTTGTTTCAGATTCTAGCATCTGCAGAATTTTGCCTTTATTAAGATTCCAATCTGTTAGAATTTTAATAAGCATTCAGATGTGTGAATGGGGTCCCTGATGTAGACCAGTGAGACACTCAACCAGCTATTAATCCTCCATAAAAGTCAGAGCACAAGACTCTAAATTAATTCCTAATGTCAAGAAACTTATTTTTTTGACTCCAGCCAAATTTTGTGCCCTGCTCGCCAAAATTTCTGCCGCAGCTGGGAGAGGATGATTACGCTCCTGAAAATTAGAAATAAGTTCAGAAACTCAGTGGCACATTTGTCTTCATCTGCAAAGAGAAAGAATGGTTAATGTTTCTGACATAATCAGAACCCAAAACATTAGTCTTCTCCTTCTGCAGAAATCAAAATTGAAACTATGACATTTGTGCTGATTATTTGTGCTGTTTCAGTTATTCATGCCACATTGCTATTCCAGTTTGATTCTCAACTGAGCAGTATAAACAATGAAAACTTCAATCAACCAATAGAAGGAAAACAATTTGATAACTTCAAAAGATTATCCTGGATGAGCAGAAAAGCTGCTACAAAAATCAAATGTAGCAGAGAGTGGTTAATGGATACCTTTGGAGTGGAATGATGTAAACAATGCAGTGAAAAACTTGCAGCTCTCTTCCTAACAGCACTGTCTGTTCCAACACTAGATGGACTGTTGCAGTTCCAGAAGGTGCCTCACAACCACCTTCTCAACGGTAATTAGGGATGGACAACAAACGCTAGCCTTCCCAGCAATGCCCACATTCCATCAGTGAATAAAATAATCAATGGCATATCCCTTGGAATCTTCGCTGGAACCGTTGTTTTGGTGATATAGTTTTAAATAACACTGTCCTGCGCATTAGTTTAAAATCACCATTTGCAAAAATATAAAAGATGGTATAAAATAGGTAACAGTGATGAAAATTGTATGTATTCTTGGTTCATAAGATCATAAGAACTATGAGTAGGCCATTTGGTCCATTGTGCCTGCTTTCAATAAAATTATGGCTGATCTTACCGTGGCCTTAATTCCAGTTTCCCATCTTACACCCTGACTTTCTTGTAGATCAAAAATCGGTCTATGTCAGCCTTGAATATATTTAATGACCCAGGCTCCACTTCTCTCTGTGGAAGAGAATTCTAAACCTGTAAGAGATGAAATTCATCCTTATCCTCATCTTAAATGGGAAAACCCCTTACTTTTAAAATATACTCCCTTGTTAGCCTAGTGCTTCATGTCGTTAGTGTGTGCTTAAACTGGACCAGATGCTGGGCAACACGACAGCTCAGTGACTATCACTGTTTGCTGTGCAGACACATGGATTTGGGCCAGTGTCTGTGGGAGTTTGTGCATTCTCCCCGTGCTTGCGTGGGTTTTCTCTGGGTGCTCCGGTTTCCTCCCACAGCCCAAAGATGTGCTATTAGGCTGATTGGAGGTAATAAATTGTCCCTAAATTAGTTTCCCTCAATGTGGAATGCCATAAACAATAGATAAGGGTCATGGGTGGAGGGGGGACTGGTAATGTTAAAATGGCGGCGTGGGCTCGTTGGGCCGAAGGGCCTGTTTCCCGGGCTGTTTTTGTTCTTTGTTCTTTGTTATTGATTCCCCCATGAGTGGAAGCATTTTCTCAGCATCTAGACTGTCAAGCCCCCTCAGGATCTCATATGTTTCAAGAAGATCACCACTTATTCTTCTAAACTCCAGTAAAAATAGACTCAACTTTTCCTCATATGACAATTCCTTCATCCCAGGAAGCAAACTAGCGAACTTTTTCTGAACTGTTTCCAATGCAAGTATACTCCTCTTTAAATAGGGAGACCAGAACTACATACAATACTCTAGGTACCATCTCACCAATGCACCATATAACTTAGTAACAGTTGCCTACTTTTATTCTCCATCCCCTTGCAATAAATACCATCATTTAATTGCCTTCCCAATTGTAACTGCATGCTAAATTTCTGAGATTTATGTACAAGGATATCCTCTGATCTCTCTGTGCTGCAACATTCTGCCATCTCTCTCCATTTAAATACTATTCTGCTTTTCTATTCTTCCTGCCAAAGTGAACAAACACACTTTGGTGGCACAGTAGCATAGTGGTTGGCACTGCTACTTCCTAGCTCCAGGGTCCTGGGTTCAATTCCTGGCTTGGGTCACTGCCTGTGTGGAGTTTATACATTCTCCTTGTGTCTGCGTGGGTTTGCTCTGGTTTCCTTCCACGGTCCAAAGATGCGTGGGTTATGTTGATTGGCCATGCTCAGAAATTGCCCCTCAGTGTCCAGAGATGTGTAAGTTAGAGGGATTAGTGGGTATAATATGTACGGATATGAGGGTAGGGCCTGGGTGTGATTGTGCTCGGTGCAGACTCAAAGGGCCTCTTTCTGCACTGTAGGGTTCTATGATATATTCAATCTGCCTATTTTTGCCCACTTACTTAACATATCCATATTCCTTTGCAAGCTTTTTGTAATCTCCTCCCAATTTACTTTCCAACCTGTTATGTACCATCAGCAAATTTGACTAAAATTCAGTTGGTCCCATCATCCGAGTCAGTAACAGATTGTAAATTGTTGAGACCTCACCACTGATCATTGTAGTACTCCACTTGTTAAAATTTGCCAACATGAAAATTACCCACTTATTGCGAATCTCTGTTTCCAATCAGTTAGCCAGTCCCCTATCAAGAATAATTTATCACCTCCAACACCATTAACTCTTCTTGCGGTAACCTCTATGTGGCACCTTGGAAGTCATTTTGAGCTTGCGTTAGCTGTCCATCTAAATTGGTGAAACAGACCCAAAATTCTGTGGGAGTCAGGAAATTAGATTCTCGCTGGTGAGATCTCATTTCCCAATTTTCCCTGCCCCTCACCGGTATTGTCACATAGGCTAGGGATCTAATTTGAGAGTTCTGACACCAGAACTCTCCATTCATTTGATGAAGGGGCAAACCCTGAAAGCTTGTGAGTTTACTATCAAATAAATTGGTTGGACTTTAACCTGGTGTTGTGAGACTTCTTACAATCTCATTTAAATACATGGGGCATAGGTTTAAGGTGTGAGGTGCAAGGTTTAAAGGAAATGTACGAGGCAGGTTTTGTACACAGAGGATTGTGGATGTCTGGAACTCAATGCCGGTGAAAGTAGTGGAAGTGGAAGCAAGACTTTTAAGGGGTGTCTTGACAAATACATAAATATGTTGGGAGTAGAGGGATATGGTCCCCGGATAGGTATGGGTTTTACTTAAGTTGGGCAGCATGGTCGGTGAAGGCTTGGAGGGCCGAAGGGCCTGTTCCTGCACTGTAATTTTCTTTGTTCTTTGCACACCTTAATACATTTAAATATTATTAAAGTGCTTCCCTGCCACATAATCCCCCTCACTGAACATTAATACATGTTGTGAGATTTTCAACAACTTAGTAAGAACAAGATTCAGTCTGGATGGAACAGACTGGATGAGGGTGCCAGGCTAAGTATAGCCCCAGGGAGAAGGTCATGTCTGGGCTGGCACTGTTCCCTGGCACTGCTCTTGGCACATAATAATGAGGCAATTTACATCTTTTCTTTTAACATGATACCTTAGAAATGGATGGTACACCCTTTTCATGGAGTCTTTTTTTCTCAATGGAATATGTAATTATTTAGAGTTATGAAATATCTGCTTAAAATTTACCATCGCTTCGCCAATGTTTTACCTTTTAATCTATTTTCAAAGTTCACTTTAGCCAACTCTGACTTGTAATTGCGTTTATTCAATTCAAGACATGAGTTTCAAATTTCTCACCATCAATCTTACCCACTTACCATTTATTAATCCTGTATCATTGCACATTATCAGATCTGAAATAGCCTGTTTCCTGGTTGATTACAGAACAGATTGTTCGAAGAAAGTGTCCTAAAAATCTGCTGTGAACTTATCATTCAGACTACCTTTGCCAATTTGAATCATCCTACTCAAATGAAGATTAGAATTTACCACACACGCACTACTTCTTGAATCATACTCCATCCTATATTGTAGCTGATGTCAAGACATCTACAAAGAACACCACCAGTGATGTATTTCCTTCGTTATTTCTTATCTCACCCCAAAGTGATTCTACATTTTGATCCTCTGAACCAAGATCATTCCTCACCTTTGTAATGATCTCATCCTTTATTAACATATCTGTCCCATTTTTTTTGCCATCCTTTTGAAATGTCAAATAACCTTGAATATTTAGGTTCAGATGTAGTCACTTTGCAACCATGGGCGTGATTTTGTGCCTGCATTCGCCTTGAACGCAAACAGTAACATGTGCACAAAATCTTGTGAGAATCGGAAAACTTACGATTTTGCCCGCTCCACTTCGGTGATATAATATTCTGGGCGGGGTCTGCATTTCAGTCATTTAAAAATGATGCCCCAATCTCCGTGGAATTGTTAGTTCCTGCCCTACCCTGCCAGCATGACAGCACCACGGACACTTGCAGTAACTTATAACTCTAAGAATTGCTTTATCCAGCGAGAAAAATCAGCTTGGGAGCTGCACCTAAGTTTGCTTGCCAGAGCAAGCACTTCAAGTAAATGTCAGAAAATTTTGCCACATGTCTGTAATGGTTATCATGTTATGCTAATTTTCTTCTATTTGTGTTACTAATGTATCCATTTTGTTATAAATGCTGTAAACATGCAGATAAATTCTGTCTTTTATATCATTTTCCCTATTGTGAGTTTATTAGCATTTGAACTCTTACATGTTCATACATTCTGTTGCTTTCTGTCACACTCTGGTTATTGTTACCCACTTCACTGCTCTGCACCATCAGCTTGTTCCTTCTCTTTAACTTTATAAATCTCCCCTCACCTGAACTCTCCCTCCTGAAATTTCATTTAAAGCCCTCTCCAGAGATTTAGTTCCATGAATCATCAGAATACTGGTTCCAACCTGATCAGGATGGAGGTCTGGCCAATAGTACAGCTCTCTCTGTTCCCAGTACTTGTGCCAGCGGCACATAAATCAACTGCATTTCACCTGTATTGATCTTTGAGCCACATTTTCAATTCTCCAGTTTTATTTACTCTATGCCAATTTACTTGTGACTCTGGTAATGATCCAGAGACTATTACCTTTGTGGTTTTGCTTTTATATTCAGTCCCTAATTGCTCATACGCTCTCAACAGTACCACTTACTTAGTCTTGCCATGTTGTTGGGATGCATATAGACCAAAACAACTGGATCCTTCCCCTTCTCTCCAGCCCTGAGGAGCTATTCTTCATACTGGCATCGGCAGATAACACAACCTTCAGGACTCACACTTTCAGCTGTAGAGAACAGAGTCCATTCCCCTAAATATACTGTCCCAAACTTAAAGACATTCATTTTTGTTGTGCCATTTCAATCCTCCCTGCGACATGCTGCTGTAGTCAGTGAGTTTGTAATTAAAAGGTAGAAATATAATTTAATTAGAATAGCAAAAGGTGATTTTTCTTTAAAGAGAGCTGTTTAGCCTTGGAATGCCTTTTGGAAATACTGTTGAAAGGTGAGGACATAATGGACGGAATTTTCTTTAAAAAAAATCCAAGTGCTAACCAGTAGGTTTTTTTGCCATTTTTTTCAGCAAATTTATGGCACTCGGTGCATAACAGGAGCCATCATGTGATTCTTGCCAGTGGATGGGAGATAGGGTGGAGCCTCAGCTTGTCTGTGAAGCCACTGCTGAACTCGTTGGGCACCCCGATCTCCCAGTATACTGTGTGGTGAGCTCCTATTACTTCTCCCTCCTTCCCCGAACCGACCCTTATGGATATCGCACACCCCTCCCCATGCCAATTGCCACCCTGGACATTGTCCTACCCCCTCCCCAATTTCAGCCCTGGTCATCACACCCCCCGACCCTAATTGCCACTCCAACCGGTCAACCCCCTCCTCCTCCATCCTCCCCTAATCACAGCACACATCAATCAACCCACACCCAACAGTGTTTCCCCATTCCCTTCTTTCCTCCGCCACCAACAGAGCCTCCCTGCCTCACCCCTTCTTAGGCCCCATCCACTCAGGCCCTGCCTGCTTGACACACTGCCAGGGTAGCAGGCTGGCACTGCTTCATGGGCACTGCCCGGCCTTGCCCTCGACCACCCGGACTTCAGTGGCCTCCAGTCCTACCGGTGAGACCAACACATCTGGCCCCAGTTTGTTTGGACCAATTGTGATTCTTGCCAGTGAGGACCTCGACTGGCAAGGGGTTAAGGTAACTGTGCCCGGACAGTAGCATCCGGGACTCGTTAATGACATGCTAATCGTGGGGTGAATGTTTACGTCATGTTGAGGTTGAAAAGTACCAGCGCCAGCCAGGATGCTGGTTTCCCAATTACGGTGTCTGCTATTTTGTCAAGGTGCATTTGGAACCAGCAGAAAGATGTGTCAGCAATGGCAAGTAGGCAATTTAGTTCATTAAGAACCTTGTTAATTGCAATTAAGGCATACTGACTGGGATTTCCCTGTTAGCCTCCATTTTCCTGAAGGAACTCAATTTCCTGGCAGGCCGACAGGTCCCCCCTGTCTGCTCGTGTGTGGTGGCAGCCAACGGCTGTTTTGTAAATAGACTGTCCTTCCATTCCCCCTCAAGTGATGGCCTGGTTGCTTTGTCTGTGCTTTTTTAAGTTTTTAAAAAGTTGGTGAGAGAGTCACTCCATATGCAAGTGCCATCTCAGTTATATACCTTTACTGCAGCCGCCACCTTCCCGAGCCCATCTGCCTCCCTTAACTAGACAGGAAACTTGTCACCATGTCATTCAACTCAGTAAAAATCCCAAAGACCAAATTCCAAATTTCTGCCCTCAATGTCTGCAGTTAGAAATGTCATTGAACATCAGAAATACTTATCCAAACGCGAATTTCATTTTTCTCTTTGAATTTCCAGAATTATGTTCATGTTGTCTTTTATTCTCAGTACAAAGTGCACAAAAATTACACAGTTCAGAGAAGAGGGCTGTCTGTTTCCATGTGTGTATTTTGTTTTAAAAATATCTTGTTGACATGAGTATGAATGTAGTGCTGTGAATATATAATACTCCAGACATTTGCTACAGATTTCTGTTGACCTTGGTCCAGATTTCACTTCTGCTCAACCTAATTGGACATGTAGCTGGCAGATGGAGTATAATTTTGGGGCAAAGTGAAATTATCTACTTAGATATGAACAAAAGAAAAATAGATTTTTTTTAAAGCTGAGAGACCAGTGAATGTTCACATTGCCAAGCTTTTTGGGCATACTGCATAAATTACAATTGGTTAACATAGGAACATTGGAATTAGGACCAGAAGTAGGCAAATTCAGCCCTTCGAGCCTGCTCCATCATTCAATCAGGTCATGGCTGATCTCTCCCAGGTCTCAAATACACCTTCCTACCTGCTCCTCATACCTCCTTATACCTTTTTTTATTAGAAATTCATCTATCTACTTCTTGAAACCATTCAATGATTCAGGCTTCACTGCACAATGGGGCAGCAAGTTCCACAAATTCACCACCTCTGCGAGAAGTGGTTCTTCCTCATCTCAGTGTTAAATCTACCAACTCTCAACCTGATGCCTCACTCTCACCTCTCCACTCCTCCACCTACTGCTACGTTGTCACAGCAAGAATTCTGACAACACTGTGATCTCTTGTTCAAGATTGCCCCACAAGGGGAAATCGTCAGTCTACATTTATTTTTTAATACTTCTTAAAATTTTATATACCTCGGTCAGATCCCCTCTAATCCTTCTAAACTCCAATGAGTGTAAACCCAAACTGTTTATATCTCTTCATATTGTTAACATAAAGGTACAACAAGCAAATGGTATATTAGTCTTCACTGCAAGGGGTTTGGGGTGCAAGTAAACTATTCTTCCCCATTCTTCTGAATTGCAGCCTTTGACATAGTTGATCACATTGTCGTCTTCCCATGGTTTTTTACCATCGGCTAGCTGGGTGGGACCATACTTTTCTGGTACCATTATAAGTCGTCAAATAACCACCAGTGTATCACTTGCATTGTTTTTTTATTCCCCTCCCGCACCATTATCCTTCCTGTCCCCCACAGGATCGATCCTTGGCCACTCTCCTATTTCTGATCTACGTGTGGCCCACCATTAAATCATCCAATTTTAGCTGCTGATACCAAGCTCTGCCTCACCTTCACCTCTCCAGTCCGCCAACTATTGCTACATTGTCACAAAAAGAAGTCTCACAGCATCAGCTTAAGGTCCAACTTTAAGTGCTCCTTCATCAGTTGAGTGGAGAGGTTGGTTTCACAAACATGGCATTTATAGACAAAGATACAATTACAAAATAATGGTTGGAATGTGAGTCTTTTCAGTTAATCAAGTATTTACAGGTACAGACAGTGGAAGTGGAGAGGTCATAAAGCCTATTAACATTGCATTTCCCTGAAGGAGGAACCACTTGTGCCCAGTTAGCATGCTGACATTAATGCCTGTTTGTTTGTTACATTGATTGGCCCTTAGGAGTTAACCCTTCATGCCATCAGCTCCCCTCAGTATCGATTCCAAGGCTGAGACTTAATTTTAAGTGTCAAGCCTGGCAGCCCATGCCTTGGAAACAAGGGCTAAAGGGGAGTGGGGGGGTGGGGGGGGTCACATTTCCCAGGGTCCCCAACTCCTGTAAAAATGGTTGCTTGCTCACCCCATCCTCTTCCCAGTGCATACCTCATTGTACAGATGCCCACATCCAGGTGTGATGATTAAACAAAAGGCCCACCTGAAAGACCCTCCAGTGGTCCCATGCGCAAGGAAAGATTGTCCTAGATTGATGCCCAGTTGAGACTCCATCTCCTCCATGAAATCCAGCAGATGTGTAAGGACTTCCTCCATGAAGCGTGGAGCTGGCTGTTTCATTGCCATCCTCCTGGCTTGACTGTGGGCAAGTGCTGTGGAACCATTTAAATTTGGTGCCCCCTTGATGGAAATACTCAGAAGAGTTTGTCGAGTGGAGTGTTGTGAGGGTGTGTTGGTGGGGTTGGGGGGCAATGGGGGATATAAAAGAGATGCATAATTGAAGGAAAAGAAAATACAAGGTCATGCAGAAGCAACAGAAGAATGTGAATGGTTCTGCCAATGGGCCGAATGGCCTCATTCTGTCTGTATCAGCCTATTGTGGGGAGAAGGGGTATCATTCTGTAACATGTGGAGATAATAGATAATAGCTAGAATTTTTAAAATGTTTTTGCAATTTTTAACTTTTAAGAGATTGTGGCCAAGTTTCCCTGACCTCGTCCGCGGCTGGGATTCTCCCTTTCTGCTGCAGTTGATGAAGTTCTGGTTGAGCACCAAATTGCTGACAGTAGGGGCGGATATGGAAGGTCGGAGAATCCCAGCCTATATCTTGATTTATGGGGTCGGTTTTATTAGAAGCTGTTAATGTAAGTGTTGTGATAGTGAAAGCAGCATGTAACTAAACTATATATTCCAAATTTAGTCAACCAGGTGAACTGAGTTCAGCTGGTGTGAAAGGAGCAAAGTCATTTCAATAACCCCGAAATAGGAAAGGGTAATTAGGTTACATTCCTACTCTTGATTACTGTCCATGAAGCTGCTAGAAAGATGCCGGTGAGGATATTGAATAATACTGAAAGCTTGGGGGGAATTCTCCCTTCCCACCTACCATGGGAATCATAGGGCCTGGGGGGTGCCCACATAAATGTCCATTAACCTCAGATGGGATTCCCCAGTTTTGGGTGAATGCGGACACAGAATGCCACCCTATTTGTCTGCTTCTTGTTAAAAATAAACAAAATGAAACAAACAACCCAGGCACAGGAAGTATATAATGACAAACAATCAACTATTTATTGGTTTTTATAAGTTGTTTGTTCACTGTCCTGGTTTGAATTACTGGAATAGTTTTACATGTTTTGCTTATTAGGGATAGCATAACTGAAATATTATTTACAATGTGCAAAGTTATATACTACTTTAATTTCATGCACCATTTCAAGAGCTTAATGAAATTGCTTGTGGGAGGAGTCTGGTTACATTTTAGCCCTTCATCAAATATGCCAATGTCAGCCCTTCACATAATTTCTTACTGCTAAATATTGAAAAAGGAGCATGATGTCTAATTGCTTTTGGCAATGTACTGGTTAACATGTCTATAGATTTTTTTGTGCATTATTTTAACACAGCCGTTCACCTGTTTATTTTAAAATGCTTAAAATAATAACCTGTCAGGTAATTTTAAGCAGGTTAATGGCTGAGTTGAAACTGTGTGCAGGGAATGTTTCTGAACCCATTAACCAATGTAATACCAGGAGAAATTAAACCCCCAAGTGTTCTGTTCCATATAATTATTCTCAGCTGTTGCAAAAATTGAAGCTAATTTCCCAGGTAAAATTTCAGTTACAGTTGAAGAAATATATGCTGTGATGAAATGGTGTTCTGACATAAAGGAACTAGATGTTTTGATTATTCATATTCTATTCATAGTTCACAATTTTTACATGCTGCATGCACAGAAATACCAAATTGTAGCTTTTGTGAAAAGAATCTAAACTGAAATCACACAGAGCAACCAGTACAGAAGGTGAGAAACATCTTTCAGTAACCAAGGTCATGTTTAGCAGTTGATATCAATGTTCTGCTATCATCAGGCATTCATTACCCGTGGGTTGCAAACTGTGCATTCTTTACCATATCTGATCTTGGTGCTAGTTGGCTAAAATGTTTTCAGCAGAGGTGAAATTAATCCCACCAGGAGTGTTGTTATACTTGAAGCAAATACTTGTGTATTTGAAGGTAAGCAACGTATCTGTTAATAATGTTTAAGCTGTATTCTCAGAACCTTCGTTGCATTATGAACCACTTGAAGAGTGACTGACTCATACTATGCTCTTGAATAAAAGCAAAATGCTGTGAATGTTGGAATCAGAAACAAAAACAGAAAATGCAGGAAAATCTCAGCACGTCTGACAGCATCTGTGAAGAGAGACTATAGTTAACATTTTGAATCTGGGTGACCCTTTTTCAGAGTTGATGAAGGGTCATTCAGACTTGAAATGTTGGCTCTATTCTCTCTCTACAAATGCTGTCAGACCTGCTGAGATTTTCCACATTTTCTGGTTTTGTGATGCACCTGAATGTCTGTCATCTGCTATATGGTCATAAACTCATTTTTTTTAGTTCTACACATTTACGCTTTCCTTTCATTGGAATGGTAGGACAGGCTGCAGTGTTCCCTTATCTATATAAAAACAGACAACGTTGGTCTTAACTGGGTTTCTTTCTGTCCTATATAGTGAGATTCTTTGCCACATAAAATACTTTGATCGCCCCAAGCTATTTTTCAATTAGTCTTGGAGGTATGACACCAGGGTGTCTGGGGTACAGCTCTCCATCTTACTGTTTTTAGATGTCTTTCCTTCTAAACATTTTTTTAAAACACTAAAATTAACAAAGAAACAGACTTTTGATTGCATGTGCGAGGAAGGTTAGAGGAATCATAAACTCTCTTCCTGCGATGTTCCGGGTGCCAACAGCTTCTATAAGAAATTAACAAATTGAATGGTAGATTTGTATTAAGAGCTCAATAAGCCAATTTTGTGGACATAGATTTACCACAAGGACTGCAGCAGTTGGACCTCCTCCTGTGGTTTTCAGCCAATGCAGTTCACTCCACATGGTATCATGGGGCAAACATTAGGAACCTCCATTGGTATATTTGAAAGCAGTGTAGCTAATAAGATAAGACTGGTGGCCTGTATACTGTCTTCCCAACCACCCCAGCCTGTTTTCCATATTACAATGGGCGGGCAATGAGTCAGACAGCCCGTTGGCCTTTGACCCTATTGAGGCCCTGAAATGGCCTGTTGATAGCCATTTAAGGGTCTCATTCTGCCTCTGCTACTATGATATCCACAGCAAAGCAAGGCAGAAGTTGCATGAGCAAATCAGCAGCTTTATTACACAGGCTGCTGCTGTTGGGCAGAAAGGGAGACAAGAGGAATCACAGAATCGCTGTGGTGCAGAAGGAGGCCATTCGGCCCATCAAATCTGTACCATCCACATTACGGCCTTATTGCTGTAACCTTGCTAATCCCCCTGACACTTGAATCAATTGGTCATGGCCAATCAACCTAACCCTCAGATCTTTGGAATGTGGGAGGAAACCAGAGCACCCAGAGGACACGGTCTGTGCAAACTCCACACAGACAGTGACCCAAGGCCGGAATTGAACCCAGGTCCATGTCGCTGTGAGGCAACAGTGCTAACCACTGTGCCACCATGCTGCCCTTTTTGAGGATCCCTTCCTAGAAGGAAAAAGCAGTTTTGACCAGCATTCTTATTTCTTAATATTTAGTGGTGTTCCATTTTAAGACATATAATAATAATTTGGTCCATTACTCTTATTTCTCTGTTTTACTGTTTTTTCCTTTTGATTTTTGTCAATCAGGAGCATTCCACCAAGATCATATTCCATCTTTATCCCTTCCGGCAGCCTTCCACCCATTGCTGGTGTCTTCCATGCAGGCTAGACCATACCTGAACTCCGTGATCCGTTATTCTTCATCTTCGGGAATTCCCTTTAGTCCAAGAGGTGGCCTTATTATTGCGCTGCTAGAACTACAGACCTGTTGGTCAATCTAATTGACCAGCAGCTCTGTAAGGCAGAACTTGCTCACAGATGAAGATGGAGGACCAATTTTGATCCAATTAAGGCACATTACTGCAGACTTTTCATTTGGGGGGGAGGGTGGCAGGGAGGTGGGTGTACAGCAAAGGCAGTAGTACTGAAGACTTGTGTTCTAGAACTAGCCACACCTCTCGCCAAGTTATTCTCGTACAGCTGTGAACTAGCAGCCATTCACAATGCAGAAAATTGCCCAGGTGTGTCATGACCACAAAACAGCAGGAGAAATCCAATCCAGCCATTTACAACTCTTATCAATTAACTTTCAGTCAGCAGCACAGAGATGGAAGGTGTCTGGTAGCTGTTCTCTCAGCTTCAAAGAACAAAGAACAAAGAACAAAACAGCCCGGGAAACAGGCCCTTCGGCCCAACGAGCCCGCGCTGCCATTTTAACACCACCAGTCCCCCCCTCCACCCATGACCCTTATCTATTGTTTTATGGCCATCCACATTGAGGGAAACTAATTTAGGGACAATTTATCACTGCCAATCAGCCGAATAGCACATCTTTGGGGTGTGGGAGGAAACCGGAGCACCCGGAGAAAATCCACGCAAGCACAGGGAGAATGCGCAAACTCCCACAGACACTGGCCCAAATCTATGTGTCTGCACAGCAAACAGTGATAGTCACTGAGCTGTCGTCTTGCCCAGCATCTGGTCCAGTTTAAGCACACATGAACGACATGAAGCACTAGGCCAATCTCGAACAACCAAGAACAGCCCAAGTACGACCCATTGTGTGTAAGGTGGACCGACTTAAAACCTGTGAATGAAAAGAGAAAAAACATTATTATTATACCATATCCATTTACCTTACCAGGGATGCCCCAATGCTAATGAACCTTGTTTAAAACAATCTCCCATATCTACCCATCTCCAACCCACTCATATGCCTGTCTAAGTTACTCTTAAACAACTCTAGCGTGCTTGCCTCCACCACCTTACTTGGCAGAGCATTCCATACCCCCACTACCCTCCGTGTGGAAAACCTCCCTCTAATATCTGTGTTATACCTCTTGCCCCTCACCTTAAGCCCATGGCCCCTCGTACTATGTGTCTCTACCATAGGAAATAGCTTACCTCTGTTTACTCTATCTCTACCCTTCACAATCTTATATACCTCTATTAGATCCCCCTCAGTCGCCGTCTTTCAAGGGAAAAGAGCCCCAATTTCTTCAATCTTTCCTCATACCCCAGTCCTTCCATACCAGGCAACATCCTGGTAAACCTCCTCTGCACTCTCACCAGAGTCTCCAAGTCCTTCTGGTAGTAAGGCGACCAGAACTGGACGCAGTACTCCAAATGTGGCCTAACCAACGTTCTATACAACTGCAACATTAGACTCCAGCTCTTATATTCTATACCCCTTCCTATAAAGGCTAACATACCATATGCTCTCTTCACAACCTTCTCCACTTGTACTGCCACCTTCAAAGACTTGTGCACTTGCACCCCCAGGTCTCGTTGCGATTCTATACTCCTTACGGGCTTACCCTTAATCATATAACTCCCCCCTACATTATTCCGGCCAAAATGCATCACCTCACATTTATCCGGATTAAACTCCATTTGCCATGTATCTGCCCAATATACCAGCCTATCAATATCCCGTTGTATTGCCAGACACTGCTCCTCACTGCCTGCCAATCCAGCCATCTTGGTGTCATCAGCAAATTTGCTGATCACACCACTTACTCCCTCTTCCAAGTCATTTATATACACTACAAAGAGAAGAGGTCCCAGTACTGAGCCCTGCGGCACACCACTAGTGACAGACCTCCAGCTAGAAAAGGACCCCTCCACTACTACTCTCTGTCTCCTCTTTGCAAGCCAGTTCTCAACCCATCTAGATACCTGGCCACGTATCCCATGAGCCTTAATCTTTTCTACCAACCTACCATGAGGGACTTTGTCAAACGCCTTACTGAAATCCATATAGGCGACATCAACGGCTCGTCCCTCGTCGACCGTTTCTGTCACCTCCTCAAAAAATTCTACCAGATTCGTAAGGCAAGACTTCCCCTTTACAAAGCCATGCTGCATATCCTCAATCAGATCGCAACGCTCTAAGTGCGCATACATCCTATCCCTAAGAATCCTTTCCATCAACTTGCCTACCACTGACGTTAAACTCAAAGGCCTATAGTTACCCGCTTATCCCTCCTACCCTTTTTAAACAACGGTACCACGTTCACTATCCTCCAGTCCTCTGGGACCTCACCTGTGTCCAAAGAAGAGACAAAGATTTGTGTCAGAGGCCCAGCAACCTCATCCCTCGCCTCCCTAAGCAGCCGAGGATAAATGCAATCAGGCCCCGGAGATTTATCAGTTTTAATGCTACCTAAAAGCCCTAACACTTCTTCCCTCGTAATTGATAGATCCTTCAATTGGTCTACTGCTCCCTCGATGACCATACCAGACATCAAGCCCCTCTCCTTCATGAATACCAACGCAAAGTATTCATTCAGGATCTCCCCCATTCCATCAGACTCCAAGCACAATTCCCCTTGTCTGTCCCTGAGAGGACCGATGTTACTCCTAGCCACCCTTTTGCTCCTAACATAGGAGTAAAACGCCTTTGGATTTTCCTTAATCCTACCTGCCAAAGCCATCTCATGCCCCCTTTTTGCCCTCCTAACTCCCCTTTTGAGATCCCTCCTACTCTCTCTGTACTCCTCCAACGCTGTCTCCGCTCCCAGCTGCTTAGACCTGACATACGCCTCTCGTTTCTTCCTAGCCAGGTCTTCTATATCTCTAGTAATCCACAGCTCTCTAATCCTACCTTTCCCATCCTTTCTCCTAACCGGCACATGCCTTTCCTGCACCCATTGCAGTTTTCCTTTGAAAGACTCCCACATGTCTAACTTGGACTTGCCCTCCAACAGCCTATCCCAGTCTGTATCCCTAAGCTCCTGCCTAATCCTGCTGTATCTAACCTTCCCCCAGTTTAGCACCCTCCCCTTAGGACAGCGCGCATCTTTTTCCATTCGTATCCTAAAGTAGACAGAGTTGTGGTCACTATTAGCCGCATGTTCACCTACCGCAACCTCAACCACATAACATAGGCAGAATCCTCCAGTGTGTACTTGCCATACAACTCCCTGTAGACCCCAACAGCTTCAAAAGTATTGAGAAAGCACCAAATGCTTCTAGAATTGCAGGAAGAGGCTGTAAAGATCAATCAGCGATTAACCTAAAAGTCATTGTTTTAAATAGCATTGCTAGGATGTCCTTCCTGCTGCTGAACGCAAGTTCAAGTCTTTTGTATTTGAGATTACAGAATAAATTAAACAAAAGTATCATCCTAATAAGATCTTAAAAAATATTAAATTGAGTTATAATCATGGTACAACTCAATTGTATTTTTGTGTAGAATTTGCTAGAAGGGTAGGAATATTTATTCATGTAAGTTATTTATTGATGAAAGATTAAGAAAAGGTAAACTAGGAATAGATAATACAAGAAATTAATGCACCAAAATTAAATTAATAAGCAGTTCTCCAGGTTGTCTATCTGTAAAACTGATCAATTCAGTTGCAGACACGAACACATTGAAATGATTTATTTGCATACATACAGCCCCAAAGTCAACCATTTTGGGAATCATTTCTTTACCAGATAACTGTACAAACTATTTTAACATAAGAGCATTTTAGGCAATCCGTAGGAAAGTTGTGTATCTTCTTTTGCAAGCTTATGTGATGGTCCGAGACGGAAACTACAAGTTGAAGACAGTAAATGCTGCTATGTGCAAAGTAAGGGGAACTGCAGGCCAAGTTGTTTACTAACTCATAAAGCTATTGCTGACTGGCTTTGGCAACTTTGATGTATTACACCCTGAACTCTGCAGTCAAAATATGGCAAAGCTATCAGTGTTTGCTTTCATTAGTCCTCTGAAACCAACATCAATTTCTCGAGTCCTCACATGCACAGTTAAAACAGCAATCTCAAAGTTGCTGTTGGTGATTCTACACTTTCAGACTGCAATCGATGGCAATTGATCTCCACCTCTTTAGTTTCTCTCAAAAATCCTTGGAAAAGTTACACTTTGTTGAATGAGACGTAACTTTTTTTAATAGCATGCTGAGTTTGTAATTGCTGCGAAACAGTCTGTGTCCAGTGTGAAATTTCTCTGTTAGGCTTCATTCACTCTTTTTTTTTAATGTTTATGATAGTTTACCTTCCACCTAATTTCCATCTATCTGTCTCAGTCATTTATTTCTCTCCCAGTAAAGTTTAAAAATTAAAATCGAATTGCGCTTCGGTGATTTATTTACTGCCTTAGGTGAAAATGCTGCTTACCCTGCATGAGGATATCACTTTTTTTTGGACACCTGGAGATCTCTTTGACTTGGCTTCAAACTCAAACTGATGTTGGGAAGGAGATGCCTGTGGTGTGGAGATTGCTAAATCTTGTAGGCAGCTTTCTTCAAGGTCATCATAAAATCCAAGCTGATGTGTGTTGCAAGATTTTTTCAAATCTCGATTTGAGGCTAGCACTAGCCTTATTTGCTTGGAGCATGATACTATTTTTGGGTGTTATGCTACAGGTGCTGACTGGTCTGTGATGTAAAACTGGCAGATGCTACTGGCTATATATTGTTCTGCGATGCAAGGAAAATAGGATTCTGCAACTAAATGTCAGTTCCATACTTACAGACCTACAGTATTGGAGAAATTCAAAATAATGTTTTAAAAGCCTCCTGTTTGATCAAAGGTGCGCTATACTTTTACAGCAACTGCCTAATTGTACTTTGGATAACTTAATTCCCAAATTGAATAATAATGTGTACATATATACCATTATTTATCGCACAGGATGTAGCTGAATCATTATGACACCTTTAGAATGCATAGCGAGGTATGAAATATTTTATCATTTTCTCAAATTTGTGTGTGTTTTCATCTACTGTACCTCGTAATGTCATTTCTCTGCAGCAGATTTATGATAGATACAAATTAATATAAGTAATTGCCCACAAACAGACAAGTTGTTGTAATTTATGGTTTTGAAAATTGTGCTTTGAAAATTGTATGAGATATATTTATGAAATTTGCTGACCATTTTTGTAAGTATGAAAATGAAAAATATTGGACAAGCCAAAAATGCTCAATGAAGTCCACATTAACAAAATTGTGTTAGTGGCATTTTTTAATTCATTCGTGGGACATGGGTGTTGCTGGCTGGCCAGCATTTATTGTAAGAATTCTCACAACACCAGGTTAAAGTCCAACCTGGACTTTAACCTGGTGTTGTGAGACTTCTTACTGTGTTTACCCCAGTCCAACGCCAGCATCTCCACCTCATGAGCACTTATTGCCCATCCCTAGATGCCCTTGGAGGGCTGTTGAGATTTAACCACATTGCTGTGGCTCTGGATTCACACATAGGCCATACCAGGTAAGGACAACAAATTTCCTTCCCTAAAGGACATTAGTGAACCAGGTGGGTTCTTCTGACAATTGACAATGGTTTCATGGTCATCAGTAGATTTTCAATTCCAGGTTTTTTAAATTGAATTCAAATTCCACCATCTGCCGTGGCAGGATTCGAACATTAGCTGAGTTTCTGGATTGAAAGCCGAGTGATAATACCACTAAGACATCACCTTGCCATTGTTTATCTATAAGTGGAAATCTGGCAGCCACCTCCAAATAACCTTATCCATGAAATCCATCTTTCTATTGTTTTAAGTGCAGTGATTTTTTTTAATGCCATTGCTACCTCTATTCTTTATTCATAAGAACATAAGAACATAAGAAATAGGAGCAGGAGTAGGCCATCCAGCCCTTCGAGCCTGCCCCGCCATTCAATAAGATCATGGCTGATCTGTCGCTGCTCAGTTCCACTTTCCCGCCCTCTCCCCATAACCCTTAATCCCCTCTCCTATCAAAAACCCATCAACCCGCGTCTTAAAAATATTTAGCGAGGCAGCCTCCACCACTTCAACGGGCAGAGAATTCCAGAGATTCACCACCCTTTGAGTGAAGAAGTTCCTCCTCAACTCCGTTCTAAACCGCCCCCCTTTTATCTTGAGGCTGTGCCCCCTAGTCCTATTGTCTTTTTTGAGCGGGAAGAGTCTTTCCACCTCTATCCTATCCATCCCATTCATCATCTTATACGTTTCAATGAGATCTCCTCTCATTCTTCTAAACTCTAACGAGTACAAGCCCAGTTTATTCAGCCTCTCCTCATAGCTCAACCCTTTCAACTCCGGTATCAGCCTAGTAAACCTCCTCTGCACTCCCTCCAAGGCCAAAATATCTTTGCGCAGGTGCGGCGCCCAAAAATGCACACAGTACTCCAGTTGCGGCCTCACCAATGCCCTATACAGCTGCAGCAAGAATATTCAGATATGCTTGCTTGATGATTTTAAGTTATAATCTTCAAAAGAACTAAGGATTTTTTTTTACATTATGGTACTGTAAGAAGAACAGAGAGAACTTGGAGTGTATGTTCACTGATCCTTGAAGGTAGCAGTATAGGGAAATAAGATGGTTAAAAGAACATACGGGATACTTTCCTTTATTAACCAAAGTATAGAATATAAGAGCAGGAAGGTTATGGTGGAATTGTGCAAAATATTAGTTTGGCCATAACTTGAGGACAGCATAAAATCATGGCCATTGCACTGAATATAATCGCATAAGATATGGTACAGTGATTTACAAGGATGTGGCTAGGAATGGAACATTTTAGTGTTAAAAGACTGAACAGGTTGAAGGATTTAATTGAGCCTGGATAGATGTGGCTAGGAAGGACATATTTCCCTTAGCAGAGAGGTCAAAGACAGAGGATATAAATTTAAAGGTGCAGAAAGAATGGAGGAGAGTTGAGAAACATTTTCACCCAGAGACTGGTGGGAATCTGCAACTCACTGCCGGGAAGGATGTTATAGGTAGAAACCCTGATCACATTTAAAAAATATTTGGATATACATTTGATTTGATGTAACCTACAGGCTTATAGACCAAGAACTGACAGGTGAGATTGCACCGGATCCCACTTTTCTTGGCTGGTACAAACACAGTGGGCCTAATGGTCCCCCTCTTCTGTGTTATAAATTTTCTGTTTCTCTTAACAGTAATAAGTTTCTGATGCAAAAGCAGAGACTGTTGTAGCTATGCAATATATCCATCAGCATCTTAATGAGGAGTAAAGTACCATTGGTTTAGATAAATAGAGTTGGAAAATGGAACATGAAGAATGACCAAGACAAGGAAGGGAGACATCAGATAAACATTGGGAGTCAGATTTTATAAATATTATTACAGATGAAGTTTATGAGGTTAGTAGCTATGAATTTATATTTAACATTTGTGGAAAGAACTGAAAGTGTGAAACAAATAGAAGACTTTGAAAATTCACTGAACCCTTTGAATGTTCTACTGTGTAACACCATATAATAGACGCTGATTTAAATTTAAAAAATGAATGTAAAAGATCATTTTCACAATACAGTGAAAGGACATTAAAAAGTCAAAAACTAAATCCTATCACCCCAAAATGGAAGGGAATTAAATAAAATATGAAGGAGAGGTCACAGAGTCATTTACATCACAGAAAGAAGCCTTTTAAGCCATCAAGTCATGCTGGCTCTCTGTGGAGCATTCCTGTTGATTCAACTGCCCCACGAAATCCCTGGAGCTTTGCAGATTTATTTTCTTCAAGTAAGGAAATGCGAAAAGAATTACATTTATATAGCACCTTCTATGGCCTCAGAACATCAGTAAGCACTTTACAGCCAAGCATTTTTGAAGCTTAGTCACTACTACAATGTAAGAAGTACAGCAGCCCGTTTCTGCATCGCTAGATTCCACAAATAGAAAACTGATAGTGACCAGACCATCTTTTTTTGGTGATGTTGGATGAAGGATATATATTGGCAAGGATACCCCAGAGTTTCTATGGTTGTTTTTTCACCCTCACAGTGGGTCCTTGGTCTAATATTTAATTTGAACTCAGCTAGTGCAGCCCTCCCTTGGTATTGCTTTGAATTGTCAGCCTGGGTTTCGTCCTCAACTCTACAGGGAAATTGGCAACCTTCTATTTCAGACGAGAATGCTAACCAGTAAGTCTCAGTTAGATATAGAAGGATGTCCTTAGCTCCTGTTTGGATAGTTCTAATTATAGTTCTTATTAATAGTTTTTTAAAATTTTAATTAGTGCTAATTTATATTTATTATTTTATTAACCCTAATTATTTAGTGTTAATGCTGTCATTGAGCTAAAAAAAATTAAAAACCACCAAAATTGTTTTTTCAGTACCTACATTCAATGTGAAGGCAGTTACAATCTATAATTCTAAGTTTTAAGTAGTTTAATTCTGGTAATCTGAAAAATAGCCTCCTTTTTTGCAATAAATCTCCAATTTACTATTATCAGGTGTAGTAATTTGCTAAGACAGCTGACCACCAAGTAGATAAATGAATGAATAAATAAAAGGGCAGCACTGTGGCACAATGGTTAGCACTGCTGCCTCACGGTGTTCGATTCTGGCCTTGGGTGACTGTCTGTGTGGAATTTGTCCATTCTCCCTGTGTCTGCGTGGGTTTCCAGATGCTCCGGTTTTTTCAACCACTTCAAAGATGTGCAGGTCAGGTGGATTGGCCATGCTAAATTGCTGGGGAGATTAGCAGAGTAAATACTTGGGGTTATGGGAATTGGGCCTAGATGGGATTGTTATCAGTGTAGACTTGATGGGCCAAATGGCCTCCTTTTGTACGGTATGAATTCTGTGATTCTATGACCCATGATTCTATGATTCTTAAAGTAAATAACTACGTACAGTGACTCTAGACTTCTAGCTGGCAAGGAAAACCCACATTCACGTGCTCCAGTCCAATTGGCTGAATAGGTCACATGGCCCTCCAAGATCTTGCCCCTAAAAGGGGCACGCTATTACATTCCTCCCCTTTTAAGTTCCCAATTAACACACTTCATTGAACTATTCACAATACAGTAAAACAAATGGATCTCGAACACAATCCCTTATAAGGTAAGTGAGTCTGGGGACATTCTGATCCTTTAGGAACATTATCATTCACCAGCAGGTGCTCAGGCAGTAGAAGTAACATCGGCTTGAACCTCAATGTGTTGACTCTTGATTTGTGAAGCTGTTTCAGTGCAAATAACTTCTCCAGTTCCCACTGGAACATCACTTGGCTCTTCCTTGGGGTAGTTGGCTGCTGTATTATTTTCATCTGAGCAATATCATTGACAGGCATACTTGGAACAGGCTGCTCCACTGGTCCTGTGTGCGATTTTCTTCTTCTCAGATGTCCCAAGTGTTTTTTCACCCTGTTTCCTTGGACGCTGACATATGACACTGGTTCTGTTCTGGCCATGACTGTTCCAGGTTTCCAATTTGGATCAGCACCAAAATTCTTTACATAGACCATGTGATCCACCTCAAACGTCTTCTCCGTTTTTGTCCAGTGGTGACACTTGGTCTATGTGTTCTGTTTTGCCTCCACCCTCTCCACCAAATTTGGAAATGCAAGATCCAATCTTGTTTTAATACGTCTGCCTATTAGCAACTCGGCAGGAGTAACATCTGTGGTGAGATGGGGTTTGTTCTATAGATGATCAGGAAATCGGTTAGTTTGGTTTGTAGAGAAGCTGATGATTCTTTCTTCATGTGGTTTTGAATGTTTGGATGGCTTGTTCTGCCAGTCCATTTGAAACAGGGTGGTAAGTTGCAGTTCAAGTATGTTGAACGCTGCTGGATCTCAGGAAATGCTGGAACTCTTCACTCGTGAAAGCTTTGTCACTATCAGATACTAGCACCTCGGGCAACCCATGGGTGGTGATTGTTGCAATTCTTGCCTGTTGCTGCTAACGTTATGGACTTCATTTTGTGTATGACCAACCATTTGGAATGCGCATCTAATATGAGCAGGAACGCCTATGAATGGGCCAGCAAAATCGACATGTAGTTGCACACATGGTCAACCTGGCCATTCCCAAGGGTGCATTTGGGCTGTAGATGACAACTTCTGCTGCATTTGACATCAGTCACATTGCTTGACCAGATTCTCAGTGTTGGCATTGATCCCACGTTGTGTGCAAGCATCTTCATCTTTGTCATGCCGGGCTGGACACATTCTAGCAGGACTGGGAATGGCCACCCTTGCTCGCCATAATAATACGTTGTCCTTAATACTTACAAGTTAATACTTAACTTGTCTTTTTTTATTTGGAAGGGCCTTAATTGCTCAGCCCTGTCATCATAATGCCATCCGTGGAAGATGATGTGCTTAACTTAAGATAATATGGCATCTTTCTAGGTCCAAACCTTGACTTGCAACACTGACACAGATAATGTATCCAGAACGTTTAGGGTAAGAACAATTTTGTGTGATATTGGTGGAGGTGGTAGGCAGCTTCAAATGTCTGTGTTTAATATGTGTGTGCCTAACCTATGCTGAAAAGTATATTCATAGGCTGCTCGGAATAGAGCCCTGCGTTGGAAACTTGCCGGATCAGTGAAAGGAATGGCCTTGTTCTCCTCAAATTGACCTGATTGTGGTTTGTGGTCAGTATCTGCTGTGAAATGCCGTCCATAAACATGCTGATGGAAGTCCTTCCCTCTGAAGATGACACCAATCCCTCTTTTTTGATTTGTGTGTAAATGTTTTCAGCCTTGATTAGACGTCTCAAGACAAAGGAAACAAGTCTTTCTCCACTATCTTCCATCTTATGCAATGCAACTGCTCCGATTCCGTAAGGAGACATATCACAGAAAGAATTATGGTGGCAATTTATCCCCCCAAAAATTCTAAGTGTTGAATTTGCATAAAAACTGGAATAAATCTTGCTAGTTTTTGCACTGGGAGTTTAAAAAAGAATCTCTCACACTCTGTACACTGCAGAGTGCACTAGCATGAATCATGTTGAAAAGCTCTGGATGGGGCCTATTCCCATCCAGTTGGCCAGCTGCGTAGTGCTGAGCAGGCCGCTATGCATGCACCAATCTGTCAGTGCTGAGGTTGGCGCATGTGCAAGAGCCCTTATCTGCAGGCCTGCTCAATTGTTGGCCAACCACATGACCCCACAAACCCAGCCCTTTCTCCACCCCAAGCCCTGATCGCTGATCTCCCAAACATGTCTGGGACATCCTGGACCCAACCCCCTTCAGGCTCGCCTCGATCCCTCAGTCCGCACCCCCTCTCCCCCCTCACTGGCAGTCCCAAATAACCTTCCCACACACCCTGGTCTCCCACCACCAGGCTGTCCCCCCTTCCATCCCCTCCCCAACCCAGATGGCCAGCCCAGTCGCTGACCTCCCTCCCATCAATCCTGACTGTAGAGTGGCAGCAAGACCCCCCCTCCCCACCTCCTGGGAGCCTTGATTACACCCCCTCCCCCCCTCACTCCAACAGGTTCAGGCTGCTAACTCCCCACAAGTGGGGGTCTAAAATAATCCCCTCTGGACAGAAATACTCCTGCTGGGTGGGGGAGGGAGGGGGAAGGGAGATGAGCAAGCCTCGAGACTTCAGACCTTGGCCTACTAATTATTATTTAAAATTAGCTGCTGCATAAATTATTTAGTTCTGCACCAATTTCCAGCATGGAGCTGATGGCACCGGAAATCTGGCGCTGTGTGATGCATTCAGGGCCACATGCCCAGCACAAAGCGCACTAATTGGGAGCCGCTTAAATCTCCCAGCGGCTGCATTAAAAACTCAGTGCAGTGGGATGGAAGAATCACTGCCTATTTCTTTTGAGGGTCAAAATGAACTAAGGGAGCGGATGATTGCAACATCACTTTAACCTGTTCAAAGGCCTCTTTCTGATACTGTTTTCAATGCCCTTCTGGTGGAGCTTGAGCTGTGTGTGTAGAGGTGCCAACAGTGTAGAAAGATTAGGAATAAGTCTGCCATAATAATTCACCATTTTTGAAAAAGATTTCAATTCTGACACTTTTCTGGGGCCAGTGTTTCTTTAATCATTTTTATCTTCTCCTCCATAGGGCTCAGCCCGTTTGCATCCACTTTGAATCCTAAGTATGTTGCTTCACGACTCTGGAATGTAACTTCTTCCATTTCAGCCTCACTCTGTCCTTCTTAAATCTCTTCAAAACTTCACAGAATCATAGAATCCACACAGTGCAGGAGGAAGCCATTCGGCTCATACAGCCTGCACCAACCACAATCCCACACACACCCTATATAGAAACATAGAAGCAGGAGTAGGCCATTTGGCCCTTTGAGCCTGTTCCACCATTCATTTTGATCATGGCTGATCTTCAAATTCAATATCCTGGTTCCCCCTTCCCCCTTGATCTCTTTCGCCCCAAGAACTATACATAATTTCTTCTTGAAATCAGACAACATTTTGGCCTCAACTACATTCTGTGGTAGTGCATTCCACAGATGCACCACTCTCTGGGTGAAGAAGTTCTAAAAGGTTTACTCCTTATCATCAAACTATGACCCCTAATTCTGACTCCCCACCATTGGGAACTTTCTTTCTGAATCTACCCTGTCTAACCCTGTTAGAATTTTATAAGTTTCAATGAGACCCCATCTCACTCTTGTCAACTCCTGTGAGTATAATCTAGTATCTCCTCATATGACACACCTACCATCCCAGGAATCAGCCTGGTAAACTTTTGCTGTACTCCCTCTATAGCAAGGACATCCTTCCTGAGATAAGGACACCAAAACTCCAGGTGTGGCCTCACCAACGCCCTGTACAATTGCAGCAAAACATCCCTCCCTGTTCCTATACTCAAATCCCCTCACTTTGAAGGCCAACATACTATTTGCCTTCTCTACAACCTGCTGTACCTGCACACTTAGTTTCAGCATCTCTGATTTCCTACCTGATGCTTTTCAGAACATTGCCACTATAGTTTGGTGGTCTGTATACCACTCCCACCAATGTTTTTTGGCGACTTATTATTCCTTAATTCCATCCATACAGATTCCAGATCAGCTGTGCTAATATCTTCCCTCAATATTGACTCCATATAATTTTTAATCAACAATGCAACTCCACCACCTTATTCTTTCTGTCTGTGCTTCCTAAACACTGAATAGCCTTCAATGCTTAGTTCCCATCCTTGATCAATTTGGAGCCACGTCTCCGTAATGCCAACAATATCATATCTCTTTACATCTATCTGTGCAACTAATTCATCCATTTTGTTTCAAATGCTCTGGGCATTCAGGTACAAAAGCTTAAGGTGGGTACTTTTAACATTTCTTTTCCCATTCCTACTGTTTTTTTACTGCCCTCATCTGACTCTGGCCCTTGATTTCTCTGCCTATCACTTTCCTTATTTTCCTCACTGTCTTTCCCTCTTGTTCTTAGTTCTCCTACAAGGGTTTCCATCCCCCTGTCATTATTTTAAACCCTCCCCAACCATGCTAGCAAGTGTGCCCTCCCAAGGACTGACTCTACTCTGGCTAGCACATGACACAGGTAGCAATCCTGAGATCACTACCTTTGAGGTCCTATTTTTCAGCTTGCTTCCTAGCTCCCTATACTATTTTTTAGGAACTCATCCCTTTTTTTATCTATGTTATATGTACCAAGGTACAAACAACCACTGGCTGTTTGCCCTCCCCCTTCAGAATGTCCTGCAGCCACTCAGAGACATCATTAATCCTAGCACCAGGGAGGCAACATACCATCCTGGAGTCGCACTTGCGGCCAAAGAAACGCCTATCTATTCCCCTTACAATTGAATCCCCATATATGTATCCCCATAACCCCATATATTTATCCTGCTAATTCCTCTGACACTAAAGGCAACTTCATATAACCAATCAACCTAACCTGCTCATCTTTGGATTCTTCAAGATTCGCCAGATGCCTTTCTTTGAACTCTCCTGTGATCAATACATCATCTAGATATACTTACCTCTGATATAACTAAAGTAAGCTTATGCATTGGAAAATTGCACATACTGATGAGGTTTCAAAGGGGAGCTGCTTATGCTGCTATAAGCCTTTGTGGGTATTTATAGATGCCTAATCTAACTCTAATTGTTAGTGCATATGGCTCATATCAAGTTTAGTATGAGATAAGCCTCCTGCTAAGTTGCTGTACAAGTCTTGAAATCTTGGTATTGGGCATCAATCCAATTTTGATGCTTGATTCATGGTTAATTTGTACTCCACATGTATCCTAATGGTTCCATCCAGCTTAACCACTGGCACAATGGGAACCACCCACTCCAAAAACTGTATGGGCTTGATGATGTCCAATCCTTCTAGCTGCTTGAGTTCAAACTCAAGGCATAGGGTACAGGTAAAACTTTGGTGTGGCTTCAGGTTAAACTTATTTTTTTCTTTTAGACCCTGTTTCTTTCCTAACTTATCTTGGAACACCTGATTTTTTTTAACACATCATGGAAGTTTCCATAATTGATTTTGAGGATTTCTAGCTAATTTAATCTATATGTTTTAAGGCTTAGTTATTAGTGTCTCAAATAAGCTTACAGTAGCACTGCAAAGAATTTACTGTGAAAATCGCCACACTCGGGTGCCTGTTTGGGTACACTGAGGGAGAATTTAACATGGCCAATGCACCTAACCAGCACGTCTCTTGGACTGTGGGAGGAAACCCACGCAAACACGGGGAGGACATGCAGACTCCACACAGACAGTGACCCAAGCCAACAATTGAACCCGGGTTCCTGGCGTTTTGGAAAGGTAGTTCTAGCCACTGTGCCACTGTCCCTAATCTAATTTGGTAAAGCCAATTTTGGCCCATCTAACTTGGTCCTTGGCCCCCTACTACTATTGGAGAGAGTTGCACTAGTTTTGTTCATGGAATCCTTAAAGCTTCCCCAGTATATGCGATTGCCTGGCTGACATGCTTCTTAACTTTAGGGGCTGAACGCTTCTAGTAAATAACATTTGTTCTACAACTGTAGCAGAGGTACCTGTGTCCACTTCCATCTGAGTGGCTGACCATTTGCCATCAATGCAATTGTAATCGGGGCCATCTTGTCCACCTTAATATCGTTTAACCTGAATACTTCAGAATTGTTTTCAGGGTTATTCTCACTGTAAACTGGAGTTGGATTTATTTTTGCTGGTCCCTGGTAGGTTCTGCTTAGTCTTAGCATCTAATTACTCCCTCTTATTGCAGGCATAATATGTATCTTCCCCGAATTTACATCTCTCCAGGAGGTGATCTCCCCCATACCAGTAGCATTCTTCACTGCTCCTGGTCTGTGGACCAAATTCCTTATACCGCTGCACTCGCTTTGTCTCCAAGCCTCTTTGTTCATTATTTTCTGCACCTTCCTCCCTGGCGCTTCAGCAACCAGTGGCTTCCTGCCAAACTTAGTGGACCTCACCTGCTTGCACATTCTGCAGTTCCATCGCCCTGCCCTCCACTTTCCACACTTTCTCTTGTCTGGGAGACCTCTAATGGCTTCTTAAAGTAATTTCTGCCTCTGCTAATAATTTATTTTGTATAGTCATATTGTTAACATCACAGGCCAGCCTGTGTCTCACCATGTCGTTGAGTGCAGACCCAAACTCACACTGTTCAGCTGTTTGTCTTAGGCATGCCCCAAGCTGTTTTTGACTCGCCTTGGGTTCTTGTCATTTAATTAAATTTGTTTTGCTGAATTATTATGGTGCACTTTGGGTGATAATGTCCCTTGACTAATTCCATAAGCTTCTTGAAAATTTTGGAATTGGGGGCACCTGGGGAAGTCACGCTCCTTATTAGGCTATAGGTTGGAGCCCCAAAGGCTGTTAATAAGATTACCCGCTGCTTCTCTTTCCTACCCGATATCATTAGCCTTAAAAAAAACACAGGCATTCAACATATTGCACCCACTGCTACATGTGTTAGAGTCAAATGGGTCCAACTTTCCCAAAAAGAGACACTTTGTTACTCTCAGGCTGCTGAATGAGTTTGAAAAAGGCTTCCACATGAGGTCTGTTTGCCTAATTACTGCAGGAGCAGGAAGACACTCAAATTGATCCTTGTCGCCAATTGTAATATCTTGCAAAGATGGACAGTAGATTAACAAATGAATAGTTGATTAAGGCAAGTAACTATATACAGAAAGTGATATAAAGGGTACTGTAGTCCACAACTCCAGGCTTCAAACTGGCAAGGTCCAGGATTTGAATGCACCAGCTGAATGGTTCGCATGACCCTTTGTAAACTTGCCTCTAAAAGGGGCACACTACCACATTTGGATTGTTATCTCATTCAATAAACCAAAATGCATGTATAATTTTTAGAAGTGTACTCTATTTTTCCAATTATTATATGTTAATTTCTGCTTTGAGCAGGACAAAAGCAGTGAATTCAAAATTCCAAAAAGTGCAAGGAAATGATAGATTAATCTCCATAAAACAGAATGCACTGAGAAGATACATAATTCTTAGGCATATGTTAAGGAGCTTAATAAATGTATACATATACATTTTTTGAATAAATATCAGAATTAACCTGGAAGGCATTACAGAGCGATGTTGCTGATATTCTCAACATTTCTGTAGATGTGTTGATGTATAAACGCAGCAGTACAACCACATATTATTTGGAATTTTTTTGTAGCTTAAAGAAGTGCTAGAATTGATCAGTTTTAATGACAATAGAGGAGGTGTGGGAGTCATAAGATGTATAATGCTGAAAATTGCTCTGCATTGTGTCATCATAAAAATCTTTTATATTCCTCTCTGCTATTTCAATAAGCATTTGTTTTTAATGAGCTGGTGCCCACCTTTTAAAATTACAAAGCAATTTGATGTGAAGACATTAAGTTTCCATAGGAAACGATTGCATCTAAAAATTCATAAATAATTCTTTGTTTTTTCACACATGTATGTACCAGCCATATCCACTATGTGGCGCTGTTAGTCCTTTAGTCCAAATAACTCAACAGAGTAATCATTAAAGATACAAAATAATTATTTCATGAAGGTATTTAAAATAAATGTTTATTTAGTCCGTTTTCTAAGCCAACCATAAACAAATGAATGTGTGTATTTGTGCATGTGTGTCCATCAATATTTATTATCTCTGCCACTGAAGGTGGATGGAGGTAATATTTCAGACCTTGTTAGTGTTTCTTTATAAATAATATATTGCAAAAACTAATGGATGTATTTAAACAAAACATAGGACACAGATAGGATATGGCCTAAGGAAGAACTGATTAGCTTTTGGCAAAAATCTGGATCCTAGATTTTTTAAAGGTTCCATTAACAGTGGGAGATAAGTTAAATTGACTTTTCTTTAGAATGTTGTGGGTTGTTTTATTCAGGATGTTTTCATTGCAGGTTGTTGGATGTGGATTAGCCTGAAGCTTCCTCAGTGTGGTGAGAGCTGTTGATAAACAGCTTTCTTTTTTGAGCTTTGTAGTTACAGAGGGCCCACAAGGGGAAAAACTCAAGGAAGAGCTGTATAATTGCAATAATGTTGAGTTAACATAGCATGGCGGAGGTATGCACTCTACTGAGTGCAGTCTTCACTTTTATATACTATAGTTCTGTGGGCCAAGTTTGCTCCAAGATTGCCTGTAGTTCACCCAGGGTCACAGAGTGCTTAGTTGCCATGTGTGTCTGCAAAGAGGCATTTCAGAGGGTTTTGGGGGTGATGTGGCGTGTACTGGCAGGACTGCCCTGTTTGTAGTAAGCTAGTCAGCAGCAATAGATCACGCAATTGCACTTGACGCACGACAGTACTCTGTGGCAACCACTGACAGCAAAGCAGATGCCAGCCCTGCAAACAGGGCGTTGGCAGAGATCAACCCACACTGCCGACAAGGGACAACTTCATTTGTGGCTCTTGTGGCAGACCTTCCCTTTACAGAATTGGCTTGTTCAACCAAGAAAGGAAGTGCAGCAGATGATCTCATCTGACCACACTGAAGTTGTGAGTCTGCATTCCCATAATCTCTTGCAGTTGGAAGAATGCCAATCACCTAGTATAGTTACTAATCTCTGAGCAGCATGGTAGCAAAGTTGGGCGGCACGGTAACACAGTGGTTAGCACTGCTGCTTCACAGCTCCAGGGACCTGGGTTTGATTCCCGGCTCAGGTCACTGTCTGTGTGGAGTTTGCACATTCTCCTCATGTCTGCGTGGGTTTCCTTCTGGTGCTCTGGTTTCCTCCCACAGTCCAAAGATGTGCGGGTTAGGTTGATTGGTCATGCTAAAATTGCCCCTTAGTGTCCTGGGATGTGTAGGTTAGAGGGACTAGCTGGTAAATGTGTAGGGATATGGGAATAGGGCCTGGGTGGGATTGTGGTCGGTGCAGACTTGATGGGCCGAAGGGCCTGTTTCTGCACTGTAGGGTTCTATGTTCTAATGTGTGTCTTGTCACAGTATATTCAGAACTTTAAGCTATTTTTCATATTTTAAACTGACTACAAACAGCTGGAAAAATATGACTGCCCCAGGATCACCTGCCATCTCTTGCGGATTGAAGCACAGCCCTCTCAAGCAGGAACAAAAGGAACATTCCAAGTTGATGATGACTCTATGTCCTTTCCTGAGAGTATTTCAAAGGGTAATTCAAAACTGAATGGATCATTCAGGTACAAAGATACCGGCTGACTCAAACTCTCAAGTTGTGAAAACCACAACATATAATGTACCTAACTACCAACCTTATTGGGGAAAGAACTTTGGACTAGAAAAAGGTCACAAGATGAGACAGCCTTGCTTTCTGTTTCTTTTTTTAAAAAACAACTCAAGCTATTCAAGATACAGAGTTCCATCAAAATGCAATGAGAAAAGCTGCAGGTCATCTGAGCAGCCAAGCTAAAAAAAAACCTTGAAAGTGAGGGAAGGACTTCCCCCAACAAGTTTCCAACTTGAAATTCATCTGAGAACCAATCCCCTGGAAATTTGACTACAAGAAGCCTGACAGCTGACTGAGAATCCTCTGCTTTACAAGACATTCACTTCAATGAAAGCATCAACTTGATTTGATTTGATTTATTATTGTCACATGTATTAACATACAGTGAAAACTGTTGTTTCTTGCATGCTATACAGACAAAACGTACCATACTTAGAGAAGGAAAGGAGAGAGTGCAGCAAGTAGTATTACAGTCATAGCTAGGGTGTAAAGAAAGATCAACTTAGGGTGACGTAGGTCAATTCAAAAGTCTGATGGCAGCAGGGAAGAAGCAGTTATTGAGTCGGTTGGTACGTGTCCTCAGACATTTGTATCATTTTCCTGATGGAAAAGAGTATGTCTGGGGTGCATGCAGTCCTTAATTATGCTGTCTGCTTTTACGAGGCAGCAGAAAGTGTAGATAGTGTCCATGGGTGGGAAGCTAGTTTGAGTGATGGACTGGGCTTCATTCACAACCTTTTGTAGTTTCTTGTGGTCTTAGGCAGAACAGGAGCCATACCAAGCTGTGTTACAACCAGAAAAAATGCTTTCTACGGTACATCTGTAATGGTTGGTGAGAGTCGTAGCAGACGTGCCAAATTTCCTTAGTTTTCTGAGAAAGTAGAGACATTGGTGGGCTTTCTTAACTAAAGTGGGAGGACCAAGACGATTGTTGGTAATCTGGACACCTAGAAGCTTGAAGTTCTCAACCATTTCTACTTCATACCCCATTGATGTAGACAGAGGTAGGTCCTCCATTATGCTTGCTGAAGTCGATGATTTTGATGGAACTCTATTTCTTGAATAGCTTTAGCTGTTTTCTAAAAAAGAAACAGAAAGCAAGTCTCTCTCATCTTGTGACCTTTTTCTAGTCCAAAGTCCTTTTCCAAATAAGGTTGGTAGTTAGGCACATTCTATGTTGTGGTTTTCACAACTTGAGAGTTTGAGTCAGCCAGTATCTTTATACCTGAATGATCCATTCAATTTTGAATTACCCTTTGAATTACCCTCATGAGAGGACATAGAGTCATTATCAATTTGGGATGTTCCTTTTGTTCCCGCTGTTGACATTGAGGGAGAGATTATTGTTGTCATACCAGATTCTCTATCTCCTTCCTCTGCTGTGTCTTGTCATTGTTTGAGATTGACCCACTATGGTGGTGCCATCAACAAATTTGAAAATAGAGTTGGAGGGGAATTTGGGCACACAGTCAAAGGTATTTAAGGAATATAGTATGGGCTGAGGACACAGCCTTATGGAGCACTGGTGTTGAGAATGATCATTAAGAAGGTGTTGTTGCCTATCCTTACAGGTAGGAACAATTCACCTCAGAAACTGAAGGTCAAGTATGAAAGAGAATCAAATAATCATAAATTGTATTGTTTTGCCTTCATCTATACCTAATCTTTGTGTGATAGTGTGCATGCATCGAAAGACTGAGGAGCCATGTTTTAAACATTTGGCCAAATATATGATAATGAATAACCCTGGTTATTTTAAAACTTACAAAAAGCTTGCTGCTGGTCTTATTTCGACTCATAGAGTCATAGAGAATGGAAACAGGCTCTTCGGCCCAACTTGTCCATGCTGCCCCTTTCTTTAACCCCTAAGCTAATCCCAATTGCCTGCGTTTGGCCCATATCCCTCTATACCCATCTTACTTATCTTTTTTTAAAAGACAAAACTGTACCCGCCTCTCCTACTACCTCTGGCAGCTTGTTCCAGATACTCACCATCCTCTGTGTGAAAATATTGCCTCTCTAGACCCTTTTGTGTCTCTCCCCTCTCACCTTAAACCTGTGCCCTCTAGTTTTAGACTCCCCTACTTCTGGGAAAATATATTGACTATCCAGCTGATGTATGCCCCTCATTATTTTATAGACTTCTATAGGATCACCCCCAAGCCTCCTACGCTCCAGAAAAAAAAGTCCCAGTCTATCCAGCCTCTCCTTATAACTCAAATCATCAAGTCCCAGTAACATCCTAGTAAATCTTTTCTGCACTCTTTCAAGTTTAATAATATCCTTTCGATAATAAGGTGACCAGAACTGGACACAGTTGTATACGAGTGTGGCCTTACCAATGTCTTGCACAACTTCAACAAGGCATCCTAACTCCTGTATTCAATGTTCTGACCAATGAAATAAAGCGTGCTGACTGCCTTCTTCATCATTCTGTCCACTTGTGACTCCACTTTCAAGGAGCTATTGAACTGTACCCTTAGACCTCTTTGTGCTATAACTCTCCCCAACACTCTACAATTAACTGAGTAAGTCCAGCCCTGGTTCAGTCTACCAAAATGCATCACCTCGCATTTATCTAAATTAATCTCCATCTGCCATTCATCAACTCACTGGCTCAATTGATCAAGATCCCATTACAATCCGAGATAACATTCTTCACTGTCTACTATGCCACCAACCTTGGCGTCATCTGCAAACTTATTAACCATGTCTCCTAAATTCTCATCCAAATCATTAACATAAATGACAAATAACAGTGGACCCAGCACGTATCCCTGAGGCACACCACTGGTCACAGGCCTCCAATTTGAAAAACAACCCTCTACAACCACTTTGTCTTCTGTTGTCAAGCCAATATTGTATCCATTTGGTGACCTCACTCTGGATCCTGTGAGTTTTAACCTTATGCAACAACCTACCATGTGGTACTTTGTCAAAGGCCTTGCTAAAGTCCATGTAAACAACATCAACATCATCCACCTTCTAAGTTACTCCTTCAAAAAACTCAGTCAAATTTGTGAGACATGATTTTCCACTCATAAAGTGATTGTCCCTAATCAGTCCTTGTGCCTCTAAATGCTTGTAGATTCTGTCTCTCAAAACGCCTTTAATCAGGACAATCTCTCTGAAGGTAAGAAAATGCACTCTTCCATACACACTGATCAGTAGCAATAAGGAAACATATAAATTATGTCTGTGACATGTGAATTGGTAATGTCAAATATTTTGGACATTAAACTTGGGAATCTTAGCTTTTAGCCATGACAAGTCAATTTGCAATGGGTATGCTTTGTATCTAGTGAAAATCATCTGTATGAAAGAGCATGGCTAAGTAGTTGATGAAGATGTGGAGAGTGGACTTTAATCTCTAAAGATGGGAAAATTTGGGACAGATGGAATGTTCAAAATCTGGCTTCCAATGTTAGCACACTTGTGACCTGCACACTCCCAGCTTTGGTGAAGCCAGGGCAGGGCATTGGGCAACAAACTTACACCTGTGTTAAAGCTTACGATGAGACTAAATGTTTCATGATTAACCGCCATTTTAAATTTAACCTGAAATGGCAAAGTTTTCCAGGTCACAGTTAACCCAGGTTGTGCCAAATCTGATAGTGGGAATTCAACAACTTCGAACTCAGGAGATAATGGGACACACTGTGCAATGGTTAGAGAAGGAAGATGACATATGCTCCTTTTTAGGTAGCGCTAACAATGGATATTATTTTAATAAACCTAATTGTTTAGTGTTAATGCTGCCACAGAACTAAAAATAATTAAGAAACACCAAAATTTTAGCTCCTAGCAACAGATGAACTGCAGCAATTCAAAAAGGCGACTCACCACCACCTTCTCAAGGACACCTAGGGATGGGCAATAAATGCTGGCCAGCGACGCCCATGTCCTGTGAATGATTGAAAAAAACAAAACTATTTTACTGTATCTAATAAAAGTGAACAAACTACATCAGCAAAAAACATATGGCAGTGTTGCATACAAGGATATTTAAATTAAAATCTTGGGGTACATGACAGCTCTGCATTATACTGAATTTCTGTGTTATAGTGAACTATGTTATCGCAGAGCCCCAGTGCACTGACCTTGGAGTGGGTGCATCAGATTCCAAAATGCTCAGTACCAAAAAAAGGAAAAGATTGAAAGGTTGAAAAGATGAGGAAATCTTGATTGGACTAGTCCTATATTCCACTGAGTATACAAAATTCGGAGATGATCTTGATGATTGAAGGACTTGGTAGTTCAAGAAAATCTATTCCCTCTGGTTGGGTGGTACAAGCAAAAGGACATAAATGCTATTCAGTATTGCTGTTAGGAAGCTGGGCTTTACACAATAGGAATTCACTGCCACCGCTCCCCCCCCCACCCCCCGATGTTTTGAGAAACTTGATAAACGTCATTATTGATAGATTTTTGTTAAACAAGTGTATCAAGCATTACCATGTCAAAGTGAGTTGGTGGAGTTAAGATGCAGGTAAGCCTTGATCTATTTCAGTGCCTGAAAAGGGCCAAGAATTTCAAAAGGCTATTCCTGATTCTATATCACTCACTCCCTCACCACCAATCCTACCTTGTACTATCTTAACTCCAGATTCTGCTTACCATTTTGAAAAGTCGGCAAAGTCTTCCGAAGTCTGTGAAAATCCAACATTAGACCTGCTGTTCTTTCTGTAGCACTTCCAAGGTTTAGATGATTTCCTTTGAGTCTTGGAGGCTAGCAATGAGTTTGAGATATTGCTTGACCAGAACATTATAGTTTCAGCATAAGGTCTAAACATTTTACAGATTTAACAGCCGAGCTGAACATTACTTCTGCCATGTTAATTTGCCTTGTTGCAATTACTGCATATCATCAAGTCTAACCATCATAACCAAATCTTCTCTTGTTTCATCCCTAGTTGTTTATCATCATTCATTAGCTATGTTTTCTAGTTTTAGCTTCTAGGGTGTGACAGCTGTCATTTATCTGCATTAAGTTTCTGCCCACTTACGAAAATGTTTTGTGCCCTTCTGGTATTCTTTACCAGCATGATCAGATTCTACTGTTCCTCTCCCTACCCATCTGGTTAAGTATGACCAGATTGCTATCTGTTTCTAAATCCAGGACACTTATATGGAAACAATGGGTGTAAACACCAATTCAGGGGCACTCCACTCATCGTCTCTTCCCAATTTGATATGACCCCCACTTCTTCGCTTTCTTGTGAAACCTTATCAAAGTTTTTCTTAAAGTCATACAAGTTGGTCTATATTGTAGAAACTTTCAGACATCCAGCTGGGATGTTACCTCCTCAGAAAAATCAAGGATGTTGGCTAGGCAGGACCTGTCACTTTTGAAACCATGTTGGCTTCTCCTTTTCATTCAGCCATTTGCCAACTTTATTCCCAATAATCATTTCCATTATTTTATCAGTTAGTTAGTACATATTTCTCATATTCAAAACCATGCTTGTTAAAAAAAATTGTTCTTTGCCTTTTGCAGTCACCTCTGTTTAATCTATGGTTACTACTCCTTGGAGTAGATTTATTCTGCATTTCTCTGTAAGATGTCCTTAAAAATATCAATTTATCCTCAACTATTGTTTACTTTAGTATTCCCCATTAGTCAAGTTAATGAATTCAGTTCTGAATGACAGTAATTTTGGACTCAAAATTTTAACTCTGTTTACCTCTCCACAGATGCTGCCAGACCTGCTGAGGTTTTTTTTTTAGCACTTTCTGTTCTTTACTTAAATTCAAGTTGGCCTTTTTAAAGTTCTGTAAATGGGTATTGGTTTATCCTTGATCGTGTCAAGTTTAATCATGTTAGAGATGCTATTGCTCAAGTGTGCTGATTTTCTGGCATGCTATCTGGGTCAATCCCATTTGCCATGTTTGAGATGTGATACCTCTTTTGGCATTATTAATGCATTGGATCATAAATCAGCCATGCATTATATTCACCAACTTGGATTCCAGATAGCTTGGCATTTCCAGTTAATGTCAGGTTTGTTAAAGTCCCTGATTAGTATGACCTTTCTGTTTGTGCACAGCTTCCTCATCTCTTCAGTAGAATAACCTGTCCTTTTGTTTAGACCAGATGATCTATAGGGCTTTTCAGTTTCTACTTTGGGCTGTAATTTCTTCAAAAAAAGTCTCTTTGCAGTAAATGTTTCCAGCTAAACTATATTGTTTTGAAATTCTTCCTTTGCAGGGTCAAATTTCTTTACATCTCAAATTCCCTTTACATTTCATGTGACAAGAAGTGGAGTAATGAATAAAATGAGAAGTGGGTAGTATGTTGGATATGTGATGGTATATGATGATGCATTGACTCACCTTGACCATCTATGTGAGGTCATTTTACTGCTTCCAGCTCTGTCTTGTCCTTGGAACCAGACCATGGGAGCTGACTTCACTGACAACACACTCCCTTCTGAAGCTAGTGTGAGAGGGCATCCTGTCACCACACCTTCCTGCCTGGAGAAACATTGATACCATTCTATATACCATCTGGCCACAAGAGCCTCCAAGGTAGCATCCCAAATATGGACACTCTGTCTATTTACTGGTGTGCCATTCTCCTCCACCTTTAATCTTCCTGGATGATTTTCCAGCAGTCTTCAGCTCAGCTGTATAGCGTCCCTTAAATAGACTTTTTTTTAAAAAAAGAACAGGAACTTGGTGCTGAACTCAGGAAAGAAAAGTATGGGGCACATTCACCCACCTTGATCTAAACTGGCGTGGGCATGTCATAAATCATAAGCATTGGGCCCAAAGAACAGGGTAAATCAATTTTCAGCCCTAAAAGCATCAGAACTGATGTTTTCAATTTTGGCCAACATGAGATTAGGCGTCATTTCTACACTTCAGTCTAAAAGTGTAAGTAAAACTTATAATGATTATACACATACGCGGCATCAGGTACTGAAGCAGCATAAAGTAATTTTACAAAGCTACATCAGCACAACAACATCCTGCAGAAGCCTAACTTGCAGTGTTCCAAGATGAGACTTTACTGGGCCAAATAAGGCACTCCAGCAGGAAAGTAAAAACCTAGTTTAAGTGGTCTGATTATTGAAATAATTACCTAACTTGGGCAAAGCACCACTTCCAGACCACATCTTGTTCACATGAGATGGCAGCATTATTTGCTCCATTGCCATGGCCTGCTCTAAAATGATCTTTGAGACAATGTTGGTGTTATTAGAATTGGTGGTAATCAAATTTTTTTTCAGCTGTGAACAATAATGGATGGAATTTTTCTCCCCCTTCGTCATGTGCTTCACAGTGGCAGGAGGTGGGGTACCGTTTGCTGGCGAAGGGATCTGATGGTCCTACTGTTGCCAACAATATTTCCCGTTAAATGCATCCCTTACCACTGGGAGACCCATGGCGGGGGCGTGCCACTGGCAAGATTTCAGCAAATGTGTCTGGACTAGTTTTTTTATTCATACATTATACTTAACTCACAATTAATCGCCCTTGTCATTGAACTAAGATTCTTTGGACAAAACCGCAGTTCTGTTTACACTGTACAAGAAGTCTTTTATGTAGTATGGATCATTTTGTGATTGCCACATGATAGAGAATGCAGGATGCTATCATTTACAAGCCAACGCACAGAATGAAAACATAGGGTGGTTAGACTCGAACAAGATAAAATATTAGTGAGGCCATCTAGCTTTGTTAATAAAAGCAAAATACTCTCAATGCTGGAAATATAAAATAAAAGCAGAGAAAATGCCTGAACATCTCTGTAGGTCTGGCAGTATCTGTGGAGAGAGAAGAAAGTTGATATTTCAAGTCAGGATGACCTTTGTTCACCTGAAGTTGCTTTAGTAATGTTTGCTTCATGATGTAACAAAATGTATAATCTCTATATGCAGTGTGAATTAGGAATTTTTGCAGATGTCCCAAACATACTTGACCATTTCACTTTAGAATATGCTATAGTCACAATGAGAGTTGACTTGATAGCGATCTTTAAACCAAGGGATGAATACAATAGATATCGATATTGTTCCACTTGTAGGTGATTTAAAAACCTAATAGCCGCAAGTATAAGATAGTCATTATTAAATTCAATAGGAAATTCAGGAGAAATTTCTCTTCCCAGAGAATGATAAGAATATAGGTTGCTTTACTACAACGAGTAGTTGAGGCAAATAGCAGTGATGCAGTTAAAGTCAAGCTAGATAGCATATGAGGGAGAAATGAATAGAAGCATATAATGATATAAGTTGAATGAAATGGGGTGGGAAGGGACTCATGTAAAGCTCAGTAACACGCTTTCATTCTGTAAAGTCAATACTAAAAATACTGTTTCATTGAGAATCTGTGAAATACAGTTTTTAATGTGACCCTGACTCTGAGAAATATATAGAAAAGACTTGATTATTCTTGTTTAAGTGTAAGAAGACTTGATATTCCCCCACCATCATCATTTCTATACCCCTTCCCCGTCCCCCGTCCCCCATGCCCACACCACCCCAAACCCACTCCCCATTCAGCATGTTTTGCATCAGTGGAGGCAGCCCACCATTAGTTGGTGGCAGGTTTGTCCAGTCCTGCCATTGTCAAGAGCAGCATGGTGGCACAATGGTTAGCACTGCTGCCTTACAGCTCCAGAGACCCGGGTTCAATTCTATCTGTTTGGAGTTTGCACTTTCTCCCTGTATCTGTGATGGCTTCCTCTCACTGTTCAAAGATGTGCAGGTTAGGTGGATTGGCCATGTTGAATTGCCCCTTAGTGTTGCATGATGTGTAGGTTAGATGGATTAGCCAAAGTAAATGTGTGGGTTACAGGGATAGGGCGGTGGAGAGGGCCAGGGTAAGATACTCTGTCAGAAACTTGGTGCAGACCTGATGGGTTGAATGGCCTCTTCTACACTGTAGCGATTCTCTGATTTTTGCACCCTCCATTGTTTGCACCTCTGCCAGTAGGAATGGTGGGAAAATCCCACCCATAAAGAATATGGTATCTCTATCTTGGTCCACCATTCAGTAAAATTATAGCTTTTTTAATTTGATTAGAGTTATTATTGTCACACCTGAAAAGTATTGTTTCTTCCAAGCATACCGAACATAGGGAAGAAAAGGAGAGAATGCGAAATGTAGCGTGACAGCCATAGCTAGGGTGTAGAGAAAGATCAACTTAGTGCGAGGTAGGTCTATTCAAAAGTCCGATAGCAGCAAGGAAGAAGCTGTTTTTGAGTCGGTTGGTATATGATCTTAGACTTTTGTATCTTTTTCCCAATGAAGGTGGAAGAGAGTGTCAGGGGTACTTGGGGGTCCTTGTTTATGCTGGCTGCTTTCCGAGGCAGCTGAAAGTACAAACAGTGTCAATGGATGGGAGGCTGCTTTGAGTGATTGACTGGGCTTCATTCACAGCCCTTTGTAATTTCTTGGGTCTTGGACAGAGCAGGAGCCATACCAACCTGTGATACAACCAGAAAGAGTGCTTTCTACGGTGCACCTGTAGAACTTGATGAGAGTTGTAGCGGACATGCCAAATTTTCTTAGTTCCCTGAGAAAGTAGGGGCGTTGTAGGGTAATCTTAACTATAGTGTCTGCTTGAAGGGACCAGGACAGGTTGTTGGTGATCTGGACACTTAAAAACATGAAGCTTTTGACCATTTCTACTTCATCTCCATTGAATTAGACAGGGGCATGCCTTCCAGTACGCATCCTGAAGTCGATGACTATTGCCTTCATTTTGTTGACATTGAAGGAGAGATTATTATCATCTCACCAGCTCACCAGATTCTCTATCTCTTTCCTGTACTCCATCTCATCATTGTTTGGGATCTGATGTCATCAGCAAACTTGAAAATCAAGCTGGATGGGAATTTAGCCACATAGTCAAAGGTGTATAAAGAGTAAGGGGCTGAGGACACAGCCTTGCAGAGCATCGGTGTTGAAGATGATTCCTGTTCTGCTTATGTTCTGTCTCAACTCAGCTTTTCTGTCTGAAGCACAGATCCCTTTACTCCCAAATATCCAAACATCTATTGATCTAAGGTTTGATATTTGCCTTCATTTATTCGTAAGAACATAAGAACATAAGAAATAGGAGCAGGAGTAGGCCAGCTAGCCCTTCGAGCCTGCCCCGCCATTCAATAAGATCATGGCTGATCTGTCGCGGCTCAGTTCCACTTTCCCGCCCTCTCCCCATAACCCTTAATCCCCTCGCTTATCAAAAACCCGCGTCTTAAAAATATTTAGCGAGGCAGCCTCCACCACTTCAACGGGCAGAGAATTCCAGAGATTCACCACCCTTTGAGTGAAGAAGTTCCTCCTCAACTCCGTTCTAAACCGCCCCCCCTTTATTTTGAGGCTGTGCCCCCTAGTCCTACTGTCCTTTCTGAGCGGGAAGAGTCTCTCCACCTCTATCCTATCCATCCCATTCATTATCTTATATGTCTCAATGAGATCTCCCCTCATTCTTCTAAACTCTAACGTGTACAAGCCTAGTTTATTCAACCTCTCCTCATAGCTCAACCCCCTCAACTCCGGCATCAGCCTAGCAAACCTCCTGTGCACTCCCTCCAAGGCCAAAATATCCTTGCGTAAGTGCGGCGACCAAAACTGCACACAGTACCCCAGCTGCGGCCTCACCAGTGCCCTATACAGCTGCCGCAAGACCTCCCTACTTTTATATTCAATCCCCCTCACTATGAAGGCCAGCATCCTATTAGCCTTCCTGACCACCTGCTGCACCTGCAGGCTGGGTTTTTGCAACTCATGCACAAGGACCCCAAGGTCCCTCTGCACCGTCGCCTGCTGCAGTTTCTCGCCACGTAAGTAATCGTCCTTCCTACCATCATTCCTACCAAAGTGGACCACCTCGCACTTGCCAACATTAAATTCCATTTGCCATTTCCTGGCCCATTCGCCCAGCCTATCTAGATCCTTCTGCAGACTCTCCACACCCTCCGCACAATTTGCCGTTCCACCAATCTTGGTGTCATCAGCAAATTTCGACACCATACACTCGGTTCCCTCCTCCAGATCATCTGTATAAATGGTAAATAGCTGAGGCCCCAGCACCGACCCCTGGGGCACTCCACTAGTCACCAACCGCCAATCCGAATAGCACCCATTGACCCCCACTCTCTGGCTCCTATTTGACAGCCAGTCCTCTATCCACGCTAACACCCTACCCCCAACTCCATGCCCCCTTACCTTCTGCAATAACCTCTTGTGAGGTACCTTGTCAAACGCCTTCTGAAAATCAACTCCATGCCCCCTTACCTTCTGCAATAACTTCTTGTGAGGTACCTTGTCAAACGCCTTCTGAAAATCAAGAAATACCACATCCACCGGCTCTCCTCTATCCACCGCCCTAGACACATCCTCATAGAACTCCAATAAATTTGTTAGACACGACTTCCCCTTAACGAAACCGTGCTGCGTCTGCTCTATCAAGCAATTCCCCTCAAGATGCCTCGCTATTTCCTCCTTGATGACGGATTCCAACATTTTACCTACAACAGACGTTAAACTAACCGGCCTATAATTCCCTGCCTTTTTCCTGCCACCCTTCTTAAACAACGACGTAACATTAGCCATTTTCCAATCTTCCGGCACTTCCCCAGAATCCAGCGACGTTTGGAAAATAACCACCAAGGCATCCACTATCACCTCCGCCATTTCTTTCAGAACCCTTGGATGCATTCCATCCGGTCCTGGGGACTTGTCCACAATCAGTCCCTCCATCAAAATCACAAAAATCAGATTATCTGGTTTATGTTGCATTGCTATTTGTGGGAGTTTGCTGCATGCAAGTTGGCTGCTGTATTTCCTCCATACAGCAGAAACTACACTTTAGGAAAGTACTTCATTGGCTGAAGAGCACTTTGAGCTGTCAAGTGATAATGAAAAGTGCTGTAAAAAAGGATTTTTTTCCTTCTTCAATATATCCAATAAATTGAGAATGCAAAATCTATTGATCTAAGTTATGAATATGCCCAACAGATAAGCGTCCACGGACCTTTGCAGCAAAGAATGCTTAAACTTGCAATGTTCTGAGCAAAGACATGAGACCATGACCCCTGGTCTTAGACGTTACTGCCAGTGGAATTTTGCTACCAGTGAGAAAGTTCTGACATTAGGATGCAAAGAGGGTGATGTGGCCACATAAGCAGTGGAAGAAAAAGGGAATTTTATTGAAGCTGTGTAATTAACAGCCAGCCTGTGTAGAAGTTGGCCAATATTGGGGAAGGGTTGAGGGGTGGAAGCTTGTTGTAAGAAGTAGAAGTAGGTGGCAGGTTTTAAGGAAAGGCAGCACTCTGTGGTAAGCACAACCACAGTGAGGCCAGACAAGGGTGACAGTACTGCAATGGCAACTGCTAGAGGACACGAGACCCATTATGATTTGCAGTGCTCATCCCTTAAGATCTCCCATTCTCCTTTCTCCCTGGAGGGAGCCATCAATCTTTACACCCCTTAGAAACAGGGCACACACAAGCCTCCAGAAAACCTCCAAAAAAACATGCATTTATTGATTCCTTCAAAGGCTCAGTTGCCTGCCTACAGTATTCACCCAGCATTCTGGCCACTTCCAGAAAACCTCAACTGAAACATGTTGGACATCCATCCCGGCATATTAATCTCCCCCATTTTGCAGACTCAATCACCTCCCAGCCTGTCTTTCTAGAAGAAACAAAATTTTCTCAAAGTTTTCAAAGTAGAGGCGATCGGGCATAGATTTGAAACAATTGCTGTTGCAATGAACATTTTCATGAATATTTTCAATGCCAAAGTACTTTGATTTGTGTTAGTCCTTATTAGTAATCAATACAACTGAAGAGTCCGTACCTTTACTAATGAATGGACATGTTCTAAAATTACCATGGATTCCACAGAGAAAGGCATTTTATATATTTTCCAAGTATGTTCTGTAATCTGAGCAAATGTTTCTTCCAAATGTTTAATTAGAAAAATTCAAACGAATCGGAGCTAAGTGCAATAGTGATATAACTAGCAAAGCACAGATGGCTGCAGTTTGACTAAATCCAGTTTGAGAAATCATTTAATCAATACTACAACAACAACTTACTTATTAAGCCCCTTTAATATTGCAAAGCATCAGTGCAGCCTAAAAGCTTGGCTGCAAGTGGGTAGAGTGATTAAAATTAGCATTGTACAAGTTGACAGAATTGGGAAAGCACAAAAATGTCTTGACCCATTAAGTCCATGCTTGTTTTCTGTTGAACAATCCAATCAGTCTGATTCCTCTGTTCTATGCCTGCAGCTCAGCAGGTTTACTTTCCTCAAGTGCCCAGACAATTTGCTTTTGGAATCATTCATCATCTCCACTTCCACCACCCTCGGAGGCAGTTTGTTCCAGATGATTACCACTCACTGCACAAAAAGTCTTCCTCACATCCCCAAGAGATCTCTTGTCAAAATACTTAGAACTGTGTCTCCCAGTCCTTGTACCAACATCTAATGAAATCAACATTTCCTTCTTTATCTTATCTAAACCTGTCATAATCTTGAATATCTCCATCAAATCTTTTCTCCATTTACTCCAAGAAGACCAACCCAGTTTCTCCAGCTTAACCTTGTTGCTAAAATTCCTCACACTGGAACCATTGTGATGGCCTCGGCCATTAGGGAACAGTGCCAGAGATGTACAGGATAACAGCGTACCGGGGCTAAGACAGCCAAGGACAATTGAGTAACCAGTTAAATAGAAGAAAGGCAGCAGCTGGAACTGGAGGCCCGGCTCTCCAGTTTTGGGCCCTTTGAGGTGCAGCATTGTCTGCATGAAGGGAAGATCTCCAAGCACAGGGGGAAGAGGAGAGGGACAAGGTGCAGGGAGGAGATGGAGATCATACCCTCTGCATAGAATCTATAGTTGAAGGTAGAGCTACCTGGAGATGAGCAGAAGACTGTGGTCAGAATTTTACCACCCCGCCTGCCACCAGAATTGGCACAGGCAAAGGGCAGGCAATGGAAAGGTTTGTTAACCTTGGATGGATCTGAGGTAACAAAGAATATCCTTTGAAGAGAGAGAAGAGCTCAGAGGCAATACAAGTCTAACAAGCCTAAATGCCACTGTGGGCAGCACAGTGGCACAGTGGTTAGCACTGCTGCCTCACAGCACCAGGGACCTGAGTTTGATCCCTGGATTGGGTCACTGTCTGTGGAGTTTGCACATTCTCCTTGTATCTGCGTGGATTTCCTCTGGGTGCTCTGATTTCCTTCCATAGTCCAAAGATGTGCGAGTTAGGTGGATTGGCCATGCTAATTGTCCTTTAGTGTCAAGGGGATTAGCTAGGGTAAATGCATGAGGTTATGGGGATTGTGCCTGGGTGGGACTGTGGTCGCGCAGACTTAATGGGCCAAGTGACCTCCTGCACGGTAGAATTCTATGATAAATGACCTTTAATTATTTATTTACATATGGTGGGCTGGTTGTTGCTTTTGGAAATTATCCACCTCGAGAATTCTGTGATCAACTCAGCAGTGGGTAGGTAGTTGGGTGGCTTGCCGTCTGATATATTTGATATTCCCCCCCTCATACCCCCCATCCTCCCATCATTGAGAGAAGTGTCTGGGCAGATAGCATAAAGGCCAGCCCCTAATTGCTAATCGGTAACCAAATATCATGTTATAATAACAACTGGCAAACACCACTATGCTTCACTTTCCACATTTGCACAAGGCTAATGTATTTCAGTGTGAGTTGCAATGCAAAATACCAAGCATTAGAAAGTGTTTATGAGCACTTTAAGAAAATTACTGCCTGCACACATTTGAATTCATCACAAACTCCATTCACTGATATCTATCACCATGGTGACACAGATGACCCATCAAGAAACGCTCACCTTCTACAGCTCTGCCCTTTATCTGACAGCAAAGATGAATCACAGTAATCCAGCAAGGATATGTACACAGAAATTCTCTAATTGTCAGTCTGTCGTGTTTGCTTAATGGAATGGGGAAAGCTGTATTTTCTTTCTGCCACTGCCTAAAATGGGTTATGCCCATGAATATAAGTATGCTCCTATCTTGTATTCAGAGACTATTAATCCTCAGCCTTCCTTTCAAATAGCTGTTTTCCTTTTTTCTGAGATGATAAGCAAGCCTGTCAAGGTGAAAAGCTTAGCACTTTTGTTCCCCTTAAAACTTGTATCTAATCAGCCAAACAGAAGTACTCTGAATCTGTCTACCATCAACTGGACCACCAGAAAAAGCATTGTGTAAAAGCAAAGTGCATCCTAATTCAGTGACGCCAGTTTATTCAATCTTGGGGTTCTATCCTTGCACTTCTCAAGGTGAGGATGTCAACACGTGAAAATGTAACATGCTTTCCATTTCCTGGAACCACTTTCAGCATTCAACACTCCTGGCAGCTATAATAAAGACTTGTGCCAGGAAAAAGCTTTTCACTACATCAGCAATGTACGTTACTCTAACATTGGGTGAGCGTTCTTTTCGATATTAATGTGTTTTCATTGTCTCTATTAGCAAATCCTGAATTCTCTTTAATGAGGCTGATAAATATATAGACAGTTTAATGTTGGATTAATCCTCAGACTTTCACACATTTTTGGAAATTCCCTTCAGGTGACTGGTTTAAGGGTTGCATTTTGTCACCGTTAACACGATTCATGACTCCCGCATTGTGCTGCTGAATATTGATTGCATTGATACTTTCCAGTGAAAAGTGACCCAAATGTCATGATTGGATATTGTATTGTTATTTTAAAGTGCAAAATTAACTTATTTGCTCATTAAGTTATTTGAAACAGCATGCATACAAACAAATAAACAAGGGGCAAGAGCATTTGCCACTTCGAGCCTGCTCCACTACTTAATAAGATAATGGCTGATCTGATAGTAATCTCAAATCTGCTTCCCATCTCACCTATCACCCACTTGCTTATCAATAATCCAGCCAATTTTGCCTTAAAAGTATTCAAAGACTCTGCTTCCACCACCTTTTCAGGAAAAGAATTTCAAAGACTTATGACCCACAAAAAGAAAGAAATTCACCTCATCTCCGTTTTAAGTGAGCGACCCTTTATTTTTAAACAGTGACCCCTAGTTTTAGATTCTCCCTCAAAAGGAAACATCCATGCTGTCAAGGCCCCACAGGGTCTTACATGTTTCAATCAAATCACTTCTTACTCTTCTAAACTCTAGTGGGTACAACCCTAATCTGCGCAACCTTTCCTCATAGTACAATCTGCTTATTCCAGGTATTAGCCTGGTAAAACTTCTCTGAACTGCTTCCAATGCATTTACATCCTTCCTTCAGTAAGGTGACTAATTCTGTACAGAGTAGTCCAGATGTGGTTTCACTAATACTCTGTATAACTGAAACACAACTGCCTTACTTTTGTATTCAATTCCTCTTACAATAACTGATAATATTTCATTAACTTTCCTAATTGCTTGCTGCAGTGGCATACTAGCCTTTTGTGATTTATGCAGAAAGACACCGAGATCACTCTGCATCTCAAAAACACTGCAGTCTCTCATCATTTAGATCATAAGCTTCTATTCTTTCTGTCAAGGTGAACAGTTTCATTTTTTCCACATTTTACTCCATTTGTTAGGTCTTTGCCCATCCACTTAACCTATCGATATCTTTCTGTAGCCTCCTTCTGTCTTCTTTGCAATTTACATTTCCTACCTATCTTTGTGTCATCAGTAGATTTGGCGACAATCCTTTCATCCAAGTCATTTATATCAGAGTGAGATCCTTAATCTTGAGTGAATAACCTAACTAGGAATTCCTGTTTGTCACATTGGCTGACTGGCGGAACACTACATTCTCCATTACTGTGATGAATATTTCCAGCGGACTGGCATCTAGCTTGGGGCCAGCAGTTCTCTGGGAGCCATCCGTCCTCTAATGGACACTCTCTTGAATGTTGTAGCCTCCACCTGATGTGCAATTGCAGCAGTGTGGTGCCCACCACAGTGCCCCAGAAGCCTGTCCACTACTATTTTCCTCTGAGGTGAATGCTGGTGCTGGTGAATGCAGTGACAAGGTTTCAATGTCCTCCCTGGAGCTGGGCTCAGAAGGGTTGGACAGTGGGAGCATCATTTTCTGGAGATCCTGCAGGACAAAGATATGGGGTCAGATGGTGGATGTGTCACAAGCACGGAGAATGATAAACTCCCTTGAGAGGTCATTTGGATCACAGTGCTTTGAGCTCTTACTTTCTCAGGGTCTGCTGTCCTCATAGTCAATGACAGTTTGCTCCTGGGTCTCATCTGCTATTTCCATGACCCTTCCTCAGGGGTGGTGAGGACTTGTACCTCAGGGATGCCATCTTCAACCATTCCCCTTTGTTGATGGCAATGTTTACCCGTGAGGGCACAAAGACAACAAAGCAAGAGGTTGGCCTGACTAGGATGGGAGCTGATAACAGGTGGCGTGTGTGGGAATGGGACATTTTTTACTCATTCATGGGACATGGGCATTGCTGGTTGGCCAGCATTTATTGCCCATTCTTTGTTGCCCAAGGGCAGTGAGAGTCAACCACATTACTGTGGCTCTAGAGTCACATGTCGGCCAGACCAGACAAGGATGGCAGATTTCCTTCCCTAAAGGGCATGAGTGAATCAGATGGGTTTTTCCGCCAACTCACAATGTTTTAATGGTCATCAGTGGGTTCTTAATTTTCAAACAGGGGGCCTGGCTGATCATGGATGTATGTGATGTAGACTGTGGGGAGAGGAGTGGGTAGTTGGTGGCTCTGATGGGAATTTTATGTGATAGTTTTTGAAGGTGCTGCAGTGGGATGGGGGGTGGGTGAGGCGAGATGACAGAGGTTAGGGATATGAATGATGTCAAGGGCAGGGAAGTGGGCACTTGCTCTTATCGATCAAATGGCTTTGTTCATCTTTTCGTGACATTGCATGCCCGCCCTCCTGGTGAAGATCCGAGTGGTTATTAATTCAATTACCACTTCCCATACCTCCAGGATCTGGGCTGATGATAACCTCCTGTCAGCTCTCAGAAAGAGGATGCCCCCTCTGTCCTCCACAACTTCCAGCATCCTTTCCACATCTGCATCCAGGAATCTGGGCGCCAACCTTCTCCCTGCCATTTTGCTGGCTCAACTGAGAGTGCTGTTGAAAGGAGAGCTTCAGAAGTGCCCCTGCTTGTAAAGGCATGATCCCTGCCTGCAATGAATCAGGAATTCAGGCGAGTCAGGAGGTCAGTGTGAAACACATGGAGGGAGAACTGGTCTATTAGCATAGGCTGAATAGAGCCTGCAGTTTACTGCTACCCCCAGTGTGAAACACTACTGTTTTCCCACTGCTATGGTCTCAATTTGGGAGAACAGCAGCCAGTGTCTTCACCACCCTCCCCTCTCCCAATACCCCATCCCCACACAACCAGGAGTGGACTTGGAGGAGGAGAGTGCCACTTAATCAGTGGGAAAGTGTGAGCTGGAGTGTTCACAGCCATCCCAGCCCTCTCCAATTTAGTCATGAGTGGGGAAGGTTGACGTCGGCCTTTTTTGCATCTATGCTAATTCAGAACCTCAACTGGTCAACTCAGTGGGGGAAGATGCTCCTGTTCAGGAGGCTGTACCCAATGGGAGGCCAGAATCACCCCCCGTCGAAGAATCCCCACTCCCTTGCCCATCACATTGACTTCCCCTCCCTCGCTCCTACCCCTTGCTGTAACCTGCCTTGATTGGCCAGGATAGGCTGCCTTGCCTACGTCTCCATTGGATTTCCTATGCTGCTCCTGATCCCTGGCCTAGTGCAGTCTGAAGAGTGGTCACTGGGCTAACGTTCCTGTGCCAATGCTGGGATTGAAGAGCTGCCAACAATTTGATTGGCTGGCTGCTTTTGATAATGGGATCTTCACCTTGAAAGGTCTGTGAACCCCAGCAGCTGGGAGGCAAATGCCTGACAGGGATTTAGTCCTATCAGAGTGCCCAGAAATGACCGGGTGGATGGTGTCACCATTGCACCCATTAAGTTTGTGCTATTGCACTGCTATAACTTGCACTACTTGAGTATTTACAATTATTGTCAAAGTATATCTTGGTTTACTTTTGGAATGTGCAAACACAGAGCTAATTAAACCATGAGTTGGTTGGAGGATGTATTGTATATCTGCACACATTCTCTGCGAAAATATCCGATATAGAACATAGAACATAGAACATAGAACACCACAGCACAAACAGGCCCTTCGGCCCACAAGTTGCGCCGACCACATCACCTACCAACCTACAGACCTATCTATAACCCTCAATCTCATTAAACCCCATATACTCATCCAGAAGTCTTTTAAAAGACCCCAGCGAGTTCGCCTCCACCACCACTGACGGCAGCCGATTCCATTCACTCACCACCCTCTGAGTGAAAAACTTACCCCTAACATCACTTCTGAACCTCCCTCCCCGCACCTTAAATCTGTGTCCTCTCGTAGCGACCATTTCAAACCGGGGAAATAGCCTCTGAGAGTCCACCCTATCTATTCCTCTCAACATTTTGTAAACTTCTATCAGGTCGCCTCTCAACCTTCGTCTCTCCAGGGAAAAGAGTCCCAGCTCCCTCAACCTAACTTCATAAGGCATGCCTCCCAGTCCAGGCAACATCCTTGTAAATCTCCTCTGCACCCTTTCAATAGCTTCTACATCTTTCCTATAGTGAGGCGACCAGAACTGCGCACAATACTCCAAATGAGGCCTGACAAGGGTCTTATAAAGTTCCAGCATTACCTCCCGACTCCTAAACTCAATCCCTCGATTAATGAAGGCCAGTACACCATACGCCTTCTTGACCACCTCCTCCACCTGCGAGGCCGATTTAAGAGTCCTGTGGACCCGGACCCCAAGATCCTTCTGCTCCTCAACACTACTCAGACTTCTGCCCTTAATAGTGTACTCGTTCATCCCGTTGGTTCTGCCAAAATGGACGACAACACATTTATCCGCGTTGAAGTCCATCTGCCACTTCTCCGCCCAGTCCTGCATCCTATCTATGTCCTGCTGCAACTTTTGCCATCCTTCCAGATCATCCACAACACCACCGACCTTCGTGTCATCAGCGAACTTACTTACCCATCCCTCCACTTCCTCATCCAGGTCATTTATGAAAATGACAAACAACAAGGGTCCCAGAACAGATCCTTGAGGCACTCCGCTGGTGACTGACCTCCATTCAGAAAAAGCCCCATCCACAACCACTCTCTGCCTTCTGCAGGCAAGCCAGTTCTGGATCCACAAGGCCAAAGGCCCTTGGATCCCATGCCCTCTCACCTTCTCAAGAAGTCTTGCATGGGGGACCTTATCAAACGCCTTGCTGAAGTCCATGTACACTACGTCCACGGCACTTCCTTCGTCAATGTGTTCAGTCACATTATCGAAGAACTCAACTAGGCTTGTAAGGCACGACCTGCCCTTGACAAATCCATGCTGACTATTCCTGATCATGTCAAACCTCTCCAAATGTTCGTAAATCTTGTCCCTCAGAAGCCTCTCCATCAGCTTACCAACCACTGAGGTCAGACTCACCGGTCGGTAATTTCCCGGGCTATCTCTGTTCCCTTTCTTAAAAATAGGAACTACATCCGCAATCCTCCAATCCTCTGGAACCTCTCCCGTCTCCATTGACGACGCAAAGATCATCGCCAGGGGCTCTGCAATCTCTTTGTTTCGACTCGTGGTTTGGAGAAGCTGCTGCAGACTTTAGGGAATGTTGTAATAACTTGAATTACTTTTCCCTGACTCTAATTTAACCTTAAAGTATTGCTGAGTAATTTGATGTTGAATTTATGTTTACAGTTATTCTGCTGGGAGCTGCTTATGTTGAAAGTGGAATAGGCTGTTCATTATTGCTGCACAACATTTTAAGTCACATTGCTGAAAGTAAATATGTATCAGCAAATTTCCAATATTTGGAAATTTCCAAATTTCCATATTCCAAATTTCCAATGTTCAAGGGTGACCCCAGAACCAAGAATATGTCTTATGTTTTTGCAACAGACTAAATGGGGCAATGACTCAATCACTTCTACAATGTAGCAAAATTACCAAAACAATGTGTTGCTCAAGGCCGAAGGATGACAGGCCAAGTTTCAGACTGCGTTTCTGCCAAGATCAAATATCCTGAATATGAGAGTGTTATACAAACACAAAATGCTGTCAATTATATTTAGATATCTTATTAAAACTAATAAATACAAGACTTCACACACACATAGGCCGGAATTCTCCCATCGTGCCCGCCACAGGAATTGTAACAAGTGGGGAGCAGACCAATGTAACAGTCCATTGACCTCAGGTGGGGATTCTCCGGTTTTGAAGTTAGCGCGACTGGAGAATCTCGCCCATAATATTTGCATTAAAATTATCGTACAAGTTTATAAGTTTCTTCCTTCTACGTCAATATTTATGTTCATTCTTTGTTTGTTTCTCATACCATGAACTTGAAGCGTTTGTTTGAGATGCAGATTGTTTCACTTTTTCTCTGTTACAGCTCTCACATTTTACACCATTACAGTAAGCTTAACATTTTTGTTCTATTTTGCTCCATTGCTTCCCAGAGTGGATATGCATGTTTTGATGGTATATAACGTGCCTGAAGGTGTTTGCTATTACTGAGACTTCGAGCCGAAGCCTTGAATAAATAATTTCCCATATACTGATTCCAGTCTCAGTGTGTAATCCAAGCTTCATAGCTTGTAGTTCCATAGCAGGGTGAAGGTTATAGTCTACATGACACTCTGATGGAACATATCAATTCGCACCCTATTTGAACGATAGTCTTCTACCTGATTGCCATGCAGTGTGGGTGAGAGTGGTGCACTCCAGTCACCTGGTTGTCCCACAGGACGAAGATGAAGTCTGCATCTCCAAATATGTATTCCCTTCATATAAGCAGAATTTGACAATACAAGTTAGAATTACCTATCATCCAAAGTCCAGCTGAGGTTTCTAATTCCAGCACTGAAGCAAATCCCAAATCTTAAATTTCAGATTGCAGGGCGGACCTGCAAGGGAATATTATTCAAGAGATTAAATTGCTCATTTTCTTCATTTCCATGACTTTATTTCTCACAATTTTGTATGTGTTTATGTCCCATTATGATAATAACTATGTACACTGACGTGGACAAAGGAAAAGAAAAGCAAAAGCAGTATGATTGGCTTGAATTATGTTTTTATTTGTTGATTCATGATCAGTAGCCATCATTATTTGTTTTCTGGTAACTGATCGCATTTCATAATATATAATAGCTAAAGATAACAGTAAATAGTGAAAGATAACAGTAAATTTAACAGTCCTAGATACAAATCATGGACAGCTGACTCACAATGATGACAGAAAAAATGGATGTAATCTGCATTGAAGTTTATGTTGTTGCAGTGTTTTTGTGAATTAGAAAACTACTGAGAAAATGAATTTATGTTCCAGAACTCTTTGGTAACAGATTAATGGTTACCACTGCTGCCTCACAATGCATTGGATGACTGCGTGAATTTTGCACGTTCTCCCCGTCTCTGTGTGAGTTTCCTTTGGGTAGTCCAGTTTCCACCCACAGTCCAAAGATGTGCAGATTTAGATGCATTGGCAATGGTAAATGTAAAGGGTTATGAAAATAGGATGGGATGGTGGCCCTGAGTGGAGACCTCTTTCAGAGAATGAGTGCAGACTCAATGGATCAAATGGCCTCCTTCTGCACTGTAGGGTTTCTATGGTTCTATAGTCCAATCAAGAAGCACCTGTAGTATATCACAGTGATAATAGTGTTTGTCCCAATAGAAGAATCACCTTCAATCCATGTGTAAGTACAAAATTAGTTGCCAGCTACTTAAACAGGAGAATGTTTTGAAAGGAAAGGTGAGGACAGAAATTTTCAAAGTACGAAGATGTGGTTTGAAGTCCCACTGCAGAGACTTGAGTAGAAAATTAAAACTGACTTTCTACTGCAATGCTGAGGACATGCTGTACTGTCAGAGGAGTTTAGATAAGATGTGAAACCAAAGCCTCGCTTGTCCTCTCAGGAAGATGTAAACAATTTCAAAGCACTATTTTGCAGATGTTTTTCCAGTGGCCTGGCCAATATTTATTGTTTACCCAACATCTCTAAAACTGATAATCTGGTTACCATCACATTGATGGTTTTGGGACCTTGCTGGGTGCTTATTGTCTGCTGCATTTCTTATGTTACAACATTGAGTTAAAGCACTTCATTAGCTCTAAAACACTGAGGAGCATCCCGAGATCATGAAATATGTTTTAAAGATGCTGGTTTTTCTCTTTATATCTTTTTTTTACATGAGCCTACTAGTAAGCTCGCAGAATAGCCAAGATATATAAAGCGATTTGAAAGCTTTAGAATTGCTTCAGGCTTAGATGAGAAAGAAGTGATGAATCAAATTAGCACACTGAAGTATTCTTTGAGAGAAGAATTGGAGGTAACTTTATGCTCTTTCAGCTCTCCGAGAATGATGAAAGAATTTGTGAAACTGTATCTTTTTGCTTTGAAACAAAGTATCACTTTGTAGCCCACAGAAACATGAAGCTTGGAAGAGTTAAATTCAACCAGAAGAAATGAGAAGATGCTAAATCAGTCGCTGTTTCTTTATAGCTGCCTTTTACTGTTTGGCCAAGCGCATTGTTTATGGTATTCCCCACATCAACATGATTTGTGATCATATTCTAGTGGATTATAAAATCAGGCACTGTGACATCCCAATTGGACTTGTGGTTTATTCTTGATAAAACCATAATTCAAGTGAGGCAGAGTAAAGCTATTTAGGGAGATCAATTATTAATCAGGTGGCAACAGTTGGGGGTGGTTGAAAAAGTGTGGTGAACGATTACAGACTAGCAAAAGTGAGAATAAAACTTAATTTCCAAGCAGATTTCAAACGTTGTCACCAAACTTGCTAACTAATTTTGTTTGATGAATGTCCCTCTGTGCCCATAAATTTCCACTGAACCATGACTCCATTACCAAATATTCAGCTGTAGTTTTCCAGAGCCATTTGAGGGACAAAATACTAATTGATTAGAAGTTTGCCAGTGAATTAAAAGGGTTGAAGATATGCCAGATGCAAACTAGAAATTGTCACAGATTAATCCTATGAGGCACCTTGTAGTTTCAGGTGTTACCAGTGTCCTTTGGTCCAGACGATTAGCAAAGGGACAGTGAGAGAAATGAAGCCCAGAGACTAAGATCAGGGAGCCAAAGAAAATGAAGTATAAATATAAGAGATGGTGCAGGTGAGGGGCTGGTCCACAGAAATTCTACGGGGTGGTAAGGAGACAGTCAAAACCACCCCAGCAAAGGGTAATCAAGAAGTGCCAAAGGATGAGTGAAATAGAGCAGAGTCAAAAGGCAAGGGATTTAAGAGTTTGATGGTGGGTTGGGACATTTAATAAGGTGGGAGGGCGGTGGAAGGAAAACCCTTGTCTTCCCACCACTGCCCTGATTAAGTTCATGGCAGGAAGGCTCATGGAAGTTCTTCCCGCACCATTGCCAGTTGATGGTGGAGAAATCGCCATATCAGGAGCCAGGAAAATAGACTCTGGCTGGATTTATTGTGAGTTTCAGGGGTTCCTTGTTCAAAGGCACTCAGTGCCTAACCATTCTTACATCATCAATAGGTCAAAATTCTGAATCTCACTACTTAATAACGGGATGCACCCACAATGGGGCAGCATTGTGGTTAGCACTACTACCTCACAGCACCAGGGACATGAATTTGATTCCCAACTTGGGTCACTGTCTGTGTGGAGTTTGCACATTCTCCCCATGTCTGCTTGGGTTTCCTGCGAGTGCTCCAGTTCCCTCCAACAGTCCAAAGATGTGCGCGTTAGTTGGATTGGCCATGCTAAGTTGCCCCTTAGTGTCATGGGTGCTAGCAAGGGTAAAGGCATGGTGTTATGGGGATAGGGCCTGAGTGGGATTGTGGTCGGTGCAGACTCGATGCGCTGAATGGCCTCCTTCTGCACTGAAGGGTTCTATGGGCCCAATTTTATCATCAAGTTGCGCCCGTTTTTGGGTACGAAAACTTGGTTAAATTGGGTGTGAGGCAAGAAGCACGATCCGCACCCACCTCCATGCTGATTCCCACTTTACCAAGGCCTGGAAATGGCCGCAATGGGAGGGAGGGAGGGAGGAGGGAGGTGGGGAGGGAGGAGGGGGTATTGGGGAGGGGGAGGGGGGTGGGGGAAGGCAAATGAAATCAGAGAACCCACCCACTGAGTCCGACAGCTCTCTGCTTGAGATTGGTGCGGGAGGGGCAGGGAGAGAAAGATAGGTCTGACGGCTCTCTGCTTGAGATCGATGGGCTGGGAAGGGGAGGGGTCCACTGTCACTCTGCCTGTGATCAGTGAGCAGGAAGAAAGGTCCACAGCCACTCTGCCTGAGATCAGTGCAGGGGAAACGGGAGGGTCCACTGCCGTTCTGCTTGGAATCAGTGAGGGGGAAGGGGGGTCTGCTGCCACTATGCCTGAGATCAATGAGGGGGAAGGAGGAGGGGCCTACGATTGGTCTGGGTGGTGGTGGGGTGGGGTGATGTGATAAGGGGATCAGTAATGTTGTGGTGGTGGGGCAATGTCTGTGGGGGCCGGAGGAGGCATTATCCAGCCCAGGAGTGATGTGGCAGGGACCCACATTCCATGTCTTTTTTTTCTGCGCATGCACAGTTGGAGGCGCCGATTGGACCTGCATCGTTGCGGGTGCATTAAGCCCCACCCATTGGCTTCTCCAATGCAGTTCAGAATTGCTGATATTTTTTCAAGCTGAGTGCATATGGATGTGCCTGAGAATGGGTCTAAAAGTTGGATCTGAAGCACTCCCAGTTTCAATCCGACCAGCACTTAGAATCAAAAATAGGGCCCTATGATTCAGACAAATTTCAGTTCTTCAGGAAGGGAATACATGATGACCTTCTCAAGGGCAATTAGGAATGGATAACAATTACTGGTTGTGCCAATGATTCCAGACCCCATGAATAATTTAAAAAAAAATTATATTTTTATATCTTTAGTTTGTAGTGAAATGTAAAGGAATATAGCATTATAGTGGGAATAATTGAAAATACTGTCAGTACACTATTTATAGACACGTTCTTCCATTGAGAATCATCTATCTTTTTGTCCACATTTTGATTCTGCAAAAATGTTAATTCATTGAATTCATATTCTTGAAGGTCATAAATAGTTTGGCTCCATTTTTGCTTCTGGTTATTACAATGTCAGCTTAGGGAATGTGAGTTGAAACATTGCAAGGAAATCAAACATATTTTAAAGGGAGCTAGAATACAAATCAGAGCATTATTATAATCTGTTGCAAGTATTGATCTCATGCCTTGCTGTCTTGTCTTCAAACATTTAGAAGTAGAATTGTACTGCTACAGAGCTGGTGACCCTCTTGAGTTTTCTCCTACGGTGATCCAGTTACTCAGTTGATTATGAAGATCGGTGCACCTGTAATTCCATTTCTAAAAGAAAAATTGCCTTCCTTTGCATAAAGACCAATTGCAGACAATCTGATCTTTCAAAGAAAATTCCAATCATTAATTTTATTACATTAGAATAGCCTCTTTATTCTTGCTGTAATTTGAATTATCAATAGAACCGAAAGTGTATCTACCTTTCTTTCAGGCATCATTAGTTACATGTAAGCAATGGTAGAGGGAGGAATGGCTGGGCACACTTACAGTCTGCATAGAAAATTATATATTATACTCAAGTAATAGTGTTTGATTTCCATAATGAAGGTCAAATTCTGTGAATCATCTGAAAGGGAAAATTCTAGCTGGTTGAGAAATATTTTAAGACTAGATAAATGCTTTGCAACTAAAGAAAAATACTGCAAATGCTGGAAATCTGAAATAAAAGCAGAAAATACTGGAAATACTCCCCAGGTCAAGAAGCATTTTTGGAGTGAGAAATGCAGTTAACTTTTCAGGTCATCAGAACACATGGCTATTCAGTGTCCAATCTGGTGAATCAAAGAGTGCAGTCAAAAAAAAACCTAAGTGCCGAATGAGCAAGAAAATGGGAAAGAATCACGTCAATTTTATGGGCAAGACATTGGGCGTGATTTTACTTGCTATTCATGCTATGCTCCTGCTGTAGCAAGGTTGGAGAATTTGGCAGCCAGCCAAATTTCCATTCATTGCAGTGGGATCAGAAAATCCCACTGGCATGAACAGTGATAAAATTCTAGCTGTAAACTTATGGCACTTAGTGCAAAAAAAAGTGTCAGGATATGATTCTCGCCAGAGGAGGGGTGTGGGGGAGCGGGGGGGTGGGGGGGTGGAGTCTGAGCTCACCTGGGAAGCCAGCTGCTGACCTCTTAGGCACCATCCGCAGGTGCGCCAATCTCCCCGAGATCTCCTGCTACTTCCCTCCATCAGTTCCACAGACATCGCAACCATTGCCATGCTAATCGCTCCCATCTGCAGAGTTCTCCATTTCCCCCCGCCAATCACCCCCGTCTGCAGAATTCCACCCTTCCTCCACCAATTGTACCCATCTGCAGAATTCCCTTCCCCCCACCGAACCCGGCAGTGTTCCTTTTCCTCTCTCCCACCCTGATCACTACCCCGGCAGAGTTCTCGTTCCTCCCTTCCACCCCGATTGCCATCCTGCAGAGTTTCCACCCTCTTACCCTTTCCCACCCTGTCCTGTCACCCTGCTCCATCCCCAGAGGCTCTGCCCCCATTCAGACCCTGCTCTTTTGGCACTGCCCTGGCACAGTTATGGTGCTGCATGTTCACTGCCCATCTCTGCTCTGACCACCTGGTGATCTCTAGTGGCCTCCGATTGCCCCGGTGAGCCATCATGTCTGGTCTTTACTGGTGGAGACCATCTGTGGAGAACCTCAACCAGCAAGGTGGTTAAGGTAAGTGAGCCCGGACAATAGTGTCTAGCACTCGTTAAGCATGTCATTAATATTTAAATCAGCTTTGTGCCCTTTCTGGGCTCCATCCCTCCTGAAACTTCCTGATAACATGGTCCAACCATAGAACTATAGAAAAGTTATGACAGAGTAAGAGTCTATTCAGCCTATTATGTCTATGCCAGCTGCAAAAAAAATGAGCAACCTATTCTTATCTCACCTTCCAGCACCCGTCCATAGCCTAGCAGGCTGCAGTACTTTAACTCCAGATCCAGGTGCCTTTTAAATTTTCAAGGGTTTTGCCTCAACTACCAATCTGGTCTGCAATTTCCCACCATCCCCTGTGTGAAAACATTCATCCTAATATCGCCTCTAATCCTTCTACCAGTCATCCTCAACCTGTGCTCCTTGGTAACTGACCTATCCTCTAAGGGAAACAATTCCTCCCTGTCTGCTCCATCTAGACCACTCATAATTTTTTACAATCAAGTTACAACTCAACCGCCTCTGTTCAACCCTAATCTCTCCTCCTAACTGCAACTTTCTAACCTGGCAACGTTCTTGTAAATCTCTTCTAGGTTTTCTCCAAAGCACTAATATCCTTCCTGTGGAAGGAAAAGTGGGCCATGGAATTGAACCCCGAGAAGTGTGAGGTAATGCATTTGGGGAGGGCAAACAGAGCAAGGAACAGTTCGTATATGGAAGGCTCTTGAGAGGGTTAGAAAAAGTCAGAGACCATGAAAAGCATGTCCACAGATCCCTGAAGGTGGCAGAATAGATCAGTAAAGTGGTAAAAAAAAGACAATTGAAATGTTTTCCTTTATTGCATAAGATACTGAATACAAAAACAGGAATGTAATGTTGGAACTGTACAAAACGATGGTAAGGCCACAGCTGGGATTTTGCATATAGTTCTGGTCACCATATCCTTCCACAGGAAGGATATGTGGAAGGATATGTATGGAAGGATATGGTGACCAGAACTATATGCAAAATCCCAGCTGTGGCCTTACCATCGTTTTGTACAGTTCCAACATTACATTCCTGTTTTTGTATTCAGTATCTTATGCAATAAAGGAAAACATTTCAATTGTCTTTTTTTTAACCACTTTACTGATCTATTCTGCCACCTTCAGGGATCTGTGGACATGCTTTTCATGGTCTCTGACTTTTTCTAACCCTCTCAAGAACCTTCCATATACGAACTGTTCCTTGCTCTGTTTGCCCTCCCCAAATGCATTACCTCACACTTCTCGGGGTTCAATTCCATGGCCCACTTTTCCATCCACTCAAGTAAACCATTGATATCGTTCTGGAGTCCACATTGGTCTCTTTACTATTAATACAGGGCTAATTTGTTCACTGTAAACCACTTTCCATTCATTGAAACATCTGTTGATCATTATCCTTTGTTTTATGTCACTCAGCCAATTTTGGATCCAACCTGCTACCTTTCTCTGTGTCCCATGCACTTCTACTTTTCTGATCAATCTGCTATCTGGGACCTCATGATTACCAGCTTCCCTTTAGCCCTCCAATTTGAAATCATGAGTTAATTCTCCCTTTCTAGTTCAGGCCCCATCCGTGGTTATGGTCTTCAGTTACAAGAGTCTCTTATCAGGCTGTCCATCCGGCTGGTGTTTTGCTGAAGGTGACCCTACCATTTACTGATGAGGTAATAGTGTGATGAAGATGGACAAGACCACCAACTCTAGGTTTTTCCTGCACTCCCTTGCATGATGCCATAAGTGTCGAGGGAAATGTATTTTGATATGCAGTGATGTTTTGCTGAGACCTGCTATGAATTCCATGAGTGCTGTGCCAGAAGGCAGATCCCTGGCTCATTATCTGCTGATGCTTTATCCAGAGCCTTTTTCTTGGCAGTTTTCATCAGAAATGGTTTGCCATTGCCTTCCACTCTGGGGAGCAGGGCAAGGAGACAAGCCCTATAACTATCTCAGCCGAAGGGGAAATGACCTTGCACTGTTGGCACCACGAATTAGCCATCTGGCTAATTAAGCTAATCGCATCTATTTGTTCCAACCCCTACCACCACCACCACCCGCCCCCCTCCACTCCATTATCATTTATTTATGCTGAGAGTGACCTAATTGAGAAGGCTTTTCCATCAATTGTTGGCCTGCGAAATTAATAGTTTGCATTTCAAACATTTTACATATGCACAACGAAATGTCACTTGCTGAAATAAACTTTATTGGCTGGAGGCCACCAGAGGTTCTCCAGGAAAATGTCGTTTAATTATGCTGATGTAGTCCACTAATGAGGAAGAAAACAAATTGAAGTCTGACTTATGTACCAGTAATAATCATATGAGAATATGCTTTCTGCGAAACTGTCCTGCAAATAAAACATAGTTCATGAAGACCAAGGGGAGGTGGAAAACTTCATTATAAAAGAAAGAGTTACATTGATATCATAGCTTTCACATTCCCAGGACATTTCAAAGCTTTTTGCAGACAGTCAGATAGTTTTTGAAGTGATTTTCACTGTTCTAATTTAGGAAAAGTGACAGTCAGGAAGTGCATTGCAAGTCCCCACAAAACTCAATACTATAATAACCAATCTCTTTCAGAGATGCTGGCAGAAGGATAAATACACAACTCCATCTTGCCCTCAAAATGGTTTCATGAGTTTTTTTTTACTTCGACTTGAATGAGCAATCAGGCCCTTAATATCTCATCCACTGAAAGCACCTCTGACTAATAGTCATCAATCTGAAACATTGGGCTGAGTTTTCAGAGTTGAGTTGACACTAGAGCCCTTTGAAATTGGTGTCTGGATTCTGGGATTTATGACCTCATTCCCAACTTGCTTGCTGTTTCAGGAGTGCTTTTAAATGGTGTGGGCTGTTTCTTGACAAATGTCCCCAGCCAGCAGTCATGACCTGGCTAGCTCCATTGCGGGGATAGACATGTCTACTCCAGCACAATTTTCATTCTCTGGTTTTAAGGAATCGTAGGTCACGACTCCTCAGAGACATTGTGCATTGGTGGCCCTTTTGAAAGATAAGTTCAAAAGGTCTTCCTCATTCCCCTTTTGCTAAGATAAGGCAACCCCCACCTCCCATGGCTTTCATACCCTCATTGCCAAACCGTTCTTCCCTAACCACCCCATGGCCCCTCCAATTTATACCGCCCACCCATTCCCTTGGCTCCTCGGACTCCCAGTAGCAATCTATGCCCATTTACCAACCCCCTTTAGTCCATTACATGCACAAGAGTAAGATATGTCCCCCCACCATATCCCATGGCCCTTTATGCCCACAGGTCAAGCTCTATTCCCATTTACCCATTATACCTTATGTATAACCAATGAACTCTAAAGTGGTAGTAGAATGTGTCAGAAATGCTGGTTGAAAAAAATAAGAACATAAGAAATAGGAGCAGGAGTAGGCCATCCAGCCCTTCGAGCCTGCCCCGCCATTCAATAAGATCATGGCTGATCTGTCGCTGCTCAGTTCCACTTTCCCGCCCTCTCCCCATAACCCTTAATCCCCTCTCCTATCAAAAACCCATCAACCTGCGTCTTAAAAATATTTAGCGAGGCAGCCTCCACCACTTCAACGGGCAGAGAATTCCAGAGATTCACCACCCTTTGAGTGAAGAAGTTCCTCCTCAACTCCGTTCTAAACCGCCCCCCCTTTATCTTGAGGCTGTGCCCCCTAGTCCTACTGTCTTTTTTGAGCGGGAAGAGTCTTTCCACCTCTATCCTATCCATCCCATTCATCATCTTATACGTCTCAATGAGATCTCCTCTCATTCTTCTAAACTCTAACGAGTACAAGCCCAGTTTATTCAGCCTCTCCTCATAGGTCAACCCCCTCAACTCCGGTATCAGCCTAGTAAACCTCCTCTGCACTCCCTCCAAGGCCAAAATATCTTTGCGCAGGTGCGGCGCCCAAAAATGCACACAGTACTCCAGTTGCAGCCTCACCAATGCCCTATACAGCTGCAGCAAGACCTCCCTACTTTTATATTCAATCCCCCTCGCTATGAAGGCCAGCATCCCATTCGCCTTCCTGACCACCTGTTGCGCCTGCAAGCTGGGTTTTTGCGACTCATGCACAAGGACCCCGAGGTCCCTCTGCACCGTCGCCTGCTGCAGTTTTTCGCCCTGTAAGTAATAGTCCTTCCTACCATTCTTCCTACCAAAGTGGACCACCTCACACTTGCCAACATTAAATTCCATTTGCCATTTCCTGGCCCATTCGCCCAGCCTATCTAGATCCTTCTGCAGACTCTCCACACCCTCCGCACAATTTGCCGTTCCCCCAATCTTGGTGTCATCAGCAAATTTCGACACTCTACACTCGGTTCCCTCCTCCAGATCATCAATATAAATGGTAAAAAGCTGAGGCCCCAGCACCAACCCCTGGGGCACTCCACTAGTCACCATCCGCCAATCCGAATAGCACCCGTTGACCCCCACTCTCTGCCTCCTATTTGACAACCAATCCTCTATCCACGCTAACACCCTACCCCCAACTCCATGTCCCTCGACCTTCTGCAATAACCTCTTGTGAGGCACTTTGTCAAACGCCTTCTGAAAATCTAGAAATCTAGAAAGGTATTTCATTCATTATTTTCCATCTTGTTAAAAATCGTTGTTATATTTCCAGACAATAAAAGTATCAGTTATCCCGACCCTTTAAAGTATCAGTAACAGAAACCACTTGACCTCATATAAATATACATTGTGAAACTGACACAAGAATTCAGAGAGCCAGAAATGGCAATCAAGCAGTGCTTCCCTGGGTTATAGCTGTTTCAACAAGAGTAATGGATGTCTGAACAGTAATATTTGCACTTTATCTTTCAACAGAGGCCCTTTAACCTAGACATGATTTAGGTTTAGTTTTAGAGGATTAATATTCTAGCTACCTCAACCATAAGTAGATTTCAATTACTTTGTTAGAGGGGACTTGGCAAGTATCCATAGCTTGAGCTTTCAGGATAATGGGTTCTGATCCATGTGAGAAATTACTTCTGCGGTGTTCCTCATCGCTTCTGATATAGCCCACACTGGTTGCCTGGTTACCTTACTGTTGAAGGCATGGTCATGATATGCCTGCATCAGATTTATGAGTAGCTTATTATTGAAGTGGACAGATCATGAAGCTAATTAGTGTCTAATGCTGATTTGATTCACTATCTGCCATTTTCGATCTCATCACTCTCATTAATAGCCTCCCTTAAAGTAGTTGAGATGAACATTCAGCTGCATGAGGAACCCCACTCCCATCCTTACCCATACCAGCATTATTTAAAGCGATGCATCCAGTTTGAAGATCAGTTGTGTATTATTCTTGCTGAAGTGCTGGGTTGTTTATAGGGTTAGGAAAAATGGTAATGACTTCAGTGAGTTGTATTCTATGTTGGTAAGGTGATGGGTGTTAGTGTAAAACATTGAAGTAAGCAGCTTTCACAGGGCTCTGGCTGCAGTCTTTCTTGGACTGCAACATTAGAGGAAGATGAAGCAGAAGCAGCAAAGGAGACAAATTGTCCACAGAGGAAAGAAGAAGAAGACTCTCAATAGGAAGCCTTATCTGTATGGAGCACATCCTCGATATGAAGCTAAGCAAGGAGTACTATATTCAATGGCTAAACCCTCACCACAGAAATGTGCCACATCTTGGGAATCTCATCTGCAACCACAGAGCACAGTTTGGATAGTTGTTGCCAGTGGTCATTTGGGTGACCATCGTCCTGAACTTTCTCAACTGTGTATTCGCCTGGGCTAGAACAGGTATTGTGACAAACGTTTCACAATTTGCGTTACGTTACTACATCTGGAATGTCACAATGGCTTCTGCAGTCTGGGAAAGGGGACCTCATTGTCTTCTCTCAAAATAGAGACAAGCAGAAAGAGGAAGCATGCAGCTTTGCAATGCTGCAGTATGCCATCGACAACATGCACCATACAGTGCACAGTTTAAATAAATGACAGCTAGTACATCATCCTGGCGAATGCCCACTATCTGGGCTGCAGTCATGACTCATTCACCCTGTGTCAGTCCACTGAAACCTTTCGGCCTCCACACTGAACCAGAGGCTGTCTGCTCAGCAGCAAGGTTATTTGCTCTATTCCTGGCTGATAACTTGCCCCCTCAACCCCATCACATATGACAAGCACTTGTATGAGAGAACCACACTGGCATGAGAAATGTAATTGTACAACTATCATGACAAGGAAGCAACTGTTCCAATGCCTGGACCACATGGGCAGAATTCAGTATTCAACAGAGTGGGTGTCTGTTCCAACCTCCACAGCCTAACCAAGGGTGCAACCCTTGCCAAACAGGTTTGCTGAGCAAGGAAAAAGAAGAGCAGGAAGTCACATTCTGAATGCCAAATGACAGTGAAAATGGGAATTGTGCCCATTTTTTGGGTGAACTCCCAGATGTAATTGTACATCACTTAGAAAAGAAAATGAGGCAAAATGCAATTCTCATGAGCAGGGGAGTGGGCAAAGCCTACTCTCCCCGGGAAGCCAGCTCCTGAAATTTAGAGGTGCCATTGCATTGCACAGTACACCAATCTCTCCTGGTGCACTGTGTACAGTGTGGATGCAGTGCACTGTGAGATCTTCCACTCCCCCACAGCTCCCAGACATTGCCCTTTCCCCAATGGCTCATCTAGATATTGCCTCTACCCTTCTTCCTTGTCAATACCCCCCCAAAGGGCACTGCCAAGGTGCCTGGTGGGAACTACCATGGAAGGTGTATGGTGGACAGTGCCAGGGTGTCCCCAACCTCCTGGGGAGCTTCAGTGGCCTCTAGTCCCACCAGTGAGGCCATCATGTCAGGTCCTTGTTGGACGGGGACCATACATGATCCTCATCAGTGTGGACCTCCACCAGCGAGCAGGTGAAGGCAAGTGAGCCCTGATAATAGTGTCCAGGACTCATTAATCACACTTAATGAACATTTAAGTCAGTCTCATGGCCTTCCCGATCAATTGGCATGACATGCCAGTAAGATTACTCTCCCAATCTGTGGTCTTTGCAACAGAACTTGGATGTGACCTGTACTCTGGGAGCTGGCACCCAAGTTATTCTTTCCCATTGGTCTGGTGGCGATCTTCTCATGGTGACCACTAGAATTCTATCACAGAATCGGAGCAGGAAAGGGGCAGACAATAGAAGTTTCCGTTGACCTCGGGTGGGAATTTCTAGTGTCATTTGACCATGACCATCAAATCTGTCCTGCATGTCTCTGTACTACTCTCTAAAACACATTCAGTGCCAGAATCAGATCTGATGGCTGCAAATGTCAGATTAAGTGGTGTTGTTTCTTTCTCCACATTCTTTTCTCCATTTAGGCTTTTAGCCTCTGGCACCACTGATTGGCTGCATGGTCATTCTTGTGAATCTGAACACATAAATGCACAAGAGAGGCTTGGGACTTGGGAAGGAGGAGGAAAGCAGGAAGTACATAGCTACACCATCTGTGGCTTGCGCATCGTAACAGTTTGCAGGATTTGAGAAGTTGCATTAGGCAGAAGGCTATCATCTTCAATGGCTTTAGTGATATCACTGGTTACAACCTGAGTGATACCTACTTCAATTATTCCCAGCATTCAATCCTCTGTGCAGGTGAGGACATGCGACTATATTGTTATCCCACTGTTAACTTTTGCTACCGCCTATTTGGGCCATTATTTTTCTGCAAAAGGGAAATAAATGTACCAGTGAGTGTGGTACAATGTTCCTCCCAGAGTTGAAAATCTGGCAGTCTGCATAAAATATGTTATGTTGTTTCCAACTGTACCGAGTATGAGAATGAGATAAAAAAATTGAACAGTTTTCTAGATTGTTGGTGGACAAATGAAGGGAATATGTCAGAAGGTATTGGTGGCTTTGCTGTAATTTGTCATGTAAAGATGCATTCACTGATTTTGATCAGTTATATAATGTCACTAAATTTCTTGTGGCTCCGTAGTCAGGTCCTCAGTGCCAGACTGGTGGCATTGACAACTAGGACCACCTGCAACTTCTGCCCTTTGAGTGCTTTTTTGGAGGATTTGAGAGAAGAGAATCCCTTTCTTCCAGTCCACCATCTACAGTAATTACTCTGAAAACTTGGGGCCATGCTCTATGCCTTGTTGACCCTTTCTTCCAGATCTTTAAATGTTCCTGTATCAAGTTTTACTCATGCTGCAGTCAGAATGCAACTTGTTATTAAGAGTTGCAGTCTAAAGTGCAGGCTACCTTTAAGTGATGTTAGACTCGCACAAACTTAGGTTCCTAGTTGAAGCTTATGACACTCAGAAATATGTTGTGTGGGTAGCATGCCACAATCATAGAAATATGTAGGCAGAACAAACTTTGCCTGTGTTACTTTAATGCATGTAGAGTAACCACCATGCCTGATTTCAAGAACTATGTGACTTAAATTACATTGAAATAGAAAAAGGTGGTTTATAATGATGGTCAGGCTTATCAAGAACCAAGCTGAATGCAAACATCTGGCAACATATATGGGAATTCAAAAGTATTTCAGAAACATTTAAATACTTAGAGGATCATGGAAAGGATCGTTACAATTTCAGGCCAAAAGGAAATTTTATGGAGGCAGAGGGTACAACTGAACTACTTACTAAAAGAAGAGCTAGGATATTGTCAATGTCACCATAGAGTAGGAGTTGTTGAAATATTTCTTTAAGGGATTGCAGTATGAGATCACCAGAAAGGAAGTGTGCCATGCAACATAGATTTAGTTTCACTTTTGCCTTTGCCAGAGTACACATGCACAGCTCGCAGCTCTGATGTCTTCCCACTCATACCAGGATCAGCAACCAAAGAACACAGATTTAAGGTAATCAGTAAATTAATTAGAGGCAAGATGAGGAGAATTTTCTTCTTAGCCAGTGAATTGATATGCTCATTGTCTGAAAGGGTGGTGGAGCCAATTCAGTAATAAGTTTCAAAAGTTGATCCCTGAAGGGAAAACATTTATGGGGTTATGGTGAAAACACAGGACAGCATGATGGACAGTGGTTAGCACTGCTGTCTCACAGTGCCGGAGATCTGGGTTCAGTTCTGACCTCAGGTAACTGTATAGAGTCATATGTTTGGATGGATTTCCTCTGGGTGCTCTGGTTTCCTCCCACAGTCCAAAGATGTGCAGGTTAGATTGATTGGCTATGCTAAATTGCCCTTTAGTGTTACGGGCTTAGCAGGTTAAATATGTTGGGTTACGGGGATAGAGCCTGGGTGAAATTGTTGACGGTGCAGGCTTGATGGGCCAAATGGCCTCTTTTTGCACTGTAGGGATTTGGTGATTCTATGAGTACGATTCATTGGATAGCTTATTTGAAAAGTTGGCATGGACATGATAAGCCAAACTGTCTCTTTCTGTGCTGCATCATTCTCTGACTCACTGATCTATGGCAATTGAATCAGTGAAATAATGTTTTTATTCAGAATGTTAATGATATTTCCAGTGAGGTGGTTTTGTCCATATATTTGTATAATTTATAATTCAATTCCATGGAGGGATCAGTTTTTTTTTCGATATGGACTTTTTCAGATATCAGATTTCTTTTTTCAATACAATAACGTTGTGGCTATACTGAGTTCATGAACATACAAAAACCCTGTAGCATGGAAACTGCAAAACTGTTTCAGTCGGATGACAAAAGTAAAGAAGAATTTGTGTTCTTACTCTTGTGGTGGAATTCCCCCACAACCCTGCTGGCAGGATCAATCGCAGGCGGATGGGAGTTCCAAAAATTAGTTTCACACAGGTGTGAATTTTCCACTCGATATTCCTCTGGTGCCGGCAGTGGTGGATTGGGAATCCACCAGAGGCTAGTGTGAAACCAATTTGCTTCCCACTAATGGGATGCAAATAAAGGCCTGACTGGAATCTTCTTCCCACTCCCGATGCTCTGCAACAACAGCGAGAAAACATGCTGGTGCAGAACACATCTGTACTAACATGGCACTCCAGGGTCAGGGCTTACCTTTAGGGCCTTGCGACATATAAACATCCCAGAAGAAGATGAGAGGCCTGCAACTACCCGACCCTGGAGGAACACATCATCTAAAATGGCAGGTGGCTCCTCATGTCCTTGGCACCCCCTGGAAGGTGAGAGGTCTTCATGCAATAGTTTCGGCCTTGCTGAAGTCCGATTTGCTTCGGAACTTGAGGATCTTTGCTGGGGTTTGGTGATGGATGTTTAGGTGTAGATGGGTGGAAACAGCGATAGAGTACAGGTCTGCGCACATCTCTGTGATCTGCTCGACACCCTTCCCATGGAGCACTACTTCATAAAGCAGATGGATAGACTCCACCAACCCGCATGCCACTTTGTTGATGGCATCCAACAGTTCTTTCTGATATTTCCCCACCTCCTCCTGACGCTGCATCATGAGTTGGGAGGCCAATTCCAAAGATTCATCATCTGACTGGGACCTCACAGATGCCTCTTGTGCAACTGTCCTAGAGTCAGGGAGCTTAGCTAAACTCGTTCTCTCCTGCTGGGGACACATTTCCATATTGTGACGAAGAGATAGTTGATTCACCTCCCGCCCCCACCCCGAACTAGAGCTAAAACCAATTGAGGTGTGTGTACCTGAGCTGGTGGAGGGTGCAAGTGATAGCAATGAGGCCTCAAAAACAGCTCTCCTCTTTTGCTCCCTTGTGTCTCTTTCTGGGCTGTGGCTAGAAAATGAGTTATTCTGCTCTTCCTCCTGGAGCCGAGGTCTCTAGGCAGGGGTATCTGAAAGTGAAAAGGGTGGGTGCAAGTGACAGCATCCAAGGTAGAGGCACTTATGACCCCCAGGATTGCACTATATGGAGGAATACTAACTAGGTAAATGGCAAAGGCCAAGTTTTCTTTGCCGATGAGTCTGTCCTGCTCAACTCCCATGAGCTTTGAAGCCCTCTTCTTGAACTCGATTGGTGTCCTCAGTTGTGGTCAATCTCCTCCAGTCTTCTCCCATTCAACTCAGTTGTGCCAAAGCTTATCCTACTTAAAGAATACTTGAGAGGGGAATAAGGAGCACTCCTTATTCCTTCCCTTGCAAGATAGCCCACTCCTGTGTAGCATGTTATCATTGATGTGAACTGGGCAGAGGTTCTGTTCAAAGCACAGAGCACATCCCCATGCAGGGAGAGGACTCATACATGTGGAGGCTTCTCATTCCTTTGCACCTACAATGTTCCCCCACCGCCCCCCCCCCCCCCCGCACCCCCCCACCAACCCACCCCCCCCACTCCATGCAGTGACCCATGCTTGCTGAAGGATGAAGGAGGTATGGAGGTCACTCCATCGCAATGTGGAGACACTGAAATGGGGCTGTGAGGCAGGACATGCAATTGCCACTGGTCCTTAGATACTGACATTTTGGAATCTTTGTGGCTTGTGGAACCATGTTTGAGACTTACTCTGGCAGCATGAATAAGCTCATTCATCCTCTTGTGGATCTGGGTTACCCAGGTCTTGTGGGCCTGTAAGTACTGGAAGTACTGGCATCCTACCATCAGTCATGTACAGGATATCCCTCCTGACCTCAAGGAGGAAGTGCAGGGACATGTCATTACATACAGGCATCACACCTTCACCTTCATGACATGTTCTCTCAATGGTAAGTGCTGGCAATAAAGATTCCAGGCACGTTTTAAATAGGGCACCCAAAAATGGCTGCAGGATATATTCCATCCAGCCTACCTGCCATGGAATATGAAGCTAAACCCATAAACGCATTAATGTGGTGTGGTATCCTGTCAGCCCCTGCAATAGGAAACACCCCCCACCCCTACCACTTAGTTTCAGAAGGGAGAATTCTGCCCAGGATCGGTATGGTGGCACCGTGGTTAGCATTGCTGCACCAAGGTCCCGAGTTCAATTCCAGCCTCGGGTGACTATCTGTGAGGGGTTTTCACATTCTCCCTTTGTCTGCGTGGGTTTCCTATGGGTGTTCTGGTTTCCTCTTTCACTCCAAAGATGGCGAAGTTAAGTGGAATGGCTATGCTAAATTGGTCCTTAGCGTTGGAGGATTAGCAGGGTAAATGTATGGAGTTACGGGAGTAGGGCCTCAGTGAATTAATTGTTGGTGAAGGCTTGATGGATTGAATGGCCTCCTTCTGCACTATCAAGATTCTATGATTCTATGGTCCACAGGTGCCACACATAGCTCTGGAACTCACTGTAAGTCCTGCAATCTGCTCAATTGTATCAAAGAAGCAGAAATTTTACACATTAATGGGCTGATGCAACTCTTCACCAAAAGTCAGGACATGCATTAAGTAAATTACTTCTCCATTGATTCAGTGTAACCTTATCAGGAATCAATGGGCTGTATTTTACGTTCCCTCACTGAGTGTGTTTTAGGCGGGGTCAGGTAAAATAGGACGGGTGCCCATCCCGTCACCTTCCCTATTGAGCCAAATCAAATAACCAATTAAAATAAATTAATTAAAGTGAGAGACAAATTAAAGGGACAGCCTCTTAAAGAGATATTGCCTTAAGCAAAATAAATCACAAATGAAACCTAAAGCATCAAATCAAAACGTGATTAAAAAGATCAGTAAGGCAATCCACTCTGTGCTGCCCACTGTGCACATAAAGCCTTGATGGTGGATTACGTGTGCTCCCTCTTCAGGGATACCTGGCTCAAATGTAGCCACAGTAAACGGGCAAACAGTTGGTTCAAATGGTCCACATCTTGGTCACCCACTGCCTAGACCTGTAGATTGCAAATTTAGCCAGACCCTGGAGTAGGTTCATAAGGAAGTCTTCCTCCTTCTCCGCCCTTCTCCTCTTTTATTCATTTGTGGGACATAGGAATTGCTGGCAGGCCAGCATTTATTGCCCATCCCTAGTTTCCCTTGAAAAGGTGATGGTGAGTTGCCTTCTTGAAATGTTGCAGTTCACAATGGCTCACAATGTCATAAGGGAAGGAATTTCAGGATTTTGACCCAGCAACTGTGAAAGAGCGGCAATGTATTTCCAAGTCAGGATGGTGAGTGGCTTGGAGGGGAACTTCCAGGTGGCATATTCCCATGTATCTGAAGCCCTTGCCCTTCTAGATGGAAGTGGTTGTGGGTTTGGAAGGTGCTGTCTAAGGATATTTGGTGAATTGCAGCTATTGTGGTTTGGTGGTGGAGGGAGTGAGTATTTGTGAATGAGGTGCTAATCAAGTGGGAATCTTTGTTCTGGATGGTGTCAAGCTTCTTGAGTGTTGTTGGAGCTGCTTACACATGCTTACAACTTACATATGCAAGGCCCATAGACTCTACAAGGTCGCAAAAACGACAGGCTTTTTGGGAGTCCATGAACGGATGCAAGTTACGGTTGTATGGGACTGCTTCATACTTAACCTGTCATCCAGGGACCTGATGTTAAAGGGGAGGACTCCTCTGTAGAGAAACCTCCAATGAGGAACTCTGACATCATACCGCAACAAAGCTTGTCAAGGTATACCTGGGTAAGGACAAGGAAATGAGGAATGTGCAGCAGCAGCCTATATAGGAAATCCCTCTGTGCATTGCAAAAGGCTATGGGCCTCTGGCTCCTGAGAAGGGATTGGAATTTGGAGCCAATGTAAATTCTGTCCAAACAGGTGTGCACTCAGACAGAACTTCACTGCATACATGTGCCTCCTCAACATCATGAGTGCCATTGAGTCTGAGCACCACCGTTTTGAGGTTACGGGCGGCACTGGCTGGAAACTGGACATCCACCACTATGTGATTCACAAACTCGAGGGTGTCATCTAGTCCACTCTACTGCCACCCAGCACTTCCCTGATCATTATGCAGTACATTCAAATTGACTGTGAAGGCATAGTGGAGATAGTGGTGTCAGATACTAAACAGCAACTGTACATACAAATCTGTTTACTCTCAGTAATGCTCTCAAAAGATCTTTCATATATGAAAAAATGCACAGGAAGGCCAACAAATAAAGCCCTCAGGAATACAAATCTATAAGAGTTCATAGCTGAAAGGTTCTCATTGATTGGAACCTGCTGCTACTACAATAATCTGCAAACCCAGCATACATTGTACTAGTAAGTTTATATTTCCTGACCGTATACTATAAAATGTTATGAGCTGGAAAAAGTCCCTGTCATCAATGTCTAATTCCCTTCTTGTGCATCTCCATATCAGGTGTTTACAGCAATACAATTTGTGAAATTAGCAAGAGCAGGTTTTATTTTCCAAAACGGTGCTACCTTTTTGAAAATTTCAACCATAACTGATTTGAAAACATTGCCAGTGAAGTCCCTGGCTTAGTGTTTGGAAATGTGCTGGAGTATTATAACTTTATAGCTTTCTTCTAAAAGACTTAAGTAAACCATTAACTGCTTGACATCCAGATTCTGTTCCTTTTCTCACTGATTCTCAGAAATAGTCCTTCACTCCCTCGGACAGCTTTTATGGTCTGGTTTCAAAATAGCTAAGCCAATTCAGTATGCATTTAATATTGCATCACAACCAAATTGTTTTCTGGAAGACATTAAAGAAATTCTCTAGGGAGTTACAGAGAAATGTAAAATCACCTTTCTGAGAACTTTGAGGATTTCAACTGTGCTAAGTACACTTATTGTCCAAGTGCTTTTTAAAATTTAAACTTTCACTGTTTCCCTGCTGCACCATTTTTTTGCTTAAAGGTATTCTGACAGACTGTGATGCATCACTGCTACAATATGGCTGTATCACTAACTATTCTCTTCAACCTCTGGAAATCTAAAGCAGAGTAAAAAGTCTGACAACACCAGGTTTTAGTCCAACCGATTTATTTGATAGTAAACGCACAAACTTTCGGGGTTAGTCCCTTCGGCAGGTGTAAAGCAGAACCATTGCAATTTTGCATCTGCATTTTGATCTTGTAAAGAAGTAATTATTTGACTGATTTTGATAGATTTGGAAAATATGTGCTGGTTTTATCCATGAATTTGTTGGATATTTAATAATCTTTTCCCCTAATTTCCTCTTGTCTTTTCATAAATGCTTATAGTTACGATCCCAGCTGATGTTAATACTGGACAAGTGAGATCCCAGAGTAAAACCTGGCTTGATAAATCCTACCTTCTATTTTGTTTAGTAACTGTGGAGGTAAGTTACTGAACAAATTCACAGAATCTGCTGATTAACTTTTAACAAAGAATAAAACATTTAAGAAAAACAAACTATATTATACCAGACAAAAAGGTTGGAAAGGTCTCAATACAAACATGAAACAATATTTCAAATATTCACTATTCTGTTCCACCAGCTATCTCTTTACAGACAAATGCAAATTTGGAAAGATAAATCAATTTACCATATCTATCTCATACTCTAATATTCAGGGTAAGTATGCAGTATATATGAACCAACTGGTGGACTTGTATGACACACCGCACTCCAAAGTGAATGACATGCAACCAAAGCAGATATTCTTGATTTCTTAACAACTCATCCAGACATGTGTTATACTGTGAGCTAACTGGTCTCACTGACACATTGGGGGATAAGCTTACTTCCCCACCCCATCAGTCGATGCGCAAGGCGAGCTGGTAAGATCACAAAATAGGTGGAAAATCTGGCTAGTACCTGATTTCTCACCTATCACAATCTTACCGGCCCCATATATCTGGTGAGATCAGCCTTATATCCGAAATTGGCTTGAGGCTGATCTCAATATTTAAATTCTATTTTGTATTTTTCATTTTATTCGGGGAGGGTTAGGATATTGTACATAGAACAGAGAGATGTGTGTGTGTGATTGCGCCCTGTACTGTCGGCTGCCAGCTTTCTTGAGCCTGTCCCCTCCCTTGCTGGTGGGAAACAGGTTCAGCAAGGTTGTTTTGCACAGAGTGGCATAAGTTTGGACTTGTGGTCTCACCAAAAAAATGATTCTGAAACTTTCATTTTCATGCTTGTTCGGGGCTTAGAATTTATTTGGTAAGATCTTTTGTCTTTCTCATGAGGGTTTCCTATTTTCAATTTGGAGAACTTGGCTTGGAATTCTCTTTAAATGTCACTCCCTCTCAGACAGCTTCAACAAGAATTAAATTTCAGGGTTTCAATTTCACCTTCTGAGATTCCTATCCTTTAGATTTCCACACACACTCAGGTTTATCTTCCAGGCATACTTTTCAGATCCTTGGCTATGCCAAGCACAACACCACTGCTCCGAAAGGGTACCTTTGTCCTTACGGCGCTCAGTACAGAACTGCCAACCATCAGTTGCCCTCTTGGATCTTCAGGCTTTCTCTTGAACCCACATCGGTTCAAGTCTGTTCCCTACAGTTCTCTCTCTTTAAATCGGAATCAACTTCTCTGCTCCTTTCTGTTAACTTTGTTTGACAGGATATATTTCTGATCTCTGCCCTTGTCCCTTAACTGGGACCTTCATTTGGGATCTATTTCTGCCCCACATCCTAGTTTGAAATATTCTTCTTCGTTTGGGATCTCTCCCTCTGCCCTCTTCTCATGTCCTACTCCCCAGGACACCTTCTCTGCAATGGCACTCTTCTTCAAGTCACCTGACCAGCAGTTTCATGTGGTTTCACTTATTTTCTTCATTTTCTTTTTACTCATGTGCACAGAACTGCTTCCTGATGAATGTAAAAATGGATGAACTGTACATGTGTGGCCATCTTCCGGCCAGCACGTGGCACAGTAGTCATGGAAAAAGACTCCACCCGCATTTGTATGGGGAAATTGGTTATACAAAGTGTCACATTATACTCACATATATTCTCAGAAGTTATTGTCAACGGTCCCTATATTCAAGGATGATGTAGGCTCAGACTTACTGTTTCTGCCATTGATCTTCATGTGACTTAACATTTCAATTCTCAACCCGCAGAACTTTGGTCATAAAAGGCACTTAAGTCCCATAAGGAAGCTAGATCCCACGTACAGGATTTGTTTCTTTTTCTTTCCTCTATTTCCTTTCCTTCTCCGCCATCTCTCTACTTCATCATTAAGGGATCATTTCGGGACAGGTAATAAATGCTGGCCTAGCCAGCAATGCTCACATCCTGTGAAATAATAAATTTTAAAGAAATTTGTGACTCACAGCATGATGCAACTTGATCAATGAGTCATCATCATTTTAAATGAATGGTAGCAAGCTCCTCCAAGCCATTAATTTCAATGCTGCCATGCATCAAAGAAAGCTTCATAGTGTCTTTGAAGCAGTTTATTTGTCCACCCCTGGAACATTGACCATTTGAGAGTTGAGAAAACAGGAACTGGCAGGATTGCCCTTCAGCCATCCGGACACAGGACCCAGTACAACAAAGTTGATTTTGGAGGAGATTTGCCTGAATGCTTCTGGAGCTGAGTTCAAGTGGGACACTAGCGCTGATTCAACACCTCATTCTATTCCACCTGGAGGACGTTGTGGAAGTATTGCTGATGGAATTTCTCCAGCTCTCTTAAGTGTCACTGACCTGGTCTCACTGCAGTGCATGAATGCAGTGACCACGACTGCTCTGAACACACAGCCTTTTGCTGACATGTGCAGATCTTTGTTGTCAAGCAATCAGGGCCATAGTTTGTAGGAGGCTGAGCTGAGCAACTGATCTATGGTTGGATCTTGTCATCAATGGTGGCCTTATACAGATTGGAGGGTCGCTAATGTAAACCTGCTATTCAAAAAGGGAGGTAGAGAGAAAAGAAACAATAGACCAGTGAGTTTAACATTAGTAATGGGGAAGTTGCGAGAATCCAAGGATGGTGTGTTGCCTCCCTAGTGCCAGGGTCAAGGATGTCTCTGAGCGATTGTAGGGCATTCTTAAGAGGGAATGTAAGCAGCCAGAGGTTGTTGTATGTATTGTTATCAACAACATAGGTAGAAAAAGCGATGAGGTCCTGAAATGTGAATATAGAGAATTAGGAAGAAGGCTAACGTGCAGGGCCTCGAAGGTAATCATTTCAGGACTACTACTGGTGCCATGTGCTTGTGAGAGTAGGAATAGGTGGATTAGGAAGATGAATGCCTGCTTGAGAGCTGGTGGAGGGGGCAGGGATTTAGATTTTTGGATCATTGGTATCTTTTTTGGGGAAGGGCTGATCTGTTCAAGAGGAATAGGATCCATTTGAACTGGAGGGGAACAAACATCCTGGCGGGGAGATTTGCTAGAATCACTCTGGAGGGTTTAAACTAGTTTGGCAGGAGGATGAGATCCAAAGCAGTAGGGAGACAGAAGAGAAGTTTGAGGACAGCACAGAACCTTCCACACACCTGACGAAGGAACACCATTTCTGAAAGCTTGTAGGATTACAATCAAATAAACTGGTTGGACTTAAACCTGGCGTTGTGAGACTTTTTACTGTGTTTACCCCAGTCCAATGCCGGCATCTCTACATCGCAATTTTTTCACACAGAGGGTGGTGTCTGGAACAAGCTGCCAGAGGTAGTAGAGGCGGGTACAATTTTATCTTTTAAAAAGCATTTAGATAGTTACATGGATACGATGGGTATAGATGGATATGGGCCAAATGCGGGCAGTTGGGATTAGCTTAGAGGTTTTAAAAAAAAAGGTGGCATGGACAGCCTGTTTCCATGCTGTAAACCTCTATGTTTCTATGACTCTATGAGTGTATCAAGGATTTTATGGCTCAGCATTTGGAAAACAGTGTTATAATCAGGCAAAGTCAGCATAGATTTACAAAGAGAAATTCTTTGAGGGTGTAACCAGTAGAGTTGACCAAGGAGAACCAGTGGATGTGGTCTATTTAGACTTTCTGAAAGCTCTCGACAAGGTTTCACATAGCAGGCTACTATGTAAATTAAAGTGCACGGAATTGTGAGTAGGGTCTTGAGAAGGATAGAAAACTGGTGGCAGATAGGAAATAAAGAGCTTAAATGGATCTTTTTTTGATGGCAAGCAGTGATAAGTGGAGTAGTTCAGGGATCTGTGGTAGGACCCCAACTTTTCACAACCTATATTAATGATTTGGAAGAGGGAACTAAATCTATTATGTCCAGATTTGTAGATGATACAAAGTTGGGTGGGAGGGTGAGCTATGAAAAGGATGCAGAGATGCTTGGGTGATTTTGATAGGCTGAGTATACGGGCACATGCATGGCAGACGCAATATAATGTGGATAAATGAGAGGTTATTCATTTTGGTAGCAATAATAGGAAGACAGAACATTATTTGAATGGATGTAAATTGAGAGAGGTGGATATCCAGCAAGATCTTGATGTCCTTGTGCATCAGTCACTGAAAATAAACATGCAGATACAGCAGGTAGTAAAGAAGCGAAATGGAATGTTGACCTTCCTAGCAAGTCAATTTGAGTACAGAAAATAGGAATGTATTACTGCAATTGTATAGGGTGTTGGCGAGGCCACACCTAGAGTATTGTGTGCAGTTTTGATGTCTTTATCTGAGGAAGGATGTCACTGCTATAATTGGAATGAAGTGAAGGTTATCAGGCTAATCCCTGGGATGGCAGGTCTGTCATAATGCAAAGAGACTAAGTCAGTTAGGATTATATTTATTTGGAGTTTAAAAAAGTGAGAGGGGATCTCATAAAAACTTATAAAGCTCTAACAGGATTAGAGAGGGTGTATTCAGAAAGAATGTTCCTAATGAATGACAGAACAGGCTTGAAGGGTCGAATAGTCTGCTCGTGCTTCTATTTCTTCTATCTGTGAGCACTAAGGGGCAATTTTGCATGGCCAATCCACATGGCTACACTGTGGGAGGGAACCAAAACAACCAGAGGAAACCTGCACAGAGAGAAAATGCAAACTCCACATAAACAGCCACTAAGGCTGGAATCAAATCCGGGTCCCTGGTGCTATGAGGCAGCAGTACTAACTACTGTGCCACCATGCTACTGCAGTAGAAAAAAGTTAGCTACCTGTGCTTTTATATTGATTGACACTTATTTGACTGATTTTTGATAGATTACAGGTTGTAAATTTTGTGCTGGAAAATTGTCATGTTCTGGGATTGGGTACATATTATGTTATTTTGTTTCCCTTGATCATATCCTGTCATTTCATAAATGTCATAATGCGGAGAGACTAAGTTATACTGGAAATATAATTGCATACTTCCAAAATGGCATCCTTCAGTCACCATTCTTCCCATACACCATACACAGTGTGTATCAGCAGGTTATTTTTAGAGATCATCACAAGTATATCTGATCTTGCTCTTGCCATCTGCTTTGAAATAGAAAGGAACACTTTCTGTTCTTCCCTTCCCAGAGACTGATCCGTTGTTTGGATAGTTGAGGCCATTAACAATGCTTGGCTGATTTTCAAATGCATGTTTCAACTTAGTAAGTCTCCATTCATCTGAGAATGAATGCCATTTGCAAGAAGTTGTAGTAACGGATTGTAACTTTGATGTGGTTTCTGGTTTGTTGACACAAGCTAATAGGATTACAAATATTACAAGGTTTTTTCACATGGGAGAAGAATTTTTTCTTCAAATCAATTTTATGGAAGCTTTAATTTGACAGTGAGGGGTTTATTTTTTTCCCAAAAGCTGTAAAATGTTTCCATTGATATTGCATGGAATCTAAAGACTGTAGGTGAATGACTATGAAGGATAAAATGGGTACATAGAGGTGGCATGGGTGACCTGAGGTGTTATAAAGGATATATAGGGACATAAAGGTGCTGTAGGGTTGAAAGGGTGATTAAGATGGTACAGGCTGACATGGAGGGTGGGTGGAAGGATAAGGGAGGTGAGTGGTGAGGTTTAGGCGACCCTTAAACAAAATTGGGAGCTGGGATGCTATGTTGGACAATAAAGCAAGCCTTCTAACTGGCCTAATGTACTCCATCATTACCTGCAAGCTGCATTGCCAACCTGATCCCGGTATGAAAAGACAAAAAAGTGTTGGGTCAAGTTTGCTGTTTGCAAGAGAAAAGACGTGTATTGGGTTTTCACAAACCAGACGAAGATTTGGCCACTAATCCTTATTAATGCATATTTCTGTTCCTCTGAAAGGTTTGATCTAATGGCATTCACAAAATGAAATGAGTGAAAAGGATTTGCAAGCCACTCTAGACAAATTATATCGAGATTCCAGTTACATTCATGAGGGGCCTTCTCTTCAAATTCAAAACATCCATTGAACAGTTTTGTGATGACCTCCTAAACCATAGCTTCATAATGAAATGTATCAGCAAGATGACTCATATAAACAATAAAACTGTTTTTAGTGTTCCTTTTACTGCTTTTTCCCAGAGTCATGAGTAATTTCCTATAGTATAGTAAATCTTTGATTCAGGTTCTCCAAATGATTTGGAACTTCTATTGAAGGTTAAAACAAAAGATTTTGATAAGTTTTGACTTCACAACCTTCGTTTCAAAGTAATTTTTTTTTATTCATTCATGTGGCATGGGCATCACTGGCTGGTCAGCATTTATTGCCCATCCCTAGTCACCCATCCAGGGCAATTGAAAGTCAACCACATTGCTGTGGCTCACATGTACACCAGACCAGCTAAGGATGGCAGATTTCAGAGAATCATAGAATCTCTACAGTGCAAAAGGAGGCCATTTGGCTTATCAAGTCTGCGCCAGTCACAGTCCCACCCAGTCCCTATTCCTGCAGACCTACATATTTACCCTGCTTGTCGCCCAACACAAAGGGGCAATTTACCAACTTAATCTGCACATTTGGATTTCCTTTCCTAAAAGACATTAATGAACCAGATGGGTTTTTCTGACAATTGGCAATGGTTTCATGGTCGTCAGTAGATTCTTAATTCTAGATGTTTTTTATTGAATTTAAGTTCCACCATCTGCCAAGGTGGGATTCAAATCCAGTCCCCAGAACATTAGCTGAGTTTCTGGATTAATAGTCTAGGGATAATACCATGAGGCTATTCCCCACAACTATTTTATCAGCAAAATAATTATTGAAATTAAAATGAAAAAGTTCATTTTTATCTGAATCCTACAAAATGTTCTATGGATGGCTCAGGTTCTGATTTCCATGCAAGTTACATATTAATTGATAAAGCATACCGGAGTGTTGGATGTGCAGCATATACTTGAGTTTAGCATTTGTGTTTGTCTAAAATAACATAATTCATTGCTGAGAAAAAGTTTCTCTCAAATTTAATATGGCCCAGATTATTTTTTTAACAAGATTTGTTAATTTCCTGTGACACTAGTCTGGAGCTTAGTTGTGATGTTTAGTTTGTTTTTGTTCCAAACTGGAGAATGGAAATGAACAGTGGAAATTGAAAAAGCAGAGCCAGGAAGGGCGAAGAGAAAGGTACAGGCAAGGAGGTCACAACACAATGGGTTGAGGGACAGCCGATCTAAGCTTGGGTCAGAGCACAATAAAGAGGCTTAGAGAAGGAGTGCACAGGAACAATCGTGGTGTAGAATGCACTTATGAGCAGATGGAGCCCAAGATCAAAATTTCACACCCACCCCACCTGAGATTACCGGGACATAAAGTTGCATAGTGGCTGTCACCATGCCTTACACCGACCCAACCCACATTGGCATTTACCTGTGAGAGCAGGTGTTGGGCAGCTCACCTACTTTGGTGTAATAGAGGCTCTTAAGTTGCCAATTAATAACCATGTGGTGATAGTGCTATGTAAAGCTTGGCTGCAGACTCAGAGTTCGGTGTCAGGTGGGGAGAGGAGCAGGGTTGAATTTCTCTCTGTATCCAACAAAGAAATCCCAACAGGGATAATCACTTCCACTTAAATGAACCTTTCCCTTGCCACTCAACCATAGCTACCTAAACCTATCCACCACCTCCCCAACCCCGATCCCCACTGCCTGCCAGGGCTTGCCTGGGTGGTCCTGAGGAAGCAGCCCTAACTTACTTTGGCATCTGGTCTCCCACATGATTCCTCACAGGGAATTAAATGAAATCTCAACAGTGACCGCCACTCTGGGTAACTCTGGAGAGATGGCCAAGTTCTTCGAGGTGGGGCATCCTCCCAGATAGGGGCAGAAGCCACAACCTCAAGCAATTAATAACACTGTAAAATCCAGTCATGACTTCCCAGCCCAGTGGAGACGGGCTTGTCTGTGACATTTCAGCAAGTGGATAGGGCTGCTGTCTCCACGTAAAAGTCTGGCCCAAGGAACTCTTGGAGTCAGAATGGAACAAAGCACTGTAAGAAGATTATGCCAAAAAAACACAGCACGGTACAAACTGAGATTAGAGAGTAGAACATAATCTGAGGCATAGATGAACTAAAATGATAGAGAATTCATTAATAATGATTCATCTGTTTATTAGGTCTAGGAATGCAGGTCATGCTAGAGGCAGCTATTATGAGAATTTCCAGATCAGGTTTCTAATCAGAAAGCTATATTTAGGAGATTTTGTTGTTTCTGATCATTCAATTAGGAAATTGCAATTTCCTCACTCTCTGTTCCTCAGCTTGATCTGTCAACACCGGCCCCCCGCCGCCCCCCCACTCCAACCCCTATTCAGTGCTGTCCATACCCAACTCCAGTCTTTCCCTGCCATCTCCATTTTGTTGCAGGGTTTCCGTAGCACAATGTCCTGGGCCCAACCATCTTCAGCTGGTTGAAATAAAGAACCTTCTTTCTGTCTTAAGGTCAAAGGTACAGATGTTTGCTGATGATAACACAATGTTGAACACTATTTATGACTTCTCCGATACTGAAGCTCTCTGTGCCAATATGCAATAAGACCTGGGCTTGGCTGGATACGTAGCAAGTAACATTTGTGGCACACAAATGTCAGACAATATCTATCTCCAACAGGAGAGAATCCAACAATCTCCCCTTAATATCCCCATTATCAACATCCTAGGTGTTAACATTCACCAGAAACTGAACTGATGTCAAACCATCTAAAGATTGGCTGCAGAAGCAAATCAGAAGGTGTGAAATCTGCAGGGAGTAACTCTCCTGACTTCCCAAAGCCTGACCACTATCTACAAGGCACAACTCAGGAGTGTGATGGAACAGTCTCCGCTTGCCTGCATGACTGCAGTTCTATCAGCACAAAAGAAGCTTGATTCCCATCCAGGACAAAGCAGTCCACTTGATTTGCACCTCATTCAACACCACCAACATCCATTCCCTGTACCACCGATGCGCAGAAGCAGCAATGTGTGCCATCTACAAGATGCACTGCAGCAACTCATCAAGGCTCCTTTGGCAATACCTTCCAAACTCGTGACGTCTACCACCTAGAAGAACAAGGCAGCAGATGCATGGCAACACCACCTGCTGCAACTTCCCCTCCAAGCTACACACCTGTTAGCACTGCTGTCGCACAGCAAAAAGGACCATGGTTCGATTCCAGCCTTGGGTGATTGACTGTAGAGTTTGCACATTCTCTCGGTTGGGCATGTCAGAGACTAATTGGAAGGGTCTTGATGTCCCAGTGCTGGTGAACTCTGTTGGTGTGAGGGGGTGGAAATGCTGCAGATGATGGGGAGGTGGGTGGGGTCCGATGTCCCTGGGGTTTAGGAGGGTTAAGATCTTTTGGTTCAGTAGGAGGTCGGGGTGCCCTGTGCAATGTCACCTGGTATACCTAGGCTCACCCAGCCTCCTTCTCCCCCTCTCCCCGCCCCATATATAGGCCACTAATGCATGGTTGATGGCATAAAACTTTATCCAGACAAAACTGCAGATACACAAGTGGCTATTCCTATGGACAAGCACATTTCACAGCACTTTCTGTATATGACAAACTGTCTCTCCAAATTCATTCTGTGTTATAGTTAGATCACCGGATCACTTCATCAACTTCTCCTTCAGGATTTGAATGGTGTTGGCAAGAACATCACATATAAGCTTTCAACACAGGCTCAAACGAGCATTGGCAATCTTTGCTACTACAATCCTTTGATGTTCAGGCACCTGTTATCATCTCAGCAGATGCCTCCCACTTTGGATTCAGTGCAACATGCGTGCAAAATGGCAGACCAGTACGTTTTGCTTCAAGGGCACTCAGTGACACTGATACTTATTACACACAAATTGAGGAGGAACTCCTTGCCTTAGTTTTTGCATGTCAGGAATTTCATGATTTCATATATAGCTATCCCATTGGAAACTACCACATAGCTATTGGGTTGTGGGGACTTGCTGTTGACCACCACCAATTGGTCAGAGGCCACTTGCGGTCTGGATTCGGATTGTTGGCCTGGTGCTAATGGTTCAGGCTGTGAGCAATGTAATCATAAAGTGTCTTGTACATTAGGTTCAAGTTTGGGCTGCAGTAGAGCCTTGGCAGTGGGAATCATGGTCCTAGTGTTCCTGGAATTAAGTTGCTGTGTGGAAAAGGGCAGACCCTGTTATGAAAGAATAGCAAGCTAAGTAATACAGCACAGTGATCAGTGTGGTCCCATGCATATTTTTCCAAGAAGTGTTTCGCTGAGCATCCCACTCTTTGTGCGAGCTTGCTTGATTGGTGGTGGAGGAAGTCCTGCTTGTGATGTGCCCTAAGTCCCAGGTGCATGCAAAATCCTGAAACTCCGCAGAGACAAATTGCCGAGCATCATCTGTTGTGATTCTCTGTGGGATGCCTTATATGGCAAAGTGTTTCTTGACTCTGATGATCACTGAACTGCTGGTTGCGTTAGAAGGTGGTCGAGTTTGAACCACCTGGAATATGAACAGATAGAACCAAATGCTTTTCATCATTACACTGAAAAATATCAGTCGCTGTGAATGCTCACATGATATTTGGATTTTGTCACCACATAGACTGATTGGACTGGCAAACATTGTTTTGCTTTGTCTTCTCTGTTCTTCCCTCCTGTCACATGTCGAAAGAAAGAAAAGAAGTACACACAATGGGCCATGCAAGTTGCAAGAGCCCAATCTGCATTTCATTGCTCACACAAACAACAGTTCACTGTTGAATAGCAAACTGCATTTGTATGTACTAAACTAATTTGGGGAAGATGTAGACATGGTTGTGACATGACTACATGATGATGTGGGCATGTCTAGCGTCACGTGACGGAAGCGTGCCAGATTTCCCTGGGACCTTTGGCACAACACTGGTGTTTTATTACAGCTACAGAGTTCGTTAAATAAACTTATTGTTATTACAGTCCATGTTACACTCAGTGATACAGCATACCACAGAAAATTACACATTGATCGCTCAATTCATTTATTAAAATGAAACTGATGCAGATTTCCACTCCATAGCTTCAAGTGTAGATGAATAAATGATGCAAACCTTTTACTTTTAACTAGATGTAACTGGATTCACACTAACTGTTTAAACATTTAGAAGTTTACATTGGAAAACCTTTTGGTGAATACATCAATAGATTTATCTCCAACATGAAGTACATTTGTACTAAGACATTACGCAAATATTATTTGCACTGTAACACATACTCAATGGAAACTAGATGAAGCGTTACCGTGGTTTCGGTATGCCTACAGCAGTAGGTTATTTTTAATTCCTTACTTACAGCAACCCTATATCCAGAATGTTCAGTTTATAATTTTAAAAATCGATAAATTCAGTAAATCATGCTGTGATTGGATTATCAATAAATGCAAAGCTTTAATACACTTATCCATATTTTTGGAAGGTTAAAAATTTACTATACAATTTTTTCTAGTGAAAATACAATTGCCTTGCCTGCCATGGGAATCGGAACAGGCGAGGGACTGAACATGGGAAGCTCCGTTGACCTCAGACAGAGTTTCAAGGTTTCAGGATAAGCAAGGCTGTAAAATCCTGCCCACAGTGTACCAGCTCAACACGGTGTGCCTTTATTATCAGATTGCTTCTCTATAGTTATCCTGTATCATACATGCTATATAGCAGCTTTTACTCTTTCCTATCATTACTCCAAACCTTACTTACAACAAGTCAGGTCGGCACTCCTTTCTGCCATTATCCTGGTAATTGTTTCTTGCACCTTGCTGTGCAAAACAAGCTTTTACTGAAATTGTACTTTAGTTCCCTCTCCATTCCCCAGTTCCATGATTTGCAGAATGGTTTTGAAATCACCGCTGAATCAATACCATCATATTTGATTGTAACTTTTTTATAATGCTTTCAATTACAGTGCCTATTTATTCATGTTGAAGACTTTTGCTTTGTAAACTTGGATATCAAAGTTGTATTTTCAGTCCAGTTTCAACTTAGCAAATTCACCATCATTAACTTCGGCAGCGCATTTTAAAAAAAATTCTATCCATATTTGGGCGGCTGATGCTGTCGTTTAGACCGCCAATTTGCTCTAATTTCCTCATACACAACCTTAATAGCTTCTTGCAGTTAGTTTCAAAATATGATTGATTTGTCAAGGATCTTTCACAATGACAAAAGTCACACAATAAATCAATGATTTCTAAAACTACAAAGCCTGCATAAAGCTCAGCAGAAGATCCATTATGGACTTCAGCTTCAAATAACTTCATTTCAGTACTTATTGCAGAGACGTAAGACACAGAGAGAAAAGACTGAACAGCTCTTTTCTCTAGAAAAGAACAGACTGAGGATTGACCTGATGGAAGTCTTTAAATTTATGATAGAGTCTAATAAGATAAATGTAGAGAAGATGTTTCCACTTGAGGGATCATGAATATTAAATAGCTACTAATAAATTCAATAAGGAATTCAAGAGACAATTCTTCATTTAGAGAATTTGAAAATGTGAAATGCTCGGAGTCTTCTCTGAAATACTTCAGATGTGATCTCACCAAAGCCTTGTTCAGCTATAGCAAAACATTCCTTCTTTCATATTCCATTCCCCTTGTAATAAATGCCAAAATTCCATTTATTGCTTTAATTACCTGCAGTACCTGCATACTAACATTTTGTGATTTATGTACCCCAATCTCTCTGTACATCGGAGTTCTGCTATCCTCTCCTCTTAAATAATATTCTGCTTTTCTATTCTTGCCAAATTGGACAAGTTCACATTTTCCCACATTATATCATATTAGCCAAACTTTTACATACTTAGCCCATCTATATGTCTTTGCAGGCTGCTTATGTCCTCTTCGCAACTTACTTTCCTGCTTATCTGTGTGTAATCAGTAAATTTGGCAACCATTCTTCCCCTTCATCCAAGTCATTAATACGAATTATCAAAAGTTGAAACCCAGTTCTGATTCCTGTGGCACTCCACTCGTCACATCCTGCCAACCCATAAATGACCCATTCATGCCTACTCTGTTTCCTGTTATGTAACAAATTCTCTATCCGTGTTAATATGTTACCCCTTACACCATGAGCTCTTACTTTCTGTAGTAACCGTTGATGTAGCACGTTGGCAAATGCCTTCTGGAAATCTAAGTTCGAGGGTTCCTCTTTATCCACGTTGTTCGTTATTTCCTCAAAGCTTATTGATCAGGCAATAGGATGGGGGTGGGGGAGGAGGGGTGTATCTTTGTACAATTGGAACCAATTCCATTCTGAAAACAAATTTTGCTATAATTGTCATAGATAATGATAACTACGCTACAATGACATGGCACTGCTATATACAGATATACATTTGTGTTCCCACAGCATTTTATTCCAGAGTTCTATCATCTTGATTTTAGCATCAGTATATGAAAATCAGAACAAATAATTAGCTATATAATAGCAGAGAAACCAGGAATCTTATTTAATCCACAATTAGCGCATCACAGCCAATTAAACTTCTGGTTCACCAGCAGACCGTAGTGTTTGTTAGATGTTCATTACCATGTTTTAACTAAAGCTGGCATTGATCTCATAAATGATTCTTTGTTTTACTAGTTACTGGAGATCACCTTTGTGAACATTTATGTATCAAGTCTGTTAATGATACATGAATAAATAAGAAGAGGTAGCTTCAAATATAAGCAAAATTTCTGGACCAGATGATCTTGCCAGCATATACTGCTGGAAAAGTCCAGCCAGGGTCTATCAAACTGTATGTGCCAGTATAGTGACTGTTTAACAATTAGAATAGACAGCAAATTAGATCAGACCGTTACTTCTCTTTATTTCAGAAAGCACATTCTCCCATAGATTTAATGATGTTTCCAATTTGATTTCTAGTCATATAACATTATTCAGTTATTATTTTCTGTCAACTTTTCATAAATTCACTTGGAAAATAATGCATACTTGGGTAAGAATGCATTGGTCAAAAATTGAGGTTATTGGTAGGCAGAAATGTGTGTTTGAAGCATCAAGCAGATCAGCCATGATCTTATTGAATTGTGGAGCAGGCTTGAGGGGCCATGCTGCTCTGAATTCATATATATGTATGATCCCTAAAGAAATTGCTGTGCATTTTTTTCAGTTTCTGATTTGGTTTAATGTCTTGGTTTAATGTGCCAGCTACAAGATCTGTTTTGCTTTGTACTATTATATTTTGTAAGAATATCATGCCATTTCAGTGCCTAGAATTTTAGAATATTTTCATTCATATGTGAACTGTAAGACAAAACAGGAATACAAATGGGGACCTCAAATGATCTTATTTTAAAAAACCTGCAACATATTTGTGTTTTCTCATCTATTTATCTATTTGTCTATCATGTCATCCATCACATTCATTATGTAAATCATCATAATTTTTCTGAAAGGGCTGATGATTTTAGAAATTTGGACAGACGTACTTCTATGAATTTAGTACAACTATGCATGAATTTTAATTATCTGTAAGTAATTTTCTTCATTTTTCATACAGCTGTTAATATTTTTTAAGAATTGACCTGGTTCAGTAGGATGATGTAATTGTTTGTAACAATCAATGATTACTCAACTTTTAATTTGCACCTTGAAACAAATAATGACAAGTTAAGATACTTACTTATATGCAACATATTGACAGCAATTGAGTTCCCAGCACAATTTTTAAACAGGTCTGAAAAATATCAGGAGTATTACAGTCTGCATTCTACATAATTATATTGCTTTGCACAAAACAATCTTAATTCAAAACTAATATAGAAAATCCTGGAAAGTAGAACTCTCTGCTTTCAGCAAAGGATATTGACTCATTCCAAAATTTATGGGTAGGGTCATTTAATTAAGTGAAATTAGAAATTTGTGCTTGTACAAGCACCTGTCTCGACAATCATATGGAAAATTGGAGCTTTAGTGTCACTCTCCAGGGTGTGGAACATGTTCTCATTGTCCCAATCTGTTGACTGATGAAATTTCTGCTCCAATGTGATGACCAAACAAGCTTCTGAAGAAAAATATTGCAGCTTTCACATGGTGCACAATGGAAAGTGCACAAGCTGTCAGTTGGTGTGAGCACCATTGAACCAGTAGCAAGTCTCGTGACTGAAATTTTCCAGGCCAAACCCATACTCCCCACTTTTGTGTTCACCCCAGCATCGCCACCCACATCCCCAGGTCTAGAATTTCTGTGTAATGACACTGGCCATCAATTGAATTGCCACTCTGATACTTTTTACTTACCTCAGTCAGGGGCTGCACATTTCTCGTCCAATCTTCTTACTTTACCTTGCTAAGAATTGTGCAGCTGCAGCTCCTAGAGTTCATCCTGTGCTGCAGCAGCAGCATTGAGGGAAGTGAAGCTATGCCTCTTTTTATGATGCTAGCTACTGTAAACCAAATAAGTTTATAAGTCCTGGTCACTGTAAGAAGTAATGGAGAAGGTAACAAAGGTATATGACAGGTTAGGCTATTCTAGGCAGGGAGCTGCTGTCAAGTGGGGTTAGTTGGTGGTTAGGGGGGCAGTTCGGATATGAGGAGGGTAATCAGAGGGGGTGAGAGTAGTCTGGGGATAGTAAATGTTGGGCGTTTGTGGGGTGGGGAAGAGGGGGAAGAGTTGACAACTGGTCAGGATGTGTTTGGAGGGGTCAGTACCATAGTTACGCATTAAACTGATTTTAATCCCTCTAAATTTTCCTAAACAACTATTCTGCTGGGAGAGTCAGAACCATCTGAAGTCTTCAATTTAATTCAGAGTTTTGAATGGTTCCTGCTGCAGGATAATTGCCCACTGGAAATTTAATCTTTCCAGGCAATTCCCACGTGGTCCTTGCATGGGAACTTCCAGTGGGTCTTCCAACAAATCTTCTGCGTCCCCTTCAGTGTTTAGACTGGGGAGTGAAGGCGCTGAGCTCCAATCACTCTGGCTTAAGGCTCTGCTCCTTCTAACAACGCCCTATCCATGCTCAAGTTCCACAGTCTGTGCTCTGGCTCCCTTACCCCCACCCCCTGCACCCACATCTCCTCAATTCCATTGATGCCACATGGTCACATGAAATTGCAAATCTGTCTTGTTACTACATTCAAGGTTAGTCTGTGATTGCATTAGTCCATTTAAGTAAGTAAATACATACAGATTGTCAGTGACATTGCAGCTGCTCACATTTGATTTTGTGAATGAGCAAGCTAGAGATTCTCAGCAGGAATGATGAAGTTCATTCATTATCCATCCCTACTTGTCCTGAGAGTCTTAAGAATCAGAACAGAGGCCAGAATTTATGGCCCGTCTCATCCGGCATGATACTACGGATTCACCAAAGTGAACGACAATTTAAATGAGCTGTTGCATCCGTTGGCTGAGGACAGACCCTGGTGGGGCTATAATATCCTGGCCAGAGTGTTAAACTGGAACCACCTGTAATCCAGAGCAGTGATAGTCATACCTCCCCTAGAAAGACAATAATAAACTGGGTAAGGCTTTATGATTATCTATTAACTTTCATTCAAGTTGCCAGATTTATCGTATTCAGTTTTATAACCTGCCATGGTAAAACGCACCACCACTGTTCCTAATCCTTGGCGGTGTTTTGTAATCAATGAGAATGGAATGGAATCTAGGAAATTAGCATTTGTAATTTTTATCATTTAATAAAGTAATACTATAAGATTTTTAAAATTTATTTGACAGCAATAATGACTGAAAGTATAAAACTTTGCTCACTATGATATTGCTTTGGATTCATAGGGCAGCTCAATTAATCCTTTCCAAATGGGCTCAGTATATATAGTTCGCGAAATTCATTGTATGAGACAATATGAAGTACATCTCTGCAGCTACTATATGAATATATTCACTAAATTAAACTTGCTCAAACATGGAAAAAAATACTTTTCAAATATTGGTTAGTCTCAGTGTCATGGCATCGATAATGACCTGCAGATTTCAGTAACATCATAGATTATTTTGCTGAGAAAAATAGCAACATAAATCGTATGGGAATTCAGAAACATTTTAAAGTTCTTTACTAAATGCTATGTTATCACTGATTGGTTTCATTCATAATTTTGCACCATCTACCCCAAATCCCAACGTCCCACTAAGCCCAGCATGCAGGCAGAGTTGTGTGTGCACTCTGCTGCACTCCCACCCCCACATCCCGCCCTGACCCGATGTGCACACACTTCAGCATTGCAGAAAGACACTTAGTGGTTGAATTGTTAGGGGTACATGCCACAGGTAGAAATTATATAGATGTCATTAAAAACACATATATGACAATAGATTCAGAACTCATAAATGGAGTATGTGGAGCGATGCTCTTTGGTAATACTCCCAGTATTTTAAGGAGGATGTGGATTCATCAAGAGACTGGAGGAGGTAAGTGAATGGCTGATTGCATTATGCGAGTACAATCTTAATAAAAACTGTGAATTCTTCCAGAGAAAAAAAGGACAAATGGAGAAGAGACAGGTTAATCTGAAACCAAGTAAAGACTAATAGACTTGCAAGGAACTTTGTGGCATCTAATCACTTAAACTAGGCAGGTATGGAAGAGGAGAGGAAAGAAGTCAAAGGTGTCAGATGAGACAGATTGTTGGGTATAAGGTAGTCAATAAGCAGGCCTAGGATCAGAAAAATGGAGAATCATTTGGACCAAATACTAGGAATAAGCAGACATATGAGAGAAAGCAAACCTATAATAAGATTTATATACAAGAATGCTGAATACATTAGAAATAAGATGCCTGAATTGTATACTAGTATGGTGGGATTGAACTGTTTGGTGCAAAAATATCAGAAATCCTGAGATTGGAAATAATATTCTATATAAAATTTAGAGTGCTTAAGTAAAGCACAAGTGAACATAAAGAAAATAGCATGGCCCAATAAGTGCGGAATTAATGGGAGGTAAAATAAGTCGCTCCTTTAGGAGGTAGAAAGCTACAAAATGGATTGGACACTTATAATGCTGAACGAAGCTAAAACTAAGGGCAGAATCTTTTGGCCCTCAGAAAGATTGGGAATGCCGGCAAACAAAGCCAAAGTGGCCGGTATGTGTTTTTTTAACCCTGCTCCTGGTGTCAGGCAAGTTGGAGGCCGCCATGAAGTATTCAGCCAATTAGACCGATTAAAAGCCTCATTAAGGCAAGTTGGTTTCCAGTTTTCGGATGTGACGGGGGCAATTTAACTGTCTGGAGGCAAGCACCCATTGACAGCATTGAATTTCTCCTTGAAGAGATAGTGAAGATATTTAAGAATTGTAAAATTTTGATGGGGGACATCCATCAATCAACCATAAACTGGGAAACTCGGTTTTAAATCAAATTTTGTCTGTTGACCAATGCTGACCTTGATTATTTGTTACAACCCAGAAAATATATAGGAAATGGCAGCTGCAGCAAATGCAAATGGAACAGCAATGATAAAATTGATGCAATATAAATGTTCTGGGAATTCAAAATATCCCAAACCAAAAGCCAGATAAATAACTGTAAAATGATTAAATTTGATGAAATGATGAAACAGCTAAAATAAATCAATTAGAAGGGGCTGCTGAGTAAAATTTCAACAGAAGACAAGCATGGGTAGTTTCATCGGAATTATGTGGAGCTTGTAGGATAAATGCATTCCTAAAACTAGGAAATTCAGAAGAAGGAAATAATTTTTAATAACACAACAAATTAAAACGAGAGATAAAAAGGAATTTGCCTGTGCAAATCTTAAAGGCTGAATGTGGTGAATATTAGTCAATGCACGCTCACATTACAAGGGTGATCAGAGGGGCAAAAAGAAACCTGGAAAAAAACCATGGCAGCTGAAATTAAGCTTAACAGTTTTAAAAAAATTCAGTACTGAAAGAGGGCAGTCAGGAGAGAGAGTAAGAATGGTAATAAAGACAGATGGGCTTGAAACTAAGGATGAGCAGAAAATAATAAATATTCTGAATGACTATTTGCTTCAAATGTTCACCAGAGAAGACATGAACAATGTGCCCTCTCCTGACAAGTAAGACAGATATCCTAAGTAAAATCAGTGACTTATTATGAACAAGATAAATGTCCTCGGCAGGCAAAATGGGTTCGGAACAAATAGATCCACATGAATCAATGGTATTTATGATATCCTCAGGGAGATGGTTAATAGTAATTTAGAGATCAAAAATACACATTAATTTCTGGACCAAACTCCTGCTCTGAAGAAGTCATATAGACTGGATACGTTCATTCTGTTCCTCTCTCTGCAAATGCTGCCAGACCTACTAAGTCTTTCCACCATCTTCTCTTATTTTATTCCAACTCCATAGCCTGAATGTCATGCCTGTCAGGTATGCCAAGAGACGGACATGGAAACCACTCCAGGTGATATTGCTTTAGAGAAATGGTTTCACACTAGCTGGCTCACCCAGTTTGAAACACATCTCTTGAATGATCAGGATGTAGGGGTGGGGATGGAATCTGGTTGAGCACCAGATCTAATGCTGGCTTAGCAGGGGCAACTCGCTGAAGGTTGGGTGTATTTGGGAAGGACCCAGTCCGGAAGAGAATTGCTGGTCTTACCCTACTCGGTAATCATGGCCTCAATACCCGATGGGCAGAGCAGGTGGGAGGATATGTCTGGTTGGGATTCTGTTCCCCATCTTTCAAATGAATGCCTTGAAGTACTGGTGGAAGAGGAGTTTAATGCTAGGCTGGATATTTTGATGCCTTAGCATGGCAGGAGGAGGGCACCAAGATGGCCTGGGATGAAGTGGCAGCCCAGGTCTGTCACCATGATGCGGTCGGCAGACATGATTCGACTGACACTGCCAGTGAGGGTAGAAGGGGAGGGCACAGCATTTGCAAATGTAAGTTAAATCACCATGAGCTCAAGAAGGAACTTTCAACTGTAGGACAGCACTGCATTCCAAGCTGTGCATTTTTCCTTTGAAACCTTTGTACCTCCTAATGTTGGGGGTACAACATGCTTCCAATGATTGCTCCTGTTGCGTGTCTACAGCTCTTCTGCACTGCCTCCTTTCTCTGACTTCAGATTGAGGTCCACATAGCCCCTGGACTACCTGCCAGCTATGACGCTTTTCCATTTCATAGAAATGTCTATACTCTGTGCCTCCTGTCTACCTTTCCCTGAACTTAAACGAGAGCCTTGACATAATTCCCATTTCAAAAGAGGACTACAGACAACAATGATCTTCACATAGCACAACAAGTAACCTCGATCTGTTTAGCTTTTGTGTGAACCAATCCTAATGTGCCACACTAACAGGCATCCACTCATAATCTGCAGTCTATGGCATCCCCTTCCAGTAATCCATGTGCTATTCTTTAGACCCCTTTTTTTATCTGTGTTTCTTGCAGCCTTCCCACTTCCGTCTCCTCATTTGTCTCTCTGCCTTCCATTGTTCATTCTTTTCATCCACCTTCTTACCCCTCTGTCTGCCATTGTACCATTACCCCCTTGCACAGCACTCATTTCATATTCCCCCCAGTAGTCTTCATCTGCCCATCCCCTCTACCACTCTCATCTTGCAACCCACCCCTGTTCAACCATCAGACTTTTGTTGTGATGGCTGCATGAGTCCCACAGCACAGTGCTATCCAGTCAAATACTAATGTGTGGAACCATAGGAAAGGAGTCCATTTATTCCCTAACTCCAGACCAGAACTGGCGACGTGGGCGGGTTGGGGGGGGAGGTCCTTGGGCCCAGGAAGGCAGGAACCAGTCTGCCCCAGCCAGGCTCATATACAGCGCATAAGGAGCAGCAGAACATCATGGCAAGTAGGCTTCACATGTTGCATTCACCTCACAGGCTCAAGTGAACCAAGAGCCGTCTTGTGCACACCAGACATTATCAATCAGGTTGATGCTGACATGATTTTCCACTCGCATGATACAAGAACAAAAGATTTGATGAGTCCTCTATCTTAGAAACAGCCAGTGATCAATCATTATTTCTTCAACAGTGATAGCTCTGCTGAAAGTAAGGGTAGCATTGGACATTCTCTTGGCTTTCAGATCCTGGGTGCTGAGTTGCAGCCTGCTATGTGCAAGTACTTTCAATTTGAATAGACAAGAGAGCCTGCTGATTAGTGAGGATACAGGACTGTCATAGCCATTTCTCAGGTCAGCAACAATTTTCAGACATCTGAACTCTCAACTCCTATCCGAATTACTGTAACCTCCTGTGAGGCTATCCCAAGTTTTAACTTCAGAGAAGCAGCTTGTTCCTCATACAGGACCTATTTGCTGTGAATTTGAATTTGGGAATGTTCACAGGGAACTTGCTGTTGAGGGGCAGGGTGTTGAATTCTGATTGCTTTGACATGGAGCCAAATGGAAGTTTTATCTGCAGGAGTTGACAGGTAAATCATGTGGAGGGTGAGCAATGTTTTGGTTGATACGAGGAGGAGCTTACTGCACTAATGTTAATAGAACTGTGAGATGGGCATAGTAATTTTAACCTTATCGGCCTCCTTTAAATTAGTGAACAGTTACTGACTGATGTTTGCCATGGCCTGCTGAATAGCAGAAAACTCTTAGTCTGATTAGTGTGATATGTTGAATGGTGCAGATTGTCAAAGTGATTGAAAGAACAGAGTAGAGGAAGTACTTATTCTTTCACATTTGTCTTTCTATTGACCTTCCATGAATTGTTGCTGATGTGGATGATATTGGTGCCTCATCTATCTCATCTGTCAAATCCAATGATATATTCTTCCTCAAATTGGAAAAAGACAGTAACTTCTGAGTCTATCACTGAAAACGGTTGCTCAGACCTGAAACAGCTACTTTCTGCAACAGCAAAGCACCACTTCTTGTAACTGTCACATTTAAAAAAAATAATTTTTGCTTATGTGATACTTCTTCATCCATGCTACTGTTTCAGCATTCAGCCTGCTAACCACTAATAATAATAATTTTTGTTAGTAGTAATAAAGAAACAGCGCTGGAGATGTTGATATGAGACCTAAATTTGACAAATCTCCTGGGCCTGATGGCTCACATCTAAGGGTATTATCAAAATATGTAGCATCTGCTGATGAACCAACAGACCTCCTTCCACCCTCCCCCCCCCATCAACATCGGACCCTCCACCTATCATCAGCAGCATCATCACCCCCAACTGATGGTTGTAGGCGGCCAATAATAAAGTAATCGCTGGATCTGAGCTGAGCCACTGCCATCAGTGACACCATTTTGCCCTTTCTTAGTAGTCCCAGTAGTGGCGTATGATTGCTGACAAATGCAAATTTCTGCCCATAAAGGTATTGATGGAATTTTTTTCACTTCAAATATTACTTCCAACCCTTCTTTTTCAATGTGGGCGTACTTTCTTTCCGCCACAGTCAACATCCTGAAGTCATATGCTTTTGGGTATTCCTCTCTATTTGGCCATTTATGTACTAATACCACCCTGGTGCTATATAGAGACCCATCGCAAATTAGCATTAACCCTTTTCTAGGATCATAATGCCCTGAGACATTCGACAATGATAGCTGTTGCTTTGTTCTCTTAAAAGCCACGTCCAGAAGGGCAGACCATTCCCATCTTGATCTTTTTTTAATAGCTGATGCAGTGGAACCAAGATGGAGGCATGGGTTGATATAAATTTTCTGTAGTACATCACCAGCCCTAGAAATTACTGTAAACTTCTGGGTGGAGGTAGGAGCTGAGGTGTCTTTAATCACCCGCACCCAGTCCTCCAAAGGATGTAGGCTGTCCACTTTATAGCCCAAACAGGTCACTTGAGGTAACAGGATTTCTCTTCACTTAGGCGCACACCGGCCCTTGAAAAACAACTAAGGGTTTACTCCAAGTTCTGTAGTTCTATCTTTGATTTACCTGTAATAAGAATGTCACTCAGATAAATGGCCACCTGAGGTAAACTTTGTACTTTGTTCTCCATTGTTCTCCGGAAGATTGAGCAGTGTGGCAATACCCCAAAGGGTAACTTTGTGTATTGATAGAGGCCCTTACGAGCATTGATTGTAAAATATTTCTGTGAATCCTTATCCAGTGTAATTGTAAATAATTATGTCTAGTTTTGAGAATAAGAGTCCCACTGCCCACTTTGAATATAAATAATCGAGCTGGGGAATTGGGCATTTGTCCAGCTGTGTGAAAAATGCTGTATTGTTTGTTTAAAGTTCCCACAAAGGTGATTGAACCATCTGGTTTCAAAGTAGGCGCCACCAATGCTGCCCGATCCATGAACTGGACAGGTTTTATGATACCTTCTCATTCCAGCCTTTCAATTTCTGTTTCCACTTTTTTTCCTAAAAGCAAATAATCCCAGACGGGTTTTGCAAAATCACGAACTGCTTCCTGGTTGACATGTAAGGTTGCTTTAGCACTTTAGACCTTCACGGAAAACTTCTGGGTATTTGAGGAGGACTTTACACAAGCGACAATTTTCTAACTGGAAAATGTTTACCCAACCCAGGTGGACCTCTCAACCAGTTTTGCCCCATTAAGTTTGGGCCCAAGCTCTCAATTATTATTAAGGGTAACTGAACCAGTTCCTTTTTAAAGAGACAGGAACAAAGGTTGCACCCATAATTTTCAGAATTTAATCTAGATGTAGATGGACCTTCCAGGGTGTGCACTCTTCTGTCCCGCCTACATGTCATTTTCCTAAATCTAGGCGTCTAGATAAATCTAGGAAGGCTTGCTTTGCTATTCTGACTCCGATTACAATGTCTTGCCAAGCAGAACGATTACAATGCCAAGCAGAATTCTGAAGGAACTGTTGACTGTCTGGTCAAAGCTTGGCTTTGCTTTTGGGTTGTACTGAGGGCCTTGGATTTACTTCTTTCCAGATACTTCCTGAGGGAGGCTATGTAACCACCTTCATTCAAGTGGTGGTCCCCAAACTCAGTCAAACTGGCATGGATGTCTACTTCTGTCAGGATACCATGCATCTCTTTGGCATTCTCTACCCATAGGACTGTAAGCAAAGAATTGTGTGTAAAAGGGGTAGATATTTAGATATGAAAAGAACTAAGTGAAATTGGAATAGTGCAGGAAGGTGGAATTTAAGGTGCAAGTTGGCCACGATTGTTGAATGTGGAGCACATTCAAAGGGCTGAATGGCTGACACCAGCTGTGATTTCTCTTGTTCTTAAAGGTACTCATTATTTGGTCACTCAGCACACTCAGTACGCCAAATTGAAAGCAGGTGGATGTGACTTGCAATATTTTATTCATTGCCACAAGTATTCTTTAATGATCATTGTATCTTGTTCATTATGGTATTATCTTTTGAAATCAGTTATATCAGAAGGCATGAAGGCAAGTCAGACAGTTCACCAAGAGGAATTAATAGATCTTGGTTGTAAATCTGTGACTACAAGAGCAGCTCAGTGGCTAGGAATTCTATGGCGATTAACTCAACTTCAGTCTCCACAAAGCCTGTCCACCATTGACAGGGCACAAGTCAGGAGTCTGATGGAATGCTCTCCACTTGCATGGACGAGTTCAGCTCCATCAATCTTTAAGAAACTGGACACCATCCAAGACAAACCAACCTGTTTTATTGATACCCTGACCATTTTAAGCATTCACTCCCTCCGCCACCAGTGCAGTGTAGCTATGCGTAGCATATGCAACAAGATACACTGCAGCAACCCATTAAGGCTTGTTTGACATCTTCCTGTCCGAAACCTCTACCATCTAGAAGGACAAGGGAAGAAGACAGGTGGCAACATCATCACCTGCAAGTATTTCTCCATTTTGTCTTTGAAGTATATTGCTGGGTCAAAAACCTGGAACTCTCTTCTGAACTGGAGTTGGACACAATACTCCATCTGGAACTGAATTAGTTTTTGATATAAATTTAGCTGGATTTTTAGTAAAATCCCCCAGAAGTGATGATGTTTCAGGATTCTAACATTTCCCTCTCTTCCAGCTTTCACAGAGATGGGAAGTTGAGGAACCCCAATGCAACAGTTGAATGAAATATTTAAATATTATAATAGGTACTTCACTACTGTTTTGACCTAGCATTTTGGCTTTAACAGCCTGGGCATCGTTTCCATCACCTGTCAGCAGCTTGCCAGGGTCATTGGGGTGAATACTCATTGGTGAGTGTTTTCTTCAGTGGAAATGACAAGCAGAGAAGACTTTGATCAATGAAACTGAAGAGACTGTTGTTCCCAACATTTCTTGGAGAGATTGCTATCACAGGTGATTGTCACCTTAAGATTTTTAACATTTCAGTCACCTTCAGCTGCACTTCCCTCTGCCAGCCTTCATCACAGCATGGGAGCAGCTAATGCAGCTCTATTTTGCACCTCTGATAAAGAGCAAAATGGGCAGCAACAGTAGCAGCAGGAGCAATGCCAGCAACAACAGCTGTCTTCTCCTCAGTCACAGAGCACTTGGGATGGACACCAAGATCCATCTCACAATTTTTACAGGCAGAAAGAATCAACTATCTTGACATGAATACAGGGTTCAGAAGGATCAGATTCTCACATCACATTGCTGCTGTCATCTGCAGCCTCCTGGAACAAAGCCCCCATGCTTGGAGAGCAAGTGGGCATACGTTGTCAGTCTACAATAAGGTGCCTATCACTAGGAGTTCACCCCAGAGTCTCTTCGTCTGCCCAAGTTTGAATACTCTCTTCTACAGAGAGAGAAAGCACGGAGTTGTGAATGCTCATGATGGCTTGTGTGGGTAGCACAGAAGGGCAGAAATTGTGGAAGATGACTGAAGCACGGATGCAAGGCAACAATTAACTGAGGATGAGTGTGAGAGCTTGCTGTTCAGATGGGTTTGTGATGTGACTGGAGAAAAGAGAATGAGGGGATCTGCAAGATGGGTTGACCTGTGAAGTGCTATGCAGGAGAATATAGAAAAAATTATAGTGTGGAGCTTTGCACAAAGTGTTATGCCACATACCTTTCTTATGCTGTCTCCAGTTGAAGAGACACACTTCTGCTGCTGACTTCCTTGGACACTTCCACCTGTGACAAATTTTATCTGCCGTGTGCCTGGCTGTTCCACAGGTATATCTGTGTCCACTTGAAAGCCTGGCTAACGAAAAGTGTATGTTCCAGCTCTGCAGTTTGCAAATTTCAGAGTCTGGCTAGGTTTCAACTTGGCTTCCACATTTCAAGTTTTTATTCATGTCCATGAAAAAAATCAATATTTCTGTAAAACTCCTGGAGGTCATGGATCATCTGACTGCACCTATCTATTCTCATCCCATTTTCCAGCATTTGGTCCAGGCCTTAACTGAAGAAGGTAAACTGATTTTCATTTATCTCAGTATTTGCCTAATGACACATGTTGGATGTAACCTCAATCTTTAAAGGCAGCAGAAGAAAGTCACAAACTATATAAAAGATCAGTAGAATTTTTGAATATTAATTTATAAGAGTTTTGTGCTGTACTCTGCAAGATGTCAGGTCACAGGTGTTGTGTATGGATTTTGGCACACTGTTAAAGAAAGTAAATAAAACAATGGGAAAAGTACATAGCTACAAGTTATGATTGGATAGGGCTTTTTCATTGGGACTACGAAGCTAGAGTAGAGACCTGGTAGAGAAATCCCATATTATGATGGGTTACAATAGGGTAACTACCAATAAAGTGTTACAGTTGGTCAAAGAATTTGTTATGCACAAATGTAAGATAATGAACAGAATTAGAGGCTAAAAAGGGTTCATATACTGATTTGAGTGTGGTATTCACTGTTGCAATTTATTGTTGATAAAGAACACTTTTGCACTTCAAAGTTTTAGTGAGAAAGAAGAACAGGAGCTTTTTCTGTTCATTCGTGGGATGTGGGTACTGCTGGCTGGGCCAGCATTTAATTGCCCTTGGAGGGCAGTTGAGAGTCAACCATATTGCTGTGGCTCTGGAGTCACATGTGGGCCAGACCAGGTAAGAAAGGCAGATTTCCTTCCCTAAAGGACATTAGAAAACCAGATAGGTTTTTCCAACAATCGTCAATTGTTTCATGATAATCATTAGACGTTTCATTCCAGATTTTTTTAACTGAATTCAAGTTCCACCATCTACTATGGCAGGATCCAAACCCAAGTTCATAGAACATTAGCTGATTTCTGGATTAATTATCTAGCAATAATCCTACTAGGCTATCACCTCCCCATTGTGACAAAATAACTGTTGGCTCCTGTCTAATTCCAGCAGAAGACTGTTGAGGCCCATTAAGATGAGGTGCAGGAGTTAGAATCCCTTGGACTTTGTGCTACAAAGGTTGGGTGAATCCAATTCACCTCAGTTGCCACCCTAGCCACAATTGACGGAAGTTAAAATTGGAGCCTGTGTCATTAACAGTGGCAGCATTATCATCTGTTAGAATTCAACAGCTTATTTCTACATTGTAACATGCTATGATGCCCTACTCTGCTTTGTAGATAGTGAAATAGAATCATGACTTTTGGAAATGAACACTGAAAAAAAATCTAAATAAACCTACAAGTGTGATGGTTAGTTCTAGCCCTACTGTGTGTGATATGCATGAGTTAACATGGAGTAAAATCTGTATGTCTTGGTTCAAATTTAAGGAGATCCAAAGAATGAATTGCCTCAATTTAGAGTGACAAATTTCTCTGATTTACCTTTTGCAAGAACAAATTTAGTTTCCCTTTAAATTGGCAATATCCTTCCTTCAAAATTAATTATTCCCACTATTTCCTCCAATTTCTTTCAGTGGTCCCCAAGTGAGGAATCCAGGAAATTATACTCACTTATTTCCTGCTGAAAAATCAATAACATTTTGGCTGTTCAACAATTTATTTTGTTCTTTCTATTTTACTTCTTTATTCTCAAACATAGTTTAACCTTTAACACACAATGTGATGGAAATAAAGTCCTCCTTCTTGATGTTTGTCATTCAGCTGAAGTGATGCATTACTGTGGTTGCATAGGAAAAAAAAAATGAGGACAGATGGTGGGTCCATTATTCCTTTAAAAATAAATGTATCATTTCAAGCTGAACTAAAATCTGCTCAGGGTCAAACATTGCAGTTGGTGGAATCGTATTGTTTTGAAGTTGTTGGTCTCACTGTGGAACAGCTTCAGTGAGAATCTGTAAATTCTGTGAGCTCACCTTGCTTCGCATTAATGTTCAGAAAAGTGATTAATGACTTTTGAATAAAATATATGAATGCTCTTTTAAAATCAATATAAAATTATGGTACCTGATAGCGCTGAGGCACTGTGGTGTTCATCCTCTGCATTTGAAAAAAGACCTTTAGGGAAGAAGGCTCACCTTCTGTAGCAATGTTACAGATGGCAAGATGAAAGCAATTTAAGAATATTTCCATTAGTTCTTTCAATTGGTACAGCAAAAGCACAGATATTGGGCAGAACCTTAGCACGAAATGGCAAAATGTTGGGAATCTGACTGAAAACCAGTGTGTTTCTCTCCAGAAAAACAGACAGGTTTTCTCTCCAAACCTTACAACACTTTGTCAAAACAAAAATGCAAGGAACGTGTTTCATATTGTCATTTTGAGGGGTGGAGCCTAAATATGCTGGCAAAGCCACTTCCGGAGAGATCAGGGAGTCTTTTTTAAAGGCACTGTGCCAACTTGGCAGTGCCAGCCGGCAGCATCTGGGCATGTGGCTTTTCCCTGAAGGCTATACTCACCTTTGTGCCTGGGAGGGCTCTCACAACAGGTTTACATTTGAAAACACAGCGAGGAGGAAAATACTGGGGGAGTGGGGGAACTGGGGGGGATTGATGGTTAAATTAAAATGTATTCAAGTACACTTAAATGAGGTCCCCGCCATTTGTGGGTGTGAACTTTGCCACCTCACCGATGAGGAGCAGGGAAACTTGAGGAATGTGATCTCTATGGAGAGAATCACATTTCCCAATTCTCTCTAGATTTTCAGCCCATTTCTCTGTTCTCTCTGACAGTGAACGTGGGCTGAAAATCACCCCCTCTGTATTTGACTGATATTCGAATTAAAGTCTTCTTCCCCCATTTTCTATCATAAATTTAATGGGCCATAACTTCCATCCAGTGGTGTAAAACAGTGACCTACTGGAATTACAAGAGTTTAAAGTGCACACACTGTTCTGGAGAACTTTGTTCAAAGCTCTGCTGGCTGGAGCTGTTTGCAGCTTGCAGTGAAAGTGTCCCCTAAGATCATAGAACTCTACAGTGCAGAAGGAGGCTATTCAGCCCATCAAGTCTGCACTAACCAAATCCTATCGAGACCCTATCCCCATTTTCCCATGCATTTACCCTAGTTAGTCCCCCTTACACTGAGAGGCAATTTAATCTGGCCAATCCACTAACCTGCACATCTCTGGACTGTGGGAGGAAACCGAAGCACCCGGAGGAAACCCACACAAACATGGGGAGAATGTTCAAACTCCACACAGGCAGTGACCCAAGCTGGCTATCGAACCCTGATCCCTGGTGCTGTGAGGTGCAGATCACAATGCAGTGAAGCACCAGTGAGCCCAGGGAGGCCAAACCCACATTCCCACTGGCTGTCAAAAAACAGTTTGGTTTAAAGGGCCCAGTGAACCTGATAGGCCAGAGAGAAGGTAAGTGTCCAGGTAAGTGCATAAAATTTGGGATGTTGGGAGTGAAGGCTGTCTGAGCTCCAGGAGATAGGATCTGGAGACTGTGTCCAGGAGAAAGGTTGGGGTCTGGGAGGCAATTCCTGTCCACTTCCAGGGGTGGAAGGGATCCAATGATGAGACGATGGGTGTGGTGGTCGAGGTGGGGGTGATCCCATGCGGGGCTCAGCCTGGGTGTTTAAAGTAGTTTAAGTTAGCAGTGCTTTTATTTTGTGTCTTTCAGAGTATAAAACTGGGAGAGCCATCTGAAGATTGAAATTGCTTTTTTTGGCTTGTTCCCAGCACAGCCCAATTGTCTCAGGGAAGTTAGCGCTTCTGGACAATTGCCATGTGAAATCTTACCTGGGAACTTCTGAGAGTGATTCTCCAGCACATCTCTGGGGCATCACTCAAATCTGACACTGGGGAGCCAGGACGTTATGTGTCATATTTGTGACTGACACTGTGTTCAGTAATAACAATAGGATGCAAATCCATTGAAAAGTGTATTTATAAAGAATAACACATTCAAATAAATTACCTTTAAAAAAACAATATGAATGTCATTCCTGATGGGATATGCGGGGAGGACTGTGTCTGCTAACTTATATGCTCATCAGATTGCTGAATAATTGCTTTTTATGCTATTTTACATTTTATGAAGATTAAAAGTTTGTATTTTATGATTACTACTAGCTTCATATTTAAAGAGATTGTTTAGAACTGATGATTTCATGATAAACATGCTATGTACCTTCATCCATATATACAAATTATATGACTTGCATGTTTTGTTAGATAATTGTATTTTGGAATTTTCTGATGTTAAAATTTGAAGTGCTTGATTGACGGTTTCAAAGTTTTACAAGATGTGCATTATTCTGAAGTTTTGTCCTGTCGTATTTTCAATCTGAAAGGAATATACTTTTCTCACTGTAACATATTGTTAACCTGCAACTCTTCCAGAAAATGCAGTGTTACCAAGCACAACTTTGCTAAAAAAAAATAAATTTCTTTGGGCAGTTCAAAAATATCCTTCCTACATTATGGCATCCTACAAATAACACAAATTTAGAAATTTCATACTGTCCTTTACTCCAACATTTCAGCAACTAAAAAGACCAACCCAAGTCATGTTGGGCGTGATTTTACCACCTCACCATGCCTGGTGTGTTTCAAACCAGGAAAATAGGACCTGAAGGCAAAATTCCAATTCAGACTGGCGCAAAATGGTTTGCGACCTTCTCGGCCCCTTTCGAATAGCACAAACTGCCTCAGAGGGGGCATGAAGCCTAAATATGCATAGCCCATTCCAATCCCAGTGCATGTAATCTTCTGGCCTTTGGATACGGCATCATGATGGCAAGAATCCTGGTCTCCACTAGCGCAGTCCTGGCACAATGGTCACGCAAGGGGGTGTAGAGGTCATTGGAGGCCTCTGGGTGGTCAATTGCCCACTTGACAGTGCACACCAGACATCTTGGCAGTGCCCACCATACACTCCGGCAGTGCCAGTTGGGCACTGCAGTGTCAGAGAGTGGGGCATGGGTGGGGGCCATGATGGGGAAAGAGAGGCTAAGAGACTGGCGCAGTTCACCCCTTCTGATAATTAGAAATATTTTGGGAAAATTCTTCCCGTTGTCTATATCACTGCGGATCATTTTTATCCTCAAATGTACCGGCTGTAGTTTATTTCCCATCTTCTTGCACAGTTCTTCAGTTTTGCATATTGAATATCCAAACTTCTGTTTCAGTTGATGATGGGTGGAATTTTCCTCCCTTAGTGGTGTGTTTCGCTAGTAACGGGATCTCCTGGTCCCAATGGTGTCAATCACCCAAACTGCCATCAAGCTGTCTTGATTTATGAAATATTTCTGGAAGTAAGAGAAGAGTCTTAAAGACTCGAAACCATATCTCCTTTTCTCTTTCCGTAGATGCTGTCAAGTCTGATAAGTCTTTCCAGCATCAGAATCTTTTATTTCTTGTGAAAATGCAATTATTCCTTTTCATTTTTGATACAGTTCTGGATTCTGCAAAAGGAATTTCGAGTCTACTTTTGTAACCTAAACTTTTGTAACCTAAATCAAATTTTGGCAACGTGTTTTTTTTTGTCTTTCTTCTCCTAAATACCAGGACATTTATTTCTTCAATAGGATTGAATGATTACCTAACCAGATTGACTATTCAGATCCTGACTATTTGACCAGATGTTAGGGGGCTGAGTCTATGGGCATCTGATCATTGTGCATTTTGCTTCTCAATTTGCATTTCATGATGGTATCCTTCGTGTTGGTTTCAGATTTGGGCTGTAGCAGAGCCGTAGCAGTGGGAAACATGGTCCTGATGTCACTCAAAAAGGTTGTGGTGCTGACGAGGGCAGACCTTGTCGTGGTAGATTTTGCAAGCTGATGAGTGCAGCAGAGTAATTTGTGCGATCCTACGCACATTTCTTTAGACAACGCTTGGCTGTGTGAATCACCATTCTACCAGACTGTTTGACTGTGGATGTAGGTGCTGTTCATGATATGCTCAGAGTCCCATGTACAGGCAAAGTTCTAAAATTGAGTGCACATGAGCGTATGAGCATTGTCTGTGGTCAGTCTCTGTCGGATGCAATATGTAGCAAAGCATCTCTCAAACTTCAAGACTCTGTACTACTCCTCATATTTGGTACGGATTCGAGTTCAAACCACCCAGGATACAAATCAGCAAAGATCAATTTTTTTTATCATTCCATTCAAAGAAATTAGCTGCTCTGAGTGACATTGGGAGGTCGGGGACCTCATGTTAATTTCAGCAATTCTTTCGCTTGATGCGGCTTTCGTGCATTGTACTCAACCTTTTCTATGCCTGTGTACATGGAGGACATAGTATCTGATTGCTTCTGACGCAAGCTGCTCTTGGTGAAGTTTTGGGTGTAGTACATCTGAAGAACAGTAGGGATGAAGAAACTCTGGCCATGTTGTATCATCAGTCCTTCACTTACGGTTAGTTCATCTTTGATGACTACAAATCTGAGGAGATCGTGGGGATACTCCCTTGAAGCCTCTGGCCAGCCCCTCATGATGATCTTGTGCAGTTGCCTGTTCGTGATGTTTGCCTGTAAAGCCTGTTTGGGTTCCTGAATTTGATGAGAGGGCAGCACTTCTATTGTCACGATGTCTATGTCTTCCTCATGATCTACCTACTTTATAGTGGGTAAAAAGGCTCTCGAGAGGGCATCAGCCCAGTACAGCTTTTTATCGTATTTGCATAGGATGCTGAGATTGTAATATTGCAACTTGAGTATCACGTATTGCAGTTGAGCAGATGCAGTGTGAAGAGGCTTTTTTTAAAATGGCTGATGATCTGATTAAACAGTTGCAGGATGACCATACACAAAGTCATGAAACTTCTGACAGGAGAACACTAAACAAAAGTTCCATTTGAATCTGTGCATGGTCTTGCCATTCTTAATACAGACTGCACCAAGTCCACGCTGGGAGACATCTGCTGATATAAGGATGCTCAAATGTCAAAATATTGTAAACTAGTGGGGCCATAAGTTCCTGTTTGAGATTATTAATGACTGCTCTTGCCGGCACCATTCTAAGCACTGATGGAAAGTTGATGCAAAGGTGCAGTGACCTCACTATAACTTGGAGTAGGGTAATCTTTATACAGTGACAAGTTCTGCTTTCCACCTAAAATCTCAGCTTCTTTTTTCTGATTGTTCAGCATACACATACTAATAGTTGCTTGGAATATCAATTTTTTTTTCTGATTGGGGGCCGGGGGGTGGGGGGGGGGCGGTGGGTGTGGTGGTGGATTGCAGGGGGTGCAGGGGGGCAGCCTCCCGAGGGGATCTGATCGAGAGGCCCTGCCTCCTGGGGGGGATTGGGGCGGGGGGTGGGGGGGGGGGGGAGGTGGAGGAGGAGCAGGGGGGTTTGATCGCGGGGGCAGGGGCTGCCTCCCAGGGGGTGTGCTCTGCCGAGGGAGGCCTGTCTCCCAGGGGGGTCTGATTGTGTGTGTGTGGGGCGGGGGGGAGGGGTGGTGGCTGCTGGGGGGCCTGCCAACCAGAGGGTTTGGATCGTGAGCTGGGGTGTTTAGTGGGGGGTCTGCAAAGGGTGTTTGAGGAGGATGGGCTTCGGAGGTTCTCCTGCAGAAAAGGAATCTGCTCCGGATTTTTATTCTGCAGGTTGATAACAGCGCAGATCCGGAACGGATCCAAAGATGGTAAAGTGGGATCTGGCGGTAGAGTTGGACGCGCGGTTCATCAGGCCATCAAATTGGGGTGCGAACCGGATCCACGCCTAAATCGGATGTCAGTAAAGGCGCAATCTGCTCAGTTTTGGGTGCAGATCGCGTTACAGACCCGACGCTCGAATTTACCGTGATTCGGGCACGAATTTTTGGTAAAATCGGGCCCGTTGTATCTAATTCTGGGCGACATACTTCAGGAAAGGTATGAAGACATTAGTGATGGTTTAGAAAAGGTTCACGAGAATGGTTCCGGGTATGAGGAATTTCAATTCTAAAGTTAGACTGTAGATATTGATTCTTTTTTGAAGAAGAGAAAGTTGAGAGGAAACATGGTAGAGCTATTCAAAAATCTAGACAGAATAGAGGGAGAGAAACTGTTCCTACTGCTGGAAGCATTGAGAACCAGGTCACATTCTTAAGGAAAATTGGTAGAAGAAGCAATGGCGAACATGAGAAAAAACTTTTTTTTACACAGCGAGTGATTAGAGTCTCTAATATACTGCCTGACAGTGTGGTGGAGGCAAGTTCAATTGAAATATTGAAGAGGGAATTGGATTATTAACCTAAAAGGAAGAATGTGCAAGACGACAGGAAGAAGGCAGGGAAGTGACAGGAGATGATTTGTTCCTTCGGAGGGCCAGCACAAACTAGGCAGGCTGAATAGCACCTTTCTTTACTGTAACCATTCTATGACACATTAATTAGTTGCTTCCATGTTTCCTTCACTCAAAGTGACTGAAATGTACATTTTGCTATACAGCACTGTGGCTCAATGCAGCAGTTAGTTCCAGAGCTCAAGAAAAGTGTAGTTAAATTTTCATCTTAAAAAAATGAAATAAATGTATTGTCACATCCACAAATCTGATTATGTGACAAATGATTGCTGCATTTAAACTGAACAAAAATATATTTTATTGATTTCAGCTATACACGTCAAGTTGTTGGCAATGGCATCAAAGCACAGTCAAGCAACCCAGAGGTAAAAGTGAAAGGAACTGACCCCGTCATAAATCAAGTCATTGATAAACTGAAGCATATCAATCAGGTAAGCAGGAATGTTTCCAAATGGCAAGGCACTACAATTAAATTACCTCAAGCTCATGTAGCTGCATTAACTAGTACTGGAAATGGGTTGAATACATTCAACAATTCTATGGCCAGAATTTTACACTTCCCCTCACCTTGCCTCGCCTGCCTTCCCCTCTCCTTGCTTCACCTCACTTCCCCCAATCCTGACATTTCCCCCGGTCCTGAGATTCTTTCTGATGAGGGTACCCTCCAGCTCAGGCCTGTGGATCTTCCAGCAGCACCCCTTTTGGTCAGCATTGGCACTGTAGAGCTGCCAGCTAATTAATTAGGCTTCAGCTCTCCAAGGTGAGGTGTCCTCCTGAGCAAGGTTGAAAGTCCTGCCTTATGCCAATCAAGAATGGTGAGAGCGGAATATGGCATTGGGAGCATCAGAGTTGGCAGGTGATGTGTTCCGGGGCCAGGCCTCCACCATCTTAAAATTTCAGACCTAATTGTGTTTTTTTTTACAACTCCAGGAAATGTATGAATTTAAAATCTGAGCATGGTAAACCATCATTAGAATGGAACTAATTATTCCTCTGTTTAATTAACACTTGATACTGTTTCATCAGTCTGATGGAGCTACATGGGTAACTCACTGAAATTAATTAATTTTTTCATCATGGAACTTAAATAAAATATACAGATATTGGCTGGGATTTCCCAGGCCCGATCAAGGCACATACAATTCCCATTATGGCCAGAAATTCTTGCAAGGAGGCCATAACGGGATTTAATTTGGGGAGATCTCAGAATGAGACATGCCCCTTCTCAAGGCGGCATAATTAAGTTCATGCCCAGCAAGACATGAACCATCAACTTAAATAAATTATATGCCAAGTGCAATACCTTCCGCGAATGTCACATGTTTTCCCTGCCACCACCCCCCACTTCAGCAGTGAACACACAACATTACAGCGCAGTACAGGCCCTTCAGCCCTCAATGTTGCGCTGACCAGTGGAACCAATCTAATGACCCTCTAACCTATTCCAATATTATCCATATGTCTCTCCAATGACCATTTGAATGCCCTTAAAGTTATAGGTGACTATGTAGGTTGGCACTGCCAGGGATGGGGAAAGGGGGCAGGTTGATAATGAGGGAGAAGATTGCCAGTAACAATGAATGGATGGGCAGGAGATTGACAGGAACAATGGACGAGGATGTCCTAATGTCTGTCCTGGGTGGGGAGGGGGAAACCTGTATCTTAACATTGAGATCTTGGGGGTGATTCTCCCAGCTCGTTGCACTGCTCTAGCAGCACAATGGGCTGGAAACATCAGCAGAGGCTGCCTGCTGGGTACCACAGCCTCTCCACGTCTCTGGGGTTAAGACTTTTAGAGTCATCAGACCCCTTCTTTAGACCCCGTCTCTCAAGAATGTAGGTGCAAAGTACGCTTCCTGCTTTTTATAACGAAGTGTCAGAAGATTTGGGGTGAAAACCTGGCTGCGTTTCTGAGAGGAAACACATCTGTTTTCAGTTAGAACCTGACACTTTGCCATTTTTGGCAAAACTCCGCCATCACGCTTTGTAATATTGCTGCTCTGTAATTTATGGTCAAACAAGAAACAACTCTACCAGGGCATCACTTCTCTCTCTGATTCTTCGGTGGAAAAGTAATTTTACCCATCTTTATTTATCTCTCCAGTGAAACAAAGAGCTCAATTTTCCCCACAAAATTTCAAAGTGTTGCCCCCGGTAGGAAAACTAGTGAAATTCATGCCAACTGGTTTGGCGTAATCTAGATTGCAATTCACCCACATTTAATTATTTGCTTGGAGCTTGTGGAGATACCTGCTGGCAAAGAGATGTGTGGAACCTAAAGACATCAGCAAGGCCAGCTCCTCACTGATAAAGACACATTTCATCCTCCGCCCAAGTAACTGGTATCAGGCTCCTGCACCCAGTCACCACAAGTGGCTGCCCCCCTGCAGACCAAATCCTGCTATGAGTTTGCCAAATGCACTGCCACCTTGGCACTGCTCACCAGGGTGTCAACTATGTCTCTGACCACCCAGGGATTGCAATGGCCTCTGAGCCCTATAGACGTGGCGGCCACCCCGAGTCTCCATTTGGAAACATTGGGGATGATATCTGTTGACTTCACATTGTTTTGCCATGTCAGTGAATATAGGGAGCTGGGTGAATCCAGCTAAGATCCAGCAATGCATATTCAAATGCTGATTAAATATGCTTACCAGATTACATCACTATAAGAGGGTGGAGAGAATTCCTTTTGGGATTCTCCTCAATGCAAATTGTATTTGGCGCCTCTCACAAGATTCTCCAGCCATAACATGATTTGTGCCTGGACACACAGGTCCAGGGAATTACTCCCATAAAAACCGCTGTCATCATATTTAATTGTTTCTTAAATGAGCAGAGTTCGTACAATTACTTGTCTATCTGGAAGTCAGCTCTACACTTTTGTGTGAAGAAAAATTTTCTGAGAGTTCTAAAATGACCTTTTACTATCTTGAACCAATATTCCATAATTTTACTCAAATAGGGATTTTATTGATACTCCAGTGTATTATGGTAGTTTCTCACACAAATGAAACAAAATGAATTTCTGTGTCAAACAACAAAACTCAATATGTAATCAACACCTTTTGCTTTGGACAACAGATATTTAGACTTGTGCAAAAAAAGCCAAGCACAGCCATTTGTCTGTTTTTAGTACAGCAACAACTGTTTGCACAGAGTTCTATCAAAGTCCACCAGAGAAACCACCTTAAAGTCAATTATGGAGCCAAGGAAATAGACCAAAATATTTTGAAAGTGAAAGAAGGATTCTTCGCAGCCTGTTCAAACTTCAATGAACCAACCCCCCTTGAAATGTAATTATAAAAAGCTGCTTTGGAAAAGGGTCATCTGCACTCAAAATGTCAGCTCTTTTCTCTCCTTACAGAGGCTGCCAGACCTGCTGAGATTTTCCAACATTTTCCCTTTTAATTCAAAGTAATACGGATGAAAATTCTCGATACTTCAAGAATCACATTCATTCTGTGCGATCACTTCTCAGACCTTTCTTTACATGTTAAAAAGTCCAATATTCAAACTTTTCCTCGTACCTCATACCCCTGATATGACAAATAGGGTCCTAGTTCTTCTCCGCACTTCCCTACAAATGTTTGACTTTCTCCCTTCTTTCTTGACAAACAAAAATGAATGTAGTATTCAAGATGCCCTCTGATCACACTACTGTCTAGTTATTTGGTGCACAGTCTGGCATTTTGGACCATGCATGTCCCAATTAGTCCCTGTCTCAATTACTCCCAGCTGAGCATATGTTCAGCTGCATGACAGATAACCCATGAGTGCTCTTTAAAGAGATCACATGGAACTTTCAAGAGAAGAGTTTAATAACTTCCTTTTGCTGCTACACAGAGAGAGGAGGTTCTGTACTGAATGTTACTGAGAAGTTTCAAAAACATTTTTGGATTCCTAAGTGGATGCTACTGGAGCTGGAAGGCTGACAGAAGAGAACTTGATTCAGTACTGGGGTAGTCCTTCTTGGATTACAATATGACAAAGGCATGCGGTATAGGCAGCAATAGAATGTTGTGCACGAAGGGAAGCAGAAGGAGCTCAATAAAAGGCCTTATCCACCAAGGGGCTTCAGTGAGCACTTCCCCTATCACCATTTCAGCCAGGAAAATTTCCGTACTGCCCAAGTTCCACCAAGGAGGTGGTCATTGAACTATTTCACCTCCAACAACTGCATAGCTGGGCAAGGACTGCATTGCCAGTGGCCATGAAGATCACCGAGGATAATGACCTCCTTTGATTTGCATTCTGCTGCTTTTGCAAAGTGCCTCAACGTTCCAATCCCTTATGTTACCTTGCTTATCTCACTACCACCTTTCTTTGCCTGTATCGCCATGTCTTTGTCATCTCATCACTCCTGCCTTCCACCTTATTTCAGATGTTCACTTTTGTTAATTCCTCACTCACCTCTTTCATTGCTTTTTGCACTTCCTAAAATCTGTTACATCATGAACATTTTCTAGTTCTGATGAAAGCTCACCAACCTGAAAATTTATCTCTGTTTCTCTCTGCACAAATGCAACATAAAACATTTCAAAAAAGAAATGGCTCATACATTCTACACTTCCTATACATTGACACTCTTTGAAAAAAAATGAACAGCATAGACCTGAAGAACTGGCTGCATGGGGCCAGCACCAGCAGCACAATGGAAACCTGGTACTGTGAAAATGATGACTGACTTGCTTCAAGTGCAGACCGCATGATGTCATCATACCTGTCGGGGTGCTAGTGAGGTTGTGCCATTCATGCACCAGAAACATGCTAAATGGGCAAAACATGATGTCAAATAATGTCTAGTTATTTGGTGCACAACCTGGCATTTTGGACCATGCATGCCCCAATTAGGCCCTGTCTAGCTGCATGACAGATAACCCATGAGTGCTATTTAAAGAGGTCACAACGGAACTTTCAAGAGAAGAGTTTATAACTTTCTTTTGCTGCTACACAGAGAGAGGAAGCTCTGTACTGAATGTTACTGAGAAGTTTCAAAAACATTTTTGGATTCCTAAGTGGATGCTACTGGAGCTGGAAGGCTGACAGAAGAGAACTTGATTCAGTACTGGGGTAGTTCCTCTTGGATTACAATATGACAAAGGCATGAGGCACAGGCAGCAAATAGGATGTTGTGTACAAAGGGAAGCAGAAGGGTCTCAATAAAAGGCCTTATCCACCAAGGGGCTTCAGTGAGCACTCCCCCTACCACCATTTCAGCCAGGAAAATTTCTGTACTGCCCAAGTTCCACCAAGAAGGTGATCATTTAACTGTTTTACCTCCACAACTGCATAGCAGGGCAAGGACTACAGTGCCAGTGGCCATGAAGATCACCAAGGACCTCGGTGCTAGTGGATCCCTCCAGGCAGAGCAGGCCATATTGCCAACATTGCACCATTCACCATGCATTATTGCATCAGTGGCCTTGTCCACCTGAAGGAGGGACCTCAGAAATTTCATTTATCAGACAAGCGGAAGGAGCAAGCATTTGATTTATTTGACCATGCTAGCAGGATTCCCAACGGTGCAGGGTGCAATTGACTGCACTGAAATAGCTCTCTTGGCCTCACATATTAATAGGGAGATGTATCACAATTGCAAAGGCAGCACTTCATGAATCTACCGTTGGTGTGCAACATGTTGGTGAATTTTCACTATCCTGACAGCAGCCATGATGCATATTATGTATGTCACTATTGACTAAGGGTGCATAAAGAATCACTTGAGGTAGACTTGATAACTTGAACACTGGGAGTTCTTCATTTAAGTTGTGCACACATTCACATTCAAGTCTAAGACTGCTCAGCAGGGTTCTACACTGGGAGGAGCTAATTGCTCATCAGTCTGATCTGCATTCTTAAAGAGGCAGTCCAAACCCCAAACTCTAACATACAATATATACACCTATATCATAATGCATTCATCCTGCATTCCCATACCTAGCATCTTTGGGCTATCGTGAACAGAAGCTAGCTCTTTTGTGTTCGGGGCTACTGGCTCTATACCTGACTCATGAAACCCTCCACCTCACAATTATGAATGGACAGTGAGCCACAGTGAAAGCCAAGCTGCCAAAAGGAGTGTTGTAGGACAAACCTCATGCATTCAGGACAGTTCACTGCCGGGACCACTCAGTGGTTGAGAATGTCTCTAACATCGGAGAAATTTTCTATGTTGGTAGTGGCTGTTGCATTCTCCAAAACTCAATTTTATGATGAAGCAGCCACTACTAACCCTTTACAACGTACTTTAAAAGGAGGAGAAAGAAGGAAGGAGGCATCTGGACCCTTTTGCTCTGTGTAAGTTGTTTGTCACTGGCTACCCAGTCTCTAGTTTCTCTGAAATATCTCTGTATCAGTTTCTTCACATTTCCTTGATTTTCCATCTCTCTCCTATGGATCACCACAGTGCCCTCTTGCCAAAATCCTGAAATAAAAGCACCACAAAAAATAAACTCAATACTCCTTCCAATTGTACACCTGAAACTGAGCTATTTAACATGGTGCATCTCCATAATACTTGTCCTGCAGCTGTCATTATTTGGCATAGTGCTGCTACAATGTCGTACTCTAGTCGTTATGAGATGTCTCATGGAATTCACTTACTCTCAGTGAGATAGTCACACAGGATTACCTGGACTAGCACTGGGTCTGGCAGGTCCTGCTTGGCACCATCTTGGCATAAGCAATAGCTGTCTGGGATGCCTGACTGAAAGGCACTGGCAGAGCAACGGTGGTGGGAGCACAAATGCTGTCACCTTGAGAGAATACAGGAGGTTTGTGCATCATAGAGCCACTGCCACACCCCAGGGCAGAGCTTCAGCAATCCCAGCTATCTGGACCACAGATTGTTGAACTGCTGTGAGAACCAGCATGCCCCTTTGAGTGCTGGGATTTGGAGACATGATGGTGACAGTCTGAACCTGCATAGCAACCGCATCCACCTCATTGTAGTATGTGTTCAGGTTAATAGATGTTGACAGAGGACTGGGGAAACAGTACAATCCACATTATAGAGAAACACATAATGGTAGATTGAGTACAGTAGCTGCTTAATAGTGTAGGTTAAAATAATTAGCCATGGTAAATGTGGGGTTATGGGGATAGAAAAGGTGAGAAGGCCTGGATAAAATACACTGTCAGAGAGGCAGTGCAGATTTAGTGGGCCAGATGGCCTCCTTCTGCATTGTAGGGATTCTATGATTCCAGTTTAGTAAAAACCAGCAAGGAGACAATACTGAGTTAGGATTATACCTTGGCGATGATTATAGTCGCGAGTTGTTAATAAACACTTAGGGCGGAATTTTCCCTTTCAACCCACCACAAGAATTGTAGCAGGTGGAACACCAACCATGCAAAGATCTGTTGACTTCAAGTGGGATTTTCCAGTCTTGGGGCGAGTGTGGCCGGAAAATCCCACCCTTAATGTTCAACCACACACATTTCTGAACCTCTTAATGAGACACTGAACAAACCTTAACAACATTTGTGACTTCAGTCTGACCCTCTACTGCAGCAGTGAGAGCTCGGTATTTTCTGCCTCTGCTACCATGAAAATTCAGGCCTCGGTCACCAGATGCAGCATCACACCTGGGTTTGCCAGTTCTGTCATGGAATTTTATTTCGGCAATGAAAAGGATGGGTTCCACTAAATTGGAAGCCAATGCTTCCATGTTCCTTTACAGTGATTAGAGGACGTAGGGAAGGCCTTCCAATGCATCAGACACCTCTGTATGTCTGCCCATCAGTGTTGTCTTGTAGGCTGCACCAATGTCCTCCTGTGTCCAGTCTAATTCCACCTGCCACCTCACCCTCCAGTGAGTTTGCACATTCATTACCACTCCTTCTGCCTTAGCTGCAACCCAGTCATGCTGAGTAAAGCATGATGTCTATTCTGCCTTCTAAAATGTAGTGCCAGTGTGGTGGCTGCAATTGACAGATCAAGTGATGTTGCTTTTACATAAGAGGTTTGCAGTTGCTCCCACTCAGAAAGAATGAGGCTGGTCAGATAGCAAATCTTTGGGGTCTGAAATCAATTATGCAGAAACTAAAGTGTTAATCTGAATGAATGCAAATAGGGTGGTGTTGTGTCATGTGCATGTATGGTAATATAAAGGTAGCTCAGTAGAAATGCACTGCCCACAATATGATTATATAGAGTCAGGTGATAAGTAACTCTGGAAGGAGAATGGTTTAGAAACAGAACTCCGTGAGCAAATGTGCTTCCGTGTGCATGGAAGCAGCATCATGTATGACTGTAATCTAGGATCTGTGAATGGTTAAAGACTACCAACAAGAAGAAAACTTGAAGAACAGGTTGAAGAAACTTCACTACAATGTACACTAGAGTGTCACAGTTCTTAAGATAGTGAGCAAAAATGATTTAAAAAAGAAGTGGTACTTACATTTTTGACCATGTGGCAGAACCACAGCCTCAGTAGCTGGCAAAGCTGCAAGTAAAAACAGAGGTTTAAAAAGCTCTGCAGAGGAAAGACTGGCAAAGTTAATTATAGCACCATTTAAAAGAGGGAAAAGTCCCTGCAGAATTATAATACACTCTGAATACAATCCTTCCAAGAAATTTGGAAATGCTAAATTCTCAGTTTTGAAAAAGCTAAAGCAAGAAGGCACAGTTTGTCCCAAAGTAAAGCAGAGGCGTAACCAAGTCTCATGCACAGTGCACACAAAGAGATGAAACACCATCTTTATTGATATGTTTGTTGGAAATGCCACACCTGCAAAGCTTTTTCAAAGATCTTTCCAGCAACAAGGCCTCATGAAAAGATGGAGGGAAGCCAACTGTATCCTAGCATCTACAGCCTGTATGAAAAATAATTAGAAGACACCCCAAAGGAAGAGGGCAACTCCACTGACACCAGTGAAAAGACAACTCCACCAAGGATAACAAACTCTGCTGAAGGCAGCAAGAGACCCCAGAGAGCAGGCAACAAAAAATAAACAATTGAAAGATATTGTTATGTTGTGGCGATTATTGCATTGTCAGGAGATTTCAGATTTTTTGCAGAACAAACTGTATTTATTCAGGGATTTGGTACAGGAGGGTTGCAGTGCTCCAGTCCTTACACGCTTACAACATGACTTTGAGATGATTCTGCCTGAGTGAGGACTCTACCCTCTGGTCTGATCACTGACTCAGTTTTTTTGGTCCCTCAAGTCAGGTGACTCACTTCTGCTGTTTTGTCTTAAAGAGACAATCACCACATACACAACAAGAGATCGATGCAAAAAGAATGTGTAACCATCCATCCACATGAAGAAATGAAGGCTGCCTTCAATGACGACATGAAAGCACTTCAAAAGAAAGACCTTCACATGCTGCAAGAAGTCCTTAGGTCAAGGTTAATTCCTTTGAAAGATTACAAGGGGAAGGAAATATGTTTCATGTTACTCTGAACAACCTGAGGAATCATGTAGCAGAGATGACTCAGCAATGTTCAATATTCCAGGAGGAAGCTGAAATCCACAAGAAAGAGATGAAGAGCTGAAGAAGCAGCTGAATGGAAATGAGGAGGCATTGAAAATAAAAGCTGTAGAACCTCCCAAGCTGTGAGTAGGCAATGGTGTTATTAGTGACACATTTGCAGAACTGAAACAAGCTAAGACATCACTGGAGACAGACCTGGCCAACACTGAAGCTAAAATGAAGGACAAAGACAAAGTTCTGTTGCAGACAGAGAAAGAACACACAAAATGAGATAGGAAACTGTAAATTAAACATTGAAGCACAAGGAGAAGCAAAAAAAACTTTGGGTATCTCGAATGTACTGAGAGCCATTGAGCTGAATGATCCATAAGTTTGCAAAATGATTTGTGAATATAATAAACAAATGTTTGGCTCAAATTACAAAACAGCGGGAAATGAAAGTTCCATTTGCACAACGTAAGAATGCAACAAGAACATGGTGGACACCATAAAGAAAAGAAAATTTGATTCCAGCCTAAGAATGAACATTCCCTGCAGAAGGGACAAAATAAACCCACAGTGCCTGAGAAAAACAGACAAGTTCTTAATAAAGAGACACACAACTCAGAGGAGCTGATCAAATGGAGACAGCAAAGTACCAGAAACACAGGGTACTGCTACCATTCCTCCAAATTAACAGACCGAGAAGTGGGAAAACCGTCAAACCTCTCAACTGTCAGAATTCATAAAGTCAGATATTTGAGAGGGAGAGCAGGGATGGCAAATAAAAATTGTATTGTAGGTCCCATAGAAGGGAGGAAAGTTTACTTTAGAGAAGAAGGATGTTCTGCTACATGCCTGTGTGCACTGTAATTTAAAGGTGCTTGGCAGTGCAAGGTTTAACATGTTACTGGAGGATAGGGCTGCCCATGGTATGATGTACAGAGTCACATGATGAAAGGCACTGGAAGGAGAAACAGAACTATGAAAACAAGCAGCCTACCTGCATGGTAGCAACACTACACATGACTGTACCTGGGCTCTGTAAATAGTTAAAGACTACCAACAAGCAGTTCCTGTTTCAACACCCAAGTTTTGAGATCTCTTCCTCAAGACATCACTGCATCCCATAGTATAACAGGTGGAAAGTATGGTGTTTCATGCTAACACCATCTGTGACTTGCACATCATGCCTGAGAATTGGATGAGAGTGATATAAGCCTTCAGAAGGCACATAAAGCAGAACATTAAATCATACTGACCATCCTCAGCAGTGCTGGTTGTATAACAGGGAGCAGTGTCTCCTCAAAAGACTCTGAAAATGCAGGAGTTCCTGTTGCCTGCTGGTTGTCTGTTGCTCCCTGTGGTTATGTATGACCTTGTCTCACGAGAAGGCGAGGAGATCGGCAAGCATGTTGCACTGTGTTTGGGTGATGTGCTTCGTATTGCTGAATAACCAGAATTGTGTCAAAACCATTGGAGATAGATATGAGTGGGGCAGCATTGGTAAGTGTGCCAGTGTGAACTGGAGCATCTGACTGCTAGGTGTGAGTGAGGCCACAGCTGGAGGATAGGGAGTGGCTGTTCCCCTTAGTGAAGGGCCACTTAGAGGAGACACAAGTTAAAAGTGAGGGGTAGGGAATTTAGAGGGAATTTGAGAAAAAACTTTATTACCCAGAGGGTGGAATGCACTGTCCGAGGTTTGGTGGTCAAGGCGGGATGCCTCACATCCTTTAAAAAGTACCTGGATGAGTATTTGGTATGCTATAACATTCAAGGCTATGGGCCAAGTGCTGGCAAGTGGAATTAATTGGACAGGTTATGGCCTTTCATGCATTGGTGCAGACTCGATGGGCCAAAGGGCCTTTTCCGCACTGCAGTATTCTGTGATTTTGAGTACCTTGAGCAGTCTGAGGTTGGTGAAACGGTTGGTGAAACGGTTGTTAAGGAATATCATTTGAAGATTCACTTACTGACCTTAAGCACATACTTAATCACAGAATTATTGTCAGCACTGCAGTCAGGCCCTTGGAGAATTTACCTTCCTGGCCATGTACTTCCATTCTGTTTAGAAGCTGAGCTTTAAGGACCCCCTGGTTCACCTTGGAAACATGGCCTCTTTTCTTTCTCCATCCTGGAGGAGCCTCCTGCTGAGAACCTGGGAGATCTCTCTCTGCCTTTTTGCTCCACCATAAGAAGTCTCACAACACCACATTAAATTCCAACGGGTTTATTTGGTAGCAAAATCCATTAGCTTTCGGAGCGCTGCTCCTTCGTCAGGTTACCTCTGAAAGCTAGTGGATTTTGTTCCCAAATAAACCTGTTGGCCTTTAACCTGGTGTTGTGAGACTTCTTACTGTGTTTACCCCAGTCCAATGCCGGCATCTCCACATCATTGTTGCTCCACCACCAGAGCTACTCTGTGAGCCTGCCACCTGCTGCTGTAGCCTGAGTGCACCTCCCCTTTCAAGGAACAGCTTAGCTTCATAAAGTGCTGGCTCCTTGCAGATCATACTAGCCAGGCACACACCTCCATCCCCTGCTGAGAATGCAGCCAGTCATCGTGCATTTCACACTAGTATACACACTGCAATCATCTGGATGAACAGATAGTACAAAGTTTATGCTGCCACCACCTCAACTGGCTATTGTGCATCATGATTCCCACGGCCCACTTACAATGACTCATACGTGAATATTTCCACTATTGTCTTGAAGTAAGACACATTTGGTGGCATTGAAACAGTAAGCCATTTAAAATCAAAGGCATCATATTGCATTGTAATCATGAAGATTAAATTGTATCTCTGCTACTATTCGTAACTTCTCAAATAACCAATCACTCTAATAGCTGAACAATAATAAGAAAAAATGGTAATCTATAATCTGACATGGTTTTAAATCAGCACTAGCTGATTAATTCCCATTCTTATATTCAAAGTCTAACTCAAGTTGACTGAATCAATCAAAAGCCTATTACTTTCATACTGACACGCTTTGCTTTTCAAATCAATAAAATTCCATTTTGTCTCCAAAACATAAGCAATAAATAGATTTACATTACCTTATTAATGATTTTCTGTGTAAGTTTTATTTGTAACATGTTGCATGTTAATTGTGCTATTCCTACATTTTTCTTTTTTCAAACCTTCTGAATATGGTTTACAATAGAGTGGCAGGGTCAATATGGGATTTGTCTGAGAGAAACAACAGATGATTTTTAACGTGGTTAAATGTAACGTAATAGTAAGGGAAGCAAGGGAATAGAAATTTGTTATGGCTCATTTTCAGGCAATAGCTTTGGGGCCTCAGGCCTCATGTAATGATCAAGAACAGCTGGTGGCAGCTGATCTGCCTCAAAAGGCAGTCACCTATGCAGTCACATGACATTTTTGCCATTCACCTCACAGAGAACTCGGATAGGGCCTGAGAGGGAGAGAGTGCAGGAGAGTGAAGGCTGCAATTGTAGGCCATCAGCAGTCTATTGTATTCCTGTTGAAGGGAAGTGTGCTGCTTCTTATTCTGCCCACCTCAGACTCCAGAAGATTCCTGTACAAGATTCCTGGGTGCAGCAACATAACATTTACTTTAATGCAGGGGAAGTCCTACAATGTCTGCTGCAGTACAGTGGAAAGAAATTGCTGTCCAGACATGACTCGGGTATGTTTTTAAAGTACTACCTGTCTCTGAACTCTTTGGAGACACATAGTCATTTATAGCACAGAAAGAGGCTTCTCAATCCATCAAATCCATGCCATGGAGAAATCCAGTCAGACCCACTACCCTGCTCAGTCTCTATAGCTCTGCAAGGTTATTTTCCTTCAAGTCCTATCCAATTTTCTTTTGAACTAATTAATTGTCTTGCATTCACCATCTGCGGAGTTCCAGGCCATTACCACTCACTGTTTAAAAAAAGTTCTTCCTCATATTCCATTTATCTCACTTGCCACCTTTGTCCCCTTGTCCTAGTACAATCAACTAAAGGGGAGTGTTTCCTTGTCCACCTTAGTTAAGACCATCATAATGTCGTACACTTCTACCAAATCTACTCTGAACCTCTTTTGCCCTAAGGAGAACAATCCAGTCTTTCCTATCAAATCTTATGACTAAAACTCCTAAGGCTTGGAACCATTCTGGCCTTGCACCTCTAAAGGACCTCTACGTCTTTCTTAAATGGTGATGACCAGAACTAGATGTGATACTCTAATTGGGACCTAACCAGATCTTTATATACTTCAGTATATGTATGTATTCAGTATCTGTATTTACAAAGCCAAGATCCTATATGTTTTTCTAACCACTCTCTCAAAATGTCCTGTGACTTTCAGGGATTGATCTCGATGCAACTACAGGTACCATTGGCCCTTTTCACATTTTAGAATTGTGCATTAAGTCTATATTGTCTCTCCCCAGTTCTTTGGTCAAAATGTATCACATCACACTGTATTAAGTTTTATCTGCCCACTTTGCTAGCCTATCCATGTCATAGAATCCTACAGTGCAGAAGGAGACCATTCGGCCCATCACGTTTTCACTGACCATAATCCCATCCAGGCCCTATCCCCATAACCCCATGCATTTACCCTAGCTAGTCCCCCTGACACTAAGGGGTAATTTAGCACCTAACCCCCTCATCTTTGGACAGTGGGAGGAAACCTGAGCACCCAGAGGAAACTCATGCAGACATGGGGAAAATGTGAAAATTCCACACAGACAGTGACCCAAGTTAGGAATCAAACCTGTGTCCCTGGTGCCGTGAGCAGCAGTGCAAGGCGCTGTGAACAGCAGTGCTAACCACTCTGCCAACATGCTGCCCAGTTGTTTAGTAACATCTGCACTGTTTACCATCCTTCCAAATTTGGCATCATTGGCAAATTTACTCCGTATTTCAAGATCCAAGTCACTCATGTACAGTAAAAAATAAGTGGCTCTTGTATTAACCTTTCAGAAATAGCACTGTCTCCCATCCTTCAGTCTGAAAAAAACAACCACCTACCACGACTCACTGCTTTCTCCAATTGTATATTAGTCCTTCTATTCCATGAGACTCAATCTTGTGTGGTACTTTGGCAAACGTTTTTTTAAAATCACATCGATAACATTGACCACAGTCTGATCATCAATCATCTTATTACCTCATCAAGAAATTCAATTAGAATATTCAGCTATTTCCTGCCTTATTCAAATTCATTCTGGCTTTCTTTAATTAACTCAAGCCTCTCCAAGTGCCTGCTGATTTTTTTCTCCCCGATTTAAGGATTTCAAAACTTTAGACACCACTGATGTTAGACTCACGGGCCTATAGTTGCTAGGATTGTCTTTGCATTCTTTCTTGAACAAGGGTATCACAGTCCCCTGTGGCACCTTCCCCTTATCGAGGGAAGCTATTTAGGAAAATTTAAGGCATGACTTTCTGCGGTCACTTTCTTCAGCAATCTTGGATACGAGCCATCCAGACCAGGTGACTAATCTATCTGAAGCACGGCCAACCTCTTCAGTATCTCTCTTTCAATTTTGAACATGTTGAGAGATTCCTTACCTTTAGTCAAACATTCTCCTAATCAATGTTAAGGTAATTTAGCTCAACTAGTATCACCATGCTATAGTTGTTGCACATCTCTGTGATTGCCTGCAGTGTTGTTCCTGTACTCTCTCTCTAATTGGCCTATGGAAAACCCTATTTTTTGTTTTTGCTTCTCAACTTTAACCAAATAGACTCGGTCCTTGTTCTCTTAAGGAAATCCTTTGTTTCAATAATATAATGTCTTTCTTTGTCATCACTGCCATTCCAACTTCCTTTTTATCTTACTTGATCTTTTCTGATTTACGTTCTTGTGTAAGAAATGTCCAGTCTTTACCATTTTAAGCCACATTTCCAATATATTGCTGCTACATCATATTCCCACACTATGACTTGCACTCGCAGTTCACCAACTTTATTCATCACACTTTCTGTGTTTATATCTCTCTGTTGTTGTTCTATCTTTGCATTCCTTGTGGTCCTTCTGCCTCTGCTTTAGTTATATCAGCATCACAAAATAAAATCCGTATTCTGCCAACACCTATGAATGTGATTAGCGCTATTTGAACCAGACACGATGAGCTGATATAGTGGCCAAGGTGATGAAATACTTATAATTAGAGATTTTGTAAAGCTGGGTCTTGAAGATTTCAAGTGATGAAGTTGCAACTATTTCCTTTGACACCTATTCCACTTAGGAATGAGCTTCAAAAGAAAGGTTGTTTACAGACTATCTTGGAAACCAGTCATCAGCATAATTCGTCTGGGGGGCTAATTCATGGTTGTCATTGCCACAGGGCACTGGATACTTGTTCTTATCAATTATCACTAGTTCATTCATATTTTGTTGAACATCACCAGCCTAATTTTTTCCCCCCTTTGCGGTAGCGATTCCCATTCTAAATCTTTTACCAAGAATGTGACACTGATGTTTTTCCCATATAGATTCTTACAGAATCATAGAGCAATGTGGCACGGTGGCAGAGTGGTTAGCACTGATGTTTCACAGCGCCAGAGACCTTGGTTCGATTGCCAGCTTGGGTCACTGTCTGTGTCGAGTCTGTATGTTCTCCCGTGTCTGCATGAGTTTCCTCGTAGTCTGAAAGACATGCTGGGTAGGTGCATTGGCCATGTTAAATTCTCCTTCAGTGTACCCAAAAGACGCTGAAGTTGGCAACTAGGGGATTTTCACAGTAACTTCGTTGCAGTGTTAATGTAAGCCTATTTGTGACACAACTAAATAATTAATTTTGTCTCCAGGTTGATATAAGGGTTCCACACTCAACTTGCAAAGTCCAAGATTGGGTGAACATGTGTTTGATCAGCTTGAAACTAATATAGTACTACCTCTTTTTTTACTATCCGGCACTCACTTTATGCACCTATTTCTTCTAATGTTGCTAGTAGGGAAGGGCTAGAATCCATTATCAAGGATTTCACAGTACAGCATCTGGAAAGCAGTGGTATAATCAGAAAAAGTCAGCTTGGATTTATGAAAAGGAAATTATGTTTGACAAATCTACTGGAATTCTTTGGGGATGTAACTAGTAGAGTTGACCAGTTGACTGATGGATGTGGTTTATTTAGACTTTCAGAAGGCTTTTGACAAGGACATAAGAACATAAGAAATAGGAGCAGGAGTAGGCCATCTAGCCCCTCAAGTCTGCCCCGCCATTCAATAAGATCATGGCTGATCTGAAGTGGCTCAGTTCCACTTCCCCGCTTTCTCCCCATAACCCTTAATCCCCTTGCCTACCAAAAACCGATCTACCCGTGTCTTAAATATATTCAGCGAGGTAGCCTCCACCACTTCACTGGGCAGAGAATTCCAGAGATTCACCACCCTTTGAGTGAAGAAGTTCCTCCTCAACTCCGTTCTAAACTGCCCCCCCTTATCTTGAGGCTGTGCCCTCTAGTCCTGCTGTCCTTTCTGACTGGGAAGAATCTCTCTACCTCTACCCTTTCCATCCCCTTCATCATCTTATACGTCTCTATAAGATTCCCCCCCCATCCTTCTAAACTCCAACGAGTACAAGCCCAGTCTATTCAGCCTCTCTTCATAGTTCAACCCCCTCAACTCCAGTATCAGCCTAGTGAACCTCCTCTGCACTCCTTCCAAGGCCAAAATATCCTATAAGAACATAATATCGACAAGGTATCACATAGCAGATTACTAAGCAAAGTGCATGAGATTGTGGGTAATGTCTTGAGATGAACTGAAAGCTGGTTAGCAGACAGAAAGCAAATATTTGGAATAAATGTGTCCTTTTCCGATTAGCAGACAGTGACGGGTGTGGTACCACGGACCTGTGCAAGGATGCCTATTAACATCATATTTTAATGACTTGGATGCGGGAACTAAATGTATTATCTACAAATTTGCAGATGATACAAAATTGGGTGGGAAGGTGAGCTGTGAGGATGATGCAGAGATGCTTCAGCATAATTTGGACAGGCTGAGTGATTTGGCACATGCATGGCAAATGCAGTATAATGTGGATAGATGTGAGGTAGCAAAAATTGGAAGCCAGATTATTATTTGAATAGGTTTAAATTGAAAGAGGTGTATACTCAGCAAGACCCTGGTGTCCTTGTGCATCAGTCAGTGAAAGTAAGCACGCAGGTACAGCAGGCAGTAAAGAAGACAATTGGTATGTTGGTCTTCATAGCAAGAGAATTTGGGTATAGGAGTAGAGATGTTTAGTGCAATTGTATAGGGCATTGAAGAGGCCACACCTGGCGTATTCTGTGCAATTTTGACATCCTTATTTGAGGAAGGGTGTCCTTGCTTTAGAGGCAGTGCAGCAAAGCACAGTGGGAGGCACAGTGGTTAGCATCACTGCCTCACAGCACCAGCGACCAAGGTTCGATTCCCGGCTTGGTTCAGTGTCTATGTGATGTCTTCATGTTCTCTCTGTGTTTGTGTGAGTTTCCTCCAGGCGCTCTGGTTTCATCCCATAATCCAAAAGACGTGCTTGTTAGGTGGACTGGCCAGACTAAATTCTCCCTCATTGTACTCAAACAGGTGGCGACTAGGGAATTTTCACAGTAACTTCATTGCAATATTAATGTAAACCTACCTGTGACAACAACAAAATAAAGTAAAACTAAACTTCTGGTTTGTTAGGCCAGTTCTTGGAATGGCAAATCTGTCATGTGAGGAGAGACTAAGTCGATTAGGATTATATTCACTGGCTTTTAGAAGAGTGAGAGGGGATCTCATAAAAAATTATAAAATTATAACAGGATTAGTCAGGGTAGATTCAGAGAGAATGTTCCCAGTACTGGGACAGTCCAGAACTAGGGGTCATTGTTTGAGTATGAGAGGTAAAACTTCAGGAATGAGATGAGGACAAATTTCTTCAGCCAGAGATTGTGATTTGTGGAATTCACTACCACAGAAAGTAGTTGAGGCCAAAACGTTGTGTGATTTCAAGAAGGAATTAAAGGGATCAAGGGATATGGAGGGGAGACGGGCCAAGGGTATTGAATTTGATGATCAGCCATGATCATAATTGCTGATGCCCATTGCCATACCAATTTAATTTAAGCCTTCCCCAATCATACTAGTGAACCTTTTCGCGAGGACATTTGTTGTTCCCTATTGTACAGTCCCTTGCCAATTGGTCCTGTGGTTTTGGCTGCACTCCTTAAAGGTGTCATCACCAACTGAAATCTTTAATACTGAGTACTTGTTTGAGACTGGCATATACCCCAAAGACTCCTGTAATACCTGCCTCTTTCTGCTTATCGGATGGCTACTTAACTATTATCTTGACCTCTCACTGCCTAACTCCATAAATGTGATTCTGGAAACTCCATTGTCCCTGATGCTCCAGAATTAATCCAATTAATCAGGATTCCTGAGCTCAAGTTGCAGCAGCTGAATACAGCTGTTGTGCTCTCTCCATGTCTGATATGATGAACCTTTAAGAGGGGGATGGGTGGGGATCTTAAACTTCTGTTGACCATTATACATCTTGACAGAGTGTAACACTTTAGTTCCATGATTTACAGTCAGTCGGCAAGCAACAGGGTAGGGATTAGATATATTAGCCTCCAAGTGAACAGTATATGTGTATGTGTATGATTTCATCTGTAAATAAAGGACCCACATTATTTCCTCACCAAGCCTCGTGTATGATTGTTACATCCATGTCGAAGAAGAAGAACGTAAGGTCCAATCCTTTATACATCTCCTTATACATCCTTTTGAAATCTCCAATTTTCACTCCACATTCAATTATGTTTTGCTAATTTAACTTTAACTGAATGGAAAATAATACAAAAGACACTTTCTCATTTATATATTAATATTTGAGTTATTATAATAGCAACTACAAGATAATATTTTCATAAATATTACAGTCATGATTCTACTTATTGTGACCATTGTAGAAAATGGTGCATTAATCCTTAAATTCAACAACGAAATGTGCAATGTGATTGTATGTATGGAAAAGAGAAAGAATACAAATAGTTCACTCCTGCAGTCAATTGGTTTAATCATCCATTTGAAATCAATCATGGATATTTGAATCAATCATCTGACCCCCCGCATCCTTCCTAATTGCTCTCCAGTTCAATTAGATGGAACTTTTTTTTTGTTCTCAGTATGTATAAACAGACCATGATTCACTTATTTTTGGACTTGTTTCTCTTATTTAAAGAAAACTACTGAAATCCGTATTGTCAGCTGCTGAGCTTTGGAGCTCATGGGAACCCAAAAGATTGTCCTATCAGCACCGCAAGCCCAACTCTCCCACCAAATCCCACTTTACCATCTTCTGGTCTGTTCCGGATCCACGCTGCAAGCAACCTGCTAAATAAAAATCTGAAGCCAATTTTTATTTTGCAGGGAAACCTCCACAGTGGATCCAGAGCCTGCAGTGGTTCTCTGACCCAGATCATCCTCTGAGGGAGGTGGGGATCAGATCATTCTCTGGTTGGAGGGGGGAGGAGGGGAGTGAGGTTACATCATTGGCTGAGGGGGTAGGGCTGATCATTGTCTGGTAGCGAGGGGAGGAGTCAGATGTTCCTCTGGAGGGGAGGGGGAATGAGGCTAGATCGTTGTCGGGGGAGTGAGCCAGATCGTTGTGTGGGGGGAAGGGAAGGGGGGGGGGTGAGTCCAGAGCGTTCTCTTGGAAGGGAGGGGGGTGTGACCCAGATTATCGTTGGGGGGAGGAGAGGAAGGGTAAGATGTATCTCAAGGGAGGGAGGGATGGATTCCTGGTGGGGGGGCTGGGGGGTCCGCTGCCACTCTGCGGGTGATCAGTGGAGGGAAGGGGGGGCAGTCGGTCTGGGTAGTTGTGGGGGGGGGGGGGGTGGACTTGTAAAGAGCAACAAGGAACCAACTATGGAAGAGGAATGTGTGTGGGAGCTTGCACTTGGACTGAAAGAACCAAAGGTGCAGATTTGAAATGCTGTTGGAAGATTCACCTAGCTTGCACTTGAGGGAAGATTTCCAGAGAAAACCTTCACCGTGAAACACAGTTCTGGGCTAGAAAAAAAAGAATGGAAGTAGATCTTTGAGAGCTAAAAATTACACTCCCCCCCCCAACTACACAGACCGACCGCCACCCCTGCTCCCTTACACCCTCCCCCTCCACCCACCGATCGCCCGCAGAGTGGCAGTGGACCCCCCCACCCCCCTCACCAGAGATCCATCTGCCCCTCCCCCAACAGAGATCTATCTGCCCCTCCCCCTCTCTCCCGAGATACACTCTCACTCCCGCTTGTCGCTCTCGAACCGCTTTCTCTGCTTTCTGCAGCTCAGGAGCAATCTGACACGGGCGTGCTTCTTTCCAATTTTTTCAAACTGCACATGCGCAGTTCAAAGCTCCGATTGTTTCAGCAGTGCTAAGCCCCGCCCACAGCGCGAATCGGACCGGAGCCAGCAAAAAGCGTATGGGCGCGCTGCTAAGAGGATTCTGGGCTCGGACCTGTATTATGCCTGGATCCAGCCCTTAGACTCCAAATGGTAAAATTGGGTCCATAGAGTTCAGAAGCCGGTAGTTAATGGTATAAGACACTAATTCCTAGCTAGAGCGCTATGTCCAATTCACATTTCAGGACATGAAGGCTTTAGAGAGGTTACAGAAGAGGTTTACTAGAATAGTTTCAGGGACAGGGGATTACAGTTAAGTGGATTGACCAGACAAGCTGAGCTTGTTCTCAGAGCAGAGAAAGCTGAAAGGAAATTTGAAAAGACGATTTTAAAATCATGAATAGTTTCAATATAGTAAATAAAGAAAAATGGTTTCCAGTAACTTCAGTGTCAGTAATCAAAGAGCACAGCTTAAGTATGATGGATAAAAGAACCAGAGGCAACAATGTCAGGGAAAATTTTCTTACAAGTGGTTAGGATTTGGAATGCACTGCTTGATAACTTGATGGATACAGATTCAATTGTAGTCTTCAGTAGGGAATTAGCATTTTGAAGGAGAAAAAAACTCGAGATCTGAGGAAAGTGCACTGGTTTATAACCCACTGGATTGCTCTTCAAAATGGCTGGTGCAGACTTGATGAGCTGAATAACCTTCTATATTGTACTGTTGTATAATTCTTCGATTCTGTGAAAGGAAGGTAGAATTTAACCAAAATGGATATTTTTACAAAAATGCAGATAAAGAATTCTCATTAAACTCCTACAAATGTACATCTAATTGCTTTCTAGGATGAGGATTTAATAAGTATGAGTTGATATGAGCATTGCATTGGTATTCAACAATCTGCTATTCATTCATATAGTTTTCATTTTATCATTACTTGCAAAATGGTTTTCATATCCTTGTGGGAAAATAGCAAAGTGAGATGATATAGGTATCTACCCATTTATATTCCCTCAAGTTATAAATATATTATTTGATAACTTTCATATTTCTTCTGAATTGTTATGGAATATTATTTAAGAGCTATTTATATAACATTAATATTGGTACTTAAATCATTAGGAAAAGAGCCTTCATATCATTCACACGATTTGGAAGTCAGTAAGTTCAACTAAGTATTCAGTAATGATATATAATGATTAACTGAACCAGTCTAATTGTGGTTTAATGGAGCAAATCCCATTAAGCTTTTATTATCTAGTATGGGATTATTGGTATAGCTACTGCAGTTATTTAATTACTTAAAAATGAGCACTTTTCAACAGTTTAATTCTCCACCAATCTCATTTACTATTTTCCCCTCCCTTTCTGAATGGATCTCTTGTGGTATTGTATGTAGCCAGTCACATGTACATGACTTAGATAAATAAGGTTAAAAGGAAGGAAGGGAGGGAGATGAAGAATTGAGCAAAGAGCTAGTGTGGGTCAGAATTGAAATGAGAATAGAATCAGGACAGATAAAGGGGTTGTAGAGGGAGAAAGCAGCAAGGAAGGATTTTGGAATTACCCCAGCAATGATGTTCTAAGGAAAAGCAGTGGCTACCTGCTTAGTAAGAGTTTAGAAATTAGGCAATTTTAGAGTGATGGCCAGAGGAAGAAAGGGTGAGAAACTATTTACTTCTGTAGCTCTGAATACATAAAGCAAACGATGTTTAGCTCCAGTGTCTAATTGCCAAACGCTCTTTGCATGAGCAAGAGATTTCTGGACATTTCTGGCATGATTGAGTTTTGGATTATTTTCAGAAAAGTTGAGGGAATTGTGAAAGAGAATGTGTATAGATTTGAGAGGGCCAAAACACTACAGATGGAATTTGATGGGAGTGCAAAAATCGGTTTCACGCCAGACTGAATTTCTTGCAAGATCTTCTGCTGGTGTCCATCATGGTGGATCATGAAAGCTGTTGGTGGCTGACATGAAGGCCAGACTGGAATCTTTGCCCACACCAGATTCTCCATTACATCAGCGGCAAAATTGCACCAATGCAAAACATTAGGAGCAAACTGACATGCAGATGTGGGAACCTACCTTTATAGTCTGAAATCTTGGAAATCCAAGAAGAGGACTGCAGCTACTGGATCCTGGAGGAACTCATCACAATGAATGGTGAATGGATCTTCATTTGTATGATGTGAAAACGAATCAGCACTTGGGAGGGTGGGCGACCCTTGCGCTGTAGCCTCTGTCTCCATGATGTCAATGTGGCTTTGGAACTTCTGTGCTCCCAGTATCCACCATCGTCTTTACCGACTTTTCCGATGTATTTCGGAAAGTCAATGTCCTCACCAGCTGCAGATGGATGTGCAGCAAAGAGAAGGTAAGCAGGGGTGAAAGGTGGAAAATCTTAATATAGCAGGGGATGGGCTGAAGCTGTGAGAGGTGGAACAAAGACTTTATGGGGGGCGGGGGTCAGGCTGTGAGGGGGGAGAGCAATGTTGTCAAAGGTGAGACTGGGGACAGCGAAGACATCGGAGCAGGTTAGGAGAGGGAATATGAAGACTTCATGTGGGGGTGAGGCTGTGAGGGGGACAAAGATGTTGTGAGGGGAGAGTAGGAAGGGGAGGATGAAGATTGGGAGGGGGAGGTTGGTAAGGGGAGGTTGGAGCTATTGTGAAGGGTGAGGCTGCGAAGGGAAGCACCAAGATATTGGGCGGGGAGATTGGGAGGGGGAAGATGGACATACCAGTGGGTTATGAGACTAGGGGGGGCTGCACAAAGACATTGGGGGATGAAGGTGTGGGGGGAAGCGAAGATATTGGGGCGATGAGGCTGGGGAGGGGGCTGAAGACATTTGAGAGTGAAGCTGGAGGAGTGAAGATATCAAGGAGTATGGCTGTGAGGGCGAGGATGAAGACATTGGGGATGTGATACTAAGAGGTGGAAAATGGATACTTAAGGAGTTTTGAGGCTGACAGGGTTGGAGATATCACTGGGGTAATGCTAGGAAACTGAGGATGAAGATGTAGAGGGGGCATGAGGCTGGAAGACTGATGACAAAATTGTGTTGGGGTTGAGGCTGGGAGGGGGAAAAGGGTATGGGGGGCTGAAGGTTTCTGGGAGAGAAAGTGGTGACAGTGTTGAAGGAAGTTGATGTGGGGAAGGTGCAGTGGAGAAGAAAGGAATGAGGGTGGGAGTTTGGAGAGGTGAGGATGTAAAGGTTGAGGTAGAAGCCATGAGGGAAGAGGTTGGGCCAGAGATTCAGAGGGTCCAGGCCGTCTGAAGACAGGCTTGAGTGAATGGCCCTGGGGTGTTCAGTTGCTGCCATCCTCCCTTCAGGTGCCCAAGAGCACTGAATCCTTGAGGAGAAGGGACTAATTGGGGAATTTCACCCTACTTGTCAGAAAATAAATGACAATGTAAAAACACAAGCCAGTAATTGAGTAGTGATGATGACTTTGTTTCAGCTCTGATCTCTGTAATGGGTGATGAAGTTTGATTTACAATTATTGGAACAACGACAAATGTGTTCTTCAAAATCTGAAGTTACGTGTCATAATTGAGATTGCAGGGAGTGGTTACACGTAGTTACAGATGCTTTAAAATTTGAAAGTTTGTTTATTCGTAGGCTTACATTAACACTGCAGTGAACAAAGAACAAAGAACATCCCAGCACGGGAAACAGGCCCTTCGGCCCAACGAGCCCGCGCCACCGCATCTTCCCACACCTACCCCGCCCTGTGTGTATGTGAGTGGAACCCCTAATGTAGCCAGATTCAGGGGAGAATAGTGTCAATTTGGTACACCAATCAGCCTAAGAGCACATCTTTGGGGTGTGGGAGGAAACCGGAGCGCCCGGAGGAAACCCACGCAACCACAGGGAGAATGCACAAACTCCCACAGACACCGGCCCGAATCCATGTATCTGCACAGCTAGCAGTGCTGTCACTGAGCTGTTGCCGTGCCCATCTGCTAGTCCAGGATTAAGCACACACAACGACACGAAGTACTAGGCCACTCCCGGAACCTCCAAGAGCAGCCCACGCACGACCCACCGTGTGCATGCCCCTCGTTTGACAACAAGGTGGACCGACCCTGTGGAATAAAAAGACAATACGTTAACATATAAAACTACATTTCCGGTGTCGTCCCGAGGCTCTGACCCTATTTAATACCCTCTACTATAACCCTCCATCCTTGCTTCGCTCATGTGTCTGTCTAAGTAAACCTTAAACAAGTCCAACGTGCCTGCCTCCACCACCCTACTTGGTAGCGCGTTCCATATCCCCACGACCCTCTGCGTGAAAAACCTTCCTCTCATATCCAAATTATACTTCTCCCCCCTCACCCTTAGATTGTGACCTCTCGTAATTGTCCCCAATCTAGGGAAAAGCCTACCACTGTTTACTCTATCTATTCCCTTCAGTATTTTATATACCTCTATCATATCACCCCTTAATCTCCGTCTTTCTAAGGAGAAGAGCCCCAGTTTCTCCAACCTTTCCTCGTAACTCAGTCCTTCCATGCCAGGCAACATCCTGGTAAACCTCCTCTGCACCCTCTCCAGGGTCTCCACGTCCTTCCGGTAGTAAGGTGACCAGAACTGGACGCAGTACTTCAAATGCGATCTAACCAACGTTCTGTACAACTGAAGCATTAGACGGCAGCTCTTATACTCTATACCCCTTCCTATAAAGGCTAGCATCCCATAAGCTTTCTTCACAACCTTCTCTACCTGTGTCGACACCTTCAGAGAGTTGTGCACCTGCACTCCCAGGTCCCTCTGTATATCTATACTCTTAATCGGTCTACCTTTTATCACATAACTCCTCCCTGCATTATTCCTTCCAAAATGCATCACCTCGCATTTGTCAGGATTAAATTCCATCTGCTATCTATCTGCCCAATATACCAACCTATCTATATCCTGCTGTGTCACCTGACAGTCCTCCTCAGTATCTGCCAATCCTACCATCTTGGTGTCATCCGCAAATTTGCTGATCACACCACGTACACCCTCTTCCAAGTCGTTTATATATACTACAAAGAGGAGAGGTCCCAGTCCTGAGCCCTGCGGCACACCACTGGTGACTGGCCTCTAGCCAGAAAAGGTCCCCTCGACAACTACTCTCTGTCTCCTATTTCCCAGCCAATTTTCGACCCACCTAGCTACCTGTCCTTGTATCCCATGTGCCTTAACCTTTTCTACCAGCCTACCGTGAGGGACTTTGTCAAACGCCTTACTGAAATCCATATAGATGACATCAACGGCTCGCCCATCGTCAACCGTTTTTGTCACCCCCTCGAAGAATTCCACCAGATTCGTAAGGCAAGACCTCCCCCGAACAAAGCCATGTTGCGTATCCCTAATCAGATCGCAACGCTCCAAATGCTCATACATCCTATCCCTAAGAATTTTTTCCAATAAGAGGACCAATTTTCCCTCTAACCACTCTCTTGCTCCTAATATAAGAGTAAAATGCTTTTGGATTTTCCTTAATCCTATCGGCCAAGGCCATTTCATGCCCCCTTTTCGCCCTTCTAACTCCCCTTTTTAGCTCCCTCCTACTCTCTCTATATTCCTCCAGAGCACTGTCTGTTCCCAGTTGTTTCGACCTAACATATGCCTCCCTCTTCTTTCTGACCAAGTCTTCTATACCCCCTGTAATCCATGGCTCCCTAATCCTGCCTTTCCCATCCTTCCTCTTTACTGGCACGTGCCTTTCCTGCAACATTTTCAGTTTGCCCTTAAAAACCTCACACTTACCAACCGTGGACTTGCCAGTTAACAACCTCTCCCAATCAGTGTCCTTCAGCTCCCTCCTAATCCTGCTATAGCTCGCCTTCCCCCAGTTCAGAACCCTCCCCTTCGGCCGGCACTCATCCCCTCCCATTTTTATCCTAAAGTAAACGGACTTGTGGTCACTGTTAGCCACATGTTCGCCCACCTCAACCTCAACCACCTGCCCCAGCTCATTTCCCAGCACTAAATCCAGTATAGCCCCCTCCCTAGTCGGGCTAGTTACGTACTGCTCTAGGGACCCTTCCAACACACACTTTACAAACTCCTCTCCCTCCGTACCCCCAGCCCTAGGCACCTTCCAATCCACTCCAGGAAGGTTAAAGTCACCCACTACAACCACCCTATTCTTTCTGCACCTATCTAAAATATCTCTGCAAATACCTTCCTCCACTGACCTCGGGCTGTTGGGTGGCCTATAGTATACCCCTAGCATCGTAATCTCTCCCTTTTTATTTCCTCAACTCCACCCACAGCGACTCAATCCCTAACTCCTCCATATTGTCCTCCCTCTGCACTGCTGTGATGTGCTCCTTTACTAACAACACCACCCCACCACCTCTCTTCAACCCTCCTCTGTCACACCTAAAACACTTATACCCAGGAACATTCAGCTGCCAATCCTGCCCTTCACGTAACCACGTCTCCGTTACTGCCACCACATCTAACTTCCTCACAAACATCAAGGCCCTAAGCTCATCCGACTTACCCGTCACACTCCTCGCATTGAAACAGACGCAGTCCAACCCACCAGTGCCTCTCAGAACCTCCTTCTCCCTGATAATTTTCCTTTAACCCAAACCTACCCTATTACCCAACTCCCTCCCGACCCCAGTGTCTACTGAGCTATCAGCCACATCCCCACCCCCTCCTCCCTATTAGTTTAAACCCTAGCTAAACACTTCAGCTAACCTCCCTGCTAAGACATTTGTCCCTCTCCCATTCAAATTTTCCCCATCCCTCCTATACAGTTGCCCTTCTCTCACAAATACCTCCCAGTGGTCTACAAAAGTGAAGCCCTCTACCTTGCACCAATCCCTCAGCCATGCATTCAGCTGCATGATCTCGTTATTCCTAGCCCTACCGGTACTAGGCAGCAGCCCAGAGAATGCCACCCTGGAGGTCCTGCTCTTCAGTTTGGACCCCAACTCCCTAAATTGCCTACGTACATCTACCCTATTCCGCCTTCCTACGTCCCTCTCCCCTGCGTGTATTATTACCTCTGCCTGGGTCCCCTCCCCTTTCAAAATTCCCTCTATCCTTTCCGTTATGTCCTGTACCCCTGCTCCAGGGAGGCAAACCACCATCCTGGAAGTTATTGTGAAAATCCCCTAGTTACCACATTCCGGCACCCGTACAGAAAAACTGAGGGAGAATTTAATATGGCCAATGCACCCTAACCAGCATGTCTTTTGGACTGTGGAAGGAAACCCACGCAGGCTCAGGGAGAACATGCAGTCTCTGCACAGGCAGTCACCCAAGCCAGGAAATGAACCCGGGTCCCTGGCAATGTGAGGGAGCAGTACTGTGCCACCATGCCAAAAGGCTTCACATTTTTGAATGTTTCTATGATGAACCCTAAATATTATTAATGCCAGTTAAAGGCCAATTTACAAGTCCAATTGAATTGCAGGTAACTCTTGAAATCCATTTGCATAGTCATTGTCAATGCATTTGAGAAAAGCGAGCAAAATAGACTTGCAATTATATAAATCCTTTCATGACCCCTTAATGTCCTGAAGCATTTTAGAGTCAAGGAAGTATCTTTGAAGCATAATAACTGTTGTAATATAGTAAACATGACAATTAATTTATGCCCAGCAAAAATTGGGCGGCACGGTAGCACAGTGGTTAACACTGCTGCTTCACAGCTCTAGGGACCTCAGTTCGATTCCTGGGTTGGGTCACTGTCTGTGTGGAGTTTGCACATTCTCCTAGTGTCTGTGTGGGTTTCCTCCAGGTGCCCTGGTTTCCTCCCTCAGTCCAAAGATGTGCGGGTTAGGTTGATTTGCCATGCTAAAAAATTGCCCCTTAGTGCCGTGAGATGTGGAGAGGGATTACAGGTAAAATATGTAAGGATATGGGGGTAGGGTCTGGGTGGGATTGTGGTCGGTGCAGACTGGAAGGGCCTCTTTCTGCACTGTGGGGTTCTATGAAGATCAAAAAACATGCAATCTGTTTTTGTGAGATTGATTGAGGGATAAATATTGGCCAGTACACCATGGTAACTGATCTGGTTTTCTCTGAAATACTGTCATGTGTTCAATGACCAGCTGGGAGAACAGACTTTAAACATCTGACTTTCGGTAAACTCTTCATCTGAAAGATGTCAGGTAGAATTCTCCAGCCATTTATGCCAGCAGGATTCCCTTGTTCTGCTGTAGTGAATGGAGATTTGGCTGAGGGTCAAATTCTCCATCCTCTCTGGCAGCAATGGCAGGGTGTGAATGGCCACAGAATTATAGCCTACACCTCTGACAGTGCAGCATTACTTTAGCATTGCACTAGAGTATAAGCAAAGAGTTTGTGCTCAAGTCTTTGTAGTGAGTTTTGAACTGATGATCATCTGACTCAAAGACAAAAAGTGCTACCAACTGGGCCACAGTTGACACTGACTAAGTATAAATGTTATGAGCATACATTTTCATTCCTCTGCGACTTCTGTTAAAATACCACATTCAGCTGTTGTTTTCCTGATGACTCATGGATACTGTCCTAATGAGAATTCCGATGTTTCTTAAGAACACTGACCTCAGTTGACTTAGGATTTTCCCTTTCCCATAAATCATTTACCATATTTGGCTGAACACCTTGATTTTTTTGACATTCTAAATAAAATAGAATTTAAGCAACAACTTAGAATTTATATGGGCAGATATAGTCCATAGTCGTCAGTAATTCTTCTGATTGAAAGCTAGTAAGTGTAGGTTAAGCAACTAGATAAGACTTTAGTAGTTTATTTGGTTTATTCCAGTAGTTGCTAGAGCATCAGAAATGGCAGTTTGCATGTTTGTAGGTGTATCCTGTCAGATGTGGGAGATCAAGGAATCTTTGGAAATCCCTGACAACCACACCTGCGGGAAGTGTGTCCACCTGAAGCTCCTAACAGCCAGCATGGATCAGTTGGAGCAGACGTTGGAGCATGCAGATAGCAGAAAGTGTCATAGATAGGAATTTCAGGGATGTGACCACGCCCAAAGATGAGGCAGATAGTTGGGTGACGGGCAGGCAGGCAGTGCACAGGAACCCTGTGGTTACAGCCCCCTTTCAAACAAGTATACCATTTTGAATAATGTTGCTAGGGCGTGGCCTATCGGAACGATGACTGTAATAGAACAACACCGGCACTACAACTGGTGCTGTTGTACAGCAGGGAGGGTCAAAGTTCAGGCAGTGATAGCTGGGGACACCATAGTCAGGAGCACAAACTGGTGTTTCTGTGGCCACAAGCAAGACTCCAGGATGCCTCTTTGGTGCCAGAGTCAATGAGCTCTCTGAGATGGCAGAGGACCTCACTGAGAGGGCGGAAAGAGGAGGGTAAACAAGTATTGGGTCGTGGGTCCAGATTGGAACTAACAATATAGGGAGGAAGGGGTCCTGCAACACGAATTGAGGGAGTTAGGCAGAAAATTTAAAAACAGGACCTTTGCAATTGTAATCTCAGATTTCTGCCCATGCCATGTGTTAGTGAGGCCAGTAGTAAAAAGATAGTACAGTTGTACACATGGCTGAACAGCTGGTGCAGGAGAGGGGGATACAGATATCTGAATCATTGGGATCTCTTCCAGGGAAGGTGGGACCTGTAAAAGATGGACAGGTTGCACCTAAACTGGAAGGGTACCAATATCCTAGTGGGGAGTTTTGCTAGAGCCACTTGGGGGTGTTTAATCTAATACGGCAGGAGGGTGGGAACTGGAGCAGTAGGTCAGTATGTAAGGAGAAGATAGAGGCAATAGATTGATCAAACAAGGCCAGTTTAAGTTTAAAAAACAGGATGAAAGTACAAAAGATACATTGAGTGAGCCAGGAGGGGGAAACAATAAAAAGGTGCAGAAGGAAGAGATGAGGTGTGCAGCCAAAATTAGAATTCTTTACACTAATGCATGGAGTGTAAGGAACAAACTGAATGAGCTGCAGACACAGGTTCAAATTGGTAACGATGATGTCATAGCCATTACTGGGACATGGCTGCAGAATGATAGGGACTGGGAATTAAACATAACAAGTTATACAATATACAGGAGGAGGGGTTGGACTACCAATTCTGATCAATAACAGAATCAGTCCTATGATAAGGGAGGAGGTAGTTGGGGGAAAGCATCCAGTAGAGACCCAATGGGTGGAACTGAGGAACAATAAAGGTACCAAACCACAATGTCATACACAGACATAAGAACATAAGAAATAGGAGCAGGAGTAGGCCATCTAGCCCTTCGAGCCTGCCCCGCCATTCAATAAGATCATGGCTGGTCTGAAGTGGATCAGTTCCACTTTTCCGCTTTCTCCCCATAACCCTTAATTCCCTTGTCTATCAGAAACCTATCTACCCATGACTTAAATATATTCAGCGAAGTAGCCTCCACCACTTCAATGGGTAGAGAATTCAAGAGATTCACCACCCTTTGAGTGAAGAAGTTCCTCCTCAACTCTGATCTAAACTGCCCCCCCTGCTTATCTTGAGGCTGTGCCCTCTAGTCCTGCTATCCTTTCTAAGCGGGAAGAATCTCTCTACCTCCACCCTATCTATCCCCTTCATTATCTTATATGTCTCTACAAGATCCCCCCTCAGCCTTCTAAACTCCAACGAGTACAGACCTAGTCTATTCAGTCTCTCTTCATAGGCTAACCCCCTCATCTCCGGTATCAGCCTAGTGAACCTTCTCTGCACTCCCTCCAGACCATCTGGTAATGGTCCAGAAGTGCTACGCGGTATGTGTACTGAAATTAGGCAACTATGTAGCAAAAGCAGAGTAGTACTAATGCAAAAACAGAAAATGTTGGAAAATCTAAGCAGGTCTGCTTTCTTCTGTGGAGAGAGAATAGAGCCAACAGTTTGAGTCTGGATGACCCTTTGTCACAGCCCTAGTACTAATGGTGATTTTAATCTTAACATAGACTGGGAAGGACAGACAAGTACTTGTCAGAAAGGTTATGAATTCATGGAGTGCGTTTGGGATAGTTTTCTATGGCAGCATGCCTTGGATGCGATAAAGGTCAAGCATTACTGGATCGAGTACTAAGCAATAGACCTGATTTAATTAGTGACCTAGTTGTTTGTGAGCGCGGTAACCATAACATGGTTGAGTTGAGTATAGCATTCGTAAAAGATAAGCAAAGATTAGACACTAAAATTTTGAATTTAAGCAAGGCAGACTTTAATGGGATGAGGCAAAAACTGTCCACAATAGATTGGGAAATTATCCTTATGGATAGGACAACCGAAGAACAGTGGAAGATATTCAAAAAAACATTTAACACTATTCAGAAGCAGTTGTGCCCTTGAGAAGCCCTTTGTCTCTCAAAAAAAGCTATAAATTCTTTAAGGATGTAAGGGACAGCATAAAATTAAAAGAAAGGGCATATAAGAATGCAAAGAATAGTACTGACCTTACAGAATTAGGCAAAGACGGACAAAGGGCTGCAAAGCAGCTTACAAGAGCAGCAAAAAAAATCATGAAAGGAAACTTGCAAGGGACATAAATGACAATAAGAAGAGATTTTATAGCTAAACAAAAGGGAAGCGACTGGTGAAAAGCACTATTAGCCCACTGAAGATTCAGGGTTGGAATGTTATCAGTGATCTTGGAGAAATGGTAGACTTGCTGAATGAGTGTTTAGCTTCAGTATTCACAGTAGAAAGGGAAGATAGCTTGCCGGAAGTCCCAAAGAAACTAACAGGATCAGGGACAGTGCCTAAATAGAATTAGCCTAAGTGAATCATTAATAAATAATGGGGAAACTAATGGAACTGAAGAATGACAAATTCCCAAGACCTGATGTGTTAAAGAACAAAAACAGCCCGGGAAACAGGCCCTTCGGCCCAACGAGCCCGCGCTGCCATTTTAACATTACCAGTCCCCCCTCCACCCATGACCCTTATCTATGCTTATGGCATTCCACATTGAGGGAAACTAATTTAGGGACAATTTATTACCTCCAATCAGCCTAATAGCACATCTTTGGGGTGTGGGAGGAAACCGGAGCACCCGGAGAAAACCCATGCAAGCACGGGGACAATGCACAAGCTCCCACAGACACTGGCCCAAATCTATGTGTCTGCACAGCAAACAGTGATGGTCACTGAGCTGTCATGTTGCCCAGCATCTGGTCCAGTTTAAGCACACACTAACGACATGAAGCACTACGCTATTCTTGAACATCCAAGAGCAGCCCTACTATGACCCATCGCGAGTATGCCCCTCGTTGGACAACAAGGTGGACCGACTTAAAACCTGTGAATTAAAAGAGAAAAACATTAGTATCATTCCACATCCTTTTACATTACACTAAAGGAGATAGGAGAAGACATTGCCGGTGTCCTAACAATCATTCTTCTATTTTTGCTATATTCAGGAGTCATACCCCTGGATTGAAAATTGGCACATGTCACTCCACTCTTTTAAGAAGAGTACAAGAAGGAAACCAAATAATTACAGACGAGTTAGCCTAACATCTGCGAGTGGGAAAGTTGTTGGAATCATTAATCAAGGATAGAGTAACTGATCTCCTTAAGAAATTTCAGTTCAACGGGAAAAGTCAACATGGATTCATAAAGGATAGATTATGTCTGACAAACCTCATAGAGGGGGGCAATTTTTTAGCACAGTAGGCTGGGAGATTTAAGCGGGGCCAGATTAGCATGATCCACTCTGGGTGCCTGGCCATGAGTGCCTCTTCCAGTGCTGGATTGCCAGCACCATCAGCTCTGCATCAGAAATTGGCGCAGAGCTGCATTACATATTCAAAAGGACGCTTAAATAAGATTAGCGGGCCCAGGACTGAAGTCTCCAGGCCTGCAAGCCTCTCCCATCTCACTAGGAATATTTAACTCCAGTGGAGTTTACAGACACTCCCCACTTTCGAGAAGCTAGCAGCTCAACTCCACTGGAGTGAAGGAGGTTGGGCAGTCGGGGGGGGGTGACCCCTGGGCATTGGCACCTTGGCAGTGATAACATGAATTCCCTGCACTGCCCAAGGGGCAAAGTACCAATGTCCACTGCCTATTGGGCATAGGCCTATGGGAGCGGAGCCTAGGGGTGCAGGGCCAAATGGAGGCAGGGTGCCTGGGGAAGGTGCAATCACTGGGGGTGAGTGGTCCCACTACAACTCTGCACTTTGGATCAGTGGGGGAGTGAGGGAGGCCAGCCATCAGGATGGGGGAATGGACAACCTGCTGGGGGCTCAGGGCTGCTGGGAGGGCAGTGCGGAACTGTGGAGGAGGGGTGTGTCTTGGGGGATGGGGTGCTGGAAATCAGGGTGGGCCAGGAAGGGTGGGGGGGGGGTCACATGGCTGAGCCTGGACATGGTGGGGGGGCGCAACAATCAGGCCATGGGGGTGGGGGGCATTATATGGCCACCGATGCCTGGGATCGTAGGGTCATGGGGTTGGGCAGAGATATAGCTGGCCAGCAATCGGGGCCAGCTGGCAGTGCGGGGCCACTGCGCATGTGCCGTTCTTGGCGCTGACAAATTGGTGCTTGTGCAGTGACCTGCTCAGCACTATGCTGCTGGCCTCTGCAGCGGGGATAGGCCCACCCCCAACTTTTCAGTGTGATTTATGCTAGTACACTCAGCTATGCACAGAATGTGGGAGATTCATTTTTAAACTCCTGCTGTGATTTCCTCCAGTTTTCACAGAAATTTAACACTTAGAATCTTCTGTGGGAGATTCACCCCCAGAATTTTTTGAAGAGGTGATAAAGAAATGGACAGAGGCAAGTCAATGGATGTCATTTATATGGACTTCTTGAAGGCTTTTGACAAAGTCCCACAGAGGAGATTGTTAGCTAAGGTGGAAGCCCAGTGAATTGAAGGTAGATTGCTAACATGGATAGGGAATTGGTTGAACAACAGGAAGTTGTTCATGTTGTAGTAATGGCTAACTTACGAAATTGGTGTCCTGTAGGGATCTGTCTTGGGGCATCAATTATTTACAATATTCATTAATGACTTAGATAATGGCATAAAAAGTCACATATCCAAATTTGAAGAGGATACAAAATTGGGCAGTATTGTAGATGATGTTGAGGACAACGTAAAACTACAACAGGATATTGATAGCCTGGATGAATGGGCCAAGTTGTGGCAAATGGATTTTAATATAAACAAGTGTGAGGTTATCAATTTCAGATCAAAAAAGGATAGATCAGTGTAGCTTTGTGTCTTCTAAAAAGATAAATTCAGTGGGTTGTTTGCGGGGGTGGGGGGGGTGTCAAGTGCATAGCTCATTAAAACACCATGAACGGATGCAGAAAATTGTCATGAAGGCCAATGGAATGCTGGCCTTCATAGAAAAAAGGCTGGAGTATAGGGGTGTAGATATTATGCCTCAGTGTACAAAACCCGAGTTAGACCCTACCTAGAGGACCGTGAGCAGGTAAGGGCACCATACCTTAGGGACTCAAAAGAGGAAATGCTGGAATATCTCAGCAGGTCTGGGCAGCAGCATCTGTGAGAGGAGAGAAAAGAGCTAACGTTTCAAATCCAGATGACCCTTTGTCACACCTTAGGAAGGATGTTTTGGCCCTGAAGAGAGTTCAATGCAAGTTTACAAGAATGATACCTGGACTTAAGGAGTTATGTTATGAAGAGAGATTATATAAAATAGGCCTTTTTCTCTCAAATTCAGAAGGTTGAGGTGTTCTGATAGAAGTCTACAAAATATTTATAAGGAAGGACAGGGTTGTTACGGATAAACTGTTTCCATTAATCAAGAGCCAGAGGCCATTATCTAAAAGTTCGGGCCAAGCCGTCCAGGAGAGATGTTAGAAAACACTTCTACAAGCAGACTGATGGAGGTTTGGATCTCTCTTCCTCATCCTGCAATGGATACTGGCTCAATTGTTGGGTTTATGTCTGAGATAGACATTTTTTTAATTGATCAGGTGTATCAAGAGATATCAGCCTAGGAAGGTACATGGAGTTAGACCACAGATTAGCCATGATCTTACTGAATGGCAGAGCAGGCTTAAGGGGCAGAATAACCTACTTCTGTTCCTATGGACTTCAGTTACACAGAAATAGGTAAGCTGCCAGCACTACTCACACTTTTTGTGGACAGTTTGCTGATTGGATACCCAGAAATCTGGCAGAATGGCTACTGATGATGGGCCTGCAGCGGAATCTTAAAAGGAAGAGATGAAATATTGAGTAATGGTTTTGAGCAGTGCAAATTTTGTGCAGCACCTCAAGCAGCAAGAAGATGAAGGATTGAATCATGAAAATACACGTGACCGTTGTCAAATAAGTTACTGACCAGTTCTGATATTTCCCTCAGTAAAAATAAGGATCCCTTAAATACCACTGGTTATGGCTGCATCCTAAATTTTTACAACTGTTCTAACTTTAATTTTGTGGCCTTCCTACTCACGAAAAAAATGTTAATTTGAGAGAGTTAAGATAATTTTTCTAATGACCCAATCATCTGCCTCCAGGGATCCAACATTGATCCCTAGAGAAGGCCTTGGAGCATTACTGGCAGCAGGCTCTACTCCTAGTGGCCCCGCTCTGGAATGGTGAGCTTCCACCTTGGATTGGCTGGCAGCTCTGGGAATGAGAGCAAGCTCTACCCTCAGTGTAGTGCCTCAGTTATGTAGGAGCCTGACACTGGCTGCTAAAGTCCCAGACACGAGAGATGTGGGAGTTTCCTACCATTTCTCCAACTGGTCAGCAGGATACCCATTGCTGCAACTAAATTCCACCCAAGCTGTGAGTCCCACCAATCCATGTTTATATGAAACCTCCACATGAACAGTAGTCCTAATCCCACATGCCTGCCATGTTTCCATATTTGTTCATCATCTTTTCCTTCTTGAAACACCTAATCTATTCTTAAATGTGAATATGATCCCTAACATTGTGTCATCCGATTCTCCCACCCCTATTTTGAAAACCCCTATCAAATCAGCCTTTAGTCTGTCTCCAATAAAGATTTTTTCCTTGTACTTGTGGTTCCTCATTCGGTTTTGTATCACCAGAAATTTGCTGCATTCTCTCTCTCCTCGCAATATTATTTCAAAAATGTGAATCCCAAAATTGCATATGCTGCTTCAGCTATATTAAGGTTTTATGTAAGTTCACCAATACGTTTGAGCTTTTATTTTCTACACTTCTTTCCAGAGAACCCAATATTAAATTAACTTTTCCCCATTCAAAATATAGTTATTACTTAGTTTAAAATAAAATATACCACCTCACAATCTGACATTAAGTTCCATCTGTCACTTTTCACTATTTCCTCATTTAGTTCTCAGAATTACTGTGCCTCCTATTTTGCTCTTTCTGCAAATTGAGTAACTACTGTATATGAATCATATGGTGCATAGTAACAGAAGCAATTCCTCAGCAGAATACAGTGAAACACTATCATCAACTTCCAACTACTCCAAGACTTTAATTCTTTGCTTCCTCCCTTCTAAGTTTTAAAATCTAATTTGCTATCCTTTCCCTATCCAATACCCATTTATCTTCTCCATTAGTTTCCTGTGTGGCACTTTGATAAAAGTTCCATGCATACCACAAAAATTGCATTTACCTCATCCATCTGAGCTGTCACCTCAGATTTCTTAATCACAACCTTCTTTTCTGAAATTCTTGTTTGTTGATTTTAGTTATTGGATAGTCACACAGATAGTTAGTCATTTGAATTAAAGCTTCCAAAATTATGGACTATTAAGCAAGAATGATCATGACGTGCTAAAATTACACATTCAACTTGAGTTGAAAATGTGGGTCCAAAACTAGTGTCTTAAATTTAAAATAAGGGCAATTAATAGGTATAAGAACATAAGAACATAAGAAATAGGAGCAGGAGTAGGCCATCTAGCCCTTCGAGCCTGCCCCGCCATTCAATAAGATCATGGCTGATCTGTCGTGGCTCAGTTCCACATTCCCGCCCTTTCCCCTTAACCCTTAATCCCCTCTCTTATCAAAAACCCATCAACCCGCGCCTTAAAAATATTTAGCGAGGTAGCCTCCACCACTTCAACGGGCAGAGAATTCCAGAGATTCACCACCCTTTGAGTGAAGAAGTTCCTCCTCAACTCCATTCTAAACCGCCCCCACTTTATCTTGAGGCTGTGCCCCCTAGTCCTACTATCCTTTCTGAGCGGGAAGAGCCTCTCCACCTCTATCCTATCCATCCCATTCATCATCTTATACGTCTCAATGAGATCTCCCCTCATTCTTCTAAACTCTAACGAGTACAAGCCTAATTTATTCAGCCTCTCCTCATAGCTCAACCCCCTCAACTCCGGCATCAGACAGAATTATTACTTGGTAAAATGGTTAATAGTGAGGCAGTGGCAGCTGTTTAAGAGGATATTTCATAATTCTCAACAAAGATTTATCCCAATGAGTAAGAAAAACTTTACAGGAAGCCTGCATCATCTGGCTAACTGAGAAAATTCGGGGTGCTATCAAATTGAAAGGAATGACATACGTTTCTGTTAAGTGGTAGCCCAGAAAATTAGAAATGTTTTAGAAACCAGCAAAGAATGGCAAAACAGTAAGAAATTAGAATGCAAAAGAAAACTAGCATAGAGGCCCTAGAGTCATAGAGGTTTCCAGCATGGAAACAGGCCCTTCAGCCCAACTTGTCTATGCCGCCTTTTTTTAACCACTAAGCTCATCCCACTTGCCCGCATTTGGCCCATATCCCTCTATACCCATCTTACTCATGTAATAGTCTAAATGTTTTTTAAAAGACAAAATTGTATCCACCTCTACTACTACCTCTGGCAGCTTGTTCCAGACATTCACCACCCTCTGTGTGAAAACATTGCACCTCTGGACCCATTTGTATCTCTCCACTCTCACCTTAAACCTATGCCCTCTAGTTTTAGACTCCCCTACCTTTGGGGAAAACAAAATATAATAACCATAAAAACTTCCACAAGTATACAGAAGAATAGCTAAAGTGAGCATTCGTCCCCGAGAAGGTGGGGCTAATGAATTAAAAATGGGATAGAAGGAAATGGCAGAGGCAAAGGCAGAGTATTTTGTAGCAGGAGATACAAAATGTGGCTGGAAGATCGTAGATAATCAAGAGGCAATAAGGAGGAAGGAACTTAAAACAATCATTATAGCTAGAGAAAAAGTAATAAGAAAATGAATGGAACTTAAGGCTGACAAGTCCACATATCTGTTCCTCTGTCTCCTGCTGGCTGTTGGGAGGCCTGTAGTATAACCATATCAAAGTGCTTGCACTCTTCCTATTCCTGAGCTCCACCTGTATGGCCTCGCTGGATGAGCCCTCCAAGGTGTCCCCCCTCAGTACAGCTGTGATATTTTTGCTATTCAGTAAAGCAACCCTCCCATCTCTTTTACATCCCTCTCTATCACACCTGAAACATTGAAATCTCAGAATGTTAAGCTGCAAGTCTTGACCCGTTCTCAAACAAGTCTCTATAATAGCTACAAGTCACCTTCCTGACTCGTAAGCTCTACAAACTCAAAGTATTAACTTTTTTTTTCTCTACAGATGCTGCCAGACCTGCTGAGTCTTTCCAATGTGGTTTGTTTTGTTTTTCAGATTTTCTATATTCACGGTATTCTGATTTTATATCATGCTATATGATGTTCCTCATTTTTAAGAGATAGAAAGGAAAACAGATTAAGCCACAATGTTAGTTTTCTGGCATATTCCATAGAAGTGAACAACATAAACACTTGTTCTACAAAAGAAAACACATTTATCAACACTGAATTGCAGAAAGGGCAGGGAAGTGGGATTAGATGAGCCGTTCTTGCAGTGTGCCAACACATTCATGATAGGGGTCAAGTGATCATCTCCGGTGCTGTAATCATTCTGGGAAACCCAGATGCAAAGGTTGAAAAGCTTGGCAGCATGATTTCACACAATTCTCCAACATGAAAGATCTGAACAATATGACTGCACAATTCTATCACCACACACACACATGCAAAATTTACTTCCGTTAGCAAAACTGAGGTTTTCATTCTATTTTTCCATATGAGCAAATTTACAGATTCATAAATGATTTGGTTTTAAATTCATTTCAATCTGTCAGTTCACTCAGAAGAAAAGCACCAAGCATAAACAGCTAGTCAAGCATTATATTAAGCAGTTGAACTTGTCAAAATAATTGGTCTTTTGTTAGGTTGCCAATTCAGATACTTTAAAATCTTAACGCCAGCAGCAGTCCTTTTTAATTTTCAGTGTAACAATGAGTTTAAACTCCTGCACAATGTAAGATATATTTGCATATTTTGATCAAATTATAGAATCAGTGCAGTATTGGGTGATAATTTGTTAGATATTGTCACCTGCGAATAGCTTTGAATAAGTAACATGATGCAAGCTGATGTGGTGTAAAAAATGGTGAGATACAGAGCCACTGCACATCAAGTATTTACCCTGCTCTCATTATTGGTTCATTGTTAACAAATATCTACATAAACGTTGCACTGGATTACCAGCCTTTGTCTCTCTTCTGAGTTCAAGTCGACTGACCAGTGAAGGCTTGGAACTAATGGAGCTTTGGTCTCCAGATCTTGGAGATGGGATGTACAGCTTGAGATGCACATAGGGACCCTATGGAAGTTCTGAAGCACTAACCGATAGGGAAATTGCCTAAGAAATTTCAGCTTCTGATCAGCAGTTTCTCTCCTCTTAGGACACACTGCAAAAGTTTCCAACTTGGAGTTTGATCATTTATTCATCCCTGTTGTTCACACTGATTTCCAGTGTCCCTTATGGATCATTTATTGCTTTTGTTCACTGTCAACATTCCTCACTGTAAAAAGTCTGACAACACCAGGTTTTAGTCCAACCTATTTATTTGATAATATACTCACAAGCTTTCGAGGGACACCCTCTTCGTCAGGTGACCTCACCCAAGGCTGGAAATCATATCTCTGAATTAATTTATCTTTAGTGTTCAGTTCCAATACTTCATAACTGGCATCAGGTCATATCTGAGTGCACAACCACTTGGACTTATTGGACTGTTTCTTCCTTGGATCAAGATCTTCTTGGTGTGAGAACCTGGCCTGATTTATTGAGATATGATTGACATTTTCTAAGGAAGATTGTTGATTCAAAGTCACTCCTGAATTATTCTGCTTAAAGTCTATTCCTTTATATTTAAAGGCACCCAAAGCCTAACTTTCAGCCTTAAATTTGTTCTTCATTTTATCTATCACCCATTGCGTAAATACTGTGGAATCTCTCCACCATAAAGATGCTTGCTAGTTTCTCCTTATGATACCAATAGACTTTAGCTAAGGTCCATCCTGCTAAAAGCACGTTGTACTAACTGAGAAATACCATACCTTTGACGTATCATTCAACCCATTAGAATTCTAGAATAATTTTCCTTCTATGTTGCCACCTTCTTTAAGTGGCTTCAAAAACACTTCCGTATGAATTTTCACATGACACATAGATCCTGTTTTTATATCAATTGATTTACATTCTCAGGAATAAGTTGCCAAAAGTGCTAACAAAATCTTCAAGCTCACTTATTCTGTAGTGGGAGAATTCATTCTGACATCTTGATCACCAAGACTTCCTTTGAAATCCCAAGTCAACTGGTTTGTCTTATATTTCACCTTCATTTCCAGCACCACCACCCCCCACCATACCAAATGATGTCAGCATTCTCCCCCAACATGGCACCATGCCCCTCCTCATGACACCACACCCTTTCTGACCTGCCTACCCTCACGCCCCAGAATGCAAAGGCACAATACAAAATACAAATTGTTCACTGCTTAACTGCTTCAGTGATTTTCAACCTGGAAAAACACAATTGTATGAATAATTGCTGAATTGAAATGTAAATTTACCTCTTGTCAGAATGACAGTAAAGATGGTCAATGTTGCGATGTGTGCCATGAGGCAAAAAAATATAAAACTTGCTGATGAGGAACAAGATGGAAAAATATCAGCCGATGACATCACTTCACAACAGGCCAATGCAGAACAGAATATACCAGCCCAATGCAGGAGCAAATACTCCTATCAACTATTTGCATAAGCTGCCATTCAATGTATTTCTAGAATCTCATTCAGTTTCAAACTTTTAATTTTGCTACTTTCTGTCACAATATTAACCAAATTATTGCCATTAATGCACGTGAACGGAGTGTCCAGTGAGTCCAAATCAAATATCACTGTCTCTGTCTGTAGAATTCCATTCTTTGTCCTGAAGAGACTTTCTGAGGGCCAAACCTGAGAGGGATGATGGTAGAACTATCAGCATGTGACCAACTAAAAACATGATATCACAGCAGCAATGTCCATTTTGAAAAACAGAATTTAAACAAGAGAATATGGAGGATAGAAAGACTTAAAATATTTTCTTGCTTCATCCTTGTTAGCATGGCAATTTAGATAGCTTTTCTCCTACACTTGGTCTTCACAAAATCATCAATGACATCATCGCAGGTAAAATCTTGTAAAGATGCACTTTCAAATGTCAATATTACTGAGTTTGACAAATCTTCCTGACTCTTTATACTTTCCAAATAATTTTAACTCTTCAATAAAAACATTCATGGAAACATTTGTAACAGATATTGTTAAAATTTTCAGAATGATTTCCACACTTGCAAAGGTTGCCTACAAATTACCATGTACAAGGCTATGCAAATTAGCTGGTGATCTCGAAGCATAGAATTCATTATTATCAACAGAATGAATGAATACATTCTCAGCTAAGGATTTTGCTTCTCCTTTCACACTTTTCTTTCCTGAATTTGATGCAGCTCTGCCTGATAAGGTTTCCTTTATATCAACAAAGCTTTTTTTCCAAAGCTAAAACAGCATTTGCACAAGCAGATGGCCTGGGTCAAAAACTCCTTTGACTGTAAAATGTTTTCCATTTGCCTGGTTCAAGCATAATTGCAATATATTCCATTGAAGCATGGAAACCGATATAAAGGCATACACGTTTTGAACAAAGTCAAAAATGTGTACAGCTCGCTCACAATATTTAGTTGCAGCATAGCAGATTAAATTCAAGGAGTGACTGGATCATGAGATGAATAATGCACAGGTGATTACAGTATTCAGTTTTGCTTGCCCTGAATATTTTCTTGCCGTATTTGCAGCATTAGCAAAGCTCTGCCCAAGACAGTTTTTGATGTCCAAATCAAATTTGCAATGATTTCCAAATGTCTCAGTGGAGCAGACGAGGAAGGAGCATCAGAGAGAAAGCTAAGACTTTACCTGTTAAAAACCTGTTTAAAATAAGTTTAAAGCACTTTGTTCTTTGTAGAACTGTTTAAAGCATTTACTTATTGTATTTACTGCTTTAAGAATTGTGAGGGAGTGATTATCAGGCAGTTGTGGCCCATCAGCTTTAAATCAGCGCCAAGTTTAAAAGGAGGCCTGGTGTAGATAGCGGGCAGCGTCGGAGCGGGCAGCGGAGTGAGAGGGAAGCAGAGTGAGCTATTAGGGCTTAATATCAAAAAGGGCTGGAAGGTAAAAAGGCCAGGTGGAAAGAACAAGGGAAAAAAAGATTTTTTTTTTTCAAAACTACTACAGCAAAAAACAAGGAAAAAATTTTTTCCCAAAACAAATTATATTGAATAATGGAGGGGCATGTGATGTGCGGTTCCTGTATGATGTGGGAACTGGTGGACCCCAGGGTCCTTCCCAGTGGCCATGTCTGCAGTAAGTGCAGGTTGCTGGAGGAGCTCCAGCTCAAGGTGGATGAGCTGGCCTCTGAGCTACAGACACTGAGGCTCATCAGGGGGAGAGAGGGTGTCATTGTCAATGGGGTGCAAGTGACATCCACCCCCCCTAGACTGGCTAAATCTAAGGGTCAGGAACAAAAGGGGGCTGCTGGGAGGAGGAAGGGGGGTGAGGAGCGGAGGCCTCAGCCTCTTAATCTGCATAACAGGTTTGAGGTTCTTGCTTCCAGTCTGGAAGAGGACGAGGCAGGTGAGGTTGGTGAGCAAACTGCACACGGTACAGTGATGCAGCAGGACATAGGCAAAGAGAAGGGGAAAAGGAACGTAATAGTGATTGGGGATAGTGGGGTGAAGGGTATTGACACTGTCCTTTGTCACAATGACAAAGTGCACAGAAGGGTGTGTTGTCTGCCTGGTGCTCGGGTACAGGATGTCACAGCTGGGCTGCAGAGGAATCTGGAGTGGGAGGGTGAGAACCCAGTTGTGGTGGTACATGTGGGTGCCAGCGACGTAGGCAAAGTGCGGACTGAGGATCTGGGGAGGGAGTATGAGAAGCTGGGAATGGAATTAAAAAGTAGAACCGACAAGGTGGTCTTCTCTGGGCTACTGCCTGAACCGAGTGCAGACGGGTGTAGGGTTGACAGGATAAAGGAAGTGAATGGGTGGCTCAGAGATTGGTGTGGGAGGAATGGGATCGAATTTATGGGGCATTGGCACCAGTATTGGGGTAGGTGGGACTTGTTCGGGCGGGATGGGGTTGGTCTGAATCGTGCTGGGACCAGAGTGCTGGCGAATCGAGTAAAGAGGACTGTAGACAGGGCTTTAAACTAATTAGGGGGGGGGAGGGTGCGAGGGTAGGTGATGTTAGGAGGTCTACAGTTAAGGATAGGGTACAGGTAAGGGAGGAGGCTGAGGATGTCCCAAGTGGTGGCGTTACGGCAAATAGGGTCCAGAAGAAGGCTGGGATGAAAGCGCTTTATCTGAATGCACGAAGCATTCGGAATAAAGTGGATGAGCTGGTGGCGCAGATCGACACAAATGGATACGATCTGGTGGCCATTACAGAGACGTGGCTGCAAGGTGACAGGGACTGGGAGATGAATGTACAGGGCTATCAAGTGTTTAGGAAGGATAGGCAGGAGGAAAGAGGGGGTGGCGTAGCTCTGCTGATTAAGGACAGCATCAAGGTGGTAGCAAGGGATGATATCGGAGCCAAAGAGCAGAAAGTGGAATCGTTGTGGGTGGAGATTAGGAACAGCAAAGGGAGGAAGACGCTGGTGGGTGTCGTCTATAGGCCCCCGAATAATGATCTGGAGGTGGGGCGGGCTGTTAACGCGCAAATAAGTGCGGCGTGCAGGAATGGGACGGCAGTAGTTATGGGGGATTTCAATCTGCATATTGATTGGTCGACCCATGTTGGACGAGGTGGGCTCGAGGAGGAGTTCTTGGAATGCTGCCGGGATAGTTTCCTGGAACAGTGTGTGTTGGAGCCGACGAGGGAGCGAGCTATCTTGGATCTGGTGCTATGTAATGAGGCGGGTAGAATTAGGGACCTTGAGGTGAAGGATCCTCTTGGAGAGAGTGATCATTGTATGGTGGAGTTTCTGTTGCAGATGGAGGAGGAGAAAGTGGGTTCCCGGACACGCGTCCTTTGTTTGAATAGAGGGGAGTATGGTAGGATGAGAGAAGAATTGGCGAATGTGGACTGGGAGAGCGCGTTGGAAGGTAGGTCTGCTGAGGAGCAGTGGAGGATCTTTAAGGAGATCTTTCTTGGTGCTCAGCAGAAATTTATTCCGATGGTTAAAAAGGACAGTAGGAAGAGAGGTAATAAGCCGTGGATAACGAAGGAGGTGAAGGAAAGTGTTAAATTAAAAGCGGAGGAATTTAGAGTAGCTAAGAGCAGTGGGCGAGAAGAGGATTGGGAAAGGTTTAAATGTCAACAAAGATTGACAAAAAAGTTGATAAAGGAGGGTAGAAGAAGCTATGAAGCTGGGCTAGCGCTTAATATAAAAAAGGATAGCAAGAGTTTTTATAAATATATAAAAAGGAAGAGGCTGGCTAGGGTGAACGTTGGTCCCTTAGCGGATGAGAAAGGGGACCTAGTGGTAGGGGATGGGGATATGGCTAAGGTCTTGAATAACTTTTTTGTTTCTGTCTTCACGGAGGAGGACGTGAATAATTTGCCGGGTGTTAGCGATGGAAAGGTGGTAGGACTGGAGGGTCTTAATGACATTACTGTTACTAGAGAGGTGGTGCGCGACAGACTGGAGGGGCTGATTGTGGACAAGTCCCCAGGACCGGATGGAATGCATCCGAGGGTTCTGAAAGAAATGGCGGAGGTGATAGTGGATGCCTTGGTGGTTATTTTCCAGACGTCGCTGGATTCCGGGGAAGTGCCGGAGGATTGGAAAACGGCTAATGTTACGCCGTTGTTTAAGAAGGGTGCCAGGCAAAAGGCGGGGAATTACAGGCCGGTTAGTTTAACGTCTGTGGTAGGTAAAATGTTAGAATCCGTCATTAAGGAGGAAATTGCGAGGCATCTTGAAGGGAATTGCTTGATAGGGCAGACGCAACACGGTTTCATTAAAGGGAAGTCGTGTCTGACAAATTTACTGGAGTTCTATGAGGATGTGTCTAGGGCGGTGGATAGAGGAGAGCCGGTGGATGTGGTCTTTCTGGATTTTCAGAAGGCGTTTGATAAGGTACCTCACAAGAGGTTACTGCAGAAGGTCAGAGGACATGGAGTTGGGGGTAGGGTGTTAGCGTGGATAGAGGATTGGTTGTCAAATAGGAGGCAGAGAGTGGGGGTCAATGGGTGCTATTCGGATTGGCGGTTGGTGACTAGTGGGGTGCCCCAGGGGTCGGTGCTGGGGCCTCAGCTATTTACCATTTATATAGATGATCTGGAGGAGGGAACCGAGTGTAGGGTGTCGAAATTTGCTGATGACACCAAGATTGGGGGAAAGGCAAATTGTGCGGAGGGTGTGGAGAGTCTGCAGAAGGATCTAGATAGGCTGGGCGAATGGGCCAGGAAATGGCAAATGGAATTTAATGTTGGCAAGTGTGAGGTGGTCCACTTTGGTAGGAAGAATGGTAGGAAGGACTATTACTTACGGGGCGAAAAACTGCAGCAGGCGACGGTGCAGAGGGACCTCGGGGTCCTTGTGCATGAGTCGCAAAAACCCAGCCTGCAGGTGCAGCAGGTGGTCAGGAAGGCGAATGGGATGCTGGCCTTCATAGCAAGGGGGATTGAATATAAAAGTAGGGAGGTCTTGCTGCAGCTGTATAGGGCATTGGTGAGGCCGCAGCTGGAGTACTGTGTGCAGTTTTGGGCGCCGCACCTGCGCAAGGATATTTTGGCCTTGGAGGGAGTGCAGAGGAGGTTTACTAGGCTGATACCGGAGTTGAGGGGGTTGAGCTATGAGGAGAGGCTGAATAAACTAGGCTTGTACTCGTTAGAGTTTAGAAGAATGAGGGGAGATCTCATTGAGACGTATAAGATGATGAATGGGATGGATAGGATAGAGGTGGAAAGACTCTTCCCGCTCAAAAAAGACAGTAGGACTAGGGGGCACAGCCTCAAGATAAAGGGGGGGCGGTTCAGAACGGAGTTGAGGAGGAACTTCTTCACTCAAAGGGTGGTGAATCTCTGGAATTCTCTGCCCGTTGAAGTGGTGGAGGCTGCCTCGCTAAATATTTTTAAGAAGCGGGTTGATGGGTTTTTGATAAGAGAGGGGATTAAGGGTTATGGGGAGAGGGCGGGAAAGTGGAACTGAGCCACGACAGATCAGCCATGATCTTATTGAATGGCGGGGCAGGCTCGAAGGGCCAGATGGCCTACTCCTGCTCCTATTTCTTATGTTCTTATGTTCTTATGTCTCACAGCACTCAGAATTGTGGGATTGTAGCTGGACAAAACTGAAAAATCACCCTACCCCTTCACCATCGCTGGTGACATGTCTTAAAATTAATGTTAATTGGTCCACGTAATTCATGTGGTGTTGAATCAACAATTATGGAACAGTATTTTTAATTTCTGTCATTACAGTGATGAAGTCATCATAGGTTTGGTGCATTAAAAAGTTGGTCTTCCTTGAACCACAATGTTCTTTGAGAAGCTCATCAAATTCAAAAAAATAGCTCTTCAACTTGACACTGAGGATTTTTCATGTCTTCTTAGACGTAGTCCTAAAGAACACATAAGTTTGACTGTGGCAACAACACATCTCATCACTTTCCTCCAATAAAAACACTCCTTTTCAAACTGAGCTGATAATGCAGAATCAGTTCTTTCAGATTATTTACATTTTTGAATGAACGCACATGTAACTTTAATATGAGCTTTGGAAATGTCATGATCAGCAATTTTTCTCCAGTAAGATAATCCATCGATGAATGCTTATTTTCTTTTACTCAGGTCAGGGAATAATTTGCAAATGCAGCAGGAGACTACCTAAGAGTTTTCCAAAAAATTAACCGATTTCTAATATCTGTCATCCCATTATCTTCAACCTCAGAAAATGGGGCTTCTGAAGACTTCTAACCTGTTGTCAGCATCCAACTTCAAACTCTTTTTTCAAATTTTCCATATTACCCATGTTTTCCATTTAATATAGTGCAAAATATTCTATCATACCCAGCGAAACATATTTTGGCCATAAAGCAATGTGTTCAGGGTCGGTTCTTTCCTCACTTCAAAAAAAGAAACATTTGTAGTTCCATTTCAGATTCCACTTCTTGTTCAACTTTTTCAGGCAATGTGGTTTCTCCAGAAATTGGCAGTTCTAAGACATGAGATAATGCACTCATGCTTTTGATGGATGATGAACATGCAATTTATGTAAACTTTTTAAAATATAATTGCAAACTATCTCTTTGCTCAGCTTCATCCTCCTGCCTTCAATTTTCTGCTACTTCAAATATGTTAATTGACTTTGTGTCCTTTCTGGGCATGATCCAGATTGCGCCATTGGAAAGGATCTGAGACAATTCTAAACCACTTGGTGCCAGGCACAAAACCAACTTTTAGGCCCACATGCTGTTTTCCAGGATCGACACAATCTTTGCCAGCACAGCAAGGCTGGAAAATCTGAGCTGGTGGCTGTGAATTGAGTGATGGTGTTGATAATCAATGCCCTGCTTCTTGTAGCTTCCACCTTTCTCCATGAGTGCTGAACAAATGGCAGCTTTCAGCTTTCTGGAAAGAGAAAGATGAAAGTTGTACAGTTGCAGAAAGGTAAGTCAGGAAAAGCAAGAGTTGCATATTTACGCTATCTGCAAGTTGTATAACAGAAGAGAGTGTGAGATGAGTGGAATTTGGGAAAGTGGATTCAGTTGGAATTTATAGAACACCTCTCGTCTCAGCCCTGCCACTGGCATTAACGGCAATTTCCAATGATCTTCTTCCATAGCTGTCCCTCCACCAGTTAACTGCTGCTGTCTTCAGTTGTGTGCCATCCTGTTCTGAAAGAGAGAGGGTGAAGTGTGTCAGAGAGTGTGGTATAGTGTGTCCAGGTGATGTATCAGTCATGATGTATAGCTAGCAATTTGTGTAAGTTATGAGATGTGTGTATGAGTCTTTCTGCAGAGCTAAGTGTTTGAAGGTGAGGTAGAACAATGAAACTGGGGTGTCAGTTAGTCTTTCTGCAGAGCTAAGCGTTTGAGGGTGAGGTAGAACAATGAAACTGGGGTGTGAGTTATGATTGATAGAAATTTTTGTCGATGAATGAAGGGAACTTTGATTAATTAAGAAGTGTGTGAGATTTATGATATTCAGAATTTTATTTATTTATCTTTATTGCCACACAGTCAAAGAACATAGGCAGACTATTAAAAACAAGAACATCAGCAACATCAGATAATACCTATATAGAAATCAGGCTATATTTCTGACAAGTCTCCTGAAAGTCACAACATTTTCAGCAATCACAGCAAAATCAGGCAAAGCTTTCCAAGCACCAATAATTCTCTGTAGAAAAAATAATGGTGTACTTCAAGACATGAACCAAATTTCTGTAGTTTATATTGATGACCACGCAAAATACTGTAATTGTGAGTAAATTAATGTTCAGTCTTAGAGGTGGTAAGGTCGTGTAACAATTCATAAATTTTAACTAAATCAACAATCAGTTTTCTCTAAAGCTTGTAATCCAAGAATTCTTAAATGCCCGTCATTAGGAATTCCCGTCATGTCTTCCATTTTACTGGTAACACATCTTTGCACTCTCTCTACAAGCTGTATATCTCACTGAATGTGTGGATTCCAAACTGGGGATACATACTCCAGATGTGGGAGGATCAGTGTTTAAAATAGACACTGACATCCCGACTTAACAAGAATACATTCAGCACTCGTAAAACATTTTCTGCCAACTGCACTGCCATTTGAAGATGAATTCACTGACGTTGACATTGACCTCACTAATGTGAGGTCATTAAACTTTTTGCTGCACTGCTCCCACTGAACTCTGTGGTTAGGTGCTTCCCTAACACTTCACCAGCAGGCTTTCTGACCCCATGTGGACAAAGCACCTATGTCCTCCTGTCCATCTCCTGCGTTCGGTCCTCAAGTGTTATGTTGCAAACAGGGTGAGAGAGTACTACTGAAGCCCTTCTTCCCTTACCTACTGCCCATAATCATTATCCCCTTTGAAAAGCAACATGAGCATGTCTTTTAACCCATGAGTTCCTAGACGATTTGAATAACCAGCAGCAAGCTGTTTGTGAATTTAACTAATGATGATTATTTATTCACATGTTCACCTGAAAGCTTAATGCTTCATGACTCACACACCTTGTCTAACATAGACACATACTCAGAATGTAAAGGTAAAGACAGTACTGCACTGTTAGACATTATAAACAAAAGTAAAACAAGGATTTTTATGCATATATTAGGAACAAGAGGATAAGAGTAGGCCCATTCAAGGACAATGGAGGGAAATTATGCATGGAACCACAGGAAGTAGATGTGATCCTTAATGGGTACCTTGTATCAGTATTCACGAAGGAGAATGATATGCCGAGTGTTGACGTCATTCATGGTGTGTGAACACTCTAGAGAGTGTCAATATACCAAAGGGAGAAGTGTTGGGTATCTTAAATCACTTCAAGATAGACAAGTCCTTGGGACTGGATGGAATCTATCCCAGGTCACTGAAGGAGGCAAGGGAAGAAAGAGCTGGAGGCCTTAACATCTTCTTTGATCACAGGTGAGGTTCCAGAGGACTGGAGAAAAGACAATGTTGTTTCCTTGTTTAAGAAAGGAAGCAGGGATAATCCAGGAAATTACAGACTGGTGAGCTTGACATCTGTGGAGGGGAAGCTGTTAGAGAAGATACTGAGGGACTGTTAGCGACAAACAGCACCGTTTTGTACGGAGAAGGTCATGTCTCACCGACCTGATTGAGTTTTCTGGAGAGATGACAAAGATAATCGATGAGGGAATGGCTGTGGATGTAGTTTATATAGACTTCAGTGAGGAGTTTGACAAGGTCCCACACAGTAGACTGGCAGAAAAACGAAAATCACATGGGATTTGAGGTGGGCTGGTCAGATGGAAAGAGAACTGGCTTGGCCATTGAAAGAAGTCTCACAACACCAGGTTAAAGTCCAACAGGTTTATTTGGAATCATGAGCTTTCAGAGCACTGTTTGACTCTGGCATCTCCACATCTTGGTCATAGAAAACAGAGAGTAGAGATGAAGTGTTCTATTCAGAATGGAAATTTGTAACCAGTGATACTCTACAAAGTTCAATGTTGGGGCCTCTGTTGCTTGTAGTATATACAAATGATCTGGAGAAATGTGGGTGGTTTGATTAGTAAGTTTGTGGATGACATGAAGACTTGTGGAGTTGCTGATAGTGCCAGTGATTGTCAGGGGATACAACAGGAAATAGATGGATTGGAGATTTGGGCACAGGAATTGTAGATGGAATTTAATCTGGACAAATGTGAGGTGATGCATTTTGGAGGATCAAATTTAGGTGTGAATTATATTCTAAATGGCAGAACCCTTAGGAACATCAACAGAGGGATATGTTTGTGCAGTTCCTCAATTTCCTAAAAGTGGCAACACAGGTGGTAATGAGAAGGCATATGGCATGCTCGCCTTCATCAGCCAGGTACTGAGTGCAAGAGTTGCAAAATCATGGTGCAGTTATATAAAAGCTTGGTTAGGCTGCATTTGGAGTATTGCATGCAATTCTGGTCACCAGCCTACCAGAAGGACATGGAAGCTTTGGAGAGTGTGCAAAAACATTCACCAGGATGTTGCCTGGTCTTGAGGCATTGACTGTGAGGAGAAGTTGAATTAACTAGGATTGCTTTCACTGAAAAAAGGAGGCTGAAGAGATAAAGATTTACAAAATTATGAGAGGCATAGATGGGGTGGATTGTAAGAGCCTTTTTCCCAGGTTGGAAGTGTCAGTTACAAGGGGCATAGGTTCAAGGTGAGAAGGGAAAAGTTTCAGGGAGATTGCAGGGGAAGTTTCTCATGCAGAGAGTGGTGGGTGCCTGGAATGTGCTGCGTGAGGAGGTGTTGGAAATCTGTGCATTAGCAATATTTAAGAGGCATCTGGATGGAGAGGGAATAGAGGGATATGATCTGAGTAAGATTAGAAAGTTTTTTTTAGTGTAACTCAGGCATCATGATCAGCACCGGTTTGGAGGGCTGAAGGGTCTTTCCTGTGCTGTACTTTTCTTTGTTCTTTGGAATAGTTTGCAATTCATGCGATTATTTGGCTTTGAAAACACATGCTGCAGGTCTGACGAAGAAGACTTTTTTCACGCCATAGCTTATTGAATTCAGTTCCCAAAGTTACATACTAGAGTTATGGCAAGAATTTCTTACTGAGGTGTGGTTTCGCTACCAGGAGTTCAGCTTTCTGTATTGTGGGATTCAAAAAGGAAGAGGCTTGGCTTCAGGAGTTGGCTAGTGACATATCTAGTCTGGGATTTGTCGTTATGTTCTTTTGAGGCAGTGGGTGCAATTTTCCAGCCCATTCGCCCCGCAACTGGAAATTCCCACCCAAGTTCAGTGGACCTTTCCGTGGTCTGCTCCTTGACCATTATAATCCCTGTGACAGATAGAACAGGAAAAACAGTCTCAGTGCATCAGTTTTGAATCCACAACAGAGTCAGGTCAACCTGGCAGCAATATTTTGCAGCGTTTCATAGTCCATTTTTTAAAAGAAAATACAATTCCAAAAATATTCCACACTGAGCACATTTTGTGCTTTAAAGGTTATAAATGTAACATGACTTTATTGGGCATGGCATGCCTCCATCGCATGGGAAAAGATGGATTCTTCATTTTGTTTGTTTTCATAGTAAAGCTAAAGAAATATGAACACATTTTCTGCATGCACTCATTCTGACACCCACACATTAATCTTATACTGCCAGGGTTCACTTTGTCTGCAACCACTATTTTTCTGTTTCAAGCGTAAGGTTCTCATCACTTTCTTGCCTAGCCATGCTTATAATTATTTTTCTTGAAGGCATTGAAGGCAGAAAGCCATGTGCTCAGGAACGTTAAACCTTCTATCCCTTTCCCACCTTTAAATTTTAGTTAAGGGTTGTCCAACAGGTTTGGATTTCTACTAGCTTCTGTTCATAATACTTTGGGAATATTAATACAAAAAATGTAAAGGATAGAATTGGGTTGGTGCCTAATATGCAACCACCAATTCTCTGAGTCACTCTGTCATTTAATGCTCCCTTGTTGAATGATGTTGGTTGGGGCTTCTGGTTGCCCTTTGAAGGAAATCCCACCCAGGCTCAGAAGTGGTACAGTAGCACTCTGCCTGGGACTACATCCTGGGACTTTTGAAAAGGCGGGAGGGTAGGGGACGCCTTGGGGCGGGGATGGTGCTGATTATGAGGAGGCCGGTGATTATGAGGAGGCCGATCGAGGTGTAGGGGTTTCGGGTGGCCCAGAATTCCAACATCTCAGAGAGGAGGGCACCCCACCTCTGAGGGGACCTCCTGAGTGTTGCACCCCGCCACCCCCAACCCTTCCCAACTGAGATGGGGAAAAGTGCAAGTCCTGCTTGCCCACTCTCTCCGCACTAGTTCCAGCCAGACTAAAAAATTGAGGCAGGGTGGGAGAAGGCCCTTAAATGTCCATTAAGTGACCACTTAGGTGAATGGGTGAGTTTCCCACCTGAAGCCCTGCCACTCGAGTGTGAAACTGTATCTGGGTTTGGAGAGCAGATTCCCAGCTGAAAGCTCAGACATTCAATTTTACATGACACCCCATCGCGTCTCAGTATTTGCCTTCGTAGACACATAAACTTCTATCCATAGTCTTTGAAGGTGTTTGGACTAGGTAGAAGTTCAATTTCAATTCTTGAGTTTTGTAAAAAGTTGCATTTTTAAGGCTGCTACAAAGGCAGCATTTCTATTCCAAGGCTTGTACCCTCTTTTACTGTATTGCTGCACTGCCTGTAAAGTCTTTGACCCCTTAATTGTTGTTTCCACAACCCATTGATTTAATAGTTGAAATTCTGGGACACTGGTAATGTCTTAGCTCTGGGAAGAGAGTCAGTGATAAACTATTCTTCAGCCCCTGTGAGGTGTTTGAGTTCTCCTCCTTGTATTTTGTCTTTCACTTTTGCTTTCTTTGTGGTTTTCACAAGTGCTGTTCATCATGAGGTGTATTAAATTCCCTTTTTCCTTTACTTTATGAATGAGTTTTCCCCCAGTCTGTCCCTCTGGGACACCACCGTTTGCATGTAGTTCTCCAGCTTCTGCTGCATGCCCCAGTGAGGTATCTCACTCTCGATGTACCTGCTTGGGAATTTAAATCTATTTCAATCCTTCAAAATAGTTTTTGTCTGTCGTATCTCTGGTGCATTTCCTTCAACATTCACAGCTTTTATATGAGTTTCTTCTGGTTCTGTCTTGGCCTCATTAAACCTGACTGGCACTCCTGTAGCCTCCTTAATCCTTACTGGCTTTACTGCCTGCTCTAGTTGTTTTTGGAACTTGCTCAGTGTTTTGCGGCTACGTGGAATTTTAGTTGTTCCCCTAAATTTCCCTAGTCTCCGTGGGCTGCCCTGGATCCTCTGAATACAGTACTTGGCACTCCACCAGCAATCAATCAAGTCACTACATTGTTAAACGCAGAATAATACAGCCTAACTGAATACCGGCAATTATCTTATGTTCAGGTAAACTGTACCAATGGGAACTTTTGAGCATTTGCCAGTAAGCCCTGTCACCAATTCTGTGATCTTTGTTCTGCTCCTGACTGATATTGCCACAATCTCTGATTCGAGTCATTTTTGAAGGCAGTCAGTATTGTTGAGAATGCTCAATCTGGTCTGCCTGGGTTGTAAATAAGTCTTTTTCCCTTTGTGCAAAACTTTCTGGTAGATCGCCTGACTTTCTTATTCATTGGAGTACAACTTCACCTTCATGGCTGCAGACACTGTCTTGGCTGCAGCATGTCTTGTAGTTCCTTCTTTGGAACAGTTGGCTTTTGTCTAGACTTTCCATATTTAAGACACACCGGGCATGCTCCTGTCAGTTTAACATCCAAGTTCCTTGCTTCAAAAGTTCAAGAAAGAGCTGTTTCTTTTTTCTTCCCTACTCTCCTTTGCTCTTGAGCCCATTTCTGTTTCATCTACATCCATTCTTTCTCCCCTAGCTTGTAAGAATTACTAAATGAGAGGTCACACAACACCAGGTTATAGTCCAACAGGTTTATTTGAAATCACAAGCTTTCAGAGCAATGCTCCTTCATCAGGTGAAGTGGAGCAACGTGCGCAGGCACAGCATATATAGGTGAAATGACGATAGCTTGACACTAACAGGTAATCAAGAATGTCAAAGGATGAGTAGCTCTCCCAGTCAGAGAATGCTTCAGTGGCCAAGGACATTTGGCCTCTGATTTTTGAGTAAGTGTTCTCCAGGGCGGCCTCTGAGAATCACGACAACACAGAATTGCCGAGCAGAAACTGATAGCCAAGTTCCGCACTCTTGAGGGCAGCCTTAACCGAGATCTCGGGTTCATGTCGCACTATATGTAACCCTACCACACTTCTGTGGAGAAAAAATCTCCGTGATTGTCCTGTTTTGAAACCATGCACAGCTTGATTACATGTGATGATCTCTCTGCCTGAATTAGTTTGCATAGTGTTTAGCACTATCTTATTCTTTGATTGTTTGTAATTATCTTTCTGCCTCAAATTATCAGTTCTTAGGTCATCCCTTCTCTTGTTATACAATCTGTCGACACTTTACACATATTGATTATACTTAACTGCTTGCATTTGTCTATTAGTATTCGTGATTACTTGTAAAGACTTGTTATTCGGCCAATCTACGCTGCACTGTACTGTCTGCACTTATCCTTTGACACTTTTGATTACTGTGGATTATTGTGAAGATTTCAAATAAAGCTGTTGGACTATAACTTGGTGTCATGTTACTCTCATTTTATCCAGCCCAGTCCAACATCGGCATTTCTGTATTAAGAATTACTTGCCTCAGGTTTATTTTGAGTTTGAGGGTTCTGCATATTAATTTATAGTCCTCCGCTATCATGGCTTCTTCTTTGTCTTTTGAAACTCTTTGTTGCTCTCCATGAGTTTTAAGACTGTATAGGAGGCAATTTTTGAACTCACACAACAAGATTACCTCGTTTAATCCTTTGTAAGTGGGATCAGTTTGCAGTGTTCTCAGCCACTGGTTGAATGCAAGTTATTTATTTCTTTCAAATTTGAGGAAGGCTTATGTGGTCTTTCTGCGAGTGTTTCTAAATCTCCGGTGGTATGCTTCCAGTTTTACTGAAAGCATTAAGGGTAACAGTTTTGGGCTGCCTATAGTTTGAAGACCTCTCATCAGGCAATGTGGAATTAACCTCACAAACTTTTCCTGTTATTTGATCCTGCATCAGGAAAATCCAAATTTCTTTAGGCCACTTTAACCTATTTACAAGCTGTTCAAATCACAAAATTGTTACAGCGCCAAAGGAGGCCATTTGGCCCATTGTATCTTGGCTCTTCAAACAACACCATGGCTTAGTGCCAGTTCCCTGCCTTTTCCCTGTTTCTTTGCTCATTTGTTCCATTCAGAAAGTAATCTAATGTCTTCTTGAATGCCTCAATTGAACCTACTTCCATCACACTTCCAGATAGGGCATTCCAGGCTTCAAACAATGTTGTGAATTCTTTTTTTCCTCTGACATCACATTTGCTGCTTTTACAAATTACTTTAAATCTTGATCCTTTTATCAGTGGGAATAGCTTTTCCCTGTCTAGTCTGAGCAGCTGTCTCATGATTTTGAACATCTCTATCAAGCCTCTTCGCATTCATGTCTGCAATTGTAACCTGTACAATCTACCCTCATAACTGAAGTTTCATATCCCTGGAACCATTTTTGTCAATCTTTTCTGCACGTTCTCTGATTTGTTCACATTGTTCCTACAGTATGGCATTCAGAACAGTACACGATATTCCAGCTGAGGTCTAACCCATGACCTGTATAAGTTTAGCATTATCTCCTTGCTCTTGTACTACAAGCCCCTATTAATAAAACCCAAAATACTATATGTTTTATTAACTCTGCTTCTGTCCTGCTACCTTCGGTGACCTATGCACATACACACCCAGGTCCCCATGCTCGTGCACCCTGTAAGAATTTTACCACTTATTTTATGTAATCTTCCTAACAAAACGCATCACCTCACACTTCTCCACATTGAACTTCATTTGCCACCATTTTAGTGTCTTGGCTGATAATTTACTTCTCAATTGACACCAGAAAAACAGATTATCTGATTATTACATTACTGTTTGTGAGCTTGCTGTAAGCAAATTAATTGGTACATTACTTCTACTACAACAGTTACCACACTTCAAAAGTAGTTGATTAGCTATATAGCACTTTGCAATGTCCTGTGATCGTGAAAGGTGCGATATAAATGCTTGTTTGTTTTTAAGTTTCTTCATGATATTTCAGTATCTACCTTAATCCCATGTATATGTCCCAAATATGCATTTTTCTTAAAGAAAATTATAATATTTTTAACTTCCTTATTTGCAATCTGTACAATATTTTTCTGATTGATTGATTGCTCAGTCAGTGTGATGGCTCACTGTTGCTGGACACCACAGATCTCATGTAGATGGTGCCAGATTGAAAATCATATTAGAACAGGGAAATCAAAACTATCGAGAGCATTAAACTTTTCTGAGCAGCTCTTTGCAAGCTGAGCAGTGAGCAACATCCCTTTATCTTTGACTGCAATTTATGGATCATAAATTTGAGATGAATAAGTTTTGTTTGAATACCAAAATAAGCATTGAAAAGTTTTTTTTTTGTATTTCCATCACCAGACTTTATTTGTTTAACCTAAAACATAATTTACTGCTAAAGTCTATTTTAAAGGTCAGTACTTAGCCAGAGCTTGTTGGCCAACAAAAAAAACTATCAACTTTTGATTTCACAAAGGTGAATTTGAATAGCGTAATATCTGGCAAATTTGCCAGGAGTTCACTCAGAAACAGTTTGACTTATTTCATGCCTAGTTATTTCTGTTTTTTGACTGCAAGTAGGAAAAACAGAGTTGAACAGTCTGACTTATACAGGGTGAAGGATTATTTCCTTTGTAAAAAGCCAACTTTAAAATTAATGGTAAGATCAAAACAAAAAACTGTTTAAAGAACCATTGCTAATATAATACAGGTAGTAAATAATCTTCCAGAATTTTGTAGCTGTGATCTGAACAGGATGAGATTTACAGGGCATTGAGTGTTATTTCCATGGTGTTTAGTGCAGATGATCATTTGGAAAACAAATTCTAGATAAATAATTTTTAATACACTGCACTCTATTGATGTGTGTATACCTTGTCATTTAAAGAAAATCCTAGACGGGTTTTTGACCTATAAGGGGACCAAGATTATGGGGAGCAGGCAAGAATGGAAAGTTAAGCCACAATCAGATCTTATTGACAGAGCCATGACTTCTTGAATGACAGAGAAGCTCGAGGGACAAAAATGATCTTCTCCTGCCACAATTTTTTTCTGTTGTGTTCAATACAGATTGTATTTTGTCATGTCGCCAATGGCTGTGTCTTAAGTCCACTCTAGAGCCAGTCCAAAGTACTTCTGTAGAGTATTTGCTGATGTCTAGTTGGTAGCATTTGTGACAGAATTTTTGTTTCTTAATTTAGTTTTGCCAAAGCTCCTTTAATTCTGTTATACTGCATAACATTTACAAGCTAGCTAGAGTCACAGTAATACTTTCCCACCCTAATTTGTTATAAAAGTTGCAATTATTTTTGAACTATTTGTAGGGAAAAAAAATGTATCAGGTAACTGAGTAGCATATATGGGGTTTTCAATCTTTTACTTTCCCCAGAATTACTGGAAAAAATCAATACACTCTTGGGTGAAAACAATCAGCTAAAACTCAACAGGTTTGGCAATATCTGTGGAAAGAGAAATAGAGTTAATGTTTCAAGTCTATAAGACTCTTCAGAGCTAAAGATAGGGAAAAATGTGGTGGATGTTATGCTGTTTAAGAGGGAGTGGAGCAGGTAGAGTAACATAGTTCAGGGATAAGTAGGAACAGGGAGAGATTTGACAAAGATATAGCGGATATGAGATAAACAGAGTATTAATAGTAAATATTAAAGACTAAAGAAGATACTGATAATGGCATAAAGGTCAGATAGCGGAATGTGTTAACAGCAGAACTAGGATCAGAGCTCTGTGAAAGCAAAATCTAAGAACAAGTGACAGATAATCCTGTAGGGGAGGAGAAAGGTGGGGAGCATTGGGATGAAAAAATTGGATTGACAAAAGTTGTCAAGATGGAAGAGAAAGTTCCTAGTCTGAAGGTGTTGAGCTCAATGTTACCTGCAGAAGGTTGTAAAGTGCCTAATCAAAAGTTTAGGTGCTATTCCTTCATTTTGCATTGGGCTTCCTTGCATTTCAGCAGCCCAAGGTCAGAAATGTAGGCATGAGCATAAGAAGGTGAGTTGAAGTGGCAAGCACAGGAAGGTTGTAGCCATAATTATGGACTGAGTGATGGTGTTCCACAAAGCAGTCACCCAGTTTGCGTTTTATCTCCCCAATGTACAGAAAATCACATTGGGAGCACAAATACAGTAGACTAAATTGAAGGAGGTGCAAGTGAAATGCTGCTTTATCTGAAAGCACTGTTTAGGGTCTTGGACAGTGAGGAAGAAAAGGGGCAGGTGTTGCATCTTCTGTATTTGCATGGCAAGATGTCGTAGGAAGAGGATGAGAAGTTGGGGGTGATGGAGAAGTGGATCAAAAGGAATGCTATGGAATTCTAACAAAGGGTTGAGCAGAAGATATGTTTGATGATGGCAACATGATAGAGTTGGCAGAAAAGGCAGAGGATGATCCTTCGAATGTGGAGGTTGATGGGATGAAAAGTGAGGACAAGAGGGAGCCTATCATGATTCTTGGAGGGAGGGAAGTGGTGAGATGGGTTGGTCATAGTTGAACGCCCTGTCAATCACAGTGGGTGGGGGATGAGGAAACCCTTGCTTCAGGAAATATAAAGACAAGTCAGAAGCATCACTTTGGAAGGTAGAATTATTGGAACAGATGTGATAGAGGCAGATAAAATGGGGAGGAGTCCTTACAGGAAGCAGGGTGTGAGGAGCTGTAATTGAGGTAGCTGTGGGAATCGGTAAACTTGTACTGAATATTGGTAGTTATTCTATCATCAGAAATGGAAATAAAGAGGTTAAGGAAGGGAAGGGACATGTCGGAGCTGGACCATGTGAAGGTGAGAGAGGGTTGGAAATTGGAAGAAAAATGAATACATTTTTCCTGGTTCTAGACAAGCACATAAGCTCTGATATGGTCATCAATATGATGGAAAAAAGAGTTCTGGAGGGGGCCTGAGTAAGACTAGAACACGGAATGTTCCACGGGCGGCACGGTAGCACAGTGGTTAGCACTGCTGCTTCACAGCTCCATTCTCAGCTCGGGTCACTGCCTGTGTGGAGCTTGCACATTCTCCACTTGTCTGCATGGGTTTCCTCCGGGTACTCTGGTTTCCTCCCACAGTCCAAAGATGTGCGGGTTAGGTTGATTGGCCATGCAAAGAAATTGCCCCTTAGGGTTCAGGGTAATAGAGGTTAGAGGGATTGGTGGGTATAATGTGTGGGGATATGGGGGTAGGGCCTGGGTGGGATTGTGTTCGGTGCCGACTCGATGGGCCGAAGGGCCTGTTTCTGCACTGTAGGGTTCTATGATCTACATAACCCCAAAAAAACAGGGGTCCATGCGCATACCTGTAACCATGGGCCAGATTCTCCAAGCACAGCTGAGATTCTCTGCAGCCTCTTTGCAGTAAATGGAGATTTGGCTAAGTGCCAAATTCTCCACTCTCACTGGAAGCGTTGGTGGGGTATGAACAGGCAGAGAATTCCAGCCCACAGCTTTTATTTACAGGAAGTGAGACAAGTTAAAGGAGAAATTGTTGGATGAGAGAATAAGTTCAGTCAGGCGGAGGAGAGTAGTAAGGAATGTGAATCCTTTGGGCTTCTGATCATGGAAGAAGTGGAAAGCCCTCAGACCATCCTCGTGGCGGAAGGAGGTGTAGAGGAATTGGATGCCAATTGTGAAAAGGAGACTATTGGAGTTAGGAAACTGGAAATTGATGATATGAAGTAGGGCATCAGAAGAATGTAGGTGGGAAAAGGGGAGGGAGGATGGAGTCAAGATAGTGAGGGTCTACTGGTACAATCTTGTTTGTGGATTTTGGGAAGGAAGGAGAAGCAAAGGAAGTGATTGGGTTTGTGGGCTATGACATTGGAAACTATGAAGGGAAGATCATTAGAGGAGATAATGGGGCTTTATTTTCGGTATAATTCCATTATTAAATTGTCCAAACAACAAAGCTGTTTCCTGGAAATTTCAAAAAGCAGTACCACTTTAAGCAGAGGTGTCTTGAAATAATACCCAATCACACATCTTCGACAAATCGGTTTTGTATGTTGGTGCATTTTCACAATATATTCATATTTTCGCATTCAGTTTGATGTGAAGACCATTTATCATAACTTTTTCTGGACGCTTTTAAACCTTCAGACATTTTTAGCAGTGATAAGTCTGTTAAAAGGAGTTAAAGTGGAAAATTCAGAAAATAATATAAGTGCTAGTGATTTTTATCCAGGAATGACTTGTCTCACTCGGGAATCATTTAATGTGAGGGCATAAATCAGAGAAGGCAAGATATGAATGTTGGGAAGAGAGTTCCACATAGCATCAAATGTTTATGCAGGAGACATGCAGTGTTCAATTTATTTCAGAAATAGAACATATGAACATATGAATAGTCTTTTTATAATTAAACAAATGATCAGTAAATTAAACAAAAACAGGGCAGAGGTGACAGCCCTTCGTGTGACACTGTAACTAAAATAGAACATCAATCAGAACTTTAATAAGTTAAAGCAAAATGTCATTCCCAGGGGTGAAGATGCACCCCAGTCCCCGCAGCACTCACCAGTCATGGAAGGCCTGAAGTATGCTGATGAACACCTTGTGCTCCCTGTCCAAGGTCACCCGGTTGCAAATGTAGTAGAGGAGCCTTACACACACGTCAGAGAACCCCATCGACCTCCCATTGTCTTGATATGTCAATGGCCAACTTGGCCAGACCCCGAATATACATATATATGAACATGCAAATTAGGAGTAGGAATAGGCCACTCAAGCTTGCACCGTCATTCAATAAGATTATGGCTGATCCAACTGTAGAACCATAGAACATTACAGCACTGAAACAGGTCCTTTGACCCTTCTTGGCTGTGCCAAGCCATTTTTCTGCCGAGTCCCACTGACTTGTACTTGGACCATATCCTTCCACACCTCTCTCATTCGTGTATCTGTCCAAGTTTTTCTTAAATGTTAAAAATGAACCCGCATTTACCACTTCATCTGGCAGCTCATTCCACACTCCCACCACTCTCTGTGTGAAGAAGCCCCCCCCTAATATTCCCTTTAAACTTTTCTCCCTTCACCCTTAACCCATGCCCTCTAGTTTTTTTCTCCCCTAGCCTCAGTGGAAAAAGCCTTCAACCCACATTCCTTCCTACCCCCAATAATCTTTCACCCCCTTGTTAATCATTGATCTATCTTGCTCTACTTTCAAAATATTCAAACACTGCTTCCCACTTCCTTTGAAGGAAAAGAATGCCAGAGACTCACTATCCTCTGAGATGAAAATAATTTCTCCTTAGAGGTATTGTGCCAGGTTCCCACAGGGGTTTCACTTTATTTCTTTGGAAAACAGGTTCAGGACATGGCTTATGATTTCATGCATCCCTTTGTATAAATTTAACAGTAATAAAATGAGGAAGCATAATATACAATACCTGAACAAGAGAGTCGGACCCCAACATTCAATGACATTACTATCAATGAATCACTGCTCCATCAACATTGGGAGGTTTCCCATTGGTCAGATATTTAATTGGACCAACCAAATAAACACCATGGCCAGAGTCTTACCACCATTCACACCAGCAGCATTCTGCCACAGCAAACAGAGATTTAGCTGACCACCAAATTCTCTGACCTCACTGCAGTGAGAGTATGGCATTAACAGACGGGTAGGATCACATCATTGGCTGCAAGAGCAGCTCAGAGATAGTTATTCTGCAGTAAATAGCTCACCTTTTACTTCCCTAAAGGCTTTCCACCATTTACAAGGCACAATTTAAAAATGTGATGGGACACTATCACTTATATGGAAGAGCGCAGCTCCAATCATGCTGTGTAATACTATTCAAACCAAACACTATTGCTACCCCATCCACCACCTTGAACATTCCACACCCTCCATCGCATTGTGATTGCAGTGTGTATCATCCACAAGATGCAGTAAATCATCAAGGCTTCTTCAACAGCATTTTCTAAAACCAACTACCATTATTGATGCTGTAGAATGTGAAGTTGGAAGACTCAGATTTCCCTTTCCCATTAAGACCATTCCTTATTGCACTCATGTGGTGGGAATGTTACTTGGTGCTTATCAATCTAAACCTATATAGCACCTGGATCCTTCTGAAGACTGGCTGCTTCATTACCAGAGGAATTATTATTGCAGATAACACTGTGGGATCATCAATATACAACTCCTCTCCTGACCTAATGTGGAGTAAGGTCACGAAGATAGCAATGGAGATTGAATAGGGTGGCACAATCACAGTGCCAGTCTCGGGTTCGATTCCCAGCTTGGGTCACTGTCTGTGTAGAGTCCGCATGTTCTCCCCAAGCCTGCGTGTGTTTCCTCCGGGTGCTCTGGTTTCCTCCCACAGATGGAAAGACATGCTGTTTAGGTGTATTGGCCATGCTAAGTTCTCCCTCAGTGTACCTGAACAGGCGCTGGAGTGTGGCAATTAGGAGATTTTCGCACTAACTTCATTGCTGTGTTAATGTAAGCCTACTCATGACGCTAATAAACAACTAACTAACTTAACTTAGACCAAGATCTGTGTGGAATTTGCACGTTCATCCCATGTTTGCATGGTTTCCTCCAGGTGCTCCAGTTTCCTCCCACAAGTTGAAAGACATGCTGGTTAGATGCACTGACCCAAACAGATGCCGGAGTGTGGCGACTAGGGAATTTTCACAGTAAAATTCATTGCAATGTTAATGTAAGCCTTACTTGTGACTAATAAATAAACTTTAAAATCGGTTCTCTGAGGAACTTGAGACTGCAATGATTGTTTTCTAACAACTCCAGCAATCATGTCAACCATTGAAGAATTTTCTCTTTCAGCCCAAATGATGTCCTCTTTTTGGGATTCATTGTGCCATGCTCAATTTAGTGCTGTCTTGCTGCTGAGAACTTCTCCACTGGGGTTCTGCATGTGCTTTCATGTCTGGATCTGGGCTGTCATGAGATCTAGATCTGACCTGTCATGAGATCCAGATCTGACCTCTGAGCAATGATGGGCATGTTACTGGTGGTAGCTGTTGCGTGTTTCCTTTTGTCACATCACTGATGGTTAGCATGGGGTTGCTAACACAGTGATTGAATGTGTGAAATTTATCCCAGGGGTTATAATAGATTTTAATCTGCTGAACATTTTTTGGATAACCATTCAGGTAAGTACTGCAGAACTGTACAAAGTCTCCAATTCTAACTCAGAGTCGGAGATATCCATGGAGGGTCTCAGGGGGCAAGGAAATTGCCAAATGTGATATTGAAACTTATCCGGCAATTCCATGGTAGGTCAGCATGTTAGGACTTCCACAGTGTTGTGGAGTGATCTGGAGACTGGAAGATTTAGACAAAGGAGTACTTAAGAATAAAACCACATTTTGAAATATTATGCTTAGTTTTTATCCCCAGACCATTAACAAAAACAAAAATGATCCCAAGTGAAAACACATTAATGGAGAAGTAAAGACATTTGAGTGTTATTGTTTGCAAATAGAACTTTTTTCACAGTGCACACTAGTGTACACTTTCACAACACAAGGGACCCAGGTTCGATTCCAGCTTTGGATGACTGTCAGTTTGCGTGCTCTCCCTGTGTCTGTGTGAGTTTCCTCCAAGTACTCAGGTTTCCTCCAGAAGATGTCAAAAGATGCACAGGTTAGATGGAATGGCCATGCTACCTTGCTTCTTAGTGTTCATAGGTGTATAGGTTAGAGGGGATTAGTGGGGTAAGTGCGTGGGTTTACGGAGATGGAACAGGGGAAGGTGGGCCTGGGTAAGATGTTCTGTAGGACAGTCAGTGCAGACTTGATGGGCGGAAAAGCCTTCATCTGCACTGGGGGGATTCTGTGTACTTATTAAATTATGTGAAGTACTAACTGGCATAGATAAGTAAATGCAGAAAAGAAGAACGTGATGACATGCTTTGATATGCAAACATGTTTCACAAAGATGATCTTCTTGATCCAAAATATGTTAATTATTTGGAATTATTTGTGAGGACTAATAAGACAAGGTTATTGTGATTATTTGAAATGCAGCTGACAACTGCAGTGGAGGAATTACAGTATTATAGGGTAAGTTTACATGAACCATCTTTGCTTTTGTTCCCATCTTTGCTTTTGTTGTAAAAGACTCTTGCAAAGCTTTAATCTTAATCTTATTTCATAATGTGCCATGAGTGAAATGAGATTATAAGAATAAAAATACATAGAGACATTATTTTGTCCACATAAGATCTGCATCCCTATAAAATGATTTATCAAGCAATTGTGACGTAATAAGATGACATCCAGTTTTTTTTAAGTTGTAGGAGGTCCCTTGAACAAGAATTGTTATTATTTCCCTATCTGCATCTAATAGCACATAAGGGAGGCTTTCATCTGATTCCACAGCAAGCTTTACCTGGAGCAGATCACCAGCCTTTGTCAAGGGGCTTGTAGTTTGAGGGGCACCAATCCACACCAAGCAAGGCTGACCAGGAGTCTCTCCCGTTCTAACTGCCAGCCTTTGCCATTTGTTGGAAGGATTTTGTAGGTTCATATTCAACCGTTTGGCTGCGTTATAGAATCCTACAGTGCCAAAGGAGGCCATTCAGCTCGATGAGTCTGCACTGACTGAAATCCTACCCACGCCCTATCCCATAATCCCATGTATTTACGCCAGCTACTACCCCTGACACTAAGGGGCAATTTAGCACGGCCAATCAACCTAACCCGCACATTTTGTTTTTGGACTGTGGGAGGAAACTAAAGCATCTGGAGAAAATCCATGCAAACACAGGGAGAATGTGCAGACTCCACACAGTCAGTGACCCAAGCCAGGAACTGAACCCGGGTCCCCAGCAATATGAGGCAGCAGTGCTAACCACAATGACACTGTGCCACCTACAGTACAGGCTGGAATTTTATCACCCAGCCCACCGCAAAAATTGAAGCGGCTGAGGGGTGGAGCACAGAAAGGCCTGTTGACCTCGGGCAGGATTTTATGGTTTCGGGACTAGTGAGGCTGTAAAAATCCGCCCCTGGCATGGAGTGACACCCAGTAGGTAGGGATGCTACCTACTATACCACAAGATCTCCTGAAAGAGAGGAATATATATACACTAATAGTCTCACAGTGCCTGACCCTGCATCATTAGGATGAAGTCAACTGAAAACTCAGCCAAAAATAAGCTCTTCATTTTTAAAAAAATATGATATTTGGTTTATCTTCTGCCCATTAGTGCAGTAAATGCTGCTAAAGCCAAAGACATTCTTTGGGAAGTTAAATTATGTGTAGGATAATTACAGTAGTTACATAATTGGCTGCCATTTGCTCAAACGTATAGAAATCAACAATGGAGCTGAGGCTACTGTCATCAAAGTAAGGACCAACAATAATTCAGCAGCTTCACAACTTTGACAAGTGATTCATTTACAGTATAAAGTAATGTCAAAATTGGAGAATTTCATAAAGGTCCAGATTAAGGTTGTAATGGAAAATGCTACTTAATCATTATATTCACATTTTTCCAGAAATTTTCTATGGGATTTTGCATTGGAATTGGGAGCGTGGTGGAGGCAGGCTTTCAAAAGGGAATTGGATCATTATCTGGAGAGCGAAAAAATTCTGGCTACCAGGCAAAGGCTGGGGAACGGCAGTAGATAATTTGCTTTTATGGAGAGCTAGAATGGACATTACCAGCTGAATGACCTACTCTGTCCTATATGCTTTCATATCTGCTGCAATTAGAGAACTATTTTGGTCCAAAAAGCACAATGGAAAACCTGGGACCTGTGTGAACAAGGTAGGTAAACCCTATATATACACCCTTAACCAATTAAATTGAAGAATTGTTAATGAACAATACGGCATTGGAATGAAGAAATATCAGTTAAAATATTGAAGTCAATGTCAAATAAGGTATGGAAATGAAGTAAAGTATATGATTAAGAAGGAGAAATAAGAGACAAAACGAGAAAAGATTTTTTAAAAATCTCCAACAATAACTAAAATTTGAAAGGATGAGACTCCATAATTGTAAAAGTTAATTTTCAGTATCAGTGAGATTATTTGGTGGTAATTAAGAATTATTAACACTGCATTGTTGATTACTTATGCTGTAATGTATGCACCTAACTTTTTCTGAAGCATGTGCTGCTGCTGCTGCTTGTAGCTACTCCTATCAGGAGATTTGTTGTCATGGCATTCCACACTTGTCCGCCTTGTGCCATCCTCACACATCCTCTGCAGCTTGGCTGCAACAAGTCTGTGACATAATATACAATATATATGTAAATATCAGGTAGATGTGCAACTTCATGTCATCCCATGAATTTTAGTGCTGAGTGTCTCAATAGTATAGTGAAGCTTTTGGAGGAGCAGGTAACTATCGCAGCAGCTTTTTGACTTTCGCATTTAACTGTGCGTGTGCAATCATCAGAAGTTGCTATCCAATTTACTCTTTATTAATTAGCCTCACTGTTATTCTACAGCAAAATCCAGCCCAAGGTTTGATTCACATTTAATATTGTGAACACTATTACTTCAGCCGTCTGCCTGTTGGCCTTATATTCTTTATCTTCCTTTAACCAATGCAGTTGTTTCCCATTTTCATCCCGGTTTGGGAGGGGATACTGAAAGGCAAACTAGAAAGTATCATAACTGCTATGACTGGTATCTTAATTACCAAATATAGGAAAATGATGTACCATAAGTCTATAATAGAAAATGCTATCAATTTTATCTTCACAGTCTGCCAAGCTACATCTCATTAGCATTTTTATTTGATATTTTCTTTCGGCTGATCTGACATTTTACTAAGATTTATCCCCGTGAGTCGTCATAGTTGACCTTCATACAGGGACCATTGAAAAGAATAACCGAGTCTCCAAGTGCAATTAGGTCAAGGAATGTAGTGCTGTAATTTCTGATGGGCTCTTTTGTTCATATTTTGCACCTTCCCTTGATATCTTGCAATGCTAAACAAATGACTTTGATTACTTAACTGGAAATAACTCTGAAAAGGCTACTCTCAATGGATGACTGGAGTTTTTGTTAATCATTCCTGGATATGAAATTTGCTGTCGTCACTTGCATTCATTTCTATCCCTATTGGTCTGTGACGTTAAGTTGTGGACCATCTTCTTGAATTGTTGCAGTCCATGTGATGAAAGTTCTCCAACAATGTTGTGAATCAGGAAGTTTGAGGTGTTTGACCCAAAGATGAAAGATGAAAATGCCAATGATGAAGCAGTGAAGTACGACAACTAGCAAGGTTTGATTTCTGCTTGATTAGTTGATCTCAACCCGAACAGCAGGGAATATCACAACCTGTTCCAATATACCTGGCCTTGGGAAGAGGTGGAAGAGAGAACCAGCCGATACTCCTGCATCTGGTAACTCTCCAATGGCACGAAGCTGGAAATATACATATGAAAATATTAGATATGGCCAACAACCTGCCATCTCACTGGGGACAAATGTAGCAGCTAAACCATGAATGTGACTATAAATAAAATGCTTACCATTTTGCAACAGTGAAAAAGGAAATCTCCCACTGTTTAGATTTCTACTACAAGAATCTAAAATTTTCTACTACAGGAAATCTAATGGTTGCAAACAGACATGCAACATATCCCAATGTACAATTACCTTTTGGAGAGAAAGAGAGAAACTATGGAACGAAGTTACTCAAGATTCAAATCTCGAAAAACGTTTTATTAATAGTATATTTTAACTCCAAATCTATCTGAGATAGGATACACCCAATTAAGGATAACTTCACTATGTTGTAGAATAGTTTAAAATCTGTTTCACAACATTTCATTAAATTGTTTTTATTCATTTAAGGGATGTGGCTTCACTGGCTAGGCCAGCATTTATTGCCCATTCAGAATTGCCCTTGAGAAAGTGGTGGTGTCTTCTCGAATTTCTGCAGTACAGAGCTGAAAGCAGGCCTGCAATGCTGCTCAGCCCCCGGCTCAAACACTTGTTGAATTTAGTTCCTGAGAAAGGACGGTTTGGGGTCTACCTTGTTCTTTTTGTCCTGGATGGCATGCTGGAGTGGATCATGATAAATGTCTGTATTAGCCACAAAACGTTTTATGATGTAGAACCAAAGAAAACATTCTGAATGACAGTACCAGAAAAACTTCTGCAGTACTTGTGGTGCAGGTTTACCCACAGTGCTTTTAGGGAGGAATCGTTTATCTTCCTACTTCTATTGAATGTTAGTTGCAGACCATATCCTCCAATCAAGATCAATTTTATTTATTTAATGCTTCTTTCAGTCTGCCTTTTATAAACGTTGACTTTCTCACCAATTTTACCTTTGTCATTTAGCTATGCACTGGATTTGGAAATGTGGTGTTGAGGTTAGTTGTTACATGTATCTAAGGTATCCTCAGGGTACATGTAAAAAAACTAACACTATGACTTGAATTTTCATGCAGGCCTGTGAAGCTGGCACTGAAGGCTGAATCCAAAGGTCCTGCCCCAGAACCTAGCCCACACCATTTTCACAAGGGGTGGAACTGACTTCAGTTGGAAATTGGAAATATTGGAAGAGGGGTGATTCACTGACCCTACTTGCGCAGATATAAATCCCACTATGGTTGGAGACACGTGCGGGAAGGGCCACAATGGGATTTGTGATGGGGAGATCTCATTTTGAGAATCTCCCTGTTTCCGCTGGCGACACAATCTGGTGGAACCAACCAACCCGAGGATAACAGTTTGTCATTTTTTTAGAGAATTGTGCCCTTGATGTGTGCACATCAGGCCTGGTAGGGAAAAGGTTTAAATTTGTCAAAGTTCTTTGGAGACGCGGGATACCCTTTTAGAAATGGTCTCTGGACACCTTTGGGTGAGATCAGGTGTCATTTGGGAGATGTCAGGTGCCCTTAGGGAGAAGCCAAGTGACCTTTGAGCTTGTTAATACTGGGCATCAATGTACTTAAAAGATGAATAAACTCATTGGAACTGTCAAACTTATTGGAAATGTGAAAGGAAGCTGTCGAGCGAGGTGTCAGAAAAAACTGCCAAGGCATTTAAATCTCTAGCCGATGAAATATTTGAAAAAAAGTCTGCATTGTTTGCTATTTCACTATAGCCTGTTAACATATATAAGCTTGAGGGCTACAGTTACCAGATCGGTGCTTATGACTGATTTTACAACCTATCACTGGTCAAAGTGAGATGCCTGTCAGTTCACAGTTTGAATGACAGCTCCAAGTGTGTATAATGGCCAGAATTTTATTGCCCTGCTTGCCACAGTAATCAGAGCAGGCATGAAGCGAGAGGAAAATGGGAAGGTCCGTTGACCTCAGGCAGGATTTTACGGCTTCGGGATAAGTTTGATTAAGGGACATAGGGTGACATGGGGGATAAGATAGGCCATAGGGAGTTTGGTGGGTAGGGCATGAGATGGCATATATTGGCATGGGTGAGGTATGTGAGTTTGTGGAGCTGTGGGGGGAGGGGGGCGGGTGTTGGTGAAGTGTGGAGGGCTGCTTATAGCTTGGTTATTTGTGACACAATGTCTTTGAAGTGGTAATATGAATACAAATGTTTGTTCTTATAAGAAGTTAAAGGAATTTACTTGCAGTGAATGGATTTTTTATCAGGGAGGGTGTTTTATTTTTAAATACTGAGTTTATCAGTAAACATTTCTGAGCTTTATTTAATCTCAGCATGGGTTCTGAGATCTGCCCCGGTGGATATTGGATAAGTTGGCATGAAGGGCACAATGAAAATGAGTTTTGGTTGGGAGCATGAGTTGCCACTAAGCTGACATAGGGACTATAAAAGTCAATGAAGTTTGATCAAGGGACATAGGGTGACCTGGGGGATAAGATGGGCCACAAGGGGTTTGGTGGGTAGGGCCTGAGATGGCATGTATTGGCATGGGTGAAGTATGGGAGTTTGTGGAGCTGTGAGGGGGGTGAGGTCTGGAGAGCTGCTTGTAACTTGGTTATTTGTAACACAGACCAGAACACCAAGGGCAAGCGTTTTCACCCAGCCCCCTGTCCCTCTGTGCCGCCGTTGAGCTGTTTCTGGAGGGTGGCAGCAGGCCCAAATCCCATAAACTAGCCCCCACCCCTCACCACCACCAACACCAGAACAAAATCCTCATCATCAGAGGCACTTTCTCCAGGGTCAGATTTGCAGAACTGGGAAATACGCCCAGACGTAATTGACTGAATTGACTCAACCTTATTGACAAATATATCCATAAGCTCTTCATTGTTGAATGCGAGAATACAGGAGACAAGGGAGAGGGGTTCAAGATGATGACCTGCAGTGGAGAAAAGAACCAGGAAACCTGAAATGGTGAGCAGTTTAAGCAGGTAAGAGTAGGACATAGTAGTGTTTTAGGTAGTCCAGCCATGTCTGGCGGTGGATGGCTAAACCGTTTTTCCACAATATCCTTTCTAGCCTTCGTACTTCAGTCTTAAAGGAGTGGAGATGAGGGCTGTACCAAGGAAATGGCCAGGATGAGAGAATAATGGTTTGATTAGGGGCCAGGACAGCTAAGGTGGAAGTGAGGGCATGCACGATTGAGTAAATCAGTAGCTGCAGAAATGTTGTGGTGAACAGAAAGCCAAGCACACAATAATGACCCTCAAGGTGACCATCAGGCAGATCCCTCCCCTCCCTCTCCATTGGGTGTCATAGTTTGCAGGAAGACTTAGACAGGTTGCAGAGCTGGGCCGAGAGGTGGCGGATGGAGTTTAATGCAGAGAAATGTGAGGTAATTCACTTTGGTAGGAATAACAGATGTGTTGAGTATAGGGCTAACGGGAAGACTTTGAATAGTGTGGAGGAGCAGAGGGATCTAGGTGTATGTGTACATAGATCCCTGAAAGTTGGGAATCAAGTAGATAAGGTTGTTAAGAAGGCATACAGTGTCTTGGCGTTTATTGGTAGGGGGATTGAATTTACGAGTCGTAGCGTTATGTTGCAACTGTACACAACTCTGGTGCGGCCGCACTTGGAGTATTGTGTGCAGTTCTGGTCCCCACATTACAGGAAGGATGTGAAGGCTTTGGAGAGGGTGCAGAGGAGGTTTACCAGGATGTTGCCTGGTATGGAGGGGAGATCCTATGAGGAGAGGCTGAGGGATTTGGGGTTGTTTTCGCTGGAAAGAAGGCGGCTAAGAGGGGATCTTATTGAAACATATAAGATGATTAGAGGTTTAGATAGGGTGGATAGTGATAGCCTTTTTCCTCTGATGGAAAAATCTAGCACGAGGGGGCATGGCTTTAAACTTAGGGGGGGTAGTTATAGGACAGATGTCAGGGGTAGGTTCTTTACCCAGAGGGTGGTGAGGGATTGGAATGCCCTGCCTGCTGCAGTTGTAAATGCGCCTAGTTTGGGGGCGTTTAAGAGGTCTGTGGACAGGTTTATGGACGAAAAGGGATTGGTTTAGGTTAGTGGGTCATTGTTTTTTTTTAACTGGTCGGCGCAACATCGTGGGCCGAAGGGCCTGTTCTGCGCTGTAATGTTCTATGTTCTATTCCCGCCCAACAATCAGGATTTCTCCCTTATGCAATCTGCAAGCCCTGTTCCTCCTCCACAATGTTTCTAATTCCCTCAATAGACAAATCTGCTGCTGTAGGTTTCAGACTTGTGAGAGTTCTCAACTGAAGTGCCTTCAGACTGTAAATCTGTCTACTTCTATTTGGAATTCTATAGTAAAAAATTAAAGCAATTTAAATAGTTAGCATTTCAGTTATAGACTCTTCACACCATCCAAGTTCCAATGAAAGGTTTATGCTCTATATTTTAACCTATTTTTCTTTTCAAAACACTAGCAGTTTTCCTATATTTTTCTAGAAATTGCATTTTTTTGCAACATTGTCTAAGCTTGTGACATTCTCACCTTGAGTAAAAAGTTACAATTCTAAGATTTGAGCCCAAGAATTCCAAAAGAAATATCAATTCATTATTGAGAAGGTGGAAGGAATGGCTTCTGCCTACTTGTTCAAATAAACAGTTAAGATCCGATTGCTCGATTTGAAGGAGAGGAGCAGGGAGTTCTCCTGCTGGTATTAAGGTTACCAATCTGTTATCTGTTTGCTTGCTGTTGGTGGGATCTTGTTATGTGGAAACTGGGGCAAATTTTAACTTTTGGCAGGAATGAAGATTGAGCAACTGCAAATTGCCAATCTGTCATACGCACCATCTGGTGAGGAAATTTGGGCATGGTGCATAATGGCTGGCTAATCTATTTCATGCTTCTGCCAATAGCTCCTCTCTTTCTCCTTCAATTTATTCAAATGATCAGCCGGAGAGTACGACAGTAATGAAACCACATGTTATTAAGTGCTCTTTTGACTATTTATCCTGGGTCAATGATGAAGTACTTTTTGTCGGTTGTCACTAGCTGCCTAATCGAGACTTCAGATGATCTACAAACCATGATACAGCTTGAATGAATAATGACTGTCCTCTGAATTCTAAGATTACTGGCTTTAAATCTCTGTGATTACTGACTAAAAAATTGGCCTGCCTGCCTCTGAAGAAAGTGGCAGGAAGGACGGAGATTTCATTCTGCGAGGTGGGGGATGGTTGTGGGTTGCTTTTGGACCAGACAATGCAAGAAAATGTACAGAGGCAACCTTAATAGCTGACAGGTTTAGAAATGGACTGTTAAAAGGCCTTGATGCTGTGGGACGTTGTCTTGTTGATAATTAAACAGCTATGCCCTCTGGCCCTCACAGGTCATATTTCCCCACCCCTACCCATTAACTGTGTCTCGTCCATGCCCACCTCATTCTTTGCACCCATATTCTATCACCCCTCATGTTCCCCATGCCAAGTATGCCTCTCCACTCACCCTCATGGCCAGTGATGCTCCTAAGCCAAGTGATGCCTCCATTCACCCGCCAAAGCCCCTCATACCCCATGCCAAGCTATGGCATTTCCTTGCCCTTTCACCCACTACATACTATAAAGAACCAATGAATTCTACAGTGACAGAAGCATATATAACAAAAGCTTTTTCTAGGATAATTTAAGACTTATTTAGATAGCCACATGAATAGACTGGGAATAGAAGGATACAAATGGATGTTCTAGTTAGGAACACATGATCGGTGCAGGCTTGGAGGGCCGAAGGGCCTGTTCCTGTGCTGTATTGTTCTTTCAAATAAAATCCTTCAGTGATAACTTTGCACTTTCTTTGAAAAAAATCCTTTTTATGATAGGGTAGTAAAAGTGTCAATCATCTAAACAATTTAAAACACCAGTAGTAGAAAGTGCAAGCACTTGACAACTCTTCATCTTGCATAAATATATGTTGTCTAACTGGCTGAAGAGATCAGAGAGCTAGAGCTGCTAACCAAATAATGTTTTCCCTAGGGCTCAGGTGCATTAGTATTTTAATGGCTTTCTGGGCTCTCAGCCAAGAATATATGTTGAGGCTTGGCAGAGAGCTCAGAAATCAATAAGTACCTACAGTGATTTACATTTTAAGAACTTTCCAGAAGTATGTCCCGACTTTAGTTAATCTGTGCAGAAATCACAGCAAATAACCTAACCATTGGTGGCCATATTTCATGTGTATTGTCCCCTTTTAAAGTCAATTTCAAAAGATCCACATTGATTAAAGTCTATAACTTCAAAATTAGGAATATAATATTCTTACTGGGCATGACACTGTTCTGTGGGAGATCATGAAATGGCTCAGTAAATTACTTCAGGAGCAATCAAGGCATTTTGTGAGTGTTTCCATCATATGCCCCAAAATAAACTATTGTCAAAAGAGTGTCTGACACCAGACTAAACACTGTGGAATCACAAAATGCAACACTACAGAAGTAAACAAAACATTTTTTGTTCAAAAAGCCAAGAAGCCTTCCTTGAAATCTGTCTCTGAAGACAGATTGTATCCAAACAACAGCCCTGGAATTAGTAGCAATGTGATGTTTGGGAAGAGATTTTCCCTGATTGACAGCTATTATTACTGGAGGTGATTTGGGACTGATAAGAAATATAGAATTCCTACAGTGCAGAAAGAGGCCATTCGGCCCATTGAGTCAGCAGTGACTCTTAACCAGGACCACCCTTGTCCTATCCCTGTAACTAGTTTCTGTCATTTATTTGCATTAAATTTACATTCCTGTGCTTTTCTTAAGTGCAGTCTGATTAAAACTCTAAGAAGCTGAAAGGGAGGTGTTAGGAGTGGTATCATTGTGATTATGTGATCCGAAGATGTTGCTGAATTCATGAAGAGTGAACTACACTCAATCTAAAAGGGCGGTGCTCAAAATAAGAACAGGATTATGTGTAAGTTTTGAAAAATACAAATTGCTGTGACAATCTAATTAATACAATTCAACATACACATGGACACACACACAGCAAGTGCCACTACTTTTTGAAGTTCTACCTGTCCCAAGTGTTGCGGAGGATGGGTCTGGCCACGCTGCCACGGAACGCTCCAAGTATTTGGACCGTACCGCAGCACCTGTCCTTTGTGGAGAAATTTTTCTGCAAACACACCTTTGACCACATGGCGAATAAGCAGTGGTCAGCACGTAACGTCCTGGAGGCCCTAAGACAAAAGGAGATGGCAGATTCTGTCGGATGGTTCCCTGAGCAGACTGTCAGTGCCATCTGGCAGAACACCTCATCACCAGAACTCATAAACAAGCACCAAGATCTGGTTTGGCTGGTGGTGAGAAGGGCACTCCCCGTCAGATCCTTTATGCACGCTCGAGGTCTCAACATCACCACATGCTGCCCTCGAAGCAGCTGCGGGGCTGATGAAATGGTCGCACACCTCCCTGTAGAATGTGCCTTTGCAAAGAAGGCCTGGAGAGAGATGCAGTGGTATTTGTTGAGGTTAGTCCCGAGCAGCTCGGAGATGCAGGACTCTGTGCTCTACAGGCTGTTTCTGGGGATGCACACCGAGACAAATGTCAGCTGCTAGTGGAGGGTCATCAATTCAGTGAAGGACGCACTTTGGTCCACCCGAAACTTGCTGCTCTTCCAGTTGAAAGAACTGTCCTTGACCGAGTGTTGCAGACTGGCACATTCCAAGGTCCACGACTATGTGCTGAGGGACACACTGAAGCTTGGGGCAGCCGCCACAAAGGCACAATGGGGAAAGGCCACACTATAAGGCCTTTTAACGAAGGCAGACCGAGGGCCCGGGAACTGCAGAATACCCTCGGCCTGTGTAACTGTGTGCCAATCTGAGAAATAACGGCATACAGTAAATTTTGAGGCATGTATATAGTTTTAAGTTTTGAAATGTAATGGCTGTAATTTTGTATAGGACTGTAAAAATGTTTTTTTTTCTGCACTGTTTGCAATTTTTAGACATGTAGGTTCGCAATGGTTTAATTGAGATTTTTTATGAATAAAGTATATTTTTGAAATATAAAAAAAAATCAACATACACCTGGAAAGTAAAATAATACATATTTTGAAATTTAGAAGTTTTGTAAGAAGCACTAACCCATGAACCCATGTGAAGGAATCAACATAAATCCCAGTAGAACTGCTTTTGCTGGCTTTCTCCATTTCCTCTCCTCTTCAGATTGGGAATGTGTCAGGCCAATGGGATGATTTCTTGCCCACCTGTCAGAGAACTAGCAAGAAACTCCCATCTCTTCTGTATAGGTAGTCAAATGGAATCAAGTGTCCTTTGGCACATAAGTGCCCTTCGCCATATTTGAGGATCCAGTGATGGGAGGAGTCTCACCCACCTAGCACTGCCAGCTAATCTGTGACCAGCAGATCTGCAAATTGTTGGCTGCTGCTGGCAATTGTACCCACCTGAGTTCCAGAATCTCTTTGGAATATCAGGCCAATGGTGAGGGAAGGCAGGATGGGAATCACAGTGTTAGGGCTACTGGAAAGGGAAGGGGTTGCAGTAGCCGGGAGACAGAAATAGGCCTATCTGTAGATAAGTGTGTCTGACCACTATGTTTCCTGCCTTGATGGGCTGCATTAAATCCAACCCTCAGTGCCATTTGATGTAAAGTTTGAGGTATCAGATTCTGTGCTGCTCAACAATCAATTTTCAGGCAGATTCACGCTTATGCTCTGCTTGTTCCAGTATTCAATGTCATTGCAGTGTTAATGTAAGCCAATTTGTGACAATAATAAATAAGCTTCAAGCTGTTTGGTAGATGATTTGTCAAAAAGCTGTACGTCCTGGGTCAGGGTGAAACAAAATGTATCAAATTCCAATAAGTATTGATGCATGTAATTCAAGGATTTAATTAATTGATTTTTTTGAAGCAATCAAGTGTCTGTCAGTTGTTGGCATGTCCGAGAAATAGTAGAAACTTGAACATCAATTAAGATGGAAAGTTCTGCAGGTCAGAAGGAAAGGTTTGGCATGAAAATAGCTATAATTGTACAGAATTACAAGCATGCTGACACATTGCCTCAGCACTAATGCAATGGAACAATTGACTTCCTTCTGTGTTGTAATCCTCTTTAATTCTATGATGTTGGGCTAGATTTTTGCCAAAGTAAGGAATTTAACACAAATGCACCCCAGGGTACTAAAAGAGAAGGCGGGAGAAATAGCAAATGCACTAGTGGTAATTTACCAAAATTCACTGAACTCTGGGGTGGTTCCCGCAGATTGGAAAACAGAATTTATGACACCTCTGTTTAAAAAAGGAGGTGGACAAAAAGCAGGTAACTATAAGCTGGTTAGCTTAACTTCTGTAGTGGTAAAAATGCTTGAATCTATCATCAAGTAAGAAATAGGGCGACATCTGGATATAAATTGTCCCATTAGTAAGATGCAGCATGGGTTCATGAAGGGCAGGTCATATTTGACTAATTTGGTGGAATCCTTTGAGAACATTACATGTGTATTAGACAATGGGGAACCTGTGGATGTGGTTTCTGGGTTTCCAGAAGGAATTTGACAAGGTTCTGCACCAAAGACTGTTATATAAGATAAAGGTGCACAGTCTTATGGGCAATGTATTAGCATGGATAGAGAATTGGTTAACTAACAGAAAGCAAAGAGTGGGGTAAATGGGTATTTTTCTGGTTGGCAATCAGTGACCAGTGGTGTGCCTCAGGGATCAGTGTTGGGACCGCAATTGTTTACAATTTACACAGATGATTTGGAGTTGGGGACCAAGTGTAGTGTGTCAAAATTCACAGATGAAACTAAGATGGGTGGAAGAGCAAAGTGTGCAGAGGATGCTGGAAGTCTGCAAAGGGATATAGATAAGTTAAGTGAGTGGCCGAGGGTCTGGCAGACGGAATACAATGTTGGTAAACGTGAGGTCATCCATTTTGGAAGGAATAAAAGCGAAATGGACTATTACTTAAATGGTGAAGAACTGCAGCATGCTGCTGGGCAGAGGGACCTGGGTGTTCTTGTGCAAGAATGTCAAGGAGTTGGTTTGCAGATGAACAGGTAATTAAGAAGGCAAATGGAATTTTGTCCTTCATTGCAGAGGGATGGAGTTTTAAAACAGTGAGTTTATGTTGCAGCTATATAGGGTGCAGGTGAGGCCACACCTGGACAGTTTTGGTCTCCTTACTTGAGAAAGGATATACTGGCACTGGAGGGGTGAAAGAGGATTTACTAGGTTGATTCTGGAGTTGAGAGGGTTGGCTTATAGAAAACATAGAAAAACTACAGCACAATACAGGCCCTTCGGCCCACAAAGTTGTGCCGAACATGTCCCTACCTTAGAGATTACTCGGCTTACCTATAACCCTCTATCTTACTAAGTTCCATGTACTTATCTAAAAGTCTCTTAAAAGACCCTATCGAATCCGCCTCCACCACTGTTGCTGGCAGCCCATTCCACGCACCCACTACTCTCTGAGTGAAAAATATACCTGTGACATCTCTTCTGTACCTACTCCCCAGCACCTTAAACAAAGGAGACACTGAGTAGACTGGAGCTATCCTCATTGGAATTCAGAAGAATGAGGGGAGATCTTATAGAAACATGTAAGATGATGAAGAGAATAGATAAGACAGAAGCAAGGAAGTTGATTCCATTGCCAGGTGAAACTAGAACTAGGGGGCATAGCCTCAAAATAGGGACAAGCAGATTTAGGACTGAGTTGAGGAGGAACTGCACACAAAGTGTTGTGAATCTGTGGAATTCACTGCCCAGTGAAGCAGTTGAGACTACCTCATTGAATGTTTTTAAAGCAAGGATAGATAAATTTTTGAACAGTAAAGGAATTAAGGGTTATGGTGAGCGGGTGAATAAGTGGAGCTGAGTCCATAAAAAGATCAGCCATGATCTTATTGAATGGCGGAGCAGGCTCAAGGGGCCAGATGGCCTACTCCTGCTCCTAGTTCTTATATTCTTATGTTCTTATGAACATGTTTGTAGAAATCCTGTGATTGCTGAAATATTTTAAAACAGTGTATATAAATCTGTTACAGGTTGAGAACTAGTATAATCTCAACATTGCTGTCAGATAACTCAAAAATATAAAATGAACCAGCAAATACCCAACAAAATTGGCCATGGGGATATATGAGAAAAGTTTAATTTCACCATCTTTCTTTCTTTCTTTCATTATTTCTTTCATCGCTGTGGGATTTTCTTTGTTGTTGGATTGATGGACTTTGGATTCCAAAACCAATTGGTTTGCTATGGGGATGGACAATGGGGGTAAGCACAGACTTCCGGTTTCAGGAAACAATGTACTCAACATTTGGTATGCAAGCAGAAAATTAGCTTTCTGGACGTTGCTGGGCAACAGTGCCTCAGGAGTCTCAGAGCCTCCTGTCAGGTTGTTGATGATATTTTCAGCCTACTGGAAGTGGACTTCATGGGTGCTCATGGCCTAAATTGGTCAAAGTCCCCACAGCACTTTTTTTTTCACCCCTTGCTCCCACCAAGGATCTATAGGACATATCTGTAAAATATCAGAATTTGCTGCCCTCAAGTACACCCCCCAGGGGACTGATGCCGTGTTTGCTATTTGCACTTTGCCACTGATGAGGCCAGACAGAATAAGAGGGAACTCAGATTTGCTGCTTTGGCTGGATTCACACATGTAGAAGAGTCATAGATTCTGCATGTGGCAATCAACATACTCGCAAATCAACTAAATGTATGCATCAATCTAAAGGGATTCCGCCCCATTAATTTAGAGTTGGTATGTAACCATTGAAAAATCATCATGCATGTTGTATAGGATACCCAGGAAGTAACCGTGATATCTTCATTTTGTGCTAGTCAAGCCATCAATTGATCTTTTCACATGAGTTACTGGATGACTCCTTGGAGACAAGAATTATCCTCTAAGGATGTGTGCAATGAAAGCTGTGAGAAGCCAGACCACTGAAAATATAACCAAAGTTACATATGTATATTTAGCATTGTGAAAGCTGATTGAAGCCTGTGAGGGCCCCATCAAAGACTAGCCCATTGACAACAGTGCAAGAACCCATTTCATCAATGATTCCTGAGTATGGTGGACCAATAAGAGTGTGTGTATGATGGTATTTGGTGAGTGCATGGCCTGCTTTAAGGTATCCTTGTCCTCTCCAGAGGCAGTTTCCCAAAGTCAATTGTGGGACCTGTTTCTGTCGGAGATGTAAGATATGAACTGGAGAGCATTTTATGTTACTGTAGACCAAATCATCATATTTCAGGAACTAGTGTCATAAAGACTGCATAAGTGAGTTTTGTCATACAGTTGTGTTATATTTAATTCTGTCACTAAGGAGTTCAGAAACTGTGAGCTCTCTATCACCAGTGGCCAGGCATTTGGAAACCAGGCTTATGTCCAGAATTTCCTCCTCCACTGTTCTCAGGAGGGTGCAGCTGTTGAACCACCCAGTTCTCTGCTTGCTCCAAACATTCTTTGCTGTCTTTTTCTGGGAGGAGACAAAGAAGAGACGAGGGGCTGAACTTTACGAGGCACCAGATTGCCCACGTCACCCCTCCTGCCCCCAGCTAAAATGTCAGTGGGAGCCTGCTGATGGAACACTGGATTTTCTAACCAGCCATTTAACAACCATAGGGTGGAGGCAGGATTTCCACCTTTCAGGAACACAAAGCCCCACCTGGGGGAACTGCTGGTCATTTAGAGGCCGACAGATCACCGGTGTTTTGGGACAGAGGCGGGCAGTGTTGAATTGGGATTTGGGTCAGTCTTCCAGGGCTCGCAGGTGCCAAGTTTGCCTGTTGTGAGGAATGTGGGAGGTTGTGCTTTGAGGGCCCCACCAGTGTGGCCAACTCTCCGGGGGGCGGGAGGGGGGCATGCAGTCTGATGAGTCTGGGGTCCACTAAGGAGAGAACTCAAGACCGCCACCAACCCATGCAAGGAAACCTGCTGGGCTGAGCACTTGGCATGGACATTTCCCATTGGTGGTTAAATACCAGCTATGGCAGGATAAGGCCTTTAAGTTGGAATTCACTGTCCACTTAAGGGCATCCATTATCCACTGGTGAGTTGGCTGTCTGATACCAATGCTGCCATTAGTGTGATTTCAGTGGGGACAAGGGTGGGTGGAAGGCAGCGAGCAATTGCCTACAGTGCTCAACAAATCCTCATCCTTTCAAACCTACTGCAGTCACATTATAAAATCCAACCAATGTGGCTATGAAATATTTTGAGAGGATAACAATTCTGAAGGAATGGATTTAATATTGCAGTGAGTGTCAGTGATCGGTGATTGGTTGATGATGTGAGGAGTTGCCTCAATAGGGAGGGATGGGTGCACCTACGCGATGTGCTTTTTTGATTAATGTTATGCAGGAAAAGATTGAGGAGATGGGCCCTGGAATGTCGAATGTTGCTTACCTTTTCTACCCTGACCTGGTCATGAAACATCCTATGACACTGTGTTCAGGATCAGAACAGCCAGCCAGAAATGTGGAGCTATGCCAGGGAACAGAAATGTATGGTTCAGGCGTCAATCCAATAGTGGTTGCCACTTGGTGGGCTGATAACTTCAAATTTTCCACAGCTTTGCCCATTCATTAATCTGTCAATGTCTTATTTTTTGGGGGAGAGCTATTTGGCCTGGGCTTCAAGCTCAAAGGGGGCCTCAAATTTGAACAGTTGTTTTTTTTTTGGCATTGGAAAGGTTTTCGATTTGTTTTTGTGTTCAAGGAAATAATGTAGAAAAAGAAAGTAAGTTTTGCTGTTCAGTATTATACATCAGATAGTGTCTGCACACCCTATCTTACTGGTGCGTGAAGGAGGGTGTAAGTACATGTATGTGTTAAGGCAGCAGTATTAGCATATGGTTTGACGAGGTCATCTTCCGCAAATGAATATATTCCATGAACTTTAAATTGGATTGCAAGCCAAAGGAATTGCTTCAATAAATACTCAAACTTGGTCTCTCTAGTTCACAGTTGCATTGCACAGTTGCCTGCATCAGTAGCTTTAAGTGAACACATTTTCAATGTGTTGCAGCTGGTAAATAACTATCACCATTCGAATATGAAACAATGCTTAATATTAACTTGACATTGCATGAAAACCAGATTGTTCCTCAATAATCAGTGCAATTGCACTGAAAAAGACTAGAAAAGCAATTATTAAGTTAAAGAAAAATCAAATGATATCTCACTTTTTTGTTGCCCTATTTTGTTTCATGTATCTTCATTTTTTGCCAAAGGCTCAGGGCCTCAAAAGCTGGAAGTGGCCCGGGCATCTCTGGACATCTGAGAGGGCCTGCATCCAATCAGCCAATTTTCTAAGCAGGACAATACTTTGCCTTCAATTCCAAGAACTTTAAATTTTGCTAACAGTTTCTTCCGAGTGACTTCATCAACTATCTTATCTCATATAAAAAAAACTATAAACATTTCCCTGTTCACTACTTTAATCACTGCTGTCAAAATTTACAAATCCTTACTGTCAGCCATGTCCTACCATTTACACTCCATGTTGCTTCTCTCTGATCAAGCTGAAGATTTTCCTTTATTATGACTTTCAATAAATGTATCAGTTTAATCAATTCTGACAGCAGTTATTAGGCTAACTATTGTCTTATTCTCTGGTTTCTCTTTCTCGCTTTTTTTAAATAAAAGTGATATGTGCAATTTTCCAACCTAAAGAAAAAATTCCCGAATGAAAGGAGCTTTAAAAATTATAGGTAGAGCATCTGCACTTAACAGCAGATGGTTTCCTGGAGATTTTGTGCCATTATTTTCATCATTATCCCTGCCACTAAAGGATTTTAGTGATACCAGATACATAGGTAGGTTACAGTCCAAGCTAGCGAGAAACATAAGCACAGACGATAAGAGGTTTTTTCTAATGCACACTAAAAAGAGGGAAGTAAAAGAAAGCATTGGCCCCTTAGGGAATGAAACTAGGGAAATAATTATGGGGAACAAGGAAATGGCAGATGAGTTAAACAGATATTTTACATTTTTTTTTGTTCATTCATGGGACATGGGCATCGCTGGCTGGCCAGCATTTATTGCCCATCCTTAGTTGCTCTTGAGAAGGTGGTGGTGAGCTGCCTTCTTGAATCGCTGCAGTCCATGTTCTGTGGGTTGACCTACAATGCTGTTAGGGAGGGAATTCCAGGTTTTTGTCCCAGCAACTGCAAAGGAACGACGATACATTTTCAAGTCAGGACGGCGAGTCGCTTGGAGTGGAACTTGCAGGTGGTGGTGTTCCCATGTATCTGCTGCCTTTGTCCTTCGAGATGCAAGTGGTCATGTATGTGGAAGATGCTGTCTAAGGATCTTTGATGAATTGCTGCAATGCATCTTCTAGATAGTACGTACTGCTACTACTGAGCGTCTGTGGTGGAGGGAGTGGATGTTTGTGGATGTGGCACCAATGAAGCAGGATGGTGTCAAGTTTCTTGAGTGTCGTTGGAACTGTACCCATCCAGGTAAGTGGGGAGCATTCCATCACACACCTGACTTGTGCCTTGTAGATGGTGGATAGGCTCTGGAGAGTCAAGAATTGAGTTACTCTCTGCAGTAACCCTAGCCTTTGACCTGCTCTTGTAGCCATTGCGTTTATATGGCGAGTCCAGTCTGGTCAATGGTAACCCCAAGGATGTTGACAGTGGGGGATTCAGTAATGGTAACACCACTGAATGTCAAGGGGCGGTATTTAGAGTGTATCTTATCGGTAATGGTCATTGCCAGGCATTCGTGTGGTGCGAATGTTACTTGCCATTTGTCAGCCTGGATATTGTCCAGATCTTGTTGCATTTGAACATGGACTGCTTCAGTATCTGAGCAGCCACAAATGGTGCTGAACATTGTGCAATCATCAGCGAACATCCCCGCTTCTGATCTTGTGACGGCGAGAAGTCATTGTTAAAGCAGCTGAAGATTGTTGGACCAAGGACACCACCCTGAGGGACACCTGCAGAGATGTCCTAGAGCTGAGATGACTGACCCGCCACAACATAGCCATCTTCCCGTGTACCGGGTATGACTTCAACCAATGGAGTGTTTTCCCCCTGATGCCGATGGATTCCAGTTTTGCTAGGACTCCTTAATGCCACATTTGGTCGAATGCGGCCTTGATGAGAAGGGCTATCACTCATACCTCACCTCTTGAATTCCGCTCTTTTGTCGATGTTTGAACCAAGGCTGTAATGCTGAGTGAGTGAGCTGAGTGACCCTGACGAAACCCAAACTAGGCATCACTGAGCACTTTACTGCAAAGAATACTACAAGCATCCGAAAAATTGTAAAAAAAAATACAGGGGGGAATGAAATATGATCCTCATCTTCAGAAAATTTGTTTTAAGCAACTAATGGGGTTAAAGTCTGAAAAGTACCCTGAACAGACACCATGGATGCATTGGTCGTCATTTAACAAAAGTTCTTGGATTCTGAGACTGTGCTAAAGTATTGGAAGACTGCCATTGTGTCACCCTTGTTCAAAAAGGAAAGGAAACAAAATATAGGAAACTACAGGTCAGTTAGTACAATTTCACTTGTTAGAAAAACAGTAGAACAAATTATTCAATGGAGGATGGCAACACATCTGAAATGTTATAATCTGACCAAGCAGAGTCAGCATGGTTTCATGAAGGGTCTGACAAATTTACTGGAGTTCTTTGAGGAGGTATCAGCCAGAGTAGATAAAGTTTATTTATTAGTCATAAGTAGGCTTACACTGACATTGTAATGAAGTTACTGTGAAATTCCCTAAGTCGCCACACTCCGGTGCCTGTTCAGATACACTGAGGGAGAATTTAGCATGGCCACTACACCTAACCAGCACGTCTTTCAGACCGTAGGATAAAACCGGAGCACGCCAAGGAAACCCATGCAGACACGGGGGGAAAGTGCAGACTCCGCAGAGACAGTGATCCAAGCAGGGAATCGAACCTGGGTCACTGGCGCTGTGAGGCAGCAGTGCTAACCACTGGGCCACCATAGATAGAGGAGAATCAGTCGATGTTATATATTTAGATTTTCAGTTCATTTTCATACGGTGCTATATAAAAGGCAACTGTCATAGATAGAAAGGAGCTCATGATGTTGGAGATAATGTTCTGGCATGGATAGAAGATTCGCTAACTTGAAGCAGCAAGAAGTGATAAAAGGGTTTTTCTCACTTTGGAGGGCAGTAACCAGTGGAGTGCCACAACGATCACTGCTGGGACTACAGCTCTTCACAATGTATATTAATGATTAGAAAGGAGGAACATACTGTGGTGAAGTTTGCATAGGATACAAAGGTGGGACGGAAGGCAAGTTATAAGGAGAATACAAATAGTTTACAGAGATAGAGACTATTTCCCTGACCCTGCACTGAACCCAGGAACACCTAGATAACAAGGACACCTATATCAGACTCCTATTTATTGACCAAAGCTTAGCCTTCAATACTATTATTCCCACGAAACTCATCTCCAAACTCCATGGCCTGGGCCTCGGCACCTCCCTCTGTGATTGGATCCTGAACGTCCTAATTCACAGACCACAGTCAGTAAGGATAGGCAACAACACCTTCTCCATGATCATCCTCAACACTGGTGTCCCACAAGGCAGTGTTTTCAGCCCCCCATATACTCCTTATACACCTATGACTGTGTGGCCAAATTCCCCTCCAATTCAACTTTCAAGTTTGCTGATGACACCACTATAGTAGGTTGGCTCTCAAACAATGATGAGACAGAGTACAGGAATGAGATAGAGAATCTGGTGAATTGATGCCACAACAATAATCCCTCTCTCAATGTTAGCAAAACGAAGGAGATTGTCAATGACTTCAGGAAGCATAAAGGAGAACATGCCCCTATCTACATCAATGGGGACAAAGTGGAAAGGATCGAGACCTTCAAGTTTTTAGGTGTCCAGATCACCAACAACCTGTCCTGGTCCCCCCATGCAGACACTAATTAAGAAAGTTCACCAACGTCTCCAGGTTCTCAGAAGGCTAAGGAAATTTGGCATGTCAGCTACGACTCACATCAACTTTTACAGATGCACCATAGAAAGCATTCTTTCTGGTTGTATCACAGCTTGGTATGGCTCCTGTTCTGCCCAAGACTGCAAGGAACTACGAAAGATTATAACACAGTCCATCACGCAAACCAGCTTCCCATCCATTGACTCTGTCTACACTTCCCGCTGCCTCGGCAAAGCAGCCAGCATAATTAAGAACCCCACGCATCTCTCTTGGACATTCTCTCTTCCACCTTCTTCCATCGGGAAAATGATTTACAAGTCTGAGGTCATATACCAATTGACTCAAGAACAGCTTCTTTCCTGCTGCCATCAGACTTTTGAGTGGATCCGACTTGCATTAAGTTGATCTTTCTCTACACCCAAGCTATAACTGTAATACTACATTCTGCACTCTCTTGTTTCCTTCTTCATGAACAGTATGCTTTGTCTGCATCACGTGCAAGAAACAATACTTCTCACTATATGCTAATATATGTGACAATAATAAATCAAATAAAAATCAAATCAAGTACAGAGAAAGTTTACTTGGATGATTTCTGGTGTGAAGGGACTGCCATAAGAGGAAATATTAAATCAGTTGAGTCTGTACTCTTTGGAAGTTCAGAAGAATGAGATATGATATAATTAAAGTGTATAAGATTCTTGGGGATTAGATACAGTAAATGTTGGGAGGTTGTCTCCATTCATGGGAGAGTGCAGAACCAGAGGGCATAATCATGGAATAAGAGGGTGCTCATTTAAGATGGATCTGAGGAAGAATTTCTTCTCTCATTGAATGTGAATCTTTGGAATTCTTTACCCCAGGAAGCTATGGAGATCAAATCCTTGAATATTTTCAAGCTACAGATTGATAAGTTTTTAATCAGTATTGATTAAAGATTGGTAGGTTAGGGCTGTTATATATCCAAGGTGATTGAAATGTGCATGAGCATACACTGTGCAGTCACTTAGTGCCTTTTTTTGGAAATAAAATAGTTTTGAATAATTAAGGATTATGGAGATAAGGCAGGCAAGTGGACTTAGTGAAAGTTAGATCAACCATGATCTTATTAAATGGCGGAGCAGGCTTGAAGGGTTGAATGTTTTCCTCCTGTTCCTATTTTTTAAAGTCTCTCATTTTCACTATTTTTGCATTTTTACGTGCTTTTCCTTTTCTTTTTATGTTATCTCTTACTCTTCACACATTCATGGCTGGTTTATTTTGGCAAGTAGCGTTCTTGTCTCTTGAAAGTATAAACTGGTTTTGCACCACAAATTCTTCTTCGAACAGTTCCCACTGATCTTCATATGACCCAATAAGAGATTTATCCAGTTTGCTGTAGACAGATATTTTCCTACGTAAATCAACCTAGAATCTCAGGCCGGAATTTTACCGGCATGCTCATAAAATTGTGCCTGAGGCTAACAGAGAATGTCGTTCTGTGAGCCTCACCTGCTCTGAAATCAGGGAAAGTATGCCGGTAAAATCAGGGCCTCAGTCTGTGTTTTGAGATGTTCCTTTTTAAATACCACATGGAATTCAATTAAATTGTTGTTGCTATTAGATGAATGTTCATAGTATTTAGGCTGTTAATTAAATCTGGATCATTGATCATGACTAACTCTAATATGTCATGCCCCTTCTTGGTTCTAGGACATATTGTCCAGGATTCTCCCAAAACAATTCTAAGTGCAGAATTTGTGTAAAAATTGGAGTAAATCCTGCTGCTTTTTTTTAGTGAGATTTTCAAATTGAATCTCTCTCACTCTGCATCACAGAGTGCCCTGAGTGTAAATCATGATAAAAATCCAGGGATGAGCCTATCCCTGCTGGAGAGGCCGGCAATAGAGTGCTGGGCCAGCCACAGCGCATGTGCCAATCTGGCATAGTAGGGACCAGCACTTGCGCAGTGAGCCGCATTACCTGCCTCCAGATTGCTGGCTAGCCCTGCAAACCCACATTGCTGCCCCTCCCACTCCCACACCCCACCAATCACTGGCCTTCCAGACTTCTCTGGGCCAGCCCCTCCCCCTCCCTGCCTCCCGAACACCTCCCGAATGCTTTGAACTCACCGCCCCGCCCTGCCCCCCCATCCCTGGCAGCCCAGATCCCGATGTGGAGATGCCGACGTTGGACTGGGTAAACACAGAAAGAAGTCTGACAACACCCGGTTTAAGACCAACCGATTTATTTGATAGTAACCATCAAATAATCTGAGTCCAGATCCCCCCACCCCACCGACAGCCCCAAACCCCACCTTGCAGTCCCTTCCCCTCCCCCCATGCAGCCTTGAGCTCCCTGCCTGGCAGGCCGAACCTATTCCATCCTAATGATCGCTGCCCACCTTCCCTCTGTCACTCATCCCAACTGCAAAGTGGCCCTCATCGATATCGTCCAACAGGCAATCCCTTCTGGCCTCACAACGTCTGGTGGGTAGTGTCAGTGTGTGCCCTAAGCATTGTCAGTTTGCCCCTTGGGCAGTACCAGGGGTCAGGCTGGCACTCCCAAGCTGACAATGCACAGGGCGCATCTCCTTTCCTCCAACCTCCTGAGAAGCCTCCACTGCCTCCCTTCATTCCAGCAGGGTCAGGCCACTATCTCTCCATTAGTGGGGAGCTGTTGTAAACCCTGGTCAGGTTGGGTGGTGGGGGTATAGGGTGCGGCGAGGCTAGCAGACTCAGAAACTTCAGTCCCAGGCCTGCAAATGGGACTCAAATTTGAATTTAAATATTTTAAAAAGCTCCAGCCGAAAATCCAGCGGCTGGAGACGCATGAAAGTCATTGTGCTGCTGGGAGAATCACCCCCATTTTTGTACAACACTATCTCAGACTCGGTAAATAATTTACTACTTTTCCACCAGGCAGTGTAGTTTTTCCTCTGATTTCCATTGATATCAGTTTTACTGTTGCTTCTTCATATCACACTCATCAAATGCTGCCTTGATGTCAAGTGTAGTCACTTTCAACATCAGTTTCGTTGCGCAGTATACCTAGGCAATTTTTTATTTTGTTGGATAGTTATCAGTGTTGTGACTGTACTGAAATAGCTTGGCTAGAGGTTCAGCTAACTCTGGAGCACTTGTTTTCAGCACTACATGTCCTCCATGCATCGTCCACACTGACTCACCTAGTATCCAATAAGTATAGAATTCATGATTTACATAATAACATTGGGAAGTCTTTGAAATGCTCAGGAAAAATAAAATTCAACTATTCAAATGTCTCTTTAAAACTTGTCTCTCTTAGAAGCTCATAAGACTGCCAATTAAACATATTTTTGCTATTAAGGTAGGTAGCTTGAGTCAGGAACTTTTACAACTTGGCAGATTTTCCTCAGTTTAAAAGGTCCCATTAGGCATAAGTTTCTGCCTTTTGGAGAAGGAAGTAGGATAGAGTTGGGTCACCTGGAAGCTCATTGATTATAGGTGGCCACAATGGGGGATAAATGCTGAGGTGGACTAGTTAGAATGTTCTTCTCAGTTTGCTGGGACTTCATATCAGTTGTTTCCAAAGTTTTTAATCCCTCACTGATCACAGTCACTCACCTTCTTATCCACCTCCACGCCAACTCATGCCCAACATCAAAACCCATGACCCCTTTTGCGACCTACATAGCCACTTGTCCAGTATCTACCTGGCAGCTCTCAGGACCCATGTGGAAATGAAAAAGAATAAACTTTGAACAGTCAAATACAACCCTCACTAATACACACATGATCTTGACAAACAACTTGCATCCATGAAACCTATTCATAGTTTCTAAATTACCTCAACTGATAAATCTGTTATAAAAGCAAAAATAAACTTGTAATTACTAACTGCATCAAAGACAGTTAATAAACTCTTTGAATTGTCAATCTGTAAAGTAAAAATACCCTGATGAGTTAATGCTTTTGAAACTCAACCAAGCAACCATAATGACATAGAAACACACATTAAGAAATATCAACAAAGAACTTTATAAAACTGTGGAACAGACATGTTTCTTCTTATTGTGCACTAGATGGCCTGTCAATCTAAGCAGTCCAACAGATGGGTTTATTGTTAAAATTTCACTGATTGTGCAACACAGGTTTTAAAAAAATCTACACACCATGGCACTTAAACATACTTAAACATATCTCCAAGAAAATTTACATCTATTCCATCTATTCATAACCACACACTATGAATAATAGTCTTGGAAAGACCAAGATGCATCTGCTTAAACTCAGCACGAATTTCAAATGGGCTCTGCTAAGTTCAGGTGTCCCACCTTTATGGATCAAGCTCCATCCCCTTCCTCACCCTAAAAAACTTGGATCTGTCAGAAATGTGGCAAGGTTTCTGCATCCAGGATATGCACACTATTTTTAAAGATCCATTAATACATGAAAACCTGGCAAACAGCTATTGGAATTTACCTTGAATAAACCAGCGTCTTATGTGTTCATTCATCTAACAAAATAAACAGTCAGCTATAATAACCTCTTCAAACAATTTAATGATGATATCTGCTCACAATTGTCAATAAAACAAAACACATAGTCTCCTCCACAACTGCGTAAACATCTCCTGCTGAGCTAAATCCATTTGTGGAATTTGTAGTTAAGCCATCCATTGATAATGGGATGCTACTGCACAGCTGAATAAACAGACTTGAGAGAGTTCAATACCATGGATTTTTTTGAAGTTGCCTGATTAGATGTCCAGTCATCTGTACCATTGTTCCAAATATTTAATCATGTTTCAATTAAACAAGTCTGACAAGTGTTCAGCTTTTGTTCAAAGCTAGAAAAAATCTATGAATTGAAATTAATCTAATATTCAAACCATAGTATCCAATTCACCCATTTACATCAAATTGCTAATACTGTTCAACTTTTATCTTCATTTCCAAGTTGCAGTGAACCAAACTGAGTGAACCAAACCAAACTTGTCATTGGGCCTCATCTAAGGAGCAAAGGGGTTGAAGAGAGGTCTTGTAAAGGGAGAATTGGAAAGGAGGCAATTTGGGGACCAGATGGAAGATTGGGGTCCAGATCAGGGGATGAGATCAGAGTCCAAAAAGCAGATCTGAGACTTGAGAAGGAAAAAGATTAGAGTTTGGGATTAGTGATGAGTGATCGGAAATGACAGGGGTTGTCTAATTACAAAGGATTGTCAAAGCAGGTAAAATAGATCCAAAATTAAGTGGAAAGGCATTGATATCCTGAATAGAGCGCACTTCTTCGTCCCTTGGTCTCCAGTTTTCTGAGGCTGAAAAAGCTCAGCCATCCAAGATTCATTTAAAGTGAATGGAGGTTAACTATCAGGCACAAGAATGCATTATAATGTTTAAATTGTCAAGTCATCTGGAAGTGCATTAGTTACCCAACCTTTGATCCAGCCTCTGTGAAAATTGTAAGTAGGTACATTATAGTTAGATTTCAGATTTTAACATTTTGACATCCCACCTGACCCAAAACAACCATTTTTGAAGATCAAAATTCCCCCAGTGCTTTGTACCATCTTTTTTTTGTAATTATACTCTATAGACAGCACAAAATGGAGAGACATAAGAGAAAAATCAGGAATGGTAGGAAGGTTTCAGTAGGCCAGGATATGTTCAATTAAACCACTGCACTTCTGAAGTGATGAGATACCACACTGAAGGACAAAACTAACTTTGTAAAAGTATGTCTTCAGCTGTCAGCAATTCAAGGATGAAGTCTTGATATGAGTAAAAGCTTTGAAGGATTCAGCTAGAATACCTTTATGACTGCAGATTTTCTTGTTTTTCATCCATTTGATTGCTTTTTGCAGCTTTCCCATCCCATGGATTCTTGGGGATGGTCTGGAAAGCATCAGCTGTTAATTCACATTTGAGAAGTTGCAAAAGTTTCTTCCATCATTGATGGATAGTATTTTCATTGTTAAGGAGAGAGACAGCACCCTGTGAGTGAAGGGGATTTGTCTATTTGACCTTGATCCACTGTTGGCCCTGGTGGCTTCAAAAAGCCTTCACATATCGTGCTGATCAGCATACTGTTGAATCTCATAGTCTTTCTCTTCCCACCACTTGTGGTCTATCTTCTGGATTCCTCTTTGGGTATCAGCCTTGAGACATTGGAATGCTCCTCCTTGACTTGCAAACTTGGATTGTTCTGTCAGACAATGAAGGCTACTTGTTGTTGTTCGAAGTGATGGCATATTTCCGCATCATTTTTCATCAAACTGTTCCTGGTGACAATGATGTTCGAACCCAATTGTCTGGACACAGGAGTCTAGTACAGCTGACTTCATTTGATCCACTGTTCTGAAATTGAGCTAAATGTATGAAAATTTTCCACATTGATTGTGAGCTGTGCTAGGAATCCCTTGGACTGCTTTAAGGCTGAGACATTGGTTTTCTTCCTCTTGCACCTTTGGTTCTTGTAGTGTCTTGGTGTTCGACGGATACTCTTAATTGATTGAAAATGTTGATCATCTGTCCAGCATAAATCAGGTGCTGCATGGATTGAATGATACAAGCATCATTTAGATCTTTGACTTGTATAATGACATAATCCAAGAGGTGCCAGTGATTTGATCTAAGTGCATCCATGTGGTTTTGTATTTGTCCTTTTAATGGAAGAGGGTGGTTGTTATGATGAAATCATATTAAAAACACTTTGTCAACAGGAGAGCGCTATTTGACTTGATGTTTCCCATGCCTTTTTTTCCCAGTCTCCAGACATCAGAGTCACGGCCCACAATGGCATTAGAGTCCCCCAGAAGGATGATCTTTCCTTATTTTTGGATGGCAGTGAGGACCCCATCAGGACTAAAATAGAACCTTTCCTGAACATCTTTGTCAGAGTCAAAGTTTCAATGAGCATAAAAATGCTAATGACTGTGGCGTATTAATTATAGCTGGGCTGTGGGTGAAGTGCCTTTCATTTCTAAAATTGGGTAGTGTTTCCAATATACTATTCTGGGGTACAAGGCCAACTCCATAGGATTTTTCTGTTCCAGTGGAACGTGTATTCCCTTCTGCTTCTTCCATTAGCTGCCCCTCCACAGAAACACAGTAAGAAGTCTGACAACACCAGGCTTAAATCTGGTGTTGTCAGACTTCTTACTGTGTTTACCCCGGTCCAATACTGGCATCTCCACGTCATGACTACCCTCCACAGAAAGGCAGGTATCACTGAGGGTGACAATGTCAATGTGGTCTCTTAGCAGTTCACGTGATATAAACACAATATCCTGGGATATCCATGAGGATTCTAACATTCAAGTAGCAACATTTAGAGTTTCCTTTCTTTGACCATGATAATGGCATCCATCAGGCTGTGGTTTCCCAGCCAGGAGAAAGTGGGACAACCTCATTTTAGGGTACTTTTTCTGGCCCCGTCCCCTTCTGAGATGTATCCTGAAGAAGATTGCCCAGTCACAGAGGCTGTTGTCCAAAGGTATCTGTGCCAAACAAAGGTATTCAATGACCTCTAGGCACCGATGACCTGTATGCAGATTCTTGACTAAGAATTCCCAGGTTCACAGCCCTGTCCCCATCAACAATTTTCCATCACGACAGGGCTTGGTAAATGGACCCTAATAGAAGCTACGCATGACTTTGTTTAAGGTCCCAGATGGAGCACCATCATTGTCCACGAGATCTTGATGGGCTGGCAGTCAGTTTCCCATGAATCTTTCTTTGCCTGTTCTGCTGTTGAGGACTTTTTGGACCACACTTAGTCCAGCACCTCCAGCAACCATCTCCCCGCCCCGCACAAATTTGCCAACATGGGTGGCCCTACCAAGAACAAGGAGCTTCCGACGGCCATCAAGGTGGCAATCCAAGGGAGGTAAAAAGCCTCTGCTTAGGAGAAAATGGACAATAGTGAGACAGCTAGGAGAAAGAAAATAATGAGGTCCTGCACTGTGTGCAGTTCCTAGTAATGACAACTGATGGACACCTTTTGTTTGAAAGTTCTTAACAGATAAGTGAGTGAGTGTCTTTAACATTTCCTTTGTGATGGCTACAAATGATTCAGTTTTTTGTGTTTTGGTTTTGCTGTTCAAGTGCCCATGGGCTACTTTAAGAAGAGCATATATTTCAAATTGGTGAGACATACACTGTTGTTTTATTCATTTATTCATTTGTGGGATATGGGCGTGACTGGCTGGCCAGCATTTGATTGTCCGTGCCTAGCTGCCCTTGGAGGGCAGTTGAGAGTCAACCACATTGCTGTGGTCTGGAGCCACATGCAAGCCAGACCAGGTAAGAACAGCAGATTTCCTTCCCTAAAGGACATTAATGAACAAGATGAGTTTTTTCCAACAACTGACAATGGTTTCATGGTTATCACTTCTTAATTCCTGATATTTATTATTGAATTTTAATTCCACCATCTGCCTTGATGGGATTTGAACCTGGGTCTCCAGAACATTAGCTGAGTTTCTGGATTAATAGTTTATCAATAATACCACTAGACCATGGTAGTATACAGAATATGATGGATTAATTTTTCAGGCTGAGCTTGACATGTCATGGAACATGGTTACTTTAAACTTGACCTTGTTAATCAGGGAAATCCAAGTCAAAATAATATTTGGGTTGTTTTGATAGCATTTATTTATCTTGTTTTTTTATTCACTGCTAACTTGGAGTTTAATGATAAATTATTCAAACGAATAAAAATTGTCAACTTTTTCATGATTAAAATTAAAGCTAATGTTTATTCAGGCAAGATTTAGACAATGAGCATTGAAAAAGAATTTTTAAAAGATCAGTGAAGAAGCTAAAATTTTCTGATTTTAAAAATAACAAAATTGCCAGTGATCAGAATTGAATTTTCAGGGATTAGATTGGTTTAATGGCCTGAAGTTTTGGAAGGTGAAGGTGTGGGGTCCCTTCAGGACAGTTGGAAAGGTATCCTTGCTGACTCAGATAGCCCTGCTGCCATTTTATGCTCAAATGAATGTTGTTCGTGAGCAGGCGAGACTTTCATCTGCACTTGGAACTCGGATTGCACAGCTTTCCAGCCCATGCAGACTCAAGTGCAGGGAGCTGGTTTGAGGGTAAGTGGGAGGAGAAGATAGGGGATGCCATGGGAGTTCGCAAGGGAGTGATTGAGTTTTTGGGACATAATCCTTGTGGGCTGGGGGTGGTGGGGGTGGAGGGCAGGGAATGTCTGGAGGTATTCAGTCTGTGAGGGCAGGATGCCCCTAGTTAGAAGAGAGTTTTGGATTGAGCCCTCCCCATCCCACCAACCTCCCAACCCCACCTTCCCACCTGACATTGAGGATGGGAACCTTTTCAATTTCCTGCCTTGTGGTATATGGCGGCTGACAGCCTAAAAATTGGGCCAAGTTTGAAAAGGCCCATAAGTGTCGATATTCTTCTTTCTTGTTATCCTCTGCTTAATTTTGTGGCAATGGTCCTGCATTATTGGGTGGCAGAAAGTTTATAGAGGTCATGTAATTGAACAATAATATTAAAACAATTTCTCAACTGCTTTTCTTTCTGCCCCCTTTTTGAGATTTTCTTGAAGTTTGGCCCAATAGTAACACCTTCTGTGCCTGAGTTAGAGGCATCACTGCTGAACAGGAATATAGAGACTGGGAATTTTCTTGGAATGTTCTAACCATAGGTACAGTGGGAACCAACACATCTTTCATGAAGTTACAACAACAGAGTGGGAAGGCAATCCTGACTATGATCCAGGTTGATTCTTTCAGTGTAGCACTGAAGAGAGCTTGTTCTGTTGTATTAGCTGCTTTTCAGATGAGTGTTAAACTGAGGGCCCATTGATTCTATTGCAGGAATGTAAGAGTCAATAATTTTTCCCAAAGGTAGAGGAGTCCAAAACTAAAGGGCGTAGGTTTAAGGTGAGAGGGAGAGATACAAAAGGGTCCAGAGGGGAAATTTTTTCACACAGAAGGTGGTGAGTGTCTGGAACAAGCTGCCAGAGGTAATAGTAGGAGCTGGAACAATTTTGTCTTTTAAAAAGCGTTTAGACATTGACGTGGGTAAGATGAGTATAGAGGGATATGGACCAAACACGGGCTCAGGGGTTAAAAAACGCGGCTTGGACAAGTTGGGCCGAAGGGCCTGTTTCCATGCTGTAAACTTCAATAACTCTATGGGCCACATTTTACCATTGCATTGTGCCCGGTTTTGAGTGCAAAAACATGGTAAAGTCTGGTGTGAGGCATTAACATGATCCGTGCGCAGATGGACACTTTATCAAGGCCTGGGAATGGCCGCAATCCGATTCGTGCCCAAGATGGGAGCAGCGGCAATTTAAATGTATTTGCATGCATTTCAATTGAATTAATGAACTGCCCGCCCAACCTTATCAGCATTCCCCCTTTACCACTGCATTTGCCAATCCGGAATTGCGCCAAAATGACATGCTGAATAAAAGTCTGTTTCGGGTGGCGCAGCTGTTGAAAAGATGAGTTCAGAGCTTCCAATGGCTCTCTAACTCAGATCGGTGGTGAGGGGGGGAGGTAGGCGGGTCACATCATTCTCTGGTGGGGGGGTGGAGAAGGCAGCCCTGATCATTGTCTGGTTGGGTGGAGGAGGGGGTGGGGGTGGGGGGATACGAGGCGGGGGGAGGAGGGCAAATCATTCTCTGGTGGGGGGGGGGAGGAAGGAGGAGGTGGGTCAGATGTACCTCGGTGGGGGGCAATGGATGAAGCCAGATCATTCTCTTGGGATGGGGGGAGCGGTGTGGGGGGTGCATGAGACCAGATCATTCTCTGGGAGGAGGAGTGAATGAGGCCAATCATTCTCCGGGGGGGGGGAAGCGGGTAAGATATATCGCTGGTGGTGGGAGGGGGTGGGCCTGATCACTCACTGGTGGGGAGGGTGCAGTGGGGTCCGCTGCCACTCTGTGGGCAATCGGTGGGAGGACGCAGAGGGTTGTGATCGGCCTGGGTAGTGGGGGTGGGGGGAGAGCGGTGAATAAGGGGGACAGTGATATCTGTGGGGACCGTCGCTCCCACTTTTTACTCTCGGGCCACTTTCTCCACTTTCTGTGGCCAGGAGCGATCTGACACTGGCATGCTTTTTCATATGTTTTTCTCACTGCGCATGCACAGTTCAGAGCGTTGATCGTTCCGGGTGCACTAAGCCCCACCCACACACAATTCAGACTTGCGATATTTTTTCAGGCTGAGTGCCAATGGGGGGGGGCACCTGAGAGCAGATTTCCAAGTCAGATCTGAATTGCACCCAGATTCAAAATGGTAAAATCAGGCCCTATGACTCGAAGAGTAGAAGAGTTCCCGTACAACTATGCCCAACGCTTATACCTCAGCCAAAGTAATTAAAAATAATGCAAAAGCAAAATACAGCAGATGCTTGAAATTTGAAATAACAAAAAAGACAATTCTGGAATTATTCAGCAGGTTTTAAATTTAATTTACTTTTGTCACATGTTTTAGTATGCAGTGAAAAGTATTGTTTCTTGTATTGAACAATACAGGCAATGCATACCATACACAGGGAAGGAAAGGAGAGCGTGCAGAATGTTACAGTCATGAAAGAGTTAGAATGAAGTTTTAGAAGCATAGGATGAGAGTAAAAGATAGAATTAGGAGCATAGCTTGCAAGAAGTCACCACCCTGGCAGCGTTTGTGAAGAGAAGCTGTACTGATGAAGAGATTGTGACTGGAAAAGTTAACCATGGGAGGAATCTTCCCAAAAAATGTCAAAGGGCATGATCTTATCTCTGCAGGGAAGACAGAAAACTTTAGGGCCCAGCAACATCTCCGTTCACTGCAGTGGCACCAGAAGATCTCGCAGATGCGAATGGCTAGAAGATTCCACCCAAACTGTCAGGATCTGACTGAAAGCCAGTGAGTTTCTCTCCAGAGAAACAGGCAGGCTTTGCCAAAAAAAAACAGGGGGGTATTTTTCATAGTGTGATTTTGAGGGCTGGGCCTAAACACACCAGTAAAGCTGGCTGCACTGAGATTGGAGCACTGTTTTTAAAGACCAAGAGATAATGTCACCCCCCCCCTCCCCCCACCCCCCACCTCCAGTATCTCTCCTCACGCACTCCCCCATCAAAGCCAGCATCCCTATCCATCTTCCCATCACACAATCAATTGTGACACCTCCTCCCCGCCATGATCTACACCAGCACCACCCCCCTCTCTTTTTGTCTCTCTCTCTCTCCCCCCAATAATCATCATGGACATCTCGCTCGCCAAACCTCACTCAAACACCAATGTTTGCATTGTACCAGCCTGACAGTGCCAACCTGTGTTGGGGGCAGTGTCCAGTGTGTTTCTCCTTTACTCACCTTTATATCCCCTCAACATGTTCATGTCTGGGTGAACCAGTTGCAAACCTTGCAGTCATGACATCACATCGGAAAGTTTTGAAAGTACAAAAAGGAGGGAATATATGGGGTGTGCCTGGTGATTATATTAAAATGTATCAAAATATATTTAAATAAGATTCTTGCCTTTGTGGGCATGAACCTCATGACACCACCAGCAAAGAGCAGGGAAAGTCATGGAACGTGCTCTCTCCGGAGAGAACCATGTTTCCCGATTCTGTCTGGACACTCAGCTGCGCCACCAACCTCTGACACTGAACACAGGCTGAAAATTGTTCCCTATGCTTCCCTTCACAGATGATGCCTAACCTGCTGAGTATTACCAGCATTTTCTGTTTTATTTTGCTAGAGCCAAATATGGTTACCAGGAGATGGATTTAGAGGTTGGCCTGAGAGCAAAAGTGGGTCGATTTGGTAAAATAGCACATTCCCACCTCTGAGCTGACTCAAACTGGCTTCTCACAATGTTACCGGCCCTCATGCCTCCCACTTAACCGAGAGGTGGGGCTGGTAAAATTCTGGTCTATATTAAAAATGACACTGCCTAATTCATTCTCTGTATTAGTAACTGAATATTCTTAAAATCAGATCGGTTAAGGAGATGCACAATTTACTTGCCCTGTTCACACAGCTCCCAGATCCCAGTACAGGGTGCTGTAAGAGAATGCATTGAGGGCAGGGTTTGGGTCAGGTCCCCATCGTCAAGGTCAAATGGGATTCACAATGTCACAAGGTGTGGAGAATTGTTACCTGGCAGTGATTTTCCACAAAATGACCAACAAGTGACAAGAGAACAGGCCCTTAGTCCAATTAAGGGTGGCAGGTGAGCTGCCAAAACCAGCTGCCAGAGATGATAGAAGGCCCATAGAACAGAAGAAGCAGCAGGCTTTCATTTTAGGTAAGAGAACAAGAGGGGCACCCTAAGATTAACACCCGTTCTCTCCAATGTTTCAAACTTTAACTTGAAAGATTAACTCAGAAGCTGGAAACTTTTCCACAGGACAACCCACTGCCGTAACTGTGGCCAAGCAGGTATGGTGGAGGGGGAGGGGGAGTCTCAAAGCTGCCTTGGAGCACCTTGCCCAACTCCCCCACTCCCACCAAAAAAAGAAAGGGATGATATCGATATTGCAAACAGTGAGATGTAATATGACATATTAGATCAAATCAAAATAGTGAGATAGGAAGAATAATGTGTTTCACATCTTTGGAAGCTGATACATCCCCAGGCCCAAATAAAATATATCCTATATTTTTAAGAAAAGCAAGTAGCAAAAGATTTGATCTTGAGTTTCCCATCCTCTCTGAGGCTGCACATGTGGTGCTGGAGGACTGTTAACGTTGTACCATTATTTTAAAAGAGAGGAGTGAACCAATTAATTGTAATCTGGTGAGCTTAATCCTACTGGTGTTAAAAATTATTAGAAAAAATTCAGAGGGACATGGTCAACTTCACTAGACCTGGATTTGTCAACAACAGTCATGATGTGGGTATGCCAGCGTTGGACTGGCGTAAACACAGTAAAAAGTCTGACAACACCAGGTTTTAGTCCAACCTATTTATTTGATAATATACTCACAAGCTTTTGGGGTTAGTCCCTTCGTCAGGTGAATGGAGAGCTCTGGCCTCAGACAGAGCATATAAAGCACAGACAGTTTAGAGATTACTGATTAGAATGCGAATCCTTACACCTAACCTGCTGTTCAAGACCTGAAGTGGCTGATAATGTGAGTGGAAGGAGCACTGATCACAGTTTAAAGAGATGTGTATTGTCTCCAGACAGTACAGTAAGTGAGGTTTTGCAAACCCAGGCAAGTCACGGGGGTTACAGATAGTGCGACATGAACCCAAGATCCCTGTTGAGACCGTCCTCATGTGTGCGGAACTTGGCTATCAGTCTCTGTTCAGCGACTCTGCGCTGTCGTGTGTCGTGAAGGCCGCCTTGGAGAATGCTTACCCGAAGGTCAGAGGCTGAATGCCCGTGACCACTGAAGTGTTCGCCAACAGGAAGGGAACAGTCTTGCCTGGTGACTGTCAAGCGATGTTCATTCATCCGTTGTCGTAGCGTCTGCACGGCCTCCCCAATGTACCATGCTTCGGGACATCCTTTCTTGCAACGTATCAGGTAGACAATGTTGGCCGAGTTGCAAGAGTATTTACCATGTACCTGGTGGATGGTATTCTCACGTGTGATGATGGTATCCATGTCGATGATCCGGCATGTCTTGCAGAGGTTGCTGTGGCAGGGTTGTGTTGTATTGTGGTCACTGTTCTCCTGAAGGCTGGGTAGTTTGCTGCGAACAATGGTCTGTTTGAGGTTGTGTGGTTGTCTGAAAGCAAGAAGTGGGGGTGTGGGGATAGCCCTGGCGAGATGTTCGTCTTCATCAATGATATGTTGAAGACTCCGGAGAAGATGTCGTAGCTTCTCCGCTCCGGGGAAGTACTGGACGACGAAGGGTACTCTGTCCACTGTGTCCTGTGTTTGCCTTCTGAGGAGATCGGTGCGGTTTTCTCACCGACCTCTTCAGAAGGCAAACACAGGACACAGTGGACAGAGTACCCTTCGTCGTCCAGTACTTCCCCGGAGCGGAGAAGCTACGACATCTTCTCCGGAGTCTTCAACATATCATTGATGAAGACGAACATCTCGCCAGGGCTATCCCCACACCCCCACTTCTTGCTTTCAGACAACCACACAACCTCAAACAGACCATTGTTCGCAGCAAACTACCCAGCCTTCAGGAGAACAGTGACCACAATACAACACAACCCTGCCACAGCAACCTCTGCAAGACATGCCGGATCATCGACATGGATACCATCATCACACGTGAGAATACCATCCACCAGGTACATGGTAAATACTCTTGCAACTCGGCCAACATTGTCTACCTGATACGTTGCAAGAAAGGATGTCCCGAAGCATGGTACATTGGGGAGGCCGTGCAGACGCTACGACAACGGATGAATGAACATCGCTTGACAGTCACCAGGCAAGACTGTTCCCTTCCTGTTGGCGAACACTTCAGTGGTCACGGGCATTCAGCCTCTGACCTTCGGGTAAGCATTCTCCAAGGCGGCCTTCACGACACACGACAGCGCAAGAGTCGCTGAACAGAGACTGATAGCCAAGTTCCGCACACATGAGGACGGTCTCAACAGGGATCTTGGGTTCATGTCGCACTATCTGTAACCCCCATGACTTGCCTGGGTTTGCAAAACCTCACTTACTGTACTGTCTGGAGACAATACACATCTCTTTAAACTGTGATCAGTGCTCCTTCCACTCACATTATCAGCCACTTCAGGTCTTGAACAGCAGGTTAGGTGTAAGGATTCGCATTCTAATCAGTAATCTCTAAACTGTCTGTGCTTTATATGCTCTGTCTGAGGCCAGAGCTCTCCATTCACCTGACGAAGGGACTAACCCCAAAAGCTTGTGAGTATATTATCCAATAAATAGGTTGGACTAAAACCTGGTGTTGTCAGACTTTTTACTTTGTCAGCAACACCATGGATTTGGATTTGTTAAGGAAATACCAAGGAGATTTGGGAGGATTTTGCCTATACTGGAAAATTCTAGTTATGCATTTAGTGTTTAGAACAGAGGAGGCTAAATGGAGTCACAATTGTAAAGTCTGTAAAAATATAAGGGGTTAAGATGGCGTGCGTAGGAAGGCCCTAATGCCCTTGTTTGTGAGGGATCAATAACCAGAGATCACATGTTTAGAGTAAGAGGTAAGAGGTTTAGAAGGGACTTGAGGGGAACTTTCCTTCACTCAAAAAGTAGCAATGATCTGGAATGTACTGCTGGAAAGGGTGTTAAGAGGCAGAAATCTTCATAACATTTAAAAAAACACTTGAATGTGTACTTTGAGTTTTGTAACCTGCAAGACTATTGTCCAAGAGATAGAAAGAGGGATTCAGCTGGACGGCTACTTTTGGCTGGCATAGACACATTGGCAGTCAATGCTCACCTTCTGAGCTCTATGTGTCTATAATTCTATTAGCCCTATGATTTTGATGATCTATCGATGGGATGCTGCTTGCAGACAGTCGGTTTAGTCCTTGACACCTCCAGCAATCCAGAGGCCAAGTAATCAGTTGGCCTCACCCGTGGACTTCAATTGGTTTTTGATTCCTGTTAAAATGAGAAATGGTCCAGAGAGTGGATGATGTTGGCAAACCGGCATGCTAGCCAGCAATGCAAACTTCTGCACTCACCTGCTCCTATCAGGTGCTAAAGATGCTGCCCTAAGTTCCAGTGAAAAGTCTGTTGGCAAGTGCAGACTTTACTGTGTCTAATTGATTACTTAAAGAGGTAAATATGAACGTGATGAAGGGATCAGTTGAAGAATGCTTTAGATATTTCACTAAAGCAGTTTTGTAATTAGGTTCAGATCTGTGACACCTGAATGACAACAAATCTGCTGTTGCAACATATGTGAAAAGTGGACCATTTCCCTCAAATGTCAGCAGACAAGTGCAGCTAAGGGAGAATTTTGCCTCATCATTTTCTTTTCAGTTGATCAATGGTCTCTCCCTTTATTTTATGTCCCCATGTGGGACAATTTGCATTGCTCATCACTGAATTTCATCTACCACCCATCTGTCCAATTCCCAAATTCTCCTGAAGCTTATCCTATCCAACTTTCAAATGGACCACCCTCATTTGCTTTGTGCTTAGCATTGACTCTCATCTGTCCTTAAATGTACGTGCCTCTCTCTATCTATCTCTTCATTCATTTCTCTCTGCCTAGGCTCAGAGAGGAATAAAAATAACTTGTTCATTTACATTATGTGTTGCAACAGCTGGTTTGCCTTCATAAAGGTGCCACAAATTTGAATTTAATCACTAAAGTGGTTTAGTGAAATATCCCAGATATTCTTCAGCTAATTGGTCACTTTGCTATAGAAAAGATGTTATTTAATTGGAGAAAGAGCAGAAGAGATTTACAAGAATGTTGCCAGGACTTTAGGGACTGAGTTATAGGAGAGATTGGGCAGGTTAGGTCTTTTTTCTTTGCAGCATAGGTGACTGAGGGGTGATCTTATAGAGGTGTATAAGGTCATGAGAGGTATGGATAGGGTGAATACACTTAGTCTTTTTCCCAGGGTTGGAGGATCGAGCACTAGTGGGCATAGGTTTAAGTTAAGAGGGGAAAGAATTAATGGGAACCTGAGGAGCAAAGTTTTTACAGAGGGAGGGGTACGTATGTGGAATGAGCTGCCAGAGGAAGTGGTTGAGGCAGGGACGTTGACAACATTTAAAAGGCATTTGGACAGATACATGGATAGGAAAGGTTTAGAGGGATATGGCCAAACGCAGGCAAATGGGGTTAACTTTGATGGGCTTTTTGGTCAGCATGGACCGGTTTAGGCCGGAGAGCCTGTCTCTGTGCCGTAGAGTCTTTGATTCTATTTTTGCTCCATGAGTCATGTAGTCATTTCAAGTATTCACATGCACAATAAAAAATATTTTTAAAATGATTTTGCTAACAGATTTGGCTTTGTTAGTAATGTATCTAAAAACTTATGTATGAATTGGTTCATTAACCAATGGGCAGCACGGTAGCACAGTGGTTAGCACTGTTGCTTCACAGCTCTAGGGACCTGGGTTTGATTCCCGTCTCGGGTCACTGTCTCTGTGGAGTTTGCGCGTTCTCCTTGTGTCTGCGTGGGTTTCCTCCGGGTGCTCCGGTTTCCTCCCATAGTCCAAAGATGTGCGGGTTAGGTTGATTGGCCATGCTAAAATTGCCCCTTAGTGTACTAGGATGCTTAGGTTAGAGGGATTAGTGGGTAAAATATGTCGGGATATGGGGGTGGGGCCTGGGTGGGATTGTGGTCAGTGCAGACTTAATGGGCCGAAGGGTCTCTTTCTGCACTGTTGGGTTCTATGATTCTATGATTAATTCATTTGACCTTAATAAATCAGTCTGTCAGCTGTTACGTTTACTTACAATGCTACCTAAAGATACTGAAATGTGAATACTTCGTACTTTCAAAAGAAAATCCACCTTATGAAAAGGAGTTTCAGAAAAGCACTAGTAAGTAATGTTGAAGTAGATGATTTTAGACGTAATGCAATAGAATTTAGTTGTCATTGCAATGACTAAGAAATGAAACCACAATTCCAAAACTGTAACTGGTTGAAATACCATGAAATGCACACATCATGAAATATACAATTCAAGGAAGAATGGTAGACTTCTTATTATAAACAGAGCATCTATGTATATTGGACTTTTTTTGCCCACAGGTTTTGCTTACTTCACAGCTGGTGGCCCAAATGTTTCATCCATTAAAGCAGTTAACTGGAAATGTAACCGTTTCACAGCTTTCTGCTATTCCTCCAATTAAATTCATGTTTTATTCATATTAACCCATGTAAAGACACTGCCCGCCAACATGTTGATTGTCACTTGTTCAAATCTACAAAAATTGTACAAAGTAATATTTCAACTTGGAGAACACATGGAGCTTTGTCACTGAAAACTTGACTGTAGCAGCATAAATTTAATCAGAATATTTGTAGACATGTAAACTGTAAATATATAAAATTCTCGGCAGATTTATTGCAAACCAAATGATTGGATTTATTTGCCTGTGCAAGAATACAATAAATCAGCTTAGCAATGGATGTATAAGTTAGCTTTACAAAACCATTAGATATCACTTTACTAAGGGAATATAATTTAGTTAATGTTTTGTTGCGTAGAGCATTAATGTCCAGCTAGATAGATAAATAAATCTGTACAGCTTGAGCATAATTGACCATGAATTTCACTTCACAGTAATATTCATCATCTTTACTTTGTTATATCTACTTTATCACCTCCGGATAGATTTAACCTTCTTTATTACTTCACTGCTAAAATACTGTAAATAAATTCACCTGAACTGCGTCTTTACCTCCAAATGTTGAAATGTAATTTAGTGATGACATCCAAGACTCACTCACATGCACACATTTTATCAACGCTGGCACATTCAGGAGTTTGGCCACACATTGTGCTGATGAAATAAATGTTTTAAGTCAGGATTTATTTCAGGAAATCAAAGGAACATTATCAGCTGTCATAAATCATGAGTGTTAAATTTTCCCTGCTCCATGCAGCACACAACATTCACATTTATTAGATTATTTTGTGGGAGCTTAATGTCATGAATGGAGATAGATAGGTTAGCAAAATGGTTCAAAGACTTTCTTTGTAGTTCCAAAAGGGTGAAGCCAAAAGGAAGGCAAATATTCAAATTCAGCAAGAATAGAATTGGATTATTATCTGGAGAGAGAAAATAAATACAGGGTGATGGAAGGGCACTGTGCATATTGTTATTGAAGAGAACCAGCAGAGTCACAATAAGCCAAATTGCTTCCTTCTGTGCTTCAACCATTCTATGATTTTATTATTCTGTGCAAACGTTTTAACTTATCAGATAAATACTATATAGAAAGTTACTGTGGAGGGAGGGGTTTCTCCCCAAAAAATTCTAAGCGTCGAATTTGCGTAAGAACTGGAGTAAATTGATGGTAATTATTCATCATGGAGTTCGGTTACGAGTGGTGTGCCTCAGGGATCTGTTTTGGGGCCACTGCTGTTTGTAATCTTTATTAATGATCTGGATGAGGGTATAGTTGGGTGGATTAGTAAGTTTGCTGATGACACCAAAGTCGGAGGTGTGGTAGATTGTGAGGAAGGGTGTCGAAGTTTGCAGGGTGACTTGGACAGGTTGCAGAGCTGGGCCGCGAGGTGGCGGATGGAGTTTAATGCGGAGAAGTGTGAGGTAATCCATTTCGGTAGGAATAACAGATGTGTTGAGTATAGGGCTAACGGGAGGACTTTGAATAGAGTGGAGGAGCAGAGGGATCTAGGTGTATGTGTACATAGATCCCTGAAAGTTGGGAATCAAGTAGATAAGGTTGTTAAGAAGGCGTACGGTGTCTTGGCGTTTATTGGTAGGGGGATTGAATTTAGGAGTCGCAGCGTCATGTTGCAACTGTACACAACTCTGGTGCGGCCGCACTTGGAGTACTGTGTGCAGTTCTGGTCCCCACATTACAGGAAGGATGTGGAGGCTTTGGAGAGGGTGCAGAGGAGGTTTACCAGGATGTTGCCTGGTATGCAGGGGAGGTCCTATGAGGAGAGACTGAGGGATTTGGGGTTGTTTTCACTGGAAAGAAGGCGGCTAAGAGGGGATCTTATAGAAACATATAAGATGATTAGAGGTTTAGATAGGGTGGATGGTGATAGCCTGTTTCCTCGGATGGAGAAATCTAGCACGAGGGGGCATGGCTTTAAATTAAGGGGGGGTAGTTATAGGACGGATGTCAGGGGCAGGTTCTTTACCCAGAGGGTGGTGAGGGACTGGAATGCCCTGCCTGCTGCAGTTGTAAATGCGCCTAGTTTGGGGGCGTTTAAGAGATTGGTGGACAGGTTTATGGACGAAAAGGGATTGGTTTAGATTAGTGGCTCAATGTTTTTTTTTTAAAAAATAAGACTGGTCGGCGCAACATTGTGGGCCGAAGGGCCTGTTCCGCGCTGTAATGTTCTATGTTCTATGTTCTATGTTAAATCACGCTGGGTTTTTCAGTGGGCGTTTCAAATTGAATCTCCCACACTCTGTGCAGTGCAGAATGCATTAATTAGCATGAATCACTCCAGGAATCAGTGAGCTGGGCCTATTCCAGCTGGAGAAGCCGGCAGCATAGTGCTGAGTGGGCCGCTGCACATGCACCAATCTGTCAGTGCCGAGATCGATGCACGCGCAGTGGCCCTTGTCTGCTGGCCTCCCGATTGCTGGTGAGCTCAATTGCTGGTCTGCCCCATGGCCTCCACATTGCTGGCCATGTGACCTCCCCCCCCATGGCCTGATCGCTGGCCTCTCGAACATGTCCAAGAATAGCCCCCACTTTGCCCATTTCCAGCCTGCGTCAATCTCCCCCACCCCTCCATCCCCAAACTTGTGCCCACCCCACCAGCAGTCCTAATGCTGCCCCCCCTCATAGTGTCCCCCCCACAGCCCCAACCCCAGAGTAGGCTGCCCCACCCACCATCACTCCAATGGCCAGCCCCTGTTCTTCAGTCCAAATTCAGAGTGGCAGAGGGAACCCCCACCAATACCTTGGTGTGCAGTGCCAAGATGCCTCCTGGGCATTGGCAATTTGCCCCTTGGTAGTGCCAGGGGGCCATGCTGGCCCTGTCAAGATGGCGATGCCCAGGGGACACCTCCCCAGTATCTGACCCTCTGCCGGGGGGGGGGGGGGGGGGGGGTGGAGGCGGTTACCCCCCCACTTTACCCCAGCGGGGTCAGGCTACCAGCTCCCTGCTAATGGCAAGATATACCAAACCCTGATGGAGCAAAATACTCCTGGTGGTGGGGAGAGGCGAGTAGGCATGGAGATTTCAGCCCCAGGCCCACAAATAATATTGAAATTGTGGGGAAATGAGCTGATGACACTGGAAATCTGGTGCTGGGAGATGCGCAGAGGCCATGGCACCCAGCGGGGAGCTCACGACACACAGTCCTCTGCAAGAGTCTTCCGGCCCACTGTGCTATGAAGGCAGCACGGTGGGATAGAAGAATTGCCCCCATTTTGTTTCCTCAGTGGGGCATTCTTTTCTCTCTGTTACAGAAAAATCACATTCAATAGTTTTACTCTATATTGTGCACTGCTTCACAACTAAGCCACTAACCAGTGCCAGCATCAGAAAATCTAAAACAAGGCTAGTCATCTGGTTGTTGTTTCTGGTGACAAGTTAAATGATAGTGTGCCATGTTTAAAAGAGAGGCCTTACAACTGGATAAGAATTGAATGAAGTGAAATGACATTTTTTTTTGTTTCGCTCACATTTTTTCCACTGCTTTTTATAATCAACAGATCGTGCTTTTGATTTTTCTATATCAGTACTCCTCCTGGAGGGTGGGATGTTATCATGAGGCCATGCTGACCAGACATTTACCAGCAGGAGGACACCATTTGCATTATTTTTCCCCGTCTGATTTTTTTTTTCCCCCAGTGGTGCCTCTCCAGACATTAGGATCACAGCTAACCCTGACACTGCAACACCCCAGAAAGATGATCTTTTCTTCTTTTTGGACGGTAGTGACAACTTCATCAAGGTCAGAATATAAAACTTCTCCTGAACAGCGTCAGAATCAAGGATCAGCACATAAATATTGATGAATGTGGCATATTGATTGCAGTTGAGTTGTAGGTTAAGTGTCACTCGCTTTTCATTTTTACGACTAGGGAGTTGTGGCTGTGCTTCCCAGATTCTGTGTGACAAAGCCATAATGAGGTGGCGTATCATTCTTTTCTTTCCAGTCAAATGTGTATCCCCCTCACTTGTTCCTTCAGCTGCCTCTCCCCAGGAAGGCATGTCTCACTGAAATCGACAATGTCAATTTGGAGTCTTGGTAATTCTTGTGATATATGTCACTCACTTTTGACATAATCATCAGAGTTCTAAAATTCCAAATAGCAACATTTAGAATTTTCTTTCTTTGACCATGAAGGCTGAGGCACTCCAGGCTGGAGAAAGTGGGACACACTATTTTAAGGACACTTTTTCTAGCACCTTTCCCATTTGGGGTGAAAGGTATCCTAAAGGGAACTGCTCAGTCACAGGCGTTGCTTCCCAGCAATACCTCTGTACCAACAAAAGTGTCAATGAACATTGGACACTATGGATCATGTGGCCGTTCTGTGATGGGAGAAGACCTCAACCAGCACTCAATCTGAAGCTTTGCTTTCAAGCATTGCACCAATATTTTACTGGTTACAGCAGCCACTGCACACATCAATGCACTCATGGCTGGAGCATTGGAAGGTAGAAGTTCATCTGTCACTGATTGTTGCTTGACTCAGCACACATGGAGCAGTTGAACCAGGAGCACTCCCCGTCACAGTGGATGTCTTGGTGCTCTACATCAGCATCCCCCACAATGATGGCATTGCTGCAACTTCCTCAGTACTCAACGCCAACAACTGCTAGTTTCCAGATGCAATTTTGCAACACATCCATTTCACCCTGGACCACAATGTCATCACCTTCAACAACCAGTTCTTCATCCGGGCACATGGAGCAGCCATGGCGACCAAATTCACACCTCAATATGCCAACATCTCCATGCACAAGCTTGAACAAGACTTCTTCACTGCACAGGACCTTCAACTGATGCTATACACTAGATACATCAATTACATTTTCTTCCTTTGGACTTATGGTGAACAATCACTGAAACTACTATATGATGATATCAACAAGTTCCATCCCACCATCAGACTCACCATGGACTATTCTCCGGAACTGGACACGTTCTTGGACACATGCATCTCCATTAAGGACGGTCACCTCAGCACCTCACTGTACTGCAAGCCCACAGATAACCTCACGATGCTCCACTTCTCCATCTTCCACCCTAAACATGTTAAAGTAGCCATCCCCTACAGACAAGCCCTCGTATACACAGAATCTGTTCAGATGAGGAGGATCGCAACAGACACCTCCAGACACTGAAAGATGCCCTCATAAGAACAGGATATGGCGCTCGACTCATCGATCGACAGTTCCGGCATGCCACAGCGAAAAACCACACCGACCTCCTCAGAAGACAAACATGTGACACGGCGGACAGAGTACCCTTCACCATCCAGTACTTCCCGGAGCGGAGAAGCTACAACATCTTCTTTGGAGTCTTCAGCATGTCATTGATGAAGACGAAAATCTCGCCAAGGCCATCCCCACACCCCCACTTCTTGCCTTCAAACAACAGCACAACCTCAAACAGATCATTGTCTGCAGCAAACTACCCTGCAGCAAACTACCCAGCCTTCAGGAGAACAGTGACCATGACACCACACAACTCTGCCACAGCAAACTCTGCAAGACATGCCAGATCATCAACACGGATGCCATCATCTCACGTGAGAATACCATCCACCAGGTACACGGCATATACTCTTGCAACTCGGCTAACATTGTCTACCTGATACGCATGATGTGGGTATGCCGGCGTTGGACTGGCGTAAACACAGTAAAAAGTCTGATACGCTGCAGGAAAGGATGTCCCGAGGTATGGTACATTGGGGAGACCATGCAGACACTACGACAATGGATGAACGAACATCGCTCGACAATCACCAGGCAAGTCTTCCAGTTGGTGAACACTTCAGCGGTCATGAGCATTCAGCCTCTGGTCTTTGGGTAAACATTTTCCAAGGCGGCCTTCACGATATACGATAGCACGGAGTCGCTGAGCAGAAACTGATAGCCAAGTTCCGCACACATGAGGACAACCTCAACTGGGATCTTGGGTTCATGTCACACTATTTGTAACCCCCATGACTTGCCTGGGCTTGCAAAATCTCACTAACTGTCCTGTCTGGAGACAATACATATCTCTTTAATCTATGCTTAATGCTATCTCCACTCATATTGCCTGTACCTGTAAGACTTGATTAGCTGTAGAGACTCACATTCTAATCAGTATTCTGTAAACTGTGTGTGCCTTTATATGCTCTGTTTGTGATCAGAACTCCCACTCACCTGACGAAGGGGCAAACCCCAAAAGCTAGTGGTGTTTACTACCAATTAAACCTGTTGGACTTTAACCTGGTGTTGTGAGACTTCTTACTGTGTTGCTTGACTGTCAGAGGATGAATCTAAATCCAGACAGCAGCATCTCTCCAATGCAATCCCTCAGGCTTCATCCTGATACTAAGACATCAGAATAATATTGCTCTTCAGGTTTATGTGGCCTGTCACACTATAGCCCGGAAGCGAGCCTGTGAACAAGGTGACATCTGTGTGCACAGAAAGTACTTCCAACAGAACCACTGTGTGATCACTCAGAAGCATTCATAAACCTGTATTCATTGGGAGCTTCCCAAGTTAACCGGGCATGAATGAACATCCTTACATGTCATAGACCAGCATTATGAGGTTGGACACATACTTATAACATTCCAGCTATTAGTCTGGGAAATCTTCTTGAACTACTTCCAATGCATTTACAACTTCCTTAAATAAGGTGACCAATACTGTACACAGTACTCCAGATGTGGTTTCATAAGTGCTCTGTATAACTGAAGCATAACCTCTCTACAGTTGCATTCAATTCCCCTCACAATATAGGATAACTTTTCATTTTCTTGCCAAATTACTTGCTGCCAGCAGGTGACAATCTAGCAAAATTACTTTTGCAATTCATGCACTAAAACATCCTTCTCTTTTATTCTTCCTGCTAAAATGGACAATTTAACATTTGTCAGATCCTTTCCCACTCAGTTAACCTCACTGTTTCTTTATGTTGCCTTCTTACGCTCTCTCCAAAATTTACTTTCCTTCCTATCTTTGTGTCATTAGCAAATTTGGAAACAATCGCTTCAATCCCTAATTTTACTGCTAATGTTTAGGTGCAGCCCTGATACCTGCAGCAGAAGTGAAGGAAGCCTGCTGACGCCCATACTCTGTTGTCTAGGATGACCTGGATGGACGTCCCCTGGAGGCCCGAGGACTGGAAGGCATTAGCCTGATACTTTTGAGTCTGAATTTGAATTCTAACATTTAAACCCTAATATGGCCTTGTTCCTCCCTATTCCCTGCTCAGCAAACCCTCTGAAAACTACTTGTATCTCAGACCCTGGCCCTTAGTGCATCATTTCACCTGTGCTTCCAGCCACTTTGGCCCAATCTCTGGAATTCCCTCCCTAAACTCATCCTTTCTCTCCTTCTTTGAGACTGCCTTAAAAGTTACAATTTGGCCAAGCTTTTGTTCAGCATTCCTAATCATTGCTTCTTTGATTTGCATTCATTTTTTTGTAATTACATTTCTGTTTTCCCAAGTGTCTTGGGATTCCTTTTCCAATAAAGATACACAAAAACTCACATTTTTGTTATGCCCTAAAATTGGACCGAAGATCTACTATCCTAGACAGGATGTTAATGAATTGTCAATGTAGGTGTATCATTGTCAATGCACATGAATAGTTGGATAGAGCTATGTAAAATTTGAACACACAGTCCTTTCATGTCTTCTCTGATATCCTCTTCCAGTACCATCAAACACAGTGTTGAATTTTTGAACTGCTTGATCTTTTGAATGTGTAATTCTTCCTTAATTCAGAAAATAAAAAAATTATGTTTGGTTCTATCCTGCTACATGCCAATGGCCAGGACACTGAGACAATGACATTGGGTTAAGAATATACCTAAGGGATTGAACCTGGAATTTTCCCAGTTTATATGCCACAGCTGCTCTCTGAATGAGCTGCTTTGAAGGAATTATGAAATATTTATAGACCCAAACAAATAAACTCCTTTTTTTAATGCTAAATATTATTTTGTCACAGAAAGATACTAGGTTAGGCAAATGACAACTACACGCTCCCAATTATTGTACAATGGTGAACACAAATTTAATTTCCAAAACTCGTGAGTTCAAATATTGTGATAATTTTGGTATGTTATTTGACATATATTTGGATAATGAAACAAATGAAATGGCACACAACATGAACACCAGGAGCCATTGTCATTTAAGTACATTTAATGTCCATTTGCTATTATCGCCAACAGAAGTTAGACAATGGGATCAAAATTTCTGTTGACGGTAATAGCAAATGGACATTTAATGTACTTAAGTGACAATCTTCTACCTGGCAATACTACTGAAGACATATCTGCTTACAATAATAACTGCGTTAAATAGCAAAAAGAGGAGGATCATACCAATATGTTAAGTGTTCATCTCCAAATGCACCAACTGAATCTCTACCAAAATAAATCACTTTACTCTTCTCTGCATTAAATTTCATGGGCCACCTGTCCACCCATTCCACCAAACTGAGATTTTCCAGCATTTCTGTTTTTGTTGATGATTCCAGCGTCTGCAGTAATTTGCTTTTATACAATGCAAGCAGATTGGCCACGTAGCCACACATCCACCTATGTTCCATACATTATGGCTTATCTCTGTTTGGAAATAAGTGCATTCATTAGTCTACTTTCTACCTTCAAAACCATACTATCCTCACACTCTATCCCCCCAACCTAGAGGACCAGGTTGAGGAGCCTATCAGATTTGCACATCCTACCCTTCAATGTCTCTCAATTCTTAAAGGCAGATCTCCCAGCCTCGATCAATACATGTGTGTGCATCTCTTACACCTTTGAGCATCATGAAGGACGGCCATCCTTCACAACATCTCCATACAGTACCATGCTAACTTGGTATTCACTCTTGTGATTGCAGAGATCATTAAACCATGTGGACACTGGATCTAGGAACCAGGCACATCATGTCCACTGATCTGGGCTGCCATCACTGACTAGGCCTTCTTTGTCTGTTGTGATGATCTTCTCTTGCCATCTCACAGCATCAGAATGCCCCATCTGATACTCGCTGCCTCCAATGGAGTGCCCAGGCACTTGTCTGAGAACCAAGGCACTGAGTGCCACCAGCCTTCTGTGTCTAGTAGGTGCTGAGGCCATAACTCTGCAAATTTCAAAAGTCTCTCCAAGACCAGCCCTTACTTGGCCCACCACTGTGAAATCACATTCAGATTCCAATCACAGTTGGAATTGGAAATTGCAGCTGCTTCCAGGAACATTGATCGCACAGGCCTGCCGATCGCACACACCTAGCAAGTGCAAAATTTAGGCCCATGTCTTTTTGAAGTTTTTAAAAAATTCTTTCATAAGGTTTGAGCATCACTGGCTAGGCCAGCATTTACTGCCTATTCCAAATTGCCCCTGAGTACATGCTGGTGAGCCACTTTCTTGAACCGCCACAGTGCATAATGTGCAGGTACCCTCTTGGTGCTGTTAGGATTGTATTTCCTGTGCGCTTTCCCGCAGACTGACCCCCTGCTTCGACTGCTCAAGATTCAAGTCATTAGGGTATTTCTTTCCATGAGCAATTTCTGTCATGTGACCACAGTATGGTGTTCCCAAAGCCCACACAAATAATTCGTAATGACATTTACAATGACAAACAGTGGTGTCTGACATTTCAGCCACTCATGTCCCATTGGGGGTAATTTTGAGCCCACACTCCCTGTCTGCGGGAATGGCAGCGCATGTTCAAAATCCAGAAGGCGTGATTCACACAATGGCGAGTTTCTGAGTTCCAATCTTCCTGGCCCCTTGCCAGCAGAGTGGTGTGAAACACACTGCGGGACTGCAGAAAGCTCATTTTAATACATTAGCATGTCACTAGTGAACAATCTCTCCATGATTCCCCCCCCTCACTGGATATTCAGTGAGTGTTGGCGTAACATCATACTGGCATCACAACAGGTTCAGCTGGATGTGAACCTGTCGTGGGGGTCTCCCGCATGAAAGGGGGGTGGTAAAGATGAGAATAGCCCCCAGGGGAGAGGCACATGGCCAAGCAGTGATCTGGTAATGCTTCCTGGCACTGCCCCTTAAGTACAGATTGGCACTGTAGGTTGACATGCTGCCCATGGTGATGATTGGGGGCTGGGGGAAAGGGCCGATGATCGTGAGAAATTAGAGGGGAGAGAAGAGCTGACTCCAATCAGGGCTGAGGAATGGAGACCTGAGGTGGGCTGGGTGGGTGCCCTTTTAAAATGGTTCTCTGATAACAGTGCAGGCAGGTTTTGCTGACATGTTGAGGCTCTGCACCCCTGCGTGATGGTGTGAAACACGTCCACTTAATTTTTTTAGGCAGCGTGTTGTCAGGCTGGGAGAGAAAACCAACGTGTTTCTGTCCAGAGAAACATGCCATTTTTTTCACCAGGAGCAGCACTCTGCCGTTTTTGGTAAGATTCCCCCCACCCTGCCCATTGTAATGAATGGGCTTTAATCACAACCATTTTGGTGGAATTTCAGACTGCTACCAGAGAGTCTGGACAGCCGTGATCCCACAGCCCCTGTCAGTATTTAAACAATAAGACTTCTAACTCCAGAGGAGAGATCTATTACTTTTTAATGTCTCTCCCATAGAATATGCAAAAATGTTCTTCAGATTTTAACGTTCTGTCCAGACCAACAGACTTCTTCCAGCCTTGGGTAGTTGCTACATATTTGCAGAACGGGAGGAAAGTCACTTAACTCTGCCACACTTCATCTTGTCAAGGTGAATTATCCTTTTATATTCTTTTAAAAGTAAAACATCCACCTTCTTCATAACTTCATGGGCATAATCACGTGGGTATAACACTGACCAGAATAACCTTCACCATTATTTTTACAATAAATTCTGACCAAATATCCTGGATTTTGCATGAGCGATGAAGGAATGATTTTCCCCATTAACTAACCCTGCTTATTGTTACCCGCAGTTATTTCATCAGGAGAGACTTAGAGTGGGATGTTATGGACTTGCTCATTCCGAAATTGTAAAGTCTCACCCAAGGTCAACAAACATTTCCATGGTCTGTCCCTCTCCTGCTCCGATTCCTGTGATAGGCAGGGTGGTAAAATCCCAGCATGCAAGTCATCTAAATTTATATGCCATATAAATAGTGTGGGTGGAATTTTCCAGCTCCAAGACTGGAAAATCCTGCTTGAGGTCAATGAACCGTTGCATGGTCCACCACCTCCCAAAGCCTGTCCACAAGGTAAAAGTCAGAAGTGTTATGAAACACTCTTCACTTGCCTGGATGAATGCAGCTCCAACAACACTCAAAAAGGTTGACAACACCCAGGACAAAGCAGCCTGCTTGATTGGCATCCCATTCACAAACATCCACTCCCTCTAATGCAGATATACAATGGCAGCAGTGTGTAATAAAAACAGATGCTCTGCAGGAGCTCACAAAGATTTCTTGGAAAGCATCTTCCAAACCACGCCCACTACCAACTAGAAGGACAAGTGGAGCAGACACATTTGAACACCATCACCTGGAAGCTTCCCTCTAAGGTACTCAACATTTTGACCTGAAACGATATTGTTGTTGTTTCACTGTCACTTGGTGAAAATCCTGGAATTCCCTCCCTAACAGCACTGCGAATGTACTCACCCTACAAGGACTGAAGTGGTTCAAAAAAGCGATTCAAGTGCTATCAGGGATGGGCAATAAATGCTGGCCTAGCCAGCAACACCCCCATCCTACAAATGTATTTTTAAAAATCCAGCATCTATTTGAGGGGGAAGGAAATAATAGCAGCACATTTGAAAAATGATAATCTAATCAAATACAGTCAGTATGGCTCCATGAAAGAGAAATCATGTCTGAAGAATGTATTAGTCTTTTGAGGAAATTTCAACCAGAGATAATAGGGGGGAACCAGTAGATATGTTGTATTTAGACTTCCAGAAGGCATTCGACAAAGAACATCACAAAAGATTAAGTCATTAGATAAAACCCCATGGTGTTGGCAGTAGTATATTGGCATGGATAGAGAAATGGGTCATGGGCAGGAAACAGCAAGGGGGATAAGGGGTTCTTTTTCAGCTTGGGAACCTGTAACCAGTGGAGTTCCACAGAGATCAGTGCTAGAAGCACAACTGTTTACAAAATATATTAATGAATTGAGGAAGGAAACAAATGTACTGTAGCCAAATTTGCAGACTACGCAAAAATAGGTGGAAAGGCAATTTGCGAGAGGAATACACACAGTTTACAAAGAGATGCTAATAGTTAAATAAGTGGGCAAAAATTTGGCAAACGTGGGAGAATGTGAAGTTGTTCATTTTGGAAGGGAAAACAAAAGAACAGACTATTATTTAAATGGAGAAAATCTGCAGAAATCTGCAAAACAAAAAAACTTGTGCATGAAACATTGAAAGCAAGCACATAGTTGCAGCAGTTAGTGAAGAAGGCTAATGAAATGTTGGCCCTGATTTCAAGGGGTTTGGAATATAAGTGTAAGAAATCTTGTTGCAACTGCACAAGGTACTATTGAGACCACAGGCAAGATTTTACAATCATACCTGTCCCAAAACCATAAAATCCCGCCCAGGGTCAATGGACCTCCCCATGCTCCGCCCCTCGTCTGCTTCAGTTTCCATGGTGGGTGGGCCGGTAAGATTCTGGTGAACATGTCGAGTACTGTAAACAGTTTTGGTCCCCTTTCATTAGGAGCAGTTTCGTTAGGTTTGGAGAGATTGCCTTATGAGAAAAGATTAAATATTTGAGATTCTACTCATTGGACTTAAGAAGAATGAGAGGTGATGCCAGTGAAACAAATAGGATTTTTAAGGGGCCCAACAGGGAAATGCTGAGAGGACATCTCCTTTCATGGGAGAGTCGAGGACCAGAGGGCATTGTCTCGGAACAAAGGGACACCAATTTATGACTGAGATGGGGAGGAATTTATTTTCTCGGAGGGTTGTGAGTCTTTGAAACTCCTTGCCAGAGAGAGCTGTGGGGGCAGATTCATTTTGTATCTCTAAGGCTGAGGTAGATAGATTTTTGTCTGGTAAGGGAATCAAGGGATATAGGGAAAAGGCAGGAAAGTGAAAGTGAGGAATGTTGATCATCCATGATCCTACTGAGTGGCAGATCAGGTTTGAGGCCAAACAACCTACTTTTCCTATTTCTTATGATTTTATGGGACCTGTGGTCTGTGCGCAGGACAAGCAGTGCAAGAATTTCTCATCCAGTCAGATTGAATAACTCTCACAGAAACATGCAGACAAAAAAGCATGAATTAAAGAAAAATGAAATAAAAATAACGTTCAAGTTATTTTACAGTAAGAAAAATAAAGATTGGAAAATATGCATGAATATAAGGAAAAATATAAAATATATTAACAGAAAAATAAATGCAGGTGCAGTTCATGAATGTGATTTATTGGGTGAAATTTTATGTCTGCCCTGTGGGGATAAAGGGGTCTTTTTTCAGGAATGCAGCTGGTGACTAGTGGTGTGCCTCAGGGGTCAGTGCTGAGACCACAGCTTTTCACAGTATACATTAAAGATTTGGAAGAAGGAACTGAAGGCAGTGTTGTGAAATTTGCAGATGATACAAAGGTATGTAGAGGAACAGGTAGTATTGAGGAAGCAGGGGGCTGTAGAATATTGGCTAGGAGAGTGGGCAAAGAAGTGGCAGATAGAATACAATGTGGAAAAGTGTGACATTATGCACTTTGGAAGGAGGAATGGAAGCTTTTCTAAATGGGGAAATGAATGGGAAATCAGAATCACAAAGGGTCTTGGGACTCCTTCATGATTCTCTTAAGATTAACATGCAGGTTCAGTTGGTAGTTATGAAGGTAAATGCAATGTTAGCATTCATAGATTACAAGAGCAGGAGTATACTTCTGGGCTGTATAAGGTTCTGGTCACACCCCATTTGGCGTATTGTGAGTAGCTTTGGGCCCCATATCGAAGAAAGGATGTGCTGGCATTGGAAAGGGTCCAGAGGATGTTCATAAGAATGATCCCTGGAATGAAGATCTTGTCATATGAGGAATGGTTGAGGACTCTGGGTCTGTACTCATTGGAGTTTAGAAGAGTGAGGGGGGGATCTTTTACTGAAACTTACAGGATACTGTGAGGGTTGGATAGAATGAACGTGCAGAGCATGTTTCCACTAGTAGGCAAAACCAGAGCCAGAGAGCACAACCTCAGACCAAAGGGACGATTCTCTAAAACAGAGATATGGAAGAATTTCTTCAGCCAGAGAGTGGTGAATCTGTGAAACTCTTTGCCGCAGAAGGCTGTGAAGGCCAGATCATTGAGTATCTTTAAAACAGAGATAGGTAGGTTCTTGATTAATAAGGGGATCAGGGGTTATGGGGAAAAGGCAGGAGAATGGGGATTAGAAAAATATCAACCATGATTGAATGGCAGAGCAGACTTGATGGCTGAGTGGCCTAATTCTGCTCCTGTGTTTTACAGTCTTTATGGGCTCAAGCCAAACCCAGAATCGTGTAAAATGGTGTGTAATATCCTAACATCATTGGTCAGTGGCTTCAGGCGTGGATTGGCTTTGTGCCCACTGACAATTATACTACTTGTTGAAGGGATTAAGTCCCCAATTGACCAGGTTTTACATGCCCTGTGCAATATCAAGCTAGGTGCCCAGAAACACGTGCAGGTGATCAACCTTTTTTTTTACTTTTTTGATTCAAGGGCGGGATGAAAGGGTAATGGAGCAAATGCTGGGTGAGAAATTGAGAGTTTCAGGGAGAGAGTTGAGGTGGTGTTTTGGAATCTGAGAGATTGTTTTCTGTGTTGGGCTTAGCACAATGTGGAGATCTTGCTGCAACTGTACAGGGCACTGGTGAGGCCGCAGCTGGAGTACTGTGTGCAGTTTTGGTCGCCGCACTTACGCAAGGATATTTTGGCCTTGGAGGGAGTGCAGAGGAGGTTTACTCAGCTGATACCGGAGTTGAGGGGGTTGAACTATGAGGGAAGGCTGAATAAACTAGGCTTGTACTCATTAGAGTTTAGAAGAATGAGGGGAGATCTCATTGAGACATATAAGATGATGAATGGGATGGATAGGATAGAGGTGGAGAGGCTCTTCCCGCTCAGAAAGGACAGTAGGACTAGGGAGCACAGCCTCAAGATAAAGGGGGGGCGGTTTAGATCGGAGTTGAGGAGGAACTTCTTCACTCAAAAGGTGGTGAATCTCTGAAATTCTCTGCCAGTTGAAGTGGTGGAGGCTGCATCGCTAAATATATTTAAGACGCGGGTTGATAGGTTTTTGATAGGCAAGGGGATTAAGGGTTATGGAGAGAAGGCGGGAAAGTGGAACTGAGCCACTTCAGGTCAGCCACGATCTTATTGAATGGCAGGGCAGGCTCGAAGGGCTGGATGGCCTACTCCTGCTCCTATTTCTTATGTTCTTATGTTCTCTGGACATTGCTATTTTCTTGCCAGTCACTGGAACTCTCTTCCCACCTGCCGTGCCTACCAGCACTGGCCATTCTGCAGGCAGTGATGCTGTTCTCAGCAGAACAATTCTATCTTCTTTCTCTGATTTATCCACATAACTGAAGTTCTTCATTCCTGGAACCTTCCCAGGAGGTCTCTTCTGCACCCGCTACAAATTCTTCTCATCCATCCTAAAGCGTGGTCCCCATAATTTTAAATAAAGGCCTTAATCTCCTGGCCCTGTCCACTATGAGGAACACCAAGCTGAGATAGAGAAGTCAATGGACAACCAAAATGTCTGTTGACCTCAGGTGGGAGCTTCCAGTTCTGATGTGGACACAACTGGAAAACCCCGCCCAGTTCTTCAATTATGGCTGAACAAGTATTCCATAAAGATGTATCATATCTTCCTTGCTTTTGTTCTGTAGATCTCTGCTTATAAAACCCAAGATCCTGCCTTTTTTTTAAATTGCATTCTCAACCTGCCCTTCTACCTTCAATGATTTCTGCAAAGCTCCCTTGGTTTTTTTTTGGTTCATGTAATCCTGTAGAATTGTATCCTTCATTTTATATTTCGTAACCCCATTCTTTCTACCAAAATGTATCACTTCACAATTATTTGTTTAAATTTCATTTGCCACATGTTCACTCAGTTGTTTAAAAATTTCATGGAGTTTCCACATGAGACAGTTCTGAGTTACCCTGCAATTCCTCTATTTATGTAGTTCCAAATTAAATTTAACACAAATAAAGACTTCAAAAAGGCACTTACCAGACGCTCACCGATCAGCATTATCCTTTATGTTGACATTAATTTATTTTATCTTGCACCTGAACACTCACAATCCTTTTGAGTACTAGTCGCTTTGCTGTGTGGCCCCAGACTTCTTCAGGTTCATGCTCTTCATTCTCATCACAGACGCTCTGCTGTTCCATCGTGTATGGGCTTTGCAGCTCTTCTGATCATATGTGGCATCTTAGCCACAATTTTATCTTAGAACTGAAATTAGACAAGGTGAATGGCAACTACATCTCCCCTCCACTCCCACCCAAATCTTATCCACGTCAGACCCAGTGTAACTGAAATTTAACTCATACCGCCTGTCAGTTACCTGTCCAATACAACTGGGGAACAGCAATTAGCCAGTAGGCGGGAGCAGAATTTCTGGTGGCAACACCACTTTTCCAGTTGATGTGAGAAGGTGAGTCGCAGGAAGGAGGGTTTTTGAAGGTGTCATTTGTGGAATGGAGTGGGCAGTGGGGAGGCCTATAGGGTGGAAGTATAATCTTAACTTTGGTTCCCTATGGAACAGATCTTCTCCACAAGGAATATCAGAACAAAGCAGCACAACTTACCTTTTTGAGCATTTTTTTTTTGCCCAGACCCTCTTCCAGCTATTTTCACCTGGCTAGAAAACCAATGCTCTTTGCTCATGAGCAAACATGCAGTAGGGTTTCAATGATGAAATTACACAGCCCCCCAACCCCCACCACATGCATTTAAATTTAAAAAATGGACAGATTTAGGAGGGCATCTATACTGCCTACTCCAAAGAACAGGTTAAAATTTCAGAGACCAGGTTTGGTGGAGGACACCAGCAAACAAATTACCCAGCTGATTTTAATTTCCATTGACGCAGTTTCCAGAATATTCACATTAACATAATTTCTTTATCATAACGAAACATCTGAAATGCTTCAAAGCAGCATTATGAAACAAAATATGACACTGAAGCAGATAAGGAAATAATAGGTCAAAGGTTTGGTCACAGAGATAGGTTTTAAGTGTCTTAAATTAGCAAAGAGATGGAGAGGTATGGGGAGAGAATTCCAGAGCCTGGAGTTTAAACAGCTGAAGGTACAGCCCCAGTGAAGCATCAATTATAATTGGGAAACACAGAAGACCAGAATTAAAGGAGTGCAGATTCTGTGGAGAGTTGTGTGGATGGAGAAACAGAGGGGCAAGGCCTCAGAAGGATTTGAAAACAACAATGAAAATTTTAAACTTAAGACATCGACTTATTGGGAGTCTGTAAAATTGCATTTTCACAAACTTCATTAGTAAACATTAAATATATATTTATTGATAAGAATAGTACAGCAGCCAAATGATACAGCTACCCAAATGTCTCTGCCTAGAAGCCTTTCTCAGCATGGAGGTGATTCCACCAACTGAGTCCTGATTAGTCACCCAGGTCAGATGAGACTTACTCTGCTGTGTTGCCCTTAAAGGGACAATCACCACAGAGCCAATGTCTGTCACTGATGACGGGAATGGGTGAAAAATTAAGATCTTGACAGCAAAGTTTAGATTATCTCAAGTTTATAGAAGGTATAATGTGGAAGATAATCCAGGAGTGTATTGTAACAGTCGAATCTTGAGGTAACAAAGGCATGATTGAGGACTTCAACAATATATCAGATGAGGCAGGGGTAAACATGGGCAATGTAACAGAGGTGGAAATGGGTGGTCTTCATAACAACACAAATATGTGTTTGGACTATCATCTCAGAATTAAATGTGACACCAAGGTTACAAACAGACTGGCTTAATCTCAGTCCATGGCCATGGAGGGATGAAACTGATATCAAGGAATTGAATTTATAGGGGGGACCACAAACAATCGTTTCATTTAATTCAAGAAATGTTCTGTTCATCCAGCACTGTTTTTAGAATAAACTGTCTAATAATTTAGGAGCAGCTGAGGAATCAAACAGGTGATGGCCCAAGATGAGTATATTTGAAATATCCTGCTTTATTATTTTCCTAGTAATCTTAAGTGCAGTACTAAATTGTAACTGAAATGAGGTGTTAAACTGCTGTTAATATAAATAACAGATGTTGAATGGAAAAAAATGTTGCTTTGAATAATTGTATGTGACATCTGTTAGCTTTCATACAGACTTTTATTTATGTAGTACTTTCTGTAGACTAATATCAATAAATGTATGTGCCTATAAAGTTAGCTAGACTTTATTTCAATGAATTATCCAAATATGCTGCATCATGATAAAAACTGAAATAGCCTCCTGAATGTCGAGATTATTCACCAGTTCCTGAGTCTCCTCGGGGTTTCTGATACTTCAGAAAGCAAGGCTTGTGTGATGGGAGAAAAAGCAATTTTTGAGGGGAAAAATGTAAGTGCTAAATTTCCTTTGGCTTCTGATGAAGAATTTTCTGATTTGCTGGTTTTTTTTCAACAATGTCTAAATAAATGGAACCTCTAAACTGAAAAGTTTAAAAGTAACTGCTTGCTTAGAAGACTGCAGTAAAATTGCTGAAATCCCATATTTTGGCAAGTGCGGAAATTCTTGTGAATAAGACTCTGTGAGTAGTTTTGTTATAAATAGAATACTTTCATATTAAATCGTCACCAGTTGCTATCATATTTATAGAAAAAAGGCACCATGGAACATGTGTATTTCTGAACATTTGAAAAATATTTCAATAGACTTTCAATGCGTATTTCAGCAGAGAAGGAAGAGTGCCAGCAACAAAAAGTCACATTAGAAAATAGCCTTCAGGTAGCTGTTCGTACTTAATGGAATTTAGGATTGCTTCTATAATTTGCATTTTTATCTATGTTATTTATTAATATTATTTTATCACTTTGGTATCTATTCCCAGAAATGTATTAATGTCTATTTTATGTTTGCAGTTGTGGCTGATAGAGACATTGGGGTACATGTTCAGTGCAGCAGGTGGTCAGGAAGGCGAATGGGATGCTGGCCTTCATCGCGAGGGGGATTGAATATAAAAGTAGGGAGGTCTTGCTGCAGCTGTATAGGGCATTGGTGAGGCCGCAGCTGGAGTACTGTGTGCAGTTTTGGGCGCCGCACCTGCGCAAGGATATTTTGGCCCTGGAGGGAGTGCAGAGGAGGTTTACTAGGCTGATACCGGAGTTGAGGGGGTTGAGCTATGAGGAGAGGCTGAATAAACTAGGCTTGTACTCGTTAGAGTTTAGAAGAATGAGGGGAGATCTCATTGAGACGTATAAGATGATGAATGGGATGGATAGGATAGAGGTGGAAAGACTCTTCCCGCTCAAAAAAGACAGTAGGACTAGGGGGCACAGCCTCAAGATAAAGGGGGGGCGGTTCAGAACGGAGTTGAGGAGGAACTTCTTCACTCAAAGGGTGGTGAATCTCTGGAATTCTCTGCCCGTTGAAGTGGTGGAGGCTGCCTCGCTAAATATTTTTAAGAAGCGGGTTGATGGGTTTTTGATAAGAGAGGGGATTAAGGGTTATGGGGAGAGGGCGGGAAAGTGGAACTGAGCCACGACAGAACTGAGCCACGACAGATCAGCCATGATCTTATTGAATGGCGGGGCAGGCTCGAAGGGCCAGATGGCCTACTCCTGCTCCTATTTCTTATGTTCTTATGTTCTTATGTTCTTATGTTTCACTCAATTTGTGGGCACTAAATCAGCTTTCTGCACTCCAAGATTGAGAAGGGATGTCATGCGCTGTGTGTGTGTGAAATTCAACAGCCACCATATTGTTTGAGGCATCCTAGCAATTGCTAGAAATGAACACTGCTTATTAAGTTATTTGAATAAGGGTCTCGTTTTGGGACCATTTTTGGAAATTGATTCCAAGGAGCATTTGTTTGCTCATTCATAAGCGTATCCTGTGATTAATTAGGAAGCTTGCTGAAGCAATGGTTGTATTTATTGTTTTATGTTGCAGGATGACTGACACCATTGATGCAAACTAACTTTATTGCTAACACATTTTCAGAACATGAACACAAAACTGCAAGGCTCTGCTCCAACCTACCCGCAGAGCGTACCATATTGTATTTAATATTAGAGTCCACTACGACAATCACCCTATTATCACAATAATGGCATTTAAAGAGATTTTCATCAATTAAGGTCAATCTTCCAAGAGTCAATTTTAGCTACTGGGAGTCACTTTATGACTGAGTTTAGAAAATCTTTAACACTAAATAGCTCTTTGCAGCTGACATTTTGTCTGCAATTGTACTCTGCCACAATACTGATTGTGGGAGTACTGGGAAATATGGGGATATTTCTTGGATTGTTATTGATAATGCCAGAATAGAGGGAAAGCCTCAGCAAATGCAAGTCTGTGCAGGGTCAAAAAAAGGAGGCAAGAGATCCTTGCTTCTGGTAACAAAGTGTCCTCCAGTGACAGAAGAATGATGTGCAAGAAAATAAAAAATAGGAGTAAGATTGGCCCACATGACTCATTCAGCATGCTCCATTATTCAAAAGATCATGGATAAATTTCCACTTTCCTACCCTATCCCTATATCGCTTAATTTCTATTGATCTCAATCTGATACAGAGTCCGAGCATTCACAGCTCTCTGAGATAAAGAGTTCCAAAAGATTTGCAACCCAGTGTCTCATCATATGACAATCCTGCCATCCCTGGAATCAGTCTGGTGAACCTTTTCTGCATTTCCTCTATGGCCTTGAAGCCTTTTAACATCCTCCTCATTGCTCACATTTCCACCTACTTTTGGAAATATTACATTTGGTTCCTTCATTTAAAACATTAATGTTCATTGTGAGTAGCAGGGGTCGAAACACTGATCCCTGGGGTACTTCACTCGTCACAATCTGGCACTCTGTCTCTGCTCCCTGTTTTCTGTTTGCTAACCAATTCTCGACCCATGCCAATATAATACCAGCAATCCCATGTGCTTTAATATTGCACACTAACTTTTTATGTGGGACCATATCAAAGCCTTGTGAAAATCTAAATATACCACATCCACTGGTTCTCCCTCATCTAACTAGTTCTGCTAGTTAGGTCCTCGATTCCAAAAAGTTTGTGAAACATGGGGGCAGTTCTCAGGCCTTGTGACCACAGTTGCAAATTGCATTCTGGATGGAGACCAGATAGTATATTTATATCATGATTTAAATATGCATTTTTTTTAAAGCTCGATTCACTCGGCTCTCAGGATTCACGCATCCAGCAGCACAGCATGAAGCTGGCGAAAATCACCATAAATCCGCAAATGGAGACTAGACATGATGACCATGCTTTCATCCAGTCTGTTCTCCTGTTCCTGATCTCACTAGCACTTGGATATTGGGAGCAATCCTGAGTTTACTACCTGGACACAGAAATGGCAGGTGGAATTTCATCTGGACAAATGTGAAGTGATGCATTTTGGAGGATCAAATTTATGTGTGAATTATACTGAAAATGGCAGAACCCTTAAGAATATTAACGTGCAGAGGGATGTGGGTGTGCAGGTCCATAGTTTCCTAAAAGAGGCAACACAAGTGACCAAAGTGATTAAGAAGGCATATTTGCCTTCATTGGCCAGGGCATTGAGTACAAGATTGGCAAATCATGTTGAGCTATATAAAACATTGGTTAGGCCACATTTGGAGGATTGCAAACAATTCTGGTAGCCATACTACCAGAACGATATAGAACTTTGGAGAGAGTGCAAAGAAGTTCACCAGGATGTCACCTAATCGTGAGGGTGTTGACTATGAGGAGAGGTTAAATAAACTGGGATTATTTTCAGTGGAAAGACAGATGCTGAAAAGAGACCTGGTAGAGGTCTACAAAATTATGAGAGACATAGACAGTGTGATCGTCAGGTTTTTTCCCAGGGTGGAAGTGTCAGTTACAACGGGCACAGGTTCGAGGTGAAAAGGGGAAAGTTTAAGGGAGACATGCAGAGGGCCTGGAATGTGGCTGCCAGAGGAGATGGTGGAAGCATTAACAACATTTAAGTGGCATCTGGATGGGCACATGAATAGGGAGGGAATAGAACGATATGGACCGAATAAGGGCAGGAGGTTTTTTTTCAGTTTAATTAGGGCATCATGATCAGCATGGGTTTGGAGGGCAGAAAGGCCTGTTCCTGTGCCCTACTGTTCTTTATTCTGTTTTCTTTGCACCGTTGAACTCCTGCTTTTAAATTTGCTCCTAGCTCCCTATATTCTGCTTATATGACCACATCCCTCTTTTTACTTATATCTTTGGTTCTGATATGGATTACAACCTTGGGCTGTTCACCTACCCTTTCAGAATGTCCTTCATCCAGTGACGTTGGTCAGTGTTCATCTCCTTTGTGTTGAAGATTGCCTTGTTCTGCAGACATTGAATGCAAGGGTTAAGTCGTGTCTCTTGAAAGTTATATGGAGCTCGTGCCTGAGTGAATGTTGAGAAGAAGCAGAAACAAGTTGGAATTATGATGGGAAGGTGTGAGTCTTTTGACCGGCGTTTAGAGTGTGAAGGGATAAAGGAGGCATGTCAGAAGATGGCAGCTGGATAAAGGTTACCAAATGAGAATACTATTACTAAGCATTAAAGCAAAAAGATTAAAGATGAGGTGAGTGTAATGAGTATGAAGGGTGGTGAGTCCTTGTGCTGGGGACTAAAAGATGGGCTATTGCCACATGCTGTTGTGAGAAAGATGGAGAAATGATGAACTGTGTTCTTCTTTGCTACTCTTCAGAGGTCATTGAAGTGCTTCCTGCACTGCATTCGGGACCAGGGCATGACAAGGAAATGATATGCCTTATTGTTTACACTCTCAGCAATCACTCTCCATAGCTGGTAGTTTTGGTGTTTTGAAGAAATTTCCTCTTCACTTTGATTTCTTATGAAAGGATCTCCATGGCGGGTTCAAAGAATCTGGCCATTTTCCTGCAACATTTTGAAACTCTTTCTTCCTGAAGCAGTCAGCAAACCTTTGCAGCCAGAAATGCAAGATGACTTTAAGAGGTTCAGACCATTTTAAGTAGACCCCCAGCTGACCCACTAGTAATTGCATTTCAAGAGTGGTGGGTTTCACAGTGTGTCAGTGAATTGATTGGATACCTGCCCATGCAGCTTGAATGAAGCTCAGGTGTTAAACTGCCCCAGGCTTGTTTTCTGGGACGGTGAGTGCATCTCAACCTCACACTCCTGAATCATGCTTGGAATTAAGATTGGAGCCACATTTCTAACATTTTGTGTAGAGTCACAGGAAATGAACTGGTAATTTTTTAAAAATCAACTTCAGGTGTGATTTGAGTTCCATAGTACTGACAAGGTATGTATTTTTTAAGTGAAATATGGACATCCTGCATTTGCGGGCAGCTGATATAAGCCACATCCCAGAAATACAAAAATTCTGTTGGAGTGTTATTGAAGTGGACACAACAAAGTAAGATGTGAGTGCCTGAAACAAGATCAGGCTCACAAAGCTGCTGGATGCCCTTCAGGTCTCACTCTACTAAGTGCTTCTGTTTATAGACTGACACATTTTAGGTGGCAAAAAATAATAATGTACTCAGGGCAAAGCATCATTAATCATGGTTCAATGTGGAAATTGAAGTAAAAGCCACAGTACAATGTCATCACAGTACAATGCTACATTATGTTTGAATGTAAAAATGCTTAAAAATTGAAATCATGGGCGTGATCTTCCCACCTCATTATGCCTATTGAGCAGTGCGGCGAGCTGGGAAAATAGCAAGTGAGGCAAAAATTCCAATTCATGCCTGGTGCATAATGGTTTGTTGTCTTCCAGGACCATTTTGGATGGTGCCATCTGCTTTGGCGCAAAAATTACTAGCGTTAATTTGACTGGATTTCAGTATCAATAGTGAGCTTGGCATGGCTGCTTCACCCCTGTCTGCTGTGATGTCGCACCAGCGCAAATCACTACTGCTCTGTAAAAGTGTGTCTCAGACTCAGCAGTAGCGTAGGAGAGCAAGGAGGTGAATACGACTGAGCACCAACCCCTGGGTTGCAGGGGAGAGTGTCTCAGCCGCTGCGAGATAGGGTGGGGAGCCCGCATAAAGTGCAGGGGTTGGGTGGGGCTTATAGTGCTCGAGGGGTCCTCAGGTTAGGGGGTGCCATTGGCATGGGGCTTGTATTATGCACATTCTTATTGTTCTCCGGAGCATTGAACCTGGTGGCTGTGGCTGTGGTGAGTGACTGATTTAAAGTGAAAACCGCTTTTTTCCTGTACTTCCGGTTCTCGGGGCTTGTTAGAGTGTAGTTTACTTCCGTACCGGAAGTTAGGCCAGGGGATAGTCGTTAAGGGGGAGCGGGGGGTATAAAAAAGGGGTAGCAGCATAGAGCGGGCAGCGTCGGGAGCGGGCAGCGGAGTGAGTGGGAACTGAGTGAGAAGGGCTTTGGCTTGCTGGGCTTAGGCGAGTGCAGGCTTGGAGAAGGTGAGTGACAGATTTCTGCCCTGAGCACTTACAGGAGGTTGGGGCATGGCAGGGAATATAGGGAGGAATGTAAGTTGCGTCCGGTGCCACATGTGGGAGTTCCTGGTGGTGTCACGGGTCCCCAAGGTCCACATCTGCAGTAAATGTGTAGAACTGCAGCGATTGAGGGCCCGGGTCAGGCAACTCGAGGGGCGACTGGAAGATGCGTTTCTAGTCAGGGAGAACGAGGAGATAATGGCTGGGAAACATGAGCAGGAGGAGGTCTCAAGGGCTGAAGAGAAGGGAGGATGGACGACTGTTAGGAGGGGAAAGAGGAAGAAGAAGAGTAGTCAGGGTCCCCCGGCCTCCCCGGAGGCCCCCCAAGGTTCGTCGGCAGGGGCACAGAAAAATAGGAAGGAAGGGGAGACTGATTTAGAGGGACGGAAGGGAGCTGGTAAGGTGATAGTGGTAGGGGATGGGAGGGTCCGAGGGATTGATAGGAGGTTCTGTGGGCAAGGGCGCGACTCCAGGATGGTGGTCTGCCTCCCTGGAGCAGGGGTAAAGGATATAATGGAAAGGGTAGAGGGAATTTTGAAAGGGGAGGGGACCCAGGCAGAGGTCATAGTACACGTAGGGGAGGGGGATATAGGAAGGAGGAGTAGGGGAGAGGTCCGTAGGCAATTTAGGGAGTTGGGGGCCAAACTAAAGAGCAGGACCTCTAGGGTGGCACTGTCTGGGTTGCTGCCCAGTACGAGCAGGGCTAAGAATGACGAGATCATGCAGTTGAATGCATGGTTGAGGGACTGGTGTAGGGTAGAGGGGTTTACTTATGTAGATCACTGGGAGGTGTTTAGGAGAGAAAGGCAACTGTACAGGAGGGGTGGGGAGGATTTGAACGGGAGGGGGACTAGTGTCTTAGCAGGGAGGTTAGCTGGGGTGTTCAGGAATGATTTAAACTAATAGGGAGGGGGGGTGGGGAGGTGGCTGGGAGAGAGACGGGTGAAAGGAAAATTATAAGGGAGAAGGTGGTTCCGAGGGACATTTGTGGGTTGAACTGTGTCTGTTTCAATGCTAGGAGTGTGGCAGGGAAAACGGATGAGCTTAGGGCCTTGATGTTTGTGAGGCAGTTGGATGTGGTGGCTGTAACGGAGACGTGGTTACGGGAAGGGCAGGACTGGCAGCTGAATGTTCCTGGGTACAGGTGTTTTAGGTGTGACAGAGGAGGGTTGAAGAGAGGTGGAGGGGTGGCACTGTTAGTCAAGGAAAACATCACAGTAGTGCAGAGGGAGGGCGATATGGAAGAGATAGGGATTGAGTTGCTGTGGGTGGAGTTGAGGAATAAAAAGGGAGAGATCACACTGCTAGGGGTGTACTATAGGCCACCCAACAGCCCAAAGTCAGTGGAGGAGGGAATTTGCAGGGGCATTTTGGACAGGTGCAGAAAGAATAGAGTGGTTGTAGTGGGTGATTTTAATTTTCCCGGAGTGAATTGGAGGGGGCCTAGAGCTGGGGGTACGGAGGGAGAGGAGTTTGTGAAATGTGTTATGGAAGGGTCGCTAGAACAGTATGTAACTTGCCCGACTAGGGGAGGGGCTATACTGGATTTAGTGTTGGGAAACGAGCCAGGGCAGGTGGGTGAGGTAGAGGTAGGCGAACATGTGGCAAACAGTGACCACAAGTCCGTCTACTTTAGGATAAAAATGGAAAGGGACGAGTGCCGTCCAAGCGGGAGTGTGCTGAACTGGGGAAAGGCGAGCTATGGCAGGATTAGGAGGGAGCTGCAGCAAACTGACTGGGAGGGACTGTTAGCTGGCAAGTCCACGGTTGGCAAGTGGGAGGCTTTTAGGGACAAAATGAAATGGTTGCAGGGGAGGTTTGTTCCGGTTAAGCGAAAGGATGGGAAAGGTAGGATTAGAGAGCCGTGGATTACGGGGGATATTGAAGACTTGGTTAGGAAGAAGAGGGAGGCGTATGTTAGGTCAAAACAAATGGGTACGGAGTGTGCGCTGGAGGAATATAGAGAGAGTAGGAGGGAGCTAAAAAGGGGAATTAGAAGGGCGAAGAGAGGGCATGAGATGGCTTTGGCCGGTAGGATTAAGGATAATCCTAAGGCATTTTATTCCTATATTAGAGGCAAGAGAGTAGTTAGAGGGAAAATTGGTCCTCTTAGGGACAAGAGTGGAGAGTTGTGTATTGAGTCGGAGGGAATGGGGGAGCTCCTGAATGAATACTTTGCGTCGGTATTCATGAAGGAGAGGGGTTCGGAATCGTGCGGTCTCTTGGAGGGAGCGGAGGTGCAGTTGCAGGATATAGTTATTACGAGAGAGGAAGTGCTAGGGCTTTTAGGTAGCGTAAGGACGGATAAAGCTCCGGGGCCTGATGGTATTTATCCCAGGCTGCTTAGGGAGGCGAAAGATGAAATTGCTGGGCCTCTGGCGCACATCTTTGTCTCTTCTTTGGACACAGGTGAGGTCCCAGAAGACTGGAGGGTAGCAAATGTGGTCCCGTTGTTCAAAAAAGGTAGTAGGGATAACCCTGGGAATTATAGGCCGGTGAGTTTGACGTCGGTGGTAGGGAAGTTAATGGAAAAAATACTTAGGGGTAGGATGTATGAGCATTTGGAGCGTTGCGATCTGATTAGGGATACGCAACATGGCTTTGTTAGAGGGAGGTCTTGCCTTACGAATCTGGTGGAATTCTTTGAGGAGGTGACAAAAACGGTTGACAATGGGAGAGCCGTTGATGTCATCTATATGGATTTCAGTAAGGCGTTTGACAAAGTCCCTCACGGTAGGCTGGTAGAAAAGGTTAAGGCGCATGGGATACGAGGCCAGGTAGCTAGGTGGATTGAGAACTGGTTGGGAAATAGGAGACAGAGGGTAGTTGTGGAGGGTACCTTGTCGGGCTGGAGGCCAGTGACCAGTGGTGTGCCGCAGGGCTCGGTACTGGGACCTCTCCTCTTTGTAGTCTACATAAATGACTTAAAAGAGGGAGTAGGTGGTGTGATCAGCAAGTTTGCTGATGACACCAAGATGGCAGGGTTGGCGGGTACAGAACTGGATTGTCAGGTGATACAACAGGATATAGATAGGTTGGTGCAGTGGGCAGATAGGTGGCAGATGGCATTTAATCCTGACAAATGCGAGGTGATGCATTTTGGAAGGAATAATGCAGAGAGGAGCTATGTGATAAAAGGTAGGCCGATTAGGAGTATAGACGTACAGAGAGACCTGGGAGTGCAGGTTCACAAATCCATGAAGGTTGCGTCACAAGTGGAGAACGTTGTTAGGAAGGCTTATGGGATGTTAGCCTTTATAGGAAGGGGCTTAGAGTATAAAAGCTGCCGTCTAATGCTTCAGTTATACAGAACGTTGGTTAGACCGCATTTGGAGTACTGCGTCCAGTTCTGGTCACCTTATTACCGGAAGGACGTGGAGTCTCTGGAAAGGGTGCAGAGGAGGTTTACCAGGATGTTGCCTGGCATGGGGGGACTGGGTTACGAGGAGAGACTGAAGAGACTGGGGCTATTCTCCTTGGAAAGAAGGAGATTGAGAGGGGACATGATAGAGGTATATAAGATACTGAAGGGAATAGATAGAGTTAATAGTGAGAGACTGCTCCCTAGACTGGGTACGAACACAAGAGGTCATCACTTCAGGGTGAGGGGGGGGAGGTATAATTTGGAGGTGAGAAGAAGGTTCTTTACGCAGAGAGTTGTGGGGGTCTGGAATGCGCTACCGAGTAGGGTGGTGGAGGCAGGAACGTTGGACTCATTTAAGATGCAGTTAGATAGGCACATGAGTGAAACGAGAATGGAGGGATATGGTAGGGGCTATTAAATAGGGTTAAACCTCGGGAGACACCGGAAGGGCAGGCTGTATGATTAATATTTTTTGTCTTTATTCCACAGGTGGAGGTCCACCTCGTGTCAAGCGAGGGGCATGCACACGGCAGGTCGTGCGTGGGCTGCTCTTGGAAGTCCAGGAGTGGCCTAGTACTTCATGTCGGTGTGTGTGCTTGATCCTGGACCGATAGACGGGCTCCACAACAGCTCAGTGACTAGCACTGCTAGCTGTGCAGATACATGGATTTGGGCCTGTGTCTGTGGGAGTTTGCGCATTCTCCCTGTGGTTGCGTGGGTTTCCTCCGGGCGCTCCGGTTTCCTCCCACACCCCAAAGATGTGCTCTTAGGCTAATTGGTTTCCACCAAATTGACACTATTTCTTCCCTGAATCTGACTGAGTAGGGTCCCATTCGTAGACATGCAGGGTAGAATAGGTGTAGGGCGATGCGGCGGCGCGGGCTCGTTGGGCCGAAGGGCCTGTTTCCCGTGCTGGGTTGTTCTTTGTTCTTGTTCTTTGTTCTCCCTGCCCATTGGATGATTGCCAAGGGGTTGCATATTATGTCGAGTCCCAACCCTACAGATGTCATTCTGGTTACAGTGTTCGCTACAGTGGCAATCAGCCACATGAAAGTCACAAGGGTACTTCTCCACCATCGGTCTGAACAGCAAGGCATTCCTGACGTCCAGTGCACCAGCCATCCAGTTGGGTGCATGCAACTCTATAGCTCAAGGGTTTCCAATGGGGACCCCCTCATAGCCACCCAAATGCTCTCTGTGCCTTCCATGGCGGTGGGTCAGGTGACCTAGTGACTTCATTTGCAGTTGAGCACTGAGACTACCAATGCAGTCTGGGACCTGGCACAGGTGCTGGGAACTGGGGCTCACAGGCTCGCTGGGCCAAAGGGCATCTCTTGTGCAGTAGGGCACTCTGAACCTCACAGATCACAGACCAATCAGTCACAGCTGCGGGGTGCAATAACATTTATTAGTGAATTTGTAAATTGACAATTACCAAAGCCCTAACTAGTGCATACCTTCACCTGTGCCTTCTTGGTGACCCTACTGTCCTATCACTACATCTGGTCTCCCCCAGGAAGTACATCAGAGGTGGAGGTGGTCAGCTGCGTTCCACGCCTTGTGGCCTGTGATGCTCTTGGCAAGCCCCCCGCCCCCCGGGGATTGGAGCCTGAAGGGCCCCGGCTAACTTTGTAGTGTCACTGAGGTATCTATGCCATCCTGTTCAGCCTGCTGCCCTTGAGATGCACAGCTATGAGGAAGGGGGGATTCAGAAGAGCTGGGGTGACTGGACTGTCTTGGGTGGAAGGTCCCGGTTTCAGCTTCAGTCCTTCCCCCCCTCCCCCGGGAGCTTGCGAGCCCCTGGGACAGTCCATGGGACAGAGAGGTAGCTGAAGTGAGCTCCAGAAGCCTCTCCGTCACCTGGCTCTGCCAGTCCTGGAGACCCAACATTGCCTGCACCATGGTATGAGAGCCTGCAGCAATAGTCCTTTGAGTCTAGACCAAGCTCTGGAGCCCCTCAGCAATAGGCCTCAAAGCCTGAGGTAAACTCTCAGACTGCTCCACATTTGCCCGCTGTAACAGGGCCATGATCTCAAAGCCCACAGACATGGCCCTTTGTGTCTCCAGCATGCTTCTGAGGCCTATAGCCATGGCCCTCTGAGACTCAGCTATGTTCCTGAGGCCCTTTGTCGTGGTCCTGTGAGACTCAGGCATGCCTTGGACCTGCCATCCATGGTGACCATTTCATGCCCAGGCTTTCCATTGTGGCTGCTACCCATGCAGTTTTAGCCTCAGTGTCACTCAATGCCGGCACCACACACTGGGACTCCTCCAAACAGCCTTGTAGGTGTTGAAATGTTGTTGACAACCCTCCTGCATTCCCTGGCTCTGCCTCTGCATCCCCAGCAGCTTTGGGAAAACTGATCCCAGCGCCCTGGCACCTGCTGGGGGCCAGCTGTTTCCTTGGCTCTGGCAGGCCTCCGGCTGCCCGAGCCTTTGAATATTCCCGCCTCCACCTTCTGTGCATTATGACTGCATTATGCGCACCAAAAAATATCCCAGAAGCTTCACCACTAACATACCTCACCAAGGTGACTGTATCTGTGAATGGTGCATGTGTTGCTTGTATCTAATGGTGGGTGCTTTCCTCAGATCTGTCCTTGGAGCTTTCCTCTCAGGTGTTGACAGGGCTCGGGGCGGGTGTGGGTTGGGGGGTGGTGGCGGGGTGGGGGTCAGGGGGTGGGGGGGGGGGTGCGGGGGCACGATCAGGGGCACAGATTCCCGAGGGCCGGGGCTTGTCTGATTCATTTCCTACCAAGGAAAGGAAAGTACATGGTTCATTGCAAGGGTGCAACAAGTATCTGGGCAATTTGCAACTTACTTGAGATTTGTCCTCCAAAATAAGGCATGTGATTCCTCAGTTCTGCAGCGCACACTGACCTAATTGTCACAACTCTCTCCTCTGCCTACCCTGACAGCGCAATGGCAAGCTTTTCAAACGGAGTCAGGAAAAACTGCTTGGAGACTCCACCACCAGTCTTCCCCCTGTTTTGGACTATCTTCTCCTGCGGGGAAAAAGGAGGGATAGAAAGCCTGATACCTGGAAGACTGCGGGTTGTCGGGGGGTGTTGGCATGGGCACAATTGGGTGACATATGTTGGAACCCTGCCTCGGCAGGCTGGTGTTGTGATGGGATGTGCAGCAGGGTTGGAGGAAAATGCTTGGATTCAGCTGCTGGAAGACCACCGGGTATCAGGAAGTGGAGCGATGTGGACACTCCAGACGTGTCACTGGGACTGATGCCAGGATGGGATGGACATTCAGTCTTGCTGCCCAAATGATGTTGTTCATTTTGTTTTACCACTGCTCACCGGTCCTCCGTGTCACGGGCACTGACTGTGCCTGCCACCGCTTGCCACACTGCATTGCCAACCCAGCCTCTGGGTTGTCGACCATCTCGGGGGAAGTGGGTGGCCTGCCTCCACAGTGACCAACAGCCTTCCCAATTCTACCTCTGCAAAATGTGCAGCTGCTCTGCATGGTGCCATCCTCCTGGCATGGCTGACTGTGGCTGCAGTGGGAGCATTTAAATTTAGCTCCTGTTTAATAGTGCACAGCTGCAACCACCTCAAGTGAGTCAGGTGCCTGGAGTCTCCATGATAGCGTGATTCGCGCGGAGGCTGTTTCATTGTGTCGAAAGATTGCGATGCAGAGCGGGCCTAATTGACCAGCACAGACCTGAAACTTCTTGCTGTTATGACACTTGTATTTTCTAGAAACAGTAAAAAGCAGAAAATGCTTGAAATAAGCAGCAATGTAACAAGTTCTGATGAAAAGTTACACATGAAGCATTAAATGTTTTTTCTTTATTTATGTGGTAATTCGTGCTGTTTTCTATTTTTGTATTACACGTTTCCAGTCCCATATCATGATTTCCAATATTTGCAGGTTTTTACAGATTCTCACATGTTTCAAACTAAAGTGATAACTTGTGCAGGTGAGAAGTAACCTTACAATGATTTCAAATTGTTGTTTGCAGCTGTTGCAGGGAAAAGTGATCCCCAAATATGAGAAATGGCGTCCAACAGAAAAGGGCAGTGGGCAAATAGATGGTGACGATATCCAGGTCAGTGGAGACTGTGATGATGAGGATGGCTGCATTGCCTCAGGAAATGGAGAAGTGAAAAAAACTTTCAAAACCTCCGAACGTGAGTTTTTAATCATGTCCAAACTATCCTTTATCAACACCAATACCTTTTTAAAAATATATTTGCAGGGAAGCTTATACAATTTATTCATGACATCAGTTGCATTTAAGATATCAAAAGTACTTCAAAAATAGAGAAATAATTAATATTCAGATTAATAATGTGCTAAAGTAAACCAAACATCAATATCAACAGTTCCTTCTTTTATATGTCTGAGCATCATTTTTGAATGAATAGAAAATCAGAAAAACAAAACCATTTCTAAAAATGCTTTTGAGTCACTGAACACATCAGGTGTGATTTAAAGTTTATGAATGTTTATATATGTCAAAATGCGTGATGATGGATTTCAGAAAATATTACTCTTGGGTTGATGCTAACTGCTTGTCTGTATGTGATTTTATAATGTTTTCAGATGTATTTATTCCAAGTAAAAGTTTATCCAATTTGTGGAATATTTCTTCCAGAAGAGGTGACACTAATGGTATAAGTTGGGCAAAGTGATCCTGTAATTTATTACACTTAATAGCAAGGCTACATTCCATGCAGTGACAGTTTGTTAGAGGGATGTTGAGCAAAGGATAATTTAGCTTGTGATGTTGGAAGAATTAATAGAAGATTGATAAAAATTGTGGTGCTTACCCCTATGTATGACAAAGTGTACATCAAAGATCAGTCGGAATTTTCTGACCATTCGCAGCAGCAAGATTCTCTGGTCCTGCTGCAGTGAACAGAGAGTTGGTTGAGTGCCAAAGTCTCCATCCTCGCTTGCAGCAGTGGTGGGGCGTGCACAGCCGGAAAATCCCCGTCGCAATTTTAAAGAACCTAAAACCCTCAAGTATTTGAAGTTCTGGTTTAAAGCAAATGTAAATTGTTTATTTTTAAAAACTGGAAGTAACATTACAAAATGCCTCAATTTCAGTTTTATCTGCGTGTGTGCTGCAGTAGATTTGAAATAATACAATTCATGTCTAATATGCAGAGACTGTAATTTATCTTTCATCTTGCCTGAGAAATATCGTTGGGCTAAAGCCTTCAGTCACAAGAAGGATTGATATAGTACAAAATTTTGTGAACTGAGTTGCAAGTGACTTGTATTGCGGTATTCTGCCGAAAAATGAATCCACATGTAAGAGATCCTCACCTCTCTCTGTCACAGCAGTATTCTAAGTGCCTCAACAAGAATGTACATGTAAGTTCTGGAGAATTTTGTACAGAATGTTTATTTCCCAAACTAAAAGGTTCCTTTATTCAACCAAACCTTTATTTTTGGAAGGAAATATCTCAGAAACATTATAATCAAAATGGTGTTGCCTGCATGTGATGCAATGATGCTTTTTAATAACATCTTCTGTACATTATTTGCTAGATTTTATACTTCCCCATTAGTGGGTATGAAGTGGCAACTCACCCAACTTTGACTCTATTGAAGCCCTTAAATGGCCCAGTAATGGTCACTTAAGAGCATAATCCCACCCTGCTGGTATTTTAACCTCAGCAGGTAGAGGTCCACATCATGTGGGAAGCCCACTGTTGGTGTCTAGTGTTGAGCAATGAGAAGGGAATCTCTTAAACGGGCCCCATGGTCCAATTGGCGGCATAGGACTGCCCACCCCTTCCTCACCTCCAAAGGCCATCCATTCATTTAATCCTTCCCCCTCATATACCTCACTAAAACTCCTGACATTGGATTTGACCTCGGCTACTTGGTGTGATGGGACAGTCTGTAATCCCAGCAGTGACCAGCGTTCCCACTATCACTGCAGGGATGACAGAGATGTTGGCTATCCATTGGCCAGCAGTTCTCTAAGGCTTCCTACTGTTTTAGGGGCAGATGCTTTACCTTAAAGCAATTGATGCTGCTTTCAGCATTAAATTACTGGAGGGCAGACATTAGAATTGTGGGCTGGCTCATTTTTGCTCCCCTCGCCCACCACATCCCCACACCCATCCCCCTGACATTTTATCTGAGAGGTGGGGGTGGGAGCATGGTGCACCGTAAAATACAGGCCAGCGTTTCTGACAAGTGAAAAATAAAACTGCAGAAACCTTTTCATGAAAATAGTACTTTTGAAAAGAATTGGTGACCAGAACATGTTAGGCTTACAAAAGATGTAATTTAAATTCCAGAGCAGTTCCTACATATATCAAGGAATGATGAATGATCATTGAATATTTCTGCCTGGGTCTATTTTCATCATAGGGCTTATGTATCCATTTCAAAGTTATTAAGTGTCTTTTTGATAGGAATGCCAACCCACCAGGATTACTATGTCGTTTCCAGGAATTTAAGATACAGAGTGCGCAGCCTAGCAGAAACGTCATAGGGATGTTCAAAAAAAATTGTGTTTTCTGGTTTTGTGGGAACACTCATGTTTGTTGCAAAAATGCTGGGGACATGTAAGTGGCCATTTGAATGGCTGGAGAAATGGAGCATATGTCAGGAACCTTCAGAAATTATTGCAATTAGAATTGTCCATCTTACTTTTTGAATTAATTTGCGATCTGATTTACAAAAACTTAGCAGGAAATGAAAAAAAATGTGGATTACCTATATCACAAAGAAACAAAGATTCTTAGAACGACGTTTTGAGTACAATCCTCTAGTACAAGTTGAGCAATTCACCTTAAAACTGGATGCATCAAGTTGTTTCTCTGTTATGATTCATGTGCATTGTTGAATATTGAAGTACATAGAATGTTTTAGCACAGAAGCAGACCAAGCTGCTCTATGCATGAGTTTTGTCCCACTTTTCTTCATCTCACCCAATCACATTCCTTTTTCCCTCATGTGTTTATCTAGCCTCCCCTTAGAAACTTTTATGTTAATCAGCTCAACCATTCCACACAATAGTGAATTCCAAATTCTCAACATTGAGTAAAGAAGTTTCTCCTGAATTCCTCATTAGATTTATTGTTGACAATCTTATATCATAGACTTGGAATTTTTCAGAAGTTGAACATCTCTGCATCTATCCCAGTGAACCTCTTACTAATTAAAAAAAACTACCAGATCACCATTCAGTCATTTTTAGAGAAAAGAGGCCCAGCTGTTGAGCTATGCAAGATGTGTATTCTCTCCATTCTATTATCAACATTATAAGATCATCTGTATTCAGGATTTGCATATCCAGAGTGACAATTTCCTTATGCAAGAAGGTACTGTAAATACTCGGCAGTTATTAGCGTCTACTTTGACAACCCATTCAGTTCTTGGAGAGATAAGGTCCATGACATCACAATCTGAATTATGTCCCTTCAACAATTTTTTTATCAAACTAACAGGAAGGTCAACTTGAATTTCTCCCACACTATACATATTTCACACTTTGTCCTTTTGCTCAAACAAGCCCCAGAGAGGCTTCCATTTTAATTTACTTTTTTGATTCAGGCAACAATAACATTGCAATACTACCCATCCTTAACTGCCCTGAAATCATACTCATTAATCATATAGTGTAGAACTGGGATCTCATGTATGCCAGATCTGGTAGGAGTGACAGATTCCATCCACTGAAAGGCACTGATGAACCAATTGGGCTTTTCAACAGTCTGGCAGCTTTCAAGGCTAATATCCTGGTACCTGCAAACAAATTGCCATGGTAGGATTTGAATTCATGATTTATGTGATACAAAACCACCTTCATAACCACTTGATTACTATATCCGTGCAAAGTCTCTCTTTCCCCCTCACATCATTGTCTCTTTTCTCAGCAAACACCTATCCTCTGAAAGAAGAAAAACTTCAGAGGTTTATTGGTCAGAGTCAAACTCCTGTGTATGCACAATTTGCTAAAATCTGGCTGTCATTTTCACCAGTGGGATCTTACTGTTCCACTCCTGCTGCAGGTTTCCCAGTGGTGAGGATTATCTTCAACAGGAATTCCACTGACAATGGTGGAACCATAAATCTCGCCGCCAGCAAATGGCACACTGCCTCTCGCTGTCGTGAAATGCACATCAGAGGAGAAGGAACATCCCACCTGTTGCTTTTCCTCTTACTGTCCTACATTTTGTTATGCATGTACACAACCCTCCACATTGAGACTACATCAAATTGGCCTCTTTAAGTTATGTGCATTGTCCCCAAGTGCTTGAACAGTCCTGAGATACTTGCTGTGTAAGAAGTCTCACAACACCAAGTTAAAGTCCAAGGTTAAAGTCCTTGCTGTGAACATAGTTAAAGCTAGCTGAGAGCTGCAACAGCATCATTTCATGTCAGTTGATCACCAGAGATGTCAACTGAACAGGCAAATAAATTGTAGCCTTTGAGTGATGTGTGAATACATTTTAAATGACTGACTTCATTTGGTCACTTTCAGATGTCTAATGATGACTGAAAGATGACTTTGAAATGTTAAGTATTGCACCCTAGTTAACATTATTATGCACAGAGTTCCGTCAAAGTTTTCAGGTAGGGCAGGCTCAAGGGGTCGAATGGGCTACTCCAGCTCCTAATTCATATGTGTGTATGTGCATACCTAGGGGGAAATGGGAATAGGAATGCTGACACAGTGGCTCTGGGAGTTATGCAAATGAAACAAATTGTGGTTTGCAAGACTTGTTGATTTGGAATGTTTGTGGTTATACTTAATACATATTTTGTCCAATTGTTTCCAGACTGCAGTTTTCATTGTTCCAGTATGGCACTTTGTGCTGTATATGGAAAGGGAAGGGTATTTTAATTCAATTTTATCCATAAATTTGTGCTTTTTTACAATGTATGCTGTTATGACCAGGTTAGGAGGACTTGAAAGGCTCCCTTCATTTCCCACTCCTCGTTTGAGCGCAACAGGGAACTTGGCTGGCTTCAAGTTGAACTCAGTGGTCCTTCTGGGTCAACTATTAGGTGTTTTAAAGTTTTAGTCAGATGATTTAGCTCTTCTTCTGAAAATAGCAGCAAGTTTGAATTCTTTGCAAAATCTGTCAGCATCACAGGCATTGTCAAAATCAACAGATGTCACTGAGAAAGAGAGAAAACGCATCCTCGCTGCACATCTTTCATGGTCTTTCTTTCCAAGGTGTGGCAAAAGAACAAAGAACAAAGAACAACCCAGCACGGGAAACAGGCCCTTCGGCCCAACGAGCCCGTGCCGCCGCATCACCCTACACCTATTCTACCCTGTGTGTCTACGAATGGAACCCCTAACTTAGCCAGATTCAGGGGAGAATAGTGTCAATTTGGTAAACCAATCAGCCTAAGAGCACATCTTTGGGGTGTGGGAGGAAACCGGAGCGCCCGGAGGAAACCCACGCAACCACAGGGAGAATGCACAAACTCCCACAGACACAGGCCCAAATCCATGTATCTGCACAGCCAGCAGTGCTAGTCACTGAGCTGTTGCGGCGTCCGTCTACCGGCCCACGATCAAGCACACACACCGACACGAAGTACTAGGCCACTCCCGGAACCTCCAAGAGCAGCCCACGCACGACCCACCGTGTGCATGCCCCTCGTTTGACAACGAGGTGGACCTCCACCTGCGGAATAAAAAGACAAAAACGTTAACTTACAAGTCTGCATTTCCGGTGTCTCCTGAGGTTCTAACCTTATTTAATAGCCCCTACTATAACCCTCCATCCTCGTTTCACTCATGTGTCTGTCTAACTGAACCTTAAACGAGTCCAACGTTCCTGCCTCCACCCTCCTCGGTAGCGCGTTCCATACCCCCACAGCTCTCTGCGTAAAGAACCTTCCTCTCACATCCAAATTATACCTCTCCCCCCTCACCCTTAAATCATGACCTCTCGTATTTGTACCCAGTCTAGGGAGCAGTCTCTCACTATTGACTCTATCTATTCCCTTCAGTATCTTATATACCTCTATCATGTCCCCCCTCAACCTCCGTCTTTCCAAGGAGAAAAGTCCCAGTTTCTCCAACCTTTCCTCGTACCCCAGCCCCTCCATGCCAGGCAACATCCTGGTAAACCTCCTCTGAACCCTCTCCAGAGCCTCCACGTCCTTCCGGTAGTAAGGTGACCAGAACTGGACGCAGTACTCCAAATGCGGTCTAACCAACGTTCTATACAACTGAAGCATTAGACAGCAGCTTTTATACTCTATACCCCTACCTATAAAGGCTAGCATTCCATAAGCCTTCCTAACAACCTTCTCCACTTGTGTCGCAACCTTCATGGATTTGTGAACCTGCACTCCCAGGTCCCTCTGTATGTCTATACTCCTAATCGGTCTACCTTTTATCACATAGCTCCTCTCTACATTATTCCTTCCAAAATGCATCACCTCGCATTTGTCAGGATTAAATTCCATCTGCCACCTATCTGCCCAATGCACCAACCTATCTATATCCTGTTGTATCACCTAACATTCCACTTCAGTACCCGCCAACCCTGCCATCTTGGTGTCATCTGCAAACTTGCTGATCACACCACCTACGCTCTCTTCCAAGTCATTTATGTATACTACAAAGAGGAGAGGTCCCAGTACTGAGCCCTGCGGCACACCACTGGTCACTGGCCTCCAGCCCGAAAAGGTCCCCTCCACAACTACCCTCTGTCTCCTATTGCCCAGCCAGTTCTCAATCCACCTAGCTACCTGACCTTGTATCCCATGCGCCTTAACCTTTTCTACCAGCCTACCATGAGGGACTTTGTCAAACGCCTTACTGAAATCCATATAGATGACATCAACGGCTCTCCCATCGTCAACCGTTTTTGTCACCTCCTCAAAGAATTCCACCAGATTCGTAAGGCAAGACCTCCCTCTAACAAAGCCATGTTGCGTATCCCTAATCAGATCGCAATGCTCCAAATGCTCATACATCCTACCCCTAAGTATTTTTTCCATTAATTTCCCTACCACCGATGTCAAACTCACCAGTCTATAATTTCCAGGGTTATTCCTACTACCTTTTTTAAACAGCGGTACCACATTTGCTACCCTCCAGTCTTCTGGGACCTCACCTGTGTCCAAAGAAGAGACAAAGATTTGCGCCAGAGGCCCAGCAATTTCATCTTTCACCTCCCTAAGCAGCCTGGGATAAATACCATCAGGCCCCGGAGCTTTATCCGTCCTTACGCTACCTAAAAGCCCTAGCACTTCCTCCCTCGTAATAGATATTTCCTGCAACTGATCCTCAGCTCCCTCCAAGAGACCGCACGATTCCGAACCCCTCTCCTTCGTGAATACCGATGCAAAGTATTCATTCAGGAGCTCCCCCATTCCCTCCGACTCAATACATAACTCCCCATTTTTGTCCCTAAGAGGACCAATTTTCCCTCTAACTATTCCCTTGCTCCTAATATAGGAATAAAATGCCTTTGGATTTTCCTTAATCCTACCAGCCAAAGCCATTTCATGCCCTCTCTTCGCCCTTCTAATTCCCCTTTTTAGCTCCCTCCTACTCTCTCTATATTCCTCCAGCGTACTCTCCATACCCAGTTGTTTCGATCTAACATACGCCTCCCTCTTCTTCCTGACCAAGTCTTCAATACCCCCTGTAATCCACGGCTCTCTAATCCTACCTTTCCCATCCTTCCGCTTAACTGGAACATACCTCCCCTGCAACCATTTCATTTTGCTCTTAAAAGCCTCCCACTTGCCAACCGTGGACTTTCCAGCTAATAGTCCCTCCCAATCAGTGTCCTGCAGCTCCCTCCTAATCCTGCGATAGCTCGCCTTTCCCCAGTTCAGCACACTCCCGTTTGGCCGGCACTCATCCCTTTCCATTTTTATCCTAAAGTAGACGGACTTGTGGTCACTGTCACCCAGTGACTTGCACCCAGAACTGCAGATCTGGTCTGTCCATGCCTTTGTACATCTGTAATTTTAGTCCTCTAGTTATGAGGGCTAACCTTTTTGATTATTTTTGGATCAGATTACTACATTATGATGGTCCCAAGAACATTATCTGAGTTTCTGGATTAATAGTCCAGTGATAATACCACTAGGCCATCGCCTCCCCTGAACATTCTCATGACCATATGCACATCTTGGTCTGTTGCAGTGATGCCTGGTACAAGCTGGGGGAACAGTATCTCATCTTCTAGTTGGGCACTTTGCAGCCCTTGAGAATCAACATTGAGTTTGGTAGCTTTAGATTTTGGCCTTTCTCCTCCATCCTAACTCCCTCTTCTCTTTTTTAAAATATCCCATACATGTATTGCCTCAATGCAAAACACCCCCTCCCCTGTCACATCTGGCCATTTGTTGTTTCTTCACAAAGTTGCTACTTTTTTGCAGCTGCTTTCACTCTAACTTTCTCCTTCCTTTCAGTTTCGATGAAGGATCCATGACTTGAAACGTTAACTCTGTTTCTTTATTGATACACCTGTTGAGTTTTTCCAGCATCTTCTCTTCTTATATCATAGCATTGTCTACTACATTAACTTATCGGTATTTAAATTTATGTATTTATTCACACCAAGTACGATCCAGAGCCGGTTAGCTTAGTTGGCCGGACGGCTGGTTCATGATGAATAGTGGTGCTAACAGCGCAGGTTCAATTCCTGTACCTGCTGGGTTATCTATGAAGGCCTTGCTTTCTCAACTTTGACCTTCACCTGAGGTGTGGTTGACCCTCAGGTTAAGTCACCACCAGTCAGCTTATGGTCATCTGGGACTATAGCAACTTTAACTTGCCTTTTACCATGCCACTAACCCTGGTGTCATTGGAAAATTAGGTTATATATCTCTTTAGTGTGTTATCTAGGTGATTCTTAAATACAGAGAATAATTCTTCAAGGACTAACAGTTTTTTTATGCTCCAGCTGGAGCATAAAAAAAACTGTTAGTCCTTAAAGAATTAGTTACTTTGTTTGACTGTGGCAGAGTTGAAAATAATGGTCCGTAACTTCCTGGTTCTCCAGTTTCAGATTTGGGCAGTACACCTAAGATGTTTTGGAGAATTCTTCTCAGAAGTTTATCCCATAAATCTCCTTGGACAATTGCACTGGGCTGGGAACCATCTGAAAAAAACAATTTAAATCACTAACTTAGGCTGTTTTACTGGTTTGACACAGTTACTCTGGAAGAATTAGCAGAAATAAAAGCACTTCTAACTCCAGAGTAACTATTTAAAAGATACAGACCAAGACACGCATGGGACCGTCCATACTCTCATGACCCCTCAGGGGACACTGACACCTTGCAACTAAGGACCCAACAACCACAGTATTCCTCATGTCCCTCACTCGCACGGGCCCCTCCCCCGCTTCCCACCCCACCTCATCTCATCTGACCTAAACCCCTGACCTCACTGGACCAAGTGACATCCCTTCCAACCTGAGCAGCTCCAACCCATAAACCGAACTGGCCCAATCCCCCCCACAACCTGAACCTCTGATCCAACCCACACCTTCTGATGTCCAACTGCCTTACCGACTTGACCTGCATCCCCCCCCCACCCCACTAAGGTGCCTGATTCCCTCCCTGAAGCCTGAACCCCCACCCACTCATGTCCATTCCCTCTAATATCAAAACCGCCATTCCCCCATGTCCAACTACCACCCCTCCATGCTTGACTAGCCCTCAATGTCAAAGCCCCCTCCACACCCCCTCCTTCCCTCCCCCACCCTACCTCATGACTGGCTCTCACAAACTGATATAAGATGCCCCTCGCGTCTAATTCCTCCCGCATGTCCAACTTGCCTGCTTTATAGCATCTAATGCCGTTAAAGAAAAGGGGGCATTGCTTCCATCACTCTGTTTCTTTTACACCGGAGCTGGAGCTGAGGACCCGCTGTGCTATTTAAATCTCACCCAGCCTAAGCCAGGAAGGTCGACGAGACAGGTGCTTAAGAATTTAAGCGTGGGTAAGTCAGTATGGGATGGCAATCTGTTGCTGATTGCCACTCTGAGGAAGTAATGGCACAATGTTGATGAGAAAGTATTTACATATTATGAATGAACGTGAAAAATAACCAAAAATGAAAATGAAAAAAACTTAATTATTAAGGAATAAAAAATAATACGTAGATTGAACTGCAAAGATAGAAAAGTTGTAAAGATTTGTAGCCTAAAATTGATGAAAGATTTGCAGTACTCTGAAAGAGAATATTATCCACATCTCCACAACAATACGTTTCTGTTAAATTATTCAGTTACTCAATTCATTACTCTTGGCAGAACTGTCTTGTTAGTGAAAGTAGACAACTCATAAATTATGGTCATCTACCATGTTACTTTTTCCCTCTAATCCTGTAGTATTCTATATATTTATTATCAGGTGTCTTGTGGCATGAATTCCATTGCAACAGCATGTATTATTTGCAGCTGATTGCCTTGTAGAATTGGATGGTGCAAAAATATTTGTCAAAACACCTTTCATGACCACCTAGTAAAATAATTTTCAGTCTGGGGTCAGGAGCCTGACACCTGAATCATTACTGAGTCCTGAGCTGTTGGCACATCTGCATTGCTAATGTGACGATATTTTAAAGTTGTAACAGGCAGGAATAGGAGAGAAATGAAATCCTTCTTCCGTTTACTCTCCATAATCAATGTGGCTTTTTTTGGAAAGGAAAGTGTTTCTCAACGCCTGGGGGTAAGCTCAATTTTTAAATAATTAGCAACAAGATTCTGTGGATTTAAATAAACAAGATTATTTATTCTTACATTCAGCCTGAATGTTAGTCACTCAGCATTCAAATACTCACGTACACCCTCAAGAAAAAATACAGTTAGAGAGGATAATGCACATTTACAAGTTATAAACAAGAGAATTTGTGTATTTGTCTTGTCTTTTGAAATAGCAGTTGTTTAGGCAATTGAAGAGGGTATTTTCAGTCCTGAAGGATTAGCCTAGGTCGATTCAAATAGTCAGACTACTTTGACAGGTTATTGTAGCATTCCCTCAAGGGGATGGATTTTTCCAGCAGATCACCAAGTTGGTTACTTGTGGTTTTCATGTCAGGAGATCAAGTCTCTATAATAATGGACTTTGAAAAGAAACTAAGCTGGGAGACTTTTACGATGTGGCAGTCTACAGGTTTAAAAAGGCACGGATCTACAGCCCCTTTTCTGTCACTGCTTCCTGCAGCTGGTATTCTTTCTGGAGACTGATCATTTTCTCTTTGGTCCTTGGGATAAAAGAATTTGGGATACGAGAAGTGAGTTTTGGTCACATAGTCAACTGCAATGGTCAGCCTGGAATGGTTTGGATATCTGAAACAATTACCACAAAATGGGAAATAGAGAATTGGAGTTCACATCTGGCATCTGCAGTTCTCTTTATGAAATATCAAGCTCAGAGATTATTTGTCTATAAGTCTATAGATTTTGAGCTTCAGGTGAGCCACATACAATAGTTGTAAATCCCACCAATGTATTTCAACATAGTATGCCCATTCAGAGGCAGGATTGGGAGGTGGGTGGTACTCATCGTTATTCGATCAGGAATTTTCCAGCGACTTGAAGCGGAGATTGTAAAAGTCACGTGATCCTCGACAGCCAGCTGTTGATGACTATTGTTCTTAAAAGAAAATTAGATCCAAAACATTCCAAATTGATTGCAACTTGTGTTTTAAAGTTATGGATAGGACATGCTGCTACTGGACATGACAAAATGCAAATCTTCTAACTGAGACGGAGGCAAGCAAGCTCAACACCCAATTTGTGATGTTGGGCATCGCTGAAAGGCAGGATTGACTCTGGAGTGCAGTGACCAAAGCCACTGGATTTGCCATTGCCTTGCAGGATAGAGCAGGCAGGAGTTCAGAGGGCCTGCAGCATCATTGCACAGGCTAATGATAAAGTGGTTAACAAAGAGGTACGAGACCTCTTTCTGAATAGCCCTACTTTCCAATAATTTTACTTCAGCAAAAGCATCACTTTACGGCTTCTTGCATTGCTCTCATCAGATGTTCACTTCTCTATACCAGACGGGTCAGTTCTGCCATTCTGCAGTTTGAAAATTGCTTGCTGGCCTTCCACAGCCAATTATCAGCTCTTCAACGTGATTTATAGGCAGCTAATTGGAGACAATTGCACCCCCCCTCCCCCGCCTCCATCAACCATCCCCTCACACACACTTTGAAAATAGCAGTGCATTACAGGAGCATTGGAGGATAGTCATCATGCCCATAGTTGACCCCTCCCTCACAGTGATTGGAAATCAAACCCTTGCTGTTCAGCGGTGAGCCCAGAAATTTGTGCATTTAGAAGAAGCCACTGGTTCCTAATGCCTCTTTGCCACATTTAGATCTTTAAAAGGCAGTTGGAGAGTAGGAGGGGAGAGGGGGAGTATTGACAGGGGAGCTGGTAAACCAAAAGCCTTCAAAGCTCATTGTCAAGCTCACTAAGAGTATTGAGAACAACAGTTAGCAATTTTCAAATGGCCAGCATGGGGCAATTGGAGAGTCTGGCAGATGTCAAACATAGCTGTCTGGAATATAATGCAGGAGCCATTAGTATTCATACGTGCAGTGTGAAAAAGAATTGCAAAATAGAAGAGAATGAAAATGAGTTACTTATGCACTTCGACAGAGTTGCCATTGCTAGAGTCTTGCGACCTGATTGTGTAAGATGACCGTAGCATCCTCCAGCCATGCCCGCATCATCTCGTTTGCTGGAGCTCTTCTTCTAAACAAATGGAAGAGTACAACTCTCCCATCTTCCACATCCTCAATTAGGGCCTTAAGGGAGATATTAGGGATGTGGAGTCACCTGGGAACAGCTACCTAACCACTGGTGAGGAGTCAAGGCATGTTCAAGGCATTTAGCCTGGGATGAAAGTTTTGTCCCCAACCCAAGTATAAAGCATAAAGCATAAAGCAATGTAGTTGAAATAGTTGAGACAAAATCATTCTTACTTGTGACATATAGTATAATGGAAGTGCAATGATAAATTTGTGACTATTTATCAGGAGATATTTGATTTTGAACAGTAAAATTTTTCAAACTATTGAACTATAGAGGCTCCTTTTGGTTTCAGGTTTCCTATGAAATGTACACTGTGGGTCACAAATTCTGTGCCTTTTTTTGTATCCTTCAAATCTGTCTGTGCAATGTGTCTGAAAGAGTAATTGCTTAACCAGGAATGAAGATGGAATGCTGGAAATTGCCCTGGTGGAGTAGGTTAAAAGAATATTGCTTGACATTTGTATTCTGATTATCCACAAAAAATGCATAGGACCCCGCTGGGAATTCAGTGACTCAATCGATCAACAAGTTCAGCCTTACCTGGAGGGTTTTCTGTCAGTAATTGATTGGATAAGTCTCATCAGTTTTCAGCTTAGTTGCTGAAGCCTCCCACTGATCTTTACATCTCTCACTAATTCCCTTCAAAGATTCAGCTCTAGCTGAAATCCGTGCTGTTAGTTGTGGCATTTAAAAGCACTAATGTAATACTACCATTGTACCTGGGTAGTCACATAGAGGAATGATTGCTTTCTTATAAAACCAAGTGTCTCTGCTTTCATTTTACTCCTTCAGCTTCACATCCACAACTCACTTAGCTGTTCACGTCCAGCCTGGAGAATCATGGTCTTCATTCAGTGTTCTCATCACAACTTTTTCCATTACCTCTCAGTATATAGGATAGCAAGTCACATGTTTTGAACAGTCTTGTGTTGGAGGATGTCAGTTCATCCGCTCAGCAGGGAAGGAAACACACAAATCTGAATTTTGTTCTTTCTTGATCTTGATTTCTTTGTCCTTGCTCAATCTTGTGTTAATAACAGTAGACTGACAATGAAGTGACATTTAAGCTGTGTTGTATCAATACATCTCTTCCTTCCTTCCAAATTTCTTAGCTCTCCACATCTTCCCTTTTACCAATACAGGAACAAAAGAGACAAAGTTCCACTTAACTGAAATCAGGTAGGCAGGGTTAAACTGACTTCGAAATGCTAAAGTACAGTTTCATCTTGCTGTATTTAACCTGTCCTTCTGAGTAAATTCCAAGGAAACCTACCTAAAACTGGCGGGGCCTTTTTAAAGTATCCCAAACAACTGTCTAATATCCTGTGTGGCAGATTGTTTCTGCAGTCATGATTGTTGATTCGTGCTTCAGATGGGCAGTTGGCTAGGGCATGAAAATAAGACCCAGACATTATATTGCTTGGTATTTACGACTTGCCTTGCCTCCTGATGGACTCTCATTCTGGATTAAAATTGGATCTATTAGTTCTTTGCACTCTAGTGAATGCCACATATGGTCATAATGGCTCCCACAAGGACCATTATTCAAGCTTAGACAGTGAATGTGGCAAGTTATGACCACATGGTAAACTTAATTCTGTCTTCAGGAAGGTTTTGGAACCAAAATTTTTTTCCCTCTATATTCTAACTGCGCCCCAACAATTGCTGATTTGGCTGAGATCAACTCAGTACAAATTCAAATTCAAACACTCCTGATAAGTATGGCTCAGTTTGTCTTTGCTTGTTGAATCGTCAGGGCACCAGAACTCCTAATGGGTGGAATCTTACTGCCTTTAAAGATTTTCTGAGGTCAGGGCCAAAAAAGGGTCCCAACCCTGGAGGTGATACCCAGGTACTCACTTGTGCAATTACACAGGAGGCAGCCAATTAAGAGGCCACCTCTGGAACCGCTGTCCAATTAAAAACGGCAGGTGGAAAAGGCATCTGCCTGGCCCAATGAGAAAGGCCCTCCCACTGCGGGCAGCAGTGGGGTCCTGCCTGTAGCTGCACTGAGCGATGTGAACACTGTTGCAGCAAGCAGGAGAATGTGAGGGTGCCAAATTATTAAAATTATTTGTGACTGCAACTGCCAGACTAATGTTGTGGAAGGGAATCCACCTCCAGGACGTGACTATGTGGTAGAAGCAGCTTGGGGAAGTGAAGGAAAGAATAAACAGAGGTCTTATTGCTCCTCTCAGCTTACTGCCATGAGGTAGTCTCTTCCACTGCTCACCCACATCTGGCAAGATCGCCCAAAGGTGGAAATACATTAGCCCATAGGTATTTTTTCAAAAAAATCCCTTTAGTGCAGGAGGAGACCAGTTGGCCCATTAAGTCAGCAACAGCTTTCTGAAAGAGTATCTTACCAAGGCCCTCCCCCCTGACCTAGCCACATAACCATGCAGATTTACCATGAATAATCCACCTCACCTACACATCTTTGGAATGTGGGAGGAAACCAGAGCACCCAGAGGAAAATCACATAGGCATAGGATTGAATGTTCAAACTCCACACAGGATATTTCCTGTGATAGGGCAATCTAGAACAAGAGGTCAGAGTTTTAGAATAGATGGTGGCAGATTTAAAACAGAGATGAGTTGAAATTACGCTTTCAAATGAGTCTGTGGAATTCATTGCCCCAGAGCATGGTGGTTGCTGGAACACTGGGTAAATTTAAGGAAGAGGTGGACAGATTTTTAATTAGTAAGGTTCTGAAGGGCTGTGGTGAACGGGCAGGAGAAAGGAGTTGAGGCTGAGATGAGATCAGCCATGATCGTATCAAATGTCTGAGCAGGCTTGAGGGGCTAAATTGCCGACTCGTGCTCCTAAATTTTATGGCTCTTATGTTTCTTTATAGCTCAAGTAGATATGCCCTAAATTTATGAAGACAAAACCAAAAATTTCCTGTGGCTTGATCATTGCAAGTCAGCTGATGCAGTGCTGTAGATTCATGAAAGCAAACACCAGGGGAGCAATTTTGTCGTGCAGCGGGCTGGGAGACTCCAGCGGAGGCTGTTTTGTGGGCTTCCAGATGGGTGCCATTGAGTGTCTCAAGCAGCTGGATTTCTGGTGCCATCAGCTCTGTATAATGTATGCAGGCCCTCATTTTAATATATTTTAAATGCCATTAGTGGATCTGGGCCCACTAGACTCCCCCCACCAGGAATATTTCACTCCAGCAGGGTTTAATACAGATTCCCACTTGCGGGGATTTGGTGACCCAACCTGGCTGGAGTGGCAGGGGGGCAGCTATGATGGCTGGACCACCAGGAAGTGGGGGGGGGGGGGTGCATCCTGTTCATCGCCACCTGGTACTGTCCAAGGGGCAAAGTGTACTTTGGGATGAGTGACAGAGGGGGGGAAGACAGCAATCAGGGTTGGCCATTCTGGGGAGTGGCAGCCTGCTAAAGGGGTTAGGGCTTTGGGGGGATGGCTCAGGACTGCGGCAGGGAGGTCGGGGCTGCCGGTAGGGAGGGCATCGGAAGATTGGGGGCTGCGGCCAGGGTGAGGTGGTGGGATCAAGACTGGTCCAGGCATGTTTGGGGAGCCTGAGATCGTGGGCTAGTAATGCAAGGTCATGGGGCTGGCCAGTGATCGAGTTGGCCAGCAGTCAGGAGGCCAGCAGATAGGGGCTACTGTGCATGCATCAATCTCGGCTCTTACAGATCGGTGCATGCACAGTGGACCACTCAGCACTATGCTGCTGGCCTCTGCAGCGAGAATAGGCCCCGCCCACTGAGTTTTGGACTGATACGCACGAGTGCACTCTGTTGCACATATAATTCCCTAAATTTGCACCCCCTTTATTGTGGAGTTCCACTAGAGGTAGACAAAAACGATCGTTGACGATCGACGAAAGACTTGAATAAGGCACTCACTGAGTGCTAAAATGGGCGGCGCGGGCTTGTAGGGCAGAAGGGCCTGTTTCCTGTGCTGTGTTGTTCTTTGTTCTTTGTTCTTGGGAAGATCCATTTTGAAATTCGTGCTGAAAAAAAAAGTGTGGTTAACTCCAGTTTTTATGAGATTATGACACCAAGAATTTTTCTGGGAGAATCTCTCCCAGGTATGTTATTTTGGCACTATGTTCTTTAAAGTGGCTTGTCACTTTAAAGCCACCAAGTTTAAATGCTGTGAATCCTTAGATCAGTTTCAGGTTAATTGCTGTTGCTGAAGGAAGACTACAGATTGGTAGGTGCTTAAAAATTCTGTCTTTGAACCAGGGAAAAAGGACATGAAATGACAACTTTTTTATGCCTTTAGTTTTATGTACACTTCTGCATTCTGAAATGTGACAGGTAGTGTCAAAACCTACAATATATTAAAGTCCTAATATGCGTTATGTGCTCCATTGAAAACTGATAGGTAAACATTTCCTTTGGAATTTGTGAAATTAAAATGTCAACAGCTGCTATGATTCTCCGTCATGCTGTAGGTGGTGCTTTAATAGGATTTCCCACTGTAATCTGAGGAATGAGACATCACAGCTTCCTATCAAACCGGTTAGTCCAACAATAACTTTAATGAGGTGTACTGTCTCTTATCCAGACTTTTTCTCTTTAAACCTGAAACATAGCTCTGTTTCCTTTATTTTCCTCCCTGCCAGAAAAAAAAACTGTAATGCTCATGAAAGCTAATCTCTCTTCCTTTTAATTTTCTGTGTCTTTTCAAACTTCTTAATTCCTCGGCCACATTGGGTTCGCTACTTCAACTGCCCCTCAGGGACTGGCACCACCTTCACAACTCTCTCTCTTGAGCCTCTTCACCCTCAGCCAGCCAGACAGTAGACTATCCCTCTTTTCCAAACTTCAGCTGAATTGGAAACTCACAGGTAGGCTGTGCCATTGAAATTTATCTGTCTCGCCACCAGTGTGTAATAGCCAGGCACTTTTTGGACGAGGTCAAGACACTTCAGTCTTTGTTAGGAACTAAAGATATTTATTGAAAAAGAGAAATCAGTTGCAGGAGATTGCAACCCATGGTTGCCTTGGGACAGAGCCCCAGCTTTTATATGCTTCCTACATGGCTGCTCAATAATTCTGCACGAGAGAGGACTCCACCCTGTAGGGTGATCACTTGCTCTCTATTCCTGCTGGTCCCTCAGCCAGTTGACCCGCTTCTGCTGTGCTGTGTTAAAGAGACACATCATCACAATTGCTACAAAAAAAAATTTCCACCTCAAACTCTCTGCAGTCCCTCCGGATTCCAGGCTTATTCATCTCTAAAATAGAAGAATTTGGAGCTAGTTACAAATATTATGAGAATTGTGCTTTATTGAAATGACTGATAAAAATCAACCATCAAGTTTGGCAGCAGACAGTTCTCGGACAGGAGTTCTCAACTTTCTGGTTGAGAGTGAAACTTTCAACTGCCTGAATTGCCAGATTCCCCTGCAGAGTTGTGTGTGTTTTTGTGAAAAGCTTAAAATGGCTTCATGTTCAGTGGACATTGACATGCAGTTGCATTAAAGTGTCACAACTGATGCTATTACAAATATCAATGCATTTAAGTAATTGAAATAGACCAGAGTAACAAATTATAATCCACTTCAAGAAATAGTTTCAAGTTAAGTACAGCAGGTGGGGTAAAAGGCAAAATGAGAATTGCGCCTTTGTCGTTTACTGACTGCAATATATGTCATATCATGTTTTCAGATATTCATTTTGAGTGCTTGGTAAAGTGTCTAAGCTGTTGTCAGCAGACAGTCTCTATTTGGGCAAGTGGAGTAATATTTGTTGACATCTTGTTGACTGCAGTGATTTATTTTTACTTTGCTTCTTGGGTTTAAAGTCATGCATTTCTATCATTTGCCCTTGAACAGTTCTCTATGTGATAATGCTTATATGGTTAGCCTAACATGCTAATCTCTGACAAAAGTCTAAATTCTGATGTTTTGATCTGTTTTGAAACTGTTGCACTTTGTGTTATTCCAATCAGAGTACTTCTATTGTGATGCAGAGTGGCTCAAATCCTACCAGACATCATTAGCTGTTTCTTATTAACATATTTGTATCTAATCAATGAATAGAAAATTGAAAAATTATGACCAATGTTACAAATGAAGGTAAATTAAGGTTTTGGTGTCTTGGACTGAACTGGCTTTTGGTTGACCACAAGTCAATGAATGAATGAAGAATAGTGGACCAATGACAAGACACACACATACATTCGGATAGCCAGACTCACAGCAAAGTAACACTCCAAGTTTGCTTGTATGCTCCTCACAAAAATACCAACTTTTGGGACACTAATGAGGCTGAATGGAAGAGGAGGAAAGCATGTGTTGCTGATAAATGGATATGGGGAAAGAAATCTGTCTTCATTTCATCAAGTTATGCTTAAATTCATTTGTTTTTCTTGGTTATTTATCTGAAAAGTAAGGGCTAAGTAGTAAATAGCAGGAAGCAATATAACAATATTATCAAAGGTTATAAGCAAACACCTGTAGTTTACACCATCAGCTTTGTTATTACTTCATAATCTGTTTCCTGCCTATCATATTTTGTAGCAGTGAGTATTTTTCTTATTATTTTTGAAAACTATTGGAATATTTTCAATGAGTTTCAGACATTTAGAACTGCCTCAAGAGAAATGTTTGAATGCAAGTCACAAGTATTTTAATCAAATGAATGACCATCATAATCATGCAAGGAAAGGGGAATGTTAATAAGTTTATTTTTCAGAAGAGTGCATTATTACTTACTTTCATGTCAAATACTGTCATAATAAACTCAGTATAATGAATGTGTTGCACATATTTCATCAATGTTTATAATTAGACATGAGAAATATCACTAGTAAAATATTCCCTTCATGTTTAATATATTTTCAAAATTCTTTTTTTAAGTCTCATTTTAATTCCAAAGGGAGATCCTATACAATTGCTGACAACCAGAATCCTTAACTTTTGGCAAAAGTTACTTCAGGTTCCTGAATCTCAGCAAGTTGCAAGCTGTGAGGAGGACACAAAGAGGCTGCATTGGTAAATAGACAAGTTCAGTGAACGGGCAACAAGGTGAGAGATGGAGTATAATGGCAGGTAGTGTAACAAGTACTTTGGTGATAAGTACAGAGAGGCAGAATATTTTTTAAATGTGTGGAATTTGTAAGTGTTGATGTTCAGAGAGATTTTGATATACTCCAAGGTACACCAAAAACTTGCATGCAGGCACAGTCAGCAATTAGGAAAGCAAATTAAACATGGACTTTTATTACAAAGAGATTGGAGTAAAAGAACGGTGTGTACAGTTTTGGCTTTCATATTTAAGGAACAATATATTTGCACTGGAGGCAGTATAGTGAAAGTACATTAGATTGGTCCTTGAGATGAGAGGGTTGTCCTATGATGAGAGGCTGAGTAAATAGGGTCCATATTCCCTGGAGTTTAGAAGAATGAGAATAGATTTTTTTTGAGGCGTTTGAGTTGAGGAAGGGGCTCAAAAGAGCAGATACTAAGAGACTGTTTGTCCTGGCTGGGGAACCGAGCACAAAGGAGGACCCAGTTTCATGACAAGGGGCTAATTATTTAGGGTTGAGATAAGGAGAAATTGCTTCATTTAATGGGTTGTGAATCTTAAAAATTCTGTACTCCAGGGAGGTATAAATGTGTCATTGAAAATAATTAATTCTGCAATGGACAGATTTTTCTCTTCCAGGGAAGTAAGGGATATCAATGGGGGGGTGCGCAAGAAAGTGGAGTTGAAGTCTAGATCAGCCATGATCTTATTGAATGGTGGAGCAGGCTCAATGGACCACTGCTCTGAATTCTAATGTTATGTTGATCAAGACTCTCCAAGCATCCACAATGAGAATGCACTTATCAAAGTCACAAGTTCCATTCTGCAACTGTAAACATAGCTCTGTCTCTCCTCATCTGTCTGCCACCTTTGATATTATTGACCACTCAATTGTTCCTCCCTGTAGGGCAACGTTTGTTATGTTGAGTAATACTAGCCACTTTGTTGTCTATGCTTTGGAGCTGATCTCCCTGACACTTTTATTTCCTAGTTCTTCTAATACCAATAGCAGTTTATCAGTTACACCACAGTCATCCAACAAAACATACATCCTTGATTTGTCATTGTCCAGCTGGGATACTTCCAAATTGTATAAACCCAGGTGAGGGGGGATGACTGGCTCCAAGTCTTTATTCAACTCAACCTCTGCTGGTAACAACAAAAGTTTAATCTAACAAAGCTCCTTTTCACTTGGTTAACGTTTCAGGTCCAATAGTTGTTCCAAAAGGAGGCAATTTAACCATTTTCTTGAGTTAAGATAAAATAAGTTTATTTACTAAAAAGGTAAGGAGAAATGGTAAAACAACTTTATATAGATTGGAAATGAGAATTGAGTCCTATAGTAAGTAAATGTAAAATAAAATGTTATCTGGAACAGTTCTTGAGTTGTATGAAGTAACTAATTATGATGTGTTGCGACCGACACAGGATGATCCTAATAGTTGATTATTTTGTTCATGTGTTCTGTAGTCCAGTGAGAGAGATTTCAGGTTTTTTTTCCAGTTATGATTCTTCACAGTCAGAAGAAGAGCTTTAAATTTTTCTGCAAAAGCCTGCTACTTTTGCAGGGGTCCTGCCTGGGTTATTATATCTTCTTCAGTGTGGCAGTCTTCAAACTTTTTGTCACATAGACCCTTTTTGTCACATCACAGGCAGACAGACAATGGGCAGCACTTTCAGCTTGCTTTTAATTCTGTCTTTGTGTATTCAAACTGGAGTCCACTGGTCAGTCTAGGCAATTATACCAAGGGCCTTAGGATGAGATAGCCATTACGTTCCTTTGTATTTACTAAAGATTATAATCAGTCTTTGGGTTCTTTTAGAGTTACCTTGTCTGGAACCACGAGGAAGGGATCCATTGTTCCTTAGAGAAAACTCTGCAGCCATTCCTGAAGAGACTAGCTGTACATTCTTGGCCACCTTTGGGGTCTGTGATCATTTATATAATGTAAAATTCACATCTTTTTAAGCCCACCATTTCTGTGCATAATTCCAGTTTGTTTTTCTTAATCATTTTAAAACCTCTTGTCATTGTTTACAATTACCCTTAAGCAATATCACCCAGTAGCATCTGATTAGCATTCTTACGTATGCAGGTGGTACTACATTCTGTATCCTCATCCTCAACTAATCAAAAGGTTGTTGCTAGACTCACCACACGCATGCCCATCATTTAGACCGGAATGGGCCAAGATTTCCTACAATTAAAATGTCAACAAAGCTGAAAGCAGACACTTCAGCTTCCATTAGCACCTACCAGCTTTGAGCCTTAATTCAATCAAACTCCCTTTGCTAGTTGCCCCTCCACCAATGCCAATAGATAACCTTATTATTTAATGTTGAGTCCAGTTTCCTTCCCCGCACCGGCTCTCATTCACATTTCAGCTCTGTTGCAAAGATTGGTTTCTTCCACCTCCTTCCCTCCTACTCAGAGCTCAGCTTGTCTGATGTTTCCAGTGAAAACAATACAACAAAAATTATGCCAGTTCTAGACAGGGTGGGTGATCTGCTCCACCAGCTTCTTGGCACTCTTTACTATTATTCATAGTCAACTCCAAATTACTTGGAACTGCACCAAATAAATTGTCAAGTATCAAAATTTACTCAATAGTTCATGTAATCAATGTTTTCTGAAAGAAAGCATGTTTCCTTAACACTTCAAATACTCCTCCTCCAATGTTTTTCATTGTTGTTATCTAAACCAAAGAGTTAGAACTCAGTGTTAACAAATGTTCTGCAGTATTTCAAATGATAACAAAGGATATTATGTAACTCTTTATTTTAACAGATTATGAGTATTCATAGAGAAGTACTCTTGTATATGGTGTGTAATATACCACCTTCTCAAGGACAATTAGGAATAGGCAATGAATGCTGGCCTAGACAGCAAAGCTTACATCCTTTGAATGAATCAAAAACAATGTATTGAATTTTCAGATTTAATTAAAACAGGTGATAGAATCCGACATTCAAATGGATGTGAAGTAGACAATTTTTTGGTTTTATATAATAGCCTTATGCATTTATTAATAATCATTCTAAATATTGAAAGCTAGAAGATTGTAAGCAGCCTTCATATTTATGTATCATTGAAATAAAAGAAATGTTGCTTGTTAATTACATCTGACTCAGTGCACTCAGTACTGATGCATATAAATGCACGTAACACTGAAACAAGAAAGGAATTAAAAGCCACCGTTAAGTGTGGAAGATCTGTTCTCGTAAGTGCCTGCACACAACAGCACTGATCTTAAACCCTTTGAGTTTAATGGTTCAATCTTCTTTAATCTTTCACAGCTGGCTAAGTACATTGTCATAGATCTGCCATGCTGGTGTAGAAAGAGGGCAGAAAATGATTGCTGGACCTGGAATCATTGGCCTCAGGTAATAGTTGTGGATAAAGACTGAACACACAAAAACAGATGGCCTGCACATTCACTTTGTTCTGAAAGCATTTTTATGCATTGCACCTTTAAAACAGTACTAATATTTGCCATGGGTTTGGAAGAGGCATCTGTCTGGGATATTATTGGCATTATAATCGACCTACATTGATTTAGTGCAATGGGATACAATAAGAGGAAGCAACCACTCTGAATGTGCGTCGTGTCTGGTGAATTCTTCATTAATTAATAGCTTCACCCTTAGGGATGAAGTGATACTAAGTCCGGATAATACATCTTTGATGGTAATGAATCCTGATGGTAAGCTTTTACTAGACTTGTGAAAGAGTGATGAGGTGATACATGATACACTTTTCTCACATTTAACACTTGAGGCAAGGAAAACAAATAAGGAGTTTTGTCTGATTTCACAGGTCTCAACATTTAGTAATGATGGACAAAATATTAATGTAACTGAGTTTCAGGGCTATTCAATAAGCCCATTACTAATTTGTGGCTAATGTCCTGCAGCTTTAAATTTCACTGATTGCAATGATTTAGCTCATTAAAATGTATTAATTAAACGACCACAGCAAAGCTTTTTAACTTTTGAAGGACAGTGATGGCATTAGTTTGTAGTAAAGTGATCCTATCTGACTACTGCAGCTTAGTTGCACTTTCCTTGGGGATTGTAACTTAAGGGACTATCACGTAGAGCTGTCACTGTGGAGTCCGTAACACATATCCACTCAAAAGGATGGCTAATTGGAACTATGCAAGGGCGAATAGGGGGTGATTATCAGACTGCTTGCCCAACATAAATAGTGCCTAAAGTATGATTTAACACCCTTTTCCTCTGGTGTGCGACCAAAATTACCTTCCAAAGGAATTAATGCTGGGTTGTTAAAGTCTCTACTTAAGTCAGCTAACATAAAATTATCATGATGTTGGGGTATGATATCTTATGTTCCCAATTGGAACACAACTAATCAGAGAATGTAACGTGCACAGTATTAACTGGCAAGGCACATTTTTAAACACCCCTCCATTGACAATTCACTCATCTCTGGCCCCTGCTTTGTGCCAAGCCAGGAGGCTGGTTGGGCCACTCCATATTGCAGTGGTATAAAACTGGCAGGCTGTCCTGGCTCATGTCCTACTTACCTCTGTTAATGAAGCTTGGTCCTCAGAATGTGTAGCTTTTTGAATAGATACATTAAATTTGTTGGTAGTCAGTGTTTTACAAAAAATAAATTACCTGTGCCATGAATGACATAACTGACAAGCTTTGGATAGTTGATGCAACCTGATGTATTTCTTTCTCATAAACTACAAATTCTTGACCAGTATAGTCTACATTTGTTCCAAAATTACATATCCCAAAATCTTCTATTAAACTTTAATAGGAAAATCATAATACTTACTTATTTTACTGCTGTTTCTTCCAAACAATGTGAAAGAATTATTTTAGATTTAAACATTAGAGAGATTGACGTTTATTTTACTGAACAATGAACTGTGGGATATTTTGGTTCTTACAAACATAATTAAACTATAAAGAGTGTAGTGTAATGTCAAGAAGGAGGCATTCTAATGCTTTTATGTGTCATTCAAAACTTTTCAATTGCAAATAATAACCAAGGATGATAGCCTGAAGAAAAATTGTTTTTGTCAGATGTATTACAGACATTGAAGGAAAAAAAGTGAGACTGTTTCCTCGAGCATGCCTGGACATATTGATATCATGTTGTGGAGATGCTGGTTTTGGACTTGGGGTAAACACTGTAAGAAGTCTCACAATGTCATGATGTGGAGATGCCGGCGTTGGACTGGGGTAAAACAGAAAGAAATCCCACAACACCAATTTAAAGTCCAAACAAGTTTATTTATAGCAAAAGACGCAAGCTTTCAGGACGGCCTGTCCCTTCAAATAAACCTGTTGGACTTTAACCTGGTGTGGTGAGACTTCTTACCATATTGATGTCAGTCAGGAAAAATAAGCAATAAGCCATTTGATCAACTGAGCAACAGTATGAAATAAAATCTTGCATTGTATTTTGTAGTGAAGGCATCACTTGTGAATGCTAATTAATTTATAGGAATTTTACACGCTCCATCAGGAGTGGCTAGGAGGTGGGGTGGGGGTAAAATTGAGTCATATGGCAGGACTGCCATGCCTGTTGCCTTCCTGCCTCCACTGCCTTCTTTTTCTAGCAGGGGGATGGTGTTGGGTGGGGTTGGGCAGACTGTGTTCCCCAACAACTGAGGGGACTGCCCAGTAATAGAGCTGCCTCCTGATCGGGCATCTTGTAGCTCTTTTTCTTTTTGTCAGGGCCTGCCTGCTTGGCCTCAGTGAGCCCAACCTCCGGTTAGCTGCATTCCAAGCCTGTTCAATCAGCGCTGGTCTAGGGTTTGCTGCATTCTAGTGCCACTAAGATAGAAGCAAAGTGCTGCGGACGATAGAAATCTAAAACAAAAACAGAAGATGCTGGAAAAACTCAGCAGGTCTGGCAGCATCTGTAAAGGGCGAAAATAGTGCTCATGTTTCAAATGCTGAAGGGGAGTCATATTAGACTTGAAACACTAACCCCATTTTCTCTCTCCACAAATGCTGCCAGACCTGCTGAGTTTTTCCAGCATTTTCTGCTTTTGATTCCAGCAGCACTGCTGGGATTGAGGACCTCTAATTAGTTGATTGTTCTTGGAGGCAGGGCATTCTGCTCTGAGGACAGATGCAATGAATTTGGACAACATAAAATCAAATGATGGCTTCCAGAGCAGATGATTTTGGAGAACATGACTTTTCCTAATGTTCCAGATATCCCAGCCCATGAGATGCTGTTATACCAAATCCATTTAGTAATGCAATAACTACCATTTGTGCTATTAAATATGGCAAAGTTTGTTTAAAATAATCTCATTAAATATTGCTTTTTGGTGTATTGACATATAAGACAATACCTCAAAATGCCTCAAATGCTACAAATGCACTTATAAGTCATTTCCACAATGGAGGGAAAGGAGAAAAATATAATTTGAAAAAGTGTGTAGACTTTTGATTCAAATGCATAGATAAGTTGAAGTTTGTGTTTAAGTTGTAGATAGCAGAGAAGAAGTCAATCTTTTAGCTGTAGAAATCGCTTTTTAAAAACAATGGCAGCTCTGAAAAATCGTTTTGATTTGGAATGTTAATTTGGTTACTCTTTGCACAGATGCTGCCTGACCTGCTGAATATTTCCAACACCGTATAATTTTTACTGTAGTTGGTGATTCATATTCTCGGATATGTTCATATGTTAGCTCAGTGTCATAGCATCTCTCATCCATTTCCTTCTTCATATCTATGACCTTCATCAGCCAATTCCTTTCACTCTTTTGCTGATGATTCCACAGTGCATTCATCAACTTCTCACAGAATGTTTCAATGCAGTCATTCTCTTTCTCATGTTGAATATTATATCAAGATCTCCTTCAAACATGCCCTTTCATTAGGCAGGGAAACATTTGTTTCTTTTAACTTTTTGAAAATACAAACTTTAATCTTCCTTACAATTCTAAACCATTATTACCATTTTCGGCCCCATTCTCAGCCCTCCTTCTTTTGTCAAGACACATAGGCTGGAATTTTACCATTCCACACGCTGTGGGCATTGGAGAGGGCGAGGGGCAGAGCACGGAAAGGTCCGTTGAGCTCGGGCAGGATTTTACGGTTTCGGGATGAACGGAGCCATAAAATCCACTCATACTATAAGCAGAAAATAGCTTTTTCATTGACCAGTTCTCAGATGAAGTGTCAAAGGCAATAAAATCTATGATTTTACTATATCTAAAGAGAAATTTACTGGAGAAATTGTTTAATTAAAAAAAAATGTAAAACGTGTCACAATTACTGTTGTTTACTTGAGAGTGGGGTGAATTATGATCAGGAATTAAATTACAGCACCAGGGAATGCCCCACAGCAGCAGATAACACACGTGCAATGGCCACTTTCAACTGCAGTGAATATGTAATAGATACCTTCCTCTTTTAACTTTGTTCAGGTGTTTTTATCTTTTTTATGGTATTTCATAAAGATGGTTCCTATTTTTATTCTTAAATCCATGGATGATTGAACACTTGGGCCTGCAATGAGTGAACTGGTGTACAAAACTTCTGTGCGGATAAGCAAGTTCATGAAAGAGGAGGTTGCAAGTGTCAGGATTCAGTTAAAATGGTATTTTGATATAAGGCAACTATGAATAAGGATTTGCTGCTAGTATTAATAATACTCTTAAGAGCTGTTGTAAATACTTAAATTAAGCAAAAACACTTACTGGTGGACATGAGCCAGTTACCTCAATTAGATCATTTCTTTATTCAAACTAAATTTTATGAATTTGTATTCCTCGTGCAGAGCCTGTACACCAAAATTTTTCATTCAAGATCATGAGGAACGTGACTGCCGTTTTTACAACGTGAACTTTCGTTGTGCGAGGCTTCTTGCTGCAGTTTTGTAAAGTCAGTTGTTACATCCCAGTGACTCCAGTTCAGTTGATTTCAATTTTTCTGGTCGTTACAGTCTGCACCATTCAGCGTATATGGTATTTCACTGCAGTCACAACAGGGCATGAGCAATTGTTGATAATAAGCTGCACATGACCTCGCTGCGAGACAGATGTCGAGAGAGCAGTGGTGTCAAGAAACTGCAAAAATGGGCAGGATAACAAAACACTGAAGTAATTTTGACCAGTTAACCCACACTATAAAAGAAATGAAGACCAAACTTGGTTAAATAAAGTGCAATTGGAAGGGACGGGGGGCTGAATTCTTCAGTCCTACTAGCTTCCAGTAAGAATCATGATAGCCCGGAGAATCAGGTCTCGGGTAAAAAAAAGGTAAGTATTCAAATTGGCCAGTTAACTTAGAATTAGCGAGCTTGAAGCAGAAAAAGGGTGCCTCAAGGGTTCTGGTATTAGGTGGGCTCAGGCTGGGTAATGAGATCAGCGCACTCACAGTAGCCCTGCACTACCAGCCGCCCAATTGCTGGTCAGTCTTCAACCCTCCCATCACATGTCCATGTCAGAATCAACAACCCCCCTCCCCCTGCAGCCCCGATTTCCAGATCCCAGCAGCGCCCCCCCCCATGGCAGCCCTGACCCCACATCTTCCACCAGTAGCCCTGTCCCTCCTAGCAGGCTGACAATCCCCCCAACCTCGTTGCCCAGCTCTGATCTGTGGCCTCGCCCCCTCTTTTCACAATCCCTATGCAGAGTGGTGACAGGACCCCCCTCAACCCACTGTTCGCCCCCATCTCCCTCCAGCGGCCCAATCCCCCTTTAGACATTGCCTGCTTGACACTACATAATGCTCAGTGCCAAAATGCCTCCTGGCATTGCCCCTTTGCTGTTTAGGCAGTGTCAGTGGACCAGGCTGGCACTGTCAAAGTGGCAATGCCTAGGGGGCACCCCGCAATCCCAGCCCCTCCAGGGGGCATCAATTGTCCCTCTTCACTCCTGGCAAGTGGGGAGCTATAGTACACCCAGCTGAAGTGAGCCACTCCGGGCAGAAGGGCAGATGCTAGCAGGCCCGGACACTTCAGTTCCAGGCCAGCTAATGATATTTAAAATTCAAATTCACATTTACATAAATTGTGCAGTTCCACACTAGAAATTGGCGCGGAGCTAATGATGCTGGAAACCCAGCTGTCAGAGACGAGCGGAGGCTGTAGCTTATTTCAATAAGTTCAACTTTAATCCTTCTAAACACTAATGAATATAGGGAAAGTTTAAGTTTTCCTCATAAGATACCTCCATTGCAGGAACCAGTCAACTGAAGGCGGGGGGGCGGGGAACAAATAAGGAACTTTTTCTGTTCTTTCTGAGGCCAGGAATAGTAGGATTCATTCATTGATGAGCAACCTTTGGGCAATGCAATTTTGCCATTGAATTCTCACCTAATCAGGCAGGGACTCACTTGGCAGGATTTAAATAAAGCTCAAGAGTTCAAATTGTGCACTTTCGGAACAGTGGATGAGCTTCCAACTTCCGACAATATTCTTCAAAACCCCTGTATAGTTAAAATAAAAGCCTATTGTTTACATTAACAGTGTGTTTACTTTGATTACTTTATTCTGGAAGTGGATCCAAGCCATTGAGCTATCTTTTCGATGGTGTTGATCATAGACTCCTACAATGCAGAAGGAGGCCATTCAGCCCATCAAGTCTGCACCGACCACAGTCTCACCCGGGCCCTATTCACGTAACCCCACATATTTACCCTGCTAATCCCCTGACACTAAGGTCAATTTAGCATGGCCAATCCACCTAACCCACACATCTTTGGAGTGTGGGAAGAAACCAAAGCACCCGGGGGCAATCCATGCAGACATGGGGAGAAAGTGCAAATTCCACACAGACAGTGACCTGAGGCTGGAATTGAACCCAGGTTCCTGGCGCTGGTGAGGCAGCAGTGCTAACCACTGTGCCACCATGCTGCCTGTAGTATTGGCATTATATTGAGTTAGAGTTAAGTTTTAATGTTAGGGATACGTTTATAGTCTTTTAAAAATGCTATTCTATTATGTAGACAATATCATGACGCTAGACACTGAGTATCAAGTAGTAATACTTGGAGTGTATACTAATAGAATGTATGACATAGTTTTCTGGACCAGCTCGGTGAAGAACTAATTAGAGAATAGGCCATCCTAAACTGTGTATTGCCTAATGGGAAAGGAATAATTGGCCATCTAGTTGTGCAAGATCCCTTGGGAATGAACAACCACAATATGATAGAATTTTTCATCAAGATAGAGAGTGACTTAGTTGATTTTGAAACGAAGGTCCTGAATCTTAATAAAGGAGACTACAATGGTTGGCTATGACAGATTGGAAAAATGTTACTTAAGGGGATGACAGTCATTAGGCAATGGCAAGCATTCGAACAATTGTTTATTCCTGGTTGACGCAGAAGTAAAACGGGAATGGTAACCAAACCATGGCTTACAAAGGAAATTAGAGATAGTATTCGATTCAAGGAAGACAGATAAAACTTGGTTAGAATAAACAACAGACCTGAGGATTGAGAGCACTTTAGAATTCAGCAAAGATGGTCCAAAGGATTCAGAAAGAAGGGGAAAGTAGCATACAAGAATAAGCTTGCGGGAGCATAAAAACTGACTGCAAAAGTATCTAGAGGTATGTACAGAGAAAGAGACAAATGTAGGTCCCTTACAGTCAGAAAAGGGGAAATTTATAATGGGGAATAAGGAAATGGCTGACCAACAAAATAGATACATTAGTTCTGTCTTCACAAAGGAGAACACAAGTAACATACCAGAAATGTTGGGGAACACAGTGTTTAGTGATAGGAGGAACTGAAGGAAGTCAATATTAAAGAAATAGTGTTGGGGAAATTGATGGGATTGAATGCTGATAAATCCCTAGGGCCTAATTATCTACATCCCAGAGTGAAGATTCTATAGATTCTGTGACATTTCCTATAGATTGGAGGGTAGCTAATGTAATTCCATTATTTAAAAAAGGAGGTATACAGAATTACAGATCAGTCAGCCCAATGTTGGTAGCAGGGAAAATTCTAGAGCCTATTATCAAAGATTTTATTGCGGAGCTCTTGGTAAATAGTGGTAGAATTGAGCAAATCAGCATGGATTCAGGAAAGGAAAATCATGCTTTAAATATCTACTGGGATTCTTGGAGAATTAAACTAGTAGACTTGAAGAGGGGGAGCTGTTAAATGTGGTTTATTTGGATTTTCAGAAGGCTTTCAGGAATCCCACATAAGAGATTAGCATGTAAAATTAAAGTGCTTGGGATTGGAAGTAGTAAACTGAGATGGATAGAAAACTGGTTGGCAGACAGGAATCAAAGCGTAGTTATAAACAGATTATTTTTTGAATAACAGGCAGTGACCAGGGGAGTACTGTAGGGATCAGTGCGAGAATGCTAGCTATTCATTGTATGTATTAATGATTTAGGTGAGTGAACTAAGTGTAATATCTCCAAATTTGTAGATGACAGACACAAAGCTGGCCAGGAGGATGAGATGTGAGGAGGATGCAGTGATGCTTCAGTATGATTTGAACAAACTGAGTGAGTGAGCAAGTGATTGGCAGATGCAATATAATGTAGATAAATGTGAAGGTCATCTCAGGCAACAAGGTGTGGAAGTCAGCAAGCCTCCTCGAAGTCAGTTGGAGATTTTGAGGAAGCACCTAGAAGTATTGGGAGGATGAGAAGGATTAAGAAGTGATAGGCACATAGTTAGCATGAGGGAAAGTAGGCACTTATGTAGAGAGGTCACCCTGTATAGAGTTATAAATAATAGATCACTCTGTTCACTCACAGAACCTCACCCTGTAATTTCATTCTACCAAGCTTGATGGACCCCCACACACACTCAGCACTTCATCCCCATGGAGTATGAGAATGGCTGTGTATAAGAATGTGGAGAGTGCAACAGAACACAATAATGCAGGACCCGAAAGGCTAAATGGCCTACTCCTGCTCCTATTTTCTATGTTTCTATGTTTAATAGAATCTGGTTTGGCTGGGAAACCCTGAGTATTGGACAGTCAGCAGACTCTCACAGTTCAGGGCACTTGACCAAGGTACCAGAGAACCATTATGTCCCTGCACAGTACACAAATGTTAAGATGAAAATTGCATAAAACATGAGAAGCATGAAAAAGATTTGTCTAGTCTTTTGCCCCCAAAGCATTGCTGCTAACATACAAGTGTTTACAATGATTCATCTATCTCATTGTTTTTAAGTGCTAAAAACACTCAGAAGGTGCTTACTACCTGTTTAAATGTTCCTGCATTTCATCCACATTTTGAGTTGCAATTCATTACTTGAATTGTTCCTTGTCTCTGTGTGGATGTGAAATCATCAGAACACGCTTGTGTAACAATCCACGACAGCGTTACCAGCATCAGCCTGATCAAGCTTTCAGATAACATAAAATTGGCAGCTGAAATGCAAAGTGAGACTATTTTTGTCGTTGTCATCTTCACCCATCTAGTAAGTGATGTATAGATTAGTGTTATCTAGAACACTGAATATGTCGATTAGATTTCAAGATTAGGCAAGTAACAGTTTGTATATTATCTTTGTTAAACCAGATCTCAATCAGTACATTTAAGAATGCAGTTGAAGGTTATACATACAAATATAGATCAACAAATACTCCAAGGAGCACAGTGGATTGACACTGTTGAAATCATAGATATGTCATTTGTATCCAGGTCAGAGTTTAATCAGTTGCCTGTAAAGATGGATTCGTGCTCCAGAGCTTTACTTGATTAATCTTTAGAAGTTGTATTGAAAGTTCACGTAGTGTTATTTTCTTGAAGTTTTTAACCTCTAGTTTTACTTCCCCTGCGTGTTTGCATGGATTGGATGTAGGACAAAATAGCTTAAATTTACATTTGATCTGTTATTTTGGTTACCAGTGATGGCAGGGACACTCCACTCAGTTTAAGCATAATACAGCTTCACTGAAAAGATTACATTTGTGATGAGTCACTGAAGGAACTTAACCTGTGGTGAATTACTAAAAAAAATTATATTTTGAAAATTAATTTATCCCTTAATGTAAATTACAAATTCTAATAACCTGATTAGAACATAGAACATAGAACATAGAACACTACAGCACAAACAGGCCCTTCGGCCCACAAGTTGCGCCGACCACATCACCTACCAACCTACAGACCTATCTATAACCCTCAATCTCATTAAACCCCATATACTCATCCAGAAGTCTTTTAAAAGACCCCAGCGAGTTCGCCTCCACCACCACTGACGGCAGCCGATTCCATTCACTCACCACCCTCTGAGTGAAAAACTTACCCCTAACATCACTTCTGAACCTCCCTCCCCGCACCTTAAATCTGTGTCCTCTCGTAGCGACCATTTCAAACCGGGGAAATAGCCTCTGAGAGTCCACCCTATCTATCCCTCTCAACATTTTGTAAACTTCTATCAGGTCGCCTCTCAACCTTCGTCTCTCCAGGGAAAAGAGTCCCAGCTCCCTCAACCTAACTTCATAAGGCATGCCTCCCAGTCCAGGCAACATCCTTGTAAATCTCCTCTGCACCCTTTCAATAGCTTCTACATCCCTCCTATAGTGAGGCGACCAGAACTGCGCACAATACTCCAAATGAGGCCTGACAAGGGTCTTATAAAGTTCCAGCATTACCTCCCGACTCCTAAACTCAATCCCTCGATTAATGAAGGCCAGTACACCATACGCCTTCTTGACCACCTCCTCCACCTGCGAGGCCGATTTAAGAGTCCTGTGGACCCGGACCCCAAGATCCTTCTGCTCCTCAACACTACTCAGACTTCTGCCCTTAATAGTGTACTCGTTCATCCCGTTGGTTCTGCCAAAATGGACGACAACACATTTATCCGCGTTGAAGTCCATCTGCCACTTCTCCGCCCAGTCCTGCATCCTATCTATGTCCTGCTGCAACTTTTGCCATCCTTCCAGATCATCCACAACACCACCGACCTTCGTGTCATCAGCGAACTTACTCACCCATCCCTCCACTTCCTCATCCAGGTCATTTATGAAAATGACAAACAACAAGGGTCCCAGAACAGATCCCTGAGGCACTCCGCTGGTGACTGACCTCCATTCAGAAAAAGCCCCATCCACAACCACTCTCTGCCTTCTGCAGGCAAGCCAGTTCTGGATCCACAAGGCCAAAGGCCCTTGGATCCCATGCCCTCTCACCTTCTCAAGAAGTCTTGCATGGGGGACCTTATCAAACGCCTTGCTGAAGTCCATGTACACTACGTCCACGGCACTTCCTTCGTCAATGTGTTCAGTCACATTATCGAAGAACTCAACTAGGCTTGTAAGGCACGACCTGCCCTTGACAAATCCATGCTGACTATTCCTGATCATGTCAAACCTCTCCAAATGTTCGTAAATCTTGTCCCTCAGAAGCCTCTCCATCAGCTTACCAACCACTGAGGTCAGACTCACCGGTCGGTAATTTCCCGGGCTATCTCTGTTCCCTTTCTTAAAAATAGGAACTACATCCGCAATCCTCCAATCCTCTGGAACCTCTCCCGTCTCCATTGACGACGCAAAGATCATCGCCAGGGGTTCTGCAATCTCTTCCCTCGCCTCCCACAGTATCCTGGGGTACATCCCATCTGGTCCCGGCGACTTATCTACCTTGATAGAATTCAAAAGTTCCAACACATCCTCCTCCTTAATATTCACGTACTCAATCCTTTCCATCTGCTGCAAATCCATAACAAAATCTCCCAGATCGGCTTCCACCGTGAATACTGAGGCGAAGTACTCGTTAAGCACCTCCGCCATTTCTTCTGGTTCCACACAAACCTTTCCCCCCTCACCTTTTATCGGTCCTATCCCTTCTCTTCTCATCCTTTTACCTTTCACATATTTATAGAAGGCCTTGGGATTCTCCTTAATCTTACCCGCCAAGGTCTTCTCATGACCCCTTCTGGCTCTCCTAATTTCCCTTTTAAGTTCCCTCCTACAGTCCTTATACTCCTCAAGATCTTTAACATCTCCTAATTCCCTGAACCTCTTGTACACCTTCCTTTTCTTCCTGACTAGGTTCAACACATCCTTTGTGCACCACGGTTCCCTCGACCCACCAAAACCCCCTCGTCTCATCGGAACGTTGTCATTCAGAGCTCCAGACACACATTCCTTGAATATCTGCCACCTTCCTTCGGTACTTTTCCCTAAGAACGCCTCCTTCCAGTTTATTTGTCCAAGTAACTTCCTGACTTCTTCGTATCTCCCCTTACCCCAGACAAACACCTTCCTAGCCTGCCTGATCCTATCTCGTTCCAACACAATTGTGAAGGAGATAGAATTATGGTCACCATATCCAAGATGCTCTCCTACCGAAAGATCCGTCACCTGCCCTGGTTCATTCGCCAGTACCAGGTCAAGTACAGCCTCTCCCCTCGTAGGCTTGTCCACATACTGCGTCAGGAAACCCTCCTGAACACACCTAACAAACTCCTCCCCATCTATACCCCTTACCCTAGGGATATTCCAGTCGATGTTTGGGAAATTGAAGTCTCCCATCACGACAACTCTGTTATTAAAACATCTCTCCAGAATCTGTTTCCCTATTTGCACTTCAACTTCCCTGTCACTATTGGGCGGCCTATAGATTACACCCAGCAAAGTTTTTGACCCTTTGCTGTTCCTAACTTCCACCCACAGAGATTCTGTAGACAATCCCTCCACGACATCCTCTTTCTCTGTAGCCATGACACTATCCCTGATCAACAGTGCCACGCCACCACCCCTTCTGCCACCCTCCCTGTCCTTCCTGAAGCACCTGAAGCCTGGCACCTGAAGTACCCAGTCCTGTCCCTGAGACATCCAAGTCTCCGTAATGGCCACCACATCACAATCCCAAACAGCTATCCACGCCCTAAGCTCATCTACCTTATTCACTATACTCCTTGCATTAAAATATATACACTTCAGCCCCTCAGTCTGGGCATTTCCCAGATTGTTAACATAGCAATTCCACATCACAAAATTAATTACTTTGCAGTGGTGAGATTGCTGCTTTCCCAATCTGCATGTCCACTAAATGGAATTCATAGCTCCTGTGTAATTCTGTAAAAGCCTTCCAGAAATAGCAGTGTAATAACTAAATGAATACCTAATCCAAATGTAGAATTGCACTGTATCATAACTTCACATGAAAATTACAGTACTAACATTTTTTATATATCTTTGACATGCATTTGTCCAAATTCAACAATAATTAACATTTTCTTATGTTGATTGCACTAACATTTCACTGTGTTAAACTATATGAATATAAAGCATTTTCTGTGATTATGGTGTTGTTTTTTGATTGCGTCGTCACCAATGATTAAACCTCTTCACTCCAGAAGGAAAATTGTTACGTTGAGACTGGAATATTAAAGAACAGACTTTCAAGCAAGGTCACAACCAACAAGACGATGGTTAACAACTGCAGTGAATAATTATGGTGGAAACTGATTGCAGATGCATTTCAGACTCAGGCCCCTGGGGTAGTTGTTTAAAAATTTACAAACAGACAGGCAATTTTTAAAACACAATTTGTTGAAGTCAGCAGTAGTGGTTCTTGCTTTGAAGACTATATTCTGTAAAGGTTAAGATACAATTAAAAAAAATGACTGTGCATAGTTATAATTTCTGTACAACTCAAATGTAGTGCCCGGATTAAGAAACCCAAATATTTAATTCACTAGTACATTGTTTAAAAGATCACTGAACCATAAGAAGCAGTAACAATTACTATTGACAAGAAATATAACATCCGTTGTATCTAATTGTTTGAACTTTACACAGAGTAGTTTTTTTTCATTCTCAGAACTGTCAACTATAAGTAACCTACAGGAATATGGTTTCCAATGCAATCTGCAGAATTCAGCAAAGCAGATTGCAAAGCAACTTTGAGAGTTCTAATGTCAATTTCCCGCTGCAAAAATGGGTATCATTGCATTCAATTTATTCTAAGCGTTTAATATAGAACATAGAACATAGAACATTACAGCGCAGAACAGGCCCTTCGGCCCACGATGTTGCACCGACCAGTTAAAAAGCAATGACCCTCTAACCTAAACCAAACCCTTTCCATCCATAAACCTATCCATGGATCTCTTAAACGCCCCCAAACTAGGCGCATTTACAACTGCAGCAGGCAGGGCATTCCAATCCCTCACCACCCTCTGGGTAAAGAACCTACCCCTGACATCCATCCTATACAAACAAAGAACAAAGAACAACCCAGCACGGGAAACAGGCCCTTCGGCCTAACGAGCCCGCGCCGCTGCATCACCCTACACCTATTCTACCCTGCGTGTCTACGAATGGAACCCCTAACTTAGCCAGATTCAGGGGAGAATAGTGTCAATTTAGTAAACCAATCAGCCTAAGAGCACATCTTTGGGGCGTGGGAGGAAACCGGACCGCCCGGAGGAAACCCACGCAACCACAGGGAGAATGCACAAACTCCCACACTCCAAGAGCAGCCCACGCATGACCCACCGTGTGCATGCCCCTCGTTTGACAACGAGGTGGACCTCCACCTGCGGAATAAAAAGACAAAAACGTTGAATTCAATCCCCCAACCAATAAACGCCAAGACACCATATGCCTTCCTAACAACCCTATCTACCTGATTCCCAACTTTCAGGGATCTATGTACACATACACCTAGATCCCTCTGTTCATCCACACTATTCAGAGTCCTACCGTTAGCCCTATACTCTACACATCTGTTATTCCTGCCAAAGTGAAATGCAGTTGGAACTCCAGAAGCTGATACTGCTGATCCCAGGGTTGAGGTTAGGAAAGATTAGGAGGTGCGGTGGGGTTGGGGGGGGGGGGGATGGGTTAGGTTGTGCAAGGGTGAAACTGGAGGTCATGGTAGTGGGTGTTGGGAGGCTGGGTGGAAATCACAGACCTCATGAAGAAAAGATCAGGGTTGGGGTACACGATCACAGGAACTACCCAGAGCATAGATGCTGAAACCAACAAATGGATTTAAAGGTGCTTACATTCTGGAAACAGCAGCCTGGAAAAACCGGATATAGCTGCCAGGTTTTCCAAGTCATGGGTAAACTAATCAGCATTGAAGTAGGAAAGCTGAATACCGTTAAGGCTCACATCCCCATTTTCATACTTTGGAGTGGATTGGTGGCCCCATTACATTTCCAACTGAATTAAACCCAGAAGTGGGAGGAATGAAGGCAAATCTGTGTCAAGATTCTGGTTTTTGACTTTTTAACCCCTCCATTTAACTCAAACTGGCCCACATGACATTAAGAGTTGTTACATTTGAAATTGGCGCCTGTTGACAAGGTTCACTAGCCACTGGTCATCATGGCAATAAACACCGGCTACAGGAGGTGTCTCCATTTCCCTCTTACATACATGACTCGCAGATATGATAGTCAATGCTTGGGGCCTTCATGTCATGCTTGCAGCCACTGTTCAAGTGGAGCCTCAGACTGCCCATCGGTCATCTGGCTCCATCTACCCTAATGTGGGAATGCCGGCGTTGGACTGGCGTAAACACAGTAAAAAGTCTGACAACACCAGGTTTTAGTCCAACCGATTTATTTGATAATACTCACATTATCAAATATTATCAAATAAGTATTATCAAATAACTCAGTTGGACTAAAACCTGGTGTTGTCAGACTTTTTACTCCATCTACCCTACCATACAGAAGGCCTTTATGGATGTGACTATCTTCCAGCCAACAGACATCTGATCCACCATTGCCATGTCTGTTTGATTTGTGCCTGTGAGAGGACTGCCACATTTGCCAGGATATGCCCATACTGCAAAGTTGGGAAATACTGAGCTTCTTTTCTTGGGAGCTGTAAGTTACACATGTTCCACAGCTATAGAACAAGGTGCTGAGAACTCCTTATAAGACCTTATAAACAATCAGTTTGGTAAGGGTCAGTTTGGTGTTATTCAGTGCATGTTTTGCAGAACATGGTAGCTGCTTCCCATGTGCAAGGAACAGATTGTCTATCAGCATATGGACACAGGATAGCAGAATTTGCTTAAAGCTTGTAGTGGGGTTTTCTTTAGTGTGATCCAAGGCAGAGTTGCAAAATCTTGTCCATGACTTTAGTTTTTTTGATGCTTGTAGTCAGGGAGCACAAGCTACAAGTGTGGGAAAGAGAGTGCACGAGTCTTAGTACCTGAGATGCCCATGTGGGTCACTAGTGCAGCGTAGTCAGCATCAAGGAGTTCCCTGATCAGGGCTGTGCTTTTCTCCATTGTTTTCAGTCTTTATAAATTGTAGAGTTTGCCATCTGACTGAGTGTGCAAGTGCACACATCTGCAGGTATGGTGAAGGTTAGGAGCATGGAGAAGATGTAAAAAGGGGTGGGGACTAGGACACAGCCCTGTTTCACTCCATTCTTCACTCCAAAACTTTCAGATGTGGAACCATCAAATGTGCAGGGCAATATAATGGGGGCCTGGAAAGAGCTGCTTGTGTTGCATTGGTATTTTGAGCAGTGGGAACTAATATGCATGAGTTTGTGACTATATTCCGCTTTTTGATATTATTAACTCAAATGTAGAATAATGTGACTAAAGGAGTTAAAGGCTATACATGTTGATCAGTGTCAATTTCCTGAGGTAACAGGGAAAATTGGTAAACTTCCCACTTCTGTAAGTAAAATGGAGAGAATTGGAGTTGTACCATATGGTCCAACTCTAGTCATACTCTAGGTCTCTTTTCCATGGAAAAATTTATGATATCATTAAATCAAACAAACAAGACATCGCTTCCCTGCATACTGTTAAATGTGACAAGGCAGTGCAGATTTTATAGATCCCTCTCATTTCGAAAAATCCAACAGCTGAAAAATTTACATCAGCCTTCCACTTCAAAACTACTAACATAACACATGCTGTCCTACATGTAGTTTCTAGGTTCGGTTGCAGAAAACTATACAGTATTGTCATTGTGTATTGATGACCTAGCATAGAAGGCTGGCTTTGCTCCTGCCTTTGGGCAGCAGTCATGATGTGGATATACTGGCGTTGGACTGGGGTAAACACAGTAAAAAGCCTGACAACACCAGGTTTCAGTCCAACCGATTTATTTGATAGTAAACTCACTAGCTTTCGGCTAACCCGAAAGCTAGTGAGTTTACTATCAAATAAATCGGTTGGACTGAAACCTGGTGTTGTCAGACTTTTTACTTTGGGCAGCAGGACAACCAAATCAATAGCACTTAGATACCTGAACTACAAGGGGCAAGCCACTAACGTTTAAGTAATAAGCAGAAAACTTTGTGGAAATCTGGTACATTTTTTGATATTCCAATGGATGTTGATAAACTAAATCCTAGTAACTTGTTTAATGTAACTAGTATGGTTTTAGCTTCTGTCTGGCATCTTTGTCTATGGTAAATGGACAATTTCCACAAGCACAACAAGGCCATATATTGAGCTCCATAGCAACTGTAGATTCAATGTTATATTGTATTGGTAATGTACATGCCAAAAGCATACATTATGGCCTCATGGCCCAGGTCAATTGCCACCTTGGTGAGTGGATTAGTGTGGGTGTTAGGAGCATGTGGCAAAGTATCTAAATTGGACATGTATCACTGATTTGGTGCCATATTTGACCCTGTGACATTAGCTAATATTCTCTTATATATCCATGGAACTGAACTGGTATTCAACAGGGTGGACTTCCTTCCCCCGCATAAAGTCCCCCTCTTCTCCCACCCAGTGCCACAACCAATGCTTTTAAAGGATTATGGCATGGCAGATCATAAATGCCGAACAGCCCAAATCCCAAAGGAAAAGCATGGTGGCACAGTGGTTAGCACTGCTGCCTCAGTCCCAGGGACCCAGATTCAATTCCAGCCTTAGGTGACTGTCTGTTCCCAAAATTCGAGTAACTTGCCCTGCTGTCTTAGAGTGTCCTCTGAGGGTAACAACAAACTTGTTCTCCAGGTCTGGCCTTGACCACACTCTGTCTTTTTTGAGATCTTCCCAAGCGCTGCACAGTTTGCTTTGTACCAGGTATCATATACACAGTCTTCAGTGTTTTCTTCCATTTATTTTTTCCATTTGATCTTACCCTCCATTGTTTTACATAAGAACACAAGAACATAAGAAATCGGAGCAGGAGTAAGCCATCTAGCCCTTTAAGCCTGCCCCGCCATTCAATAAGATCATGGCTGATCCGTCGTGGCTCAGTTCCACATTCCCGCCCTCTTCCCATAACCCTTAATCCCCTCTCTTATCAAAAACCCATCAACCCGCGTCTTAAAAATATTTAGTGAGGTAGCCTCCACCAGTTCAACGGGCAGAGAGTTCCAGAGATTCACCACCCTTTGAGTGAAGAAGTTCATAGAACATAGAACACTACAGCACAAACAGGCCCTTCGGCCCACGAGTTGCGCCGATCACATCAACACCTACCAATCTATAGACCTATCTATAACCCCCAATCCCATTAAACCCCATATACTCATCCAGAAGTCTTTTGAAAGACCCCAGCGAGTTCGTCTCCACCACCACTGACGGCAGCCGATTCCATTCACTCACCACCCTCTGAGTGAAAAACTTACCCGTAACATCACTTCTGTACTTTCCTCCCCGCACCTTAAATCTGTGTCCTCTCGTAGCGACCATTTCAACCCGGGGAAATAGCCTCTGAGAATCCACCCTATCTATTCCTCTCAACATTTTATAAACTTCTATCAGGTCGTCTCTCAACCTTCGTCTCTCCAGGGAAAAGAGACCCAGCTCCCTCAACCTAACTTCATAAGGCATGCCTCCCAGTCTAGGCAACATCCTTGTAAATCTCCTCTGTACCCTTTCAATAGCTTCTACGTCTTTCCTATAGTGAGGTGACCAGAACTGCGCACAGTACTCCAAATGAGGCCTGACAAGGGTCTTATAAAGTTGCAGCATTACCTCCCGACTCCGAAACTCAATCCCTCGATTAATGAAGGCCAGTACACCATACACCTTCTTGACCACCTCCTCCACCTGCGAGGCCAATTTAAGAGTCCTGTGGACCCGGACTTCAAGATCCTTCTGCTCTTCAACACTACTAAGACTCCTGCCCTTGATAGTGTACTCGTTCATCCCGTTGGTTCTGCCAAAATGGACGACTACACATTTATCCGCGTTGAAGTCCATCTGCCACTTCTCCGCCCAGTCCTGCATCCTATTTATGTCCTACTGCAACTTTTGACATCCTTCCAGACCATCCACAACACCACCGACCTTCGTGTCATCAGCGAACTTACTTTCCCATCCCTCCACTTCCTCATCCAGGTTATTTATGAAAATGACAAACAGCAAGGGTCCCTGGGGCACTCCACTGGTGACTGACCTCCATTCAGAAAAAGACCCATCCACAACCACTCTCTGCCTTCTGCAGGCAAGCCAGTTCTGGATCCACAAGGCCAAAGGCCCTTGGATCCCATGCCCTCTCACCTTCTCAAGAAGTCTTGCATGGGGGACCTTATCAAACACCTTGCTGAAGTCCATGTACACCACGTCCACGGCACTTCCTTCGTCAATGTGTTCAGTCACATTATCGAAGAACTCAACTAGGCTCATAAGGCATGACCTGCCCTTGACAAATCCATGCGTTCCTCCTCAACTCCGTTCTAAACCACCCCCCCTTTATCTTGAGGCTGTGCCCCCTAGTCCTACTATCCTTTCTGAGCAGGAAGAGTCTCTCCACCTCTATCCTATCCATCCCTTTAATCATCTTATACGTCTCAATGAGATCTCCCCTCATTCTTCTAAACTCGAGTACAAGCCTAGTTTATTCAGCCTCTCCTCATAGCTCAACCCCCTCAACTCCGGCATCAGCCTAGTAAACCTCCTCTGCACTCCCTCCAAGGCCAAAATATCCTTGCGTAAGTGCGGCGCCCAAAACTTTTCTACAATCCTTTAGTAGTTCCTTACTTTCCAGAATTGATCAATCCTTTTTTTTTATTTTATGGCTACAGTACTTTAAAAGTAAACTTGCACTATCTTTCCTCATCTATTTACAATCTTCCAATATGTAAATATGCAATTTGAAATAGAACAGCCAACTTCAAACCACGAGGGTGATTCTCTCAAATGTGTTGATTTGGTGGGAAAACTGGTCTAGATCACAACTGTTTTTTCAGTGCAACTTCAGACCAGAATCTCCCCACTCTGTGCACTGCAGAAGTCACAATTGTGAATATCATTAAAAGCTCAGGGAGCAGGGCCAATTCACACCTGAAATCAGCGGAATAAGCAGGAACCTGCACGTGCACACATCGCTGGGAAATTCCTGAAAAGACCTCGCAGCATCCAGATCACTGCCATCTAATCTGGCCTCATCGCTGGCCCCCACAACCCCCCACAGACATTACTGGCCTCATCGCTGGCCCCCACAAACCCCAACAGACATTACTGGCCTCATCGCTGGTCTCATTTCTGGCCCCTGTGTCTCCCCCCCCACACACACATGTCTGCCCACTCATCCATGCCCCCATGGTTCTGGATGATGCAGGTACCCAATCCCTCCATCCCTTGAACGTACTGTCATCAATGCTGCTCTGCAGAGAACTTGCATTAGATGGCATGCACAGCCCAGCTTGTGATCATCCCTCTTGAATGGGAGCCTTGAGTATTGCACCACCCCTGGATACTGCAGCTTATTGATTAGGAGCTCTGAGTATTGCACCCTCTTCCCCTTCACGGACACAACAGCCTAATGAATGGCAGCCAATCAGTGCCCCAAGGGATGCATGACATTCAACAATTTGTTGCCAACAGGCCCGTGACTGGCCACACTCACTGCACCTACACTCCCCTAATAAGCCAGAGCTGTATATAAGCTGGAGGATTGAACATACAGCCAGTCAAGCCACAAAGATGTCTGCACAGCAACCTGCGACCAGATTTACAGAGGTCGACCAGAGCACCTGCGAGATAGAGGAGAGGTGTGAGCAGATCTTCCCTAGCCAGGGTCCTCACCCAAGCAGAGCACCGCCATGGCATTGTGGGAGGAGGTGGCAGAAGTGGTGAATGCCAGGAGCCTGACACTGTGCTCTGGCTGGCAGTGTTGCAAAAAAATGTACGACCTTCTTCGAGCAGCAAGGATGAGTGAGCATCCCACTTGGAACCCCACACATGTTTTGCATGGATCTCAAACCCTGCTTAGACACCTGAAGGGCATGCAACAAGTGACCCTTCCCCCAGGAACAGCATCTAACCCCTTCCCTTCACCCCTCAACGAGCATTCTTCAGTGGTGACCACCTTCCCTGAAACTGTCAGCACAATGCCTGAGGCACAGGCACACATTGTGCACCATGCACTGCAATATATTAATATTTGCTATCTACCTTATGTTCCCACCAGAAAAGAACACTCACATCTATGTGAGATGACACAGACTGGTGGTGGTGTGCTTGACCTGTGGCAGCTGACCAACATCGAAGAGTGTGCCACGGAGCTGGCAGGGAGTGATGAACCTTCCCAATTGATCACTGACAGCCAGGTCAGCGTCCAGCATGCAAAGGTCCTCCTCAAAGTAAGTGCAATGCTGCCGAGAATGCTTTGCCCCCCTTCCATTAATGTATTTTCATCATTGCAGCTCTGAACCCAGAGGAAACCAGGCCTTTGAATGTTGCCTACTGCTCTGGAGCAAACTGCCCATGACCCCCTGGATGACACCTCGGAGTTAGGCACTGAGGAATCCTCTGAGGGTGCACACTAAAGCATCACCATCATGTACCACACAACCCACGAATACAGAGACTGCCACCACAGTGGGTACCTTTAGTGTTGAGGCTTCTAGGTCACAACCTGGTGAGCACATCACAGACACTGATGCACATCAAATGGAGGTGGCACATCTGTGGGTTCGGGCATACGGAGGTATGCTGGACGCCAGGATTCAGCTGTCCCTAAGCCAGCTGCTGGACCTCTGGGTGTGTTCCTCCCAAGGCTGGTGGAGATGCATCAGGAAACCTGGGGAGTTACGGAAGGGTTGTCAGCAACCAGGCTGCGACTGCATGGCTGTTTAGGGGAGTCCAACAGAGTGCTGTTGCAGGAGGTGGTACCGACGCAGTGTGCAAACCAGGCCAATACTGCAAGGGTGGCAACTACAATGGAAAGTCTGGCTCAGGGGTCTATCCTCATGGATGATAGGGTCCATGCCATCCTGGAGACACTACGGGTGAGTGTGTTTACGACATCCAGAGGCACAGCGTTCGACGGCCATGGATGTCGGGGGCATGTGGGAGATACTGCTGACCATGGCTGGGACTCTTGCTGGCATTCTAGAGACACAACAGTGAACAGCTATGAGCCCTTAGCCCAGGCTCAAAGGGCTACTGCTGAGGGCTCCAAAACCTGGCTCGCTCACAGAATGCTGGAGCAGAGGGGCTTCAGAGCTTGGATAATTTCAGAGGTGTAGAGGTGCCGGCGTTGGACTGGGGTAAACACAGTAAGAAGTTTTGGTTGGACTTTAACCTGGTGTTGTGAGACTTCTTACTACAATTTCAGAGGTCCAGGGCTGAGGGATCACAGATCAAGGGGCAGACGCATCTAGACCTCCTGGACTGGCAAGCCAAGTGACAACAAGCTTCTGGAGCTCAATCCCCGGAGCCTCTAGGCATCCCAAGGGAGGAGGAAGGTGTTGAACCGTTCCAGGGCCTTCCATCCAGGAGACCCCAGATATCCCGAGGCCTTCCGATTCCCCCCTTCCTCGTAATGGGACAAAATTGCTCCTTGGTGTGCAAAGATTTTTGCGTTAGGTGGATTGGCCATGCTAAATTGCCCCTTAGTGTCCAAAGATGTGCAGGTTAGGTGGATTGGGCATGCTAAATTGCTCCGTGGTGTCCAAACATGTGCAAGTTAGATGGATTGGCTATACTAAATTGCTTCTTAATGTCCAAAAATGTGTAGGTTAGGTGGATTGGCCATGCTAAATTTCTTCTTAATGTCCAAAGATGTGAAGATTTAGATGGATTGGCCATGCTAAATTGCTTCTTAATGTCCAAAGATGTAGGTTAGGTGGATTGGCCATGCTAGATTGCCCGTAAGAGTCCAGCAAGATGAACAGGGAGGCATCGAAACAGTGCCTTCTGCAAGTCACTGGGGCCTTCTAGGTCCCAGCCATCCAGGGGATGTCCGTTGAGGGCATCACAGGCAAGAGGGTGTGCATCACTGCTGGACACCTCCACCTCCAATGTGCACCCTGGGGTAGCACCTAGAAAAAGCAGTAGACCGCACAAAGTAAGGAAGTTGTAGTTCATTAAAAGGGCACGGGAGAAGATTACCAGTAGTCAGGGTTCATTAATCAAAAATGTTAAGAACACAATAAACTGTTAGTTGCACCTCACAGTTGTGACTAATTTGTCTCTGATTCCTTTCCCCACAAACTGGATGGAGTGGTTCCTGTTACCATGCATAGCGTTTCTGTCTGTTGTGCCTTGCGAGATCCAGCCCATGTTTCAGAGTGCTGGCCCTACCTTCCCCAACATCCACCAGACTCTTGGCGCAAATGCCCTCCTCCCCTTCTCCATTGGCCAAAAGACATGTGTCCCCAACTCTGCAACTACGTGAGCCAGGAGGGCAGCGTGCATTCGGAATATAGGTAGGCGTCAAACTTGAACTGCACCACAGGCAGGATCCCAGTGTGCACAACAGCGAGTCATAAGAACATAAGAAATAGGAGCAGGAGTAAGCCATCTAGCCCTTCGAGCCTGCCCCGCCATTCAATAAGATCATGGCTGATCTGAAATGGATCAGTTCCACTTTCCCGCCTGCTCCCCATAACCTTTAATTCCCTTATCTATCAGAAATCTATCTACCCGTGACTTAAACATACTCAATGAGGTAGCCTCCACCACTTCAATGGGCAGAGAATTCCAGAGATTCACCACCCTCTGAGTGAAGAAGTTCCTCCTCAACTCTGTTCTAAACTGCACCCCCTTATTTTGAGGCTGTGCCCTCTAGTTCTGGTTTCCTTTCTAAGTGGAAAGAATCTCTCTACCTCTACCCTATCTAGCCCCTTCATTATTTTGTAAGTCTCTATAAGATCCCCCATCAGCCTTCTAAACTCTAATGAGTACGGGCCCAGTCTATTTAATCTCTCCTTATGAGCTAACCCCTTCATCTCCGCTATCAGCCTGGTGAACATTCTCTGTACTCCCTCCAAGGCCAATATATCCTTTTGCAAGTAAGGGGACCAAAACTGCACACAGTGCTCCAGTTGCAGCCTCATCAGTGCCTTGTACAGTTGCAGCAAGACCTCCCTGCTTTTATATTCTATCCTTCTCGCAATAAAGGCCAATATTCCATTTGCCTTCTTGATCACCTGCTGCACCTGCAGACTGAGTTTTTGCAATTCGTGCACAAAGACTCCCAGGTCCCTCTGCACAGTAGCATGCTGCAACTTTTCACCATTTAAATAATATTCCATCCAACTATTACTTCTTCCAAAATGGATAATCTCACATTTGCTAACATTATATTCCATCTGCCAGGTCCTCACCCACTCACTCAGCCTATCCAGATCTTTCTGCAGACTTTCCACATCCTCCACGCAATTCACTTTTCCAGTCATCTTCGTGTCATCAGCAAATTTTGTTACCCTACACTCAGCCCCCTCCTCCAGATCGTCTATGTATGTGGTGACATAGTCACTATATACATAGATGATATGAATTGGCGAATGTTGACTGGGGGAGAGCGTTGGAGGGAGGGTCTGCTGAGGAGCAGTGGAGGATCTTTAAGGAGATCTTTCTTGGTGCTCAGCGGAAATTTATTCCGATGGTCAAAAAGGACAGTAGGAGGAGAGGTAATAAGCCGTGGATAACGAAGGAGGTGAAGGAAAGTGTTAAATTAAAAGCGGAGGAATTTAGAGTAGCTAAGAGTAGTGGGCGAGAAGAGGATTGGGAGAGGTTTAAATGTCAACAAAGATTGACAAAGAAGTTGATAAAGAAGGGTAGGAGAAACTATGAAGCTGGGCTAGCGCTTAATATAAAAAAGGATAGCAAGAGTTTTTATAAATATATAAAAAGGAAGAGGCTGGCTAGGGTGAACGTTGGTCCTTTAGAGGATGAGAAAGGGGACCTAGTGGTAGGGGATGGGGATATGGCTAAGGTATTGAATAACTTTTTTGTTTCTGTCTTCACGGAGGAGGACGTGAATAATTTGCCGGGTGTTAGTGATGGAAAGGTGGTAGGACTGGAGGGTCTTAATGACATTACTGTTACTAGAGAGGCGGTGCTCGACAGACTGGAGGGGCTGATTGTGGACAAGTCCCCAGGACCGGATGGAATGCATCCGAGGGTTCTGAAAGAAATGGCGGAGGTGATAGTGGATGCCTTGGTGGTTATTTTCCAGACGTCGCTGGATTCCGGGGAAGTGCCGGAAGATTGGAAAACGGCTAATGTTACACCGTTGTTTAAGAAGGGTGCCAGGCAAAAGGCGGGGAATTATAGGCCGGTTAGTTTAACGTCTGTGGTAGGTAAAATGTTAGAATCCGTCATTAAGGAGGAAATTGCGAGGCATCTTGAAGGCAATTGCTTGATAGAGCGGACGCAGCATGGTTTCATTAAAGGGAAGTCGTGTCTGACAAATTTACTGGAGTTCTATGAGGATGTGTCTAGGGCAGTGGATAGAGGAGAGCCGGTGGATGTGGTCTTTCTGGATTTTCAGAAGGCGTTTGACAAAGTACCTCACAAGAGGTTATTGCAGAAGGTCGAGGGACATGGAGTTGGGGGTAGGGTGTTAGCGTGGATAGAGGATTGGTTGTCAAATAGGAGGCAGAGAGTGGGGGTCAACGGGTGCTATTCGGATTGGCGGATGGTGACTAGTGGAGTGCCCCAGGGGTCGGTGCTGGGGCCTCAGCTTTTTACCATTTATATAGATGATCTGGAGGAGGGAACCGAGTGTAGGGTGTCGAAATTTGTTGATGACACCAAGATTGGGGGAACGGCAAATTGTGCGGAGGGTGTGGAGAGTCTGCAGAAGGATCTAGATAGGCTGGGCGAATGGGCCAGGAAATGGCAAATGGAATTTAATGTTGGCAAGTGTGAGGTGGTCCACTTTGGTAGGAAGAATGATAGGAAGGACTATTACTTACGTGGCAAAGAACTGCAGCAGGTGACGGTGCAGAGGGACCTCGGGGTCCTTGTGCATGAGTCGCAAAAACCCAGCTTGCAGGTGCAGCAGGTGGTCAGGAAGGCTAATGGGATGCTGGCCTTCATAGCGAGGGAGATTGAATATAAAAGTAGGGAGGTCTTGCTGCAGCTGTATAGGGCATTGGTGAGGCCGCAGCTGGAGTACTGTGTGCAGTTTTGGGCGCCGCACCTGCGCAAAGATATTTTGGCCTTGGAGGGAGTGCAGAGGAGGTTTACTAGGCTGATACCGGAGTTGAGGGGGTTGAGCTATGAGGAGAGGCTGAATAAACTAGGCTTGTACTCGTTGGAGTTTAGAAGAATGAGGGGAGATCTCATTGAGACGTATAAGATGATGAATGGGATGGATAGGATAGAGGTGGAGAGACTCTTCCCGCTCAAAAAAGACAGTAGGACTAGGGGGCACAGCCTCAAGATAAAGGGGGGGCGGTTTAGAACGGAGTTGAGGAGAAACTTCTTCACTCAAAGGGTGGTGAATCTCTGGAATTCTCTGCCTCTGGTGGTGGAGGCTGCCTCGCTAAATATTTTTAAGACGCGGGTTGATGGGTTTTTGATAAGAGAGGGGATTAAGGGTTATGGGGAGAGGGCGGGAAGGTGGAACTGAGCCGCGACAGATCAGCCATGATCTTATTGAATGGCGGGGCAGGCTCGAAGGGCTAGATGGCCTACTCCTGCTCCTATTTCTTATGTTCTTATGTTCTTATGTTCTTATATGATGATGGAGTCATCATCATCCTCTAGCTTTCAACCAAAACTCACAATCATTACCAGCCCAGGCACATTAACAAGTTTGAATGTTTCTGGGGGGTTGTGGTAGTGGGATGACAGAAACAGGAGAAGGATGATGTGGTGGTTTGAGGGCCCAGTTTGGTTTAGAGGGGGAATAGCAGCTGCACTTGCTCCTGGGATATGGTGGATATATGTTGGTTACAGCCCCCTCACTGCACAGCACCAGCTAGGTGAAGCAGGCTGCAATCAAGATGCCCCTTGCTGCCCTTCCATGCTGGACACCTGCCATCACTGCCCGCCATCTCTCCTCCGGCTCTCCATTTGGTGGGACATCTACCTCTCCCCCTTCGCCGCTCCTCCCCCTCCTCCTGCTCCACTGGTCTCCCGCCTGCTGGGCGATGTTACGAAGAGCGCAGCAAAGAATGATATTGCGCAAAGCACACACAGGGTCATACTGGAGGGCCACCCCAGAGCAGTCCAAGCAGTGGAACCACATCTTCAGCAGGCCAAAGCATCGCTCAATGACGGACCGGGTGGCTGCATGGGCCTCGTTGTAGCAGGTCTTCGCTTCTGTCTTGGGCCTCCGCACAGGCATCATCAGCTATGACCTTAGCAGGCAACCCTTGTCATCCAGTAGCCATCCTGGGAGCCTAAGCTGGTCTTCAAAGAGCCCAAGGATGTCTGACTGCCTGAGCACAAAGCTGTCATGGACACTCCATGGATGGCGTGCATCGACCTGCATGACCTTCATTTGATGGTTGCAGATAATTTGGACATTCAGGGAGTGGAACCCCTTCCTGTTCACAAATTGCTATGGCCCTGCATGTGGAGCTCGCAAGGCAATATGTGTCGTGTCCACTGCTCCCTGGGCATAAGGAATCTTAGCAATGGAAGCGAAGCCAAGAGCCCAGGCCTCCTGCTGTGCATGGCCCACATTGAAATTTATGTAGTGTCCTGCCTGGGCATACAGGAAATCCTACTGCACTCATCTGTGCATGGAGACCTGGGAGATCCCAACTAGGTTGCCACTGGGTGCCTGAAATGAGCCAGAGGTGTAAAAATTCAGGGTAGCTGTAACCTTCACGTCAACAGGGAGCGGCTGGCTGTTCCTCTCCTGAGGTGCCAAGTGTGGAGAGCTGCAGCTGGCAACGGCACATCTCCTCTGAAAGGACCTCAAATGAATTGCGGGACCTGTGAAAATTAGAAGTCACAGCGGGATCTACGACTTCTGGAGCTTTGACAATTTTGAGTCCCATTGCCATTCCCGCCGATGGCAAGCGTGGGATCAAGATCATCCCCCACCCACCTGCCACATCTTAAAGGCCTTGCACAAAGTTGGGCCTCCTCCAGAGCTATACAACCGATCAGTGAAACAATTATTGCTGGCTGCACATCATTATTAGTGAAGTCACAATCTGAGGTTGTGTGTCTTGATCAAATTGGTCACTCCAAAGAGTGAACAGAGTTTTTGTATGTAATGCATGTATATCATGCAGCTTCAAGTGTCTGGAATGAGGTGCAACTAAATCTGAAGTTAACTAATTTTATTACCGTGGATGCCATTTGCTGAAGGGTTAAGGTTCTGTTGATTGATACTTGTACTTGCTGAACTGTCAATTCTACTTCACTGCTAATTTGTATTTTATTGTTTGTAGTGTTTTTTGGATTGTATTGTTTGTAATTTCTGTTGCTGTTCCATTAGCATCTTGGCCAGGTCGTTATTATGAATGAGAATTGGCTCTCAATTGACTCACCGGGCTACATAAAGGTTAAATAAAGTGAAATAAAGAAGGCCAGACAAAGTTTACATCCTTGGTCTGGCTAAATCCAATTCCACTTCCTCACACCTCATCCAGTTTCTGATAATTCAAAACATTGCTTGTATGTGTGTGTGGTACCAATAAACATGATTAACAGTCACTCGCTAATTGTGCAATATAGTACAGAGACTACTTTGGACATTCAGCCCTGTGTCTTCTTCAAACAGCGGGTGGACCATTATCCGCAGACAAAAAATTACTTTATTTCTGGGTTGAATAATACTCTGAGGAAGTGAGAGCCGGCAGCACACTGAGATAATGGCAATAACTACACATCAATACCTTATTTCACAAGGCAGAATCAATGTCACACTCTCTTGTCACATAAAAAGAATAAAAGCCAAAATCAATTGAAAATTAAATATACTTGAAGAATGTATTTTACACAGTCTGATAAACAATAAGACTTGAGCAGCAGTATTTTGTAGTCCATTTCATGGACATTGTGCATGAATAATGTGAATTTTCAATCTACAAAGTTCAGATATTTGACCAAAACTGAAGGCTGGAGTAATTGAGCTGTAACTTATCCCATGGGAATGTTATAGTCAAGCATTCCATTGACATCACCAGTTGGATTTCATATCTTGTGAAGTGGGATATTGTATCTCGGGATTACCATCTTCCTCCAATCATTTTCATCTATTTCATTGCTCATCATGCTGTTAACATCAATTTTTCAAAACTTCACAATGGCATCAATTCAGTAGAATATGTTAAAAACAATATTTACAATTTTTGCATCATGTGATTTACAAGACTATTACAGTTCTGGCTCTTTTTCAGCATTCGTTTTAATGTTCAGAGGTAGGCAACAGATTTTGTAAATGAGCCAAATCCCTTATGAACCAAAACCTACATCCATTTTCTCCATTATGAATATGTGAACCTGCCCATATTTAGACCCCATCTGCAGCTTGTCATTTCACAGAGAAATATTTTCCTGTTACTTTGGGAGACAGAATACTGGCTGACAGAGTAATGTGTGCAGGCTGAAACAACATAAATCAATTTATTTTTAGGTGAATTAATACAAACAGAAACAAAGAACAAAGAACAGTACAGCACAGGAAACAAGCCCTTCGGCCCTCCAAGCCCATGCTGCTCACTGGTCCAACTAGACCATTCGTTTGTATCCCTCCATTCCCAGTCTGCTCATGTGACTATCCAGGTAATTCTTAAACAATCCCAGCATGTCTGCCTCCACCACCCTACTTGACAGTGCATTCCAGGCCTCCACCACCCCCTGTGTAAAAAACGTCCCTCTGATATCCGAGTTATACCTCACCCCTCTCACCTTGAGCCCGCGACCCCTAATGATCGTCACCTCCGACCTGGGAAAAAGCTTCCCACTGTTCACCCTATCTATACACTTCATAATTTTGTTCACCTCTATTAGGTCTCCCGTCATTCTCCGTCTTTCCAGGGAGAACAACCCCAGTTTACCCAATTTCCCCTCATAGCTAAGGCCCTCCATACCAGGCAACATCCTGGTAAACCTTCTCTGCACTTTCTCTAAAGCCTCCATGTCCTTCTGGAAGTGTGGCGACCAGAACTGGACGCAGTACTCCAACTGTGGCCTAACCAACTTTCTATACAGCTGCAACATCAGACTCCAGCTTTTATGCTCTATACCCCGTCCTATAAAGGCAAGCATGCCGTATGCCTTCTTCACCACATTCTTCACCTGTGCTGCCACCTTCAAGGATTTGTGGACTTGTACACCTAGGTCCCTCTGTGTTTCTATACTCTTGATGGTTCATATACATATTACGTAATACATATTATCAAGAAAGAAAAGCAATATACCAAATTATGAACTAACCTGATAGTTGTCAGTATTCCTCTACTTTTAGTTATTGGGTGCGATCTTCCGGCTCTTCAGGCCGGCACAATATTCTGGTCTCACCGACAGTGTGCTCCTGCCACATGTTTCCTGGTGGTGTGGGGTGGAATCAATGGAAATCCCATTGATGGTGGCAGAGCTAGAAGATCCTGCCAACAGCCAACAGTACACCAACCACTTACTGTTGAGAAAATGTCCACAGGGAGGCCACAGAATCCCAGTGATTTTTCTTACTACCATTATTTCAAGAGTGAGGAAGCTGAATAAGAGACAGGCAGGCACAGATACATGGACTCATACCCACATGCTGAAAGTATCTACTGGGGCTCTAGTGCATATCCCTCCCGAGACAATCGTGCATAAGACATGGGCCAAAAATTTACACTTAAATTTTGGGAGCGTAAGGTCACAAGATGTCAGGTGTGAATCTTGACGCTATCCTGCCTTTGGGTGATATTTCAGTCAGAAGCATGCCAGCTAACAATCAAGAAACCAATTTAAATGAATTAAGCAGCAACTGAAGGGATTTTTACATTATATCTTTCTTTATGATTGGTGGGTGAGCAAATTGGCCAGGCAATCTTTACATTTAACCTACAACCTCAATCCAGGGTGGGATGAAAGACCAGGCCTCAAATAAAATTAACAAATATGTCTATGGACTGAGGTCAATGTATGAGTTTTAATCTTGGTATTTATTTTTCATGGGTCAGCAGCTCCCCGAGATAGTGGCTGTCCCCCAGAGGGAGTACATTACAAGTGCCAGCCTGCACATTTATTTTTCTCAGTGCCTGAGCTCTTTCCACCCTATCCAGCAGCGATCAGCCTTTCGCAGAGTGCCTTTCATGCTAGATGGCCGTTAATTGGACAGCCAACACGAAATTGAGCTCTGGGGTTGACTGCGGCCAGGAATATATTTCATGGTTACTTCCAGGCTTGCTAGGTGTGCAGACCCAATGGGTGAAAAGTCAAGGCCCTGAAGAAACGTTCAATGATAAATGTACAACTGTTTAAGTCTCGTTGGATCAGAGCATCCAATGCTAAACAACATTCTGGTTAACAAGGGGAATTTGGGGGTAACACCTGATTGAGGATTAATGATTATTGTAGGTTGCTGCACCCTACAAAGCATCATTCTACAATGGGGCAGCATTGAATCAATGGCAGGAGAGATCCTGTCCAAAAATCAGAAGTGGGCAGCATGGTGGCATAGTGGTTAGCGCTGCTGCCTCACAGCACCAGCGATGAGGGTTCAATTCCTGGCTTGGGTCACTGTCTGTGTAGAGTCTGCACATCCTCCTCATATCTGCATGGGTTTCTTCCGGATTCTCCAGTTTTCTGCCACAGTCTGAAAAGATGTGCTGATTAGCTGCATTGGCCACACTACCTCTCCCTCAAGTTTACCCATACAGCTACCAAAGTGTGCTGACTAGGGGATTTTCACAGTAGCTTCATTGCAGTGTTAATGGAAGCCGACTTATGACACTAATAAATAAACTTTTAAACTTTCCAAATAGGTTTGGAGGTGAGGTGGCTGGCAATGTGGCAGGAGGAGAGCCTATCCAATGCCATGGCGTATTACCTTGATGAGAGCTTAGCTGCCAGTCATCTACCAAGTAGCTAACTGAGCCAATTAATTTTTTTTTATTCATTTACAGGATCTGGTTGTCAATGGTTTGGCAAGCATTTATTGCCCATCCCTAGTTGCCTTTCAGAAGATGGTGTTGAGTTGCCTTCTTGAACCATTGCAGTTCCTGAAGTGTAGGTATACTCACAGTACAGTAAGGGAGGATTATTCAAAAAAGCAATCTTTGATAACAAAAAAGACCTTTATGAGTAACAATAGTAAGCAGTGGTTGCAATTTAGTGGCACATGCTTTAGCACATCTTGCTAAATTTCTGTCCATTTGATACCCAACAAACTCATCTTCGATTAAGGGAAGCAGATATTGATCAGCACACAGCACTGGATTCATAGTTGTTTTAAAATCACCACAAATGTAAGCTGAAGCATCTGGTTTCACGGTAGAATGGGGCTAGCCCAGTCCCTCATTGTAACTGGTTTTCATGCACCAGTGTTAACAAATCATACCAAATCCTCTTCAAACTTGGAACAAATTGTAAATGGCATTGACCTTGCTTTGATACTTTTTGGTTGACTATTGGCTTTAATTTGAGTTTCACTTAAACTCTCTTCATTGAGCCAAGTGCCCCTTCAAATACACTCTTGTATTTATCCAGCAAGTACCATAGGTCTATTTTGACATTGATCAATCTGTTGACAGCACTCCAGTTAAGCTTTATCTTCTCCAACATGATCTCCCAAATAGTGCTAGAAAATTATCACAGATCACATGGAACGGAAACTCTAGTGTTTGCCCACTCAACTCTTCATTGACCATGATGTTACCTTTTAATGGCACAATCTCTTCCGTGAATATCCTTAAAATCAAATCGGCTGGTTTTAAAGGAAGATGTTTCAGCTTTTTTTTTTGATTTGATTTATTTTTGTCACATAAATTAACATGCAGTGAAAAGTATTGTTTCTTGCACGCTATACAGACAAAGCATATTGTTCATAGAGAAAGAAATGAGAGATGTACTTTCTAAATCAAAATGAATTTTCATTTCTGCAGCGGGAGTGGCGAGAGCGGAAACCAGGGGGCTGTTGGGAAGGTAAGTTCTCCATTTAAAAACTTACCAGAGTACAGAGGCTTCTGGGACTTTTTTTCCCCCTACAGGTCTATAGGTTGAGTGTTTGGTAACCCCAGACCCTACACCTGTAGGGTCTCCCACCCACCTCCTCTAATCTTACACCACTAGAGGGAAATCATGTAAGTTTTTTTTCTCTTTCGTTTCTTAATAAGGGAAGTTAGCAGGGATGGCAGTGCAGGCAGTGCAATGTTCCTCCTGTGGGATGTTTGAGGTGAGGGACACCATTAGTGTCCCAGCTGAGTAACCTGCAGGAAGTGCACCCAATTCCAGCTCCTTGAAGACCGTGTTAGGGAACTGGAGCTGGAACTGGATGAACTCAGGATCATTTGAGAGGCAGAGACAGTTATAGGTAAAAGCTACAGGGAGGTAGTTACTCCTAGAAATGAAGATTCTTGAGTGACTGTTAGAAGGGGTAAGAAGCGGTCAGTGCAGCGATCCCCTGTGGCCGTTCCTCTGTATAACAAGTATACCATTTTGGATACTGTTGGGGGGGACGACTTACCAGGGGTAAACCATGGGGTACAGGTCTATGGTACAGAGTCTGTCCATGTTGCTCAGAAGGGAAGGGGGGAGATGAGTAGAGCATTAGTCACTGGGGACTCCATAGTTAGGGGGACAGATAGGAGATTCTGTAGGAACGAGAAAGACTCACGGTTGGTGTGTTGCCTCTCAGGTGCCGGGGTCCATGATGTCTCGGATCATGTTTTTGGGATCCTTAAGGGGGAGGAGAACCAGCCCCAAGTCATGGTCCACATAGGCACCAACAACATAGGTAGGAAAAGGGATGGGGATGTAAAGCAGAAATTCAGGGAGTTAGGGTACAAGCTTGGTGCTAGAACAGGGTTGTTATCTCTGGTTTGTTACCCATGCCATATGCTAGCAAGGGAAGGAATAGGGAAAGAAAGCAGTTGAACATGTGGCCACAGGGATGGTGCAGGAGGAAGGGATTTAGGTACCTGGATAATTGGGGCTCATTCTGGGGTAGGTGGGGCCTCTACAAATGCGATGGTCTATACCTGAACCAGAGGATACCAATATCCTGGGGGGGAGTTTGCTAATGCTCTTCGGGAGGGTTTAAACTAATTCGGCAGGAGGATGGGAACCTGAATTGTAGCTCCAGTGAATAGGAGGTTGAGTGTAGTGAGGTGATGAATAAGGTTTCAAGGTTACAGGAGTGTATCGGCCGGCAGGAAGGTGGTTTGAAGCGTGTCTACTTCAACACCAGGAGCATCCGGAATAAGGTGGGTGAACATGCAGCATTGGGTTGGTACCTGGGACTTGGATGTTGTGGCCACTTCGGAGACATGGATTGAGCAGGAATAAGAATGGTTGTTGCAGGTTCCGGGGTTTAGATATTTCAGTAAGATCATGGAAGGTGTTAAAAGAGGAGGAAGTGTGGCATTGTTAGTCAAGGACAGTATTACGGGGCAGAAAGGACGTTTGATGAGGACTTGTCTACTGAGGTAGTATGGGCTGAGGTTAGAAACAGGAAAGGAGAGGACACCCTGTTGGGAATTTTCTATAGGCCTCCGAAAAGTTCCAGAGATGTAGAGGAATGGATTGCAAAAGTGATTCTGGATAGAAACGAAAGTAACGGGGTAGTTATTATGGGGGACTTTAACTTTATAAACGCTATAGTTCAAGTACTTTAGATGGGTCAGTTTTTGCCCAATGTGTGCAGGAGGGTTCCCTGACATAGTATGTAGATAGGCCAACAAGAGGCGAGGCCACATTGGATTTGGTACTGGGTAGTGAACTAGGCCAGGTATTAAATTTGGAGGTAAGTGAGCACTTTGGTGATAGTGACCACAATTCATTTACGTTTACTTTAGCAATAGAAAGGGATAGGTATATACCGCAGGGCAAGCGTTATAGCTGGGGGAAAGGAAACCACGATTCGATTAGGCAAGACTTAGGATGCATAGGATGTGGAAGGGAACTGCAGGAGATAGGCACAATTTAAATGTAGAACTTGTTCAAGGAACAGCTACTGCATGTCCCTAATAAGTAATTAAGGCAGGGCGGAAGTGGTCGAGTGAGGGAACCGTGGTTTGCGAGAGCAGTTAAATCTCTTGTGAAGAGGAAGAAGGAGACTTATGTCAAGATGAGACGTGAAGGCTCAGTCAGGCCACTTGAGAGGTGATAGTCAGCCAGGAAAGATCTAAAGAAAGAGCTAAGAAGAGCCAGGAGAGGACATGAGAAGTTTTTGGCAGGTAGTATCAAGGAAAATCCTAAAACTTTCTAGAGGTATGTCAGGAATAAAAGAATGACTCGGGTAAGATTAGGACCAGTCAAGGACAGTAGTGGGAAGTTGTGCATGGAGTTCGAAGAGGTAGGGGAGGCGCTAAATGAATATTTTTTGTCAGTATTCACAGGAAAAAGACAATGTTGTTGAGGAGAATTCTGAGATACAGGCTATTAGACTAGATGGGATTGAGGTTCATAAGGAGGAGGTGTTAGCAATCCTGAGCTGGATGGGATGTATCCTAGGATTCTCTGGGAAGCTAGGGAGGAGATCGCAGAGCCTTTGGCTTTGATCTTTATGTCATCATTGTCTATAGGAATAGCGCCAGAAGACTGGAGGATAGCAAATGTTGTCCCCTTGTTCAAGAAGGGGAATAGAGGCAACCCTGGTAATTATAGGCCAATGAGCCTTACTTCTGTTGTGGGCAAAGTTTTGGAAAGCATTATAAGAGATAGGATTTATAATCATCTAGAAAGGAATAATTTGATTAGGGATAGTCAACACGGTTTTGTGAAGGGTAGGACGTGCCTCACAAACCTTATTGAGTTCTTTGAGAAGGTGACCAAAGAAATGGATGAGGGTAAAGCAGTTGATGTGGTGTATATGGATTTCAGTAAAACATTTGATAAGGTTCCCCACGGTAGGCTATTGCAGAAGATACGGAGACATGGGATTGAGAGTAATTTAGCAGTTTGGATCAGAAATTGGCTAGCTGTAAGAAGACAGAGGGTGGTGGTTGACGGGAAATGTTCATCCTGGAGTTCAGTTACTAGTGGTGTACAGCAAGGATCTGTTTTGGGGCCACTGCTGTTTGTCATTTTTATAAATGACCTGGATGAGGGCATAGAAGGATGGGTTAGTAAATTTGCCGATGACACTAAGATAGTGGAGTTGTGGACAGTGTGGAAGGTTGTTGCAAGTTACAGAGGGACATAGATAGGCTGCAGAACTGGGTCGAGAGATGGCAAATGGAGTGCAATGTGGAACAGTGAGAGATGATTCACTTTGGAAGGAGTAACAGGAATACAGGGTACTGGGCTTATGGTAAGATGTTTGGGAGTGTGGATGAGCAGAGAGATCTTGGTGTCCATGTGCATAGATCCTTGAAAGTCAAAATTCAGGTTGATAGGGTTGTTAAGAAAGCGAATGGTGTGTTAACTTTTATTGGTAAAGGAATTGAGTTTCGGAGCTATGAGGTCATGTTGCAGCTGTACAAAACTCTGGTGCAGCAGCACTTGGAGTATTGCGTACAGTTCTGGTTACCGCATTCTAAGAAAGACGTGGAAGCATTGGAAAGGGTGCAGAAGAGATTTACCAGGATGTCGACTGGTATGGTGGGAAGGTCTTATGAGGAAAGGCTGAGGACTTGAGGCTGTTTTCGTCAGAGAGAAGAAGGTTAAGAGGTGACTTAATAGAGGTATATAGGATGATCAGATGATTAGACAGGGTGGACAGTGAGAGCCTTTTTCCTTGGATGGTGATGGCTAGCATGAGGGGACGTAGCTTTAAATTGAGGAGTGATAGATATAGGACAGATGTCAGGGAGAGGTTCTTTACTCAGAGAGTAGTAAGGGCATGGAATGCCCTGCCTGCAACAGTAGTGGACTCGCCAACATTAAAAGCATTTAAATGGTCATTGGATAAACATATGGATAATATTGAAATAGTGTAGGTTAGATGGGCTTTCGATTGGTTTTCATGGGTCGGCGCAACATCGAGGGCCGAAGGGCCTGTACTGCGCTGTAATGTTCTATATTCTATGTTCTGTGTACTGTTACAGTCATAGCTAGGGTGTAGAAAAAGATCAACTTAATGCAAGGTAAGTCCATTCAAAAGTCTGACAGCAGCAGGAAAGAAGCTGTTCTTGAGTCGGTTGGTACGTAACCTCAGACTTTTGTATCTTTTTCCTGATAGAAGAATATAGAAGAAAGAATATTCAGGGTGCGTGGTGTCGTTAATTATGCTGGCTGTTTTGGTGAGGCAGCAGGAAGTATAGAGTCAATGGATGAGAGGCTGGTTTGTGTGATGGATTGGGCTACATTCATGACCTTTTATAGTTCCTTGCAGTCTTGAGCTGAGCAGGAGCCATACCAAGCTGTGATTCCACCAGAAAAAATGCTTTCTATGGTGCATCTGTAAACGTTGGTGAGAGTCATAGCTGACATGCCAAATTTCCTTGTTGGTATGTAGTTTCAGGAATGAAAGATACAGCAGCAACAGTATCAGCCACCATCCTAATATGTTGTCCACTTAACTTCAGAATCATTATCCTGTATGGATAAGACATTCAGTTGGAGCTCTTCATCATATTTCTGGACATTCCAATCTTTGCAGTTGTCATTTTTAACTTGAATGTTTTTGTAGAATGCAACTTGTTCTTTTTCTTGGAAGTACCAAGATTGTTTTTCTAAATATTCTTCACATGGTAAACTGGTCTTGCTCAACAAGCTTTTGCAATGTAACTAATTTTGCCACAATTCTTGCATTGACTATTCTTGCTCCAGCATTCACTCACTGAATGCCCCATTTTGGCACATCTATGATATTCTCGCTGCTGTTTTGACTTCTTATGGGCAGTTCCCAACTTGAAGATCTTCATTCCTGTGCCAAATTGTGAAACTTGGTTTGCAGCCAGTTTCGTTGACTGCAATTTTTCCTGCTATCTTAAAAGTCAAAAGCTGTTCAGTGAGCAATCTTCTATGGACAGCCTCATTTCAGAGACCATTAACTAGACAATCTTTGTGAGAACATGAGAGAAGATGTTTAGAACCTCAGTATGTAGGCCATCAACTGTTTTCAGTACGTGATCATGTGCTAGGCATTTATCCATTGCATACCATATTTGATTGATGAAAAGGAAAATGCATCAATGAATTGCAATACAAATGGCCCAATTTTCATATCTACCTCCATGTTGGAATGGAAGCGAGAGAAGTTTAAAATATTGGACAGGACTTCTGTGGTGCCGCCCCTATTTCTGTTATGTGGGACTTTTATTGTCCTGGGATAATTTAATGAGTAGTGAGCCCACATGCAGCAATCACACTCAGCAGGATTTGTTGATACAATCAAGAAGGAGACTGTGATCGTTGTTGTGATTAACAATTTTGCAAACAGTTAATAGGTTTTTGAAGAGGTTTTTGAATGGCTGATGTTTATTTTGACAGTTTTATGAATACTTAAGAGGATTAACATCTTTCAAGTGGAGTTTGAATGATTGTGTTTAAACTGACAATTTTATGACTGAGTGGGTTAAAGTTTTTTGAAGAGGTTTTTAATAATGGCTTTATGGTTTGTTTTATTTAGCATCTCAAAGACTTCCCAAAGTTATTTTCGGACTCATACATTGGGCCCGATTTTATGATTTTGAGTCTAAGTGCCAGATCCAGGCGTAATACATATCTGAGCCCGGAATCCTCTTTGCAGCACGCCCATATGCTTTTTGCCGGCTCCGGTCCGATCCCTACTGTGGGTGGGGCTTAGCACTGCCGGAACGATCGGAGCTCTGAGCTGCACATGTGCAATTAGAAAAAAAAATCTGAAGCAGCGAGCCCGGGCGGGAAAGAAAGAAAACAGAGAGAGCAGCTCTGTGACACAGATCATCCTCTGGGGGAGGGTAGGAGAGGGCTGATTGTTGTTTGGTGGTGGGAGGGAGGCCCAATCACTCACTGATGGGAGGGGGAGGTCGGATGGATTTCTGGTGGGGGGAAGGGGGGGTCCGCTGCCACTCTGCGGGCGATTCCTCCTCCCCACCGGAGGAATGAATCCCTCCGCCCAGATTGGACGTGCGGCCACTCCCCACTGATTGCCCGCAGAGTGGCAGCAGACACCCCTACCTCCCCCACCAGAGATCCATCTGCCTACACCCCCATCAATGAGCGATCGGGCCTCTCCCCCTCGCCCCCCCGCCACCGCACACCCCCCCCCCCCCCCCGCCACCACCAGACAACAATCAGCCCTCTCACCCACCTCCTTCCCCCCCCCACCCCAGAGATACATCTGACCCACCTCCTCCTCCTCCCTCCCCAGAGGATGCTCTGACCCAATTCCCTTCCACCGCCCCCCCCGCCCCCTGCCGAGGATGCTCTGACCCATCTTCTCGTCCTCCCCCCACCGCCCCCCCCAACCCCCTCCCAGAAGATGATCTGGGTCAGAGAGCCGTTGCAGGCTCTGAAGCCGCTTCGGAGGTTCCCCTGCAAAATAAAAATCGGCTTCGGATTTTTATTTTGCAGGTCGCTTACAGGGTGGATACGGAATGGACCAGAAGAAGGTAGAGTGGGATTTGGTGATAGAGTTGGGCGTGCGGTTCATTAAATTGATTTAAATGCATTCGGATGTTGGTAAAGTCGCAATTTGCTCGGATTCAGGTGCATTTACCTTGATTTCACGCCTGAAAATGGGTGCAAATTGTTGGTAAAATCACAGCCATTATGTCCATAGTTGATTCTGCTCAGTGGGCAGAGGATAAAGAAGGGGCATAGGGGTATGGGAAGGAGCATTCTGAAATCTGAAGGGAAATTGGGGAATGTAAGGAGGCACGACAATACGACAAGGCAGGAAGAATATGGAGGAAGCAGGGGAAATGAGGGGACATAGAGATGTGTGAGGCATTGAGAGGGTGAGGGCTAGGGTGCATAGAAGTCTTTTACAGAATTGGACCATGCCCCAGTAAATGAAGATGGACCTTCTAACCTGCCGGCTTCTGCATTCGCCTGCCTCAGTTCCTGCCTCCGCAACTGGTATCCCCGACTCCAGCCTGCACCACCAGCCAGTAATGAAAATGGCATGGACACACATTACTGGTCAGGAGGTAGAACTGAAACATCACGAAATGGCTCAACAGATATTTCATACGTCAAGAAAGATAAAACAGATCCAATGTTCTCCTGTTCTTTTGGAAAATGCATGGAAAGTCAGTCGAGTACTGTTCATTCCTTTTCATAGTATACCAAACTAATAGAGAGGTGTTTTTAAAGGAAATTGTGAGAAATATAGTGTGGCACAGTGGTTAGCATTGCTGCCTCGCAGCACCAGGGACCCAGGTTTGATTCCTGGCTTGGGTCACTGTCTCTGTGGAGTCTGCACGTTCTCCCCTGGCCTGCGTGGGTTTCGTCCGGGTGCTCAGGTTTCCTCCCACAGTTCGAAAGATGGGCTGGTTAGGTGCGTTGTCCGGGCTAAATTCTCCTTCAGTGTACCCAAACTGGCACTGGTGGTGGTGACTAGGGGATTTTCACAGTAATTTCATGACTTACGACACTTATAAATAAATTTAAAAGCAAAACAACATGCGAGCACACTTAACTTGGCAATTTCCAAGAGACTCACAATTTTATTGAGCAATCTTTGCCAGCGGTTTAATTTTACATCTCTCTGGCATCCCAACGCCATATTCGTGCAATATTTTGCTCAGTGCTGAGCTCAGCGCAGTGTGGAGTCCTCTGGGCATTGCAGTCCTCCAGCATCATCGGCTGGATTGGCTGCATGTCCGCCAACAATTACTTAGCTTGTTGAAGGGTTTAAATCCTCAACTGACCAAATTTTATTTCCCCCCCGCTCTTTCAAGCTTGGTACCCAGGAATGATGGGCGGGTGGCCCAACCTTATTACAGCTTTTTTGATTCAGGGGTGGGATGAAAGGGAAATGGAGCAAATGCTGGATGAGGAGTTGGGAGTTTCAGGGAGAGAGTTGCGTTGGTGTTTTGTGATTTTGGGAGAGTGATTTCAGTGCTGAGCTCAGCGCAGTGTGGAGTCTTCTGGGCATTGCAGTCCTCCAGCATCAGAGGTTTGGATCCCTCTACCACCCTTTATGCACAGGTCTGCTCTGTGTGCGTAGCGCAGATGGGTATTGTTTATTCAGCAGGGAGTGTCTCCTCTAGCAGAGGCACAAACATGGGATTATGAGGGACAGCAGGGAGGCACTTGGATCAGGTAATTGGGAAGCGACTTTCAGGTGAAGACTTTGTGTATCCAGCAGACAATTATTAATTTTTGCTTATTTTCTTTTTGAGTTTTAATATATTGCTGTTAACGATTGACCTCCAATCACTGAGAATTTATGCAAAAGTCGTTGTAAGGGTTTGTATTGGGAAAAGTACATGAAATCGTCACTTTCCCTTGTCTGCCCTCGCTGGAACTATTCCTTTCATTACCTCGTGTTAGAATAAAACCCAAAGTAGCAGGACACATCACGCAATATCACACTTAGAATTGAAGTTGAAGTAAAAATATCCATTTGGTGACCCCAAAATCAGATGTGGCCTCTGAATACTTAATATATAGTTCTTGACGCCTAAGCAATTTAGCCCTACGTGTAACTGAACTTCTAATTCTGTGCCCTGAAATTTGGAAAGGATTGTTTTGTAGCATTGCTGTTCATTATTTAGATTTATGCAGATTTCCAGAAAGCCTTTGACAAGGTGTTGCGTAGGAGACTGTTAAATAACTTAAGTGCCCATGGTGTCAAGGGTAAGATCCTGGCAAGGATAGATGATTGGCTGATTGACAGAAAGCAGAGAGTGGGGATAAAGGGGTCTTTTTCAGGATGGCAGCTGGTGACTACAGGTGTGCCTCAGGGTTCAGTGCTGGGACCACAACTTTTTACAATATACATTAACGATTTGGAGGAAGGAACTGAAGGCACTGTTGCTAAGCATGCAGCTGATACAAAGATATGTAGGGGGCAGACAGTATTGAGGAAGCCGAGGATTTGCAGAAGGAGTTGGACAGGTTAGGAGAGTGGACAAAGAAGTGGTAGATGGAATACAATGTGGAAAAGTGGAAGGAAGAACAGAGGCATAGACTACTTGCTAAACGGGAAAATGCTGAGGAAATCAGAAACACAGAGGGACTTGGGAGTCATTGTTCAAGATTCTCTTAAGGTTAATGTGCAGGTTTAGTCGGCAGTTAGGAAGGCAAATGCAATGCTAGCATTCATGTCGAGAGGGCTAGAATACAAGAACAGGATGTACTTCTGAGGCTATAAGGATCTGGTCGGACCTCATTTGGAGTATTGTGAGCAGTTTTACATAAGAACATAAGAACATAAGAAATAGGAGCAGGAGTAGGCCATCTAGCCCTTCGAGCCTGCCCCGCCATTCAATAAGATCATGGCTGATCTGTCGTGGCTCAGTTCCACTTTCCCGCCCTCTCCCCATAACCCTTAATCCCCTCTCTTATCAAGAACCCATCAACCCGCTTCTTAAAAATATTTAGCGAGGCAGCCTCCACCACTTCAACGGGCAGAGAATTCCAGAGATTCACCACCCTTTGAGTGAAGAAGTTCCTCCTCAACTCCGTTCTAAACCGCCTCCCCTTTATCTTGAGGCTGTGCCCCCTAGTCCTACTGTCTTTTTTGAGCCCCATACCTAAGGAAGGATGTGCTGGTCTTGAAAGTGTCCAGACAAAGTTACAAGAATGATCCCTGGAATGAAGAGCTGGTCATATGAGAAAAGGTTGAGGATTCTGAGTCTGTACTCATTGGAGTTTAGAAGGATGAGGGGGGATCTTATTGAAACTTACAGGATATTGCGAGGTGAGGCGGAATTCCTTCAGCCGGAGAGTGGTGAATCTGTGGAACTTTTTGCTGCAGAAGGCTGTGGAGGCCAGGTCATTGAGTGTCTTTAAGAAAGAGAGATAGGTTCTTGATTAATAAGGGGATCAGGGGCTATGGGAAAAAGGCAGGAGAATGGAGATGAGAAAAGTATCAGCCATGATTGAATAGCAAAGCAGACTCGATGGACCAAGTGGCCTAATTACAAAGAACATTCTGCTCCTATGTCTTATGTCTAATTGTTGCAGAATCTTTTCAGTACTGTAATTGCCTTTGAACAGTGTTCAAGTGAAAAATGTTGATTTAAACAAGTCAAAATCAATCATGCATGATAATGCCTCCTTGCAATATTAATTTTCCAACATGTCAGACCATTTATTTTATTTGAAGAAGTTTAATGAAGATTATCTGTGATTTCACATCTCACTTATGATATAGTCTTTGAGGAAATGGCTTTTTGAAAAGGGTATTAATTAGCTCATAAGGTTTAATTCCTTATTCTTCATTACTAGTCCCATGAGATCTGTCTTTTATGAAAATAAGCACAGCCATTCTTGGATTCTAAAGGGCTAGTGGCACAAAACATCCAGTAATTCCCAACATTACCATGTTGGCACAATGCAGGAAATCTGAAAGTAAAACCAAAAGTGCTGAATATATATACTCAACAGGCCAGACAGCATCTGTGGAGAGGGGAACACTTTAGGTCTGTGACTCTTTCATGAGAACTGATATGTTAATATTTAGAATCAAATCATTTCCATTCAGGAAAAACTGCTCCACATTTTGGTGTGAACAAAAACATAAACGCATCAACTGACAATGCACTGAAGTCATGCAAGGACCAATGGTAAAATTATATATACACATGCAGAATATATATCACAGCCAGTGGCAGCAAAAAATTACCCTTGTTTTCTTAATTCTGAATTGCAGCTACAGGCCAGATTTCACTTCTCCAATGAAATTGTTCATAGAACCCCTACAGTGCAGAAAGGCCATTTGGCCCATCAAGTCTACACTGACTATAATACCACCCAGGCCTATTCCCATAACCTCACATATTTATCCTGCAAGTCCCCTGACACTAAGGTGCAACTTAGCCAATCCACTTAACCTGCACATCTTTAGTCTATGGAAGGAAACTGGAGCACCAGGAGAAAACCCACACAGACATGGGGAAAATGTACAGAATCCACATAGATAGCGACCCAAGGCCAGAATTGAACCCAGATCCCTGGCACTGTGAGGCAGCAGTGCTAACCACTGTGCCACAATGCTGCCCCAAATCCAAATTGGGTTTATGAGGGGAATGGCCGCAGGGAACTCTTGCGCTCTCTGCCTGTTCCCTTGACAACAGCTCTTCCACAAACCATTTTCTGGAAGCACTGACCGCCCGATGCATATCTTTCCTACAACAGCCAATTAGAGTCACTGCTCTGCTGGACATCTGAGAGGAAATTTTACTTCAAGCTCACATATTCCAGCTATTGATCTCTGATTTTACCACTGCTTTCTGGGATATTTAAAAAAGTTTTTGCTTGGAGTTATCACTTGGGCCTGAATTTTACACTCCCCCAACGGTGGGTTTTAGGGTGGGTTGGGGGAGCCTGAAATTGTAAGGATAGGATTTTTCTGGGTTCCTACTTGCCTCAATCACAGCAATTTTATGCTGGGTGGGCAAGGCCTCAGAAGGAAAGCCCAGCCTTGCCCCAATTAAGGGCCTTAAGTTGCCAGTTGTTTCCTACCCAGCCTCATTTTTAGTTAGTGGTAATCATAGAAACCATAGAAAACTTACAGTGCAGAAGAAGGTCATTTAGCCCATCGAGTCTGCACCCACTCTGCAAAAGAGCACTCTATCTCAGCCCACACCTCCTGCCCTATCCTTGTAACCTTGTGCATTGATGATGGCCATTCCGCTGAACCTGCACATCTTTGGACCGTGAGAAAACACTTGAGTGCCCCGTGGAAACCCATGCTGACGCAGGGAGAATGTGCAAACTCCACACAGTCACACAAGGTCAGAATTGAACCCAGTCTCTGGTGCCGTGAGGTAGCAATGCTAACCACTGTGCCAACGTGCCGATCAGGACTAGATAAAATCTCAATGGAGCAGGGGCTGGTTGGGGGTTGTGGGGGGGGGGGGGGGGGGGCGGTGTGCAGTGTTGGGGGGGGGGGGGGGGGCTCGCAGGGCACCTGGAAAGAATCAAAGTTAGATGTTGGGTATCAGAACATTCCCTCTGACTGGGATCACTTTTCGCTCAAAGCCCAGTGATCTCCAGACTTCCCCGCCTCCCTCGGCCTCATCCCAAAACCCCAGTCATCCACTCTCAACCCCTTCCCCCAGGCCTTCCATGTCTTCACTGCCCTGGGACTGCTTACATTCATCTTGTCCTCTGGCTCCAGCAGGTAGGCTCAAGCAGGTGGTTTAGTTCCTCTTCTGTCCACTCCAGCCAACTCAAGCCCATAAATCATAACCAAAAGCAGAGATGAAAGTAATTTATGGTGCTGAATACACAACATTCTGTTGCGACCAGATAATTTAGTTTCCTATTATGTAGCAGAACAACATAATGAACTCAGTCAACTAGTTTTCTCAACCAATAGGAATAGTTGCAGAAATTCCGCTATGAGAAAAATGACAACAAATTCCAATTGCAGTACATGTTCCAGCAAATGATGGTTCACCCAGCAGTTAATCATCTGTATAGATGTAATGTGGTGATGATTAATTCTGTTTAAAGTTGCATACAGAGGACAGTATTTCACATGGGAAAGAAGGAGGAAAAGCTCTATTAAAACTGCTAACATTCAGTCTGGAATATTTTCCTGCAACCTATCAGATAGGGTTACAGCAAAATTCACTGGGCAAGTAAATACTTCATAAAACTTTGATGCATGAACTGGAGAACTGTTGATCAGTCTGAATGATCACAGCCTCCCTCAGGTAGGACTTCCTCCTGAGCGAGGAGCAGAAGCCCTGCCTACAGCCAATCAATGCTGATTAGAGCGTAAACTGTCTGTGGGATTATGTTCCTGCCACTGGTCTGGATGGCGGGAGGTGAGTCTCCAATGTCTCGAAAATGCAGGCCTAGGCTGGAATGTTATTTCAAGTGCAATAGTTCAAAGTCAGCCAAGCCAGCACAAAAATTTCAATTTCAGATTATGTCTACACAAATTGAATTCACACAATTAGAATCAGAGAGTTTTACAGCTCAGCAAGAAGCCATTTGGCCCATTGTGTCTGTGCCACCCATTAGGCACCTATCTATTCTCATTCCATTTTCCAGCATTTGGTCTGTATTCTTGTTTCTCAAAGAGGTGAGAAGATTGAGGAAATTTGCTGGCTCAACAGACGTGTCTCCTTAAAAAGACAGTTTGAAAGTGGCCATGTAGGCAGGTGAGTGCAAAGTGGACTGAATAGAAGGCCTTCCCCTTGTTATCTAGGGCTTCATCTCAGTTGTACTAAGGCTGTTTATGCCCACTATCCCTCAACCTCCTACTCACCCACTATGTCCCCTCAGATCCTTCCATACACAATATATTCCATGGCCACATCCAATACAGAACCAATAAGCCACATATAATAGCATTTAAAATGCTGATGGAAAAAAAAACTTAAATAATCTCATTTGAAAGAAACTTCCGTACATTCGACATTATAAAACTATCAGTGAGACAGAACCATTCATGGTGTCAATGACTGGCCAGTTGATTCTGTTGATATTGTTGGCCTGTGGGCTCATTATGAATGCTTGGCTGAGCCCCAATATTCAGATTTGCATTCAGTTTACACAGGTTGATGAAGATTGTTAGCTTTGATTGATTGATACTTTTATCAGGTTATAATTTAGTTTAGTTGTTTCTTTGGTGTGGCTTTTCAATGTCTGTAAGATTATTTGGTCAAGTTTAAAATATGTAAAATGGAGCAAAAAGTTTGTTTATGATATTAATAATGGTTCTGTCTAATTAACACTTTTATAAGGTTGCAAGTGCAACATGTTTTTTTTTAAAAGGACTTGAATCAATGTACTTTTCATGAGCATTACCAATGCTTTTACATGTCTCACTTGTTCTGTACATGCATATTGGGTGAATAGGTATGGAGGATGCAAAGTTGGGAAGGAGCATGGGAAACATGCATGGAGGATATTCGGGCATGGGGTGGGCCTGGGTAAGTCCTTTTAAACTTACTTGTCTAAAAGTTCACAATTCCTTTGAGGTGTTGTGTACCATGTCACCTCCCAAAATGGGCCTGACTCTATGCAAATAGCAGGAGGTCTAAAATGTCCACTGCAATGGTGGAGTCAAGGTATTGCTTACTGTGAGCTTGTTACCTATACCCTTGTCCCAGGAATGGGTGTGGGACAGCTGCCTTTCCACTCATTTTTAAAATCAGACATGATGATTTTGGGTCGCAAATTCAGTTCATCATGCCAGTGTGCCATAATATGGTTGTTGGAGGGGTCCTGATTTCAGTAAGGATGATGGACTGGATGCCTGATTGCAGGTGTTACACAGGCAGCCATGTTGAATTCAGGAGACCACCAATCCCCATCTTGATTTAGTTGCCAGATTTGCTGAGGTTACATAACAATGAGACTGCTAGCTTCATTATCATATCTAAAGTGCTTAGCCACTTCTTGGAGTGACTTGTATACCCTCAATCTTCTAACTACAGTTAATGCTGGTTTGGGTTGGAAATCTAATTCTTAAGATTTTAACCCTCCAGCCAACTGAAGCCCATAAATCATAACCAAAAGCAGAAATGAAAGTAATTTACGGTGCTGAATACGCAACATTCTGTTGCAACCAGATAATTTAGTTTCCTATTATGTAGCAGAACAACATAATGAACTCAGTCAACTAGTTTTCTCAACCAATAGGAATAGTTGGAGAAATTTCGCTATGAGAAAATGACAGCAAACTCCAATACTGCAGTACATGTTCCAGCAAATGATGGTTCAGCCAGCAGTTAATCTTCTGTATAGAAGTAACATGGTGATGATTAATTCTGTTTAAAGTTCCACATAGAGGACAGTATTTCACATGGGAAAGAAGCAGGAAAAGCTCTATTAAAACTGCTAACATTCAGTCTGGAATATTTTCCTGCAACCTATCAGATAGGATTACAGCAAAATTCACTGGGCAAATAAATGCTTCATAAAACTTTGCCGCTGTTGATGGTGAAAATCTTTTCTGAATGTTTTTGTGAATTCTGACTCCTAAAATTAATTTTTCCAGCTATTCTTACTCCCAGCATGACAGTAAAGTTGGCACGTGATTGCCAAAGCAAGGAGCTGAATGCTTGATGCTGAAGACAATTTTTAGTCCTTGCAGAATAGAGATGAATGGGCAATATTCGAATCAGTGAACCTCAGCAAAATTACCAACAGGGGTAAATTTTCAGACACTTTGCCAAGATCTTGAGACTTTGAAAATTCACCCTTTGACTTTTTCATTGCTTAAGGTTTTGTATGTTTGCTCATTACTTAATTCTCTCAGCAAATGTCCGTAAAGATTTGGTCATTGCCTTTTTGTTAGGCTGGGATTAAGTTTGCTGTCAAAGTAGCATCATAAACAAAAAAGAACAGCACTCTTGACAAAATCCATGATGTGCTTAAATGAACTGAACACACTGCCTCAATCATCCTTGCCTTGATGTGGGAAGATGATGAGCATCTATTCATTGTGAAGTTACTTCCTTTGAAAGGTTGTGCATCTATGTTAGCATTTCATGAAATGTACCAGAAGCAGTTAAATTATTGATTAGGCTAAATGAATTTCCCTATCAAAAGCTGCAGCTTTTGTGCTGGGCAATGAGGGATTTTTTCCACTTCAGTACCAAGAGATTGAGAGCAATACAATTCAATTGATTTACTCTACAACCAGAATGATACATGGATAAGAAAATTGTATGAATGAGATTTTACAACAACTTGTCATGTGTAGTGATTTACATTAGCGCTGGCTGGATCACTCTGTAACTGTTAAGGTTTTAATTTGTTCTGTCCTTCGACGTATTCTCACTTGAAAATTTAAAGGTGACATGATTGCCGTTTCTAAAAATCTAAAGGGATTGCTTAATGTAGACCATGAGCAGCTACCACATGTTGCCCAGCATTGTAGCAGCAGAGAGCACCGCTTATGATTGAAGGAAAGTAAACTTAAAACGAATCTGCAAAAATGCTCATTCCTGAGTGAGTGCTAAATCCACTGAATCCATGGAGCCTCCAAATGAGATGGTTGAAGCAGACAGTATTGATTCATTCAAAATAAAATTAGATGTTTTTCAGAAAATAATATTTTGGGGTACAGTAAATGAATAATTTACTGTTACTATCATACATGTACCATAATGTGCCATCATACATGTACCATAATATATCACCATAAATGTACCGTAATGTACCATTATATATGGACTCATGCTTATGATGAACAGATGATATGGAACTTGTGATTCCCAAATCTTTCTACCACTGGGAATTTATCTCTTAAGTCTGGCGACATTTTCTCGGTTTTTTTTCCCAAAGCCTCGCAGTTGGGAAAAGTGGGGTGTAGCCTGTCTACTGTGCTGCTGGCTTTTTGTACCAAATTTTTAAACACTTAAAATCAAAGTGCTGGAGACGGGTCCCATGCCACGATTGGAGGGACGACAGGGGGAGTTCGAATGTGGGGGGAATGAAACAGTAGGGAGGTCTGTTAATGATATTAAAAAATGCATTTAATTGGAGCCCCCGTCATTGCATAATGGGAATCGCGTTTTCTCAGTGGTGGGGACAAGCGCATCACAAGCTCGCGCCAGCGCGCATTTCATTTTCGGAACTCGTGAGATCTTGCATTCCTGTCGCCATTTACACCCGTGGCAAACTGGGGCACAAAACTCCCCCCCCCCAGGATCACCTCTTTGCTAATTGGTAGAAATTGATTGCTCTGAATCATCAGCAATTCTTTAATGGTACCATATGTTTCAAAAGATTCCCTCGATGGATGTTGATTCTTTTCACATTTGAAAATTCCTATATTCTGAAATATAATTTGACATATTTATAGGACAATCAGGGTGCAGACAAGCTTTTGAATAGATAAACCATGGAAGCAATCACTTTTCCCGGGGGAGATTTTGGCAACCTAATATCTAAACTGTCAGGACAAATAACTTTCCATAGCCAAGCTTTTCATTGATTAATTTTCTTGGGTGATTTTAGTTAAGTTGTTTACATCATTGGTTCTCAATTTTGAATTTCAAATGACTTCTCATCAATTTTGCTGTTAGCTCTTACCTCATTCACTAACTCTGTTTTCTTAAGGATTTATATGGAGCTCAATATTTTTTAAAAAACTGTGTATCTTTTAAGGGTTTTAAAACATTAAAATAAAGATTAGAGCTAACCTTTTGTATTATTTATTCATTCAAGGGATATGGGCTTTGCTGGCTTGGCCAGAATTCATTGCCCATTCTTAACTGCCCTTGAGAAGGTAGTGGTGAGCGGCCTTCTTGAGCTGCTGCAATCCATGTATGTGTAGGTACACCACAATGTATTTCGGGTGGGAGGTCCAGGATTTTGATCCAGTGACTGTGAAGGAACAGCTATATATTTTTCTAATTCAGCATGGGGAGTGTCTTGGAGGGGAACTTCCAGGCAATGATGTTCCCATGTCTCTGCTACCTTTGTTCATCTCGGTGGTAGCGGCTGTAGGTTTGGAAGGTGCAGTTGAAGGAATATTCCCCATGGGAGAAATTACAAGATTTGTTCTTTGTAAAATGGGGTAAGGAAATGAACTTAAAATCCTTTTGATTGTCTGATCTCTTTTGTGTAAGTATCAAGCTCCTCCCACATTTGTCTAAAGCTGCAGCATTGGTTTAATTAAATGAGGGCTATTTGCAATCTCAGCATCATTATGTTGGCCTGAGTCCAAACAAAAGGTAAGTGTTTTCAATGATGTGCAATCCCAAAATAAAAACTTGTGGCATAAGTTTATTTCAGTTGATCCAACCACACAGCCAAACTGTTGGTACTTAACTCAGGATGCTGAGAGAAACCTGCTTAGATTCAGACGAGTCCATTGTTAAATAATGCTTTCATTGTGTTCAGTTATTTAGAGGATCAGCCAATTCTTTATCTAAGTATTATTATATTTCAAATATGAAGCAAACTGATGTGATTATAAACAAATATAAAGGAACGTGTAGCATAGTCCTTGTAGCCTTTATTTTGATTCAGAATGATTCCTTCTTAGGACTCAGGCCAACTTGAGGTGGATGCCCAAGTTTCATAAATGATACTTATTAGGAAGACAAAGTATAATTACTACCTGATGGCAAATGAAAAGAGCTTTCCTGTGTTTTTCAAATGGAGTTTTTGATTATAAATCTTATCTGCCTGAAGCAACTAATTCGTGCTTACCCACACATGTCTGCCATGATGGCTTATTTCATGGGCAGCACTTTCGCCTCTGAGTCAGGAAATTGTGGGTTGCAGTCTGGGACTAAGCACAACATTCGAGGCTTTCATTTCAGCAAGTGCTAAGGGTGTGCTGCACTCTCAGAGATGGTCTATTTTACATGGGATGTTCAGTAAAGGCTTGTCTTCCTCTCTGCTGGGAAAAAACAATCCCATGTCACTTGTCACTAACATTTTATCCCTCAATCAATGCCACAAAAATAGCTTATCAGATCGTTACCACATTGCTGTTTGTGGGAGCTTGCTGTTCTCAAATTGGCTACTGCATTTCCTACATTACAGCAGTGACTACATTTTTAAAGTCCTTCATTGGCTGTAGTACTTTGAAATGCCTATAGTCATGAAGTACGCTTTACAAAACAAAGCAATTATTTTATTTTGAATATTGGACTTTCCATCTGTTCCACAGTTCTACCCAGAGAGGCCATGGTAAGAAGCACATTCTGCCTTATTTCCTACCTGTTTCATAAGAATAAGACTCAAGAATTGCTAGTTATTGCCACATTAGGTAGAGATGACAGGTTGGGAAAGAGCTCTGAACATTTGTGATCCAAATTATTTATGATTTTTAAAGCTGCCCAAGTATGTAAAAAATATGGCTATGATACCCCCAAATTGGGAGAAAATGCCCACACTGGCAGGAAAATGGTGAGAGGGGGAGGTGGGGGGGTTCCCACTGACAATAGCAGCATCTGTCAGTGGGATTCATCTACCTGAAAGATGCTAACTAGGCCATTTCGGGGAACCCGTCAGCAAGCCTGACTGCACACAGAGACAAGCCCCCTACCCCCCAAAAAATGAAGTGGTGCCGCCTATACTGACCAGGAGAGCACCACCAACCCCTCACTAAAGAGGGGAGCACCCTCCCTTACCAACAAATAATAGGTAATCTTACCTCCCCTGACACCATGCAGGCATGAGTTTAGCCAGACTCAAGAACCCCCTCAGCAAACCCTCAGCTCGGCCCCTCATTCAGGCCCTCCATTCAGGCCATGTGCCTTGTCAGTACCAATGGTGCACTGTCCCCAGCATCCAGACACTGACACCCTAGCCCGGGGTATTGAGCCCTGACACCTCTGCCAGGCTGCAAATCCATCCAGTGGAGGTTGTACTGAGGAGGCAGATGAATAACGGGAGGGAACTGCATCAGGCTTCAAGCCTGCTAATCAGATGTAAACTAGTGCATTTGAATATTTATCAGGTTCCTGCCTACTCTGGTCAGGGACCCGATCAAGGTTGGTGTGGTGGACAGGAGCATTGGAACGGGTTTGATAACCAGCACAAAACCTGTTTTTCAGCTGACTCAGTGGGTCAGATCTTCAGTCTACAGAGTCAGGGTCAGAGGTGGCTGGGCCTGCAAGTTCTCACCACTAGCCATCATGTTCGGTGACATGATGTCCGCTTTGTTGTCCAACAAGGGGCATATACGCGATGGGTCATACGAGGGCTGCTGTTGGATGTTTCGAGAGTAGCCTAGTACTTCACGTCGTTAATGTACGCTTAAACTGGACCAGATGCTGGGCAACACGACAGCTCAGTGACTATCACTGTTTGCTGTGCAGACACATGGATTTGGGCCAGTGTCTGCGGGAGTTTGCACATTCTCCCCGTGCTTGCGTGGGTTTTCTCCGGGTGCTCCGGTTTCCTCCCACACCCCAAAGATGTGCTCTTAGGCTGATTGATGTAACAACTTGTCCCTAAATTAGTCTTCCCTCAATGTGGAATGCCATAAGCATAGACAAGGGTCATGGGTGCAGAGGGGACTCATAATGTTAAAATGGCGACGCGGACTCGTAGGGCCAAAGGGCCTGTTTCCCGTGCTGTGTTGTTCTTTGTTCTTTGTTCTTCGATCCCAATCCTAAACCTTTTTTAAAGGAGTCAGATCAGGGTCAGGGTGATTCGCTGCACACAAGCCAATTGAGAGCAATTGGTCCCTTACTCACATGGATCAGTATTTTTAATTGACACGCAGGCTTTGCACATTGTGTCAAAACATAGTTAGTGCAGAAAGGTGGTCTCTCAGCTGGAATGGGGTGGGCCTGTGAAGATCTACCCACTCATAACTGTCATGGCTGCTAGGCCACAGGGTGCGACCACTGGCTGTCCTTTCGAGAGGTTGACACTCCACAATTATGGATAGGCAGCTGTGGCCATTTAGATTTCTTTTTAAAGACTGACCTCCATGCTAGAGAACACCTCTACGTCAAGACATAGAAGTTTCTGCACTACAAATCAGTACCTTCAACCTCAGCCAGCGGGCTGCTGATTTGTGAGTGCCAGAAGGCCTCCCAATAGCCAACCAAGCTCAGGAGCCCACCCTCTCTCCTTGAATGGACAGCAAACCTATTCCATGGTCAAAATCACACACTAAGAATTGAAGTGAGCTTAGACCCAGAACTGGACCTGACATCCAATTCCTGATCTCAGATTGGAAATGTTGCCCTCTATATGTAATCCTGCTAATTATTTTGTTATCTGTGATTTTACTGTGAAGTTAATGGTTGTATATTTTCCTCAGAAAGATTTAAACATTGCATGTATGTTTTGTATATTTGAAGTTTTATGCCAGGGTATACAACACATAAGTAATAATGGACTTGTGGATGGACAGTAAACCACAATATTGAAGATTCATCAGTGAAATCTTTCAGTTAATCCCTGTAGTACAATTGTGAATCATTCCTTTTCATCCACATTTCCAAGATTTTTCTATTCCAAAATTCTATTTTGTACCTTTTTAAACTGTTGATAATTGCTGGTCCAGCTGCCTTCATTGAATGCATAGCAGAATTTTGATTATTGTAACTTAATTAGATATCCTCAAATAAGACTGACACAGTGGAATTGAAGAGACCTTGTGGCCGATCAGATTTTAGCATCCAAATAGTGATTGAATTTAATATTAATTAATAAAAAGAGAATACATTCGGTCAGGGCTCAGAGCAATCGGGTTAATTGAAATACAAAATTTTAAAATGAGCAATTCAGTCAAATTGCCTCTCCTTAGGCCTGACTTGTGGATTATTACAACTTAATTAAACTTATACAAATATGTTAGAAGTAATATTTCAGTAATATCTTGTCTGACATTTGAGAAAAATAATTGCTTCATGTCAGTGGGTTTTGCTGGAATCTAAGCCAGCTCAGCACAACTGGGCACAATATTACTTGTTGCTTTAGCATAAAGGTTTACAGGAGCTCTAACAGCAGCACTATTTCCTTCCTCTGATTTTGCATTTACCTCAGAGGTTATATGATTTTGGTGAATGGGGGCAATCAGGATGAGGCGCACAATTTAAGAGGAACATCACCCATTCAAATATTGAACATTCATCTGCAACCTTGAACATCGTCAAACTAGCTCAAAATAATCTTTGGAGCCTGTAGAATAGCAAAATATTACAATATGTCTCATTCCTGCTGCATTCAAAGGCATCTAATGACTTTTAAAATGCCTTTAAGCACTTTCAGTTCTTTACATGCTTTGTTTCTAAAACTAAAATGTCATCACTCAGAATTAGAAGTGAGGAAGAAAGGGATCCTCAATATTTAAAATAATTATTATTTCATTTGTTTATTTCTCAGCATGTGCTGGTGAAAACAATTTTGATCAAATTGATTTTCTGCTGTTTATTCTTGTATACCCAATAATGTTAAACATAAGAACATAAGAACATAAGAAATAGGAGCAGGAGTAGGCCATCTAGCCCTTCGAGCCTGCCCCGCCATTCAGTAAGATCATGGCTGATCTGTCGTGGCTCAGTTCCACATTCCCGCCCTCTCCCCATAACACTTAACCCCCTCTCTTATCAAAAACCCATCAACCCGCGTCTTAAAAATATTTAGCGAGGCAGCCTCCACCACTTCAACGGGCAGAGAATTCCAGAGATTCACCACCCTTTGAGTGAAGAAGTTCCTCCTCAACTCCGTTCTAAACTGCCCCCCCTTTATCTTGAGGCTGTGCCCCCTAGTCCTACTGTCTTTTTTGAGCGGGAAGAGTCTCTCCACCTCTATCCTATCCATCCCATTCATCATCTTATACGTCTCAATGAGATCTCCCCTCATTCTTCTAAACTCTAACGAGTACAAGCCTAGTTTATTCAGCCTCTCCTCATAGCTCAACCCCCTCAACTCCGGTATCAGCCTAGTAAACCTCCTCTGCACTCCCTCCAAGGCCAAAATATCTTTGCGCAGGTGCGGCGCCCAAAACTGCACACAGTACTCCAGCTGTGGCCTCACCAATGCCCTATACAGCTGCAGCAAGACCTCCCGACTTTTATATTCAATCCCCCTCGCTATGAAGGCCAGCATCCCATTCGCCTTCCTGACCACCTGCTGCACCTGCAAGCTGGGCTTTTGCGACTCATGCACAAGGACCCCGAGGTCCCTCTGCACCGCCGCATGCTGCAGTTTTTCGCCCCGGAGTAAAAACAAAATATGTGATGTATCAATAAATTACCACAGCCGTACATTGACATATGCATAAAGATTACTTGGTTTGTTAAAGTAACGTACAACAAACCCAACAGTACAGTCAATCCGTTCAAATTTTGAATGAGCATTCAAAAAGGGGTTGATAACTTCAGTTTCTTAGATAATTTGGAAAACTGTGGTTTGTAGGACTTTTGGTCTTCATCTAACACAATGCAGGTAGGATAACTGGTATCTGTGGACCAAACAAGGTTTATTAAGAAACAATCAATACTTAAGAAAGGCCAGTAATTGATCAGCAATTAATGGCTCTTGTTCTCTGTGACATTGGAGCGTAGGTCATGTCTTCCTTGACCTCCTCTCTTTTTAAACCGTGCTGCTGCTGTTTCTCAAACTCCTTCCTTTATTGGTTTTGTTGAACTTCTTCATGTCATATTGGCTTTTATTCCAGCATAAACTAAATGATTGCTTAAAGTTGATATCATTATCCATGCATTGTCTGCTAGCATTTTCACAAATACAGATTCCAAATGTACTTAAAGATCAGACTCCACACCTTGCTAGCATGGGCACAATTTCTGCAACCCTGTGGATTTTGCCATTCCATCATCTTTCTTGTAAACAGCTGTCATTGTGAATGTCAGCAGGAATCCTATAATTCACAATCTCTTTGCAACATCCAATGTCCTTCTCAGAACATAGTGAACCTCATTTCAGATGTATGATGTACAGTTTAAATGAAATGCAATTCATTGACACATACAGAGGTGTAATTATTCATCAGCAAAATTGCCTCCTTTCTTAAAAGCATCCTCGAAAAATATTATTTAAAATATATCAATTCATGAATTCTGCATTGGATCAAAATTTAAATGACCTTGACTGTTTCAGGCTAGTTGATTTTTATCCACATCAGTCAATTGTAGCAGATACTCTGCCTACATGGCCTAACAGTCTATGTCTATTTGCTTTCCTGCAGAGCTGAGTATGTGCAAAAGTCATAAACAACCTAACAGTCATATATTGAAATATTTTAAGCAAGATTAGCAGTCATGCTTTTCTACTGGACCTTAACTAAATCATGAAAAACAACCAAAAAGATCAATTAAAAGATCAAAATCCACCAGACTTTATAACTGTTCTCCTTAGAGAAGAGGAAGTTGAGAAGAGACTTGATAAAGGTATTCAAGATCATTTAGGGTCTACACAGAGTAGATAGGGAGAAACTTTTCCCATTGATGGAAGGACCATGAACTAAAGGGCACCAATTTAAGGTGATTGGCAAAAAAAGCGATGATGACATAAGGAAAAGCTCTTTACTCAGTGAGCAAGTTGCATTTGAAATGCACTGTCTCATCAAGATGGATCGAGGACTTATCTCCTAAGGTGTGTCCCCTGTACTTCATACTGCACAAAGTTATATCTCTCCCCTCTCATCAGCCTCTCAAACCCAACCTTCTAACCTTCCCTCCTCACTGGGGCCTGCTATTTAGACCCTGCTGACAACCAGGACTCCACAGCTTCCTCTTTTTGGGGATTGACTGTAATCCCAGCTGCATGATAATATTAGTGGTTAGCACTGCTGCCTCACAACGCCTGGGACCCGGGAGTTTGCACGTTCTGTGTGGAGTTTGCACGTTCTCCCCATGTCTGTGTAGGTTTTCTCCCAGTGTTTTGGTTTCCTCCCACATTCTGAAAGACATGCTAGTTACGTGCATTGACCCGAACAGGTGCCGGACTGTGGCAACCAGAGGAATTTCAAGGTAACTTCATTGCAGTGTTAATGTAGGCCTTAATTGTGACTAATAAATAAACTTTTACATTAAAGCAGTTTCCATCAATTGAACCTGGCAATGCAGGGACCACTGTCAGCCAATCAGGTTAACCAGCAGTTCTCCAAGGTGGGATTTCCTCCCAGATGGAGATGCAGAAGTCCTTTCGCTGAGCCAGTTAATGCCATGCCAAGTGTAAAATGGATATGGGGCAGCATGTTCTTTTATGGGCTATAATCCCAGTGTTTCTATGATTCCTGCTGGCAAAATGGCAGCTATGCCTAATTCTTAAATAGATAATTTTCCACAAAACATGATACATCAGTAACAGTTTTCAGGTGGCAAACAAACTAATTAATTGGTATATGTGATACAAAATGTGTGAGTTATAAATAATCTTTCAAGGGGTGTGAAAATCACTGGGAAGGCCAGCATTTGTTGCCAACTTCTAATTGCCCTGAAATTGAGTGTTTTGCTGGTCCATTTCAGAGTGAACCACATTGCCATGTGTCTGAAGTCACGTAAAGCAGCAGTTTCCCTTCAGTGAAGGACATTATTAAACTAGATATGCTCTTACAACAATTCATGATATTTGTCATGGTCGTTATTGCTGAGACTAGCTTTATAATTCCAGATTTAGTCACGGAGTTTAAATCCGACCAACTGCACTAAGAACATTAGCTGGGCCTCTGGATTACTAGCTCAGTGACATTATCACTATGCCACCATCTCCCCAATTGTGGTTTGTACTGTGGAATGACAAGTCATAAAGTTTGATTCACAAAGTGAGTAATAGTTAATTGGATAATTCAGGAATTACTTTCTTTTGGGTGAATACAAGGGTTACTAACACAATAACGGGTTGGGGGTTGCAAGGGAAGGGTTCATAGGAATTCTCTGTGTATCATTGAAAAGGCACATGAAATGTATATTAACACTATCCAATCCACTTCCTGCCAACACCCTTCCCCCACAGCTACAATCCCCATCAACACACATACCTCCCCCACTAGCCTAAGTCTGCATGCTACCAAAAGTCTCACTGTTGCTTAAAATTGGCTTTCAGTTTTTCGAAGCTTCAAGCTTTAATACTTAATGAAGCATCCTATTGTCACGGAGCCATCTTTTCTTTACAAATAGTAGCCCTTGATCAATTCAAGTTTCAAATCCTTTCTAATGCAAGGTCACGTAATACATTCTTTAGGTCTTCAGCTACAAGACTTGCTCAGTCAGTCAGTCAATCTCTCAATCACTCGATTGGCTGGAGAAATTCTCCACCTACAATTATCTTTAAAGAGGAATTTGTAAAACACAGCCAAATCCTTATTCAAGAACCATAACTTAACTGGCATAAGTTAAACCAATTGCTTCTAAGAACTTAAACACAAGTTATGTGGAAAGCCCTGCTCTGTTTAAATAGAGCTGTATAACATCTGTATAAAACATAGCTTCCCAAAGTAGTTGGCACAACCTGTAGATTTCAGTGGAGTTATGGGAAGTTGAAACAAGTAAGAATGACAGGGGAGGACAAAAAAGATTTCCAAACTCACTCAAGCCCACTGGCGACCCTTCCACTCACATTGTCTGCTTTTCATGTTCGCTTCAACTTCCTTCATGCTTGTATAAGCACCTGGAATTTAACCTCTATCCTTCCTGTCTCCAGCTGCCTCTCATTTTTCACACCCAAGATGTTGTCTCTTCCAGGTTTCTTCACTTCTATCACACAACAGTCACTTACATCAATGCATTGAACCTGACAATAACTTCAACTATTGTGCTACTCCCCACACTCCACATGTTTCTTCCCACGTGACTGTAGCTTAACATTTCACGTCCTGCCGTATCATATTTGAATACCTTCTGCCCAAGTACTTCTAGACCCTGTGCTAACCTAGGATCTTCTAGAGGCTCATGCCCAGCCCAGTAGTCTACAGCTAATGACCTGTTTCACATACCGTCATGTTCCAAGCACCCTCCCATTAGCCCTGATGGAAACAAATCCTGATATTACCAAAGTGAACACCCTCGCTTCCAGTATTCTCTCATCTTAACACTCACATAATTTTCTCCCAAATCCCAGAAGTTTTTTCCATGCTCACCACACTGGATGCTTTTACAGTTCTTATAGGACTTACATTCCAAGCCCTGACGCCAGTTCCTGAGGTCACTTTGGTGGTAGATTGTGGTAGATTTTTAAAAAAGGTTTCTGGAGTTCCAGTAGTAATGTACCTTATTTAAAATAAATACTGAGTTGTACTTTATAGAATCATATAATCCTTACAGTGCGGATAGAGGCCATTTGTCCCATCAAGCCTGCACCATCATTAATTCCACCTAGGTCCTGTTCAATCTGTTAATTCCCTTCGCACTAAAGGGCAATTTATCAAGGCCACTCAACCTAACCTGCACATCTTTGGAGTGTGGGAGAAAACCAAAGCACTGGGGGAAACTCACACAGACACAGGGAGATCATGTAAACTCCACACAAATAGTCACTGGAGGCCGAAAATGAACCTGGATCCCAGGCACTGCGAGGCAACAGTGCTATCCACTGTGCCATCCCAAATTTCATTACTTTTAAATTGTTTCTGCTGGATAAATCCCTCAACCAATCTCCTGTTTCCATACAGTGCTGCCACTGGACCCTAAGCTCTAATGGCCTTTCCCCCATAACTCCTGCTTCACATCGACTTCCTCACAGATTAGAAACTTCCTCATCAAATGATTGCCAACCTGCCCGTAAATTTTTGTGTCCCATATAAAAAATGTATGCACATATTTCAGCATTACTTAACATTGAATAATATAGCACAGAAAGGGACTATTGGACCCTTGGTTCCTGGGCTAGATCTTTGATAGAGCTTTTCAATTAGCCCTATTCATCTGCTCTTTTCCCCTATAGCCCTGTAAGCCTTTTTTTTGCCTTTCAACTATTTATCACATTCTCTTTTTAATGTTACTATTGAAACTGCTCCTGCCAATCCTCCTGGAACTGCATTTCAGATCACACCAATTCACTGTGTAAAAACATTTGTTCATGTACCTCTGGTTCTTTGTGAAAAACTACATTAAATCTGTGTCGTGTGGTTCCCAACCCTTCTGTCACTGGAAATAATTTCACCTTAATTATTCTGCCCAAAGCATTCCTGATTTTGAGTCCATCTATCAAATCTCCTGCTCAGTAGAACAATAGCATCTTCATTCTCTCCACATTAGCTGAAGTCCCTCTTCTCTAATAGCTTTCTGGTAATTTTCTTCTACACCCTCTTGAAAACTGAACATCCTAACCATGATTTTATACAGATTTAGCATAATTTCTGTCTTTTTGTACTCCCTCCCTTCATCAAGAAAGTTAAAGGATTCCCAAATGAAAATGTTTTTTCTTTAAATAGACAATATTGTAATATTGTACCATTTAATTCTTATTGCCTTTTCTCATTCCTCTGAATAAATTGGATCACTTCATACTTCCCCAAATTAAATTTCACCTGTCATGTGTCTGCCCATGTCCTCCATAAGTAAGTCTGTTCCCATCCTCTCATTTCCAAGTTTCATAACACCCATGAGTTGTGAAATTGTGCATTATGTGTCCAAATCCAGAATATGAAAAAAGGCACTGGACTTAATGCTGGCTTCTGAAGAATTCACCTGTATACTTCCACATTTTACTTTATTTATTTATCAGTGTCACAAACAGGCTTACATTTATACTGCAATGAAGTTACTGTGAAAATCCCCAATTGCTACACTCCAACACCTGTTCAGGCACACCAAGGAAGAATTTAACATGGCCAATGCACCTAACTAGCACGTCTTTTGGACTATGGGAGGAAACAGGAGCGCCCAGAGGAAACCCGTAGAGATATGGGAAGAACATGCAGACAGTGATTCAAGCCAGCAATCAAACCTGGGACCTCACAGTGCTGTGAGGCAGCTGTGCTAACCACTGTGCCACCATGCTGCTATTGTCTGAGAAATAACTATTTACCAGTACTCTGCTTTCTGTCCCTTAGTCAGTATCATATTGCTAGTGTCCTGTTAATTCTGTTACTTCATCAAAGAACTCAATGTAGCTCAATACGATTTGCCGTTAACAAATATCTGCTGACTTTCATTCATTAAAGACAAAAAACAATTAATTTGTCCTGGTGTATTGGACTGAATTTAAATACCTCTCTTAAGATGACTTGGGATATGGGAATACATTTGATCAGTCAGCCGAGGTAGGTTTGCGGGCTACACCGGCTTCAAGTCTCTGCCCTGATTAAGTCCAGGAAGGAAGGCTCATGGGTGACCTCCCTGCCCTGCTGCCAATTGAGGCACTGAAGAGAGCAACTGATGCCCACTGCAGGGCCTCATCTCACTGATATTCACCCAGCAATAGGTGAGGGACTCGCCATACATGAAGCCTGAAAAACAGTTCCTGTTTTATGTGCCTGCGACTTATGGAGGTAGATGGGAGGGGTGGGTAGTGGATAATAGGGCTCTAGGCACTCTGTGCCTGACCAAGGTTATTGGCATTTTGAAGGGCAGGAAGGAGCTAAAAGTCATCCCCTTGCTGCTCACTGCCCCACACACCACCCCACTCCATCTATGTCCCAGGCCTCCAATCCTATCCAGCTCTTTCTCACCTGTGGCCTGAGGGCCTTTCTGACGCTGAGGCTCTGGTGGGTGCATTGCCAGTAGCTGTCACCTCCTGGCACTGCCTGCAGTGGACATCTGCTGGCCTTTGGTTGGCCAGCAACTCACATAGGTTGCTGATTGACAGTTAATGCTGCAGGCCTGACCCAAAGCAGGTGACCCAGGACTCACACCAGATCTCCAACTGTCTGCAGAGACCTCTAATGCCTGGATGAAATTGTCCCAAAAATTTTCCTACCATTAATCTTAACTGACTAGCCCGTAGTTGCTGCATTTATAAACAGAGGCCTAATATTTACAATCCACCAGCCTCCTTATGCCAGCCCCATAACGAACAAGATTTGGAAGATTATGGTTAAAGCTGCTGCATTTTTAATGACTTAGTTCCCTCATTAACCCCGGATGCATGCGATCTGGAGCGCATGATTTATCTATTTAATTCACTTTCCCTTATTCATAAACTTGTAGAATTGCATTAAATAAACCTTGCCATTTATAATTGCTTCTTACCTTACAATTGAATTCATTTCATTTCGATTTTGGCATATTTTCCCCTTCATTTATTTGACTTTCCATTCATTTTTTTCTTTAAAACCAGTTTTTACTGCCAAAATGTACACTATAGAGGCCCAGCAATGAATTCTCCACTGCCCCATATTATCATCTCCTTATTAAATGCATGTATGGTAGTTTTTTTTATACATGTGTTGCCCCTATTGGGCAGACAAGCGATCAGAAACAATAAGACAACATTGAGACAGGTCTCACGGTCAGACCTCATTTTAATATCCCTAGTGAGTAGAGACCAGGTTGGGAGTGTTGATGGGTCATTTACTGGTGCATTTGTTGCTGTTTGCCTGCTGAAGTATTTGTTCGTTTGTTTTCTCTTCTAAATCACATTGGAAACCAAACATTTGTTCTTTTGGTAAACCCTTAAACTGGAACTATTATCAATTAAATTTAATTGCAAAGACATCAGTTATGCTTTTTATTATTTATCCTTAGTCCAGAAAAAATCTTTAGTGAAAAGCCATCTTCATTGTGGTTCAATGTGCAATGAAGCCATTTGTTTTCACTGCAACACAGCTGCTTGTTCCTGTGAGTCATCATGGCCTCTCTGTAAAAGTGGGATTCTGATCAAGTATTATTCCCTGATACAGCCCAGGTCATTGACTCAATGTAGTCGATTTGCTGCCGAGAGAAATTTCTATTGTGAGTGACGCCCAGAGTTCTTTTTTTTTGTTGCAGTAAATTATCGCAAGAAATGGTTTGCTGCAGCTATAATTTACGCTAGGAATTTTCTTCGTACCGTTCACTTCTAATGTGATGATATTCCCAAAATGTTGCTGAGTGCTGATGTGTATGATTTAGTCATGTTCTTAATGTGGAAATAATAATATCACTCATTAATTCAGCACAAGTTTCTCATGATTGTGATTTAATGACATACTAAGGAGTAAAACTGTGTTCCCTTCACATGTATCTTATCAACATTTTAAACAGGATTGATTCTCTGATTAGGAACACAATTGGAATCAATGGGTGCTATTTGGAATCAATGGGCGCTATTCTGGTTGGCAGTTGGTGACTAGTGGAGTGCCGCAGGGATCGGTGCTCGGGCCTCAACTGTTTACCATTTATATAGATGATCTGGAGAAGGGGGCTGAGTGTAGGGTGACAAAATTTGCTGATGACACGAAGATGAGTGGAAAAGCAAATTGCATGGAGGGCGTGGAAAGTCTGCAGAGAGATCTGGATAGGCTGAGCGAGTGGGCGAGGACCTGGCAGATGGAGTATAATGTTAGCAAGTGTGAGGTTGTCTACTTTGGTAGAAATAATAGTAGGAGGGATTATTATTTAAAAGGCGAAAAGCATGCTACGGTGCAGAGGGACCTGGGGGTCCTTGTGCATGAATCCCAAAAACCCAGTCTGCAGGTGCAGCAGGTGATCAAGAAGGCGAATGGAATGTTGGCCTTTATAGCGAGGGGGATAGAATATAAAAGCAGGGAGGTCTTGCTGCAACTGTACAGGGTACTGGTGAGGCCGCAGCTGGACAGTTTTGGTCGCCGCACTTGCGGAAGGATATATTGGCCTTGGAGGGAGTGCAGAGAAGGTTCACTAGGTTGATACCGGAGATGAGGGGGTTAGCCTATGAAGAGAGACTGAATAGACTGGGTCTGTACTCATTACAGTTTAGAAGGCTGAGAGGGGATCTTATAGAGATGTATAAGATAATGAAGGGGATAGATAGGGTAGAGGTAGAGAGATTCTTCCCGCTTAGAAAGGATAGCAGGACTAGAGGGCACAGCCTCAAGATAAGGGTGGGGGGGGGGGGGCAGTTTAGATCGGAGTTGAGGAGGAACTTCTTCACTCAAAGGGTGGTGAATCTCTGAAATTCTGTGCCAGTTGAAGTGGCGGAGGCTACCTCGCTGAATATATTTAAGTCACAGGTAGATAGGTTTCTGATAGACAAGGGAATTAAGGGTTATGGGGAGAAAGCGGGAAAGTGGAGCTGATCCACTTCAGATCAGCCATGATCTTATTGAATGGCGGAGCAGGCTCGAAGGGCTGGATGGCCTACTCCTGCTCCTATTTCTTATGTTCTTATGTTAGGAGCAAATATTGAGAAACAATCTATATGATGGTTGGTAATACACCATGATTTAAGCATGTCTACAACAACAACAACTTATATTTATATTGTGCCATTAATACAAGAAAACGTCCCAAGTTGCTTCACAGGAGTATTATGTAACAAAGTATGTAACAAAGGCACATGGGAGATTATGGGCCAATTGTGCCATTAATATAAGGAAATGTCCCAAGTTGCTTCACAGGAGTATTATGTAACAAAGTATTACACAAAGGCACATTGGAGATTATGGGCCAATTGCCCGACATTGCTGCATTGTTAGTAGATCGGTCTGGTCCTGGAGAATAGTACGTGTGCCTAAAAATCCATTTCGTACCCGGCACCAAACAGTTTGAGATTCTACTTGAGATTGCCCCTTCCTAGTGGCACAAGCCAGATCAGTCAGATTAGCATATTTAAAGTATCATTTAAATACGCATTGCCTGTTCAGATTCCAACACACAAAATTCACCAGCCTTCAGGTGTGGTGCAATAATGTCAAGAATTAGTACTGGTCTCCGCTAGCAGAGAGATGGTGCAATGGTCACACTGGGAACATGGAGGCCATTGAAGTCCCTGGGTGGTCGGGGCAAGGCCAGGTGGTGCTCATTAGGCCATTCCCAACTGGTATGGCCTACCTGACACACTGGCAATGCCCAACTGGCACACCGACAGTGCCCAGCAGTGGAAACTGGACAGCCCAGCAGTGGCCACTGGAAAGCCTGGCCATGCCAGCTGGACACTGCTAATGTACCGGGGCAATGCTGAGGGGTGGGGCCTGTGTGGAGTCCATGATGGGGGAGCTATGCTGGGGGGATGGGGAGATTCTGACAAGGGGGATCCTGCAGAGGTGCATCATGGCCCTGATGGAGAGTCATGTCAGAGGTCTTAATGGGAAAGGGTTTGTGTCAGGGATTGGACAGATGGACTCTTTGGGAAGGCTCCAATGGCCCAATGCCGGCAACCCATGTCGGGGAGGGGTTGTGGGAACATGCCAGCAATTGGGAGGGGGGAGGGTATTCTAATATCTGTGGAGGGGGGGAGGGGTTCTCCCAGTGCACTCTGAAATCAGTGCACCTTTGCAAAACGACGCCCAAGTGTTCAGAAGCCGGACACACTGGAGTGTTTGGGTGCCACCACCACCACCATCACCAACCCCTACCCCCCCCCAACACACACACACACACACACACACACGCACACAGTTCCAGTGTGAAACTCCCAACTCTCCAAAAAAGTGACTGAGTGTGGGAGGATTGCAGTGCAGAACGCAGCAGAGAGACTGGCGCAGATGATTGCATTACTCTTTCCGTTATGACACTTAGAAATTCTTTGGGACAATCCCACCCATTAGGTCAGATGACTAAAAGATTAGTCAAAGAGATAATGTTTTAAGAAGAGTCTAAGAGGAAGTGAGGAAGGGTGTGAAGACATGTAGAATCATAGAATCATAAAATCCCTAAAGCGCAGAAGTAATCAGCACTGACTCTCCAAAAGAGCATCTTACACTCCTACAATTTTTGCACACTAAGGGCCAATTTAACATTATGAATCCAACTAACATGATATCTCTGGGGGAAAACAGAGTGCCCAGAGAAAATCCCTGCAGATACAGAGGGAACATGCAAACGTCATGCAATCACCCAAAGCTGGAATCCCTGGCACTGTGAGATAGCAGTGCTAACCATGGTCCCACTGTGCCATCATGCCACTCACACATGCTGCCCGGTGAAGAAAGGGAATCCCAGATCTTGCAGTCTAGGCAAATTAAGATACACAAGCCATTAGTGGAGTAGTTATAATAGATAATGCACAAGAAGCCAGAATTAGAGCAATACATATAGGGCTATGGGGCCAGAGGAGACCACAGAAGTAGGAAGGGGCAATGCAATGGAGGGATTTGAAAGCAAGAACGAGACTTTTGTAAACAAGACATTGCTTGTTCAGGAGCCAGTGTAGGTTAGCAGGAAAAAAATTGTTTAGGGACTGAGGCCTGTTGCTGGTTAAGATAGAAGCAGCTCAGTTTGGATGACCTCAAGTTTATGGAAACTAGAATGTGGGAGAACACAATTTCAGATCATCCCAGTTTCAAATATGATAGCAAGGTAGCAAATAGTTTATTGCTCAGGAGATAGATAGGGGACACCCCATTGGCCGATGCGAGCCATTAAGATCATGCGACAGCCAAGAAATCAGGTTTATGCTCAATTTCCCACCTCTCGCAATCTTACCAGCACTGGATATCCAGCAAGGTCAACCTTGCACCCATTTCCAGCGTGAGGCTGAATAAATTATTTAAATTTGATTGAACTATCTTTAATATGTGATTCGTGAGCCTAGAATGCTATCATGTGTGCTAACTTTCCCCTGTGGCTTCGCCGGGAGAGGTTCACTCTATCGAGAATCACAGCTGGTCCCCAGTTATGTGGACCAGTCATATTGGCCCAGCTGGTAGAACAGGAAGACATTAAGGCTTCCAGGGAAGTTTGGGAAAAGGAGGCAGTGTCAGCCTAGCATTGGCAGCCTGGTACCCTGGTAGTGCCAGGGCACTGCCCACTGGGAACTGGGCAGTACCAAGGGGTGGAACCTGAAGGGGGCTGGGACCTGAGTGGGAGACAGGGACTACAAGAGGGGATTGTCAGTGGTTGGTTTGGGGAGGGTGGGGCTGGGGGGCGCTGGTGGGGGGAGCGACCTTGCACACTGTGCAGATGCAGTCTGTACAGAGACAGAGGGAGGGCCCTGCTGCCATTGTGCAGGCAATTGGTGGGGGAGAGGGGAGTGATTGGACTAGGTGATGGGGAATGGGGGAGTGGGGGAGTTGTGGGGTCAATATTTCTGGCAGTGTGGGGCTTGCAATCAGCCACAGGCCCTTGGGGTAGCTGGGGTGCCAGCTGCGGCAGCAAAGACCCGACAGATCTCTCTCTCTCAGAGCTGTCAAGCCCCGTGATTTAAGCCCCACCTTTCCCCTACAAGTGGGGGATGGTTTAGCCCATTTTTTCCTACACTAAGTGGATGAGGTACTGGATTTGAACTTGCCCAAAAGACAGGTCAGAAACTCTCCTATTTTCACACTCATCCTGGACTTTTTTTTGCTAAGATTCCCCCCGCCCCGGAGTCAGTGGAATCATAAAATCCCTACAGTACAGAAGGAGTCCATTTGCCCCATCAAGTTTGCATTGACTATCTCTCAGAGCATATTACCCAGCTCATGCACTGCCCTGTGCCCGTAACCCTCTGTATTTAGCCTATTAATCCCCCTAACCTACACATCCTGGGACACGAAGGGGCAATTTAGCGTGACTAATTCATCTAATTTGCAGATATTTGGACAGTGGGAGGAAACCAGAGCGCGTGGATGAAATCCATTCAGACACATGCAAACTCCACACAGATAGTCACCCAGGCTGGAATTCAACTCAGGTCCCTCGTGCTGTGAAGGAGCAACACTAACCACTATGCTATCCGACTTAAAGTTCAATTTGGGAGTAAAGATCTACCCTTTTCAATAGATTAGGGAATAGCAGAAAATGTTTGTTCTGCTGATGGTTGAGTTATTTGCCAAACAATGTGGAATGTTATTACATAGATATTACTTCAGGTTACTATTTCCTAAACTTTGGGTCACGATCCTAAATTTGGTCACAGAGACAATGGATGAGGTTATACACCCCTCTCCTGAGTTGGTGGAAGAAACCTGTCCAGTACCAATACTATAAACAATTTCAATATGTGAGTCATTGGTTTTCTCCTCCTGCAGTTCATCCTTTTCCCATTGAATCTTTCAGCTCCATCTAATCTCAGCACTGGTGGTCTGGTCCTCGGTATCTTTTCTCATCTGCTGAAGACCATATAAAAAAGTAGTTTTCAGGATACTTGCTAACACAAGATTTCCTGTTCCTTGGCTCATACTGGAAACTGATTCGTCTGAAAATCATTAGCTAGAGCCTAAAGAAGAGTCAGTTCTTGCGTTTGTGAGTAATTGAGTGGTGACAGAGGGTGACAAAGAGTGCAGAGGTTGAGGGTGGGTCATCGTGTTGTTTGGTGAAGGCATAACCTTCCACATTGATACATGAGACATCTGAAAGGGAAGTTATACAATTTTCCTCATTGTATCACTTTACTCCAGTGGAGCTTGGAGGAATCAACTTTCCAAGAACATACATTTTTAATTAAAAATACGTGAGGAGATGTATGAAAGTCTTGAATTTTAAGGGAAAGCTGGTAGATTGAACAAGAGAATGGAGTTGTTGAATCTGCCACACACTTGCTGGAGCTATCAGAGCTAATGCACCTCCCTCTGGCTGCCACTGGCTGGCTGACCCCAAACTGTGAGGGAGGTGGAACCAATTAGAGTCTGTGTGGGAGGGTTAGGGGTGGGGTAGGGGCTTCACCAAGTCACTTGGCACCAAGGAATATGTTGAGCTTGGCTGAAACCTGCAGGCATACATTGAATAATAACAATTTTACAATGTTAAAAATAGAGATTTTCATATTTATGTTATTTATGTTTACATTGTCATAGATAGCTGTAATGTATTTAATTGTCCATAATAAATGTTTTTTTAATGTGTGAGGGTAATGTGCTTTCTTATATTCAAAGTGATTCATCCCACTTTAAATTATTTCCAGCAGCAAGCCTTTGTGAATTTAGAAATAAAGATTATTTATTATTATACACTTGCCCCAGAGGTTTGCAGCATGACATCTCACACTCACTATCACACACTCAAAAATTTGATACAAGTGAGGAATTAAAAAATATGATTGTAGTCTGTAATTATTTTGGTCAATTTCATAGAAAGCCGGTAGTTTCTTGGATGAATTAATATTTTAGCTAGAGTAACAGCAGAGATTCTCAGTAAGCTGCATGGCTTCTTGTACTTGAATTGCCAGCAGTCAGCTCTCAGACATAACTGACACTGGATCATTTTGGGGGGAAAGTCCTTCTCCCACTTTCAAGGTATAGCTGTATTTCACCTTGGCTGCGTAGGTATTTTTGATGGCTTAGATGGTATTTCTAATAGTATCTGTCGAGAACAGCCCTTGGTGTTATTTTTAGAAGCAGGTAACAAAAGTGTTGCCTTACCTTGTGACCTGTTTCAAGTCCAAAGTAATTTTCTAAATGAGGTAGTGTGTTCGACCAGTAAATGTTCTATATTGTGACTTTTCACCACAAGAGTTTCAAAGTTCTTTGTATTTGAGATGAGGAGCCATGACAATACAATGAAAGGTTAATGAGTTGCATTTCATATTCATCTAGCACCCAACAAGTTTCAATGTCTCGATTGCCCATGTTCCTTTCTGTTGACACTCCATTCCTAACAAAGGTACCTGTAAATTTCTCAATTGAATGTGATTGTCCATGAATTAATTTGGTATTTGCTTGAGTTTCAGAACTGTCTGGGGTTGAATTGCTGTTTGTAATACAATCCTTGCCTAGGGCAGCACAGTGGCACAGTAGTCAGCACTGCTCCTCACAACGCCAGGCACCTGGGTTCAATTCTGGCATCAGGTCACTGTTTGTGGGAAGTTAGCACATTCTCCCCTATCTGTGTGGGCTTCCTCCGGGTGCTCCAGTTTTCTCCCACAGACCAAAGATGTGCAGGTTAGATTGATTGGCCATGGTAAATTAACAATACTGTTAGGGGGATTAGCAGGGTAAATGTGAGGGGTTATGGGAAAAGGGCCTGGGTGGAATTGTGGTCGGTGCAGATTCGATGGACCGAATGGCCTCCTTCTGCACGGTAGGGATTCTATGATTTTCTGGCATGACAATATATTTATCTATAATATGCAAACTTTAATAATTATATGATTGATTTTACATTGCTGCTTTATTTGCTGTTTCATTTTTATTGGCATCAGAGATCACTTAATTTGCAAGTGTTAAAATGGAGTCACACTGTAAAGTTGTTTGTGGAGCACAGTCTTACACATTTGCAGCTTAGCCCCCACAGCTGAGGGAGCTGTGGTGAGATCACCAACTTTGGTGTCTCTGCAATAATTTCCTTAAAACTATCGTTTATTCATGCGCCAGCATCAAATTAAGTTCAACTGACTTTCATTACTTCCACAGGATGATAGTTTTCCCTCGATTTTAATATATTTCTCTTGCTGCAGTATAAATGTAATGGTGAGGCTGTGCCTAGCCCTTAATTCCCTTTCCAGTTATTATAAACCCCACTGATGTTGCATGTGAGGGTGTCCCCAAACCTAGAAAGCTCGCTTGGAACACTAGTTCTTAGCAGTGTATATGTTATTCTCTTGGTATAATGCCAAGAGCAATGTACAACCTAGTGAGGAACAGCCCAGTCACTGTGTGAACAATTAATGAAGAATAATTAAGAGTAATTAACTTCAAATAAAAAGAAAAACCACACATGACAAGATGGACTGTAATACACAATGGCTCTGAAGTAGATTAATACTTAATATATGTACGTATACCTATATACATAACATCACATGAAACTATCCCTTGGTTCCCTGCTACCTATATTATCTGAACTCTGAGGTATCCCTTTTCCCATCTAATATTAAGAAACTCTATGAGCTAAATCCAACAAATAATTACCACACCCATTTTAAAGTGGCCATGTCTGAGAAATCGCCTTCAGGTGCAGCAAAGGTGAACAATGGCTATGTATTTCTGGAGAATATCTGCCGTTGCTGTGATTCTGATGTTTGCTGTGTTTCTCTTCATCCCCCTTAGTTAGTGTTCCGCAGTTACACTATTTCATTCTCTTTGATGTTATCCATCCTGTGGAGTTGGCTTTTGGCAGGTACTTGTCAATTTCTTTATCTCTCCCCTTTGAAGTTATCCCTTCTGCAGCCCCGTTGTTTTCTTTGGTCACATATGTGAACATTGTTTTTCCACTGATCGGTTAATTTGCATCCCAGCATTTCTCTAGACATCCACCTGTAATCAACTCCTTGCTTTGTTTCTTTCATCCATTGTTTCATTTTGTCTTTAGTCTTAATTTTCCCCAATTCTTAATATGGCTGACAGACCGGCAGCAGAGAAGGGACACAAAGGGAATTTTCGTACTAGCAGTCTGTAACTGGTGGGGTGCTGCAAAGATCAGTGTTGGATCATCAGTTATTTACCATCGACATAAGAACATAAGAAATAGGAGCAGGAGTAGGCCATCCAGCCCCTCGAGCCTGCCCTGCCATTCAATAAGATCATGGCTGATCTGTCGTGGCTCAGTTCCACATTCCCGCCCTCTCCCCATAACTCTTAATCCCCTCTCTTATCAAAAACCCATCAACCCGCGTCTTAAAAATATTTAGCGAGGTAGCCTCCACCACTTCAACGGGCAGAGAATTCCAGAGATTCACCACCCTTTGAGTGAAGGAGTTCTTCCTCAACTCCGTTCTAAACCGCTCCCCCCCCTCTTTATCTTGAGGCTGTGCCCCCTAGTCCTACTGTCCTTTCTGAGCGGGAAGAGTCTCTCCGCCTCTATCCTATCCATCCCATTCATCATCTTATACGTCTCAATGAGATCTCCCCTCATTCTTCTAAACTCTTAACGAGTACCAGCCTAGTTTATTCAGCCTCTCCTCATAGCTCAACCCCCTCAACTCCGGCATCAGCCTAGTAAACCTCCTCTGCACTCCCTCCAAGGCCAAAATATCCTTGCGTAAGTACGGTGCCCAAAACTGCACACAGTACTCCAGCTGCGGCCTCACCAATGCCCTATACAGCCGCAGCAAGACCTCCCTACTTTTATATTCAATCCCCCTCGCTATGAAGGCCAGCATCCCATTCGCCTTCCTGACCACCTGCTGCACCTGCAGGCTGGGTTTTTGCGACTCATGCACAAGGACCCCGAGGTCCCTCTGCACCGTCTCCTGCTGCAGCTTTTCGCCACGTAAGTAATAATCCTTCCTACCATTATTCCTACCAAAGTGGACCACCTCGCACTTGCCTACATTAAATTCCTTTTGCCATTTCCTGGCCCATTCGCCCAGCCTATCTAGATCCTTCTGTAGACTCTCCACACCCTCCGCACAATTTGATGAAGTGACTGAGTAACATACCTGGATTGACGTATAATTCAAAGTTGGTGGCAATGTAAGTTATGAGACACCAAAATGTTGCAAAGAGAAAGAAACAATGTTTAATGTGTGGACAACGAGATGGCAGATGGAATATAATGTAAGGGAGTGAGTTATACACTTCAGTGAAAGAATAGAAAATCTCAATGCTTTTAAAGGGCATGAACATTTTAAATGTTGATGATTAGAGAGACTTAGATATAATTCTACAAGGGACACAGAGAGCATTCAGGCAGAGCAAGCAATTAGTAAGGCAAATAGCATGTTTACTTTTATTTCAAGGGAATTGTGATACTAGAATAACAAAGTCTTATTACAACTGCACAGGGTTTTGCTGAGATCACACCTGGAATACTGAGTGAGGGCTTGGTCTCCATGCTTGCCTGGGAGATGATACAATGAAGTTTCTCTTCCTTAATTCCTGGGATGAAAGTGAGTTCTTCCCTGATAATGGGCTGAGTAAATTGTGCCTTTACTCTCTGGAATTCAAGAGAATGAGAGATGATCTCATTAACACATTCAAATTTCTGAAGGAGCCTGATTGTGTACACACTACGATATTGTTTCCCTGCCTGGGGAACTTGGGATGTAGGGCAGAATTTTGTTTGTGCCGAGCACTGGCGCCCAACCTGGAAATGCGTAAAATAGCACATGATGACATCAGGTGTGCATCTCAATGTCATCCCACACTCGAATGATATTTCAGTTGGCGAGTGCAGGCACAGATTGTCAACACAGCTGTTGACAGTTCATGAATTAATTGAGGGTATTAGCTGTCCTATTGCCCACAATAGGATGCTACCAATGTGATTTTTAGGTCATTGCAAGGGCAAACGTGCAATCCGTTTTCCGCTGGATCGCTATCTCAGTGAGAAGGTGGTAGGTAGAGGAGGTGATACCTCAATCTGAAGGCCCCTTCAGGTTTGGGGCATCCTCCCCTCTGGAACCCGGGAGCTCTAGCCCTCCCTCCTTCCCCTTACCCCCCTTTCCCCTGGCTTATCCTGACAAAATGATCATCACCCACTTCCAAATCCTCAGGGCATCCCCAACGGTCCCATCTCAGGACCTAGCTTGGGAGTGGTCCTGGGATTTAGATTCAGGCAGAATGCTGGAGTAGATCTTCTGATGTGGAGATGCCAGTGTTGGAGTGGGTTAAACACAGTAAGAAGTCTCACAACACCGAGTTAAAGTCCAACAGATTTAGTGGCAAACACCACTAGCTTTTGGAGCGCTGCTCCTTCGTCTGGTGAGTGGGAGTTCTGTTCACAAACAGGGCATATTAAGAGTAATATAATTGAGTTTGTGTCTTTATATGCCCTGTCTGTGAACAGAACTCCCACTCACCTGATGAAGGAGCAGCGCTCCGAAAGCTAGTGGTGTTTGCTACCAAATAAACGTGGTGGACTTTAACCTGGTGTTGTGAGACTTCTTAATGTAGATCTTCTGGTCACTGCAGTACAGTCTGGAGGGGTTGGAGAGTTTTTGTTCAATCAGACTGGCTGACATGATGGGAATTCTTTTCAAGGGCAGATGGAAGACTTGATCACTGCCATTCAATGCTCATTGGAGCATGAAGAGTTCTGAGAGTTGGTCTGTTAAAAATTCTACCCTTAGTCTGAGCCAGGTTTTGTTTACTTGGCAGAAAAATGTCTTCACTTGGAGAGTTGCAAATCTTTAGAATTTCTGCACGAAAGGTTGATGATGCTTCCTTATTGAGTATATTCAACACTGAGATAGATTTTTTTTATCTTCCTGGGAATCAAGGATATGTGTGGCAGGCAGGAATATTATGTTTGAGGCCGAAGATCAGCCAAGATGGTATTGAATGGTACGGCAGAAGCAATAGGAGCAGGAGTAAACTATGCAGCCCATTGAGATTGCTTCACAGACTTCAGAGGCCTGATGACTTGAGGGTTGTTCTAACTCCTGCTCCTATTTCTTATATTCTTACGTTCTTTAACCTCTCACATCTCTTCCTCATTCTCTTTCTTTAAAATACTGCTTAAAACCAAATCCTTGGTCAAACATTTGGTTGTCTATCCTAATACTTCATGTGACTCAGTATCAAAACTTGTTTGGTGATTATCCTTATGAAATTAAAGGTGCTTTATAAATGCAAGTTGATGTCATTGGTGTTGCAGGATTAGTGACCGAGTGGAAATGTATATGGATTTCCAGTACCTCACTTGAGAAATTAATTGAAAATAGTTTGAACTAACACTATTCAAAATGAGGCGTCTGTCAGAACTGTGATGCTTTGTAGTCATGACAATTTAATTTTACTTCATTGTGAGTGCACATTTTTGCCAGCAGCAAAATGCATGTCAGACAAAATACCCCCTTCAAGAAGGGGTGAATGCAAATAATTTTTAGAAAGACATACCGCTTACAATCGTATACCATAAACAAGTATTTACGTAACATTCTGATCTTGACTTAATGAAAAGAAAGTGAGATGGTACCAGACTGAAAACAGATGAAGCTTCTTATTCTGCGCCGGAGCTCAGTTTCTGATGCTCCATGATGTGATTCAATTTAGTCACATTGATCAAGCTGGAAACCTGTGGAAGGGAAAGGTTATGACAAGATTGGCAAAATACCGCTATGGTCTGCCTCTGTGTTAATCTTTTACACAAAGCAGCTATTGATTTCCAGTGATGCTGCATTCACATGTTGTGTGAACAGTCAAATCTGGAGTGGATTACAGCGTGGAGCAATCACGCTGCCAAATAAAGCCTTCCTTTTCATACCATAGTAAGCATGTTCTGGACACTTTTATTGTTTTGAGAAATAAAGGTAGGACGTGTTGGATTCCGCACCTCAAGATCAACTGATTGTCAGATAAAACATACTTAATGGGGCCGATTTTACCATTGCAAACTTGATAAAGTCAAGCATGAGGCGATTCACGTGACCTGCGCCCACATCTACGCAGATGCCCACTTTACCAAGGCCCAAAAATGGCCGCAATCCGAACGCTCCTGATTTAAACACATTTGCCTGCATTTAAATTGAATGAATGAATTGCCCGACCAACTTTACCTGCACTTCCCCCTTTACCATCATGTTCACCTGTCCAGATTCGGCCTGAAACAGACATGCTCGGCAAAGGTCTGTTTCAGGCACTCCAATTTCTGAAGAGGTAAGTTCAGAGCTTCCAGCAGCTCTCTGACTCAGATCTGTGGGGTCTGGGGGAGGGGGAGGCAGCCAGACTATTCTCTGGTAGGGCGGGGAGGGAGGAGTAGGTAGGTCAGATATATGTCTGGTGAGGGGAGGGGAGGAGGGAGGCCTAATCGTTCTCTGGTGGGAGGGAGGGAGGAGGGAGGCCGGATCGCTCTCTGATGTGGGGGAGGGAGGAAGGAGGCCAGATCACACTCTGGTGGGAGAGAGGACAGAGGCCGAACTGTTGTCTGGCATGAGGAGGGGGGTGGGAGAGGCAGACGGGGGGAGGCCCGATTGTTCTCTGGTGAGGGGGGGCGTGGTGGTGGTGGTGTGGAGGGAGGCAAGATCACGCTTTGGTGGTGGGGGGGTGGGGTGGTAGTTGGGAGGGAAGGAGGCCAGATAGTTTTCTGCTGGGAAAGGGGGAGGAGGGAGGCCAGATCATTCTCTGGTGGGGTGGGGGGGTGGGGGGGGGTGGTGGTCTGCTGCCATTCTGCGGGCGATCAGTGGGGAGGAAGGGGGGCGGGGATAGCCATCAGCCTGGGTAGTGGGGGGAGTGAGTAGATAAGGGGAACAGTTATGTTGTGGGAATGGGGCGATGTCTGTAGGGGCCATCGCTCTCGTTTCTCACCACAGGGCAACTTTGTCCGCTTTTTGCTGCCTGAGAGTGATGTGACAGGGGCACGTTTTTCAATTCTTTCTTCACTGCGCATGCGCAGTTCTAAGCTCTGATCAGAGCTGCAACATTTCGGGTGCAATAAGTCCCGCCCACAGCGCAATTCAGACCTGCGATTTTTTTTCAGGCTAATTGCATGTGGGGCGCCTGAGAAGAGTTTTCCAAGGCGGATCTGAATTGCGTCCAGATTCAGCACTTCGAATCAAAATGGTAAAATCCAGGCCCCATATTAAGCACTTCCAATATCTGATGAGACCTATTCTCGTCATAGTTCTCTATAATTTACTTCTTTTTGCTTTGCTTTTGTAAGATAGTATTTTCCAAAAGTAACTCCATTAACTTGTTTTTATCTGCATCCTCCTGCGCAGTTGTAGTACTACTACCAGGAGATCTGCTGTCATAATACTTCACATTCATCTGTCTTGCACCAAGCCCAACCATCCACTGTAGCTTGAGCTTTGACAAAGGGTCACCTGGACTCAAAACATCATCTCTTTGCTCTCCTTACAGATGCTGCCAGACCTGCTGAGATTTTCCAGCGTTTCCTCTTTTGCTTTCAGGTTCCAGCATCCGCAGTAATTTGCTTTTATCCGCCGTAGCTTATATGTTACTGCTACTGTGACATCCACTTGTGCCTAGGTCTTCCCGCCATGTTAAATTCTCATTCAGTGTCCCCGAATAGGTGCCAGAGTGTGGCAGCTAGGGAATTTTCACAGTAACTTCATTGCAATGTTAATGTAAGCCTACTTGTGACAATAGTAAGGACATAAGAACATAAGAAATAGGAGCAGGAGTAGGCCATCTAGCCCCTCGAGCCTACCCTGCCATTCAGTAAGATCATGGCTGATCTGTCGTGGCTCAGTTCCACATTCCCGCCCTCTCCCCAGAACCCTTAATCCCCTTGCCTAGCAAAAACCTATCAACCCGCGTCTTGAAAATATTGAGCGAGGCAGCCTCCACCACTTCAATGGGCAGAGATTCACCACCCTTCGAGTGAAGAAGTTCCTCCTCAACTCCGTTCTAAACTGCCCCCCCTTTATCTTGAGGCTGTGCCTCTTGTCCTACTGTCCTTTCTGAGCGGGAAGAGCCTCTCCACCTCTATCCTATCCATCCCATTCATCATCTTATACGTCTCAGTGAGATCTCCCCTCATTCTTCTAAACTCTAACGAGTACAAGCCTAGTTTATTCAGCCTCTCCTCATAGTTCAACCCCCTCAACTCCGGATTCAGCCTAGTAAACCTCCTCTGCACTCCCTCCAAGGCCAAAATATCCTTGCGTAAGTGCAGCGACCAAAACTGCACACAGTACTCCAGCTGCGGCCTCACCAATGCCCTATACAGCTGCAGCAAGACCTCCCTACTTTTATATTCAATCTCCCTCGCTATGAAGGCCAGCATCCCATTCGCCTTCCTGACCACCTGCTGCACCTGCAGGCTGGGTTTTTGTGACTCGTGCACAAGGACCCCGAGGTCCCTCTGCACCGTCGCATGCTGCAGTTTTTCGCCATGTAAGTAATAGCCCTTCCTACCATTATTCCTACCAAAGTGGACAACCTCACATTTGCCAACATTAAATTCCATTTGCCAGTTCCTGGCCCATTCGCCCAGCCTATCTAGATCCTTCTGCAGACTCTCCACACCGTCCGCGCAATTTGCCGTTCCACCAATCTTGGTGTCATCAGCAAATTTCGACACCATACACTCGGTTCCCTCCTCCAGATCATCTCTATAAATGGTAAATAGCTGAGGCCCCAGCACCGACCCCTGGGGCACTCCACTAGTCACCAACCGCCAATCCGAATAGCACCCATTGACCCCCACTCTCTGCCTCCTATTTGACAACCAGTCCTCTATCCACGCTAACACCCTACCCCCAACTCCATGCCCCCTGACCTTCTGCAATAACCTCTTGTGAGGCACCTTGTCAAACGCCTTCTGAAAATCAAGAAAGATCACATCCACCGGCTCTCCTCTATCCACCGCCCTAGACACATCCTCATAGAACTCCAATAAATTTGTCAGACACGACTTCCCCTTAACGAAACCGTGCTGCGTCTGCTCTACCAAACAATTCTCCTCAAGATGCCTTGCTATTTTCTCCTTGATCACGGATTCTAACATTTTTCCTACAACAGACGTTAAATTAACCGGCCTATAATTCCCTGCCTTTTGCCTGGCACCCTTCTTAAACAACGGCGTAACATTAGCCGTTTTCCAATCTTTCGGCACTTCCCCAGAATCCAGCGACGTTTGGAAAATAATCACCAAGGCATCCACTATCACCTCCGCCATTTCCTTCAGAACCCTTGGATGCATTCCATCCGGTCCTGGGGACTTGTCCACAATCAGTCCCTCCAGTCTGTCGAGCACCGCCTCTCTAGTAACAATAATGTCATTCAGGCCCTCTACTCCTACCATCTTTAAATAAACTTTAAACAAGTTGATAAGACTGTTAAAAAGCATACAGGGCTCTTGGATTTATAGATTGAGCCACAAGCCAGGACATTTCGTACGGTGGGGTTTCCCATCCCATCATCCAGAGTGTCATTGGGGAACACACCCCATCCACTCTGCCTGCCCTGCAGCCATTTCATGATTGAATGAGTGTCGATTAGGCTGTAGGCCGGTCTCCTTCTCCACTGTAGAAACTCTATGGGATTCTATGGTTCTGCTCATCATTTGGTAGGAAATTTCCCCTTAGAGGAGTGTTGGCCAATCTGCTTGGATGGCTGCTCCCTAGTCCCGGCACAACAGAAATTGCAATAGACAGACGTAAAACTTCATAAGATGATGGAGCCAAAGTCCCGGAACTGGATGGAAAGGTAAATTTTTGGTGTCATTACGGACAGGAGAACTGGGGGAGAAAAGGGTAGATTTAAGAGATGGGGCGGGTAAGAACAAATTGCTTTTCGGTCTGAGGGAGCCACTCCATGATTTCCAAAGGGCAGCCCCTGAAAAGTGACACCCTTTCTACTCTTTAACCATTTCAGATCAAAAATCAGGCTTCCCACACCCATCCTGCTGCCCACGCCAAACATATGGTGTGGGCAGCCTGTTCTTAGCGTCAGTATGCTTGATAACAAGTCTAAATGACTCTTATTTGGTCATTTTAAAATGGTGGCCCATGAAACCATAAGAGAGAGCAGCAGAATTAGGCCATTTGGTCCATCAAGTCTGTATCACCTTTCGATCATGGCTGATGAGTTTCTCAACCCCATTCTTTCACCTTTTCCCCATAACCTTTGATCCCCTTACCAATCAAGAACCTATCTATCTATGTCTTAAATATACTAAATAACCTGGCCTCCATTTCCTCCTTCTGAGGCAATGAATTCCATAGAATCACCACCATCTGGCTGAAGAACTCCCTCCTTATCTCATTTTAAGGGGTCATCCCTTTATTCTGAGGCTGTGCCCCCAGATTCTAGTCTTGCCTACTAATGGAAACATCTTTCCCATGTCCATCCTAACCAGGCTTTTTCATGTTCTGTAAGTTTAAATGAGAACCCCCTTATGTCTGTGTGGAGTTTGCACATTCTCCTCGTGTTTGCGTGGGTTTCCTCCGAGTACTCCGGTTTCCTCCCACAGTCCAAAGATGTGCGGGTTAGGTTGATTGGCCATACTAAGAAATTGCCCCTTAGTGTCTAGGGATGCATAGGTTAGAGGGATTAGTGGGTATAATATGTAGGGATATGGGGGGTAGGGCCTGGATGGGACTGTGTTTAGCGCAGATTCGATGGGTTGAAGGGCCTCTTTCTGCACTGTAGGGTTCTATGATTATCATTCTAAATTCTATCAAGTACAAACCCAGAGTCCTCAAATAATTCTCATACATCAAGCTTTTCATTTCTGCAATCATTCTCATGTACCTCCTCTGGGCCCTCTACAGGGCCAGCACATTCTTCCTTAGATACACGGCCAAAAATTGCTCACAATACTCCAACTGTGGTCTGACCAGAGCCTAATAAAGCCTCCGGTTTTTTCCCAATGTCCAAAGAAGTGCGGTTTAGCTGGTTTGGCCATGCTAAATTTTCCCTTCGTGTCAGGGAAACTAGCTAGGGTAAATATATGGGGTTATGGGAATAGGGTGGCTTTGTGGTCGATGCAGACTTGATGGGCTCAATGGCCTCCATCTGTGCTGTAGGGTTCCATGATTCTGTGACTGAGGTCAGACTAACCGGCCTATAATTTCCTACTCTTGCCTTCCTCCCTTCTTAAATAGCAGTGTTATATTAGTGATTTTCCAGTCCTCTGGGATCTCCTGGACTCCAGTAACTCCTGAAAGGTCACCACCAATGTCTCCACTATCTCTTCAGCTATTTCCTGCAGAACTCTGTGGTGTAGTCCAGCCAATCCAGATGATTTAACAGTTTCCCTACACCTTAGTAATAGCCAGCATACTCACCTCTGTCCCCTGACTGTCTTGAATTTTTGGTATGTTACTAGTGTCTCCCATCACGAAGTACCTATCCAGTTTCTCCGTCATTTCTTTGTTCCCTATTACTACTTCTCCAGCATTATTTTCCAGTGGTCTAATGTCCACTCTTGCCTCTCCCTTAACTGTTATACATCTAAAAATCTCTTGCAATCTTCTTTGATATTACTGGTTAGCTTATCCTCATATTACATCTTCTCTCCCCTCATTTCTTTTTTAGTTGTCCTCTGTTGGTCCTTAAATGCCTCCCAATTCATTCAGTTCCCACTAATTTTTGCCACAGTGTATTTTATGCTGTCTCTGACTTCCCTCATCAGCCATGGTTGCCTCGTCCTCCCCTTCTTCTTCCACAGGATGAAATTTTGCTATGTCTCCCAAATTGCTCCCAGAAATTCCTGCCATTTTCTACAGTCTTTCCTGTTAGACTTCTCTCCCAATCAACCCTGGCCAGCTCCTCCCTCATGCCTCAGTTGTTGCTTTTACTCAACTGCAACACAATTACATCTTATTCCAGTTTCTCCGTCTCAAGCTGCAAGGTGAATTCTATCATATTATGGTCACTGATTCTTAAAGGTTCCTTCACGTTCCTTTGCCCTTATCAGCCTGCCTCATTACACATCACCAAATCCAGAATTGCCTATTCCCATGTGGGCCCCACCACAAGTTGCTCTAAAAAGCAATCTCATAGACATTGCACAAATTCCTTTTCTTGGGATCCATTATCAATCTAATTTTCCCAGAATACTTGCATATTGAAATCCCCCATGATCACTGTAACCTTCCCTTTCTTACATGCTTTTTCTATCTGTGCTGTACCTTGTGCCCCACATCTCGACTACTGCTCGGAGGCGTGTATATAACTCCCATCACGGTCTTTTTATCTTTGCGGTCCCTCAAGTCTACCCACACAGATTCTACATTTTCTGACTCAACACAGCTTCTCGCTATCAATTTAATTTCTTTTCTTACTAACAGGGTAACCTGGCTGCTTCTGCCTACCTGCCTGTCTTTTCAATGCAATTTGTATACTTGGATGTTTAGCTCGCAGCCCTGAATCTTTACAGGCACATCTCTGTGATGTCCACAACATTGTACACACTATTTGCAACCTGTGCTATAATCTCATTTACCTTATTTTGTACACTGTGCACAATCAAATACAACACCCTCAGTCCTGCATTAACCACCCCCCCACCGCCATCATTGTCATCCCCTTATCTGCTAAGCTTGAAGTTAGATTCCTAACCTTTTCTGAATACCCTGTCCTATTATTTGTTCTGGAGGCTTAAATAACTTGTCCTAAGCTTTCTTTCCTTTTAACTTTTTCATAATTTTTCCATGCAGTTGAATGCACCCCCAACATGCTAACCTGCTTTGTTTCCCATTAACTATTCTACTTGTAGTTTTATTTTTCCCTCCCCCCCCGCCCCGCCTTTGCTAGTTTAAAGTCCTTGTAACTCATCACCCTATTTATCCTTTCTGCTAGAACACTGGTCCCAGAACAGGTGGACACCATTCCAACTGTATAAATCCCTCCTGTTCCAATACTGATGCCAGCGCCCCATGAAATGGAATGCGTTGGGATGGCGGCATGGGCTCGTTGGGCCGAAGGGCCTGTTTCCCAGGCTGATTTTGTTCTTTGTTCTTTGCCTCATTCCTGCAGCACTTCTTTAGCCACGCTTACTTCCCTAATTTTCTCTTTCCCTCTGCCCCTCCCTACCCCCTCTGCCTTTCTTATTTTGGCAATGAACAATTCCCTTCCCCAACCTACATTATCCTTCCTCCTATCACATTCCTGCACATACCCCCACAATCCTGCTGATGTCCCACATAAATGTTTATCCCTGCATGGCCTTTTCCCAGTATATATTCCAACTCCCTTGAATCCCACTCTCCCAAACCTGCTCCCCGCATGCATGCTTCCCAACCCCCACATACCCAGTTCCCCCTGACCCCGCCCCAACATCCCTGATTCACAGTCCACATTCCTGCTCCTCCTTATGCCTGATCATCCGTTCTGTCCGCCTGTTGTCCTCTCTCTCCAACCCCCACTCCTTCCCTACGACTCACAGTCCCTACTCCCCACATCCTAGCTCCCCCATCACCCTGGCTCTCCTGCCCTCCTCCACCCTGGCTTTGCCCACCCCTGGTTCCCTCCCCACCCCACACCTCCCCCAACTCGACATCCCTTCCAACTGCTCACATCTTCAATCCATTTTCAACTCCATATTCCTGTCCCCAATCTAACATCCCAGTCCCCATACCCACCAGTCAACCCTTTGACTAAAATTACAGATTAAAACCTTAATGACACCATCAGGCTGGGTCTGTATATTTAGAGAAGGATCCTACTTCCTTGCTGTGGGTGACACACTTGCCTGTTCAGAAGGGCAGGTTAAGTTTGGGACATTCCAGAAAAGCAGTGGAATCAGAGTTTTCTAGTTTCTCCCAGTCAGTGGAGTTAAAATGAGGACTTCTTGTTCTACCGTTCCTCATAATTTAGATGATGTCATAGAACAGGGAGCCACCTTGAAGTTGTATTCCTTATCAGACTAATTTTCTGAAGTAGGTTTTAAATTGATCAGGTTGTCAAGTTGAAATTTTAACTGGGAAAATTAAATCAAGATGATTATCTAAAAGACCTTTTCAAAGATGTTCTGTCACGGAGACAATGGGAATATAACTGTTTGTCATTTTGGAAGACTGAAGTTTAAGCAAGTGTTTTATTATCCAAATGTAATCATTATTTTCTGTGAACCTAACTAATTGAATACAAACATCAGAACTTCCTGCTCCTCAAAGTTTGGTTAAGGTGTTTCATTTTACAGCACAACATGTATTTCTTATGTCCGGCAAACCACATGCAGATACTTGTGTCTTTTCACATTACTGACTACATTCTTCAAAAAATAATGCTTTGGAAACAGGCCAGATGAAGGTGACATTTCTTTTTAGAGCGAACCTTCTCCGCTTGATGACACAATCTGTTCAGAGAAAACTTGAATGGAATAGAAAAATACAAGCGAATGGAAAACGAGATCTGACTACCAGGTGTGTGAATCAGCAACACTTTTTTTTATCAGCCTCCACACTTAAAAAGAATTTGTGTTGGATTCCTTAGAAACAAGATAAAAGCAGAGTAGATCCACGTAGGAGACATTAATCAGTTCTGAAAGGGCTGTGTTTATGAAGATTATGAAGATTGTTTTGCAAGGTGACCTCTACTCAAGCTGGAAATTTGCATGCCATTTTTAACATAATTTTGTTTATTGTTACCAAGCTTAATATTTGCTTTCAATGCTTGGTGAGAAATGCAATAGTCCATTTCTAATTTTCATGCAATGATTTCCTAGTTCACCGGCAGTAGCATTCAATAAGATCCCTATTATTATTTTCAACCATTCAGCAAGATCCCTATTATTATTTCAGGATGTCATTTATTCAGGGTTGTGATTTTTTGCCATGGGTCTTCATGCAATTGAACAGGACAATTTTCGTTCCACAGACCTTTGAGCACATGGGGCAGGGTGTCCCATGAGGTTGTGGGATTTGAGTGTGTGTTTTTTTTCCCATTCCATTCCTTTTCTGCCACTGCTCTACCTCATCATTCAGACATTGTGACTCAAAGCATGACGTAGCTTGTTGATGTATTCATTGCCATTTTAAACACTTGGCAGGAAGCTTTTCCAAGTGATTAGTGTCAATTAATGCCATATTTGAGACAGAGCTCCTGAGTATTTTCGAATCATTTTCTTTGTCCTTACTTAGAAAACTAGTGACTTGAGCGTTTAGTAAACAGTATCTCTGCGAGGAGAGGTTCCACTAATTATTGTATTTTGGCTTAATATTTTTAATATCTCACTGTCTTTTGCCATTATGTTTGTAGTTTTCCACTGCAGTGGTCTTTGGTTTGTGTTGCGAGAATTAAAAATTCTCCTTTCAGCTTGGTGACAGATCGCAATAGTTCTATGTGAATAAATAGTTTGGAGCTCCCTGCAATTCAGATGGGACCCCCAACCATTCTGTAAGATCCCTATTATTACAAACACTGTGGAAATCCATAAATCAAAATAACTACAAAATAACCAAATTTACTGAATTTCCCCCTCCCCGAAATGAAGAAATGCTAATAAGATTCACATTTTATAACTCGTTCTTTAACCTGAATCAGAATCAACATAAATTTAATGTAAAATTGTAAGCAAGTCATAGAGTCAGCATGGGCAATAAAATTCACAGAGAATAGCAGGTAGAATAATTAACTTACAGATTTTCCAGGCAGCCAATTCTGCCTATATGAATCCAATTTCACTTGCACAGTTTTTCCAAGCAAAATTCCAATCCCTTTCCTTCTAGACTTAACTGATTATATACGGATACTAGCTTCCACATAAACAAGTTCTGTTTTCTCCGTAAGGCGTGTTTTTTTTCTGGAATGTTCTCAACTCCTCTCCAGTTCTCCTGCTTCTATTCCTACTTCAGCCATTTTCCTTCAAGGTCTTAATTGATTATCTGCAGGCAGCAGCTTTCACCTAAACAGAGTTTCAGCCGTGCAATGCATGCACTATAGAAAGCATTCTTTTTGGTTGTATCACAGGTATAGTTCCTGCTCTGCCCATTCCACAAGAAACTACAAAAGTTCGTGAATACAGCCCAATCTGTCACACAAACTAGCCTCCCATCCATCGACTCTGTCTTCATTTCCTGCTGCCTTGGCAAGGTAGCCAGCATATTTAAGGATTCTGCGTACCCCGAACATTCTCTCTTCTTCCATTCAGAGAAAGATATAAAAGTCTGACGTCACGTACTAACTGATTCAAGAACAGCTTCTTCCCTGTTGCTATTAAACTTTTGAATGGAGCGACCTTGCATTAAGTTGATCTTTCTCTGTACCCTAGCCATGACTGCAACACTACATTATGCAATGTCATTTCCTTCTTAATGAACAGTATGCTTTGTCTGTGTAGCACGCACAGAACAATACTTTTCGCTGTTTACTAATACATGTGATAATAATAAATCAAATCAAATCAAGAACTTTCTTCTGGAACTTTCTCCGCTCTCAGCTCCTGCCAGTCAGAGTAGCAAAAATTGCTCACCATCTCCTGCTTCCACTTCTTCTGTTTCTCTTTTTGTATGCCTTCCACAGTTTCCATGAATGAACTTCCTTGGTACTGTTTCCAGATTGAGGATCAACAGGTCACATGGTTATTTCTTAGTAATAAAAATTCATAATTGATCCCTTTGCAGGTGATAGAAGTTCTTAAAAGTTCTCTTCAAACATTTTTAGAAATGATTAAAATGATTCCTCAAACATTTCATCACAATTTTTCCTTACTGTTACTGCTTCTGTGTGAATGGCCAGTATTAGTTTAGATTTCTATTTGTCTTGAAATTTTCATTTTCTTTGGTGGGGGGGAAAGGTTGCCCATTCTCATTCAATTGAATAATTCTAGTCTTGCTGAACTGACATAATGTATCTCAGTGTTTTAAAAAGATTAAGTATCAGTGATGTCAGCTGAAATTTCAGTGAAAATTATTAGTGTTTACCTACAAAACAGCCCAGCCTACCTTTTGCAATTTGAAATCCTTATCGCCATGTTGTACCAGAGCTTGCTGTGAGAGTATAGACATCTACAATTCAAAATGAATCTTTATGATTGGGTAGATGGATTGTTGGATAAAAGCCTCCTCCCATCTTCCATCATCTAAATCTACCTTTGCCTTAAAGCTTCTCCTTAAGTGCATCTATACTGTTTTCCTCAACCACATCCTATGATAGTGAGTGCCACATTTTCACCATTCTATAGATAAAATATTTCTTCTGAATTCTCTATTGAATTTCATTGTGACAACCTTAGATCAATGACCTCTAGTTTAGCTCTTCCCCACAAAAGCAAAACACTCTTACTGTCCACTATATTAAATTAATCTCTCATAATTTTAAATTTCTCTATTAGTTCCTCCATTAGCCTTCTCATTTCAAGAGAAAATAAGTTATTCTGTCCAGCCTTTCCTGAAAGTTAAAAGGTTGCAGTTCTTGTATCATCCTTGTAAATCTTTATTGCCCTAACTAAAATGCTTCTATGTTTTTTATATAATCTGGCTACCAGATTGCACAGTAATCCAAATGTAGTTTAACCAAGGTTCTTTAGGTAGTTCATTAAAAATACCTATGAATATTGTTGTGTGTGATGATACACCAGGTGTGTAAAGTGCAAGTGAACAATGATTTGAAAACACACAATCCAATGAGTCGTATAATTCTCTTTCAAGTTTGAAGGCAATTCATTGAACAGAAAGAAAAGTTAGATAAATTCTGCACCAATTTTGTAGGTCAAAGACTTAACCACATAACATGCTGTCATTAGCAAACTTTGATATATGGCTGCTTATTCCTTTATCTACTTCAATTATAATGAGGATCTGAGGCCCCAGTACAGATCAGTAGGAGACAGCACCAGTCATGTCCTTCCAATTGGAAAACAAATCCATTATTCTGACTCGCTGGGCCAGATTTTCCCTTGTGAGGTGGGAACCACAAAATCAGGCCATATTCCGATGGTGTGTGATCCTAACTCCTGTCTGGCAATGTCCAACCATGTTACCTTCATGGTAAGTTGGCAGGGAAAGGCTGGAGTCAGCACAGCCATCGCTGGAAGCAGGCCAGAGGTAGAAATGAAGGCGGGTAGATTGTGAGATATCCATGTTAAAAGGCTTCAGGACATCAGCACAGTTTAGTAGATAAGTAGATATTTAGTAGATATGACCCCCAAACTCTCATTCCATCACACTCACCCACCCCTTCTGTATCCCATGCAACCTATACCTCTATATGCTCCCTATGTCCCCCACATCCACCCTCCATAAACATTTACCCCTAGGAACAGAACTTATGAGCCCTATAATAGCATCACAAAGTCAGTGAGAGGCTCATAAAACTGTAAAAATAAACATTAATTCAAAAATCATTTTTACTAATTACTCTAGTAAGAAATCATAAAACCTTCAATCAAAACAATCATTCAGAAATGAAATTCAATTGCACAGCTGTGTCTAATGCCAGAGCTGAATACAATAACGTTTTTGAAGTCATTTAAAGAGCTCAGCTATCTGTTCAGGTGTTATAATAGCGAAACAGATGTCTGAGCTGCCATTTGAAGAGGTCAGTCATATGTTCAATCTTTGCGGCAGAGAAGCAGACATCTGAGCTGTCAAAGAGTCAGCCGCATATTCAAGCTTTTCAATAGGGTAACAGATATTTAAACAATCAATAAATGAAAAGTTTGTCGCATGTAGGACAATTGAAACAATCAAATTCGAATTTCAATATTGTTTAACGTAGAAGAGCATTTTATCCAGCAGATAATCTACTTGAATGCATTGGAAGACTCCTCTTTCAAAATGCTGGCTAATTTGATGGTTATTTGCCTTTTCAAAACAAAACTCTTATCATTAATCATTACATTAAAAAGATATTTAACTTATCGTATAGCATTTCATGATGACAAGTGACATTGGCAATACCTTTTAAATTACCTGTGAAAAGATTCTCAACTCCAGAATAGGTTCCCCCATTGTTCACAACACATCTGAGCTGGTGTGATTCACATCACCTTCAAAAGCTAGATTATGGGAATTCCCAAAATTGTGTCCACTCGCCATTTTTAAAGCTAAACTCAAGATGACTGGTTCTGCATTCAGACAGGAAATTTCAGTCCCCTGTCTCCCAACATCTCACCAATTCCCTACCCTTTTCAATAGGCCAACTGCAATGCCATTTTTTCTTCGCTGTCTCTTATGTGTAACCACTTTGAGAGTCCATTTAGATACTATCCATAGACCCTTCCTTATCAACCACACTAGTTACCTGTACGGCAAATTCAGGTTAGCTCATTAGATATGATTTACCCTTTCCAAACCCATGCTGACTGTCTCTGCGATCAATTCATTGATGTTTACATTCTCAATCAGTCTGTTTGTAATAACAGATTTCAGCAACATTACATAACAAACTTTGGTCTAATAGACCTATCACTGCCTTGTTTATTCCTCTTACCTACTTTACAACACATATGGCCCGATTTTATCATTTGGAGTCTAAGGGCCGGATCCAGGCATAATACAGATCCGAGCCTGGAATCCTCTTCGCAGCATGCCCACACATTTTTTGTCAGCTCCGGTCTGATCTGTGCTGTGGGCCAGGCTTAGCACTGCCAGAACGATGGGAGCTCTGAACTGCGCATGCACAGTTCGAAAAAAATTGAAAAAGCACGCCCGTGTCGGGAGAAAAAAGCAGGGAGAGCAGCTTTCTGACATAGATCATTCTCTGGGGTGGGGGAGAAAGTGGGTCAGAGCATCCTCTGGAGGGGGGAGGGGGGAAGAAGAAGGTCAGAGCATCCTCTGGGGGAGGGGGGTGGAGAGGGCTGATCATTGTCTGGTGATGGGGGGGAGGCCCAATTGCTCACTGATGGGGGGTGGGAGTGGATGGATCTCTGGTTGGGGGGGGTGGGGGGCCGCAGAGGGGGGTCAGCTGCCACTCTGCAGGCGATCGGTGGAGAGGGAAGGAGGGCAGGGGGGTCCGCTGCCACTCTGCGGGCGACCCCTCATCCCCATTGGAGGAACAAATCCCTCCTCCTAGAGTGGCCGCGCGTCCACCCCCCTACCAGACATCCATCTGCTTTGGATTTTTATTTAGCAGGTTGCTTGCAGTGCAGACCCAGAATGGACCAGAAGAAGGTAAAGTGGGATTTGATGGGAGAGTTGGGTGTGCAGTTCATTAAATCAATTTAAATGCATGCTAATGCATTTAAATCATCGGGCCGCCCGATTCGGGCGAGGACCGGATCCGCACCTGAGTCAGGTGTTAGTAAAGTCGCAATTTGCTCGGATTCGGGTGCAGATCACATTAAAGGCCCGACACCCAAATTTACTGCGATTTCACGCCCGAAAACAGGCGTAAACTGTTGGTAAAATTAGGCCCATAGAGGCAATCTCTGATTTGAGACAAATTTGAAGGGTCTAATCGAGCATCGACAATTTCCACACCTATTTCTTTTAATATCCAGGGGTGGAAGCCATCAGGTTTTGTAGATTTGTCCTTCTCTATTTCATTACTTTCAATATTCTTTAACGTATAATAACATATAATCTAATAAGTTCCTGATCATGATTCTTTTCCTCATATGTTTGGTATTTATCTTCATCCTTTACACTGAGGATTCATACAGTTTGACACTTCCTGGTTTTTAATTACAATATCACTTGCTTCTGGCTTTATGCTCAGTCACTCATTTTCTGGCAATATGCTTGTACAAGCCTTTAGTGTTGGCCTGACTAGCTTACCATTATTTTTCTCATGCCTCCTTTTTACAGCTTTTATTGCTTTCTTAGTATCCCCTTATATTTTTATAGATCTCTGTGCCCATGGGGTCCCTAAAGTTCTTTAAATTCATATAAATATTTTGTCTTATTTTTATACAGTCCCTCACATTTTTTGTGCCCAGCATCATTTAGTGGCACAAGTAGAGTTTCTGCCCTTTAGGGCTAAGGACCCAAAACATTTTTGGAACACCCCTCACTCTTCTTCTGTGGATTTATCTGTTAATAGTCTGCCCAATTTATTTAGTCAATTACTACCTCATACCTCCAAATATGTATATTGAAAATTTGGTTTCTAACTCTCCCCATTTCAAACCTAATATTAAATTCTATTATATTTCGATCACTTGTAACTGAATATTTCCTTATGATTAGATTATTGATGAATTTAGGTTCATTACTAAATCCAATATAACCCCTTTCTTATTGGTTCGAGAGCAAACTGTTCCCAAAAATTGTATCAAAAACACTCATGAGATTTGACATCTTTGGAACATTAGTTGTTCCGCTTCTCCTAGTTTGTGTGAAAATTGAAGTCACTCATTGTCACCACTTTGCAACAAGTTTTTCTGATTGTCGTGTTTATGCATCCCACTATGCTTTCATGATTATCAGTAGAAAACTCACATTAGTGTCTTGCATCTTTTTCTATCCCTGAGTTCTATTTAAAGTGCTCTACAACCTGCTCAGCCATACTAATACCCACTCTTTCCAATGCAACAATCAACTCTAGTTTGAACTAAGTAAGTCAATGGTTTTTCAATAAGTTGAAGGGCCAGATTGTTGCAGAGTCAGGATGACTCTAGAACTATTTAAAAATGACAGGTGGAATCTGATTCTGGGATTCTTATTCCTGGCATCAGCAGTTTTTGCCAGCCTGATACAACTATCAAGCCGGCAACCTTAACTCAGAACTTGGCCAGCTACATTGCAGGGTTATCCATTTCCTGCAATTTTTGTGGAGTTGATGTCCACATCATCTGGATTCAGGAATGTTTTGGAAGGCAAGTTCAAACATTGTTATCAATGCTCTCCAATCCCTCCACAAGTCTCCTCATACTCCCCACATACTTACGCCTGAAATAATGTTTTGTGAATTCAGAACTTATTGTATTTCAAAGTCTTCTGGTAAAATCAAGACAATATTTAGGGATGGAAATGTGTTTGCATAGCACCACTTCCAACAGACATGTCAATTCCTAGCATAGCCCATGTAAAGTTCTTCAGTGATATCATTGAAAAATGCTCTGATGCTGTCTGTCTTTGGGGTATCAACATTAGTCTGCATATACATGAATAAATTTATCCCCTCAAATTCCTGCAAGAATTCTTTATGGTGATACACAGTTTGTATGCTTGGAAGCTAAGCAAATTCTGTATGTCGAGAATGCAAAGACAATGTTGACATCTCAGGCCAACTGTCCCAGGGTAAAGATATTTAGATAAATTCCAGGTTTTTAGACATGTTTAAAAGTAAAAGCTTTAAAGATGGTTTTAAACACATGAAAAATAATTAGTTATTTATTTTAGTTATGTATTTTCAAAATTCATTTTAAAATATTATGTTAGATTTTGGACATTTATTAGATAAAAAGATGCATGCTCCTTCTTTTCACAAAGCATTTCAAGTGATTTAATTGGTTTCTCAACAAATGTGGGAATGTTTAAATAGTGCTTTCCATTATAATGCACTGAAATTTTTGGTAGAATATCTTCCCCTTACAAAATGTTGACATAATTAGATATGTTTTTTTCCATTATTAATGCTCAAATTAGTACTTCGTATTGTGATTTAAATGTTGACATAGAATTTTTACCATGAAGAGCTTTAGTAGACAGGAATCTTCTCGTCGTGCTTAGAATTTTTTATACAATGTACATTATTTGCATTTCCAGGTAAACCTGAGATTTGATGCCTGGTTTGAACCATTTGCTCAACTCAACTGTGATAGCTGTAAAGATGATATAACTAGACTTAACTGTCAACATTAAAGAAGAATCAACCTGTCTGTTACTCAGAAATACTATTGGTGACTCCTGCTGTTTGGTTTTTACCTCACTAACAACACACCACCAGTTTTAGCAATGCGGCTGCAAAGAGTCAAGGGAAATCCAGGGCCTTTGCTTCAATAGTATGTACAAATTAAATTGATTTGTACTCAATAGTTCAAAGAAGAAACATTCTCAATTCTAAATGATTAAAACGTATGTTTCCCAGGCGGAAGAAGGTGTCCATTATAGTGTATCTGGAAAAACAAGTTATCAATGGTTAAATGACAAATGTCCTTCAAATAAGAAATTAATTATAACAGTGGATTAGGTGTTCCCACCATCCATTTCTCACCTCATAATCAGCATGGAAAAGTTTCCTGCCACTTAACTGAGGGACTACTTTACACTCAGAAGTTACAAATTCACAATCCAGTTATATCTCCAGTACAGCAACAGCATTTCAGCTGAAGACTTCAGCTCTCAATCACAACATCTAACAGACAATAAACTAAGGAGTCAAAAGAGGTTAAGTCTCTATATTTAACACTGTTAGAGATTTAAGACTTGAATAGCAGGTTAGCTGTAAAGACTTGCATTCTAATCAGTATTCTATAAACTGTGTGTGCCTTTGTACATCCTTCTCGGATCAGAACCTTCCACACACCTGACGAAGGAACAGTGTTTCCGAAAGCTTGTGGGTTTACTATCAAATAAACTGGTTGGACTTTAGCCTGGTGTTGTGAGACTTCTTACAGAGATTCCTGTGGGCCAGACATTCTCTTCAGGGCCCTGACAGGTTTCCCTGAATCCCTTCAACCACAGCCTTGCCTATCACTTCCTGCATCACTATCTTCTGTCAACCTAGTGCCCTTCGGGGAGCGTGTAGTGTGGTGAGCAGGAGCAAGGGAGTATGACAGGTGGCCATCATCATTTAAAACCAAGAGGTATGGTAACATTCTGGCTATGTTACTGGACTAGTAATCCAAAAACTGGACAAATAATCTGGAGACATGAGTTCAAATCCCACGATGACAGATTGGGAATTCAGTCAGTTTATTTAAATAAATCTGAAATAAAATGCTAGTATCTGTATTGATGACTGTGAAACCATTGTTGTAAAGCACATCGAAGTTACTAATGTGCCTGATGGAAGAACATCTGCTCTCCCTGATCGGGCCTGATTGTGAATTCAGACTTATAGAAACATGACTGATTCTTAGCTGCCCTCTGAAATGGCCTTCCAAGCCTAGCAGTTGCAGCTAAGAGGTGGCTCACCACCATTTACTCAAGGACATTTGGGAATGGGCAATAAATGCTGGCCTTGCCAGTGATACCCACATCCTGTGAATACAATCGAAAAATGAGATAGGGAAGTATTCCCAGGCAAGGGTCACTCTATTGGAAAAGTTCTGGAGGCAATTGCAGGGAGAGGACAGGAGAGGATGTATGTTTCCTATAGACTTTGGAGGAACAATCCTACTCCATTTGGTTCATGAATTGAAGAAAAAAAAATAAGCCTACTGCCTGCTGGGCTTGTTGCTACTTTGTCTTGAGTTCCTGGAGAAGCCAGCACTAGGTGGCAACCCAGTTGAGATTGTGTGGGGCTTTGGGGTATAAATGACATAACTAGACAATAACTTTAGTATTTCAAACAAAGAAGATCCCAGCACGGGAAACAGGCCCTTCGGCCCAACGAGCCCGCGCCGCCGCATCTTCCCACACCTACCCCGCCCTGTGTGTATGTGAGTGGAACCCCTAATGTAGCCAGATTCAGGGGAGAATAGTGTCAATTTGGTAAACCAATCAGCCTAAGAGCACATCTTTGGGGTATGGGAGGAAACCGGAGCGCCCGGAGGAAACCCACGCAACCACAGGGAGAATGCGCAAACTCCCACAGACACAGGCCCAAATCCATGTATCTGCACAGCTAGCAGTGATAGTCACTGAGCTGTTGCAGTGCCCATCTGCTGGTCCAGGATTAAGCACACACAACGACACGAAGTACTAGGCCACTCCCGGAACCTCCAAGAGCAGCCCACGCATGACCCACCGTGTGCATGCCCCTCGTTTGACAACAAGGTGGACCGACCCTGTGGAATAAAAAGACAATACGTTAACATATAAAACTACATTTCCGGTGTCGTCCCAAGGCTCTGACCCTATTTAATACCCTCTACTATAACCCTCCATCCTTGCTTCGCTCATGTGTCTGTCTAAGTAAACTTTAAACAAGTCCAACATGCCTGCCTCCACCACCCTACTCGGTAGCGCGTTCCACACCCCCACAACCCTCTGCGTGAAAAACCTTCCTCTCATATCCAAATTATACTTCTCCCCCCTCACCCTTAGATCGTGACCTCTCGTAATTGTCCCCAATCTAGGGAAAAGCCTACCACTGTTAACTCTATCTATTCCCTTCCGTATTTTATATACCTCTATCATATCACCCCTTAATCTCCGTCTTTCTAAGGAGAAGAGCCCCAGTTTCTCCAACCTTTCCTCGTAACTCAGTCCTTCCATGCCAGGCAACATCCTGGTAAACTTAAATTTGTCCTCACCTGCCTGGAATGAAGGCCTGAGACATTGCTCAAATCATGGCTGTAAAAAAATGGCATGATGTGAGTAGGATGTATATATCTTGTTGTCTACAAAAAGTAATTGAAAAGACCGATGTAACATTGACCTTCATCTGAAATGAGCTGGATTGCAAAGGGGAGGGATTATGTTTCAGCTATACAGAGTCTTGGTCAGACACCATTTGGAAAATTACCATCAGTTTTGGACATCAGAGGCTAGATTTTCAAAGGGCCATGAGGCTGATTTGGTTTGAAAATTGAGGGCCTAGTGGTTGTCTCAGGATCCCAGCACCTCCATGACACATTTCAGTTTTCAAAGGATAGGTGGAAAATACTCACCACCAATTAACAGTCCCTCAAACTCTTTAAGAAACTTGTAAAGAGGTCTATCTGGTGCAGAACTGAATTTTTAAATTTTATTTTGGCAAACTCAAATAGTTTGGTGCATGTTAGTGCACGTCTGTAAGGTACATCAGGAAATCAAAATTTGTGTCATTCTCTCCTACCTTTTGTTTTCCGGACCTCTGTTTGCTGGTGCAGGTGCTGGACCTTCACATTACCCCCTCCTCCTCCAGTGGGTCTCTGAGGAGTTGCCTGCTCCCTTTGGCGGGGCAATGGCAATCTCCAATATGGTTGTCCCTTTCATTGCCACTGGTACCAAGCAGGCAACTCCCACTTCTTGGAAGCACTCAGCCCTCTTATTTAAATATAATGTTGCAAGAATCACACTGCTGAGATGTGATGTCCAGACCCAGAATTCATGCAAGTATTTGGTTCCCCAGCTTGCTTTAAAAATCCAGCCCCAGACCTGAGAGGAAAGATAGGAGGGAGCAAAGCAGATATTTACGAGCATACTGATGATCTTAAGTTATAAGGAAAGGTTGAATAACTTCAATTCCAAGACAGGTTCATCGTGTTGATTGGCACACATAGAATCATAGAAACCCTACAGTGCAGAAAGAAGCCATTTGGCCCATCGAGTCCGCACCAACCAAAATCCCACCCAAGCCTACGCCCATATCCTTACATGTGTACCCACTAAAACAAGTGAGGTTTCAGGGGATTTGAGGCCAGTGAATATTGACCCACTATTTGAAAAGGGTATCTCGGATAGGCCAGAAAACTAGGCTGGTCAGTTTGAATTCAGTGGTGGACAAATTATTGGAAACAATTCTGAGAGGTAGGATAAACTGTAATTTTAAAAAGGCATGGATCGATCAGGGGTGATTTTGTTAAGGAAAGACTGTGTTTTACTAACTTAACAGAAACTTTTGAGGAAGTAACAAAGAGGATTGATGAGGATAGTGCTGTGGATGTTGTCTATATTAATTCTGGTAAGGCATTTGACAAGGTCCCATACAGCAAACTGGTCAGAAAAGTGAGATTCCATGGGACACAAGGGAAGATGGCAAGTTCAATCCAAAATTGGCTCAGTGACAGGAGACAAGGGTTATGATCTATAGATGTTTTTGCAAATGGAAAACAGTTTCAAGCGATGTTCCACATGGTTCACTGTTGCATCCTTTGCTGTTTCTTGTATATATTAATGATTTAGATTTAAATGTGGGAGACATGATTGGGAAATTTGCAGATGACACAAAAATTGATTGTTTAACACTTTAGTTGATGGTGAAGAGAATAGCTGTCGACTCCAGAATTATATAAATGTTTTGGTTGAATGGGCAGAGAATTGGCAAATGAAATTGAATCCAAGGTAATGCATTTGGGGAGGCAAACAAATAAATGGAAAGGTATTGGAGGGTTGAAGAAGTGAGAGACCTTGGTGTGCCTGCCCACAGGTCCATGAAGGTCGCCTAACAGGTGGACAAGGTGATGAAGAAAGCATATGGAATGCCTTCCTTTATTGGGTGAGGTATTGAATACACAAGCAGGATGGAATGATGGAACTGTATAAAACACTGGTTAGACCACAGCTGGAGTCTTGTGTACAATTCTGATCACTATATTATAATTGCCCTGGAGAGAATACAGAGGAGATTAAGAAGAATTTTGCCTGGACTTAAAAATTGCATCTATGAGGAGCGATTGGATAGACTAGGGTTGTTTCCTAAGAGCAGAGGAGGGATGACGTCATTAAGGTGTACATAATTATAAGAGACCTACCCAAGGTAGACAGGAATGACTTGTTTCCCCTAGCTGAGGAGTCAATTACCAAGAGGCATGGATTTAAGGTGACTGGTATAAGGATTAACAGAATTAGGAAAAACATTTTCACCGGAGACTGGTGGGCATCTGGAATTCACTGCCTAAGTCAGTGGTTAAGGCTAAAGCACTCATCACAACACTCAAAACAGTACCTGGATCTGCATCTAAAGTGCTTTAACCTACAAGACTATGGACCATAAAGACATAAACATACAGAGAAAATACAAGCAGGACGAGGCCATTTAGCCCTTTAAGCCTACTCCCCCATTCATTATGATCATAGCTGATCATCCAACTCAATAGCCTGATTTCACTTTCTTCCATATGCTTTGATTCCCTGTCCCTCAAGTGCTATATCCAGCTGCTTCTTGAAAATATTCAATGGTTTCACCTCAACTACTTTCTATGGTAACAAATTCCATGGGCTGACTACTCTGGGTAAAGAAATTTCTCATCTCTAACTTAAAAGATTTATGTCAGATCCTGTTACTGGACATCCCAGCTATCGGGAACATCGTTCTTGCATCTATTCTGTGTAGTCCTTTTAGAATTTTATAGGTTTCTATGAAAGTCCCCTTGTACTTCTGAACTCCAGAAGTTCATACTTCTGAATTCTAACCATCTTGACCTCTCCTCAGATATCAGTCCCATCATCCCAGGAATCAGTCTGGTAAACCTTCTTTGCACTTCCTCTAGAGCAAGAACATTCTTTCTCAGATGCGGAGACCGAAACCACATACAGTATTTCAGGTGTTGCATCAGCAAGGCCCTGTATAATTGCAGCAAGACATCCCTGGTCCTGTGGTCGAATCCTCTCGCTGTAAAGGCAGACATACCATAAGTCTTTTTTACTGCCTGCATGCTTACCTTCAGTGACTGGTTTACCCAGGTCTTGTTGCGCATTCCCCTCTCTGAATTTATGACCATTCATATAGTAATCTACCTTCCCATTTTTGCTGTCAAAGTGAATAACCTCACACTTATCAAATAATATTGCGTTTGCCAATCATTTGCCCACTCACTCAACTTGTCCAAGTCACACTGAAGAAGCTCTGAATCCTCTTTACAGCTCACTCTGCCATCTAGCTTTGTGTCAACTGCAAATTTGGAGATATTACATTTGGTTCCCTCATTTAAATCATCAATCTATATAGTGAATAGCTGGAGCCCTAGAACTGATTCTTGCGGTACCACACTATTCACTGCCTGCCATTTGGAAAAAGGCTTGGGGAGAGGAGTCAATTCTCCGAAAACAATTATGTGTTGAATTTGTGTAAAAACTAGAGTAAATCCTGCTGGCTTTTCTCAGCGGGGCTTTCAAAATGAATCTCCTACACTCTGTGCATTGCAGAGTGCACTAGTGTAAGTCTTGCAAATGTTCAGGGAGCCGCTTCACCACTATTGCCACTGGAGAGACCGGCAGCATAGCTCTGAGTAGGCCACTGCACAAGTGCTGATCTGACAGTGCTGAGATTGGCACATGCACAGTAACCCTGCACTGCTGGCCTCCCAATCGCTGGCCAGCTCGATCACTTACCAGCCCCCGCTGACTCCCAATCTCTGGTCCTCCAACTCCCCCACGGCCCAAATATGCCCAGCCAGCACCTCCCCCCCCCCTCCCCTCCCCACCACCACCACCACCAACTGCCTGCTACCTCCTGCCCAACTACCAGCAGCCCTGATCACCCCCCCCCCCCACCTGCAGTCCCAACCCCATCCCTCCATGGCAGGAGAACCACCCCCCCACCCCAATCTCCCTTCCTCTGTCACTCAGCTCAAGCACAGAGTGGAGGGGGGAATCCCCCTCCCCACCCCATAGATTGCCCTGCCCCATTAGGCCCTGCCCCCCTCTGATTCCACCTCCTTGGCACTGTCCAATGTCCCTAGGGCATTGCCACTTTGCCCCCTAGGCAATGCCATGGGGCCAGGTTGGTATTGCCAAGCTGGCATTGCCAAGGGGGCACTCTTCCTTAACTCCAACTCTCTGGGGGACCTCACTGGCCCCCTTCACTCCAGCAGGATCAGGCTGCTAGCTTCCGTAAGTGGGGAATCATTGTGAACCCCACTGGAGTGAAACACTCCTGGTGGGTGGGTGGGGGTGATGGGGGGAGGAGAACCTAGCAGGCCAGAGACTTCAGTCCCAGGCCTGCTAATGATATATAAAATGCATTGAAATGGGATTTGTATAAATTATGCAGCTCCACACTGATTCCTGGAACGGAGCTGACAGCTCCGGAAATCTGGCTGCCGGAACTCGCAGAAGCCATTGTGCCAAGCGGCAAGTCCATGAAATGAGTCTTTCGGTCCACTGCATTACAAAAGCAGCGCAGCGGGCTGGGAGAATGTCCCCCCATCCCCTTCCAGGTTTGCTTCTTTTTTCTCATTTTAGGCAGTATAGACACGATGGGTTGAATGGCTTATTTCTGCACCGTAATTTTTCAATAGTTCCAGTATCTTATCTTTTCTCTCAGTTATTCTTCCTCTGTGTTTTAATTTGCACTTGTTATCTTTTTCTTCTTTGTTCTCTTTCTGTTTCTGATTTTCTTACTGTAATCTTTGTGTTGTTTTCACTCTCTGACTCTCTGAGTAATCTGCAGAATTTGTGTGTTGCAGTGGTTTCTGTAACTTTCCAAATGCCACCTTTTCCTCAACAATCATTTCCAATTATGGTTCCCTAAATTAATGATCAAGTATCATTTACTGAAGTAGTAAAGATGAGAAGATAAATTTGCCTTGCAAAACATTGAGTGTCTCTCAGATGGACCACAGGATTTGCAGTTGTCTTAAGAAGGATCTAATATTGTAATTTATCATAAACCACAGCAACAAGTCTCACTCAGCTTGTAAAGTTCCGACAGGCTGTAATCGTAACCACATTAAGACAACTTGAACTACTGAATGGTCTTCTGAGTGAAAGGAAAAAGTCTTCTTATTCAATTTACAGAAATCATCCAGCATTGTCAAACAATAGCAGTGAAAGCAATTATCATGCTTCTATTTCACACATCTCAGCAAAAAGCTAACATTTTACCTTCCTTTGACACAAACAGAGAAATGCTTACTGATTTATCTATTAGGATTGGTGAAGATCAGAAAAGACACATGAATTGCAACAATGAAGAAAGGGGAATACAAATAAAGAATTTTGAATCACTGAGGTGACTTAATGATGTTCTCAGGGATGAAGGCTAGAAGAAACATACAAACTTGACAGGGTACCCAGCCATATTAAACCCATCCTTTCAAAGGTGTGATACCAGTGGACAAACATGTTTTCATAAACTTATGAAACCTCTAAGTCTTTTTCCATTGAGCATATGTTGGCCACATCACCTTTCAAAACCTGAAATTGTCAGATGGCCCAATTGTTAAAGGGCATGTCTATGTTTCTTTGTGGTTAACAGTATGCTTGCATATGTACCCCACTTTACACAATTAAGCAACTCTCTTTGTTCTTCTACACTACAATATTAAACAACCTTCTTTATTTTTCTGTCCTATCTCCGTTCTGATGAAAAGAGTCCTGGAGGCAAAATTCAGTTGTGTGACTCTACAAGTACTGTTTTGAATATTTCTGATACAGCTGTTGCTGGATGTTATTTTGATGAGGATTTTTTTTCTTGATATTACATTTTTATTTTCTTTCTCTGGTTGAGTGGTTAATAATTTTATACTTTCTTTGGCTCAATAAAACCTAGTTTGATTGGTTCCTTCATGTTCACGGCTTAAACACTTAACACATTATGATTTGGAAAAGGCTAAAAAGTGACAAAAATCTTTTTTGCAAACAGCCGAGATGCTTGAATAGAGCAGATCCAGTTTACCCCTTCTCATCTGAACATAAAACTTGGATTGAATACTCTGGAGCAGGATTTGAGTCCACAATCTGTTGACATCAGAGGCAGGAGTGTGATAGCTGAACTGAAATTGTCTCCATGACCGCTAGTCACCACTCCACCAGCTTCACTGTGTGGTTAGCTGAACAATGCAGATTAAGTTGTGACAGAAATTGACCTGACTGTATTGCCACAGTCAGTTGTACAAATAAATCACAAGGGGACCATTCCACATTGCAAATTTATCGGACCCTAAGCTTTTCATTTGAGTACTGGTGAAATGTTTTGCTTTGTGAGATGATGTTAGAATAGTAAGCCATTTTTGCAGAGTCTGATAAGAGTTTCATATGGTAAAAGTAGACATGGTGATAGATGGCGAAGCTAGTTGCAAGTCAACTTTGTCCATTCCTGGGACAGCCATCTCTCTCTCTCCGTGATCCTCCTTGTTAGTGCAAGCATTAGGAACATACACTGGACATATGCAATGTAGACAGAGAGTGATATCAGTCAGCAGGTAGCACTAATTTGACTTTAATGGTGCCATTACTGACCTCAGTGCTTCACTGTCTTAACACTGCACAGGTGAACATGCATTCAACAGTAGGAAGGGCACACCCTCCACCAACATTATTTAAAGAGGTCAGTAACAAACTTGGGGTTAAGTGCTGATTGATTTCTATTCGCTGTTGTTGTAGAAGTGCTGTGAGTTCTTGATGAAGTAGATGATGAGGCTGCTGCGTGTTAGACTTTTTTTTCTAAAACAGCATGCTTGTCATTTGTTTTCTCTCAGGAATTGCAAGAGACCAAATGGATAGCTTGGTCAAAAGGTTGCCGTATGCTTAATGGGATTAATTTATATCCACAATTACAGTTTTTAAACAGGCACGGATTTGAAGTGATCACAGGAAAACTAAAATGGCCACAAAAATAATTGAAGGTTTAATAGGTTATGGAAAGAAGTGAGAAGAAAATAATTGTAAAAATAGCAATAACTGTTTTGTTGCTCCAATCACCGCAGATAAATCCTTCAACAATGTCAACAATATAAAACAATATACAATTCAACAATATAAAAGTACAATGCTCAATTCTATTCTGCATCTTTTGTTTAAGCTATGATTTGAATTGGTCCAAAAATTGTCTTTGCTGTCCATCTTTTGCCCATAATGTTCCATTATGTGAAGTTCCGTATAGTGTTTTTTTCATAAAAAGATGTTTGTATGTAGTTGGAACACTATTGCTGAAATCTGCTGCCATTTATTTTGGCGGGATCCTGTGATCCCACTGATGGCGCATCTCTGCCACAGGTTTCTCGACTGTGAGGTGTGTGTTGCAACGGGAAACCCAGTTGACAACAGTGGGACCATATGATCCTGCCACCAGCGAGTCGTACACCACCATCCGCTACTGCAAAATACACTGTGGAGGGGAAGGAAACTCCCACCCATTTGCCAAAATCTTGCTGCCATAAACACTGGCGGAATCTTATGGTCCCACCAATGGTGCACCCTGCTGCAGATTTCCCAGCGGTGAGGGGTGCATTCAGTGGGACAGTGACGGGACCATAACATCCAACTCCCAGCAACTGATGCACCACCCCCCACTTCTGTGAAACTCAGCACAGAGGGTGAGGAAATTCCGACCCATTGTTTCATCTTATCTTGAACTTAGGAATAATCTTCATAAATTAAAGTATGAGCGTTTCTTGCTCACCTGTATTTCCCCTGTTGCTTTTTCTTGATAGCATTTGTTGGCATTTGTTTTCATGTGGCAAGTGCAACAGTCCAAAGGGACTGTCAGGTGTACAGGTACACACCTGATGAAAGAACACCATTTCCAAAAGCTTGTGGGATTACTATCAAATAACCTGGTTGGACTTTAACCTGGTGTTGTGAGACTTCTTACTGTGTTTATCCCTGTCCAATGCTGGTATCTCTATACCATGGTTGACAGAGAGCAGCAAGACCATGGCTTGAGTGGGTGTTAAAATCTGAGAGTAAACAGTGCATTTGTGCTCCAAGGTGCCATGGCCAATCTCCTGGAGCGATGACTCAGAAATCCAAGTAACAATTTGGAGGACAGAGTGACACGCTGCAAATTCCTTTGAGTACTGGTATCCAGCACCTTGATGGCAGCAGTTAGAGCTTACGTGACACTAAGCTGCTCTTGAATGCCAACAAAGGCTACATTCCAGAAAGCCAGGCAGCCAGGGATGGTGCTCAAGCCAATCTTTACACAATTTCATAAGCTTTTATTTATAGAGATACACATTACAAACATGCATATCCTGATCAACAACCACAGTTTCAGTCTGTTCCTATTTATATTTCTTTTGATCTAACCATACCTTGCCAATAATGAAATTAAAGTGCCCCTTGTGAAAGAGGCACCAGTCATTTACCGTGATAGAAAAATAAAACCTTTAAAGGAAGCTCAGCTAATCATATTGAAGCAATATGGGAGCACAAGTGGATCCCCAGTGAATTCCCACTATTTGCATACAACTGAACATAATTAATGTACAATTACCATCAAGCTGAGATTGCAGTGTTTCAGTCTGAGCTTCCACTGCAGCATCCAGGTGGCTGCTGCTAGTGCTACAATGGAAGCTGAGATATCAGCCATCAAACATTGCATCATGGTTGGCTTTACACATGTTTTCATGGAGTTGGCCACCACATTGTCATTGGAAAAAGATCCTCTCCAAATCTTGCACAATGTCCTAGAACAGAGAACAAAGAAAATTACAGCACAGGAACAGGCCCTTCGACCCTCCAAGCCTGCACCGACCATGCTTCCTGACTTAACTAAAACCCCCTACCCTTCTGAGGACCATATCCCTCTATTCCCATCCTACTCATGTACTTTTCAAGACGCCCCTTAAAAATCACCACCATATCCGCTTCCAGTACCTCCCCCGGCAACGAGTTCCAGGCATCCACTACTCTCTGTGTCAGCAATCTGCCTCGTGCATCTCCTTTAAACCTTGCCCCGCGAACCTTAAACCTATGCCCCCTAGTAATTGACTCTTCCATCCTAGGAAAAAGCTTCTATCTACTCTGTCCATGTCTCTCATAATCTTGTAGACTTCTATCAGGTCTCCCCTCAAGTCCTGTATAAATTGGTTCTAGATTCTTCCTTGATGTTGACCACAGGCTTTGCTGACAGGCTTTCCAGCGCAGGAAACATTTGAATGTGGCCTACTTCTTCTGACAGATCCGATGTGTAACCTTTCCTGGCAAGCTGGAAGAAGCACTTTTCATCTCCCCAGCCCTAGATCCTGTGTACGTGCCCAATGTCTCACAATATGCGGGTCTCATCTCTACACTACGCCCCTAATTACATGCAATGGCAGCATCTCAGTACTTAACTATAACTGTGAAGTTGACTGAGAGTGTTCCTACATCTTCACTTTTTTTCTCGCTCTTCTTCCATTGCCTGGGCAGCTTCCAATTCTTGAGTATCTGACATAAAAAAGGCACAAGGGTTGGGTTACATTTAGGGAGTAGGAGAAAGTAAGAAGCGCATGCTTACACAATCTACAACTTATAAATTAGAAGAGATTAAGGGATGAAAGAAAGAGATATGTGGGTTCCATCACCCTCATTGGTTTTAGCTGCGTAATGGCCAGCAATAACCCTTCCCGTAATGGTGAACTCAATCTTATTTACTGGAAATAGAATATGCAGGCATGCCGATCACCCTGTTGTTAATTTCTTTTGCCTCCAGTTGCACGCTACCTTCTCCTGAAAGACAGTGAAATGCGGTGCCACATGTTTGGGTGATGTGGTTGTCATGGTGAATAGTTGCCAGTGTGTTTGCAAACTTTGAAGTGTGAGTGTAAGGCTTGTAACAATGTTCAGCGTGTGAGGGTAAGGTCAAAGAATATTACATATGAGTCTTGAACGATAGAGATTTTCAGTAGATGATTGGTAGATGTGCAGTTAGTTTCACAATGGAAGAGGCTAGTGGAGCAAGATATGGTATTGGAAGATGTAATTATTGATTTTAACCATTTGAGATCATTAAACCTCTTCCTATATTGCAGAGATTATCCCACACTTGTTGATTGGAAAGTGGGCAGAACTCCTGCAACATTTATTGGGTTGCTTTCCACAATAACTTCCAAGAAGAGGAAGGGCATTTCACAGCAGCAAATAGTTCATTCACAGTACACTGGGAAAAGTTTGACATGCATAGCACAGATTAAATTTTTTTCAGCTGGACCTCGAGCAGCAGGTGGGAAACAAGGAGCTGGTTAGTCCCTATCTGTGGAGAGCAGTGTCTTTGACAGGCTGAGGGGTGGAGCGAGAGACCATGAGGAAAGAGTGAAAACAGCCAGTACAAAGCCAAGACTGGGCCAAAAGTTGTGAGTGACAGGTGTAGCAGGAGCCTAGGATAGTGTGAAGCCTCCGAGGGCAGTGAAAGATCTAGGAAAGGGAATTGGGACCTCTTCAGACTGACATCACCCACAGCTGCAAAGTGTCGTGGAGAGAGTAGCACGACTGCAGCCAGGAGCTATTAGCAGAGCCAAGCCTGAGCACATCTGGATGAGTGCTGAGGCCCCGACTACAACAGAGATCTGGAGCACTGATGGTGAATGTTCTCTGTAAATAGCTGTTTCCTGAAGTTATACTTGTCAGTTTTATTTGCAGAAGAGGAAATTCGATGGAGGTGTTCAAAATCATGAGGTGGTTGGATAGAGTAGATAGGGGAAAAGCTGCTCCCACTCATAAAAGGATTGAGAATGAGAGGGCATAGATTTAAAGTGGTTTGCAAAGGAAGCAAATTTGATGTGAGAAAACACTTTTTGACACAATGGCTGGAATTTTACCCGCATGCCCACCCAATGCTTGTAAGATCGTGTCTGAGGCTAACAGGGAATGCCGTTCTGCGAGCCTCGAGCTGAGAAAGTCAGGACCAATGAGTGCTTTGGGTTTGAAGTGCACTGCCTGGAAGTGTGATGGAGGCAGGTTCAATCGAAGCATTCAAGAGAGCATTAGATGATTATGTGAATAGAAACAATGCGCAGCGGTACAAGGAAAAGGCAGGAGAACAGCACTAACTCATAATGCTCATTTGGAAAACCAGTGCAGACACGATGGGGCAAATGGTTTCCTTCTGCAGCATAACAATTCTGTGATTCTACGATGCCAGTGGAATTAAGGAACCTCATTATTGAATCTCCACGGTGTCTGCAAGCTTAAACCCAACATTGCACTTCACTAATGAAACCTTTTACAAGTGCGCTTTATCTCTTAACATTCATGAGATCCAAATGCACAAAACATAATAATATCTAAGCACTTATATATGTGGTACAAACAGACAACAGATGATGATACCTATTCCAAATGATAGTTTTATATAAATTGCATTTTAACATTTTTCTGAACTTTTGTGTGATTTGCAATCCCTAGTTCATTTTTGTCACAACTGCCACATTTCTTGGGAATAAAAGTGCCAAACAGTGGTGCAACATGTTCATTTGGAACTAATGGAGGCCATCTGTATGTTTTCCTCTGTTCACAGCAATGAGTCATAGCATCGAAGTTGAATGGAATCAGGTAGAACAATAAAAGACACTTAGCCTGCTTCAGTAAGGTTAAATAAAGTATAAATCCAAGACAGATATTAAATTATGATGAATAATCTCAAAGATTATAATCTCTGGATTATGATCTGAGTCATGTGCAACCAAGACCACAAGGAACTACAAAAGGTCATGAGTGTAGCCCAATCCATCACGGAAATCAGCCTCCCATTCATTGACTCTGCACTTTCTGCTGTCTCAGCAAAGCAGCCAGCATAATTAAGGACCTCATGCACCCCAAACATTCTCTCTTCCACTTTCTTTCGTCAGGAAAAAGATAAAGAAGTCTGAGGTCACGACTCAAGAACAGCTTCTTCCCAGCTGCTGGAGACTTTTGAATGGACTTACCTTGCATAAAATTGACCTTTCTCTCCATCCCAGCTATGACTGTAACACTACGTTCTGCACTCTCTCATTTCCTTCTCTATGAACAGTATCCGTTGTCTGTATAGCACACTAGAAACTATACTTTTCACTGTATGTTGATGCATGTGACAATAATAAATCAAATCAAATCAAATTTGCATAGGGTACATAAAATTAGAGAAATGAATATATCGCTCAAAAACAGCTGTGAGTGAAGTGGGTTCCAGTTTGTGAGGCAATTCGCACCAGTATCAGAACTTTTAATTCTGATCATGAACGTACAAAAAACCACACACTTAACTTCCTCTGATTCTTCTGTCTAACCTTTGTCAGTGGCACAATGGCTAGCACTGCTGCCTCGCAGTGCCAAGGACCTGGGTTCAATTCCTGGCTTGGGTCACTGTCTGTGTGGAGTTTGCATATACTCTCTGTGTCTGTGTGTGTTTTCTCCTGGTGCTCTGGCTTCCTCCAACAACCCAAAAATGTGTGGGTAGGTGGATTGACCCTGCTAAATTGCTCCTTAATGTCAGGGGGACTAGCTTGGGAAAGTGTAGGAGGATAGGGCCTGAATGGAATTGTGGTTGGTGCAGACTCAATGTGTTGAATGGCCCCTAGGGATTCTATGATTCTATGATCTTTCAATGGAGGATCCTTCCAAACTCACTCAGTAAAAACTTACTTCCAAATTTACCAACCTTGGGAAAAGCAATGGAAAGAATCTACACAGAAATCATGGCTTCTTTTGGATCTAGCTGCCATGTTTTGTAAGCCAAGGGTTTAAATGTATCAAAGTTTCTTTATAAAAATGTAGAAAAGTGAATAAAGGGATAGGATAGGAATGACCAAGGTCAGTGGATAAGGGATAGAATGGACAAGGAGTAGGGTGGATGAGGGAGTAGGGCGATTAAGGTAAGTTGTTGAGGGGGTTGAGTGGACAAGAGTGGGCTAAGTAAGCTAAGTGAGTAAGGAGGCTGAGTGGGTAGGGTGGTGAGGATACGTCAGGTTGGGTGAGGGAAGTCAGAGCATCAGGTCATGTAGTCGGAGGGCAGGCTGGTGACTGAGGGACAGTCAGTCGGGGGGAGGATGTCAAGTGATCAGGATGAGGAGTTGGCAGGTCAGGGGATAGTAGGGTGGGGGGACTAGTCTGGTCAGGTTATGGGCAGTTGTGGGGGTGGAGAGGAATCAGGAGCTTGAGATGGAAGGAGGGGCCAGTTGTTCAGTTATCCACATGTAAACCAAGTTTTAATCTGTCTAACAATTTTGGTAAATGAGTTGGAACTGTCTTAAGTTTTTGTCTCTAATTCAGAGTTGGCAACTTCTCTAGAGGGTCCTGGTGACCAGGGGAATTACCCATTGGAAATTTAAACTTCCAGAACAATTTCCACTGAGTCTTCGTGTCGGAACATCCAAATGGTCCAGTAATGTAATTTGAGAATACTGTGACTGGAATTTTACTGTTTTACAAAACAAAGAACAAAGAACAAAAAGAAAAATCAGCCCGGGAACAGGCCCTTCGGTCCAACGAGCCCGCGCCTCCGTCTCAACACCACCAGTCCCCCTCTACCCATGACCCCTGTCTAATGTTTTATGGCCATCCAGATTGAGGGAAACTGATTTAGGGACAATTTATTCCTGCCAGTCAGCCTAACAGCACATCTTTGGGGTGTGGGAGGAAACCGGAGCACCCGGAGAAAACCCACGCAAGCACGGGGAGAATGCACAAACTCCCACAGACACCGGCCCAAATCCATGTTTTATTTTTGAGTGCCATGGAACTGGGAGAGTTTCGGATCCGTTTTCTGGGCACGTTTTCAAACTCCCCTAACACGCACACTAGCTGCAAAAGTTTGAGCAAGTCTGTTGCTCGCTGCAGGGGCCTGTGGATGTGGCTTAACACACCTGAAAGCCTGCAGAGGGAGGTAGTGCAGACCTCTAATGCTGCACATGAGCATTAGCAGTAGCAGGGGTCTGGCAGACAAAGAGAGAGCTTTCCCCCGGCAGTCGTGGAAGCCCACAGCCCAATATACTGCTCCTGCTGACCCACCCACCACCCAGACCAATCACGGGCCCCGTTCCCTCTCCCCGCGACTGCGGCCAGCTGCCCTCCCCTCACCGATTGCTGCAGAGTGGCAGTGGGCCCTCTCTCCCTCCCTCTCCCCACCAATTGCTGCAGAGTGGCAGTGGACCCCTCTCTCAACCTCCCCCCCCCCCAATTGCTGCAGAGTGGCAGCGGGCCCCTCTCTCAACCTCCCCCCACCAATTGCTGCAGAGTGGCAGTGGACCCCTCTCTCCCTCCCTCCCCCCACCGATTGCTGCAGAGTGGCAGCAGGCCCCTCTCTCAACTTCTCCCCGCCAATTGCTGCAGAGTGGCAGTGGACCCCTCTCTCAACCTCCCCCCGCCAATTGCTGCAGAGTGGCAATGGACCGCTCTCTCCCTCCCTCTCCCCACCAATTGCTGCAGAGTGGCAGTGGACCCCTCTCTCAACATCCCCCCCCCAATTGCTGCAGAGTGGCAGCGGGCCCCCTCTCCCTATATGCTCCTACAACTCCCCCATTGGCCCCCACCCCCACTGACTCTTCCACCCCATTGGCCCTGCACCTTGGCACTGACTGGTGGGCATTGCCCAGGTGGCCAGTGGGCACTGCCCAAGTGCCAAGCTGGCATTGCGAAGGCACCAGAATGGCACTGCCAGTCTGGCACTGCAAAGGAGCATCCCCTTCTTGCCTTCGGCCTCACAGAAGGACCTCAATGGCCCCCAGCTTCACCAGCTCCACCAAGTCGACAGCTCCCCGTTCATGGGGAGCATTTCTATTCTTCAATGGCGCAAATCTTGCCCGGCAAGAACATAAAGGTGGGGCGGGATCGGACAATTGAGCACCAGGCTCACTAATCACATTGAAGTACGTATTTAAATAAATTTTGAATTCATTAACCAGCCTCTCGCCCATTTCCAATGAGAGGTTGACCGATCGCATCAGAAATCCGACTGTTGTAGAATGGCACTGGTTGCGAAAACTAGCACTAGTCGCTTACACCCTACTTTACGACCATGTCACGTTCAAAAACAGGCGCGATGCAGTCATAAAATACTGCCACGTGTGTCTGGTCTTCAACTATCTGGAGATCACAAGATCTGAGCTGAAGTGTCGCAATTTTTCAATGTAAACATGTAAATAAAATGTAGTCTCAGTTTAAAATTAGTTACAGAGTAATTTATTGTAATCTTAGGATATCCCAGATATTATGTATAATTCCTTTGAAGTGTGATAACTGTTGTTTATGTAGGCAAATGTGATACACAGAAAAATGCCACAATGAGTCAGTGTACCAGTTGATATATCTTTTGGTGTTGTTGGTTTAGGGAGGAATGCTTGTCAAGACAATGGGAGAAATCTTTGTTCTTAAAAATTCCCATGCAAACGTTTACAGTGACATAAAAGAGAGACCTTGGTGTCATCTCACCTGAAAGACAGCAACTCTAATAATGTAACACTCTCTCCTTACTGAACTGAAGCATGAGTCTAGGTAAAATATCCAAATCCTCAGGAGGGGTTCAAACACACAGCCTTCTGAATCAGAGGAAAGATAGCTACACTTGTGACTTGAAAATGCAGCTAAATTAAATAGGCTGAGATCTGGGATTCAGATCAAACAATTCACTTGGAGTAATGACTCTGCTGTTTAAGGTATTCTTAGCAAACCTCAATGAAAGCTGTACTGGGAGAAATTCACAGACTAGAATGCAAAAGCTATATGTTGATCAGTATTGACTAAAACTCATTTTAAAAGCCACATCTGTTTTCTCAGCAACTCTCTCCAGTTCAAACATATTCAAAATGATCATCATTGAAGACTCCCAGTTGATACAGCCAAAATTTCAGCCTCAGTGTTGGGCTCATTCTGGACAAAGAATATATTGCCACTGGTTGTCAAGATAATGATGGCTTTACCTTCAATGCTGCCACTGGAAATTTAAGTGACATTTTTCAATAAAAGATGGTGGAGCAATCTTCAGCCCATGCTCACTGTCCATAGGAATGATGACGGGGCCCAAGATTCGGTAAAACCTCAGGAGTCACAGATCTCTCCGGTGAGATTGTGACTTCTGATTTTAGCTATCCCTTGCCGGTGGTGTAATATCCAAGATTTAAATACATTTTAAGTATTTACATGTCATTAACCACCCTCCCATACCCCTCACCATATATTGACCCTATAGCTGTATATCAAATTACATCGACATGATGTCATGTCAACACAGTTTATAATAGGTTCATCCAGATGTGAACCTGTGTGGGGATCTCCCCACAGCCATAAAGGTGAGTATAGCCCCTGGGGAGAGATACATGGCCAAGCAGTGATGTGGGTGGTTGGGAAAAGTGCTGATTTCGATTCCAGTCATAGTAGGGAGTGAAGGGAAGCCCCTGAGACCTCCATGGTGGGAGGAGGCTTATTCATACTCTGATTGAGGTGCCCTTTAGACATGGTGCCGCAGTCTGAGTGCAGCCGGGCTTTGCTGGTGTATTTAGGCCCTGGCCCTTTGCGTGACAGTGTAAAAAAACATCCACCTGTTATTTTTTGACAGAGTGTCATAAAATCTGGTGAGAAAATCAACCTGTCTCTCTGAAAGAAAACACCCTGATTTTCTTGCCAGAACCAATACTCTGCCAAATTCTGGCAAGTTTGCTCTGGTGTAAAAGAACCCATCATGTATTTCAAAGAAGAGCAAGGGAGTTCTGGCCAATATTTATCACTTAACTAACATCCATAATGATACATTGCTGTATAAGAGAGGTCATTGTAACTATCTATGCAAATTGAGACACTTAATTTCCTTCACCTAATTTCCAAATGCTAGAGACAAGTAGGTAGAACAAGCGTAAGGGCTCACAAGAATTGTATGTTCTCCTATAGAGCAGGGTGTCACTGAGTGCATGCTCATTCTTTTCCATGCATCAGTATTAACTCTGCCATGTACATAAATTGAAAGGGATTCCATCACCTCAACTAATGGATGTCCACAGATTATATTTTATGCTGGATGTTCTGGCAATAATCGCAAAGCAATCATTTTGTGGCTGTTCTCTTTTCAACCAGCACAGCAAATCAAAGGTTGACACATAGTGACAAGCACGTGTAATGTGCTGATGATGTGAGTTTGTTCTGCAACCTGCATGCACAGCAGACATTCAGTGAGAGTCATGCTACCACAAGAAATCTCAGAGAATAAGCAATTGATATCCTAAGGCAGTGATCCCTCTGCCTGGTTTGCTGTGCAAGATCCCTAAAGTTCTCGGCTGAGCAGGTCTTGTGGTGTGCGACATGCTGCACAATCTTGCCACTATGAGGGAACAACCCCTGCCACCAGCTACCAGGTGAGAAGCTGAGGAACGGCACTTGGAAGAATATGCAAATGTAAAAGATGCAGAGAAAGGATATAAGGATATATTGGCCTTGGAGGGAGTACAGAGAAGGTTCACCAGGCTGATACCGGAGATGAGGGGGTTAGCTTATGAGGAGAGATTAAATAGACTGGGCCTGTACACGTTAGAGTTTAGAAGGCTGAGGGGGGATCTTATAGAGACTTACAAGATAATGAAGGGGCTAGATAGGGCAGAGGTAGACAGATTCTTTCCACTTAGAAAGGAAACCAGAACTAGACAGCACAGCTTCAAAATAAGGGGCGGGGGGGTGGGGTGGATGGTGCAGTTTAGAACGGAGTTGAGGAGGAACTTCTTCACTAAAATGGTGGTGAATCTCTGGAATTCTCTGCCCATTGAAGTGGTGGAGACTACCTCGTTGGATATATTTAAGTCGCAGGTAGATAGATTTCTGACAGACAAGGGAATTGAGGGTTATGGGGAGCAGGCAGGAAAGTGGAACTAATCCGCTTCAGATCAGCCATGGTCTTATTGAATGGTGGGGCAGGCTCGACGGGCTAGATGGCCTACTTCTGCTCCAATTTCTTATGTTCTTATGTTCTTAGAATGAAGAGGTGGAAAAGGGGGAAGAGAAATTGGAAGGGATCTGGTGACAACTTCAGCAGTCCCTTTCTGTCTGGGCTCCATGTAAATGAATAATTAATGAGCAAACCAGTAACCTCAATTCCGCATTCACCAATAATCGCGCACTCCTTAACATTCCTCTGTTTATGAGATTGCATCATTCTCTTTCCCATCATGCAAAAATTAAAGTCACCACAAATTATACATTCCAATCCAGAGTTGAGAATTGAACCATGCCATAGTGCATACAAAATTAATCGCTCTTGTGATTCCAAACACCTTTGTGTCCTAATACTGCTGAGATGTTTCCCCAGTGGCTGCATAATGGCTGGTGGAAGGCTGCTGCCTTTCAGTGGATTGGACCACAGATAGTCAAGGACAGTGACCACAAGCACCTCTGGGAGTAGAAAACTTGGCTGCAGACTATGCCATCGCTGCTTGGGCTGCTTTAGTCTGGGATCTGTGGCTGACCAGTAATAACAAAGGAACTGCATGACATAATGGCCATAATGAGAACACAAATGCTGTAATCCCATCAGAAGGACTGCAGTTTTGTGCTGTCATCAGCACTGCTACTCTTCTGGGGCGATACCTCAGGACTCTGGTGGAGTGTAGATTTCTAGGATGCTTGACATTCTAGAAAGCCCTTTCTGTATATTCAAAGCATTGAGGCTTCCATGACAACAGGCGTAGCTTCCACGTCTTGCTCTGATATTGGATGAATGCTGCTTGAGACATTGGCCATCAAGTCCAGCATCATGGTTAGTTCCACAGGTGTGCTGCTAGTGGTAACCACCTGTTTCATATTAGAAAGGATGGGCTCCAGGTTCTGCGCAATACGGTGTGCCAGGTTGGTGCCAGATTCCTCCATCTCCTTTATATTGATAATATCTGATAGGCACTTCTGAATACCAAATATTTGACTGTGTACATCCATCAGCTGAGCCCTCTGCAGAGGAACTAGTGTGTAACTTTGCCCTGGTTACCAACTGCATTCTCCTTTCCCCAAGCCCTGTATCCCAGTGTCTCACCACATCTGAATCCCACCTCTATGCATTCTTCTGAATTATGACCAATCACAATATATGAGATTGTAAAATAGAGTTTCTGCATGTCCTTATCTTCACTATTTTCTAGCTCTTCCTCTGCTTTCTGGGAAATTCTTGATCATCTGAAAGGATACAAGAACAATGGTAGAGTTATAGGGTTGGAATAGGAGAGCTTAAACTTAAACTTAATATTTAAACTGCAGTTTATCATTCAGAAGAGATTGAGGAATGAGGAAAAAGTGGGAAGCGAGAAAGAAGATTTGGCAGGTGATACTCTCAGTTTCAATGGCTTCCATCCTAGGAATGGCCCATCAGTGCTCTTCCCATCATGTCAGGACCATGGGAATTAGAAAATGCCAGTACAACTCTCCCTCTCTAGTTATGATGTGAAGATGCTGGCATTGGACTGGGGTGGGCACAGTAAGACGTCTCACAACACCAGGTTAAAATCCTGATCACTCACCTGATGAAGGAGCAGCAGTCCAAAAGCTTGTGAAACCAATAAACCTGTTGGACTTTAACCTGGTGTTATGAGACTTCTTACTGTGCCTCTCTAATTAGTTCCTGCCGCCTCCAGTTGGATGCCACTTTTCTCTGTAAGAGTAAGTGAAATGTTTCTGTAAATGTGATGCAATCTGTTCGGATGATGTGGCAATCTATGTTGAAAAGCTGAAATGTGTAAAAGCTGTGAGATGCAGATTTGAGGTATACAAACTGGCTACTTGCATAAGGGTGAAAGAGAAGCCAGCGAAGGTTAGGTATGACTGACGGGGTGTGGTGAATTGAGTAGCGTGTAAAGCAAGTGGTGTAGTATGTGTCATTTGAAGATGCATTTTCTGACCTTGACTAATTGGGTGAAATCATTACACTTCCCCCTTCAGTGTATGAATATTCCTGGGGCTTTACTTGTGGCATTGATTTCTTGCACTCTTCTCATCATGTCTTCTAAGCATGTGTATGGAAGGCCTTCAGCAAATGTGAGGGCACAGATCACCTTTCATCTCTTCAATTGAGTCCTCCAGTGCAGCTTCCAAATATCTTAGTTCCCATGTTCTCCCATGGTCAGCCATTGCCAATTGTTGCACAGCAGCTCCAGCAGCCATAATGCATCTTCACTTTGAGATGTGCACCCTCCTGCTCATATGTATAATCAATGAACAATGTGGGTGTGCTGGTTGCGTACAGAAGTTAAAAAAATGCTCAGGCAGTATAAAGTTAACAATTTGTCTGCATTTTAATCAAATCTCCTTTCCACCACTCTGGGCTGAGTTTCACTGTTCAGAATCTGAAGTCCTGGTTGACACTCAACTGAGATTCAACCTTAAGTTACCTCCTTCATAATAACTGTCCATTGCCCTGCTGTTATATTTCGCATTTCTATCCCTGCCTCCTTAGTATATATCTATTACCAAGACCCTTATCAATGTCATCACCTCTAGACCACAGTATCAAAGCTGTTCTGACTGGCCTCCCATCCTTCACTCTCTGTAAACTACAGCTCACTCAGATTTGTTCCCTGTATCCGTCAAATCTCAGTCATCCAGCATCTTGGCTTTGCTGACCTTTCTTGACATGCACAAGAGCATTAGCAAATGGAAAATAATAGAAAACAGAGGGAAATTAAAAACTATTGTCGTCTGCTGCTCAGAGAGCTAAAATGAACTAAAAATGCATCAAGATAATTATATTGAACTGCACCAAAAGGGATTAATCTTTTGCCACTTGCTTTTAATTCCATTAAGTAGGCCATGTTTCATTGGTAAAGATTATATCAAGGATATATGACCTCCAAGATAGAAACACAGAAAAAACAATCATGACCACCATATGATAGAATTTTACACTGAAAATTACATTAAGTATGAGGGGCAAGCTGGCTGAGGTTCTTTGGTAAATAACATGAAAAGATATGGTAGTAGGGTCTGAGAATGATTATGTTTCTGTGAGCCATGGTACTTAATCCTTTAATTTATCCTTATGCACAGTTCATAATCCTGGATTGAAAATTCTGTGCAGTGGCTGCGATTTTTCCATCTGGACCCACTAATTTTTTGGGGGTCGAGCTGGGAGAATCACACATGCGCCAATTTGAGGGATTTACACGCACATCTCCCAGTGACGGATATCCGGTGCAGCCAGGACCACACTGGAAACCGGAGGAAACAGCAGGCAAATTATTTTAATCTATTTTAATGTAATTTAAATGTGATTATCGGGCCCAGGACTGAATTCTCTGGGCTTGCTAGCATTTCCCACCCCGCCAGTACAATTTCGTTCCAGCAGTCTTTAGAATAGCTCTCCACATTTGGGCAACTAGCGGGAGACCTGCTGGAGTGAGGGGGGTCAATCAAGGCCCTTCAGGGAGTCAGGCAGCAGTGAGGTGGTGCTCCCTGGGCATGGGCACCCTGTCAATGCCAGCCTGTGCCCTCTGGCACTGCCTAAGAGGCAAAGTGCCCTGCCTGGGGATTGGGCAGTGCCAAGGGTGGGGCTTAGGGGGTGGGTCCCAGGGGAGATTCAAGTCTGAACTCCCACTGAAAAAACAATCGTGATTTAATCATAGAATCATAGAACTCTACAGCGCAGAAAGAGACCCTTCAGCCCATTGAGTCTGCACCGAACACAATCCCACCCAGGCCCTACCCCCATATCCCTACATATTATACCCACTAATCCCTCTAACCTATGCATCCCTGGACACTAAGGGGCAATTTCTTGGCACTCCAATTTACACCAGTTTTCCCACAAATTCAGCATTTGGGATTTTTTGGGAGAATCACCCCATATGTCTCTAGCAGATCTCTGGTTAGGTTTTGGGACAAAGTGCCAAGTAAAGTCATGAAAATCCTTAGTAAGAAGTCTCATAACAGCAAGTTAAAGTCCAACAGGTTTATTTGGTAGCACAAGCTTTCAGAGCGCCGCTGCTTCATCAGGTGAATGAAGAGTTGGGTTCACAATCAGGGGACATGTAGGCACAGTTCAATTTACAAGATAATGGTGAGAATGCAAGTAATCAGTTTTTTACAGGTACAGATAATCTGAGTAGAGAGCGGGTTAAACACAGGTTAAAGAGGTGTAAATTATCTCAAACCAGGACAGCTAGTGACATTTTGCAAGCCCAGACATGTCATGGGGATTACAGATAGTGTGACATGAACCTAAGATCCCGGTTGAGGCCGTCCTCGTGTGTGTGGAACTTGACTATCAGTTTTTGTTCGGCAATTCTGCGTTGTCGTGTGTCGTGAAGGCCGCCTTGGAGAAGGCTTACCTGAAGATCAGAGTTAGAATATCCTTCACTGCTGAAGTGTTCCCCAACAGGAAGGGAACACCCCTGCCTGGTGTTTGTTAAGCATTGTCCATTCATCCATTGTCATAGCGACTCATGAGCTTGCCAATGTACCATGCCTCGGGACATCCTTTCCTGCAGCATATCCTGGTGGATGTTGTTCTCACGTGAGATGATGACGTCCGTGTCGAGAACATGCCGATGTTACAACAATGGATGAATGGACATTGCTCAACAATCACCAGGCAGGAATGCTTCCTTCCTGTTGGGGAACACTTCAGCAGTCATGGACATTCAGCTTCTGATCTTCAGGTAAGTGTTCTCCGAGGCGGCCTTTACGACACACAACAAAGCAGAATCACCGAACAAAAACTGATAGCCAAGTTCCGCACACATGAGGACGACCTCAACCAAGATCTTGGGTTCATGTCACACTTTCTGTAGCTCTGACGACATGCCTGGGCTTGCAGAATCTCACTAACTGTCCTGGCTTGAAACAGTTCACACCTCTATAACCTGTGCTTAACCCTCTCGCCACTCACATTATCTGTACCTATAAAGACCTGACTATCTGTTAAGACTTGCATTCCAACCATTATTTTGTAAATTGAGTCTGTGCCTATATGTCCCCTGATTGTGAATCTAACTCTTCACTTATCTGATGAAGGAGCAGTGCTCTGAAAGCTTGTGCTGTCAAATAAACCTGTTGGACTTTAACTTGGTGTTGTGAGACCTCTTATTATGCCTACCCCAGTCCAACACCAGCATCTCCATGTCATGAAAATCCTTGAATGAGGGAAGCAGTTGGGGGAAGCCAGGGTGGAGCCAAGCCCTCAATATGGCAATTTGATCAATGAGCGATGTCTTGACCCAGCAACACAAAAGGCCTAGTAGATGATGGCTGCCAATACGATTAAGGTTATAAACAACAGGCTCAGCTTTTGGCACAGAACTTTCAATGCTCTTATTGGTGAACTGCGGAGTACCGATAAGAAGCTTTTGAAGAGGAGGAAAGAATCCTTATTGTCAAGAACTCATCTTCCTCAGTCTGGTTTCAATTCTTGGAAAATCAGCTAAATGGTGTGTCAGATACCCTTGATTGAGCTGGGACTGGAGGAGAAGTGTCTGTGTGACCGGCTCCCCAGAAGGAGCAGAGGGTGAGCTCCTATCTATATCGTTTGAGAGCTGCCTACCATCTTATATTAATCTTAACATGAAAGCTGGGCATATTAATTTTGAAAGGGATATCATATAGTTGCATCCTGTTTTTGAGGCCATACCCCTAGTCAGTTTCCATGCATTTTCATAGCTTCAGTTAGATATGTTTCAGTGAGGCTGGAAAGCGTCTGAAAGCCATATGAATGCAGTTTGCCCTGCTTCATCCTGCTATCCTGAGGATGACATCTGATGGATTCTTAAGGCTGCTGGACAATCCTACTAAGGCTCAGTTCTTTAAACTCTATGGATGACAATAATTTGGAGTCATAATCTCCAGTTCATTACTAATCTGGACTTTACCCCTTGTCATTACACTCCTTTTTTGATTTTATGATGTTATTTATCATGTTGATGGAGTCATCTAGTATATAAGGACTGAGGTGAAGTACGCCTATTATCCTTTGAAAATCAGAGGCGTCCATTTGTTTATAATGGAGTGCATCCCTCAGCATGTTCCTTTACTCCAGGATTAAGACACAGAATTGATCCTACTATATCCTCTATATATTGTGCCGGGAGTACGAGATGGCCTGTATTGCTTCTGATCCTGCATCAAAATTGAATCCTCATGGTTTAGTGTTCTTAAAGAGCTTGAGAGTATTGTGAGCGTGTTGGATAGTTGTATATGGCACGAGTGGTGTGTGATATCTACCTGCTTTTTCTTCTTCTAACTCTTGCATTTATGATGGTAGTATATACCATATGATATCCTTTATTCTTGTTGTAACTAACATGATAGCACAAATGCAGGGAGGTTGTGGTTATGGCCCAATGAATCCTCACAGCTGATGAGGAAAACCCCCTTAAACTATTGTTGTTGAGTAGTTTGTTTTGTATCTTTGTTATTTTGGGGACAGATACTTGTAAAGGTGCGGACAGAGCATATATCCTGGGAAAAGATATTGGATTGTATTAATGGCACCCCTGATGTAGCTGGAGGTGGAGGCCATATGCTTTGGTGTGCACCTAAACATAGTGTAAGAATCTTTGGCTGCCCAGCTTTTCCTGTACCTGTGTCAATATCCTATATTCTCTTTGGTGGAATGCGCAATGGAAGTAGCTTCTTTAAAAATACTGGAATGTTCAAGGAATACAATATATTTTATTGAAGATCTTTCCTCATTTTACAAACAACACAACAAACCCTCCAGGACTGCTATTGGACAGCATAATCATTTTTCCACACATACACACAGAAGGAGATAAGAGAGCACCAACACAGTTGATTCAGATTATTCATTATTCATTACAAACAGCGCCTCCAAAGATACAAACAATGAAAGGATAGTGCATCCCTCAGTGTGCTTCTTTGATGGAGTGGGAGAGATATAGCCTAGAATACCACACTGTCTGCATCACTTTAAGCCTAAAATACTGATTTGACCCTTCAATATCTATCCTTGTGCTGGGGATGTGGAGTGGGTATGGGGATCTACCCACTTTTCCTTTGGCCCTATGTGGTTTAATACCTTTGAAGAGCTTGAGAAATTTTCCTGGTATTGGAAGAATGGGAAATAATCTTTGCTGACTGTTGGTGAAGGTCTTCTTTGTTTTATTTGAGGATGCACTATGTATATTTGTGATATATATAAACTATTTGGAGGAAAATGTAACTGGATTGATAAGTAAGTTTGCGGACGACACAAAGATTGGTGGATTTGCGGATAGCAATGAGGACCATCAGAGGATACAGCAGGATACAGATCAGTTGGAGACTTGGTCAGAGAGATGGCAGATGGAGTTTAATGCTGACAAATATGAGGTAATGCATTTTAGAAGGTCTAATATAGACAGGAAATGTACAGTAAATGGCAGAACCTTTAGGAGGGATCTGAGTGTACAGGTACATAGGTCACTCAAAGTGGCAATGCAGGTGAAGAAGGTAGTCAAGAAGGCATCAGCATGCTTGCCTTCATTGGCCAGGGCATTGAGTTTAAAAATTGGCAAGTCATGTTGAAGCTTTATAGAACCTTAGTGAGGCCGCACTTGGAATATAGTGTTCAATTCTAATCGCCACACTACCAGAAGGATATGGAGGCTTTGGAGAGGGTACAGAAAAGATTTACCAGGATGTTGTCTGGTATAGAGGACATTAGCTATGAGGAGAAGTTGGAAAAACTTGGATTGTTCTCATTGGAATGACAGAGGTTGAGGGGAGACCTGATAGGAGTCTACAAGATTATGAGATGCCTGGACAGAGGGGATAGTCAGAAGCTTTTTCCCAAGGTGGCAGAGTCAGTTACTAGGGGGCATAGGTTTAAGGTGCGAGGAGCAAGTTTTAAAAGAGATGTACGAGGCAGATTTTTTACACAGAGAGTGGTGGGTGCCTGGAACTTGTTGCCAGGGGAAGTAGTGGAAGCAGAGACGGTAGTGACTTTTAAGGGGCGTCCTGACAAGTACATGAATAGGATGGGAATAGAGGGATATGGTCCCTGGAAGCATAGGGGATTTTAGTTCAGTCAGGCAGCATGATTGGTGCAAGCTTGGAGGGCCAAAGGGCCTGTTCCTGTGTTGTAATTTTCTTTGTTCTTTATTTGTTTGTAGGCTGTACGGCACGTATCCTATTAAAGAAGGGAGGAGAGTGTCTTTTCTTAAAAGGGAGAGGGTTGTAGAGTCATAAAGGTTTACAGCATGGAAACTGGTCCTTCGGCCCAACTTGTCTATGCCACCCGGTTTTTACCACTGAGCTAGTCCCAATTGCCCACATTTGGCTTATATCCCTCTATACCCATCTTATTTATCCATGTAACTGTCTAAATGCCTTTTAAAAGCAAAATTGTACCCACCTTTACTATTACCTCAAGCAAATTGTTCCAGACACTCACCACCCTCTGTGTGAAAAAATATCCCTTTGAACTTCTTTGTATCTCTTCCTTCTCACCTTAAACTTATGCCCTTTAGTTGTAGACTCACCTGCCTTTGGGAAAATATCCTGACTATCTACCTTATCTATGTCCCTCAATATTTTATAGACCTCTATAAGATTACCCTCAGTCTCCTACACTCCAGGGAAAATAAATCCCAGTGTATCCAACCTCTCCGTATAGCTCAAACCATCAAATCCCGTTAGCATCCTAGTAAATCCTTTCTGCACTCTTTCTAGTTTAATTACATCCTTTCTCTAATAGGGTGATCAGAATTGTACACAGTATTCCAAGTGTGGACTTACCAATGTCTTGTACAACTTAAACAAAGCATCCCAACTCCTGCATTCAATGTTCTGACCAATAAAACCAAGCATGCCAAATGCCTTCTTCACCATCCTGTCCACCTCTGACTCCACTTTCAAGGACCTATGAACTTGTACCCTTAAATCTTTTTGTTCTGTAACTCTCCCAGTTGCCCTACCATTAACTGAGTAAGTTCTGCCCTGGTTCGATCTACCAAAATGCATCATCTCGCATTTATCTAAATTAAACTCCATCTGCCATTCATCAGCCCACTGGCCAATTGATCACGATCCCATTGCAATCCTAGATAACTTTCTTTATTGTCCACTATGTCACCAATCTTGGTGTCATCTGCAAACTTACTAACCATACCTTTGTTTCAAGAAACTCTTCTGTAGGGCAGGGGATACTTCAAACTGAAAAGGGCCTTAATGTGCCTCCCTGTCTCCTTTTGGACAATTGTGTCAACAGTTCTTTCAAATTTAATAAGAATGCTCTCCTTCTTGGTGCTAAAGTTTCCCTGATGGGAAAAAAAGGACCTGTTGTCTGTAGCCTAAACAAGTATTTTACTTTGGATCCTGTGAGAAGTTGAGCTCTGCATTGTCTGATTCAATCCTATAAGTTTTTCCATTAGTTATGTGGCTCTGACTCTAGTATCCTATAAACAAGGGTTTGCACCGTTGTGCCACGTTCTCATAGCTTTATCTTGTTATCCTATTTTCCCCCCAATTTCTGAAATATCCTTTCATTGTCCGTATATTTGGAGGCACTAGTTGTAATGAATAATGAATAATTTGAACCTACTGTGTTGGTGCTCTCCTGTCTCTTTCTATATGTATGTGTGGAATAATGATTATGCTGTACTGTACTAATGCTTGAGAGTTTGCTGTATCATTTGTAAAATGGGGAAAAATCTTCAATGAAAATATATTAAAAAAATACAGTAAATGAGCAATTTAAAGAATTAACCAATTATTTGCAACAAACGCATATTCCCTTAAGATGTAAAAGCCCCTCAGAAAAAGTGACCCAATTGTGACTTACAAGAGGAGTAAATATTGGGTCAAAGGAAGAGGTTATATATTCCCAGGAAGAGCACAAAAACTCAGGATTGGGAAGATATTAGAATTCAATGCAAAGGAGGATTAAGAAATTGAAAAAGAACAAAAAACGAAACTATGAAAGTAGCAAGGGACGCAACACACATTATTAAGGTCTCCTGCCAGTGGGTTTGAAGGCAGGGCCCCATAAAATTCCCTTGGTGGCTTTCCTGCCATCCTCCCGTCCACCCAAGATCCCACTGCAATTTTCTGTTTGATGGACAAGGCCTAGGATGCACAGCCTGACCTCGTTCCAGTTGAGACTCTTAAATGGTCAACTGAAACATGTTAAACCCTTAAGGGATTTGACACAGTAGCTACAGAGAAAATATTTCCACTGGCTGGGATACCGAGAACACAGTCTCACAATGTTAGAATAAGGGATTGGCCATTAAAGACTTGAAGAGGATAAGTTGTTTCATTCAAATGGTTGTGAATCTTGGAAATCTTTCCCCAGAGAACTGTGAAGGCTCAATTCAAGACAACATTGATAGATTTTTGGGTATTGAGGAAATAAAGGGAAATGGTGGTAATGTGGGAAAGTATAGTTGAGGTCGGAGATCAGCCATGATCTTTTTGAATAATGGAGCAAGCTCAGTAGGTCATATGGCCTATATCGGCACCCATTTTATGACAAAGAGAAATATGTAGAAGTCATCTCTATGTCTGTCCATTATTGAGCACTCTTTGCAAAGCATTGAGACATATAAGATGATGAATGGGATGGATAGGATAGAGGTGGAGAGACTCTTCACGCTCAGAAAGGACAGTAGGACTAGGGGGCACAGCCTCCAGATAAAGGGGGGGGGGGGCGGTTTAGAACGGAGTTGAGGAGGAACTTCTTCACTCAAAGGGTGGTGAATCTCTGGAATTCTCTGCCCGTTGAAGTGGTGGAGGCTGCCTCGCTCAATATTTTTAAGATGCGGGTTGATGGGTTTTTGATAAGTGAGGGGATTAAGGGTTATGGGGAGAGGGCGAGAATGTGGAACTGAGCCACGACAGATCAGCCATGATCTTATTGAATGGCGGGGCAGGCTCGAGGGGCTAGATGGCCTACTCCTGCTCCTATTTCTTATGTTCTTATGTTCTAGCCCCCCAGATTGGATCTTCTTAAATCCACTCTTATTTTTATTGTAGTGAAACTGATCTCTATTATTTAAGAGCATAGGATATGTGGAACATTTCTTGTTCCAGTCCTCGTCCTCTCTCACTCTTTCTCCCATACCATTACTATAGAACCAGGGGATTTCAACAGTGCAGAAGGAGGCCATTTGGCTCATTGAGTCTACACCAAATTACCAGTGTCCACCAGTTGGAAGACAGGAGAGATTAATGACAGAAAAGTTAGTCTTTCAGGATCAAACAAAAAGAAACAAAGAAACAATGTGCCTCGAGCAGGTTTGTTGATCTCTGAAAACAAAAATAGCAGATTTTTGAACTGTAAAGGAATTAAGAGTTATGATGAGGGTATAGGTAAGTGGAGCTGAGACACAAAAAGAAAAGCCAAGAGCTTATTGAATGGTGGAGCAGGCTTGAGGGGCCCAATGGCCTACTCCTGCTACTAGTTCTTACGTTCTTATGTGATTTAGGAGGTGCACAAAACAGATCAGTTAAGAGGAGATCTGAACTTGGTGGGTTCTTTGGATAGTTAGGACTCCCCTTTGGAGGGATAAGGTACCCCTTTGGATAGGATCATGAGATACCTTCATAAAAGAGACGGTAACCTTTGGAACTGTTAGAGTTAAACATTATTATGCACTTTGAACACACACAAACTCATTGGAACGGTCCAACTGTCAAGCAATCTAGGAACTGGCAATTGTAAAACTATCAAGGAACTGTGCTGCAGTCTATGAACTGCTTTCCAAACAGTAGTTTGGAAAGTTTCAAAGCTGCCCAGGGACTGTCCTAGGGTGTTAAATGAATTGGCATAGAATGGGTGAGGGCAAAAGGTGCTATGTGGGGGGCATGGGGCATGAATGATCACTAAGTTGATATAGGGAATAAGAGGGACCATGGAGGGGTGCGGTGGATAGCAATTCATGTGTTCCATAGTCTGGCATGGATGTAACATAGGAAATATGTGGGGGTGGAGGGGGGGTGGTGAGGTAAGAGCTGGAGGGTTTTTTTTAATTTAAACACAGTGCTTGCAAATAGAGACAAGCTCAGGCCAGCCCTGGGCGTGTCCACACTGCCTCTGCAACCAGCAATCTCCACATATGTACTGGGGTCACTTCCGATTTTAGACTGTGTATTTTTTAATGATTGGGTTTGCTGAGTTGGGTGATCTCCTGATTCTGAGCACCTGACTTGGGGACAAAAATGTGGGCCAATATGTGGAGGACAGATTATGATCTGAAACTGGTAAACTCAGTATTGTGTCTGAAATACTAAAGTGCATCTGATCTGTTTTTCCTCCATCAAGGATCCACCCGCATGGCCATCTCCCACTCTGGCTCACAGGGCCCTCAACCATATCCAATCCATATCTCATACCTCTGCTCCCAGATCAGTCATAGGGTTCCCCTAGTCCTCACATTCCACCCACCAGCCTCTGCATTCAATACCATTCCCATCCCCTCCACATAATACCACCACCAAACACAACTTTCCCTGTCCTCCCACGTCAACATTCCAAAGAGACCATTCCCTCCACTTTTCTTTGTCCACTCCTCATTGCTGTCAAGACCTCATCCCTTTCCTGAGGCATTTTCACATGTAAACACAGGAGATTTAACACCTGCCTTTTTACCTCTTTTCTCCTCACTGTCCAATGCTCAAACATTTCTTCCAGATGAAGCGGCAAGTTACATATGCTTCCTTCAATTCAGTTGATTGTACTCACTGCTCACAATGTAGTTTCCTTTACAGTGGCGAGACCAAACACAGATTGGGTCTTGTGGAATACGTTCACTCAGTCGGCAAGCATGAGCCCAGGCTTTGGCCATTTTAATTCACCACCTTACTCTCATGCTGACATCATCATCCTCAGTCTGCTGCAGTGTTGCAATAAAGCTCAATGCAAACTCAAGGAACAGCAGCCCTTCTTTCAGTTAAGCACTTTACAGTCTTCTAGACTGAACTTTGATTTGAAGAATTTAAAACTATTAAACTCTGTCCCTCCATTTTGTTTCTTATTTTTGTATGCGGTGGTCTGAATCTTATTTTTCATGTCTTTGCTTTGAGACACTGCTGTTCATTATTCTGTTATTCACACTCACTTTGGAAAAAATTCTGTTTCTTTACCTCAACTATTGCCACTCCCCTCAGCATTTCCACAGTGAAATCTCCCCACCCTCCAGCCTATCACAGACTTTCCCTTCTGTTCTTTCTCCCCTTCCCCCTTTCACATAGTCAAAGTCTGTTACATTTCTATCTTCCTACAATTCTGAAAAATGCTAATCCCCCTGACACTGAGGGACAATTTGCCATAGGCAATCAACCAAACCTGTGCATCTTTGGAGTGTGGGAGGAAACTGGAGCATCCGGAGGAAATACACGCAGACATGGAGAACATCCAAACTCCACACAGACAGTGACCCATGGCTGGAATTGAACCCGGGCCCCTCACGCCCTGAGGCAGCTGTGCTAATCACTGTGCCAATGTGCCACCCGTATGCTGCACACACTGACACAAATTTATATCCACTGTATGATGCAATATAATGCAATGGTAGATACAATGATATTGTTTTCATCCATATATCTCTTTATAATTTTGACATTTTGACCTCAGGTAATAAAAGACAGCCACTGCAATTGTCTTAGGCCCATGTAAATAATATAAGATCAAAATAATTACAACAATTACTCTGCTGATGAAATATGAAACAGCTGTCAATTTGTAGAAATGAAAGGAATGCTCTATCAACAACTTGAGCAACCATTGGGCACGATCTAGTGTCCCCATCCTCACAAAAGCTCACGAATGCCAAAAATAGGATTTGCGTTGGTGGAAACTTAGTTTGTGATCTACCCTGTCCCCTGCATTGGTTCATATCCAGCCAGGGCTTGAGCCTGATTTCCGTAAAATTTTAATATTATTAAACAGCGTCACGTCATAATGTTTGCCCAAGACCGTGGTGAGATCATTACTAGCCTACAAAAATGAAAACCTAGTCATAATGACCTTGCTGGGGCCACAAAAGTGCCTGGAAATCTTAGGGGTTGAGGGACAAGGCTGATCTAGAACACAGTGTCACAATGTTGCCCAATCCAACATTGTGCAATTTTGGGAACATTCCACCATTTTGTTTGGGAAGAGTACTGTACGAAGTCTCACAACACCAGGTTAAAGTCCAACAGGTTTATTTGGCATTACTATCTTTTGGAGTGCTGGTCCTCTCTCAAACGACTCACCTGAGGAAGGAGCAGTGCTCCAAAAGCTAGTGATTCCAAATAAACCTGTTGGACTTTAACCTGGTGTTGTGAGACTTTTTATTGTGCCTACCCTAGTCCAAAGCCGGCATCTCCACACCTTGTTTGGGAAGGATGAGAAAGGCTGCATATATTTTTCATCATAGTTATACCGGCCACAATTCTCCCATTCAGTTGTGCTAAGAAGATTCTCGTGTCGGACAATTCATGGGGTTCGCGCATGCGGCAAAGTCAGCTCCACATCAAAAATCGGTATGGAGGCATGAAAATTATGTCAATATTATTTGAATATCATTTAAATGAGATAAGCAGGCCCGGGACTGAAATCCCAGGGCCCGATAGCATCCACTGCACCCCCCCATCCCCCCTCCTTCCCCATCCTTCACTACAGCAGGGATTGCAATAGCTCCCCACTTCTGGGGAACTAACGCCCTTACCCTGCTGGAGTGAAGGAGGGATAATTGGGGCCCCTCAGGGAGTTGGGTGGCAGTGGACTGTGCCCTCTGGGCATTGGCACCCTGGCAGTGCCAGCCTGTGTCCCCAAGGGGCAAAGTGCCAATGCCCAGGTGTCACCTTGGCACCGTCCATCAGGCATGGGGCAATGCCAAAGGAGCAGGCCTGATGATGGGCCTGGTGGGCTGATTGGTGTGGGTGGGGGGTGGTCCCACTGCCACTCTGCAGTCGGGATTGGTGGGGGAAGGAGGGAGACTAGCAATTGGAGTGGGCTGGGGGAAGGTGGTGCGGTCAGCCTGCTGGGGGTCGTGGCTGCGAGGGGGTGTCGGCACTGCAGACATGAGGTTGGCGCTGCAGGGGGTAACTGTTGAGGGGGTGGGGTGGGGGGGGGGGCAGGACTGGCCAATAGGGAGGGGTTCAGGGCTGTCCAGGAATGGGCGGGGGGCCAGCAATTGGGCCAAGGAGGCCTGAGAGAGTCAGCAGTGCAGGGATTGCCGGGCTGGCTATCGATCGGGCTTCCCAGCAATTGTGAGCCCAATGGTCCTGGCCTCTCTAACAGGAATTTTTAATGATATTCAGTCTGCAGTACACGAGTGTGGGAGATTCTCCTCTGAACTCCCACTGAAGAAACCAGTGTGAATTATTCCAGTTTTCACACAAATTTGACACTTTGAATTTTTTTGGGAGAATTCTGGACATTGTCTGTAAGCAAAGTGAGCATTGCATTTTAATACAATTTATGTCATTGAATGCTAAACAAGTGGGAAAATGTTTCGTGGAGGAAGTATGACAAATCATACAAATCCCACCTTGTTGACAATCTTAGCACTTTTTAATACAGCCCATACCATTCGCAAAATTAGCACTTTTAAATACAATACTGTTCACAGTGATTACAATTTAGTACAATCCCACACTGTTTAAAATATTGCATTTTATTTGTTTTCCTTCAGGGTAAATATTTTCTAGGAGCTAATCAATGCATGAGCATTATATCTGTTACCATTTTGCATCTTAAAACCTCTTTTTATCATTCCATATAACTGAAAGCTTGGCTGGTCATTTTGTATGAACAGGAGAGTATTAAGAAAAATTTCACTACAGACAGAAATGGCAATGTCAATTTGTGGCAATAAGATAAAGATAGAGACTGGTTGGACTGATTAAAATTTAGCAACTAATTGGAAAACAATTTCAAAATTATTGCAAGTCTTGCTTTTTTTGATATGTTCATGCTATAAATTGTTTTTTTTTGGAGTTATTTGATTTTGTGTCGATTTGTCTTCCAGCTAGTAGCAGTTAGTAACGATGCTTAACATCAGTGAGTGCCATGTCATTCATATGTGATTATATTCTTCCATGCAGGACAGCAATTGTCATATCATTACCATGGATTTGTTAAGAAATAATCTTCTGTTCAGTATTGTAAAGCTGTAAGTCTGGTATATGTTACAAATCATTGCACACGACATTTGGAACATAAATAGTCACACTTGATGTTGCTGTTTTTAGCAAATGCAGCATCATTGCAATATCTGATTTGTATAATGTCTTCTCATGAAACTAATTGTTTCCCTAATGGACCTTAAATATCTGGGGACTCATTTAATGATTTCTTATACATTTTGTATTGATATAAAGGTATATTCTACTACTTTGTGACATGATACATTGGAATATGAACTGCGCCATTATTGAATCAACCTTGATAATGCAACCGTATTTCAAACAGAGGTCACACTGCTCATGGTTAGATTCCAGGCCTTAGAACATCTTCAAGGTTAGCTTGAAAGACATGTTATAATGGGATAAATAGCGAGTGACAGCATGAAAGTCATTTTAGTGGCTGCCATGCAGTCATGACAGCCTAGAAACTCAAATCATTACCTTTTTCATTAAAGTGATGCAATTCGCCTCTTAACTGTTCCCATTAAACAGGGTCAATGAGGTCAACAATTCAATGATTTGGATTCTACAAAGGAAAATCATTAGCTCCTTTACAATAGCACAGCCAAACATTCAGGGTAGGAGGACTAATTTGGAGGATAAAAGATGGTTACTTTTCACAGTTCAAGCAAAAGACTAGGAGTGCATTTTTCAGTTTGGTTCTGATTTTTCTGTCATTTAACCAACCATTTGTGTGAATTTTCCCTTTGGTTCATATTTTAATGAACAGTGATAAAGATGAATATTGACTAGGCTTTTCATAGAATCACTACAATGCAGAAGGAGGCCATTTGACCCATTGAGTCTGCACCGATACTCCAACAAAGCATCTTACCCAGCCCTTCTCATAGAATCATAGAACCCTATAGTGCAGGAAAAGGCCCTTTAGCCCTTCGACCACCCCGGTCCTACCCCCATATGCCTACATATTTTACCCGCTAATCCCTCTAACCTACACATCTCAGGACACTAAGGGGCAATTTTAGCATGGCCAATTAACCTAACCCGCACATCTTTGGACTCTTCCACCTTATCCAAATAATTCCACACACTTACCATGGCTAATCTGTCTAATTTACACATTTTGGGACACTAAGGGTTAGTTTTACCATGGCCAATCCACCTAGCTTGCACATCTTTGGTTTGTGGGAGGAAAATGGAGCACCCAAAGGAAACCCATGCAGACAAGGGGAGAATGTGCAAATTCCGCACAGTCACTTTCCAGTAGTTCTGGAGTGTTGCCCACAGGACTAGATCAGTGCAAGGTGTCAGTACTCCCCTAACACTTTTCTTGAAGATCCCAGAATCTTGAGCAGGATCCCAGTCACTCCAACCTATCTATGATCCAATTGAAGGGCAGCATTTCTCAATGATTTGTCCGGTGTCCATCGAATAGAAATTGAATTGTGTAAAATATATGATTTCAGCATGGTTGCAGCCAGTAGTCTTCATCAGGTGTCTCCCTCAACATGACATGAACAACATATTTTACATTACCCTACTACTCCATTTCAAATATGTTCATTACTATGACTTGGAATTTCCTGCTCTGTTAACATAACTTTGTGGAAAGTGCATTAAATGACAGTGAAATATGCTTGACATATTTGCTAACATTCCTTTGTGTCAGTGTAACTTTTTTGGATGCAGTGTTTTTGACAACTATTTGTAATATGTATATGTACCCTAGTTTACAGTAATCTGACTTTGGGTTATGTAATATTGTGCGGAATTCTTTGGTTTTGTGTGCTGGCGGGTGGCTCTGCCGATGCTTTTCCTGTTTGCCAGAATGGTGGGATCTTACACCAGATTCGGCCCTTGGGCCCTTGCTAATTATGTGCAGGTCAATGTGTTTTCCCCCAAGTCACTTGGCAGACCAGCAGCTGATTTATCTACCCACCGTCAGCTGACAGGCGCAAGGGCCCCAACGCTATATTTAAAACACCAGTCCATCACCCTCACATCAGTCCCTCCAGACCACTTGTCTTCAATCGGCCACGCAGGCTGTCAGCAAACTAGAGGTAATAGGCTAGCAGCCTCAAGAAGAAGTCTGTTCCTCAATTCAATCATCCATCCGTGGGCCCATCATCTGTGAGGTGCCTATACCCCAATCGGATTTCTATCCACCGCATCTGTTCACCCCCTTCAAGTGAGCAACATGGTATCCTTTTGACTTCTTTGTTTGTGAGATTTTCATGCAGCCTCGTCAGGGTCCTGATTCTCTCCCCTCAGACTTCCCTCTGTTTTTCATTGTTCATCTTTATCATCCATCTCCTTTCCCCTGCTGTCTGTCACTGAGAGTCCTTGCAATATACAATATCCTTCAATGATTTGGATGAATGTTCCAAATGTAATATTTCCCAGTTTGCTTACAACATGAAACTTGGTGGGAATCTGAGTGGTAAAGAGGATGTCAAAGGGTGGCAGGGTGATTTAGATAAGTTGAGAGTGTGGGCAAATATATGGCAGATGTAGTATAAGGTGGATATATGTGAAGTTATCCACTTCTGACAGAGAAACAGAATGGCAATGTATTATTTAAATAGTGATAGATTGAAAAATGTCGACAAATACCAGTCACTGAAAATAAGCCTGCAGGTAATTGAAGTATTTCTTTAAAGTATGTAGTTACTGCAAATAGAGACAGGATCCAAGCTTGCATGTTGAATGGAGAGAGAGAGAGAGAGAGAAACGGAGACATCCACTCATCTCAATTGCTCGTTTTATTATGCTTCAAACTGTATGTTTAAAACACATATAAGAGCTTGTCACGTGACTTCTCTGTTCCACTGTCAGCAATTCAAACAATAATTGTTTATTCCAATTATAACTCAATTAGCTTGTCTGGAGAGTTATCTTAACAATCAAATTATTTTGTCCAAGCAATCGATCTTTGAGTGGCTCATCTTCAGCTGTTGGATACTGTAGGTGATTTCCATTGATGTCTTGTCAATAGGGCAGGAAGAGAGGTCATTCCCAGTCTCTGGTGGTTGAGGGGGGGCGGGGGTGGGGTTGGGGGGTGGTGCTGGTTTCATTTGTGAGTTTTGCATGATTGCTACCTCCAAATAGGTTGCAATATGCAGAGGAATGGTAAATTAGTGTCAGCCATCCTGATATAGGTTGAAATCACCTCAGCCTGTTTCAAATAATTTTCCAGCCGATGAATTAAAAAAGCAATGCCTGGAATTCTCCGGCCATTCACAGCAATGGATTCTCTGGTCCTGCTGACAGCACACCCCTCCTGCACTGTGAGTTCCCTGGCGGCATGAGGTGGTTCAATGGGAAATCCCATTGACAGTAAAGGCACCCACAGAATCTCACCGCCAGTGAACAGCATGCCACTATCACCCACCATCAAGACACATGCAGCCTGATAATCCTGCCCAATATTTTGTATAACCACATCTTCCGTGTCTCTTCATGAAGATGTGCTTATATCAAATACTTCTCAAATCTTCCTTGAAAAGTGAACTTTCAAGCATTGTAGAAATATTGCAAGAATCATATTTCAATGATTAAAATTGATAGATTAGAAAAACCTGTGACATGTTTTTTGATACTTATGAAGGAGTCACATTTAGAGGCGGGACGGTGGCACAGTGGTTATGACTGCTGCCTCATAGTGCAGGGACCCGGGTTCAATTCTGGCCTCAGGTCACTGTCCGTATGGAGTTTGCATATTCTCCCTGTGTCTGCATGGGTTTCCTCCCGCAATCCAAAAATGTGTAAGTTAGGTTGATTGGTCATGTTAAATTAACTCAATTGGCAGGGTAAATGTGCAGGGCTACGGTAATACGGCCTGGTGGGTTTGTGGTTGGTGCAGGCTCAATGGGCTGAATGGGCTTCTTCTGCACTGTAGGGATTCTGTGATTTGTAGAGGGAGGTTAACTCTATAATGATTAGAATTCCATTTATCCTGGTGGATTGTTAAAACAGCACCTTTAATGATATAAATGATAATGGATATTTATTTTAAATTTCAGAATTGTTAGCATTGGTTTCCAAGCAACACAATTTATGAGTCTTAAATGAGAACAAGACATACATTTGGAATCCATTTCAAAATTGTGGTCTAATTCACCAAATCACAGGATAGCAATGAGGTCAATTTAAATACAAAATATGAAGTCTTCATTGAGAAAGCAGCATTGCTGGTTTCATTTGTGAGTTTTGCATGATTGCTACCTCCAAATAGGTTGGAATATGCAGAGGAATGGTAAATTAGTGTCAGCCATCCTGATACAGGTTGAAATCGCTTCAACCTGTTTCAAATAATTTTCCTCACCGATGTGGAATATCCATATAAAATCCTATTCCATCCTTCATTTATAGAGTCATAGAGGTTTACAGCCCAACTTGTCCATGCTGCCCTTTTTTTGAAACCCCTAAGCTAATCCCAATTGCCCGCATTTGGCCCATATCCCTCTATACCATTGTACCCATAAATGATAATATATAAATAAAAATTCATAGCGAGGGGGATTGAATATAAAAGTAGGGAGGTCTTGCTGCAGCTGTATAGGGCATTGATGAGGCCGCAGCTGGAGTACTGTGTGCAGTTTTGGGCGCCGCACCTGCGCAAAGATATTTTGGCCTTGGAGGGAGTGCAGAGGAGGTTTACTAGGCTGATACCGGAGTTGAGGGGGTTGAGCTATGAGGAGAGGCTGAATAAACTGGGCTTGTACTCGTTAGAGTTTAGAAGAATGAGGGGAGATCTCATTGAGACATATAAGATGATGAATGGGATGGATAGGATAGAGGTGGAGAGACTCTTCCCGCTCAAAAAAGACAGTAGGACTAGGGGGCACAGCCTCAAGATAAAAGGGGGGCGGTTTAGAACGGAGTTGAGGAGGAACTTCTTCACTCAAAGGGTGGTGAATCTCTGGAATTCTCTGCCCATTGAAGTGGTGGAGGCTGCCTCGCTAAATATTTTTAAGACGCGGGTTGATGGGTTTTTGATGAGAGAGGGGATTAAGGGTTATGGGGAGAAAGCGGGAAAGTGGAACTGAGCAGCGACAGATCAGCCATGATCTTATTGAATGGCGGGGCAGGCTCGAAGGGCTAGATGGCCTACTCCTGCTCCTATTTCTTATGTTCTTATGTTTTTTAAAAGACAAAATTGTACCAGCCTCTACTACTACCTCTGGCAGCTTGTTCCAGACATTCACCACCCTCTGTATGAAAAAATTGCCCCTCTGGACACATTTGTATCTCTCCCATCTCACCTTAAACCTATGCCCTCTAGTTTTAGACTCCCCCATCTTTCAGAAAAGATATTGACTATCTACCTTGTCTATACCCCTCATTATTTTGTAGACCTCTATAGGGTCACCCCTCAGCCTCCTACGCTCCAGAGAAGAAAGTACCAGTCTATTCAGCCTCTCCTTATAACTCAATCCATCAAGTCCCGGTAGCATCCGAATGAATCTTTTCTGCGCTCTTTCTAGTTTAATAAAATTCTTTCTATAATAGGGTGATCAGAATTGCACGCAGTATTCCAAGTGTGGCCCATATCCACATGTCTTGTACAGCTTCAACAAGATGTAGAACAAGATTTGTGTTCCAGATCAACTATAAATATGCTTTAAAATCCTACTTCTAACACGGCTTTGCTTCTAACAGGGAAGGAACGCAGATATGAGTTCAGAATCTACAAAAATTGATCAAAATAATAATAAATTATGGAGGATTTTGTCCATTAACAAATCAGTTCTCATCAGAGAAGGGAACAATTGATTTTGCTACCTGATATCTCCTTGAATATAAATAATGCAGTTAATGCATCAAATACAATCTCAGTCACAGCCAGGTCCAAAATTACACTAGTGCATTGAAACTAATTAAATTGTACTCATAAATTATAATGGGATCTAAAAGTACAAGTAAACATATGGCAGCTGTCACTGGTACTACAGAGCGTGGCCTCAAGCATAGATTGTCTACTGTAGAGACAATTCTTACTTTCAGTTATATCTTTCTAACTGTATTCAGCACAGATTTATAAATTCTGCAAAATGCAGCATAATTCATCAGGTGCATAGTCCATAACGTTGCACATAAAAATGCTTGGGGGGGGGGGGCGTGGTGCGTGGGTGGTTCTCCCATCCCACCTGCCACAGGAATCATTGGGGGGCGCAGAGGCGGACTACACAAAGGGCATTGACCTCGGGCGGGATTCTCCCGTTCTGGGGACAGCGTGACCGGAGAATTCCCATATTGGGAAGCATCAGGAGAGGAAATGTGCAGCCAGCCTAATGCACTACCAGCTGTAGGTCTGACTGGCATGGAGCAATTGGAGTTGCAATTCAGTCAGAGTGCCATGCCAGCAGAGCACTGTTTTAGGACAAAACATCTGACCTTCCCAAAGCAAGGTTACTTAGATACAGCAGAATAGCTGAGAGGTGTAGCATCTGGGTCTTGGCTCCAGCCTGGGAATCTGCTGATAGTTTGGGACACTCAAGAAATAAGCAGAACAGCTTATAGCTTGTAGCTTGTGGAGGTGAGGCCTGGAGCCTAACTTGCACACATGAAGATTTTGGTAATGTTATACTTCGGCAGCCCCATTTGTAAAGCCATATTTCCAGGTGTGTAAGCGGGTTTGGTGGGGAGGTTGTGGTAATTCATGAAAGTCAGCAACTTGCTGGAGGAAAAGGCTCCACAAAATCCCCATTCTCAATGACGTGGAGCCCAGCACATTGCAAGGACAAGCTGAAGTATTTGCAGTCATTTTTAGCTAGAAGCAGCAAGGGGACAATCAGTTTTCCCTATACGTGACTATATGGAAAAGTGTCCAGCTATTTCCTTTCCACTAAAAAAGGTCATATCCAATCAGCTCCAACAACATTCAAGATGCTTGTTACAATCCAGGGAAAGGCAGCCCACTTGATTGGCACCCCTTTTATAAATACAAACAGTGGCAGTGTTGCAGAAACTCACCACAGCTCTTTGGACAGAACCTGCCAAACCCACGACTGCTGCCATCTAGAAGAACAAGGGCAACAGATACCTAGAAACACCACAACCTGGAAGTTTCCCTTCAAATGACAGGGACTCTTGTAATATTTTGCACCCTCTGCGCTATTTGTGCTCATGGCAAACATGGGCACAAAATCGTGGTCCTGGTTTTATGCTTTTCTGTAGTGAACTCTTGATTTTTTTCTGTATTAGAACATCCTCTGTCACAATCTACAATGCAGAACTAATTTGTTTTATTATTCATTTGGATAGGGAAACAGTTACAGTTAAATGTTGAGATTAACAATTCACTTAATAGCTTCAGCTGAGAGAGTATGAATGGTTATGGTGCCACCAGAAATGGATCTTTGAAGTTCAGTACGTGAGTGATGGTCTGACTTGAATGTTGCAATTCAAACCGCTCAAATTGTGGAGCAAGTGATTGCACCTTCCTTGGCCTGTCCTCAAATGGTTGAAATTGTCCAGATTTTTTGTGGAAGGTTGAAACCTGGGATTTTACCACTTGGGTCCATTACCAGGTTGAAGTTGGTGATGTTTGCAGTCACTCAGAAGGTGCACCAATGAAAGCCGGGGCTGTCATCAGTTTGAAGGTGTGAAGTGTTTTTCAATACTGTGCGATGCTAGGTCAGTGGGAGTTCATTAGCTTCACAAATAAAAATCCCAGAGTCACAAGAATGGAATTTATTTGCAATTAATTTAATAGTCTATTCTTTTAATTTAGACATTGAAAATTCAAGTTGTTTAATAATTTGAACTATACAGCATAAGCAAGAGTAAAGTGGGAATTTAGTGTTAGAAAATTAATTAATTAATTTCACTTAAGTGACTTTGGAATTAAGAGTAGATTTGAGAAACGAAGGAGAAAAACCAAGGTTTCTGGTGCTAATGCTTTTTAAAGATAAAAATTCATATTTTTCGGAAACTGACTTCATATCTCTTGGGTAACTTGAGTTCTGGACGTAATATTTCATCTTAAGATTTTCACCGGACTCAAGAAAGCAGATATGCTTTGATTAAAGTTAATTCCAAATTAATTTTGTCGTAATTTGATGATTTTGTGAAACACGATGGAAAAGAATTGCACCTGTATTGTAAGTCACTGAGACTTATTTGTACTTAATTATAGCAATGATAGAGTAGGGAGGGTGGAGGTGCTTATTATCAATGAGAAAACCATACATAATCAGAGGAATTTGATTAAAATTAATTACGAACCTTTCTGAATTATTTGAAGAAGTAACTGAAAGAGTAAATGACGGTAATAGAGAGGACAGAATAGATTTGGATTTCCAAAAGGCTTTTGGTAAGCTACCCTGTAACAGCTTCATGACTTAAATCTCAATATATGCACCAGAATTTTACCATCCTGCCCGCAACAGGAATCGGAGCAGGTAAGAGGCAGAGAATAGGAAGGTCCGTTGACCTCGAGTAGGAATTTACAGTTTCAGGAGGAGCAAGGCCATAAAATCCCCCCCGTGGAGTCAGTGGACATGTAGCAGAATGGATGGCAAACTGATTACAAAGCAGAAAACAGTGAGTAAAGAACAGTTAATCAGGTTGGCAAAATGTAGGAAGTCGTGTTTTGCAATGATTGATGCTTGAATGACTGTTAATCATTGACATAAATGGTTTGAACTCAGGAATCAGACATACAATTTCAAAATTTGCAGCCAACGCTAAACTGTGGAGTACAGTTAATGTGGAGAAGGTTTGCAACAAAATACAGAAATACCTTCATAAGTTTGCAGAATAAGTGTTAGCTGTCGAGTGAGCATGAAATAGGTTAAAGCCTCGAATTTTGTGGAGATTCCATAGCATATACAAAATGGTAGATGGACCCTGGATTCAGACGTCCCACTTCCATATCCAGCAGAAGCTATTTTCATAAGAGGGAAGGGGAAGAACACCAAATTCAGCAGAGCAATTTCAATGCTGAGTTCAAACAATCCAATTTACACTGGAGCAAGGGTCTTACCACACAGTGTGCAAAGTATGAAATTTTAATGTCGACATAAATGCCTTTGAAGAGCAGATAAGTCATTGTAGAACTGTTATACTGTTGTTATTTAAATGGCCACCCTCTAAACCTGAAAAAAAACTGTCTATCTAAGTCAAAGTGTTGAAAAACAACATCTGCTCTTACAATTTCAATGCCTGTTTTTTGACATAACCTAAGTATATCATTATAGCATTATAGCTTGGCTTTTTTCCACACTGAGATTTTTTACAGTTGGCGCAGGGATGGAAGTATGTTTTGTGATTTCATAGATTGATTGCCAAGAAAAAATGATTATTAAAGGATCAGCTCAATGTGATGTGGGGTTATGATTAAAATGTTTATTTTTATAAGGGATTAAGTATTTGAGGGGATTTAAAGGCATTGTGTTTTTTTTAATGAATGAGAGTCTTTTTTAATATAGCAAGGTCTGTAATACATACTTAGCACTTTAATTTAATGTCAGCATGATTCCTGAGGCCTGCCCATGATGGATGATCAATGCTGGATGCATGGAGGATTTAAGGGTGAAGGGTGGTTTATGGGGTAGGTATGGGACTATAAGGGGCCATGGGCCCATGTTCCCCTTATGTTAGAATCACCTGTCATTATTTTTCACCCATTCTTTTTTGTCACTCTCTGCAGCTGAGCCACTTGTAGTAGATGGACGTATCTTATGTTGCATTTCCCTGAGAAACTGTCTCCCCCCAACAGTACCCAAAATGAAAAATCTGACAAAGTGAGATGGAACCAGGAGACTCTTGCCTGTTGCTTTTGCTCTGTCTGGCAGTCACCCATTCCCTTTCTGCCAATGTACTCTTTCCTTATTGTGTGATCACTTTGTATATGCCATCCATGAAGGTCTCAGCCTTGTGGATGCTGCACAGTGACTCAAACCACTGTTCCAGCTCCAAAACATGGGTAGCTTTATCCAATATTGTAAGTGTGGCACTATGACACAATGGTTAGCACTGTTGCCTCCAGTGCCAGGTTTGATCCTGGCCTTGGATGACTGTGTGGAATTTGTATATTCTCCCCATATCTGCGTTGGTTTCCTCCAGATGCTCTGGTTTCCTCCCACAGTCCAAAGATGTGCAGGTTAGATGGATTGACCATGCTAAAATGCCCCTTAGTGTCTAGAGATGTGCAGGTTAGGTGAATTGGCCACGGTAAATGTGTGGGGTTACTTTGTCAGAGAGTCGGTGCATTCTTGATGGGCCGAATGGCCTCCTTCCATCCTGTATGCATTTTATGAATAAGTTGTATCATAACAGAAAATTACCAATATTCATAATTTAACCTCAGATATTAAAGTCTTTGAATCTTGTAATAATGAGTCTAAGACATGCTATAGGATCCAAATTGGACATGAGTTTATTCTGAATACATCAAGTGTCACACCTATAATTTATAGATTACTGACTTGTCTGTGACTCATCCAGTTGTTCTTCAAGGAACTACTGAACGTATTAACCAAAAAGGTAACATTTTAAAATTATGAAGGTATAAATTATAAGAATCCTCCTGTGGTACAGTGGTTAGCAATGCTGCTACAGAGCTGGGTTCGATTCCCGGCTTGGCTCACTGTCCGTCCAGAGACTGCGCTCTCCTTGTACCTGCATTGATTTCCTCTGGGTGCTCTAGTTTAGTCCCACAGCCTGAAAGATGTGTTGGTTAGGTGCATTGGCCATGCTAAATTCCACCTCACTGCACCTAAATAAGTGCCAGAATGTGGCAACCAGTTGATTTTCACAGTAACTTCATTGCAGTGTTAATGTAAGCCTATTTGTGACTAATAAATTAATAAACTTTAACTTTAACTCCTTAAGATGACTTTTGTAAAATAATGAAGTCACTTCACTAAATGTTGCTTTGTGGAAAGTAAGTAGGTAATAGCCAAAGTATTCACAAATTTCAAATCAGGAGGGCAAAAGACCCTCCAAGAAAACTTAACAAAAGGCTTCAATCCATTTTTCCACTTCTTTGCCAGAGATTCTCAAGAATTTGTTTTTGATTCTGGTTCTCATTGCAAAGTATTTTTCCTTCTTACAAGATTGGATGCAGTGACAAACAGAAGTAGATGCCTCTAATTATTATTACACATTTGAAACCATTTTTCTTTGAAAATGGAATTAAAAAGATGATTCATTTTTCAAATGCATCTGCACAAAAACCTGATGGTGCAGCACAAAATGTCATTAACTCAGTCTAGTAGAAAGTGGTGTTTATTCCAAGATTAAGAACTTCAAATATACTTATGTAAATGGTTGAAGAGAAATTAAAGCTGAATTGTCTTTGGACCCATGTTTCTGACATGCCAAGGACACCTCTCTTTGAAACTGCAGGAGAGAAAGAATCTCCTTTCACTCACTGAAGGAGTCTGAGCTTGCAGCAAGCTTCTAAGCATACCAAACACTGAATCCATATATTAAATTCATATCATTGTGTGACTAATTCTAGATGTACCTTGTTGGAGAAATTGTTTTGCATGAATGAGGAGCTGAACTTTCATAATGTTAGATTGAAATGCAAGTAATTATATCTTATTCACGACTGGACAACATTTGTCATTCCTGATTAAATGTCAAATTCATAATCAGTAGAGATTTGTCTTTTTAAATAAGATTCTATTTTATGCAGGTATTGGAAAATATTTGAACTGACAATTTTAAAGAGAGATTGACTGAGATGTACTGATGATAGGGCAGCAATTTAACATGGTATGACATCCTGTGATAGATGCTGAGAATTTCTAAGCTGAATATATGCAATGCAAATTGCTTCCTGATACTAGAACTTAGTTGAGAAGTTCTGAACATCTGAAAATGCTAGCTCTGGTGTAGAACTTCTCAAGGTCCCTATTGTGAAACTTATGAGGTGGCAGTGGTGCAGTGGTGTTCTCACGAGACAAGTATTCCAGAACCCCAGGGGTAATGCTCTGGAATCTGGGATTGAATTTTGAATTGTAGTTTTAAAAATCTGGAATTTAAAGTCTAATGATGACCATGAAACCATAAAGATTGTCATAAAAACATATCTGGTTCACTAATGTCCTTGAGAGAAGGAAATCTGCCATCTTTACCTCGTCTCCACTGCATGTGATTCTCGATCCACAGCAATGGCTGACTTTGAAATGCCTCCTTAAGTGCAGTGGGTGGCCAAGCCAGCAACTCCCATATCCCATGAAAGAAATAAGCAACACAATAACTACATTTATTGAATGAATCCCAATGAATGAAATTAGCAATAAGATTCCATTTTTTGCAGCTTTTACTTTAGCATGAATCATAGAATCATAAAATCTCTACAGTGCAGAAAAAAAAAATTTGGTCCATCGAACTTGCACCAACAAAAATCCCACTCAAACCCTGTCCCCATAACCCCACATATTTAACCCTGACCAATAGTCATCTAGACTTGAAACGCTAACTTCACTCTCTCTCTACAGATGCTGTCAGATCTGCTGAAATTTTCAAGCACTTTTCTGTTTTTGTTTTACATTCCAGCATCTGCAGTATTTTGCATTTACCCCACATATTTATCCTGCTAATCCCCCCTGCAACTTAGCATGGCCAATCCACCTAACCTGCACATCTTTGGAGTATGGGAGGAAACCGGAACATCCAGAGGAAACCCATGCAGACACAGGGAGAAAGTGCGAATTCCACACAGACAGTGACCTGAGGCTGGAATTTAATCCGAGTCCTTCGTGCTGTGAAGCAGCAGTGCTAACCACTGTTCCACTCTGCTGCCCCAATGCCGCCCCATGCCATGCCAATCAGAATCAATGCAAGTTACACATGGTTAATAGGCGAAAAGATACTTCAAATAGAAGATATGTTTCAGTTTAAGTAGTCAATACACAGCTACAAGCATTTTTATTACAGCCAGCACACATGTGGCACTGTGTAGCTATATAACTGCACAATATGCTGCTCTTTGTTTGTGCAGGATTGGTCAGGAGTCTCATATATCAACGGCTTTTATCTTTGAGTTTTATGGACACGATTATCATTAGCAAAGCACACTTTCATGAACTTTCTCATCCTCAGGTTACGGCAGCCTTGATGGTGTTCAGCTTTCCAGAGTTCCTTTTCAGTCAACGGACAACAACACTCTGGTTCATGGTTTGACTGAGAAAGCATCCAGATTTTTCACGGGTTTAGACCCTTTAAGCTATGTTGCATTGTGCTCCTAAGTGCATCTGTCTCCTGTTCTGCCGAACAGAAAAACTGACCGATTTCTAAAAGTCATTTGCTTCTTCACTTCAAACAAATTTGCTGGGTTTTTTTCCTTTCTTTGTCTGCTTTCACTTTGGCCCAGATTTTCATTGTGACAGAGAGGCTCCCTGTCATGATGAAAATCCAAGAAATGGCAAAGATTCTAATTCCCACCCCTAAATGCGGCATTTTAGGGGAAGAATTGGAGCTGCCCGAGATTCCTGCATGTGCTGTTTATGGAGGCAGCCGTCCATTAGAACCATCAGCTTTCTCTACTGAAGTGGTATTTTGGTAGGCCAGGAGTTTGAAAACCAGTGTGGGCAGATTGTTTTTGAAAGTTTATTTATTATTCACTAGTAGGCTTCCATTAACACTGCAATGAAGTTGTAGTGAAAATCCCCTAGTCATCACACTCCGGTGCCTGTTCGTATATAATGAGGGAGAATTTAGCATGGCCAATTCACCTAACCAGCATGTCTTTTGGATTGTGGGAGAAAACTGGAGCCCCAGAGAAACCCACGCAGACACAGGGAGAACGTGCAGACTGCACAGACAGTGACTCAAACCTGGGAATCAAACTGGGGTCCCTGGCGCTGTGAGGCAGCAGTGCTAACCACTGTGTCATTGGACTTGGGAAGAGCTGGTCTGAGATTGGTGGATTTGTTTGGATAACCAGGTGACCCTTTGGTGGAATCCTGGGGCACCTTTTGAAGAGGATTGTTAAAAACTGTCAATAAACTGTTAAGCTGTCAAGCAACTGACAAACAACTGTCAAAGGTCTGTTAAAACTCAAAAAACACTGCTGAGTTTGCATGAAAGAGGTAGAGACAAAGAGTGATGGGTGTGTACATGTACTGGACTTGGGGTGTGAAGGGAAATAGGGGGTGAGTAGAGGGCCTTGGGTTGTCATAGGGGATAGAAGGGCAATGTAGGAGGTGGGGATGAGAGGAGAGTGAGAGTTGAGGGCCTGTGTGTAGTGTTTTTTTTTAATTTTAAACAAGCCTTCTGACCAAAATCTCGTCATCCAGGGTATTACAGAAAATTATCCTGAACACATTCCAAGAGCTCTTGCCCTTCTTATTCCTTTGCACAACTCCTAACCGAGTCTATATTTGGGTAATTGTAGTTCCCCCATTATAATTGTGCTATAATTGTTGCATCTCTCTGTAATTTCTTTGCAAATTTATTTCTTTTCATCCCTTCCACTAGTTGGTGGCCAATACACTGCACTAATCAATGTTATTGCACCTTTCTCATTCCTTACCTCTGGCCAGAGATTTCCTGTCCTTGACCCCCCTGGAAAATCCTCTCTTTCTAGTACTATGATGCCATTTTTAATCAATACTGCCATTCTGTCCCACTGTTCTTATCATTTCCTATCTCCCCTAAATACCTTGTATTCAGGAATATTAAATGTTTATTTCAGTCCCCTTCTTTACAGCTCGTGAAATCTGCTTTTTAATTTTCTTCCTCACTACCTAAAATCTGCCCTCAGGAACTCGTCCCTTTTCCTACCTGCATCATCGGTCCCACAACGTCTGGCTGTTTGTCCCCACCCCTTACACCAAAGAATGTCTTGCAGCCACCCTGTGACATTCTTTCAAACCAAATACAGATTCCACAGACCTTTTAAAGAAACTACAGGTTTTTAGTACTGCTTCTAGGTCAAAAGCCGTCATAAATTGAGTAGTAATTCAAGATGACAACCTCCATGACAGGGCTGTAATGAAAGTTATGGAAACCTTGTGTCATAATCTTAACTAGTGGAAGTAACACCCTTTTAACTGATTGATGTTGGTTTAACTTCTCAAGCAAATTTGAAAATGATTTGATAAATGTGTATAATAAAAAAAATTCCATTAACCAATCTCTCTTAAGTTTCCTTGTAGATTCTAAAATGAAGATCTGTAAAACTTTCTTCCATATTTTAATTTCAATCGATCACTGAACCCAAACCCTGTAATTTTTTTTTAATTTCAATATTACTGCATTTTGTTACAAACTATTTCATTTGTAATTGCTGTGAACATACAATGTTGAAGATGAAATTACTGTGACTAGCTGTGCCTGTGTTAGAAAAATTTCCATAGAATTTTGACTCATAAACCACAACACATATGTATTATTTTATTAAGAGACAGAATTCTGTGGAAAGTTCTATATTAAAGCTGTGGAGTACAAGTCAGTTATAATGATGTCAGAATCCATGGAATTATGTGCCAGAGAGAGAAGTAATGTCATCCTTGTGGTGAAATAAATGTATGTTACAAACTAGCTTTCTTCTTAGCAAGGCAGAAAGATTGTATGAACTTTTATATGAGTAAAGTCATACAAAGTTTAAAGTAACTTAAATGGAATATTTTCACATTATGGCTTGCAGCTAAAGTTATAGAAAAAAGTATTCGACAATCAGGAAACGATCATAAAGAATTTCAGAAATCTACCTCATTGTTATCTGTGAATTTATTTGATTAGTTTTTGCTGAATTCCTGCTTTAGATTTACCCTCACATAAGAACATAAGAAATATGAGCAGGAGTAGGCCATCCGTGATAGGTATGTCCCTGCAAGGCAAGGAGGAATTGGTAGGGCTAGGGAACCGTGGTGCACCAAAAAAGTTGATTCGTTGGTTAAAAGGAAAAAGGAGGCTTATGTTCGGATGAGACGTGAGGGCTCGGGTACTGCACTAGAAAACTTTAGATTGGCTAGGAGGGAGTTGAAGAGTGAGCTAAGAAGGGCTAAAAGAGGACATGAGAAGACTTTGGCTGATAGGGTTAAGGAGAATCCTAAGGCGTTCTATAGGTATGTCAAGAACAGAAGGTTGGTTAGGGCAAGATTAGGGCCAGATATAGACAGCAGAGGGAAGTTATGTGTGGAACCGGAGGAGATTGGAGAGGCATTGAACCAATATTTCTCTTAGGTGTTCACGCAGGGGGACATGGATATAGCTGAGGAGGACGCTGGGTTGCAGGGGAGTAGAATTGACAGTGTTCCAGTTGATAAGGAGGATGTGCTGGATATTCTGGAGGGTCTGAAAATAGATAAGTCCCCTGGTCCAGATGGGATTTACCCCAGGATTCTCTGGGAGGCAAGAGAAGTGATTGCAGAGCCTCTGGCTCTGATCTTCAGGTCGTCGTTGGCCTCTGGTATAGTACCGGAAGATTGGAGGTTAGCGAATGTTGTCCCATTGTTTAAGAAGGGGAATAGAGACTTCCCCGGAAATTATAGACTGGTGAGTGTCACTTCTGTTGTGGGCAAGGTTTTAGAAAAAATTATTAGGGATAGGATTTATAGTTATTTGGAGAGTAATGAATTGATTGGAGATAGTCAGCATGGTTTTGTGGTGGGTAGGTCGTGCCTTACTAACCTTATTGAGTTTTTTGAGAAAGTGACCAAAGAGGTGGATGGGGGTAAGGCAGTGGACGTGGTGTATATGGATTTTAGTAAGGTGTTTGATAAGGTTCACCATGGTGGGCTTCTGCAGAAAATGCAGATGTATGGGATTGGGGGTGATCTAGGGAATTGGATCAGGAATTGGCTAGCGGATAGGAGACAGAGGGTGGTGGTTGATGGTAAATATTCATCATGGAGTTCGGTTACGAGTGGTGTGCCTCAGGGATCTGTTTTGGGGCCACTGCTGTTTGTAATTTTTATTAATGATCTGGATGAGGGTATAGTTGGGTGGATTAGTAAATTTGCTGATGACACCAAAGTCGGAGGTGTGGTAGATAGTGAGGAAGGGTGTCATAGTTTGCAGGAAGACTTAGACAGGTTGCAGAGCTGGGCCGAGAGGTGGCGGATGGAGTTTAATGCGGAGAAGTGTGAGGTAATTCACTTTGGTAGGAATAACAGATGTGTTGAGTATAGGGCTAACGGGAGGACTTTGAATAGTGTGGATGAGCAGAGGGATCTAGGTGTATGTGTACATAGATCCCTGAAAGTTGGGAATCAAGTAGATAAGGTAGTTAAGAAGGCATACGGTGTCTTGGCGTTTATTGGTAGGGGGATTGAATTTAGGAGTCGCAGCGTTATGTTGCAACTGTACACAACTCTGGTGTGGCCGCACTTGGAGTACTGTGTGCAGTTCTGGTCCCCACATTACAGGAAGGATGTGGAGGCTTTGGAGAGGGTGCAGAGGAGGTTTACCAGGATGTTGCCTGGTATGGAGGGGAGGTCCTATGAGGAGAGGCTGAGGGATTTGGGGTTGTTTTCGCTGGAAAGAAGGCGGCTAAGAGGGGATCTTATTGAAACATATAAGATGATTAGAGGTTTAGATAGGGTGGATAGTGATAGCCTTTTTCTTCTGATGGAGAAATCTAGCACGAGAGGGCATGGCTTTAAATTAAGGGGGGTTAGTTATAGGACGGATGTCAGGGGTAGGTTCTTTACCCAGAGGGTGGTGAGGGATTGGAATGCCCTGCCTGCTGCAGTTGTAAATGCGCCTAGTTTGGGGGCGTTTAAGAGATCCGTGGATAGGTTTATGGATGAAAAGGGATTGGTTTAGGTTAGTGGGTCATTGTTTTGTAACTGGTCGGCGCAACATCGTGGGCCGAAGGGCCTGTTCTGCGCTGTAATGTTCTATGTTCTATGTTCTATCTAGCCCTTCAAGCCTGCCCTGCCATTCAATAAGATCATGGCTGATCTGAAGTGCATCAGTTCCACTTTCCCGCTTTCTCCCCATAACCCTTAATTCCCTTGTCTATCAGAAATCTACCTACCCGTGACTTAAATATATTCAACAAGGTAGCCTCCACCACTTCAATGGGCAGAGAATTCCAGAAATTCACCACCCTTTGAGTGAAGATGTTCCTCCTCAACTCTGTTCTAAACTGCGCCCCCCTTATTTTCAAGCTGTGCCCTCTAGTTCTGGTTACCTATTTCTCTTAAAGACATTCACTTCCTGTTCTAGTTGTGGTTTTACGAGAGTTAGGGGAGCCCTATAACTTACCTACGGTGATACTATAAAGATATGTGGAGGTGCATGTGCCTTTGCGAAATACAGTAAGGTCACTATACCAGCTGGGGCAGCGGTGGACAGTACACTGTTCTGATGGTGTATCTGGAAGGATGCACCACTTCCACTTTCTTGCTTTTGCCATTTCGCATGCGATTACAATTAAAATCTAACATGTGTACAGGAGAAATATGGTGGGTGAATGATTTCTGGTGATGAAACCTACTGCCACCTGACAAAATTGCAGTTAAATGTGGACTACAACAAAACTTTCAGGTCTAATACAGAGGCTCTGAATCATTACCAGATCTTTTGTGCTGAAATCCATTGGGGGCAATCTTATCAGCTCGTACTATCAGTAGAAGAAACAAATTTACAATTTTGTCCCGGACGCTATCGTCCGTGTTCATTTGACTTTACCTGCACGCTGTTTGAGGTCCTCACCGGCGAGAATCACATATGGCCCCTACTAACAGGGACCTGACGTGTTGGCCTCACCAGTGGGACCAGAAGCCATTGACGCCCCCTCGGTGGTCAGGAATAGGGCTGGGCAGTGCTCACTGATCAGTGCCAGCCAGGCAACATGGCACTGCCCACCAGGCACAGGAGGGTGGTGTCAGAAGAGGGTGAGGCTTGAGGGGTGGGGGCCGAAGGCCTGAAAGGGGCAGAGCCTTCCAGGGGAAGCAGGGCAGTTCCTTCAGGTGGGAGAGAGATGGTGGTACTCTGCAGCACTGTGGTGGGGGGTGGTGGGGGGACGGTGGTGGTGGTACTCTGCACCATGATGGGGGTACTCTGTATTGCGGGAGAAGGCACAATGGTCTTGGTGATTGGAAATGTTGTACTTGGCCAAGGCAATAGGGAGGAGCGATTGGGTGGTGCTGATCAGGAGTGTGGGCTTGGGGGGGAGGTGGCAACTGGTGGGGCGACTTGGGGAGGGGAGTGACATGAGATCTTCCAGTATTCTATATACACTATGTACACAGTGCATGGGAGACCAAGATGCCTGCACAATGGCACCTACAGAGCTCAACAGCTGGCTCCCCATTGTGAATAGGTTACACCCCATCCTCCTGCTGGTGAGATTCATGGGCTCATTTTTTTTCGAAGTGCCTTTTGATTGCAACTGGGATCTCACCCATCATTCTCTCCCATTTTCATGTTTGTTCAGCACTTAAAATTTTCTTTGTCAGATCATCCCCATCATTTTTACATACGACTTGAGAGCACAACGGTGGCATGGGTGATTTTTGAATAAATTTCACTTGTAAACAATTTACGTCACACTGTTTTCTCTTTATTCATGTGTGCGTCATGATGTTGAGACCAGTTTAGTAAGAGAGCTAAATATACTGACATGTCTCATAATTCGAATGTGATGATGTTTTCAGGGCGTTAGGATCATTTCCTTCATTGTGGAGGAAACAATGTTGTGTTTTTCTGTTTGGTCTATTGAATGTTCAGTTTAGCGTCCAGATTTGTCCAGGGAGGCAATGGCCTAGTGAGAGTACTGTGAGATAGTTAATCCAGAAACTCAATGAATGTCCTGAAAACCTGGGTTTGAATCCTGTCATGGTAGCTAGTGCAGTTTGAATTCAATAAAAAAAATCTGGAATTATGAATCTAGTGACACCATTAAACCATCGTTTATTGTTGGAAAAACCCAACTGGTCCACTAATGTCCTTCAGGGAAGGAAATCTGCCATCCTTATCTGGTCTGGCCTACATGTGACTCCAGAGGCACAGTAATGTGATTGACTTTCAACTGCTCTCCAAGGGCAACTAGGGATGGGCAATAAATGCTGGCCAGATAGCGATGCCCAAGTCCCACAAATAAATTTAAAAAACACCCTCTGTGGAATATGGCTTAACTTGCAGGCACAGCTGCACCCATCTCTTCTATACATTGTAAAGGCCATTGCACAAAATGACTCTCAGTGGGATTAATTGAATGTAGATGAATTCAAAGCCTTGTAAGGACTCTGCCAACCAACAATCTGAGGTGGACACACGTGGACAACACTGGCATTACCCTTTTGGCCTGTCAATTTCTTACCTTGATTGACTGCTTTCTACACCTACACCCACCACACTGAGGATGCCAGACCCTTTCCATTTCACTCCTCATGTCCTCAACCCCACCCTCTATTCTCCCCTGGATCCCTCTTCCACTCTTCCATGCCCACAATCCTATTCTACCCATCCCTTCACCTGTGACTCACTCTTCCCAGTCTGGAGCCTCCATGCACGCTGCCTTTCCCCTGCACCCTTCCTTGCACTGCAGAGTTAAACAAGAAAACTGCTGACCTACACATAACTGTACAAGGCCATCTGGTGCACGTCAACTTTTAACAATTGTGAACTGGGTGCCATGTGATTCTTGTCTACCGCTGACAAAATCTTAAACATTGAACTTTATTAAAAACTGTTTCACAGTAAACTGTATTCATGGCATGTACATGTAATGCAAGTACAAGCCCACCACAGGCTGATATAATGCTCGATATGTCGTAAACATGGTACTGACTTTATATCTGTATCTAAACCCATCTTCAGACAATTGCAATTTCACATCCTGTCTAATTCAGTCACATACCATGTTTATCACTCAAGCAAGCTCCATAAAATCCCTCTGGTGTGTTTTGTGATGACTGTAGACTGTCAAACATAAAACCTGTTCCAACACATCTTTGGTGGCTGATTGAGTTGATCAGATGTATAAATTTGGACAAAAGCAGAGCTCCCACTCCTGATCAATCCTTTCAGGAATTGGAAGAGCAATGGGTGACGATATCATAGAATCCTACAGTGCAGAAGGAGGCCATTCAGCCCATCAAGTCTGCACTGACCACAATCCCACCCAGGCCCTATCCCCATAATCCCATGCATTTATGCATTTACCCTAGCTAGTCCTCCTGACACCAAGTGACAATTTAGCGTGGCCAATCAACCTAAGCCGCACATCTTTGGACTGTGGGAAGAAACGTGTAAACTCCACACAGGCAATGACCCAAACTGGGAATCATACAATCAGATCTTTGGCGACAAAACCTATCACAAATAAATGGACTGACTGTTGAAACTGCACATGCTATATACTCATCAACATTTTTACTAAAATTAAGAACTGAGAGAAAATAAGCGTCACTTTACTTTAGAATGAAAACTCTTCAAAGAAGTGAATTCTGCAGTGCCACTGTGATTTTGCTTTTTAAACCCAAGCTTGTAGTTGTATGCAGTTTTAATTTCCTTATTTAAGGGCGTAAATGCATTTACTAGATTGATACTTGGAATGAAGATAGGTTGGACTGTATTGGCCTGTTTCCACTGGAGATTAGAAAAGTGAGGGGTGAGTTGAATGAAGCATATAAGATTCTGAATGATCTTGATAAAGTGTACGTGGAAAGGATGTTTCCTCTTGTGGATGAGTCCAGAATGAGAGGGCACTGTTATACAATTTGAGGTTGCCCTTATAGGACAAAGACAAGAAGAAATTTCTTGTCTCGGAGGGATATACAACTTTGAAACTCTGCCTCAGAAGGTGATAGAAGCAGGGTAGTTGAATATTTCTAAGGCAGATGTAAGTGGATTCTTATTAGACAAGGGAATCAAAGGCTATTGGGGGTAGATGGGGAATACAGAACTGAAAATGCAAACAGTTCAATCATGATCTTGTTGAATGGCAGAGCAGGCCCAAGGGACCAAATCTTATTTTGTGTATTTTTACATACACCGCAGAATGGGAAGACGACAGATTCAATAATTTTCAATTAAAATGGTATCTGATAGGGCAGCATCAGGTACTACCTCATAAAAAGGAAAATAAATCCCATGGAAATATGGTGGTATCTGATACTGCTGGCAAAATGGCCTTTAGCAAAATTGTGGGGAGCAGCCCTTTTGGCTTTTGTTACTTGAGGGTATCAATTGTAATAAAAAGTAGCCTCAGCCTTTGAAGAAATATATACAGATAATGAATCTCAGCTTTTTTATGCTAATTGGCTAACTTTCAGGCGTTTTTCCCATATACATCAAAATAAAATTATTTAATTGCAATAGCAGCACTTTTATATCTCAGCTTCTTTAAAAAAAATCATCACCCTTGACAGTCTTTTAAATACACTGTACTATCACAGGGTAGTAGCACAATGGCTATGTTAGTAATCCAGAAATATAAGTTCAAATCTCTCCCTGACAGCTGGGGAGTTTAAATTCAGCTAATTAAACAAATCTGCAATTAAAAGCTTTTATTCGGAGTGGAGACCATGAAACTACCAGATTGCTGTCAAAACCCGACTGGTTCACTGATACACTTCAGGAGAAGAAATCTTGTCATCCAGCAATGACTGAACAACAATGTTACATTTCCTGACACCAACTTGAAGGTATCTTTGCGCATGCACACATTTGCCATACACGCCCAGTTTTCACGGGGGTATGTGCTGTTCAGACTAAGGGAAGTTCAAGTTTACCTCAGTGTTTTTAATCAACCCCAAGTGGAAAGTCAAAGTTGAGATGATTGAGCAGAAATCAGATGCCATGTTTGATTAATTATTTGGGATTAATCAATTTTAGCACCACAAACGATACAGGATATGTCTTTTAGAACAAAGAAAACTACAGCGCAGGAACAGGCCCTTCGGCCCTCTAAGCCTGCACTGACTATGCGGCTTAACTGAAACCTGCTACGCTTCTGGGGACCATATCTCTCTATTCCCATATCATTCATGTACTTGTCAAGACGCCCTTAAAAGTCACTACCGTATCCAGTTAAGAACATAAAAACATAAGAACATAAGTAGGCCATCTAGCCCTTCGAGCCTGCCCCGCCATTCAATAAGATCATGGCTGATCTGAAGTGGATCAGTTCCACTTTCCTGCTTTCTCCACATAACCCTTAATTCCCCTGTCTATCAAAAACCTATCTACCAGTGACTTAAATATATTTAGCGAGGTAGCCTCCACCACTTCAACAGGCAGAGAATTCCAGAGATTCACCACCCTTTGAGTAAAGAAGTTCCTCCTCAACTCTGATCTAAACTGCCCCCCCCCCACTTATCTTGAGGCTGTGCCCTCTAGACCTGCTATCCTTTCTAAGTGGGAAGAATCTCCCTACCTCTACCCTATCCATCCCCTTCATTATCTTATATGTCTCTATAAGATCCCCTTTCATCCTTCTAAACTCCAACGAATACAGACCTAGTCTATTTACTCTCTCTTCATAGTCCAACCCCCTCATCTCCGGCATCAGCCTAGTGAACCTCCTCTGCACTCCCTCCAAGGCCAATTTATCCTTGCATAAGTGCAGCGACCAAAACTGCACACAATACTCCAGCTGTGGCCTCACCAGTATCCTGTACAGTTGCAGCAAGACCTCCCTACTTTTATATTCTATCCCCTTCACTATAAAGGCCAGCATCCCATTTGCCTTCTTGATCACCTGCTGCACCTGCAGACTGGGTTTTTGCGACTCGTGCACAAGGACCCCCAGGTCCCTCTGCACCGTAGCATGCTGCAGCTTTTCGCCTTTTAAATAATAATCCCTCCTACTATTATTTCTGCCACTACCACCTCCACTACCTCCCCCGGCAACGAGTTCCAGGCACCCACCACTCTCTGTGTAAAAAATCTGCCTTGTACATCTCTTTTAAAACTTGCCCCTCGCACCTTAGACTTATGCCCCCTAGTAATTGACTCTTCCACCCTGGGAAAAAGCTTCTGACTATCCACTCTGTCTATGCCTCTCATAATCTTGTAGACTTCTATCAGGTCTCCCCTCAACCTCCGTCACTCCAGTGAGAACAAACCAAGTTTCTCCAACCTATCCTCAAAGCTAATGCCTTCCATACCAGGCAACGTCCTGGTAAATCTTTTCTGTACCATCTCCAAAGCCTTCACATCCTTCTGGTAGTGTGGCGACCAGAATTGAACACTATATTCCAAGTGCGGCCTCACTAATATTCTGTAAAGCGTCAACATGACTTGCCAATTTTTAAACTCAGTACTTCAGCCGATGAAGGCAAACATGCCCTATGCCTTCTTGACTACCTTCTCCACCTTCATTGCTACTTTCAGTGACCTGTCTACCTGTACACCCAGATCCCTTTGCCTATCAATACTGTTAAGGGTTAATAAAGGGATAGATTCTTTACCAGCCCACACAAGGAAGTGCGCCTTCTGCAGTTGCTGTATACTGAGTGAAATCTGACCAATTACCACCCAATTTGACTGTTCTCAATCATCAGCAAGTTAATGGAAGGTATTGCCACAATCATTGCAATAACCTGCTCATGCATACTCAGCTTGAGTTCTCCAATGACTATTCAGCACCAGACCTTACTACAGCTTGGTCCAAACATGAAGAAAGGAATTGAATTCCTAAGATGAGGTGGCATCTTGGCATCAAGATAGCATTTGACTCAGTATAGTATCAATAAGCCCTTGTAAAATTGAAATAAAAATCGGAATGGGGGGAAATGTGCCAGTGGCTGGAGTCATTCCTAGCACATGAGAAGATGGTTGAAGTTTTTGGAGGCCAATCACCTCAACCCCAAAACAGCACTACAGGAGTTCCGCAGGGCAGTGTGTTAGACCCAACCATCTTCAGTTCCTTCATTAGTGAAATTTCTCGCATCAAAAGAACACTAGTCAAGAAATAAAAAATAGTGATGGGGCAAACCACATAGCTCCTGGAATCTGCTCAAGGCGCTGTTTGCTGATTATTGCATTGTTCAATTCAATTTGCAACTCCCTGATCACAAAGGAGTTCTGTATTGCAGCATGACCAGGGCAGCAATAGGGCTTGGGCTGATAAATGGCAAGTGACACTTGTGACACACAAGTGCCAGGCTATGAGCACTTCTGCACAGAGAGTTTAACCCTTTGACACCAATAGCAATGGTTAGTAAATCTGCTTTTTATGATGTTAGTCAAAAGATAACTGTTGTTGGAACTTCAGGAGAGTTCCTCTGCTCTGCTTTAATTATGGTTATTTTTCGCATCCAGCTGGATGTGTGAAGAGGGTCTTGGTTTAATGTCTCATCAGAAAGGTAGAACCACTGACAATATAGCAGTCCCTGAATTCTAAGGGATACCTTGAAGAATCAGCTTAAATGTGCTTAAATCCTGCTGCGCAAATTAAAACCATGACCTTCTACCTCAAAGGCAAGCATGCTGTGACTGAATAAAGTGTCTGTTACCAATGGATTCAAAATAATTTTATGTAAGTAGGTGTGCCTGCTTAATTTGTTCAAAATGCACAAGCAGTGGTGTAAGTACACTTATGGGGTGGGATTTTCTGATCCCATGACAGGTGGAATATTCCCACCCAAAATCAACAGACCTTTTATTGCTCTGTCAAATTATCTGTCTCACCTGCTAAGATACCTGTGGTGGGCAGGACTGGAAAAGTTAGGCCCATGGAGTTGACAATTTTTGCATAATTTTACATCCTAGGTTTCTTAAACCAACAGCTTTAACCAACATTAGTTAAAAGCAAAAAAGCAAAACAAAAAGAATGTGCGTGGCCTCCTAAAGCTTGCAGTGGCTGATCTACTTCCTTAAGAGTGAAGTCGTTTCCCAATCACTGATCTGCCTCTGGTAAAACTGGAAGTGGCTAGGTTGGGGATAGGTTTGAGGTGACATTGATTTTTACTTCCTACCAGATCCAAACCCACCTATTTTTAGTGGTAAATCCTTGACACATTGGTCCTCCTTTTCTCCCAGGCAGCTGACGAAAGGACTTTCCGTTGATGTTGATGATGGTCCTGGATTAAAAAAGGAACAATTGGGACAGTGTCTTACATGAACATAAATTATTTAAATACTCTTACCTTTGATGTGTCCCCCATGAGTTATTCACTTCTTGAGACAGAAAGTTGTGGATTCAAATCCTACTCTAGCCCTTCAGGACATAATTTAAGCTGGTTCTTCATTATGGTACTGAAGGGCCCTTTCAGATCAAACATCAAATTGAGATTCATTTACCATCTTGATTGAAAGTAAATAATACCATGGTACTATCTGAAGAAGAGCAATGGCTCATGCTGGTGTCCTGGCTAACATTTATTCCTGAACAAAAAAATGACCTGCTCAGTTATTCCAGTGCTGTTTGTAAGAACTGGCTGTGCACAAATTAGATGCTGCTTTCTCCACAAAAGTAATAATTACCTCCGAATCTACTGTGTAAAACAGATGTGAAGGCTTTGTAGAGGATATAGAAGGAACTTCCTGGATTGGAATGATATGGATGGACAAACAATGATGTGGTTAGAATGGAGAAGTTATTTTTTGTCTCCCTAGTGCAGAGACAGCTAAGAGGTGATTTGATTGAAGCATTCAACATTATGAGAGGTGTGCATTGATTAAATAAAAGGAACTGTTTCCAGTGCAAATGGCTGGTAAACAGAGGGATTGGCAAAAGTAGCAGAGCTGACAACAGGGAAAGCCTCTCTATACAACAAATGGTTAAAATTTGGAATGCTTGATATGGTGATAGATGCAAATTGAAACACAGTCTTCAAATGTGAACTGGATAAACACTGGAAGAAAAAAGCCTGACAGGGACACAAAGAAAGAATTGGGAATTGCTGGATTGTTCCTCAAAAGAGCTAGCACAGTCGGTCTCCATGGGCTGAATGACCTCCTTCTGTGCTATTTTATTATTTAATTCCATGGCCTTTTCAATACTTATCATAACTTAACAATAACTCAAGACGTTGATTTCACATTGTACTATTTCCTGTGCTTCTGAACATTAGAACAGCATCCCATTGTGCAGAAATGATGCTGTTATAGACATCTGTGCAGAAAAAAAATTGTCAGTAATTGTTTGGACAACATCACAGTATATTCACTCATGCACTGGTGCTGTTCATATCTGATGTGGATGGTAAGCATCAGTGATCCTATATTTCATGCTCACTGCACAGTTGGATTGTATCAGCCCCATAATTTTACACTTGACCTTTCATTACATCATCTAGCCGCATTCCTTTTTACCACCTACTAATCTATCAATTTTTGTAAACAGTAACAAACCTACCAGATTTCAATGTGATTTCAGAATAATTTGCTCATAATGTATCATTTTTCTCTTTATGTTTAGCCTCTCTTTTCCTGTGCATGTTAAGGGATGTTCTCATTCATCATTCTTGTCCAAAAAAACACAAAATTCATTTCCTTTACTTTTTTTTCTCTCTTTTCAGTGTTCAAGTTCTAATTTTCATATCTTTACACTTTGTTTGTAAACATTGCTCTGGTCATTGTTGGACTGATTTTACTGTCGCATAAAGGTGTTTTGGCCCATCACATCTGCGCAGGTCAAAGATAAACCACCTATTTCAATTTCATTCTCCAGCACTTGGCCTATAACCTTGTACATCTTGGCATCGCAAGTGGACATATAGATACTTCTTGATTGTTATGAGATCTCTGCCCCACCACCCTTTCAGGCAGAATAGGAAAGGACCAATTGAGTATGGGAGTATTATATAGAGTTATAGAGACACACTGTGCCGTCCCGTACTATTTTTGTGTGGCCTCGCCATGGTCAGGCAGTCATTGAGTGTAAAACACACATCCACCTCTTACTACTTTTTTGGCAACTTTATAGGCCTTTTCATTTGATCTAATAGAATCCTTAACTTCTCTTGTTAGCCATGATTGGATATATTTTCCAACCGGCTTTTTGTAACTTAAAGGAATATAAATTTGCTGTAAACCATGTATTAATTCTTTGAACACTAGCCATTACCTGACTACCATCAGACTTCTAATGCAGTTCTCCAATCTACCTTATCCAATATGGCCCTCATATCTTTGTAATTTTGTTTGTTTCGGTTAAAGACCTTAGTTTCAAATTGAACTTCAAACTTCAATATTATGGTCACCCTTTCCTAAAAGCATTGCACAATATGAGATCTAAAATAACCCATACTTTAGTCAATTCCTCTGCATACTATTCTAGAAAGCCATCATGTGATGTGCATTTTGGAAGTCAGGAAAGGGCTTGACTTGTTGTTTTATACACCTAATATGAAATTTCAACCCTTTATATCTTGAGCAACTTACAATGCTCTATGTTGTTCATTTGAGTCTGCCAAAATATTTATTTTCTTTTGCATGGAATGAAATTATCTCACGTACAATCATTACAGAACTAAGGTACATGAAATGTGTTATCCAGGAGAAAGCAAGGGGATATTATTTTGCTACTCTTCAGCACACTTGACTGCCTTTCTCATCTTGAGGTGCAAAACTATTATACGCTTCGTGATCATTGAATGCCTCTCATCACGTTTCCATGTGGATGTATTCCACAGTTAACAAAGAGACTTCATTCATATGTGTGCAAACTGAAACAGCTAAGTTATAGAAAAGAATGGGCACTACAAGTCACACACAAGCGATCAAGCCTATCATCACCTTACTATCAGGCACTCTGATCTGAGGAAGCAGGTTGTCCAAGCGCAAGACACGCTGTCAGTTTCTTTTGGTGCTCCAAGCCACAGTAGCCAAGAACTGAAGCAGGAATCTAGGAATAAATCAGAGAATCGCTGCACTATAGATGGAGGCCATTCGAGCCATCGATTCTGCACCAACTCTCTGACTCAGTGCCTTACCCAGACCCTGTTTCCTGCCCTACCCTGTAACAATGCACATTTACTATGGTAATCCATCTTACCTACACATCTTGGGATAATTTAGCATGGTCAATCCCCCTAACCTGTACGTCCTTGGACTGTGAAAGGAAACCGGACCCAGAGGAAACCGGAGCACCCAGAGGAAACCGGAGCACCCAAAGGAAACCAATTCAGACAAGGGGAGAACATGCAAACATCACACGGACAGTAACCCCCAAGACTGGAATTGAACTCAGGTTCCTGAAGCTATGAGCAGTGCTAACCATTGTGCCATTATGCTGCCTTTTCCCATTAATGTTGTTTCACAATAGATACAGGCCTTGTTCCACTCTTGGTTGTGGCTGGGGTGGTAAAAATCCTTAGTAATCTCCGGGCAATGTAAAGAGGCAGACATTAGACATAACTGACCTCCCATCCCTTTATTCTGAGCCTTTTCTTTGAGGAATGGGCGTCCCTCAGGGCAAAGGAAAAAGTAAATTTGTAAAAAGTTACAATTTATTATTACTTGTTGATATATTTTTAGATACTCTTGCCCTATAGCACTTGTAATTAAAACTCATTGAATTTGAAATTAAGGGATGCAGTTTAAACCCAAAAAACAGACAGTGTGCCACTAGAGGTGAAATTACACACACACACACACACACACACACACACACACACACACACACACACACACACACACACACACACACACACACACACACAATTTACAAGCCTTATTTTTATTCACCATTTTGAATATAACTGTGGACACCTTTCCACTGGTTACTGTCCGAGCCTCGGGAAACACAGTAGCTAAATCCAGGCAAGCACTTCCAGATCCGGACAATAAGTACCTTTCCGCCTACCTGCTGGGTCCAGTGTGTCTACTTGGATAACATCCCTAAGAATGGATAATGGCCTTTTGGTATTATTGCTAGACTATTCAACTCAGCTAATGTTCTAGGGACTCAGGTTCAAATCCTGCCGCAGCAGATGGTGGAATTTGAATTCAGTAAAAATGATTTTGAATTAAGAATTTGCTGATGACCATGAAGTCATTGGCAATTGCCGGAAAAACCCTTCTGGTTCACTAATGTCCTTTAGGGAAGGAAATCTGCTGTCCTTACTTGTTCTGGCCTATATGTGACTCCAGAGCCACAGCAATGTGGTTAACTCTCAACTGCCCTTAGGCAACGAGGGATGGGCAATAAATGATGATCAGCCAGCGACCTTCTCTACCCATCTCTGACATTTCCCAAAATGCTTCTCATCACCAACCTCCCTGAGGCCTTCGGTTTCCAAGATCTGTGGCTCCCTGGGTCTCCAAGCTCTTCTTGACGTCGTGACTGAGCACCCGAAATTCATCCAAATCCAAGACATCCAGAACTGTATTGCCAACTTGCATCAACTCTCTTCCACCATCACCTCAATATTCACTGGTGTGCATTGGTTTTTAGTTAAGCAATGCTGCAATTTTAAAGTTCTCATTCTTGTTTTCAAATCCCTCCAGGGCCTTGCCCCTCCTTATCTCAGTAATCTTCTCCAGCCTTACAAATCTCTGAGATCTCTGCACTCATCTTATTCTGATCTGCTTATCATCTCTGATCTTGCTTCTTCCAATAGTGGCTGTGCCTTCAACTGCCTAGGCCTTTAAGCCCTGGGATTCTCTTCTGAACTCTCTTGCCTCTTTACGTCTCTTTCCTCCTTTAGACACCTCCCTTAAAACCTTCTTCTTGAGCAAGTATTTTGTCATCTTGTTAGAAGATCAATTTTCTAACAAGATTAGAGAGAGCAGGTAGACAGCAAGAACATCTCTTGTTGGTGCTTCCACGATGTGTTCCCATAGAGATGAGGTCTAATATTGACACAAGAACAGAGAATGACAGGATGGCAGGCCATGCATGCTCATTTTCTTGTGTTCTTCTGAAAGTGGAAGAGATTGAGCAGTGCACATTCATGATGGTGACATGCAAAACAACGACAGTAGACATGTATGCAGTGCAAGAGTCATTCCACCTGACAGGGAGACGGGAGCAGAAGAGACGAGGGTTGCTTCATGCAATTGAAGTGCCTGCTATTAGCTCCATGCTACTGCAGGGACTAGAGGCTTAGAGACGTCCAGTGAGCTGTTGATAGTTTCGCCCTGCTCCGAGTCAGGCTCAGGGAAGCCCAGGAGCAGTATTTGATAGGTGCAGACAAGAGTTGGGGCTCAGGATCAACCAGGATCAACAGTTGTCAGCAGTGTGACTGGGAAGCAGGGACTGTGCCTCTGTTTAAATGCAGGAATGTAGCCTGGCCAACACAGGGGGACACAATCTTGGTAGTGTCTTACCTGATGAAGGAGCAGTTCTCCGAAAGCTAGTGGCTTTTGCAAGCAAATAAACCTGTTGGACTTTAACCTGGTGTTGTGAGACTTCTTACTGTATTTATCCCAGTCCAACACCAGCATCTCCACGTCATAACTCGGCTGGGGCAGAGCTCCTGTTAGTTAGGCTCAGAATAGGTCTTTGAAGGAACAGAACTGAAATTCCATGGGAGGAAGACAAGAATTTTAAAGAATGTTGTAACTCACAGTGATGACTGATGGCCGGGTGGGTTGCTGAGAAATTCAGGGGACCTGTCTTTGTTCGGCCTACCATTTAATGTGCAATTTCCACATATAGATAGTATTGACCATTTGTTGACTCTTGTGCAGTAAAATGTCTTCTGTTTGTTCAAAACCATAGAATGACTGAATTTTCTTAGCAGATCACTGGGTTTTCACCAGTGGCGTAGCCAGGTTCGAAAGTTAGGGGGAGCAAGCACATAAAAAAGGCGCCACAAAATAAAAAAGGACCGCCCTTTCATTACTATTCTGCCAGTCCCCACCCGCCCTGCCCCATGCTGGTGACATCAGAGTCTGGCGTCATCACGTCGCATGCAAAACAACTGTTCTTTTCTCAGTAATTTATTTTCTTTCCTTTAAAAAACATCTATTTTTGAAAAGGTGCCACTTCTGAAAAATGACTACTGCTGAATCCCGATGTTCATCCATAGACCGGGCCGTCCCGCTGACGGAGCGGGGCTGAGGAGCCATGTCCACATTGGCGGAGCTTGAGGACGTGCCATGCCATGATTGGTGAACTCAGCTGTCAGTCAGCACTAAGTGAGGTTCCACATACCAGATTGGTTTATCGAACTGTCGGTCAGGGGGTTGGGACCAGGCGGGAGTTATTGAGTAAGGAGCCGTGTTCTGGTTTGGTTTATCGAGCTGTCAATCAGGGGGTTGGGTGTGGGTCTTCCCCATATATAACCATAAAATATACATTTTTTTAAAAAATCAATAATCACAGGTAGGCTGTAATTAATGAATTTCGAACACAAAGTTCAAAAGGCATTCAAAATCACCTTGTGTGGACACTTGCAGATAGTAGGAAGGACAATGAATATTTCTCTCTGACGCTATAATCTCAGGAGTGCTGCAAGGTAGTTAATTTCAACAGAGAGATGGCACATTTCAACTTCATAACTTCTGGCTCAACTTTGTGACAGAATTAAAAGACACAATGTAATTAACAAATGAGTATTGGTGTGTTTATCCGCTCACCTCACTGCCCTTTACATGAGTGTTTCTGCCGTTCAGTTCCTAGGTTACATGCATTCCCAATACAGGTTCCAACCTTTCCATAAGCTTATCAGTTAGTGAGTGAGGAGCCATGCTCCTGATCGGTTTATCGAGCTGTCAGTCAGGAGGTTGTGTGTGGGTGGGATTTAGTGAGTATAAAAGGCGCCACTTCTGAAAAATGTGCTCGGGGGAGCATATGCTCCCCCTGTACTCCCTTAGCTATCCAGCTGGATTTCATATTTCTTCTACTTTAAACAAAAAAATTACTGGTCCTTAACAGGATTAGAACAAAATTTGGGGTCTGGTCTTTTGGATTGTAACGATCAGCCCTAATACCTTTTTCTGTGGCTCAGTGTCAAATTTTGCTTCAGAAAACACTATGGAAAGTTTCACTCGTTGTTTGTGGCCTGACTGCATCTCTTCTCTAAGAGGTACAGGCTGCCTTTAGGAATTGCATCAAAAACAGATAATGCTGGAAAATCTCAGCAGGTCTCAGCATTCTATGGGAAGAGAACATGTTTAGAATCTGGATGACTCTTTGTCGGCATCTTCTGTTTTTATTTCATATTCTAGCATCTGCAGTGATTTGCTTTTATCTTTAGGATTTGGAGTCCAGCTGTGATAGGTGCTAACTTCACATGCACCCGGGCGCTCTGCCGAATGTTTAGTCTAGTCAGTCAGCAATGCATTTCACGATGCAATCATTTAAAAGAGCAGGCAGCATGACACTTATGTGATGTCTATATCAACTCAATCAGACATTGTGATCCCGTTGCCACAATCCTTATTAATTTTTTAGCCCAAAGCTGAGATAATGACCAGATAACATGTTTTAATAATGTTGGCTACAAGGTAAATATTGGTCCTCAGGGACAATACAGTGAACTCCCATGCCTTGGGATACTTCATGTCACCCTGAACAGGTAGACAGGCTCTTGATTTAACATCTCATCTAAAGGACAGTTCCTCTGATAGATCCTCAGTACTGCACTGCAGAATCAAGCTAGTAGGCTTCATCTGTCTATGAGCCTCTTTTTGGGCTAGTTTTCATTTCCTAAAAGTAATGACCCCCTTGATTTGCTCCTATGAAAATAAAACCTGAAGCAATTTCCAATGAAACAAAACTCTCAATACACTAACCTATTCTTTTAAAGCTTTTCAGGCTGATTGTGTGCACACAAGTGACAGGCATGTGGTTTCCAACATTGGAGTTGAATTTGAATGCGTAATGTGATAGGTCAGGTGAGAATCGCACAATAGGATCACTGCTTTTCAGCTGCATAGTTGTGGAAAGGAAGTCTTGAAGTCAAGACTCTGAGATATTGCTTCCCTTTAAGAGTTGCAGCACTTCATGGAACTTTCCTTAAATCCTCAAAGCTTGACAGAGGCCTGAAATTTGGGAATCTGCCTCAGTTTTTTAAAGTTTATTTATTAGTCATAAGTAAGTCTTAAATTAACACTGCAATGAAGTTACTGTGAAATTCCCTTAGTTGCCACAGTCCAGCGCCTGTTCAGGTCAATGTACCTAACCATCACGTCTTTCAGAATGTGGGAGGAAACCGGAGCACCCGATGGAAACTCATGCAAACACAAGGAAAATGTGCAAACTCCACACAGACAGTCACCCGAGCCGGGAATCGAACCCGGGTCCCTGGCACTGTGACGCAGCAGTGCTAACCACTCTGCTCCCATTTGTTATGAATCCTCTTGTCTGCAAGTTGAAGTTGTGCCAAGGTGTTATGTTCCCCATACGACTCTTGCCAGTGATCTGAGTGACAAGTTTGCACCCTTGTTAGCATTTGCATTGATATTATCAATTTAGATAATTTTGTCCACGATAACTTGTTAGAATATTGTCCAGTTCGGAGTTGAAGTTCCATTTACTTTATTCTCCTCACCCATCACTAGACAATATTCACTAATAACTTCCTCATATGACTGTAACTTTCCCTCAATTCCTTTTGGAAAGTGACTAAACTTTAAAAAAAAATCTTCTTTCTGAAGAGGTTTGTGCATCCCCAGCATAAATCCTCCCAAGATGGGATGGATCTCACTTGGATAGGCTTTCCAATGATATCTTTCTTGATGAGGATACTGAAACTCAGGAGAAGTCCATACTCTTTCACTCCTAGTCTTGTTTCGAACCTGTGAAAGTTTCCCCCGAGAAACAGTCAGGGGAAGGTTGACACCTTCAGAAACTGGCCAAATTGAAGGCCCTTCTGCTGCACTGCCTCCCAGACTTGTGATGGGAATGTTCTGGAAGGGTTAAATATTATCAGGCCTATAATATTTTTCAAATATTGGTATAAATTAATGAAATATGTTCAAGCGTATACGAGAAAAAGTAAAGGAAATTTAACACTGAATTCTCAAAATACAATTAATTACCATTGCAGATGTATTTGTTAAATAGGTTTTAAAAAGCATTTTGTCTCAGAAATGTTTCATAAAATTATCTACGGATCAGCTGCTGACAGCTGCTTTTGGTTAGTTATATTTTAATTGAATTTCTTGTACTTTTCTTCTTCATGTCATTATCGGGTTTGAAAATTATAAAATGTCATCAATTATGCTGTGTTAGCATTGTCTTTGACATGATACCACACAACTACTGATGAATATCCTGTATAAGAACCTAACTGTTATTAGTTGCCTGAGGTTATTCTTGTGTTCAATTCGCTTGCAATGTGATCTGTCAATTAATTGAAAATGGTAATTGTCCCATATAAAAATACCATATGTTTCCTGCTGGAATACATGTTGCTTTTAGATTAATAGTTATTGATCAGTGCCCTGTCAACAGTCTGCAGCTTCTCTTCTCACGTATCTTCCCAAGATTAATTTCAGAGTGAAAAGTATTTCAAAAATATTATTGACCAAATTTAAAGAGTAACTATACTTTACTGGTTGTGTGTTGACCATAAAGAGTTCATTCATTCCTCATCCATCATCTAGTATATACTGTTGTAAGTATCATCTTTCTCTAACATCATGAACTGCTGGTACCTCCATTACAGAAGGTAACAAATAAGGCTTGCCTTTAACCGCAGCAGATGATTGTGTACTTTGCAGCTGTGATAACTGAAATGATAGCTGGCAGGTGTTTGTTGTCCAATGTGATTATCTCAAGATCAGAGAATTGTGATATCTCACTTTCAGATACTATGTAAGCGCCGTGGTTAGTTTAATAGGATGACCATAATTTGATGGAAACAAAAAGGATCTAGGTCTCGTGACAAGTGTCTAAATATATACATAATTTTGATTTTCAGTACATATATTGTTGCTGCAGCTGCTTGTAACTACTCATACTAGGAGATCCGCTGTACTGCTATATCACGGCTTATCTGCCTTGCTGCATCCTCACACATTCATTGTACCTTGTTTGACATCTCTCTGTGATGTCCATCACCAACACTGTCAAGGTCTGCCAAGACCTCTCTTTCTGCTGCTGTACACTTTGCCCTCGGAAAAAGAACTGTGTAGCTTTTCAACTCTGATCAAATGGCCAAAGTACCAACATATATTGATGTGACTTTCAAAAAAGATTTGATTAAGATATTTATCTAAAGGGAAAATATTCAGAGTGGAGAGGAAAGCTCAGAGGAATGGCACAGATTGAATAACTCTTTCAAAGCATTGGTACAGCTACATTGGGCCTAGTGGTCTGTGCTCAATGATTCTGTATGACATTTAATAGGATAGGATTTCATCCATCTTCTGAAGGTCAGCATTTAGACATAGCATTGTAATAAATCCAAAAAGATCACAGAACAAACACAGAAACAGGATGTAAATATGTTTTTGTAGGATTCAGAAGATGTAACCTAAAGATGAAATAATAGATTTAAGGTTTACAGTTTAGCTACATCACTTATCTGATTTAATCAGTTTATTCCTGCAGCAGAACTGCCTGCTTGTATAAATGAAATACTCTTCACCATCTGTATTGCAGAAATAAGAGTTCACCATGTTCTAGTTATTAGTGAATATCCTCTAGTGATGGGTGAGAAAGATAAAGTAAATAGAATTTTGGCTCTGAACTGGACAATATTCTAACTAATCATCGTGGACAATATTATCTGAATTGGTAATATCAATGCAAATGATGACAAGGATGCAAATTTGTCACTCAGGTCATTGGCACAGATTGTTTTGGAAAAGTCAACTTGAATGGTTTCCTTCCTCTTAGTAAATGTGGTCACTGTTTAGGCAGAGGGTTGAGTCTTTGGGGCTCCTTTCCCCAGAGAGCCCTGGGGGTTGGCGCAGAGTCCTTGTATGTATTAAAGACTGAGATCGATCGATTCTTGATCAATAAGGGAATCGAGGATTACAGGGAAAGGGCAGAAAAGTGGATGTGAGGAATGTCAGATCAGTCATGATTCTATTGTGTTGAGCAGCAGGCCCGAGGGCCCAAATGATCTACTTCTGTTCCTATTACTTATGGTCTTATAAACATCAAAAGGATTGTGAGGGTATTCTGATTGCTAGCACTAACAGCAAAAAATAACTGTTGGACTGACCACACAGGGCAAGACAATTTTTTCACAAGCATCATAAACACTGAAAGATTATAAGAAAGATAAATGTGGAATGTCATGGAACTGAGAATGGAAGATATGAGTTCCATTTGGATACAGTGCGACCAGTAATCAATATACTGAAAACTATTTGAACTTCGATCTTCCAGCAAACCATTAGCATTCCAGAAGAATGCATTGAGATTGGTTTACTCAAAATGACCAGAAAATGATCAATCTCACCATCAATCACACCTAGGGATCTAGGTGTGTGTGTACATAGATCCCTGAAAGTTGGGAATCAAGTAGATAAGGTTGTTAAGAAGGCGTACGGTGTCTTGGCGTTTATTGGTAGGGGGATTGAATTTAGGAGTCGCAGTGTAATGTTGCAACTGTACACTACTCTAGTGCGGCCACACTTGGAGTACTGTGTGCAGTTCTGGTCCCCGCATTACAAGAAGGATGTGGAGGCGTTGGAGAGGGTGCAGAGGAGGTTTACTAGGATGGTGCCTGGTATGGTGGGGAGGTCCTATGAGGAGAGACTGAGGGATTTAGGGTTGTTTTCGTTGGAAAGAAGGCAGCTAAGAGGGGATCTTATTGAAACATATAAGATGATTAGAGGTTTAGATAGGGTGGATAGTGATAGCCTTTTTCCTCGGATGGAGAAAGCTAGCACGAGGGGGCATGGCTTTAAATTAAGGGGGGGTAGCTACAGGACGGATGTCAGGGGTAGGTTCTTTACCCAGCGGGTGGTGAAGGATTGGAATGCCCTGCCTGCTGCAGTTGTAAATGCGTCTAGTTTGGGGGCGTTTAAGAGATCTCTGGATAGGTTTATGGACGAAAAGGGATTGGTATAGGCTAGTGGGTCATTGTTTTTGTAACTGGTCGGCGCAACATCGTGGGCCGAAGGGCCTGTTCTGCGCTGTAATGTTCTATGTTCTATGTTCTATGTTCTATCTCCAAGTACTCACTTTCATTAAAAGGCAGCACCACCTAACTTAAGGATCAAAACGGTCTTTAAGCATCAGTTACAATCTGAAGTACAACACAAGCTGAATTCAATGAAGAATATATATTTTTAAGGAATATTTTTAAATGTTTATTGCCCCATCTGGTGAAGAAACTGGCGAAAATGTCCATAACCAACTATTCCGATAGTGACTTCAGCTGGCATCAGTTTTGGCGATCCATTATTGTAATCTTCTTGCTTCTAGCAGATTCCAAAAGTGTGAGCATATCTCCTTCACGGATTGCCCCATTCACATTTTGAATGATGGATCGGTTGCTCTCATCCATAAATTCCACACAGACCTGAGTACATTTTCTAAATGGGCCAGTCCTTCCAAGAAATTTAGCAACCCGGACCAGTTTGACAGTCTGAATCCGTGGATCAGTGGAGAACACTGGGTTACAGGGTTGTAAACTGGACAGTATTGCAGTTGATAAGGAGGATGTGCTAGATATTCTTGAGGGTTTGAAAATAGATAAGTCCCCTGGGCCGGACGGGATTTACCCTAGGATTCTCTGGGAGGCAAGAGAGGCGATTGCAGAGCCTCTGGCTCTGATCTTCAGGTCGTCGTTGGCCTCTGGTATAGTACCAGAAGATTGAAGGATAGCAAATGTTGTCCCATTGTTTAAGAAGGGGAACAGAGACTTCCCCGGGAATTATAGACCGGTGAGTCTTACTTCTGTTGTGGGTAAGGTTTTAGAAAAAATTATTAGGGATAGGATTTATAGTTATTTGGAGAGTAATGAATTGATTGGAGATAGTCAGCATGGTTTTGTGGAGGGTAGGTCGTGCCTTACTAACCTTATTGAGTTTTTTGAGGAAGTGACCAAAGAGGTGGATGGGGGTAAGGCAGTTGATGTGGTATATATGGACTTTAGTAAGGCATTTGATAAGGTTCACCATGGAAGGCTTCTGCAGAAAATGCAGATGTATGGGATTGAGGGTGATTTAGGTAATTGGATCAGGAATTGGCTGGCGGATAGGAGACAGAGGGTGGTGGTTGATGGTAAGTATTCGTCATGGAGTTCAGTTACGAGTGGTGTGCCTCAGGGATCTGTTTTGGGGCCACTGCTGTTTGTAATTTTTATAAATGATCTGGATGAGGGTATAGTTGGGTGGATTAGTAAATTTGCTGATGACACCAAAGTCAGAGGTGTGGTAGATAGTGAGGAAGGGTGTCTTAGTTTACAGGGGGACTTGGACAAGTTGCAGAGCTGGGCTGAGAGGTGGCGGATGGAGTTTAATGTGGAAAAGTGTGAGGTAATTCACTTTGGCAGGAATAACAGATGTGTAGAGTATAGGGCTAACGGTAGGACTCTGAATAGTGTGGATGAACAGAGGGATCTAGGTGTATGTGTACATAGATCCCTGAAAGTTGGGAATCAAGTAGATAAGGTTGTTAGGAAGGCATACGGTGTCTTGGCATTTATTGGTAGGGGGATTGAATTTAGGAGCCGCAGTGTCATGTTGCAACTGTACAAGACTCTGGTGCGGCCGCACTTGGAGTATTGTGTGCAGTTCTGGTCCCCACATTATAGGAAGGATGTGGAGGCTTTAGAGAGGGTGCAGAGGAGGTTTACCAGGATGTTGCCTGGTATGGAGGGGAGGTCCTATGAGGAGAGACTGAGGGATTTGAGGTTGTTTTCATTAGAAAGAAGGCGGCTAAGAGGGGACCTTATTGAAACATATAAGATGATTAGAGGTTTAGATAGGGTGGACAATGATAGCCTTTTTCCTCGGATGGAGAAAGCTAGCATGAGGGGGCATAGCTTTAAATTAAGGGGTGGTAGTTATAGGACGGATGTCAGGGGTAGGTTCTTTACCCAGAGGGTGGTGAGGGATTAGAATGCCCTGCCTGCTGCAGTTGTAAATGCGCCTAGTTTGGGGGCATTTAAGAGATCTGCGGATAGGCTTATGGATGGAAAGGGTTTGGTTTAGGTTAGAGGGTCATTGCTTTTTAACTGGTCGGCGCAACATTGTGGGCCGAAGGCCCTGTTCTGCGCTGTAATGTTCTATGTTCTATGTTCTATGATCCTCCAGAGCCAAAAGAAAGCCAAAGAAATCAAAGGTTATGCTTTTGTTGTGAGATACAGCAACATTTTGAAGCTATTAAAGTTATTTTCTAGGAACAGCATGCCTTAAGTTAAAGTACACTAGTTTTTTTTAAGAAATAAGCTGATTTTAAAGCAATGGAAGGTACATATCCATGATCTTTTCAATAGGTACTCAGCTTTCAATAACAAATAATTGACCATAGAACATAGAACATTACAGCACAGTACAGGCCCTTCGGCCCTTGATGTTGCGCCGATCAGTGGAACCAATCTAATGACCCTCTAACCTAAACTATTCCAATGTTATCCATATGCCTATCCACTGACCATTTGAACGCCCTTAAAGTTGGTGAGCCCACAACTGCTGCAGGCAGGGCATTCCATGCCCTTACCACCCTCTGAGTAAAGAACCTACCTCTGACATCCGTTCAATAATTACCACCCCTTAATTTAAAGCTATGTCCCCTTGTGTTAGCCGTGTGCCCCAGGTGCCCCAATATCTCAGGCAAACTACACCATTCACTTACTTTCAGAAGTAGAACATTGATTGAATTGATGTATGATAAGGGTGCTGGATCAACTGGGAAGCCAATTGAAACCCATAATTGCAGAATTGAGTTACTTGCCAGTATATCCCAAATATCAAATATCATAGCTGCCTAGAACAAAAATAATGGAAATCAGGTTGCAGCAATTGTTATATCACATGCCAGCATGCTGGCTATAAAAAGCATGTCAAGAGTATCTCTGTGATTTATATGTGCCATTTATCCATCTTATTCAGGCTTATGATTCAATGAATAGAGGCACTCTATAGAAAATTCTGCAAATGGTTGGTTGCCCCCATAGAATTGCCTTAACTGTCAGATAACTTCACAACATCCATGAGCTCTTATCAAAAGCTGGAATTTCCTGTTGGCTCAGCAATCCTAATGTGTACATTTTTCTGTCTTCAAAAATGCACACCCAATCTACATGTGACTTTGCTTGGGATTCTTGTCTTTTCCCACAGCAGTAAGGATCAGAGTGCATTTTTCAAACAATGGTAGTGTAGAGTTGGGCTGGTTAGAAGGCCCACCATGGTTCTCTAGTGCAGCATCCCACCTCCCAACATTGTTTAAAGGCACCCTAAACTTCACCCCTCATCCTGCAACCCACACCCAACCCTGATACCACCCCATGCCCCCACAACAGTGTCCATAACACTGCATACCACCTCCAACCTCCTAGCCACCCTCCTGTACCACCCCATGCCCCCCAAGTACTGTCCATTGTCACTCACCTAATGTCAACAGCATACAATCTGCAAGAGCCATAAAGTAGTAATAGGAATTAAGTTAAACCTCAAAGACTCTAATGAAAGCCTGAATTCAAACCCACATTCATTGATTTTGGAGAAATTGACTCCAATGTAAAAAACTATTCTGTTAATGTGCACTATGTTTGCAAACAAACAAAAGACCATATCAAAGACATATTATTCCAGCTTCTTAAGATTGTCAATCATTCTTGGATCAGTCGACCATCTGCTGAGCTGAAGCCCACATTTACTTTTGCAATCCAATCAAGCATTCATAATGGCTACAGCTATAACAATATCTTCCAGCTACATTGCCTGAATCTGATAGAACAGAATGGTCTCCAATTTCATTTTGAAAGCAGAGTCCTTCTCAATCAATGGAGAGGAGAGGTGCAGAGGTATTATTCAGTTTTCAAAAACATTAATCTTAACAGCCAATTTATTTAAATGTATTTGAAATAAAACATAACAGCAGAGATCAAAGAGATATTTTTAATTTTTTAAAGCATTATGGCACTTTCTTCAGTGGAAAAGGTACTTAAAAATATATCATTCTGGGATGTGGGCATTACTGGCTGACACAGTAAGAAGTCTTACAACACCTAGGTCCCTAGCGCTGTAAGGCAGTGTGTTAACCACTATGCTGCCATGCTGCACAGTTGGATTGGGTCATGTTGGATTGTGGAGAAAATCCTGTCCCTTATGTTATTAAGATTGCTGACAGAATGCACTACAACTGTATACCAGTAAGCACACTGGAGAACAGTGATGATGGAGTCTTGGCTTGTAAGAGCTTTAGATTGAAAGGTTTATTAACTTATTGAAACTGGAGGAGAGATTTCCTTCTCCCAAAGAACATGTGAATCAAATTGTAAAAAGCTGAATTTTTTTTCACTGAAAAGAAATTTTCTCTGCACGTCTAGCCTCACACCATTTTTGTACGGCTTGTTTAGGGAGTCATAAGGCCTTGATTGCAAAATGCACTCACACCTCTCCCAAGGTCAGTATCCCCATTGCAAAGGCCACAGGAAAACAGAATTTTCTCTCATGCGCATGTGCTAGTATGAGTTTTGGAAACACTAAAATGAACACACATGGAAAGTACATGACTGAGGTGAGGCTGCAGAGGTTAAAGTCCAACAGGTCCAAACCTGTTGGACTTTAACCTGGTGTTGTAAGACTTCTTACTGTGTTTACCCCATCTAACGCCAGCATCTCCACATCACTACCAGCATTTGTTGACCATCCCTAATTGCCTTTGAATTGAGTGGTTTGCTAGGCCATTTCAGAGAGCATTTAAGGTTCAACCACATTGGTAGAGCTGGAGTCACATGCGGGCCAGACCAGGTAAAGGGTGCAGATTTTCTTACCTGAAGAGCATTAGTGAACCAGATGGGTTTTTACAATAATTGACAATGGCTTCATGGTCACCATTAGACTTTGAAATCTAGATTTTCATTGAATTCAAATTTCACCATCTGCCATGGTGGGATTCAAACCCAGGTCCCCAGAGCATTACCTTGAGCCTTGGATTACTAGTCCAATGACAATACCATGACTCCACCACCTCCCCAAAATACAGGCAATACTTACACAATGCTGGTCAATTTAAGGGTCAACTTAACCTTTGCAGGACAGAGCCCTATGTTGCATCACTACATTAAAAATGTATCTACATTTCATTACAACATCCAATAATGACATTTGAAGGTGGTAAAACATTTTACATTTATCTTCCAAAATGGCCCTGACTCCTCAGCAGCCTTGCCCCAGTCATGTACTTACCATGTGTGTTCATTTTAGTGTTTCCAAAACTCACACTAGCACATGCACATGAAAGAAAATTCTGTTTTCCTGTGGCCTTTGCAATGGGAATACTGACCTTGGCAGAGGTGTGAGCACATTTTGCAATCAAGGCCTTATCACTCCATAAATAAGCCATACAAAAATGACGTGAGGCTAGACATGCAGAGGAAATTTCTTTTCAGGTAAAAATAAATTCAGCTTTTCACAACTTGATTCATGTCCTTTGGGAGAAGGAAATCTCTTCTCCAGTTTCAACAAGTTAATAAACCTTTCAGTCTGAAGCTCTTACAAGCCAAGACTCCATCATCACTATTCTTCAGTGTGCTTATTGGTGTACAGTTGTGGTGCATTCTGCCAGCAATCCTAAGAACATAAGGGACAGGATTTTTCCCACAATCCAACATGACCCAATCCAACTGTGCAGCATGGCAGTACAGTGGTTAGCACTGCTGCCTTACAGCATTAGGGACCTAGGTTCAATTCCAGCCTCAGATGATTTGTGTATAATTTGCATATTCTCCCCATGTCTGTGTGGGTTTCCTCTGGGTGCTTTGTATTCCTCCCACATTCCAAAGCTGTGTGGGTTAGGTTGATTGGCCATGTTAAATTGCCCCTTAGTGTCAGGGTTATGGGTATAGGGCCTGGATAGGATTGTTGTTGGTGCAGGCTTGATTGGCCAGGTGGCCTCCTTCTCCACTATTCTTTGATTCTCTGAAGAGGATCCACCACTAGCTGGTGACGGGATTTTCTGCTCCCACATTTGTCAATGGACCTTCCCATTGAATGCAACCCCCACTGCCAGAAAACCCACAGCAGGATGTGTCACTGGAAGGACTGGAATATGTTACTGGTGTAAATGGCCAAAGAATTCCAGCCTAGAAATCAGAGCAGGTATAATAGCCCTCTAAACCTTCCCCATCTCATGCTCTTCAAATAAAATAATGGCTCATCTACGATATTAACCTCTTGCACCATCCCTGTATTCATCAATTTCCTTTTTACTCAGAAATATATTGCTCTCTGTAAATCATAAGATTACATACATAGGGTATATAGCATAGAAACTAGCCATTTGATCAGCTCATGCTTTTGTTTATGCTGCAGTTAAGCTCCTGCCCATCCGTTCTCACCTAAATCCATTATTGGAACAGTCTATCCCCTTCTCCCTCTTGATTGACACTTTTAAGATACTGAAGGGTCTTAATGGGATGGATTTGGAGAGGATGTTTCCTTTTTGCTAGTATGAGAATCTAGAACACAAGGTCACTGTTTAAAAGCAAGGCATTACTCATTTAAGACAGAGATGAGATTTTTTTCTCTCAATGAAAGCTGTGGGTTTTTGGCACTCTTCTTTAAAAGGCAGTGGAAGCAGAATCTTTGAATATATTTAAGGCAGAGGTGGATAGATTTTTGATAAACAAGGGATGAAAGGTTATGGGGATAGATAGGAGATTATAGTCAGATTATTACATGGAAGAACAGGCTTGATGGGCTAAGTGGCCTACTACTGCTCCTAATTTGCATGTTCATATTGTTAGGGTGCTGGACCAGAATCCCAAGTTCCATTAGGAAGCCAGACTAGAACCAAACAATTTCTTCTCTTTGACATAAATGTGAGGATATGTTATGTCTCTCTAGGAGTGATTCCACTGACAAAATGTGGATCTTTTATAACAAGACAAAGTTTATTTAATAACACAGTTGAAATATAACTGTAACATATAAAGCAGCTTACCATTAACAGTTGAACAATATTTAAAAATGAAAAGAAGCAACTTTACTTTCTAGGTTAAGACTGATCCGCTTCCAAATAAGCCCCATTCATGCACAGAACAGAAACACTTTCAAATAAATACAGTTAGCAAACCCTGACATACTTGCTATCAATTGTGTTAACAGTCTTGAAGCTTTCAGAGAGATTTTGAGGAAAAAAAGTGTCAGTTCTCAGGAACAGGTTGCACATGCCTCTGAATGAATGCTTAGTTTTTCTCATAAGTAGTTCTGCACATTAACTACATTATCACATGGCCCTGTCAATCGACTTCCCAAGGAATCATTTGTGTAAACAAAAGTCCATTAGCTCTGTCAAAGTAAACAGTACATGGCTAAAATGACCAATTATCCTGCTCTCCCAAGACCTTAGCTGCATTCCATTCAGACATACTGACTGCCTGTAGAATAAAGCTGAATTTTTAAACATTCCCCATAAGCATAATGGGGGCAATTCTCCCATTTGCTTATGGCAATGGAGAGGCTGCAGAGAAGAATGAAACCAGCAATGCATCAGTATAAATATCAGGAAAGAATTGACAGGCTTTTTCTCTTGACGAATGAAGACTGTGCGGGGTGATCTAACTGAAGAATTTAGAATTATGAAAAGTTTATGTCAATATTTATGTCAATAAAGTGAATATTATTATGGAAAACGAAGAGATAGTGAATTCAATGCCTCATTTTCCTTCCACTGACCGTAGATACATATGTTTTAGAGACAGAAGAGTTTTATCCCCATTGAGTGCTGTGACTCGAAAAAAAAGGACACATTTCTTGTAAGTTTTAAAAAAGGACAACTAAATGTTTATTTTTCTGAACACTTGAATGTATTCACAGTAGTATCCACTTACAAAGGCATATAGAGAGAGGAAAGTTAATTACAAATGAGTTAACATGCACTTGGGCATTTTAAAAGGGCAAAAAGATTACCGTTTTACTTGAGTCACTTGAGATGGAAGTTTGAAATGTTGCAGGCCTGATGATTCCACTTTGGTTCACTAAAGAATTGGAGGTTCAATGTTACTGCTGACCAATTCGCAGTGGCTTACTACTTGTAGCAGCAGGTTTCTGACTTTGCTGTAGTCAGGATACAGCTGAGATCAGGCTTGGTTCTTTACATTGGTAGGTAAAATGCTAATGCCACTTGTCTGCCAGTTAGTAGATACTGGGCAGGGTCCTTCCTTTGCTAGGCTGGATCTCTTCCCTCTTGGTCTTCTTGTCTGCCAGGTTGACTGACTAATCTCAAAAATGTGTGTTAATAAATATTTTTATATACAACCTGGTTTCTGTCAAGTGACCATAGTATCTGTTTCCCATTGTCCACTCAAATATTCCCTGACAACTCAAACTTTGACACACAGTAAGGTTTGGGTTTCAACCATTTGCATCTCCTTGTGGTAGAAGGGGTTTCTCCTCACCACCATTCTGTGGAATTCCATACTGCAGGGTCACTATGAACTAGGTTCTGCAGGTATTTGGACAAAGCAGCCATTAAGTCCACAGGAAAAATCTGTTGTATTTTAATGTATGCTCAATGGAATGTTCCAAAAGCATGTTTTCATTTGAATGTTGTATCCAGATAAGCAGGCTAACTGCCAGCCTTGCACAGTTCCATACAAGTTGGCAGACAAGAAGGGATGTCACTTGACCTAATTTCAAAATAGATTGTCCACTCTCCATTTTGCTTTTCAAAGTAATGTATGTATTTTCCTTAAATCCATGGGTATAACTGTGAATGTGACAACAGGTGAGAATATTTCCACTTTTGAGGAAGAGCACAATTTGAGGCAATCAATATTTATATTAGGATAGAAATAATGCAATTGATATAGATATTTGGCCGGGATTCTCCCAAAACAGTTCTAAATGCCGAATTTGTGTAAAAATGGGAGTAACTCCTGCTGTATATTTTTAGGGGTGGTTTTCAAAATGCATTTCCCACACTCTGTGCATCACGGAGTGCCTCAGGCTGAATATCAGTGGGGTCTATTCTCACTGGTGAGGTCGGCACCATAGCGCTGAGCGCATATGCCGATCTGTCATAGCAGAGATCAGTGCAGCAACTTTGCAATGCTGACCTCTTGATCACTGCCTAGCTTGATTGCTGGCCAGCACAGCAAACCCCATCGCTGCCACACAGACCTACACCTGGCCCGGACATCCCCAGGCCAGCCCTAACCTCTCTGCCCCAAGCTGTCTCGATCAACCCACCCTAAAAGTGATTCCTCTCTAGCCCCAACCCCAACCCCAGAAGCTCCCCCCCTCCCACGATGGCCAGCCCCAATCAGCCCCTTCCCTCTGTCTGACACAGATCCCAATGCGGAGTGGAACCCCCCATTGCCACTGTTTGTCCCCCACATGACCCACCCCCCCCCTCAATAGGCCCTGCCCCTCTGGCCCCAGCCCTTTGGCACTGCCTGATGCCCAGTGGGCAGTGCTGAGGTGCCCCCAGGCATTACCACTTTGCCTCTTGGACAGTACCAGGAGGCCAGTTGACACTGCCAAGCTGGCAATGCCGAGGGGGCATCTACCTTACCCCCCCCCCCAACTACCTGGGAGGAGGCCTCCATGGCCTCCCTTCACTCCAGCAGGATGGGGGTGCCAGCTCCCCAATTGTGGCGATTTGTTGTAAACCCTGCTGGAGTGAAGCACTCCTGGCGGGGTGAGGGGAGATGCCAGCCTGCCTGGAAACCTTAATCGCAGGCTCACTAATAGAGTTCAACTGCTCATTATAATGTTTAAATTAGCTCTGCATTGATTTGCAGCACAGAGCTGACAGTGCCAGAAATCCAATCCAGGCCCGGAGACATGCAGAGGCTGTTGCGCCCACTAATAATCCCCAGGAGACAATCAGCAGAAGACAATACTTACTCCATAAGCATCCTCCCTATTCACCCAATTATAGTGTAGCACCTCACATTCCTCTCTGTTCAACTTAATTTCCCAATTATTTGACCGTTACGCAAGTTTATTAATGCCCTTTGTAATTTGTTTCAGTCCTCCTTGGCATTGACTACACCTTCCCCCCCACCCCCCAACCCAATTTCCACCAACTTGGTGTCAATCACAAATTTAGAAATTGTGATTTTGATTCCAAAATCCAAATTGTTAACGTAAATTGTAAACCACAGTGGTCCCAGCACTGATTCTCGTGTAACAACACTTCTACCATTCTGATTATCTAACCTTTACTCCCAATCTTTGCTTTCTATCATGAAGCCAGCAAGCAATCCATTCTGCCACTTGTTCCCTGACCCCATATTCTCTGACCTTATTCACTGTTATATTGTGGGGCATCTTATCAAAAGCCTTTAGAACAGCCAAGTAAATGATATTTTCTGCATTGCATTGTTTACTTTTTCTGTTACCTCCACAAAAAGTTCAATATGTTTGGTCAAACAAAATTTTTCCTTTGAATTCCATGCTGACTATTTGTGTTATTTTAGTTTCTAGGTATTCTTCTATTCCCTGCTTTAGTAGGTTTTACCATTACGTTTCTCATCACCAATGTTGGTGTTTAATATTCTGGGCATATTCTGCCTCTGCTTAGATATGGAATTACATTAGTAAAGTAGAAATCTTCTGCCACTGCATGTATTCTAACGAATCATTAAATATACTCTCGTCATACATTTCCATCTCTCCCATAAATTCTTCTAAAACCTGCGGATGCAATCTCTCCAAACCATGTGCACCGTCAGTGGGACCATAAGATCCTGCTGGCATAAACAGCAGCAAGATTTTGTTGGTTTTCCTAACCATCAGTTAGGAAATGTCTTTATTATGTCTTTATTAATCCAAGTAGACTCATTCGTGTTTAGTTTGTTCTTTCCTTTCACTAGAATATTTTTTTTTCTGTTTCAACACTGTTTTAAATGATTCCTATCCTTGCTCTGTATTGTTATTTGCCAATATTATTGCCCATTTTATTTTAGAAAGTTCTATTTTCAGCCTCTCAAAGTGAATTTTTCTCCAAGCTATAAACTTGGTTTTCATCATACTTATGTCCTTCTGCATTGTCATCTTCAAGCATATTGAATTATAGTCGCTATGGCCTAGATTCCCCCCTGTTTTTACTATTCTCAGCTGCTCTAGTTCATTTTCCATTAGTAGATCTAAGAGTCAATCTTTCCTTTTGGGCATTTTGTGTATTGAGTTGGAAAGAAGTTCTGTACACATCATATAAATTCCATTCCTTTATCCCATTACCGATCTTTTCTGTCCAACTAATATTAGGGTAATTGAATGTCTCTACGCTTATTATTCTATCGTTTTTATTCAATTCCCTGATTTCTTTACACATTTTTCCCCCACTTGCCTTCCACTGTTAGGTTTTATGTTGACTACACCTTTTTAGCATGACAAATCCTTAGTTCTACTGCCAGTATGTTATCTCCAGTAAGTACAGTTATTCATTCCTCCCCTGTTCTCTATCTGCCTTTTCTAAATATGTTATACCAACAAAGTTTAATTCCTAATCCTGACTTTATGTAGCCATGTCTTGATAATCCCTATCATGTCTGGCCCCTTCCAGTGCACAATTGCCTTGAGCTCCCCTGTTTAATTATGGACACAGTACAGACATTTTAAACAAATTTTAATAGGATTTCCTCTTACTTTATTTTTAAGCATCTTTTTGGATCTATCTGTTCTATCAATGTTACTGATGTCCTCTCTTACTAAATTCCTTCCAATGCTCACCTTCCAATGCTCACCTGCCCGGTTTTGTTTACATTTAGTCTGCTTACATTTCTTAGAGAGTTTTGATTCTGAGTTACTCAACACTTTGGCATACATAGATCTCTGAGGTAGGAAAATCCAAAGATTTACAATCTTTTGAATGAAGAAATTTCTCCTTATCTCAGTTCTAATTACCAGCCCCATACTTTGAAACTATGACCCTCATCTCTAACTCACCAGTCAGGGGAAACACGCTTCCAGCATCAAACCTGCCAAGTCACTTTTCAATTTTATGTATTTCATTAAGATCACCTCTCATTCTTCAAAGCTGTTAAGAACTTGGGCTGGACCTATTCAAACCCTCCTCACAGGATATCCCAGAATCATTCTGGTATATCTATTTTGCACTTCCTCCAAGTAAAGTCTTCCCCAGGTTGGAAAACCAAAATGAGCACAACATTCCAGGTCCCATTAAATTGCAGTAAGACTTTTTTTTGCTTTTATAGTTTAATTACTTTGTAAAATCATCTGTTTTCCAAATTGCTTGCTGCATCTGAATGCCAACCTTATATCGTTCATGAACAGAGACATCCATATCTGAATACTGACATTTTCCATATTTTACATAATGTACTGCTTTTCAGCATTTGCTACTAAAATATATACCACCACATCTCTCCATCTGTCATTTATCCTTTCATCTAAATCCTTTAGTCACTTCCTTGCATCCTCCTCACTGTATACTTTCACACTTGATTTTGTCTTGTCAATGAATTTGGACATGTTGCACTCAGTCATCTCATCTAATGTATTGATATAGATTGTAAATATCTGAGGCCCTGCGCTGATCGTTGTTGTACACCATTAGTTTACAACTTGCCAGCCTGAAAACAACCAACTTAATCCAATTCTCGGTTCCTGTACATTAACTAATTCTCAATCTATGCTAACATATTACATTAATCTAATGAGCCCTAACTTTGTGTAATAACTTATACAGCACCTTGCATCACATCTACTGGTTCCTCCCCTGTTCAGCATGCGAGTTACAACCTCAAAAAACTGTTAGCAGAGAACTCAAAAAAAATTTCCCTGTCACAACTCTGACCAGCCATATTATGATTTTCTAAGTGCCCTGTCACCACATCAAAAATACCAGCATTTTCCCTACTGATAGTATCAAACTAACTGTGCTCTTATTCCCTGTTCTGTCTCTCCCTTTTTTTCAGATAGCAGTGTTCTGTTTGCTGCCTTCCAATCCACAGGGACCATTCTAGAATACAGGGAATCCCAGAGATCAAAAACCAATGCATCCACTACATCTTTTAAAATTCTAAGATATAGGTCATCAGCTTTTACTCCTATTTATTTCTTCTATACTATTTTCATACTAATCTAATTTCTTTAGGTTCCTCATTCTCATTCGATCCTGGGTTCCCGACTATTGTAAAAAGTCTGACAACACCGGGTTTTAGTCCAACCAATTTATTTGATAGTAACTCACAAGCTTTTGGGTTAGTCCCTTCGTCAGGTGAATGGAGAGTTCTGGCCTCAGACAGAGCATATAAAGCACAGACAGTTTAGAGATTACTGATTAGAATGCGAATCTTTACACCTAACCTGCTGTTCAAGTCCTGAAGTGGCCGACAATGTGTGTGGAAGGAGCACTGATCACAGGTTAAAGAGATGTGTATTGTCTCCAGGCAGTACAGTAAATGAGGTTTTGCAAACCCAGGCAAGTCACGGGGGTTACAGATAGTGCAACATGAACCCAAGATCCCTGTTGAGACCATCCTCATGTGTGCGGAACTTGGCTATCAGTCTCTGTTCAGCGACTCTGCGCTGTCATGTGTCGTGAAGGCTGCCTTGGAGAACGCTTACCCGAAAGTCAGAGGCTGAATGCCCGTGACTACTGAAGTGTTTGCCAACAGGAAGGGAACAGTCTTGTCTGGTGATTGTCGAGCGATGATCATTCATCCGTTGTCGTAGCATCTGCATGGTCTCCCCAATGTACCATGCTTCGGGACATCCTTTCTTGCAACGTATCAGGTAGACAATGTTGGCCGAGTTGCAAGAGTATTTACCGTGTACCTTTCCAGAAGGCATTTTGTGCCTTCTGCTGTGAAGAGAAATACAAAGTATTCATTCCATGCCTCTGCCATTTCATTATTTCACATTAAAGCTTCTCTTTTCCCTACCCCTATGGGGCCCAGATTTACTTTCTTCAATCTATTCCTTTTTACCTTTCTGTAGAAGTTTTTAAAATCTGCTTTACACTCCCTGCTAGCTTACTCTAACATCCTGTTTTCTTTCTCTAACTCCTCCTCCTTTCAGAATCCTCTCAATCTTCACATTTACTAACCCGGCAACATTACAGGGTTACAGGCCTCTTCCTTTAGTATCCTGAATGGGATGCATCCCCTCACCCCTCCCCCAGCATGTTTTCCAGCTGGCTGAGCAATAACTTTCTTCCTAGAAATTAAATATTGGGAAGACCAAGGCTATTTACATTGGTTCTTTCACCTTAGCCCATGACTCCATCCCTCTTCCTAAGGCTGACTTAGGCTGTTTGTAACCATCATGTCACACTAGAACCCAAGATGAATGTCTGACCACTTCACCTTTGTGAAGATTGCCTAGTTCCATCCCAGTCATATCACTGGACTCACTGCATCTGAAACTTTCATCCATGGACAGAATTGTAGCACTGACCACCACCTCTACCAACCCCCACCCCCTCCTCCCTCTCCAGCCACCAATGTAAGGGGTGGGGAGTGTAAAATTGAATCGGCAGGAGTCTCCTCAGGAATTCATCCACCCAAACCCACACTTGGGGAAGCAGGGCCTTGGGCAGGAAACCCACACATTCATCTATTAAGGCCCTGAAGTGATCACTTAAGGGCCATATCCTACCCAGTGGAAGCTGGTGTGCATGGGGTGCCTAGACCTAGTGCTGAAATTTGAACCAATGCTTGTCCCTGTGTTACTGAATACATTTTCTTAATGGAAAAGGAATTCTCATATGAAGACTCTATCCTAATGACAGTCCATTACACGACATCAGTGTCCCTGCACTGGAGCAAAAAAATCTGGAAATGCATCTCAGGCACAAGTGTGGTGAAAATAAGCCATAAAGCACATTAAAGTTAACCTCAGCATATTTTATGACAGGGAATTAAAAGGTAGCTTACATAGTAACATATTGCATCTGTCATCTTCCATCCAGTGTACTTTTCTAAGCAGTTCTTGCATGATCAGCAAGGAAAAACATGCCTTTTTCAGAGGCTTTTTCCAAGTAGATCTGTTGGTGGGAACTCTATTTAATTAGAACTAAATTTTTTTTTTCTTTGTTTTTAGTTTCTAAAATTTGATCACATAAAGATATGTTAACCAGGGTTTTAGTACAGCTTTAATTGCCAGATTTCCCCCATGATGTTGCTTCAGGACATTTTTTAAATGTCACAATTAATTGAGCAGTCTTCATATTACCAACACTGCTTGGTCCTAAAATAGGTAAAGAGTTGTTCAGATGCCAAAGCTGAACTCAGTCAAGAGCAATAGAAAGTATTTAAGTTATCATCAAAATCATTGAAACCCTACAATCAGAAGGAGGCCATTCGGCCCATTGAGTCTGCACCAACAACAACCCCACCTAGGCCCTAACCCAGTAATCCCACATATTTCCCTCACGAATCCCTCTAACCTAGAAATCCTGAGACACTAAGGGGTAATTTAGCACGGTCAATCTACCTAACCCGCACATCTTTGAACTGTGGGAGGAAACTGGAACACCCCGAGGAAACCCATACAGATACAGGCAGAATGTGCAAACTTCACACAGACAGTGACTCAAGCCGGGAATTGAACCAGATCCCTGGGGCTGTGAGGCAGCAGTGCTAAGCACTGTGCAACTGTGCCCCCAAAGTTTGCTTCATGTTTTAAAAAAACCCCAAAAGTTGACAAACATAAGTAGTTATTTTCAGGACTTGACGGGGTGGATGTGGAAAGGATTATTTCTCTTGTGCGAGAATCTAGAACTAGGGGCTACTGTTTAAAAAGAAGGGGTTACTATTTAAGACCGGGATGAGGAAAATATTTTTCTCTCAGAGGGTTGAGGGACTTTAGAATTCCCTTCCTCAAAGTGGTTGAGGCACAGTCTTTAAGGCAGACGTAAATAAATTATTGATAAACAAGGGAGTGAAAGGTTATCAGGAGCAGGCAAGAATGTGAAGTCGAGGTTACAGAGGAGCGTGAACAGCCAGTAAGATCGCAGCCCATTTGATTACATAATTTTTAGAGCAACAATTTGAATTTCTAGGGGTACCAATGGACAAAGTTTTAAATAAAAATTTGCATCTAAGCCCTTGATGAAATGCAATTATTCAGTCCGGTCAAGAACTTCAGTTTATTTAAACAATCAGTTACACCTTTAAATTCCACTTTCAACTTAAGCTACACTTTCTACAATATTTAGATGCTTACAAAGATATCTGATTTTGATATTCAACATTTTTTTCACAAAAACACCAATTTTATGAGCATACTATACGGATCAAGGGAGGATAAAGCTGCTCAGTCCCTTGAATCAGCTCTAATTGACTGATCTAAAGTTATTTTAGTTACAATTTTAATTTTTCGATATTTCGTATTACATTTAAGTATAATTGTCTAATTAGAATTCAATAGCTATTCAGTTAAAATACTTTAAAATACTGTAGATATTGCATGTTTTTACTCTTTGATCAGGTTACCTCTTCTGTCATTCTGTTTCCTGTTGAACTGAATTTTAAATCATTGATCACCTCCATTCACCAGATTCGATTCCTGGCTTGGGTCATAGTCTGTTTGGAGTTTATACATTCTCCCTGTGTCTGCGCGGGTTTTCTCTGGGTGCCCCGGTTTCCTACCACAGTCCAAAGATGTGCAGGTTAGGTTGATTGGCCATGCTAAATTGTCACTTAGTGTCATGGGGACTAGCTAGGGTAAATGTATGGGATAATGGGGATATTGGGTGGGATTGTGGTTGGTGTAGACTCGATGGGCGAATGGCCTCCTTCTGCACTGTCGGATTCCATGATCTATGATTCAGTCCACATGGCTGACCCTGAGCTTTCGCCTACCTGCATTCTACTCCATTCTACTCCCAATCTGATTCCACTGACCTCGGTCTCCTACACCGTTTTAATGAGCTCAGTCAAAATTCAAGAACAGCACCTCATTTTTCGAGTAGGCCAGAAGGCTGTAAAGTGCCTGAACATTGAACTCATATTATGGCCATTGCTGTAAAACTCTTCACCAGCTTCTTAAACTCTATATGGCTCATATTTATTTTAAAATCCCTGCTTTCATATCCTATCTATATTAAGTTTCTCTCACCCTTATTCTTATTGATATCTATTAATTCTTGCATTAGATAATTGTCCTTTTGTTTACAAATCCCTCCTTGATTTAGCTCTCCGTCCTACCTCAGCAGTCTCCTGCACAATGTATCAACCCACTCTTTGTGCTCCAGATGTTTACCTAATAAGTGTCCTCACCCCCTAATCATTGTTGGCAGCATCTTCAGCCTTTCTAGCCTTGCTGCAACTCCTATTGTAAAATCACTGGCTGGCTACTTTGCAATGCTTTCATAAACTCACTAAAATTCGGTTGCTTTGACCAAACCTTTAGTCAGCTGCCCTAACTTTTCTCAGTGTCAATTTCCTCCCTTTGTTTCGTCAAGTGGTTTCTGACATTTCTTCTCCATTAAAGGTGCTATACAGAGATAATGCTCAGATCACACATCTTGCGGAAAGAGCTTTGGTGACCATTGGATAAGACACCCTGTTGAAAGTGTAAAGTTATAATCTATCCTTTACTGCTAAGTATTATGTTTCTTGCAACTTGCTTACCAGTACTGTTAACAATTGCAAAAGTTACATCCATTGAAACAGTTTTTTTATAAACAGATATCTTTGTGCAACATAGAGTTCAGAGGGGGTCCTTTAGATTTTTTTGGCATACTTATCCTTGGCATGGAGCAGTTCCATTACTAAATTACCTTGCAACACTCTTGGAGTAGTAGGATTGAGGCAGGAAACTGTCACGTTCAGCCTTCAAGCCCTCTACATACCATTAACTGCAGACATTGAAAGTAAGCTTCCTTACTTTGTATTTCCTCTAGGTCAGACCTAATCTTCCCAGTTCATTCCAGTGGCTAGATGACCCCACATTGACCTTTTAATGCCAGATGTGCCTGGTTGTCTGTCCTTAACCTTTTATAGAGACTAGCTGCACTCACTCAGGCTTTCTTCCTGCACCAACATCACCAAAAGCAGATTGATTGCTTTTTGTGCTATCTTGTGAGCAAAATGACAGCTTTTTTGCTTAGATAACAACACTTACTGTACTTCAAAGTGACTCATTCCCTTTGAAGCACTTTAAGACTTTTCTGACAGAGATGTGACAGAGCAGCATATAAATGCATGCTTTTCTTTTAATGTTTTTCTTCAAATTGCTCTGTGGGAAATCTATTTTTGTTTCATGGTTGTCATAATTTAGAATGCATTTCTTTTTTTCTACATTTTCACCCAATTATATTCCAGCTGATTCGCACAGCTGATGAATTCCCTGGAGATTTTGTTCAACTGTATATGAAGATATGCAGCCGCAGGTGAAAGATTTACTTTTACAAATAGTACAGCTGGTCTTAAGCAACTAATGTTACAGGACACAACCACTAGGTTGGAAAATTGTGTTCTATTTGTAACTATTGTCTTTACATCTTACTTATTATGGTTTCAATTTTTGCCTTAGTCAGGCTAGAGATATAGTTCATTTGCTTCCAACAATAAACATTCTTAGAAAAGTCAATAAATTATATTGGCAATTTACTGATGACACACCCCCAGAGGTGAGCCTCATCAATAGGCGACTGAGCCAGAGAATTGGAAGTAGTGTTACAGCCCTATCTCTGACATTAACTGGCACTAAACAAGAGTTCCAGCTGAAAGCTCGGGATCAGTGAACCATCCTATATATGCAACAGGTTGACATGATACTGTTTTTTCAGGTGTATATTTAATTTGTCTAACACTGCTATTAATTAAGATTTTCTTTGCTTTTGTTATGTTTGATTAGCTAAAAGATACATTGGAAGAATATCCTTTCTTCTCCATTTTTCACACTTCCATCGAACATGCTGAAGTCATGTGCGGCACACAGATTGAACAGAAAATGTTTAAACACATTTCACTTAGGTTATTTGGGGGCAACAAAAAAAATATATTTTCTTGCCGTCAGTTCAAACTCAAGTCTCAAGAGAAAAGCATTGTGATCCGATTCAGTGCCCCACTAAGCCCCTGCTAGATAAAGAAACCTATTCAACATCCTTTCTTAATAGTCAGCCAGCCATTTGACCTCAGTTAGCTCCCTTCACCTCTCAAGACCTGAGGAAGAAATCAAATGGCATAACTCCCTGAAAGGATTAAAAAAAATTACAATGCATTATTAGCATAGACAATGCCGTCCATGAATTTGTTGCATGAAGCTAGTAACAATTTTGCACCCGGTGGATAAGGATTATACTGGCTGAACACACAGTGGAAAATGTTCATCTAAAATTTGGTTTGGCGCAATAGGGTGGGATTTATGGTCTCGCTCGAGCAAGACTGGAAATTCCCTTCCGAGATCAATGGACATTTCCATTGTCCACGCCTCGCCCACTCTGTGGCGGGCAAGGCAGTAAATGGTAAATAGGAATGAAGTAGAGCTGAATTAGAAATACAGATGTCGATTGACAAAGGGTGCACTATTATTCTGTCGTTCTGTTGTTCAGACAATTTTCACTTTAGTAAGCAGCTAAACATGCATAATGATGCCAGATTTCCCTTACTTGCTGGGATAGCCTGGAGTTTCAAACTAAGCATAAGATTTATGGGAGTTTCATTTGTACATGTCTGTCTTCTCACAATGTTCAAGGTAATTTCGGCATATTTCGTCATTAACATTGAAAAGAAAATGTCAAAATTAAATCACTGTTTCTTAGCTCAACTGATATCTTCCAGAAACCAACTGAAGCCAATTCCTAAATTGTGAACATTTTACTGATTTAACAAATGTGAAATAAATTGATTAATAACATTCAACTGAAAAATAAGGCCCAAGAATAATAGATGCAGTAAGTTTCAAATATCATCATGTTTAAGGGTGGAGTAGGTTTTATCAAGTGAAAGGGAAAAAAAAGTTAAATACATTTATATTGAGTTTAGGGTTACAATACAGAAAAACCAATATACCTTTTAGTTTAAAGCAGGCAGTAAATATATTACACATTTATATATGGAAATTCCTTTTGCCTTTATGCTGTTTATTTTATTGCAGTTGAGTCATCTTTTTGTAATTCTGAAACTTGCTTGCCTGCATAGCTAACCCTCCATGTGGTCCAGTTCTCACCCTTCTTTGACAGTTTACTGCAGACTGAATTATTACTGCGGGAAAGTGGCCAATTGTGAATATGACCCTTTTGGTTACTTGAGGGAATCTATAAACTATCTTTGGTTCAAATAAATGTTACAATTCAATATAATTTTGCCTAGGCCCCCAGAGCTAGATTTGAGAGGTTAAATTCACACGCGAAAGTTGGAGCAAGATCTAAAAACTTTGCTCATGTAGCATCAACTTTTCAGCTCCAGAGATTATTTTAATAAATTCCAAACTTGTCCATTCCAGGCAACAGTCACAACACTTGTTTTAGGTATGACTTTGTTAAAATCATATCAATCTGGATTAATTTGAATATCCAGCTAGATCTGATGAGTTGTTGGTTATAATATATGTAATTGTTAGTAACTACAATTTGATATGAGCTATATTTTGATATTTTACATTTAAACCATTAAATCTGATGTTCACTTGTTGTATTTAGATACTAGTCTGCATCCAACCCCCAACCGCAACCCCCCCCCCACCCCCCAACGAGGAAGTGCCATTGCAATAACTGTGGGAAATGCCTTGAAGTTTGGACTTCTAATGGGCAATTCACTGTTCCCTGGAATCCTCCAGAAATATTTCTGATGCTTGTTAGAGTTGGAAACTTTGTGTAGTCCCAACTTACTTAACTGTATTGTATTTCTGTGGTTTGGATTTCACTCAAACAGCTCCACTGTCACCACAACTTTGAAGCGTACTCATGAGCAACCTTCATTTCTCTGTAGAATTCTACAGATTCACTACCCTCAGAGAGAATAAATTTCTCCTTATTCTCTTCGTGTCTGTGTGTGTTTCCAATGGTGCTCCAATTTCTTCCCGCAGTCTGAAAGATGTGCTGGCTAGGTACATTGACCCAAACAGGCATCAGAGTGTGGTGACTAGGGGAATTTCACAGTAACTTCATTATAGCGTTAATGTAAGCCTTACTTGTGACTAATAAATAAACTTTTTAAAATGGGCAGTGCCTTACTCTAAGAGTATGCCTTCTGGTCCTCAACTCTTTCACAAGGGGAAACAATCTCTTAGCATTGCCTAATGTCTTGTAACTTTACAACTGACATTTACAACTGAATCCATGAGGATTCCTTTGCTGATGGAGATTGGTGGTTGGAAATTTTTTCAATGTATGTAAATTAATGGATAGCTTTCTGCCTGACCAGTGTCAGACACAGGGTTTTTGAGTCTGATTGGAAGTTTTGGGCTGTCCCAGAATCTTCAGTCAACAATTTACACAGCTGAAAAGAAAACAGAAGATAAAAATGAAAGATAATTCAGATGTTCAATGTAATGTAGCAAAACATGTTTGATTCTTGTCATAGAGTCATTGAGGTTTACAGCTTGGCAACCTCTGGCATCTTCTTCCAGATACTCACCACCCTCTGTGTGAAAAAATTGCCCCTCTGGACACTTTTGTATCTCTTCCCTCTCACCTTAAATCTGCCCTCTAGTTTTAGACTCCCCTACCTTTGGGAAAAAATATTGACTATCTACCTTGTCTATGCCCCTCATTATTTTATAGACCTCGAAAAGTTAACCTCTCAGTCTCCTGCGCTCCAGAGGAAAAAGTCCCAGGCTATTCAGCCTCTCCTTATAATTCAATTCATCAAGTCCTGGTAGCATCCTAGTGGGTCTTTTCTGCACTCTTTCTAGTTTAGTAATATCCTTTCTATAATAGGGTGACCAGAATTGCACACAGTATTCCAAATGTGGCCTAACCAATATCTTTCACAACTTTAACAAGACAACCCAACTTCTGTATTCAATGTTCTGACCAATGAAACCAAGCATGCCAAATGCCTTCTTCACCACTATTGTCCACCTGTAACTCCACTTTCAAGGAGCTATGAACATGTACCCTTAGGTTTCTTTGTTCTGTAACTCTCCCCAACCCCCTACCATTAACTGAGTAAGTCTTGCCCTGGTTCAATCTACCAAAATGCATCACCTCGCATTTGTCTAAATTTGAATATATTTCTTATAATTTACATATTACCATAATTATTAAAGTAAATGTTCTTGACAGCTGTGAAGCAATAATTCCATTAATCATAATAAAATTAAGTACAATTTTATGCATAAAACTAGTCTCTCTGAAATACAGCCATGTAAGAATTATAATCCACAGTAAGGTTAGTATTTCCCTCATAGATGAATCAGATGGACTCCAAAACAAATTACAATGCCACTCCCCAAAATATACCAAACCATCTGCAGAACTGCTATCATGGAAGCAACATTATTATTTAGCAAAAAAAAAGTGACTGCTACTTCCCAAATCTGGAATGGATTTAGGTGATTTCTTTCATGTTCCAGCTGAAACTTTGTTTAATGGTATTATGTAAAGTTGTTTCTAAATGAGCAAGTACAAGATATAGGGTGTTTTCAACAGTGAACTGGGTGATATGTATAGCAACACAATTATATGTGCAATAGTTTATTCAAGCAAAAGATAGTCTAACTTCCATAATACAGCTATGAAAACAAAATATACAAACTACTTATAGAAATCCATAAATAACAATTATTGGCACACTCTTAGATGCCGATTCTAACCCAGTAATATGAAACAAATGGGAACTTCTTCCTTAAGTACAAGAAAATGGTAAAAACCCTCTTACTACAATACAAAATAATCTTAGCAGCCCCTCCACAGTACACAATTCTTTGCTATGATATAATTGTGTGTAATATGCTGGTTTCCGGTACAAAGCTCAAAGTTTTTTGAAATGCTCACTCTGCCACAGTGCTGCAGATTATTCTTGAACATTTCTAAGCGTGATTTCTGGTGGAAAATGTGGTGCAATTCTCACCGGTCAGATGATGGGATCCCGATCACAATCCACCCACGCTTAGACATTTTTTTGGAGGCTGGGTTGGTTTACTCTATTAACAATATGTGTGAGACCAGAAGATCTTGGCAAGGCTGGCTCCTCAGAAATTGGGAGCCATTTTTAAAGGGTGACATGAAGTCAAAATGATAGACTCCCCTCCAACCCCATACCAACTAGGGGAACACCTCCAAACCTTGGCCACAGAGGAGCTACTGCCACAAACCATCTTTAAATATCCAAGTCACAGCCCCCCACCCTCTCCCCTCCCCCAACCCACATACCACGCTTCAGGGTGACCTGATTTCTTGCTCTGTCCTTGCTGCCATCTGGTCTTTGGGGCATTGCCCCCCCACCCTCAATGGCATTGAGGTATCGACCCCCCCCCCAAAAAAAAATGACATCCCACTATAGGGTCGTCAAAGACCCTGCCTTCTTCAGGCCCCCATCAGACCCTGCTCCTTATTGGCACTGCACCCTGGCACCCTGTCAATTCCAACCTGGCAGTGCAAACCTACGCTTTCTAGGAAGCACTTCAGAGTTGAAGAAGATCCCTCTGAAAAATGAACGTAGACTTAAATGGACTTAAAATGAAAGCCTGTGCTTTCCGGGAAGCACTTCAGTGCAAAAAGTCCCCTTAAAAAATGAGCTCTGACTGGACAGCTGTGCTTTTGAGGAAGCACTTCAGAGTTAATGGACCACGAAAGGCGAGTTAAATAAACAATGATAATCCCTCCTTTGAAAGCGCCAAGGACTGCCATTCAAATGGGTTGTAAACGTTAATGGGATGTGAAATGGAATGTGAACAAAGCACTTTAAAGATTCTAAAAGCTACAGAGAAAAGAGTAGCTATGCAATTGGACAGATTTTTGAAATTGACATGTTGAGTGATAATTCAAAGCTTTTAAAAACAATAGAGAAATGACTAGCCACATGATCACCATTCCAGGGAAGAGCTCTGACCTGAACCCCTCCAAGCAAGTCTGAGTCCCCCCAACCCCCAGCTCCCTTGAAGAACTACCCACCCCCCCCACCCCCCTCATCGTAGTAGTGAATGCTTTACCCATGGGCACCCTGGAGGTGAGTGCTGAGTGGTACACACGTCCTTGCTTCCCTTTGGAGTTCATGATGCCCAGTCTACACTTTTAGGGACCTATAATGATTGGCATCTAAGTGATGTCCCACTGGAGGGGAGGGAGCATACCAGGAGGTTGTTGCAGTCCACTTTACTCTTGCCAATGAGATTAAAATCAATGCAAGTGATCAGGTTTTTGCCATTTCCGGGCAAGATCCTGATGATGTTGGTGAAACAGGCCAGGAGCATTGGAAACTGTTTGGCGCCCACTGCAAATCCTGTTTCAGGCCTCTCATCAAATTCACCGGCCCTGCGGAGTTTGCACCTGTGTCTAATGGGGCCGGAGAATCACCCCCGACATTTCTCTGTACAAGAAAATACATTCATATTTAATTTCTGCTCAAAATAAAACCCTGCAGCATTTGCCTCAATAACAAATCCAGTGAGAACTAAACAAAGCATCTATTTGAGCTTTCAAACTGGATGAAGACAAAAGCTGGATAAATGGCAAGCTGCTTGATCCACCTTTGAAAAGCTGTGCTCTTTACATTACATATAATATCCAGAATGTACAGTTTGACATTGCCTTATCCTAACATTAGTTGTGAGCCAAACTGTGCAGTACTGTGCTGTAAGAGAAACCCGGTTCCACAATGAGCATTGAAAAAGAATCTGTTCCCTATCAGAAATTCAATTTTTTGGAATGTGGTGTATATAATAATATCACTGCATTGTTTCTTGTATCTATTGTATTAGTTATGTCTACATATAGAACTGATTATAAGAAGACAGCTAGAAATGTCCATGTTGCAAGATATAGATTGATTACACAGCGGTGGAATCGTGTCTGACAGTAGGTTATTTTTGCAGAGAAACAATCATGAGGTTTGAAATTGGTTTTTGAGATATCACTAATAAACACAACAAAGTATACTGATAAAATTACAATACAAGCGAAATACTGCAAATACTGGCTATCAGAAATAAAAACAGAAAGTGCTGGAATATCCCAGCAGGTCAGACAGCATCTGTAGAGAAAGAAACAGAATTAATGATTCAGTACTTCTTATGTGCTCTTTTGCAAAACATACTGTTTGTAATTGTTAACACAATTACTCTCTCCAAAGATGCTACCAGATCAACAAAATTACAATGTCTGCAAATTTAGTGAGTTATATCCTCTTACTAAAAACGTACTGAATGATTGTTTTAGGAACAATGATGTACGCTTAATTTATATTTTGTATCTGAGTGTTCAGAAAAGTGAAACCTGTTTTTAGTTTCATTTTAAGATTTTGTGAGTTGGGTACCAGCAAGTCTGGGATCCTTTTCGTATATACATGCATTTTTAATGAGGTTTTACAACTTCATTAAAGTGAGGAAATGGGTTACCATTGAGTTAGAAGTTTAATGAAGCTAAAAAAGCCATAAAGTAAAAAAACTGTTCTGTTGTCTCGTAATAGGGGGGGAGGGGGCGATTCTCTCAAAAGTGCTGAATTGGTGGGAAAACTGTTTTTTCAGTGCAGACTCAGACCGGAATCTCCTCACTTTGTGCACTGCAGAGGTTACAAGTGGGAATCTCATTAAAAACCCAGGGATGCGGTGCCTATTCGCGCTGGAGTCTGACAGCTCCGGAACTCTGCACGTGCACAGTTATCTCGATCTGTCAGTCTCCCCGTTTGCTGGCCAGCCCAATCGCTGGCCAGCCCGAGACCCCCACAGTGCTGCCCCTCCAGCCCACCTCACATCCCGATCGCGGTCTCAAGACAATTCCCGGGCCAGCCTTTACCCCCCTGCCCCAGAATGCCTTGATGTCCAGCCCAACCCCACTCCAGCACTGACGATACCACCCCTCCCTCCCCCCCAACCCCGGTCAGACCCCCCGCAGGAGGCAGGCATCCCCCCCGGCAGACAACCATCCTTCTAGACCGATCGCCGTACAGACTGGCAGCTGGACACCCTCACCCCCATTTATTGCCCCTAGGCCTCACTGCAGTAGGCTCCATTCCCTTGGCACTGCCCAATGCCTGCTGGACAGTGCAAAGATGTTCCCTGGGCACGGGCACTCTTCCTCTTTGGCAGTGCTGCGGGCACAGGCTGGCACTGCGAGGGTGCCCATGGCCTGGGGGCACCACTTCCTGCTGCTTGACCCCCTGGGGAGGCCCAATTGCACCCCTCTTCAATCCAGCAGGGTCTTCCACTAGTTCCCCAAATGTGGGGAGCTACTCTAAACCCCACCGTAATAAAGTACTCCTGGCGGCTGGGAGATTCAATCAGGCCTGGCAAGTTCCCGATAATCACATGCAAAACATATTAAAAACGGATTCAGATCACTTACCTTTCTTCCCACCGGTTTTCAGCATGGTCTGGAGTCCGACTGTTCTCCGGCTCTGGGATATGCGCATGCTTTCCTGGTGCATGCGCAAATCCTGGAAAAAGGCTGATGATGCAATTCTCCTGACCAGAGCTGCCAGAAAAGTTGCGGGTCACAATGGGAGAATTGGGCCCAGTGGTCATCTGGTGTATGTATGTATGCGTGCAGGCAGAAGGTCCAATCTCTCTCTAATACAAAATCCTGCAAGTTTGCTGAGCAACTGAGCAAAGGGAAGTTACGTATTTGCTCTGAGGCTGAAGTATTAGTGAGTTTAGATTGTGGATTTTGTGTCTCTCAGGGAGAGGCACCAGCTGAAAAAAAACATCTAGTGAATGCCCAGAAGTTTGCTGGAAGAACACTGTTTGAAACTGAACTAACCCAAGAAAGAAATCTTGGTGTTGAGACACTGGAGATTTGTGTCTGCCAGAATTGCAGGTATAAAAGGAATTGTTTGAGTTTGAAGAATTTTCTGGTACCTGCATTGAAACCTTTCCAATATTTTTTCTAGTGTAATATAGTTCATTTTCCTTGTTTAATACACGTCTTATTTATGTGTTAAAAGTGCACTGCTATCAAAATAACTATGATGCGAATGGTAATCAATGATATTCATACATAATTGGTATAGTAACATCACTTGAGGAACAGATGCAGAGTTAAATGCAAAAGTCCAAATATTCCTGTCCAAGGTGCACCACTCTATCATTAGCTTTGCAAATACTGTCTTATGGTATCTGCCTCACCACTGATGATCATTGAATGGCCTGCTTTGCAATAGTTTGCAGTATTTGATTGTGGGATGTGGCATCGGCATCAAAGCTAGCCTAAGTTGCCCATCTCACATTTCCCTGGTAAAGGTGTCTGTACTTTGTGTACTCCCACAGTGTGCTGAGGTAGTGAGTTCCAGGATTTTGACCCAGTGACAATGAAGGAACAATGGTATAATTCCAAGTCAGAATGGTGTTTGTCTTGGAGGGAAACTTGAAGGTGCCAGTGTTCCCATGCACCCGCTATCCTATGTGATGGTAGAGGTCACAGATTTGAGTTGCAGTTGAAGAAAGGTTGGCAAGTTGCTGGAGTTCAGCCACAGTGTGCCACTGGTGTCTGGGTGCTAATCAAGTGGGCTGACGTCTTTGCTCTGAATGGTGTCAAGTTTCTTGACTGAAGTTGGAGCTGTACTCATCCAGGCAAGTAGAGACAATTTCATCACATTTCTCCCTTGTGCCTTGTAGTTGTGGAAAAAGATTGGGGGTTAAGAAATGAGTCACTTGCTGCAAAATTCCCAGCCTCTAACCTGCTTTTTAGCCATGGCATTTATGTGGCTCATTCAGTTACATTTCTTGTCAATGGTGTGCTTAAGATGAGGCAATTATATATTCTCCTGTTGCGGATGGTTTTGCCTTGTGTGGCATGACCTTGCCATTTATCAGTCCAAGTCTGAATATTCAGGTTTTGCTGCATGTGGGCATGGATTGCTTCATTCTGGTATAAAAGCAGAAAACACTGGCAAAACTCAGCAGGTCCGGCAGCATCTGTGGAGAGAGAAACACAGTTAACATTTCAAGTCAATGTGACTTCTTCGGGGCTATAGAAAGGTAGAAATATGATGGGTTTTATGCACTTTCTGGCGTTATGAATAAAACTGTGCAATCATCATCAGTTAACATACCCACTTCTGATCTACTGATGGAGGGGGGCGCAACTGAAGGTGATTCAGTAAAGGAAACTCATGTGAAGAACCCTTCACATGAGTTCTTCACGGTAGACGGGCGCCGCAACAGCTCGGTGACTAGCACTGCTAGCTGTGCAGATACATGGATTTGGGCCTGTGTCTGTGGGAGTTTGTGCATTCTCCCTGTGGATGCGTGGGTTTCCTCCGGGCGCTCCGGTTTCCTCCCACACCCCAAAGATGTGCTCTTAGGCTGATTGGTTTTACCAAATTGACACTATTCTCCCCTGAATCTGGCTAAGTCAGGGGTTCTAGTTGTAGATACGCAGAGTAGAATAGGTGTAGGGTGATGCGGCGGCGCAGGCTTGTTGGGCCGAAGGGCCTGTTTCCCGTGCTGGGTTGTTCTTTGTTCTTTGTTCTTTGTTTTAACCCTGTTGCAATGTCCTGGAGTTGCATTGATTGACCTCCAACAACCACACTCATCTCTGTGCTATGTATGAGTCCAACTAATGGAAAGTTTTCTCTAATTCCCATTGACTTCAATTTTACTAGGGTTCCTGTTGCCACACTCGGTTAATGCTGCCTGATGTCAAGGAAAGTCATTTTAATTTCACCTCAGGAGTTCAGCTCTTTTGCTTATGTTTGGACCAAGATTGTAAAAAGATCCTGGCAGATACTCTTTCAGAAACTCGACAGGCCAAATTGCTTCTTTCAACATTGTAAAGATTCTATAGTCCTGAAAATAATAGCTCCTTCAAAGATTCCTTAGCCATTTTTATGCAGGAACAATAGAACCACAGAATCCTTACAGTGCAGAAGAAGGCATTCAGCCCACCTTGTCGGCCTCATACCCTTTCAAGAACAGGAAACCACCTTTCCACCTTGATAGGAAAAGACCAAATTATGAGTGCCTTTCTCCTGCAGCAGTTTAATCTGTGGTCTAACTTTAAAAATGACTCTTAGCCTTCAGCTGTTTCTTTGGATAGATCAATGAATAGCAGGAGCAAGTTTTATTGCTGTTGGAAATTATAACTTGCTCAGCCAGAGGTCATAATGGGAGTAAGACAGCAGGCAAAAATCTTGTTTCAATCCTTGTGGAGGAAGAGAAATCCAAGTTCTACTTTGTGTTCAGACTTTGAATGGTCGCTACCTAAGTCAATTTCTGAGTGAAATAGATTTCCTTTAATAGGGTAACATGGAAAGACATTTCAATGTCTGCATTTTCATTAATTTAATGTCAAAAGATGTGTCACCAGCTGGTAATTATTGTGAAATATCCTGACATCATGTACATCATCAAGTCACTGAAGCGTTTCAAATCAAATCTGTTAGCTTAAAATAGCAGTCTAGCTTTATTCCTCACTTCCTCTCTTGAGGGCATTGACTATTTCCTGGCATACGGTTCCACAATGTTTCGCGAAGTTGCCACTGTTCCTGTGTGAGGCTTAACAGTGAGCTTAGACTATTATTTGACAGCAGGAGCACTGCAGCTCTACCTGATTCTCTTCTCACCTGCCTTCCTAGTACAGAGTCAGATTTCCAGCATGGAATCGGGAACCCCAGTTGACTTTATCTTGCAGCAGTCAAGGTTGTTGAGATCAATGGTTTGCACCCATACTGCAACTAACTTTTAATAAACTCAGCATGGATCAGAGAATGGGACCTTCCTGCTTTATATGGTTCAAGTCATGCACACTAAATTCACCAAGCCACAGAGGAAGAAGTAACTAATTTTTAGGATTTGCCATCCCCATGTAAAACAGACAAAGAAGTTGACTGCAGAATTTGGCTCTACGTGAAAGCCAAGTGAGAGAGTAAATAGCAGGGAATGGGTGGGGGAATCATTACCAACCACTTCCAGCTCAGCCCACATTGATTGTCATATTGTAGAGTGTGGTAATGTGAGCATCCTATATGTCCACAAGGAAATATACTAAGTAGGCAGGTTTGGATATCAGTGAAAATGCAACACTGATTTGCCACTTTGGATCTGTTAATGTCCTTTCTAAATCACAAAGCAGCTGAATGCATATTGAGGCTCACTGACCACCACTATTTAAAGACATCACCATGCAATTAGCATTTGAGGTGCATTTGATTATCTGCTTGCTTCTATAGAGTATGTGGAAGGACTGTGTTGTTGATGGAGTTGACAGAAGCTCTTTAAGTCAGATGGGAGTGGTGGTAAACCTCTGCAAGGGTCTCTGGTTACACCAATTGCTCCAAGTCATGGTGGCTCTAGTTGCAGTTCAGTTTATGTTGCTCATTGTCCCCCTCCACCTCACCGATCATCGCTGATCATTGGCCCTTGCTACCACACCACCCCCGCAGCATTGGCCCCTTCTTTCCATACCATGACCCATGCACCCTCCCCCACCCTCACCAACAGTCGGAGCCAGCACCCACCTGCTCTCCACCTCCCTCCCTGCCCCAAATGATCATCATCTGCATCTCCAGCTCCCCATCTGCTCTGGCCCACCGCCACATATAAATGAACCGCTGCCCTCCCCATGAGGATCCCACTGGGGTCTACGCCTTGGCACAGGTTGGAACTGTCAGGTTGGCACTGCCAGATTGGCAAACCTGTACAAAGGGGCAGTGCTTATTCAGGTCCTTCTCGCTCAGAGGCTAAACTCACTTTCACATCCCTGGGGAGATCCCTACAACAGATTCAGGTCTGACTTAACCTGTTGTAAACTGCATCAACATAGCGTCATAACAGCTTGGTTTGAAAATATGACGGTGTTGGGGGTGGGGGAGGAGGTTGGGGGCTCAATATCTGGCAAGGGCATATTAATAATATTAAAATTTATTGAAATATATGTAAATTATGATGTTGCCAACAAGGAATGGGGAAGATCTGAAATTGCGACCTCGCAGTAAATCAGCAGACATGTTATTGCAATCCCAAGCCAATTGGCCCACCAATATTCTCATGGTGAATGGGAGTGGGCCCAAGAACAACCCCATAGTTTCTGGATACTTTAAATAATTTATAAACTTTCCTTACTGTACTGTTTCCAGATCAAGGTTTATCACAATGTGCCATTATTTTTACAGCTGAAAAGTCTGCCGGTGTGCAGATGCAGATGAATGATCTTGCCTCTGTCAAGTTTGTGAATCAGTCACAGCAGGGAAAAGACTAACAAGTGTGCTGCCTTTCCTCTTGAAACCACAAAATTATAAACAGACCCAATCTCAGTATTCACTGTCTCACTTTTATTTGTAAAATATAAGTTTTCATACAGCAAAAAAAGTGTGAAAGACCTTTTGTTAATTAATAGAAACCATGTCCAGCTCCAAATTCTGTGTCTCCATGCTTCATGTTCAGTGACTCTTATCTCTGAGTCAAACAGTTGTCAACCAGGTTCCATGCCAGAAATTTGAGGACAAAATCTAGGTTGGCAGTTCAGCACAGATCCAGGGGAATAGTTGAATGTGTGGTGTTTTGGGTAGACTGAGAAGATGTTTGCCCCATCACCTGGCAATAAAAGGTCCTATGGCATCATTTCAAAGAAAGTAGGGGGTCTCTTCATATTACAGTGGTCAATGTATATCCCTCTATATCACTAAATACAGAAATACAGATTGCATAGTCATTATCACATTGCCGTTTATGAGATCCCACTTTGTGAAAATTGGCTATCCTGTTTCCTACATTACAATAGTGACTTAATTTCTAAAGTACCTCAGAGGCAGAGAAGTGCTTTTGAAACATCTTGAGCTTGTAAAATATATAATTACAATCATTTTTCTTTTCTCTTGTGGCCTCAGACATAAAGTGACATTGTGCTGTGCTGGAAATTTGCATTGCATGTTGGGTTTGGAATTGTCTGTAATGTTTATTATGCCAAGGTTATGGGGCTTTTTATGAAATTAATGTCTGAAAATGCCTCAACTGTTGTCATATTCACATTTATTTTTGCGTCTGTATTTGGCAATGATGATCACATCTTAGAGCCTCTCAATATGCTCTCTCCATCTTGGCTGAAAAAACAAATGATGCAGAATGTTGTGTGTTTCTGTTGGGATTCTTCTGGTAACTCTAATCTCACTGGCTATCATCTACATCATCAACTTTCCAACTGCATTGAGGATGATTGTTCACAATGTAGGATGTAGTACGTGGTGGGGTGCTTCGTCCTAAATGCTGAATGTTCATTTGAGTAACTTACTGTTTCAGAACGTTAACACCTCTGTTGTTCGAAATGGATTTTTCCCCATTTTCAAAATAGTGGAAAAGGTTATGAATTTATTTAACCTGAACATCCTTAGATTGTATATGTTCTTGTCTCAAAATTCATTCTGAATGCATTGCCAGTATGTATCGTCTGTCACAAGTGATAGAAATGAGCTTGCCAATCGAACGTTCATCAGCCAGCTATTTGTTGAAGACTCTTAGTTTTTCAACAAAGAATATTTCAATTTCAAGTAATGGTACTTGAGAGCAACAAACCTAGATGTGGTTGTGTAAATAATATCTTCAAACATCTTCAATTCAGAACTTCTGTTTTCAAGTATTGCAGTCATTTCTAATGTTCGAGTAATGTTTTTGATCAGCTGCACATGGACATCTCTCACCCATTTGATGTCAAGACCTATGAACAAGGGTCAGAGAATAGTGCCACTAAAGAATGGGCAATAATTTTGAAATGATTAGGGATTGATTTGTTCTGAAAGTGGCAACAAGCATTTCCCTGTCGCTCTCGCTGTCAGGTGGTAATGAAAATCAGCAGACATGTTATTGCAATCCCAAGCCAATTATAGCATGAAACTGGCCCTCAAGATTGTGTCTTGATAATGGGAGTGATTCTCTGACTTCTTCAGATGGTCGTTGGGAAACCCGATGCCCCAGAGTCTGCCAAAAATCAGGATTCCTGATGGGTTTGAAGGCTTTCAGGATTCAACAAACATGCCTTGACGGTCCCAATCGCGTTCCCACCCAAAATGAGTGGCAAATCAATAATCAAACTCGCTAATTTGAACATTAGCAGGATTGACAACCAATTCACCAGCCTCCCAGCATTCACTTGGCCTGCCAGCAAGAATGTCACCAGATGGGCTTTGTAGTTCCCACCCACCACTGGGGACATGGAGTGCTGAACCGCACCACCAATCCCTCAGAAAAGAGGGCCATCCTCCTCCCACACTACTCAAATCACGGGTCACCCCCCACACACCATGTAGGCATGAGGATGATCCGATCAGACCTTTCCTCAGCCCCTCTTCCTCCCTCAGCCCGCCCAGTCAGTGTGAGGGAACACTGGTTCATTTTTTGGGGGAAGGGGGTCTGTCTCTGGGCACAGAAATCAGGGAGTCTTTACCAATGGCAGCCCTGTCTCTGGACAGCAGTGTTGACCAGCAGATTGTTCTGAATGAGCTCATTTGCATCTTTCAAGTGGATGAATCCCATCTGGCAGATGCTCCAAATGCTAATGAATGAGAAACTCTCTTGTCTTCGTGCCAGTGTGAACACAGCCTCAAAACAGCAGAACTCGGCCTGGTTTTTATTCATGGAATGCAGTGTTATGGCCAGTGGTGGTGAGGGTATAATTTTAAACAAAACTAATTCCTCCTCTCACCACCTGTATGTAAACAGAAATTTTTTTTCATTTGTTTCCCCCTTTAGAAGCAGTGGTGTATCTGCCAATCCCTCAGTTTTGGTGTGATCCCATTTCTCTTAATAACCCCATAGAAAATTCATGATCAGATGAACTCAAAGATTCAGATTTTACCGGCCCGCTCCACGCATCGATGGGCGGAGCAAGCCAGTAAAATTGCATGAGAGCCAAGAAATTAGGATCAAGTCCGATTTCTCGGCTTTCGTCATCTTACCAGAACCAGATTTCCAGCACAGTCAGATTTTCACCCATTTCAGGTGAGAGGTTGTGTAAATTATTTCAATTTATCTAAATTGTCATTTTCATCTGGCTAGTGAGCCTGGTGCTCAATCGTCTGGGCTCACTTGCCTTTACCCCCGATAGCCATCTGACCCGCCTCCCTCCTCCCCCAGAGAGCCATCTGACCTGCCTCCCTCCCCCCACACCACCGATCTGAGTCAGAGAGCTGCTGGAAGCTCTGAACTTTCCTCCTCAGAAGCTGGAGCACCCAAATCAGATCTTTGCGGACCATGTCTGTTTTGCGCCAAATCTGGATGGGTGAACACTGTGCTAAAGGGCGAAATGCCAGTAAGTTTGGGCATGCAAATGCATTTAAATTGACGTTGTGCCCGTTTTGGGCGTGGTCCCAATGGCAGCCATTTTTGGTCATTGGTAAAGGGGGAACGGGCACAAAGGCAGGCACATTGCACTCCTCATCTCATTCCTGACTTTAACAAGTTTTTGCACCCAAAAACGGGCACAACTTGATGATAAAATTGGGCTGTCTAACTAGACTTAATCTACTTCTTTGAGTCGATATTAAGCAAATTGACAAACGAACAAAAGAAACAAGTCAGATTAATACAGCATTGCAATAAAGGATTTTTAAAAAAGAGCCTGATGAAAATAAATTGTTGTTTTTGGGATTGAAGCAACACTCCAGCATCTGCAATGCTCACCGCTTAGTCTTTCTTTATATTTTTGAGTACTCCTGTAACTGATTGGAAATTAACAAAGACATTAACAACAATAAAGATCAAATTAGAGTGACACTATAACAAAAGAAGTCGCTCTTTCCTCTTTTGAGTACTGATTTAACTAATTAAAAGATCAATTAAACTAATTGATTCACTCTTAAAGGGCATTGCAACAAAAACATAATGTTAAAGGAACTTTACATAATTAAATGAAAATTTCATTTTGGGTGCCAATGAAGCACTCCACCCCTGTGGTGCCCACCCATTGCTGAAGTCTCTGTTTACATTCTTTTGAGCATGAACAATTAACAAATTGATAAATTAACAAATCAAATTCAAGAGATTGTCACTTACAGGAGTTCCACAACAGAAACAAAACTCGAGAGGAAACTTATGTAATGAAATTGAACTATGCTTCGGGGGCTGATAAAGCACTTCACCACCCACAGTACTCACCAGTCACAGAAAGCCTTAAATATATCATTGGACCCCACGTGCTGCCTCTCCAATGACACTGAGCCTTGAATGTAGCTTAGGAAGAGGGCAGATAGTCGGATCAAATGACCTCTTCAACTGCATGCTGCCTGAACTTGTTAATTGCCAACTTGGCCAGGCCCAGGAGCAGGCTTACGAGGGGTCCTGCACCCACACGTTCCCCTTTGCACTGAGTGGCCAAAGAATCAGGACTGGGGGGCTGAAGTGCAACAAAAACTTAAGAAGAAACTCCCTCAAGTAATTGAAAATAGATGTTAGAGAGCAAAGAGATTCTCTGAGATAAAATGGGTTGATGTCGGTCATCAATTATCTGTCAGCTTTATAAAAAGAAATGCTTGCTTGAAGAAATTGTTGAAGTGGGGCGCCTTCTATAATCATAGCTTATGTGATTAGAAATATGGAAAGTCAGCCCTTCTCTGTTTATTTATTTTGTAATTAAGTGGTTTGAAAAACAATTGAAGTGGCCCACAGAAAGCTGGGCGTTGCAAATACAAAGCATATTAACAGGTTAAAGACCACAGGTTTTGGTGTGCTTTCTGATGAGACTGCTACAAATTATGAAATGGCAAAAAAGATTACCCTCAGTGCTTATGCGACATGAAAACAGCCTGAGCAAACTTACATAGTGGTTGAGAGGGTCAAGCGCTTTGCCTTTAATTTGTGGATGTGGGCACTTAAATTGAAGAACATCTGCGAAAGCCACAGGGAGCTAATTCTCCTTGAAGAATGCAAAAATTCACTTATGACTTTTGAAAGGACACACGTGGAGAACCAAAAGATTTCAAAAGCTAGGCAAGCCGATGACTTGGCTGAAGATTATGAACATGTCCACATGCCCTTTTCACAAGGGAAACATCTTGGGCAGAATTGTCCCAAAGAACTCCTAATTGTCAAATGTGCGTGACAACTGAAGTAATTCACGCTATTTCTTTTTCAGTGGAAATTTAGAGAAGAATCTCCCACACTGTGCACTGCAGTGATCACTAGCATGAATATCATTAAAAACTAGGGGGCCCACCACCAACCCTGCTGGAGAGGCTGAAATGATAGAAACTTAGAAACATAGAAGCTATGATCAGGAGTAGGCCATTCGGCCAGGGCTTTCCCAGTAGTTTTAAAGAGATCAAGTGAGCCCACAGTGAAACAGCCGTTATAGGGAAAGATTCCTGGCATTTTCCCTGCCTATATAGTGACCTGATGGGTGGCCACACAAGCCCCATTCTCAGGCACTGAATTGGCATCACAGACAGATGACTATGCCGTATGGTTATTCAAAACTTTTTTGGAGATTTGGATGACCACAAACTGGTTTCCCTGGTCAATGCTGAGCAAGCTGTCCCAAACTGAAGCTGAAGCAGAGGGAGTTCTGGAGTGCTTGTGTGTAAAAAATTAAATGCCGATGGGGCAGTGAAGACCCCTCAGATCTTCCAAATCGATAGTGATCTAATAGATGGCAGTGCCACCATTGAGAGATTTAAGGATTGTTCACAAAATCCTCATGGATTTTGAAGACCCAAACCCACATAAGCCAGCATTTTTGCTGACTACACCTCCAAGAGGACATAGCACAATTCCGTACAACGTCCCACCAAATTGTGGGAAAGCCCTAACTTCTGATAAAACTGGCAGTCTTGATTTCCACACCAATTTTTGAGAACTATTCATCACAGTGCTTACTGGTCAACTTACTGGTCAATTTGTGAGACTGCTGCCAAAAGCATAAGTGGGTCACCAGTAGGTTACTATACTGTGGGCAGCATAATGGCACAGTGGTTAGCACTGCTGCCTCACAGCTCTAGGAACCTGGGTTCAATTCCCAGCTTAGGTCACTGCCTGTATGGAATTTCCCCATCTTCTCGTGTCAATGTGGGTCCCCTCCGGGTCCTCTGGTTTCCTTCCACAGCCCAAATATAAGAACTAGGAGCAGGCGTAGGCCATCTGGCTCCTTGAGCCTGCTGTGCCATTCAATAAGATCATGGCTGATCTTTTTGTGGCCTCAGCTCCACTTACTGCTCACCATAACCTTTAATTCCTTTACTATTCAAAAATGTATCAATCCTTGCCTTAAAAACATTTAAAGAGATAGCCTCAGCTGCTTCACTGGGCAAGGAATACCACAAATTCAGAACCCTTTGTGTGAAGAATTTCCTCCTCAACTCAGTCCTAAATCTGCTTTCCCTTATTTTGAGGCAATGCCCCCAAGTTCTAGTTTCACCTGCCAGTGGAAACAACTTCCCTGTTTCTAACTTATCTGTCCCCTTTATAATCTTGTATGTTTCTATAAGATCTCCTCTCAAAAGTTTGTTAGGTCAATTGGCTATGCTAAATAGCCCCTTAACACCCTGGGACATGTAGATTAGAGGGATTAGTGGGGTAAATATGTGGGATTACAGTGATAAGGCCAAGGTGGGATTGTTGTCTGTACAGGCTCAACGGGCCAAATGGTCTCCTTGTGCACTGTATGATTTCTAAATTGGATGTGGCAATTTGATTCCAAAAGGCACCCTCCTTGAGAACAGTTTCTGCTGAGCAATGGTGGAAAAGTTAACCCAGTTCTTCACTCAATACGGATTACTGGCTAAGATCCAGTAGAATTAATTTTATGGTCAAAATTTTCCAGAAGATCATGACCAATCTGAATAACCCAGCAAACCATAGTCACAAGATGCTTTAGAACATTAGCTTCATTCCCCTCAGAACCTTGAGCCTTGAGCTCCCCATGACTGGGACAAAGGGCAAGGACTTCTCCTGTTTGCCTCCAGATATTCACCCAATTTTAATCCCTTTGAATTAGTTTATGAATACAGGTCCTCTGAAACTAATCAAGGTAAGCTTGATGGAGCAAAGGGACGAATTTGCTATGTTAGATCTCATACATGTGATCTGGAGCAGTTTACATGGCTTGTAACATGGCCCGGAAGCATATTAAAACTTCACAGTCATGTAAAGACAAGTAGACAAGAATGGCAAGAACTAAACATTTCAGCCTGGGCACATATTAGTATCCATATAGGGTGAACTGCCAAAGGTCTGGTTTAGTGGTTCATATCAAGTAGCCAAGAGGATTGATGAGGTGAATTATTTAATGGATACCCTAGACCACAGAGAAAAAAAAAGCAGGCTGCATTAAATCAACATGCTGAAACTGTACCGCAGACTGGAGGAAGATAAACAAGGATAGTCTGTCAAGCAGTAAGGATCATGGAGGAGGAAAGGACTTGTGAGGATGAGGCAGAGGGAGGCCTGGAGAATTCCTAATTTGAGTCCTCTACTGTCTGGTTAGTTAAACTATTAGGGAGACATGACACAGTGCTCTCCTATTTAAACACAGAGAGGAGACCTGAAAGGGCTGTTCACAGCATTTAGAGAAAATTGTTGGGACAAAACAGAGCACACGGCCATCACAGCACACAACATGGAAGTAGGAGAGACATCCTTCTTAAAACACAGGATGCTAGGCTATTTTGGTAGAGTTTGTTATTGCAGCCTTATCACTTAAAAAGATCAGCCATGTTGCAGGGAGAGACATTGTGAAAGCTGATCTTTTGTTCAGAATGTGTTTCTAGTCAGAATTATCTGGGCACCAAATTGTTAAAGAACATAATAGTGAATGGGTGTGCATGTGTTCCTTTATTTTCACAATGACTTTTTTGACACCTTATAACAAAACATGTCTACAAGTCACAGCTCATTTCCGATGAGGTGAAGACGTAAGAGGATGTATTATAAAAATATTTGGCCCAGAACTTACATTTCCCAGCACCACATAAGTTATGCTGGAGGACCCCCTACAGGTCCCCATACAAGGATTGCATTGCCCTGCATTTGGAATCATCTGAAACTTCAATTTAAATCAGAGACTTCAGATAGTGCCAACTCTCTTAGTAGAGTAGTTCCCCAGAAAAAGTTAGAAGGATTAAAAACCACGTACAGCTCCTGGGTAAATATGCTAGTGACCACTGTGACCCCCACTGGACTATGTGACTATACCACCATCACCACTCATTTTCTGATCACCCACATCACTATGCCCTAAATACCTGGCTACCCTTTAACCACCTTCCCTATACCCCAACTACTATACTAACACCTGATCACCATCTCAGTCTTTTTTAATTATCCATAGAAACCAGCTCAACTGTGTGTAGAAATTTTCATTGTTTTCTTATAATTTCTTCAAATCTCAGGTAGTTTTTCCTCAAACTTTTGAGAATACCAACTCGAAAGAATCAAAATTAATTATTCAATTCCAATTTTTTGTACACAGATTTGGTAAGGTTTTGAAAAGTTTGATTAGATCTCCCTTTTCAGATTTTTTTTTGCCTTAATGGGTTACGGTCAAATTCCTCTTAGTTTTTTTTTAATAGCTTTAGTCCGTGACTATTGCGGTGATATTGATGAATTCTTGAAGCAACTGCAAATCTTGTTCAGCTTTCAGTTAGCTTTAAAGAAAAGTCAAGCCTGCTTTTAACCCATTTAATTGGTTTTCTGAATCTCTCCTTTTAAACTGTTTCTTTGCAGTATCTAATCTCAAAATGTCCCTTCTCCTTTGTGACAAATGTGTCAGGTACTAATCCTAAATCTTTGCAAGAAGTTTCTAACCCAAGAGCAATCCTATCCCAAATTCTAATCCACCTATTAAGGTGACCTTGATGTCACATGTGCAAATTTGTATCCTAATTAAAATATTTAACAAAATAGCCTGGCCAGTAACCATGACTCCAGGTCCATACCACAAAACAATGTGCTTTATTAATTACATTTATAAACTACAAAAATGAAAAGTGCCAAAACTACTGCCACAAAATCACAACATCGAGATCAACATGAGAGCTTGAAGCATACACAAGAAATTGTTGATTCCACATACATTGACAGAAAAAGTGCAGGGTTTTTACTTGACTTTGCTTAAACTTCTGAACTACCTGGAATTAAAACTCAAAACAAGGTTAATGCAAAGTATAAAGTAAAGTTTATTTATGAGTCACAAGTAAGTGGTACATTAACACTGCAACAAAGTTACTGTGAGATTCCCCTGATCACCACACTCTACACCTGTTCAGGTCAATGCACCTAACCAGACATCTTTCAGGCAGTGGGAGAAAACCAGAGCACCCATGCAAAAAACGTGCAAACTCCACACAGATTGTGATTCAAGCCAGGAATCAAACCCAGGTCCCTGGCACTGTGAGGCAGCAATGCTAACCATTGTGCTACTGTGCCATTAGCACAAAAAAACTTAGCATATTCCACACAAAAAAAGTTTCTCACAGCTCATAAATCCCAAGCAATCAAGTCTCAGCAATCTCTCACAGCTACAGGGAGGTTCTTAAAAGAGACAGAACACTACAATCTCACAATCAATTAATTAAATTAAAAAGACAGAATTTTCAACTCACTTTCATCTCATTGTAGCCTAACTTATCATTTCCTCAGTTAAACTAGTTTCTAATTCCTGATGTTATCTGCATTTCTTATTCAATACTGATTCAAAATCTCAAACTCATTCTCACCTGAACATATTACTTCCCAAAAAATCTATTTCTTTTAGCTAAGAGAGATGTGATATCACAATAAATTTTTAATGCTAATTCCAAATCCCTATAGACAAAGGTTACAATTTGACATTAAACTGGTCCTCGAGTTCCCTTCAATTTAATTCCACTTAACTTTTCCTAAGCAAAGGACACTGACCTACAGCAACTACTCTGTTACATTTTTCAAAGGACACAAGCTACTTTTATGAGCTCTCAGAATCTATCGAGTGCTTGGAAAAGAGTCATGTGATCCAGTTCTCTTGTGACATTTAATTGGTCCTTGAGTTCCCTTCGGTTTCATTCCCAAACTACTTTACCTCAGTAGACACTGGCTTATAGCAACCAGTGTGCTGTATTTGCAAAACTCGCAAGCTGCTTTCATGGAGCTCTCAGAATCTATGGACCGCTTGGGAAGCGGTCACGTGAACCAGCTCTTAGGTCAACCTGGTTGACTTGTTTCCTGAACCAAGATAAACAGTTAGATAGATATTAAATTAGCAATTCTACCTCCATGTAGTTGGGTGCAAACAACAAGGCAGGTTTAATTGAATAGCTGTGAACTCCACAAAGACTTAATCTAGACTGAGGCAGCCAATGATGTCACAAAGTATATACATGATTAGTTTCTTAAACTGACCATGCAACAGCATGACAACAACAATCCCAAATATACAACTTCCCTCCCCCTGTACATCTAAGGTCCCATAGTAGCAGATAATGATAAACGCTTTTACATATCATTAAAACATATGTACAAAAACAGACTGAATAATGTTCGGGTTAGGTTGATTGGCCATGCTAAATTGCCCATTAGTTTCACAGAGATCAGCAAGATAAATCCATGAGGTTATGGGATAAGGCCTTGGTGGGATTGTCATCTGCGCAAGTTAAATGGGCCAAATGGTCTCCTTCTGCATTGTAGGGATTCTATGATCTGTTCTATGATTGCACAGTAATAACACATATAATAGGAAAGATGATCTGGTGGGTGTGTAATCCTCACTGGCTGACTGCGCACATCAGGGATTTGGTTGTTCTTGACATTAGAGACACTCTCCAGTTCTTCTGAGGATGTCTCTACTCTGGAGAATGTAACATTCCCTGTTGCTGAAGAAAGACTAGTAGCAGCAAAAGATTCTTTGGCAATCTTGTTTTCTACTCATTACCAGAAGTCACAATTCAGAACACCTGGTTGGTGGTTTGTCCTGAAGTAGTTCTGGGACTCTCGGTATGGGCACATTGATGTCTGAGGCTAACAATTGATCTGTATGTCATATTCACATTGGTTCATCTTCAGTTTGTACTGTATAGGAGATAGGGCCAGTTTGAGCTGATACAGTTGCATGAACCCACTTCTCGCTGGTACTATCAATTTGTGCCAAAACTTGCTGTCCTTGTTGACACAAGTGACTTTTGGAATTACCTTCTCTTCCCAAGATTTGTGACTGTTGATTGCATTCTACTATCTTGTATGTCTCCTACAGTAAGAGTAGATCAAAGATAGTTCTCAGCTTTCTTTTCAGCAGTAGTAAAGCTGAAGAACTCTAAGTAGTCGCATGTGTAGTATTGCGAACTACTGCCAATGAACTATTTAGATGGCAGTTTTTTGAACTTTAGCCCTTGAAGGCTTTCAATGAATGCTTCAAAGACTGGGCAAACCTTTCAGCTAATCCATTTTGGATGGGTGGTAAGATGTTGATTCTGTGTGTTGAATTGTGGTCCATTATCACTTACAATTTGTTCTGGCAAAAATGTCAATGAGCATTTTGATGGTTTATTTTGCAATTGTTGACTTCATAAGGACAACTTCAGGCCATTTGGAATGTGGAATCAATGACAACCATGAACATGTGCTCCTTGCATGGACATCTGAATTCAATGTATAGACGTTGCTAAGGCATTTTAGGTCGCTTGCATGGATGCAATGATTTGATTTGATCTGATTTTGATTTGATTTATTATCATCACATGCATTAACATACAGTGAAAGGTATTGTTTCCTGTGTGCTATACAGACAAAACACACTGTTCATAGAAAAGGAAACAAGAGAATGCAGAATGTAGTGTTACAGTCATAGCTAGGGTGTCGAGAAAGATCAACTTAATGCAAGGTAAGTCCATTCAAAAGTCTGACAGCAGCAGGGAAGAAGCTGTTCTTGAGTCGGTTGGAACGTGACCTTAGACTTTTGTATCTTTTTCCTGAAGGAAGAAGGTGGAAGAGAGAATGTCCAGGGTGCGTGGGCTCCTTAATTATGCCGAGGTAATGGGAAGTGTAGACGGAGTCAATGGATTGGAGGCTAGTTTGCATGATGGATTAGGCTACATTTGCGACCTTTTGTAGTTCTTTGCAGACTTAGGCAGAGCAGGAGCCATACCAAGCTGTGATACAACTAGAAAGAATACTTTCTATGGTGCAATTGTAAAAGTTGATGAGAGCCATAGCTGACATGCTAAATTTCCTTATTCCTCTGAGAAAGTAGAGGCATTGATGGGTTTTCTAAACTATAGTGTTGGCATGAGGGGACTAGGACAGATTGTTGGTGATCTAGATACCTAAAAACTTGAAGCTCTCCACTCTTTCTACTCCATCCCCATTGATGTAGACGGGAACATGTTTTCCTTTGTGCTTCCTGAAGTCGATGATAATCTCCTTTGTTTTGTTGACATTGAGGGAGACATTATTGTTGTTGCACCAGTTCACCAGACTCTCTATCTCATTCCTGTACTCTGTTTGAGATCCAACCTACTATGGTGATGTCGTCAGCAAACTTGAAAATCGAATTGGAGGGGAATTTGGCTGCATAGACAATAGGTGTATAAGGAGCATAGTCGAGAGCTGAGAGCACAGCCTTGTGGGGCATCGTGTTGAGGATGATCGTGAAGGTCTTGTTGCTTATCCTTACTGATTGTGGTCTGTGAGTTCAGAAGTTCAAGAGAAGAAGAGTGAGTTTACTATCAAATAAATCGGTTGGATTGAAACCTGGTGTTGTCAGACTTTTTACTGTGTTTACCCCTGTCCAATGCCGGCATATCCACATCATGGTACTTGACCAGCAGGCAAAAGCAAATGTGATGATGCATTAACATTGGCACGGTTCTCTGACTGAGAATTTATGACAAGCGATAAAATGTCTATATGTGGCTCAAAAATAGTTGTAAAGGGACAGTGGCCTGTCAGCAATGTGAAGTGATGATCACAGAGGTATTGGTGAAATTTCCTCAGATCCTGCTTTTCCAGTTGAGCATAATGTGTACTTTAACAAGTGCTGAATCGCAATGTGAAAATTATTTGTCTTTCTTCCTCTGAATGCAGTATGTATGACTCCACCACTCCAACTCCATCACAAGCAACATGTAGTAGTAACTTTGGATTGAAATGCACCAATATTTCTGATTTCTTTAGTGCTTCTTTAACTGATGTATATGTTTTTTCACACTTTGATTTCCATTGCCATGCTAGTTTTATGCACAAGAAATTATGAAATTGTTTAAGCAGGTTGCTAGATTTGCAACAAATTTCCCATAATAATTAATTAATTCCAGAATGATCTTAACTATGTTACATTTGTTGACCATGAGGCCTCCACAATAGCCTTCATCGTCTTAGGTGCCTTGTGTAAATCCTCACTATTGATCACATGACCTAAATATTGTATTTACTTTTGAAAGAAGTCACACTTATCTTTTCTGACACAAAAACCATGCAACTGAAGGCATGTCTATGTGGCTTCTAGGCAACATAGGCATTCCTATTGATTGATATTAGTGATGAATATGTCATTGTACCCACTGCCAGCTGCTTAGGATCTTGTCTATGGATTGCTGGAATAAAATAGGTGCTGATGTTATCCCAAAAGATAACCTCTTATAACCAAATAGCCCTTTGTGCTATAATGGTAAGCAAATGTTGAGATTCAGCTATAACATTCATTTGCAGCTATATGTCGATTTCAATGAACTTCTGTCCTCCAGCTAGGCTGGAGAACAAATCCTTGATCAAAGGTAAAAGGTATTCATCTGCACAAAACGGATTGATGGTTGTTTTGAAATGCCAATGCATGTAGCCCATTGTGCTTTATTACAGGCCAATAAGAATTGACCAATCCCTAGTGATGACGAGTTCTAAGACTCCTATATCCACAACTCTCATTAGTTCAGATTCAACCTTTGGACATATGGGCTGGGATTTTATGATCTTACTCGCCCTGAAACTGTAAAATCCTGCCCGAGGTCAATGGATCTTTCCATGGTCCACCCCTCTCTGCTCTGATTCCCATGGTGGGCAGGTAGGTAAAATTCTGGCATGGTGTCAAGCTGAATCTCTGGCCTTGAGACTCTTAGGCTGTTTGATCTTTAGTGCCACCTTTACTTCTTCCATGGACCTTAACATGTCCTTAAGTACACCACTGTACTTCTCTAAAATGCTCTGAAGATCTGTTTTAGAATCAACTAATCTGTTTATAGCGCTCCAATTCATCTCTATCTGCTCCAGGCATAGAGAGCTGGCAAACTTCCTTGGACAATGTGAAGAGACAGGTCTATAGTTTGCCCACTTAACTCTACTTTGATTGTGATGAATCCTCTTAGAGGTATTATTTCCTTGCTGTAAATCAACAGGATAACATCTGCAGGTTTTAATGGTAGGTGATTCAATCTTTGCTTGTAAATGGTTTCAGGAATTAGGGAGAAAGCAGCCCCTATGTCGACCTCCATTCTTATAGACCACCCATTTAATTTTGGACTTACCCAGAACCAATGTGATTCACCTTGAACTGAAATACATTAATTTCAATTCCTCATCACATTTACGTGCTGTGTCTTCATTGTTCTAATCATTTGCCTCTTCCACACTGTAAATTCTTCTGATGGAATTCATTTTGTTTTTCCCTTTAGGTGTGTCCTGCTTTCCTTGTTTTTTTTCCCCCCTTTTCATCCATACTGCTTGCCGAATGCAGTTGTTTCCTGAATAACCTTGCTGCTGAACCACTGGGGGAGCCCTCTAGAGTTCAGAGATAAATGAGATAAGTGAGCTGTCAAATTAGTCACAATTAGCAGCAAATTATGGTCCTTTTTTGTGCAGTTGGCTGTTGCTGTGACAACAGTTTTAATGAGACTGAGTAAATTTATTGCACTCTTGAGAGTGTCAAACCTTTCAGTCCATCAATCAGTTGGTTGGGTAGTTGGTAACCATTTGCAAGGTGATACTGGTTACTTTGTCCTTGGCTCATTATAACACCCAGTTGCTTAAATACTGCCCTGTTGTGGAACTCCCAGACTCCTGCATAAGGGACTATGAAGTGAGCATCCCACCAATTGATATTCGGCGCTGTCTGTCTTTAATGATATTTCTTTATATAATTAATTTAGACATCATTCTGCATCTCAGGAGAGAGAAATGTAATGTTTAACATTTAACATTGTAATTGGCCTCTGATAACAATAAAGTGAAAATCTTTAAAACTGAATACATTATGACTAGGATCATAAAACACGCGTTGTGAGGCAAAATTAGTTCCTTGGCAGCCTCGTTCATGAAACAAGCTACAGACACTTAAGTTTTATGTTTGTACGAAGGTTCATGGTAATAGTTTGTAAGAACCAACAGTTCATATGAGGTATTTTGTTTCACTTGATTTACAGGACTAGTCCAACTGTCCGCCCGAGTGAAACATGGAGAAAATACTGTGTTTTTATGTAACTGCCACCATGTGTATTGAGTGATCCGGGGTTGAGTGGGAGTGGAGTGCAAGGGTTCGGATATTGTTTGGCTGAAGCCAGGGTACAAGTATATTTGTTTTAATTGCTGTTTCCTCTCACAGAAAAAGAGTTATTAATTGTGCTATACTTTCACCGCTGTAACTAAAACATCTTTCTCTGAATTGAATTAAAGTAAGTATCTTTAATGGTTTAATTTAATGCTGAATCATGCTAAGACCATCAATGGTCACTTTGGCAATTTGTTTCGCAAAGTGGAAAGTTCACATAAATTTGAAGGAAGATGTCTTTCGTACACAATAGTCGATTTATTTTTGCAGTGCATTAGGGGCAATCATGCCCAGTATAACTATTGTCACTTTACAAAACTGAGCTGAAAATTGCTTAAAATCATTCCCTGGGGCCTCTTAATTTGCGATCAGCAAGAAAATAAATTACTTTGATTATTCACCCCCAAGGTGGATAAAACTTGACTTTCCCACTCCTCCATCTCCACACAATAATTTGTCTTTTAATACAGGATAAATTTGCACCTTCAGCCTTCCTACCAAGAGCTAAGCCATGTAAGTGTGAAATTGAGAAGCACTTTTTCACACTCAGGATAGTGGCAACTTGAAGCTCTTGCACCTAAACGATTGTGTGTGCTGAGTCAATTGGAATTTTCAAAGCAGAATCATTGAATCATACAGTGCAGAAGGAGGCCATTTGGCCCATTGAGCCTGCACCAACCACAATTGCATCCAGGCCCTATCCCCATATCCCCATGCATTTACCCTAGCTAGTCCCCCTGACACTAAAGGTCAATTTGGCATGGCCAATTCACCTAACATGCACATTTTTGGACTGTGGGAAGAAATTGCAGCACCCAGAGGAAACCCACACAGACTCGGGGAGAATATACAAACTCCACACAGCGACCCAGGCTGGGAATCGAACCCTGGCACTGTGAGACAGCAGTGCTAACCACTGAGCCACCGTGACATAGCAGATTACTATATTTTTGTTCTGTGAGTTTAGGGGATATGACAAGGTGGATAAATGGAATTGAGGAACAGACCAGCCATGACCCTAATTGGACAGTGGAACAGACCTGAGGGCTTGAATTGTCTACTCTGTTCCTATGTTCAAAAATTCAGGATTCAGTTGCACACACCCCATTCCTCATGAATATGCATAATATACAATTAGCAGAGGACTTCCTTTATCTTTTTATTTGCACATCTTTGAAAACAAAGTATGTTTAGCTATTAAAAAAGAGAAATTATGTGCTTAAAGATACTTACTGGTCATGGGTTTTTGGCAGAAGGATTGTATCTGCCAAGAATCTGCCAAGGCTTGAATCACTAAAAATCCATTTACTTTAACTGATCTTTTAGAGATACTGTCAGTTCTAGTTATTCAATCACAAACACAGAGATAGAGTAGTTTGTTCTTGAAAATAACACCTGGTTTCAAAGGTTGCAGCAAAGGAAGTATTCATTTTACTCTGCCTGGTTAGCTGCTGCCATGAATTTTCAATTGCCTCATTACAAAACAGGGGTCATCCTTAGCACATTGTTTAATGACAAACACATGAGGAACTAATGATCTTGTCTACCTAGTTATGAAAAAAAACTAGGTCTGGTAAAGCTGGGTTTTTGGAACTGCATGTTATTTTTAAAAAGCAAAGAAAATTAGAACTAGATGGAGGTTCATTACTGGTATTTGGGAGCTTTGTTTGAATCTATCCCAGACTGATAGAATAAGCTCATTTGTCTTTTGTTGTTAATATACTATGTGAAAAGAGATCAGGCTGATTCAATCCCGTTTCTGAATAGAATGGTCTATTGAACAGAGGCAACCCTAATGAAAATTGCAGTCTCACATACTGAGATCATAATATAGCTAATGCGGAAAATGGAGAAAGGTCATATTGTCTAGAAATACAAAGTATTCTTTAGAGGTTTGGAGCAGAATGAAAGGAGCTATATTTGCATATGGCTAAATTATACCTACGTAGGATATCTGATGCTGCCACTGCGAGCTAAATGTTCCTGGTTTTGTGGAGACAGGTTTGGAGGAGGGTAGCAAAATTAGACACATTCCTATCACTGAATCTTGCCAGCTTCAGTGTTTCAGTGTATTGGCTTCTTGCCCAATCAGCAGGTTGTTAATTAGACTCAATTAAGTCCCCACTAGGGGTCAAATTGGTGACACTGAGCTCAAAGTCCAGCAATTGCCCTGTAAGCATGCCAAGGAAGCAGCAAAAAACCTCCTTATCTTTGCCATCTCTGGAGCTGTGGATGCCAGAGGACCACTGCTTTCAGCACAAGACATCCTGTGGAGAGATTGCCCCTCCACAATGATGGTCTCAGAGCTGCAGCTGCACATACTTTACACACTTTAAAAGTTTCCCAGAAGTCACATCCAACTTGAAGTGCACCCACATTTGCCTAACTACTTTAGCAGTGCCCACTTCTCTTGGTGGCTCTGCTGGCTGGGACATCAGCGTAGCTTCTCCTATTGGACTTGCTTGTTTCATGGCCCGCCCACTATTCCTTATTGGGCTTCCGCCCAACCCTCTCTCCCCCTGCAATTGACGTTTCTCCACAGCCACTTTTCTGCACTCTTCCCAGTACCTTCACATCTTTCCTAAAGTGTGATGCCCAGAACTGAACACAAAATATCATCTGAGGCTGAATTAGTGTCTTATGCAAGTCCAAACAAAGAAAGAAGTAACTAACTAAGCCTGCAATGAATAGTGGACATGTGAGATAATGTGCAGTGAAAAAGTTAGTTATTGAATTTTAGGCTAATAGTCTAGCTAGACCTAAATTACACAAAATAACACTGTTAAATGGTTTGCAAGTAATTAAAGAGCAGCCAGTTTGTGATATTATTGTCAGATGACTATTGAAACCCATAAGCTTAGACTGCATAGCGATTCTTCAAAAACCACATAAGGTTCCAATGAACTCAGAAGGTGTTTTCTGTTCATTAATCTTTCTGATATGCTTCAGTATTATGTATACATTTCCTGAATAATAAAGGGTAGTACTTTAACTTGGAGAGATGGAGGCAGTAGTCAGTGACGAATCCAAATGTTCCTATAACATGTTTGCCCGTTGTTTTTTAACTTAGCCACTACATTAGCATCAGACTTCCAGATTTTTATGAATGGTCATGATGTTGGCCTGCATAAGTCTATTTTTCAACTAAAAGGAAACAGTGAAGATGACAGTGGAAAGATTGTCCAGATGTTTGACAGAGGAAGAAAATGTTGTAATGGAGTGACAATGTTACTTCACACACAGCTCCGAGAGATAATTTTGTGCTTTGTTAAGGCCTGCAAGAAGGTTCACACCCTCAGTGACAGGAAGAAGATAACTGCCTCAGAGAACCAAGAAAGCATGATTGGAGCTTGCAGAGGAAGTTAGTAGCAGAGGTGTGCTGCCACATTCTGTGATGTAGTGCTAGAAGAAGTTTAATGGCATAATCAGACCAGAAAGATGAGGTGCAGTGGCAATTTGTGTATAACCTCATATACATCCAATCCCAACCTCAATTATTGCATTCCCAAGCCTATTCCCCTGCATGCCTTCTCAAATGAACTTAGTTTGTAGATGCACCTGTCTCTCTCCCAGCTACGCAATGTCTCAGGTCCCCATCTGTCCATTACCACAACATTCATCCTCATTTTAAAGTGATGTCAAGTCTGTCCATCTCAGTGCACTCAGCAAACGTCCGTCCATTCAACATTTAATTGCTGTGACTCATAAATCTCTTTCCTCCCTCATGGTAGAAGAGAGTACAGAACATCAAGGAGAGAGCGGTGGCCCTCCCACCAACTCCAAATCTGACAACTACAGATAAGGAGACACTGGAAGTAAATCAATTCTTGGCATGCCTGGCAAACAAGATGTGGAGAAATGGGCATCTGCCAACTATTCAAACAGAACTAAATATCAAACAGTCACATGGCATGAAATTTTTGCTTATGTTGACTTGATGATAGAATAGATTGGGAGCAATTGTTTCCACTGGTAGAGAGTTCAAGAACCAGAGAACATTGATTTAAGGTGGTTGATAAAACAATCAAAGACAATATGAGAAGCACTCTCTCTTGCACAGTGAGTGGAATGCGCTACCTCTGAATGTGATGGAGGCATATAGAGCTAGGGTTTTCAAAAGAGAATTATGTAAGCCCCTGAAGAGAAAACTTTTGCGTGGCTACGTGGTTGACGACAGGGGAGCAGGGCTAGCTGAATTGCCATTTCAGATAGCCAGCACAAAAATGACAGGCTGAATAACCTTCTTTGGTGCAGAAAAAATTCTATGATTCTATAAGCACCATTATGTCATCGGTTTTTATGATAGTATCTTCAACCACAGAAAGAGTACCCACCTGCATGATGCATCAAATGCATTAAACAAGCGCATGCCACTCTGACATTGTGACTACAACCTTAACGAAGATTGATAAAAACCAAAGTTTATCCTTCACTGAAGTACAAAGTGCATTCCAGCTCATAAGAACATAAGAAATAGGAGCAGGAGTAGGCCATCTGGCCCCTCGAGCCTGCCCCGCCATTCAATAAGATCATGGCTGATCTGTCGTGGCTCAGTTCCACTTTCCCGCCCTCTCCCCATAACCCTTAATCCCCTCTCCTATCAAAAACCCATCAACCCGCCTCTTAAAAATATTTAGCGAGGCAGCGTCCACCACTTCAACGGGCAGAGAATTCCAGATATTCACCACCCTTTGAGTGAAGAAGTTCCTCCTCAACTCCGTTCTAAACCGCCCCCCCTTTATCTTGAGGCTGTGCCCCCTAGTCCTACTGTCTTTTTTGAGCGGGAAGAGTCTCTCCACCTCTATCCTATCCATCCCATTCATCATCTTATACGTCTCAATGAGATCTCCCCTCATTCTTCTAAACTCTAACGAGTACAAGCCTAGTTTATTCAGCCTCTCCTCATAGCTCAACCCCCTCAACTCCGGTATCAGCCTAGTAAACCTCCTCTGCACTCCCTCCAAGGCCAAAATATCCTTGCGCAGGTGCGGCACCCAAAACTGCACACAGTACTCCAGCTGCGGCCTCACCAATGCCCTATACAGCTGCAGCAAGACCTCCCTACTTTTATATTCAATCCCCCTCGCGATGAAGGCCAGCATCCCATTCGCCTTCCTGACCACCTGCTGCACCTGCAGGCTGGGTTTTTGTGACTCATGCACAAGGACCCCGAGGTCCCTCTGCACCGTCGCCTGCTGCAGTTTTTCGCCACGTAAGTAATAGTCCTTCCTACCATTCTTCCTACCAAAGTGGATTACCTCACACTTGCCAACATTAAATTCCATTTGCCATTTCCTGGCCCATTCATGGACAATCCAGATTTATAGGTGAATCACGAGAGGGAAGATGGAGAAGAGGGACATGGAAGTGAGAACTCTATTGAAAGTGCTTCAACTTCTAATCCATTGAGGCCTGTCCACCCATCAGTGACCCTGCTGCTTCCTATCCTGATAGCCTAATCTACCTCTCAAAGGCCCTATATCCCAGAGGAACTCTGCCAAGAACATCTGAGCAGTCAGAGGAGGGATATGAGTAGGCTGCCTCTACTTCTGTCAAGGCACAGTGGGTGTACAATATAGATGTGGTAGGAAGAAATTAAGTATTTGTAGGGGCATAACAGTACACGTGTTTTTGATTGTAAGAAGTTTTATGTTGCAGTGTTGGGGCTAAGCAGGTTCACAAATTGTGTGCAGTTAGGTATTTTGGTTCAATCTCACAAATCTGCTCCTGAATTAGGCAATCTTGGGCATTCTGGGCAGCGTTGTACACCACTGATACATTCTATACTATATTATCTTCCTTGACCTCACCCTCCTTCTCTGATGAGGCACTTCCTACAGCTCCAAGTCTCACAGTTTCCCTCTGCTGTGCACAGTACTGCATAGCACTATCCTTCTTGAGATCCAGGCAAGTACATACTGAAGGACATGCCCAGATCCATCCAGGTATTGTAACAGGTATTTGATTGGATGTGAGCATTGCTGACGAGACCATCATTTATTTTCCATCTCTAATTTTCCCTTGAAAAGCTGACGGTGAGCTGCCACCTTTAGCAACTGCAGCCAATGTGAACTTATCTTTATTTTTTCACAAAATGTGTGCATCCATTCAGCCCATCTACAGTATTCTGATTGCTTGGTGAAAGTTCACTTGGTCATGGAACTTCAATTGTATTATTTCCGAGGCTCATTGTTTAGGCTCCTGATATATATTACTTAAGCAATTGGGGCTCGTTCTGGGGAAGGTGGGACCTCTATAAGAGGGATGGTCTACACCTGAATCAGAAGGGGACCAATATCCTGGGGGGTAAGTTTGCTAGGGCTATGCAGGGAAGTTTAAACTGATTCGGAGGGGGGGAGGGATCCTGAGTAGAGGGGTTGAAAGTGAGGGGTGCATGGATGGGGACTGCAATGCATGGCATCGCAGGGGTGGGGTGGAGCAGGGTTTGAAATGTGTATACTTCAATGCGAGGAGTATTCGCAATAAAGTGGGTGAACTTGCAGCGTGGATCAGTACCTGGGACTTCGATGTTGTGGCCATTTCAGAGACATGGATAGAGCAGGGGCAGGAATGGATGCTGCAGGTCCCGGGGTTTAAATGTTTTAGTCGAAGTAGAGAAGGAGGTAGAAGGGGGGGAGGGGTAGCATTATTGGTCAGGGATTGTATCACAGTGTCAGAGAGGAGGTTTGATGAGGACTTGTCTGTTGAGGTAGTATGGGCGGAGATTAGAAATAGGAGAGGAGAGGTCACCCTGTTGGGAGTCTTTTATAGACCTCCTAAAAGTTCTAGAGAGGTTGAGGAAAGGATTGCGGAGACGATCCTGGTTAGGAGTGAAAATAATAGGGTAATTGTTATGGGGGATTTTAACTTTACTAATATTGATTGGAATTGTTATAGCTCTAGCTCGTTAGAGGGGTCAGTTTTTGTGCAAAGTGTGCAGGAAGATTTTTTGACTCAGTATGTAGATAGGCCAACTAGAGGTGAGGCTATATTGGATTTGGTGCTGGGAAATGAGCCAGATCAGGTGTTGGATTTGGAAGTTGGTGTGCATTTTGGTGATAGTGACCACAATTCGGTTACGTTCACCTTAGTGATGGAAAGGGATAGGCATGAACCTCGGGCCAGTGGTTTTAGCTGGGGGAAGGGTAATTATGAGGCTATTAGGAGAGAATTAGGAAACATAGGTTGGACTAGGAGATTACAGGGATTGGGAACGTCCGAAATGTGGAGTTTTTTCAAGGAGCAGCTACTGCGAGTCTGTGATAGGTATGTCCCTGTCAGGCAAGGTGGAATTGGTAAGGCTAGGGAACCGTGGTGCACCAAAAAAGTTGATTCGCTGGTTAAAAAGAAAAAGGAGGCTTATGTTCGGATGAGACGTGAGCACTCGGAGAGTGCACTAGAGAGCTTTAGATTGGCTAGGAGGGAGTTGAAGAGCGAGCTAAGAAGGGCTAAAAGAGGACATGAGAAGACTTTGGCTGATAGGGTTAAGGAGAATCCTAAGGCGTTCTATAGGTATGTCAAGAACAGAAGGTTGGTTAGGGCAAGGTTAGGGCCAGTTATAGACGGCAGAGGGAAGTTATGTGTGGAACCGGAGGAGATTGGTGAAGCATTGAACCAATATTTCTCTTCGGTGTTCACGCAGGGGGACATGGATATAGCTGAGGAGGACACTGGGTTGCAGGGGAGTAGAATTGACAGTGTTACAGTTGATAAGGAGGATGTGCTGGATATTCTGGAGGGTCTGAAAATAGATAAGTCCCCTGGTCCGGATGGGATTTACCCCAGGATTCTCTGGGAGGCAAGAGAAGTGATTGCAGAGCCACTGGCTCTGATCTTCAGGTCGTCGTTGGCCTCTGGTATAGTACCAGATGATTGGAGGTTAGCGAATGTTGTCCCATTGTTTAAGAAGGGGAACAGAGACTTCCCCGGGAATTATAGACCGGTGAGTCTCACTTCTGTTGTGGGCAAGGTTTTGGAAAAAATTATTAGGGATAGGATTTATAGTTATTTGGAGAGTAATGAGTTGATTGGAGATAGTCAGCATGGTTTTGTGGCGGGTAGGTCGTGCCTTACTAACCTTATTGAGTTTTTTGAGAAAGTGACCAAAGAGGTGGATGGGGGTAAGGCAGTGGACGTGGTGTATATGGATTTTAGTAAGGCGTTTGATAAGGTTCACCATGGTAGGCTTCTGCACAAAATGCAGATGTATGGGATTGGGGGTGATCTAGGGAACTGGATTAGGAATTGGCTAGCGGATAGGAGACAGAGGGTAGTGGTTGACGGTAAATATTCATCATGGAGTTCGGTTACAAGTGGTGTGCCTCAGGGATCTGTGTTGGGGCCACTGCTGTTTGTGATTTTTATTAATGATCTGGATGAGGGTATAGTTGGGTGGATCAGTAAATTTGCTGATGACACCAAAGTCGGAGGTGTGGTAGATAGTGAGGAAGGGTGTCATAGTTTGCAGGAAGACTTAGACAGGTTGCAGAGCTGGGCCGAGAGGTGGCGGATGGAGTTTAATGCAGAGAAATGTGAGGTAATTCACTTTGGTAGGAATAACAGATGTGTTGAGTATAGGGCTAACGGGAAGACTTTGAATAGTGTGGAGGAGCAGAGGGATCTAGGTGTATGTGTACATAGATCCCTGAAAGTTGGGAACCAAGTAGATAAGGTTGTTAAGAAGGCATACAGTGTCTTGGCGTTTATTGGTAGGGGGATTGAATTTAGGAGTCGTAGCATTATGTTGCAACTGTACACAACTCTGGTGCGGCCGCACTTGGAGTATTGTGTGCAGTTCTGGTCCCCACATTACAGGAAGGATGTGGAGGCTTTGGAGAGGGTGCAGAGTAGGTTTACCAGGATGTTGCCTGGTATGGAGGGGAGATCCTATGAGGAGAGGCTGAGGGATTTGGGGTTGTTTTCACTGGAAAGAAGGCGGCTAAGAGGGGATCTTATTGAAACATATAAGATGATTAGAGGTTTAGATAGGGTGGATAGTGATAGCCTTTTTCCTCTGATGGAAAAATCTAGCACGAGGGGGCATGGCTTTAAACTAAGGGGGGGTAGTTATAGGACAGATGTCAGGGGTAGGTTCTTTACCCAGAGGGTGGTGAGGGATTGGAATGCCCTGCCTGCTGCAGTTGTAAATGCGCCTAGTTTGGGGGCGTTTAAGAGGTCTGTGGATAGGTTTATGGACGAAAAGGGATTGGTTTAGGTTAGTGGGTCATTGTTGTTTTTTTTTAACTGGTCGGCGCAACATCATGGGCCGAAGGGCCTGTTCTGCGCTGTAATGTTCTATGTTCTATGTTCTATGTGTCATTACCCATGTCTTCACTAGGTAGCCCTTGTCCCAATTAAACCAGCCACTAATGTTGCTCTGAGATCCAAGAGCTCAGAGAGAATAGAAAACTAGAAACATAGGAAATAGCAGCAGGAGGAGGCCATTTGGCCCATCGAGTCTGCTCTGCCATTCATTATGATCATGGAAAATCATCCAACTCAATAGCCTGATCCCACCTTCTCCTCAATATGCTTTGATCCCCTTCATCTCAAGTGCTATATCTAACTGCTTCCTGCAAGCATTCAGTGTTTTGTCCTCAACTACTTGCTGTGGTGGCGAATTCCATGACCACTGCCTGGATGAAGAAGTTCTCTGAAACCTCAGATTATGACCCTGGTTCTGGACACCTCCACCTTTGGGAACATCCTTCTGGCATCTATCCTGTCTAGTCCATTTAGAATTTTATAGGTTTCTATGAGATTTCCCCCTTATTCTTCTGAACTCCAGCGAATACAATCCTAACTCTCAATCTCTCCTCATATGTCACTCCCACCATCCCAGGAATCAAATTGGTAAACCTTCGCTACACCTCCTGTAGAGCAGGAGCATTCTTCTTCAGATAAAGAGACAGAAACTGCATACAATATTAGAAGTGTGGCCTCACCAAGGCCATGTATACTTGTTTCTAGACATCCCTGCTCCTGCACTCAAATTGTCTGGTTATAAAGACTTTTTTACTGCCTGCTGCACCTGCATGCTCACTTTCAGTGACTGGTGTATGAGGACACCCAGGTCTTGTAGCACACTCCCCTCTCCTAACCATGGCCATTCAGATAGTAATCTGCCTTCCTGTTTTTGTGGATAACCTCATAATAATGTATCTGTTATTCATTTGCCCCCTCACTCAATTTGTCCAAATTAGACAGAAGGATCTCTGCATGTCCCTCACAGCTCATGCTCCCACCCAGCTTGTGTCATCTGCAAATTTGGAGATATTACATTTAGTTTCCTCATCTAAGTCATTAATATATTTAGTGATTAGCTGGCGTCCCAGGACTGATCTCTGCGATACCAGCCATTTGGAAAGAGATCCTTTTATCCCTACTCTTTGGGCAGGATTTTCTAGTCCTAAGACTGGAAAAACTCTGCCAAGTTCAACAGAGCTTTGCATGGTCTATGCCCCATCTGCTACTCGATTCCAGTGGCAGGTGGGACGGGAAACTTCCTGCCCTTTGTTTCCTCTCTGCCAATTAGTTTTCTATCCATGTGCTTTAATTTCAATCCCATGTGCTTTAATTTTAGAGCAAAGCATCATGGCAGCTCCTTGGCAACATTGTAAAAGTACACATGGTGATCTATTTGTGGTTTCCCATGAGCTGCACATTGATGCACTGGAAGCCCTTGAGGTTGATGCACACTCCAGGGTTAGCCAGTGATTCTTTGATTTCTACAGATGGGCATTCGATGACCCCGTGATTCTGTGAAAAGTCAGCCAGAGCTGCAAGGCTGAGAAATCACTCACTCCAGCTAGCCTCATTCAAGGCAAAGCATATATCATTGCTGGCCCTGGCAAACATGGCACAGACCACTTGTGTGATGCAGATTGTAAAATTTTGCAAATAGTTGCTGCAGATCCCTCAATGGAGCCAAAGGTGAAGAAATTGAGAGTGGTGCTCACATTGACAGCCATTGGCAAAGCATGGCCACCAAGTTTACTTGACAACGAGCCTTTTGCCAGCAGGCACTAAAGGCCTATAACCAACTAAAGTGATACCCTGAGCTTTCAAAAGCATTGGTGTTTAGACTTGTCCAGGCAGTTGAGCTTGACTCTACATTATCTATACGGCAGTCATGCCTTCTGCTGATGTACCCCTCTCTCCTGTGGAGTGGCCACAAACTGAGAAGAAACCTGTTGTTAGTGCTGCTCCTGCTGCTTATCTTAATTCTCACCTCAAGTCCATGATCAAGTCCCAGAACTGATATTTGACCGCTGGAAAGTGTACACCGAGATACACTCAACTCCAAAGTAGTGGAAATCATCTCCCAACTGATGAAAGCACATTTTTAGAGTAATGTTTCTATGTTTGCTCAATACACATTTACAAATCACACACAGAACTGGAAACCAAATGTAGGTTTGGTTTATTTGAAGTTACAGTACAGAATTGATTCAGACAGATTTACTATAAAAGATTCAGCAGCTACTGTTAACAACTGCAATTCCTTCACACAGCATGCTGCCAACTCAGCTGAAAGCTACACTGAACAATGTCTGCTGGTCACATGGTTTACATCCTGGCCACTTACTCATTAGCATATTCTCATATAAAATGAGATCATAACAAACAAGGCCCGTAAGAAAAAATCCTTCACATTGACGTGAATGTGGGGGTCTCTTACTGAACCAGAGGGTGGGAGACATTCTGTAGTGTGATTCTGTAGTACTGTGTGCAGTTTTGGTCACCGCACTTGCGCAAGGATACTTTGGCCTTGGAGGGAGTGCAGAGGAGGTTCACTAGGCTGATACCGGAGTTGAGGGGGTTGAACTATGAAGAGAGGCTGAATAGACTGGGCTTGTACTCATTGGAGTTTAGAAGGATGAGGGGGGATCTTATTGAGATGTATAAGATGATGAAGGGGAAGGATAGGGTAGAGGTGGAGAGGTTCTTCCCGCTCAGAAAGGACAGCAGGACTAGAGGGCACAGCCTCAAGATAAGGGGGGGGGGGCAGTTTAGAACGGAGTTGAGGAGGAACTTCTTCACTCAAAGGGTGGTGAGTCTCTGGAATTCTCTGCCCGTTGAAGTGGTGGAGGCTACCTCGCTAAATATATTTAAGATGCGGGTAGATAGGTTTTTGGTAGGCAAGGGGATTAAGGGTTATGGGGAGAAAGCGGGAAAGTGGAACTGAGCCACTTCAGATCAGCCATGATCTTATTGAATGGCGGGGCAGGCTCGAGGGGCTAGATGGCCTACTCCTGCTCCTATTTCTTATGTTCTTATGTTCTTCTGATCCTGCCCAGTGGAGTTTTCCCAGTGGAATATCTCACTTTGTGCCATAGGTGGGTTTTCCATCTCAAGGCAGTGTCCGAGTGGGACCTCTGAAGGGCAGCCTTGCAGGCTATTTTATTCAAGAGATCCAATGATTCATTATAAGTGCAGGCATCAGGTCTGAGAACTTAATTGTCAGCAATTCAAAATGCCCATGGTCGCTTCCTGGACCAGCTGAGAGAGGGCCCATCAAAATCAGTACCTGTCCAATGTTTGTTTTTTTTAATGGTATCTACAAAAACAGATGGGACTTCTACCTGCACAACTTGCTGTCCTTTTATTTGACATCCCACGTTCATTTGGTCCCTTTTTTAGGCCCACAAAATCTGGCCCCAGGTATGAATTCTTAGTGCTTAAGGAATATTTTGCCTGTCATTTATTCAGCCCCTTCAATTCCCATTGTTCTCATATCTCGTTTTTGCTGTTGAGTTCTAAGAAGCCCATGAAACTTGCAACTAACATTGAAATTCCGAAAGGCGTGCTGGTGAAGTACAGTAGCCATGTTAAATTCTCCCTCAGTGTACCCAAACAGGTGCCAAAGTATGGCAACTCGGGGATTTTCACATTAACTTCATTGCAGTGTTAACATAAGCCTACTTGTGACATTAATAAGTAAATTTTAAACTGAAAACTCCCAGTTAAAATAACTGTTGCTTACTTTTAAATTGCAACCAGCCTCTCCCAATAGGGTTTCACTTATGCAATGAGATGTTCTGCAGTTAAAAATTGCAGCCTTAGTGTTGAGCCCATTTCCCAAATGGTGTCAATTTGAATGGTTATAACTACCCACCTACTCCTAAATCCACTCACTCTTTTTGGTTGCAGTTCCTCCCAAAATGTCACATTTACCTTCAAATTTGTTGTTGGGTAGTTTAAATATATGAATGAATATGCCTTTGAATTGGCTGTCTTAAAGTTGAACCAGATGAAATGCAGCCAAGGATATTGAGGGAAATGAGGGTGGAAATTGCAGAGGCATCAATCATAATTTTTCACTCTTCCTTAGACTCAACAATGATGCCAGAGGACTGGAGAATTGCTAACCTTACACCCATGTTCAAAAACAGCGTAAGATAACCACAGAAACTACAGGCCGATCAGTTGTCTTCAGTAGTGAGGAAGTTTCTAGAAACAATAATTTGGGACAAAATTAATAGTCACATGGCCAAATCCAGATTAGTTAAGGAAAATGAGCATGAATTTCTTAAGGGATAATTGTGTTGGAGGGATAACTGGAGCCTCCTTCTGCACTGTAGGAATTCTGTGATTCTTCTATGATTCTATGAATATGGTACTGTGAGTGAAATTATTCGAAGAGTTAATTGTCTCTGACATCTCCTGTTTGTACCTTCAGTTTTAGCCGGGCCAAACTAGTTGTAATGAGAAGGAAGCAAAGAGAATTAAAGAGATCAAGAAGGAAATGGGGAAGAAAGCCAGCATGTACAATCTCCTGTTGGCTAATCAGTTTCCAGAGCTATTATAATGACTGTGGTTATGGAAAGATTTGGTTATGAAAAGATTCCATGTTGCAGCTAGTCACAATTTATAAAAAAGACATCTAGTCATTGGAAGCAGCTGTCAGAAGCTTGAAAGAAGCAATGTTATTAGCATTACATTCTAACCTTACAGACCAATATAAATAGATTTACAAACTTTAAAACAATCATCCAACATTATTTTGAAAATAGAATGGATTTGGAAATTGTTCAAGGATAACACAATCCCACGGATAGTGTCAATCTTTACTATTATAAATTTATGAACTGTGTGTGCCACGAACAGTAGCTTTAAAGGTCACTGTATAAATGGACGTGATAACCAGCCAAGGAAAATGGTATTATTTTAAATATTCTGAAATATTCTTTATAGTGTAGCCACATTCCACATTTTGAATTTATGTCTAAAATCTATGTTCAGGAAGGGAGATCAACCTCAACTGCAAAATAAACATTATTTTCACTCAATGTCTTATGTGTTAAGAATTCAGCACCTAAGAATATTTACATCTTTGTTTTCCATCCAAGTGCTTAAAACAATTTTTAACATATTGTATTGTTTCAGCCAAGTGAGAAGAGGGTGAATGACTCTCCTCCATTTCTGCCTCTCGGTTGACTGCAACAGATGTTTTTAGGAGAATTTGCTTGTCGATTTAGTGAGTGTTTAACTATTTAAGTGCTATGACCGTAAAGGGCACACACAGAGGCAGGCTTTCTTGACAATTTTAAAACTGAAAACAGCATTGTTTAAGTGACCTAAACTGAATTCTCAAAATGGCCCAAACTTTACATAACTTAATTTTTCACATTACAAAACTATCAGAAAGGAGTGATGTTGTCTGGAAGGAGCCCACTAAGATAATCAGCTTAAACAAGTGTGAGTGGTTAATACCTGATAGATAAAAATAATTTTAAAATGCTCCACCTCACACATACATGCATCCAAAAGACTCATATGCACACAGTAGTAAGTTACAAGAAGGGAGGTGCAATTGTTTAAGAGTGTCCAAAAGAAAGTCAATCAAATATGGATCCCGTCAGCTGATGCATTGGATGATTTCGGGCCATGTTAATTTTTTTTTCCAGACTCTGTACAGCGACAGTTTAAAGTTCTGACAGATGATCTCTGACTTTTCCTCTGAAGTCAGCAGCTCTTTGATTTACACTGGTGCCCGTCATCTTTTCCGGTCAGATAGAGGCAGCGCACATGTTTGCAGAACAGTTGGAGTGAGAGAGGCTGAGACTGTGAGTTCTCTTCTCGTTCTTACCCACTTATTGGCTGTCTGACTCTGGGAAAAGTTTCATTGTCAACACAAAGCTATCACAAGACCCCCAGTCACAAACATGCCATTTATCAAGTCTGGTCATTACAAGCATGGGAACCCTCATTTCTGGTCCATTTTTTAAAGTGATTAGTTGGACTAATGGGTGGAGCCTTCTTCTTAGGCAGGGTCTATTGTACAAAGTGATTGAATTTTAAAAGCTTGATTCACACCCACATGAGTAAACAGATTGATTGTGATCTACTGGCAGCATTAGCCATGGGCACAAATCCCGTAATGGCTGCTAAATCTTGCGAGGGGCTAGAAACAAGCTTGATGCCAGTGAGATCTCAGTTTGAAATCTTCCTCACTCCCCACCTGTAACATAATCAGGTTGGTTTCCATAAATTTCAATATGTAAATGTAATTACTAGTTTTGATGCTGTAATGCCCACCCATGACTCATCCTCCACTCACCCCGTGGCGTGATGTCACACCAATGTGAATCACTACTGGTTTTTAAAAGATGACCATGGTGGGAGCATGGAGGTGACTATGGGAACAAGGCTTGGCATTTCCTCAGTACCCAGTGCCACAAGAAAACACATGAAAGGGCAGTTCCAAAGGGGTCTGCCAGGGGATTTGTGGGTGTTTATTGTTCTCTAATGGGGGTAAGGTTCCCCTAATATGTGGTAGAGGGAGAGGTAAGACCCATGATGCCCGTAATGGGAGGTGATAGAGGGGAGAGCCATGATGCCTGCGAGTGGGAGGGGATGAGGGGTGTACCTTGATACCTGTGTGGAGGTGTTCTGATGTTGTTGTTGCGGTAGTGTTGGGGGAGTGTGGGATCCCAATCTTTGTTGGGGGAGCCTTAACATTAACATTGTGATGGGGACACCCTTTAAAAACGGCGTCCCAATCTCAGAAGCCTAGCTTTGCCAATATGTTGAGGTCTGTCCCCTCAGCTGGCTGTGTGATCCTTGCCAGCACTTTGAAATAGCTCAAAGTGCTGTTTATTCAGGCGAGAAAAGGCATCTGTGATGCTGGTGAGTTTTACACAGCTTTTCTTGCCTGATCCAACACTCCTGTGTAATTTTGGGAAAATCACTCATTATGCCTTAATGCCTGTGAGTAATTCTGGAGATTTGCCACTCACACTTGTTTAAGCTGATTGTGTTAGTGAGCTCCTTCCAAACAACATTACTCCTTTCTGATAGTTTTGTAATGTGCAAAATTAAATTATGTAAATTTTGGGCCATTTTGAGAATTTGGTTTAGATCGCTTAAAAATGCTATTTTCAGTCTTTTTAAAAACTTATCCTGTGGTTTCAGCCCACTCAATAACTAGGCCATTTTTGATTTAAGACATGATTTTACATCATAAACAGCAAAAACCCCAGATGACTCACAATTTATTTATGATGAATCAGCTTTTCTGACAATCACTTTCTGATGTAAGCTCATATGAATAGATTTGTCAAAAACAGATGTGTCTAATAAGGGATCTCAGGCTTCAAAAAGCAGTGAAGAAAAGTTTGGAACAAAGAATGATTTGTCCTTTAAATACTTTCCAGCAAAAAATTAACCAAACTACTGTGAATGTTTCAAGTTAAAACAGGAGGAAAATGTGAAGTGGATATTCAGAATTAATATATTTCCCAAACACAATTCATCTTCTTAAGTTCAATAGGAAATGTGAAGCACAACAAAAAATCATCCACAGCCAGCTTTTCCCCCTTACACAATAATTTCTCAAGTCACTAGGGAGCAAGGTTAGATTACAAACATTTGGTTTGAAGATACCACAATATCCCTGAAGGTCATAGAAACCTGTCCTTGGATGACAATATTCACATAATCCATTATTGCCTTTTGTGTGTGACTTTCAACTATTAACTTTTGAAGCTCCATCTGACATTATTTTCTAATGCTATTTTAGCTTAGCATAATTTAGCAATCTTGTATTTGCTGCTAATCTGACAGTTTGCTCCACTTTCTGTTACATCTGAAGACAATGCCTGCAACAGCAATAACTCATTGGAGTTCTTTGAGAAAATCATGAACAACCAAGGTTAATCTAGCAGATGCAATTGACTTGGATTTTAAAGTGCTTTTCTCGTAGCTGGAAAGAATAATTGTCAAAATAGATTGAGAACTCTAAACGAAATAAAAGTCAATGCTCTGTCGAAGAGAAAATAATGGATTGTTCTCTGGAATCCATAGTTTTCAGAATTAGTGAAGGATATGGCCTATAGTGCTGAGTGCAAATGATCAAACCCAAATCAGCACACTGGCTTTATACGCTAGTCTATTTTCTCGACTACATAAATCAACTCAGATACAATATTGCAAAGCAAAATATTGCAGATGCTGAAAACCTGAAACAAAACAGAAAATACTCAGCAAGTCAGGCAGCATCTATATAAAGAAACAGACGCCAGAATTCTACCGCCCCACCCGCCATGGGAATCAGAACGAGCGAGGGGCAGACAATGGGAAGATCCATTGTCTGCGGCAAGGTTTTCTGGGCTCAGGTCGAGCAAAACCAAAAAATCCCACCCATAGGGCCTAATTTTACCAACAATTTGCACCTGTTTTCAGATGCAAAATCATGATAAAGTTGGGTGTGAGCTCTTCATCATGATCTGTACCCGAGTCCACACAGATCGCCACTTTACCGAGGTCTGCGAATGGCAGGGATCCGTTTCGCGCCCAAATCAGGCGAAATGACGATTTAAATGCGTTTGCATGTATTTAAATTGAGTTAGTGAACTGCCCACCCAACTCTATCAGTACTTCCCCCTTTACCACCACACTTACCAATCCGGAACCGTGCTTTTAGGGACCTGCTGAATAAAAGTCTGAGTCGGGTGCTCCAGCTTCTGAACAGCACGTTCAGTGTTTCCAATGGCTCTCTGACTCAGATCAATGGTGGGGGTTGGGGTGGAGGTGGGTCAGATCATTCTCTGGTTGGAGGGGAGAGGAGGGGAGTGAGGCCAGATCATTGTCTGGTTGCGGGGGTGGGGGTGGGAGGAGGAGGAGGAGGAGGCAGGTCAGATGGATCTCTGGTGGTTGGGGGGGGGGAGGCGCAGATGGATCTCTGGTGGGGGAGCAGGGGGTTCTGCTACCACTCTGTGGGTAATCAGTGAGGTGAAGGGGGAACAGGGGGGCAATCAGCCTGGGTAGTTGGGGGGGGGGGTGGGATAAGGGGACATTGACGTGTGTGTGTGTGTGTGTGTGTGTGTGTGTGTGTGTGTGTGTGTGTGTCCCTTATCCACCCTCCCAGCACCCATACGTATCACTGCCCCATTATCCACTCCCCCACTACACAGACCGATTGTCACCTCTGCTCCACTCCCTCTCCACCAAAGATCCATCTGCCACCTCTGATACATCTTACCTTCTCCCCCCTCCCCCCCACCCCCCGAGATACACCTTTGCTCCCACTTTTCACTCCCGGGCCGCCTTGTCCGCTTTCTGCGGCTTGGGAGCGATCTGACAAGGGGAATTTTTTTCCTAACTGTGCACGTGCAGTTCAGAGCTCCTATCGTTCCGGCAGCACTAAGCCCCGCCCACAGCGCAAATCGGACTGGAGATGGCGTTTGACAAAGTCCCTCACGGTAGGCTGGTAGAAAAGGTTAAGGCGCATGGGATACGAGGCCAGGTAGCTAGGTGGATTGAGAACTGGCTGGGAAATAGGAGACAGAGGGTAGTTGTGGAGGGGACCTTGTCGGGCTGGAGGCCAGTGACCAGTGGTGTGCCGCAGGGCTCAGTACTGGGACCTCTCCTCTTTGTAGTCTACATAAATGACTTGGAAGTGGGCGTAGGTAGTGTGATCAGCAAGTTTGCTGATGACACCAAGATGGCAGGGTTGGCGGGTACGGAACTGGATTGTCAGGTGATACAACAGGATATAGATAGGTTGGTGCAGTGGGCAGATAGGTGGCAGATGGCATTTAATCCTGACAAATGCGAGGTGATGCATTTTTGGACGGAATAATGCAGAGAGGAGCTATGTGATAAAAGGTAGGCCGATTAGGAGTATAGACATACAGAGGGACCTGGGAGTGCAGGTTCACAAATCCATGAAGGTTGTGTCACAAGTGGAGAAGGTTGTTAGGAAGGCTTATGGGATGTTAGCCTTTATAGGAAGGGGCATAGAGTATAAAAGCTGCCGTCTAATGCTTCAGTTGTACAGAACGTTGGTTAGACCGCATTTGGAGTACTGCGTCCAGTTCTGGCCACCTTACTACCGGAAGGACGTGGAGTCTCTGGAAAGGGTGCAGAGGAGGTTTACCAGGATGTTGCCTGGCATGGGGGGACTGGGTTACGAGGAGAGGTTGAAGAAACTGGGACTATTCTCCTTGGAAAGACGGAGATTGAGAGGGGACATGATAGAAGTATATAAGATACTGAAGGGAATAGATAGAGTTAATAGTGAGAGACTGCTCCCTAGACTGGATACGAACACGAGAGGTCATCATTTAAGGGTGAGGGGGGAGAGGTATAATTTGGAGGTGAGAAGAAGGTTCTTTACGCAGAGAGTTGTGGGGTCTGGAACGCGCTACCGAGTAGGGTGGTGGAGGCAGGAACGTTGGACTCGTTTAAGATGCAGTTAGATAGGCACATGAGTGAAACGAGAATGGAGGGATATGGTAGGGGCTATTAAATAGGGTTAAACCTCGGGAGACACTGGAAAGGCAGGCTGTAAGATTAATATTTTTGTCTTTATTCCACAGGTGGAGGTCCACCTCGTGTCAAACGAGGGGCATGCACACGGCGGGTCGTGCGTGGGCTGCTCTTGGAAGTTCCAGGAGTGGCCTAGTACTTCATGTCGGTGTGTGTGCTTGATCCTGGACCGGTAGACGGGCGCCGCAACAGCTCAGTGACTAGCACTGCTGGCTGTGCAGACACGTGGATTTGGGCCTGTGTCTGTGGGAGTTTGCGCATTCTCCCTGTGGTTGCGTGGGTTTCCTCCGGGCGCTCCGGTTTCCTCCCACACCCCAAAGATGTGCTCTTAGGCTAATCGGTTTTTACCAAATTGACACTATTTCTTCCCTGAATCTGACTGAGTAGGGTTCCATTCGTAGGCATGCAGGGTAGAATAGGTGTAGGGTGATGCGGCGGCGCGGGCTCGTTGGGCCGAAGGGCCTGTTTCCCGTGCTGGGTTGTTCTTTCTTTCTTTCTATGGCTGAGAGCATATGTGGGTGCCTGAAAGTGGATTTCCAAGTAGAATCTGTACTATGCCCAGAATCTGCACTTAGAATCAAAATGGAAAAATCGGGCCCATGGAGTTTCTTTTTATTCATTCATGGGACATGGGCATCGCTGGCTGGCCACCCCTGGTTTGTTGGTTGTAAAGGTTCACAGACTTCATGAGAAACACATAATGTACTTACTAATAAGGACACAACAACCTCATTGCTGTAGTTAAATCCCAAAATGTCTCTCTGCCTAAGAACTTTTCTCACCACAGGGTGATTCCATCATTCTGAGTCTGAATTGGTTACACAGGCCATGTGACTCTTACACTGTGGTGTTGCTCTTAAAGGGACAATCACCACACCGGTGGAATTTTATGAGTGGCGTGCTGCTCCTGATGGTGTAACTGGAAATGTGTGCGGTTATCTACTCACTTGCTTTTTCTATTTTCCATGAAACTACAATTAAGATTTAAAATGCCTGTGGTGTGCATAGGAAACATGCCAGATTCCCCAGTCGAAGATGTTTTCCAGTGGTGAAAGCCACCATCAGCTGATAATGCTGCAGCTAAGTGTGAGCTTAAAAAGAGCTTTCTGGTCAAACAGAGAGGCTCTGAATCATGGCCAAAACTTCCCTGCCCAACTCCATTGCCATTATCTTAAGACTCATTGAGAGCACATAGGTGACATGGATACTTACTTTCAACTTAAATTTCACTTGTGACTAATTTACATGACATTGATTTCACTTTATTCAGATATACATCATCATTATTTGTTGACAGCTAAATGCACTGGCACATTTCCTGGTTAGCACACCTTGATGGCTACACGGGAGTGAGTATTTCCTTTATTGTAGAATGGAATAACTCAGGAAGCTGACTGGAAAAGGAACAATGTTTTAATCTTAAATAAAAAGTAAATCTCAACCCTGTGTTGTGTATACATGAGTCCCATCTGGGACAATAGACACTGGACCCGCTCAGTGATCTGTCTTATCAAGGGCTCAGGAGACGAGCTCTACCTGGGTAGGCAATCGCCTGTTACTGCCGGACCACACGTTCCACGAGTCCCACAGGGAGATCAATCAAGGATTCCCCATGTAAGTCCTGAGGGTTCCCTGTCGCTCTGAAAGTGTCGAGACTGTCTTTGTCTTTTGATCTGTGGCCTTCTTTCTATTACACACTCAGTCTGATCAGTAGGGTAGGTAACCGTATCTTCCTCGATGAATGTTGAAGTATCACTGTAGGTGGCTTGTCCTCAGCAACGACCTCTGACTGCGACTCCGCTGCCTCCGTTGCCATTTCTGAAGCGGAATCCTCGTGGGCTTCTCTTTAGCCTACCGAGGGTGGAATTTCTTTCTTGCCTGTCAGTGTGCAAGGTAAAAAGTCTGACAACACCAGGTTTTAGTCCAACCGATTTATTTGATAATAGACTCACAAGCTTTCGAGGTTTCCCTCTTCGTCAGGTGAATGGAGAGTTCTGGCCTCATTCACTCCATTCACTCTCTATTCACCTGACGAAGAGGGAAACCTCGAAAGCTTGTGAGTCTATTATCAAGTAAATCGGTTGGACTAAAACCTGGTGTTGTCAGACTTTTTACTGTGTTTACGCCAGTCCAACGCCGGCATACCCACATCAGTGTGCAAGGTGCCAATGATGGCATAATTAGTGTGGTGGTTATGTCTGTCAAAAGCTCCTGATGGCGGAGGTTGTCAATATGTTTCTTCATTGTCACATTTCCAGTTCTTACAGTGTATGACACTGGGTCAGTTCTTGAGAGGACAATGCCTCGTGTCCACCTGACACCCTCTCTGAAAATTAGCACCTGGATGGTATCTGCTGGTTTAAAAACCCTGATGTGGATGTGCCGGCGTTGGACTGATGAATAACGGATGAATGAACATCGCTCGACAATCACCAGGCAAGACTGTTCCCTTCCTGTTGGCGAACACTTCAGTAGTCACGGGCATTCAGCCTCTGACTTTCGGGTAAGCGTTCTCCAAGGCGGCCTTCACGACACACGACAGCGCAGAGTCGCCGAGGAGAGACTGATAGCCAAGTTCCGCACACTTGAGGACGGTCTCAACAGGGATCTTGGGTTCATGTCGCACTATCTGTAACCCCCGTGACTTGCCTGGGTTTGCAAAACCTCACTCACTGTGCTGTCTGGAGACAATACACATCTCTTTAACCTGTGATCAGTGCTCCTTCCACACACATTGTCAGCCACTTCAGGACTTGAACAGCAGGTTAGGTGTAAAGATTCGCATTCTAATCAATAAGCTCTAAACTGTCTGTGCTTTATATGCTCTGTCCGAGGCCAGAACTGTCCATTCACCTGACGAAGAGGGAGTCCCCTCGAAAGCTTGTGAGTTTACTATCAAATAAATCGGTTGGACTAAAACCTGGTGTTGTCAGACTTTTTACTGAGTTTAAAAACCCTACCAGGCTGTTGGCCATCATGGCACCTTTTTTGGGGTTGTTTTTCCTTTATTTTCCCACTCAGATTCGGGAAAATGAGGCTAAACCTGGTCCAAAGATGTTGACCCATCAGGAGTTCTGCTGGAGCTAAACCCATTGTCATATGCAGTGTGATCCTATACTTTTAGGGATCATTTCTATAGTTTCTTACTTGACAAATGTGTTCTACATTGTCTGGTCTGAAAAAGAACCAACTTTGTATCTAAGGAACTCTTAGTTTGTTTCTTCATACTATTTTAAACACCCAGACTGCTCGCTTAGCCAGGTCTTTTGAAGATGGATGATAGACTGCCATGCGGATGTGCCTTACTCCATTTGTGGACAGAAATGTTTTGAACTCTTCACTGATAAACAGGGTCCCATTGTCCCTTGCGAGGACTTCCAGTATGCTGTGTGTTGAAGGACTGCCTGAGCCTTTCTACAGTGTTAAGAGAAATGGTAGAGACCATTTGGTGCACCTCAATCCACATGCAGTGGGCATCAATCAATATTAGGAACACAGAGCTCATAAATGGCCCTTTGAAGTCTGCAATATACAGGTATCCAGAGTCTCTACAGCTATTCCTAAGCAGGCTACTGTTGGAACCTTATGGTTATCTTGGCAAGTTTTGCATACTTTTTAACCAGCTTTTCTGTGTCCCCATCTATACCAGGCCACTTCTAGCATTTTCATTTTGGAGATCTCTGGATGGCCATTATATAGCTCATGTAGAACTCGTCTCTGGACTGGATGTGAGTAACCACCCGGGCTCCCCACAGTCTTCAATTCTCAGCTCTGGGTAATTTGCTGTATATGGTTTTAAATCCTGTGTAGGATACTGCAGCAATCCTCCATTTAATATGATGAGGTAGTGGGATCTTTCTGAGTCCAAGCCTGAATTTGTTTGACTGATATTGGCAAAGTGTCCATGAAACCTAATCTGATGATGACTTTATCTACCTTTGGTGGTGAGGGTAGACTAGTGGGTAGTGGTAGTGTCTGCATTGATGATCTGTGCCCCTGAATGATATTCCAGGGTGTACTCACAAATGCTTAACAATAGTGCTCAACGTTGTATCTGAGCTGATGCTATAGAGGGGATTGTTTTGTGTTCTGAAAAGAAGTTTATGGTCAAAAGTTGCACCCTTATTCTAGGTTCCATCAGATGCAAACAAAATGCCTTAGGTATTTCAGTATCTGCAATTATTTTCAGTTCATGAATTCATTTTCTCCACCTAAATCATGTAGCATAATGCAGATCCTCCAAGGAATTTCTACGTTCAATACTTGGCAAGGGAATTATTGGCAGAAAAATTGTAAATATGACAGGCTTCCCTGAAAAGCCAATTAATGCATGGAGAAGAATGTCACAAAATTTAATGGGAAAAAAATGTTTTAAACCACAACACTAACATTAACTTCTCTTTAAAAAGCCCACTTCATCAGTTTGGTCTGATCTTGCTGAACATGTCTATGTAAATAGACAGAATATCACCCAAAGTAGTGAATTTCAGTTTGAGGTCTAATGTTACTGAATATTACTGGTAATGAGCTCCTAGTTTACTTTTTGAGCATTCTGCACTGCCCTTAAAGCAATGTAATATACACAAATTTACACTTGTGGCTGCTATTGGTCATCTATGAATTGCCTTCAAACTTATTAAAACTTGCCTTAGGACTTATGTAGCCCGATTATTACATTTGCTGTTAACACAAAGCTAAATGCCAGACAATGGAAAGAAAACAAATAGATTTTACTATAGGTAAATGTAGGTTAATGCAAATAGGAATCTATAGCAAATGTACTTAAAACATGAAAGAGCCCTGTTTTAAAGCAGAATACTGCTGCTGTGGGAACATGTATTAGTTTCATTCCTACTGTTAAAATAATACTAATGTTAGCCTATAAGTTGTTATTGGTGTGCTCTTCATGCCAGCTGGAGCATCTGGAAAATTTACTTTGGCTAACTTGAAGATTATTTTCCTGTTTTCAGTCTGTGGATTAGTATTTTTCTCTCATTCAGTGGCTAAGCTATTGTAAAGGGAGCAGCACAAATCTTTTTTGTCATAGACAGTTAATACTCTTCTGGCATCCTTTCCCTATAAGTAATCATGTTTTGCAGAAAGTTCCACTGGGGGTAAAACAATATACGTCAACCCACAGTGATGCATTTACTTCTAATCTGCCTTTAACCAGTATTGGAAAAAATACTCAATAAGTAACATTTTCAAAGTCTTTGGTGAGGTAATAGTAGAAGTTCCAGATTTTATATTGAAATTGGAGACAAGCACTTAATAAATTGTTGACCAGAGCCAAGGACTTGTATCTCTGCTAATCCAGTGTACTATCCACTGAGTTACTGTTAAAGAAATGCTTGGTTCACCATTAACTATGTTTATTTGGTTTTCTTGTTACATTTATCTTTTTTACATTTAAAAATGTCCAGCTCATTTTCTGTATAACTTCATAAATATTGGTTTTCAATCTGACTCTCTTATCCTGAAAGGATTCATCAACTATGGATTTTTTTGTGTTTAGTGTTTATTGAAAGGTCAGGTATGATGAGTTTGATTCAAGTTCTTTTATTTAGTTAAGTAACAGTTGTTACTGTCATTGTGTTGTGTCCTGTTCCTTCTCAGTCAGAGCAGAATAGTGTGTGTTTACCATCTTTCTGACTGGTTAAATCTAATTTATTTCCAAAACAAAATGGACTCATTCTCATTGTGGTTTCTCATTAGCAGTAGCTACCTACATTTCAGGCACCACCAGCTATCAGTATTAGAATACAATATTTCAGATTTTCCCTATTTAGAATCATTTTGTTTTTGTATTGGTTTACTGATTGAAAATCCATATACAGCATTATCGATGCTACAAGCTTGGTGGTCTCATGGGTTGTGTTTTAAGCAAAATAAATAAACACTTATCTTCCATAATGTCAAACTAATAGTACCAATCTAACTCACAAAATCACATTTGCTTTATTGCAAAAGAAGCCAGTGCAAAGCTTCAGTAACCTCACCCGCGATTGTCCCCAAAGTGCTGAATTGGTGGGAGAACCATTCTAAATCCTGACTGTTCAATCAGTTCAGCTTCTCACCTGAATCTCCACACTCTGTGCGTTGAAGGGGTCCCAGTTGTGAATATCATTAAAACTGAGGGGGGGGTGGGGCCTATTCATGCTGGGGTCTGACAGTTCTGGAACTCTGCACATGCGCAGTGGTTCCGATCGGTCAGACTCCCCGTTTGCTGGTCAGCCCCATCACTGGTCAGCCTGGGATCACTGCAGTGCTGCCCCTCCAGTCCCCCCACAGCCCGATCACGGTCCCCATGACAATTCCCTGGCCAGCCCTGAATCCCCCTGCCCCAGAGAGCCCCGATGCACAGCCCACCTCCCCCAGCAATGGTGATCCCTCCACCCCCCTCACCTCAGCAGACCCCCCCCCCCCAACCGCGGGATCAAAGAACAAAGAACAAAGAAAAGCCTGGGAAACAGGCCCTTCAGCCCAACGAGCCCGCGCTGCCATCTCAACACCGCCAGTCCCCCTGTCCACCCACGACCTTTGTCTAATGTTTTATGGCCGTCCAGATTGAGGGAAACTGATTTAGGGACAATTTATTCCTGCCAATCAGCCTAACAGCACATCCTCGGGGTGTAGGAGGAAACCGGAGCACCCGGAGAAAACCCACGCAAGCACGGGGAGAATGCGCAAACTCCCACAGACACTGGCCCAAATCCATGTGTCTGCACAGCAAACAGCGATAGTCAGAGCCGCCCCGGAGCCAACACCCTCCCCCCCGCCCTCCCGGGCAGATCACCCACCCTTCTCGGCCCACCCCAATCCATTCCAGACCAATCCTGTCTGCAGAGTGGCAGCGGGACCCCCCCAACCCCTACCGATCACCCTTCGGCCCTGCCCACAATAGGCCCCTAGTCCTTGGCATTGCATGATGGGCAACACCAAGGTACCCCCGGGCATGGGCACTTTGCCTTTTGGGCACTGCCAGGGTGCCCATGCCCAAGGGGCACCACCCCCCCACCTCCCGATCCCCTGGGGGTCCCTGATTGCCCTCCTCTTCATTCCAGCTAGTACCCCGAACATGGGGAGCTAATCTGCAGCCCGCCGGAATGGAGAAAAACTGCAGCAGGCGACGGTGCAGAGGAACCTCGGGGTCCTTGTGCATGAGTCGCAAAAACCCAGCTTGCAGGTGCAGCAGGTGGTCAGGAAGGCTAATGGGATGCTGGCCTTCATAGCGAGGGGGATTGAATATAAAAGTAGGGAGGTCTTGCTGCGGCTATATAGGGCATTGGTGAGGCCGCAGCTGGAGTACTGTGTGCAGTTTTGGGCGCCATACTTACGCAAGGATATTTTGGCCTTGGAGGGAGTGCAGAGGAGGTTTACTAGGCTGATGCCGGAGTTGAGGGGGTTGAGCTATCAGGAGAGGCTGAATAAACTAGGCTTGTACTCGTTAGAGTTTAGAAGAATGAGGGGAGATCTCATTGAGACATATAAGATGATGAATGGGATGGATAGGATAGAGGTGGAGAGACTCTTCCCGCTCAGAAAGGACAGTAGGACTAGGGGGCACAGCCTCAAGATAAAGGGGGGACGGTTTAGAATGGAGTTGAGGAAGAACTTGTTCACTCAAAGGGTGGTGAATCTCTGGAATTCTCTGCCCGTTGAAGTGGTCGAGGCTACCTCGCTAAATATTTTTAAGAAGCGGGTTGATGGGTTTTTGATAAGAGAGGGGATTAAGGGTTATGGGGAGAGGGCGTGAATGTGGAACTGAGCCACAACAGATCAGCCATGATCTTATTGAATGGCGGGGCAGGCTCGAGGGGCCAGATGGCCTACTCCTGCTCCTATTTCTTATGTTCTTATGTTCTTATGAAATACTCTTGGCAGAACAGGAGATTCAATCGGGATCTGAAAGGCCCTGATAATTAGCTAATAAATATGTTTAAAATACATGTAGAAAAGATTTAAATGACTTATCTGCCTTCCTGCCAGTTTCCAGCGTGGTCTGGCTCTGGCTCTGGGAGATGCACATGCATTCCCGGCACATACACAAATCCTGGAACAAGGCCGGAGACGCACGTCTCCCACCGCGACCAACAGTGAATTTTCCAAATTCTGAGACCATCAAACAAATTTCAATAATTTTGTATGTTTTTGCCCTACGTTTGTCCTGGTACTTATTACTTGGTCATTCCAATTGTCACTCACAACCATTTACAAATGTTTTAATCTCCAGTATCATACACCAACGGTTCTGGAGCTTGGCCTTTTTTGTACCATGTCAATACACAATGGGTGAAATTCTCCGGCCCTTCCCGCTAGCAGGATCATCCAGTCCTGCTGAAGTTGTCCCCCTTTATGTTGAGAAGCACTTTGTATTTTCTCATTTTACCAGTTGAATAACTGATATTAAATGACGGTGCTGAGCACACGAAAGGCGACCATTCCATTAAGCGTTAATCAAAAGAATAAAATACCTCAGATACTTGAAATCTGAAATAAAACAGAAAAGCTGGAAATACACAGCATGTCAAGCAGCATCCCTGGAGAGAGAGACAGTTAACGTTTCAGGTCTGTCTCAGTACTGAAATGTTAAATCTATTTTCCTTTCCATAGATGCTACTTGACTTCCTGAGCATCTCCAACATTTGCAGTTTTTATTCCCCACAATATGTTTGGGCCCTTCACTGAGACCTATAGATAAGGATCAATAACTGACTCACATTTTCATTGTTTGCTCATATTTTATTCAAGTGGCAAATACTCATCAAAGATAAATTTTACACAGAACATTACAGGATTCAAGCACACTGAAATCTCAATGAGTACGTCATGCTATTTCATAGGGCTCAAGTGTTTTAATATCCTGTGGTTCTCAAAACATGTTTGAGGACTAAAGGATATTAAAATACTTGATCCATACATATTGAAAATGGTTTGAACTGCTGTAATGTCAGGATGGTGTCAAAAGCTTTAACACACCATCAATCAACATTTTCTCTGTAGACAGTCCCAATTTGCAGTTGAACTCCTCTAAGTAGAGGGGACGACTCCTAAAACAATATAGTACACTAAATTAAAAGAAGTACAAGTTAATTGTTGTTTAACTGGAACGAATGTTTGTAGTCATGGAAGGTCGGAAGGAAGAAGGTAAAAAGGTGTTGCATTAAAAAGGCAAGTTTTTGTATGAGAGTATAGAACCACTGTGCGGCACGGTAGCACAGCAGTTAGCACTGCCGCTTCATAGCTCCAGGGACCTGGGTTCGATTCCGGCTTGGGTCACTGTCTATGTGGAGTTTGTATATTCTCCTTATGTCTGCGTGGGTTTCCTCCAGGTGCTCTGGTTTCCTCCCACAATCCAAAGGTGTGTGGGTTAGGTTGATTAGCCATGCTAAAAATTACCTTTAGTGTCCTGAGATGCCTAGGTCAGAGGGATTAGTGAGTAAATATGTAGGGATATGGGGGTAGGGCCTGGGTGGGATTGTGGTCAGTCGGTGCAGATTTGATGGGCCAAATGGCCTCTTTCTGTACTGTAGTGATTCTATTCTATAAGAATAGTGGAAGGAATATGAATACTGTGGAAGAGGAGGAGTTTTTGGAGTGATTAAGGAGTAGGCAAGAGTGCCTTAGGGGAATGGTCCCTTTAGGAGACTAAAAGTGGAGGAAACTGGTGCAATCATGTTGAAGCTGGCAGAAATGGCAGATGTTGAACAAGAACATAGGAGGAATGGACCAGTTAGCACCTTGAGCCTGCTGTGTTGTGCTGGTGGCAGTAACGGGGTGCCAGGAAGCAGTATCAAGATACTGCTTGGGCATGTGCCTCTCCCCTAGAGGCTATACTTCCTTATGTACCCCTGGCAAGTTCACATTTTTTCAAAACCTTTTGTAAGTCTCACCAAAGTAATGTCACACCATTGAGGGGTAATATCTAATGTGTGGGAGGGGGAAGGGGGCAGGACCTTTAATCATATATTAATTTATTGAAATAAGGTTTCCAAACTTTCTGGGTTGGAACCTTGTCAAGTTACTTGTAAGGGGTAGGGAAAATCAGAAAATTAAATCTTGCCAGTGAGATTTTGGCTTGCTGAGTCTTGCAATATTTTGAGCTCACATTGCCATTTGTGCTCGCAGTGAACATGGACACAACATTGCAGCATTAGTATCTACTCTGTCATCCCTTCAGAATTGTATATGTTTCAATGAAGTTTGTAACTACAGTATGGTAATAATCCTGGGGACTTCAGTCTTCATGTAGACTGGGAAACTAAATTTACAAAAGTAGCTTGAAGAATACATTAATGGAACAAATTCAAGAATGTAGAACAAAATGTTGAAGAACCAACTATGAACAGGCTGTTTTAGAGCTAGTCTTATGTAACAAGACAGGATTAACTGGATTATCTAATGCAAAGTGACCATAACAGAATGGATTTCTTACTAAGTTTGAAGGTAATGTGGGCTGGTTAAGCCTGAATCTAAATTCAAAAATTTAAACAGTCACTTAGTATTTCCCAACTTTGGAAAGATCAGCCTCTTTGCCTGAGTCCTACACTCCCCAACTAGCAGAATTTGAACTGTAAGAAAATAATAATTTTTGTAATATAACCAGTTCACAGAGCTCCAAATTGAACTTTGTTATTCCTGTTGAGTTGAGAAGTGTACAAGTCTTACAATGTGCTCATCTACCTATAGAAACAACAGTATGCCACTTGCACAAAAAGTATTCACCCAATAGAAAATTCAAGTGAACAGTTAATGAGACAGTGAAAGGAGATGAACATCTCAGAATAAAGCATGGAATTAGCTCTCATCAGAATTTCATCCAAAATGTCTACTCCTGTTTTTAATCTGTGAAAGCTAGGCAGAATTACTGATATGCACAAAACACTGAGTCACACAAGGCCTGTGGAACTTTTTACCTTACAAAGGAATGGCGTTCTTACAGTGCATAAATTGCAAGTATTCCAATAAATTCTAAAAAGTAGTCTCAAGCACCCTGAACTATCAAGTGCTGCTTTGCAAAAACAGCTTGCAAGGAAACAAACAATGGGATTTACTGGAGTTTCAATGCAAAGTCCAGAAAGCTAAACAACCTGAATTCCAGCTAAAGACAAAATCACCCTCCATGGAGGGTGGCACAGTAGCACAATGGTTAGCACTGCTTCTTCACAGCTCCAGCAACCTGAGTTCGATTCCCGGCTTGGCTTACTGTCTGTGTGGAGTTTGCACATTCTCCTCGTGTCTGTGTGGGTTTCCTTCAGGTGCTCTGATTTCCTCCCACAGTCCAAAGATGTGCGGGTGAGGTTGATTGGCCATGCTAAAATTGCCCTTTAATGTTCTGAAATGTGTAAGGATATGGGAGTAGGGCCTGAGTGGGGTTGTGGTCCATGCAGAATTGTTGGGCCAGATGGCCTTTTTCTGCATTGTAGGGTTTCTGTGATTCTATGAAGTCCTAAGGACCTCAATGAGCTTCTAGGTGAGAAGACCATCCATGTGTTTTCCTGAAACAGACATAATCATCTCCAAATTCACAGCTGCTGGGCCAGGGATTATATTCATTAAATTTCACACATTGGGTAGAATTTAATGAGACTTTTTCTAAATGTCCAGCTAGTCTGAAAATGGAAGAGTTCCTGATCCATATTTTGGATGAGCTTTGACACCCAATCTCATGCACTCTGATTTTAAAAAGATGGGCTAGTCAGTTTTCTAGCCAGACAGGCTGTGGGCAGGGCTTATCTCACCTGACAGGCTGTAGAGATGGGTATTGCACATGTGCAGAGCTGTAATGCTGCACATGCGTATTAACAGTAGCAGGGATCTGACAGGAAAAGAGCTATCAGGCCCCTGCTTCTGCAGGCAGCCTCAACCCACTCCCCACACCCCAGCTGTCAGGGCCCATGGCCTGAGATGCAGGCCCCACCACATCCCCTTCCACCCACGCTGCCCAAATCAATAACAGACCCTGTTCCTTCCCCCATTGATTGCTTACAGAGTGGCAGCAAACCCCCCCCCACCCCACCCCCTCATCAATCGCATGCAAAATGACAGTGGGCTCCTTCTCCCCCCATTGGCTGCCCTACATTGGCCTGTCCCCATTGGCCCATCCCTAGCCAACCCCATTGGCCCTGCTTCTTGGCCCCCATTGGCCCCGCCCACTGGCATTGCCTGCCATAGAACTTGCCCCATGGCACTACCAGTTAGGCATTGTCCAGATGTCCAGTGGGCATTACCCATGTGCCAGACTGGCATTGCCCAGATGCACAGTGGACACTGCCCTGATGCTAGAGTGGCACTTTCCAAAGGGCAACTCCACCTTGAACTCGGCCTCCCTGGGGAGGTCTCCATGGCTTCTGATTCCACTGGCGAGCCAACACGACTGTTCCCCATTCATGGGGAGCAGGTATTTCCCTTGACGATAAGAACCTCTCCCGGCAAGGCCATAAAAACAAGTGAGTTCAGATGATTGAGCACCAGGCTCACTAAACACATTGAAATGAACATTAAAATAAATTTAAATAAATGAATCAGCCTCTTGCCCATTTCCGGCAAGAGGCTGACCACGCTGGAAATCTGGGTAAAGTTGTAAATCGCAACAGGCACCAAAACTGGCGCCATTCACACAAACCGCTTAATGCCTGATTTTACAAAATTTTCCGATCGCAAAACGGGTATAAAGAGGTCATAAAATTCTGCCCACTGTGTCATTAGTAAATGTACTCGTTCAAGAGCCGGTTAACTCAGTTGGCTGGACGACTGATGCATAATGCAGAACAAGACCAAAAATTAATCATGAAGGTCCTCCTTCTCAACCTTGCCCGTCGCCTGAAGTGTGCTGATCCTCAGGTTAAATCACCACCCTTTGAGGGGAGAGCAGCCTATGGTCACCTTGGACTGTGACAACTTTACTTTTATTCTTCTAAACTCGAGTGTAGGCTCACTTCACTTCACAGGACAACTCTCTCATCCCAATTTAGTGAACCTCCACAGTACCAACTCCAATGAAAATATATCCTTTCTTAAATATGGAGATAAACAGTAAATTACCCAAGGTACAAGCACACTAAAGCCTCATACAATTTCAGCCATACTTCCTTGTTGCTGTTCTTCAATATCCCTGCAGTGAAGGCCAACAAGCCTTCCAAATTGCTTTCTGCACGCTAAACTTTTCTCTTCCCTCTACAAGTACAAAGTGCCAAGCTGACTATCTCCCTCACTGATGTGCCACAATTTTTTTGCAGCTCCAACATTAGCTCGATAATACTGAACTGAAAACACAAAGTGTAAATATTTGCCTCAAATATGGTTTCCCAGAATCTCAGTGCTCTCTACAAACTCCCACAGGATGCAGTCATGGCACACCATCTGCCCTGCCATGTCGGTCCATCCTTACAGATTTCATTGATTAGTTAACTTGTTACTAATTTAGTAAAGTAAATTAATAATGTTATTTTATCTCCAAGCTGAGAGACTAAGAACACTCATTGACTTTTGAATTTGCAATTTGAAATTTCTAAGGCAAGTTCTCAAATTTAACCTACATTACAGCTTGAGAAATACTAAAGAGATCCCATTTAGAATAAAATTCCTGAATTTCGCATTCACTTTATGAAGCACTCTGTTCCCTGATCAGTCTGTGTTTCATATTCTTGAGGAGTGTGGTGTAAGGTGAGGACAAGCGGAGCTATATCAGGGGTGGGGTAGGGATGAGAGCAGAAGTGGGACAAATGGAGCAGATCTGTGCCAAAATTTTATCCTGTGCTCGGGTGGGTGCGCACTCAACCTGGAAGTGCATAAAATCATCCTAAAGGACATTGGATGCAGGTCCTGATGTCATCACGCGCTCATGCATTATTTCTGTTGGCAGACACACAAGATTTGGAACTGTGGCTGCAAACAGTCAATTTACACCATTAAGGGGCTAATTGACTTCAATTTTATGTGGCCTGCCCACTTTGACAGTCGGTGAGTGGGCCAATTGGCCAAGCAGCCTTTACATTTTAGCTTCAACCACAATCTCGGACAGGCTGAAATGTCAGGACTGAAACAAGATGTGAAGAGGTACCTGTTTGAAAGTGCTGCCTAAACACTGTTTGCAGCATTTTTGATTTGATCTGATTTATTATTGTCACACATATTAGTATACAATGAAAAGTATTGTTTCTTGCACGCTATACAGCCAAAGTTCATAGAGAAGGAAGTGAGAATGCAAAATGTATTGTTACAGTCATAGCTAGGATGTCGAGAAAGATCAACTTAGTGCGAACTGGATCCATTCAATAGTGTGATGGCAGCAGGGAAAAAGCTGTTCTTGAGTTGGTTGGCACGTGAGGTCAGAACCTCAGACTTTTATATCTTTTTCCTGACAGATAGTGGTGGAAGAGAGTATATCCAGAGTGAGTGGGGCCCTTAATTATGCTGGCTGCTTTACCAAAGCAATGGGAAGTGTAGACAGAGTCAATGGGTGGGAGGCTGGTTTGCATGATGGAATGGGCTACATTCACGACTTTTTGTTGTTTCTTGGGGTCTTGGGCAGAGCAGGAGCCATACGAAGCTGTGATACAACCAGAAAGAGTGCTTTCTATGGTGCCTCTGTAAAAGTTGGTGCGCCTTAGCTGACATGCCAAATTTCCTCAGACTTCTGAAAAAGCTTTTTCATCATAAGCTGTATTCACAGGTCTGCAGCTCTCTGAGACACATCCACATTGAAGGAGTGCCATAAAAGTGCCAGTAACCAAGTGGCACCATCTCATTTCTCCATGCCTGCCTTCCCCACAGCATTGAGCCTTTCCCAGCATGTGTTTCACACTGGCTGATCATTAATTGGCCGGTCAGTGTAAAATCGCATTCCAGAGCTTCTCGCAGTCAGACATGAATTTTGTGCCTGATTCCAGCTCCATTGAGTGCACACACCCAATGGGTGAAAAATTCCAACCATGTTCAAGGGCACTGTCAACTACAGTGGGAGGAAATTCTCAGTTGAGGTTAAAGGACGCAGTAATATAGGCACTGGCATGAAAGGTTGGATTGTCAGGATAAGTGTACTCGAAATAGAGAAACTGGGCAAATAGAATAGAATCCTTACAAGAAGCAGGATGTGCAAAGTGGAGCCAATGCAGCAGAAGGAGCCAGTGGGCCTACAGTGAATGTTAGTTGATACCACATTGCCAGAATAGACATACATAGGAATCAAAGAAAGAAAGCCAGGAATAGATCATGTTACTACGAGGGGGAGAGTGGAAATTGGGAAAGAAAATTGTTGAAATCTCCAGTTCAGAATGAGAGCAGGAAACGGCACCAATATAGTCATCAATGGACAGACGAAGGAAGCGAGGGAAGGGATCGAAGGAGGACTGGAGCAAAGAATATTCCATATATCCCATGAAAGGACAGGCATAGGAACCATATGAGTTCCTACAATGGCACCTTTTATTTCAAGGAAGAGAATGAAGTTAAAGGATAAGTGGTCTGATGTGAGAACAAATTCAACCAGATAATAGTGAACGATGGTGAATGAGGATCGGTTGGATCAAACAAGAAACAGAGAACCATCAAATTGCACTGGTGAGGGACGGAGACATAGGGAGATTGGACATTCATGGTGAAAAAGGGAGAATTTGGGGCCAGAAAACTGCTACAAAGGTGGAGGGTGTGGGAAGTATTAGAGGTGTAGGTGGGAAGTTTGGACAAGGGGAAAATTTGTGATTTATGAACAGGTTGCAAAGACAGGTCTATCTTGGGATCCTAAGAAGAAGACAGAGGCAATCTTTTTTTGCGATTGGGTGAGTGTGAGGTTAGAGGACATGGAGCAAAATCTGCAAAGGAGATGAGGTCAGTGGCAGTATTGGAAACAATGGCTTAATGTTTGTTGGTAAGGTCATGGTCCAGTCAGAGGAAGTGTCTGAGAGCTATACTCAGCCTCCGTGAGGTAGAGGCTGGTTTCCCAAACAACAGCAGCAGATATGAAGTAATTGTTAGGGTTGCATCTGGAAGAATGTGTGCTGGATGTTCAGAGGGAGGTAGGTTACAGTGAGTGAGGGGAGCAGAGAAATTAAGATGACACACCGGCAATTCTCAACACAAGATCCAGAGGTGGTAAGAAGCTAGATAGAGAGTATTTGCATTGAAAAGTAAATTTTGAATATGGGAGAAAGGGTTCATTGTTGTCCTGGCCAATGAATTGGGAGTGGAACAAAGATGTTCACAGGGGAGCTTAACATTTGCTGAGCTCAATGTTCATTGAGGTCTGGGTTTAAGGGAATGAGGATGAGGTTTCTGCTGAGGGTTGATTATTCAGGAGAGGGTTAGAGAGAATCGTGAAAGTGTGACATGTGATTGTAGGGTGTTCTCAGAATTATAATTTCATCTCACTACTGATTAACTAATTCATGTGAAAATAGCAAAAACATGAATTCAAAGGATCCCATGGATCATATCCCATTCTTTATTGGTTTATAATCTGTTCTATCATGAGGGCGGCACATTGATTAGCACTGATGTCTCACAGCGCCAGGAATGCAGGTTTAATTCTGATCTCGGGTGACTGTATGGACTTAGCACATTCTCCCCGTATCTGCAAGGGTTTCCTCTGCATGCTCCGGTTTCCTCCCACAGTCCAAAGATGTGCGGGTTAGGTTGATTGGCCATGATAAATTGCCCCTTAATGTCAGGGGAATTAGGAGGATTATAAATGGGGTTATGGGGGATAAAACAGGATATGTGTGGAGTTATTATCGTGCAGACTCGATGGGCCAAATGGCCTCTTTCTGCACTGTAGATTCTAGATTCTACCCAACTCATTTAACCTCTAAAGGAAAGTTATGAATTGCAGCCTCTCAGACACTGCCAGAGTACTTTGTAAAAACCAGACCACGGGAGATAATTGGTAAGTTTGGTAAAGTTCCAACAATGAATTCAGCAGAAAGTAATTTTGATGAATAAATCCATTAAGTGAAAGAACAAAGTAAGCAATCGTTCCACTTGCCTTCACCTTAGGTTTGTAGAGGTGATCTTCTGAAAGGATGAGGGTAATGATGTATACTGATGTATAGTTTAATGACCCAATGTCTTAGATGTGAAGAGAGTGATATCTTGAACCTTAATCTTGCAGCTGCGCTGTTTAATCTTCTATTGTCACTTTTTTAAAGCTGATTTAAGAATATTTTTAATTTTGACCGCATCAAAGAAGTTTACATTATTAATTCCTGTTTGGGGTGGAGAAGGAAAAATATTTTAAATGTTTATATTGTATACTTTAAAAAATTGATTCCAAAAAATACAATGAGAAATGGATTTATTGTTCATTAAATTTCACTGTACAAAAATACATAGCTTCAACTTCAATGTTCATTAATGATCAAATCTTCTCCAGCAGTAAGGTCTATTTAACTATGCTTCATCAAGTATCTTCAATGTATTATTCAGACTATAAGGAAAATGCCATTATTCCGCAAGCTCAGGTTGTGAAATAGAGATCAAAGGATTAACCATCAATGTGCTAAATGTCAAAGTCACAACAGGCTTCATTTCAATAGGGTTCTGGGACAGAAGTAGGTTGTTACCAAATGAACATGTTAATGGAAGCTTCCACTGATTTGAATAAATTAAACTTTTTTTTGATTGTTCACCATATCTAACAGAAATTGATTTTCCTAAGTTTATTTGAATGAGAACGAATTTAAGATCTGTGTTTTGTTTAGTTTTTTCCACAGCAAAACTATCAAATGTTGGAATTCATGGTGAAATAATGAAACTACAGTGCAGTTCAAAGGTCTTATTCTGTCCCCCTCCATTTGTCATTGTATATTTCTTTTGTGATGCTGTGGAAAATCACAGATCAGAGGCCAAGTGAAAGTAGCTGAACAAGTTCTTCATAGGTCAGTCTGTCACATTTTCTCATTGTGTGTTTACATACTTCAGAATGCACTGAGGGAGGCTGGAAATCAATCTTCCTGTGGGGTCACTTGTATGTGGATAATGCATGCTGTGGACAGAACTTACCAAAAGAGGAGAAAATAAACTCCAAAAAACAGGGGTGAACATCCTTGAAGATGTAGTTGCGGCTAAAGAAGATGCCAAGCCCTGCAGAAAATATAAACATGCTTATCGAATGTAAGAGAAAGTAGGCAGAGTAGAGGAGACATTCTGGATAGCAAATGACTATAGAGCCATCCATCTGGATATGGTGGAGGAGTCTCCATTTCAGCACATTGCCCTTGATTGAGGTGTTCTACCCTGTATCAGGATGACCCCTAGAAAATGTCAGCTATCCATGTTTGAGACAGTGATGGTTGCCCATCCTGCCAACCATTATTTCAAAGGGACTTTATCGATATTCACACTGTACATCAACTGAGTCAATCACTTTGTAATGAGAAACTCCAGTGAGGAATTGACAATTTATTTTGCTGCACAACCATTTATGTACAACTCAGCACCAACCAATGCAGGAAATGTAGAAGCAACAATACTTTTATTAAGGATCATAGAATCACAGAATCATTACAGCATAGAAGGAGGCCATTCTGCCCATCTTGTCCCTGTCAGTTCCATGTAGCCAATAATTAACCTAATGTCACTTTCCCCATAATCCTGCACATTCCTTTTCAAATAATGATTCAATTTCCTGTTGAATTACTTGACTGAAACTGCCACCACCACATCTAAGGCAATGCATTCCAGACCCTGAAGGTGGACGTCACTTTGAAACGATTGTACTATAGGCCCCCAAATAGTTGACGGGAAATTGAGGAGCAAATATATAAGGAGATTACAGATAGCTCCAAGAAAAATAGAGTGGTAATAGTAGGGGATTTTAACTTTCCCAACATTAGACTGGCTGAATGGAGAGAAATTTGTTGAGTGTGTTCAGGATGAATTTCTCATTCAGTATGTGGATGGCCCAACTAGAAGGGGGTAAGTCTTGACTTCTTCTTGGGGCATAAAGAAGGACTGATGACAGAAGTATTAGTGAGGGATCACTTTGGAACCGGTGACCATAATTCTATTAGGGTTTTCAGATAGCTATAGAGAATGATAGATCTGGCCCAAAAGTTAAATTCTAAATTTAGGGAAGGTCCATTTAAATGGTATCAGGCAGGAACTGTCAAAACATAATTGGGACAGTCTGTGGGAAGGCAGAGGAAGGCTTGGTAAATGGAAGGCTTTCAAAAATGTGAAAACCAGTGTTCAGGGAAAGGACGTTCCTCTTAGAGTGAAGGGCAAGGTTGGCAGAAGAAGGAAATCCTGGAATACTCAGGATATTGAGGCCCTGGTCAAGAAGAAGGAGGATGCACATGACATGCATAGGCAGCTAGGATGAAGTGATCCCTTGAAGAGTATAGGGGGTGTAGCAGTAGAGTTAAGAGAGAAATAGGAGGGTAAAAAGGGGACACGAGATTGTTCTGGCAGATAAGGTAAAGGAGAATCCAAAGAACTTCTACAAATACATAAATGCCAAAAGAGTAACAAGGGAGAGAGTAGGGCCTGTTAAGGATCAACAAGGTCATCTATGTGCGGATCCACAAGAGATGGCTGAGATCCTGAATGAATACTTCTCATCCGTATCTACTACTGAGAAAAGCATGGGTGTTAGGGAGGTTGGGGAAATAAATAGTGATGTCTTGAGGAGTGTACATATTCCAGAGGAGGTGGTGCTGGAAATATCTCTGGACACTGTGGAAAGCTAGGCAGGAAATTGTGGATCCCCTAGCAGAGATATTTGAACCATCAATAGTCACAGGTGAGGTGCCTGAAGATTGGAGGGTGGCAAATGCTGTGCCTTTGTTTGAAAAGGGCTGCAGGGAAAAGCCTGTGAACTACAGAACAGTGAGCCTCACACCTGTGGTGGATAAATTATTATAAGGTATTTTGAGAGACAGGATCAACAGGCATTTAGAGATGCAAGGACTGATTAGGGACAGTCAGCATGGCTTTGAGAGTGGAAAATCATGTCTCACAAATTTGATTGAGTTTTTTGAAAGGGTACCCAGAAGGTAGATGAAGGCAGTGCAATTGATGTTGTCTAGATGGACTTTAGCAAGGTACTGCTTTGGTAGATTGTGGCATCAGGTTAACACTCACGGGATCCAGGGTGAGGTAGCTAAATGGATACAAAATTGGCTTGATGACAGAAGCCAGAGGATGAATGAAGAGACTTGTTTTTCAAACTGGAAGCCTGTGACCAGTGGTGTGCCTCAGGGGTCTGTGCTGGGTTCACTGTTATTTGTCATTTATGTTAATGATTTGGATGAGAATATAGGAGGCAAATTTAGTAAGTTTGCAGATGATACCAAGATTGGTGGCATAGTGGACAGTGAAGAAGGGCATCTTGGATGGCAATGTGATCTTGATCAATTAGGCCAGGGGGCTGACGAATGGCAGATGGAGTTTAATTTAGATAAATGCGATGTGATGCATTTTGACAGATTGAAGCAGGGCAGGATTTAATTAGTTAATGGTAGGGCGTTGGGAAGAGTTACAGAACAAAGAGCTCTAGGAGCACGTGTTCATAGCTCCTTGAAAGTGGAGTCACAGGTGGATAGAGTGGTGAAGAAGGTATTCAGCATGCTTGGCTTCTTTGGTCAGAACATTGAATACAGGAGCTGGGACATGTTGTTGAAGTTGTACAAGACATTGGTAAGGCCACAGTTGAAATACTGTGTACAATTCTGGTCACTCTATTACAGGAAGGAAATTATTAAACTAGAAAGAGTGCAAAAAAGATTTATCAGGATGCTACTGGGACTTGATGGTTTGAGTTATAAGGAGAGGTTGAATAGACTGGCACTTTTTTCTCTGGAGCGTGGAAGGCTGAGGGATGATCTTATAGATGTCTATAAAATAATGAGGGGCATAGATCAGCTAAATAGTCAACATCCTTTCCCAAAAGTAGGGGAGACTAAAACTAGAGGGCATAGGTTTAAGGTGGGGTGGAGAGATACAAAAGTGATCAGAAGGGCAATTTTTTCATACAAAGGGTGGTGAGTGTCTGGAACAAGCTGCTAGAGGTAGTAGTAGAGGTGGGTACAATTTTGTCTTTTAAAAATTAAGACATTAATGGGTAAGATGGGTATAGAAGGGTATGAGCCAAATGCGGGCAATTGGGACTAGCTTCATGGTTTTAAAAAAAAGGTTGGCATGGACATGCTGGGCCGAAGAGCCAGTTTCCATGCTGTAAACCTCTATGACCCTATGGCCTCAATAACTCTCTGACTCTATCCTAATCACCCACTAGGTAAAAGAAGCTTTTCCTTGTGTCACCATTGTTTTTTGCCAATTACCTTAAATCTGTGCCTTCTGCTTCTTGCTGCTTCACCTTAAGAGCAATTCCTCCTTCCTTATTCTGTCCAGACCCCACATGATTTTCAACATCTCTTAAATCTTCTCCCAACCATCTCTTTTCCAAGGAGAACAATCCCATCTCTCCAATATATCTACGTAACTGAAGTTCCTCATCTCTGGAAGCACTCTCGTGAATATTTTCTGCGCTCTCTCTAATACCCTCACATTCTTCCTAAACTTCCAGAACTGGACAGAATACTCCACCTGAGGCCAAACCAGTGTTGTAGTCAACGATATCACTGAATTTAAATATTTTTGCATCCTCTATTACATATCGAAACTGGAAAGACTTTTGGTCATGGTCAGAAAATAATGTACATCACTGCTCGTTTCCTAGAATGTATGCATGGAGATATTCAAAGATTATCCAGCTTTTAAAGCAGAAAGGACACATATCTACTTTCTTGATAATATGGACTAATGATGAAATTATATCTCTTTATTCCTTTGCATAATCTTGAATTCTACCAGGGAACAGAATGAATAAAACATTTACCCAATCTCAAATCTTTAGTCATCAATGTTGTTATGTAGGGAACTCACTTGGCATGATTCACGAACAAAAAGGACCAAATGCAGGGATTGGAGATGAATTTGAATTACTGGATGCTACACGGTACCTTGTAATTCCAAAATGGAGTTTGTCACACATGTACACATTTCTGATGCCAGGTGTGCTGACTGATGGCTAGCACCATATTGGTGAAGGGTTAGTGGCACACAATATATTTTTTTTCCCAAATATATGCAAAATAAGAAAATCATGGCGCCAATCAATGATTAACACTGATCTGATGCCAGCACTGTCATTTTATAGCAGCAAGCTTTAACCTGTGTCCTCTCTTAATTTTACACTGCTAAATACATGATACACATGCATCATTAAGGAGTTAGATTAAGGGGTAGGGGGAGGGATTCGAGGAGTAAGGGAATAAGGGGCCTATGAACAAAAGAAGCTCCCAGTCCCATGATTTTTCTCTCTCCATGGCCCAGTACTTCATTACTTTCAGTCTCTGTAAACTTTGATATACAATTGTTTATCTTTTATCATCCAATTCACTGATACACACGGCGAAAAGTTGAGGCCTTAGCTCAAATTCCTAAGGAACATCACCACAATAAATCTAACCCTGACAACTTTCGGATAGTGGCAAGATTCTTTACTGAAGCGATCAAGCTAAGTACAAATTATGATAATTACAATACTCAAGCAATAGATAATGGAATGGAAAAAAAATCTTTCACTGTTACTCATTGGCAAAGTCGTAACCGAACCAATATTTCTTTCCACTCTGTGGCTCTACCTTTACCACTACCTCGTGTTTATATTTATTTTACAATCAGTAAAATGTGAAATTGTTTTTCCAACCTAACAAGGCCAGGAAAGATAAGGTTGATTGGTTATTGTCAGCTTTATGAGTTTAGACTGGAAGGAGACAAACATCAGCCACAAGCAGCTTATCTCAACAGGCTAAATTGTTTAAGAGATCAGACATTGTCCAGAGCTACAGCAACTAAGATAAGGCTGATTGACCATAAGCAGCTTATCTCAACAAAGCATTCCTACTGAAGATCATACCTTTGGTTACAGTAGCTCAGCTTAGCACAGGAGTTACTTCATCATTTTAATTTTAACTGTTTCATCACCAGACATTGTAATCAAAAGACCATATCCTCATGAGTTCTTTCTCAAATCTTCTCTGACCTTACAAAAGTCAATTCTGACATTCCAATGCAGAATGGAAAGAATGCTTCATTGTCAAAGGTGCTGTCTTTTAGGTGAGATGTTAAACCAACAGCCGTCTCAGGAAGATCTAACAGATCTCATTGTACTACTTCAAAGATCATCAGGGAATTAGTTATCCCTGGTTTCTAAGTCAATATTTATTTCTCAGTTAATATTGTGTAAACAGATTTTCTCGTCATTATCACACTGCTGTGCAGAATTTGGCTCCATTACAACAGTGAGACAGTCACTACACTTCAAAAGTACTTCATTGGCTGGAAGGTGCTTTGTGACGGATGGTGGTCATGAAAGGTGCTATATAATTACATTTTTTTTCATTCTTTCGCAACTTACCTGATCCCACAATTTAAGTCCATTTCCTTGATGAACTCTTACTCCCAGCTCCTAACCAATTACCACTCTGCATTATTATTTGTGCAATCAATAAGGGAGAGATTCAAATGACTCAACCTTTTTCAGTATTGCAGGCAGATAATGAAGGTCTCATAACATGACTGAAAAACAATCATTGAGTTCCCCAAAGGTTTCTTGATCTATACAGTCCATCAATGAACATGATTAGCTGCTCATTGTACTGTAAATTCTGGGACCAAGCTGTGCATAAAATGGCTTACACATTTATTTATAGAATGACAGTCACTGCACTATAAGTTAATTCATTACCTGTGAATTGCTCTGGTATACTTCTATAATTATTTTATCAGTTTAAATAAGAACAAATTCCCTTTTTCATATTCAACATACTCTTCAACATCTTGTCAGTTCTGAACAATCTTTGTAATCTAGACTTGGCAGCCTAACATGTGCTACAGTGAGGGTGGTCATAGTGACATGTTATGAGTCAAAGTCTGACTTTGGAAGTTAGATCTCAAACTGAAACACACTCATAGGCCAGAATCGTCTGGATTTCCTGCAGGGGCAAGTTTGGAATGCAGGAGAACTTAAGTTAATGGCCAAAAATCAATTTGCTGTCAACGGGATGAACTTTCGCAATGAAGGTCTTGGTACTTTAAAGGTGGGTCAGGTATCCTAACGGTCAATATCAGGTAGCCCTATTGCATGCACTTGCATGTCATGTGTGTCCATTTAAAGGTCAGTTCACCAGAATCAAATGTCGCCTCCAACTTAAGTTCTCCCCCAGCAAAAAATTCAGATGTTCAGATTAACGTTTGTAGAAAGCAGTATGCATCTGGCAAGGTAGATAGCTTTCATGATTACTGGTGAGTAGCCATTGTATTGTTTTCCTTGGCTAGCATCTGTAAACCGCAGCCTATGCTTGCGACCAGGTGGTGGTAGTACAAATTGCAGGGGGATGACTAAGAGAGGAAAGGAAGCAGGCAGACTTAACAGGATTGGTGGAACAGTGGCCAGAGAAGGTGAAAGGGATAGCAGAGAAGGGTGGAGCAGTGGATGGATAAGACAGACAATGTTGGTGAGGCTGCCTGCGGAGAGATAGTGCAGGCTGTTCATGGTCAAGAGAGGCAAGCTAATCCACTGAAGTGGGTGTTGGTCATGCTTTTGGTCGGGGCAGAGTCATCAGGCTAATGATAGCAGCAGAGGGTGGGACCATACTTGTTGAGGTTTGGGTCCTGAAGGTCAAGATTAGGGTACTTGAAAGCAGAGGGTAAGGTGACGGTGATAGAGGGGTGAGGTGGATCCAGGAAGGTGGCAGTGGCAGGGTTATGGTTGAGTACTATACAGTATTGTGCGGTCAGTCACGGAAAATCAAGTTAACAGGAGCTTCAGGGACAGGAGAGGTCAGGGTCAGAATGTGCATCTGCTCTTAGATGGTTAAGGGCTCAGTGGGGAGAGTAGAGATGAAGACATCTTTTGTTACATTTATTATAAGGTCAAGTGTAATGGGGAAGGTGCAAGGCGAGTTGGGGGTAAAGAAGGATAATACAATGTTGATGAAGGAAGATGATGGGAACTTGTTGGGTGAGGGGGTGGGTAAAAGGAAGCTGGACCTTCACCAATATAAGAGTCACATCACTGTTTTACTTGTTATGTCACAATGCAGTCCCACAGTGAGGGCCAGGACTCAGTGGGCTAAGTTTCTTCAGCAAAGGGTAGAGCTACTGGTAATACTTAGTCTGCCAACTAAAGGAGCATTCTGATAATTATTAGTCAACTTGATAAAGAACTATGCTTAGGTTCTCATCTGTATGCTCAAAGCATAAAGGCAGCTGAAATCCTTCATAACTCATGGATCTCATTGCAGCATCATTCTAGGAAGGTTTGGAGTTGTGATGGAGCTTGAGTGGAAGGCCATCTCCAGTTGTCTGAAGCAGGGACATCCACAGTGGCAGAGGAAAGTACATAAGAACATAATAAGAACATAAAAACATAATAAGAAAGTGGAGCTCCACAGGTCCTGTGTGAGGGATGTTCCCAATGTGCCAGTTAGAATCTAGAGGCACATGGTTAGATAATAATGGTGGATAAGGGGGTGAATGTTCTGATGCCAAACTCAGAGTTTATCAAAAATGTCAGGAGGTTTGGAGGGTAACTCAATTCTGTTTGAGGAAGTTTGCACAGACATGACCCAAATCCAGGTGGCATACATCCATGTATCCCCCATGCAAGGCTTATTGAGAAAGTGAGGAGGCATGGGATCTAAGGGGACTTTGCTTTGTGGATCCAGAACTGGCTTCCCCACAAAAGGCAGAGAGTGGTTGTTGATGGGTCTTTTTCTACATGGATGTTGGTGACCAGTGGACTCCCCAGGGATCTGTTCTAGGACCCTTGCTGTTTGTGATTTTTATAAATGACCTGGAATGAGGAAGTGGAGGGATGGGTTGGTAAGTTTTCCGATGACATGAAGGTTGGAGGTGTTGTGGATAGTTTGGATGAACGTCAAAAGTTGCAGTGTGACATAGATAGGATGCAAGACTGGGCAAAGAAGTGGCAGATGGACTTCAACCCGGTTGAGTGTGTGGTTGTTCATTTTGGCAGGTCAAATGGGATGAAGGAATATAATATTAAGGGTAAGACTGTTAGCAGTGTGGAAGATCAGAAGGATCTTGGGGTCCAGGTTCATAGGACTCTCAAATCGGCTTCATAATTAAGGAATTGAGTTTAGGAGTCGGGAGCTATGTAAGACCCTGGTTAGACCCCACTTGGAGTACTGTGCTCAGTTCTGGCCACCTCATTACAAGAAGGATGTGGAAGCTATTGAGAGGGTGCAGAGGAGATTTACAAGGATGTTGCCTGGATTGGGTGGCATGCCTTATGAGGATAGGTTGAGAGAGCTCGGTCTTTTCTCCTTGGAGAGACGAAGGATGAGAGATGACCTGATAGAAGTGTGTAAGACGTTGAGAGGTATTGTTCGGGCGGATTCTCAGAGGCTGAAATGGCTGCCACAAGAGGACACAGGTTTAAGGTGCTGGGGAGCAGGTACAGAGGAGATGTCGGGGTATATTTTTCACTCAGAGGGTAGTGGGTGAGTGGAATCGGCTGCCGGCAGTGGTGGTGGAGGCAGATTCGATAGGGTCTTTTAAGAGACTTCTGGATGAGTACATGGGACTTAGTAGAATTGAGGGTTATAGGTAAGCCTAGTAGGTAGGGATATCATCGGCGCAACCTGTGGGCCTAAGGGCCTGCTTGTGCTGTAGTTTTTCTATGTTCTATGTACATGAATGCCTGAATGAGAGGAGCATTCATCCTCCAGTATGAGCTGGAGTGTGATGATGGAAAGCATTTGCAGGGGTAGATTGATGTTAGGTACCAGCCTCACATTGACATAAGTATTCAGGAATGGAGGGAAAGTTTCAAACAGTGTGATGACTGAATGGGTAACTGTTCACAAAGCACCTCAGGCATACCGGATGAATACTAAAGGCAATATTGTTGTTTTACTAGACATGGTGAATCTGACAAGGAACTGGTGCAGTGCGGCCTAGTGCCAGGAACAGCAAAGGCCAGAGTAACGAGAAGCAGCAGCTGCAGAGGCCACTCGAAAAGCATTCTGGGAGGGACTCGTGTTGAGTGATCTGTACCTTGTCAGTAGCCAAATTCGGACCATTGACTCAACATTGATTCCAAAGATGCTCCCACACGTTTCAGGATCCTATACAATGGATGGTATGAGACACTACACGGTGATGGCATAGGCCCATATTATCAATTGGTGCTGAGGAATGAAGTGCAATGGTCCCTAAAATATACACGATAATTTCAGCAACTAGCAGCTTAATGAGAATACAAAAAGCATAAACATGGTACAATTGTGCATATATTTATAATTGTGATGAATATTTATATTCATTATACTCTTGTACCACATTTTTAGCCCTAATGTTTCTTCATAGTTTTCTTAACGCCATGCCTAGGTATTGCCCTAACATCTTGAGATGGAGGCAGTCTCCTGACTGCTACAATCTGTTGATTGTGAGGATTTTGGCAGGCACCCTCAGCCAGGAGCTCGAGAGCCCTAGCCTGCTAGGTTTCTCCTCTACAGGTGCAGCTACATCCTCCTCTGCCTAACTTTGGCAGCATGGAAATAGAATGACATGACACTCTTGGAGTGTAATGGAATGAAGTGCCTCTAGTGTCTGGCTGGCATTCTCATTCCCTTTTTGGTGTGCACTGACATCTCTCAGACTCTTTAGGGAGAAGGAACGCCTACAGGGAGGTCAAGGTGCTCTGCCCACTGTCACCTACCCATTGCTGCACTGCACCAGTGGTGACATCTGAAATGCAGGTCTACATTTCCAGTAGCCATTGTATGTTCTCTGGACCTAGGTCTCAATGGCAGTCACCACTTTGTCCATGGAGGCAGCCAAGCGCTCATATGTAGGAGCCATGACAGCAGACAGGTTCCTCCAGCCTTCTATTCAGTCTATGGCATCTCTGCCTGATGTTCCCCTGCCTATCCTTGCAACTACAAAAGGTGTCTCACGGCTAGGTCCAGAGGGTCATCACCTGAATAGAGTTCAGTTGGGCCCAGGTCTCCAGCAGTCCTCCGAGTGTCAGAGATCTCAACTGCCACAGCCTCTGACAGCTGTGCAACCTGTGTCAATGATGAGCCCACCAGATTATGACATGGAGCCTAATCCAGAACGTATTCCCATCGTGATGAATATGAATGTGTTGGTAGAGGGTGTGGGTTAATACCATAATGGAGCATCCTCTGAGGATGAGGTATTATCCTCAGAGGTGAGGGTGGTGCGGGAGCTTTTTTTAAATTATTCATTCATGAGAAATGGGCATTGCTGATAGGCAACAAATGTTGGTCAATCTCTAGTTGCCCTTGAGAAGTAGTTGTGAGCTGCATTCTTCGAACACTATAGTTAGTGATTGATGCAACTGAGTGGCTTGCTAGGCCACTTCAAAGAGCAGCTGAGAGTCTACTATATTGCTGTGGCTTTGGAATCACAAATAACAAAAAACAAAGAAAAGTACAGCAAAAGAACAGGCCTTTCCACCCTCCAAGGCCATGCATATCATGATATCCTAACTACACTACAAAAAGAACCCTTGGCCCTTGCTCGGTCCATATCCCTTTATTCCCTCACTGTTCATATGCTAATCCAGATGCCTCTTATAAGTTGCTAATGTGCCTGCTTTCATCACTTCCTCTAGCAGCACGTTCTGAATGAAAAAAATTCCCCTGCGCATCTCCCTTAAACTTTCCCCCTCTCATCTTGAACCTTCAATTGACACTTCCACCCTGGGAGAAAGCCTCTGGTTATCCACCTTGCCAATGTCTCGGATATTTTTGTCGACCTCTATCAGGTCTTCCCTCAGCCTCCTTCTTTCCAGTGAAAACAATCCTAGTTTACTCAACCTCTCCTCATAGCCAACACCTTCCAGACCAGGCAAGCTCCTAGTGAACCTTCTTTGCACTCTTTCCAAAGTTTCCATGTCCTACTGATAGTGTGGTGACCGGAGCTGCATGCAATACTCCAAATGTGACCGAACCAAAATTTTATATAGCTACAACTTGATTTGCCAACATTTGTACTCAATGCCCCAGCCAATGAAGGCAAGCATGCCATATGTCTTCTGAATCACTTGGCCACCTGTGTTGTACCTTTTAGGGAACTGTGGATCTACACACCCAGATCCCTCTGCATGTTAATGTTCTGAAGGGTTCTGCCATTTACAATATAATTCACATCAAATTTGATACTCCAAAATGCAACACCTCACATTTCTCTGGATTAAACTACATCTTCCATTTTGATGCCCAAGTCTCTAATCTATCTATATCCTATTGTATCCTCTGACAATCCCCAGCACTATCAGTTTCTCCACCAATGCTAATGTCATCTGCAAACTTATGAATCACACCACCCACATTTTCCTCCAGATCATTTACATATACACATCTAGGCCAGACCAGATAAGGTTGCAGATATTCCCTCTGAAGGACATTAGTAAACCAGATGGGTTTTTCTGACAATCATCAATGGTTTTATAGTCATCAGTAAATTCCTAATTCCAGGTATTTTTTATTGAATTCAAATTTAACCATCTCCCATAGTGGGATCTGAACCAGGGTCTCCAGAACATTCGTTGAGTTACTGGATTAATAGTCTGGCGATAATACCACTAGGCAATCGCTGTGGGACACTTGGATTCTTTTTCTCCCCCTTCTCTTTCTGGTGCCTGTAATGGAGAAAATAAAGATTTAATGGATGCTTAAGCAGGCTCCTTTATTAAAATAATGGATGGAAGTCTCCCCCCAAAAAAGTGTCATAACAGCAAGAATAATGAAGTGATTTGCACCAGTCTCTCAAGTGTGTGCCATATCACAATCGCCTCACATTTAGTAACGTTTTTGGAGAGTTGGGAGTTTTGCACCAGCACTAGGGCGGGGGGAGGGAGACCCCCCTCCTTGAAATGAATACATGTCTTCCCACCTACCTTCTGACATGGGTCACCTCCCAATGGGTTCCCTGCCTGACCCCCGATATGATATATCCCTGCACAAACCCCCATGTATAACCCCCATCATAGCCGCTGCCTGGGCCCCACTCCTTTGCCTTTGGCCCTGGCTCACTGGTGGTGCCCAACTGGGAGTGCTGGGGTTCATAACTGGTACTGCTGGACTGCCTGGTGGCCACTGCCATGGTGTCCAAGGGGCACTGCCAAGTGGGCACTGCCCAATGGGCAGCACTCAGCCATGCCCCCAATCACCTGGGGGCTCAATAGCCTCCAAGCCCACCAGCAAGGTCATTGTGCCAGGTCTCCCCTAGGGGGGACCAGTAGTGATTCTGCTGTTCTAGCACCATGGCCGGACAAACTCCCCCGGTGGTTTGCACCATTAGAAAGAGGCTGAGAGGATCGCAAATGGTGAAGCTGGGCACAAAACCGATACTGAGACCAAGGCACCATTTTCTAGGATTGGCACAATCTGTGCCAGGCATGGCAAGATCAGAGAATTGCCCCCAATGTTTCACTGCCAACGCATCTGACAACTGCAGACTGAGGCATCATTGGCTTACTGGGTGAGTCCTTTCTCACCTATGCCACCTCCTTGGCCTTCTTCAGTAAGTGATTAACAAGCAGATGTTCTGCAACTGATAACACATTGAGAGAATGAAGTGGCTGCCAGACATTCAGTATACATGTTCCTTCTGCTGTTGAGTCCCGTAACCCAAACTACAGTCTGACATCCCCCTGCATTTGCATACCTACACTGCCTGATGTCCTTATACACGTCACCTTGAAATGAATAGATGAAGCCACGTAGCTGAACATCAGATCCATCATCCTTTTCCTGCATCGCTGAATGTTTCTTCTGTGGGCCCCAAAGCACTAATCTCTGCTGCAACCCTAGTCCAAGCTGGGGTGGTCAAAAGAGAGGGGCCCCTGCAGCCATCTCTACGAAAACAAGACCTTTTGCCATTCCTAAATGGCCTGGAAGAGAATCTACAAGGCGGCATCACTGAACCATGGGGCCACATGTTGTCCGGTTTGGGACTTCTAGGTGAATAATCTAGAACTCCTGGTCTTGCAGTGAGTGAATGGCTATATAAGTTCCCTATAAATAACAGGACAGAACCTTTGAACACCTGAAGTAAGTGTGGGGATGGCAACTTACTGCCCTCTCCACCACAAGATTCGCCAAACTCCTTGCACATACTCAGATAACGAGCTGAACAGCAAGAGATTGTGCATGAGCAGGCATTCTGCCTTTGAACTGAAATCATTCTCATTTCTGCTAATGCCACCCAGCTTATGTCCATAGTTTTTTTTTCAGTTGTGTTAACACTGAGATACATAGCTAGCCCCTGCAACAGAGAACATATGTGCCCCAGACCTTAGATAGATTTTTGATTGACAAAGGTTTTGGGGGAACAGGCAATAAAGTGGAGTTAAAACAACATTAAATCAGCCATGATCTTACTGACTGGTAGAGCAAGCTTGAATGACCTGCTCCAGCCCCTATTATGTTCTTATATTCTTGAGAAACCTTGCTTAAAAAAAGTAAATATTTAGAAAGTTTGGTGCCTCTTTCTTCAGCGTGAAAGCCACAATCTTCAACTTGAATCCCCACAAGCACCATTCTACAGCTTAATGCCTTTTCTGACTAGTTGTATCAAATGTTGATTTTGCCCCAATGGATCCTGGACCAGGAAGCTGGAAGCCAACAGAGAGTTATTGACTTGAGTCATGTACTCTTTTAATCAATGGCCAGGTGGTGGGAAATGGCAAAAGTCCCAAATCAAAGCCAAAAAACACTCCTGTGGGAAGCAATGCCTTGGCTTACATTTCATTCTTCTTCATACTCCATGCTAAGGTATGGTAGCAGGATGCCAGAGAGCTGAGGATTTATAGCTCCGTGTAGGTTATATTATGAAATAGTTTGATGTTTGTTAACATAGCATAATAAGCTGATTATAGTTTAAAGAAGTTTGGCAAAAAGCAAATTTTACGGTGAGGTGAGAGAGACTGTCCTTGACATCAAGGCACGAATTGACTGAGTATGGCATCAAGGAGTCCTCGCAAAACTGAAGTCAATGAGAATCGGGGGAAACCCTCTGCTGGTTGGAGTCTTACCCAACACAAGGGAAGATGGTTGTGGTTATTGAAGGGCAATCATTGCCGTTCTAGGACATCACTGAAAATATTCCTCAAGGTAGTGTTCAAGGCTTAACCATCTTCAGCGCCTTCATCAACAACCTCCTTTCCATCATAAGGTTAGCAGTGGGGATGGTGGCTGCTGTTTGCATAATTTTCAGTACCATTCGCAACTCCTCTGCTATTGAAGCAGTGCACCCTTGGGCTAACAAGTGGCAAGTATCATTTGCGCCACATAAGTGTCAGGCAAAGATCATCTTCAACAAGAGAGGATCTAATCATCATCCCTTGACTTTCAGTGATATTGCAATCTCTGTATTCTCCACTCTTTACATCCTCAGGGTTACCACTGATCAGAAAATCAACTGGAATAATCCTATAAATACTGTAACTCACCTCTTGACTCCCCAAAGCCCGTCAACAAGGCACAAGTCAGGAGATTGACGGGATGCTCTCTCCTTGCTTGCAGCTCCAACAACACATGAGAAGCTTCATACCACCCAGGACAAAGCAGTCCACTTGATTGCACCCCATCCACAAACATCCTGTCCCTCTACCAACGACACACACAACGACAGCAGCAGCGTGTACCATCAATTAGAAGCACTGCAATAACTCACCAAAGCTCTTTATGTACCTTCCAAACCAACAACTATTACCAGCCTGGAAGGACATGGACAGCAGACACAAGGGAATATCACCACCTATAAGTTCCCCTTCAAGTCACTCACCATCCTGATTTGGAAATACATCATTGTAGCTTCATTGTTCCTGAATTAAAATTGTGGAATTCCCTCTCTAACAGTACTGTTGCTACATCTATACCTCAGGAACTGCAACAGTTCAAGAAGGCAGCTCACCACCAACTTTTCAAACGCAATTCAGAATGTGTAACAAATACTTGCCTAGCCAGCATGCCCACATTGCTTGAATGAATGGAAAAATGTATATCTTATGAAGCTATCAATATCTAGTTTCTGGGAGTCTTCGAGGCAAACAAGAGACTGCTGCTTTCATCAATTGCATCAGCCACAGATTTCAGTAACTTGACTTTGGAATTGATAGAGTTTTCCATTCGTGATTTCATGTTTGTTTTTGCAATTTTTTTTGAAACAGCGAGAGGATTTTTGCATTTCACTTTACTGGTGGCTCAGTGTACCACATTTAATGCAGAAGTAATAATTTAATGGATTTCTAAGCAGCATATATGCTGGAGCAGAAAAACAAATATTCCATTCAAAAAGGTAATGTTTTCACAGCTTTTCCTGGCATGGAGGGTTGTGTGAAACACTACTTCAATTGGACCCAGATACACACACTGCTTTTGAAAGCGGGAACGTGGAATCAAAAATCTGTGCAGCAAAATGTTAAAAACAAACAAACCACAGATATATTGGTTTAATTTCTGTGCCCTACTTGAATTAACTCACTTCATTTGAAATCACATTTGTGCCACTGTTGGAGCCAGGAATGTCATATAAATCCTCTTTTAAAGTCCACATTTGCATCAATATTAATAAATAAGTGTTTGAGGATTGGCATGGCTATTGATAAATAAGTGTTGGGTTCTTTCACCTTTAGAATCTGGTTTAAAACCAGCACGGATTGAAAGAATGTGTATCTTCAGTCTCTACCAGTTCCAAGGATCCAAAGCAACACAAATCTGAGCTGTCTCACGCAGTTCCTCAGGGGCAACACAAACCTGCTTTTATTCTGGCTAAGGTTGGCAGTATCCCTCAGAGTCTATGAGGCCAACATGGGGAAAGGTTTTGAATGAAAAATTCACATACCAGCAGCAGGCAGTGTTTATCTGCAGTTGTGTTAAACACAGACTGAAGAAGAAGTGAAAACAGCAGTACTTTGTATGCCACTACACTTACACCTGATCAGGGAATCGTGACAACGCAAACAAAAAAATTGGGGAAAACATCATTGACTAGCATTAACTAGCTCTTGCTATAATCTTCTAATTCTCCTGAATGTTCCTCTGAAATTGGGTTCAATGCAGCAACATTCTCAGCTATATTTATCACATTATCTTTCAAAACACAGTAGAGACTTTGCAACAGCAAAAGTGTTTCAGAATTGACAACCTGCAAGTTAGAAGCTGGTTGTTTAAATGACACTGATGCAGGAGCCAGCTAGCACAACATAAGCGCCCTTCTCAAGAAAGTCGTGCCAAAAGTGGCTGTGAGTACAGCACATCCCAACAGAAGGGCTTTCACTTTCTCTAGCGGCACAAGAAAACTAAATTTAAACCACTCCAGAATGGAGTGATACCTTTTATATCATTCATTATATGTTTATACATTTCAATACTGGATCCTGAACATCATAGCAGCTGGTGGAATTTGAATGCAATTGATTAATGAATATTTTAAAATCTGGAATTAAAAGCTGTTCTTAGTAATCATGACCATGTAACCATGGTCAATTATCATAAACACCAATCTGACTCTTTCATGTCCTATAGGGGAGGAAATCTGCTGTCATTGCCTGGTCTGGCCGAAATGTGACTCCAGACCCACAGCAATATGGTTTACTCATAACTACCCTTTGAAACGGCCTAGCAGCTATTCAGTTCAAGGGCAATTAGGGATTGGAAACAAATGCTGGCATTGTCGTATTCCATGAAAGAATTTAAAAAGCAACATCCTTGAAACTATCAAAAAGGAAATAAACAAAAGAAACATTCAAAGAAAATGACAGAATCTGAATTAGCAGATCTAATTAATGTCACCAATATTCCATCCAATATTTTTCTGAGTTTAAACATATTCTCTGGCCTGAATTTTACCAGCATGCCCACCCTGATCCCAGGGGCGGGCAAGGCTCAGAGATTGTCATTCTCTGTTGGCCTCGGGTAGGATCGTGCAAAACTCAGGCGGACTTGCTGGTAAAATTCCACCCATTGGCCAACATCCTATGGCAGTGCTGTAGAAGGTATTCATAAACCACCAGGAACAAGGCCCAAAGCCATATCTGAGTGGAGGCAATGGGGGATATTGCCTTGTCTTCTTTAAAAAGTCCCAGCAGTGGTTTATGATCAGTCACTATGAAAAAGTATCTACCGCAGATGTAATGGAATTTTTTAATGCCGAAGCTAACTGCCAATCACTCTTTTTCGATCTGGGAATACCCCCGCTCAGCATCTGAGAGGGTCCTAGATGTGTATGCATATGGCTTCTCTATCCCATTTAAAACAAAGAACAAAGAAAATTATAGCACAGGAACAGGCCTTTCAGCCCTCCAAGCCTACACCGACCAGGCTACCCGAATGAACTGAAAACCCTTACTCTTCCAGGGACCATATCCCTCTATTCCCATCCTATTCATGTATTTGTCAAGACGTCCATTAAAAGTCACTATCGTATCCGCTTCCACTACCTCCCCGGCAGTGAGTTCCAGGCACCCACCATCCTCTGTGTAAAAACAGTACCTCGTACATCTCCTTTAAACCTTGCCCCTCTCACCTTAAACCTATGTCTCCTAGTAATTGATTCTTTCACCATAGGAAAAAGCTTCTAACTATCCACTCTGTCCATGCCCCTCATGATCTGTAGACTTCTATCAGGTTGCCCCTCAATCAGAACAGACCAAGTTCCTCCAACCTCTCCTCATATCTAGTGCCCTCCATACCATGCTGCATCCTGGTAAATCTTTTCTGCATCTTCTCCAAAGCCTCCAAATCCTTCTGGATATTCCATGTTCCATGTGTGGCTTAACTAAGTTTCTATAAAGCTGCAACATAACTTGCCAGTTTTTAAACTCAGTGCCCCGGCCAATAAAGGTAAGCATGCATGTCTTCTTGACTACCTCCTCCACCTGCATTGCCACTTTCAGTAACTTAGGTACCTGTACACCCAGATCCCTCTGCCTATCAATACTTCTAATGGTTCTGTCATCTAATGTATATTTCTCATCTGAATTAGATCTTCCAAAATGTATTACCTCACATTTATCCAGATTAAACTCCATCTTCCATCTCTTCACTCAAGTCTCCAACTGATCTATATCCCTGAGGAGTGCCACTCGTCACAAACGCACCCTTCCTCTGCTACCATCTGTCATCTATGACCGAGTAAGAAGTCTCACAACACCAGGTTAAAGTCCAACAGGTTTATTTGGTAGCACAAGCGACTAGCTTTCAGAGCACTGCCCCTTCATCAGGTAAGTGGGAGTTCTGTTCATAAACAGGGCATATAAAGACACAAACTCAATTTACAAAATAATGATTGGAATGAGAGTCTTTACAAGTAATCAAGTCTTAAAGGTACAGACAATGTGAGCGGAGAGAGGGTAAAGCACAGGTTACAGAGACATGAATTGTCTCCAGCCAGGACAGTTAGTGAGATTTTGCAAGCCATTCAAGTTGTGGGGGTTACAGATAGTGTGACATGAATCCACAATCCCTGTTGAAGCTGCCCTCGTGTGTGGAATTTGGCTACCTGTCTCTGTTCAGCGACTCTGCGTTGTCGTGTGGCCCTGGAGAATGCTTACCCGAAGATCAGAGGCCGAACGCCCACGGCTGCTGAAGTGTTCTCCGACAGGAAGAGAACACTCTTGCCTGGTAAATGTTGAGCAGTATTCATTCATCCATCGTTGTAGTATCTGCACGGTCTCTCCAATGTACCATGCCTTAGAATATCCTTTCCTGCAGTGTATCGGGTGGACAATATTGGCCAAGTTGCAAGTATATGTACCATGTACCTGGTGGATGGTGTTCTCACGTAAGATCATAACATCCATGTCGATGATCCAGCATGTCTTGCTGTGACAGGGCTGTGTGGTGTCATGGTCACTGTTCTGCAGAAGGCTGGGTAGTTTGTTGCAGACAATGATCTGTTTGAGGTTGTGTGGTTGTTTGAAGGCAAAAATGGGGGTGTGGGGATGGCCTTGGTGAGGTGTTTGTCTTCATCGATGACATGTTGAAGGCTCCAGAGAAGATGTTGTAGCTTCTCTGCTCTGGGAAGGTACTGAACGACGAAGGATACTTTGTCTGCCATGTCCCGTGTTTGTCTTCTGGGGAGGTGGATGTGGTTTTTCACTGTGGCACGTTGGAACTGTCGATTGATGAGTCAAGCACCATATCCTGTTCTTATGAGGGCATCTTTCAGCGTCTGGAGGTGTCTGTTGCGATCCTTCTCAATCAGAGTAGATCAGGTGTATATGATACATAGGAGGTGGCTTCTTTAATGTGTTTAGGGTGAAGCTGGAAAAGTGGAGCATCGTGAGGTTATCTGTGGGCTTGAGGCACAGTGAAGAAATCCGAGCCAGTTCTGTATCCACCTTGCTAGCTCACCTCTGATCCCGTGCAACTTCACCTTCTGTACCAATCTGCCTTGAGGGACCTTGTCAAAGGCCTTAATGAAGACAACATGTAGACATCATCTACCCTCATCAATCATTAAAATTTCTCCTTAAAATTGCCACAAATGCGTACCTCATTTTTTAAAATACATCACAGATACAATTGGCATGGCTCAATCACTTACATTAACGGGTTTGAGGATCTCTGTTGTAACCAGCCTCTAAATCTACCTCAACCTTAGGCACTAACCAAGACTTTAAGCAACTTGATCAACCTTCATCCTAAATCTTTAACTTGACTGAGATCTCCGTCATGCTTCCCAGCACCCCATTAAAGACAATGGCATGTTTCTTGAAAATCTACGGTACAGCTTCTATGAACTCTGACATGAGATTCATCTCAGTCCAGTTTAATTAGATTTTCTCCAGCCAGGTTCTCCCCATTACAGCTGGATCATTACCTTCAACAACGCGCAGGGACAAGTCTGCGGTCTGTCCGTTTAGCTGCAAATTCACATCGATACAACACCCCTCCACTAAACCACTTCTGCAGTATAGGTTTTTAGTATTGTCTGTGAGGGTTTCAAGGCAAATGTCATAGTTTCTCTTTGTAAACAGTTTCTGGTACCAACAAAACCACTGCTCCAGTATCCACCTCTATTTTCACCAGTTGTTCATGCAGTAATGGAGTGACCCAGTAACCGTTTGTTGCACTGCAATGGCCAGTACTTCCATATCAGTTCGTCACTAGTCTGTGACTCAGGTCCTTTTTTGCACCTTCACTGTATCCAGTGGATCCTTTTCCCTTTGGTTTTAGATTTGATACACTTGGTTCGTGTTTTCATAATTCTTGTTTGTTTCTCCAATACACATGTTCGATGCACCCCTTTTTACCCCAATCCTATATTTTGCATCTTTGCACCAGCAGGCGGTTGCTGTATGCCCAGTTTTTCCACATCAGCAATGATTTTCAAGCTGTGCCTTTGTTCGGGTTTCATCTAATATGTTATGGACTTTAGTGCTCAAGCTTAATTGTTGGGCTTCCTTCGCTGCTAATTGCATCAATTTTGTGACTTCTAAACCATGCTTTAGGTTTAAGTTGGTTTCTGTTAATAGCCTTTTCTGGGTAGTTTTGCTTCTTAACTCACACGCCAATCTGTCCCTAATGGTGTCATTTAAACATCACCAAGTTCACAGCATTCAGCTAATTTCTTCAGAGTAGCTAGAAACTGCATGATTTATTGAACTTCTTGCTGGTTATGCTTATGGAACCTGAACCTTTCGGCGATGACCAAAGGTTTAGGTGATTTCTCAATATGCCTGCAATATTCCCACTATGTCATCATAGGTTTTTGAGCCTGATTTTTCTTGCTTCACCAAACTTTACAGGAAGTTGAAAGCTTTCTCTGTATGATGCTGAGGAAAGTTAGGACTACTATGTCTGCGCAATTTTGTTCACTTGGACAAAATGTTCAAATCTTTCAGTGCATGAGCTTCACCGCTTCGTGTTCTCATCATGTGGTCCCATAGACCAAAAATTCCTGCCGTTTTTACTGTGGCCAGGCCTTCTGTGAACACTGTGCACAAAAGTTTTAGCACTACCTCGCTTTTTATTCTTTCAAAGAAGGTAACCCTGAATTCAACTTGTTTCCCATTGACTTTTGTAACACCAACTTCCCAGCCTCACACTGCCGATGTCTCATTTCATTCCTTACTCCATTCTGAAAGGAGGTTCATAAAGCATACAATATACTTGGCTTTATTGGTAGGGGCATAAGGAACAAGAACAAATAGGTTAGATTGAACTTGCATAAGACACAAGTCCAGTCGCAGCTGGAGTTTTGTATCCAATTCTGAGTGTCACACTTTAGGAATGATGTGAAGGCATTGAAGAGAGTACAGAAAAAATGCACGAGAACTGTTCCAAAGATGAGGAACTTCAGTCATGAAGATAGATTGGGGATGCTGGGACTGTTTCCCCTGGGGAAAAGAAGGCTGAGAGGAGATTTGATAGAGATATTGAGAATAATGAGGCATCTAGACTGTGCAAAGAAATGATACCCACAAGTGAAAGAATTGAGAATGAATGCACGAACATGAAATAATTGCCAAAAGAAGCAAAAACAACATAAGAATAATCTGCTTTATGCAGAGTGCTTAAGGCCTGGAATGCACTACCCAAGAAAGTGATGGAAGCAGGTTCAATCATAACATTCAAAAGGAGATTAGACAGTTATCTATCATATCTAAGATATGATAGAATGAGGAATACCCTGCAGTAGGAGGCCATTCAGCCCATTGAACCTGGACGACAACAGTCCTATCCAAGCCCTACCCCATAATCCTGTAATGTGTTTACTGCTAACAATAAGGGGCAATTTAGTATGGCCAAGCCACCTAACCTGCACATCTTGGAGTGTGGGAGGAAACCGGAGCATGTGCAGGGTTACGTGGAGAAGGTGTGAGAATGACACAGAGTGAACTGCGCAATCAGAGATCTGGTCTGGACATGATGGGCCTCATGGCCTCCTTCAGTGCTGTATCAATTCTGTTATTCTCCATTTTCTAAAGACCCTCATTCCTAGTATCATCCTGGTAAATCCCCTCTGTACACTGACCTTAACATCCTTCCCAAAGTGCAGTGCCCAGTGTTGCATACAATGCTCCAGCTGAAGTCTAACCAAGGATTTGTAAAGATTCAGCATGAATCGCTTGTAGATGTGGAGATATTGTTTCCTCTGGTGAGATGAAATCCCTTAAAATTAGAGCTAAGACACTCAAGGGTGATGTCAGGAAGCATTTTTTCACACAAAACCTAGTACTTGTTGCCCCCAAAAACTGTTGAAGCTTGCTCATTTGAACATTTCAAAACTGAGATGAATAGATTTTTGTCAGGTTGTATTATTAAGGAACTTGGAACCAAGGCAGGCAAATGGAGTTATAACATGGATCAGCAATGATCTAACAATGGTGGAACAAATGATTGGATAGCCTACTTTCGTTTCTATGTTCCTAGGTATTCTATGGTGGAGTTGAAGTGCTGGGTTTTGATGGAGTCTACAAGAGTGAGAAACCTGGTGCATAGGGTAACTTATTTAGATGTGATATGGGATCCCATATCACAAGGGTGGGTTGAGCTGCAGTGATAATGTCAGGAGCTTGTTTGCAGCCTGTCGAACATTATGCCAGCCTGTGGCAAGTTCATACTTCTCATACAATTGCCTTCCATGAATACCCATTAACATAAAACAGTTTTCAATAAAGTCCTACCCTTAGAATGAAGTTAATGCCACATGAGAATCTTGATGTGGAGATGCCAGCATTGAACTGAGGTGGGCACAGTAAGAAGTATCACAATACCAGGTTAAAGTCTAACAAATTTATTTGGTATCACAAGCTTTCAGAGAGCTGCTCCTTCATCAGATGAGTGAGTCATCAGATGACACTCACCTGAAGGAGCAGTGTTTCGACAGCACTTGATACCATATAAACTGTTGGACTTTAACCTGGTGGTGTGAGACTTCTTACATGAGAATCTTGTGGCACCTGGTTCATGGTAATTTAAATGTGAAATATTAAATGAGGTAAGTTGGCTTCTATGTTGAACTCTGTTGCACAAGGTTGTGGGGTGAGTGTTGGGTATGTTGGAGGGATAGGGCCCTGTGTCCAGTGTGTAGTGAACCGGGATGGAGATGATCAGGTGATGGCAGGGATTGAAAGATTTATGAGGACCAAAAGGTTTGATCAGTGCTATCAATGGTGGGGTCGAATTGACTGTGTTGAGAGGCAGAGAGAACAGGCACAGTCAAGTGGGGAGATGTAGTCAGTATGGAGACAGGTCCAAGATCAGGTTCAGATATTGAAAGATTTCATGGGCTAGGTCACAGGAGCAAATGAAAGTATGGAAAACGATTTTCCATTGGGATGATCACGGGGGAGATACAAAGAGACAGGTGGAATGTGTAAAGAAATGGTGATAGGTAAGGTTAATTGCCGGGACATTGTGGGTTTGCTTGTCCTGCATGACAAATTGACATGTCAAGTGACACACTTACCTGCATACATTCCCATCACATGTTCCCATCATTCACATGTTGCATCCACGTGCGCACAAAAAGGAAAATTCCACATGCTTTGGCCTCAATTGCCATCTGGCATTGAGATTGATCACGCAATCACTCTCCTGGCACAGTTGCCCACTTGCACATATACCTTATTGATGACCACACAAGAGATTCTTATTGAAGAAGTGACATGGCACCTTTCTTTGTGGGTCGGAGCATGTAATTGAGCCATTTCCTCCACTGAACCCAGGTTCAGGGCATGATACCATGGTTAATAACCTCTGAAAATGAATAGCTTCAATTGCTGCTAAGTTGCGTATGTTTACCATGTACACCACTGGCACTTAGAACTTTAATTAGAATTATGAGGGAAAGGCCAAACAGAGAGAAAACAGAAATTATACTCCGATCTGGAATTATGCCGGGAATGACAAATTGCTGACAAAGTCTTGGCCTAAGGTTGTGATTTAAGACATATTATTAGGGAAGATTAAAGAGTGCTTCCCTCTAACCTTGGTCGCCCTGTATTTATGTTAAGTATATTTAAAATTATCTCTGGGTGCCAGAGATGGAAAAATATTCATTTCCTTTTTCAAACAGCTAATTAAATATTTCACATATTTTAACACAATCAAATCTTCTTTGAGAAGTGTGAGATTTTCATGAGGGAGCAAGCCTTTTATTATCCTAATTGGGATTCATTTATTAAATTATACCAACAGATATGATCTAGGGAGATATTTCATTATAATGTATAGAATTTATAATTGTGCTAGTTGTTAAAAAGATAAAGGGGTGATTCTTCCAGCCCGCTGTGCTGCTCCGGCTGGGAGACATCAGCGGAGGCTGTTCAGTGGGCTTCCCACTGAGCGCCACAACCTCTGTGTGTCTCCTGCTCCAAGATTTTTGGCACAATCAGCTCCGCGCCGTACGTCAGCATAGATCAGATTTCAATATTTAAATCCACATTTAAATATTATTAGCCAGCCTGGGACTAAAACCTCCTGGGCCACTAGCTTCTCCTGGCCTGCTAGTGTCTCCCACCCTGGTCAGAGTGGTTCCCTCCAGCAGGAATTACAACAGGGAACTGGCATCCCGATCCTGCTGGAAGGGCCATTGAGGCACATCCCCACCATCCCCCCCCCACCCCCCCAACGTCAGGGATGCCCCTTTGACACTGCCAGCCTGGCCCTCTGGCACTACCCAAGGGGCAAACAGGCAATGCCCAAGGGGCACCTTGGCAGTGCCCACCAAACATCAGGCATTGCCAAGAGGGTGGGATCAGATGCAGGGCAAGCCTATTGGGGGGTGTGCCTATATGGGGAGAGACCAGTGGGGGTGGGGTGTCCTGCTGCCACTCTGCCAGAGGATCGCTGGGAGAGGAAGGAAAGGGTGGGGGGGGGTGATTGGTACTGGCCACGCGGGTGAGAGGTGGGGGCCGGGGGGTGGGGGGGTATTGGGACTTGCCTGGAGAGGTCCAAGAGACCAGCGATCAGAGAATAAGGGGGTGGTCGGAGGGGCAGTGATGCGGGGTCGTGGGGCTGGCCAGCAATCGAGGTGGCCAGCAATCAGGAGGCCAGTAGTGTGGGGCAGTGCCCATGCACCGATCTCCACTCTGACAGATCAGTGCATGCACAATGGCACTATCAGCAGTATGCTGCCAGCCTCCCCAGCGAGAATAGACGCTGCGCCCTGATTTTCAGAGTGACCCACGCGAGGGATCTCTGCAGTGCTCAGATTGTGGGAGATGCACTCTGAAAATCTTGTTAAATAAATCAGCAGGAGTCACTCCAGTTTTCATGCAAATTTGACAGTTAGAATGTTTTGGGGAAAATTGCCCCAAAATTGATTCCACATTGCTTCTATTCCTAGATATGTGTTCATGAGCTTGAATAAAGGAATGAATATTCGCTTCGGGATGAGTGGTAAATTGCACAACCTCCACCGGCAGCAGTCCAAAACTAAAACTCCTGTTGAAAATATCAGGGAGCTTTTTGTTTTCTGGTGACTGCAGTCTTGAGGCACACAAAGAAGTGGGCCTTCAGGTAATAATAGACTATTTCTCAGAAAGCAAAGCTTTGTGCCACCCAACCATAAAGGACACCTGCTTTCTGCAGTGGATATGTTCACCAACCAAGGAGGAAGCTTGTAATGTTTTGCATTCCTACCTGATCAGGTAAATCACAAGTTGTTTTCAGTCATTTTGGAAGGCTTTATTATTGGATAAAAGGGTCACCAAGCGAGACATCAAATTCAGATCTTAAAGAAAATAGTTAATTGTATATGTGAGATTGCTAGACCATTTACAGTTGCCAAATCAGAAAACTTAATTATTTCAGAGGGGAGGTAGTATTATTGTCACTGGGCTAGTAATCCAGAAAATCAGGATAAGTCTTACTCTGGTGCGGATTAACCAAGATAGTTAAGTGAGTAATTAACTTGGTTGATCGACCAATTTAGTTATTATTTAAACTAAAGAGAGTTCACACAAATTAAAATTTAATTTTAATTAATTAATAGAAGGTAATGCCAGCCATACCAGTCCTAAGCTCCATCTGCGACATAAGGGTAATCCAGGACAGTCCAACTGTCCCGGAGGATTACGTTTTCAGGAAGTGCATACAAATGGGTTTCCTAATAGATTACTTAGATCGACTGGAGTGTCAGGTGGATGCACTTAGGAGCATGAGGTGACCGCACCTGAAATTGCAGAAGATTGGTGGGTAACAGTCACAAATGGTATTCCATCAGTGCAGGAGCTCCCTGAGGCTGTCCCCCTCCCTCTCTCAAATAGATACATCGTTTTAGACGTTGATGGGAAGGACAGTGTATCAGAGGGTGATGACAGCAGTAGTCAAGACAGTGGCACCAGTGCTGTCTCTGCTGTACGGCAGAGAGGGTCAAAGTGCAGATATGCAGTGGTAATCAGGGATTTAACAGTTAGGGGCACAGTCAAGCATTTCTGTGACTGCAATACAGACTCCAGGATGGTCTGTTGCCTTCCTGGTGCCAGGGTCAAGGATATCTCTCAGCGGGCACAGGGCATACTGAAGCGGGAGGTTGAACAGCCAGTGGTCGTGTTGGATCTAATGACATATGTGGGAAGGAAAATATGCTCCTGCAAAATGAATTCAGGGAGTTAGGAAGACAGCTGAAATATAGGACCCGTAGGCTTGGATTCTCAAGGATACACTCTGTGCTACGTGGTGGCGAGGCCAGAAATAGGAAGATAGTGCAGCTTAATAAGTGGCTTGAGAGTTGGTGCAGGAGGGAGGGCTTCAGATGTTGAGACTACTGGGATCTGCGGATCCATGGCAGGTGGGACCTGTACAAAAAGGGTTGCATCTTAATTGGAAGGGCATTAACATCCGAGTGCGGAGATTTAATCAAGCAATTCAGGTGGATTTAAACTAATAACGTGGAGTGTGGGATCCCAAGCGGCAGGACAACAAGCGAGCAGAAGGTGGAAGTCAACAGATTAAACAGTCAGTCAAAGAACAATGTTGCAGGAGGAAGGAACATAAAAAGACAAAATGTACATTGAAATCTGGAATAAGTATTAGAGGTAAGGCTCATTGTTATCAGGGATCAACAAATAAGAAAGGAGAGAGAGAAAGAGGAGCCTATAAGACTTATTTAGAGATCTTACACTTAAATGTATGCAGTATTCAAAACAAAGTTGGTGGGCTAACAACACAAATAGTGGCAAACGGGTATGACCTAGTGGGGATTCCTGAAAGATGGTTACAAGCGAATCAAGACTGGGAGTTGAGAGGGTGATTCTCCCAAAATAGTTCTACTGCTAAGTTCATGGGAAAACTGGTGTAAATGATGATTGTTTTTTCAGTGGAGTTCACACTAGAATCATCCACATTTTGTGCAATGCTGAGGTCACAGTTGTGAGGATCATTAAAAGCTCAGGGGCTTTATTCATGCCTGAGTCTCACAGTTCTGGGCTTCTGAGAATGCGCAGTGGGCCCGAACTGTCAGCCTGCACTTTGCTGACCAGCTCGATCGCTGGCCAACCCGGGGCCCTCACAACGTTGCCCCGCCTGACATCTCCATGGGAAAATCACAGCACCTACGGGCATTCCCAGACCAGCCCTGACCTTCGCCCCCCCCCCCCCCCCCCCACCCCTCCCCCCCCCCCACCCCCCCATCCAGGAGTACCTGATCTCCAACACATCTCCCCAGCACTGACGATACCTTCCGGCAGATCCCCCCATGGGAGACAGACCACCCCCCTCCACAGAAGGTAACCAACCCCCTCCCTCACCATCACTCCCCCCCTTAGCCTGCCTGATCACTAGCTTCCCTTCTGCCCCAATTGGTCCCAATGCAGCAGGACCCCTCACCCCTACCGATAGCCCTCTCAGCCCTGCCCTAGCTGCCCCACCACCTTGGCACTGCCCCATGCCTGATGGGCAGTGCCAAGGTGTCCCCTGAGAATGGGCACTTTGCCCCTTGGGCCATGCCAGGGGGGCAAAGACTGGCACTGCAAGGGCACCCATGCCCGGGGACACAACCCCCTCACCACTCGACCGCCTGTGGGGGAGGTGGGGGGGGGGGGTGGTGGGGGGGCTCTGATTTCCCCCTCTTCACTCCGTTAGTTCTCCAAAAGTGTGGATCTGGTCTGAACCCTGCCAGAGTGAAATTGCACTGATGGGTTGAGAAATGCTAGCGGGCCCAGAGATTTCAATCCCAGCCCACTAATGACATTAAAATAAGATTTAAAACAGATTAAAATCACTTACCTGCTAGTCCCACTGGTTTCCAGCATAGTCCCTACCGCCGGACTATCCAGTGATCAGGGGTGCTCATGTGTCAGGAACGCGTGCACGAATCCTGCGAATCGGCCCTCATGTGATTCTCCCAGCTAACAAGTTAATGGGTCAGGATGGGAGAATTGCCTGCTGAGTGTCTCAGTGTTCTGAATGACAGATGACAAGGAGTAGGAGATGGAGTTGTTCTATTAGTTAAAGATGACATCAAGGCTATATTCAGAAATGATATCAGCACTGAAGACCAAGATGTTGAGTCAGTCTGGATAGAACTAAGAAGCAAGGAAAGAAACACATTGCTAGGAGTAATTTACAGGTCCACGAACAGTACTTTAGAAGTAGGGCATAGTAATAAATCAGGAAATAAGGAGGGCTTGTGAAAAGGGCACAACTGTAATTAAGGGTGACTTTAACATGCATATTGACTAGATTAACCAACTTGGCAAGGATAGCCATGAGGAAGGGTTCATGGAGTGTACGAGAGACCGTTTCTTAGAATGGCATTTATTGGTGCCAACCAGAGAACTGGCTACTATAGATCTGGTGTTAACTGATGAGGAAGGATTGATTAATGGCTATGTAACTAAGGATCCACTCGGAAGGAGTGATCACGGCATGATAAAATTTCAAATTCAGATTGGAAGTGAGAGGACCCAATCACATACTCGAGTTTTAACATTGGGCAAGGGAAATTATGCAAGCCTAAGGGAAGAATTGGCCCAAGTGGACTGGGCAAGGGTATTAAAGGGGAGGATGGTAGAAGAACATCTACCATGGTAAAAACTGCTGAGTTCATGATCCATCTCAACCTCCTTTTTGCTTTGATTTATTGTTGTCACATGTATTAGTATACAGTGAAAAGTATTGTTTCTTGCATGTTATAAAGACAAAGCATACCATTCATAGAGAAGGAAAGGAGAGAGTGCTGAATGTAGTGTTACAGTCATAGTTAGGGTGTAGAGAAAGATTAACTTAGTGTGAGGTAGGTCCTGCTGGCAGCAGGGAAGAAACTGTTCTTGACCTCAGACTTTTGCACCTTTTTTCCCATGGAAGAAGGTGGAAGAGATTATGTCAGGAGTGTACAAAGTCCTTAACTACACTGGCTGCTTTTCCGAGATAGTTGGAAGCGTAGACAGAGTCAATGGCTGGGACATTGGTTTGCTTGATGGATTGGGCTTCATTCATGACCTTTTGTAGTTTCTTGTGGTCTTGGGCAGAGCAGGAGCCATATCAAGCTGTGATACAACCAGAAATAATGCTTACTCCAGAGGTCCCCGCATCACTGATGTCAGTTTTCAGTCAGTTCAACACATTCCATGTGATATTAAGAAACAGCCGAAGGCACAGAATACGGCAAAGACTATGGATCTTGGCAATATTTTGGCAACCGAAGTGAGGACTTGAACTTCAGAACCCGTCATACTGCTAGCCAAGCTGTTCCAGTACAGCTGCAACAATGGCACCTACCCAGCAATGTGGAAAACTTTCCAGGTATGTCCTGTACACAAGAAGCAGGTCAAATTCAACCTGACAAATTAAGGCCTCATCAATTTACTCTCCATCAACAGTAAAGTGATGGAAGGGGTCCTCATCCGTGTTAACAAATGGCACTTGCTCTGCAATAACCTACTCACTGATGCTCAGTTTGGCTTCCACCAGGGCCACTCAGCTCCTGACCTCATTACAGATTTAGTTCAAATGTGTACAAAGAGCTGAACTCCAGGGATGAAATGAGAGTGACTTCCCTTGACATCATGGCAGCATTTAATGAAGTGAAGTGTCAAGGAGCCCTAGCAAAACTAGAATCAATGGGACTCAGGAGGGAAAACTCTCCGTTGGCTGGAATCATACCCAGTGCAAAGGAAAATGGTTGTAGTTTTTGAGGGTTAATTATCACATAGGAGAGTTGGGGGGGACAGAAAGAGGCCATGCAGCCCTTCACATCTGCGCTGAAAAAGGAAAAAATAAATAAAAACAGCTGTCCAATCTAACCCCAGTCTGCAGCCTTGCAGGGTATGGCACTTTTGCTGCAGATCCAAGTACTTTTGAAATAAGTTGATGGTTTTGCTACTATTACCAAACCAGTTAGAGAATTCAAAGCACCCACCACCCTCTAATTGAAGAGGGTTTTCCTCATGTGCCCGTTAATCCTTTGACTAAACATTTTAAGTCTGCACCCACCCACACCGCGCCCCCCCCCCCCCCCCCCCCCCCAATAATTGAGCACCCTGCTCAGGGAAACAGGTCTTTCCTGTCTACTTTATCTCGGTCCCTTATAATCTTGTACGTCAATCACCATCCTCAGTTCCCAGGATAAAACACCAGCCGATCCAATATTGCAAATTCAACCTGGGAGCTTTCTTGTAAATTTCCTCTGTACTCTTTCTGAGCAACCATATCCTGTCTGTCATGTGATGACCAAAACTGTACACAAGACTCTAGCCATGGCCTAACCAGCATTTTATGCAGTTCCATCATTACATCCAGCATTTTTATTTTGTAACTTGCCCAATAAAGGAAAACATTCCATGTGTTTCCTTTGCCACCTTGTCTACCTGTCCTTCCACCTTCAAGGACCTGTGGATGTGCACTCACTCTAAGGTCTCTCATTTCCTCTACCCTTTCCAATAACCTCTTATTTATTGTTTGCCCTCCCTAATTGCAGTACCTCACAATTCTTTGGATTGAATTCCATCTGCCATTTTTCTGTCTATTTAAGCAAATGATGGATATAATTCTGGAGACAACAACAGTCCTTTTCTCTATCAGCTATGTGGCCAATTTCCCAAACATACCAATCACATTTATTACTATATACAACAAACAGCAAGGGTTCCAAGGCTGAGCCCTGTGGAACACAACTGGAAACCATTTTCCATTTGCAAAAACATCCATTGATCTCATCAAATTCCTTCCATGTGGGCAATATCCATTGCAGTACCCTGATAAATCCTTCTTGTTACTTCATTAAGGCATGAATTTCCTTAACAATCCAATGCTCACTATCCCAGATTAATCCATTCCTTACAAAATGCCAGTGTATTCTTGCTGTCAGAATTGAATCCAATAATTTGCTTCCCACCAAATAGACTGGCCAACTTATAATTATTCAGCCTCTTCCTTGCATTCTATGGAAATAATGGAATAACATTTGCAGTCCTCTTATGCTCTGGTACCTCACTTGTATCTAGCAAGGATTGAAAAATGATTCTTGGAGCATTCACCTTTTCCTCTCTGGCTTCCTTTAACAGCCTGGGATGCATCCAGCCCTGGCAATTTATCTACTTTCAAGGATGGCAGTCCCTCCAGTATTTCCTCTCTCACTATGCTTATTGTATTTATTATTTAACACTCCCCTCTTTCACTATAATTTCTACATCACCCCCCTCACCTTGGTGAAAACAGACAAGGTATTCATTGAGAACTCTGCCAATATCTTCAGCATCAGTGCACAAGTTACCATGTACATCTCTAATAGATCTTATCTTTTCCTGAGTTATTCTCTTGCTCTTAATGTACTGGTAAAACATCTTTGGGTTTTCTTTGATCTTACTTGCCAATATTTTTTCCTATCCTCTCTTTGCTTTCCTAGTTACCTTTTTTAAATCACCCTTGTACTTTCCATACTCCAAGACTCCACTGGTGGAATTCCTCAGTGCCCAAGGCCAACCATCTTCAGCTGCTTCATGAATGACCTTCCTTCCATCATAAGGTCAGAAGTGGGGATCTTCACTGATGACCGTACAATGTTCAGTACAATTCTCAACTCTTGATTCTGAAGCTGTCCAGGTCCAAATGCAGCAAGAACTGGACAACATCCAGGTTTAGGCTGACAGGTGGCAAGTAACATTTACATCACACAAGTGCCAGGCGATGACCAACAAGAGAGAATCTAACTATTGTCCCTTGACATTCACTGGCACGACCACAGCTGAATCAGTCACTATCAACATCCTAAGGGCTGCCATTGACCAGAAATTGAACTGAACTAGTCATATAAATACTGTAGCCACAGTATCAGAGCAGAAGCCAGGAATTCTGTGGTGAGTAACTCACCACCTGGCTCACCAAAACAAGGACTGTGTTGGAATACTTTCCACTTTCCTGGATGAATGCAACTCGAACACCCCAGAAGAGCTTGACGCTATCCAGAACAAAGCAGCCTGCTTGATGGGCATTCTACACACAAACATTTACTCCCTTCACCACAGGGGCACAATGGCAGCATCTACAAAATGCACTGCAAGAATTTACCCAGCCTCTTTAGATAGCACTTTCTAAACTCACTACCACAATCAGGAAGGACAAGGGTAGCAGACACATGACAACACTATTATCTGGAAGTTTCCCTCCAAGCCACTCACCACCCTGACCTGGAAATATATTACTGTGCTTTCAGTGTCGCTGGGTCAACATCCTGGGACTCCCTCATGGATGCATCGATACTATATGGACTGCAGCAGTTCAAGAAGGCAGCTCAGCATCTTCTCAAGAGCAATTAGGGATGGGTAATAAATGCCAGCCTAGCTAGATGACCAAATATGCCAGGTACAGAAGCAATGATGGTAAAGATGCAGCTCAAGAGGTACCAGACTACCCAAGAAGATATTCTACATTAGTTAAAGCCTGGCAAATGCTGTATGCTGGGATTAGTTCAAAAGATATTTGGATTGCCAAAAGAACAGTTTTTAAAATATGTCATCTCAACTGAAACATGCATATATAATGCTTCTGAAATGAAAGTTGGTGAAAGAAATGATTTGCACAAAGCTTAAGTAAGTTTTATCAAGCCAAGTGAAGGAAAGAGAAACATAATTTAAAGAACACTCAAGTCTGTGTGACATTTGATGTTGCGTGTGTTGGAAAACATTCCTCTGGTATGTCAAACTTTATAATCATAAAAGAACCCATAATCATTGAAAACAAAAAGCAATAATGGAGCAGTAGATCCTTGATATGTATCAGAGAATAGCTCTGTAACTTATTTCCAGCAATACAGCTACATCTAGTAAATGTTTATCCAAGTGAATTTAGCATTTATGTACTTCTTCAATGAGCAAATACAATCTATACTCAATGTAAAACATCAGTTTTTTTGTATTTTTAATGTTGAGTCAATCCCTCGGAAAATTATCTGGAAGCAGTATTTTTAGTCTTGACCAGATAAACATTTCATCCATAATCAGGGCAAAATCACGGCAATGTTTAGAAATTCGCAGTTGTCACTCTTAGGCATTTTGTTTCGCTACCAGTGCTTAACTTGAAAGGAATTCTAAAACACAAGTGCTTGCCATATTAACAATCTATTTATAATGGCTGCTTTAATTATTTTACTCATGGGAATTGATTTAATTCCAACTTGCATATAAACAGTGGTGTTTCAGTCATTCCACTTAAATGCACTTATACCCTGCATAAGTGATCCATTGTTGGGGTAAAAGCCTGCATTTTGATTGTGTAGAATTATTAAGGTTCTTTACCAACTCAATCTAATAGACTTAATGGACAGAATTTGATCAAGGAGATGGGAATCTTGTCTGCTGGCTGGAAAGCCACGTCACTCCCACCAGGCACTTAACTGGCCAGCTGTGGGCCTTCCCCAGGACTTGGGACCGTAGGGGTGAAAATACAATCCTGTAACAGCTGATCAATCAGCGTCTGGGAGCTCTCAGTTATAGGCAGCACCATTGGGAAGGTTGGCAGGTGCCAGTGATGCACTTACCAGAGATCTACAATTGCTGAGGCACCCGGGGGTGAGGGGGTGGGGGGGCGGCTGAATGAAAGTGTGTGTGTGTATGGTGTGTGTGTGTGTGTGTGTGTGTGTGCGTGTGTGTATGTCTGTGTGTGTGTGTATGTTTATGTGTACGTGTGTGCACTGTGACCGGCTCTCAGTGCACTGATCCTCTTCTGATGTCAGGTTCCTTAAAGGCACACTGTTACTTCTCGATGGTTCCTGAGTGTAATAACCCAGGAAGCCTGACTGGAAAGGAATGACAAAACATAGGAACATAAGAAATAGGAGCAGGAGTAGGCCATCTAGCCCTTCAAGCCTTGTTAAACGCACATTACTACTTGAGTGTGTATACATACACAAGTTCCCACCAGGACAACAGACCCTTCTTGGTGTCCGCCTTTAGGATTCAGGTGGCGAGTTTCACCTGGGTAGGCCATAACATGTTGCCAAGGGAACTCGTATTCAGTGAACCCACAGGGAGATCAATTAGAGGTTCCCATTGGAACGCAAAGTGTTTATCAAATCATGGGGCAATTTTTTGTGCACCATTGATGGGCATTAAGTATGCACCTTGCACTCTACCACCCATTTTAATGCCCTTACCAAGCACTTACCAGAGATCTATGATTGCTGAGGCACCCAGGGGTGAGGGAGTGGGGGGCATTATGTTCCACTCTATCATGTCTCTGTGGGAATGACATTTATTCCATTTTTACAAGATCAGTTTACTCTGTATTTTCTAGATTATGTTCAGCACCTGCAGTCTCTTTCATATCACTGTGTAAGGCCTGAAATCCCATTGACTCTGGGATGTTTGTTTTCCATTGTAGTTTCTCTCTGTTGTCTCTTGTTCTTGATTGGAATTTTGGCTTTTTGGCTTCAGTTCTATTTATCTCTTTATCACTCTGTTCTCCCTTCAAACTTACACTTACATAAGAACAAAAACATAATAAATAGGACCATGAGTAGACCATATGGCCCCTCGAGACTGCCACTATTCAACAAGATAACAGATCTACTTTACTGTCTCTCTCATAACCTTGATTTCCAAATATTTCAAAAAGTTCTTTATCTCAGCCTTGAATATATTCAATGACTCAGCTTCCATAATTCTCTTGTGAAGAGAATTCCAAGGATTCATTATTTGCTGAGTAAATGCTGAGTAAAAGATGAAGGCATATTTGGCCGGGGTATTGATTTTAAAAATTGGCAAGTCATGTTGACACTTTACAAAACCTTAATGAGGCTGCACTTGGAATATAGTGTTGAATGCTAATCGCCACACTACCAGAAGGGTGTGAAGGCTTTGGAGAGGGTACAGAAAAGATTTACCAGGATGTTGCCTGCTATGAAGGGCATTAGCTATGAGGAGAGGTTGGAGAAACTTGGTTTGTTGTCACTGGAGCGACGGATGTTGAGGGAAGACCTGATAGGAGTGTACAAGATTATGAGAGGCACAGACAGAGTGGATAGTCAGAAGCTTTTTCCCAGGGTGGAAGAGTCAATTACTGGGGGCATAGGTTTAAGGTGCAAGGAGCAAATTTTAAAAGAGATGTATGAGGCAGATTTTTCACACAGAGTGTGGTGAATGCCTGGAACTCATTGTGAGGGAGGTAGTGGAAGTGGATACGATAGTGACTTTTAAGGGGCATCTTGACAAGTACATGAATGAGATGGGAATAGAGGGATATGGTCTCTGGAAGCGTAGGGGGTTTTGGTTAAGCCAGGCAGCATGGTTAATGCAGGCTTCGAGGGCCGAAGGTCCTGTTCCTGTGCTGTAATTTTCTTTGTTCTTTGTAAAGACATTCCCCATCGCCATCTGAAAAAGGCAAACCCTTATTTTGAATCCATGATATCTGGTTCTAGATTCTCCCATGAAGGGAGGCAGCTTTTCTGAATGTTCATTCCCCCTCAGAGTTTTACCTGGATCAATGAGATTTATTCTTATTTTCATTTTTCTGAACTTGAAGCATATAAGATTCTTGGGGGTTTAGACAGAGTAAATCTTGGGAGGATGTTTCTACTCATGGGAGAGTATAGAACCAGAGGGCATCATCACAGAATAAGGAAGTGCTCATTTAAGATGGATTTGAGGAAGAATTTCTTCCCTCAAGGAGTTGTGAATCTTTGGAATCTTTACCCCAGGAAGATGTGGAGACTGTGTTTTCAAGGCTGAGATTTTTGGGGTTCAGTAGGGGAATTAACGATTATGGAGGTAGGGTGGGAAAGTGAACTTAGTGAATGCTGAATCTGCCAAGACCTTATTAAATGATGGAGCAAGTGCAAAGGACTGAAAGGCCTATTGCTTTCTGTTCCTATTTCTTAGGGTCTTTACTCATAAGATAACCCCTCATCCCAGGAATAGCGAACCTTCCCTGAATTGCCTCCAACGCAGGTATATCACTCTTTAAATAAGGATATCAGAACTGCATGCAATATTCTGTATAGTCTCACCGACCACCCTGTACAATAGTAGCAAGACCTCCCTATTTTTATACTCCTTCCCCCTTACAATAAAGGCCAACTTCCCAATTGCCTTCCTTAGTACCGCTTCTGTTTTACCAACAAAGCTGGGAAAATGTTCTGACTCGCCTTTAATTTATTTCTCTGTGTTCACAGAACACTTGTCAGGTATGAATTGGTGCAGTAGGGCACAATAGAAAAGTATTTACAATACATCCCATGAAATGGATATGGAAACATTTGTGCAATAATTCTTTTAAAAATTGATCAGACAGCAACAGATCTTTCACTATTTACATTGATGACTAGCCTTGTGATATAAAACACGTGTCATCTGAATTTAAATCTGATAATTCATGATAGTGTAATTGCCAATTTCACTTTTTTATCAACAATTATAGAGAATCAAAAGATGAGGACTAATATCCCACGAAATGTAGACACAAAAAGCCTTGTTTTAAATTTCTTGAAAAGATTAATTTCTTTTAGTGCATTTATTTTCATTGAGAGTATTTTGCTCAGTTTTGCTTTTGCTAGAACCTGAAATAACATCTACGTCCAGAATGTTGCTGCTGCTGTTTTGTCTAATTCACTGATTTCATCAGTCTCCCGACCCTCTTCAGCTTGATCCTGTCTGGATTGTAGAATTGGAGCTCAGCATGGATTGTAATTTGGGATTGCTGATGCGTATTGCATTATTGCTTTCAGTTTAAGTGCTGAGAGTAGTTAAATCCGTTGAACACTTTATACAAGGTTTATGATCTGCGGTGGTTTTGCAGATTTGAAAATAAAATTTAACTGCAGAAAAATTGTAAGATGAAATTTAACTGTAATCAGTTTGGTGACAGTTTTATATAGACAATTTAACAAATAATTTTCCTATGTTGAATATTTCCTGCAGGGTAAGGACTAATGTGACTATTGAAGCATGCATTGTGCTTATGTGCACATTTTAAAGTGGTGCTTCACATTAGAAAGCTTATTCTAATGCATTCTTTATGAAAACTGAGCACCAATCCCCATTTATTGTCCTGATCTCTATCATAAAACTCAATTTTAGTGATTTGACAGTACATTTCCTAACTACTTTATTCAGTTTGACAGGGAATTTTGGAATATATTACTATATATATCGGTATTGTCAAATGTAGTACTTTTTGTGAGATTAGTGCCAATATTGGTCCTGATTTTGCTGTCAGCCACAGAGGACTGCTTTTGCCACTCACCTACCTCCACATGCTTTAAGGAGGCTTGTCCATTGATCCGATGATGTCTGGTCTGGTGTGGTGACTGCTACAGGAAATCTAAGGTGCCCGTGAAGAGGGTGAGCAACAGCAAATGTTTTTTTAAACAGTCAGATTAAAGTATACTCCCTGAGGTACAGAGAGCAGAATCTATACAAAACTCATTCACACACAGTGGAGGGGAGAAGTGGGGGGCAGTCAAGTGTCAGCAACCCACTTACAACTGAAGTGAACTTTACCATGATTCTAATATAGCCATGGCATTTGTATCCTGTTTCCTGGTTTCTCAGCCAGTAAGAGGGCAGGAAGGATGGAACGCCAAATTTGTCAAAGGAAGGATTTCTACTTTAAGGAACCAAATAAGGGTCAGAATGAACGGTACATTAATTTACCAGCTTTGGAAGGACACCAAGAGTTATCTCTAACTTCTCACCCCTGACTCCCCACTGGCTTGGATTTGTACATGGAAGTTCTGTTTCTATATCTGGGGGATTGAAATGAAGTGATGCTTGTCGCAGATGGGAAGGGGCAGCCTTTCTAGCCAACCAAGCTTAGCTAGAAGTAGCTGAAGTTGTGAGTAACTGGAGTATGGGCCCTCCAACCTGTAGACATTCCCCAACATAATCCAGGAGTGAAAAGGTGAATATCACAGAGCACTCTAGGTGTTCTTTCTGACCTTCCAGCATTTTTCTCCACAACACTTCACAAACCAACACAACCTGAAGCTTCACTCACCATCTCTTTGCAGGACTTTCCTCCTGTCACCATCTATACAACCAACACTCACACTCACCTTCATCCTATTGCCCTCTGTTTCATGGTAACCTGCCACAATGTTGTGCATCCTCCCTGTCCACAAAATCTACTTCTCACACTCGTCCGTGCAAGAAAAGAGAGTGCAGAACTCCAGGGCGAGGCAGCAACTGAGGTGGGGGTGATTACACCTGGCGACCACCACTGTGACAGCTACTGGCAGTGCATGCCCTGCTGGTCCATTGGGCTCGTCCCGGGGCGGGGGGGGGGGGGGGGGGGGGCGGGTGCAGATGTCATCAGTGACCTGACAAGAAAGCCTGAACCTCCTAAGGCACTGGTGCTCAAATATGTCAAGAACTTTTATCCCTGGTTGATTTTATGTTGGTTGATGGGGAGGGTCTCGCCACTTTCAAGGTGAATCTCTGTGTCTATCCTCTCTTCTCCGTGGTCTGTGGCATGTGGTGGAGGAGCGGGCAGTTGGGTGTTGCCTCTGCTACTCTTAATGTTAGTGTTGCAGCTGCTCTTGCACCTCAAATGAGGATTAAGGTTAAGCTATTGCCATGCTGCTAAAAAGGTTGGCAGCAGGGAAGTGCAGATCATTGTGAGTGAAGCATAAGGCAGTGAGCTGACTTCCAAGAGGTTGGAAATCATTTGTCAAGTAGTAAGAACACACATTTCATAAGACCAATCAATGGGACTTGGAGATTGTCTTGTGAATAGAAATTAAGGAAACTGGGCACGTATTTGCTAGCATTTAGAAAATTCAAAATTCTTGGAACATTACAGGATAGATGCAGAAAACATGTTTCTCTGGTTGGAGAGACTAGAACCAGGGAATGCAGTCTCTAAAGAGGGAGGTCATTTAGCTCTGAGGTGGGGAGGAATTTCTTCAGTAAGAGGGTGGCAAATCTTTGGAATTCTCTACCCCAGAGGGCTGTGGAGGCTCATGGGAAGTTAATAGATTTCTAGATACCAGCGACATCATGAGATATGAAAATACCGCAGAAAGATAGCATTGAGGTAGACAATCAGCCATGCTCCAGTTAAAGAGTGGAGCAGGTTCCTGTGTTCACCTACAGCTCCTCAGTTTCAGTGTTTAATGGCTTCCCAGCCAGTCCATTTTATTGAAGAAGTACTCCTGGCTGTGCTTTCTCCTCATTGACCCCGGCAGGAAACAGAGTACTCAGGGAATCCATTACCTGTTTTCAAATTTTGAAGGCATTCCTGACAGCTGCTTCTGAGTTTCCTACTTAAATGCAAAACCATCCGGGTAAAACCTGGAAGTGAGTGGGATCATGGGAATTCAGAATTCAGCATCAGTGTTCTGGGATGTGACCCTGTGCCCACACCTAAAAATATCCCCCATCTGCTGTTAAAATTCTACTCACAGGGCCCAGACCAGAAGCATCAAAGGAAATGTAAATTATATTAAATGATGTAGAGAAAGTGAAATGAAGACTGTGAAATATAGATAGGACTAATGAAGAGAAATGGAAGAAACAAACAGAAATGTAAAGAAGATTTTTAAAAAATCTGCACCACAAATATTCTTCTGAGGAAATGAGATTCAATACTTATAAAACATAATTTTTCAGGGCCAAAGAGGTTTATCAGGATCATCACTAATGACACTATTAAAAGTTGAACTGTTCCTAAACATACCACAGTCTTAACTTTGTCCACTTTCATTAGTGTAGCAGTAGTTAACAGGTATCCCAAGTTCACATCTTTACAGTGATTTCAGTGATGAGTCTATAAACAGAGACTATAATGGCACAGGCTGTGAGTGAATATGAGGCTGAATTTGCCTGATCACCAATGGATGGAAAACAAGGCCACTGGAATAGTAAATTAAGGAGCTGTACTATTGGCAATAAACCCACTGTGGCCTATTTGCCCCATCCTGGCACAGTTTTATGGGCAGGAGGGAAGACTTTGAGTGGGCTACCCACCCTTGGTCAATTGAGGCCTTTAATTGGGCAATTAACGCCTCTTTCAGGGAATATTTTGTTCAAGTCAAATTATAGTGGAAAATTCAAGGGCCTTCAGAAAGAATGAAACTAATGTGTTAGTTAGCTATTGCTCAATAACAAAATATAAAGTATCACATGATTGCAGAATCATCCCCATAGACCTACAAGCTTGATTTATTTGTAATGTTTTAACTTTTGTTTGAAAGTATCAAAATTGCCATAATTTTTTTAGATTGAAACCTTTTCTCACTGACAAGGGTATTTGATCAGCATTGATGTCTTAACTATGCCAATTGATGAGAATCAATAGGTTAACATTGAAATTGATTATTGCAAACATTTTCTTTCACTTTAGGTAACAATATTGCTTTGGCTCAGGGAGAATGCAAACACAATGAAATTGATATATTTAAGTGAAAACATAAAGGTCCTGATGAAATTTTAATGAAAAAATGTTCAGAGGCACCTCAGATTAAGCAGAAATGTGTGCTGTCAACACAGCTGTTAAAAATATATCTCACAGTCAACCCCTTGGAGTAAGACATACATGAGGATAACTGTGTTTGGTCTATGTCTGGACTTTAGAAGCTTATGCATGGTTTATGACAGATTGAAAACAGTTTTCTATAGATTTACTACAAATATTGACTACAGGAGAGAACTTGTAACAGTGAACTGTTAGTTAGTTCAGGCATTTCAAATGTGGCCAGTAATGTGTTATAATACCTAAATAAAATGAAGTGCCTATTCATGCATTAAGTTGTCATGTAAGTGGAACAGTGGTTTCACCTATTAACTAAAAATGTCCTTCCTAGTCTATAACTTCTTACTTAAAATTAATTACAAAATTTGGCATGACAGATAAGAGGCAATACTAAAAGCTCTATAAAGTCTATCCTGATTTCTTAGTTGCAATCTTTGGTAGAGATGGTAGTTTGGTAGCTGACCTGTTGTGCTAACTCACAATGTGGAGACGCCGGCATTGGACTGGGTTAAACACAATAAGAAGTCTCACAACACCAGGTTAAAGTCCAACAGGTTTATTTGGTAGCAAAAGCCACTAGCTTTCGGAGTGCTGCTCCTTCATCAGGTACGTGAGAGTTCGGTTCACAAACTCACTAACTCACTGTGCTAACTCACTCTCAGAATATAGCAGTTTGCAACACTGCTATAGAGTTGAGCACTGAGGCTTACGGCAGAGATGAGGAGAAATGTCTTCATCCAGAGAATGGTAAACCTGTGGAATTTGCGACCACAGAAAGCAGTTGAGGTCAAAACATTGACTGTTTTCAAGAAGGAGTTAAGTATGCGTCTTAGGACGAAGGGTTCAAAGGATATGGGGGGAAGGCGGGATCAGGCAATTGTGTTGTTGGATGATCAGCCATGATCAGAATGAATGGTGGAGCAGGTTTGAAGGACCAAATGACCACCTCCTGCTCCTACTTTCCATGTTTCTATCCATTTGGGAGAAAGTATTTTAACAGACTCTAATCAATGCTTTTATATCAACTACTTTGTGTCCCTTTTCTGCTGTCTGTTAATGATTGCTATTATTCATATCAATTGGCAAGAAAGACAAATATTCATATTTGAATGAAGTTCAAAGTGAACTTGTCTTGAATTTTGCTACTGCCCAGTATATCTGGTAAATAAATATATATCTGTGCTCGATGACAGTGCACTGAGAAATCTAAATGTGCACTTGAATTGTACTTATCCCTGTCCATAGTGCAGAATGGGTTTTACCAGGATGTTCAGACTCTCAGGCAGGAGCTCTACCACCTTGCCTGCCATAGAATTGGTGCGGATGAGCGTCCGACAACAGTAATCTCTGTTGACCTCGGGCAGGAATTTTCGGTCTTGCCGGAGTGAGGTCGTAAAAACCTGCCCACTGCCTTCAGCTGCTCACTGCTGGGGCTATTTTTTTTGTCAGTTGGTTTAAGAATGATAAGTACTCAGACATAGTGGGATTACCATACAGTTCCAGGTCCAGTATTGAATTCAACCAAGCTCTTCCCTTTAGATTAAATTGTATATTTGAAAAAATGCAAGCACTGACATCAGAAACGATTCATACACTAAGGAACGGAGAATGTGTCTGAAGCTCATTGATATCTGTGAACACCAGAGCTAGAAGCGTAGAATCCCTACAATGCAGAAGGAGGCCATTTGTCCCATCAAGTCTGCACCGATCCTTACCCAGGTATACCTGTAACCCCTCATATTTATCCTGCTATTCCCCCTAATCTATATATCTTGGGACATATAGGGGCAATTTAGCAAGGCTAATCCAAATTGGACATCTTTGGACTGTGGGACGAAACTGGAGCACCCAGCGAAAACCCACGCAGACACAAGGAAAATGAAAAATCCACACAGACAGTCACCCAAGGGTGGAATTGAACCCAGGTCCCTGGCGCTGGGTGGCACAGGGATGGGTACTTGCTCTGTACGCCACTATTGGAAATCATTTGCATAGTTAAAATAATGGGAGATATGCAAGTTATACCCATCACCTGCATTTTCTAGGAAGATTATGACAATTCCCATTTGGTATCAACAAAAAATGTACAGTACTTTAATGCTTCTTTATGCTTCATGACAATTTCTGCGCCTGTATTTAAGATGCCCCTAGTAGTGGATTGATAGGCATTGGGAATTTGGGCGCAATCGCATGGATCCCATTCTGAACACCGACACACCCACCTTCACCTCAGTTTTACTCACTGCAAGATAGGTGCGGAAAGTCCAGCCAACCATAGGCCAAATAAGGCAGTTAAATGGGATTTTACCATTAGGATTTTACCTGAGACAGGGGAGGCCAACACCAAGTGTTCAGCCCTGCAACTTGCCCTGCTTGGATGGTGGCAGGGCAAGCAGGGTTCACCCTTTACAGGTTCCCTTACAGGCTTGAGTATCCATCCAAGGTATCCTCCCCTGCTGCATTTCTTCTCCACCCGTTATCTTGTCCACCCCAGCTCCCAACCAACTTGATCCTTTGCCAGAGCCTGCCTTCCTGACCCCAGTGAGATTTTACCACCTTCCCCCAATTTTGTTTGAATCCAACACCAATGATGATAATCGTTGGGGACCAGATGCAGACTCAGAGGTGGCCATTGCCCCCAGGGGTAAAAGACTCAGCTCAAACTAATTGATAACCCGACAGCAGTTAAATGATTGTGGGGTGTGCCTTCCTAGATTTCTATGTTGGGGCGGGGGTAAGACTCCACCTCAAGCATAAAATCCAACCCCTTACACTAACATGATGCATTATCATGTCATTGTGCACATTGTGGAAAATAAGAGATGTGTAGCTACGTTGCTGGGTATATTCTATAGGTCAGCAAATACTGGGAATGAAAATAGATGAGCAAATTTGCAAGGAAATGTTAGAACTATAGAGATTGTTAATGGGCACTGTAATTATCCTGTTCAACTGTTAGTAATGGTATAAAGAGCAGAAAGGGATAAGAGTTTCTGAACTACAATCAGGAGAGCTTTCTTGAATTGTACATTTCCAACTCAGTGAGGAAGAGGGCATTGCTGGACACGTTTCTGGGAAATGAGGTGGGTCAAATAAAGTTCGTGCTAGTAGGGGAATTATTAGGGAAGAGTGATCAATATGCTGTAAAATTTGAGTTCACAATGGATGCTACAATGATAAGTGCTTCGGTTGCGAATATAGCTTAGAAGGCAATTAAAAGAGCAAATCAGATTCTGGATTTTATAAATACAGGAATAGGACTGGACTTTACGTCCCCTATCAACAGGTTTGAAGGTAGAAATGCTCATTAAATCTAAATCTTGCCCGCTCCCTACCTGTTCACATCATCCCCTCCATAATTGTACTTGCAATGGAGGAGTAATTGGGTGGTCTGTCCATCAGGGGTCTAATTGAGGGCATCACTTGGCAGCAAGAATTAACTGGTGTCAGGAGAGGCTCACTTCAGGCACTCAGCCTAGCAAATTTCCCTGCATGGGCTGGTAGAATGCAGTGACCGTCGTCTTTAACAGCCTCCCTGCTTCTCTAATTGTTCTCCTTATTGACTATAATGTCCCTTTCCTTATTTTGTCTAACGTTCACATCATCAGTGTTGTTTGTGAAGATGGATGCAAAGTGGTCCTTTAATTCTTTTTCCAAGACATGTGTCTCTATGAAAAATTTCCTTTGGGTCCTTTAAGAGGCCCATCTTCTTCAACTAATCACTAAAAATTTCATATGTTTAAAAAATGCTTTCGGATTTCATTTTAATGCCAACTGCTAATCTTTTTTTCTCATAAGCTTCTTTAGCCTCTTGTATTCACTAGCTTCCCTCCTGTAATTTCCATAATCTTTCTAGTTGTTAACTGAATCTTACTGTCATTACTCACATGCTTCCTTTTTCTATTTCAACTTCTATTTCCTTTGACATTCAGGGGCATTAGCTTTAGATGCTCTACCTTTTCCTTTCAAAAAATATTTCTAGGTTGTACCTTAAGCATCTTTTCTCTAAAGGTCTGCCATTTCTCTACTGTTACTTCATCCTATAATCAGCTTTTCCACTCTCCCTATGCTAGATCCCCTTCCTTAATCACTGAAATTAGCTTTACTCAGTTCAGAATATGTACCTTTAATATTTTGGATCTTCATAATTACTTTAAATTGAATTATGTGGTCACTAGCTACATGACCTAATGTAACACATTCTGCTTGCCTTATTTCATTTCCCAGAATCAGCTTCAACCATGCTTCCTTCCATGTTGAACTGGAGACGTATTGGTTGAGAATATTCTCCTGATTTCCTAATAATTTCATATTACTGTGTAAAGTTTGTTTTTTTCCTATTTGATTGCACATTAGTTCTTTTAAATCAAACTTTCAATGTCTGTTCACGTGTATTCCCTTACGGTCAATTCTGTTTCCCAAAACAAATTACACTTTTTGTTCACAGATCCATCAAAAGATTACCAAATTTTCAAAGTAGCTCTAGCTTCTGTCAACATGTGCACTAGGTTAAAATACATTGGCCTAGACTTTTGTACTGCCATGGACCTTCAAATGTCATTGTATTTGTTAATGATGCATGGCTACTTTCTACAACCTACAGTTATCTTAACAGGGTCCTAGGTTTATAGTTTGATAGACAGCTAAGTTATTGAAGGATTAGCTGTCACTGATGTAAAGTTATCAATATAATCTGTTTGTTTTTAATAAGGGATTACCTATTTGAGGAAATGTAAATATTTTGAATGGGCTTTCATAATTGGGAGACTTTAATAAATAAGACCTTTATTTTATCTTCTGACAACATGGCTGCTGAGCTTATAGTGAATACTGGGTGAGTTGGCATGAATGTTGTAAGGGTAAACGTTGGTCAGTAGGGGCATGTTGGCATGGGTTGTCATGAAGTTAGCATCAGGCTATGGGGGTGGCATTGGTTGGTATGAGTTGATATTGAGTTGTCTTGAGGTCTCAAAGGATATGTGGAAATAGCTGGGACGCAGGGACTGGCAACACTTGGCATGGAGACAGGGAGGTGGAATGGAGGTGTGGGTGGATGGGTGATGGAGAGTGAGGGGTGAGGGCTAGACGGCCTAGGCTTTAAGGAAATAACAGCAAAGTCCAATGAATCAAAGCGGACCTTTTAAACAACCTGCCTTGGCGCTCAGCAGTCCCTGTGGGTAACTCCAATCTATGTCCAAGGAAGGCAGGCCCGACTCCATCCTGCCCCTGCCCCATTCACCACCATTCCCCTCATTCCCTACTCCCACTGCATCCCAGAGTGAAAGTCAGGTCTTTTGGGGCACTTTCTTCTAAGGAAGATACGGCCAGCTGGGGAATTTTCCCAACTCACATTACCTATCTTGGGAGCAGAAATCCAGCCATTGTTCTAGAAGAAGAACACACACAACTGGCCACATCTGGGGGATTTCTCTCAGTGTACTCATTTGTTTCCTTTACTTAGTACCTCTGAAAATTAGGTTGTTTCTTTTGAGTGAAAAAACAAACAGGAAAGTTGTAAAATCCTTGACTATATTTTTTGTTAATTATGAAGAGATTAACTATTGTACCCAACGTAACCAGGAAATGATTTAATATATTTTTCTAAAAATCAGTAATTTAAAACTGGCTTTCTCAGGTGCTGGGGGCGTTGACACTGCCACTAAAGAAGCATGTTTTTAGTATTACATTTTAAAATGCTGCTTCATTGTGCTGGTTCATTGCAGGTTTTGCATTCAGCAATATGCAAATGATTTTCAGCAGCTACTTAACAATAATTTCTCATTGCGATGCAGTTTGCACCCAAATCATTGATTATGCTCAAAATGAAAAGCCTGTCCTGTTTAATTGCAGCAGGGGGTGAATTAGTTGCAAATTTCCATCCTGAAAAGTTTATTTAAATCACTTAGGTTTTTAATTCCAAATAATAAATTGCCCTCTATGCTATCTGGCTACCGTATTGTAAATCTGTCCACAGCAATGCTTCCTCTTAAAATATCCAATTTTCACTAAACTCCCACTGCCTGGAAATTATTCATGTTTTCCTGTTAATATTTGCAAACGACGCTTATCTATGGCTCCAGAGAAAGAAAAGTAACCAGAAATTGTGAGAAACACTGAGCAGATCCGCTGGAATCTATGGAGAGAACCGCTGATTTAATGATTAAGGTGTGATATGTAAACTCCTTAATTCTAGCTGGAAGATACTAAAGGGAACAGGATTTAATAGGGAATTGAATTAAACAATGGCGAGGGATGAACACAGACATACAAAGATATAACAGAAAAAAATTAAACGATCTGCAAGGGTCTTAAATGGAAAGCAGAACATGGTTAAATGTTATTAACGTAGCTATTAGGGAAAGTAAATTAGAGAGTAAGTTGATGAATAAAATACATTGGCAAGATGGGAAAATAAGCACTTGGCTGAGGCAGTGGGGATAAGCCGTATAGAAACAGAAGCATAAAATTTGAACATGTAGAACAGGTCCATCTGGCAGGAACTTGGGATGTAAAAATAAGACAGCAGCTTAACACCAAACTATCTCATCAGAATGGTCTTCAAATTTGCCCCAATCACCAACTAACAGTGGAAAGATTTTCTTTTGAAATTTTGTTTAACTTGAAAAGACAAATACTTCTTCTTTCGTGAGTGCTGTCTCCTGCCTTTATCTGATCCCATAACAATTTCTCAATAAATATTTGAAAACAATAAAATCTGTGTTCATCTTGAGTCCCTTTTCCTTCAGAATTCTCATGGCAGGAATATTAACTGATTTCTGAACAGTCTTCCAACCTCAGATGTGATGATCTTCACCATGGTAGATTACTATGAATATCAGGCAGTTTTGAATCAAGCTTATATTTTTGTCTCTATAGTATCAAATATGATCAAATAATTCTTGAAGCTAAAATGAAACTGATAATTCTTTCTGTGAGAATGATGGACAATGCAATTGAACATGTAGCAGAATTTTTAATTTTTTTATTTACTATATGTCCTGTGTTTTCAGCTGAAAACCATTTTAGTTATCAGTCAGGCTCACTGTGTGGCTTAGTTACGCATGTTGGAGGTTACATATATTCACATACAGGACCCCTGTCATTTGCAGACAGAATGAGCATGTCCATATGTTTTCAACTAAATAAAAGCTTGGGGCACAGCCATTCCTTAGTTCATTGCCCATGGCAAGATCTTGACCAATCAACCTGTTGTTTGAATTTGAAACAGAGCTAAACAGTTAACTGTTCTCTCCTGCTTTCCCCACAGCAACACTTCTACCGAAGTCCACTTGTCAACCAAAGAACACCCTCTTCTCATGTCGTATAAATTATTGTTCACTTTACTATTGGTTTATCCTGATAAATGCAAGTCAAAAAGTGTCAATAGTATGTCCCTTTTTTCATCAATACTCAAGTTCCATACCACCACATGACTATTCAAATTTTTATTGATGTAGTAACTGGTATGTTCTCATGCCATCTTAAACCTTCAGAACAAAGACACAAACATATAAAGATCAAAATGCCACTCACTTCAAACTCATTGGCCTGGAAGTGGGATCACATTGTGCCTGTTTTGCAGATGCAAAGCAAGCCCCTGAAGGTCCAATACTGCAGGCAGTGGAAGTGCACTGCCCAGTGGATTAGTTAGGGCACTTTCATAGGCATCCAGGACAAAACTTGAAATTGACATTACGCCCACTGCACATGCAAATATTGGAGCAATGATCTGATCATAAGCTGTGGGTCAGTTTTTCAGGCACTTGGCCACCATACAAGCAAACTGCTAGGCACCATTGATGAGAAAGTAAGTTAAAGTTTTGCTTCACATTAAAACTATATCCACTACCCACCATTGCTCACCCCCTCCCAAATTCACCCCATTCAAATTTTGTGGCACTCTCCCATAGTCAATTCCTGGACCAAGTGATCTTTTTGCACCTGACAATCAGAGAGTAATGAGATGATGGACCAATATCATGATCATGGTCACTGCATTGCATCTGCCTCCTCATTTCTCCCTCAGTTTTCCTCCCTCATTTCCAACTGCACTTCTTGCCTTTCACCCCACAATTGAGCGAAAGCCTTAGTCTTCACGGTCCACCTGATTGTGCCCTGAACTTTCCTTCTCACTCCCTTCGGTTGCAACTTCAGCATTCCTCCTCACCCGAACATAAGAACGTAAGAAATAGGAGCAGGAGTAGGCCATCTAGCCCTTCGAGCCTGCCCCGCCATTCAATAAGATCATGGCTGATCTGAAATGGCTCAGTTCCACTTTCCCGCTTTCTCCCCATAACCCTTAATCCCCTTGCCGACCAAAAACCTATCTACCCGCATCTTAAATATATTTAGCGAGGTAACCTCCACCACTTCAACGGGCAGAGAATTCCAGAGATTCACCACCCTTTGAGTGAAGAAGTTCCTCCTCAACTCCATTCTAAACTGCTCCCCCCTTATCTTGAGGCTGTGCCCTCTAGTCCTGCCGTCCTTTCTGAGCGAGAAGAACCTCTCCACCTCTGCCCTATCCATCCCCTTCATCATCTTATACGTCTCAATAAGATCCCCCCTCATCCTTCTAAACTCCAATGAGTACAAGCCCAGTCTATTCAGCCTCTCTTCATAGCTCAACCCCCTCAACTCTGGTATCAGCCTAGTGAACCTCCTCTGCACTCCCTCCAATGCCAAAATATCCTTGCGCAAGTGTGGCGACCAAAACTGCACACAGTACTCCAGCTGCAGCCTCACCAGTGCCCTGTACAGTTGCAGCAAGACCTCCCTACTTTTGTATTCAAACCCCCTCGCTATGAAGGCCAGCATCCCATTTGCCTTCCTGATCACCTGCTGCACCTGTAGGCTGGGTTTTTGCAACTCATGCACAAGGACCACCAGGTCCCTCTGCACCGTAGCATGCTGCAGCTTTTCGCCCTGTAAATAGTAGTCCTTCCTACTATTATTCCTGCCAAAGTGGATAACCTCACACTTGCCAACATTGTATTCCATCTGCCAGGTCCTCGCCCACTCGCTCAGCCTATCTAGATCCCTCTGCAGACTTTCTACACCCTCCGCACAATTTGCATTTCCACTTCTCTTTGTGTCATCAGCAACATGTCAAGATTGTGTTGTCAGCCCTCCTCCTCCCCCACAAATCATGCCTTTACCCTTGCTCTTTACTCCCTCTGATTGTTCTCTCTTTGATGGTGCCTTCAATCTTCCTTGTAAATCCTCTGATCACACTGTCACCCCTCTTCCTTCTCACCCCCAGTGCTCTATTACAGCCTCACCCACCCTCCTCCCCCCAATCATGCCCTCAGCCTGCATCCTTCCCTCCAGCTCATAACCTATACTTTTCTGTTCCTTCTCCCAATTATTGTCTTCCTTTCCCGTCCTTTCCAAGTCATAGTCTCAACTTTTATTTTAAATTAATTCATGGGACATGGGCATCGCTGGCTGGCCAGCACTTTTTGTCCATTGTTAGTTATCCTCGTTGCCCCCGAACTGAGTGGCTTGCTTGGACATTTCAGGGGGACAATTGAGAGTCAACCACATGTAGGTCAGGCCAGGTAAGGATGGCAGATTTCCTTCCCTAAAGGACAGTAGGGTGTTTCCAACAATCGACAATGGTTTCATGGCCAAGAGTAGATTCTTAATTCTAAATATTCTTTATTGAATTCAAATTCCATTATCTGCTGTGGCAGGATTCGAACCCTAGTCCCCAAAACATTAGCTGAATTTCTGGATTAATAATCTAGCGATAATACCATTTGGCCATCGTCATGCACCCTTTCCTGATTATGGCCTCAGCCTTCACCTGCATCATCAGCCTTGCTGAACTCTGCCTGGTGCCAGACTTCCTCACTCCATTCTCTGCCTCCCCAAATTGGAGCCATAATTTCTGAAAGCGCATAACATATTACACACTAAAATATTATTCTGCTGCAGAAATGTACCATCATTTTATTGTCCCCTGTGGTCCTCATAGGATGATGTGTATCTTCAACACAAGATTTTTTAAAAAACAAAGCCATTTAAGTGTCCAATTAAGAGACTTCATTCAATATGATCTCAGTCAAAGATTAGTCATAAATCTTGCGAGTTAATGTAATGGTTATCATTAGCAATAAATAAACGCCAACTCCCAAAAACAGTAAATGAACATACTCTTATTTAGTCAATTCCACTTTATGTTCTTATGCATACATTCTCATTACACAAAGGAAAATATTCAAGTGACATAGTTGAAAAGAAAGCTGCTGTCTTATCTATAAGCCTTTCAGATATAAACCATTTTAACTGAGTGAATATTGACTCCAGGAATTATCTGTGAAAATTACCTTTGCTACTAAATCCTCAAAAAAAAACAACTTCTAAGCAGATCCAACCAAATAACTTGAGGGGCATATTTTGTGTTGTTTTAGTTTCACTTTTTTCTCATTCAAGAAACAGCTACTTTTATATAAACATGTGGCTCTCTTTTATCCCTTATTTTGAAAACGGAAAGAAAAGTTGAGCTAAATGAAAGTATTCAGAAAGTAACAAGATCAACTTAATATATCAAACATTTCACTGCCAATTAACAAGCGTGCCAACAGCTTTACACTGCAATCATTTCAGACATTTCTACATTTCAACTAGCATGTTACCATTGCCAAATCCTTGGTGACGGGGCCAATGCTCAGGAGTTACTGCCAATACTGATCAGCCTAAAGATGAATGGGTTCAACCATGCATCCCATGCCAACCCCAGCTTCTGAACTTCCATTGTTTGAAATAAGAAAAAAATATAAATGGTGCCAAAGGCATTATTGTTCAATCCTGGAGAGGGTATAGAGATTGCCCTATTTAGTGTCTATAAACAGAGGGCCACATTTTATATTTTCATCAAATGATAGTGCAATGTGTTATTAAACCTAGTCGTGCAATGTGTTGTAAAACCCAGTAACCGTAGGTGGTACGTAGTGAAGTGTGATGCTGGGCGGTTAGCTGAAAAGATTTAGGGATATATTTTCCAGTCCCTCCCCACTGCAGGAATTGTTGTGGTTGGGATGAAAAATTTGAGGAATCACTGAAAGTCCTGTTGACCTGTGGTGGAATTTCCAGTCTCAGGCCGGGTGTGTTCAGAAAATTCCCTACGAGTGTTTGATTCTATGCTAGAAAGCCAAATTCAAAGTCGGGGCTATCTGTAATATGAAATTGCTTTTCCCAATTGTGGTTTTAATCGTGATTAAAACCACAATTTAGGCAGTCTCTAGGAAGGTTGAAAGAAGCAAAAATTAACTCAGAATGACGATGGAAATTACTTGCAATGTACAGCGCAGAAACAGGATAGTCACCCCATCTAGTCTGCACTGGTGTTTACAATCCACACAAGTTTCCTCCATTCCATTGACCTCATCCCAGTCTTTCAGACATACCTTTCCATCCCCTTTCCGTCCATGTATTCGCCTGGTTTCCTTTTGGGAACATCTAAGCGATTCACCTCAAACACTTCCTGAAGTAGCAAGCTCCACTTTTGAGTAAATAAACATCTCCTTATTTCTTGAATGGATATATTGGGCTGAAGCTTTTGTGGGTTGGCAATCACTATCGGATGATTGCCGCGCCACTATTTTCTTACCTTAGATTGGAGCACCACATATCTCACCTAAGTTTCTGATCCAGACCAGCTGAGAAACATGGAGCACAATCGTCCTTGGATGCCTTCAGTGTTGTGCAAAATGTCAGGGGAAACAAAACCTGCACCCTTTTGACAGCGCTAGTTGCCATATTCCAATAAGTTTAACCACCCTGGTCAATTTAACAAGCTAACAGAGAATGTAAGTGGGTGAGGAGATAGGATGGGTTGAGGGGTGAGTAGAGGGGAATCAAAGAACAAAAAAAAGAGGAAATTACAGCAGAGGACCAGGGCCTTTGGCCCTCCAAGCCTGCACCGACTATGCTGCCTGACTGAACTAAAAACCTCTACCCTTCTGGGGGCCATATCTCCCTATTCCATCCTATTCATGTATTTGTCCAGACAGCCCTTAAAACTCACTATCTTATCTGTTTCCACCACCTTCCCCAATTTGGGAGGGTAATGACATGTGGGAGAGTAGTTGGGTGGTTTGGGAACAGCTAGAGCTGGTTAATGGGATAGCTGGGGTTTGAGAGGATAGGTAGTGGATGGAGGAAAGCCAGAGATGGGGAGTCGTGGTGGAGGCTTGGAGGCTAGGCAGGGCATCTGGGGGTAGTCCAGTGGGATGTCAGGGAGTATCCCATTAATAGTAACCCAGGGGTTAGAACTTCTTTTAATTCTTCTAACTTTTCCTATGTAACTATTCTACTAAGTAAGTAAGAGCTGCCCCAAGTCTTTAACTTTAAATCATGTTTGAGAGGCTTCCTGACACAGGGTAATTGCTGAATGGAAGTTGAAACTTCCAGGACAATTCCCAGGCTGTTTCCCAGCACAGGGTACTTCTGAAGATATAGAACAACACTCCAAATCAAACTCTTTACAAGGTTGCTTCATCAGTTAAAAGTAAAATACTACACATTCTGGAATAAATAAAAACAAAGTTCTGAATAAGTGTAGCAGATCTGAGAACTAAGTTCTGAATTCCAAAGAAGAATCATAGGGACTCAAGGCATTAACTCTGTTTCTCTCTGTTTCACAGATGCTGCCAGAACTGCTGAGTTTATCCTAGTACCTTCTGTTTTCATTTTGCTTTTTGGATGGTTTATTCAGCTTTCCAATTAGCAGCCATCTCCTCTTCCAAATGCAGCTTTTCCCATTGCTTATTATTTCTTTGTTGTGTTTTCCAACGGCAAATATAATGCTATATAAATACCCAAATTCTTGCCTCTGTTCTATTTGTCTTCCTTCTAGGAGCATGTGAACATTTCTCGGTGATTTTGAGATAGCATAATTTTGATTTTTGCCAATGTTCACTTTTATTCCAAAGTTTGAGCCTGCTGATACTCGTCTATGAGTTTTTGGAATCAGTCTTTTCTGTGCTTGCTCCAAATGCTTTTTCACTTGCTGGTATCTAACTCATATTATCATTTGCTTCACACCCTCATACTTCAATCTTATTGTCAGATTCTGTGTCTTCAAACACTTCTTTGATCAAAGAGGACTGCTGATAAACAACACTCTCGTCAGATTCCACTTCCAATTTCACATGGTGCGGACACCCCATTGGCTACTCGCATCGTTGCTGTTTGTCCCATATACAGATTTCTTCTGGGTCATCTATCTCGTCAGTCTACTGCAGTGTTTTGAAGCAATGTCAAGAGCTTAATCCAGTCAACCTGATTGAATACTTTCTCAAAACCTGCAAAACAAACGTAAATTTCCTGTCCAAATTCTCTGTTCTCATTAATCTTATAATGCCAATTTATTTTCTTGTCCCTCTTCCTCCCTGGAATCTAAACTGCTCTTCTCCAAAACAGATTTGCAACTTCCGACCCTGCCTCTTTGTTACAATTCTCAATACAGTCCTCGATGCATGGACAATTAATTTAATTATATGATAGTCAGAACATTGCCATGCCTTTGGCTTCTGTCTTGTCTGCATGAAATCCTTTGGCCATTCTCCTGATAAGTAAATATCTTTGCACAGCTTAGTGAACATTGATATTACATTCTTTTCCATGTTGTTAATTAACTCTGCAGGCATTTCATCTATCCCAGCTGCTTTTCCTGTTTTCAATCTCATATATTGCTGCTCTTATCTCACTCTAGTATTTCTGGTTCAATTAAATCAATGTCAGCATTATTCTTCTCGCTCATTCATTTCAGCTTTTAGTTTTTTTTGTACTTTTCATCTTTTTCTTATTTCATCAGTAGTTGTTAATAAAACACTTTCTTTACTCTCTTTCAGTCCTTTATGCTGAGTGCTACTAATTTCTTTTTCTTTCATGTACATAAAATTTACTCTTCCTAATCAATCCAGCTCTTTGAGTATAACATTGGTCTTTTAACCATTGTTCTCGTGGCCTTTCCTGTTTCTCTTCTGAACTTGCTACTCAAGTATTTCTATTTCAGCTTGCCTTCTTCAGTAAAAGCCAAATATTGTGGATGCTGAAATCGGAAACAAAAACAGAAAATGCTGGAAAAACTCAGTAGGTCTGGCAGCTAACAGTGGAACAGTGGTTAGCACTGCTGCCTCACAGCTCCAGAGACTCAGGTTCAAATCCGGTCTTGGGCGACAGTGTGGAGTTTGCACATTCTCCCCACGTCTGCATTTGTTTCCTCTGGGTGCCCTGGTTTCCTCCCACAGTCCAAAGATGTGCAGGTTAGGTAGATTGGCTATGCCAAATTGTCCCTTGGTGTCCAAAGATGTGTAGGTAAGAGACATTAGCCATGGTAAATGTGTGGGGTTCTGGGGTTAGGGCAGGGGAGTGGGCCTGGAAAGCTACTCTGCCAGAGAGTTGGTACATACACAATGGGCCGAATAGCTTCTTCTGTACAGTAGGGATTCTATGATTCTGTGTCAGTTCCCAGCTGAACTTTCATGTTCTTAATTCCTGCATCTTGGTCTCACAATTCCATAGGTACACCCACATGAGAAAAGAAGTTCCAAGGTTTTGGTTTGCACTGCTGCCTTACAGCGCCAGGGACCCAGGTTCAATTACAGCTTCGGGTGACTGTGTAGAGTTTGCATATTCTTCCCATGCCTGAGTGGATTTCCTCCTGGTGCTCCAGTTTCCCCTCTCAGTGCAAAGATGTGCAGGTTAGATGGATTGGAAATGCTAAATTGCCTCTTAGTGTCCCAACATGTGTAGGTTAGGATGATTAATGGAGTTACGTGGATAGGATCTGGGTAAGATGCTCTGTGGTGAAGATTCGATGGACTAAATAGCCTCCTTCTCATTGTAATGATTCCATGTTTTTGAGTCAGTGACAGTGAAGGAACAGCACGATTGTTCCAAGTCAGGGTAGTGTGCAACTTGGAGGGGAACTTCCAGGCGGTGGTGTTCTCATGCATCTGCTGCCCCTGTCCTTCAAGGTGGCAGAAGTCATGAATTTATAAGGTGCTGTTGAAGCATTCTTTGTTAAGCTGCTGCAATGGATCATGTAAACAGCTGCCACTGTGCATCGACCTGAAGATCATTGATTCATTACCAACTGCAGCTCTCATTCAGCTAATGTATAGTTTTTTTAAATTAAGTCTGAAGATATGGGTGTCACTGGCTAGGACAGCATTTGTTGCTTATCCTTCCTTGCTCTCAAGAAGGTGGTGATGAGCCACCTTCTTGAACTACTGTAGTTCACGTGGTGGAGGTACAACCACGGTGCTGTCGCTTGGAGGGGAAATTGAAGATGGTGATGTTTCAATGCACTTGTTCTTCTAGGTGGCAGAGGTCACCAATTTAAAACGTGTTGATGTTTAACCCAATGCAACGGGACTTCATGTTAATGTTGAGGAAAGTGGTTGGTTCACCTTTCCATGGATGGTGTTTGGGGGATGGGTCATGAGGGGGGTGGGGCCACCAGCAGCAGCACCTCCTTAATCCGTCATTAGTGTGGGAAGGACATAGCACTGACATTCTCGCACTTCACAGGGATGAGGCAACGGGTGAGCAGGTTGGTTCCCAAAACTTCATGGCATAAACAGATAGGGTGAACAAAGTGAAATTTATTGACAAACATTCAATACAAAATGGTGACCTATCTTCACTAGTGCCTATATTCACTCACGCTCACTAAGTGCCTGCAATCTCTTAATCTTCCTCACATTTGTGCTACGTCTAGGTGTATTTCTCGCATCCAGAGCTGAGGTTGGAGCAGCCTGCTGACTTCCATGCCCTTTTGCCTGACATGGCCTTGGCAGGCATCCCTGGTGGGCCAGAACTTTCAAGCAGGATGGATGTTGGACTGCTGCCTTCCTCACTATCAGGGGTTAGAGGTATATCACTCACAGGCAGGGGGGTGTCAGATGGGTTGGAGATGCCCATAGTCCTTTGGTTGGAGGGCCCCAGGCTATACTCCTGCTGATTTTTCATGGAGCTGAGTCCACAAAAAGATCAGCCATGATCTTATTGAATGGCGGAGCAAACTCAAGGAGCCAGATGGCCTACTCCTGCTCTTGGTTCTTATGTTCTTATGATTCTCCTCCCTGGGGTCATTGGAGCCTCTTACCATGGGATGGAGGGGCAGCTGGAGTGGACCCAAAGGAACCTTCATTCTCTGGCACTGACCCAGTGCCTGCATCATGGTGGTCACATCATCAGAAATGGTGGTCATGAGCTGAGTCATGGCATGGACATGCCATGGAGTGCATATCCTGCACCAAGGTCTCAACTGCAGATGCTACCCTCACAGTGTTGACCTCGATGTGCTGCAATGACAGTACCATCTATAGTGACTCAGTGGGGCTCCGCAAAGATCTGTGCTAGGACCCCAACTGTTCACATTATTTAATTAATAATTTGGAAGAGGGAATTGAATGTATTATCTTCAAATTTGCAGAAGTTGGGCAGGAGGGTAAGCTGTGAGGAGAATGCAGAGATGCGTCAGAATGATTTAGACATGCTGAGTGTGAGGGCATCTGCATGGCAGATGCAATAATAATGTAGATAAATGTTAGTTTAACCACTTTGATAGCAGTAATTTGAAGACAAATTTTTACTGGAATGGTGTAAATTGAGAGAGTTGGATACTGAACCAGACCTTGGGTTCCTCATGCGTCAGTTGCTGAAAGTAAGCGTGCAGGTACAGCAGGCAGTAAAGATGGCAAATGATATGTTGGCCTTCATAGCAAGAGAATTTGAGTATAGGGATACGGATGCTTTGCTGCAATTGTTTAGGGTGTTAGTGAGGCCATATCTTGAGTATTGTGTGCAGTTTTGGTATCCTTATCTGAAGGAAAATGTCCTTGCTATAGAGGGAGTACAGCGAAAGTATACCAGGCTGATTCCTGGACTAGCAGGTCTGTCATATGAGAAGAGATCAAGTCGGTTAGGATTATATTCATTGGAGTTCAGAAGAGTGAGAGGGGATCTCATAGAAACTCGTAAAATTATAACAGGATTAGACAGGATAGATTCAGAAAGAATGTTCCCAGTGGTGGGAGAGTCCAGAACGAGGGGTCATAGTTTGAGGATAAGGGGTAAATCTTTTAAAATCGAGATGAGAAATTTTTTCACCCAGCAGGTGGTAACTGTGTGAATTCACAACCACAGAATGTAGTTGAGGCCAAAACATGGTCTTACTTCACGAATAAATTAGATATAGCTCTCAGGGCTAAAGTAACCAAGGGACATGTTTGGTGGGGGGGGGGGCGGGGGGGGGGGGGAAGGGGGGGGGGGCGGCGTGTGGAGGTAAGGGGTGGAAATCAGGGTATTGAATTCAACGATCAGCCATGATCAAAATGAATGATGGAGCAGGCTCAAAGGGCCAAATGGCCTATTCCTGTTTCTCGTTTCTATGTTTCGATCTCCTTTGGTAGAATTGACTTTGCAGCCGGAGGAGGGATGCTGTCACCCTTTCCTGATATCTGCAACTCTGACTTTACAGTTCCAGCAGCCATAGGATGAACAGATGCATCGACCAGGGGCTCAGCAGAGTCCTGGGCACTGGCATCCCCCCCGAGTGCTAGTTCCCTGGGACATCTCTGCCTTCACCTGCTCTGGATTTTCAATTGTGAGTTGCTGTTCGGTGAATGAGTCAGAAGCGTGTCTACTTATTGCACCCAACTAGGTCTGAGTATCTGTGCTGGTGCTGAGTGCAGGTGACAGCTGTGATACATCTTCAACAGTGAGACTATAGAAGACCCCCTCTGAGCTGCTGGAGTCCAATGGGTCCAGGGGGCGTGAGGATGGGGTTTGGCCTGTTCCACTGGTCGACCTGCAGGGACATGGCATCAGTGCATTCCAGAAGATACAGCAGGAGGACTGATTACTCACTTGAGACTTTAGTCGCCAACAACTCAATCATTGTGGCAAGTAACCAGTCCACAGTGACACTAGCAGCACACCTCACATGTTTAACCTGACTTGCCTTTTACAGCATTTCTTAGTAAACCTGTGTATTTATCAATATTTTTAGCAGTTCTATGATTTTATGAATAATTTTATTTAGATAATAAATTCAACCAAAAGAATGCTGAAAATTAAGTGTTTTACAGAACGCAATAATATTTATATTTGTACTTACTTTATTGTAGATGAAGGTACTCATTCCATGCAATATTAAATAAATAGTTACAGAAGCAAAATTTTCGACAGTAGGGACCTTGTCAGGGAGCTAAAACTATCTACAGTGCAACATACATCATCGAAATATAAAATATTTAACATCATGCCCAATTAAAATCTGAAATCAATTAGAAGATGAGACATATGCACAACAGATGTAAGTTCACACTCCAGGAGTCATTGATTTTTACAAAATTAAACAGACAGTGTCATTATACCAATACCTTTTCAGGCATTCAGTTCCTGAAACAGTGACACAATCAGCTTTCTTTTAAAAAAAAACTCCATTACTGACTAATCAGGTTGAAATCAAAAAGCAAATCTGTGTTGCAACAGCTGCTGTACCTGCTACAATACAGGGTTTATCCATTAATATTTGATAGGTTTTTGTAAAATAAAAATAATTTTGAAGCAATTGGAACAATGAAGACATCAGGTCACTAGTTATGCACATCAGTGTACTCAATGTGTTTGCCAGGACCCTCTATCACTGCAATATCATCTCAAAAGAGTCGTGTGTGGTCACCATGGGATCAGTCCCGGAAGGATGGAATTTCACTGATTCTGATTGTTTAATCTTTAGCAGATTATATTTTCAGAAGTTAATGTGCCTTTTGAGGTGAAGGGAAATGTGTCTATGCCAGCCGAGCAAGATAAGTCTATAGCTAATCAACAGACTATTTTTCATCATGCCAGTTTTTATTCTTCATTGACTTGGAAACTGTTGATAAGATTTCTAAGTTCAAACTGAGTAAAAAAGTGACAGCAAGACTAGGAAACGGGTCCCCAAAAAGAGGTTGGACTGTTGTTATTTGAACTTCATTGGAAAGAAGATGGGGCACGGTGAAACATTGGCTGCCAATTCATTACTGGCCCATTTTATGCTGCTGATGCTGCTCAGTTTCACACCCAAGATGGAATTTTACCATCTTACCCACCGTGGGAATCGCAGACAGGACAAGGATCATGCAAAGGTCAATTCACCTCGTGGGATTTTCTGACCTTGAGGCGAGTGTGGCTGGAATATCCCACCCCCAATGTTCTTTGAATAGTCCATGGAAAAATGTTCTCCTGCCTTTCTCTTTATTGATTTCTAACCATGACTCCCATATATCTTCTATTGCTATATGATTTATTTTCATACTGTGGTCAGATTTGTTAGTGAATGATCACTGATTCTTTTCAAAGAACTTAAACTAATCAAATAATCCCTACAGTGTAGAAGAGGCCACTCAGGCCATCGAGCCTGAACCGACAACAATCCCGCCCAGGCCCCATCCCAATAACCCCACATATTACCCTACTAACCCCCCGATCTAAGGGGAAATTTATCATGGCTAATCAACCCAATCAGCACATCTGTGGACTGTGGGAAGAAACCCGAGCACCTGGAGGAAACCCATGTTGACATGGGTGTTGTGGGAAATCACCACTTGGACTCAGATTTGAAGATTCAACATGCATTTATTGGACAAAGCTTTGGGAGAAGTGTTTGGCACTCGAATGCTCGAAATCATCTTCTCAATTTTAAAAATGGCAGCTGAGCTTCTTTTATACATTTCAAAGAGTCGACAAGACATTAGCAGTTTTTACATCATTAGCCAATAATGTCTCCCCCGCCACCCCGCCCCCAGCAATGACTGACATAACTTATTGTTTCAGTTCCACTTTATCTTAAGCTAAGTTGATCATCTGGACCTCAAGATCTGATTTTTTTTGTCTGTTCCGTAGTAATTAGACAATAACAGGATATAGCTCAAAGGTTAGTTCGTTGTGCAATGTCTATGCCTAAGTCAGCACATTTTAATGTCTTTCCAGAGAGTCCATTTTGTACCAGGTAACCATCTTGTATCTTCTAATTTCGGGATTCCTCTGGCAGCGTCTCACTTTTATTGAAACATGGGGACAATGTGCAAACTGCGCACAAACAGTCACCCAAGACCAGAATTCAATCTGCGTTTCTAAGAGACAAGGCAACAGTATTAGCCACTGTGCTGCCCATGAAGCAAACAATGCCTCACATCTGGACCCATATATGGTAAACGGATGTGGGAATGTCTAACTTTGCACTGGAATTCAGAGCCCTAAACAATTGATTGTTAATTTGTGGGAAGTAAAGCTGCAACTCCTCCCCTAGTGTTTAAAGAGCCTCTTAACTTTAAAGCATATGGCCCATTGTAAAAGCAAAGCATTGGCACTGAGACAATCTAAAACGAATCCTACCCTTTTGCTCTTTTCTCGTAGCCAGATATTTTCCTCTGCTTCACATGGTTTTTCAATTTTTCCTTGTTATGATTCACATAGAGATGATAATTTGTAAAAAGATATTTGAATTTTGATGAATAATTGGAAGGATCATATGGCAAGATTTCAAGTTTTAAAACTGTTACCATGAAAGCAATATTGACTAACAATATTTGGTTGGCAACTTAAACTCTAAACTACAGAAAAAAATTCCTATTTAATTTTTAAAACAAGTTAAAATCCCCCTCCATGGTTATACTTCACTCTGCTCCTTCAGTAGACAATTCATTCTCCAGAAACCAGCCCAAAGCTACTCAGTTCCCAATGGTTTGTTTCCTTTTCCCTTTCCAGCTAGATAACTTTTAAACTCTGAACTGACTTTCATGGCAAGGATTACCCTGGGGATTCCTCCCTCTAGCCAAAGCTACAGGTATCTTCCAGCTCTGTTTAAATCCTCATGCATTGATCTCTTCAATATAAGCGCAAGCTCTAACCCGCATTCTGCATGCTGAACAACAGAGACTATCTCTATCTCTGTTGATTATAATAGATTGTCTCTATTTCTCCCTCTGCCACCCTCCTCCTCTCTCAAATTCTTGCATACTGACCTGTCTGGGAAGTGCAAAGATATACAAAGAACAAAGAACAAAATCAGCCTGGGAAACAGGCCCTTCGGCCCAACGAGCCCACGCTGCCATCTCAACACCACCTCTCTACCCATGACCCCTATCTTATGTTTTATGGCCATCCAGATTGAGGGAAAACTGATTTATTCCTGCCAATCAGCCTAACAGCACATCTTTGGGGTGTGGGAGGAAACCGGAGCACCCAGAGAAAACCCACACAAGCACGGGGAGAATGCGCAAACTCCCACAGACACCGGCCCAAATCCATGTGTCTGCACAGCAATCAGCGATAGTCACTGAGCTGTCGTCTTGCCCAGTATCTTGTCCAGTTTGTCAGCAGATACCACAGTGGCTTTCCATGGTCTGTTCCTCTTTCAAAGTCCATCTCCATGGCAACGTTAACCACATGACTCTACATCTAGGCTGATCAACCATTCTCCGACACCTCAACTCCACCGGAACCAAACCGACAACTCAAAGCTCTGACAAAGGGTCTTCCAGACTCAAAAAGATAAATCTGTTCTTTCTCCAAAGATGCTGTGAGACTTGCTGAGATTTTCCAGCATTTTCTGTTTTTGTTTCAGATTCCCGCATCTGCAGTAATTTGCCTTTCGTCCAAAGCACAGCTCTCCACAAAACCTGACATTCCCAATACCTCCCAGAAAGATCCAGAGGCCAATAATCTACTCGTGTAATTATTCTGCACCCCAACCAAAAAAAAAGACCTACTCCCCCAGCCACTAAGCTTGCAACAACCAAACTTGCATCTGGTCAGAATTTAGAACAGGCAACATTACCTTCCTCATTCCTCTATTTTATCCTCAGTTAAATAGATGGTCTCAAAACCGAATAATCTTACAAATGTAACATTTCATTTGTGACACACTGTTTTTGCCTCAACCATTCTTGTAGCAAAGTAATTCACGCTCAAGAATTTCACAATGTAAAGAGATGTTTTCTAACCTCTCTCCTCACTTTCTTTTTGACAATTACAACGTGTCCACCATTCATACTGGTTCTCCCAAAAGAGGCAACTTTCTTTCTTTATTCTTTAAAAAAAACCTTTATGAGTTAACTTTTATTTAGGTAAAGTGTACTTTCACAAGTTAAAAGGGCATTTGATGACATTGGTTGGTATACTAAACAAAAGTAGTTTTCTCAAGAGTCTAAAGAATAAGCAATAGATTAACTTACCTAAATAATTGAACACATCTCACTCATTGTTTTGTAAAGGTTTTGAAACCTTGTGAAGAAGGCAATAAAAAGAGAAATGCAGGGACATAGAAACAGGAAGGTGGAGGAAACTGTCAGATTTATTAATAGAAAAGCTGGGAGGATTTTTACTCAGAAGAGGTTAGTTATGTCTGTGTGTCAGTTGAAGAGTTATAGTCTAAATCAAGCAAGATCAGCTGCAGGGCAGTAAGTTCACATGTTCTTTGTTTTGTATTATTGGGGATAATTTTAACTTTTATCACTGGAGAAAAAAATGGCAAAACTAAATTAGCCCTGGAATGAAAACTGCAGTTTGCTATTCCATGTTTCTCATCTGACTTAAATTACCATGATATATGCTGTAATGATCGGTGTCTCTGATCATAACCACTCACTAAAATAAGGCAGCTTTGTAGTTCATGTCCAATCTTTTCTCACCAAGCAGTCTATCAGTCCACTTTCAAGGAGGTTGGAGAAACACAATTGTAAAGGATACAAATTGCTGCTTCAGGTGACAAGGAGGTTTTATTGCTAACCCTGGGTTACGCTATATTTAAGCAAGTCACCTCCCCTCACAATAAAATATTACAGCCTGGATGGCAGAACAGGCTGAAAGCCAGGTCCACCCCTAAATACTGCACCTACCATTTTTGTAGAAGTGGAAAGAGGGGTGGATCACTTTTCACACTTGTATATTTTGCAGAAGCAGCTTCCCATATAAATCAGCAGCTGCCTCTACCCATGTGTGATCTCAGTGACCAAGGCATGTGAAACATGATATGGGCAGATTAGACTTGGAAAGGGTAGGTGTGAGCTTTGGATAGCTGGGCACCATTTTGAAGAGGTGCAGAGACCCTCCTGTAATTTGCTGTATGGCTGTATTAGCTGTGACTGCCAGCAGGGTAAGGTCTGTTCTCCACTCCTGCACCTCAGAGGTCCTGATCTGTGAATCTTGGAGCATGTCCTCTGTGTGACATTACATCTGTACAAATGAAAAGTGAAAAAGATCACGAGCCATGCTGTCATTCACTATGGCGAGCTTACACGCACAAATCATTTTCTGTGCATCCTGATTACAATATGGTAGGGGGTCTTGGACTGTGCAAATGCCGGTGCCGTGAATGTTGCTTGTGATAATATGACAATGGCTATCACTTTATGGTAGCATGCTGCATTTTGTGACTACTGACGGCCCTAATGTTTTATTCCCTCTTAGTCACACTGTATGCCATGACAGTGTGTAGATGCGAGGGACCTCGTCAAGGGTCAACTCTGTTTGGCTAGTGTCCCTGGCACAGTTCACTATTTGCCCACTGAGGCATGGAAACAACTACTGAATGTCTTTACCAGTTACTGGTGCCAAAAGGATGGTAAGTAACATTAGCCCCACACTGCATAGAAACATACCAAAAAGGAGCAAGTGCAGGTCTTGCGGCTCTTCAAGCGTGCTCCGCCATTCAATATGATCATGGTGGATCTTAGTTCTCAACACCATACTCCGTGTCTTTCTGTGTTAGAGAATCCTGCAGGTTCACACCTTCTAAGTGAAGAGGTTTCTCCTCATCTCAATCCTAAATGGCCTACCCATATTCTGAGACAGTGATCCTTTGTTCTAGACCACTCTCCCAACCCCCACCCCTACCCTCCAGCTAGAGGAAACAATATCCCTACATCTAACCTGCCCAGCATTGTCAGAATTTTATATGTTTCACTTTTTTGAAACCGCAGCAAATACAGGCCTATTCAATGCAATCTCCCCTCATACCAAAATCCTGCCAGCCCAGTGTTAACCAAGATCCTTGCTCCTGTTAATTGATAGACATAAACTTTTAAATTAAATCACGTCTTTATGAGGAAAATGTAGCAAAACTTTTAATACTTATAATTGCTACTATACTGACTCTCTTACGCTGTATCACAAATTGCATGTTCCAATTCCTCTATGAATCTACTGTAACATAGATGGATCTTAACTACTTATACTTAGCTAATACACCTGTAGGGATGTCTTTAACCACGCTTGCTAGGCAGACGTGGAGAGGGATAAGACTTAAGGTTCCTTTCTTTAATTCAGTTGTCCTTCTCTTCTGATTCTTCAAAACTCCAATATTTATTCTTTGAGATTGATTTGAACACATGCAGTTTCATACATAAGCACAGACCATAGGCATGTCATCCAAATTGCATTATTGCAGCTGCCTGATCTTACTTAGGGCGGAGTTCTAAGTTTATGTAACACTTAAAATCAGATTTTTGGCTTCATTTGTATTTGGTTTCTGTCCATTTGATTAATTAGAATGACTTTGTGTTGTTATAACTTCTCCCTTGAAAACAACCATGTCCAGTATCCTGTGGACTTACTACCCATAACACCAAGGCGATTTGTTGCAAGTCAACAGAGCAGTCCACGTATCAGCCTGGAGTTAAACATCTCCTTTTCTGAAGTTAACCAAAAATTCCCATCAGGCCATAGTCGTGTCCTTTTCTTGCTTAACCATTTTTGTACTCAACAATAACCCACTGGCTACATCAGGAATCAGTCTGGTGAACCTCTGTTGCGCTCCCTCCAGGGCAAATATATCCTTTCTTAGGTAAGGAGACTAAAACTGCGTATGATACTCCTGTTGATATCTCACTAAGGCCCTGTACAGCTGCTGCAAGGAATTGCTGCTCCTATACTCAAGTCATTTTGCCATGAAGACCAACATACATTTGCCTTCTTAACTGATTGCTGCACTAGCATTTTTGTTTCCAGGTATATGATCCCTTCTCACCAAACTCCAACATAAGTATTGCAGTCCAAATCAGCACTCTAGGGCCAGACAATGACCATCTCCAACGAGAGAGAATCTAACCATCATCCCTCAACATTCACGGCACAGTAGCACTGTGGTTAGCACTGCTGTTTCACAGCTTTAGGGACTTGGGTTCAATTCCTGGCTTGGGTCACTGTCTTTGTGGAGTTTGCACAATCTCCTCGTATCTGCGTGGGTTTCCTCCAGGTGCTCCGGTTTCCTCCCACAGTTCAAAGATGTGTGGGTTAGGTTGATTGGCCATGCTAAAAATTGCCCCTCAGTGTCCTGAGACATGTCGGTTCAAGGGATTAGTGGGTAAATATGTAGGGATATACGGTTAGGGCCTGGGTGGGATTGTAGTCAGTGCAGGCTTGATGGGCCAAATGGCCTCTTTCTGTACTGAAGGGTTTCTATGATTCAACGTCATTACCATTGCAAAATCCCCCCAGAATCAGGAGTGTGATGGAATACTCTCTACTTGCCTAGACGAGTGCAGCTATAACCTTACTCAAGAAACTTGGTGCCATCCAAGACAAAGCAAGCTGAACTCACCTCCAATCCCGCACTACTTCTAGAGTTGCCTGTAGGAGCTCCTATTATAAGCAGCATGCACCTCATACCATCAAAAAACAGATATTCAGAGCCACTTTTATGGATGCGGAGCTGGGAATATTCTCATCTCTGCATAGCCCAATGCAAAAATTAAAATTAATCCCAAGACTTACAAGAGTGACTGAAATCATTGAAATAAAGAAGGCATAAGTGATGCATTCTAATTCATTATTTTGTTTCCTCCGAAAATTTAATATTTCATCCTCTAAACATCCACCCAACTAAACTTTCAATCCCCTCCCTCCAACAATGGTGCATAATGGCAGCTGTATGTACCATCCACAAGATGCAATGAAACAATTTGCCGAAGCTCAAACAACAGAACCTTTCAACATACAACCTCAAAACATGCAACCTCTCACATTGAGATGGGACAAGGACAGCAGACATATGGGAACACCTTCTAGTTCACCTCCAAGCCACACACCATCTGTAACTTTCCTACGCTGTTACTGGGTCAAAAACCTGGAACTCCCTAATAGCACTATGGGTATACCTATGCTAAGTGTACTCCAGCAGTTAAGGATGGCAGCTCACTATCACCTTGTTAAGGGCAATTAGGAATATAAAGGCCAATAAATGATGGCCTTGCTAGTGACAGTCACATCCCATGAACAAATAGAAAACAAGCTTGCCCACCTGAAATTATATCTATTAGTCATGCAAATAATCAATGTCCTTAGTCTTCCTAATTATTTGCCAAGCTCTATCCTTTTGTGTCATCCACAAACTTTGTAGATTTAGGTGCATATGCCCAAACCCAAATTATAAGCACTAATTCCTGATAACTTCCAAGCAGTGCCCCATTTCTTTAAAATGCATACAACATACATCAAGTCACCATAATCAAAACCATTATTTGCTTCATTTTCATGCTCATTTCTTCAAATATTGGGTGGAATTTTATAATCCCATCATGACGAGGGAGGGACTGGAAAATTCAGTAAGCCATTCAAAATTCCATTGACCTCAGCAGGACTTGAAGATCCCACCAGTGGGAGGGGCTGTAAAATTCCACCCACTATCTTAGACTGGCTTCCTGCTAAATTGCAACCAGTAACAAATAAATACTCAATGAAATATTGAAACCATTTGCAGTAAGCTTGTCTCCTGTATTATGCGGTATTTGAATGTTGGCAGCTGTAACTGGCAAAGTCCTGACCTTGTGAGTTGTTTTGAATACCTAACTTGCACTCGATCTAAATGCCTTCATTGTAGAAGGAATTGGGTGACTGCACAGTTTCTCTGACAGCTTTCTGGAATTCCAGTAACTGAAATCTCCTTAGTTTAGTCAATGCATTGCTAGTGTCTTGTTTGTGAGTTAGTGACATGTCGGAGCTCAGTGGCTGACTGCAGCTACCTCTTTTTCAGACATTTCCTTCCAGGTCTGATCACTGGATGCTTCTGGTTGTCAGTCACATAAATCTTTCCTCTTGTTTTGGAGCTTGCTGTATCTGGCCTTCAAAGGGGACTTTCATTACTTAGTAATGTCCGCTTCTACAGGCAAATCAACATCTGTCGTTTGCAGCTTATTAAAGAAGATTAGTGCTCCTCTGTTTTCATTTGCTGATCCATTTTTGCCAAAAGCTGAAAACAACAGAATTAAAATTAACAATTAAGCTTTATTATTTCCAGAAACTTTTAATAACCCAAAGAGACTGAATTTCATTATGTTGCTGATAGAAAACCGGCAAGCAGTGAATCGACCACCCATAATGCACCCAACCCATTTTCCTTTCAAATGACTTCAGTGGGAAGGAGCATCAGTTGGTCTGTGTAACACGCAGCTTATTTGCTTCCCTCAATTTCATCCCCTGCCAAAAGTGAAACATTAACCATTGAATAACAGCCAATACCAATTCCTAGGTTTAATTATCTTAATGAACAGAATGGTTCTGCTTGGCTCAAGTTACTTAACTGTACATGCTAAATTAGAATCAGTGCAGTCATTTCCTGATGAAGCAATAGTATGGAATATTACAATAAGACCATAAGACATAGGAGTAGAATTTGGCCACTCGGCCCATTGAGTCTGTGCTGCCATTCAATCATGACTGATATTTTTCTCATCCCTATTCTCCTGCCTTTTCCTCATAATCCCTGATCCCCTTATTAATCAAGAACCTATCTCTGTCTTAAAGACACTCAATGACCCGGTCTCCACAGCTTTCTGCGGCAAAGAGTTCATCAGATTCACCACTCGTTGGCTGAAGAAATTCCTCCTCATCTCTGTTTTAAAGGATCTCCCTTTAGCTTGAGGTTGTGCCCTCTGGTTCTGTTTTTCCCATAGTAAAAAGTCTGACAACACCAGGTTTAAGTCCAACCGATGTATTTGATAGTACACTCACTAGCTTTTGGGTTAGTCCCTTTGTCAGGTGAATGGAGAGTTCTGGCTCTCCATTCACCTGACGAAGGGACTAACCCCAAAAGCTAGTGAGTGTACTATCAAATGCATCAGTTGGACTTAAACCTGGTGTTGTCAGACTTTTTACTGTGTTTACCCCAGTCCAACGCCGGCATATCCACATCATGTCTGTTTTTTCCTACAGAGTGGAAACATCCTCTTCACGTCCACTCTATCCAGGCCTTGCAGCATCCTGTAAGTTTCAATAAGATCCCTCTTCATCCTTCTAAACTCCAACAAGTACAGACCTAGAGTCCTCAACCATTCAATGAGGTAGCGCATGCCACCTTGTAAATGACTCTGCCAAAAAACTTACGCACAGGGACTTTCCTACTTTCCTCAAACATGTCTGTTTAAGTCAGCAAAAAAGGATCTACGTAATTCTCAGGTGCATTGAGTTTGACTCAAGAATACCTTCCGAATTTTTCAGAATGGATACATTCAACTTGAAGTGGCTATCCTGAACTGTTGGGAAAACCATGTACATAAGTTCTGCTGGAATCTGCAAATCTATCCCAACAGTCAACAAACAGTTAAATAGTGCACAAAATCTGAGTTCTGGAATAGCCATTCGCTCAGCTGAAATAAGTTCCTCCTGCAAGCTAAATAAAAAGTGTGTCAGTGAATATCCCTGTAAGAGGAGACTGTCAGGTCATGGTTTAAGCACACCACTAAATGAATGGCAGTTCTTTGGCTGGTTGCCATTTTGGAGGAAGAGGTGTCGCAGTGTCTGCCTGATTGATTTGTTCAAGTTTTTTTTTCACCCTTTTTGCAGGCTGACTGCTGACATTGCTGGGCATCTTCCAGTTTGAACATGAACTGTATTCATTTGTCATTAATATTATTATAGTTGCTATGATTTCATCATGGGAGCATCTTCACCAGCAAATAGCTACAAATCTCAATAGTATTCTGTACATTTTAATCAGGAGCAATTGCGACTGGTTGCAGCTGAAAACTGAATTTATTATCTCCTCCTTTGGATCCATGTGGAGAAAAATTCAGATAGATAAAGCTGTGGAATGATACACAGTAACCAAAGTCAATTAGGATTGATTTATTCTGAATGAACTCTGGCCACATCAGGTTTCCACCTCTGTTTAAGTGGTAATTCCCTCATTCCCAGCCCATTACTTTAAAGTTACCTCACCCTAAATAAAATCAATAGAATTGTGTATAATTATGGCATTCTGGAAAGGGAATTTTTAAAGCTTCTTTTATAAATCAGAATTTGTCTCCGTAGAAATTTAGCCACTGGCAAAATTAATTAAATTTTGTTTTTTTCTCTTTCTAATAAGTCTGAATATTTAATCTGTATCTCCTAGCTGCATTCATTCAGAGTCTCAGTGCCTAAAACAAGGCTCGGCAGTCAAGTCCACAGTGTCCAATTAGCTAGAGCTGCCAGTTTGAATTACCTTTTAACTCCATGTGTTTGAGCAACCATGCATGTGTGCTTGAACATATGCATTCATGCAAGCAAATGCATCGCTTTATGTATTTGCAGTTCCTCCTGTTGAAACAACAATAACAACTTGCATTTACACAATGCCTTTACCATAGAAAACACAAGGGAGCGAATTCTCCAATGCACCTGGCCAGTGGAATCAATGTTATGCCATAGTATGCCATGGCATACAATGGCATAGTACACCATGGCATGGTATACTGTCAGCCTCTGCAGTCAAAATGCTCCCTGTTCCTGTCTCCCAGATGGGAGAATTCTGCACAAGAACACAAAAAGTTGGAGCAGGAGTAGACCAACTGGCTCACTGAGCCTATGCACAGTTCAATACGATTATAATTGGGCTTAAACTCAATTTGCCCATCCTCTCCCCAATCCCTTAATTCCCTGAGAGGCCAAAAACCTGTCTTCCCCAACTTTATATGTATTCAATGATGAATTATCCATCTGGCTTGAAGATTCCGAAGATTCACAGCTCTTTGTGTGACATATTCTCATTTCAATCCTAAATGATTGGCCCCTTATTCTGAAACTCAGCCCATGTTTTAATTTCTCCAGTCAGCAGAAACAATCTCTTAGCATCCATCCTATCAAAAGCCATTCAAAATAGAATATAAACCCTATTTACTCAGCCTTTCAAAGGACGTCCAACCTGTCCCAGAGGCCAATTTAATGAATCTTCGCTGTACTGCCGCCAATGTAAATATGAACTATAAATAGGTGGTGGCCAAAACTGCACACAGTATTCCCGATGTGGTCTCGCCAAAACTTTCTACAATTGTCCCCAAACTTCTTATTCATGTACTCGAATCCCCCTTGCAATAGAGGCCAACTTGCTATTTGCCTTCTTAATTGCTTGCTTCACATTTTCCATTCCATTGAACATATCCTAGTCTCTTTGAACATCAACAAAAAAACAGAAAATGACCGCACAGGAACAGGCCTTTCAGCCTTCCAAGCCTGCACCGACCATGCTGCCTGACTTAACTGAAACCCTTTACTCTTCCAGGAACCAGATCCTTCTGTTCCCATCCTATTTATGTATTTGTCACTACTGTATCCGCTTCCACTACCTTCCCCTGGAGTTCCAGGCACCCACCACCCTCTTTGTAAAAAATCTGCCTTGTACATCTCCTTTAAACCTTGTCCCTCGCACCTTAAACCTGCGCCCCCTAGTAATTGTCTCTTCCATCCTGGAAAAAAGCTTCTGACTATCCACTCTATCCATGCCTCTCATAATCTTGTAGATTTCCATCAGGTTGCCCCTCAACTTCCATTGTTCCAGTGAGAACAAACCAAGTTTTGCCAACCTCACCACATAGCTAATGCCCTCCATACCAGGCAACATCCTAGTAATTTTTTTCTGGACTCTCTCCAAAGCCTCCACATCCTTGTGGTAGTATAGTGATCAGAATTGAATACTATATTCCATGTGCGGCCTAAGGTTCTATAAAGATGCAATATGACTTGCCAATTTTTCTACTCAATGCCTTAGCCGATGAAGGCAACCATGCTGTATGCCTTCTTGACTACCTTCTCCACCTACACTGCCACTTTCAGTGACCTGCGTTCCTGTACACCCAGATCCCTCTGCCTATCAAGACTCTGAAGGGTTCTGCCATTCACTGTATGTTTCCAATCTGTATTAGACTTTCCAAAATGCATTACCTCACATTTGTCCAGGTTAAATTCCATCTGCCATTCTCCGCCCAAGCCTCTAACTGATCTATATCCTGCTGTATGTTCTGATGGTCCTCATCACTATCCATAAATCCACCAACCTTTGTGTAGTCTGCAAACTTACTAATCAATCCAGTTACATTTTCTTCCAAATCTTTTATAATTATTACAAATAACAAAGGTCCCAGCACTGACCCCTGAGAAACGCCACTTGTCACAGCCTTCCATTCAGAAACACACCCTTCCATTGCTACCCTATATCATTTTCGATCGAGCCAGTTTTGTGTCCACTTTGAGCCAGTTTTGTATCCACCTTGTCAGCTCAGCTCTGATCCCATGCGACTTCACCTTCTGCACTAGTCTGCCATGAGGGACCTTGTCAAAGGCCTTATTGAAGTCCAAATAGACAACATCCACTACCCTACCCTCATCAATCTTCGGCACTTCTTCGAAAAACTCAATCAAGTTAATGAGACATGACCTCCCCTTCACAAAACCATGTTGCCTCTCACTATTTCCAAGTGGGAATAAATCCTGTCTCAAAGAATCCTCTCCGATAATTTCCCTACCACTGAAGTAACGCTCACCAGCCTATAATTACCTGGATTATTCTTGCTACCCTTCTTATACAAAGGAACAACATTGGCTATTCTCCAATCCTCTGGGACCCCCCCTGTAGCCAAGGAAGATACAAAGATTTCCCTCAAGGCCCCAGCCATTTCCTCTCTTGCTTCTTTCAGTTTACTGGGGTATATCCCCATCAGGCCCCAGAGACTTGTCTACCTTAATGTTTCTTGACAACCCCAATACCTCCTTTTGATCTTAACGTGATTCAAACTATTTACACACCCTTTTCCAGACTGATCATTTACCAACTCTTTCTATTTGGTGAATACTGATGCAAAGTACCCATTTAATGCCTCGCCCATTTCCTCTGGCCCCACATATAGATTCCCTCCCTTGTCATTGCATGGGCTAACCCCCTCCCTGGCTGCCCTCTTGCTCTTGGAACTTTCCTTAATCCTGCTGGCCCTTGCTGGCTTTCTTTGCTATCTGCTAATTGGCACTGCATTTTATCGCTATGTTTCTGTAGTATAGTCTTTATCACATTAACCTCACATGCAGAAGGTCCATGGTTCAAGACCGGGCGGAAACTTTTTCATCAATGTGCACTAGCAGGAAATTTAAGTAGCAATAAACTTCTTACCAATTCTTCAAGAAGCTTTTCCAACTCTGTCCAATTCTTTACCTCAGAAGGCTGTAGAGATTGGTTTGTTAGGTATGCTCAAGGCTGAGATAGACATCATTATCATCTCCAGTGAGCCCTCCATAATCTTTACATTCTCACAATGCTTGTCTGATAGCCAAAAGTTAATAAACAGAAATTCCCTCTACCTAATTATTGCTAAAATTGAAACAACTGGCCCTAAACTCTCTGTTTCTAAGATTTCCACTGCCATTTGCATCTATGTTCCCTGCATAGGAGCAGGGAATGAGACAGCCCACGCAACAGTCTAGCCATTACGAGCTGCATTGTGGGGTGAGCAGTTTAAACCATCTGCAATTGTTGTGGCGTCTGCTCCCTTTGGAGAGTACACCTGGTTCATGACCTCCCAGGGGAATTGTAGACCACAGGCCAATTTCTGTCCTAAATAGAGATTCAAAAAAAAATCTCCTGATCCTGGAATTCCTTTACTGGCAGATTTTAGAATACGAATTTGTTCTTTCGTTTCAATGATTAGATGCTGTATTGTAAGTTTTTTTTTTGCAGAGATTGATCATGGAGCTCTGGCCTGTTAAGATAAAGTTGACTACTATATTGATCAGCATTATGACAGTCTTAAGATCCTATTGATATTTAGAGACGAGGAAAGGAGGCAGAGCAGGTAATGAAGATGAAAGATATTTCAGATGCTCTGATATACAAAGTGAAATTATCAGCACAAGTGTAACAGAGAAAGAAAAATTGTGATGAAGATCTGATACGAGGCAGCTCAAAGGAAGCAGAATCAGAGTAACGGGAATCAGAAATAGATACTAATGGAAAGCACATCGCCAATGACAAAGTGTGAAAAAAGGTCCAGGAAGGGAAGGAAATAGTTAGAGCTAGGCTGTATATAAGTTAGAACGGAAACAGGAAAAATTAAATCTTGCACTTAAGGGCACTTAGAGGCGCCACTGTAGCACAGTGGTTAGCACTACTGCTTCACAGCTCCAGGGACCTGGGTTCAATTCCCAGCTTGGGTCACTATCTGTGTGGAGTTTGCACATTCTCCTCATATCTGCATGGGTTTCCTCACACGGTCCAAAGATGTGTAGGTTAGGTTGATTGGCCATGCTAAAATTGGCCTTGGTGTCCTGAGATGCATAGGTTAGAGGAATTAGTGGGTAAATACTTAGGGATAAGGGGGTAGAGCCTGAGTGGGATAGTGGTTGGTGCACACTCGATGGGCCAAATGGCCTCTTTTTACACTGTAGGGTTTCTCTGATTCTATGTTTCTATTATTAAGAAAATCTGCCATATCTCAGTGAAACAGGAAGTAACATGAAGTCAGTTCTTAATACAACAAGTGAAGAGTTGGAGGGGGAAGAGAGCTAAATACTGTGAATGCTAGATATCTGAAATTTAAAACAACAGAAAATGCTAAGAATGCTCTGCAGGTCAGGCAGTATTTGTGGAGCGAAAAGCAGAGTTAGTTAGGCCAATGATCTTTTATCGAAATAGTTCAGTTTCTCTCCATACGTATGCTGCCTGACCAGTTTAGAGGGGGAGTAACATTCAAATAAAGATTGTATCATACAAAAAGTCAGGAATAAGAAAAATCCATGCAAGTTTCCATTATGATGCCTTTTATCTGTAAGGAGCAAGTGAAGTGAATAGAGAAGTTATTTAAGCAGAGGACATGTTTAGCAAGGTGCAGAGGGTAATAGTTGATGGAAATGCATTGGGCTGTTGGCCAAAGAAGAAGTGCAGGGCCAGAGACTATTCTGGTGAGTGAATGAGGTGTGGAAGAATTGGCAATCCATAGTGATAAGGCCCAGAATTTGCACTCCATAGCAAAACAATGATGCTTTCCACTGACTTGTTTGGCAGCAGTTTAAATCTGGATTCAAGTCAAGTGGATGTCTTGGCATGATGCAGCACGCTAGCACAGTGGTTAACACTGCTGCTTCACAGCTCTAGGGTCCTGGGTTCAATTCCCAGCTCGAGTCACTGTCTGTGTGGAGTTTGCACATTCTCCTCATGTCTGTGTGTCTTTCCTCCGGGTGCTCTGGTTTCCTCCCACAGTCTAAAGATGTCCGGTTAGGTTGATTGGCCATGCTAAGAAATTACCCCTTAGTGTCCAAGGATGTGTAGGTTAGAGGGATTAGTGGGTATAATATGTAGGGATATGGGAGCTAGGGCCTGGGTGAGGTTGTGTTCAGTGCAGACTCGATGGATCAAAGGGCCTCTTTCTGCATTGTAGGGTTGATTCTGCCAGCAGCAGGTAAGCAGGTAATCCCATGCAAGTATTTGTAGATAACAAACTTGGAAATTAAATGCCATTAATTTTCAAAGTGCCTTCACCTAATTCTCCTGAGTTTAATTAAATTGACTTCCAGCGGCACAGTATCCTCTGGTGTCTTGTCAGTCCTTAAATCTTTGCAAGGTCCATCTCTTCAAATAGGGATCTATTCTGTGCAATATGCTGCTCTCATTGATATAGCTTCCCTGATTTTTATACGACAGCAGCAACTCTGTTGTTTCACCCCAGTTTGAGAGTCTAAAAGTAACAAGAACAGCTGACCCCCCCAACCCCACCCTATGGGTTCAGGTGTTAAATCTAGCACTTGACACTGAATAAGTTTTAACTGACCCTCCTTCCCATAGCAACCTGGTTACACGGGCTTGTCACTCGACAAAACTTGAGATAGTCATTTATTTTACCTTGAATTAAATGAGGCAGTTTAAAACATAGCCATTGTATAACATTCAATGGAGGTATCAATAGAGATTTGTTTGACGTTATTTAATTTTTTCCAGCTTGTTTTATGTAGAATTGTAATTATTAAGTATTCATGTTCTTAAACTTTGTTGTTTTGTTAAGAAATGACAGATTAAGGTACTTTAAGGTTAGCAGTTCCTGATGCATTATAGTCAACAATTTACTGTCTATTGGACATCATTTTTGAACCATACTAGGTATTTTACACTTATAACATCAAATTAAATATTTCCTATGCGTATTTTTCAATTAAAAAATCTATTGGTTCCTGTTGACTGTCACACGAAACGTGTATGTTGGCTATAAAATCTAAATAACATTCAAAACAATTTTAAGCAAATAGCAGAAACACCAATGTGCACAGTCCTCTCTAGTAAGATCATGTACTAAATATTATCTATCTCCTCCACAAAATCTATTTCCTCGATACCAAAGCCATCCCTCCCATGGCAACTGCTGGAGGCTGAATCTAACCATTCACAAATTCAGGGCTGAATTTTGCGTTGAGGGTAGGCTCCTCACATGCCAACGTTAATTTTGGGAGTGAGCCTGCCTCCACTGTGCAGAGCTGTCCCACTTTATTTATTCAAGCAATGGCCCTTTCATCAATATGAGGCAGGACTTCCCTTCACCTCCAGGATGGAGTCCTACCTCAGAGTTGCTGGTCAGTTGGAGAACAACAAATCTACAAAACATCAGTGTCACTGCTGATGCTGCAGGTAGAGCAGGAGATGGCTTGCAGTGATGGACCTGGAAATTGAGCTAAGTCCAAGGCCAGGGTGACACGCCCAAAAGGCAGGAAGTGGATATGGGGGGGCAAAACTGTAGTGAGGGGCCTCTGATTGCACAGGACACCCAAGAAGGAAACATCTCTTTTCACTTTGTGGCAGCCCGCAGTGTTGAATCTGCCAGGCTACATGTTGGGCACAAGTCTCTTCTGCCAGCCATTACATCAGAGCATTAGTGAAATGATTTGATTAATTATTGTCACATGTATTAACATACAGTGAAAAGTATTATTTCTTGTACGCAATACAGAGAAAACATACCCTTCATAGAGAAGGAAATGAGAAAGTGCAGAATGTAGTATTACAGTCATAACTGGTAGATTGTGAGGAAGGGTGTCATAGTTTGCAGGGTGACTTAGAAAGGTTGCAGAGCTGGGCCGCAAGGTGGCGGATGGAGTTTAATGTGGAGAAGTGTAAGGTAATTCATTTCGGTAGGAATAACAGATGTGTTGAGTATAGGGCTAACGGGAGGACTTTGAATAGTGTGGAGGAGCAGAGGGATCTAGGTGTATGTGTACATAGATCCCTGAAAGTTGGGAATCAAGTAGATAAGGTTGTTAAGAAGGCATACGGTGTCTTGGCATTTATTGGTAGGGGGATTGAATTTAGGAGTCGCAGCGTCATGATGCAACTGTACACAACTCTGGTGCGGCCGCACTTGGAGTATTGTGTGCAGTTCTGGTCCCCACATTACAGGAAGGATGTAGAGGCTTTGGAGAGGGTGCAGAGGAGGTTTACCAGGATGTTGCCTGGTATGGAGGGGAGATCCTATGAGGAGAGACTGAGAGATTTGGGGTTGTTTTCGCTGGAAAGAAGGCGGCTAAGAGGGGACCTTATTGAAACATATAAGATGATTAGAGGTTTAGACAGGGTGGATAGTGATAGCCTTTTTCCTAGGATGGAGAAAGCTAGCACGAGGGGGCACGGCTTTAAATTAAGGGGGGGTAGTTATAGGACTGATGTCAGGGGTAGGTTCTTTACCCAGAGGGTGGTGAGGGACTGGAATGCCCTGCCAGCTGCAGTTGTAAATGCGCCTAGTTTGGGGGCATTTAAGAGATCTGTGGATAGGTTTATGGACGAAATGGGATTGGTTTAGATTAGTGGGTTAGTGTTGTTTTTTTTAAAAGCTGGTCGGCGCAACATCGTGGGCCGAAGGGCCTGTTCTGCGCTGTAATGTTCTATGTTCTATGTTCTATGTTCTATGTTCTAACTAGGGTGTAAAGAAAGATCAACTTAATGCATGCTAAATCCATTCAAAAGTCTGACAGCAGCAGGGAAGAAGCTGTTCTTGAGTTGGTTGGTGTATGATCTCAGACTTTTGTATCTTATTCCCAAAGGAAGAAAATGGAAGAGAGAATGTCAGGGTGCATGGGGTCCTTAATTATGTTGGCTGCTTTGGCAAGGCAGCAGGAAGTATAGACAGTCAGTGGATGGGAGGTTTGTTTGCATGATGGACTGGGCTACATTCACAACCTTTTTGTAGTTCTTTGAGGTCTTGGACAGAGCAGGAGCCATACCAAACTGTGATACAACCAGAAAGAATGCTTTCTGTGGTGCATCTGTAAAAGTTAGTGGGAGTCATAGCTGACATGCCAAATTTCCTTAGTCTTCTGAGAAAATAGAGCCCAATTGGGCATTAACTGCCCACTTCAAGCTTCTCAGTCAGACCACGAGCCGATGACCCACTGATGCCTCCCCTCTGCCCACAAAACATAGTGGATGGGGATGTGTGGCTGCATGTACATCACCAATAGTATGGCACCTTAATTCATAAGTTCACCCATCTGTTTTCCTGCCCATGGGTGGCCCTTAAAATTCAGCCCATGATGCCAAATCTGATGCTGAGATGAGCCTTTAACCACATATCAGCTCCATCACCAAGATTACCCCACTTCCAGCACTGTGCCTAAGTCTAAGATTACGGTGCTGCTGAAACGCTCATCCATACTTTATTGCTTCTAAGCTTGGCTATTCTAACCTCCTATCTTTCACCTTCCATAAACTTGATCTCTTGCCAAGTTTTATTGCCCATTTCCTGACTTGCAACAAGTCCCACTCACCCATTAACCCTCTGCTTGTTGACCTACATTGACTCCTGACCTGACAACACCTCAATTTTAGAATTCTCCCTCTTGTTTCCAAATCTTTCATGGTCTTGTTCCTCCCTACCTCTGTAACCTTCACCAACTCTAGAATTTTCCAAGATCTCTGCACTTTTCTGCATTTCTGATTTTACTTGCTATATCCTTGACAGTAATGTTGCAGATGCCAAGACCCTAAGCTCTGGAATTCCTTCACTCAACCTCTCCGAATGTCTATCTCTTTCTTCTTCTTAAAACTTACCTGTTTGTCCAAGCTTTTGGTTACCTGCCCAAATATTCCATACACACCATATATTTTTGAATACACACTTGGAAGCACCTTGGCATGTTTTCCTACATTAAAAGGTGCCATAGAAGTATACTAATTGTAATTTTGTTGTAATTGGTTAATAGCACTCCAAATTATAACTTTAGCAATCATAGTTGCATTGTACAACATTGCTTTAAGCTGTGTGTATGTTCCTGCCTTTGCAATGTTATCACATTATAAGAGATTGAACTGTATGGTCTCTCGAAGTTTGCAAATGAAAATTGTAGTGCTTACATAGTTGAACAATATGTGAAGAGTAAAGGAAACCTAATGCATCAACCAGAATTAATATTACTGAATTGGGAAGAGAACAGGAATTTTTTTTGCAATTAGAGAATTCTGCAATGTAAAGCACCTTTAGCATGCTAAATTAACCGTAACAAATACAATTCGGCTGAGAATGTGTGTGTGGCAATAATGTATTTGTCAGTGATGGGGTTGAAGCAAATTATGGTAAAAGGGCATCTGTCAAAACAGAAATAAAACCTAAGAAATCCATTATTAAGAGGATCATTTTATTGCAACTCCAGAGAATCGTTAATGGTTTTGACTGATTTAGCCAGAAGCAGGTTCGCGTTATGCTAATAACCTCTTTTGAGAAGATTAATGGTCATATTTCACTTGGAATTGGTCACATCTGATTATTGTATCTGATGCCTTTGGTCGCCATGTTGCTCATGCAACAAATTTGTGGCAACATTTTAGGGTGTAAACTGCTTTAGAAGGTCCAATGAATTTTAATATAATTAACACTACAGGAAGAACAACATTTGTCATGCTGTAGACACAAAATAGGCTAAAATAAATGGCTCAGTAATGTAGAATAACCCGTTAAAGAGCACATTTTGACATACAAGTAATCATTTTTAAATCATTTTGACATACAAGTAATCATTTTGTTTTGGTAATATAATTATCTACTTGATGAATTACACAAGTAGTTGTGTATCCTGCCAAAACTAATTAATATGCTTTGATAATTGTACTGCAAAACCCAATACAATATCATGGTAAATCAAGTTATAAGAGCTAAAATAAACATTTCCAGACTGACCACAGGCTCCAATAAACTGGCAATGATTAGCCATGCCGATATGGCTTTTCATTCCCTTGTGACTCATTTTATGGTTGTGACTGTGGAGGAAAAATAGATGAGTCCAATCAACAGCTCAAAAGCCAAATTTTTGTTTTGCAATGAATTTTTCTTAACAGAGGCTGGTTGCCGTGTCACTAGCTTTGTATTCAAACTACATTTTGTCTTCTTTAATAATGGACCAGATCTTGCTTAAAATAATGGTGCATTGACATTAGATGGTGTTATTAACATTCAAATTTCAGTTTTGAATCTTCAGAACATGATGATAGGTTCACACCATTTCTGCATTTACTTCAGACGTTTAGCCTCCTCAGTACTTTTAACAACTAGCATTCATCACAGAAAGCTAAAGCTAATAATAAGGTAAGGATGTTTTTAGTGACTGGTAATAAACAATAAAATGTCAAATTAACCTTTATAGCCCAGAAAGGATACTGCTTAAAGTGTTCAATCTCATTTCCTCATTGGGTGAATTATTGTTGGCTATTTTATAAAATTTTAAATTTGCTTTTTAAAATTTCTTGCTTTTCATTTCTATATCATTCTCAATCAAATATTTTATTTCTGTTTCTGTATCTGATTTAACTCTAATTCCTCACTTTCTCCATTTCTTTCATAATACTTAAAACTCATTGATTAAGGAGAAACATGGTTGGTCTCATTAAGGTTCCAAATGCCCTGTTGCCCTGGCCATGCTGTTCTAAGCTTGTCCAACCAGAAAGAAATTATGCCATTAACATTTGAGCTGCAGGATGCAGGACGATGTTTAACTGAAGGCATACACAGAAAATACTCCAGGAAGATATTGCCATGTCTTAGGCTCAACCATTTTCAGCTGCTTCCTGAATGACCTTTCCACCATTAACATATCCAAATTGTGAATGCTCACTAAGAATTGCACAGTGTTCAGTTCCAGTAGCAATTCCTCAAATAATGAAGCAGAATATGCCACATGTCGCAAAACCTGGGAAACATTCAGGCTTAGGCTGGTACGTAGCAAGTAACATCCAAGTATTAGTAATGGTCATCAAAAGTGAATCTAACCACTTTCCCTTGTCTTTAAATGGCATTACCATTCACTTCTCCACCCACCCCACCTACCATCCACAAACTGGGGTCACCTTTGACTGGAAACTTAATAATCGCACCCAGGTTAGGGCTGCGGCTATAAAGGAAGTCGAAGATTAGTGTTCTGCAGCAAATGATTCATCACTTGCCAAAAGTCTTTTCATCACCTGCAAATCACAAACCAGGAATGTGATGGAATACTTTCCACTTGCTTGGATAAGTGCACCGCCGACAACACTCAAGAATCTCAATGCCTCATCTGGGACAACACATTCCATTTGACCTTAAACTTTTACTCCCAGCTTTGACTTCAGTATGTTTTGCTTACAAGATGCACTGCAGCAACTTGCCAGATCCTTTGACAGCAGCTGCCATGCCTACAAGTTCTAGCAAGGACAGTAGATACCCTGGAAAACTCCAACTTCTCATACAAGTCACACACAACCCTGACTTGGATTTAAATCTCCTTGGACAGAAATCAGGAACATGAACCATCGTTGACCCAAGGATGTATATGGCAACTATAATTCCCCTTCTGCAGTCCTTCTGAGATCAGATAATTCAGTATTAGGTTAGGATCGCGTTGGGAACCCTCCTTTCATGTTGTATTCACCAATTGGTCCAGTCAGGAATGACTAATTCATCTTAAAAGGAAGATGATATTTGCTGCTGAGAACATAGTTTAATATTTCTTTTCTGTTCAGAATTTGTGTTTCAATATGTATTTAAGGCAGAGTTATGCCAATTTTTCAAAGACATCAAAGACAATGACTATGGGTGATGATCTTATTGAATGTTGGAGCAGGTTGAATGGCCTACTCCTATTCCTTCAAGCCATGTTTCTAAAATTGCTATATTTCAGTTATGTTCCAAACTGAATCTGTACAAGCTAGCCTCCTCAATAACAATTGCAATCTAATCTAGGGTTTGCATATTGAATGGTAAGAATATATGATCAATTTCCAGTCAGACCATAGCAAAATAATGTATTCTTCCTGATTCCAATGTTTGATTCAAGTCCACAATATTCTATTTTGTTGCAGTGTTGGGAAGGCGGGAGAGGAATGAACGTGCCATGTTTTTACAACTGTACATTGCACAGATATGCCCCTTCACAGCATTTGAATGTGATATACAGCAAATAGATTTCATATCAGTATAAAAATAATCTTTACTTACTGGTGATTGCCTTTGTGTGTGGCTATTTTGAACAAGGCCTGAATTTTCACTCCCAAGTTGGGAGCACAGAGTTGGGGGAGAATTTCCAGCTCCGCAAACCTGACTTGGAAGAAAGTGCATCAGAAGTTTGGAGTTTCATTCTTTGGAGGCCATTTTTTTTTTGGGAAACATGCCCGCTGCTGCCACAAACAGCTTGGAGGCAACATAGTGGTTTCAGGCTGTAGAGACAGGTTTGGCAAAAGGCTGGCCTGGTGATTTAGCACTTTGTCCCAGCTACAATACCAAGAGAAAAAAAAACAAGCTTTTAGCTCTGACCCCCTCACCCTCCACACATTCCCAATGCCTCATTCATGCCCACCCATGCCACCTCATGCCCCACCCCTCCCATTGTGCTTCATATCCTCCATGCCATGCCAAGCCCCTCTACTAACTTCCCCTGGCCTATTAATCACCTGTTAGCCAACTTAGTGCTAACACATGCTCCCTTTATCATCCTTTGCCCTTACACCCTCCATGCCAACTACCCAGTTTCCACCATGGACAGACCTCAGAACCATGTGAAAGGAAATTAAATAAAATGTTATGTCTCTACTGGCAAATTCACCATTAAATAAAAAAAATTGATAAAAAAAACACTGCATTTAAATTGCTTAATCTCTTATAACAACAAACATTTGTATTTATAGCCTGATATAATAGACTTCATAAGCACTGGGAGATATTAATCAAATTGTGAAGTAATAGGGCCCCAACTGTAATAATGTTAGGTTATGAAAAGGTCATACAGCACACATCCTATAATGTAAATCTTCAGCTTTATGTCAACAGATAGCATGAAATAACAACTATTATTACTTACAAGCTGCAGGCTGTTTGTTTAATTTAAACGTCAGGAGATTTAGACAACTCAACAGTTCAAGTTAGTTTTTTCCTTGTAAGCTTGACACCTCCCTTTCACATACCATTTGAACAACTCCCTTTGACAGCTCCAATGAAATTGACAAATCCAGAAGTCATTTAACCTCTCCCAAAGATGTCCTGGATCAAACTCAAAAGGCTACCTTACTTTTCCAAAAAGGTATCCCAACTCTGCAAATAACTCAGGTAAATTTAAGTGTCCTCCTATCAAGTCTCAGGTTGTATTTAGCACTCCCTCCTTTTGAACATCAAATCAGACTGAAGGCAGCTACACATGTTAAAGTGCAACTGTCTCCATGAATGACAGATGTGCAAAATTTAACTCATCTCTGCTCTCTACCCATCCCCCCATGTGAGAATGGTGGGGGCCAGGTCTTCTGGATTCAGGTCTCCAGTGCCATTTTCAGAAAAATAAAAAGTCTGCATGAAAATTCGGGTCTCAGTTTTTAGATGAACAGTATATTTTGGTCTTAGTGTCTAACCCCTCCTCAGTCATTCCACTTGCTAACCTACTGCTCTGGTTCCCACATATCTGCCACACCAGTTTAAACCCTCCCAATTGACATTAGCAAACCTCTTTGCCAGGGTATTGGTGTTCCTGCAGTCTAGGTGCAACCTGTCCTTCTTGTACAGGTCCCACCTGCCCCAGAAGACATCCCAATAATCTACATAACTGATGCCCTCCCTCCGACACCAACTCTTTACCAACATATTTAACTGTACTATCACATTTTATAGTCAATTCATCCATGACGTATTGTGTGATGTATTCTTCATTTTTCGTTAAATATTTTTAATTTTGCAAAGATGTAAATGCTTGCTTATCAGTGAGATTTCTTTACTTTTTCCCTAGTTTCAAATGCAAACTAGGCTGAGTTGATTTAAAAGGTAGCCACTCCAGAATTTGAGCAAACAATATAGAGTGACACTTGATGTGGTACTGAGGGAATGCTGCATAGTCAAAAATATTATCCTTCAGTTAAGACATTGGGCCAAATATTACAATGGCAACTGTGGAGGTAATGAAAATTTGGGTGCCTTGACAGCAGTGCCATATCCATCACCTACCCACCCTTGCACACTCTCATAGATATTCTAGCTGCGGCAAAGAAGCCATTTGCAGTCCACTAACCTGTGTGCCAGTTGAAGACCTTCTAATGTCACCAGTGGGATTTTTCACACAGTGGGAGTAGACCATGTCAAGTGTGCAGTCTTCCGAGTAAAGTCTGGCAGCCTGATGACTGAGCTAAAGGGTAACTTCTTTTCGGATACCCTGCACCCAGAGGATGCACTCCTTCCAAGTTTTCCATATCCTTCCAAATTGTATTTCTCCTTCCCTCCTGGCCTTTTTCTGTCCATTTGCTCCTGGGTCCTCTTCTTTAAGGGACTCATTGTAGTCCCAGCAGTGGCCATCTCTCCCAGTGCTGGGACAAAAGATCCGCTGGCCATTTGATGAGCTAGTAACTCTTGAAGGTTGGATTTCTTGGATGGGAGTGGACATCTTGCTTCGAATCAATTAAAGGCATGGGAAGCACAGGTGCATTCACCATGACCTTTACCCTAGGGGTGGGGAAGATCATTCTTCCTCTGTAAATTTCAGTCCATTAAAATATCGTTTGTATAGTGGTTCAGATAAATGGCAGATTTCACTGCACTACCTGAAGAAGCTCAGAGAGGTTTTCTATGGCCTGGCCAATATTCATTTTTGAATTAGAATTACAAAGAAAAAAATTCTGATGCTATTTTTGGGATCCTGTTGCTTGTAAAATAGCTGCTGTGTTTACCTACAGCACTTGCACAAATAGTAATTTGTTGTACATAATGTACCATGGGATATTTTGAAGAGTTCTTTTTTCTTTTTCTCATTTTCCTTTTATCAATATTTTCACTAGTTTGTCTCATGAGCCTTGTAGTCATAAGTGGTAAAATGATGGGTCTAAAATAATGTTATGTTCAGTGTTGCCACATTTATTCAAGAAAATAATTGCATGTATAAAGGACTCACATTGCGGCAGATTGCACCAGTCATTTTGAAATGTGGAACATTCATACATGTCACAGCTGATAAGCTGTAAAAATGCCACACATGTCAAAACAAGAAAAGCAGGGCTTCAGTTCTATGAAACTATCCAAGTATAGATAAACCTCTTTTGCAATTGATTATTACCAGATGGCATCTTGCTGCCATTGAATGTTAAAGGAATCCCAAATTAGAAGCTTTGTAAAGATTATTATAGTTGGATGAAATATTCTGTTGGAAGTTGCCAAGTATAAAATATGAATTTGTGATGGTGAAAATCACAGACACTTGAAGGAAATAAACCTGCAGGGCTATAAGAATAGACTAGATCAGTGAAACTGACTCGATTGCTCCACAGACAACTGGAATAGACTTGATGGGCCAAATGGCTTTGTTCTGTGGCAGAAAGTAATGCCCATCTCCCTAGCTAGTTTGCTGGGAGGCATTTAATCAGGCAGGAATGTGGCGGGTGAGTACTGCTTTTGCACCACTGTCCATGGTGTGAAACCCTATGGAAGGCCTTACTGCCTCACCATGTGCTTAAGTGGGTCATTAATGCCCACTAAAGGACCTCAGCTAGACACTACCAGAATTCATGCAGTAATAGGTATGGGATTTGCCATGTGGGAAGCCTGAGAAGCAAACTCTATTCGGTCACTCGCTGGCTCCCAGGTACCCATTCAGTCCATGCCTGATCGAGGGACCTGGTATTGGAAAAGACCAGCAGGCCAATCATTAACCACTGCCTGCCTATGCTGACGACACCCTTCTTCATGACCTCCACTCTGCGTCAGAACCTCCATCCCACAATCACTCACCTGTGCCTCAGTGCTCCTATGCCTCAGATGAGTGTAGCTACCTCTCTGATAGCACTGTAAATCAATGAAGAAGTACTCTCCTCTGACTGGCCAACACATCTCAATGGATAAGACCTTTGCCCCCAAGATCCTCGATCATGGGGAAATCCCACTGCTGCCAGTGGAACCTAATGAGGCCGGCCTCTCTGAAAAGCAGTGACGAGGACTCTCACTTGCTCTTCAGCCAGTGGGCAAGGCTCTTGTTGCTTCCTCACTATGACTCCGAAACATTTTTCTATTTCATCCTGAGTTTATTTTATCTCTAATTTTAATGAGCTTAAACTAAGTTTCAACTTTTGGTGGATAATTTAAAATAAGCCAATAACAGCATGGAAAGCCGATCTTACCAAATCCAAACAGTTCAAACAATGATTAGTTAAGGAAGAAATAGAAGCAATTGATGTCCTGAGAGAGCACAGGACCAAGAATTAGAGGTTGTGAGAGTGCCAGAACAGGAATAGTGAGCATAAGTTAGGGAAGAAAATGGGCAAGCATCACAGGAGGTAAGCAAGTCAGAATGTGAGTTCCAACATTTCTGATTTCAAGGAGAATGGTTTGGGAACTGAAAGAATTCCAAAAGGAGAGCAAAGCATTTTTCTATGTAATTTCTCTTCTCGTGATGAACTGTTTCCTTGGCATCATTAGTTGGACTTCTTAATTTAAAATAGGAAGAGATTCCACACTCCATGGATGATTTTCAGCTTCTGTAATTGGAACACAAATTATGAACCCATTTAAATGACTGGACAGAAAAATCACAGGCTGTTGGGATGCCTGATCTGTACTCCTTGAGTATGTCAGGAGTGTAGAATTGAAGAAGCTCTCATTCTACAAATATTGCAATTTGCTTTATCTTCAATCACTAATAGTATATATGTGTTATCAAAAATCTTGTACAGTCTGATCACAAATGTTATCATTGAAGCTTACAGCACAGAAGGCCATTTAGCCTGTTGTATCTGTGCTAATTGAAAGAGCTCATGATTCGACCCACATCCTCACTTGTGCCTGAATCTGTAGATTCCTCATCTTCATGTACCCAATCTAACTCCCTTTTAAAATGATTTATTGAATAAGCTTCCAGCATTTTTTCATGTACAGCATTTTAGTTCCCAAGAAATCTGACAGAAAAAATTTCTCATCTCCCCCCTTGATCTTTTGCCAAAGACTGCTTGTTATTATAGAATCATAGAATCCCTACAGTGCAGGAGGAGGCCATTTGGCCCATCAAGCCTGCACCAACAACAATCCCACCCTATCCCCGCAGCCCCGCGTATTTACCCTGCTAGGCCCCCTGAAACTAGGGTCAATATAGCATGGCCCATCAACCTAACCCACATATCTTTGGACTGTGGGAGGAAACCGGAGCATCCAGAGGAAGCCCATATAGACAGGCAGAATGTGCAAACTCCACACAGACAGTATTAACCCACTCCCAAGAGACAATAACTTTTTTAAATCTACTCTTATCAAAAGCTCTTATCATCTTTAAAGTCTGTATTAGATAATGTTTTAACCTTCAGTGTTGCATGGAGAACGGTCCTAATTTTTCCAAATTTTCCTCATAATTGAAGTCCCTCATCTCTTGTAACATTCTGATAAATCTCCTCTGTACCCTTTCTCAGGCCTTTATACGTTTTTCTAATATGTGGTGCCTGAAATTGTCCATATTTCAGCTGAGTCCTAATGAGATATTTGAAAACTCTAGCATAACCTCTTTGATTTTCTAATCTATTCCTTTATTTATAAAATGTTCAACATTTTTGTGATATCAAGTACAAATCAAGAAACAGTTGAAAGCACAGAATACTGCAAAGGCTCTGGGCCTTAACAAGGTCCCATCTGTAATATTGAAGACTTGTGCTACAGATCCACCATTCATCTGGCCAAACAGTTCTGGTATGCCTAAAACACTGGCACTGCCCAGGTATGTCCTGTCCAGAAAAGGACAAATTCATTACAGTCAATTACCACCCCATGAACCTGCCATTGGTCATCAGATGATGGAAGCTGTCAAGTAGCACTTACACAGCAATAATCTGCTCACTGACACTCAGTTTGTGTCCCATCAGGGTCACTCAGCCCCTGACCTCATTACAGCCTTGGTTCAAACATGGACAAAAGAGCTGGACCCAAGAAATGAGGTGAAAGTGACAGGCTTTGTCATCAAGGCAACATTTGACCAAATGTGAAATCAAAGAATCCAAGCAAAACTGAAGTCAATGTAAATTGGACAGGGACTCTCCATTGGTGGGAAACAGATCTGGCACAGAAGATGATAATTGTGTTTGTTGAATGTCAGTCATCTCAGCCCATCATTGCAGAAGTTCCTCAGGATAAAGTCCAAACAATCTTCAATCATTTCATCAATGATCAATATGGACTGTTGGTCAGTAAAATGGGTAGCCCCCCCAACCCTGTTCCCAGGCTCCCTGAAATAATTGAAGGCCCCTTTCATAAACATAGAAACATAGAACAGTACAGCACAGTACGAGCCCTTCGGCCCTCGATGTCGTGCCGAGCTATGTCTAAACCCAAAATCAAGCTATCCCACTCCCTATCATTCTGGTGTGCTCCATGTGCCTATCCAATAACCGCTTGAAAGTTCCTAAAGTTTCTGACTCCACTGTCACAGCAGGCAGTGCATTCCACACCCCAACCACTCTGAGTAAAGAACGTACCTCGGACATCCCTCCTATATCTCCCACCATGAACCTTATAGTTATGCCCTTAGTAACAGCTACATCCACCCAAGGAAATAGTCTCTGAACGTCCACTCTTTCTATCCACCTCATCATCTTATAAACCTCTATTAAGTTACCTGTCACCCTCCTCCGCTCAAAAAGAGAAAAGCCCCAGCTCCCTCAACCTTTCCTCATAAGACCTACCCTCCAAACCAGGCAGCATCCTGGTATGTTTATTCATACATTTATGCACACTACATCTGCCCTCTTCCTGTCCTATCCAATATTCTGCTGAACCCATTTGGTGGGGCCTGTCACCCTGGCCTCAACAGGTCCTTGAACTTATCTCGGACCACTGCTGAATGCCACTTCTTGTCCTACTTGTAGTACCAGCAGTGGCCACCACACATGCCTGTCACTGTCGGCATGCAGAGCTGCTGACCTCCCTTTGGTCGGCAACTCTGAGGTGGGATGTTCTCCCCGTACTAATTAAGGGGCCATTGCCCAAAAAATTAAACTGGGGCAAGTGGGTAAACAGAAGAATGTGTGTCCCCCCAGAATTTATGTTGAGGTGCAGTGAGCTGCCATCAATTCACCCCCATGTATGTGGAACACTGCTACATATTTTGGAATAAATTCAGAAAAGCTGTTGATGAAGGACACTACTAATGGATCACACTGGACCAGAGAGTAAGCCAGCACGAAGTCTTGATTTAATGCATCCCCTGAAGGCAGACAGAATGCAAGGTGGGGGTGCCATATATTTGAGCAGGAAGGTGTGGGGTGGAGACTCCATTGTGTCCCTGATTCCTCCCAATTAGGAGCCTTTAAGGACCTCATCCTGATGCCATTTCTCATTTGAGGAAATAGAAAGGTAAACCTTGCATGCCGGGTGAGGTAGGTTAGTCCTGTCTGGGAATCATCCCAAAAGAAGGAGATGAAGGAAGCCAGCCTTTTAAATTCGCACCAAACTCCACCCACCAGCTCAGCTCATCAAGACTTTCCCGATTGGTTCCAGCAATCCTGCCACATTCAGCTACACACCAGGTATTCCAGCGATGTTCTTCCTTGAGCTTCTGGCAGTGCTGCTAACTGGGGAGAACTGCCAGCCTCTGATTGGCCAGTAGTGCTTGGAGGCAGGTTGGATGGCACTCACTGAAAAATCCAGTAGAGTATTGTCCCCGGTGGATCTAGGAACCCCGAGGACAACCCAGCAGGCTGCTTAATTGGGATTTAATCCTGACACGTCCTCTGTAAATAGCTGCAGCAGGATTGTCACCAGCTCTCCAGTGGAGGGCCCACCCCCACAAACATTAATTTCAGTCCAAACACAGAGAACCCCTGGCACACAGGGAAAGTAAAGTTTATTAGTCACAAGTAAGGCTTACATTAACACTGTAATGAGGTTACTGTGAAATTCCCTGAGTTGCCACAGTCTGACACCTGTTTAGGTCAACGTACCTAACCAGCACACCTTTCAGAATGTGGGAGGAAACCAGAGCACCTGCAGGAAAGTCACGCAGATAAAGACAGTGAGTCATGCCAGGAATCGAACCTGGGTTCCTGGCTCTGTGAAACAGCAGTGTGACCACTGTGCTACCGTGAAATAACTGCAAGTACAGTTTTGAGATTTCATTCCAATTACTTGTGGAATAGGTTATCAAAAATGATCATCAAAGGAGGGCTTTAAGGTGGATTCAGAAGGTAAAGGTGTATGTCAGGAAAGAAGAATTGAAAAGTATGGTGCTAAGATAAAGCTAAGAGCTGTGAGGGTACAAGAGCAGAATCTCCAAAGTATATTATGAAGCCTGACTAGACCCCAACAATTTTTCTACTTTGGCATTAATGAGAGAATAAGGTGCTCCATGCTAGGTGTGATTCTACTGACAATAGGAAGCTTTTATCAAAACAAACTTTATTTAACATTACAGTTTCACAATAACAAATGAATTATCACTTGAAATACTTAAACACGTCAAGCTACAATTCTTAACTGCTAACCAATCTCTATTAGTTCCAATTCAAGCAATATTCCTCTTACAGACTTAAGCTCCTCTTCAAAAACAGTTAGCAAACAATACAAGCTTACAGGTTTTTACATGCTAACAGTCTGAGAGCCTTATGGACACCTTTGCAGAGATAGAGAGTCTTCTGACAGCCCCAAGCCACAGCCTCCAGCGAGAGAGAAAAAGAGAGAGAGCAACCTCTGCTTCTTTCAGGATCACTCAGAAACTGACTCTTTTAAAATCAAGGAAAACTATGTTTTTTCTGCACACTTAGTCTCCATCCATCCCCATGATTCTGCCTCTGCCAATCAACCTAATCAAAACCTCATTCTTAAACCCTAGGGAAAAACCAAAATAAACAAAAACGCAATAACTCAGGTTAAAACAAACACATCCTTAGCTAAAATCAACCATTAGACTGCATTTCCAGCATGTGAGCTGCCTGGTGCAGACAAATCAGCACCATGTAAAACAGAACTAAATTTCATACATGCTCTTCCCAAGAAATATGATGCAAATACATTTCTTAAATTGTTATTAAAATATCTGGTAGTGTGTTTTCCCAAACCCTCAGTTTGTATTACTAATAATTCACAGCAAAATTGTGCTATAATTAACTAAGTTGAGTTAGTTCCACATTTAAAATCCGGGGAACTAGTGATCACAACTCCCCACTCCACTACACACACACACATACAAAACAGTAAGTAGGGAAAAGAAAGTAGAAAAAGAGTTTTACAGCTATGGCCAGTAATAGTGAAAGAACTACAGCAACAGGTACGAATTCACATAATTTTCAGAGTTCAACAAGTCAAAGGCCAGAGGAAATCTTTCATGTAGAAACTCAAGCTCAGCTGACTGAAGACCGGAGTTGTACAGAATGCATTAGAGTTGATACTGAAACCACAAGACAAAGTAGGAATAGAGACTGGGTTGGGTCCGCAGGTGATGGCAGGAAATCTTCCAGCTTCAGGGACCAGGTTCTTGGTCTACGTGCTTCTTGACAATTCCTCAGTTGGGATGTTGAACAGCAGACTGCCTGTAACACCAAAGATGTAACATTAAAACTGTCCAAATGGCCAGAGGGTTCAGTCATGTGACATGGCAGTTTAGCAATCAGCTTCAATGCTCCTGGCCAGAATTTCATTGTTACTTCTTTGGAGAGAGAGGAAGTTGTTATTACCATTTTTTCCGGTAATGCGTTTCAATTTTTCTTTGTGATAGTTCAGGGTAGCGAGCTAACTTGTTTACACTCCCTCTCCTTGTTTTGATTACAATGAGGTGTGAAATTCCACAGGCTGGGAGGGTGATTATTTTAACTCCTGGTGATAGTTCCCAGAACAAGAGCCAACTCGGTGATTATTTGAGTTGCAGCAGCCATCTTTTGTTTTGTTCCACAAAATGTCAATTTTTTAAACATGGCAAAATAAGTAAGTTTTAGATTCATTTTCACATCATATGGATCTAACGTTGAGTTGTTAGGATGTAGGATATACGTACCATGACAATCCAAATTAAACCATAGATTTAACTTTACATCTATAATTAGTTTGATATGTACATGGATATTTAAAAATAAGGTTGTTAGAAATTATGGCAAAATCTACATCATATAAAAACCAATTAATGTATAAATGAATTTTTAAAAATCTCATCTCTGCTTTGATTAATGTAGCAATCCACCTACCTCTAGTATTATTAAATGAACTCTGAAATATAAGAAATAATGAGAAAAATCTTTACTGACAGATGAGATAGAGAGGTGTAAAACTTTAAAGAAATTGCTTCTTTTCTCTGCCATGTAATTTCTTATTTTTAAAAGTAACAAAGGGACAAAGAGGCACAGATATACCCCAGAGATCTTTACTGTTTTTGACATTATAATTGACTCAGACTGGGAGAAGATTGTAGCATTTAGTAAAAATCCACCTTGTAGCTATTCTCCAATATGAATTTTGACTTTCAACCAGTTAGTGATATCAAGCAAAATATATGATATAACCATTTTGTCTTCTTTACCTTGTATTATTTTTATAGTTCTTGTGTAACACTGCAGGAGATAATGGCCTCCATTTTACTTCAGTTTGCTTGCATTTAAGCTCCCCTGACTTGTTATCGTACTCGCTCACTGAGTAATAGTTCTGGATTCTTCTGTATAGTTGTCTTCAAGTTTAAACCGGAAAGAAGGAAAGATGTGTTGTGTCCTTTTCTGTCCAAACATAATGCAATTGTAATTAAATTTAATATATATGCTTTGAATACTAAGACTAAGGTCACAACTCCTGATGATCGTTCAAAATACCAGTCTAAAAAGATAACTGATTATACTGTTCATTGAAGACATGTTCAATGGAAATCCCAGAAAATACTTGAGAGTATGAATGATTTCTGTGGACCTATTTGCTTGAAAATGAAATGTGAGCTAATGTTAGTAATGCCAACAAGACAAGTAATGCCTCCAAGTAACAGTAAACCTACTAGATATCACATTAACATCAAGAAAAGATGCAAATGCTATCAGTAAAACACTCAAAACAAAAGATTGAGTATCATTCTTGACCGATTAAAGTATTAACTGGCATTTGTACTGAATGTGAATATAAACAATGCGAATAGTATAATTAAAAGACCATATGGTTTGCTTTTTTCTGAGAATTCCTTTCAATTTCAATATTATTCTTGGCAAAATTGTATGATTATATTCAAATTCCTTGGTCTTCTGCCTTGAGATTCTTCAGCTTTAACAAAATTGAAGTTAAATTTTATTTAAGAGAAAAAAAAACTGATTCCACTTGATTGCATTCTAAGAGATTTTAGAAAGTACTATAGTATATTATCCACAGTGACGGCTGATACACTCCCGTTATTCACTAGTAGCCTCTAGAAGAATTCATGTATGAACAACAATTGATGGGGAAGCTACAATATGCAATTTTTTAAGCAGATAGTAATCATGAAGCCAGGTAGTAACTTTCACAGTGGCTAAATGGAGCTCTCTGAGCTTTCCACTGAATGTTGTCAGAGGGGCAGTCTTCAGTAATAGGAGTCATTAATTGGAGCGTACCACAGCTGCAAGTTCCCTGCAAGGCCCCACTTGTGCCAATTTGCTGCACAAAGGCCTTGATTAGTGCGGAAACATTTGAGGACTGTCCAATGTTGGCATGGTAGATGATCATGGATCAACATTTGCGTCATGCCACCCCCTAAGAAAACACAGAGAAACTAACGATCCTATTAGCAAAACAAATTCACCAAGCTCAGGCTTCAAGAATCCTGATATTACCACATCTGAAGCCATCAGCAATATGAATAAACAGGCAAATGGATGAAAAATAACAAAGCCTGCAGCCCTGATGGTATTCCAGCTGAGGCCTTCAAAGTTGCTGGGCTCTTGCTCATGTTAAGACTCCATGCCCACAAAAAGCAGGACAAACCCAACCCAGCCAATTACCACCCCATCAGTCAACCCCCAGTAATTTGCAAAGTGGTGGAAAATGTCATTGACAGTGCTACCCAGTTCATGAATAATTATAGTCTTGGTTCAAATGTGGACAGAAGAGCCAAAGACTATTCAGCCTCTCCTCAAGTCAATCCTCTCAACTTTGGATTCAACTTAGTGATACTCCTCTGCACCTCCTCCAGTGCCAGTACATCCTTTCTCAAGTAAGGAGACCAAAACTGTATATAGTACTCCAGGTATGGCCTCACCAGCATGTTATACAGCTGCAACATAACCTCACTGTTTCTAAACTCCATCTCTCTCGCAATGAAGGACAAAATTCCATTTGTCTTCTTAATTACCTGCTGCACCTGCAAACCAACTCCTTGAGATTCCTGCACAAGGACATTCAGGTTCCTCTATGCAGCAGCATGATACAATTTTTTACCATTTAAATAGTGGTCCATTTTGCTATTATTCCTATCAAAATGAATGACTTCACATTTACCAATATTGGACTCCATCTGTCAGACCCTCATCCACTCACTATCTATATCCCTTTGCAGATTTTCTGCATCCTCTGCACACGTTGCTCTGCCACCCATCATGGTGTCATCTGCGAATTTCGACACACTGCACTTGGTCCCCAACTCTAAATCATCTATGTAAATCGTAAACAATTGCGGTTCCAACACTGATCCCTGAGGCACACCACTAGTCACTGTTCATCAACCAGAAAAACACCCATTTACCACCATTCTTTGCTTGCTGTTAGTTAACCAATCTCTATCCATGCTAATACATTACCTGTAATACCATGCGCCTTTTTCTTATGGAGCAATCTTTGGTGCAACACCTTGTCAAATGCCTTCTGGAAATCCAGATACACCACATCCACAGGTTCCCCATTGTCCACTGAACATGTAATGTTCTCAAAGAATTCCACCAAATTAATCGAACATGACCTTCCCTTCATGAACCCATGCTGTGTCTTACCAATGGGACAACTTATATCCAGATGTCTCGCTATTTCTTTATTTCTGATAGATTCAAGCACTTTCCCAACTACAGAAGTTAAGCTAGCTAGCCTCTTGTTACCTACCTTTTGTCTACCTCCTTGTTTAAACAGTGGCTCACATTTGCTGTTCTCCAATCTGTCGGACCCACCCCAGAATTTTGGTAAATTATCACTAGTACATTTGCTATTTCTCCTGCCATCTGTTTTAGTACCCTAGGATGCATTCCATCGGGACCAGGAGACTTGTCTATCTTTAGCCCCCATTAACTTGCCCAATATTACCTCATTCATGATAATGATAGTTTCTAGGTTCTCACCTGCCATAGCCTTCCTGTCATCAATTTTTGGCATGTTATTTGTGTCTTCCACTGTGAAGACCGACACAAAATACCTATTCAGTGCCTCAGCCATTTTCTCTTATCTTGTAGTGGTGGTGTATTATATGCATGTTAAGGTTAAATGCCAAGGGAATGGGTGTTTCTATGTGAGAATTCACAAGTATATGAAAAATAAACTTGACGTAACAGATCTCATAGTGATCACAATTCAGTGTCTTTCATTATTGCAATGGAGAAGGAGAGGGCCATATGGCAGGGCAAGGTTTATAATTGAGGGAGGGATAATTATGATGCAATTAGGCAAGAATTAGGGAGCATAAGTTGAGAACAGAAACTGTCAGGGAAAGGCACAAATGAAAAGTGGAGCTCGTTCAAGGGATAAATTACTGCGTGTCCTTGATAGGTATGTCCCTGTCAGGCAGGGAGGAAATGGCTGAGTGAGGGAACCATGGTTCACGAAAGAGGTTGAATGTCTTGTTAAGAGGAAAAAGGAAGCACATATAAGGATGAGAAAACAAGATTCAGTTGGGTCACTTGAGGGTTATAAGGTAGCAAGGAATGAGCTAAAAAAAGGGCTAAGGAGAGTTAGGAGGGGGCATGAGAAATCCTTGCTGGGTTGGATAAAGGAAAACCCCAAGGCTTTTTACTCATGTCAGAAATAAAAGAATGACCAGGGTGAGGTTAGGGCCAGTCAAGGATAGTAGTGGGAACTTGTGCATGGAGTCAGAAGAGAATGGGAGAGGTGATGAATGAATTAAGGGCTATGGTGAGCTGGCAGGTAAGTGGAGCTGAGTCAACAAAAAGATCAGCCATGATCTTATTGGATGGTGGAGCAGGCTCAAGGGGCCAAATGGCCTACTCCTGCTCCTAGTTCTTATGATCTTATAGCTTCTGTCTGCAGGTATGCAATGAATTGTTCACTGATAGGGATTTATTTTAGGCTTTACCTCACTACTAGCTGCATATTAAGCTAAAATTCACTAACTGATTATTGCAGTTTAACATCTGACATATCTAATATCAAATTACCATCTCTGTTTTAACAATTACTAACCCATTTACAATAAACAGATTAATCTTTCAATGGAACTTGTGGAAGGATGAATTTAACCCAAGCACTTTAAGTGTACATATAATGATGTCAACCACAGTAGATTCCATCCCACAGCTCCCTGGATGACATTCAATTCAATATACTTTAATTAATTCAATGCACTTTTCCTATCACAGTGGAAGCTCCCAGTTCTTTATTAACACAACAAAACTCCCCATTTGACATTCCAAGCTCAAAGAATATATCAGTGCTCCAGGCTGAATAAAGTCAAATAATTTCCCTAAATGTACGCTTCATGCTCAATTGATGCAGACTCTTTTCCCTGGAGAGGCTCCAGGGCCGGACAGGCACACAATGAATCCATAATATACAAGAAATGTTGCAGTTAAATGATCAGCCTACATACAATACTCTTTGCTGATGCGTACAGATAAGAACGGCACTGCCCCTGATTGAAGATACGATCAGAAATATTTTCCTATCTACGCTCAAAATCAATATTTCTGAGTGTCTATCAGTCGATACAGACTTTGTAAGGCAGCACTGGTTCGTGACAGCCCTTATTTTTCCTTTCTAAAATTCCAGTCAGGATTTACAATTTAAACAGGCTGTACCGGATTAAACAATAGTGCCTTTGTTGAGTGACATTAGTTGTAAATGTTTGATTTTGTTGTTGTGAGATTATTCAAATCCAAACTAAAAGTGGGCAAGTTGACTTTCCACACCACCTTTGACCAGCCAGTTTATTACTATGAGCAAATGAAAGTTCCTCTTATTATTGTATTGGGATAATTCAAATTCAACATCCTCTGCCCGTCAGCTTGACCTCCAAAAGGAGAATTATTTTTGATTTTAAACAAACTTAGAATCATATTAATCTTCCCCTCAAAACATTGATGATAAAGTTACGATTCACTTTCAGAATTATCACAGAGAGCAAAGTCATTTTCTCAACGGTTTGAAGTTAAATGCTTAATTAACTTGATAAAATATTTTAAAGGTTCTGGGCACGGGGAGATATCAGAAACGTCAGATACAGCGGTTAGCAACTGACTCATATGTTATCTTAGATAAATTCATGTGGCCTTGAACTACAAATTGGTTCATTACAAAGTTAAACAAAAGTATTGTTGATGCAGATATGAAATCAGAAAATTACACTGCTATCACAGAAAGGGAGGAAGAAATGAGACATTGTAATAATTCTTGTTCACAAGTTAAAGGAAAAAAATAACAATACATTTATTTACAGATAAAGGCTATACAGAGGCTTGCAGCCTCATGGCTGCAGCTGACTGCTGAGAAGGTTCTGGAACATAAACCTGAACTCACCAGGATAATGCTTTACCCTGCTTCCCAATTCCAGGTTATGTGACCCTTACTCTTCAGACTGATAAATTGATTCTCAAAGAGACAATCACTACATCCCTCCCCTCACCCGCACCCCCACTCTCCCAAGTCCTTATATACAAATGCCAAAACTCAATTTATACCATTCAAGATAATTAAGCATTTATTACATGAATTTAGTATGTTATGAATTAAGTCTTTCAGGGTATTTCCAAATCCTTGTGGAACAGTACAACTCCTCTATCTGGGACACTTCCACAGAATTGTTGTTAGCCAAATGACAGATGCCGAATCAGGCACAGGTAATTCAGTTCTATCTGTTTCCAAGGAGATGTCACAGAATGCCCAAATACTTCAGTGCTTGGACTGTCAACAAACATGTTAAAAAAAACACCCTCAGTAATTTACCATTCTGAAAAATGACGAGCTCAGCTTTTGCAGCCCATTGCCACCTTTATGGCTCTGACCTTGTCTTCCAAGAGCTAATCCTTGTGCATCTACATGGTACCCCAATTAGATTACCTCATTGGCTTGAAAAGTATATTTCTCTTTCTTGAGGTGTACTCCAGCCTCTTGAAATCTCTTCAGCATCTCCTCCAAGTTGTCTAGGTGCTTAGATTCTGTTGATCTAGTTATAACATCAAGGTTAACTATAGCTTGTGGCAGCCTTTGCAACAGATTTTCCATTGTCCTCTCAAAAATGACACATGCTGATGACACACCTCAAGGCAGGTGTATATATTGGAATAAACCTTTATATGTTTTTATCATGACATAACCTCAGAAGCAATGTTGAATTCAAGTTGCTGATATGCATCACTCATATCCAGCTTTGTACAAGATTGATCTCCAGCCAGCTTTGCGTACAGGTGTCCAATCTTCAGGAATGGATACTAATCCAATTTAGCAGCCTGATTGACTGTTAACCTGTAATCCTCATAAACATGGATGGTCTTTGTGGCACTCTACTTAATTGTTTACTGGATAGACATGATTTTCTTTTGCACTGATACCTTAAGTGGCCTTTTAGAACATAGAACAGTACAGCACAGTACAGGCCCTTTGGCCCTCAATGTTGTGCTGAGCTATGTCTGAACTCAAGATCAAGCTATCATTCTCTATCATTCTGATGTGTTCCGTGTGCCTGTCCAATAACCGCTTGAAAGTTCCTAAAGTGTCCGACTCCACTATCACAGCAGGCAGTGCTTTCCACACCCCAACCACTTGCTGAGTAAAGAATCTACCTCGGACATCCTTCCTACATCTCCTCAGATGAACCTTATAGTTATGCCCCTTAGTAACAGCTACATCCACCCAAGGAAATAGTCTCTGCATGTCCACTCTATCTATCCCCCTCATCATCTTATAAACTTCTATTAAGTCGCTCTCATCCTCCTCTGCTGTCAAGAGAAAACCCCAGCTCCCTCAGCCTTTCCTCATAAGACTTATTCTCCAAAGCAGGCAGCATTCTGGTAAATCTCCTCTGCACCCTGTCCAATGCTTCCACATTCTTCTTATAGTGAGGTGACCAGAATTGCATATGATATTCCAAATGTGGTCTCACCAAGGTCCTGTACAGTTGCAGCATAACCCCATGACTCTTAAACTCAAACCCCCGTTAATAAAACGCTAACACACTATAAGCTTTCTTCACCGCTCTATCCACTTGAGTGGCAGCCTTCAGAGATCTGTGGACATGCACCCCAAGATCTCTCTGTTCCTCCACATTCCTCAAAACCCTGCCATTGACCCTGTAATCCGCATTCAAGTTTGTCCTAACAAAATGAATCCCCTCACACTCATCAGGGTTAAACTCCTTCTGCCACTTTTCTGCCCAGCTCTGCATCCTATCAGCATCTCTTTGCAGCCTACAAGAGCCCTCCACCTCATCCACTACTCCACCAATCTTGGTGTCATCAGCAAATTTACTAGCCCACCCTTCAGCCCCCTCTTCTATGACAAAAAAAAATTCATGCGTAACCTTACCAAAAGAATTCTAAGTCCTGATTGAACAGGAAAACGGCAAAAATTCACATCATTTTTTTTTGGGCAACTTAAAGATCCAAATCTTCTCTGATTGAGGTAAAAGTATCTTGACAAAATTGTTTTGCACCAGCACGAGAAGGGGCAGGATCTAAATCACCCAAAAACGAGCTGATAGCAGGGCACAACTACGCACGGAAAGCTGCCAAGACCTCTGTTAGTTATAGTAGGTTTTCATGACCAAAACTCCACCCAAACTACCATGGGGCTCCATGGCCGATTGCCACCCCCATGCCTGGATCGATCATTAACCCCTCTCATCTCGCCCAGGTTGATCACCAACCACCTTCCTACCTAAACTAATCAAACCACCCCCCCCCGCCCCACCCAGACTAATTGCCACCACCCCCCCCTCCAAAACCAGGACCGATCAACAACGCCGTCCCCCTCCCCCCGTACCCCCCACACGATCACTGCTGAAGAATGGCAGTACTCCCCCCCCCCCCCCAACGAACGAATGACCCAGACACTGGCCAGACCCTGCCCCCTTGGTACTGCCCATCTGGCACTGCCAGGCTGGCAAGACTTCAGAGGAAAGTGACCCAGACGATTCCATTCCTGGGCTCACTATTTCTATTAAAATGAGCTTTTAAATATTTTAATTAGCCTCATGCCTTATTTGGCACTGATCTCACCAGATATCCAATGCTGGTAAGATTGTGAGACGTGAGAAATCAGGCCCCCATCAGCCGCCGAGGTGAAATGGTAAGGTTGCCCCCGAGCCTTTTCACATCTGCGGGATTCAGGAGAAGGGTTACCCCAAAAATGGAAACATTCTGCTTCAACCTTTTCCAATTGATTTCCCATTGTTTTTATATTATTTGTGGCTGAATTGGTTTCCTGCTTCATAGTTACATAGTGACAGTGCATCCATTGGTTTTAATATTCCAAAATTCCCTGGATGCGGATAAGGTTCCAGTGGTTTAGAAAACTGCTAATTCAAAAAGGGAGGGAGGCAGAAAATAGGAAGCTATAAACCAGTTAATTTAACATCCATTGTTGGGAAATTGTTAGAATCCATTATTAAAGAAGCAACAGCAGGATATTTGGAAAGTCAAAACGCAATCCATTAGAGTCAGCATGTTTTTGAGAAGAGTGAATCATGTTTGACTAATGTGCCATCATGCTTTGGATAATGGGAATCCTATAGGTGTGGTACATCAAGACTTCAGGAAGGCATTCGATAAGATGCCACACAAAGTCAATGCACAAAGTAAGATCACAAGGGGTTAGGGGTAAATAATTAGCTTGGATAGAAGACTGGCTAACTGACAGAAGGCAGACAGTCAGGATAAGTGGATCTTTTTCTGGTCGGCAGGGTGTAATTCGTGGGTTACATCTGCCATAGCGTTCGGTCCTCAGGCCCCAACCATTTACATACCATGTTGATGACTTGGATACAGAGATGGAAGGTACTATAACCAAATTTGCAGATGACTCTAAAATAGTAAGTTGCAATGAGGAAATAAAACATTTGCATATGTATGTAGATACGTTAGGCGAGTTGGCCAGTGGAAAGGCAACTTATATCTAAATGGAGAGAGACTTTGGGTTGCTTCAGTGCAGAGAACAGATCTGGGTGTCCACATACGACAGTCGTAGAAAGCTCGTGTGCAGGTACAGCAGGTAATAAGGGAAGCGAATGGAATTTTGACACATAACTAAAGAATAGAGTATTAAAGAAAGGAAGTGTTACTGTAAATACACAAGGCATTGGTGAAATGTCATCTGGAATACTCTGTACTGTTTTGGTCCCCTTATTTGAGAAGGGATGTAGTAGCATTAGGGGTGGTATAGTGACAGTTCACTAGATTGATTCCAGAGATGAGAGGATTTGTTTTATGAAGAAATATTGAGTAGATTAGGCCTATATTCTCTATAGTTTAGAGGAATGGGAGGAGATCCAGTTGATCTATATAAGATGATAAAAGGTACAGAAAAAGTAGGCATAGAGCAGATGCTTCCTCTTGTGGGGCAATCTAAAACAAGAGGTCATATTTTTAGGATAAGGGGTAAAAAATTTAAAACAGATGAGGGGAAACAACTGCTGTGATTCTCCCATTGCGACCCGCAATGTTTCTGTCAGGTTGTGATGGGAGACGCATGTCTGTGGTCTAGAGCAGGGATTTATGCCTGCGCCAGGAACGCATGCGCATCTCCCAGAGCCTGCAAACAGTCGCCAGTCAGACCACGTTGGAAACTGGTGGGAAGGCAGTTAAGTCATTGAAATCTAATTCTGTTTCTAATCTGTTTTAAATGGGCACCCTGGCAGTGCCAGCCCATGCCCCAGGGGCAAAGTGCCCATGCTCAGAGGGCACCTTAGCCCTGCCATTTGGCCATCAGGCAGTGCCAAGGAGGCAGGGCCTAGGGGTGATTGGTGGGGGCATGGGGTTTCATTGCCACTCTACAGACAGGATTGGTCTGCAATGGAAGGAAGGCAGTGATTGGAGCGGGCTTGTCTATGGGGGCAGGGGGCCAACCATTGGGGCATTACGAGGTGGGGGGGAGGGGACGTAGGTCAGGGCTGGTCCGGAAATTTCTGGCCAGCAAATGGGAGGTTGATAGTTTGGGGCCACTTCACATGCACAGAGCCCCAGAAATCTGGCACAAATAGGCTCCCCCCCCCCCACGGCTTTTTAATAAGCTTCCCAACTGAGATCTCTTTAGTACACAGAGTACAGAGATTCAGGTGAGAAGCTGAACTGACAGAACAATCAGGATTTAGAACAGTTTTCCTGCCAATTCAGCACTTTTGGGAGAATCGCAGCATACTCTTCTCAAAGGGTAGTGAATCTGCAAAATTCACTATCCCATTGTGCAGTGGATGCCAGGGCAAGTTGAGTAAATTTGAGAAAATAGATTTTTAATTTAAAATATGTTAAAGGTTTATGGGGAATGGACAGGAAGTGGTGTTCAGGCCAAGATTAGATTAGCCATGATTGTATTGAATGGTGGAGCAGGCTTGAGAGGCTGAATTGTCTGCTCCTGCCCATATGTTCTCATGTTTGACATCTTTATTTTTGGCACCACCGCTGACTGCAGGTTCACAGCCTAAATCATGGACGGTGCCATTTTATGAACTTTGTAACTCTTATGCCTCCTTTTCAGCACACTCCATTGCCAATGCTATCTCCAACACTTGCTTAAAATTTATACCTCCTTCTGTAAATAACTTACAAAGAATAGTCTCATTATTCACTCCATAGACTAATCTGTCCCACAGCATGTTAATCAAAGTGGCTCCAAGGTCACAACTTAGTGACATAAATTTCAATCGTCTTCCCTGGGGCTGTCCCCTTTCGAATTCAGCTTAAATCTCTGCAATACAACCGGTGGTTCCAGATGGAAATCTGACTTTGCCAATTCAGTGATCTCACTGAATGACTTGGAGTCAGGCACACTTGAAGTTGTGAGACTTTAAATTAAATTGTAAGCTTGAATCCAAAATGCACTCAGGAGAATATCCTTTCTCTCGCCCTCCTCATGTATTTGTTGGCCTGAAAGTAATAGCCCAAATAGTTCTGTTGTATTGTGGCCACTCCTCCATAGTGGCATCAAAAGGATCTATCCATCCAAATAGAGGCATTTTTGGGATTACTTTTCTTTAGTTCAACTTTAATGGAAACTATACTCACAGTTCGAGGCTTGCTTTTCCCCTTGCCATCAACGTAATAATTCTTGTTCACCAGTTAAAGGAAAAACAACAACACGTCTATTTACAGATCAAGGCTATACAGAAGTTTGCAGCCTCATGGCTGCAGTTAGCTCCCAAGGTTGTGGAACAAGAACCTGAGCTCACCAGGGAGATCCCCCACTCTGCTCCCTGATTGGTTTCACCAAGTTATCTGATCATTATTCTGCATATTGATCCTTAAAGGGACAATCACTGCAGGATTAAAATTAATTCAAAATATATGCTGAATTGTGGCAATAAAATGTTAATAATGGCTAATAAACTAAGTATATTTTTACTTTATTTTTTTGAAAAGACATTAAAGGTTTTGCATGATTTGTTTTTTAGTTCATCAAAGTGTTTCAGAAAATAAACTGCTAAAATATTTGGTACTTTTGTCATTAATATGTTGCCTTGGGCCTGTATATTTTGCATAATCAAGTCAGTATTGTCAAGAAAGTCAGCAGTCAAGTTGTTTCAAAATTGATTAATATCTTATTCAGTTTTATGCAGAAATCTGGAGGAGCATTGATGATTAATGTGTGAAATATATAACTGACTTTCTATAATATTATATCATCAGGAACAAGCAGCAAATTGAAGTTGTTCAAATTAAGCTGAAAAGATCAAAATTGGAATAATTCCTTTGTTTAAGTCTGATTTCATCAAATCATTTCATCAGCTGCAGAAAAATTCAAAGATCAAATTCAAATCAACTGACTTAAAATTATCTAATTCAATGCCCAAAATCTAGTTAATGCTGCTCCTTTTATGTGTTAAATGAACTCATTTGACTTGCACACTTTGGATATGAGGAGTGGGAAGTTCTTCACATAACAGGCTATTATTTTCTAAATGACAGTGCTACTCCCTATAGATTGTGCTCAGAATTGCTGCTTATAAGTTATGCACAATCTCATCCAGAGATTGAAAATCATTGACAGCTCTAAACCAAGAAGTTATGATAAGCAGTGTGAAGGTACCAAATGGCTGTGAACTTGTTTTTGGTTTTGTGTGTGACACATCATGAAGCATGAACTTTGGAGTAAGATAAGCAAAACACTGTGGATGCTGGAATCTGAAATAAAAACTCAGCGGGTTGGACAGCAACTGTAGTGAGAGAAAGAGTTAATTTTGAGTCCATCTGACTCTTCATTAGAATTAAAGAGAGGGTGGATATTAAACTGTAGCAGGGATAGTCTACAACAAGATATAGCAATCTTAAAGACAAGAGACAGATGGTCTGTTATCGGGGAGGGAGGGGCAGGATGACAGGTTTGGGGAGGGGCGTGATGAGACAATATTAAAGAAAAGGTTTAAGAGCTTAATGTGAGATAATTTTGATAAGAGAAAGCAATATTAATAGCTACATTCAAATGTAGCCATGTAACTACAGCAATTTACAGTCGCAAAATGTACTTATTTCTTTCAGAATTATTTATATATGGGGTTTTGGAGAATAAATGTATTTATTTCTTTATGTATCTATCTGAAAAATAAGAACAAGGAACAACTTCTGTTTATTTGACCAGATATTTATTTTTCAGGAAACAATCAAAAATTGCTTAATGTTCCTCAGCACATCTTTCACACCTTTCAAAATCCTTTCACTAGCTCTATACACTCCTTACGTATACTCCGCTTACAGACCCCTCGTAACAACCTAACCTTTGACTCATCATGGCACCTAGTAGCAGGGATTTGCTTGTATTATGGAGAAGATGAACTGGTGATGTTTTATTTTGATATCCCTGACTAGAAAGATTTTATTTCCACAATTGACTGAAAGCCAGAGTCTCCTTGTTCTCATTTATCAAAACAAACTTGTGACCTCTGCCATTTAGAAAGACAAAGACGGCAGATGCATGGGAACCCTACCATCTGCAAGTTCCCCTTCGAGCCACGTACCACTCTGACCTGAACTATATCACGACTCCTTCACTGTTGCTAAAATCCTGGAACTCGCTCCCTTACAGCACTAGATGGACTGCAGTGATGCAAGAAATGGTTCAACACCACCTTCTCAAGGGTAATAAATACTGGCCTAGCCATCAACACCCGCGTCTCATAAAATAATACATTTTTTAAAAGTTGGCAAAATTATTAATGTCTAAAACTAGAGTTTGAATGCAGTAATGTATAAACAGGTGTTATGATCACAGATGTGCAGTTGAACCAGCTGAGTGCACATAATAAATTAAATAAAACATAATCCAATACAAAATTTATAATGCCTTGAGCTACTTATCTAGAAATATATTACTTTTTAAAAAAGACTTTTCCTGCACTATATAATCCCTTTTAGGAAAAATAAAGATACATTTGGTTGAAAAGAGTTGATCCTGAATCTCCACTCTCCCATCCTATCCATATTTGGCTTGATTCCTTTAGAATCCAAAAAGTTATCATTCGCTGCCTTAAATATATTTAACTGCTCAGCATCCAGAGCCCCTCTGGGCCAACAAATCCAAAGATTCACAACCTTTGAATGAAAAAAATGTATCATCTCAGTCCCCTCATTCTCCCCCTTATCCTGAACTATGGTCCCTTGTCCTTGACTCTCTATCCAGAAAAAGTAACCTCTCAGCCCGTGTATCACGTCAAGTCTTCTTAGGACCTTATGTATTTCAGTGAAATCATCCTTATCTTTGTTGACTTCATAATCCTAGTCTACTCAACCCCTTCTCATAGGATAACTGTCATCCTAGGAATATGAACCTACAAACTAATGAATAAGGAGGAGAAGGCCATTCAGCCCTTCAAGCCTACTGATCTGATAGTAACCTCAAAGCTGCACTCCACCTACTCCCAATAATCCGTCATTCCCTTGCTTACATAGAATCTATCCAATTCTGCCTTAAAAATATTCAAAGCCTTTACTTCCACAACATTTTCAGGAAGAGAGTTACAAAGACTCACAACCCTCTGAATGAAAACATTTAATCTCATTTCTGTTTTAAATTGGCAAGTTCTTTTAAACAATATCCCCTAGTTCTAGATTCTCTACATCCACCCCTCAAAAGCATCATCTGCATGAACAGATGAATAGTTCAGATTATTAAACTAATAAAACCAGCATACGTTCAGATGGTACATGGACCAGAGAAAGGACTGCAACACTGCAGTGCCATTTCTCCAATTTGTGCGCGCTCCGCAAGGATTCCTGCAGGCAGTGTAGGATTAGTGAATTAACCAGAAAATGCATTCTTCAGAAGTTCATACAGCCTTGATTTTTATTACACAACAATTCTTACAATATCGTACAATATATTTGTTATTGTACGATTGACAATAGAAATGATCAAGTTAAGATGTTATAGCGTAAAATTACACTTAACAGGTGAATACTTACCGATAAAAATCAAAGTGAATTCATCGTTCAAGAAACATAATTACATAATAATGGACTGGAGAGGGTACAGCACTTTGTCTCAAGTGAGATACCTAACCCCTTACTTTTCAAACCATGATGAAACACTGGGATACAGAATTCCTGTCAGTTGCCGCATTGGCATTGAGGCAACAATTTCTGGTCAGCTCAAACTGATCATTTTCATTGTTTTGTGCAGTCACCCCAGCATAATCAGCCACAATGAAAAGGAATCTATTATATGCTACAGTTGGACTTTGTTTCCAGGGACAAAACAGAGGCAATTGCCACTGACCTCAAATAAATCCTCCCACAAAGATCTAGCAATCTCTGTGATATGGTCTTCCCCTTTTCCAATGGTGTTTAAGTCTGCTGCTAAATCAAGCAGAAGTCCAAGTGCGCATCAAAACAAATGTTGAAAAGCAAGATGTGCAGCCAATGACATTGAAGCATTCTCACAGACAACAATCTGGGATGTTAAAAACACAAAATTCCTTTAATTTTAATCTAAGATTTTACATAACAAAAATTATAATTGGATTATGATAGAAAGTAGAATAGAAACAAACAGTCCTAAACAATATATTTTAAAACTTGTAGAATGTTTTTAGTCACAATGGAGAAATTTGACATTCCATAAATTTAAGATTAGATTTTCAGGAGAAGTGGAGGAATTTTGCAGTATTTAAGCATCCTTAAAAAGAGTCAACAAGATGTAACTGTTTCAAGAGATTTTACAGTGAGTCTAAAAGCATAAGGATGGAAGTTCCCATTCACTCAAAGGTTTTCACTGGCTCTGCATGTTATTATTCTGCATATATGCAGACTCCAGAATGTTCTGTTAGTTGCAGTGGAGTAAAGACAGTGAATGCAGTTTCCCCTCCAATACTGTATTGCATTGCATCTGAGGTATGGATAATAAAAAATATTAATAACCTAGAAAACTAGGCATAAGGAAAGCAACTATTTGCTGAGTAACTGGTCAGTAGTTCTTTAAAATCACATTTAAAATTGTGTTAATTCAATAATAGTATAATAAATAGAAGGATGATAGGGTCTGTCGTATAGAATGTGCACTTTGTCCATTGTGGAAACTCAAGGACACTTCTCACCTGAGCAACCATCTGTGCAGGAAGTGTCATCAGTTGGAGCAGGTTGAGTTCAGGGTTAGCTATTGAGAAAAGTGATGATTCATCTGGGAAATGAGGCCGAGACAGGTCCGTGACACCACTGCTGGCTCAGCCGTGCTGGAGGTCAGGAGGAAGATTGAGAATGCAATCGACATAAGGGATTCTCTAGTTAGGGATATAGATAAACTGGTTCTGCAGCTGGATTGACTATTTTGCTCAAGCTGACAAGATTGCAGTAGATATTAAAAGTTACAACATTACTGAGCATAATATTCTTTATAAAATGATGTTCATAACTATTTCAATATTAACACATTTTCTGATTAACACCATTAAATGAAATCTTATGTTTATTCCTTTCCTCTAATTAATGCCTTTTCCTTGGTTTGACAGCCTAAAGCATGGAAAGGGTGAAGGAAGGTCTTTACTCAAACTGCTGGAGGGAGTGTAGGGTGAAAACAAGAGGCTGAGTCAATTCAAGTATTTTCATTTAATAAACAGTGATTGATAGCAGAACAGTAAAAGTCTTGGAACAAGATTGTCTCCCTACCCTCCTGGATGAAAAACATCACCTGGTGTAGGATGACCAAGTTATCATTCATAATTTTCCAACAGAATATTAGTAATTAATAATCTTAATTATTAAATAAATAATAATTAAATGCAAGTTATGCTGCATTTATAATTACAGTTTGTGTAAACTATTATGACTCCAAAGCCAGTACTTTTTGAAAAGGTGGCACAGTGGTTAGCACTGCTGCCTCACAGCACCAGGAACCCAGGTTCAATTCCTGGCTTGGGTGGCCGTCTGTGTGCAGTTTTGCACATTCTCCCCCTGTCTGCGTGAGTTTCCTTCGGGTGCTCTGGTTTCCTCCCACAGTCCAAAGATGTGCGGGTCAGGTGGATTGGCCATGTCAAATTGCCCTTTAATGTCAGGGGGACTAGCTAGGGTAAATGCATGGAGTTGTGGGGATTGGGCCTGGGTAGGATTGTAGACAGTGCAGATGCAATGGGTCAAATAGCTGCCTTCTGCACTGCAGAATTCTATGATCTATGATCTAAAAGTGAGTTTTCCTCGCTGTCAACTGAAGAATCAGTTGTCAGCAGATCACTGATTGCTCTGCAGCCATTTAACACTTCAAGGAGCATTCAGTGGCTGGAGGCAAGATTTGTATTCCTCAGGCAGGGGGATATTCAGAGAGTTGTCAGACAATGTGTTTAACTGGCTGCTCTCTACTCCCACCAATAGCTTCTGTGAATAGGACTAGAACTGCAAGCACTCCCCAGAGTCAAGACTCAGGAATCCAGGATGAGGTAAATATAAGGATCTTTGGATGGGGAGAGGTGATGAGGCCCCCAGGGGAATTGGACAGAAGTGGGTGGGGGTGTTAGTGGAGAAGCCAGTGGGGGAGGGATAACCGCCAGGGGTCGGGTCAGGTGGGCGGGGTGCCTAAAGTTGAAAGGAAGCTGTTGATTGAGCACCCATCCACCGCCTCCCCCCCCCCCCCCCCAACTCCACATACAGGGTTACTTTCCACACTTGCCACCTTACCATAAGACCATGAGACGTAGGAGCAGAATAAGGCCACTTAGCCGTTGAGCCCACTCTGCCATTCAATCATGGCTGATATTTTTCTCATCCCCATTCTCCTGCCTTTTCCCCATAACCCCTGATCCCCTTATTAATCAAGAACCTACCTATCTCTGTCTTAAAGAGACTCAGTGACCTGGCTTCTACAGCCTTCTGCGGCAAAGAGTTCCACAGATTCACCACTCTCTGGCTGAAGAAATTCCTCCTCACCTCTGTTTTGAAGGATTGCCCTTTTAGCTTAAGTTTGGGCCCTCTGGTTCTAGTTTTTCTTACTAGTGGAAACATCCTCTCCAGGTCCATTCTATCCAGGCCTCACAGAGTCCTCAACCACTCTTCATACGATAAGCTTTTCATTCCAGGGATCATTCTTGTGAACCTCCTCTGGCCTTTTTCCAAGGCCAGCACATCCTTTCTTAAAGCCTGCTCACAATACTGCAAATGGGGTCTGACCTACAGCCTCAGAAGCACATCCCTGTTCTTGTATTCTAGCCCTCTCGACGTGAATGCTAACATTGCATTTGCCTTCCTAACTGCGGACTGAACCTGCACGTTAACCTTGAGAGAATCTTGAACAAAGACTCCCAAGTCCCTTCGTACTTCTGATTTCCTAAGCACTTCCGCATTTAGAAAATAGTCTATGCCTCCATTCCTCCTTCCAAAGTGCATAACCTCACAATTTTCCACATTGTATTCCATCTGCCACTTCTTTGACCACTCTCCTAACCTGTCCAAGTCCTTCTGCAGCCCCACTGTTTCCTCAATACTATCTGTCCCTCTACATACCTTTGTATCATCTGTAAACTTAGCAACATTGCCTTCAGTTCCATCTTCCAAATTGTTAATGTATATTGTGAAAAGTTGTGGTCCCAGCACCGACCCCTGAGGCACACCACTAGTCACTGGCTGCCATCTTGAAAACAATCCTTTCATCCCAACTCTCTGCCTTCTGCCAGTCAGCCAATCCTTAACCCATGCCAGGATTTTACCCTTAGCACCACAGACTATTAACTTAATTAACAGTCTCCAATGCTGCACTTTGTCAAAGGCATTCCAGAAATCTAAATAAATCACATCCACTGGGTTTCCTTTATTTAACTTCCTTGTTACCTCCTCAAAGAACTCTAAAAGATTTGTCAGACATGAACACCCTTTGTTGAAGCCGTGCTGACTCAGTCCTATTCCAAGTACTCTGTGATCTCATCTTTAATAATGGACTCTAAAATCTTGCCAGTGACTAAAGTCAGGCTAACCGGCCTATAGCTCCAAACTCCCTTGGCCACCCTGTAAATCGAAGCTGTATCGGAAACAACCATTAATTGGCTTCAATTGGGGTAAGGTCTGGCAAACTGACCAAGGCCTTACCCATTCCAATGTAAAATTGCAGAGAGATCAGGGTGGGCAGGAGCCTGGTAGCATCTGAGGCATTTTAAGGGCACCCTGCCTACAAACCCACCAAAAGGAGAATGTAAATTCTGCCCAAAGATATTGATTTTTTTGCATTTTGTTTTAGTTCAGTTTTCCAAAGTAATAATTGATAGATAAATATTAGTTAGATTTGGACTCTTGCTGTGAGCCAGGCATAAGCTCCGGGAATATAATTTGTTTATGTCAATGAAAATTGACATAACAAATGAAATTAAAGTTAAGATGAAGTGCTTCAGCATTGTAACAATGACATCCCTTTAATCGTTAAACCAGCTTAAATTGACACAAAGGTTTTGAAACAACATGTGTTGTGTAAACAAGCCCTAGATTAAAACCCTCAGTTTGTACCTGGGAATCAATGTAAATTTGGAGTTTCTAGGTAAACTTAAGCTAAAATTAACCATTAAACTTAATCTGAGATCATGAAATCCTAGAGCCAAAATCTGTTGTACAGCTGAGAATCCCGGGAAGTGGTGGTGGTGTAGAGCATTTATACAGTGACCCAGGATAATGGTCTGGGGACCAGGGTTCGAAACATAGCATGGTAGATGGTAAAATTTGAATTCAATAAAAATATGGAATTAAAAGTTAAATGGTGATCATCAAACCATTGTTGATTGTCATAAAAATCCATCTGCTTCACTAATGTCCTTTAGGGAAGGAAATCTGCCGCATTTACCTGACCTGGCCTACATGTGACTCCAGGCCCACAAAATGTGGCTGACTCGTAAATGCCCTCAGGGATGGGAATAAATGCTAGCTCGGCCAGCGAGGCCCACATCCCAAAAATGAATAAAACAATCAGTTTTGCCAGATGTGGTTTAATATTTCTTGGCAAGTTCATTACAAATGACCCAATAAACGATCACTTATGGATGACTACAAATGAATTGGTTTCCACAAAAGCAAAGCATTATGGATGCTGATAATGTGAAATAAAACCAGAAAATGTTCAAAATGCTCAGCAAGTTTGATAGCATTTGTGGAGAGAGAAACAGCTAAGAGAGAAACAATTCAGAATAATGTCTCTCCGAGAAAAGAAATCCCTTTACCTCTCCATGTTAAATGGCACACTGTATATTTTCAAACTGGACTCCCTGGTTCTAGATTCTCCTACAATGGTAAAACATCCTCTTCGCATCAAGCCCTCTCAGAATCTAACATTTTTCACTGGGATCATATCTCATTCTTCTTAACCCCAATGAGTGTGCGCTCAACCTGCTCAACCCTTTCCTCATAAGATAATCCCTTCATTCCAGGAATCAATTTAGTGAGCCTTCTCTGAATTGCCTCCAATGCAAATACATCTCTAATTAACTAAGGATACTCCAGGACCCAGATTTTTACTCCTGGGTTAGGTGCACAGAGACAAGAGAAATCCTAGCTCTGTGAACCCAACTTTTAAAAATGACCATCCAGAGGTTGGATTTTCATTCTTGGAGGGTGGGGATGGATAAGTTGGGAAGTTGGTTGCAAAGATTGGCTGGACAGAAAGCCAGCCTCTGTCCTCTGACAATGGGCTGAAATAAAATAATAAAAAAAAGAGTAAAGCAACAAATATCCCTCCAGCCCTCACTTCTTTCCCCTTCAGCCCCCCACATATCTCCTACGCCCCATCTATGCCAACCTATTCAACCTCATGCCCCCACTCAGCCCAATGGACTCTCATAACCCCATGCCCCTGTATCCATCTCAATGCTCCTTCATACACTCAATGCACATCCATATCCCCATGGCATTTATAGCCCTTATATCAACTTAGTGCCAATTTATGCCGACCCAAAGTGGCAAGCTTCCTGATGTCAGTTCTAACAAGTTCTTCAGAAAAGCTATGACAAGCAGTTCTTTGTGACATAGTTATAGAGTGCAAACACACAAACATGCAGCCAGAATATATAACACTTATATTGTTTTAATGAATCCTTGTATTCGAATGTTGGAGCAATTCCGAGAGCCCCAGCCTGAATTAGATTGAATAAAATTTATAATGTTTATACCACACAAACATCAGAGGCCATCTTTCACCACAAGCTCCTCTGAGCCCACAAGATAGAATATTTTACAACACTGTTTTCTCAAGGCCACTACAAGAACAGCTGCAAGCAAGATATGGGCCAGAATTTTACGCTCCCCTCCACCCGGCCCCACTGCTTTGTGGGTTTTGAGGCAAGGGAAAGTGTAAAATTGCACGGATGGGATTCCCTCCTGGATCCTGACCCCCCTGACCCAGGTACGGTTTACGATGGGCCAGGCAGGGCCTTGGACAGGAATCCCATTCATGTTCCTATTAAGAAGTTAACTTAGGACTTGGCAAGTCTGCCCTTTAGGGATGGACTATGAAATGGCGACACTAGTGATAGAAAAGATATTCTGCCTGCCATACAAATGAGTAATGTGGTGTATGGATTGTGCCAATGTGATGATAGCTATGTAGGCCATACATCGCAAAGACTGCTAGGTTGTATGAAATAGCATGTCCCTGCCACTGTTTGCAATGGGCAAGACCAGCCCATGCTTACAGAACTCAAAACACAGTTTTCAACATTAGATTAGTTATTCTGCGATTGGACATTTGCTAAATAATCCTCAATGAGCTAAGAATTACACTGACAACCAATTTAAGATTGTCAGTCAGACTTGCAGTGTGGCACATTTGCGTTTACTGGAAGTTACATGCATTAATGCACATGGCTCTGTTCTTTGCAGACAGAAGGAACATGTAAGTGTATTGTTTCAGTTAAAATAAATATGTGGCAGCCATTCACTGTCTCATTCCTCAGGACAATGCCTAGACCAATCAGAGTCAAGCAGCCTGGTTGAAGTTTGAAACAATACTTGGCAGCTAACTGTCAGCCCCATTAACTGATATATCCTTCAATGGCAACTCTTCTTCAAATTAAAAACTTGCCAACTGATCAGCACTCTCTTCTCATACAGTATAGATTTGTTGCTTCTCCTGAAATTGTAATTCTTGCAAATAGTCTCGATGCATGCAAGACAAAAAAGCTTTTACAAAGAAGTTTATTTTCTTCTTTACTACAAAATGACTATTTATACCTTTACAATTCTTTACTACAGGTTTTTAAAATAGACCCTGTAAGCAAAATTCAATTTTCAACAATAAGAGTGACGGCATCAGTTGAGGATAATCAACAAGCAACATCAGTAAATACTGAGCTCTATTTTGAATCTATGTTTGATTTTTGTTCTGGCTGATTGACCATCTGTGATTAAGTTTCACTGGTAGTCAGCCGGACAGCTTCCAGAAGCTCTTTGTGGCATTGGAATAATATCTTTGGAGGTCTAAAGAAAAACATCTCTCAGCCTCATTTTTACCCCAAGGAAAGGATTCATTTCTTTTGACATTTGTGAGTTCCAGGATTACTGTTTGGATTTTCCTGAGATTTGTCAGTAAAGTGACTGCAACTCACCCAGGAGATCCTACAATCGAACTATCCCAAGTTTCATTTTCTGCAATGTTTGAGTATGTAATGAAGAGATTATTGCCTTGTCTGTAGCTGACAGGAGACTGTGTGAAATGGAGAAGTTCGAGGATGGCTGTCAATTCAGCCTGCTAATGGACTAGAGCACAAATTGTTATTTTTGCTGTCTACAGACATTCTGATGACTTGAAAGATCACCTGCTCTTGTTCAGTTACATCTTCTGCCTCCCAAGTTATTAGAACATTGGAGCTGGAGTAGGTCATTTAGTCCCTCGAGCCTGATCTATCACTCCCTGGGATCATAGACGGTGTGACCTAACTTCATACCTTTGCTACTTATTACTTAATACTTTGATTAGCAAAATTCTATCAATCTCAGTTTTAAATTTAACATTTCATCTCATTTATTGAGACATGGAGGTTTACAGCATGGAAACAGGCCCTTCAGCCCAACTTGTCCATGCCGCTCAGTTTTTACCATTAAATTAGTCCTTATTACCCATGTTTGGCCCATATCCAAAGCATTAATACAAATGACAAATAACAGTGGACCCAGCAGCAGTCCCTGAACACACTGCTGGACACAGGCCTCCTGTGTTGAAAAACAACCCTCTACAACCACTCTCTGTCTTCTGTCATCAAGCCAATTTTCTTCTTTCACTGGTTGTTAGTAGTGGGTCACCAGATTGTGGCCACAGTTTGCGAGATTGTGGCTACCATTACTGCCACCATGTTGTGCTGTGTTACTGATGTTTTACTAATAATTTGCTTTCTAGTCTTACCAATCCTTGATGAGACTTTGCTTCCTTTTAGCAGCCTTGCAATTGTCAGTATAGTTTAACTTCAAACAATTTATTACAAAATATTTGCAAAGACCTTTGCTAAAGAACATGTATTCAGGACCTAGACAGTCATAACTGTCTTGGGGCATCTCGAAAAGCTGGTTACTGATGTCATAGTTACATCATTCATAGTATCATGATTCCATGAATATATCCATTAATCCATTCCTCTACAATGAATATTAGCATATTATCTGTAGCTGCCTGTTTGGTGAACAATATTGGTGAGTTTATATACTTTTCTTTTTATTGCTGTAACTGTTCAATTATGTTTATGCCTTAGCCACCAGAATTAAGATTCTTGTATGTAGAGGAACTTGATAAGTGCTCAATTCTTTCTTTGAATTTATCTATTTGACAATATGCTCAACTAAAGTCAAGTCCATGGCATGCATTCCTTCTCCCTGGCATGTGAACTGGAGATAATAGAGATACTTCAGATAATTGAACATGTTTATTATCTGTTCTAGAGAAGTTGACCGCCAATTTGAACGTCTGCAATTAACTGTCTGGAAAATGGGTGAAACAAGGTCCAATTTCACTTCCCTAAAGTCAATTAAATGACAAAGTATATATAACAATAGCACTGCATTACCTGGTTGTCAATGACATTAAGTGAGCAATCTATGACTTGGTAGACCTTAATTAAGATGTCAAACATTCAAAAACATTAATAAGAAAGAGACACAATTTTTCAGTGTGACTGAGGTAAGGGTATACTGGATGATCTTAGTTCCCACCAACATAGCTTCATCAACATCATTTTTGAGGTACATTTTATCTTTTTATATTGTAATGATTTTTACTGGTAATTTTGATTCTTCTTTGCTATGTTTGACTTCAGTATTGCAGAAATGGTTTCACCTCAGTAATAAATGCTGCTGCTGAAATCCATTTCAATATATTTATGAACTGAAGATTAATTCAGCATTTAAAAGAGCTCTATGAGTGGATTCAGTGATGATGGTGGAATCTGAGAATGCATTGTGTGTGTGAGACCATCACTAAGAACCTGGGAATGGCATTCTATATTTTCATTTTTTTTATTTGTTCATGGGATGTGGACTGGGTCATAAATGCTGAGCCAAGGAAATTAAGAGTCAACCACATTGCTCTGTGTTTGGAGTCACATGTAGGCCAAACCAGACAAGAATGACAGGTGTCCCTAAAGGACATCAGTGAACCAGCTGGATTTTTACAACAATTGACAATGGTTTCATGGTCATCATTAAACTTTTAATTCCAGATTTTTATTGAATTCAAATTTCACCATTTGCCATGGTGGAATTCATAGGAACATAAGAAATAGGAGCAGGAGTAGGCCATCTAGCCCTTCGAGCCTGCCCCGCCATTCAATAAGATCATGGCTGATCTGAAGTGGATCAGTTCCACTTTCCCGCTCTCTCCCCATAATCTTTAATTCCCTTGTCTGTCAAAAACCTATCTACCCGTGACTTAAATATATTTAGTGAGGTAGCCTCCACCACTTCAATGGGCAGAGAATTCCAGAGATTCACCACCCTTTGAGTGAAGAAGTTCCTCCTCAACTCCGTTCTAAACTGCCCCCCCACCCCACTTATCTTGAGGCTGTGCCCTCTAGTCCTGTTATCTTTTCTGAGCAGGAAGAATCTCTCTACCTCTACCCTATCCATCCCTTTCATTACCTACCTTCGAACCTAGCTTTCTAGCGCATTATCCTGGGTGTCTGGATTACTAATCCAGCAACAGTGCCATTATACTACTGCATCCCCTGATAAATAATTACAACCTTAGGATTATTCTTGCTGTTTTGTCAGTGCTACAATTTTAACTCACCTCCCATTGACTTAGTGCAACCTTTTTTCACATTCATTATTCTATCCACTGATCTGCATGATACTAAACAGAAGCTGTTACCTCTTAGGATTGCATGCTAATTCCATAAGCCTTTACATCTAGAAAGCTCACAAGAAATGAGCATACCTGACACTCTATCTCTTAATACAAGTGTCATGGTGCATGTTTCTTTAGCAGGCAAGGATGTTTGTTAAGCAAATTTGAATTGGTCACTGTAAGTTTAAATGTACAGCTTCATAACCTGCTATTTAATTATTTATTAGATATTAATGCATCAAAATAATTTACTCATTACTGTCAACATAAGCAATTTGGGACAAAATTGGACTTGTTAGTGTTTATTTTTTGGATACTACAAGAACTCATAAGTTCCAAAATGGCATCCTTGCATGCACACTGCTGACATGAAGCACACTGGGTGCCATCTTGCTAAGGGTGATAGCATGTGTGCACTTAATAACTACCAGAAGAATTGAAAGCAGCTGATCACAATGTGCTATTTTGCAGCTCCATACTGCAGCTGGCACCTATCCTCTCAAATAGCTGACTATGCATTAAGCAGCATGAAGGGCCCCCGCTAGTGCAATTTACGGGGATCATCAACTACTTACAGTTCAGTTGCTGATTTATTTCTTTGGCTGATGCTAGAATTCGACATGTTTTTGGTGTTTTATAGCTGTTAACATTTCAAAAGTCTACAGAGAGTAGTGTGGAGTTCTTTTTGCTGACTTCAAAATGTCTGCACATACCAGTTGCTTCCAGGCTGGGAAAATGATGAAAGGATAAACTGTAATAGTGGGAGCAGGAGGAGGGGCAGAAAGGCTTCCAGCAGGAGGCAAGTACCTCAAGTCCTTCAGGGAGTAATTCCCATCCTTAACCTCAGCACAGCCAATGTTTGATATACCCGTATGGACTTGAAACATTAACTCCATTCCTCTTTACACAGATGCTGCCAGATTTGCTGAGTTTTCCAACATTTTCTGTTCTTTATTTGAGATTTCTAACCATTAAGAACAAATGTGTTCTCCATACCAATATAGTTAATAAGTGAAATTAATGCATGGGTTTTGTTTTATGATAAAGGCATCTAATATTCAAACTACTTTTAACTATTTCTTCAAAGCCAATAATTAAAAACATAATCATATTGTGGGTAATTAAGACATCATACAGCTGCTCAAACTCAAGATTCTCAGGCAATAAAGTCCTAAAACAATTAAGTTAGTTTCTCACAAACAACAGTGGAAATGTATTCCACTTTCCTTGACTGTACATTGTATCATTAACAGAAATTCAAACTGAACCATTTAATTTAACCTAAGAAAGAATGAGACTAGAATGGAGCTGGGAAACAAAAAAGCGTGAGAAAGAGCGCAACTGAGAGCGTAGTCAGGAGATAAAAGAGTGTGAGAAAGGGCAAGACTCAGAATAAAGCTGGGAGATGAAAGAGCCCGAGAAAGATTGAGACTGAAAGCAGAGCTGTGGAGCTTGGAGTTCAGTATGGAGCACAAGCAATAGGGAAGTAAAGTTAAATCAAGTCAAAGTGAAATAAAGTAAACAAAGTAAGATAAAGTCAGTATAAGTGTAGTAAGTGAAATAAATGGCTGTTAGAGTTACAGAATAGCAGGTCAACTGCATCAAGTGGAGTGTACATTCTGCGGTATGTGTGAAGTTATAGACACATCATGTGCCCCAGACAAACAACACATCTGTAGGATGTATCACCAGCTGCACATGCTTGAGCTCTGGGTCCTGGAACTTGACTGACTGTTGAAGTCACTGTTGTGTATTTACGAGGCAGAAGACTGGTGAATTGCATGTTTCAGGAGGTAGTGACACCTTAGATTAGAAGTGTACAAGAAAAGAGGGAATTGGTGACTGCCAAGCAGTCAAAGAAAACTAGGCAGAAAGCGCAAGAGGCCTGAGTTTATCCCACTTGCAGAGGTATAGGGGAGGAAGAAGAATGGAAAATTAATAGTAATAAGGGACTCCATAGTCAGGGCATCAAAGAAGTATTTCAGTGCTGGTAAACTTGATTCCAGGACGGTGTGCTGCCTCCTGGTGCCAGGGTCAAGGATATCACAGACAGGTTATAGAATATCCTTTGTGGGAAAGGGGAATCGGACAGAATTTGTGGTCAGCATTGGCATCAACAACATAAGGTGGAAAGAGGGAATAGGTCCTGAAAGCAAATTTCAGGGAGTTGAGAAGATTAAAGAGCAGGCTTCCAAGAGCCATAATCACTGGATTACTCCTAGATACACATGTTAGTGAGCTTAAAAATAGGAAGATTGATCAATTAAATACATAACTGGAGAAATGTAGAATGGGGAGGCATCAGATTTATGAGGCATTGGGACCAACTCTGGGGCAGGTGGGATTTGTATAGGCTGGACAGGTTACATCTTAATGGGCCTGGCATTGATATATTCACAGAGAGTTTGGTAGTGCTGTTGGGTATATTTAAACTAGCTGGTTAAGGGATGGGAACTTGAGCTGTGGCTGAAAGTGGAAGGAAGTAAAAGTTGGTAACAGAAGTAGTAATGGACTAGAAGGCAGGTGAAACAAAGCAACGCATTGAGTAAGCATCAATTGTAGAATGATATCAAAAAGACAATGTTAAGATCATTCTACCTGAATGTGCACAGCATTCCTCACAAAGTTGATGACTTAAAGGCACAAATAGGAATAAATGGGTATGATTTCAGAAACTTGACTGCATGGTGATCAGGACTGGGAACTGAAATTCAAGGATTTCAATGTTTAGGAAGGAAAGACAAGATAGGAAAGGAAGGGAGGCTGGGCTGCTAATAAGAGATGGGATCAAAGCAATAGATTGTGAGGGTGCGCTGATGCGATGGATGTGAGATATGAGAATTGAAGGATTGAGATGGTTGGTAGGTCAGTGATGGAGATTGTTGCTCTGAGCAGTAACTAAGGCCAAGGTTGCAGTTGGTAGGATATAACTTTTGGGGATGCAATCAGACCATTTGACCATTCTTATGAGATCATTAAATACCTTCACCACTAAATCCTGGACGTCAAGGCTAAATACTGTCATTTACCTCTGCAGCTATCTATTCCCATGGCCTTTTGACTGTAAGTAGAATTTAATTCCTTCTCCCATGATGAGTTTGGTGGTGAGGGGCATTTAATCAGGCTGGAGGATGGTGGGTTGGGATCCCACTGTCTACACGCCTTTATACATATATAAAGAGCATGAGGGTAGCCAGTGAGAGTGTTGGCCCACTCACGGACAGGGGAGGGAATCTATGCATGAAGATAGAGGAAATGGGCACGATATTAAGTGAGTATTTTGCGTCAGTATTCACCAAGAGAAGGAATTGGTGGATGATGAGTCTGGGAAAGGGTGTGTAAATAGTTTGAGTCATGTTGACATCAAAAAGGAGGTGGGTATTGGGGTTCTTAAGAAACATTAAGGTAGACAAGTCCCCAGGGCCTGGTGGGGATATACCCCAGAACACTGAAAGAAGCAAGGGGGGAAATTGCTGGGGCCTTGAGAGAAATCTTTGTATCCTCACTGGCTACAGGGGAGATCCCAGAGGATTGGAGAATAGCCAGTATTGTTCCTTTGTTTACGAAGAGTAGCGAGAATAATCCAGGTAATTACAGGCCGGTTAACCTGATGTCTGTGGTAGAGAAATTATTGGAGAGGATTCTTCGAGACAGGACTTATTTCCATCGAAAATAAGTCGACGTATTAGCGAGAAGCAACATTGTTTTGTGACGGGGAGGCCGTGCCTCACTAACTTGATCGAGTTTTTCGAGGAAATGACGAACATGATTGATGAGGGTAGGGCAGTGGATGTTGTCTACATGGACTTTAGTAAGGCCTTTGACAAGGTCCCTCATGGCAGACTGGTGCAGAAGGTGAAGTTGCTTGGGATCAGAGATGAGCTAGCAAGGTGGATACGGAACTGGCTCTATCATAGAAGACAGAGGGTAGCAATGGAAGGGTGCATTTCTGAATGGAGGGCTGTGACAAGTGGCATTCCGCAGGGATCTGTGCTGGGACCTTTGCTGTTTGTATTATATATAAATAATTTGGAAGAAAATGTAACTGGTTTGATTAGTAAGTTTGCGGATGACACAAAGGTTGGTGGATTTGCAGATAGCAATGAGGACCAAAAGAGGATACAGCAGGACTTAGATCGGTTGGAGACTTGGGCGGAGTGATGGCTGATGAAGTTTAATCTGGACCAACATGAGGTAATGCATTTTGGAAGGTCTAATTCAGATAGGAAATATACAGTAAATGGCAGAACTCTTAAGAGTATTGATAGACAGAGGGATCTGCGTGCACAGGTACACAGGTCAATGAAAGTGACAATGCATTTGGAGAAGGTAGTAAAGAAGGCATACGGCATCCTTGCCTTCATTAGCCGAGAGATTGAATTTAAAAATTGGCAAGTCATGTTGCAGCTTTATAGAACTTAATTAGGCGCACTTGGCATAGAGTGTTCAATTCTGGTCGCCACACTGCCAGAAGGATGTAGAGACTTTGGAGAGGGTACAGAAAAGATTTACCAGAATGTTGCCTGGTATGGTGGGCATTAGCTATGAGGAGAGATTAGAGAAACTTAGTTTGTTCTCACTAGAACAATGGAGGTTGTGGGGCAACCTGTTAGAAGTATACAAGGTTATGAGGAGCATGGACAGAGTGGATAGTCAGAAGCTTTTTCCCAAGGTGGAAGCGTCAATTACTAGGACGCATAGGTTTATAGTGCGAGGAGCAAGGTTTAAAGGAGATGTACGAGGTAAGTTTTTTTACACAGACGGTGGTGGCTGCTTGGAACTTACTGCCAGAGGTGGTAGTGGAAGCAGATACGATCGTGACATTTAAGGGTTATCTTGACAAATACAATGAGTAGAATGAGAATAGAGGGATATGGTCCCCAGAAGGGTAGGGGGTTTTAGTTCAATCAGGCAGCATGATCGGTATAGGCTTGGAAAGCCAAAGGGCCTGCTCCTGTGCTGTAATTTTCTTTGTTCTTTGTTCTCCACCCTGATTAAATCCAGAGCAGAAAGACCACTGGTATTAGCCCAGTGGAAAGTGGGTGGCTCCCCATGTGGGGAGCATGACAAGCAAATTCAAGTGTGATTGAATAGCAGAGCAGACTCAATGGGCCAAATGGCCTAATTCTGCTCCTATATCTTATGGTTAAACTCGGTTGTTTCTTGCAGGTTCCGGAAATTGGTTGCAGTGCAGGGAGTGGTTGGGGGGAATGGCAGGGTGATCCTCAATTAAAAAGGCCCCCAGTGCCTGCTCAAGGGACCATGCTTCAAAGAAAGGGTTGCTCTCCTGCCCCTGCTGCCATGCAATCCCCCTTCCCACCATCACTTACTTGTAGCCTGGATCTGGTATTGACCCTAGGCAGCTTCCCTGGTGACATTTCCATTCAGCAGAGCAGTCAGCATCTTTTTCTCCAGCAGCTCTTGGCACATGGATTTTCTGCATCCCTCGCGTCCTTGATCTCAGGGAAGGCCCATCTCAGTCTAGTTAAGTGCCTGATTGGCACTAAATTTGGCTGGATTGCCTGAAAAGAGATGGTGACACCACCAGCAGAAGAGGTGGCATTCGGAATCCTGATCACCATTAAATCCAGTCCCATGTGTCTGGAGTGGTTCCAACCCCATTTTGGAAACAGAAAATTTCTCCATTCCACCTCCTCCAGTTAAATCTCTAGTGCAGCATCCAAATACTATGGTGTACATTCTCTCTCATACTTGTTGATTATTGAACAGCACCATTCTGAATGATCTCCAAAGTTCCAGCAGCCACAGTGCACCGTCCCAATGAGCAGAAATGAGAATGGAAAATGCTGGAAATATCCAGCAAGTCAGGCAGCAAATGTATTAACAAATGGAACTTTCTGTTCTGGAGCCTAAGACTGGTGTCTCCCATTGGAGAACAGAGTGATTTGCACTGTTCAGCTCATTAATTAGATAGCCTCGAGAAGCATGTTAAATCTTGTGGCAGGATTACCCTGCGATCAACTCATAGGCTCCAAAGTTCAGGTGTCAATTTTGAAGGGCATCCAGACTGTCATTCTCTCTTCCACTCTGCTCCTGACTGTCCCCTGAATCAGTCTTGCCCCTTCTCGATGGCCAGCCGTGTGTGATGGTGCGTGATATCTTGCAGTGACAGTGTGAAAGGAAGACGAAAGCAACGTCCACTTACCTGAAAGTTCAGATACTCTGGCAACATTTAAGAAGCATCTGGATGAGCACAAGGCATACATAGTAAGCTATAGTCCAAATGCTAGTAAATAGAATGAGCATAAATTGGTATTTGATGGTTGGCATAGACATGGTGGGCTGATGGGCTTGTTTCTGTGCTGCATGATTCTATGACTCTATGAGGTCAGGAAAAAAGTCTAGTTTGTTAGGTGCGCACTATTCAATTGTAAAACAGAATGTTCCAAATCCCTGCTGGTGGGGTGCTAAATTTGAAGGGTGGGTGAGAAGATTCCAGTGTTTTGGGTTTTTCATAGAAACATATAAAATAGAAGTAGGAGAAGGCCATTCAGTCCTTTGAACTTGCTCTGCCATTCATTTTATATCCTGATCCCCCCTTTCCCTCATATCTCTTGATCCTTTTAGTCCCAAGACCTATATCTAACTTCTCAAAATCACACGTTTTGGCCTCAACTACTTTGTGGCAGTGAGTTCCATAGATTCACCACTCTCTGGGTGAGAAATTTCTCCTCACCACAATCCCTTATCCTCAAACTATGACTCCTACTTCTGGACTCCTCCACCATTGGAAATATTATTTCTGAATCTACCCCGTCCAATCCTGCTAGAATTTTATAAGTTTCTATGAGACTCACTCTCACTCTTCCAATTAATATAATCCTAACCAATTTACAACTGTCCTTATTCTAGGAATCAGCCTGGTAAACTTTTGCTGCATTCCTTCCATAGCAAGGTCATCCTTCCTCAGATACGGATACCAAAACTGCACACAATACTTCAGGTGTGGCCTCACCAATGCCCTATATAATTGCAGTGAAACATCCCTATTCCTGTACTCAAATCCGCTCGCTATGCAGGCCAGCACACTATTTGCTTTCTTTACTGCCTGCGTGGGCAGGTACAGCCAGCGTTCATGGGAGTCAAATGGGGTTCCTGACATAGATCAGAGGAATACTTAACCTGCATTTAACCTGTCATGAAAGTCCAGAGAGCAAGATACCAAACTAATTTCCTTACTTCGGCAAACTAAATTTTGGCCTCCCACTAAATCTTGCTCCTCTACCTACCGTGATTCCCACTGTTGGCGGGAGTGGAAAATTCAGCCCAATGTTTCAGGTTGCTGCAAACGACCTGGATGCTGCCTGAAATAGCCATCGTCCATCAGGAACCATAAGCATTTTTCTCTGTTATACAACTTGAGGTCATTACCCTACATCAAGTATATGGCAAGGCAAGGAAGCTGGCTTCCATAAACTACCACAGCGGAGTCATTCAGCAGCACTCTTCTCTAGCCTTTTAGCCACTGGAGATAAATGATTCCCAAAAATGCTGCTTGACCTGCTGAGTACGTTCAGCAGTTTCTCTTTATATTTCAGATTTCCAGCATATTTATTATGTTTGTTTTTTCATTATTGCATTGTTCCTTTTAAGGTTAACTTTAAGAAGTACAAGTAATGGTATTAGGTTTCCTGCTAATGTATGCATCCAGTGAATAGCAAGTTTAGTACTGAGAGAATGCAATGATCATCGTTATGAGCTGATAGCACAAAGTTGGCATGCTGTCTGAATCACACTGAATGGGTACACGGTGATTATGCACTATGGTTACTGCATTCATTTTTGAGGGCTATCCAATTTTGCAAAACTACATATTATCTTAAGATTATAATTTAACAATAGTCGTAATTTTAATTGCTATTGAAAGTTCTGCCATGCTCTTGTTCAAGTTGTGAATTGTTTTCCATCTCTCTATATCGATAAAATGCTGGCATTTTTGCTGAAATTCTTTGATTACGTTTTTTGTGCATGGTTTTGCATTGTGAACATCACGATATTTAATACAACCTGATTCACACTGGCTGTCGACAGAACTGGCAGTTCAGTGGTATTGTCATTGCTGTTTCAGGCAACTGTGCAAGTGGGCTGTTGGAGCTTCAGGCTGAACATAATATGCACAACGTTTTTGCTCAGACAGCAACTCCTAACAGGAGACACATCATAATTGACAAAATCATTGTCAAGGTTGTTAAATCCACCTGATTGTACAAAATGAAACAATTAAAATATTCCCTCAAAGAATGAGACACATTATGTATGGACTCCTTTATGTAACTGCATCCTTTCAAGTTAATATTTTTGAACCTAGTATCTCTTTGCCAGGCAGATAGTGTTGGCAGCTGTGAGGAATGGTTTAGAGAGAAGAATTCACCTGGAACTATTACATGACTGTCAGTTCTCTGGCCATCTGGATGGGCTATTTCATTCACACACCAGCGAACATTATAATAGAACCCAGAGGGCCATAATCCCAAATTTGTACAGTAACTCACTGAATACTTTCATTCTGCCCTTTTGCCCTCACCTCACACAATTACTATTACCCTCTGACTGCTTTATCATTGAGACGACTCTCCAGCAATATCTATGCACCATTATGTATGAAATTATGTCTGACGTGACTTTTTTTTCTGCATGCCAGAAGATGGCAGAAAAAAACAACCCATCAATTTGATGTTGACAATCTTTGTTGATGCCTGTGGCACGTAGGGAGGAAGATTAATCATTATTAAATAATAAAGGCGGCAGAATGTATTGGCAGATTCTTCAACCTAGAAAAGCTATGCATTTATTGATTGCTTTACAAAAGCATTGAAGATCCAAATCTGACCTGATATAATTTAGGGATGTTTCATTGAGGAGAAACAAGGTAGATAAAAGAAAATAATAAAATCATTGAATAGAAATTGTGGTTTAGTTGGAATTATATATACCTGTCGTAGGAGTGATTTGAGCAAAGTGCTGTTTTCTCATGTCATGCTAAAGTGTGTAAAGTTTGCATAATATTGAAATTGTTGGACCTTTATGGAAATTTCTATTATACAATGTCTACATTTTCTATATGTATTGAGTTAGCCAAGCGATCTGTGGTAGTTTTCTTTTGCTCTAAGATTTCTATTGATGTTATTGCTACACATATTTGTCTCTAGGTGAATAATGTGTGCAATAACTAATTTTGATTTCCTCTGTCATGGATTTATACAATCCCAAAATCTCCCAAACAATGCTGTAATGGAAACAAGATCCTTCACAATAATGGCTGCACAAACATTATGTTGAAAAATGGTGAAACATATATACACTTACTCACTGTTGTCATTCTTTTTCATTGCACTTTTATCTCAATACTTTACCATTATGCTTTCCTATGTCTAATCACATGTGCATTCATTCCCTGCAATTGTAAAAACAAGACTCCATTTGTTGGTTCTGAATTATATTTTCTACACAAATTGTTCACAATGCTTTCTGAACAATTCCATCGAAAAATTTTGGAATTGCCATTTCTTCCCGTTATCTGAAAATTCTGACATCCAAACTAAGATTTTCAACAAAATTAAAAATGCTAAAACAGACATATTTCATAATAAAAAGTGTAAATTAATCTGCCTGCACTGCATTTTCCGAATGCCTTTGTTTTGAATGGAAGACTGAAGCCACTCCTGAAATATCAGGCTTGATTATTGTTTTTCTGAAAGTGTGAAGCTGTATTTAGTTTGAACAAAGTGCCTAAATTCCAGTGATGTATCTGTAACATTCAGTTGAAGTGGTGGAGGCTACCTCGCTAAATATATTTAAGTCATGGGTAGATAGGTTTTTGATAGGCAGGGGAATTAAGGGTTATGGGGAGAAAGCGGGAAAGTGGAACTGATCCACTTCAGATTAGCCATGATCTTCTTGAATGGCGGGGCAGGCTCGAAGGGCTAGATGGCCTACTCCTGCTCTTATTTCTTATGTTCTTATGTTCTTAGTTGACTATACATGTGAAATATAGGGGCGATCTTACCAAAAAAATTATAAGTCCTAGACAAATGTGAAAATGGGAGAGTTTCTGATCATTTTTTGGGCAAGTTCAAATCACCAATCTATCCACTCAGAGTAAAAAAAAATCAGCAGAAACCGTTTCTCACCTGTAAGGGATGGGGGCAGAGCTTAAGTCACCCAAACATTGGCTGAGGACAGCAAAAGGTACAATTACACATATGCAGGTCTTCATCACTCAGCCTCTTCTGCTCTCAGCTATGCCTAAACAAAGCAAACCCCCAGCTACCCTGGGGGCCCATGGCCTATTGTGGCACTCCCACCTGTACTGAGTGAATCCCCCTCCCCCTTTCCAATCACCAGGCAACCCACGCCATGACTATCCCCATTCAGCCCTCTTTCTCCCCCACCGATCCCTAATGCAGAGTGTGCAGCGGGTCTTCCCCCATCACGGAATTCCCCCGGAGGCCCCACTTCCTCAGGGCCTGCCGCCTTTCAATGTTTGTACTCGGTAGGCAGTGCCAGGGTGCCAAGCTAGCAGTGCCAGACTGGCACTCCCCACAGGGCAACCACTCTTGCCTTCCAACTTCCCCAGGGGAGCTCCAGTGGCCTCCAGTTCTACTGGCAAGGTCATCATGACTGGTCCCCATTGCTGGGAGAAAACCTGTCCCAGCGAGACCACAGAGGCAAGTGAACCTGGACATTAATGTTCCAGTATCATTAAATCATTGCTAAACACATGTAAATTTAATTTAAATGAATTATTCAGCCTCATGCTGGAAATGGGCATGAGGCTGATCGCACCGGATATCTGGTGCTGGTAAAGATTGTGAGAGGCAAGAAATCGTGTATGAACCATGATTTTTCTGCCCTTACGCAATCTTACTGGTTTACCCCACCCAACGACCAGCAAGGCACAACAGTAAGATTGCCCTCATAATCTTTATTTACCTCCCTTTAGCATCTGCCCATTTTTTTTCAAATCTAAAGCTAATTTGAAAAAGTTAGAGAATGCAGGCGGAAGTTCGATTCAGAGTGATCATCAGGCTATGGGGTAAGGGAAGAGGTAGTCAGGCCAATGGTGGAGGGTGGGAATCTAGTAATCATCGTGAGTGCAACTGACTACAAACAAGGCAGCAGCTGGGCATAGCATTAAGGTGCTGGAGATAGTGTTGAGTAGCGATGAGAATCAACGTCCCCAGGAGTAGATGCATTGCCCCAAGCTTAAGAAGGGCAGAGGACAGGAATGAGGGACAGGAAGACAACATAGACTCTCCCTCAGTTTGTAGTGTACCATTGAAAAAGAAGCTAACTTGACATGTCAGAAAGTCACTGTGGTAGAAGACTGCATCCATCTAGGCAGATGGAGACGGAGATCTGTGCCTGCATTGAGGTTGACCTTCTGCTCACCAGGCCCTGTCAGGAACTGTTAATGTCTCTATGGTAACATTTCTGTATCCAATTGAACTTCGTGTTGGGGGCAGGGAATTACTCGCCTAGCTGTGTTTTCAAACTCTGCAGGTGCGCTCTGATGTCTCTGTTTGGAAGTTGCATTTCTGCCGTGGCCAAAAAATCTGACAGATTCGCAAAGGAATTGTAATATGACTTATCAAATCGTTTGGCCCACAACTCTATTTTCTTGATCATCGCTTCTATTTTGTCCTGCGCATGAAAATCTGTCACTAATTCTGCAATAAAATCATTGCTTAAATAAGGTTATCTGCAACTTTAGAATCACTTTGACTGCCCAGGATTGATAACTTTGCACAGATTGATAATGGAATTAGAACTTCGAATCCCTACAGTAAAGAAAGAGGCCATTCGGCCCATCGAGTCTGCACCAACCACAACCCCACCCAGGCCCTACCCTCATATTTACCCACTAATCCCTCTAACCTATACATCTCAGGACACTAAGGGCAATTTTAGCTTGGCCAATCAACATAAACTGCACATTTTTGGACTGTGGGAGGAAACCAGAGCACCCGGAGGAAACTCACGCAGACACAAGGAGAATATGCAAACTCCACACAGACAGTGACCCAAGCCGGGAATTGAACCCAGGACCCTGGAGCTGTGAAGCAGCAGTGCTAACCATTGTGCTACCGTGCTGCCCTGCACCTTTCTGCACCCTGTGCTGTTCTGCGCTGCAGGAATCATAGAATCCTATAGTGCAGAAGGAGGCCATTGGGTCTGCACCAACCACAATCCCACTGAGGCCCTATAACCATAACCCATGCATTTACCCTAGCTAGTCCCCCTGACACTAAGGATAAATTTAGCATGGCCAATCCATCTAACCTGCACATCTTTGGGCTGTTGGAGGAAACTGGAGCATCCGGACGAAACCCACACAGACAAGGGGTGCAAACTCCACTTCTGAACTTTTTTGGGTTCTTTCATCACCATCTGCAAATTCTTAACCATGACCAGATTTAACATCTTCATTTTAGCTTCTCTGCTATTTGGCCATTCACACTCTTTATTCTCTCTATGGACAGCTATTAACCAGTTTCCCTGGTTTCTGTGGCTATAACTCATTTCCTCCCTTTCATTTCCTCACCCTGCATTACAAATTTCTCCCACATTCTTCGCCTTTTAGCTTTGACAAAGGGTTATCTGGACTTGAAATGTCAGCTCTTTTCTCTCCTTCCAGACATACCCTTACATCTTCACCTCAATGAATTCCGGGCTCAACATGATGTTGAACTCTTCTTCCGTCGCCTTTGTTTCTGTGCCCATTTCTTTGGACAAGAGTCATCCTTCCATTCCACAGATCCTTTCACACACTTCCAACATTCTGCCTCCAATTGGATACCCCTCACTGGGACTATTACCTGCCCCTGATCTTTTCATTGGGAACTGTCGACATGCCATTGTCCATCTCATTTTGTCTGCCTTCCTCACCCATTCCAACCTCTCTTCTTCCAAACTTCCTGCCCTTCGCTCCCTCAGGTCCAACCCTGACATTGTCATCAAGCCTGCCGACAAAGTGGGTGTTGTTGTTGTCTGGTGGACTGACCTCTATCTCACAGAGGCTGCGCGCCAACTCTCAGATACTTCCTCCTACCTCCCCCTGGACCGTGACCGTAGCACTGAACATCAAGCCGTTATCTCCAACACCATCATCGACCTCATTTTCATCGGATGTCTTCCTCCCACAGCTTCCAACCTCATGGTCTCCCAATCCTGGAATGCCCGCTTGTATCTTCTTCCCAAAGTCCACAAAAAGGACTGTCCTGGTAGGCCCATTGTGTCAACATGCTCCTGCTCCGCTAAACTTATTTCCTTCTACCTTGACTCCATCCTCACTCCCCTAGTCCATTCCTTCCCCACCTACATCCGGGATTGCCCTGATGCCCTGTGTCACATTAACAGCTTCCAGTTCGCAGGCCTAACCAGCCCCTGTTCACCATGGATGTGCAATCTCTCTACATCTCCATCCCACACCAGGACGGCCTGAGAGCTCGTCATGTCTTTCTTGAAAAGAGGCTGAACAATTCTTACCCACCATCACTCTCCTCGCCTGGCTGAACGCATTCTATCTCTCAACAACTTCTCCTTCAACTCATCCCACTTTCTCCAAATCAAAGGAGTAGGGGCTATGCAGGTCCCCTCCCATAACTCCTTTACCGCTACATCAATAACTCTTTTGGTGCCACTTCATGCTCTCATCCAGACCTCAAAAAATTCATCAACTTTGCTTCCAGTTTCCACCTTCATCTGGTCCACCTCAGACACTTCCCTTCCCTTCCTTGACCTTTCTGTCTCCATTTCTGGCAATAGACTATCTACTGATATTCCCCGCAAGCCCACTGATTCCCACAGCTATCTGGACTACAGCTCTTCACACCGCACATCCTGTAAGGACTCCATCCCTTTCTCTCAGTTCTTTCATTTCCACCTCATTTGTTCTGATGATGCCACCTTCCAAAGTGGTACTTCTAATATGTACTCCTTTTTCCTCAACCATGGATTCCCATCTACAGTTGTTGACAGGGCTCTGAACAGTGTTTGGTCCATCTCCTGTGCCATGACCCTCACCCCTTGCCCTCCCTCCCAGAACAAGGATAGAGTCCCCTTTGTCCTCCCAGAACAAGGATAGAGTACCCCTTGTTCTCACATTTCACTGCACCAGCCTTCACATGCAAACATAATCCTCCATTTTCGCAAACTCCAGCGTGATACCATTTTCCCTTCACTCCCTCTGTCAGCATTCCAGAGACTGTTTCCTCTAGAATAATCTATTCCACTCCTCCACTATACCCAACATCTCTCCTGTCACACATGGTACCTTCCCATGCAATTGCAGAAGGTGTAACACCTACCCCTTTACACCTTCCATGCTTACCACCCTAGGTCCAAAATATTTATTCCAGGTTAAGCAGTGTTTCACTTGCACCTCTTTCAAGTTGATGTATTGCGTTTGCTACTCCCAAAGTGGTTTCCTCTATATCAGAGAAACCAAGTGTAGACTGGGTGATTGCTTTGCTAAGCACCGTCGACCTGTGTACAATCAGGACCCTGACCTTACGGTTGCTTGCCATTTTAACACACAATCCTACTCCCATGCCCACATGTCTGTCCTTGGCTTGCTGCAATGTTCCAGCGAAGCTCAACACAAACTGGAGGAACAGCATCTCACCTTCTGGCTAGGCACATTACAGCTTTCAAGTCTCAACATCGAATTCAACAACTTCAGATGATTTGCTCTACCCCACCTTGACCTCTTTGTTTTAATCCTATTTTAGTTTTTCCTATTCTTTACCTTTTGTTTCTTTATTGTCTTTCTTCATTTCTCTTCCCACTCTTTTCCCCTACTTTTCATCCCTTCCCTTCCCTTTCCTCCCCCTTTGCTTCTCCTTTTCTAAATTTCACCCCTGTCATCATTGCAGATGTCAGATCAGCTTTTTCAAAGGTCAATCCGCGGAAAATGACTGGCCCGGATGGGGCATCTGAATGTGCACTCAGATCCTGTGCAGATCAGCTAGCAGGGGTATTCGCGGACATCTTCAACCTCTCTGCACAACAATCTTGAGGCCCCTGTCTGCTTCAAGAAGACAACCATCATCTATCATCCCAGTACCAAAGAAAAGCCAAGCAGCATACCTTAATGACTATCATCCGATGGCTATGACATTCATCGTTATGAAGTGCTTTGAAAGATTAGTCATGGCACGAATCAACTCCAGCTTCCCAGATGCCTGGATCCACTACAGTTTGTCTACTGCCGCAACAGGACTACAGCAGACGCCATCTCCCCGGCCCTGCACTCAACCCTGGAACGCCTAGAAAACAAATACATCGATGTCAGACTCTTATTTATTGACTACAGCTCAGCCTTCAACACCATTATTAACACAAAACCCCTCTCCAAACTCCATGGCTGGGCCTCAGTCCTCCCTCTGCAGCTGGATCCTGAACTTCCTAACTCACAGACCACAATCAGTAAGGATAGGCAACAACACTCCTCCATGATCATCCTCAACACCAGTGCCCCACAAGGCTGTGTTCTCAGCCCTCTACTATACTCTTTATACACCTATGACTGTGTGACCAAATTCCCCTCCAATTTGATTTTCAAGTTTGCTGACGGCATCACCATAGTGGGTCAGATTCAAACAATAATGAGACAGAGTACAGAAATGAGATAGAGAATCTGGCAAGTACGGCATCGAATGTCAACAAAACAAAGGAGATTGTCATCGACTTCAGGAAACATAGAGGAGAACGTGCCCCTGTCTACATCAACGAGAACGAAATAGAAAGGGTCGAGAGCTTCAAGATTTTCTGTGTCCAGAAAACCAACAACCATTCCTGGTCTCCCCATGTCAACACTATAGTTAAGATAGCCCACCAATACCTCTACTTTCTCAAAAGACTAAGGAAATTTGGCATGTCAGCTATGACTCTCACCAACTTTTACAGATGCACTATAGAAAGCATTCTTTCTGGTTGTGTCACAGCTTGGTATGGCTCCTGCTCTGCCCAAGACTGTAAGAAACTACAGTCCAATCCATCATGCAAATCAGCCTCCCATTCACTGACTCTGTCTACACTTCCTGCTGCCGCGGCAAAGCAGCCAGCATAACTAAGGACCCCACATACCCTGGACATTCTCTCTTCCACTTCTTCCATTGAGAAACATATGCACAAGTTTGAGGTCATGTACCAACTGACTCAAGAACAGCTTCTTCTGGGCTGCTATCAGGCTTTTGAATGGACCTACCTTGTATTAAGTTGATCTTCCTCTACACCCTAGCTATGACTGTAACACTACATTCTGCATTCTCTCATTTCCTTCTCTATGAACAGTATGTTTTGCCTGTAAAGCGCGCAAGAAACAATACTTTTCACTGTATGTTAATACACGTGACAATAATAAATCAAATCAAAGCCTGCTGCCACTCTGCATTCAGTTTCAATGGGGGAGGGACTGAGGGTCTAGCCACGGTGGGGGGTGGGACAGGAGAGGTGGGGGGATCTGGGTTTGGCTATGCAAGATGCCTGGCCCAGGGTGGTCTGGTAGGCAGGTGATCAGGAGGGGGAGGCCAGCGATTGTGAGGCCATCGATTGTGAGGCCGGCAGCCTGTGTGCAAGCCCGATTTCCCCACTGACAGATCAGTACATGTGCAGTGACCCACTCAGCACTGAGCCCCAGCAAGATGAGGGCTCTCCCCTCTCCCCACTTGCCAGTGTGAATCACTCTATGGCACTCTGATGCGCAGTATCGGAGATTTGTTCAGGTAAGTACACCCAAAAAATGGGCAGGAAATTCTCTCATTTTCCCGCCCATTGGGCAGTTAGTTTTTTTTTGGAAGAACGCTGGCCCACTGTTTCAAGCCTTGTGATTAAAGAATGGAAGCTCACATATCTGTGCTCATGGCTCAACATTTCCAATGTTATTAATGATTTAAAACGTGCATAACTGCAAGTGAAATTCACTAAAATGAGCCCCTAAGTGCTCTGATCAACAAGGTTTGCTTCCGTTCTCAGACACTTCTATACTGTGCACCCCTTGTGGTCATGGATCGGATAGGGGTAGCTTATGTGTGTCTGCATGTGATTGACATGCATTTGGTGGTCATTCTCATCATGGAAGTTCCAGAGGGAGCAACTCCAAAGGCCGCATAAAACTGGTGTCAATGGAGGAGCAGTCTTTGTCACCGGACCCTGCTGTAGAAATGGTCCCTCAATCAGAGAGGTCAAGGAAGCAGACTGATGAATTTTCCACCCCATAGAGCAGTTAAGCAGGCCCAGGGGACATAAAATTTTGTGTTATATCTGTTACCTATCCATCTCCACTAGATTTTACCAGCAATGAGTTAGGTTATCAGGTCAATTGAAATCCTTAAATGACCAATTAATTGTCACTTATGGGTCTCCTTCTACAGGTGCTGGTATTTTGCCCTGGCAGCACGGGTGGGAGGAATTGAGGTGTTGATTCCAATTCAGGCTCTCTCCAACAGAGATCCCCCATTGGATGTTCCTATCACTTGTTCCCCAGCCCAGACCTGAGAGGATCAGCCCTACCTTCCCTCGCCCTCTCGTCAGGGGTAACAAGCAGCCTCAGGTAAAACTACCCCACTGACCTTGGTGCCCAGCCTCCATTACTGACCCTCAAGGGGATTAGCTGCAGTCCCAGTAGTAACCACCGCTTCCAGTGGTGTTCTGGGATTGCAGAGCCATCAGCCACCTGGTTGGTTGGCAGCTCTCAGAGGCAAGACTTCCTCCTATATGGGGATAGAAGCCATGACCTGAGACAAGTATCAGCCTTACAGCCATAACTGTGGAAAATTCATATTACATTAATGCATACCCAGCACGGTGGTTAGCACTGCTGCCTCAGAGCTCCAGGGGCCTGGGTTTGATTCTTGGCTTGGGTCACTGTCTGTGTGGAGTTTGCACATTCTCCCTTTGTTTGCGTGGGTTTCCTCTGGGTGCTCAGATTTCCTCCCACAGTCCAAAGATATGCAGATCAGGTTGATTGGCTATGCTAAATTGACCCTTGTGTCAGGGGAATTAGCAGGGTAAATATGTGGGGTTACGGGAATAGGGCATGGGTGGGATTGTGGTTGGTGCAGACTTGATGGGCTGAGTGGCCTCCTTCTACGTTGTAGGGTTCAATGATAAAATCAACCTCAGTCTTCCCAGCCATAGGAGGCAAGCCCACTATCCAGTCAAGGGGCATGGCTATTGCCTCTGCATAAAATTTTGGCCCATGAGTCCAAAGTAGATATGGTTGTAATTCGTTTTGTTTGTAATTTTGAAGAAGCTTTTCACTGCTGTGGGAATCTTTCAGCATTTCCCACTGGTCATGATTCCCTGTCACTTGTATCCTTCCATTCAGCCAAAACAAAAAACAATTCATACCTTCACTTCTTGTTAATTCTGCAAAGTTCTCCTGACTTTTTCAGTCCCAGCAGAGCTATCCAGTAAATGAAATCCCACTGCTTCTTTGCTGCTAATATTAGTTTGTCCAGAGCATTACCATGTAGTACAATCAATAATACAAACACAGTCTGTCATTTTCTTTATAATTAACTTGTCTGCATGAACATTGTCATTTGTAAAGACTGAACAACACTGTAGATCACTGGTGTACCTCATAAAAACAAATTAAGCAATATTGAGTGAGACTGTGTTCTTTTGGTAAATGAGAAACTGCTACTTTCTCAATTTAATCTTTTGCTGCAAGCAAGATCACATTTTATCAGTCACTTTCAAGGAATCTCTATTATCACTGCTCTCTACAACCTAGTCTATTCATTTCAACTTGAATCAAGGCAAATTAAATTACAAGTCTGACATATTGGAACATAGGAAAAGGAGTAGGCCAGTTAGCCCTTCAAGCCTATTTGCCATTTATTGATTTCATGGCTGATGTGACCTAATGCCATTTCCCATCTTTGTTCCATATATATCCTTAATAGCACTAGATATATATAAAAAAAGACATCAGATTTAAAATTTGCAATTGATCTGGCATCAATTGCCATTTGTGGAAGATAATTCGAAATATCTTCCAGATTTGTGTATGAAAGTGTTTTCAAATTTCTCTTCTGAAAGATCAGGTACTGAATTTTAAATTATGCCCCTTCTCCTAGGATCCGCAACCAGTGGAAATTGTTTCTCTATATCTGCTCAATCAAGACCCGTCAATTCTTAGAAAGCTTTGTTCAAATTACCCCTAATCTAAATTTCAAGGAATAGTTTGTGTAAAAACATTAGCTTTAATCCCTTGGAGGCCAGATATCATTCTGGTAAACCTGAGCTACTCTCTCTTCAAGGCCAGTGTATCCTTCTTAAGGCATAGTGCCCTGAACTGCTCAGCAGTAGTCAAGATGTGTCTAACCAAGGCTATGTATGGCTGAAACATAAAATTGCAGCCTTTTGTATGCTAGGTCGTTCAATAGAAATGCCATGCTATTAGACATTAAAAGATATTTCCCATACTTGTTCATGGCATTTTAATGACACATGTCCCTGATCCCCAAGTCTCTTGGGGCCTCCACTGCTTCCAGCTTTTCATCATTTAAAAAGTTTTCCATTCTGTCCTTTTTAAGTCCAAAGCTTATGACTGCATATTTCCACCACTGAAATCCATTACTCACTTGCTCACTCACTTGTAATTGCTCACTCACTTGATGTATCAATATCCCCTTGTAATTTTATGTTGCCATCTACACTGATTGCAATATCAATTATATTTGTGTTATCTGCAAATTTGAGTATGACTTTTTAGTTCATTCCCTCAGTCATTAGTAACTGCAATAAATAACATTAACGTATATTAATTGTTATCATAAATACTAAAGTAGTACTATTAATTTTAGTGACATTAATGATTTTAAATATGCATTAATGTAATATGAATTTTCCACAATTTCTTTATTGATTAATAGGAATGGGTGTTTCTGGGTAGGCCAGCATTTATTGCCTATCCCTAGTTGCCCCTCAGGATATGGTGGTGAGCTGCCTTCTTGAACTTTGAGGTGATGCATTTTAGTAGATCTAACCAGGGCAGGAGTTACTCAGTTAATGGTAGGGTGTTGGGGAGAGTTATAGAACAAAGAGATCTAGGGGTACAGGGTTCATAGCTCTTTGAAAGTGGAGTCACAGGTGGACAGGGTTGTGAAGAAGGCATTCAGTATGTTTGGTTTCATTGGTCAGAACATTAAATACAGGAGTTGGGACGTCTTGCTGAAGTTGTACAAGACATTGGTAAGGCCACACTTAGAATACTGTGTATAGTTCTGGTCATCCTTCTATAGAAAGGCTATTATGAAACTAGAAAGCAGAAAAGATTTACTAGGATGCTACTGGAACTTGATGGTTTGATTTATAAGGAGAAGCTGGATAGACTGAGACCTTTTTCCCCTGGAGCGTAAGAGACTTACGGGTAACCTTATTGAGGTCTGTAAAGTAATGTGAGGCATAGATAAGGTAGACAGTCAACATCTTTTCCCAACAGTAGGGGAGTCTAAAACTAGAGGGCATAGGATTAAGATGAGAGGGGAGAGATACAAAAGGGACCAGACGGGCAATTTTTTCATACAGAGGACTGAGAGTATCTGGAAGGAGTTGTCAAAGCTAGTAGGAGAGGCAGGTACAATTTAGTCTTTTAAAAAGCATTTAGACAGTTACATGGGTAAGATTGGCATGGAGGGATATGGGACAAACACGAGCAATTAGGATTAGTTTAATGATAAAAACTGGGCAGCATGGACACATTGGGCCATAGGGCCTGTTTCCATGCTGTAAACCTGTGTGACAATGACTTTATAACTGCTGCAGTCCCTGAGGTGTGGATACAGTCACAGTGCTGTTAGGGAGGGAATTCCAGGATTTTGACCCAGCAACAGTGAAAGAACAATGATACACTTCCAAGTCAGGATGGTAATTGACTTGGAGGGGAAACCTTCAGGTGATGGTGTTCCCAGGTATCTTCTGCTCCTGCCCTTCTAGATTGTAGTGGTTATGGGTTTGGAAAGTGCTGCCTAAGGAACATTGGTGAGTTCCTTCAGTGCATCTTGCAGATATAAGGGGTCAAGTTAAAGATGGCATTTGGTGCGATCAAGGGTCTAAAGAAAACACGGCTCATACATGGAAGTGAGTATCCCTCACCCTAAGCCAGTCAATGTTAAATTTAAATCAGGTTCTCAACCACACCCTGGGAGCCTGATTTCAGTATTATAATGAGGTGGCCTCCCCCTCGGGAATGTGTGTACATGGCAGGTTGGGGTCACATTAACTGATTGGGTCTGATTTTAAATGTCTAACATTCCCTCCCGATACACCGCCAGCCATCCTAGTGGGTTAAACCTTTCCCTCATTAAATCTTCTTTGCTCTTTTGGATAGATATTCATCATCTTAATAAGAAAAAGAATTGAACAAAGCTGTATTTACATGGGATCTTATTGTGGCTTGCAGAAATATCTCAAAACATTGTATTAGCCATTGATACAGTCAAGAGAGCAGCTATTTTGTGTGTAGCAAATTCCCATTAATAAGCTGAATGACCAGTTAGTCTGCTTTAGGTAATGCAGGTTGAGTGAGAAACTTCGGTTAGGATTCTAGGGAGCAAATTTTCCCATCCTGCCCACTATGGGAATTGGAGTGGGCGAGAGGCAGAACATTGAAAAGTCCATTGACCTCAGATGGGATTTTCCAGTTTCAGGTGAGTGCGGCCAGAAAATCCTGCCCCAGGAGTTTGCCTTGCTCTGCTTTGAATTGTAAAAAAATGGATTTTGCCTCCATTGCCTATACTAAGATTTTAATTTTTAACATTTCTTTTCAATAAAGCTAGATTTAGCATTTGTATGAACATGGAAATAGCTTCAGCAACGATAACTTGAAGTACTAAGCAGCAAAAGGTGAATCATTTTTAAAGTCAGTTTCTTCTCCTACTAAAAGTGAGTTCTCAGGTGACTGAGGAGTGGCCTACAGTCTCTGTCACAGATGGAGCAGATGGGGTTGAAGGAGTGGATGGGTAGGCTACCTGGTTTGCCATGCTTGCTCATGGTGATGAAATTGCACATGTTCAGCTTCTTCCAGATACTTTTCCTTCACTTCGATCTTGGACCAAGAATTCCCAGCTGTCAGTGGGATGTTGCACTTTTTAAAGGAAGCTTTGAGGGTGTCCTAGAAGCATTTCCTCTGCCCTTCTGGGGTTCACTTACTGTGTCAATACTCTGAATGGAGCACTTACTTCAAGGGTCTTATGTCAGGCATGCCAATGATGTGGCCCACCCAACAGAATTGATCGCGTGTGGTCAATGCTTTAATGCCTGGAACATTGGAGTGTCTCTCCTGCCAATGGATTTGCAGGGTCTTGTGGAGGCAGTGCTGGTCATACTTCTACAGGATTTAAGATGCCTGCTGCACTTAAGACCATATCTTTTGAGCCATATATTCGGTTGGATATCATCACTGGTTTATAGATTATGAGCTAGGCGCAGGTCTGAAGGTCTGGTCTTCAACACTGTCTCACCCAAAAGCCATCAGCTATACTGGTACACTGGGGACGGTGCTGAACCTCGTGGATGTCTGCCCTTGTTGAGAGTAGGTTTCCAAGCTTTGAAAAGTGGTCCACAGTGTCCCATGCCTCATTGTGGATTTTGATAACCAAAATAATAGTGCTGTGTGGCGAAGCAGTTTGATAGAGGACCTTTGTCTTACCAATGTTGAATGTAAGACGTATGCTCTTGGACACCTCAATGAAGGTGTCAACAATTGCTCGGAGCTTGGCCTTCAGGTATGCACAGGTGCAAGCATCGTCTGCATGCTGTCATTCAGGGACACAGCATGGGACAGCCTTGATCTGACCTGCAGGCAGTGAAGTTTGAACAGGTTCCTGTTTGTTCTATAGATTAGCTCTACTCCAGCGAGGAGTTTGCTGAGGGTGAGATGGAGCATTGTAGCAAGGAGAGTCAAGAAGAGCGCTGATGCAATATCATAGCCTTGCTTGTCCCTAGTCTTTTCATGAATTGGGTCTGTGGTGGCATCATACTCATCCATGATTGTTGGGGGAATGGGAGTTGGTGCTTTCCTTGAACATATATGTAAGAGTCATCTGCTGTAGCAACAAAGAGTGCCTTTAAGGTTTATAGTTTGATGTAATAAGCAACATTCCCCGAAACCATCTCATAGATTTAAGTGAGGTTGTGTTCTCACAATTACTGAGGCGTTTATTGATCTATGTTCTCATTGTGTTTTTAAATTCTGGAACCAGCTGAACTTTTTGAAATTAACCCATCCACAGTATTCCCCTGTTTACAAAGTTAGGAAGTTTCATATTTCTTAATTTTCCTAAAAGAGAAATATAGAAAAACAGATTGTTTTCCCTGTGAAATTGCTCATTGTTTATTCATGTATTTTATATAAATAAACCTTTTATTGGTTTGAAGCCCTGTTTCTTTATGACACTATTTGAGTCCATAAAGAGATAGAGTTCAGCAGTTGGGTGTAAGCAGTAAGTGGTTCTCTGTTTCGATTCCTGGATCATGTAATTATTTACCTAGACAGCAGATGGAGAGTATTGGCACCCCCAACCCCAGATTATGTTGGTCATGAGGCCTGTTTCATGAAATGATAAGTAAAGCTAGATTGAAGGAAATACCTGCAAAAACACAGCAACTGTGACAAGTAGGAATGGACAATTCAAATAATTTCATATTTTTAAATTCAGCTTCCCAGGTATGATTCTTAACCACACTACGACACATAATTGTTAACATTAAGGGGAATATCCATTTAAGGAAACATTTTCTCAAATATCAGTTCCATGTATGTTGAAGGGTTTATTTCACACATTTAATTGTTCAATACAAGGAGGAAGAAAATGAACTCCACTTTGCCCATTTTTCAAACACAACCAAAGAGTTAGGAACACCAATTTCCTGGTACTGCTTCCCTTGCTGAAATATGTCCAGTGCTATTTGTTGATATTCAGGTATTACTCCCGCCTCCGTATATATTACTGAGGACATGACAGCCTGTCCAAGCATCTCTCTTATCTCATCCTTAGTTATGAGTGATGCAGGCACTGGGTTTGTTCCTATCAGTCTGACTAAGGCAACTAGCACAAATTAGTGTCCTGGGATCTGACGAGAAACATCTGGACATTTGATTGTGATCAGTTGTCAAGAGCTATGCTGAAAAGTCTTGAGTCACCAATTCAGTCAAGCCTTGGGCTTTTGGCTTCAAACACTCCAAGCAGCTCATTGACCATTCGGTCCCCAAAAACAGTCTAAACCCAGTTTTCTTCCACTATCTTGCTCCCTGTAGTAATATATGATATAATAAAGAGATCCAGCCATCCAAAATCAAATTGTGATTCCAAAGTAATTCCCTTGTTTGTACCAGTACCTTGAGTCCAAAGATTGGATTATTAAACATCGGAAGAGTGAAAAGCTCAACTGTTTTTTTTTGGTGCTTGAAGGAAGTTTGCCTTGAACTCTAACCACTAATCTAAAAAAAGGACACTTTTTGTATATTTTATTAACAAGGCTCACTTTTTTGGACTTTACTCAAGTTTACTCATTATTATTTTGAACATTTTGTTTGAACAACATTAACAGAACTATAATGAATGTAACAGAATGCCATACATATTGGTATACTGCTGTGTTGGATACGGAAAACTTATGGACATGGGTCTATGTAAAAGGCACTTGAAATGCAAGACATTTGGCCAGGAAAGTTAAACTTAAGGGTCTCTGATCCAGACCTATTTCAACCATTGCAGTTTTAATTTCACATTTCCACGTAACAATCACTATCTTCTGTCGAAGGAATAGACATTGAATGAAAGTGACTTGCTCATAGCCTTCTTCTGTTGTTATCTGTGCAGCTGACTCATTTAATTATATTTGTATTGACAAATATGAAACCTTTTCCTCAGCTGCCCTGATTTAATTGATACATCAATATTAGTGTAATTTAATCAGAATATTGAAGTTGGGTTATTCATTAGAATGGGTAATTACATGTAACCGGTTCTTTTGGCAGAGATAATGTTCTATGCTGGTTATTAATTTTTATCAGCTGACAATGTTGCCAGGACATTTTTTGTCCTTTTATTCTCCTGTAAATCACTGAATCTAATCATCAATTTGAAAGTTGACCTATTTTTGTTTGGTCACATTGCCTAGAGTTCAGAAGCTAGCCAGGATAGTCAGAATGAAGGACAAGCTGCAGTGTAGGGCGGTCCCTAGCTCTTTATGTTTAGGTCCATACACCACATAATTTTATCTTAACTGATGAAGCAATACATTATACTCTCTTTCTTATTTGGTTCAGCAGGGCTGCCTGACAAGAAAAATAGGCACAATTTCGTTCCGGATGATGTAGACACAACCTCTCGGGCAAAAGATGGAACCAATTCAAATAAACCTGGTGGAGGAGTCATAGTTCCAAGTGGAAATGTAATGGTTATTCTCATCAGTCTGGCAGCTTTGATTCTTTCTTGGTAAATTCACAACTTTCCATTTTGTCTTATGTCTTTTAGTTAAATCATGGAAAACTGCAATGATGCAAAGAATATTGACAATGATGTACTTTTGCTTTTAAAATACTTCTTGTTTCAATTGTTTTAGGTTATTTAAAATGTGCTGCAAAACATATGTTAGTTCTATGTATTTTAATAAGTGTTTTACTATATTCAGCTTCATAGATTTTTCTTTCAAACATGGGCACTACTTGCTGAACCCAGCCTAGCCTCTAGACGGCCACCAGCTCCTGGCATCACCTTAACCAGGAGGAAGCCGCAAGTGATTTCAGTTTCTACTTTAATTTCAAGTATTGTTGATTGGGACACATTTGTTCTTAAATCAACAGAAATCTGGGCCTGAATTTCACCTTCGGAAAAATGGAGTGCGAGATGGGGAGGGGTGGCACAACTTTGTTAGGTCGGATTCACCAGCGTTGGATAACAAGTCAAGTGGGGATTCTGCTCACAATTTCTAAACAAGCTTTTAGAAGCTAATTAAGATTATTTTGGCGGCAATGGGAGTTGCCTCCCACTGAGGAGGAGTTGCACTTTTGATTAGGGAAAACATCACAGCAGTACTGAGAGGGAATATATCAGAGGGTAAAACTGAGAAATAAGAAGGGGAAATCACTGATAGGATTGTACTATAGGCCCCCAAATAGTCAGCAGGAAATTAAGGAGCAAATATGTAAGGAGATTACAGATAGCTCCAAGAAAAAGAAAGTGTAATAGAGGATTTTAACTTTCTCAACATTGATTGGGACAGCCATTGTATTAGACGCTTCTATGGAGAGAAATTTGTTGAGTGTATTCGGGAGGAATTTCTCATTCAGTATGTGGATGGTCCGATGAGAGAGGGGGCAAAACTTAACCTTCTGTTGGGAAATATGGAAAGGAAGGTGACAGAAGTGTCAGTGAGTTCAGGAGTTGGGACGTCTTGTTGAAGTTGTACAAGGCATTGAAAAGGCCGTACCTGGAATGCTGTGTACAGTTCTAGACACCCTATTATAGAAAGAATATTATTAAACTAGAAAGAGTGCAGAAAAGATTTATTAGGATGCTACCAGGACTTAATGGCTTGTGATAAAAGGAGAGACTGGATAGACTGCAACTCTTTTTTCTAGAGCGTAGGAGGCTTAGGGGTGACCTTATAGAGATCTATAAAATAATGAGTGGCATAGAATAGCTAGATAGTCAATATCTTTGGGAAAAGATAGAGGAGTCTAAAACTAGAGGACATAGGTTTAAGATGAAAGAGAAGAGATACAAAAGGGTCCAGAGGGGCAATATATTTTTACATAGAGGGTGGTGAGTGTCTGGAACAAGCTGCCAGAAGCATTTAGACAGTTCCATGAATAAGATGGCTATCGAGGGATATGGGTCAAAAGCAGGCAATTGGGACTAGCTTAGTCATTCAAAAAAAAGGGCAGCATGGACAAGTTGGGCCAAAGGGCCCGTTTCCATGCTGTAAACCTCTATGACTCTAATTGACAGTGATTTCACAATAATCTTAGAATTTTGTGAACAGCGCATAGGTGATATGAGGGGTCAGAGTCTCAGCAAATTTTAAAGGGCAGCAACATTCAGCAGCTGTTTGTGTTGCTGCATTCAGCAGACATTCAGAAGCCTTTTCATTTAGTTCAAACAAAGAAGGCTATAATTTATTTGATTTGAGGCCTCCTAGAGTATTCGGCCTCCTGGCTGGAGACATTGGAAATGAGGCCTAAGAGGGGTCTTGGACTGGGCATTATTTCTGGAACCACGGGAAGAGTACCCTCCTTTTTAGTGACAATTTCAAGGTGGCATGGGCATTGTACACTCTAGAGGAGCAGAACCTGCAAGGGAGGGACTGTTGTCTGACGCAATCACTGAGATACATAGTATCCTATTTCAAAAAGATCCAGCAACTCAAAACTGGTGATCAATAAAGCTGTGTGGCCATCAGTAGCAGCAGACCTGTATTAAACACAATCTGCAATGTCATGGCCCACCATATCACCCCTCTATCATTAGCATCCAGCCAGAGGGTCAACCCTGGCTCAATGAGCATTGCAGGAGGACATGTCAGGCAAACCCACAAATGAGCTGTCAACTTGCTGAAGCTACAACAGCCACTCAACTCCTGGCCATATTACAATCTTAAGTCTAAACACAAACAAAAGAGCTGAATTCCAGAACAACTGCACTCAACACCAAGATAACATTTGACCAAACTTTGTATCAAGGAGTCCTAGCAAAACTGGAGTCAATGGGAATCAGGGAAAACTCTCCATTGACTGGAGCTATGTGGCTGTGAGCAAGTTATTGCTGTGTAAATGCTGCTTGATAACCCAGTTGAGGACATCATTCATTACTTTGCTGATGATGGAGAGGGTAGTGATGAGGCAGTGATTGACTAGGTTTGATTTATCCTGCTTTTTACACAAGGACATACACAGTGAATTTTCCACATTTTCCACATCAGAGTTCTAGTAGTCCTGGAACAGCTTGCCTCAGGGTACAAGTTCTGGAGTTCAAGTCTTTCTTTACTGTTGCTGGAATCTTGTCAAGGCCCATAGCCTTTGCTATATTTAATGCCTTTAGCCTATTCAATTCAGTGCATGTGTTAAACAACTGCAACCATCTAACATTGTGCTAGGTGTGACTCCAGCCAGTGAAGCATTTGTAACTATCTTCAACCAGCAGTACCAAGTCCTTGATCCACCTTGGCTTCCTCTGCAGGTACTCAGATGTCAGTCTTTAGTCTATTCAATTTAGTGCATGTGTTAAAGACTGACATCTGAGTACCTGCAGAGGAGGCCAAGATGGATCAAGGACTTGGTACTGCTGGTTGAAGATAGTTACAAATGCTTCACTGGCTGGAGTCACACCTAGCACAATGTTAGATGGTTGCAGTTGTTGAGGTCAAACATTGCAGGAGTTTCTCAGGATTGTGTCATGGGCCAACCATCTTCAGTTATTACATCAATGACCTTACCTCCATAATAAAGTCAGAAGTGGGATGTTCACTGCTGCATGCACTACGTTCAGCACAATTTCTAGCTCCCCAGATACCGAAGCAATCCGTGTTCAAATGCAGCAAAACCTGGACAACTTTCAAACTTGGTAAATGGCAAGCATAATTCACATCACATAAATACCGATGAAAGAGAATCCAATCATCTATCCTTGACATTCAATGACACTACTCACATTTAATCCTCCACAATCAACATCCTGGGAGTTATCATTGATCAGAAACTGAATTGACCTAACCATGCAAGTACTGTGATTACAAGAGCAGCTCAGAGGTGGAATAGTGCGAAGAATAACTCACTTCCTGACTTCCCACAGACTATCATCTGCAAAGCAGTAGTCAGGAGTGTGATGGGATAGTCTCCTGCATGGGATGCAGCTCCAACAATACTCAAAAAGCTCAACACCATCCAGGACAAAGCAGCCTGTTCAACTGGCACCTCATCTCACACCTTAATGATACATTTTTCCACCACTGACACCGCAGCAACAGGATGCTCTGCAGCAACTCACCAAGGTCCCTTCAATGGCAGATCCCAAACCCATGATTTCTACCACTTGAAGGACAAGGAAAGCAGATACATGTGAACACCACCACCTGCAATTTCCACCCAGCCACACACCATCCATACTTTATTGTCATTCCTTCACTATCATCTGATCATAATTCTGAACTCTCTTCATAACAGCATTGTGGGTTTATCTATCCCATTGATCCACTTGCGGCACTATAACAAGATCGCTGGATGGCCCCCGGAGCCACTGACCACCTCGGCAACCTCTATCCAGGCTGGTTGGGTTGGGCAAAGAGGGAGTTGCTGAACCATGGGAGCAGTCTGAGCCCTGGCTTCTGTTAAAAGGGGTCACAGGTTAAAGGGGGGGGAGGTTGTCACGGGTTAAGTGGGGGGGAAACTAGTCTCAGGTCAAAGGGGATTGGTCTCAGGTCAAAGTGAGCTGCAAAAGAATAATAAGGATTTGAGACTGAATTCAGATACTGGCATGTCTTTGTGTAATCTAGAATACAGTGCATAGAATCATAAAATCCTACAGTGCAGAAGGAGGCCATTTGGCCCATTGAGCTGATCACAATCCCAACCAGGCCCTATCCCCATAACCCTAGCATTTACCCTAGCACTAAGAGGCAATTTAGCATGGCCAATCCACCTAATTCTTTGGTCTGTGGGAGGAAACTGGAGCACCCAAAGGAAACCATTGCAGACACTGGGAGAATGTGCAAACTCCACAATGATAGTGACCCAAGCCAGGAATCAAATCTTGGCAGCAGAGGCAGCAGTGCTAACTACCATGCCGCCCCAATGTTTCGTATTACGTATAATTAAACTAAATTGAAGTATGCACCACAAAGAACATTTATGCTCAGGTTCGGGTGGAAAGATCTAAGTCACTCTGGTGCAAATCATGTTCCTATCTTTCAATTATAGGTTGTAAACCATCCATTACTTACCTTTTTAAAACTTTTTATTTTTTTCTTATATTTTAATATATTCAGCATAAAGTTTCTTGAAAATTACTAGAATTATCTATACCTTGAAATAAATAAATTATGTTTTCGAGCTTGTTGAACCAGAATGATCCCCCAAAAACACATTGGCATAAATATTCTGTTTTATGGGGATCTTTCGCCTAAAAATGTATCAACTTTGTTGAATTTATTAAGCTCTAACTGCCTGGTATGCAACTGATCAGAAGTGTCTACTGACACCAGTGAGTTGGAGGTAGAATGGGACATAAGGTAGGACTCACAGCAGATTATCCCAAAGCTAACCATCTATTTATTCAGCAAAGGGAGTCTTTTTTATAAAGTCTCTGAACCACAGCAAACAGAATGCATGGCCAAACAATAGAAGCATCTCCTGATAAAAGCAAAGTGATTTACTCAGAAAAGTGCTGTGGGTGGAAGATAGTTAAATTTGTGCATAAAATCTATCCCAGTCACTGATAACAGCACACAGTCTCTAGACGTAATTGACCAGGAAATTATCCAATCTTCTCCATCCTGACCAGGATTAGTCATGTCCCGTATGTTTAGCCGATAATGTTTCAATGATTATTTTATTGGAACATTATAATCAAATTGATATATTTGTTTAACACAATGATAGGAGTTTTGTTGCACAAACTAATTATTTTGCTGTGGTTCCTGAGTGGAAACAGAGAAAGGTAGAAATTAATGGTATAGAATTAAATATCATTGGTGTGTTTTTCTTTCTTTATAAGTTAGCTTTGTAAACAATTAATGCAGCTTTGGATGTATTGGGTTTGGCTATGTATTGCTTTTTACCACTATTTACTTCCTTTACTCCTGTAAGTGGACTGTTGGTTTATATGTACTTATTTTATTTCTTGTTATCATTATACATGAAATGAGCAAATTTTAAAAGTTAACAGTTCCAAACTACTGCATTCTATCTGCTAAGACTATCAGTTAACTGAATGCTACAATGTAAATACAAACAATTTATTTTCCATTTTTGAAAACATTGAACTTGCATGTGAAACTAAAATGTTCTCTTCACGATTATTAAACGTGCAGTGGCTCAGTTCCCGTTTAAATGAAATTTTCTGTTGTGCAAATAATCAATCTGACAACTGTCATAAACACAGATCTTTAAAGCTCACTGTTCAGAAAAAGAGATAGCAATGATGTTATCAGACATTTGTCGAACTAGATTGACAGTTAATGAGTTTTATAGTTGTGCCATAAATGCAGCAAATTCCTAAACCACAATAATAATACCTCTCCAAATGAAGATTTTTTTTGCAGCACTTCGTAAAGAAACTGCATGTTAGACTTGTTTCAGTAATTGTTAAGTGATATTAACATATATGAAACTATTGTTGTTAAAGACTGCTTAATATGCTTAATAGCATTGATACATTTTATTTTTGTACAATTAGATAGTGGTCAGAGAAAACTGGATGATTCTATTGTGCGGTAGTTCTGGTTGCCTGCAAAAAATGTCCCTTGGTATCTGATGATACACATTGTGAGAGTTGCTGTGTTTATATTACCTAAATTATGGGTCTGAGAAATTTTTTTAAAGCTGTTGTTTGGACATTCTGTGCAGAATGCTTCTGAATGAACCAAGCTGTGCTTAGGACAACAGTCAGCAGAGAAAACAAGATCAGCTCGTGATGAAAATAAAATATCTCTCTGAAATCTCTGAAGTATAAGTTTAAACTCTTCAGTGATGTGAATAGCTTGATGACAGTTGGGCACAGCAAGATAGACAGTCTGGAAATACGCTGTAATTAGCAGGAATATATTCCTGGAGATTTATATTCACCTTAATGATTACAATGCCCAGTTTTTTGTGGGGTCATTGCACTAAATGGGGAGAAGAGCTCCAAATGCTGGTCCCAGAAGAGTTAATAGTGTGATGAAGAGTGGAATTTAATGCCCTCTCCTGTGGTGAGTTTGGTTGGAGGGCGGGGGGCTGGGGGGGTGCGGCGGCAGGTTGGGAGTCTGCTGCCTTTCCATCTATGCCCCAGTTGGATCCACAGTGCTGCCATTAAATGGAGTTGCTGGCCTCTAATTGGCGAACAGGAATTGGCAGACGCAACTTCTACCTACAGTGCCCAGGTAGTATTTAATTCAGTGGGCCTTCCCAACGAGGGACAGTGTGGAGCTAGTTCTCCAGCCAGTGGGTGACCACTGCCTCCATTGCATACCGCCCAAAGTGAGCAATAAGTCTTGGGAAAAATGATCAGTATTACGTTAAATATAATAATATTGGGAAAAGACAATACTAGTAAACTCTATTCTATCTTTGGATGTATGTTATCCATGTTGTCATATGACTTTGTTTAACTAAAATAATTACCAGTTTCTCCATAATTAATTTTAAATTGTATAACATAGTTTGTATTTTTCAGATATCATTTGAAATGTACAGAAAACTGCACACTTGAAAGTTATATTATCTATTTTTAAAAGATGTAAAAGTTTAAAATACAGAATAAATTACTACACTTTCCAGCTTTGAAATCAAAATTGTGTTTCTTTCAGAATTAACTGCAGTAAATAGTGGTTGGTGTAAAAAGCGAGATATTTGTCCTTAATAAAACAACTGATGCAAGGACCAACCTGTGCATAGTTTCTCTAAAGGCTTGATACTTCAATGTTCTCTCCCTATTAAAGGGTAACTTACATGCACTTCATTATGATGCATTACACTGTTACACAGCTATTGCCAGCTGTTATACTGCAGTAACAATGGTGCAAAACCAAATATTATAAATTATAAGATAAATTATGCATTTTGTACATCGGTTAAATTGCACAACCTGCGACTCAGGGAGTTCTCAATGTTTTTCTAGCTTCATTAATGGCATGGGTGCGTGGAATAATTTAAAGAGCTAAATGACTAAAAGAATAAGGAATAGCACATTTGTTCATTCATAATTTATCCATTGATGTGCTGCATTTATGGATAGGATAATCAATGTCTGGCACTGACTTACATGTCATCGTTTCAGTGAAGCATTCATGTGCATCAGCGGAATTGCAATATTCAATTACTACCTTAATTTCAGTTCCTGAAGTGCATCTTGTAGATGGTGTGCACTGCTGTCCTATACATCAGTTTAGAGGAGTGAATGTTTAAAGTGGTACTCCATACCAATCCCATGTGTTTCTTCTGATACCATTGGTATGGAATAGCGTAAAAGTAACATTTCTGCCACGAGTGCCAGGCAATGACCAGCTCCAACCAAAGAGGATCTAACCATTGCCCCTTGACATTCAATGTTATTATCATCATAGAATCCCCCACTATCAACATCTTGGGGTTACTATTGACCAGAAATTGAACCAGACTAGCCATATAAATACTGCTGCTACCAGAGCAGGTCAAGGACTAGGAATTGTGTAGTGGGAAAAATCACAAAGATGGCTACCTGGTGCATAAAAAAGTTACCTGGGAAAGACATTAAGCAGGCAATGACTTTTAGTGCAGACAGCTACTTGAAACTAAAAACATGCAGGACAGACAGTTATTTAAAGTTAAACATGCAGGAATCAGATACTGCAGGAAGCCAGTAGAGTTTGAGGCACTTTTAAGATAAGGACAGACCCAGGACAATAAGGAGATTAGCCATAAATGGGAATGGGAATACATAAATGCAGGAAAACCAATTGCTGTATGAATAGACCAAAACTAAGTCATCATTTGGACGGCACGGTAGCACAGTGGTTAGCACTGCTGCTTCACAGCTCCAGGGACCTAGTTTGGATTCCCGACTCGGATCACTGTCTGTGTGGAGTTTGCACATTCTCCTCGTGTCTGCGTGGGTTTCCTCCAGGTGCTCTGGTTTCCTCCCACAGTCCAAAGATGTGCGGGTTAGGTTGATTAGCCATGCTAAAATTGCCCCTTAGAGTACTAGGATGCTTAGGTTAGAGGGATTAGTGGGTAAAATATGTAGGAATATGGGGTAGGGCCTCGGTGGGATTGTGTTCGGTGCAGACTCAATGGGCCGAAGGGCCTTTTTCTACCCTATAGGGTTCTATGATTCTATGATAGTTACTGATAGAGGAAATGTACCCATTCTATGAAACAATGCAATGTTAAATGCCAATGTCTATATATGTCTGGCTGTAACGATGTGTTTAACTATCGATCCAACTCAACTATAACTATGCGTTAAATGGCTAATGTCTGGACTATTCATTGTCTGAAAGATACAAAAATAAGCCGCTCCTATTGTATTATTGAGAGAAGGCATCTGCCCAGCACTGCAGAGTGCCAGTGCCTTTTCTCAACGAAGATTCGTTAAATAAAACTGTATTGTTAAACGCCGCCCCCCCCCTAGTCTGACTCCAAAGTGGTAATTTCCCACAACAATTGATGAAGTCGGCAAGGATCCTATCACTGGTAAGTTCTGATCGATTGGCCACGATCGGAAAGCTGGGGTAGAGATCACTGAATCTGTGAGAATCGGACAGGGTTAAGAATACAGTTTGAAAGGGGTTAAACTTAAGGGGTATTTCAGTTAAAAGTATTGTATATATGATATAGTGATAAGTACTAACTGCTGATAATGATATGTAACTGTTACTTGTGCTGACCAACAAGAGGAAAAGGTAGTGCATGTATCAAACAACCTGGCCTTAGACCAGTTTTTAAGAGGGGAAATCCCCCATGCGATGCTCAGGAATTGAAGTGGGCATAGAGACACCAAGGGCACTTAGGATTGTGAAGCACAAGTGGCAGAAGTCGGTTAACATCAAACTCTGCAGTGATGAACAAACGTAGAGTTGCCATCTAATTGCATGAAAGTTTGTCAAGTTGGGTACTGGACTGTCAATGTTGTAAAAGCGGGGCGGAAAAGGAGCTTGATCAACTCTGGCCTAAACCAACTCCCGTGGAGAAGCACATTGCCAAGGTGGTAATAGTGGAAACCGTGAGTATAAATTGAAACCCTGAGACGGTAGTGAAACACGGTGCTAGAGTAGTAATAGTGACCGGGGGAGGTAGTGAGTCCCTATGGTAGAGAGCACACTTTACTTGGGAGTAATCGTGGCCGTACGGTGCCTAAAACATGTTGCCAAGGAGGCAATAGTGACCGACGTAGTGAAGTCTCCAAAATGGCAGATAATGAAGTTAAGAGAGGACCTGCAGGATCTCTTATTGAAGTGTACATGACAGACAGGCGAGCGTTAATAAAGAGGATGTAAAAGGATGGCTGGGATACTTCTCAAACCTTAGAGCAGCAGAGAGAGTGGATAGATAAAGAAAAGAGAAACAAGACAAAGAAGATAGGAGTATTGTTAATATATCAGTTAGCTGGTCTAATTAAGCAAGTAGTCACTTCTACCAAGAAGCGGAGTGAAGATAAGGAAAAGATTAGAGAATTAGAATCTGAGTGAGGGAACTGGAGAAACAAAACCAAAGAAGAGAAGCAATGGAGAGGGGAAACTGTTCCTCTACCTCCTTTTGAGTCCACACAACAGGGATCAACCTCTCCTCCAGAGGAGTGAGAAGTGCTAGAACACAACTTAGCGCCAGTAACCTGAGGGGGAACAGATGCACAGCCAAAAGCGAATTATAAACCCTTCACCCCAGGTGACAGACAGCAGATAATGGCTTCCCTGGGTAAATTATAACCTAAAAGCGCAAACACTGAATTCTGGGAAGAATTAGACACAATCTGGGCAGGGCACCAATTACCCCTGAGGGACATACACCAGCTGGTCAGGGCAGCCTGTCCAGCGGATAAGTGGAGGCAGGTAGCAGATGGACCTGCCACTCCTCCAGCACAGGATTATAGTGGGGGGACAGTGGACACATGTAGTCCCCCTAACATCAGAGATAGATGCCCAACAGGCATCCTTCACCCAGTTTAAAGCAGAAATTCAGAGAGTGTTAGGGAATGCTCCCACTAACTGGAGCAGAATTACCACAACAAAACAGTTAAAAGGGGAAGGAGCTTCTGAATACGGGGAACAATTGTTCCAGGTATGTCAAGAGTGGTCAGGACAAGGGAACCCAGGTCGAGGAGATCAAGCATTCATCCAGGCTTTTAAGGATGGACTCTCCAGCGTTCACCAAGCCATCCTAAAAATGGGAATGATTATGTCCCAGGATTACGATGAATTGGTAGAGTGGGCTAATGACGTACCGGTAGAAGAGAAATCCCAGACAAGAACAAGGCTAGAAAGAGTAGCAGCTTGCAGTAATGGGAATGGAACAAAGTCTGAACTGACTTGCCACAATTGTGGAAGGCAAGGGCACTTTGCGAGGGATTGCGGGGCCCCACAGAATGGGAATAGATTTGGAAACAGTGGGAAACATTGCAGCCACTGTAATAGATATGGACATACAGAAGCTGTGTGTTGGAATAAGCATGGGAGACCCCCAGCCCAATCCATGATCACAGCAGAACCAGAGGAACCACAGAACCTCCAGGGTCAGCAAGTCTGCAGCCCCCAAAGGGTAAGAAGGAGGGAAGGATTTACATGTCAGCACTAGTAGGGGACAGGCAACGTGAGATGTTAGTGGACATGGGAGAATCCATATCTGTCACTGAACTACCCTTACCTACTACAAATAAAATGATTTACCTAACTGGGATAGGAGGGAACAAAACACCCACCTACCTGAGCGAGACCATCATAGTAGAGATAAATAATCTGTATATACCAATGAGGTCTTATGTGTGCAAAAATAACGAGGGTACAATAATGGGAAATGATCTGATGAAAGAATATGAGATTCTGATAGACTGTGGAAAGAGAGAATTAATCTGACCAAGACAGGACAGTCGGAAAACTAGAATAGGGAAACTCACAAGTCACCTCAAAATCATTAGGGTGGCCACAGTCACCACCAGAAATTGAGAATTAGTGACAGGAGGGTTTGGAGCCATCTGTGCTTCTGTCCCTGGGGTATGAGCTAAAACAAAGTTAGATACCAGTTTGACTAAAACAGAGCCAATAAAGGTACTGGGACCAGAGCATAAGCAACACCAATAATACCCAATAAAACCAGAGACAGAGAAAGCTGCAGTGGAGATAGTTAAAAGGTTAGCGGAAAGGGGGATTTTGAGAGAAACCACAAGCACCACTAACTCCCCAACATGGCCAATGAGTAAACCTGATGGAAGCTATAGGCTCACGATAGATTACACCAGACTCAATAAAGTCATGTCCAAGTTGCACCCCATTGTAGCAAGCCCTTTGATAATCCTGAATGGACTGTCACAGGAGCACAAAATATTCATAGTATTGTACATGGCCAACAGATTCTGGTCCTTACCATTGGATCCCAAGTCCCAAGACAAATTCGCCTTTATAGTGGAAGACAAAAAGTACACTTAGACTTGTTTACCAGAGGGATTCCACAACATCCCTGCTTTATTCCATTGTGTAATGAGTAACATCCTGAATGGGGTACAACTGCCAGAGGGTAATACAGTCCTCCAATATGTAGATGATATCCTAATAGCTTCGGAGTCTAAGTCAGGACAACAAGAAGCCTTTTATTTAGTACTGAATGAATTAAAAACAGCAGGGTTAAAGGTGAGCCCCAAAAATTGGGAAAACAGGTCCTATACCTAGGACACCTTACATCCCAAGGACTTAAAGAAATGCCAGTGCACAGAAAGAAGGGGATACAACAAATGCCGCAACCTGTCACCGTAAGAGGGGTCAGAAGGTGCGAAGATTATTCAACTATAGCCAGAGTTTCATCCCAGGGTTCGCAAAATTAGCAGAACCCATACAAAGACGAGTCAAAGGGAGAAAATCAGCTTTAGATCCTGTAGAATGGGAACCCAAGCAAGAAGAGGTTTACAATAAACTAAAAATAGAACTGCTATCAGTCCCTGGACTAGGATTACCAGATTCTAATAAGGACTTCCATATCCATTGTAGCAATAAGGGAAGGTTCTATTCTGCAGTGGTAACACAGGACCATGGTGACAAAAGGAGACCCATAGGTTACTATTCAACCGCAGAAGGATCAGTAGTAACTGGACTACGAAGGTGCATAACCACCTTGGATTGTGCCGCCTGGGCCGTAAAGGTTAGTGAGCCAATAATAATGACAGGGAATATAATCCTTCAGACCAAACACACCTTGGTGGAAACGTTGAACATGGGAAAACTAAGGTCAGTCTCAAACGTGAGAAGGGCTAAGTGGGAAGCTGTCCTCCTACCTCCAAGCAAGTCCGTGATGATAATAGGGGATACAGGGAATAGCCTAGCAGAAGAGATTTTAGACATAGGAGAGCCACACAATTGTGAGGATATAGATATGGATGAAGGAGAGGGCAGGATAAAGGATATACTCTTAATAACAGCTGAGGAGACCCTTTTTGTAGATGGGCCACGCAAACATGTGGAAGGATCACCCCAGACAGGGTGGGCAATAGTGAATGACAAATTAGAGACAGTAAGGTTAGGAAGGATTGACAGAGGTCTATCCGCACAAGTGGCAGAATTATTGGCAGTCACACAGGCACTAGAGTTATCTGAAGGTAAAACGGTGAACATCTATACAGATAGTCGCTATGCATTTGGAGTCATATATGACTACATTGATAGCATGGGGAAGAAGAGGGTTCATAACCACAGGAGGAACCCCTATTGAGTACCAGCAAAGAATTGAGGCATTGTTAAGAGCTAGCGAGAAACTTAGAGAAGCCACAGTAATCAGAATTAAAGTGCACCAGAAAGAACCAGGAAAAGAGCTAACTTGGACTGGTTTAATTTCAAAGGGAGCCAAGCCGCAGACAGGGTGGCACAGTTAGCCTTAGGACGGGAGACAATTGGCGAGCTGCCAATAGCAGCAATATAACAGACAGGAGACAAAATAGATATCCAGGACTTACAACAGGACACCTCAAAAGAGGAAAAGGAGAGATGGGAAGCACAAGGAGCAGTCAAAGGGACTGATAACATTTGGAGACAGGAAGATAAGGTTATAGCACCAGAGTGCATACAAAACACCCTATTGGAACTATAACATGGACTCTCACATGTGGGTAGAGAGGCCATGATAGCTAGTATAGAAAAGGAATGGGAAGAGATAAAGCCCAACACTGTCACCGATGTGTGATGTGCGTGCAACATAACCCTGGTAGACCCATAAAAATTAAAGTGGGACACCACCGAGACCAAAGGGACCCTGGGAACATCTGCAAATAGATTTCACAGGGCCACTACCACAATCCCATGGCAAAACCACTGTCTGGTTATTATAGACAAGTTCACCAGGTGGGTAGAAGCGTTCCCTACTACAAATTGTACTGCTACCATGGTGGCTAGGATATTGGCTGAAGAGATAATCCCCAGATGGGGAGTACCCCTACAAATCGGTTCTGACCAAGAGACGCACTTCACTGGAAAGATGGTAAAAACATTATGCCAATTAATGGGGATAAAACAAAAATTTCACATCCCTTACCACCCACAGAGTTCTGGAATGGTGGAATGTATGATTAGAACACTTAAGAATGCACTGGCTAAAGCCATACAAACATCAGGAAAAACGTGCACAAAGGTATTGCCCGCTATATTAATGAGATTAAGAACTACCACAAACTGGACAACCAAATTAACCCCCTATGAACTAATGACAGGATGGGCGATGCAATTACCAGAAAGCATCATAACAGGTGGGGCCGATGTAGGTCCACCGATTGATAAAATCAGGAGATATGTTTTGGAACTAAGCACCTAACTCAAAGGGATGTGCAAATTGGTAAAAGACAATCAGGAAATAAAAGATGCAGAGAGAAAGAGCTTGAAATGCTCCCTGACGTCCCAACAGCGGGAAGTCGCGTCCTAGTAAAAACATTACCTGACAAACCCACGGTTTGCACCAAAATAGAGTGGGCCATATGAAGTTATAACTAGTGGAGATACCTGTGCCCATACAGACAGAAGAGGGAAAGATATATGGAAACATTAGGACAGCTGAAATTACACAAAGAAATGCATGAATGAATGAATGAGTGAATGAGTGAACTAACAGAGCTGCTTTCCTCAACACAGGCAAAGACTGCAAGCAAGAACAACTGGTGCGTGCGGGTCAATAGATAATATAACTTTTGGAGATTATATAAATTATAGTGTTAAGTTTGATATTTGATCGTTGCGAATATTTATGTAATCGCATATCTAACTACTACTTTGCGTTGTCACGACTGTAAATTTGACCGGATTGGAGGATAATCTATTTAACAAAGCTCACGTACATTTACACGGGAATCAAACTGTATGTAGCACAACCGGAAGAAGCCCTATTTGTAGCCACCCCTGGGACCCCTCATGACTTATATACTGCAGATAGATCAGATGCACCCTGTAAGGGACATATTGGCAAATATAAAAGAGGTATACATGGGAGATATGTGGAACTTGCAAATCCCACAGACCCTGTGTGCAGGGGGTTCTGACAGGTGAGAGGAAAAGCTTGTTCAGATGCTGCAAGCTATCCGCCTTGTTTTACGGGGCAGGGATGGGGATGTGCGTATGTCTTGATCTCTAAGAATGATTCCTGCATGCAGGCGCAGTGTGTTTGTCAATGCTGTTGGGTTAATAAGGGACAGTTTACTTGCACTTGTGATGAACAGAAATGTCTGAATATAACCGCAGGAAGACAGCTCATTTATGGACAGTGCAATGGAACTCACATAAGCTCAGTCAAATGGACATACCCATTTGATACTTACCAGATGGTGGGATCAAATGGGGAGTCAAGTAAACCGAACAATTGGCAATACGAACAAACTCATAATCAAGACACTAAATGTTACCGGGCTAAGAAGGGATATGTGTTCCTCTTCAATGGTACTTACAGGACAGAAACAGCAAATCTCCCAAACCGTTTTGCAGTAGGAACAAAAGGACCACTGACAGATTCATACTCTCAGAAGAGGCATATATGGAGGAGAATAGTAACTCAGGCTATCAGCAAGGAATTCTGCGCTGATTGGGAAGCCTCGGGCACAATGGTGTCCTCACTGGGATATAGGTTCCTTGGAGCCCTATCTCAGGGAGGGGCAGCAGGAGTGATTAGTGAAAAGAATAGGAATCATATTCTTTGTGGACTAACAGTCCAAGGAAACAGCACTACAAGCACTGGAGACTGTTAATCAAGAAATGGCTGAACTGAGATTATATGCACAACGATATGCAGTGGACTACTAATTAGCACAAGGGGGAGTGTGTACAATTATAGACAATAACTGCATAACCCATAACACAGACATGTCTTATAACATTACACAAGTCATCAATAACATCAGAGAACAACTTGATAGCTTCAGACAGGGACCCAGGAAAGAAAGTAACTGGCTGAAATGGCTGGTGGGGGGCTGGTCCTGGGAATTTTATTTATTACATGGATTGGTCATACTCATTTCAATTGTAATTGTCTGTTGTCTAATTGTTGGTTGCCTAAAAGTCTGCTGCAAGGTTATGGTAACAAGATTTGTGCCAGGAGCCAGTGTATCCATCGAGGAAGAACCCATGATGAGGATCCATGAAGACACCAGAAGAAGAAAAGAAGAAAATTGACTTCTACATGTGAAGATGCAGCTGTTGTTCATGGGATTATTAAAAAAATAATCATTCGGACCAAAAGAGGGAACTGTAGTGGGAAAAATCACAAAGTTGGTTTCTTGACACATAAGAAAGTTACCTGGGAGAGAGACATTAAGCAGGCACTGACTTTTAGTGCAGACAGCTACTTGAAATTAAAATCATGCAGTACAGACAGCTATTTAAAGTTAAACATGCAGGAATTAGATACTGCAGGAAGCCAGTAAAGAGCTTAAGGTACTTTTAAGATAAGGACAGACCTAGAACAATAAGGAAATGGGAACAGGAATACATAAATGTAGGAAAACCAATTCCTGTATGTATCGACTGAAACTAAGTCATTGATAGTCACTGGTAGAGGAAATGTATCCTTTCTATGAAACAATGCAATGTTAAATGCCAATGTCTGTATATGTCTGGCTATAACGATGTGTTAAACTATCGATCCTATTCAACTATAATGAAGTGTTAAATGGCTAATGTCCAGACTATCCATTGTCTGGAAGGTATAAAAATAAACTGCTCCTGTTGTGTTACTGAGAGAAGGTAGCTGCCCAGCACTGCAGAGTGCCGGTGCCTTTTCTCCACAAAGCAGCATTAAATAAAACTGTATTGTTGCACCCCCCCCCGTCTGACTCCGAAGTGGTAATTTCCCACAACAATTCTACGGTGAGTCACTCACCTCCTGACTCCTCAAAGTCTGTCCACTGTCTACAAGCACAAGTCAGGAAAGTAATGGAATATTCTCTACTTGCCTGGATGGGTGCAGCTCTAACAACATTCAAAGAGCTTGATGTCATCCAAGAGAAAGGCCCCCCCAGTTGCTACCCCTTCCACTAATATTCATTTTCTCCATCACCTATGAACAGTGGCAGCAGTGTACACCATCTACAAAATGCATTGCAGCAACTCACCAATGTTCCTTACACAGCACCTTCCAAACCCACGACCTCTACCATGTAGAAGGACACAAGCAGAGGATACTTGGAGTACCACCACCTGGAAGTCCCCCTCCAAGTCACTCACCATCTTGGCTTGGAAATATATCATTGTTCCTTCACTGTTGCTGGGTAAAAATCTTGAAATTCCCTCCCTAACAAAAACTGTGGGTGTACTTATACGATAGAAACTTCAGCGGTTGAAGAAGGCAGCTCACCACCACCTTCTGAAGGGCAACTAAGGATGAGCAATAAATGTTGTCCTAGCCTGTGATGCCTACATCCTGTAAATGAACAAAAAAAAAGCACAGGAAGGCCATTCAGCCAAACCATTATCTGCAGCATTTATGCTCCATTTTAAACCTCTGCCTTTTTCGCAAATCTAACTCTTGTCGGAATAATCCATCATTTCTTACTCCCTCAGATGTGTAACCAGCCTCTCCTTAAAAGCATTTTAACTATTCACATAACTAATCCCTGTGGTAGGGAGTTTCACATGCTCCCCACTCTCCGGGTAAAGGAGTTTTCTCAGAATTTCCTGGTGGATTTGTTGTATTCTTTCTTGTATTGGTGGCTATGTTGTGCATTGTCCCACAGGTAGAAGCTTTGGGCTGGATTTATGGGGAGCCACAATCCCTGCACCCCCGTTAAAAGGTCAGGTTGATGTGCCTACTCATAATCCCAATGGCTGCCCTACAGCAAATTTATGGACGGAACAAACTTGATTGCTTTAAAGCATGGCTTCCACCCCTCTCTCAGTGAGAATTTATGTCTTCGAAAACTGCTGGACAATCAGGTGACTGGTCCTTGTGTAGTCCCAGCATGGCCAGCCAGGAGTATTGGTCACTACTGGTTCTGCAGGTGATCCTACCATACTGAGGAACCCAGGTAACATAAGAACATAAGAAATAGGAGCAGGAGTAGGCCATCTAGCCCTTCGAGCCTGCCCCACCATTCAATAAGATCGTGGCTGATCTGAAGTGGATCAGTTCCACTTTCCCGCTTTCTCCCCATAACCCTTAATTCCCTTGCCTACCAAAAACCTATCTACCTGTGACTTAAATATATTTAGCGAGGTGGCGAGGGCAGAGAATTCCAGAGATTCACCACCCTTTGAGGGAAGAAGTTCCTCCTCAACTCCGATCTAAACTGCCCCCCCCCCCTTATCTTGAGGCTGTGCCCTCGAGTCCTGCTATCCTTTCTAAGCCGGAAGAATCACCCTACCTCTACCCTATCCATCCCTTGCATTATCTTATACGTCTCTATAAGATCCCCCCTCATCCTTCTAAACTCCAACGAGTACAGACCCAGTCTATTTAGTCTCTCTTCATAGTCCAACCCCCTTATCTCTCTCATCTTTTCCCCCACCTCATTCATCTTTCTCTGCATGCATTCCCCCCCAAGTGCCCTGGTTTCCACCCACATTCTGAAAGACGTGCAGGTTAGGTGCACTGGCCATGCTAAATACTCCCTCAGTGTACCTGAAGAGGCACGGGAGTGTGGCGACTAGGGGATTTTCATAATATTTCATTGCAGCGTTAATGTGAGCCTACTTGTGACACTAATAAATAAACTTTAAAACTTGCTTATGGCAATGCTTCTTATAGATGATCTGCTGGTTGACCTCTTGCCAATACTACTGTCTTGGCACTAAACTAACCTTCTCATGTTCCCACATACAGATCTCAAAGTGAACAGAGATATGGAGTACTCACCTTGGTGGACCAAATTAGGTCATTGATCTAATTTTAGTATTGAATCAAGGATCTTGGGTTGATCCTGTGGCTGCTGACCTTCTCTGAATCCCTACTCAAAATGTGGCCTCCTCTTCCTCTCCTCTTGGGCAAAAGACCTTCAAAAAGGGGAAAGTGGAAATGATCCACCTCAGATCAGCCACGATCCCACTGAATGGCAGGGCAGGCTCGAAGGGCCAGATGGCCCACTCCCGCTCCCACCCCCTATGTTCTTAAACTTGTTCTTGCAGCCTAATGGAGCAGAGAGGCATCAATGAACAGTGAAGCCAGCTGGGGCTTTCCTTCTGCCACTGTGGCCCCCCAGTGGCACTTGCTTGGTTGGTTTTTAATCTTTTGTGTGGGGTGCAGCAACAACAAAATGTTTCAAGGGAGCAGGAACATCACAGCCCAAGGTCACAGCATAATGTCTCCATGGTGATCGCAGTGGCTGCAGAATGTCTCCCAAGGCAGCAGCTGCTAAAACAACCCCTTACTAGCAACTCAGTAGTCACTGTCTCGGCACCAAACCAACCTTCTCATATCATCACATACAACAGATATGAGGTATGTGAAGCACAGGAGTCATCCAGTTAAGCAACATGAGGCTTGGGGACTAGTGTATCCCGGGCCTAAGTCAGCAGGAGGGCCAACAAGGACAGCATCAACTGACGCCATGGCAAGTGTGAGAATCATATTTAACAGGTAGCAGCCCTGCTTTTATGGCTGCATATATAAGTTCAGGGTCAAGAGTTTCAGCAAGGGACAAGGTGGGGAGGAGGGGGCTGGGCGGCTGCAGGCCAGTGGGGAAATGAGGGTCAAGGTTCAAAATGGAGGGTTAAAGCTCAGGGGGAGGTGACCTTGAGGAGGGTGGGTGCCTCTAATAGCTCACCGATGCCAAACACACAGATAAAGTAACTAAGCTTTCCTGATATCATGGACCTCTCACACTGAGGGTAGAATAGCAACCAGGTGGCATTAGGCCCTAATACGCCCATGGGCCGATGCTTCCCACCCCTATAGGAAAACTTTAGACTAGACATGCAGGAAGAAATTTAATGACCTCAGTGGTGTTGCCAAAGTTGCCAATCACACTGGAACATTTCACTATATTGCCTCTGCTTTTACTGACACATTCAACACCAGCCATAGGCCTCACCTAAGACCATTAAATAATATGAGCAATAGCAGCAGGAGTAGGCTATTCTGCCCCTCGAGTCTGCACCGCCATTCAATAAAGTAATGGTCATTTTGACTGGGGCCTATATTCCAATTTCCTGCCTGTACCCATAACCATTGGACATTAAAAATCTGTTGAGCACAGTTTGTAAAACATTCAGTGACCCAGTCTCCACTGCTCACTATGGAAGAGAATGTTGGCGGCCTTCAGAGAAAAACATCCTCCGCAACTCTGTCTTAAATGGAAGACCGCTTATATTGAAACATAATATATCCTAAAACATTCTTTCAGCCATCAAACCCCCTCAGAATGTTTCAATAAGATCACCTCTCATTCTTCTAAAGTGCAATAAAGAAAAACTGCTCATCTTTCCTCATAAGTCATCCCCTTCATCCCAGGAATCAACTGATGGAATCTTCCCTGAACAGCACCTAATATATTTAAACAAATATAGACATGGTGAAGGTAGGTGAAAGGCAGGGAGATTAAGTAATGAAAGGGATGATGGGGCAAGGCAAAAATGGTAATGGGACAAGTAAGGAAACAAAAGATAGGTCCAGAGGAGGTGTAAATGAGAAAATCAGAACCCTTGCTATCCAAGAACATCAGAGAGGGAATTAGAATCTAAAATTCTGAAACTGGTGAATTCAGTGTTAGTTACGGACTCTTTTTCCACCGGAAACATTCTCTCATAGATCCTATCAAAGACAAAATGATTTTGGACGTCTTGTTAAGTCCCCCCTTAACCTTCTTTTCTGCTTCTCCATATAATTAAAGTTTCTGGCCACATTATCTAGTTGGAAGACATGCTTTAATTTCATGTTCATAGAATGATAGAATCCCTACAATGTAGAAAGGGGCCATTGAGCCAATCAAGCCTCATAAAAGGATCCTACAGCCTCATAAAAGGTTGCTACAGAAGGTTAGGGTGCACGGAGTTGGGGGTAAGGTGTTAGCGTGGATAGAGGATTGGTTGTCTAATAGGAAGCAGAGAGTTGGTATCAATGGGTGCTATTCTGATTGGCAGTTGGTGACGAGTGGAGTGCCGCAGGGATCGGTGTTGGGGCCTCAGCTATTTACCATTTATATAGATGATCTGGAGGAGGGGGCTGAGTGTAGGGTGACAAAATTTGCTGATGACACGAAGATGAGTGGAAAAGCAAATTGCGTGGAGGGTGTGGAAAGTCTGCAGAGAGATCTGGATAGGCTGAGCGAGTGGGCGAGGACCTGGCAGATGGAGTACAATGTTAGCAAATGTGAGGTTATCCACTTTGGCAGAAACAATAGTAGGAGGGATTATTATTTAAAAGGCGAAATGCTGCAGCATGCTACGGTGCAGAAGGACCTGGGGGTCCTTGTGCATGAATCGCAAAAACCCAGTCTGCAGGTGCAGCAGGTGATTGGGAAGGCAAATGGGATGCTGGCCTTTATAGTGAGGGGGATAGAATATAGAAGCAGGGAGGTCTTGCTGCAACTGTACAGGGTACTGGTGAGGCTGCAGCTGGAGTACTGTGTGCAGTTTTGGTCGCCGCATTTACGGAAGGATATATTGGCCTTGGAGGGAGTGCAGAGGATGTTCACTAGGCTGATACCGGAGATGAGGGGGTTGGACTATGAAGAGAGACTGAATAGACTGGGTCTGTACTCGTTGGAGTTTAGAAGGATGAGGGGGAATCTTATAGAGACATATAAGATAATGAAGGGGATGGATAGGGTAGAGGTAGAGAGATTCTTCCCACTTAGAAAGGATAGCAGGACTAGAGGGCACAGCCTCAAGATAAGTGGGGGGGGGCGCAGTTTAGATCGGAGTTGAGGAGGAACTTATTCACTCAAAGAGTGGTGAATCTTTGGAATTCTCTGCCTGTTGAAGTGGGGGAGGCTACCTTGCTAAATATATTTAAGTCACGGGTAGATAGGTTTTTGATAGACAGGGGAACTAAGGGTTATGGGGAGAAAGTGGGAAAGTGGAACTGATCCACTTCAGATCAGCCACGATCTTATTGAATGGCAGGGCAGGCTCGAAGGGCTAGATGGCCGACTCCTGCTCGTATTTCTTATGTTCTTATGTTCTTAAGCGTGTACTTAAAACAATCCCACACAGGCCCGTTTCCTGTAATGCCACAAATTTAATTTGCTAATCTCTCTGATACTAAGGGGCAATTTAGCATGACCAATCCATCTAACCTGCACACCTTTAGACTGTAGGAGGAAACCGGAGCACCTGGAAGAAACCCACACAGACACGAGGAGAACGTGCAAACTGCACACAGACAGTTGCCCCAAAATCATTCTAAAGTTGCTGCAATGAACATGACAGGAAATAGGACTGAATTTAGTGGAGGCAATAGGGATCTGACCTGCTGGCTGGAGATCCAGTGAGAATCCCCAGGAATCTCTTTTAGGAAGGTTTGCCGAATGACATACTACTCAGGCACTGAACTGGACAGCAGCAACTGTTACCCCAGGATCATTGACCCCAGGGCAGAGGTCCAGCCTGCTAAGAACTGCTGGCCAATCCATAGCCAGCAGCTCCAATTAAAGGCAGTGTCACCCCAGAGCTGATGGCTGCTACTGGCATAATACTCACTTGAGGCCTGGTATCATCACTGGGATCGCAGGCTAGATGGTTTGAAGGGATTGTGGGATGGAGATAACAGGCAAGGGGGAAGCAGGTCTGTGGAAAGGCAGTGTGAAACAATGCAATGTTAAATGCCAATGTCTGTATATGTCTCACTGTAACGATGTGTTAAACTATCAATCCTACTCAACTATAATGATGTGTTCTCTCATTGTTCATCCGTCCCGTTATTAGGATGCTGGGACCTTCCATCAGACACTGAGTGCCTTTGAAAAAGGGACCAACCCCTGGGAACCTGTAGACAGTCCAGGGAGAGTTTGCTTGTTGTGCTCCCTGCCCAATAAGCCTCCAGCCCAACACTGGATTAATACCAGTGGCAGCAAGTGGATATTAGTTGTTCACTTAGGAGCCTGAGTTGGGGAAGGCTATCTGGTCTAGCATGAATCACACCAATTTTCTCACCCAAAATGACTCTTTAGGCTCTTTCTGTCTGCGGGAAAGACACCCCCTTGTTTTCTGCTGAAGGAAGATACTGGTTTTCCCACCAGAGACAACATTCTGCCATATTTTGGAAAGATTATGTTTCCATCCCCACCACCCCCCGCCCCCTGTCATTTTTTGGGAAAATTCCATCTCACATGCACATTTTCCAGCAGTTTATTGGTCCTGGAGGAATGATTCCCACTTGATTGATTGACAGATACCAAATTTTACCATTTAGTGGCACAACTAAAATACATTTCAATATGAGAGGATTTGGGAAACAGTGATCATAATATCATTACGGAAAAGGAAAAAGTACAATCAAGCTTAAAAATACTTAACTGGGGCAGAGATAAGTTAATTAAAAAGCGATTTGGTCTAGACTTACTGAAATCAAATGTTAGTCGACAAAGGAGTAATTTTGCTGTTTGTAATATATATAAATGATTTGGAGGAAAATGTAACTGGATTGATTAGTAAGTTTGCAGACAAAGGTTGGGGGATTTGCGGACAGTGATGAGGACCATCAGAGGATTTAGATCAGTTGGAGACTTGGGCGGAGAGATGGCAGATGGAGTTTAATCCAGGCAAATGTGAGGTAATGCATTTTGGAAGGTCTAATACAGATAGGAAATATACAGTAAATGGCAGAACATGAAAGAGTATTGATAGGCAAAGGGATCTGGAAGTACAGGTACTGAAAGTGGCAATGCAGGTGGAGAAGGTAGTCAAGCAGGCATATGGCATGTTTGCCTTCATCGGCTGGGGCATTGAGTTTAAAAATTGGCAACTTATGTTACAGCTTTATAGAACCTCAGTTATGCCGCACTTGGAATATAGTGTTCAATTCTGATCGCCACACTACCAAGAAGTATGTGGAAGCTTTGGAGAGGGTACAGAAAAGATTTACCAGGATGTTGCCTGGTATGGAGGACATTAGCTATGAGGAGAGATTGGAGAAACTTTGTTTGTTCTCACTGGAATGATGGAGGTTGAGGGGAGACCTGATAGAAGTCTACAAGATTATGAGAAGCATGGACAGAGTGGATAGTCAGAAGCTTCTTCCCAGGGTGAAAGAGTCAATTACTAGGGGGCACAGGTTTAAGATGTGAGGGGCAAGTTTTAAAAGAGATGTATGAGGCAGATTTTTTACACAGAGTGGTGGGTGCCTGGAACGTGTTGCCGTGGGAGGTAGTGGAAGCGCATATGGTAGTGACTTTTAAGCGGCGTCTTGACAAGTACATGAATGAGATGGGAATAGAGGGATATGCATTATCTCCAGTTAGTGAGACTTTGCAAGCCCAGGCAAGTCGTGGGGGTTACGGATCGTGTCTAAGCGGCGTCTTGACAAGTACATGAATGAGATGGGAATAGAGGGATATGCATTGTCTCCAGACAGGACAGTTAGTGAGATTTTGCAAGCCCAGGCAAGTCGTGGGGGTTACAGATAGTGTGACATGAATCCCAAGATCCCAGTTGAAGCCATCTTTATGTGTGCGGAACTTGGCTATCAGTCTCTGCTCAGCGACTCTGCATTGTCGCATGTCATGAAGGCCACCTTGGAGAACCTTTACCTGAAGATCCGAGGCCGAATGCCCGTGACTGCTGAAGTATTTCCCAACAGGAAGAAAACACTCTAGCCTGGTGATCATCGAGCATTGTTCATTCATTCATTGTCGTAGCATCTGCATGGTCTCCCCTATGTACCATGACTCGGCTACCCTTTCCTGCAGCATATCAGGCAGACAACATTGGCCCAGTTGCAAGTGTATGAACCATGTACCTGGTGGATGATGTTCTCATGTGAGATGATGGCATCCATGTTGTTGATCCGGCACATCTTGCAGAGCTTGCAGTAGAAGGATTGTGATGTGTTGTGGTCACTGTTCTCCTGAAGGCTGGGTAGTTTCCCACGGACAATGGTCTGTTTGAGTTTGTGCCGTTGTTTGAAGGCAAGAAGTGGGGTGTGTGGGAATGGCCTTGGCGAGATGTTCATCTTCATCAATGACATGTTGAGGGCTCTGGAGAAGATTTCATAGCTTCTCCGCTCTGGGGAAGTACTGGACAACAAAGGGTACTCTGTCCGCCATCTCCAGTGTTTGTCTTCTGAGGAGATCGGTGCAGTTTTTCACTGTGGCACGTCAGAACTGTCGATTGATGAGTCGAGCACCATATCCTGTTCTTATGAAGGCATCTTTCAGCGTCTGGAGGTGTCTGTTGCAATCCTCATCTGAGCAGATCCAGTGTATACAGAGAGCTTGTTTGTAGGGAATGGCTCCTTTAACGTGTTTAGGGTGGAAACTGGAGAAGTGGAGCATCATGAGGTTATCCGTAGGCTTGTGGTACAGTGAAGTGCCGAGGTGACCATCCTTGATGAAAACGCATCTGTCTAAGAGTGCAACCAATTCCGGAGAGTAGTCTGTGATGAGTCTGATGGTGGGATGACAGAAGCCAGAGGACGATTATAGAGGGTTGTTTTTCAAACTGGAAGCCTGTGACCAGCAGTGTGCCTCAGGGATCAGTACTGGGTCCACTGTTATTTGTCATTTATATTAATAATTTGGATGAAAATTTGGGAGACATGGTTGGTAAGTTTGCAGATGCCACCAAGATTGATGGTGTAGTGGATAGTGAAGAAAGTTATCTCCGATTGCAACGGGATCTTGATCAATTGGGTCAGTGGGCTGACAAATGGCAGATGGAGTTAATTTCGATAAATGTGAGATGGTGCGTTATGGAAGATCGAACCAGGGCAGAACTTACTCAGTTAATGTTAGGGCATTAGGGAGAGTTACAGAACAAAGAGATTTAGGGGTACGTGTTCATAGCTCCTTGAAAGTGGAGTCACAGGTGTACAGAGGGGTGAAGAAAGCATTCAGCATGCTTAGTTTCACTGGTCACAACATTGAATACAGGAGTTGAAACGTCTTGAAGTTGTTCAAGACATTGGTAAGGCCACACTTGGAATACTGCGTACAGTTCTGGTCAACCTATTATGGAAAGGATATTATTAAACTAAAAAGAGTGCAGAAAAGATTTACTTGATGGATTGAATTATAAGCAGAGGCTGAATAGATTGGGACTTCTTTCTCTGGACGTAGAAGGCTGAGGGGTGATCTTGTAGAGGTCTATAAAATAATAAGAGACATAGATCAGCTAGATAGTCAATATCTTTTCCCAAAGGTAGGGGAGTCTAAAACTGGAGGGCATAGGTTTCACGTGAGAGGGACAAAAGTGTCCAGAGGGGAAATTTTTTCACACAGAGGATAGTGAGTGTCTGGAACTAGTTGCCAAAAGTAGAAGTAGAGCTGGGTACAATTTTGTCCTTTAAAAAGCATTTAGACAGTTACATGGATAAAATGAGTATAGAGGGATCCGGCCAAATGTGGGCAATTGGGATTAGTTTAGGGGTTAAAAGAAAGGCCAGCATAGACAAGTTGGACCAAAGGGCCTGTTTCCATGCTGTAAACCTCTATGACTATGGATGGTGGAACAATGTTGGAGACAATACTGGGTAAGAATCTTCCAATGTTGAAGTTCCTATCTTCAGTTATCTGAATTGCAGTGCCAGAGGAGCCTATGTCTGTCCCGGGGGACAGTGGACTACCTCTGCACATACTGCCTGAGCCGACACAACATAGCTGTGGCCTTGAAAGTTACAGCCACTCTGAACTTATACGCAAGCTGTTTGTTCAAGGGCAGCACAGGGAAAATCTGTGCCACCTCCCAGTGTGTCACGCACAATGGTATTAGGGTCATGACAGCTGCTTTTTATGCCAGGGCTGAAATGTTTATCAACGTTAACCGGCACCAGGTGAGTCAGAACACCAGAGTCACGGTCTTCATCCGCCTGGCAGGGATGTCCCAGGTGCAAGGTCTGATAGACTGCAGCCATGTGGCTCCTAAGTTAACAAGGCAGCATGTGGCACCATTCAGGAACTGCAAATGATTCCATTTCCTCAACATTTAACTTTAGGGTGACACAGTGGTATTGTGGTTAGCATTGCTGCCTCACAGTGCCAGAGACCCAGGGTCTATTCCAGCCTCAGGTGACTGTCTGTCTGGAGTTTACACATTCTTCCCGTATCTGTGTAGGTGACCAGTTGCTCTGATTTCTTTCCACAGTCCAAAGATGTGCAGGTTAGGTGGATTGGCCCTGGTACATTGTCACTTAAATGTCAGGGGGACCAGGAGGGTAAATACGTGGGCCTTGATGGGATTGCTGTCAGTGCAAGCTCAATGGGTCGAGTGACCTCCTTCTGCACTGTAGAAATTCTATGATTTGAACTTATCTGCAACCACACAATGCGCTTCATGCAAGCGTGTGCCTGTTTCTCGGAGGGTGCCCACTCATAAATCCCAGCTGTCTTTGAAGGAGAGTGGCGACTGGACAGATGGCTCCTTGGAGACAAGGGGTACCCCCTCAGAAAGTGGCTAATGACGCCAGTGTGGAGGACACAAACATTAACAGAGACTCAATACAATGAGGCTCAGGCTTCAACGTGTATGTTGGTGGAGCAGATGATCTGTTGGAGATTCGGTTCCAGTGCCTGGACCAGTCGGGATGCCTTACAATACAGCCGCAGAGTGTTTCCCGCATCATTGTAATCTGCTGTGCTCTCCACGCCTAGCGCTGTAAAGGGGAGACAACCTAGACGTGGAGGGGATGGGCGAGCGCCAGATCTCTTCAGTTGAGGAAGAAGATGAACTCTGGGCAGTTGGCTGGGCGCGAATTGACCATCAGGTATGGGATGCCCTGATCGCCTCTTATTTTGGGGACAAGCAGGAATAGCAGGTGGTGAAGTCTCCCACATTTGGTGGAAGGTCAAACCAATGATGTTTTACCAGCATTATCTAACCGTTAGGTTGAACTTTTTCAATGGCAGGGAGCTGAAGCCATTGGCCGGACTCTGCAGGAGAATGATGAAGACTTACAGTGAGGATAAAGAGATGATTCTCATCCTCAGCGACATATCTGACTCCTGCTCAACAGAGCTGTACGTGCCTGTCAATGAACGGGCACATCATGGGGTTCATCAAAGCTGCAATAATAGTTTCAGGCACTGCAGACCCCTCTAAGTATGTGGCCAGGTTTTCACTTTCATTTACACCCATGGTGGGCAGGCAATCAGCACCTCAGCCTTTTGGCCTCTGTCACTCAGGTGAAGAGGTGCAAAATTGAAGTAGTCTAGTCCAGATGGATAGGTGCGGGTGGACTGGTTCTTTCCATGAATGGGGAGTTGGGACAGGTGGCTGTGGGTTTGGGGTTGCCTGCAGCAGGGCTTCTTTACTCTGTCCTCAGTGTGGGAGAGACATCCACAGCCATTCTCAGACTCCACAGGGATGAAGCGCTGGGGATGTGTGTGGGTCCATTTGGAGGAATGAGAGGACTGTGAGTGAACAGAGTGATTTATTATTTGCAACTATATGCAGGATGACCTCTCTACACTTGTGCCTACTTTCACCTTGACAACTAGGTGCTTATTACTTCTTAATCTTCCTCACACATCCCTGGGGGGGGCCTGAACTTTGAGGACATTAGTCTGCTTTCGGGCAGCACAGATATTGTAGTGCTGCCTCATCAGTATGTGACACTGGAGCAATACCACTCACAGGAAGGGGGCTCAGACAGGCTGGACACCCTCGGAGTCTTCTGGGTGGGAGGCCTTGGGCTGTGCACTAGACAATCCTCATCCCTTAAGTTTGCAAAGTTTGCAGATGATAGAGAATACAGAAATGTTGTACCATGGTAGTACAGGGGGATATATCCTGGTAAAATGGAGATACCAAAGGCAGAGGATATTTTATTGCAATGAAGTGTGAAAGGGATATCTTTTGGTAGGAAGAATGAGGAGATGTATTCTGAACTAAGTGGTTCAATTTTAAAGGGGATGCAGGATCTGAAAGGCCTTGGGGTGTACATGTAAAAAACTTTGAAGGTGGCAGAGTGAGTTTTAGAGGCTATTAAGAAAGCTGATTGGATCTGTGAGGTTTGATAATGAAGGAATAAGGGATAAAAAAAGGAAAGTCTAAAAAATAATTGTTTAACCTCAGCCGAAGTATTGTATTCAATTCAGGGCACCAAGTGATAGGAAGGTTCTCAAGACTGGAGAAGGTGCAGAAGAAATTTATTTGAATGGTATCACAGATGAAGGATTTAAGTTACCCTTGCTGATGACACAGAAGCTATTGTTATTATTAGTGTGTACTTAATATTGCAAAGAAACATTAGTAAAATAAGTGAGTGGGCAAAACAGGAGCAGATGGTTTTAAGTGTAGTTAATTGTGAAGCCATTAGTTTTGGGCAAAGAAAGAATAGATCTGAATATTTTCTAACTGATGAAATCCTATGAGCAACAGAAATCCAAAGAGATCAATATGTATATCACTAAAATGTCATTGATAAAATCAAAAAGGCTAATCGGCTTTATAACTACACGGCTGGAACACAAAGGGAAGATGTTTTGTTACAGCTTTGCAAAGCCCTTATTAGACGATATCTGGAATATAGCATACATTTCTGGGAACAGCACCTTAATCCGATGACCTGTTACAAGTTTCTTGGAGAAACATAGTTTACTTAAGCACTGCCACCAGAGAAGTGCAAGAGAACTGACCCTTAAATTCTGTCCATAAATTCTAGCCCACAAAGCAGCACGGAGCCAGTGCCTTCTCAGATCCTGAGGCTTCTTCTGAGCCCCAGCTGGACAGCATGGTGGCACAGTGGTTAGCACCACTGCCTCAGAGCGCCAGAGTTTCAGGTTCAATTCCAACCTTGGGTGACTGTGTGGAGTTTGTATATTTTCCCTGTGTCTGTATGGATTTCCTCCCAGTGCTCCATTTCCTCCCACAGTCCAAAGATGTTTGATGGATTGACCATGCTAAATTGCCCCTTAGTGTCCTAAGATGTGTAGGTTAGATGGATTAGCCATGGTAAATGCACAAGGTTATGGGGAAAGTGTGGGGGGGTGGGGTCGAGGAGTGGGAAACACGGGAGGCCGAGATAAGACACTCTGTCAGAGAGTCAGTGTAGACTTGATGAGCCAAATGGCCTCCTTCTACACTGTAAGGATTCTAACTGCTGAGAGCTACCAAACAGCTCCTGGGGTGGCTTCACTTGGCCCCAGCTTCTCAGAGTTAACAACACTCTCATTGTATGGACCTAACCACCCTCTATGGATGTTCCTAACTCTACTGCCTCACACTGATGGCTGTTCACTGACCCTGGAACTGATCTGTAGGACCTACTAAAACATCCAAACAGGGTCCCACCCCTATTCCTCGGCAGAAGAAATGGGTCAAGCACTGGAACATTCAGTGCTTTAAATGTTACAATCTCTCGTCAACTGACTGTCAGTTTCTACACAGCTAACTGCAGAGCACAGAGATAAAAAAAGATGTTTTCCAGCCTCTTGATGCAGTTGGAAGGGTATTGATTTTTGAAAGCACATAGGAAAAGGAAAGCAGAGCAGACTATTTCAATCCTTAAAGACATTGACCATACTGTCAGATTGTGTGTGTGTGTGTGTGTGTGTTTGGCGGGGGTGGGTGTGGGGGGTGGGGGGTTCACGGACTTATTTCCAGCTGGCAGGAATCCCAAAATCCCACTCAATCAGGTGTCAGGGCTAAAACGGGATATCGGAATGATATGGAACCCATCGCCATTCAGCTGGCCCACCCTTCCCAGACCAGGTGGGAACCTGTTGATTATGCAAAGCTACTCACCGTAATCTCACTGGCGATCCAGAAGCCTGATTCAGTGATCTCCTGCGATGCACCTGCCTTCCACTGGGAACTGCACTGACTGGGCTTTGTTGATGGTCCTGACATTCATGGACCTGGTGCGGTGGACCCCGAGAGGAGGGAGGGTCAAGGAGGTACATGCAGTGCTCATGTGCCCCTCTCCTGCTGCCAGCCTGTGGAGGGACCTGTGGAGGGAGGTCCACCCCCAAGGATCCTGGAGGTAGTGTGGGCTTGGGCTGGGGGTAAGGGGTTGATCTCAGTGCTTCCCTCCAAGATGGGGGGAGCCTCATGGCTGGACTGCCCCTTCTAGCCCTGGGAAACCTTAGATCACTTTTGGCAAGGGGATTTCAGGTAGCTTTTTGATCGCAATCTTCATTCTTGTCTGTCAATTGTGAGAACTTTGAAGTGACCTGCTCAATTTAGTATCCATGCCTGGACACCTGGAAGGCTTCCAAATCACAGCAAAACTCCACTCTGCAGAAGGCATTTCTGTGTCGAGAATACCGTACATGTGAGTCAATCCCTTTGAAGTCCTCTGCCTCACAGAAGTCACTTTAACTTCTCTTCCCCACAGCTGCTCACTCATTGTTATAACATTACATTTGTTTGAAGTCTATGAGTTTTCGGAGAAAGATCAAATCCATTGACAGCCTTTGAGGAGGATTGAATTGGGAGTCTCTTTCTTGGGGAGAGGCGTCAGGTCACCCTCATGCCTGTGTGGTGTGTTGGGGGTGGGTTGGGGGGGGTTTAGGGTGACCTGATCTCTGAACAGCAGGACTGGCATGGGTGTTTCCCGAGATACATGAATTTGCATTGCTCAGGTGGGTGACTCACACTTCACAGCCATTGCTCTTGCCACAGACAAACACTCTGGTTTTGCAGCTGAAGTGGGCACTTAGAGTCAATTCAAGTGAATTGCAGCCTAAGTCTTTAACAGAGAGAAACCACAATGAACTGATTACACACTCCTTGTATCATTTTGTTCTGTATCAAATTTAAATAACATATTCATCTTGAAAACAGAAAAGAGAGATGGGGTCAAAGAGAGACAGGGGCTGGAATATTTTGGCTGTTCACGCCCCACTGCCGCTGCAAGCAAGGACGGAGAATTTAGTGCTCAGTCAAATCTCTGTTCACTGCAGTGGGACCAGAGCATCTTGTAGCATGAATAGCTGGAAAATTCCAGCCAGTGGGTAAGGGCAAGTTGGGAAACATTGCACTGCTCCAAGGACACAAAACATAAGAACCAGATTAGACCACTTATCCACTTCTCGGCCATTCTCTGAGATCATGCTGATCCCTTTCTCAACCCATTTATGTGTGGGAGCTACATAACACCCTTTCCTTATAAAAATCTAACAATCTCAGCAATAGAAATTTCAATTCCAGGCCCTATTGAATGGGGTTGGTGGGAGTGGGTGGTGGGTAGAATTCTACATTTCCACGACCATTTTGTGTAAAAAGGTACTTCTTGGTTCCATTCCTAACTGGCTTATTTCTATTGAAGGCATCGGCATAGAAGTTGACCTTCCAAGTTTCAAAAAACTCATCCAAAGACGGAGTTTGACTTAAGCACCACGTACAAAATTGAACCACTGATTATGGATGAGGATGGTAATTATTTTGAAATGTTGTCAGTATACAATGCAAAGAGTGGACATGCCTTAAACTCTAATGCATCTTCGGAACACCCTGGTTGTGTCCAGTTATAAGGTATTGCTAAGCAGAACATTTATGCAGTTGTAGGTGAGAAATTGAGGCTGACTAATAATACGAGTGTCATGGGACCTATACGCCAGAATCCTACCATCTCATAGAACAGGAACCAGCAAGGAGCGGCAAAAGAAATGCCCATTGACCTCCAGTGGGAATTTTCAGTCTCGCTCAAGTGAGGCGTAAAATCCCACCCATAAAGTTAAACAACATGATTTCTGTGGCTGGTAAATAGAGTCATCTTATATGCAGGGTTAAATTATACACCATGATTTATGGTAATTTCAAGATTCCAGATTGCTTCAGTATGGGTTATAGTTCCTTTAATTTTTTTTTCAATTCTCTTATTATTTTAAACATCATTGCAATATTATAAACTCAAAGAAATACAGAATCAGTTTAAACAATCGGTCTTCATAACTTAACACTTTAATTCTCAATATCAAGGTTTAGGCTCTTACACTTAACTACATCAGTGAAAGGGTGATAACATAATTCAAGAAATTATTCCTTTGTACCAGGTCAGTGTATAAATATACTGACTCTTTGACCTCAAAACCCACAGCTGCTTGAGGTAATCCTGTAAGAACACCTGAAGTCTTGATCAGTGAAAGCCAATAGTCTTTCAGCAGCATGCTAATGAGGTAGCAGCATTACGTAGGGTCACTACCTCAGACAGAAGCATTACAAGACACATACCAAGGAGCTGAATGAGAGTAAATAGTTTATTTTCGTATTGAACATGTTGATGATTAATGTTGAAAGGTTTTATTTTGGTGATTTTTATTGCAAGAGTTTGACCAAGAGGAAACTATGATGGGACGTGGTAGATGGATGAAAAGATGGGGGAATTAAAGAGTTATGACAATGAAGGTGTCACATCCTAAGGGTAATGGAGTCTCAGTAAGTGCTCACGGATAACCTGTATGGGTTGTCAAGGTCCTGATGTCTCCACCCAGTTTCTTATTCCTCTTTGTTCTCTGCCTCCTGCTGCTCCTCCCAAGGAGACCTGGTGGGAATAGTTGTTCTCACACAGAATAGTGAGGATGTGCAGCAGAACAGCACGCACTGGGAGACTTGCTTTTGTGAGTATTGTAGGACTTTGTGTCTAAGTGGGCACAGCATCTCCAGCCCCCTTTCCATGGAGAGTTCCCAAAATTCCTCTGCCCTCCCTATAAAATGCAGTGACATCTCCTTCCAAAACTGGTGAGTCATCAGAAAACCTGAAGGGCACACTCCGATATTTCCATTACCTTTGCAAGAGCGAAGGTAAATCAAATGCATCTCACCTGCAAGTTGGTTGGCTGGTCCTAAAAATAGAATTCATGGGGGCAATCCTTGTGCACATTTAGCTGTGAGTGATTAGGAGGGGGTGTTAACTGGACTTACATTCTTCAAGTTTGCAAAACATGTATCAAATCAGTCTGAGATTTTTTGACATCATGATCTGTGCATTCTATAAGCTTCCAGCGCAGGTATGGCATGTTCACATTAACACCTCCACAAGCATGTTGAAAGTGATCTAACAAATTACACTCACCATTTTTGTGCCTCTAACTTGCATAGCACTGGCTCCAGTGGTGCCATGAAGCAGAGTTTTGCATCTTAAAGCTGTACACAGTGTTCAAGTATAGACTCACCAAGGCCCTTTGTGGTGACTGTCACTTTAAAGGCAACACAGCAGAGCAAGAGTCACATGGTCTGTGTATAGAATCATTCCAAAGTGAGAAAGGTTCCTGGGCAGGGGCATTTTGGGAGCCAGATACAGGCATGAGGCTTCTGTACAATTCTTATTAATGGTGGCAGTGGTTAACACTGCTACCTCACAGTGCCAGTGGACAGGGGTTCAATTCTGGCCTCGGGTGACTGTCTGAATATGAGTTTGCACATTCTCCCTTTGTCTGTGTGGGCTTCCTCTGGGTGCTCTGGTTTTCTCCCACACTCAAAAGATATGCAGGTTAGATAGATTGGCCATAGTAAATTGTCCCTTAGTGCTAGGGGATTAGCAGGGTAAATACACGGGGTTACGGGGAAAGGGCCTACATGGAATTGTTGTCAGTGCAGGCTGATGGGCCAAATGGCTTCCTTCTTTCTGCATTCTCTAATGAAGTCTGTGAAAGTGCATCTTGAAAAGTCTGACAACACCAGGTTTTAGTCCAACCTATTTATTTGATAATATACTCACAAGCTTTCGGGGTTAGCCCCTTCGTCAGGTGAATGGAGAGTTCTGGCCTCAGACAGAGCATATGCTCTGTCTGAGGCCAGAACTCTCCATTCACCTGACGAAGGGGCTAACCCCGAAAGCTTGTGAGTATATTATCAAATAAATAGGTTGGACTAAAACCTGGTGTTGTCAGACTTTTCACTGTGTTTACGCCAGTCCAACGCCGGCATACCCACATCAAAAGTGCATCTTTACAGACTTGTTGAGGTTTCTTTATCTTCTACTTCAATTCCTTTTTAATGAGGACTACAATACCACTTCCTTTCTTAATTCATTGCTGCAACATAACATTAACTTTCTGTCTTTCATGTACAAAGACATCTGAGTCCCTCTAAATACCAGCATTCCTCAGTCTCACATCATTTAAAATAAATGCTGCATGTTTCTACTTTTCTTACCAATCTGTATATCTTCACATATCATCTTCTCCAAGGATTTATCTTTGCTGCCTTTGTCACCAGAAATAATCAGAGACCAGAATTAGAAGCAGAATTAAAATTATTGCCTAAAACATTGCTTGTTCACACAGAGGAATCAGGAGCTTGTGTGAAACCGCTTTTTTTGAATAAAGACATCAATATAGTTAAAATATGTAGCATAACATCATCTTGAAATGCTGCTTGTTTGATATTCCTGTTCACAACCTACTTTATTTTTTGATATATTGAAAAGAAAGGTACAAGTATATGTCTCTTGAAAGAAGTTCAAATCTTTCTTCCTAAAAGTAAGCAAGTAGGAAGCTATTATGCAACATTTTTTGGATTTAGCTAACGTGTGTAGGATTATTACTTCAAGAGAGTTTTCATTTTCTATGATGGTCTGTGCAAGCTCAAATGGTGTTCCTTGAGTAAGAACAGATGCACAAAAGGCTGAGCACTGTCTTTGTTCACAGCACAAAGTTTCTCTTTTATAGTTCCACATATACAATAAGAAGAGTCACATAAACAGAAAGTTCAGTTAGATTGCTCTCATTCAGAAACATAATTCTCACAGGATAAGCAAAGAGCTAAAAGGCAGAATTATTTAGTACCAGCAAAATAAATATTAGTACAGAAACTTGTGAAATTGATACATACATTAATTGGTTTTTGGGCAAGTGCTATAATATTTAATGTTTAGATTATCCATGAGCCAGCACCAACATGTTTAAACCAAAAGAAATGTTGAACTTGCTGAACAGATGTTGCAATCTGAACAAATAAACCCACAAACACTGTGCAGGTCAACAAAAAATCCTCAAATCATTTCCAAAGTTTTTTTTTTAAAGCTATTTCTTTAGCGTTGAACACCAGAGAACTCGAGTTGATGGCCAGTGCAAATTTGGGGCAGGGAACATTCTTTGAATGAGTGATCTTTGAGGCACACCCAATATTCAGCACTGGGTCTCATTCAGGGCAGGTCAGCAAGCTGTAGATTACTAAGTATTCCCTGGTAGCTTGTCGGTGAAGAGCTTTTCAATTTTAGGATGCTGCATCACCAGCAGCTAAATCCTTGTTAAGGTAAGCAATCACACAGAGGGATGGAGAGGAGGAGCAATCAGGAGAGAGGAAGAGGACCAAGTGGAGATCAGCAATGAACTTTTGTTCCATAATCAGGTAAGTTTATTTTCAACATACTTTTTTGGTGGTGGCTTTTAAGAACCACTGATTAGGCTGCATGGAGGCCAGTTTTCACAGATGGCCTCAAACAGACATCGGGACCATGATTTTGGCATCAGTGTGGGAGGGGAATTGGGGATGCGGGCAGTCACAGAATATCCTGACACCAGCCAGTACCTGGGTTTCTTACCATGGTCCCAACTCCTAACCATCTTCCTGATGACTAAATTATGTGCATAGAATGTTAACTGCCCAAAAGTGGTGAATAGTTTAAGCCAATTAAAAGGCAAATTAGTGTCTTTAATCAGAAGTCAATTGGAATTTACCAGCCAGCCTGCTGGCTCCCACGAGCATTGGGGGCATAGCAGTTGTCTGGAGGCAGGCTCACTTGTGACTGACTGAAGCACCAGAACTTCAGGAACACTTTGAGGACACCCCCACAGTTGCTATACCTTCCTGGCTATGGCTGTGGCCATGGGCCACTCTGCCAAGTGGTTTCTCCTCAACAGTAATGCTCTGATAACTGTGGTCATTTTTAATTTCAAATATGTTAGAAGTGATAAGAGGGAGCTTTTAAGAACATAAGAACATAAGAAATAGGAGCAGGAGTAGGCCATCTAGCCCTTCGAGCCTGCCCCGCCATTCAATAAGATCATGGCTGATCTGTCGTGGCTCAGTTCCACATTCCCGCCCTCTCCCCATAACCCTTAATCCCCTCTCTTATCAAAAACCCATCAACCCGCGTCTTGAAAATATTTAGCGAGGCAGCCTCCACCACTTCAAGGGGCAGAGAATTCCAGAGATTCACCACCCTTTGAGTGAAGAAGTTCCTCCTCAACTCCGTTCTAAACCGCCCCCCCTTTATCTTGAGGCTGTGCCCCCTAGTCCTACTGTCCTTTCTGAGCAGGGAGTGTCTCTCCACCTCTATCCTATCCATCCCATTCATCATCTTATACGTCTCAATGAGATCTCCCCTCATTCTTCTAAACTCTAACGAGTACAAGCCTAGTTTATTCAGCCTCTCCTCATAGCTCAACCCCCTCAACTCCGGCATCAGCCTAGTAAACCTCCTCTGCACTCCCTCCAAGGCCAAAATATCCTTGCATAAGTGCGGCGGCCAAAACTGCACACAGTACTCCAGCTGCGGCCTCACCAGTGCCCTATACAGCTGCAGCAAGACCTCCCTACTTTTATATTCAATCCCCCTCGCTATGAACGCCAGCATCCCATTCGCCTTCCTGACCACCTGCTGCACCTGCAGGCTGGGTTTTTGCGACTCATGCACAAGGACCCCGAGGTCCCTCTGCACCGTTGCCTGCTGCAGTTTTTCGCCACGTAAGTAGTAGTCCTTCCTACCATTATTCCTATCAAAGTGGACCACCTCGCACTTGCCAACATTAAATTCCATTTGCCATTTCCTGGCCCATTCGCCCAGCCTATCTAGATCCTTCTGTAGACTCTCCACACCCTCCGCGCAATTTGCCGTTCCACCAATCTTGGTGTCATCAGCAAATTTCGACACCATACACTCGGTTCCCTCCTCCAGATCATCTATATAAATGGTAAATAGCTGAGGCCCCAGCACCGACCCCTGGGGCACTCCACTAGTCACCAACCGCCAATCCGAATAGCACCCATTAACCCCCACTCTCTGCCTCCTATTTGACAACCAATCCTCTATCCACGCTAACACCCTACCCCCAACTCCATGCCCCCTTACCTTCTGCAATAACCTCTTGTGAGGTACCTTGTCAAACGCCTTCTGAAAATCAACTCTATGCCCCCTTACCTTCTGCAATAACCTCTTGTGAGGTACCTTGTCAAACGCCTTCTGAAAATCAAGAAAGACCACATCCACCGGCTCTCCTCTATCCAGCGCCCTAGACACATCCTCATAGAACTCCAATAAATTTGTTAGACACGACTTCCCTTTAACGAAACCGTGCTGCGTCTGCTCTATCAAGCAATTCCCCTCAAGATGCCTCGCTATTTCCTCCTTGATGACGGATTCTAACATTTTACCTACAACAGACGTTAAACTAACCGGCCTATAATTCCCTGTCTTTTGCCTGCCACCCTTCTTAAACAACAGCGTAACATTAGCCATTTTCCAATCTTCTGGCACTTCCCTGGAATCCAGCGACGTTTGGAAAATAACCACGAAGGCATCCACTATCACCTCCGCCATTTCTTTCAGAACTCTCGGATGCATTCCATCCGGTCCTGGGGACTTGTCCACAATCAGTCCCTCCAGTCTGTCGAGCACCACCTCTCTAGTAACAATAATGTCATTGAGACCCTCCAGTCCGGCCACCTTTCCATCGCTAACACCCGGCAAATTATTCACGTCCTCCTCCGTGAAGACCGAAACAAAAAAGTTATTCAAGACCTCTGCCATTTCCCCATCCCCTACCACTAAGTCCCCCTTCTCACCCTCTAAGGGTCCAACGTTCACCCTAGCCAGCCTCTTCCTTTTTATATATTTATAAAAACTCTTGCTATCCTTTTTTATATTAAGCACTAGCCCAGCTTCATAGTTTCTCCTACCCTTCTTTATCAACTTCTTTGTCAATCTTTGTTGACATTTAAACCTCTCCCAATCCTCTTCTCGCCCACTACTCTTAGCTACTCTAAACACCTCCGCTTTTAATTTAACACTTTCCTTCACCTCCTTCGTTATCCACGGCTTATTACCTCTCCTCCTACGGTCCTTTTTAACCATCGGAATAAATTTCTGCTGAGCACCAAGAAAGATCTCCTTCAAGATCCTCCACTGCTCCTCAGCAGACCTACCTTCCAACGCGCTTCCCCAGTCAACATTTGCCAATTCTTCTCTCATCCTTCCGTACTCCCCTCTGTTCAAACAAAGGACGCGTGTCCGGGAACCCACTTTCTCCTCCTCCATCTGCACCAGAAATTCCACCATACAATGATCACTCTCCCCAAGAGGATCCTTCACCACAAGGTCCCTAATTCTACCCACCTCATTACATAACACCAGATCCAAGATAGCTCGCTTCCTCATCGGCCCCAACACACACTGTTCAAGGAAACTATCCCGGCAGCATTCCAAAAACTCCTCCTTGAGCCCACCGCATCCAACATGGGTCGACCAATCTATATGTAGATTGAAATCCCCCATAATTATCGCCATTCCATTCCTGCACGCCGCACTTATTTGCGCGTTAACAGCCTGCACCACCTCCAGATCATTATTCGGGGGCCTATAGACAACACCCACCAGCGTCTTCCTCCCTTTGCTGTTCCTAATCTCCACCCACAACAATTCCACTTTCTGCTCTTTGGTTCCTATATCATCCCTTGCTACCACCCTGATGCTATCCTTAATCAGCGGAGCTACGCCCCCCCCCCCTTTTTCCTCCCGCCTATCCTTCCTAAACACTTGATACCCCTGGACATTCAGCTCCCAGTCCCTGTCACCTTGCAGCCACGTCTCTGTAATGGCCACCAGATCATATCCATTTGTGCCGATCTGCGCCACCAGCTCATCCACTTTATTCCGAATGCTTCGTGCATTCAGATAAAGCGCCTTCATCCCAGCCGTCACCTGGACCCTATTTGCCGGAACGCCACCCACCATACTCACGCCCCCTACGCCCTTTATTATTGGGACATCCTCGGCCTCTTCCCTTAACTGTACCCTCTCCTTAACTTTAGACCCGTAATGTCACCTACCCTCGCACCCTCCCCCCCCCCCCCAATTAGTTTAAAGCCCTGTCTACAGTCCTATTTACACGATTCGCCAGGACTCTGGTCCCAGCACAGTTCAGACCAACCCCATCCCACCTGAACAGGTCCCACCTACCCCAATACTGATGCCAATGCCCCATAAATTCAAACCCATTCCTCCCACACCAATCCCTGAGCCACCCATTCACTTCCTTAATCTTATCAACCTTACGCCTGTCTGCACTCGGTTCAGGCAGTAGCCCAGAGACAACCACCTTGTCGGTTCTACTTTTTAATTCCATTCCCAGCTTTTCATACTCCCTCCCCAGATCCTCAGTTTACATTTTGCCTACGTCGTTGGCACCCACATCTCCTATTTGTATATGCAAATTGGCTAACTCCTGTCTCAGTTACTTAATCTGACTATCTCTTTTTCTGCCTTTATAAATACAGTAGGCAGCACACCTATTGTGCAAAAGAAGCTCACATGTCTTACTCACCATATTGTCGGTTTAAGTGCCCATTTTGTCCTTAAAATGTGGGTGTGGCATCGCTGAATATCAAGACCTAGAAATGTGCTGTAGACATTTTGAAAGCTTCCACTCAGTGAAAGAAATACAGTTAATCAGTAAAATAGAAGGGTAGAAGGACAGTTACATTTGGCACCTCGCCAAGCTGTATGACCTTTTTGTAACCTTGTAATGCATTAAACATAATGTCAGCTGAGATTTCTCATTGTGTCTCTGGAAGGAGCTACTTAACGTCTCTAGCATATGTGACTTTTTTTCTCTTTTACCATCACTATTTTGGTGCATCCCAGTGGCATTCCAAGTCCACAGTAAGTGCAAAAGGGCAATGCAACTTGTCCTCATTATTGATGGTTGAATCCACCATACCGAGAACAAAAAAAATAGATTGAATGAATAATCAAATAAATCTTGCTGACTCATATCCAAATTTTATTTCAAATAGATCGCATGCATTTTGTGCAAAATACATGCAATGAATAGTGAAATAAATGTGTCCCCCATAAGTTAAATGGAACAGAATGATCTCAGACATGTGGCTCTCTGTAGCAGAGTGTAGTTGGTAATCACATTATCCTGTCTCTCTTGTGTTAGTGCCAAATTGAGTCCAAACAGAAAATCTATTGAGCACGTATCCTGATGCAAGGCAGATATTGCTTCACTGGACTGAATACCGGATTTTGTTTTTCTTCTGCCAGTGAATGATGATGGCATTAAAAGGCTTTGCATTTGTAAATTATTCACCCACTAATGGACACATGGATGTGTCCTGTCTTACCAAATTGAGGAATGGTTGGTTGAAGATTGATAGGTGAGATCAAAGGTTCTATCCATCAATCATTCAGTTCTTCTTAAATGAGTAAAATATTGCACATGCAGCTGGCGTTGATAAATAAGACTGAAATACCACAATCCCCCCCATTTCCAATCTAATCGCTGAGCTGGCGGGGAAATAATATACAGACTGCTGCTAAAATTCCTCTGATAAATGTGATCCTGGTCCCCTTCAACAGCTTTTGAAAACTTTTTTCCCAGTTGTCTTTTCATTGACAATATGGATCCTGAGTTCATAGATCCCAAGTTGGGATAGCAGGTCAGGGAATGACAAAATCTAGGTTGTCTGAGTGAGAAGCATTGGGAAAACAGCCTTGGGGAAACTGGGATGTTTATATCAAAATAAAGATCCTAAACAGTTGAGGATCCAATGTAACTTATGAGCCAAGTTTAGAACATATACTGTGTCAATCACAAATTACATGCTTCTAATTTTAATATACTCCAGTAAGTGCTGTTTTCTCCCAACAAAGAACACGTTTAGATTTTTAAAAAATAGGATCAGCTTGAAGTTCAGTCGAGTTGCAATTAATGAGATTCTGGATTCTTTTCGACAAAGTAGCCATTGCAAGCAAGATATGAGTAACTTTTTGGGCCAAATTGGGAACAAACCACATTGGCGAAGACTGAAAATATCCTTAATCTTGTTATTCCTTGCGATTATGTCATCTGTTTCTGCATTGAGAAAATATTTGATGCATTATTGTTCAAAACCTATTCTCCCGCCTATTCTCCATATTCAACTGTGCTGTCAGAAGAATTCTAAAAATATGAAGCAGGTATCAGGCAGTTCCCCATTTGAAGGGAAAGTTTGTAAGTTAATCTATAATCAGCTTACTGAAGTGATTGGAATCCTATTCAGATCCTGGATTAGGTGCATCCTAGGTTGCTGAGAAAAGTAAAGATAGAAATTGTAGAGGTACTGGTCACAATCTTTCAGTCCTCCTGAGATACGGGGATGGTGTCAGAAGAATATACAATTGTAAATGTTCAAAAAGATGGAAACTGATATATCCAGCAAATAGAGACAATTTAACAACCCTGATGAGGGAATATTTCATGGAATCATAGAACCCTACAGTACCAAAAGAGGCCCTTCGGCCCATGGAGTCTTCACTGAGCACAATCCCACCCAGGCCCTACCCCCATATCCCTACATATTATACCCACTAATCCCTCTAACCTACACAAGCCTGGACACTAAGGGGTAATTTCTTAGCATGGCCAATCAACCTAACCCGCACATCTTTGGACTGTGGGAGGAAACCAGACTACCTGGAGGAAACCCATGCAGACACGAGGAGAATGTGCAAACTCCACACAGACAGTGACCCAAGCCGGGAATCAAACCCAGGACCGTGAAGCTGTGAAGCAGCAGTGCTAACCACTGTGCTACCATGCCACCCCCAATAATCCAAGAAAAAAATTAACAGGCACTTGGAGAAACATTGAATTCAGCAAGGGCTATCAGAGAGAATGGAGTGTAGCTGATGTTGTGTAGATCTCACAAGCGTTTGATAAAGTACCACATATTAAGCGCGTTAGCAACATTGAAGCACATGGGATTAAAGTAACAGTAGCAGCATGAATGAAAAATTGGCTAAGTGATAAAAAATGAGATTTGTGATAAATGGCTGTTTTTGGACTAGACCAAAGTTGTTCAGACTGGAAGTGGTGTTCCCAGCATTCAGTACTATTGTTTTGACCTAATTGTTAATGAATTAGACCAGGATTCTCCAGCCCCACTCGTGGCAGGGAGCTTTGCAGGCAGGACAGAAAATTGGATCGCCCAGACAAAGACTTTGGACATTAGGGTACAATTTTGAAATCTGAAGATGACATGAAACTAGTAGAGTGAGAAAGAGAGTAATAAACTTCAAGGTGATATAGACAGCCTGATAGAATGGGTGGACACATAGCAGATGAAATTTAACGCAAAAAAACTTGAAAAAATGAGGAACCACAAGACAAGGTAAATGGTACAATTTTAAAAGAATGCAAGAACCTGAGAGTGTTTTTAATGCACAAATATTTAAAGATTGCAAAACAATTCAACAAAGCAGTTAATAAAACAACTGAGATTCTGGACTTTATAAATGGAGGCACTGAGAACAACAGCACATCTTCTATCTCCCTTGCTCTGGAATCTTTTATTCCCTTTTCTCTATGGTCTTTTTCTGTCCTTTCTCTGTCGGCAAGTTTAAGGTTACTAGCTCAAACCTTATACTTGCTCCAGTTGAGGTGAGAGGCCATGGCATCCCACCTATGTCCAGGAACTCTAGATCTTCCTTCTTGCTATTGCATTGGGCTTTCTGGCTAATTTGTCCTCTTGACTTGAGTACCGTGCCACCACATAGTCTCAATCTTACTTTTGTGAGCTTCATTTTCAGAATAACATGTTGAGCTACATGGAACAACTCTTGTAAAGGTCATTTTGTTGATTCATCTCCATCTGACAGTTCCTATGTATTTGCTACTCAGGTTACCATTGTAACAGGCACAAGCCATTTATCTCCTATTGACTTGATGGAACTATTGTAACACGTATAGTTCTTTATCAGACTTAACTGCTGATGTCTGGCAAAAGGTTCTGGATTGTTTTGCTATTTCATACACAGGCATACATACCTGTGTATGAAACGATTCTGATTCTTGCAGTTAAAACTTTCGCCACACTGGGCAATTCTTCTCTTTGCCTGCATGTTGTCCTTTGTCTGCAATTACTCCACTTTTTTTGGCTTGGGCTGTCTCTCAACATAATGCATCTCCTGGTCTGATCTGCTACAATGAGCCCTGGTTGCCTTTCAGAACTTCCACATTTCAACACTTGTCTATTACTTTCTTCAGTGTCAATTTCTCATCTTTTAGTTGGCTTATTCTCACAAAGGTGTCTTTCACACCTAAAAACAATCTATCTTTAATCTGATTATCTTTTACCTGTCTGAGTTCACATGATCCTGCAAGCTGCACTGCTGCTGTGACATACCATTCAATAGCCTCAGTTTCACTCTGAACTCTAGTGTTGAATACATAATGTTCATTTGTAACTTTCACTGTGTTCAAAATGTACATTCAAGGCTTTCAAAATTCTGTCTTTTTTGCTGTTCTATTAGATTTAGAGTGGTATATATTTTATAGCAGTACTTCACCAGCGGTGTTAGAAATATGGCTAACTCTCATCAGTTTAGGCTTGTTCATTAATTCTGGTACAATCTGATAATTTTGCCATTGCAAATAGAAACATTCAGTTTCGCCATGTATTACCACCCAATGTGAATAGAGATGGGATTGGAAGATTTACAGTAACCATTTTTACTCATTCTGTAATTTGTTTTTTTCTTTTAACTCTGTCATTTTCTTGTAGCCTTTATTTGTGGTCCTTTTGTCCTATTGTGTCTGCTTTTCCTTTGTCCTTTTCTCTGCAGCCTGTAATTTTACTTGCAGTCTGTGTGTGCTTCTCTTCTGTCCTTTTTTACAGCAGCTATTTTGCATAATTGTATTTTTCTGTGTGCTTTCTGAGCTGTGACTTACTTGCAGCCTTTTATTCTCTCCTTTGTTCTTTTCAGCAGCTTTTTTAGACTTCCTGCATATTTCTGTGTTCTCAATGTCTTTTCTGTTGCTCTTTTTGCAAGATTTAAGAATCTGTTTTATCCACCATGTTTTAAAAAAACATAGTTTACTTCAGCGTGTATTCAGTGAGAGGTTTATTGAACTAATTTTAAGATGTCTTCCTCCAGAAGCAGCCTCATGGCATCATCACATGACTATGAAAAGCTAGATGTGTCAATCAAAATGTTTATGTTTCAAAACCCTGGCACATGCAAACAAAAGGAAACAAAATTGGAGGAGAGAGGTTATGATCTGAAATAATTGAACTCAATGTTGAGCCCAAAAGGCTGTAAAGTGTCTAAACAAAAGATGAAGTGCTGTTCCTCAGGCTTATGTTGACCTTTACTAGAGTGGGGTATAGCTTCTGAAAAACAAATTTGTGTAGCAGTGTCCTGGACCATCCAATCGGCGCAACCATCTTCCTGTACCATATTTGACTTCAACTCTTAGAGGTACTTCAGTTACTTTATATTTTTGGTGTCTATGTTTTACATAAGGCTGACCTGCTGAGCTGCATCAAAGATAGAGATGTTCACAGAATTCTGTTTGGAAGGAAGACCGACTTGGTGATGACCAACCTGTTGAAAGGACATTGGCATGGGAAGGAGAGGATCCAGTTGCTGTGGTCCACATTGGGACAGACAACATAGGCAAGACGAGGAAAGAGGATCTGTTTGGGGACCATCAAACACTAGGAACTAAATGAAAGAACAATCCTCCAGGGTTATAATCTCTGGAGAATTAAGGAAGTTAATACGTAGCTAAAGGAATCGGAAAGAGGGGTTCCATTTCATGGGGCATTGGCATCAGTGTTGGAACAGAAGGAATTTGTACCAGTGGGGACCAGTGTTCCAACAAAAAGGATAAATAGGGTGGTCACAAGGAATTCAAACCAGCAATTTGGGGTGGAGAAGGAAAAAGTAAAACTACGGGAAGTATAATGGTTAATAGAAAGCAAAGCAGCAGGTTAGCATGTTGGGAGAAGGTTCCAACTACATCAAAATTCAGGAAAAAAGTTAAAAGGAAGGAGGACTCAGCAGAAGTTATTAATGAAGGTGTTAGGATTCAAAAAGGAGGTACAAAAACTAGCGTAAAGGCACTTTATCTGAATGTTCATAGCGTTTGAAAGAAGGTAAATGAGTTGACAGCACAAATCATCGGGAATGAGTATAATTTGGTGGCTATTACAGAGACATGATTGCAGGATGGTAACAACTGGGAGTTAAATATCCAGGGGTATCAGACTGTTCGGAAGGACAGACAGGAATGTAAGGCAGGTGATGTAGCTCTGATACTGAAGGATGAGATCAGAGCAGTAGTGAGAGATGAAAAAGGTTCTCTGGGAAAAAAGGTTGAATCCATTTGAGTGGAAATTAGAAATAATAAGGAGAAAAAGTCACTGATAGGCATAGTCTATAGGCCACCAAATAATAAAATCAAGGTGGGGTGAGCAATAAACAAGGAAAAAACTGATGCATATAAAACTGGTACAACAATTATCATGGGGGATTTTAATCTACATATCGTTTGGTCAGACCAGGACAGTCAAGGTACCCGCGATAGCTTCATTGAACAGCATGTAATGGAACCTACCAGGGAGCAATCCATCCGAGATTTGGTCCTGTGTAATGAGACAGGAATAATTAATGAACTTATAGTTAGGGATTCTTTCAGAAGAAGTATTCACAGTATGGTTGAATTTAAAATATAGATGGAGAATGAAAACGCAAAATCCAATACCAGTGTCTTGTGCTTAAACAAAGGAAACTACAATGAGATGAGGGAGGAATTGGCTAAGATAGACTGGGAGGAAAAACTTCATAGTGGGACAATTGAGGAACAGTGGAAGACTTTCAAAGTGATTTTTCACAATGTTCAGCAAAACTATACACCAGTGATAAAGAAGGACTGCAGGAAAAGAGATAATCAGCCATGGATATCTAAGGAAATGAAGAAGGGTATCAAATTGAAAGAAAATGTTACAAAGTGGCAAAGATTAGTGGGAAACTAGAGGTTTGGGAAATCTTTAAAGGTCAACAGAAAGCCATGACAAAAGCTATTAAGAAAAGTAAGATGGATTATGAGAGTGAACTAGCTCAGAATATAAAAACAGATAGCAAAAGTTTCTACAAATACATAAAATGAAAATGAGTGGCTAAAACATTGGTCCTTTAGAGGATGAGAAGGGGGACGTAATAACTGGAAATGATGAAATGGCTGAGGCATTGAACATGTATTTTGTGTTAGTCTTCACAGTGGAAGACATAAATAACCAAAAATTGATGACAAGAAGACTGTAGCAGGTGAGGACCTAGAAATATCATTATCACTAAAGAGAGGGTGCTGGACAAGCTAATGGGGCTAAAGATAAACAAATCTGGCCCTGATGGAATGCATCTCAGGGTACTAAAAGAGATGGCGGGGGGAATAGCAAATGTTCTAATGGTTATTTACCAAAATTCAGTGGACTCTGGGGTGGTTCCCACAGATTAGAAAACAGCAAACGTGACACCACTGTTTAAAAAAGGAGGCAGACAAAAGGCAGGTGACTATGGGTTGCTCAGCTTAACTCCTGTAGTAGGGAAAATGCTTGAATCTATCATCAAGGAAGAAATAGCGAGACATGTGGACATCAGTTGTCCCATTGGGAAGACGCAGCATGGGTTCATGAAAGGCAGGTCATGTTTGACTAATTTTGTGGAATTCTTTGAGAATATTATGTGCGAATTGGCAATGGGGAACCTATGGATGTGTTGTATCTGGATTTCCAGAAGGCATTTGACCAGGTGCCGTGCCAAAGTTACTGCATAAGATAAAGGTGCATGGTGTTATGGGTAGTGTATTAGCATGCACAGAGGATTGGTTAACTAACAGAAAGCAAAAAGTGGGGGTAAATGGGTGTTTTTCTGGTTGGTAATCAACGACTAGTGGTGTGCCTCAGGGACGAGTATTGGGGCCACAATTGTTTGCAATTTATATAGAACATAGAACATAAAACATAGAACATAGAACACTACAGCACAAACAGGCCCTTCGACCCACAAGTTGCACCGATCATGTCCCTACCTACCAGGCCTATCTATAACCCTCAATCCAATTAAACCCCATGTACTCATCCAGAAGTCTCTTAAAAGACCCCAACGAGTTCGCCTCCACCACCATCGACGGCAGCCGATTCCATTCACTCACCACCTTCTGAGTGAAAAACTTACCCCTGACATCATATAGATGATTTGAAGTTGGGGACCAAGTGTAGTGGGTCAAAATTTGCAGATGACACTAAGAATGGCATGCAAGGTGAACAAGGAGTTGGAAAAGTGCAAGAGAGTGTTGCTGGTGAAGACCTGAAACTTTGGGAATGTGGATGCCCTGGCAATTTAATGGAAGGACCTTATTATCATTTCTTTAAATCCAATTCCCGCCTCGCAGCTGGCCAGATTGCAAGTTGTCAAATGGGGAATCCATGGCTGAGAATGATTAGACATGTTGCTGGGGGTTGGAGATTGAGGGTGGGGGGAGAGGTGTTTACTGTCTGACTGTGAAGAGGGGGATAAAGAGAAAGAGATCACAACATGTTGGGTGGGGTGAGGGGGAGGGGGAGGGGCATCATCAATGAGGAGCAAAAACAGGCAGTAAAAATTGCAGGATAGAAATGTGCAGTCAGACTGGAACAACCTGCCAGAGGAAGTGGTAGAGGCAGATAAAATTTAAAAAGCATTTAGACAGTTACATGGGTAAAATGGGTACAGATCTCCGCAGGTGTGTCGGTCCACCTTGTTGTCTAACGAGGGGCATGCACATGGTGGGCCGTGCATGGGCTGCTCTTGGATGTTTCAAGAGTGGCCTAGTACTTCACGTCGTTGTGTGTGCTTAAAATTGGGCCAGCAGACGGGCACCACAACAGCTCAGTGACTATCACTGCTAGCTGTGCAGATACATGGATTTGGGCCTGTGTCTGTGGGAGTTTGCGCATTCTCCCTGTGGTTGCGTGGGTTTCCTCCGGGTGCTCCGGTTTCCTCCCACACCCCAAAGATGCACTCTTAGGCTGACTGGTGTAACAAATTGTCCCTAAATTATTCTCCCCTGAAGCTGATTTTCAATGGGGGTACCATACGCATACACACGGGTCAAGGTAGGTGTAGGAAAATGCTTTGTTAGGATGGCAGCGTGGGCTCGCTGGGCCGAAGGGCCTGTTTCCCGTGCTGTGTTGTTCTTTGTTCTTTGTTCTAGATGGATATGGGCCAAATGCGGGCAACTGCAACTAGCTTAGTGGTAAAAACTGAGCATGGACAAATTGAGCAGCTGGGCCAAAAGGCCTGTTTCCATGCTATAAAACCTCTATGAACTTTAAGAAATGTGCAGAGGACACTGAGAGTCTGCAGGGGGATATAGACAGTCTAAGTGAGTGCTCAAGAGTCTAGCAGATAGAGTTCAATGTTGGTAAATGTGTCATCATCCATTTTGGTAGGAATAACAGCAACATGGACAATTATGGTGAAAAATTGCAGCATGCTGCTGTGCAGAGGGACCTGAGTGTCTTTGTGCATAGATCACAAGAAGTTGGTTTGCAGGTGTAGTAATTAAGATGGCAAGTAGAATTTTGTCCTCCATTGCTAGATGGATGGAGTTTAAAAACAGTGAAGTTATGTTACAGCTGTATAAGGTGCTGGTGAGGCCACACCTGGAGTACTGTCTACAGTTTTGGTCTCCTTACATAAGAAAGGATATATTGGCACTTGAGGGGGTATAGAGGAGATTTACTAGGTTGATTCTGGAGTTGAGAAGGTTGGCTTATGAAGAGAGACTGAGTAGACTGGGGCTATACTCATTGGAATTCAGAAGAATGAGGAGAGATCTTATAGAAACATATAAGATTATGAAGGGAATAGATAAGATAGAACCAGGAAAGTTGTTTCCACTAGAACTAGGGGGCATGGCTTCAAAATAAGGGGGAGCAGATTTAGGACTGGGTTGAGGAGGAATTTCTTCACCCAAAGGGTTATGAACCTGTGGAATTCACTGCCCAGTGAAGCAGTTGAGACTGCCTCATTGAATGTTTTTAAGGCAAGGAAAGATAAATTTTTGAACAGTAAAGGAATTAAGGGTTAAGGTGAGCGGGCGGGTAAGTGAGCTGAATCCATGAGAAGATCAGCCATGATCTTATTGAATGGTGGAGCAGGCTCAAGGGGCCAGATGGCCCCTAGTTCTTACATTCTTACACGAACAGGTTGGTGACAATCAGTGATGTTAACAGAAATTAATTAATTAATTTAAAATAAATCAAGGTCTTGGGCTCTTGTACAATTAAACAGATTCTGCAACTAAGTTGGAGGTAAGTGGCAGATTTTAAACAAATTACAAACATGTTACCATTATTTCCAAAGCTAAGCATGAGGTCACTGGGATACATATTCTTCATCAAAAAACATTGCGAAAGTAGCCAATCAGGCTGTCAAATAATATTTTCCTTTGATTTTATCACATATGGAGTTGTATTTTTAAATGGAATACTCTAGGAACATGCCATTCATTTAGGATCTTATAACAGATGTTATCTGTAGTGCCTCATTATTAGCCCTTTTTTCATGTTTTGTTTGCCTATTCCTGGAGGTTATATAGTTGTGAAGTTGTGCGGTGTCTGTGTGTGTATCTGTGTGTGTGTCTGTGTCTGTGTCTGTGAGATATGTTGCATTCTAAACATTATTTAGTACATCACTTGCAACATTTTCCAACCAGTTGATAGCCATCTCAGTCACAGGATGGAGAGGTCATCTGCAAGGGAATTGAGCTGTTCACTTAGCACATCAATCAACAGGGATTTAAGGCAATACTGCTTGTTCTGGGAACTGTTCCAGAGCTATAAGTTCAGAACAAGTCAACATATGTAGGATTATTTAATGTTCTGTTTTTTTGTTGCATCATGGATGAAGAGGGAACTTATTCCAGATACCTTTATCAATATCCCTGGCCTGCTTATATCTGGATCATTAGATTGCTCCTTTGTTTCAGTAATTACCCTCAGTGTTCTCAAAATATGCCTAATGAGCGAAATAGTTACATAGATATTTCACTGTTCAGAAATGTCAGTGTGTTTGTGACATCCAAATATAAACCAGTTTTTTTTCTAGAGAACAGTGATCAATTTAGTATGAATGGCTTCTCTAATAACTTGACATGGCCACTTTTGTTTCTCCTTATCTCAAAAATTTGTTAATTGCAGTTCTTGGACATCGGGCACTGAGGAGAGGTGGAATCCAGTGGAGTTAGAGAAAGGATCTGTTCCAATAACTCATCCGGTTGTTGCAACTGGATCTAAAAACACCGTAGTGGCAATCGGTTTGGATTGATGGTGAAACAATGATTGGTGTCCTGTTTAATTCTTTCATTGTACTCACTTGGGCCTTCAGTGCAGTTTCCGTGGGAAATGACATTCAGCATCAGTTAGTTTGTGAGCAGTATGCTCTTATTGAAGACCTTTCACACCTGATTTAGCATTTCAACAGAGCCTCAAGATTCATCTATCTGAGGTAGTTTCTCAACTTCGGTTCAATCAAGAAATGTGCATCATGCTATGAAATACCACAAGGTCAGAATTAGAATGTGGTTTCTACAATTAGATGCTTACAGTTATTAAAGCTTTTTAGTTATTACCATTCATGTTAATGTGTAAACTCTCCATATATTTATATTTCTTTTCTTTGCTATTTTTATATAGACCAGACCTATTTTTAAGTTGGTGAATACTTCCCACTTAAAATAAACAAATGAATTAATCCATTTGAATAGTAGACAGATGAATTTGACATGACGAAATTTTGTTTACAGGAAAATGGGAAAATATTAAATCTCCGGATTGAATTGGATTCTCTCTTTCAGCAGAGATACTGGGGCCAGTGATCCAGATACAATTTCAGACTTGCACATTTCACGCAAAGCAATTTAGGAAGTATTATTTGTTATTTCTTTTTGATAATGGAAAAGTTCAAGGCAAATAGATGAGCAAGCAATAGATACCAAGAGGATGGATCTGATTACCCAGCATAGCCTCCATATTGCTGGAAGAAGTCCAGGGACAGATTCAGGTCATTCCACACAGTTCACCCAGATGTTTCCTGGGTGTGTCTCAATTCGATTCCAGCTGGTAGCATGCATAAGTCTGTTGCATGAAACAATAGGTTTACTAAATATTATCTCTAAATTTAACTGAAATGCAGAATGACACATTGAGGGTGTTAGTCCTGACACCTGATGTTATGGAACTTAATAAGTAGCTGCTTTCCTTGTAGTTTTGCACATTATTAAATGTATCTTGAGCTTATGATTTTCCCAAAGCTATTCAGCTTAGACTCTTTTCAAATATGGGCAAAAAATAACATTCCAAGAATCAAGAAGCTGCAACTAGGTAGGCAATCTTTCAATTTCCAGGGCCATGGTTTTGATAATACTTCAATAGACAGTTGACAAGCGTATGCCAGCCCATTGAATTGGGTGCATGTCTATGTTTCATTGGCTGTCTAGTGGCAAGTGTCTAATCTACTTTTCTTTGCAGGCTGAGGCCATGTCCAAACCAACGAGCAAGTGTATTTCCCAGAAGATTAGCTAGGGTAAGGGGTGCATGATACAAGGATGGTATGGATGGGAGTTCTAAGATATCATGTGCTTGATGTACCTGTTGATCTTTTCCTGCTTGGCAATTTTGCACATTCATATGTTTTTACATTGATATCTCTTTTGTCTAGAAGACTATAGCCAAAGAGTATCCATTTCTTTCCATCCTTGGTCTCTCACACTATTTCAATGAAGCTCAATGCATACTTGAGGAACAAGACTTCCTGAGGGGAATTTAAAGCCTTCCCAAAAGGTGGGTTTGGGAATGTGGGTAACTTAGTCGAGCCATGGGGGTGGGATGGGCACACAATCACTTTTCTGCCTCGAACCTGATTAGTCTGAGGTTGGAAGACAGTTGATGCCCACTTAAGGACTTCATCCCACTGTCACTGGTATTCAGGCATGGCAGTTGTCATGGAGGGAGCACTTCCTGTGGAGGGGAGGGGGGTGCTGATGTTGCATAAGTCAAGGGATTCAGCTTCAAGAAGGGAGCACCCAATTAACGATCACCTCTCCTGCCCATTCTTTTGATAGCCCCATGCCCCCAGCTAGCACCCCCTCTCTTCAAACTCCATCCACCCTCACCCACCAATGGCCTGAGGTTCTCTGCTGATCTTGACCTCTGGTATTTGCATTGCCAGCTGCTGCCACCATACCCAGTGACACTGCCTGCACAGGTGAACTGCCGGCCTCTGGCTGACAACTTTCAAGGGGAGCCATTTTGATCTCTGGCATCCTTGAACCCAGGAAAAATTTGCCACTGGCCATTTTGGTGCCTGAGAGCACTTAATCCAGGGGGCCTTCCCCAAAGAAAGTGATGCACCACTCTCATCTGCTCTCCAGCTGGCAGGAGAGACCCTGGCACTTGGACTAAATTCTGTCTCATCTTTACACAAGCCACTTTATTATTTTGTGACTTTAAAAGTGGATCTAACGACATTTACCATTGTCCCCATTTTTTCTCAGAGAGCGATACTTGTAATGGAAGGATGGCTTGCTGATAAGCACTGGGAGTGGAGAGTATGGGATGAACATCTTGTATCAGTACACGGTCAACAGGCTGATCTGCAATCCTTGTCTTTAACCTATCTTTCTTCCACAATATTACCAAACCGTGGGAACCATCTCCTCTTAGTCAGAGTTTTCATTCATCCCGCTCTCTCTACTACTCTACCGTAACCATTTACACTTCTTGTCAATCCATCTAATTTTTCTATTCTTGTTTCATAATCATTTCTTTTTGTACCATCATCACTTTTATAACTTAATCACTCCTGGCATCCTCTATATCAAAGACATCCCATTTCTGGTCTTTCCTTACTTCCTTCTCCTGGGCTTAAAAGCTATTTATCTCTGACATCTTCCAGTCTATGAGAGGTCAGCGATCTGAAACATTAATCTTGTTTCCCCTTTCACGGATTCTGTTTTAGTATTTCTGCTGACGGTTTCAAACATTTTCTATTTTTTTATTTTGAATTTCAAGCAGCTGTATATTGTTTTGCTTTAATCCACTTGGTTCCAATCTGGTTGCCTTCCTTGACTATTTAGTAGATGGGAGTCCAGTCTCACATGCACATTAGCATTTCCATTTCCAAGGAGATGAGTGAAGTAATGTCCAGTCCCTAGTCAGGAAACATGCATCTCTTTTTCTTGGCTGACTAGTTTTGAGATTGTACATCCTTCAATGATCTGCAGTGCATCCGTTTTAGCAACATGGGAGTATACTTTCATTACTGGCCTATGGTAGACATCCATTCTCGCTGTCATTCCAACCAGAGAATGAAAATCCCCGATGGCCCAGTCTACATTTGTTCCCCACAGCTTCATGGCAATAGTTACATGTTCCTTAAACTAAGATTTCATAATTTCTTCCGGGGATATCTAGGCTATTTGGTTTTCCACTGTTCCACTATTGTATGTCCTCCTTGACATTGCAAAATATTTAAGTACAGTATCAACAGTCACACAGGAAGCAAATTACAAAAGTCTGTAGTGAAAATAAAACTACAAAAAAGACCTGAAAACATAAGGGCTGCAAAATTCAATAAAACTCAAAAACTGGCACAGAATTCACAATGCGCAGTTAACCCATTGTTTCTTTACAGGCATCATGTACACTTCATACTATCTGTTCATTCAAATGGTTGTAGCATGCAGGCAGCACCAACCACCCTGTTGACAGCCTACACGCTGAGCAGGAGGCACAACATTGTAAGGGATTATCATGAGTTCAAACCTGTCTACACCATCCAAACCAGTTTGCACCTCTTAAAGGGGAGGTGCATTTGGTTTCAGCAGCTGATGGAAGTCATTGTAAAGCTAGGAATGATTCAAAAATGGCACAACATAGCAGGGAGTAGACTCCAAGATTTTCAAATGTTGCACTCGGGTTTTGAGTCAAGGAGGTTTGGAGGATGAATGTATCTGCAGGGGACCGCAAGAGGCCTTCCAGACAAACTCTCAGAAGGCAGTAGAAACAGATAACCATGACATTCAATGTCAGGAGTCTAGTACATAAGAACATAAGAAATAGGATCAGGAGTAGGTCATCTAGCCCTTCGAGCCTGCTCCACCATTCAATAAGATCATGGCTGATCTGAAGTGGATCAGTTCCACTTTCCCGCTTTCTCCCCATAACCCTTAATTCCCTTGTCTGTCAAAAACCTATCTATCCGTGACTTAAATATATTTAGCGAGGTAGCCTCCACCACTTCAACGGGCAGAGAATTCCAGAGACTCACCACCCTTTGAGTGAAGAAGTTCCTCCTCAACTTCAATCTAAACTGCACCCCCCTTATCTTGAGGCTGTGCCCTCTAGTCCTGCTATCCTTTCTAAGCGGGAAGAATCTCTCTACCTCTACCCTATCCATCCCCTTCACTATCTTATACGTCTCAATAAGATCCCCCCTCATCCTTTTAAACTTCAACGAGTACAGACCCAGTCTATTCAGCCTCTCTTCATAGTCCAACCCCCTCATTTCCGGTATCAGCCTAGTGAACCTCCTCTGCACTCCCTCCAAGGCCAATATATTCTTGCGCAAGTGCGGCAATCAAAACTGCACACAGTACTCCAGCTGCGGCCTCACCAGTACCCTGTACAGTTGCAGCAAGACCTCCCTGCTTTTATATTCTATCCCCGTCGCTATAAAGGCCAGCATCCCATTCGCCTTCTTGATCACCTGCTGCACCTGCAGACTGGGTTTTTGCGATTCATGCACAAGGACCCCCAGGTCCCTCTGCACCGTAGCATGCTGCAGCTTTTCACCCATTACATAGTAATCCCTCCTACTATTATTCCTGCCAAAGTGGATAACCTCACACTTGCCAACATTTTACTCCATCTGCCAGGTCCTCGCCCACTCACTCAGCTTATCCAGATCCCTCTGCAGACTTTCCACACCCTCCACACAATTTGCTTTACCACTCATCTTTGTGTCATCAGCAAATTTCGTTACCCTACACTCAGCCCCCTCCTCCAGATCATCTATATAAACAGTAAATAGCTGAGGCCCCAGCACCGATCCCTGCGGCACTCCACTAGCCACCAACCACCAGTCAGAATAGCACCCATTGATACCAACTCTCTGCCTCCTATTAGACAACCAATCCTCTGTCCCCAACTCCATGCACCCTAACCTTCTGAAGCAACCTTTTGTGCGGCACCTTATCAAACACCTTTTGAAAATCGAGAAACACCACATCCACCGGTTCCCCTCTGTCTACCACACGAGTCACATCCTCTTAGAAATCCAATAAAATCGTCAAACACGACTTCCCCTTAACGAATCCATGCTGCGTCTGCTCTATCAAACCATTCTTTTCTAGGTACCTCGCTATTTTTTGTTTGATGACGGATTCAAGCATTTTTCCAACAACAAACATTAAACTAACCGGCCTATAATTCCCTGCCTTTTGCCTGCTACTTTTTTTAAACAGCGGCATAACATTAACCGTTTTCCAATCTTCCGGCACTTCCCCGGAATCCAGCGAAGTTTGGTAAATAATCACTAAGGCATCCACTATCACCTCTGCCATTTCCTTCTGAACCCTGGGATGCATTCCATCCGGTCCTGGGGATTTGTTCACCATCAGTCCCGCTAGTCGATCAAGCACTACGTCTCTAGTGACAGTAATCACATTCAGGCCCTCAACTCCTACCATCCTTCTATCTTTAACATCCGGCAAACTATTCGCGTCCTCCTCCATGAGTCATAGCTGACATGCCAAATTTCATTAGTTTTCTGAGAAAGTAGAGGCATTGGTGGGCTTTCTTAACTATAGTATTGGCATGGGGGGGACCAGGACAGGTTGTTGGTGATCTGGACACCTAAAAACCTAAAGTTCTCGACCCTTTTCCACTTCGTCCCCATTGGTATAGACAGGGGCATGTTCTCCTTTACGTTTCCTGAAGTTGATGACAACCTCCTTCATTTTGTTGACATTGAGGGAGTGATTATTGTCACTGCACCAGTTAACCAGATTCTCTATCTCATTCCTGTACTCTGTCTCATCATTGTTTGAGATCCTACCCACTACAGTGGTGGTGTCAGCAAACTTGAAAATCGATTTGGAGGGGAACAGATGTATAAGGAGTATAGTAGGGGGCTGAGAACACAGTCTAGTGGGTCACCAGTGTTGATGATGATCGTGGAGGAGGTGTTGTTGCCTATCCTTACTGATTGTGGTCTGTGAGTTAGGAAATTCAGGACCCAGTTGCAGAGGAAGGTGCCAAAGCCCAGGTCACTGATTTTGGAGATGGGTTTTGTGGGAATAATAGTGTTGGAGGCTGAGCTGTAGTCAATAAATAGGAGCCTCACATAGATGTCCTTGTTATCTAGATGTTCTAGAGTTGAGTGGAAGGCCAGGGAGATGGCATCTGCTGTGGGCCTGTTGCGGCGGTAGGCAAACTGTAGTGGATCCAGGTAGTCTGGGAGGCTGAAACTGATTCATGCCATGACTAGCCTTTCGAAGCACTTCATAATGATGGATGTCAGAGCCACCAGCCGATAGTCGTGAAGGCACGCTGCTTGGTTTTTCTTAGATTCTGAGAAACCATTTCAAAGTGACAACAATTGGTCAGCACGACATTACCAAACTAGTTCATCTTTACTTTGAACTGTAAAAAATTGGACGTCTTTTTGCTAAAACTATTCCTGGCACCTATTTCTCACTTGCGGCATAATTATATGCTAACACTCGACTTCCTTGTTGAAATTTAATTTCATAGACTCACTACTGTGTAGAAGGAGGCCATTCAGCTCATCAAGCCTGCACTGACCACAATCCCACCCAGATCCTATGCCCGTAATCCACATATTTATCCTGCTAGTCCATTGACACTAAGGTCAACTTAATATGGCCAATCAACATCTTTGGACTTTGGAGGAAACTGGAGCACACAGAGGAAACCTATGCAGACACGGGAGAATATGGAAATTGCACACACACAGTGACCCGAGGCCGGAATTGAAATTGGCGCTGTGAGCCAGCAGTGTCAACCACTGTGCCACCGTGCTGCCCCAGGAATGAGTGTTATTTTGCTCTCATTTCTAGCAACTTGAGATTGTTGTTGATGCTCTACTATCACTGAAGTTTCTAGAGGTGATAACAAATCAAACATCATTCTCAACTTTCTCTTCAAGAGTAGTAACATGAGTGAACTTTGGGTAATCTCATCAGTAGTGCTTCTATAAGGTGCCAAAAAAGCTTGATAATGAACATTGCTCTTTTCAAGGTTCTAAGGAATGTTTCAAGGATTGTATGAATCTTTTAGCTAACCCATTGGGTGATGGATAATAAGCTGCAAATTTTGTATGCTGAATACCATTTACTTTGAGATGATCCTTAAACTCTTGAGAACTAAACTTTTTTATCACTAAAAATCTGTTCCAGTTTACCAGATCTTGCAAAAATTTCATCAAGTTTTCAATGGTTTATTCACTTGTAATACCTCTCCTGATGATTTCTGCCCACTTTGAGTGTGCATCAATTGTAACTATAAACACATCACCCTGAACCGACCAGCAAAATGAATGTGCAATCATTGCCATGGCATTTTAGGGTACTCTCAAGGGTGTGAAGGAGACAACGGCATTCCAGTTAAGCTTTATCTTCTGCAACCATGATAGAGCTGAAAAATTACTGCAGATCACATGAATAGGCAACTCTGCTGCTTGTCCATTCAACTCTACATTGACCATGTTGTAACCTTTTAACTGCATGATCTGTGCGTGTCCTTAAAATCACATCAGGCGGTTTAAAGGAAGATGCTTTAGCTTTTGTTGGTTTGTAGTCTCAGGAATTAAAGATACAGCAGCACCAGTGTCAACCTCCATCCTAACAGTTGTCTACTTAAATTTGGAATCACCCAGAATCGATGTGATCCATCCTGTTTTGATAAGACATTCAGTTGGAGCTCTTTTTTCATATTTTTGGACATTCTCTACTTCACAGTCATAAATCTTTTCTTTCATGTTCTAAATTATTATTATAGAATGCAACTTATTCTTCTTAATGGTACCCAAATTCTTCTTCTGAGTATTCTTCTCAGCAGAAGCTATTCTAGTCCAACAAGATTTTTCAGTTTGACCTATTTTGCTACAGTTCTTGCATTGACTATCTTTGCTCCAGCATTCACTCACTAAATGATTCATTTTGACACATCTGTGACTTGCTTGTTATTGTTTTGACTTTGTTTGGGTTGTTTCCCAATTTATGGATCTTCATTCTGGTACCAAGTTGTGAAAAATTTTTGCAGTCCGTTGCATCAACAATGCAATTTCTACTGCTGTCTTTAAAGTCAAATCATGTCCCATTAGCAATCTTCTTTGGATTGTCTCATTTGTGGACTCCAAAATGAGGCAATCTCAAACAGTACCTTCTAACGACTCAATAAACTCTCAAAGTTGTGCCAGCTTTTTTTATGGTTGCCACAAACTGAGCAATGCTTTTGTCTTCCATTGGATTTCTTTAGCGTGGCATTGGAGAGTAATGCTCTTCAGGGATCTATGTCAAGTCAGAGTATTTTTTTTCCTGGCTTTGCTGGATGAACCAGTTCTGGAACAAAGTGAAGGTTTTACTTAGTATTGTCCTCAGAAAAGCTGTATGAGCAGCTCATCTGCAATTTTATCCACTTGTACAAAATACTGAAAACACTTCATAGGCATTCCATGAATCATTTTCTTCTATGAAAGCACCCATGGATCCAAATTGAATCACTATTTCGCTTGCAGGCACTAGCAATTGGAGATGCTCGGCATATGGTGCTCAGCAACTCAGGAGTTTCTTCTTTCAGAGAGTCAATAGGGTTTGGAATTCTCTACCTCAGTGAGGAGTTGAGGCTGGATCAGAAAATATTCAAGGCTCAGTAAGGCAGATTTTTGATTGACAAGTGAGTAGAGGCTGTGGGGGACGGTTGGTAACAGGCAGAAATGTGGAATTAAGGCTACAATCAGATCATGATTTTATTGAATGGTGGAGCAGGTTTGATGGGCTGAATGGCCTATTTCTGCTCCTACTTCTGTTCTTATTTGTAATTCATTATCGTCAACCTTGAAACATTAAAATGGCTGGGGTCTAGAAGTTGAGTCAAATTAATTACAATTCCAAAAAAAGACCATCTCAATTATTTTCCTAAAGCCACCATCCATCCAGTTTATTTATTAAAGATAAGAATTACCTTAAAAAGTATCGTTTCTTCTTTAAATCCTTCCTGTGAGTAAAATGAAATCCCTCGAAAGCCTACAGTTTTAGAGGTCAGTGTCTGAATTGGTCTAACAAAGAATCTGAGTGGGTGACATGGAATTGGATATTTGGAGATATTAGTTGGTGTTTTCTTTTCAGAGATTTAGATAAATTGATGAGATGATGTGAGATATCCCAGAACAGCAGGAAATAGCTGAAGAAATCTCTAATGCAATTTCCCCACCAGCTGCATGTGATTCAGAATTTGATGAGGTACCATAACACAATCCTTAATCAAATATAGTTGACAGTGTTCAGCGGAAAAGCGCAGAAAATATACTGAAAGTGTTTTTTAAAATCTACAGAATTATTAATTGAAACAGTAAACAAGAGATTGATTTGTTGGTTGAGGTGGTTTGCACTAGACAATTTTCCGGGTTAGTGATGCATAATGTAAACAACCAAAAATCACTGACAGAAATATCAAATCCTCAGGTAGGAAGGGCCATAATTTCTGAGCTTCCCAGTGCCAAATGAGCATGCAGTGCAGGACAAGAGGGTAGTTGGAAGAGGGTGACAGTTGGGGCACTCCAAAGAGGCACTGGAAATCCCTTTTGGAAGTTTCCTGTAAGACTTCATACAGCCATAATTCAGAAACGCAAACTTCCTCTGAGTAATTGCCCTGCACTGGGAACCATTCAAAATGCCTTTTAAATTACAAACTTCGGATGGTTCTGGCACCAATATTCACCCAGAAAAAGTTAGAAGAATTAAGGCCACTTTTAACTTTTGGATAACAACAGTACAGATTCAGACACCTTCCAGAGGACTCCCAGAAAATCCTCCCCAACCCACATTTGACCTCCCCTCCCTCCCCGGGGAACTGACTCTCAACTCCATTCCCTCCATCTGGAGGTCCAATATCCCAAACCTCCTTCATGGCCTCCCAACCCCCACCTCAGTGGCCCAACACAACTTCCCTCTCTCTCCCTCCACACACACAAGCCCAAACCCCAATCCCATCCCTGGTCTCTGACCCCATCACGCCCAAGCCAACCATCCTGGGGCGGCACGGTGGTTAGCACTGCTGCCTGACAGTGCCAGGGACCCAGATTCGATTCCTGACTTGGGTCACTGTCTATGTAGAGTTCGCACATTCTCCCCGTATCTACGTGGATTTTGTCCGGGTGCTCCGGTCTCCTCGCACATTCTGAAAGATGAGTTGGTTAGATGCATTGACCTGAGAGTTAATAAATAACTCATGATGTGATTACGCAATCCTTTTGCGTGATTAGGGCATTTATATCATTATAAAAACAATCAAGGAATTATTTTTAGATATAAATTTTATTTACCTTGGCCACCACTAAAATGTTTCAGATGCAATTTATTAACTAATGTGTTTCATCTCCAAATCCTCCCCCTTATCAGATAACCTGCTGAATTTTCTTATCACAGAGGGAAATTAATTAACATCTATTTCAGGTTTTGATGATGTTTGCAATTATTATCTGTAGCATAAATCTGTAAAAAGGTGCACAGCAGGCTGTATTGGACTATATTCTGCTGAGACATTATCTTGACCAGCACTCAGAATGCTGCTGCTGATAGAGTCATAGGGGTTTAAAGCATGCAAGCAAACTCTTCGGCCCAAATTGTTCATCCTGTCCAGTTTTTCCTACTATGATAGCCCCAATTGACCGCATTTGTCCCAGATTCCTCTATACCCATCTTATCGATATAACTGTCTAAATGCATTTAAAAGTCAAAATTGTACACGCCTCTACTACTAACTCTGGCAGTTTGTTCCAGACACTCACTACCCTCTGAGTGAACAAATTTCCCCTCTGGACCCTTATGTATCTCTCCCCTCTCATCTTAAACCTATGCCCTTTAGTTTTAGATTCTCCTGTCTTTGGGAAAAGATATTGACTATCTACCTTACCTATTCACCTCATTATTATATAGACCTCTATAAGGTCACCTACACTCCAGAGGAAAAAAGTCCCAGTCAATCCAGCCTCTTCTTAAAACTTAAACCATCAAGTCCCGGTAGCATCCTAGTAAATGTTTTCTGCACTCTTTTTAGTTTAATAATGTCCTTTCTATTATAGAGTGACTAGAACTGTACACAGTATTCCAAGCGTGGCCTTAACAAATGTTTTGTACAACTCCAACAAGACGTCCCAATGCCTGTATTCAACGTTATGACTAATAAAAACAAGTATGCCGAATGCCTTCTTCACCACTCTGTCCATCTTTGATTCCATTTTCAAGGAACGATGAACTTGTACTCCTGGATCTCTTTGTTCTATAACTCTCCCCAGTGCCCTACCATTAATTGGGTAGGTCCTGCCCCAATTCGATCTGCCAAAACGTATCACTTCACATTTATTTAAATTAAACTCCATTTGCCATTCATTGGCCCACTGGCCCAACTGATCAAAATGCTGCTGCAATCCTAGATAACCTTCTTCACTGACCACTATGCCACCAACCTTGGTCTACTCTGCAAACTTACTAACCATGCCTACTAAATTCTCACCCAAATCATTAATATAAATAACAATTAACAGTGGACCCAGCATCAATCCCTGAGGCACACCACTGAACACAGGCCTCCAGTTTGAAAAACAACCCTTTACAATGACTGTCTATCTTCTGTCATCAAGCCAATTTTATATCCAATTGGCTATCTCAACCTGGAACCCATGAGATTTAAACTTATGCAACAACCTATCATCTGGTACCTTGTCAAAGGCCTTGCTAAAGACTATGTCAGCAACATTGCCTGTACTGCCCTCATCTATCTTCTAGGTTACACCTTCAAAAAACTCAATCAAATTCATGAGACACGATTTTACACTCACGAGTCCATGTTGACTGTCCCTAATTGGTCCTTGCCTTTCTAAATGCCTGTAGATCCTGTCTCTCAGAATGCCTTCTAACAACTTACTCACCACAGGTGTTAGGCTTACCGGTCTGTAATTCCTAGGCTTTTCATTGCAGCCTTTCTTAAACAAAGGCACAACATTTGCAACCCTCCAATCTTCAGGCACATCATCTGTGGCTGTCGATGGTTCAAATATCTCTGCTAGGGGACCTGCAATTTCCTCCCTCGCCTCCCATAACATCCTGCGATATATTTGATCAGGTGCAGGGGATTTATCTACCTTAATGCGCTTTAAGTCTTCCAGTGCCTCCTCAAGAGTAATATGTACACTCCTCAAGACATCATTATTTATTTCTTCAAGTTGCCTTAACATCCATGCCTTTCTCAACAGTAAATACCCATGAGAAATATTCATATAGAATCTCATCCACCTCTTGTGGTTGACACATGGATGACCTTGTTGATCCTTAAGAGGCTCTACTCTTTCCCTAGTTGCTCTTTTGCCCTTTATGTATTTGTTCAAGCTCTTTGGATTCTCCTTTGCCTTATTTGCCAAAGCAATTTCATGTCCCCTTTTTGCCCTTCTGATTTCTCTCTTAACTCTACTCTGACAACCTTTAAATACTCTTCTCGGAATTCCACTTGATCCCTGCTGCCTATGCATGTCATATGCCTCCTTCTTCTTCTTGACCAGGACCTCAATATCCCAAGTCATGCAGGGTTTCCTATTTCTACCAGCCTTGCCCTTCACTCTAAAAGGAATATGCTTACCCTGAACCTGGTTAACCCACTTTTGAAAGCCTGGGGTAAATTTTTCAGTCACACCCACATTGGGAATTATCACAGGTGGAAAGGACAATTTGACATGCTGTTTAAAGATCCATTAATCTCAGGTGAAAATTTCTGGTCACAGGCAGGCAGTACCAAAAAAACTCACCCACTGGATCTATCCGGTGGAAGGGTGACTGTCTGCATCTTCACACGGTTCAGAAGACCAAGGCCAGGTTTTGTGAACAACCATTTTATCAATTTTGAATTAAAGTTAATTTCTCTGACACAAGATCGTTTAACAAAGTATAATCAGCATTGTGACATCATGGTTATAAATAATGAATACACCTATACATTAAATGTGCGAGGGTAAAAGCACATTTAAATCCAACTGGTCTCTAAATGGGATTAGTCATAACAATGTTCAGAGCTAATCTTCCTAATATATCACTTCATATACTTCATATCTTCAACTGAGAGATGATTTAAAAAGCTGAAGTTTGCCACTAACAATCGAAAATTAGTCATTGTAGTAAATTTATAAGGAAAATAAGCACATCAGATCATGTATTTATTTTTAGTGAATGATTTTATGCAATGTTTACAATTTTACTGTACTGTCTGGAGACAATACACATCTCTTTAAACTGTGATCAGTGCTCCTTCCACTCACATTATCAGCCACTTCAGGTCTTGAACAGCAGGTTAGGTGTAAGGATTCGCATTCTAATCAGTAATCTCTAAACTGTCTGTGCTTTATATGCTCTGTCTGAGGCCAGAATTCTCCATTCACCTGACGAAGGGGCTAACCCGAAAGCTTGTGAGTATATTATCAAATAAATAGGTTGGACTAAAACCTGGTGTTGTCAGGCTTTTTACTGTGTTTACGCCAGTCCAACGCCGGCATACCCACATTACAATTTTTGAAGCAGGCAATAGCTAAAACAGAAGGGGCTGAAAATTCAAATTCCCCCAAAAACAAGCAAGGGAATCATATCGTACAATTAATTTGCATCCATTCAAAGTAATGGTGGCAGCATGCAAAAGTCACCTGCTAATTTAAATAATAATGATGTGTGGCCCAGCACTAAATATGCTGTAGAGTGGCTACAACACTCAGCAAGGGCACAGGTTCTAGGCCCAAGTGTGATAGAACCACCACTTAATGGGGAGATGTCTACAGGTGCTGGAAGTTGTGGAAAAGTATTTGAACTGCAAGAAAAGTGAAGATAGTACACAATGGCAGAGATCAGCTTCCCACGTTTTCTGATGCAACACTTGAGGCTCTGTTTTGTCTACTTCCACAGGTTCAATCAAGATGGGACTTGCACATGCAGAGTCACCAGGCATGAGTGGCATAAGGATGGACGCTAAAGGAATGCATACAACTGATAAATTATGCTACCTTGTAATCGAGGGATGGTAAGACATCGGATTGTTCAACAGTGGGGATTTTTGATACTGTTCACAGGGTGTGGAGTCAAATGTGCTTGTCTGTGATGTGGATGTGCCAGTCATCTCCTCCCTTCCTCAAGCTCCTCTTGCTCCTGCTCTTGAGCTGCTTACTATGTCCCTGACAATAATGGCTGTTCCTACAGGGTAGTCTTGTTGTAGATGGCACACAGACTATGAATCCAGGCACCTGTTCCAGCAAATACTGGAGGTTCATTCAGATTAGTAAAGGCCGCAGAGAAGTTGTTTCAGCTAATGGTCTATCCCATCAGCTTTCTTGCTTGGCTTTCAATATATTCATGCTGGTCACATGCGATTGGGTTGAGGAACACAGTCATGAGCCAGATGCAAGGCAGATAGCCCTTGTTGTCCAGGAACCACCCCTTGCATTAATGTATTGGCTGAAAGATGGAGGGAACAGTAAACTGACACAGTGTGAAAGCATCATAGCTGGTGCCAAGATGGCAGACATTTACCTGCATGATATTGCTGAGTGTGGTCACGAATAAAATGCTAAAAGGGAAACTCCCTAGTGAAACGCAATCCCTGCTGTCAATCAAAGCACTTCAAAGAGGCTTCAGAGCAACTGGACATTATGAGAGAAAGCAAGGGGATCTCCCCAGTAAAATTTGACAGGTCCTTTCTATAAGAGCACTTTAATGACATCACTTAACACCTGGAGCTTAAGACATTAATCCCTATTGTGGAATGGAGTGCTGCAGTGGAGCATAGATGTCAAAGTAACCAGGCCACTTCAAAGATTTTAAAGGATAGAGACAACAATGAATATCTTTCCCAGAATGGTGTCTGAAATCACCATCCTGAGAGTTAACTCCACTTTTTCCAAAGCAATAGGGCAAGTGCAACCATCAGACCCCTACCCTTGGAGAGTTCCAACATCAGCCTCCTCCCCCAACCTAAGTCCCTCCAACCCTCATGTCCCTCGAGTGGTTCTCCCTTCTCCCTCCTGCAGTCTTAGGGATAAAGGGGGACATTTGGAGGCAGCAGTTCCCTCTTTTCCCCTACCCTCAAAGTCCAAAGCACAGGCCCATGCTTCTGTAGACTAGGTGTAAACAATGCCCACGACCTCTGGCTGGGGGTGGGGGGTGGGGGCGGGGGCATGGCATTGGAAGAAACATGGGAGCCCACTGAATCAGGCTAATTACATTTAAATGCAATTTATGGATCAGAATTCTATTTCCACTGCAGCAGCGCAGCTGGTGGGGGGAGGGAACGGGTCAAAGCCCAGTGGGATTCCCAGTTTGGCCCTTTGGCCTGAATCAAAAGGAAATTGGCATCCCCAGTTGGGGTGATTGGACCTGGAAAATCATGGTCACTATGTTCCCAAGCCAATAAGGGGGTCCACAATATTAGATTTAATAATGAACATGAATCAGAATTAGATAATAGCCTGACACTGCATGAACATTTATTTAGCATTGATTAATATCCTCAAGGTCGGTGTAATGTTTGAAATGCCGACAGCCACTAAGATAAGTCTTAGTGGCTGGCTTCAAAGTGATTGGGATACAGACTGCCAGTAGTAAACTAGGAATATCTAATAATTGGCAATTTGATAGAGGTTTGGTGTAATGTGTTCAAAAAAGAAATAAAGGCGAAATAGAAGTAATTTGTACCCCTGAAGGGCATAAATCCTACTTGTCAAAAAGACAGCCAACTAAAGAGCTAAGAGACAGCATACAACTAAACAAAAAAGCTGATTTTTTTTAAGACATAGTATTCACCCTGGTGAATTGGAAAGGTACAAAGATCAACAAAGGGTGAAAATGCAGCTCACAGGAAGTACAGAAAAGAAGCAGGTAATAAAACTTCTAAAAGATATTAAAATCAATGCAAAAAAAAACTGTTTGAAATTACATTAGGAAAAAGAGGGCGGTCAATAACAATGCGAGCCAGTTGAAATCTGGTATTGGTGATACTGAAGATGACAGAAAGAGATGGTGAACATGCTGCGTAATTAATTTGTATTGGTGATTACAGTAGAAAAAGAGATCAGCATGCCAGGTATCCCAAGGAAAATATTATTGCATCAGGGACAGGGATGCAACAAAATTATTGTGAGCAAGATGGGCCGTACAGTGGCACAGTGGTTAGCACTGCTGCCTCACAGCGCCAGGGACTGGGTTCAGTTGCAGCTTCGGGTCACTGTCTGTGTGGAGTTGGCATGTTCTCTCCTTGTATGTGTGGGTTTCCTCCAGGTTTCTCCCATACTCCAAAGATGTTAGATTGATTGGTTATGCTAACTTGCCTCTTCACGTCAGAAGGTTAAGCAGGGTAAAATCGTGGGATTATGGGGATAGGGTCTGGGTGAAATTGTCATTAGTGTAGACTTGATGGGCCAAATGGCCTCTTCCTGCACTGTCTGGATTTTAATCTATGATTGTAAGATAATAGTAATGAAGAAATTAATTAACAAAAAGCAATAAATTGCCAGGATCAAATAGTTGCCATCGCAATGCCTTAAAAGGAGGTAATTATGAATAATGGAGATGTCCAAACTGTAATTTTCCAATCTTCCAACCTTCATCATTAAATAAGATCATGGCTGATCTGATTGTGGCCTCAAGTCCACATTCCGCCACTCCCGATAACCTTTGACTTCCTTGTTAGTCAAGAATCTATATATGTCTGCCTTAAAAATATTCATTGACCTGGCCTATTCTACTCACTTGGGAAGAGACTTCCAAAGATTTACAACCTCCTGACAAAAGATAGTTCTTCTCATCTCCACCTGAAATGGGAGACTCCTTATTTTTGAACAGTGTCCTCTAATTCTAGTCTCTCCCACAATGGGAAAAATTCCTTTCAGAATTTACCCTGTCATGTCCCCTCAAGATCATAAATGTTTCAGTAAGGTCACCTCTCAATCTTCTAAACTCCAATGGATACAGGCCCAGACTATCCAACCCTTCCTCGTAAGATAACTCCCTTATCCCAGGAATCATTCAAATGAATGTTCTCTCTACTGATTCCAAAACTGTACACAATACTCCAGTGATCTCAACAATGCCCTGTATAACTGTAATAAAACATCCCTAACTTTATATTCTATTTCTCTTTCAATAAACGATAACCCTCCATTTGCCTTTGAATCACTTGCTATAACCGCATACTAACTTTTCCCGATTCCTGCACCATATTTGTTCAGTTAATCCACCATTTCCATGTCTTTCATTGTTAATTCCCATTCTCACCCTCTAGGGGACCAATTCTCACCTTAATTATTTTTTTCCTTTTTAAATTCCCGGAGAAAGTTTTACTCTCTGTTTTTATATTTCTAGCTTGCTTTCTCTTTCACTCTAATTCCTGCCTATCAATCATTTAGTCATTCTTTGCTGTTCGCTATATTCTATCCAATCATCTGACCTGCCACCTACCTTTGCACAAGTATATGCTTCTTCATTCATTTGTATAAAACCTTTACTTTTTGACATGGTGTGTTCTCTGAGGGTGTTTTTAGCTCACTCAAATATACACTTTGAGTATTCCAAAAAAAAACTCTCTAACTATCTGCCACTGCATCACTTCTGATCATTCCCTTAACCTAATTTACCAGCTCTTTCTGCCATTATAATTGCCATCATTTAACACAGTCTTGGATCCATTTCTCTCTCCGTCAAAGTGAATGTGAAACTCAGTCCTATTATGATCACTGCTACTTAGGAGTGCCTTCACTATGAAGTAACTCATTAATCCTGTCTTACTGCACATTATGTAGAGATGCTGGTGTTGGACTGGGGTAAACACAGTAAGAAGTCTCACAATACCAGGTTAGAGTCCAACCAGTTTATTTGATAGTAATCTAACCTGGTGTTGTGAGACTTCTTACTGTTATTGCACATTTTCGGATCTAGCAGAACCTGATTTCAGGTCGGTGCTGAAATATCCTGTTCTAAGAAACTAAGAAAACATTCTATGAACACATCATCCAGCTGCATTTGTGAATCTATTTGTCCAATCAATACGTGAACACAAAGATCTGTCGTTCACTGCCTCCCCAGCTACTGCTGGCCTCCATGGCCAATTCATCGCCCCCTCCCTCCCCTTGTACTGGGTGTCTGATACACTCCCTCCTCCGTGCATGGGCTGGTTTATCCTCCCACCATGCTATCGCAGGGTTTTGTGGCCAATCCCCCACCCACACAGATTGGCCAATGGCTGGATGCAGGGTGCACAGCCTCCCCCTCCTGATCATTGTCGTGGAGCACGCAGCATCCCCCCCAGATCATAGTTTCAGAGCATGCACATGTCCCTCCCCCCAAATTGGTCTGCTGCCATCCAGGCCTCACCCCCTCCCCTTAGGTCATGCCCCTCATGTCTCACCGCCTTGGATCTACCAAGTGGGCTCTGCAGGTGTGCCAGGCTTGCACTGCCCAAGAGTTACACCCCCTCTGCCCCGACCTCTCCGAGGGGTTGCTATGGCCTCCGATCCTACTGGCAAGGCCATCACGTCTGGTTCCCATTAATGAACCCCACCAGCAAGGCCGCAGAGGCAAGTGAGCTCTTACGATTGTGTCCTGGGGCTCACTTGTAATATTTCAATTCTATTTTGCATCAAATTTAAATATCAAGATCAGCCTCACAATCTTTTCAGGTGCGAGTCTGACCTCGCTGGAAATCTGGTGCCAGTAAGATCGTGAGAGACGAAAAAAATCAGACGCAACCCAATTTCTCGGCTTTCTCATGATCTCACCAGCTTACCCCGTCCATCAGCCAATGGGACGAAATGGTAAGATCATGACCCACATTTTTATCTCCAGAATTAAGGTAACCTGTCTGTATTGTATCAATATTACCTTCAATCCACGTATTCCTTCCTTCTTGTCCTTCCTAAATGTCATATATCCTTGTATATTCAGGTTCCAATCATTCTACGGCTATGTCTCTATAATGGCTATCTGACCATACAGATGTATTTTTATTTGTGCTGTCACATTCTATGCTTTCAAGAAGGAGTTAGATATAGTTCCAAGCTGGGGGTAGGGGGGGAAAGAGCTGAAAGGATATAGGGAGAAGATGGGATCAGGCTATTGAGTTGGATGATCAACCATGACCATAATGAATGATGAAGCAGACTCAAGGGGCAAAATGGCCTCCTTCTGCTCCTATTTTCTATGTTTCTATGATTCATTTGTTTTGTCATGAATGCTACATCTATTCAGATTCAGTGCTCTAAGTATTGCCTTTTTTTGTAACATCTGGCGTTATCTGCTGGTGCACTCTTGGGTTTGAACACTCTGACTCTTCCTGCCATGTTCTGACCATCATTTATCTTACCCCTACTTTGTCCTTTTGCCTTGTCTTCTTTATTCAACTTATCACATTTTCCCAAATGTGATTCCTTGCCCCCAGTATTTTGCTTAAAGTCTTATCTACTGCCCTAGCTACATGACTCACAAGAACACTCATCACAACATGATTCAGGTGAGGATGTTTTGATGATACAGCATCCACTTTCCCCAGTACTGGTATCAGTGCCACATGAATCAGAATTGATTTCCCTCACACCAACCCTTGATGCACATATTTAACACTCCATCCCATTCTCCCAGTTTCTCTGACTCCACTGCACTTGTTCCAATGATGCCAACTTTGAAAACAACACTTGCAACATGCCTGCCTTTCTCTACAACCAAGAATTCTCTCTCACTGTAGTTGACGGTAGTCCAACCTGCCTTCATCCTTCCCCTCCCTCCTTGAACTATGACAGGATCCTTCTTGTGCTCACTTTTCATCCCACCACATTCAAAGGATCATCCTCAACCATTTCTGCCAACTCCAGTATGACACTACCAGTAAACAAATTCCTGCCCCCACCCCCCGAGTGAACATTTCCCTCCATCTTGACCCCCCCCCCCCTTTTAGTATTTAGTTTCTTTGGTTCGTCCCAACACAAACATCCCACGCCCCCCACCCCATGTTACTCCCCTCCAATCCTGACAATGACTAATAAATTAACTAAGTTTTGAAGATAAACAAGCAAAAAATTTCCCAGTCAATTACTTTCTTGCTTTCCTGTTATGTTACAATTTGCACTCTAAAACCACAGACTGTTCTGGCTTGGACTGCTTCTGGGTCTTCTTTGTAACTGCTTCTCTCCAAATGATGAAAAACTAGAAACAGGGGGTTCAAAGAGATTGAGGGCCCCAGGTATGCAGTTATTTAAAATGTCATGAGCTGGCACAGAAAATAAATAGAAAGACTAAATAGAATGCTATAATTTAATCTGAGAGATGGGGTCTGCAGACAGAGGTGGAAATCAGTGAGATTCCCAAGTAGGTAGGGTGAGATCAGATGATCACGATCTCATTGTGATTAGCCAATTTTGGATAATGTGTGGGCCCCAGTTGATTTTGTGGTGGGGAGAGTTCCTGCTTTTACTGATTGTGCTGCCTTTGGTGTCCTCATACCTCTCTCCCAGCACTGCTTTACTCATGCATCTAACATTGTATTCTCTGTTCAAAAATGATGAGTTTAGTTGTATTGTTCACAGAAAGAACCTCATTAATCTTGTTCCATAGCGAGGTGTTGCAAGATTACTCTTAATAAAAAAATGATAGGTGATTACATACTGTAATGTAAAGTTGTACTGCTCTTGGATCATTTTTGTGGTGTCATATATTTCTCGCAACCCTGGCTCCAATGTCATAGAAGTCAGGCTGTACTGGGTTAGGTTGGCAAGAAATATGTCTAGCTGATGCTCCTGGATTTGATGTTTTCATGTGTGCCCCACAGTCTAATCTGTCAGGCCCTCTTGTCAGTGCCCCTCAAACTGATCCATCAAGCATCCCACCTCCCAGTCTGGGCCCCTCAAACTGATCCACCGGCCCCCTAGTTTGTGCCCTCAGACTGAGCCATCAGGCCCCTCGGTCTGTACCTCTCAGACTAAGCCATCAGCCGCACCCCCGCACCCCCCCAACCCCCCCCCCCCCCCCCCCCCCCCCCCCCCCCCCCGCCAAGTCTGTGCCCCTCAGCCTGGCACTTTGCTATTTCCTCCCATGGAAGGCAGCAGCAAAATGGTGAGCCCTCCCAATGCTAACACCACCAGCTTTCACTTGTTGAGGATCTGACCACCAGTGATTCCCGCTCACCTGTTACTTAATTTCAAAATGTATGTGTATTAGCATTCAGCAAAAGGTAAGATGAATATTAATAGCGTTCTTAATTAAAATGTGTTGGAGATGATGGAGGAGCGGACCAGGCTTTCACGAGGGAGTGATCCCAGCAGAATGCTGATGGGGGGATGCGGATGATGAGAAGATTTGTTTACTGGTAACATCTATCATACTGGGTTGGCAGAAATGGCAGCTATGAAGTCAGTGTTTGATGCTAACAGTGTCATGATCCGCCTAGTCTGCATACTTCTGGTAAGATCTCCAACATCTATGCTAACACTTTCACTAAGATGACTTTTGGCTTGTGCCATGTTGGAAGTGTACATGTATGATGTCCAATCACCGAATCATATCTAACACTAAAAGTTATGTTCTGAGGTTTACCACCAAGGGTGGTCAGTACTCTTGTCTATTACAAGCAGCCAAAGGTACATGCTTTTAATCCACTAATTGTTGGGATATGTGGTCTACACACCTGGCATTGAGGTCTTGGATAAAGCGATCTAATAAGTGGTTGCTAAATTTGCTGATTGGAAGCAGTTCAGAGAAAGTTAATGCGGCGGGGCCTATTCCCACTGGAGGTGCCAGCTGCAAAGTGCTGAGTGGGTCATGTGCATGCGCCAATTTGTCAGTGCCGAGATTAGCACAGTAGCCCTACATTGCTGGCCTCACGATCACTGGGCAACACCGTGACCCCTCATCACTGTCCCACCCTCTCATCCCCCGTTCCCCAATTGCTGGTTCCCCGGACTTGTCCAGGCCAGCCTCAACCACCTGAAATGATTAAGACAGAACAATAGCTGGACCTGAATGTTAAGTGGAAGATTGTGTCTCAAATCAGTCAGGGCTGTGTGACACAACAATCCATTCACTCTGCATCTTCCTGGTACACCAGAACTTGGTTCTCTGTCAGACTGGGCATGGCTCATGGGTTGTACAATTGTTTTTGAGTTCAGGTCTTCTGTAGTACCGACACTAATGACATTGCAGAGACCAAATTCATGGTTTAAATTTTTTTACATATATATTAGAAAGAAGAGTCTGGTTAAAATAATGTGATACTGTAATTCAAAATTAGGAAATGACAGCTTTATTAACTTGCTACTTCACACTTGCAGTAGAGATTGGGAATAAGATAATAAAGACACAAGAAAAACTATAACTAAATCAAGGAGAGAAATCAATTAGATTCAATACAATTTTTAAAAAATGATGGAAAAAACATATTGGCAGAACTCTTCCATCTGGACTAAGTTCCGTGGCAGGAGCAGGAAGTGGAGGTGTTCTCAATGTGGAGGCTGGTGGGAAACAATGCCATTTCTTCCAGCTCTGACCTCATTAATTATGCACCTGTGGATTTAGGTTTATATTCCATTGCAGACGGGAATGACGGCATACCTCATGCCATCTGGGTGTCATATTTAAAAGACATCCAACCTCACCACCCACCATTGAAAAAAGATGGACCTCCCGGAAGAAATGGTTCTCCAGGAACACTGAGGTTGGATGATCCATCTCTAGATGCTCTTCTAAACTATTGCTTTAGTGTCCCACAGTCCAGGATTGCTGCAGTCTCCTTGTTACAACCAGCCCCAGGTGGGGCTCCCAAAAGTTATTGGTCTGGGTGAGGCCCCTCAACTTGTCATTGTCCCAAATGTCACAAATCTGGATGAGGAGGAGTGACTGGCACTGTGTCTTTATTCAACCCATCCTCTGCTGGTAACATGCTTGCCTTTATTGGACAGGGCATAGAGTATAAAAATTGCAAAAGATGTTGCAGTCATATAGAACATTGTTAGGCCACATCTGGAATTGTGCATCCAGTTCTGGTCGCCACACTAACAGAAGGACGTGGAGGCTTTGCAGGTAGTGCAGCAAAGGTTTACCAGGATGTTGCCTGGTATGGAGGATCTTAGCTATGGAGGTGAGATTGAGTAAATCTCTCCTCCCTGAAAGGACAGAGGTTGAGAGGTGACCTAATAGAAGTTTATAAAATTATGAAGGGCATAGATAGGGTGAACAGTTGGAAGCTTTTTCCCAGGTTGGAAATGACAAACACAAGAGGTCACAAGTTCAAGGTAAGGGGGGCAAGGTTCAATACAGATATGCAGGGGACGCATTTTACACAGAGGGTGGTGGGGGCCTGGAATGCACTACCAAGCAAGGTGGTTGAGGCAGACACGCTGGAATCATTTAAGCCTTCTCTCGATAGTCATATGAGCAGACTGGGAATAGAGGGATACAAATGGATGGTCTAGTTTGGAACACATGATCAGTGCAAGCTTGGAGGGCCTGTTCCTATGCTGTACTGTTCTTTGCTCTTTTTGTTCTTGCTGGACTTTAACCTGGTGTTGTGAGATTACTTACTGTGCCTACCCCAGTCCAACACCAGCAACTCCACATCAAGGCCATTAAACCCAGGGTTTGGGAGATAAGATGGCCATTTTGTACCTTGGTCCTTACTAGAGATAGTAATTTGTCTTTGAATATTTTGCGCACCTTGTCTGGAAGCACAGGGAGGAGTGCCGTTGTTCCTTAGAGAAACCACCTGAAGCCATTCCTATCAGTTCCAGTCTACTGTATTCATTGCTCCCAATGCAGTCTCCTCTAATTGCAGAGACTAAACACAGACTGTGATTACATTGCGGAACAGCTTGGCTCAACCTGCAAGCATAAATCCAACCTGCCTGGTGCTTGCCATTTCAACTCAGCATCTTGCTCTAATGCCATATTTCCAACCTTGACTGCTGCAACATTGTACCCAACAACTTTAGACTATGATCTTTCTCCTCCGGCTTAACCACTTTTTTTTTCTATATCCCAAACATTTTTGTCTCAATGCAAAACCTAAAGTTCTACCCACTCTTATACTGTGTATAATTCAACACATATCTCCTTCTGTTCAGATCTGAAGAGTAATATTGACTTGAAATGTTAACTCTATTTTTTCTCCCTACAGATGCTGCCAGACCTGCTGAGTTTTTCAAGAACTTCTGCCCCTGTCTGTGGGTAGTTGTACATTCTTAGCCATCTTCAGTGTCCGTGGGCATTTTTTTTTAAGTATACAACTCAGCTTTCTTTAAAAGTTCAATACTTCTATGTACAATTGGAAGGATTTTTTTCCCTCAATTTAACAACCTCCAACTCAAACTCCGGAAGCTGTCCTATTGCACTGTTTAGTTAACTTTTTGACTTTACTAACTGACTTCTTGCAACCCGGGATGTTCCAGATATGTTCTGGGCCAGCATGTTATCCTACTGACAGCGCAAAGAATCAGACTCCAGTCAGGCCTTCAGCTGCATCCCATTAGTCGCATGCAAATCAGTTTCACACTGGCCTCCAGTGGGATTCCTGATCCACTAGGGTGGGTGCCTGTAGTTGACCCCACGTCAAATTCATGTTGGCATAAAACTGATTTTTGGAATCCTGCTGAATATTTGCCCCATCAACCATTGGTGGGGGCATGGGATTAAAGATGGACAAATCCCATGGCCTGATGGGGATTTAGAATCATAGAATCCTACAGTGCAGAAGAAGGTCATTCGGCACATCAAGTCTGCACTAACCACAATTCCACCCAGCTCCTATCCCTATAACCCTATGCATTTACCCTTGCTATTCCCCTTGACACTAAGAGACAATTTAGCATGGCCAATCAACATAACCTTCACATCTTTGGACTGTGGGAAGAAATCGGAGCACCTGGAGGAAACCCATGCAGACACAGGGAGAATGTGTAAAGTCCACACAGACAGTGACCCAAGCTGGGAATCGAACCTGGGTCCCTGGCACTTTGATGTAGCAGTGCTAACCACTGTGGCACTGAAATATAGATGGAAATTTGTGATGTGGTTGCCAATGTGTTCCAAGATTTTCTTGGTTTAGGAATTTGGGAAATTGCTAATGTCACTCCAGTATTAAAAAAATGGTGAGGCAGATAGACTAAAAAACATACTTTCCAAATTCAGTGTCAGTTGTGGGATATTGCTGTTTTAAAAACACAGTTACAAATGTTTCGACAAATTCATGCAAATCAGGAAGGCCAACGTAGATTTGTAATGTTCAGTTGAAAAAGCCATTGAACTGAAATGTTAACTCAGCTGCTCCCCACTGTTGCTACCTGATCTGCTAAGTTTTTCCATCATTTTCTAATTTTATTTCAGATTCACAGCATTTGCAGTTTTTGCTTTTGGATTTGTAAAGAGTAAGTCATGCCAAATTAACCTAATTCATCTTTTTTTGATGATGAATTAACCAACATAATGAACAAGATTCTATATATGGACATTATTTAGGTCAGATCCCAGAAGGCATTCAACAAGATTACAATAAATGATTGTGAACCAAGAGAATGTGGAATTTGGGACAACCTATTGGGTTGGATTGAGATTTGGCTAGAAAGTAGAAGACATCAGGCTCAATTTAATTCAGGTAATGGGGGTCTTGACCTTTGGTTGGATAGCCAGCAAGAGACCCACATTCCACCCTTTGGAGAAGGCCCAGTAATCAAGAATCCTTGGCATCAGAAATCCTGGGGAGAACATCCTCGAATTGGCCAGCAGTGTTTCATCGCAGGCTGTGACACCAGGGTAGATGCCTGCAATGCAGCCCCAAAGGCCCAGGTATCAGCAAGGGGCCTGGGCCACTGGTGAATAATGGCAGCTTGGAGTAGCTGTGTGAAAGTCATGGAAGGAACAGAAGGGATCAAAGGCAAGGGCAGGGATGGCTCTCAGTAGGCTTCCTGCATCTTCCCCACCCTACTTGATGATGGATCCTTTGAACAGGCACTAAATATAACTTAAGTTTATCCATCATGCTTTGCAGTTGTTAATGTTCGCTAAAGTTTTGTGCGGGTGATATTAAATGTCAAGTGGTAGAAGATGGTTAATTTAATTGATGTGAAACTTTACTGGAAATACATTAAGCAGCTTCAGAGAAAGTGCCTTTGTCAAGTGAAAGATTGGAAATACACCTAATATGCAAAGACCCATAGAAACAGACTTTGTACATATTGAATCTTTTAAGCTGCTTTTGTTAATTAAGTGATCATGGAGCCAGAGCTGTGGCCTGAAAAAGACAAAAGGCATGAATTGCTTTGAATTAAGCATAGAGGAAATATGAGACTGAAGACCCTGCAAACAACAAATGTAAATCATATGGTCATGAGAGTTTGAAATGCACACCAAGTCAAGATAACTTGACAGGACAATTAGGTAATTACAGACCAATATGATCAGAAATGGAGTTTTACCTCGTATGACAAAGAGTCAAATTGGAGAAAATGAATATAAAATAAGGATTGATAAACCCTAAAGTGCACTCCATTGAGATGAAAAAAAAAGTAAACAGACTTAAATCAAGAGATGAGGGCTGCTGTCAACTGGAGGTCAAGGACCAGTGTTCCACGGCAAACCTGACTGCTTACCATTGCCTGTTGTTAATTATATTTTCATACGTATGGTGATAAACTTAACAAATTCCATTAAACCAGGGGACAAGCAGCACGGGGACCGCAGCGTCTCAAAATTCTGCTGTATATTCCTAAATGGATAATTGTGGAGCCCAAGGCTACATGTGAAAACTAGTCATTGAAGGCAGAAATGGAGCATTAGGAAGTGTGACCGAGCATAGAATGTTGCAGTGATGAGGTACGGAATTAAGAGACAATGAGTAATGTGGTATGACATTGATATTATATGGTCCTAAATATCTTTGTTGCTAAATTTTTTTATACAAACTCAATACTTGAGTTTCAAGAGTTAAGGTAGGGTAATTATTATTGGCATATAATGAAAATTTAATGGGTTGCTTTTAGACTGTGTTGAGCAGGCATGAAACCTAACTGATGATAATTGCTTATATTGAGTTGGCTCTCAATCTACAAGATTGCATTTTGCTGAGTTGACACGCAAACTACAGAATTAGATTGGTTATGTGGTAGGAATGTGGTACAAAGGATCGTTTTTTATTCACGTTGACTTGTCAAACCAGAAAGGTTCAGAGTTTTCTTAATTCAATGGCAACATATCCATTATCTTGATTATTTATCATTATTTCTTTATTTTTAAGAATGCCAGGTTTATTTCTGATGAAGCAGCATTATTCACAGGGGACATGGTTGGTTCAGATTGGAAATTGTAACAATTTGCAATCCAAAAAGGGAAGTATTTCCCCTTTTGGATACCGTTGATAATTAGAAAGAATAAATGAGCTGCAAAGAATCATAGCAGCCTGGCTATGTATCATTATGAAGTACTTCGTAAGGTTAGGCATGGTATGAATCAATTCTAGTCTTCTGGACTACCTGGATCCACTACAATTTGCCGACTGCCACAACAGGTCCACAGCAGACACCATTTCCCTGGACCTGGACTCAACCCTGGAACACCTAGGTAACAAGGACACCTATGTCAGACTCCTATTTGTTGACTACAACTCAACTCTCATTATTCCCATGAAATTCATCTCCAAAATCCATGGTCTGAGCCTCTGCACTTCCCTCTGCAACTGGATCCTCAACTTCCTAACTCAGACCACAAATCGGTAAGGATAGGCAACAACCTCCTCCAATCATCCACAACACTACTGCCCCCCAAGGCTGTGTTCTCAGCCCTCTACTATACTCCTTACACACCTATGACTGTGCAGCCAAATACCCCTCCAATTTGATTTTCAAGTTTGCTGATGATACCATAGTGGGTCAGATCTCAAACAATTACAAGACAGAGTACAAGAATAAGAATCTGGTGTGGCAACAATATGAAAGAGATTGTCATTGACTTCAGAAAGCACAAAAGGAGAACATACCCCTGTCTACATCAATGGAGACAAAGTAGAAAGGATCAAGAGCTTCAAGTTTTTAGGTGTCCAGATCTCCAACAACCTGTCCTGGTCCCCCCATGCTGACACTATAGTTGAGAAAGCTTACCAACGCCTATTCTTTCTCAGAAAACTAAGGAAATTTGGCATATCAACCACAACTCACCAACTTTTATAGATGCGCCATAGAAAGCATTCTTTCTGGTTGTATCATAGTTTGGTATGGCTCCTGCTCTGCCCAAGACCACAAGGCACTACAAAAGGTCATGAATGTGGCCCATTCCATCATGCAAACCAGTCCTCCATCCATTAACCCTGTCGACACTTCCCACTGCCTCGGCAAAGCAGCCAGCATAATTAAGGACCACACGCATCCCGGACATTTTCTCTTCCGCCTTATTCCATCGGGAAAAAGGTACAAAAATCTGAGGTCATTAACCAACTGACTCAAGAACAGCTTCTTCCCTGCTGCTGCCAGACTCTTGAATGGACTTACCTTGCATTAAATTGATTTTTCTCTAAACCCTAGTTATGACTAACACTACATTCTGCACTCTCTCATTTCCTTCTGTCAACGGTATGTTTTGGCTGTATAGCGCGCAAGAAAAATACTTTTCACTGTATGTTAATACATGTGATAATGATAAAACAAATCAGAAGGAGGCCACTTGGCCCAGCAAGTTTGCACTGACTGACGGCATCCCACCTTAGCCCCGTAACCCCACTAATCCCCCTAACCTACACACCTTGAGTCACTAAGGGGCAATTTATCATGGCCAATCAAGCTAACCTGCACAGCTTTGGACTGTGTGAGGAAACCAGAGTACCTGGAGGTAACCCATGCAGACATTGGGAGAATGTGCAAACTCCACACAGGGTCACCCAAGGCCGGAATTAATCCGGGTCCCTGGCACTGAGGCTGCAATACTAACCACTGTGCCATCCTTATAAGCAGCTTTAGAGCTATTACAGCCTTGAACTACTTACTGTTGAAATGCTGTACCATCATGAACAACAAAAGTCTGAAAGAAAATGAAATCGCAAGTATTAAAAGTGGTACATTTACTCTGTGATCAATTACCCTTCTATTTTCTAATCAATTTTACTCGGTCGTACATACAATTAATACACAATTTTACGGTTTTGAAAAATTGCTTAAATCAAATGTGTTAATTGTGCAAAATATGAACTTTTTACTTCACACAAAATAGCAGGAAAATCAGCAGCTCAGATTGTAACAGTCTGAAGAGCAGGTCCAAACATCTTCGAGGGATTGGTAATAAATATGACCTTTATTTTACTTTAAAATCACTCAGTTTTTTTGATTTGCTGGTAAAAATACTGAGAGATTCATTTTCCTTTCAAATATTTTTAACAGAATTTCAGGCTACTTCTCTCTTTCTTGCCCTTAATTAGGAAGACTCCCTAAAAGGTATAGTTCTCTATTAGTAATAAAAGAAGAAGAACAACATTTATCTCATCCCAGCTCCTGGTTTTTTCCAAATAGAAAATTCTGTGGATTAAAAATTTTTAACAGAACCAAGCACCCAAATTTCAGATTCTAAAGATTCAGCCAGCTGAAGAGTATCCCTGGATTAAAGCATGACATTATTCAGAGATGAGAAAGATTAACTTCAATAGATTGGAGTTCCAAATCACAGCAAGCATAGCCACAGCACGAAATGGGTTGACATTTTTTGAAAAACACCTTTAATTTCTGAAAATAAGATTCTATGAATGAGCTAGGAATAATGAAGCTGGAGGAGCTAGGGTAGTGTACAAATTATTATTAAGCACAACCTCAAAAAGGAAATAAATGCTGCCATAGAAAGAAATATATTTAGAGGGTTAAGATGGCTGAAAGAATGATGCAGGAGGCAAGGATATCAACATATGGGGCATTGACACTAGCACAGGGGAAAGTGGGAGCCATTCAATTGGGACCTATTCTATGTAAACCAGGCTGGGACCAAATTGAATAGCAGGCTTTAAACTAATCAGAGATATGGTAAATTTATCAGCGTTAAGAAAAATGTTAAGGCTCTGAAACAAATTGAAGGAGAGAACTTAAAAGGGGCATCAGAAAGGCAAAAAGGGGCCACGAAATGGCTTTGGCGGGTAGGATTAAAGAAAATCCTAAGGCATTTTACTCCTATGTTAGAAATAAAAGGATGGTTAGAGGGAAGATTGGTCCTCTCAGGGACAGAGGAGGGGAACTATGCTTGGAGCCTGGGGGAATGGGGGAGATCCTGAATGAATACTTTGCGTCGGTATTCACGCAGGAGAGGGGCCGGATGTCTGGTGCTGTGCTTGAGGAGTTTGAGGATCCGTTGAGGGATATAGTCATCACGAGGGAAGAGGTGTTGGGACTTTTAGACAGTATAAAGACAGATAAATCTCCGGGGCCTGATGGCATCTATCCCAGGCTGCTAAGGGAGGTGAGGGATGAAATTGCTGGGCCTCTGACGCAAATCTTTGTCTCTTCTTTGGACACAGGTGAGGTCCCAGAGGATTGGCGCATTGCAAATGTAGTACCGTTATTTAAGAAGGGTCAGAGGGATAACCCAGGGAATTATAGGCCGGTGAGCTTGACTTCAGTTATAGGCAAGCTAATGGAGAGGATCCTCAAGGATAGGATGTATGAACATCTGGAGCGCTGCAATCTGATCAGGGATACGCAGCATGGCTTCGTTACAGGGAGGTCGTGCCTTATGAATCTATTGGAAATTTTTGAAGAGGTGACAAAAACGGTTGACGAAGGACAAGCCGTTGATGTCGTCTATATGGATTTCAGTAAGGCGTTTGACAAGGTCCCTCATGGTAGGCTGATAGAAAAGGTGAAGGCTCATGGGATACAAGGCCAGGTATGTAGATGGGTGGAGAACTGGCTTGGGAGGAGGAGACAGCGAGTAGTAGTGGAAGGCTCCTTTTCCAATTGGAGGCCTGTCACCAGTGGTGTGCCGCAGGGCTTGGTACTTGGACCTCTTCTATTTGTGGTATATATTAATGATTTGGAAGAGGGGGTAGGTGGTGTGATCAGCAAATTTGCTGATGACACTAAGATGGTTGGATTGGCGGGTACTGAGGAGCAGTGCCTGGCAATGCAACACAACATAGACAGGCTGGTAGATTGGGCAGATAGATGGCAAATGGAATTTAATCCGGAGAAATGCGAGGTGATGCACTTTGGCCGGAATAATGTGGAGGGGAGTTATACGATAAAAGGTAGAACTATCCGGAGTATAGATACGCAGAGAGACCTGGGGGTGCAAGTGCACAAGTCCCTGAAGGTGTCGGTGCAGGTGCAGAATGTGATGAGGAAAGCGTATGGTATGTTAGCCTTCATAGGAAGAGGTATAGAATATAAGAGTAGGAGTCTGATGTTGCAGTTGTATAGAACGTTGGTTAGGCCTCACTTGGAGTACTGCGTCCAGTTCTGGTCGCCGTACTACCGAAAGGATGTAGAGATCCTGGAGAGAGTGCAGAGGAGATTTACCAGGATGTTGCCTGGTATGGAAGGGCTGTCTTACGAGGAAAGATTGAACGAACTTGGGCTGTTTTCCCTTGAGAGACGTCGGCTGAGGGGGGATCTAATAGAGGTTTATAAGATTATGAAGGGGATAGATAGAGTAAATGGTGGTAAGCTTTTTCCGCTATTAGAAATGGATAGAACGAGGGGTCACGGGCTTAGGGTGAGGGGGGCTAGGTATAAGACAAATATTAGAGGGCAGTTTTTCACACAAAGGGTCGTGGGGGTGTGGAATGCACTGCCGAGTAAGGTGGTGGAAGCAGGCACGCTAGGGTTGTTTAAAAGTCACTTAGACAGCCATATGAGCGGGCTACATATAGGGGGATATAGTAGGCCTTACTTAACATTGTAGGCCTGGGAATACGTTTTGCCTCAGGGATGTTAGTCTTTGCCTGTTTAATAATGAATTTTTTTGTCTCCACAGGCATTTAAGTCCAGCAAGGGGCATGCATGCGGCAGGTTGTAGTGGGCTGCTCTTGGACGTTGCTTCAGGAGTTGCCTATTGCTTCGTGTCGTTAGTGTGCTTAAACTGGACCATCTCGAGGGCAACATGACAGCTCAGAGACTATCTCTGTTGCTGTGCGGACACATGGATTTGGGCCTGTGTCTGTGGGAGTTTGCACGTTCTCCCCGTGGTTGCGTGGGTTTCCTCCGGGTGCTCCGGTTTCCTCCCACATCCCCCAAAGATGTGCTTTTAGGCTGATTGATTGGGTACTAAATTGTCCCTAAATTGGACCTCCCTGATCCTCGCACGTTAGGTGTAGACTAAAATCATGAATAGGTCACTGAGACAGGGGGACGGCGGCGCGGGCTCGTTGGGCCGAAGGGCCTGTTTCCCATGCCGTGTTGTTCTTTGTTGTCTTTGTTGTCTTTGTTGAAGACATGGGTAAAATGAAGTGGATTGTATCAAGATTAAGCAGAGCTTATTTGCAAGAAAAGTTTATTAGCTATCATGTTCACATTAGTAAAAATAGTAAAATGCTAAAATTTAAAAAATGGTAAATCTGAATGCAAAAAGGTATTCTTAACAAGATCAATGAAGAGAGATAAATGGGATTGACGTCAGAGCCATTGCTGAGATGTGTTTACAGGATGGCCAAGGTTGGGAACTGAACATTCCAAGGTATTTGACTTTTAGATAAAATAGATGTAATGGAAAAGGAGGTGGAAAAGACATGATACTAAAGGACGAGATGAAAGTAATTGGGTAAAGGAACTGAGCTTCATTAACTTACAATCTCCACCTCTCTACCTTGATTTTCTAGGTGCAATTAAGAACTAAAAACTTGTGGAAATGGATTAAAAGCCCCCCAACAGTAAATATAGAGTTGAATAGAGTACACATTAAGAAGTTAGAGAAAAATGTAACAGGGTAATGCAATTAGGCTTGAAACTTAATCTTCATACAGACTATGCAAAATAAACAAATGTAACTTAGAGGACAAGCTCATGAAATATAATCAAAACAGTTTTCTGGAATCAACTAGAGAACAGATTATTTTATTTTACATCCAGTATTTCTAATGATACTGGTTTGATTCATGATATTATAATAAAGGATAGAATCCTACAGTGCAGGAGGTTGTCATTTAGCTCATCGCATCTGCACTGACCACAATCCCCCCCTTAGGCCCTACCTCCAGAATCCCATGCACTTACCCTAACCAATTCCCCCGATACTAAGGGGTAATTTAGCACAGTCAATCCACCTAATCCACACATTTTGGACTGTGGGAGGAAACCAGAGCACCTGGAGGAAACCCATGTAGACATGGGAAGACTGTGCAAACTCCACACAGACAGTGACCCAAGCCGGGAATCGAACCTTGGTCCCTGGTGCTGTGAGGCAGCAGCGCTAACCTTTGTGCCACCATGCCACCCAGATCCACTAAGGAAGAGTGATCCTTTATGATAGAACGTCATACAACGTTCAGAAATGTTGTCATTAAATTTAAAACTAGATACTGGGACCAGTGTTTTGAACTAAAAGGGGAATGGTTCTGGAGATGTAAGCTTACAAAGCAAAAGGAAATGCAGGATTGCAAGGAAGCTGTTTAAGTAATAATACTCAATGTGACTGGAAGGAGCAGAGTGTACAAACATTAAAAAATTGCAGCAATTACTGTGCGCAGTTCTGGTCGCCTCACTATAGGAAGGACGTAGAAGCTATTGAAAGGGTACAGAGGAGATTTACAAGGATGTTGCCTGGATTGGGAGGCATGCCTTATGAAGACAGGTTGAGGAAGCTGGGACTCTTCTCCCTGGAGAGACGAAGGTTGAGAGGCGACCTGATAGAGGTTTATAAAATGTTGAGAGGAATAGATAGGGTGGACTCTCAGAGGCTATTTCCCCGGGTTGAAATGGTCGCTACGAGAGGACACAGATTTAAGGTGCGGGGAGGCAAGTACAGAAGTGATGTTAGGGGTAAGTTTTTCACTCAGAGGGTGGTGAGTGAATGGAATCGGCTGCCGTCAGTGGTGGTGGAGGCGAACTCGCTGGGGCCTTTTAAAAGACTTCTGGATGAGTATATGGGATTTAGTGGGATTGGGGGTTATAGATAGGTCTATAGATTGGTAGGTGTTGATGTGATCGGCGCAACTCGTGGGTCGAAGGGCCTGTTTGTGCTGTAGTGTTCTATGTTCTATGTTCAATTAGGGTCAAAATAAATCATTCTTAATGTAAGTAGTATTTGAAATAAATGAATTAATGGCACAAATTGAATTTAATGGGTTTAATTGATTACAGAGAAATGGTTACAAGGTGGTGAAACTGGGAACAAAATATTCAGGGCTATGCAATTTTTCATAAGGACAGGATGAAGAAAAGGATAGAGGGGTAACTTTGTTATTATGAGATGGAATAAGAACAACAGCAAGAAATTACCTTGGATTGAAAGATATGGAGCAGAATCTTAAACAATGGCAAAGTGTCAAGGTCTGACTGAAAATTGGTGTGCTTCTCTCCAGAGAATCAGGCAAGTTTCCCTTCAGATCTTATGAAACTTTGTCAAAAAAAAGACAGGGGGTACGTTTCAGGGCATAAAAGTCGATAAAGCCCAGCTGCACTGAGATCGGCATTCCCTTTTTAAAGGGCCAGAGGAACAATAACCTTCCTGCCCAAACCCAACCAAGAAGGTCTTGGGGGCTCCCTCCACCAATTTTTCGGACTGTGGAGGAAACCGGAGGACCCAGAGGAAATCCACGCAGACACAGGGTGAACATATAGGCTCTGCACTGACACTGACCCAATCCAGGAATCGAATTCAGGTCCTTAGAGCTGAGAGGCAGTAGTGCTAACCACTGCACTATGGATTGGCCAATCTTATATCCATGCTAGTGCATTGCTCTAAAACCATAGGCTCTTACCTTACTCAGCAGCTTCCTATGCAGCACCTTGTCAAAGGCCTTCTGGAAATCCAAGTTAGGAAGGCAAATGACTAGAAAACAAAAGTAGTGATGTACTGCTGAGGCTTTATAAGGCTCTAGACAGACCACATTTGGAGAACTGTGAGCAATTTTGGGCCCCTGTATTTAAGAAAGGATGTACTGGCCCTGGAGAGTTTCCAGAGGAGGTTCATGAGAATGATCCCAGAATTTAAAAGCTTGATTTATGAGCAGCATTTGAGGACACTGGGTCTGTACTCGATGGAGTTTAGAAGGATGAGGCGGGGGGGGGGGGGGGGGGGGGGGGGGGGTGGGGGGGGTGGGGGGGGGGGGGAATCCTCATTAAAAAACTTTCAGAATACTGAAAGGCCTGGATAGAGTGGACATGGGGAAGGTGTTTCCATTATAGGCAACATTGGAATCTGAGGGCCTGAGAATAAAGTGATGACCCTTTAGAACTGAGACAAGAAATTTCTTCAGCCAGAGGGTGGTGAATCTCTGGAATTCATTGCCACAGAAGGCAGTGGAAGCGATGTCATTGAGTATATTTAAGACAGAGATAGATAGGTTCTTGATTGGTAAGGAGATCAAAGATCATAAGAAAAGGCAGGTGAATGGGGTTGACAAACTGATGTGGATGTGCCGGCGTTGGACTGGGGTAAACACAGTAAAAAGTCTGACAACACCAGGTTTTAGTCCAACCGGTTTATTTGATAGTAAACTCACAAGCTTTCAAGGTTTCCCTCTTCGTCAGGTGAATGGAGAGTTCCATTCACCTGACGAAGAGGGAAACCTCGAAAGCTTGTGAGTTTACTATCAAATAAATCAGTTGGACTAAAACCTGGTGTTGTCAGACTTTTTACTGTGTTGACAAACTGATCAGCCATGATTGACAGGCTGAATGGCCTAATTCTGTTTCTATATCTTATGTCTTATATCATTATTAGTCATGACCTCATTGAATGATGGAGCAGATTCGATGGGCTGAATGATCTACTTCTGTTCCTATTCCTTATGGTGATTTGGCCTAATGTTATGTCTGCAGGAAACATTCTACGCACAGCAGACACTGAGCTGCCATGCCCTCACACTTCCTACATTGGGACAAGGAGAGTCTTGGCAAGGTAAACAATATGAAGTGAGGCTCTCATTTTACCAGCATCCCTTTCTAGCCCCAAGACATGGATGTCATTGCATTAGAGCTTAAGATGCATGCCCTGCCCCAACCCAGTTTTGTGTTGAGCCTGACCATCCTCCCCGGTGCATGCCTTGCCCCAGAGCCTCTTCTCATGCCTCTGGCCACTTAGCCCTTTCTCAAGTCATGCCATTGCCCTCAAGCACTTCTGGTCACTTAGCTACCAAGAAGAATTAGCATAATTTTTGTTTTCAAGTGTACTCAATGCTCTCAATTACACTTTGTCATCAATATGGAATGAATTTGATATCAAATTTGATAGTGCACTCAAAAACAAGTGCAATCAAATCCATATCCATGCACACTCAAAGCTATCCAGTGAGATTAAAGGTAACAATAGCAACCTGCATTGAAAAATGCAAGGAAATTAGTTACTTAATATCTGAATTTCATTTAATACTAAGAAACTATTTTGCTCTACAGTCCATGCTGGAGATCACCACCAGATCCTCAATGGTTCTTCTTTTTAATCTCAGGGTCATTTTTTTTCCATCCACCTACATCCCAGGTCTCATGATATAACCATTCCCCCTTCCACCATAAGTCATAGGGTCTAAAGGTCCATCACCACCCCACCTCCAGTCTCAGACCAAAACGTTAGTCAGACTTCCCTATTCCTATGCTTCATTTCCTTTGAAATAAAGGCCAACATTACATTTGCCTCATCACTCCAGTCTCCAAACTCTCCTCCTCCAAATCCCTTCATTTTCCATATTCTCCCCCTCCAGTCTTTACACTCTCTCCTCTATCCTCCAGAGGAGTCACCTTTTGGTTGCAAAGCAATTGAGTGCCAATGATCAGAGTTAGGGCCTCAACTATTTACAATCTATGTGAATGACTTGGATGAATGGGCTGACTGTTGTCTTTGTGTCATCAACAAATTTATGTCAGAAAGTAAATTATGAGGAAGACGTGAAGAGCATACAAAGCAAATGGAGTGTAATGTGGGAAAATGTGAACTTGTCAACTTTGGCAGGAATGCAGAAAGGTTGCAAAACTGAGACAGAGAGGAGTCTGGGTATCCTGGTACAAGTTTCCCAAAAATGGTATGCGGGTACAGCAAGTGATTAGGAAGACAAATGGAGCGTTATTGTTTATTTCAAAAGGAATGGAATATAAAAGTCAAAGTTTCACTACAGGGTACCAGTGACCACATCTGGAGTATTGCGTACTGTTTTGGTCTCTTTAATTAAGAGAGGATAAAATTGCATTCGAGACAGTTCAGATTCCAATTCTTGGGATGAGAGGATTTTCTTATTGTAAAAAAAGGTTGGATAGGTTAGTCCTATACCCATTTGAGTTTAAAATCAAGAGATGATCTTGTGAAGTATTTAAGAATTGACAGAGTTGATACCGCAAGGATGTTTCTCATTTTGGGAGAGGCTGGAAATAGGGAACAGTTTAAAAATACTGGATCTCTCATTTAAGATGGAGGTGAGAAATAAAATATTTTCTCAATGTCTGCAGACTCTTCTCTGAAGAGTGGAGACAAGATCATTGAATATTTTTAAGGCTGAGTTAGATAGGTTCTTGATTGACAAAGGTGTAGGGGAGAGACAGGAAAGTGACATTGGGTCCACAGTCAGATCAGTCATGATCTTATCAAATGATGAACCAGGCTTCAGGAGCCAAATGGCTGACTTCTGTTTTATGCTTGTATGTAGTATGTTAGCATGGATTGAAAAATGGGTTAACAGACAGCAAACAGAATAGGAATAATTGATGATTGTAGAGTTAGCAATGATTGGTGTTATAGGGCCATTGTCATCATCAGTGATGTAATGAGGGGTCCAAGTGTAGTATAGAAAGAGAGACGGGAAAGTAAATTGGGAGGAAAACACAAAGAGGCTGCAAAAGAATAAACACAGGTTAAGTGATTGGGAAAGATGGAGTTTAATGTGAGGAAATGTGAAGTATCCATTTTGGTCGGAAGAATGGAAAGAATGAATTATTTTTAAAAACTGATACCAATAAATGCTGATATTCAGATAGATTTGGTGCTTCTTCTATATGAACAAAGAACAGTACAGCACAGGAAACAGGCCCTTTGGCCCTCCAAGGCTGTGCCGCTCATTGGTCCAACTAGACCATTTGTTTGTATCCCTCCATTCCCAGTCTGCTCATGTGACTATCCAGTCAAGTCTTAAATGATGCCAGCATGTTTGCCTCCACCACCCTACTTGGCAGTGCATTCCAGAAATGACTCATGGGAAGTCAATATACAGGTATAAATAACAATTAGGAAAGCAACTGATAGACCTGCCTTCATTGCAAGGGGGTTGGAGTTAAGAGTAAACAAATTTTGCTCCAATACACTGGGCTTTGGTGAGATCACACCTAGAGCACTGTGTATGGTTTTACTTAAAAGCAGTTCAGAGAAGGATGACTTGATTGATTCCTGGGATGAAGGGGTTATCTTATAAAGAAAGATTGACCTAAGAAAGGAGATACTTGCCCTTGACAAAGTGCAATGAACGTTCACTAGATTGATTCCTGGGAATGAGATGGCTATCCTATGAGGAAAGATGGAGTAGAACTGACCTCTATTTTCTGAAGTTCAGAAGAATGAGAAGTGATCTAATTGAAACATTTAAAGCTCTTAGAGTGTGACAAAGTAAATGCTGAGAAGCTGTTTCCTCTGGCTAGGGAATCTAGAGTTTAGGATCAGAAAAAGTCCTCCTTGGCGACTGAAATGAGTTGAATATCCTTCTCTCAAAGGGTTGTCAACCTTTGAAAATGTCTACCCCCGAAGGCTGTGAATGCTAAGTCAAATGAGTATATTAAAAACTGAGATTGATAGATCTTTGGTCACTGAAGAAATTAAAGTTATTGGGATAGGGCTAGAAAGTACTGTTCATTTAATGTTCGAATGTGACCTTATTGAATTGCAAAGCAGGCTCTATACTCTTGTTTCTATTTCTTATCTCCATCTTCGTAACAAATACTAGTATCTCTGTATGCTTATGCAATTTCTTTTATTTATCTCATTTTAGTCTGATATGACAGTTTTTTCAGAATGAAGAGAGCTATTGCATATAAGCAATTCTTAAATAGTTGGTTAATTGAAAGCCTGTGACAAAAATAGACCCCTAAGTAGAAAAGAAACAGATAGGGAGTGCAGGCTCACCTTTAACACTTTACCAGGTACTGTTTTGTCTGCACTAAGGAGTAGACTATGAACCAGGAACGTGACATTATATACAATCGGTGGTCATTTAGAATTGCTCAGGAGTTGAGTATGTTAATCTGATTATCTCATGGCCATCTTGTGTTCTCTTTGACTTCAAATAGTGCAAAACCCAATGCAATCAGAACATGAAAATTAGCGTACAAACTACAAATTCAGTGGTGAGAATTTCCATAGAAGTTCCCTCCCAATCTTCCACCATAGCTTTGACAGAAACTATTGGAAATTCTGGAGGAGGGTGGTAAATGGCATTTTACCACATTCTTCAGAGATTTCCTGTAAGTTATCTGATTTCAAGAAGAAATTAGATATAGCTCTTGGGGCTAAAGGGATATGGGGATGGGGTGTGGTGGGGGTGGAGGAGGGGAGGGGAAATTAGGATATTGAATTTGATGATCAGGCATGATCAAAATGAATGGCGGAGCAGACTTCAAGGGCTGAAGAAACACAAGAATGCCAAGCTTCAAACGATCAGAACAACTTATGCTGCAAGAGAAAAGATGGAGATGGTCCTGTGGTGCAGTGGTAGCTTCCCTGCTTCTAAGCGAAAAGCTTTGAGTTCAAGTCCCACTCCAGGTCTTGATGGCCAAGGAAGGTCATAACAAGGTCAAACAGATTGAGTGTCAACTTGTAAATCCTTCCAATATGCCAGGGTAAGAGCAGGAGAGACTCCTGGTCAGCAATATTTGTGGTGGGGGTACACCCCTTCAAACCATAAGCCTCTGGTGACAGACCAGCGACCTGTTTTGGGAATTACTACCTATGGAAACAGGTGGAAGTCAGATTATTGCCATACTAGGTGCAGGGTAAGAATAATATTGAGAAACAGGATCTATAGGCATTTAGAGAGACAAGGACTGATTAGGGACAGTCAGCATGGCTTTCTGAGCAGAAAATCATGTCTCACAAATTTGATTGAGTTTTTTTAAAGGTGTAACCAAGAAGATAGATGAGGGAAGTGCAATCGACGTTGTCTACATGGATTTTAGCAAGGCCTTTGACAAGGTACTGCATGGAAAGGTTTTGCATTAGGTTAAATCTCGGAGGATCCAGGATGAGGTAGCCAATTGGATATGAAATTGGCTTATGACAGAAGACAGAGGATGGTTGTAGAGGGTGCTTTTCAAACTGGAAGCCTATGACCAGCAGTGTGCCTCAGGATCAGTGCTGGGTCCATTATTATTTGACACAGAATTATACAGTGCAAGAGGAGGCCATTCAGCCCATTAAGGCTGCAGCAACAACAATCCCACCCAAGCCTCAGCTCCATAACCATGTATTTACCCTAGCTAGTCCCCATGAACCAAGGGGCAATTTAGCATGGCCAATCCAACTAACCCACACATCTTCGTTAGTACGTCTTTGGACTGTAGGAAGAAACCGGAGCACCTGGAGGAAATTCATGCAGACATGGGAAGAATGTACAAATTCCAAGTGACCCAAACCAAGAATCAAACCCTGGTTCCTGGCACAGTGAGGCAGCAGTGCTAACCTCTGTGCCACATCATTTATATTAATGATTTGGATAAGAATTTAGAAGGCATCTTTAGTACATTTGCAGATGATACCAAGGTTGGTGGCACAGTGAAGAAGGTTATCTAGGATTGCAATGGGATCTTGATCAATTGGGCCAGTGGGCTGATGAGTGGCAGATGGAGTTTAATGTAGATAAATGTGAGGTGCTGCATTTTGGTAGATTGAACCAGAGTAGGACTCAGTCAGTTAATGCTGGGGCACTGGGGAGAGTTATAAAACAAAGAGAGCTAGGAGTACATGTTCATAGCTCCTTGAAAGTGGAGTCACAGGTGGACAAATTGGTGAAGGTGGCAGTCAGCATGCTTGGTTTCATCAGTCAGAACATTGACTACAGGAGTTGGGATGCCCTGTTGACGTTGTACAAGACATTGGTAACGCCACACTTGGAATGCTGTGTACACTTCTGGTCATTCTATTATAGAAAGGATATTAAACTAGAAGAGTGCAGAAAAGATTTTCTAGCATGCTACCAAGACTTGGTGGTTTGAATTATAAGAGGACTTTTTTTTCCTGGAATGTAGGAGTCTTGGGGGTAATCTCATTAGAGGCCTATAACATAATGAGGGCATAGATGAAGTAGATAGTCAACATCTTTTCCCAAAGGTAAGGGAGTTCTAACACTAGAGGGCATAGGTTTAAGGAGAGAGGGGAGAGATACAAGAGTCCAGAGGGGCAATTTTTTTCCACACACAACGTGGAGAGTGTCTTGAACATGCTGCCAGAGGTAAAATCATAAAAACCCTACAGTGTAGAAAGAGGCCATTTGGCCCAGAGTCTGCGTGACCACAATCCCACCCAGGCCCTACCCCTATATCCCTACATACTTTACATGGTAATCCCTCTAATCTACGCATCTCAGGACACTAAGGGTCAACTTTAGCATAGCCAATCAACCTAACCCACACATCTTTGATAGTAATAGAGGCAGATACTAATTTGTCTTTTAAAAAGCATTTAGATACATAGGTATAGAGGGATGTGCGCCAAACATGGGCAATTGGGACTAGCTTAATGGTAAAACCTGAGTGGCATGGACAAGTTGGACCAAAGGGCCTGTTTCCATGCTCTAAACCTCTGACTCCAAACAGGAAATGACACTAATTGGTTGTTAAGTAGATTCTGATCAGCTATGGTATTGCTAGAGAGAAATGAAAAAAACCTGTAGGCTCCTCAAGCTTCCAGGCAATTCAACGAAGGAGCAAAGTTAAACATTCCTTTTGTTTGCAGCGAGCAGGTCCCTGTTAAAAAAAAAGTCCCTTCTTGTAAATGTCAGTGAAATATTTTGCAAACTCGACTGTTTGTCTAAAATTAATTGTCCGTGTGGTTATTAATGCTCTCGGGATTGTTCAGCAAGTGCTGGCCAAACAGTATCACATCAAACATTCTGTTCTGGGTTTTGCAAGTGCAGGCTGGTTGAGTACAATTAGCACTCTGCTTACTACAAAGATAATACTATGCAATGTAGTGCCGATTCATTCTTTCCAGCAGGGCTGCTATCTCAACTTCTTGGAGCTACTCATGACCCACCAATGGTGATCTCCATCACTTTGTCCTTCATGGTAGTCAGCTTTTGAATTTTCCTGTGCCTTCTCGCCACCCTGCCCTTTAATCTATGTTCTTCCACGGGCATCCTGAGCCATTTTCTCCTACAGGGACAAAAACAAGAGAGAGGTAGGATATGTTGGCCTCTATGGCTATGAGCATCAGTTCATGTACATAGAAGCTGCACGTGTCAATGTTGATAGAATAATGTTGCTACTGATTACTTGATAAGTACCCTGGGTACAATTCAGGAGCAGCAGTTATCAGGCTCGTCAGCTGGAGAACCTGCTCAAGGTTGAAGACCTCTCCTCAGGTCTGTGTTAATGATCTAGAGTTGCACTCAACTTGCAGGAGTGAATAAAGTCATCAAATCTCTTCTTGCACTGCACCCAGTTCCTCCTGACTTAAATGTTTACCATATGTATTGAGGCCTGCTACGTTTGTGAGGGTGGCCTTTTCCTGCCATCATCTGGACAGAAAACCTCTGCTTCTCCATCACTGCCTGACGGCATCTCCAGGCCTGCAATTTGCAAGGTATGGGACAGTCATGCTCTGAGTTCCAACATTTTGCCTTTCCTGCTTCATGACTGCTCCTGCAATGCAAAGAATAAAATAATAGCCACAGCACTGGCTGCTATGGCGAGTATAAATTGGGCCTGCACTCTCTCAGACCTGTCCCAGCAGTCACTAATTGGCCATCTAATCCATCCTTCAGCCAATTAACAGGTGACCCTCAAAAATTGAGGACTGCGATGGTTTCCCCTGGGGCTGGGATTGGGACCTAGGAACCATCTCAATTACATTCTGTTTTCCTGACCCTGAAAAGGAAAATCAAGTCCTATGTCTTACAGGCATTTAGACTGCTGATTCAAATCTTGGCACCCGGCCTGAGTCTCACAGATACTAGATACAAACTTAATTGCTTAACTATCAAGCACTTTCACTGAAGTTAATTGTTTTCAAGACATAGCAAGCAATCTGTGTTTAACTGTTTCTTCTCCCACCATGCATTGCATTAAAATTCACTTGGATTTGAAAAATGCAATTTTCCTTGGAATAGTTTCTCCACAATGGCAACTTTCAATCATCCATGAAGAATGTGGATTCTACCCACACCCCAGTAAAATGGTTTTGCTGTGCATTTAGTTTTAAAGTGACAGCCATATGTCATAGATAAAGATTGCTCCAAGATTGAGTGGAGAAGTGCATGCCAGTCTGAGATTGGATAAGGGAACACAGTTTGAGAGAGGCAGAGAAAAATCAGTAAGAAAAAATTGGAACTAGTCAAGGAGAGAAGAATTGAAAAGGATGGAGAATGTAAATGGGGTGGGGGCATGAAAGGTATTATGTATTTAAGTGGCTGCATGACTGCTTTAAGAGACAGTCACATGATTTGATGGTGGTGTTTTACAGGCTCCTGTCTTAGACTGTCCTTTCAATGAAAAAAATCGTGGAGCTTCTATGCAGAATATTTTCAATATTTTGTACAAGTGAATGAAATGGCAAATGAGTTTCTCATACTACTTATTGAGCAGGGAAAAGCTGGTAAAAACTTTAATTTGCTCCGGTGCTTGCAGGAAAGCCAGGAACCAAACATGCGACGACTCAGGTTCTTGAAGAGCATTATCCTCTACAGCCACTGATTGTAGAACGGTTCAGGTTCCGAAGGAATCAAGTGGAAGGTGAATGCATAACTCAGGTTTTGGCAACCTTAAAATGCTGGCATAAATTACGGGGGAGATCTTAGTGGCTTGTTCCACCAGTTGATCGGCCTGCCAAGCCAGTAAGAATGTGAGAGAGGGAAAAAGGCTTTCATGCCCAATTTCTCAGCTTTTGCAATACCACCAGCACTGTGAACTGCCTTCCCTGGGCACAAGTCTGATCACAACCTTTACGTTTGAATTTAAATATTAGTGAGCATGAGATGTTAGCATCAATGGGGACCAGATGTGAAGGACTTGCCAGTGGGACCAGAAGCCATTGAGGCCCCCCTCCCCAAGTGGTTGGGAACAAGGGAAAATGTCCCTTGGTAGTGCCAGCTTGGAACCCTGATACTGCCCAATATGCATCCTGGGCAGTGCCTAAGGCATGGAGGTGGGGCCTGAAGGGGAGTGAGGCTTATGAGGAGGAGATGGGGTGTGCATCCTGCAATTGGGAATTGTTGGGGTGGCAACTGGCCAAGAAGGAATGGGAGGGTGGGTGTGATGTATGGGTTATGGGGGAATCAGATATCTCCCATTAACTATACTCTTGTAAAGAGTTAGGACACAGATTGGCACATGACCAATGCAGCAGCTGACTTCTTGGTGAGAATAGATTCCTTCCACTCCACTCTATTGATGAGTATCACAGTTTGCCTCATTTGTTTTTTAAGTGGCGTAAGATTGTACCTGGGAGATCGCTCGAAAAATGGGTGTGATTCTCTCCTGTTTACACATGTTTGGCACTTAGAATTATTTTGGTAAGGTTGCCCTTTGAGTTTGATGAGTCATTCAAAGATACTCAGATCCCCTAGTTATGGCCTCCAAAAATGATGTCCAAAGATTGCTTACTGAATATGCTTTGACTTTAAAGGCAGGAATAGAAATCATGGTGTCTGCTCACTGCTCCACATGTTGGCAACTGCCCATAAGATATCAAAGCACCAAAAGGCATGTCAGAGATGTGCCAAAATGGACCATCCAGTAAGTCAATGTTGGAGCAAGGATAGTCAATGCAAGTGGCAGCACAATGGGTCACATTGAAAAGCTTGTTGGGCTAGACCCCTGAGAAGAATATTCAGAAGAATGGGTTACATTCTGCAAAAGAAAATTACAGCATGGGAAAAAAGAATTATGACTGAAGAGAATGCCTAGAAATATGATGAAGAGCTTCAACTGAACATCTTTTCCATACAGGGTGAACAACAAATTCAGAATCACCCAAAATCTAAGTGGACAACCTATTCGAATGGAGGTTGATACTGGTGCTTCTGTATCTTTAATTCATGAGATCACTAACAAGAGTTGAAGCATCTGCCTTTAAAACTAGCTGATGTGATTTTAAGGACATACACAGAAGAGATTGTGCTCTTAACAGATCACATCATGGTCAGCAAAGAGTTGAGTGGACAAACAGTGGAGTTGCCTCTCCATGTGGTCCATGGTAATTTTCCAGCTCCATTTGGGAGAACAAAAGGTGGAGAAGTTTAACTGGAGTGCTGTCAGACTGTCAAAACAGACCAACATCTCCTGGATAAATACAAAATTGTATTTGAAGAAACGCTTGGCTCAAAGTAGTGAGTTGAAGTGAAACTCATGATAAAGCCTAATAGTCAACCAAAAAAGTCTCAAACCAAGAGCAGTGCCATAAGCAATTCTGCCCAGGTTCAAAGAAGAATTTGTATGACACTAGTGTGTTTGAGCCAGTTACAATGAGTGACTGGGCTAGTCCATTGTAGCCGTGATGAAACCAAATGGTTCAGTTCATGTTTGTGGTGACCTTAAAACAACCAGTGTTGTGTGCTAATCAATATCCACTTGAACATTTGTTCACTAGGTTAGTAACATTCAGCAAGTTTGATGTATCAGAAGCATTTTTACAGATTAATATAGCCACTGAATCCCTATCATTGCTTATCACTATTAATGAAGGTCTTTTTCACAATAAATGATTGCCTTCTGGAATAACATTCATGCCAACCATATTCCAAAGAGCAGTGGATCAGATTTTAAGTGGGCTTTGAGTACATTGTTACCTAGATGATGTGCTAATCACAGGGTCCCAAGAACAGGAGTATTTGAATAATTTAGAAGTAACATTGGAACATCTTCAAGCATATGGTATGCACATGAAGCGAGTGTGGCCTTTTTCCAGATGTTACTCCAGTATTTGGGTCACATTACTGATTGTAAAGGCCTATATAAAGCTTCAAAAAGATGGAAGATAATTTAGAAGCACCACGTCTAATGAAAGTGACACAATTGAGGTCCTTCTTAGCATTACATTATTATGGCCAATTTATTCCTAACTTAGCTACATTAAAATCTGCACCTTATCATCCATCAACTAATAGATTTGCTAAAAGATTTTGACAATCATTGGAACATTCTTTACAAGCTTCAAGAGACTATCATTTATCATCATGTTGTGAGAATAACTTTTTGGCATCTACTCAAAACCATACTCATGTGACTACCCAATTTTCACCTGTTTTATATTACTCTTCAAAATAAGTTGAAAACTATATTTGATTTGTTATTACCTCCAGAAACTTCAGAGATAGTAGAGCATCAACAATCTCAAGTTGCTAGATGAAAAGTGAGGGCAAAACATTCAATTTGACAAGGAGATTGAGTGTTAGCACATAATTATCCTACAAGTGAGAAATGAGTACCAGCCTTAGTTTTAGCAAAAACAGGTCCAATTTCTTACACAGCTCAAACTGAAGATGAATTGGTTTGAAGATGCCATGCTGACTGATTGTCGTCATTTCTAAATTATTTCCCAAAAATCATCTCCAAAAGTATCAACTTATTTAGCCTCTGGTGTTGTGAATGCTATTATGGAATAAATCTGAGTTGCCTTTGCTATGAGATCAAGAGAGAATGATACACAATTAGTTCCAAGAAAAGTAGTGTCTACTGAAGTTCCAAAATCATACTTCTAGAGTAAAGGAAAGTTAAATTCCAAAATGCTGTCTACAACTAAACATGAATAAACATCCTCCTGATTGACTTTCTTATTGACTGTGTATAATAATGGTGCATTGGATCAATAATACTCCAGACATCGTGCTGTGTGTAATATTGTGGTAATTTGTCGTCACAACCACAGAAAGAGAGAGGACTGTCATATACTTAGGTGGTTACAGGATTACTTTAAGAGCTGATCACCTTACTGTGCAGAAGGAGGCCATTCATCCATTCAAGTCTGCACCAACTCTGATAGAGCATCCCAAATCCCCATATATTTACTCTGCTAATCCCCCTAAACTACACATCTTGGGAGACTAAAGAGCAATTTAACATTACCAATCCACCTAATCGGCACACCTTTGGACTGTGGGAGAAAACCAGAGCACTTGGAGTAAACCCACACAATCGCAGGGAGAAAGTATAAATTCCGAAGAGTTACCCGAGGCTGGAATTGAACACAGGTACTGGCACTGAGACAGCAGTACTAACCAATGTGCCACCCATAACATCATGTTTTGGTGGTGAGGTCATTGGGATGTTTCACAGGGTCTTGGCATAGTTTCATTTTATACTCTGTACAGACAGTTTCTAGAATAAATGTTATTTTGAATCTGTGTTTGCAAACCACAACCCTTAACACAGTTAGGGCATTTCAAAAGGCAACTAAAAAGAACAGGAACTAAAATAAAAGGTGAGAAGGGAGAGAAACAATTAGACAGAGAACCAGGAAGAAAGGATAAGTATGATTGAGTAAAGAATTGGAATGAAAAAGAAAGAAAAAGATAAATGGAAATGTGAATGTGTGTGAGTTGGATAGGACAATAGAGAGCTTGAAACAAAACAGGAGAACTGAAGCAGGAAAGAGAATACGATAGAGGAAGACAGGAGGAAAAAAGATGGAATAAAGAGGGGTAGAAAATATATTTCAGGTAAATGTCAGAAACTCATTTACATGGTGCAATTATGAGAATTCAAGTGAGCACAGTAGAATAGCTGAACATCAGGAACAATGATTTTCTTGCAGCAAGTGGTTAGGGGTTGGGATGCATTGCGGGAGGTTGTGGTCGAGGCATACTTAGCCAAGGCTTTTAGAAGAGGATTGGATAATAATTTGAATAGAAAAAAAAGTCAGAGCTCCAGAGAAAATGTGGGGGGTGTAGGATTAATTGAGTTACTCTTGCAAAGAGCTGGAATAGACATGACAGGCTAAAAAAAGCCTCTACAGTGCTGTAACCATTGTATGATTTTGTATTATACACTTGTAGATTTTCAGTTTACATATTGCTTTTCCAGCTTTTGAGGTCTCCCAACTTTAGGGAAGGAATGGACCCAGAGGGTGCCAAGTATACAGTGAATAGTAGGTTAACCTATTGAATATCAGCAGGCAACAAAGACTCTCAACAGCTGCCAGGCAATGTTGAAACTTTCCTGCAAGTTTTGATTTACTTGAGAAGTGGGCAAATGTTCTCTGCTGCTGGCAAGTACCTTGAATATTGTCCCAACTGAATATGATGATTTTTAAAATTCAATACAATGGTACACAGTAGCTGAAATTTCCAAACGTTTTGATTTTCGGAAACAATGATGGTAAATCCCTGTCCAGTGTAGTAAAAACTTTATCTATATGCTGTCTTCTTTTTTCAGATTGGTGGAAGGTAGGAAATAATTTCTGTATGTTATCTTTAGAGGGGGTCATTAACTTGTTTAAAGTTGACTGAAGTCGAAATCCCAGTTACCCACTAGGAGAATAAAGCCACAAGTTTCCACAGTTTTAAACAAAAAAAAACTTTACCAAACAAAGTCAAAAAGGTAACAATTTATAATGTCCAGCTTATAGCTCAACATTCAGAATTTTATCAGCGAACTATGATCCAATATACCACACTTCACATTGCTTGGCAGACGTGATCAAGACAGGTCTCAACAATCTCAACAACTCACCCAGGTGTCAGCATCCACTGAGTCAAAATTTCATTAAAACGAAATTTCCTCAATGGATTTCAATTCTTTGCTTTCAAAGGCACAAGCCAGAATTTTATGGCAGTTCCCACCGGTGGGAACTTGGTGGTCAGGAATGCAGAAAATCTTGGGAGATGATCCCACCACTGACTAATGATGGACCATCTCTGCCACTGCAAAACATAGTAAAAAGTCTGACAACACCAGGTTTAAGTCCAACCGATTAATTTGATAGTACACTCACTAGCTTTCAGGTTAGCCCCTTCGTCAGGTGAATGGAGAGTTCTGGCCTCAGACAGAGCATATAAAGCACAGACAGTTTACAGATTACTGATTAGAATGCGAATCTTTACACCTAACCTGCTGTTCAAGTCTTAAAGTGGCTGACAATGTGAGTGGAAGGAGCACTGATCACAGGTTAAAGAGATGTGTATTGTCTCCAGGCAGTACAGTAAATGAGGTTTTGCAAACCCAGGCAAGTCATGGGGGTTACAGATAGTGCGACATGAACCCAAGATCCTTGTTGAGACCAGCCTCATGTGTGCAGAACTTGGCTATCAGTCTCTGCTCAGCAACTCTGCGCTGTCGTGTGTCATGAAAGCTGCCTTGGAGAATGCTTACCCGAAGGTCAGAGGCTGAATGCCCGTGACCACTGAAGTGTTCCCCAACAGGAAGGGAACAGTCTTGCCTGGTGATTGTCGAGCGATGTTCATTCATCCGTTGTCGTAGCGTCTGCATGGTCAGCCACTTTAAGACTTGAACAGCAGGTTAGGTGTAAAGATTTGCATTCTAATCAGTAATCTGTAAACTGTCTGTGCTTTATATGCTCTGTCTGAGGCCAGAACTCTCCATTCACCTGACGAAGGGGCTAACCCGAAAGCTAGTGAGTTTACTATCAAATAAGTCGGTTGGACTTAAACCTGGTGTTGTCAGGCTTTTTACTGTTTTACCCCAGTCCAACGCCAGCACATCCACATCATGACTGCAAAACATGCCATAAGGGTGCATGGAAAATCCCACCTGCTGTCCTGAGTTCCCTCAAAGCTTGCTCCAACTTAGACTGCCTCAGACACTGCTCATCGACCAATGGTTCAACCTCTCCTGAGACTGTGCTCACAAAGCTGCATTCCCATCTCTAATCATGGACACTCATCTAAATCTTTCATAGACTGCTAGCTTAATTAACATGGCACTGCCTCTGGGTTTCTCTAAACATCAGCCTCCTGGCTGAACATGGTTTTGAGGTCTATTGAGCCCTAACTGCTTGGCACAGAGTCACTGACCTTCCACTGTCTTCTCAGCTCCCCAAAACATCACTGACCCTGCTAGTACTGCCAACTACATAAGTTCCAAATTGTCTAGAGGTTCTTAACAGCCATACATTTTTGATAATGGAGCCTCTTCCTCTGCTGCAAAACACTCAGATATACTTAAACTAGAGCACATCCTTAAGCTGCACCATCTCCATGACAACTAAGCCATGACAAACTAAGATTCACTGAATGCATTTAAATCTGTTAAGACCAACTCCCAAAAGTAGTGTGTTTCTGGACTGTTCTTCACAAGTAGTGTACTTTTCACTTCTCCACGTCTGCAACTAAGTAAGCCCATGTGCTGTTTTTGGCTCCATTCTGACACTATTGAGTACAAAATATAAAATCCCTACAGTACAGGAGGCTGCCATTTGGCCCTTTGAATCTGTGCCGACCACAATCCCACCTAGGCCCTATTCCCCTAACTTCACGTATTTGCCCTTCTAATCCTGCTGAAACTAGGGTCAATTTAGCATGGCTAATCTAACCTGCACATCTTTGGACTGTGGGGGGAAACCAAAGCACCTGGAGGAAACCCACACAGACACAGAGAGGAAACAAACTCCACATTGACAGTGACCCAAGGCCCGCATTAAACCTGGGACCTTTGCGCTGTGAGGCAGTAGTGCTAACCACTGTGCCACCATGCTGCCCCTCATACAAATGGGAAACTTTGACCTAATGTATGCTTGCAGGTGTTCTGGCCATGTCTAATGCCCAGAATTTTAGTTACTTTACCTTCACAGCAATAATTTTCCCAGATCTAAACATTATCCCTAAAATATTAACCTGAACCATGCATTCTCCTAGTCTTACTCTATCATCTCCATTTCTCCCACTTCACGCTGCTTAATTCTCTGCATTAATCGTACTTTGTCATTTCTGCCTCATTAATGCTCATCATTTTGCAAAATAGAATGGGCATTCAGGGTTGCTATCCAATAACGTTCTACAATAACCTTATTGCAGTATTAGTTGTGCTGATTTGTTTTATTTTGGTGCCATCTTTGATCCCATCTTCCTTTGTTTCATTTATTGAAATGCTGTTGTCCATCATTGCCAATTCCGAACAGATGATTTCCTTTTGGGTCTGGTAATCTTTCCATCAGCAAGAACACATTCGGCTTAAGGTATTTGGGAGGAAACAAAGACCATTTGTAATGAATTGTAAGAAATTAGCCAAGTTTTCCCCAGCATTTCATGAGACTTTGGAACTGATGGAGCACTAATCAGTGAAGTGACTTCCTAAATATAGTTAAGAGATGACCGGGATAATCAGACCACACAATGGGCCAGTGTCTATCCAGTTAAATGATTTGTTTGACTTCTTGGCCTTTTGGCTAAGATTAAGCATAATGTAATGCTTGTTTGTCAGCTTGGACCTCGTTTGTCTGTTTTGTGGGGACCATGAATTAGATTCAATTTGAATTGGTTTTTGAAGCAAGCAAGGAATTCATCCTATCCACTTGAAGACATGACTAAAATTACTTTAAAAAATGTGAAAAATCCTATCTTGACCATTGAATTCCAGGGAAATTGTAGAACTGTATACAGTATTTACAAACTAAAACTGTACTTTCCAACAGCTGGGTTGCACCAACATCTCTTGGGAATACTAATCCAAAACAGTTTTATTAGAGCAAATTTATTCACCAAACTAATGATGTTGAAGAGCCAGAATCTTCCCCATTAAAATTCCTTCATGTTAATGGACTATAATCATGAATGCAGGACGTGGGATTGTTGAAAAATGTAAAGGTATAACAAAAGGAGCATTTTGGAAATTATTCTCTCAGGGTGTTTTTTGCACTAAGAAACATGGAATTAAGGTTGGAGCAGCAACCCACAATATTACCATGAATGCAAATGATTATTTGCACAGAATATAAAGAAAGCGGGAAAGAATTTAAAGGAGTAAGAAGGGCTAAAAGGGGCCAAGAAATGTCCTTGGCAAACAGGATTAAGGAAAGTCCCAAGGCATTTTATATGTATATAATTTGATTCATTGCAAGTGCTGTCAAGAAACAGTTGGAGGCACTGAATACTGCAGAGACAACAGGACCTGATAACATTCCGGCAATAGTATTGTAGACTTGTGCTCCAGAACTTGCCACTCCCCTAGCCAAGCTCTTCCAGTACACTTACAAAACTGGCATCTACTCAATGTGGAAAATCGCCCAGCTATGTCCTACACACAAAAAGCAGGACAAATCCAATCCAGCCCATTATCGTCCAGTCTACTTGATCAGTAAAGTGACAGAAGGGATCATCAGTGCTATCAAGGAGCACCTGCTCAGTAATACCCAATTTGGGTTTTGCCACGGTCACTCAACTGTTGACCTCATTACAGCCTTGGTTCAAACATGGACAAAAGAGCTGAATTCTGGAGGGGAGGAGAGGGTGACCAGCCTTGGCATCAAGGTTGCATTTGACAGTGCGACATCAAGGAGCCCTAGCAAAACTGAAATGAATGTGCATCAGAAGTAAACTCTCCACTGGTTGGAGTCATACCTCTTGCGTATGAAGCTGGTGGTTGTTGTGCAGGGTCAGTCATCTCAGCTCCAGGATATCTTTGCAGGGGTCCCTCAGGGTAGAGTCCTAGATCCAACCATCTTCAGCTGCTTCATCAATGACCTTCCATCCATCATAAGGTCAGGAGTAGGGATGTTAGCCGATGATTGCACAACGTTCAGCACCATTCGCAACTCCTCACGTACTGAAGCATGTTCAAATGTAACAAGATTTGGACAATATCCAGGCTTGGGCTGACAAGTGGCAAGTGCCTGGCATTTGTGTGACAGTTAATGATCACTAAGACACTAACCACCACCCATTGACATTCAATGGTGTTACCATCACTGAATCCGCCACTGTTAACATCCTTGGGGTTACCATTGACCAGAAACTCAACTGGACTCAGCACATAAACAGTGGCTACAAGAGCAGGTCAGAGGCTAGGAATGCTGTGTCAAATAACTCAGCTCCTGACTCCTCAAAGCCTATCCCCCATCTACAAAGTAGAAATCAGAAGTGTGATCGAATGCTCCATTTGCCTGGATGAGTGCAACTCCAACAACACTCAAGAATCTCGACACCATTCGGGACAAAGAAGCTCACTTGATTGGCACCGCTTTCACAAACATTCATTCCCTCTACCATTGATGCTTAGTAGCAGCAGTATGTACCATCTACAAGACGCACTGCAGCAATTCACCAAAGATCCTTGGACAGCACCTTCTAAGCCCACGACCACCTTCACCTAGAAGGACAAGGGCAGCAGACACATGAGAAGGAGGTGGTGATGGGTGTTTTAAAAAGCATTAAGGTAGATAAGTTGCTGATGGGATCTATCCCAGAATATTGAGGGAGGATGTTGCCCTCCAAGCTACTCACCATCCTGACTTGGAAATATATTGCTGTTGCTTTGCAGTCACTGGATCAACGTCATGGAATTCCCTCCCTAATGGCATTGTGGGTCAACCCACAGCACATGGACTGCAGCTCATCACCTTCTCAAAGACAATTAGGGGTTGACAATAAATGTGGCCAGCTAGTGATGCCAATGTCCTACAAATGAATTTAAAAAATGAGTAAGAGGTAACTAGGAAAAGGCTAGGTCCACTCAAGGACAAAAGATGGAATTTATGGGCGAGGTCCTTAACAAGTACTTTGCATCGGTATTCACAAAGGATAAGGATATGTTGGATGATGGGTCTAGAGGTGACGGGGGCATAGTTGATATTCTAGGACATATTGATACCGAGGTGGTGGTGGTGATGGGTGTTTTGAAAAGCATTAAGGTAGATAAATTCCTGATGGGATCTATCCCAGAATATTGAGGGAAGAAATTGCTGTGGCCTGGTACAAAACAATTGTATCTTTAGTCACAGGAAAGCTCCCAGAGGACTGGAGAATAGCCAGTGTATTTCCTTTGCTTAAGAAAGGCAACAGGGATAATTGGGGAAATTACAGGCTGGTGAGCCTTAGCTTAATGATAGGGAAATTATTGGAGGGGAGAAGCTATTGCAGGAGATTCCAAGAGACAGAATTTACTCATTTGGAAAAATATAGACTTAATGATAGAGAGTATGGCTTTGTGTGGGGGGAGGTCATGTCTCACATATTTGATTGAGTTTTTTGTGGAAGTGATAAAGATGACTGATGAGGGCAGGGCCGTGAAATGTTTTCCACATGGACTTTTGCAAGGCCTTTGACAAGGCATGGCAAGCTGATACAGTAGGCGAAGTTACATGGGATCTGTGGTGAGCTGGTAAGATGGATATAGATCTGATTTGGTCATAGAAGACAGAAAGTAGTGATGGAAGGGTATTTTTCTGATTGGAGATCCGTGACCAGTGGTGTTCCACAGGGATTAGTTCTGGGACCAGTATTGTCTGTAAAGTGATTTGGTGGAGGATGTAGGTGGTATGATTGGTAAGTTTGTGGAGCTGCAGATAATAAGTAGGATTGCCACAGGATATTGATAGACTGGAGATTGGACAGAAATGGTAGATGGAATTTAATCCAGACAAATGTGAGGTGATGCATGTTGGAAAGTCTAATGCAGGACTCAAGTATACAGCAAACAGAGAACACTTAGAAGCATTGACATATAGAGGGATTTAGATGTACAAGTCCACAGTTCTCTGAAAGTAGCAACACCAGTAGATAAGATGGTCAAGGTGTGTAACAGGTCTACCTTCAATGATCGGAATATAGAGTAAAAAAATAGCAAGTCATGTTGCTAATAGAACTTCAGTTGGACTACATTTGGAATACTGTTGCAGTTCTGGTCACCACTCTACCAGAAAAATGTGGAGGTTTTAGAGGGGGTACAGAAAAGATTTACCAGGATATTGCCTGGTTTAGAGGGAATTAGCTATGAGGAGAGATTGGACAAACTTGGTTTGTTTTCACTTGAATGTCAGAGACTAAGGGGGTGACCTGATAGAAGTTTACATAATTATGAGAGACATGGAGAGAATAGGCAGTCAGAGTCTTTTTCCCAGGATAGAAAGTCAATTACTAGGGGACACAAAAGGTAAAAGGGAGAAAGTTTGAGATGAGAGGGAGGTTGATTTTTTTTAAAAAACACACAAGGCGGTAAATGCCTGGAATGCACTGCCAGAGGAGATGGTAGAAGCAGCTATAATATTAAAGAAACAACTTGACATAAGTAGGGAAGAGGGATATGGACTGTGTAGAGGCAAAAATTCTTTAGTTTAGAAAGGTGTCATGTGTCGGTGTATGCTTGGTGTGCCGTAAGACCTGTTCCTCTGCTGCTCTGTATATTGGAACATATTCCTCTGAATGATTGACAGAGTGGGTGCAGTTCCTAAGTTACAAGAACAATATTTGAGAGTATTGATTTAAATTGAAGGAAGAAGTGTAATGAAGTTAAAGAATTCTAATGTTGTAGGTACAAAAAACAGATAAAAGAACACTGGTGCATTGAATTGTGAGCCTTGAACATTTTCTGCATCCAGAGTTAAGAATGCAAGAAGGAAGGTGTGCCTTTGCCTACGTATATACTTCCTTCTCTTTCCTTACTTCTCAAAAAGGAAGAAAAGGAGTAACAGGAGGAGGAGACTGGGTGCATGCACATGGCACCCACCCAAATATCCCAGCCTACTGCGCAGACGGATTTGCTTCCATCTACTTTTGATGAAAAAACTTACACTAAGAAATGGTTAAAACATTAGGTTAGTTCCATATTAGACACAGGTGCTGGCAAGTGTATGGCTTCTAGTTTCACTTTAAGCTTTCTCAGCATTGTGTGTAAGGGTTAATGATGTAAAAGTAATGACAAGTGTAAGTAAAAACTGATCTGTTGCTTAGCAACCAGAGGCTCACATTGAAAAGCAAAACATTCAAGTTCAGTTGGAACCAGGTAACTGGGAAGCAAGAAATTAACAGAAGTTGCTAGTAGGGATAGAACAATTACACGAATCCAGAAAGCAAGTTCCAGAAGCTAACAAGTCAGGAACTGAGAAAGAGGCTCCAGTAAAAGACTGCAAAGTGCAGCCAGTGAGAAGCCAGACATCTGAGGTGATTCAAATATTAGTAACACTTTAATGTAACTCATGAGACTGCAGCACATACATAAATATCCAGGGGTATCAGACAATTCAGAAGGATAGACAGGAAGGAAAAGGAGGTGGGGTAGCTCTGTTAATTAAGCATAACATCAGGGCAGTAGTGAGAGACGATATAGCTCTAAGGAGCAAAATGTGGAATCAATGTGGGTGGAGATAAGGAATAGTAAGGGGAAAAAGTCACTGGTGAGCGTAGTCTATAAGCCCCCAAATAATAACTTTTGATGAGAAATCCAGAGGTTGTGTTGGATGGCATTTGTTATATGTTTTCAGAGTATAGTGTGACCACATTTCACCTGTTGGTTTACATGGGCTGTGTCTTTACTGAATAGAGTACAAGATATGTTTTATAATTTGTGTTATCTTTACAAATCTTGCATACCTGGAGTATAGGAGTGGTGTATTGTTAATATTTTCTTGTTCAATAAATGTGTTATCCTTTGTTAAAATGTAATTAGTAGCCATGTGTTCATCCGGGTGTCAAAAAATTAAAGTTATCATAGAAATCATCGAAACCCTACAGTGCAGAGAGAGGCCATTTAGCCCATCAAGTCTGTACTAACTACAATCCCACCCAGCCCCTACTCCCATGTCCCTACATCCCTCTAATCTGCACATCTCAAGACATTCAGGGGCAATTTTAGCATGGCCAATCTACCTAACCCACACACCTTTGGACTAATCTATCAAGCAGGTTCTGCTCTGAGACTCTGACACCATGGATCAAGATCATAGGTGCCTCATTGGGCAAAGAAAAGAACCCGTGTTACCTCTTATTTCCTCCAGCAAATCACATTAATCTGTGATATCTGTTAACTAACTCTAACATAGAGTAAATATGGATAAAATATTTCCAATCAAAATCATTAATGACTTGAACACATCTGTCAACTCTCCTCATAACCTTTTCCTTCTGCATTATGCAAGGCCCTTGATGCCATTCTGGCAAATATTTCCACATTCACTCAGGCCTTAACATCCTTACATACAATGGGTGTGGTGCCCAGTATTGGCATAGTACTCCAGCTGGTGTCTAGCCAGTGTTTTATGAACTTGTACCATAACTTTATTGCTTCTGTACTTCAGTAAGAGCAAAGATCCCATTTGTTTTTTTGAACAGCTTTCTTAACTTGTCCTGCTGCCTCCTAAGGTTGATGTACATCCACCCCTGCAAACCATTTCAAAGTTGCATTATTGAATAAATAATGCCTCACTTCATTCTTCCAAATAGAATTTGTCACTTCACACTGTCAAATGTCATCTGTTATTTCGCTGCTTAATTGTACATACATCATCCATACTTTCATTACACCAAAAAACTTGCTTTCATAAAAGTATTATGATGAAAGTTTAAAAATAAATTCTATCTTGTAGTAGAGAGCATGAGAATTATTGAAAAAAGATATAGGCTCAATTTTGCCACGTCCGAGGCTGTTAGTTTGAGATCGGTAGGGGTGAAGAGTGGGTCCACGGCCACCTTGCCTGAGGTCAGTGGAGGGTAAGAACAATAAGGGGGTCAGTACTGTTGTGGGGGTGGGGCAATGGGGAAGCATTGTCTGGCCTGGGAGGGACGTGGCAGGGGAGTAGCATTCTCTTTTCTTTCTGCGCACGGGTGGTTGGAGGTGCTGATTGGAACTGTAGGGTTCTGGGTGCATTAAGCCTCGTCCACAGACTTCTACAGCACAATTCGGGATCACTGATATTTTTGCAGGTTGAGTGCGTGGGGGTGCCTGAAAATACATCTAAAAGTCAGATCTCAAGCACTCCCAGTTTCAAGTCCACCCCGCACTTAGCATGGGACCTATTTTACCATTTTCATTCTGTCAAAGCTTTACACATTACATGCATCCGGACAGATTCACAGGAATACCACATTCCTCTCAATTTTGATAAAGCCTAGTTTTGCAGACAGATATATCAATGAACAAACAGCAATGAAAATTACAGCATAGGAACAGGCCCTTTGGCTCAAGCCTGCACCAACCATGCTGCCCGACTGAACTAAAACCCTCTACCTTTCCAGGGACCATATCCCTCCATTCCCATCCTATTCATGGATTTGTCCAGATGTCCCTTAAAAGTCATTATTGTATCTGCTTCCACTACCTCCCCCAGAAGTGAGTTCCAGGCACCCACCACTCTGTGTAAAGAAACTTGTCTTGTACCTCTCCTTTAAACCTTGCCCCTTAAACCTCTGCCACTTAGTAATTGACTCTTCCACCCTGGGAAAAAGCTTCTGACTATCCACTCTGTCCATGCCCCTCATAATCTTGTAGAGTTCTATCAGGTCACCCCTCAACCTCCATTGTTCCAGTAGGAACAAGGCTGGTTCCTCCATCCTCTCCTCATAGCTGATGTCCTCCATACCAGGCAACATCCTGGTAAATCTTTTTTGTACCCTCTCTAAAGCCTCCACATCCTTTTGGTAGTATGGTGACCAGAATTGAACACTATATTCCAAATGCAGCCTAATAAGGTTCTATAAAGCTGCCACATGACTTGCCAACTTTTCTACTCAATGCCCCAGCCAATGAAAGCAAGCATACCATACGCCTTCTTGACTACCTTCTCCACCTGCACTGCCACTTTCGGTAACCTATGTACCTGTACACACAGATCCCTCTGCCTATCAATACTCTGAAGGGTTATGCCATTTACTGTATATTTCCAATCTGTATTAGACCTTCCAAAATGCATTACCTCACATTTGTCTGGATTAAACTCCAACTGCCATCTCTCTGCCGAAGCCTCCAACCAATCTATATCCTGCCCTATGCTCTCATGGTTCTCATCACTATCCGCAAATCCACCAACTTTTGTCATCCACAAACTTACTAATCAAACCAGATACATTTTCCTCCAAATCATGTATATATATTACAAAACAGCAAAGGTCCCAGCACTGATCCCTGAGGAATGTCGCTTGTCACAGCCTTCCATTCAGAAACACTCCTTGAATGGAGAGTAAAATTTTGGTATGATGAGAAATAGAAGAGTAACAATATGGAAGGTTCTCCATCTCAAACATTGCAAACTATTTATTTGTATGAACCATCTCCAGGGTGATATACACAACTGATACTGAATCATAAATTCTAAAATAATCAAGGGAGTTACATCTTGAAGTTGTAAGGCTCTGCGACAGTAACTGAAATATATTATGCACTACGACTTGAGTTTAAAAATCTAGAAATTACTATGGAAAATATTAGCAGCCAAACACATCCTGAGATTTTATCATAAGTGGGCTGAAACCAACATGATCACAATAGTCAGTAAAAAAAAGTACTACAATCCCCATAAAGACTTAAAAGATCTTCAAATACTTAGTGATTGCTGGAAGGATCACATGACAAGATTTCAATTTAAGACATTTTCACAAAAGCATCACTGACCAAATACTATTTAGTAGGCAACTTATACTCTAACTACATAAATATTTCCCCAATTACTTTTAAAACAACGGTTAAACTTTACTGTCCCTAATGTGGGCACTTCATTCTTCAGGAACCTGTTCAAAGTAATGCTTAGCTTCCAAAGGCTTGTTTCCTTTCTCTTACTTTACTAGCTGGGTAAGCTCTGAAATGACTTGCTTTCATGGTGAGGAATGAACTGGAAATTGTTCTCTATGGCCAAGCTAGGCAAATCTTCAGGAATCACGGAAATTTTAAAGTGCGGAAGGAAGCCATTCAATCCATTGAACTTACACTGGCACTCTGAAAGAGCATTATGGCTTATGTTGATTTTCCTTTGGTTAATTATTGCTGCTTTGGCTTGCTCCTAGTCCTTTTCTATGGCCAACCTAAATCTTATAATATAACAGTCACTGTCCCCTAAATTCTCTCCCTGATACTTGATCCATTTGGACCAATTCATTCCTCAGAACGAGGTCTAAAGTACCTGTCCTTTCATTGGATTGGAAATGTATTGTTTCAGAAAATTATCCTGAACACATTCCAGGAACTTTCATTCTTGTCTCTTTCCTCAATCCTATCCCAGTCTTTATTTGGATAACTGAGGTTTCCTATTCTAGTTACTTTACAGTTCTTGCACCACTCCGAAATGTCTTTGCAAATTTCTCTCCATATCCCTTCTACTAGTTGGTGGTCTGTACACAACACCAATAATTGCACTTTTGCCATTCTTACTTCAAACCAGAGAGATTCCATCCTTGATCCTCTGGAACATTCCTTGTAATACTTTGATACCAATTTTTAAGCAATACAGCTGCTCTGTCCCCTTCCTTTCTTTATTGTGTCTCCTAAATACCATGTACCAAGGAATAACTAGTGCCCAATCCTGCTCTTTGAGCCAAGTCTCTATTATAACAATATCAGTTTCATTCATCAACTTGTGCCTGTAGTTATTAACTGTACTCCATACATTCACATTAATCTTAATTTAGGCTTTTTGCAGTTTTCTTTCATCTAATGAATTATTATTGCCTACTCTATCAGGCTCCAAATATTCTACTTCCCTTTATAGTACTAACATGTCCTACTTATTTGTTAATACTCCTATACTTCCTAATGTCAGTTTTTCTCTTCTGAATCTCCCTCCAGTTCCCATCCCCCTGCTAATCTAGTTTAAACCCTCCCCAACAGCACTTGCAGATCGTCCCTCAAGGACGTTAATCCCAGTCCTGTTAAAGTGTAATCCATCTTTCTTGTAATCCTCATGAAATCAATCTGAGCACGAGCTTGCACCCACATTTTGCGTGGGACTGATTCGGGCCAACGTTTTCCTTGCTTATGGTGCAAGACTATCTGCCTCTATCTTTCTGCACTTGTTCTTTCTCTCAGAATGTTGCAAACTTATGGGGCCCTACTTCACCATTTTGATTCAAAGTGCTGGGCAGACTTGAAACTGGGAGTGTGTCAGATCCAACTTTGAGACCTGTTCTCAGGTACTCCCATATATGCTGGCTGAAAAAATATCAGCGATTCCGAATCACGCTGTAGAAGCCTGTGGGTGGGCTTAATGTGCCTGAAATCCTGCAGCTCCAATCAATGCCTTCAACTGAGTATGCGCAGAAAAAAAAATTATACAATGTCCTCCTAGACTTGATAATGCCTCCCCCTAGCCCCCACAGACATTGCCTCACCCCTACAACGTTACTGACCCACTTATCCCCCACTCCCTCGTCACCCAGAGTGATTGTGGGCTCCCCCCTCCCCACTGATCTCAGGCAGAGATGCAGTGGACCTCGCTTTCCCCCACTGACCTCAGGTAGAGTAGCAGTGGACTTTCCTGTCCCCCCTGCACTGATCTCAGGCAGAGTGAGATCAGATGCTCAGCACCTACCTCATTAACTGAAGTGCCCAAATCAGACTTCTATGGACCATGTCTGTTTTGCATGATTCTGGATGGGCAAACACAGTGGTAAAAGGGAGAAGTGCCAATAAGGTTGTGCATGCAGCCCATTGAAGAATTTAAATGGCAGTCACGCCCAATACAGCCATTTTTGGGTCTTGGTAAATGGGGAACTGGTGTGGGGGCAGGCGCAGATTGCGCTACTTAACTCATGCCTGACTTTACCAACTTTTTGCACCCAAAGCATGGACGCAACGTGATGGTAAAATCAGGCCCATGGTATTTGAGAGCGTCAGGGATTTCTTTGGAAAAATCTGAAACCCAAACAATGAACTTCTATTGACATCTCCCTTCCCAGTGCTCATCTCCATGGCAATACAAATCACCTGGCCTTGCACCCTAGTAGAAATGCTAATTACCTACCCTTTCAACCTTAATCTCCATCCTATATTAAAATTAAATAGACAGTTTAAAGTATAACCTCTTATAAAGCCTGACATTCCTAACACTTCTGTGACAACCAAACACAATGGTCCAGCCCAATTACTCTGGTCATTATTTACAGGTGTGAATATCTCTCACCTTCTTGCTAGTCTGTTAACCTTGGTCCCCTTTAAGCTTCAACAGGCAAGCTTGGTGTCAGGCAGAATTCAGAACAGGTTGATTCAATCCTCAATTTTGCCTAAAATTAAATAAATAAAAAAGAGCAAATCTCAAAAAAACAACATTCTTATATACCTAATATTTGTCCCAAAAGCATAGTGATCTTATAGTCAAATAAAGTGTGTTTAGTGGATTGCTTTGTTAATAAATTACCCAAATATCCACAATTCACCAGGCCGATGATTCTGACCTGTTTGGCTCATGTCTGATGCCAGTTCGATACTGACTTGATAGCTGCAAATCAACCACTAAGCAAGCTGTACAGTTCTTCCAAACTAGTGCTGCAAAAACGTCCAATGCCACATTTTCCCGGTAACTAAGGATGAGCATTGAATACCAACCCTGCCAAAAACATTTAAACATTGAAAACGGTGACACTAATTAGGCAAAAACTATTACACTGACCGACTGAAAGCAGATAATGCACTTTTAATGGCTAACAACTGAATAAAAAGGATTGAAATCAAGCAGAAAAAAATAGAAAAGTTGCATTTTTGCCCATTTCTGTCCTTCAGCCAACTTTAATAAATCTGTTAGACAATTGATTGGTTTAACCACATTTTAAGTTGCTTATTCTACTGCTTTATGTAGTTCAAGGTGCCTGAGGGCATGTCTTTTACCTCATCAGCTGAAATTGGGGCTTTGCTGTTTACAAATAACCTCAATATTAATATTCTGGTTAATAAATAGTCAAAGCTCCCCTGTTGGAATGGTCTGATTTGATTTACCACCACATGTATTAGTATAACGAAAAGTATTGTTTCTTGCGCTCTATACGGACAAAGCAGACCATTCATAGAGAAGGAAAGGAGACAGTGCAGAATATCATGTTACGGTCAAGGCCAAAGTGTAGAGAAAGAGCAGCTTAACGCAAGGTAGGTCCACTTGAAAGTCTGACAGCAGCAGGGAAGAAGCTGTTCGAGTCGGTCGGTACCTTAGAATTTTGTATCTTTTTCCCAAAGGAAGAAGTTGGAAGAGAGAATGTCCGGGGTCCGTGGGGTCCTGAATTATGCTGGCTGCTTTGCTGAGGCAATGTGAAGTGTAGACAGAGTCAATGGATAGGAGGCTAATATGCAGAACTGAGAAAAATGTCTGCTTTAAAAATGCAAAAACACAGGACCTGACAAAGATTTTGGCCCATTAAACCTAGCTCTGATCTACATCTATGGTGCTGGTTCTTCAGTTCCTTAACTGTGAAAAAATAGTGGTGCAAAAAGATTGCTTTCAGGTTGAAAAAAATTTTGCTTTGGCAGCCGTTAATCCCAATGCTAAGTGAAAATTTCTCAGGACAGAAATTTTGCTTTGATAAATGCTGTGTATTTTTGTTTTACAATTCCATGCTTTCCCTAAAAAATTACTTTTGTTGCGCACATTAATTTAATCCACTGGCTTACAAGGGGAAAGAGCATAAAAACAGCAAATGACAATATAAGGAACTTATATGCAAACAGACAATTATGCTTTATCCTCTTTCATACTGAAAGACTCAACTAATGTAAGCTAAACAAAAAATACCTCATTAAATGCTCAAAACTGAACTGTACAGGTGAGAAATTGGGCTGCGTAGCACCCATACTTTAAGTGCTACATGGCCTCCTCATATCAGACATGGTGCACATGCGCATTCTGACAGTAGTGCACCACATATCTTGGAGACTTAAACGCTTGCATTGAATGGCCAATAGACAGCAAACAGATTGTGACATTGGTCATGTTAGCATTGTACACTGATCATGTTCAAGCCCCATGCTGCAAACTATACTCTCAACCTTGCTCACAATAGAAAGAATGATTCCCCACTGGAGCTAGTTGCTAATGAATTTGTTTGAGTTTGAATGTTAAAGTTAAAATAGTCTAATTGAACATAGTGGGACAAGCTGAGATTTGGGAGAGGCACAAGAGCTTTCTACAGAAGGACATATATGTCAAGAGTGTCTGTGGAGTAATTTTATTATTTTAACTTCAACAAGAGCCAATGAATAATGTTTTTGCTTCACAAAAGAGGCAATACAAAAAGGGCAAGGTCTGTTGCTATCAAGGTGATGGTGCCTCAACTTTTATGCATCTGGTTCCTTCAGTGCTGTTGAGGAAGACATAAGCAACATCTCCTAGTTTATCCAGAGGCTGTCCACACACAGAAAGACAGCTTCACCTCATTCCTTCTTGCCAGAGACAAGCAGACAGAGTGAGTTTGAGGGTGTGCATGGATTGTGGGTACCCCATGGTATAGATGACTAAGATTATGTAGAAATAGAAAATAGGAGTAGGCCATTTGCCTCTTTGAAGCTGTTCTGCATTCACTTTGATTATGGCTGATCATCAAATTCAGTATCCCAATCCTGCTTGCCCCCCCATAACCCTTGATCCTTTCAGCCCAAAGAGCTATATTTAATTACTACTCAAAATCACAATACTTTGACCTCAACTACTCCAATAGTGAATTCTACAGATCCACCACTCTGGGTGAAGAAATTTTTCCTCACCTCATTCCTAAAATGTTGACTTCTTATCCCTAGTTCTGGATTCCCCCCGCCATTGGAAAATTTCTGAATCTACTAGGTCACCTCTCGTCAACATGGTTTTGTCAAGGGCAGGCCGTGCCTTACGAGCCTAGTTGAGTTCTTCGAAAATGTGACTGAAAACATTGACGAAGGAAGTGCAGTAGACGTGGTGTACATGGACTTCAACAAGGCGTTTGATAAGGTCCCCCATGCAAGACTTCTTGAGAAGGTGAGAGGGCATGGGATCCGAGGGCCTTTGGCCTTGTGGATCCAGAACTGGCTTGCCTGCAGAAGGCAGAGAGTGGTTGTGGATGGGTCTTTTTCGGCATGGAGGTCAGTCACCAGTGGAGTGCCCCAGGGATCTGTTCTAGGACCCTTGCTGTTTGTCATTTTCATAAATGACCTAGATGAGGAAGTGGAGGGATGGGTAAGTAAGTTCGCTGATGACACAAAGGTCGGTGGTGTTGTGGATGGTCTGGGAGGATGTCAGAAGTTGCAGCAGGACATAAATAGGATGCAGGACTGGGCGGAGAGGTGGCAGATGGACTTCAACGCGGATAAATGTGTAGTCGTCCATTTTGGCAGAACCAATGGGATGAACGAGTACACTATCAAGGGCAGGAGTCTTAGTGGTGTTGAAGAGCAGAAGGATCTTGGGGTTCAGGTCCACAGGACTCTTAAATCGGCCTCGCAGGTGGAGGATGTAGTCAAGAAGGCGTATGGTGTACTGGCCTTCATTAATCGGGGGATTGAGTTTAGGAATCGGGAGGTAATGCTGCAACTTTATAAGACCCTTGTCAGGCCTCATTTGGAGTACTGTGCGCAGTTCTGGTCGCCTCACTTTAGGAAGGATGTAGAAGCTATTGAAAGGGTACAGAGGAGATTTACAAGGATGTTGCCTGGACTGGGAGGCATGCCTTATGAAGTTAGGTTGAGGGAGCTGGGACTCTTTTCCCTGGAGAGACGAAGGTTGAGAGGCGACCTGATAGAAGTTTATAAAATGTTGAGAAGAATAGATAGGTTGGATTCTCAGAGGCTATTTCCCCGGGTTGAAATGGTCGCTACGAGAGGACACAGATTGAAGGTGCGGGGAGGCAAGTACAGAAGTGATGTTAGGGGTAAGTTTTTCACTCAGAGGGTGGTGAGTGAATGGAATCGGCTGCCGTCAGTGGTGGTGGAGGCAAACTCGCTGGGGTCTTTTAAAAGACTTCTGGATGAGTATATGGGATTTAATGGGATTGGGGGTTATAGATAGGTCTATAGATTGGTAGGTGTTGATGTGATCGGCGCTACTCGTGGGCCGAAGGGCCTGTTTGTGCTGTAGTGTTCTATGTTCTATGTTCTACTCTGCCTCTTGTTAGAATTTTGTAAGTTTGAGATTCCCTGTCACACAAACTCCAATGATTTACCAACTTATTCTCTCATATGACAGACCTGCTACCCCAGGAAGCAGTCTGAGAAATTATGCTACCATTCCTCTAAAGCAAGGGCATCATTGCTCAGATAAGGACACCAAAACTGCACACAATACTCCAGGTGTGGCCTCACCAATGCCCTGCACAATTGCAATAAAACATCCCTATTCCTGAACACAAATCCTCTTGCTTTGAATGCCAACATACCATTTGCTTTCTTTATTGCCAGCTGTACCTGTGCACTTATTTTTACTGACTGATGCATGAGGACATCATGGTCTCACTGAGTTTGCATCTTTTAATTTACACTCATTGAAATAATAACAATCTGCCTTCCTATATTTGCTTTCAAAGTGGATAACCTCACATTTATCCACATTGTACGGCATCTGCAATGCATGTGCCCACTCACTCAGCCTGTTCAAATCACTCTAAAGCATCTCTGCATCCTCCTCGCAGCTCACCTTCCACCCAACTGTGTATCATCTGCAAATCGAGATAATACTTCTGGTTTCCTCTTCCAAATCATTAATATAATGTGAATTGTTGGGATCCTAGCACAGATACCTGTGGTACTCCACTAGTCACTGCCTGCCAATTGGAAAAAAAAACAAACATTTATGCCAACTCTGCTAACCAGCTTTCTATCCATCTCAAGACACAGCTCAAAATCCCATGTGCTTTAACTTTATATAGTAGTTTGTTCTGAGACATCTTGTTGAAAGCCTTCTGAAAGTCTCAATAAATGGCATCCACCAGTTCTACTCAGTCAACTCTACTAGTTGTATCCTCAAATCATTGCAATAGATTTGTCAAGCATGATTTCTCCTTTGTAAATCCATGTTCACTTTGTCTGATTATACTAGTGTTTTCCCAATGATGAGTTATGAAATACTTGACAATGGACCCCAGCAACATCCCCAGTACTGATGTTAGACCTACTGGTCTATGGTTCCCCATTTTCACTCTGCCTCCTTTTTGAATAGTGGGTTTACATTAACTACCCTCCAGTCTGTAGGAACCAGTCCAAAAGGAAAAAGAATTTTGGAAAATGACCTATGGATTTACTATTCCCAGGCCACTTCCTTAAATATTCTGGGGAAGATTATCAAGCCCTGGAAATTTACTCAACTTCAATCCCATCAATTTCCATATTAGTGATTTCCTTCAGCTCCTCACTAAAACTAGTTTCTCTCAGAACTTCTGGCACATTGAGCAATGTGCCTCAAAGATTGAAGCTTAGAAGAAGAGGTGATTTTATTGAAATATACAAGATCCTAAGGGGGTTTGATAAGGTAGTACTCAGAGGATGTTTCCTCATGTGGGGGAGATTAAAACAAAGGAGCATAGTTTAAATATAGAGGAATTCTGTTAAAACAATGAGGAGAAATCTTTATCTCAGAAGGGCTGTTCATATGTGAAATTCTGCTCTCAGGTTAGCAGTAGAGGCTGGGTCAATTTATTCAAGGCAGATATGGGCTGATTTTTATTAGACAATGGAGTCCAAGGGTTCCAGGGGGCAAACTGGAAAGATGGAGTTGAGAGCACAACCAGATCAGCTATGATCTTATTGAATGGTGGAGCAGGCTCAGAGGTGCAAATTACCTTCTCCTCCTCCTATGGATGTCATTGGCTCCATACACATTGCCTTGCTCACCCTTCATGTGAATGTGGGCATTTTCATGAATTGGCATAGCTTTCCAGTCGCTCAGTGCGTCACTGCAGGCAGCACATGTGCAGATGAATACTAGTCATCCAGGCAATAGTCACAACTCTTCTTCTGCAGCTCTCTGTACCACCTACATTTGACCCATCAGGGTAAATCAAAGGGTGGCTATTTGCAACAAGCCATTATATGGCTCATGATTTTAGTCCAAAGCTCATGCACAGGTACACAGCAGACATCCAATGGAGCTATGCTGTCACACAGAGCCCAACAGAGTCCTGTCAGCATTCTCGGCAATACATTTGCTGCCTGGATCACTGTGGAGGAGCCCTATAGTCCACTGAGTGGGAATCAAGATTTGTGTCAACATGCTGCATATTGAGCAAGCTGACTATTTTGAAGCAACAGTCCTCATCACTAATGAATAACTGAGGAGCTGACATGCAGAGGAAAAAGTGGATGAGAAGACATCCAACACAAACCAGCTCTGGCCAAGAATGTGGTAGAAAAAAGAGGAAGAGGGGTTACAATAATTATCACACTGTCTGCCCAAGTTCTATGTGATCAAATAATTCATGCGTAAGATTAAACTCCACATTTGTAAATTGACCTACAATCCTTACCCTTTATCACTGACCAACACATCATTCTCTTTGACAATACAGAAATTAAAACCACTGGAATGTGCACTTTTGAACTCAATTTTATGAATACAATTATGACAATGTTTACAGATGTGCATAGTTAGTGTATTCCATGCAAAAGTCAGTTAATCTTTGCATTTCCTTTTGGGCGGAGTAAATGTTTAGTTATTTATAACTATCAGTGTTCTTCTGTAGCCCAGCCCAGCAAAGACCTCCTCTGCAATAGAACTAGTGTGATCTTGTTCTCTGGTGAGCTGGACTTTTGCCATCCAGTGACCTTGTGCCAATGTTTCACTGCAGATAAATCTCTCCTCTAACCTGGTTTCCGAAATAAGTAAAGTGTCACTCTGTGGCTTTAAGTATAAATCAAATGACTGAGTTTCTTCACCTTCATTTTCCTCTACTAACCGGAGCAGATTGCAGTTCCTAAAAGTCTGAAATGAGAAAGGGCCAAAAGCTGAGTCGGGGGGATGTGGGGGGGATTGGTTAAGAAGTGCATGCTTATAGTATCTGCAGCTTGAAAAGAAAAAAAGGCAAATGAGATGACAGAATGAGGATTAGACATGTGGACACTTTCAATCTCTTCAGCTCTAAAAGCCACGGCTCAATTGATGCCACTTTCTATGATAGTTACTTTGGTCTCCTCCTTGGTGTTAAAACGTGGAAACATGTTTGCCCTTCTTCAGTTTTTTGCTGCTGCCTGCACTATCTTCTCAAAAGGAAGAGAAGAGTGTATCAGTAAGTGTCCTGCAATATGTTTAGGTGACGTGGGGTGTCATGGTTGAATAGTTCCTGTTGTGTGCAAGCTGAGAGTTTTGGATGTGAGGCTTGCAATATAACAAAGTGTGTTAACTTGAGGTTATGCAAGTGAATTGCAGGATTGAGTATGGCTTGGAAGAGAACCATATAATGAATTAAATAATGGTATAATGAATTGAGGAGTGAATGAGGCTAATGGAGCAGTTGATAGGGTATGTAATTTGAAGGTGAATTCACTAACTTTGACAACTCATGCAAGATCATTGAACTTCTTCCTGCACCGCATCCATGTTCTTGGAACAAATACAAAGCATTGACCTTTTTTGCTGTCTCTCATTTCAATCCCTCCTGACTTTCTATCAGGTGTCTTGTAAACTCCCACTGATACAGGATACCGCTCCTTTCCAACAGGACCTCCAGTGCCTTGTCTGAAAGTCTTGCTATTCATCAGCTATTCTTTAATTTGACTTTTGGGAAAAACCATGCCCATTACTTCTTGCAGCTATAAGCACCTTTGTTTTAAGTGCAGGCAGCCTTTAAGTTGACCTAGCCACTTGTGATATTCGGTCCCCTACTGATGCATGAGCAACACAGGGTGTACTGGCTGCATGCAGTATGTGTTTAAAAAGGCAAGTAGCACCTGCAGCATAATGAATGAATCCAGCATACTCAAATTCCATGTCTTTTTCTGGAAATTATCTAATTTATCCCGTATATACCGTTTCCATTCTTGGAGCAAAAAAAATTTTCTACATTCGGATCCTTGTCTTTCATCTACCATTAATTTTCAATGACTTAGAAAAGGGAGTAAAGCTCAAGAACAGAACTGATATGAACTACAAGCATGAGATTCTGCCATCCCCAGTAGCTGGCCTTGCTGTTCATCTGAAAAATATTATCTTTCTTCTGGTAAATACAATCAAATGTTAAATCTTCATGATTTACTTAATCAGGGTTTTGTACAAAAGTTTTATTAAAAATCGAACAGAGGGCGCCAAAACAATTCTAGGAATTTGTGCCATTAGAATGACCCATTAACATTGCAAATCATGAAATTTTTCGGAAGTAAAAGGAATGCCATAAATTGGATATTTTACATTGCTCCACCATTAACTGCACTGATAAAGTTTGTTCTTGTCATTAGACTTCCCACTGAACTTAATAGCAATTATGAAATTGGTACATTAGTGATTTTTAGAGCACTTTGAAGAAAAATGTTTCATGGGACATGTGTGTTACCAACAGGGTTAGCATTTGTTGTCCATCCCTAATTGCCTTTGAGAGGGCAGTTGTAGATTTTGAGGCCAGACTAGGCAAGGATGACAGATTTCCTTCCCTAAAGATGACAATGGTTTCACGATCATTAGACTTAATTTTTATTTGATTCAAATTTCACTGCTAGGCCACTGCCTCCCTTCCTGGCACAGTAATTAACTAGCATTTAAAACTTGAGTATCATGGTAATAATTTATGATTCTGACATTACATTAAATACATTTCACGTCATTTCTTGGCTTGTCAATTGATAGATGGATTGCTGTGACAAGTCAACAATTCCATTATCATTGTATCATGTGACTACCTGGACACTCGGATGGTAGGAGGCTTAGTGACTTGTCTTTTTTCATCCAATAACAGATATGCTCTGATGAAAGCAATGCAGTAATTTACCAGCTGGGTGTTTCATAAAGTGCTGCTTCTATACTTCATGCTTTATTACCCTACATTCACTCATTAACTTCAAGGACCAATACAAATATTGCACATAAATGATTGCTACATCTGCTTCTTAATCTTTAAGGATTTTTCTTACTTTATATAAGGCTTAGATTAGAACCCATTGAGTTCTGTGTTTAGCTCTGGGTGTTATATCTCAAGATATATTTGCCTTGAGGGGGTCACAGCACTGCTTCTCCAAACTGATGGCCTAAATCTATTAAATCATAGAGACAGTTTGTTTAAACTAGGATTTTATTCCCTTGAGTATAGATGGTTAAGGGGTGATGCTGAGATGTTTAAAGATGATCAAAGGATTTGATAATGAGAGAAATATTTCCTCTAATGGAGGGAGTCCAAAACAAGATAACTTTTAATCTGGAGCCAGGTCACTCAATGCAATGCTGAAACAACATGTTTTCACACACAGTCATAGAAATCTGGAACTCTTCCTAAGAATTCCTAGGTGAAACAATTCAAAACTGCAGTTCATACATGTTAAGAGCATTAAGGGTTATGGAACCAAAGCATGCGGATGAAGACAAGATACAGATCTACAATGATCTTATTGAATGACAAAACATTACTAAGGGACAGAATGGCGTTCTGCTCTTATATTTTCATGTTGTAAAGCTTTATTCTTCTGTCTATTTTGTTGGGCTCTAATTTGACTTGTGTGTTGAAGGGCATGGAGCAAAGGCAGGGAAATGAGGCACAGAATAGCCATGATCTAATTGAATTTTGAAGTGGGAGAGGCTCAGTGACTTAAATCTGTTCCTAGGAATGGCAAATACAAGACTAAACATGAACATTCAAAGAAGGGTGATGCAAAAGTACATAGGAACAGATTGGAAGATTCAGCCCAACTTTTAGTTGAACCAGAGCTTTGCGTTTCACGCCCAGAGTTCTGAACCAAATGAAAGTTGCTGAAGTCATAGAAACCATAGGCTGCCCTCCCCTTTTTTCATAGGGAGAGCTGGCTGATTGATTTAACCCGTGAGTCACCACACCCCAGGCAAGAAGCAAGTCTGAAAAGGCGGGGTCATTGTGAATAACCTCAGCTATTTCAGGAATTGAACCCGTGCTGTTGACATCACTCCGCCTAACATATCAGCCATCCAGCCACCTGAGCTAAACTGACCCCCAATTCTGAACCAGGCCTCTTCAGAAATAGAGTGCATCTGTCCTTTGAATCTTTCTTCATAGTGTAGAATTATCAGGGGAAGCCAAACCATGTCCCATTTTTACAGCACTAGCTGCTGAATTCCTACAAGTTTGCAGGTCCCAAGGCACATTAAAGCTATGGAGAGAAGGTAAATGTGCAAGCTGAGTGGGTAATGGAATAGGGTAGGAGAGAGGATAGGGAGGCAAGTAAGTGGGTGAGGACAGGGTGGCAGGTGAGTAGGATGGCTGAGGGTTTGGGTCCAGGGGGATAGTCAGGTGATGGGGGGTAGTCAGATGGCTGGGTGTTCAGGGAAATGGGAGTAGTCAAGTTGAGGGGCTAGACAGTAGTCAGATGGTCAGAATTTTTTCAGCTAGTCGGAGGGGTAGATTATCAGAGACTGTTTGGTCAGGAGAATCAAGGGGTAACCAGAATCAGTAGTACTTTTACCCAGGAATTAGAACTGGTTTTAATCCTTCAAACCTTTCCTGTGTAACTATTCTGATAAGTGAGTTGGAACCACCCAAAAGCTCCAGCTTGAACTCAGCTTCCCAGGTGCAAGGTAATTGGCTACCAGATGTCTAAACTACCCAGGCAATTCCCACATAGTCAATGCATTGGGATGTCTGAGGGGTTCTCTAGTGCATCTTGAGCATTACTTTCAAGTATCACCAGCTGGAGATGGGAAATTTGATGCAATCATTATTTGTTCTTCAATAAAGAAATGGACTAACTTCCCTGTAATCATTACTATGTGTTGAGTGATGAGACATTTCATTTAGTTTTCAGGCTAAGCTTGCGTCACCAAACAATGATGCACATGTGAATAAAGTGAAACCATTGTAACATGAAATGTTTGCAAGTGAAATTTAAATTTGATATACCTTTGCTCCCTGTTAATCACAATAGAGTTAAACAGGAGAGTTGTGGCTGTCATTATGAGCAGGTATGGAAGAATCCATTGGTTCCCCTCTTTTCCCCCCATCCTCATTTGAGAAGCTTTTAATTTAAGAGGATGAACTTACCAATTCTGTAAATGTTCACGTGATCATAAAATAACCTCTGGTTTTTGAGTTTAATAGAGTTTAATTTTATTGCACCCTTGTCTAGGTAAATAATAAATTACACACTAACTATGATAACCACTCCCACTCAGAAGACCCACATGCATGCAAATGTATGAAGTATAGATTGAACAAATTAGACTCAATGTCAGTAGCTTGGTGGCTGTAGCCAGATCTTTCAATTTAAAGCTATGTCTGGTTAATTTTGTTGTTCCTCTGGAGACAGTGGCGTTGAGCAGAATTACTATTCTAAAAGGTCTCTGTTCACAGTAGGTCTGCATCAGTAAATGGTATTAATGCTTACCAAGAAAAGGAAAAAGAGCAATGGCTTCAGTCATTTGTTCTCAGTTCATCAGCTTCTCGGCATCAACTTTCTGCAAAAGAGTCTTTATTTCACACAAAAGAGGTTTTCTGGTCATGTGACTCTCTCCACTATCAGAGGGGCATGTCCAAATCAGGTTCTTGTTCATGCATTTCAAAGGTAGCTTGATTAGTTCTTGTTTGCAATGTTACCTTAGCCATCGACTCATGGTCAAGTGATTAGATTGAATGTCCCATCTGCAGTAGTTAAATCTTAGGTGCTCGTCATAATGCCTTGGAGATACAGGGTAAAAGGGTGGAATTCTCCCAAAAAATTCTAACTGTCAAAAGTTGTGTAAATCTGGAATAACTTTTTTCCCCCCAGTGGGTGATCAATCTCCTACACTTTGCACTGCAGAGGCCACCAGTGTGAATATTAAAAATCCCTGGTGGAGAGGTTGAAATCAGTGCATTGAGCATATGTTGGTCTGTCATTGCTGAGATTGGTGCATGCACAGTAGCCCTGCACTGACTGCCTCTTTGCTGGGCAGTCCCATGGCCAGTTCCCCAGCTCCCTCCCCACCCCATGGCCAGATTGCTCCCCAACCCCCAGTCATTTTCCCAGGCCCTGTTCTTTATCCCCCACCCAAGACTAACTCCTAATTAACAGGACCCCCCCCCCACCCACCCCAAGGTACCAATCTACACCTTGCAGTGTTGACCCACCCCCAGTAGACACCCCAGTCTTGCCTGCCCTGGTCACTGGCCTCCCTCCTTCCCTGACTGATCTCATTTGTAGAGTGGCAGCACTGATCACTCCCTAGGCACTGCCCCATGCCAGATGGGCAGTGCCAAACTGCCACTTGACATGGAACTTTTCCCCTTGGGCAGTGCTGGGGCCCAGGTTGGCACCGCCAGTGTGCCCATTCCAGGGGGCACTTCCCTGTCCAACCCTCTGAGGGGCCCCCCAATTGCCCCCAACTCCAGCGGTATCGAGCTGCTAACGTGGGATAAAGAAAGACTGAGTCAGCATGGCTTTGTCAAGGGGAGGTCATGTCTGACAAATCTGTTAGAGTTCTGAGGTGGTAACAAGGAGGTTAAATAAAGGAGAACAAATGGGCATGATTTATTTAGATTTCCAGAAGGCCTTTGACAAAGTGCTGCATAGGAGACTGTTAAATAATGCCCATGGTGTTAAAGGTGAGATCCTGGTATGGATAGAGGATTGGCTGACTGACATAAGACAGTGGGGATAAAGGGGTCTTTTTCAAGTTGGCAGCCAGTGACTAGTGGTGTGCTCAGGGGTCAGTGCTGGGATCACAACTTTTCACAATATACATTAATGCTTTGGAGGAAGGAACTGAAGGCACTGTTGCTAAGTTTGCAGATGGTACAAAGATATGTAGAGAGACAGGTAGTATTGAAGAATCAGGGGGTTGCAGAAGGACTTGGACAGGTTACAAGAGTGGACAAAGTGGCAGATGGAATGCAATGTGGAAAAGTGTGAGGTTTTGCACTGTGGAAAGAGGAATGGAGGCGTAGACTATTTTCTAAATGGGAAAATGTTTAGGAAACCAGAAACACAAAGGGACTTGGGAGTCATTGTTCAAGATTCTCTTCAGGTCAACATGCAGGATGTCTGCAGCTAGGAAGGCAAATGCAATGTTAGCATTCATTTCAAGAGTGCTGGAATACAAGAGCAGGGATGTATTTCAGAGGCTGTATAAGGCTCTGGTCAGGCCCCATTTGGAGTATTGTGAGCAGTTTTGGGGCTCATATTTAAGGGGGGGGTGATGTGCTGGCCTTGGAAAAGTCCAAAGGAGGTTCACAAGGATGATCCCTGGAATGAAGAGCTCGGCATATGAGGGACAGTTGAGGACCCTGGGTCTGTACTTGGAGTTTAGAAGAATGAGGGGGAAGCATCTTATTGAAACTTGCAAGATACTGCGAGGCCTGGATAGGGTGGATGTGAAGCGGATGTTTCCACTAGTATGAAAAGCTGGAACCAGAGGGCACAACCTCAGGCTAAAGGGATGATCCTTTAAAATTGAAGATGAATTTCAGCCAGAGATTGGTCAATCTGTGGAACTCTTTGCCGCAGAAGGCTGTAGAAGCCAGGTCATTAAGTCTCTTTAAGACAGAGATAGATAGGTTCTTGATTAATGAGGGGATGAGGGGTTATGGGGAAAAGGCAGGAGAATGGGGATGAGAAAAATATCAGCCATGATTGAATGGCAGCAAACTTGATCGGCCAATTGGCCGAATTCTCCTCCTATGTCTTATGGTCTTATAGTGTAATCCCCACTGGAGTGAAGGTCTCTGGCAGGGCTGGAGAATTCAGTCCTGAGCCAGCTAACAACATTTGAATGCGATTTAGAATATAGCATTAAAAGGTGTGGCCATGGGTACCTGCATTGGCCCCAGTTATGCTTGTTTCTGTATGGGTTATATGAAGCATTCCCTGTTCCAGTCCTATTCCAGCCCCCTTCCACAACTATTTTCGTGCTGCCTCATGCACCTGTCTGGACCTGGAAAATTTATTAATTTTGCTTCCAATTTTCACCTCTCTATCATCTCTGAAACTTCTCTTCCCTTCCATGACCTCTCCATTTCTGATGATAATCTATCCACTAGTATCCATCACAAGTTCACCGACTCCCACAGTTACCTTGACTACAGCTCTTCATACCCCACATCTTGCAAGGTCTCCATTCCATTGCCTCCACCATATCTGTTCTGATGATGCCAGTTTCCATGCTAGTGCAGCTCATATCATGAAATCCCTACAGTACAGAAGGAGGCACTTTGGCGCATCAAGTCTGTGCTGACCACAACTCCTAGCCTCTATCCCTGTAACACCCACATATTTACCCTGATAATCCCCCAATACTAAATGCCGATTTAAGCATAGCCAATCAACCAAACCCCCATCTTTGAACTATGGGAGGAAGCCTACACAGACACAAGGAGAACATGCCAACAGTGACCCAAGCCAGGAATTGAACTCAGGTCCCTGGTACTGACCCAGTAATACTAACCACTATGCCGCCATATTACCCAAACTTGGAGATGTTCCAGCTTCTGTTTTTGTTCAGTTGAAGAACTGCACCATTTTCAGTGCTATTGGATGAGTTATGTGGCATACAAGACCCCACCTAGGTCTTTTCTGAATTCCTTCTATGTCCAAAGACAGATTCACAAAGAAATGCCATAGCCTGAAAGATAACACTTGTGCCATCGATATTTTTGGTGGCTTTCAAAGGTGTTGTGAAAAACTTTGAATTGGATTTGAGAAGGTTAGTTTCAGTTGTATGAGGATTGGAAAAAGAGCTGGATTTTTCCTTCTGCTGAAGCAGCCTCTGACTGTTAATGGTCTGGATGGTGACACTTTGACCTTGTTTCACTGCATTTTGTAGCAATTCAATATTTTGTTCAAATGAAGCAATACATGAGTGTCAAGATTGTCAGTTTTACTCAGTCCGCTCTGATCAACAGTTTGTTGAGTAGCTGGAAGTAGTGTAGTCAGATTTCTGCAAAATCAACTGTTGTATTACAATGTACCATGCAATGGTTCATTGATTTGCTTAATTCAATCGAGACTTTCTTGCTGAGAAAGAAAAGTTGGCAACTTTGAGATTGAAGATAAAATGTGACAAGATAGTTTTTAAAAGTGCATGTTGTCAGCGAGAGAACTTTCATGTGATGTGAGCATCACTGGCAAGACCACTATTTGTTGCCTACCCTTAATTACCCATCCCTTGATCTGATCCACTTGCTAGGTTATTTCAGAGGGCAATTAATATTCATTTTGCTGTGGTTCTGGATTACAGGTAGGCCAGATAAGGATGTCAGAGACAGAGAAGAGATTTTCTTCCCAGCACAGTTTGTGGAATTTGCTTGTTCATTGTTGGTTAATAGTGCAAATTATTACAAACAGTCAGAAGTTAATTAGCCTAAATACACAATTGTGATTTTTCATTTGACACATCTTAAAATGGAAACTGAATGAATTAATGATAATCAACTCCCTTTGAAGGAAACAAATTATGTTTAGTGAAAAAGTGTATTGGTGACATTTGACCTACTTACAAAGCCAAAGTGAGAAAATGCTGGAAAATCTCAGGTCTGGCAGTATCTGTAAGGAAAGAAAAGAGCTGATGTTTTGAGTACAGATGATCCTTTGTTAAAGCTCAGAGGTAAAATGGAAACTAGGGGGGAGAAAAGATAAGGGGGTGGGGGAGAAAAGACAGGTACAAGGAAAGAGCAGTTAAAAATTAAATAAAATGAAAACAAAGGGGTCAAGGTGGGGTAGAGCTAAATCATCTGAAGTTGGTGAATTTGATGTTGAGATCAGAAGGCTGTGATGTATGTAGTTGGAGGATTAGTTCCACCAATTTGCGTTGAGCTTCACTGGAACATTGCAGCAGGCCAAGGACTGAAAATACAAGTTAAGTGTTTGTGGGGGGGCGGGGTGTGATTCTCCCAAAAAAATTCCAAGTGCTGGATTTGTGTAAAAACTGGAGTAACTCTCACTGTTTTAAGCAGGATTTTCAAAGTGAAGCTCCCACATTGTGCACTGCAGAGTGCCAGTGAATTGTCTATTCCTGTTGGAAGCTGGCAGCATAGCACTGAGCTGGCCACTACACATGCATTGATTTGTCAGAGTGGAAACTGGTGCATACGCTGTAGCCCTGTGTGCCTCCCAATTGCTGCTTAGCCCCATGCTGCTGCTATTGCCAACCACCCTCCCCCAAATCTCCCTAATTGCTGGCCTTTTGAACTTCTGGGCCAGCCAGAAACTTCTTGCTGATCCTCTCCATCCAGCAGTCCAACACCCCCCTGAACACAAACGTCCAGCCCCAATCGTCCTGCCACTACGTAGTGCAGCAGTGAGACCACCACCCCCCCCCAGCTCTGCTGCTCATCACCCAAACAAGCTTCACCTGCAACAGACCCTGACCCACTGACACTGCCAACTGGGCATCAGGTAGTGCCAAGGTATCCCTTGGCCAGTGCCAGGCACACTGTCCACAAGGCACCCTTCTACTCTTGACCTCCTGTGGGGTGGAGGCTCAGTGGCCTCTGACACCAGAGGACTCAGGCCACCAGTTCCCCGTTAGTGGGAGCAGGACTAAATGCTGCTTAAGTGAACCACTCCTGTCAGTCATTTAGGATTTGACTGGTAATTTAAAAATGGAGGTCAACTTGGTACAGAGTTGATGCTACAAATCTGTCTAGATGTACAGATGCCATGGTGCCCAGCTAGGAACCCACTAAATGACCCGTGTCTACCAGCTTGTTATACAGCTAGAACAAGAACAGACAGGGGGCTGGAAGAATCACCCCTAAATTATTGTATTTATTTTACCAACATGAAGCTAGTTGACTGGTATTTCCCAGCTAAACCACTTAAGATTGAGGATCCAAAAGCAATTTCTCATTTCAGTGAGAAAATCTTACTGTAACAGTTCAAGACACTGATTGAATTTTGTTCTGATGGTACATCCAGTCTTGTCACCAGGTCCTTGGGAGCTAATTCTGCTTTGAGAAGGTGCAGCCGTGAGCAACTTGCTCAGGGTATTGGGAGATTAAATTAATTTACAAGATAAAAGAAGCTGTGTTGTTTAGGGAAAAAATTGTCAAAGATTCACTGTGGTAGAGTTCAAAAAGGGAATTTCAGGTTCATGTAGAAGAGAAGCCAACTGGAATTCCACCCCACCCCCCAACACAAAATGCAATCGAGTTGTAGAATAATTGATGAAGGAAAGAAGAATGTTCTTTTTCAAACAGTGATTCTGGGATGCTTGGCATCTACCTGAACAGTCATGTAACTGATTAGGTTATTGGTCTAATTATACAGAGAACATGATTAAGTCCCTCATGGCAATTTGTAAATTTGAATCCAGTCTAAAATATCTAGAAATTAGAAAAGCTGATATCAGTACAAATGACCCTGAAGCTGTTGGATTGTTACACACTTAATTGGTTCTCTATTGGTTTTTGTGGAGTTAAAATGGACATCCATACTTGGTTTGGCCTCTGACTCCAGCCCCATAGCAATCTGCTTGAAAAAACTCTGAGGTTGGTGTCCTTTCAACAAACTTAGATTTACACACTCAGCAACACAGGTACTTCCTCAGAGCACCAGTAACTCTGACATGCTACATTATGTACATATGCAGGACACCCTGATTGGACAAGCCATGACTGGCTTAATCTGGGACCTTGCATTCTGAGACGTCCACCTCATGGACCTTGTTAAAGTCAGTACTTCCCTTCCTCTCTAGGTCCAAGCAACCCCAGTAGTTCAGTCACCCAAAGAGCCTCTTGAGGCATTTAAACGCCAGGTCTAGTTCCTCAAGCACTGATTCCAATTTAGGTGGGTATAGCCACCTAGTGCTCATCTCTTGCTTAGAGCATCGAGGCCCAGATTCACTCCCTTCAAATAAAGAGTAGATTTGGCTACATTCAAAATTTAAATTTACATAGTAAGCAATACTCAGACAGGAACTTCCTTGTACAGAGTATACACCCAGTGCACCAGTAACCCTGACACTCCACATTATGTACACAGACAGGGCTTCCTGATTGGGCAAGCTATTACTGCCTTAATCTGAGAGCACTTTTTAGAAGAAGAGGAAGCCCACATGGTGAGCCTCATTCAAGTCATTATGTCTAGAAAGCCACTCAGTTGTAACAAACTTCTGCAAAGGATAGATTGAAATGGTTCAAGATTCACCAGCATCTTCAAGGCAAGTAGGGATGGGCAGAGATGTCAGCTTTGCCAGGAAAGCTTACATCCAAAGAATATCTTGCTTAGTGCCACACTGATGCATTAACTTTGATTATGTGCCTGTGCTGGTTAAAAATCTTCAAATCACAATCTTCTCACTATCAGGTGAGCAATGTCAATTTGTCCCAACAGCAAACTCAAAGTAGAATGGCAGTTTTATCCTTTTCTGGGAAGAACAATTCAGTAAAATGAATATGATTTGCAATAGCATTTTATTAAGAAAGAGAATCCTTGAGTAATTGGAGCCTTCCATCTGTCAGATCAACCACCCATTTATCCAGAACTAAGAAAGATTTCCTTTGCCCTCCACATTTAACAAAATCACAACTGTGTAAAGTTGTACACACAAGGGTACGTTTTCCATTCATATCACTGAATCCTATGTCATAGAATCATAGAACCCTACAGTGCAGAAAGAGGCCTTTCGGCCCATCGTATCTGCACCGAACACAATCCCACCCAGGCCCTACCCCATATCCCTACATATTATACCCACTAATCCCTCTAACCTACACATCCCTGGACACTAAGGGGCAATTTCTTAGCATGGCCAATCAACTTAACCCGCACATCTTTTGAACTGTGGGAGGAAACTGGAGTACCCGGAGGAAACCCACGCAGACATGAGGAGAATGTGCAAACTCCACACAGACAAGTGACCCGAGCTGGGAATCGAACCCAGGACCCTGGAGCTGTGAAGTAGTAGCGCTAACCACTGTGCTACCGTGCCACCCATATCTCTCCCTTTGAATCCAATTTTCTTCTGAATCATTATTAGCTTCAATCACTTTCCCTTCTCAAGATGATAACTATGGAGAAGTATGGAATCACTGACAGGAACTTCGAGACTTCCACATTTATTAGCATGTGAGGGCTCCAGATTTTGCTGTCAGTGTCAGGGAAAGAATTAGTGAATGCTAACACTGTTCTTCAGCACTGGCCTTGAATATCAGGCTAGATTGTGTGCTCCATTATCTGCAGTGAGGCTTATATTTGCAAACTTGATTCAGTAACAAAAGTTCTGTCACTGGATCAGAGGCGTGATAAGTTAAAGATGAGCTATGCACACAGTAATCCTATGCAGTCCAACTGATATTATGGGCTGGAGTTTGATTTTAATATCAGTTGCCTGAATCATAAAATTCTACAGTGCAGAAAGAGGTCACTTGGCCCATTGAATCTGTACCAACCAGAATCCCACCCAGGGCATAACCCTATGCATTTATCCTTGCTAGTCCCCTGACACGAAGGGGGAAATCTTTGGACTTTGGACAGAGTTCACACAGGGGAGAATGTGTGAACTCTGCATTGTGACCCAAGCAGGGAATTAAACCCAAGTCCCTGGCATTGTGAGGCAGCAGTGTTAATCACTGTGCCACCTGGTGGCAGTTGCCTAGAGACTAGTTAAAATGGATCATGAAGCTTGGAGGTGCTGGCATTGGACTGGGGTAAGCAAAGTAAGAAGTTTCACAATACCAGGTCCAACAAGTTTACTTGGTAGCACAAGCTTTGAGCACTGCCCCTTCATCAGGTGAGTGGGAGATGTGTTCACAAACAGGGCATATGTAAACACTCAATTTACAAGATAATGGTTGGAATGCAAGTCTTTGAAGTACAGACAATGTGAGTGGAGAGAGGGTTAAGCACAGGCTAAAGAGGTGTATATTGTCTCCAGCCTGGACAGTTAGTGAGATTTTGTAAGACCAGGCAAATCCTGGGGGGATTACACATAGTGTGACATGAACACAAGATCCTGGTTGAGGCTGTCCTCATGTATGTGGAACTTGGCAGTTTTTCCTTAGTGATTCTGCATTGTGTGTTGTGAAGGCTGCCTTGGAGAATGCTTATCTGAAGATCAGAGGCTGAATACAACCACCCTCTGGCTGTTACAGGCAGAGAGTTGTTTTTCAAACTGAAGGCCTGTGACCAGTGGTGTGCCTTAGGGATCAGTGCTGGGCCCACTGTTATTTGTCATTTATATTAATAATTTGGATGAGAATATAGGAGGCATGGTTAGTAAGTTTGCAGATGACACCAAGATCGGTGGTATAGTGGATAGTGACAAAAGTTAACTCTGATTGTAATGGGATCTTGATCAACTGGGCCAGTGGGCTGATGAATGGCAGATGGAGTTTAATTTAGACAAATGCGAGGTGATGCATTTTGGTAGTTTGAACCAGGGCAGGACTTACTCAGTTAATGGTAGGGTGTTGGGGAGAGTTACAGAACAAAGATCTAGGGGTACATGTTTATAGTTCCTTGAAAGTGGAGTCACAGGTGGACAGACTCGTGAAGAAGGCATTCAGCATGCTTGGTTTTATTGGTCAGAACATTGAATACAGGAGGTGGAATGTCTTGAAGTTGTACAAGACATTGGTAAGGCCATACTTGGAATACTGTGTGCAATTCTGGTCACCCTATTATAGAAAGGATATTATTAAACTAGAGTGCAGAAAAGATTTACTAGGATGCTATTGGGACTTGATGGATTGAGTTATAAGGAGAGGCTAAATAGACAGGGACTTTTTTCTCTGGAGCGTAGGAGGCTAAGGGGTGACCTTGTAGAGGTCAAGAAAATAATGAGGGGCATAGACAAGGTAGATAGTCAGCATCTTTTCCCCAAAGGTAGGGAAGTCTAAAACTAGAGGGCATAGTTTTAAGGTGAGGGGAGATATACAAAAGTGTCCAGAGGGGCAATTTTTTTCCAGAGGGAAACAAGCTGCCAGAGGCAGTAGTAGAGGCAGGTACAATTTTATCTTTTAAAAAGCATTTAGATAGTTAGAAACAGAACAGTACAGCACAGCACAGGTCCTTCAGCCCTTGATGTTGTACTGAGCTATGTCCAAACCCAAAATCATGCTATCCCACTCCCTATTATTCTGGTGTGCTCCATGTGCCTATCCAATAATCACTTGAAAGTTCCTAAAGTGTCTGACTCCACTATCACAGCAGGCAGTGCATTCCACACCCCAACCACTGAGTAAAGAATCTATCTTGGACATCCCTCCTATATCTCCCCCATGAACCTTAAAGTTATGCCCCCTGGTAATAGCTACACCCACCCCAGGAAATAGTCTTTGCACGTCCACTCTATCCCCCTCGTCATCTTATAAACCTCTATTAAGTCGCCTCTCATCGTCCTCTGCTCTAAAGAGGAAAGCCCCAGCTCCCTCAACCTTTTCTCAAAAGACCTACCCTCCAAACCAGGCAGCATCCAGGTAAATCTCCTCTGCACTCTCTCCAGTGCTTCCAATCCTCCTTATAGTGAGGCAACCAGAACTGCATACAATATTCTAAATGTGATCTCACCAAGGTCTGGTATAGTTGCAGCATAACCCTATGGCTCTTAAACTCAACCCCCCTGTTAATAAATGCTAACACATTAAGCCTTCTTCACATCTCTACCCACTTCAGTGGCAACCTTCAGAGATCTGTGGATGTGAACCCCAAGATCTGTTCCTCCACATTCCACAGAACCCTCTGTTGACCTTGTAATCCGCATTCAGGATTGTCTACCAAAATGAATTACCTCGCACTCATCAGCGTTGAGCTCCAACTGCCACATTTCTGCTCAGCTCTGCATCCTATCAATGTCTTTTTGCAGCCTACAAGAGCCCTCCACCTCATCCACAACTCCACCAGCCTTGGTGTCATCAGCAAATTTACTAACCCACCCTTCAGCCCCTGCATGGGTAGAAAGGGATATGGGCCAAATGTGGGCAATTGGGATTAGCTCTGAGGTTTTAAATAAAAAGGGTGGCGTGGACAAGTCGGCTGAAGGGCCTGTTTCCATGCTGTAAACCTCTGATTTAAGACGCTAAGAGGAGCAGAAGAGAAACTGTCCCTGCATTAAAATGTTACATTTGCTTCCATGAGTACTCAATACTCTCAACTGCAATAACAAAATTTCTACTTTTGGAATTAGATATCAAATTTGTCAGTACACTCAAAACTATCCCTCACTGCCAGTCTGATCCCAGGCCTCACATTTGGGGGGGGGGGGGGGGGGGGGGGGGGGGGTGGAAGGGGGGGGGGGGGCAGGAAGAGAGTGTAGGGGAGAGGGGGGGAAGAGAGGAGGGAAAAAGCAGGTAAAGGAGGAAAAAATGCAAGAGGACTTTGGGGAGGAGAGAAAGAGCTTTGGAAAGGAAATAAAGGATTTAGTGGGAGGGAAAGACATTGGATGGGGATGTATGATCCTACTCAGTGCATACATAATCAGCTGTGACTTAGGAACATTGTGTGTTTACATAACTTTGGGTTGTGATCACTGAAGGATGGCAGTCAGTGACAATGATGTCAGTTGGTAAATATCATTTGAAATCAGAAGCATGGTTCTTTGTGAAATGATAGCTAAACGGTTAACTCTAAGAAAATGGAACAGAATGATAGGCAGATGATAGCTGTGAGTGCAAATAATATCAAGTGATGACAAAGTTTTAGAACTGATGAGAAATGACAAAATGAATGCAATTGAGAGCAGCTGACGTCAAGTGAAAGCAGTCGAAAGCCCATGACATTTAAGTAATACATTTTGAGTGGGATGTCTTCCCCTTTGCCTGGATTCTCCAATGTCTTGTCCTCACTTTCTCACACTGAGATAATAATGATCTCATTCTCTGATCTATGAGCTCTGGTCACCCAAGAAGCAGGCTGTGGTTTCTTCAATGCTTTGACAATGAAGCAATGTTATTGTAAAGCAAAGATTTCTCAGCATGCAGTGAGGTTTCTTGTAGTTAAATTTTGAGGCTGGTTCTCTGGTGAATTTTAAGTTGGAACAGGCTGGGGCAATCCTTCTCTGCTGGCATCTCCCACAAGGTATTTCTGTTAATTACCTTGACTGCTTGGTGGTTTGCAACTCGTTTGTAGTCAGGCTTTCTGGACGTTGAACTTTCAATTCAATGGTTTTCTGATGGACTGACCAGAAACAGGCTGTGCTGATTGTTAAGCAGACAGAAGGTTTGGCTATCTCAGCATTGCTACAGCAAAGAATGCAATTGACCCACCTTGTCTGCACCAACTTTTCAAATGAGCAATTTACCTAGTGCCATCCCTCACCTTTCATTGCTTTTTATAAAATTTGTAACGATTTGACACAACTTACTAGCTTGCTAGGCATTTCAGAGGGCACTTTAGTGTAAACCACATTACTGTGCATCTGGAATTACATGTAGGCCAGACCAGCTAAGGATGACAAATTTCTTTCCAAAGGACATTAATGAACCAGATTTTTATGGTAATTGACAATGTTTTTATCATCACTACAGATGAGACTAACTTTAATTCCAGATTGTGCGTGACGTTACAAAGAACAAAAACAGCCCGGGAAACAGGCCCTTCGGCCCAACGAGCCCACGCCGCCGCTTTAATATTACCAGACCCCCCTTCCACCCATGACCCTTATCTATTGTTTTTATGGCAATCCACATTGAAGGAAACTAATTTAGGGACAATTTATTACTGCCAATCAGCCTAACAGCACACCTTTGGGGTGTGGGAGGAAACCGGAGCACCCGGAGAAAACCCACGCAAGCACGGGGAGAATGCGCAAACTCCCACAGATACTGGCCCAAATCCATGTGTCTGCACAGCAAACAGTGATAGTCACTGAGCTGTCGTGTTGCCCAGCATCTGGTCCAGTTTAAGCACACACTAACAACATGAAGCACTAGGCCAATCTTGAACATTCAAGAGCAGCCCAAGTACGACCCATCGCGTGTATGCCCCTCGTTGGACAACAAGGCGGACTGACCTAAAACCTGTGAATTAAAAGAGAGAAAACATTATTATCATACCATATCCTTTTACATTACCAGGGACATCCCAATGCTGATGAACCTTATTTAAAGCAATCTCCTATATCTTCCCATCTCCAACCCACTCATGTGCCCGTCTAAGTTACTCTTAAACAACTCCAGTGTGCCTGCCTCCACCACCTTACTTGGCAGAGCATTCCATACCCCCACTACCCTCCGTGTGAAAAACCTCCCTGTAATATCTGTGTTATACCTCGCCCCCCTCACCTTAAGCCTATGGCCTCTCATACTGTGTGTCTCTAACATAGGAAATAGCTTACCTCTGTTTACTCTATCTATACCCTTCATAATCTTATATACCTCTATTAGATCCCCTCTCAGTCGCCGTCTTTCAAGGGAAAACAGCCCCAATTTGCTCAATCTTTCCTCATAAGAGTATTGAGAGTAATGAGAGAGAATAAGTAAACCTCTATTTTAAACTTGCAAGAGCTTGCAGCTGAATTATTTAACGTTATGGACCTGAAATATCTTTCTATAGAACTGGAGATAGAAAAGTTCAGATTTAAAGCTGTAAAGGGGGTGAGGTGGTGGGGCAAAATATGAGACCAGGATAGGTTAGAGAAAAGGAGATATTAACAAATTTATCATGGATATAAGGTACCATTAAGGGCTGAAGAGTTTTAATGTTAATGGGAGAAATTGAAGTGACCACTTTGCAGATAAGCTTTGCTCATGCATGACCCCAACCTTCTGGTCACTTGTCACTTCAGCTTAACATCTTGCCCTTATGCCCGTTCTCAGCCTTCTGCAATGTTCCAGTGATGCACCACCCAAACTGCAGGAACACCTCATCTTTTACTCAGGCACAGAATATTTTTCTGGATTCATCATGTTCAATGACTTGGGACAACAAACTTCTCCCTCCACTTGAACTTCCCAGGACCACTTCTGTTTTTCAGCTCCCCAGCCTGCCCCAACACAACCTATCCCTGGCTCTTTAATTGCCCTCATTAAAACATTCTGCTATCTCATCTTTTGCCACCATGAGGACTCTTCATGGCAGAATGGCACCATTAACACTCCCTTTTGCCTAATGTCCATGACAAATTTGTCCTCATCTCCTTTGCCTTGACCTATCCCTGGTCTTTTTCTACCCAGTAAGTAGTCATACAACACCAGGTTAAAGTTCAGATTTATTTGGTAACAAATGCCACTAGCTTTTTGAGGTGCTGCTCCTTCATCAGGAGATTCTACCCCACCTCCCTTCCAATGAAATAATTCTGTATATTTCTACCTTGCTTCAGATCTGTCGAAGGGTCATTTGGACCAAAACATTAATTCTCTCTCCACTGATTCAGCCAGACCCAAGGCTATCTGGCATATTATTCAGATTTCCTACAACTGCAGTATTTTGCTTTTATTTGCAGAATTAAGTTGGAATATATGCTCCAAGGTTCAAAAAAGATATTCCTCTTTTCAAACCAAAGACTGATTACAGGTAGTAAGAAATCAAAAACATTCTGCTGGTGAAAGCCACAGCATCCAGGTCCCTGGCATTGACTGTTGAGGATATCCAATCCCACTGACTTCGAATTTTGTCTGGAGGTTCAAGCAGTCTGTGATAGATTCTCTTTCATCCTCTCCAACATCTGCACCAAGGCCTCCAGTGCAACAGAAAGTTTAGGGGCCGATACTGTTGTGCCAATTGGGACCAAGGTTCTATGGTAAATCCAGACATTATAAACGTCACCCTTCTTGCACCTGTTTTCATCTTCAGCCAAAAATAACTTTTAAAGTTTAGCCACCGAGTCATGCAGTCAGTGACTCAGGACTATTGCGTAAAAAAGATAAATAAAGAATAGGTCAAGAAAATGATCTGGAGGAGGGAACCGAGTGTATGGTGTCGAAATTTGCTGATGACACCAAGATTGGTGGAACGGCAAATTGTGCGGAGGGTGTGGAGAGTCTGCAGAAGGATCTAGATAGGCTGGGCGAATGGGCCAGGAACTGGCAAATGGAATTTAATGTTGGCAAGTGCGAGGTGGTCCACTTTGGTAGGAATAATGGTAGGAAGGACTATTACTTACGTGGCGAAAAATTGCAGTTGGCGAAAAATTGCAGTAGGCGACGGTGCAGAGGGACCTCGGGGTCCTTGTGCATGAGTCGCAAAAGCCCAGCTTGCAGGTGCAGCAGGTGGTCAGGAAGGCAAATGGGATGCTGGCCTTCATAGCGAGGGGGATTGAATATAAAAGTAGGGAGGTCTTGCTGCAGCTGTATAGGGCACTGGTGAGGCCGCAGCTGGAGTACTGTGTGCAGTTTTGGCCGCCGCACTTACGCAAGGATATTTTGGCCTTGGAGGGAGTGCAGAGGATGTTTACTAGTCTGATGCCGGAGTTGAGGGGGTTGAGCTATGAGGAGAGGCTGAATAAACTAGGCTTGTACTCGTCAGAGTTTAGAAGAATGAGGGGAGATCTCATTGAGACATATAAGATGATGAATGGGATGGATAGGATAGAGGTGGAGAGACTCTTCCTGCTCGGAAAGGACAGTAGCACTAGGGGGCATAGCCTCAAGATAAAGGGGGGCGCGGTTTAGAACGGAGTTGAGGAGGAACTTCTTCACTCAAAGGGTGGTGAATCTCTGGAATTCTCTGCCCGTTGAAGTGGTGGAGGCTGCCTCGCTAAATATTTTTAAGACGCGGGTTGATGGGTTTTTGATAAGAGAAGGGATTAAGGGTTATGGGGAGAGGGCAGGAATGTGGAACTGAGCCACGACAGATCAGCCATGATCTTATTGAATGGCGGGGCAGGCTCGAAGGGCTAGATGGCCTACTCCTGCTCCTATTTCTTATGTTCTTATGTTCTTAAAAGAGCTGGAAATTAGTTAGTCCCAAAAATGAATGTAGGGATTGCAATGCAAGGTTAACTTGTGTCCAGTTAGCAACATGCCAACTTTGTGCTGCCTGTATTCAGTGCACAGAAGTTGCTTATGCACTGCTTGCATAAGCAAGGGATCCAAAATTGCTCATCTCTACTTTTTAAAGCTAATCTGAACCTATTAAACAAGGAGGCATGTGGCTTGAGCAGATGTTGGGATGCATTCTGCAACAGAATCTGACTTGGGAAAAAGAGGGGTTGACTATGGAAAAGAGCATGTCCCAGGTTTATGGCCACTTCACTGGAATTATAGGTGGAGCACATGGATCTGTATCATTCCAGTATGATGCCTCTATATAACACATCTTCCCCTTCACTGTCAATTTCTCTCCTGACCACCCTGATCCACTCCATCACACCCAACACTTCACCTCTTGCCTATGCAATCATAGGTATAACACCATCTCAGGCCCCAAGCACACTTTGCAGGTGAAGCAATGCTTTACATGCACCTCCTTCAATCTGGCCAATTGCATTTGCTGCTCCTAATGTGGTCTACTCTATATTGGAGAGATCAAATGCAGACTCGAGTGCTTTTCAGAACACCTTCAGTCTGTCCACAAACAGGACAGACCTTCCTGTCACTTCAAGACACTACCCTGCTCTCTTGTCCACCCTTAGCCTTTTACAAGGTTCTAGTGAACTTCAATGCAAATTTTAGGAACAGCACCTCGTCTTCCAATTGGGCACTTTATAGCCTTCTGGACTGAACATTGAGTTCAACATCTTCAAAGCATTACCTCTCACCTTCACCTCATTTCTGTTTATATATCTCATTTGTCTATTTTTAGACACTTCATTATTTCCACTTCTGAAATCTCACTTTTGGCTCCAAACCCACCCCACATCACCCCCCATTCAGGGAATTGCCACCTTCCTCATGTGGCTCCCTAACAATCTATACTTTGTTTTGCTATTCACACATTCCAATTGCTGAATGGATGCTTTTAGCACATTTCTCATCACTATTTACATTTCTTTTGCCCAATTACAGCCCCCCCAACTATATTAATCTTCTGACTTTCTTTGTTTTCAGCTCTGACAAAGGGTCACCCAGACAGGAAAATTTGGCTCTATTCTCTCCAGATGCCTTTAAATCAGTTGAGTTTCTCCAGCATTCTGTTTTTGCTTGTGTTATGTGGGTCTATCTGTACCTTCACATTTGAGAGGATCCTCTCTAGACGGATTCTAAGACAACATGGGAGCAGATATGTGCAAGTCAATGCCAGAGATGTAGTCCCAACGCCATGCCAGAAAATGTTTAATCACTTCACATTGTCCTCAAATACAGTGAATGCATCTTCAAATGCCATATTCTACCAAATGTATAGATCTCTTAACACCACACCACATTACATTACCCACTTGCCAACAAATTGCTACCAGTCAGGACTCATACTTGACACATGTTGATCCAGCAGAAGGAACTTTTCAGTTGAAGGCAATAAAATAAAACAAGACTTCCTCCAACTTCAGTCAAACAAAAAGGTTTAATAAAGAAATGTCATTACACCAGCACTTCAGGCCTCACCCTGGGCCATTCTAAGCTTTCACACTCCAGCAGTGTCTTATTTATACTGAGTCAGCTGACCACCACATTGTGTCATTGGTTTATTGGGTCAGCATACCTTTACAGCATGTTATCATTGGTCACACTACAACAGATCCAATGTAATTGTTGGTTACATTCTAACAGATTCCCTTTTTCACCCCTCCCCCTCAATAATTTAAGACAACCATACTCTAGTTTGTTTAATTTTCCAGTAGCTGCATCAGTTACAGTAAAACTGAGATAAGTGTAGATTTGCACCAATCCAGTTTAGTTTTGAAACTTGTTTTCCAGTATTTGTTTGATGCTGGCCAAATCAATTCCCAGTCACTTTTGTCACTTTTTTGTGAAGTGGACATTGGGACAGTATCAATTGGGACAATGTTGCTATCAAATGCTTAGCAACAAATGTATCCACATATCCAATGTCTCCTCTAATGTGAGGGTTAGCTGCCAATGTATTTTTGACTACCTTTTTATTTTTGTTTCCAGGCCAACAGGCAACATTTCCTTCCTTGTCTACCAATATTATGAATCTGGCACCATTCAAATGTCCATCTGGTAGATTGGCATGTGAGGCATCACTAAACATAACTTCATGTCTTCTGGTTCTCCTAGTGCTGGAAATTATATGTTCCTCTAATTTTAGTTTTAAGTTTTATTTGCCTGCAAGATTTCCCTTGAGGCATGCCTCAGCATATTACTTAGCTTTAGGATATCATAGCTTCCGTTTGGTCTTGCCTGCGTGCATAGCCAATTTATCTGTCTCATCATAATCCACAATTCTGTTTCTTTTTCCATTGGCTGGTTCCTCTTTTCCCAATCAACCTCTGGTGATGGTAATGGGATCAATGCTGTTTGGATATTTGTTGACTCATCACTACCCTAGATTTACATTGGATATCAAGACCAAAATATTGAAAAGCACCAGCTGCTTGACTTCCTACTTGAATTCTGTCTTTAGCCTCAATTCTCTTTTTTCAAACTCTTCCATACCACCCCATAGAAAATCAACATGCATCATGAAAATTCCAGTGAATTTTCCTTCAGACTTCCAGTAGAATATTGCTGGATCTGCTATTAACTGGACACAGCTAGTCTTCAGAAATATAGGGTGTACAGAGAAATACGAAACCCTTGATCCATATACACATTTGTTCAATCTCCACAATTGTCCCCGTATGTTATCTGCTTCTCTGGACAGCCTCAAAAAACTTTGAAATGTTTCACCCTGAAGAAATGCTGCTTTAATATCTACTGATTTACATACCCAATTATTAGATGCTAGAATGGCAAAAACTCTTCAGTGTCACTTCCCCTGCTGTGGTGAATTGATCCCAATGTCTCTCCCTTCCAAGTCTCCCTCATACACATGGGCTACTAACCTGGCTTTTGCTTTATATGTCCCATCTTGCAAAACTTTGTTCAAACCCACCAATGGGACAAAGCAGGCTGCCCTCCATCTGATAGTTCAGGGTACACCCCAAACTCCTTCCAGCTGTAATACTTTGGCCTCTTATCTCCACAAGCTCCATTTTATTGGCAGCTACCAACACTTGCCCATCATGGGGATTTCCACTCCTGCTACTATTACTGTTTTCTTTCTTTGTCAAACACCAGTCTCTACTGTTGTCTGTTCCTGTCAGGGCTGCTACTTGCAGACCATTGTTCTCTGACAGTACTTCAGTCAGAGATTAATGACCTTTTTCTGGGTTCATAAATGCACAGTGTCTCATCCTCGTGACTTAGATCTTACTTTGCTTCCATCTTTCCACTCCATTTTCCTAAGACATAGCTTTCACCTTTTGCCCTCAAATGTTGAGTCAGTGTTTGTATTTTCCTGCTCCCCCAATTATTGTGACATCCGCCACTCATTTGATCCTTTGTACATGATACCACTGTGCCCACTTTGGAGCAACACCTTCATCACCTACCTCACTGTCACTTTGTTGATCAGATTCCCTCATCTATAGCTCTTTGATCCTCACAGTAGCTCAAGATACGCAGATGAGGTACAGGGTATCTCAGGCACTTCTATATCCTTCTCAGGTTTACAGCATGGAAACAGGTCTTTAGGCCCAACTTATCCAAGAAGCCCTTTTTTAAACCACTAAGGTAATCCCAATTGCCCATGTTTGGTCCATATCCCTCTATACCCATTTTATCCGTGCAACTGTCTAAACACTTTAAAAGACAAAGTTGTACCCACCTCTACTACTATCTCTGGTAGCTTGTTCAAGACACTCACTACGTTGAGAGAAAACAATGCACTTCTGGACCCTACAAATCTCTTCCTTCTCACCTTAAACTTATGCCCTTTAGATTTAGACTCACCTACTTTTGGGAAAAGATATTGACTATCTACCTTGTCTATGCCCCTCATTATTTTCTGGACCTCTATAAGGTCACCCCTCAGCCTCCTATGCTCCAGGGAAAAAAGTCCCAGTCTATTCAGCCTCTCCTTATAGTTCAATCCATCAAGTCCCAGTAGCATCCTAGTCAATAGTAAATCTTTTCTCACTCTAGTTTAATAATATCCTTTCTATAATAGGGTGACCAGAATTGCACACAGTATTCCAAGTGTGGCCTTACCAATGTTTTGTACAATGTCAACAAGATGCCACAACTCCTGTATTTATTGTTCTAACCAATGAAGCCAAGCAAGCTGAAAGCCTTCTTCACTGTCCACCTGTGACTCCACTTTCAAGGAACTATGAACAAGTACCTCTAGATCTTTGTTCTGTAGCTCTCCCCAGCACCCTACCATTAACTGAGTAAGTCCTGCCCTGGTTCAATCTACCAAAATGCATCACCTCGCATTTGTCTAAATTAAACTGCATCTGCCATTCATCAGCCCACTAGCCCAATCGATCAAGATCCTGTTGCAACCAGAGCTAAGTTTCTTCATTGTCCACTATTCCACCAATCTTGGTGTCATCTGCAAACTTACTAACCATGCCCCCATATTCTCATCCAAATCATTTATATTAATGACAAACAGTGTACTCAGTACTGATCCCTGAGGAACAAAGCTGGTCACAGGGCTCCAGTTTGAAAAACAACTCTCCACAACCATCCTCTGGCTTCTGTCAAGAAGCCAATTTTGTATCCGTTTAGATACGTCACCCTGGATCCCGAGAGTTTTACCTTATGCAACAACATATCTTGTAATACTTTGTCAAAGGCCTCGCTAAAGTCCGTGTTGACAACACGAGCTGCACTGCCCTCGTCTACCTTGGTTACTCCTTCAAAAAAAAACTAATTTAAGACATGATTTTCTCAAAGCTATGCTGACTGTCCCTAAATACCTGTAGAACCTGTCTCAAAATACCTTCTAACAACTTGCCCACCACAGATGTGAAGACTCACTCTTCTGTAGTTCATAGAATCATAGAACCCTACGGTACAGAAAGAGGCCCTTCGGCCCATCGAGTCTGCACTGAACACAATCCCACCCAGGCCCTACCCCCATATCCCTACATATTATACCCACTAATCCCTCTAATTTACGCATCCCTGGACATTAAGGGGCAATTTCTTAGCATGGCCAATCAACCTAACCCGCACATCTTTGGACTGTGGGAGGAAACCTGAGTAACCGGAGGAAACCCACGCAGACACGAGGAGAACGTGCAAACTCCACACAGACAGTGACCCGAGCCGGGAATTGAACCCAGGACCCTGGAGCTGTGAAGCAGCAGTGCTAACCACTGTGTTACAGTGCTGCCCACACGGTAGCCTAGTTACCAGGCTTTTCCTTGCAGCCCTTTTTAGAAAGGCACAACATTTGCCACCCTCCAATGTTCAGGCATCTTACCTGTTATTATCACTAACTCAAATATCTCTGCTATCTACTCAGATGCTCCAAATTAATAAATCAATTCCTACTACTCTTAGAATGGGCTCACACTGTCTGGTTACCATGTTGTATTATAACTACCTTGTCATCTGTCCCTATCCCTTTCCACTCTTATAGTGGACCATATCCCCTTTCTTGAAAGATACCCATGATGGTCTTATGTAATGCCTTAGGGCTCATCTTATCCTTTGATACTTCAATCTAAAATGAATACCTTTCTCCCTTCATGCACAGAATTAAGTGTGCTGAAAACACAGAGCTAATGCCAAGGAGCATCTGTTCATACTGATAGCAACTTTGGATTCCTCCAATATACCAACTGGTATAGACTATACAAATGATGGGGTGGGGGGAGGAGGGGGGTGCAAAGTTCTTTGCATGCATTGCCTATGCTAATACAACCTGCAATTTACAGCCTGGTTGATCCACCAAAATTTAATGCAACATCTATAACTGCATGATTTCTTTCAGAGGCCATTGCTGAATGGGCTCTCCAATGCCATGTGCATTACTACAATTTAAATTTCCACACATCTTAAACTCATTATTTGTGAATTCACCCCCATTGCCTGTCAAAATTTGACAGTGCCCCCAACCCTGTTCTAATCCAGTGGGGGATGGGGAAATCACATTGTGAATTACTGTTTTCAATCACTTTAGCATTTCTTCAATTTAAACATTTTACCAGTTTCCATGTGTCTTATTTCCCTATTATCAAATCAGTTATATCCAGTTCCAACACTAAGTCTGTTAGGAGCATAATTGTCTCTGTTTAAGGGCCTTCATGTACCATTTGGTTTGGCATACAGCTGAGTTACCACTGACTCCATTCTGGTCTGTGTTGAAAGAGGTCACAAGGATTGATTGTCTCCTTAAAGCCTTTTTAATGATGCTATCATTTGATCAAAGAGGCTCTGTTCCCCTTAGTTGTGTTCCAATCATTACTAAAAGGGTATCTATTTGCAACAGACATGCACATTCCCAGAACTTAAAAGCCAATACAGCATCTGGAATCTTCAAATTAAATTTCATTAGCCTGTTATGGCCCCTATCAAAATCTATGATATACTCTTCCATGGACTGGGCATCTTGTTTCCTAATACTGTCAAACAAGATCCATCTTTCATAATCCTCCAAGAACTCATTTTATTTTTGATAAAACTCTAATCTAAGTATTGTAACAGGAGCAGTAGCCCTTCTTTATTTAGGATATCTGCCATCCAATCAGAAAATACTTTGCTCCTTATCTTGCTCCTAAGCAGAAGTGACAAAGCTAATGCCATACCTTGCTTTTTAAAGTATTGCAGTGACAAGGATCCACATTTCTACCACAGCCTGCCACTGTCAGTATGGTTCAGCACCTGAAACAACAGGAGGGCAATCAAATCCAATCAGTTTACTTCCACCTTCTATCATGGTTGTAGCACTTCTTCAAAAATAAACACCAAGTTAAAATGGGTTTTCTTTTGCCACCAGTGTTCATTCACTAGAAGGAACACATCAGTTGTTAGCAATAAAATAAGACTTATTCCAATCAATAAATCTAAGAAAAATGTTTAATAAAGAAACTTCATTATTCCCATCCTTCAGGCCTCACTCTGAAATATTTATATACTGAGTCAGCTGGTCAGCTGACCATCACATCATTTTGTCATTGGTTACATAGTTTACTGATTCAGCTAACCTTTACAGCATGTTACCATTGGTCACACTACAACAGATCCAATGTTATCATTCTCACAACATACACATATTGGATCTCACTTACACATCTCGCACTGTTCTAAGTATCACTTAATACATACTTTGGGAGAAAGCTACTCTCAAACACAGGAGATAGTTATGTTGGTTGGTGTGAGTATTGTTGGGAGGGAAATTCAATCTCAGTTAATTACCACCTATTGTTCTATGGTCCAGAGGTGACATTTAAGTTTATATCCGAACATAGAATATTCCAAAGTACCTCCATGCCAACAAGTGTACGGTAGTGTTTGCGGTAATACTCCAAAAGGATTATCAGTACCAATTTTGTAACACTAAAAAACATGCATTATAAACAACTTTGTTTTGGCCGAGACCTTAACTTTTCTCAAGGTCATTGCTCCTCTAATATTTCCTGTTGCTGTTGGTTTTCAAGCCACACAACCCCACATGTGTGCTTATGCCTTGGGCTCAAGTAATGGTATGAATCATTTATTTCCTCAGGAGGTGTTTTTCCCAATAGGGACAGACATTGCCCTCCCTTGTCTCACAGTCTGCACCATGGTATAACGGGAGTCAGTCTAACCTGGGAGTTACGTGGATATTAAAAAAAGCACTGATTTTCCATAGCCTGTTGTAATATTCCTTTTAATTGTTGAGTGATAACAGTGCATAGAATGCATTTGTTTCCTCAATTGCATGTCAAGTCACTTCCACTGAAATGGCTGACCTCTTCTATACAGGAAGTAAATGAAGCAGCTGTTAGTTGACACTTGCTAATATAACGGTCAAATCTCTGGCTATCTTCCCACTGTTATACCACGTAATCAGTACAATGTGTTTTTATTTCATTTTTCTTGTTTGGTTTGATAGAACACTGGAGAACATGCAGCTGTAAAAGTTAACTTCCCCAGCTCCATTATAAATGCAAAGTGATTATGACTGGGAAGAGCCCCAGTAGCTTGCTGAGAGGGCTCGATCCTTCATGACTTGGCTTTTGCTGCAGATTTTCAGAGCTCAGGGCACAGCTGGCAATAAGTATTTGTGTAAAATAATGTACTGAAGATAGAGGCTCCCCAATTCCTAATCTCGGACAAAGGTTCAGCGGAAGATTGGCAGAAATCTGTAATAAATTATGCAAATAGCCTTTTTACATTTCTCTGAGGTTTTCGCTAAATTTATGGCTGGAAATCAGGGGAGCATCCATGGAAATTTCTGGCCAACCTACTGAAATAATAGACTGCTGTGGGCAAAGGTGTCACAGATGGATATTGGCAAAGAGGGTGGTTCAGATGAAAATACACAATCATGTCCTTTAGCAAAAAGTATTTGATAATGATGGAAAATGAGGGGAAAAGTCAAAGTATTTGAATTGATAGTACATATGTTTATTAAATAAACCTGAATAATTGATTAAAATTTGGATTGTTTCATTTAGATTCATCTGGTTAAATGTCCTTTGAACAGTCAGTCTGAATATGAGGAGTGTCAGCCTGTGACTTAATGAGAGACAGGCCATGGGTACTAACTATCAAAAATATAGAATATATAGGATTGTCACAAATATCAATTTATTTTCTGTACTGCTCAGGATCATGTACATCAGTGATTTAACTTTTGCCCTGTAAGCCACTGAACAGGGAACAATGTCTTTAGCCAGTAAGCTACTGGGGAATTAATACATCATCAGGAGTTAGTGCCTTTATCCAATATACCGAAAAGAGGGAGGCCCACTAATCAAAGGACAATTTCTGCATTGCTCTGGGGAGTGCTTTAATGTTTGCTGAGGTTGTTGATTCAGTGAAGTTTTACATCTGGGGGATGACAATTTGTTAGTCAATTGTTGTAGCATTTGTTGTAACGTTCAGAGACTGAATATATCAATCTGTGATCTATCTGATGCAATGTGCTCATTGTAAGTTTACAATGAAGACCTGTCCTTTTCTAATCTCTGCCATGCCTATGTAGTCCAACTTCTGACTGCCACTCCAGATCCACCCCATAATTTATATCAATGCAAAATATTGCAAATGCTGTAGATCTGAAATAAAAACAGAAAATGCTGCTAGACCTGCTGCATTTTTCCCGCAATTCCCATTATTTATCTCTCTTATCTGGGGCATCTGAAGTCAGGGGCTGGAGGAGTTATTGACGGGATGTAGTTCCAGCCTGGTCAAGTCGTCGATGTCAGGTCAGGGGTGTAGTGGGGTGTAGGATTAGGGGACGGTGGTTCAGGCCAGGCAGCATCATGGGTCATAGGCAGGGGTCTGGGAGGGGAATATTCAGATTGGGGATTGGTCAGGCTGGATTGGAGGTGTCAGCTTGGTGGAGGGTGGGGGAGGGCATTATGACCAGACTGGGGGGGCCAGGATCAGTCAGTCAGAGTGAATGGGTATGGGGTTGGACTTGGGGAGGGAAGGGTGGGTCAAGGAGGTCATGTCAGGGATTAGTCAGTTCAGGTGGGTGAGGGGCTTCAGGTCAGGAGACAGGTCAGGAAGTTCAGGGAGTTGGGGTCAGGATGCTTCTAACCTGGTGGCGGGAGGGATTAGGTTGAGGGAATGTCCAGCCAGGGCTTTGGGTTGGATTCAGGTCAGGTGTAGTCCAGCCAGGTAAGGGAATTCAGGTCAGGGTTGAGGTCAGTTCAGGGGAGTTATTTTGAAGGGCCAGGTAGGGAGCGGGATCCAGACGGGTTGTGAGTGGTCAGATTAGGGATTCAGATCAGGGAGAGTTGGGTGAGGGGGGAGTCTGGCCAGGTAAATGGGTGCAAATCAGGATAATTAGGTCAGTTCAGGGGGCTATTCTGGGGGCCCAGGCTGAAGGGGTTCCAACTGGGTGAGGGTAGCATGGTTCAGGTCAGAGTTTGGACCAGGGGTGGGTCTGGCTGGGTGGAGATGTTTGGTTCAGGTGGGATTGGGTCAGGTCAGAGGTTTGGGTATGAAGGGGTCTAGCTGGATCAAGGTTGGATTGGATCAGGGTGTGGTGGTCGAGTTGAGAAAGGGTTTAGGGGGAGCGGTGAGAGTCACCCCTCCCCCCCCAGTTGGTTGTGGGCAGGTTGTCCTGTGAAGATGGGAGTCAGGGGGGCACAAATGTGGGAGGATCAAGGAGAGTAATACTGTGGGGGGTGATTAGTCAGGGGGTTCGGGGTGTCCAGCTTGGAAATCAGTCTGGGTACTGAAAACAGTTAAAAAGAACTGAGAAGAGGTTTCATTTCTCCTAACTTTTTCTTAGTAACTCTTGGTGTAATACTGGCAGATCCATCTGAAGTTAGCAACTTAAATTATTTTGTCATATAGTTGGAAGCGCTGCACAATTTTCCAGGAGACATAGAACATAGAACATCACAGCGCAGAACAGGCCCTTCTGGACAAGAGATTCCCCAATGCATCTTTGGGATATGCCCCAAATCTGACACTGGGGAGCCAGGTGGTGACAGGTCAATGACATTGTCTTTGACTGAAAATGGGCTTGCTGGCCTTGCATGTCTCCCTACCTCGCTATATTTTCCAATGTCAGGAATCCTTAAATTACTGCAGTGGCAACATGGTCCTTATCACCAAATTACGCATTGGCATCTCTCCCTTATATGTCACCTTTTCCTATTCCGATCATCTTACACAGTTCCATCTCTAGTATCTTTCAAATTATATTTTCTATCACTATGAAGCACCGTTCTGATTTCTCTGAATTGAGCAGTTTCTTATCCTCAGTTACTTAAATCTCTATTTCATTTCAATTTGCTCTCTTTGCTCTGAAGAGAGCCTTCTTAAATCTCTCTGTCTTTCTTCAATATAAACTTTCCTACTCAAAACTCACAGCCAGCTCTTCAAATTTCCTGGGCACAATCTTTCCAGCCCGCTCTCGGGAAGTTAGTGTGTGAGACTTTCACTTTGGGCATGAACTGGTCTTGCACCGAAAGCCATTTTCTTAGCCCTCTTTTGCTGGTGAGAGGTTTCACTCACAAGAATCACTCATGCTCCACATTCAAAGAAGATGAGGCATGACGGAGTGATCGGAGGCCACTGAAGCCTCCCGGGGGATCAGGGGCATGGACAGGCCCCTGAAAACGTGAACAGAGTTTACCTTTCACAGCATCAAACGCCCCATGAACAATGCAAGTCAGGTCAATGGTAAAGCATCCTGTCTACATTGTCTACAAGATAGTTTTTCAGCCATTGAGTTTTGGCTCCAGTATTAATGTGTCTGCCTGGTTCAGATAGGACAAAGCTTAAGCTCCAAACAAATCCCTCTGTGGTCATTCCTGGATGTCAATATAGTATTGATGTGATTTTAGAATTCTACAACTGTGGATAAAAGCTAATTTGCTTTAAAATCTTTAGCAGGATTCCTGTCGCCATAGGTGCCTTGAGTAAAAATGGATTTGGTATGATGTTCTGAAACTGTATTATTCTTTATGAAACAAAAACAGAAAATGCTGGAGAAACTCAGCAGACCTGACAGCATCTGTGGAGAGAGAATAGAAACAACATTTTGAGTCTGGATCTGGATTTGGAACGTTGGCTTTCATTGAAATCAAAATCCTACAGTACAGAAAGAGGCCATCAAGTCTGCACTGACCACAATCTCACCCAGGCCCTACCCCCCATACCCCCCCTGCTAACCTACACATCTCAGGACACTAAGGGACAATTTTTAACATGGCCAATCAACCTAACCTACACATTTTTGGACTGTGGGAAGAAATCAGAGTACCCAGAGGAAACCCACGCAGGCACGAGGAGAATATGCAAACTCCACACAGACAGCGACCCAAGCCGGGAGTCGAACCCAAGTCCCTGGAGCTATGAAGCAACAATGCTAACCACTGTGCTACCGTGCCACCCCAAATGACTCCATCACCTCATGGCTCTGTTCTGTCTCCACAAATGCTGTCAGACCTCTGAGTATCTCCTACATTTTCTGTTTTTGTTTCAGATGCCAGCATCTGCAGTATTCTGCCTTTATTCTTTATGATATTCGTGTCAACTTTTGACTCTGTTTGATTGATTCTTAATATGATAACATAAATCACCCAAATAAATGATAGAGCAACAACTCTGTTAATATGTAGATCATGGAAAGCACAGGAACTATTTTGGCCAAAAATTGAAAATAAGCACTAATTAGGTGCAATAAGAAATGCTGTTTAAAATTTAGCATGCAGTTCTCTGACTAAGTGATTATTACCATGATTAAATGCCTACAGGCATTGCAAGTGACATTTGCAAGTTTAGCATGCAAACACTAATTAGCTATAATTTTCTGTATGTGTAGTGTACACGCATTCACTCCCACTGAAGGTATGGAAAGTGTTGGTTAATACAGGAAGTGCTGGTTAACATCAGGGATTCAGAGGGAAAATGGCCAAGTTCTCAGGTATTTCACTGAATGTTTGGGTGAAGAGGATACAGAGCAGGAAGGCTGTCTTAGAGGCCACAGAAGCAACTGATGGAGTGGGGAGATGATGGAGTCATTTTATTATCAGAGGACTCTTAATCAGAAACCCAGGTAATGCTCTGGAGACCTGGTTCAAATCCCAACGTGGGAGATGGTGAATTTGAATCCAATAAAAATATGGGATTAAAAATTTAAGGATGACCAAGAAACTATTGTCATTTTGTCATAAAACCCCATCTGGTTCAATAATGCCCTTTAGGAAAGGAAATCTGCCATCCTTACTTGGTCTGGCCTACATGTGACTCCAAAACTACAGCAATATTGTTGACTCTCAGCTGCCCTCTGAAATCACCCAGCAAGTCATTCAGTTCAAGGGCAATTAGGGATAGGCAACAAATGTTGGCATTGCTAGCGACATTCCATGCTCATGGGAGCCAAGTTTCAGATAAAGGTTGATGGGTACAACAAAACAAATACTTCCTGCAATGAAGAATCTTTCTGTAAGTTTGCATGTGTGTCTAGGGCAATGGAGTTTGCTTCCATCATGGTCCATGGCTTAAAGTAGAGCTTGAAACTCATCTGCTGCCTTGGGTCTTCCCTAGCAATAGGAAATGTTTTCTAGTAATTGTTCAGGGCATCTAGACATGCAGCAACCTCCATTTTGGCGAAGTATATAGAAGATTATGATATGTGACGCCTCATCTTTTCCAATTCTTGATACAAAACAAGAAGGAGCCTACGTCAAAACCCCATGACCAAGTCTTCCCTTTCTCCAGTTGTCCAACAGATAATTGCTCTTCTTAATTCAAGTCCTGAGAGAATCTGCAGATAAAGATGTTGGTCAAATGTTGAAATGTTGAAGTGTTGTTACAATGTCCCAGAAAGTATCCCGATCTATCTCAAAAGTCTTTTTTTCACAGTTGCATAGCCAATTGATCTCAATCAACAGTGAAATGTGAATGTGAGGCATGGCCAGGGATGAAACCATGATCAGCAGGGGATGAGCCTAGCCCATTGCACTTGGGGTGTGCTGACACCTGCGATCGTGGTTTTCCTGAGCTAAGGTAAAGGATCAGAGTAGCCAATGAGGTTCAACCAAGGCTTTAACTGATGCAATTTTTCAAAGCCATTACAGCCTTTTTCCTAAGATGAAGGTCAGATCAAGTCCAAGAGGGGGTGTAATATCTCAAGTGCTTGAAAAAACTGACTGCAGAAAATGCAATCCAATTTTTCATACCAATATATGTTGGAATTTTTAATAACACGATTAGCAGCCCAATTCCAGTATCAAATAGGCACGCAATTGCACCCACCAGGCTGAACACTTACAAACCATTTTGTGTCTGTAAAATGGATGCTACACAATCCAATTTCTAGGCCAAGTTGTCTGGTTTTGTTATACAGTACCTATGCTAATGCTTCTGAAAATAACAGTACTTGCTGTGAAATACCACATTATGCTTCAATATCAGCTATATTCAGTGAAAAAATATCCCAGATTGTAGGTAAAGTGCAACATTCTATGGTTCATTATGGCTTTCAGATTATTCTACAATGCAAATCTGAACTGCAGAATAATACAGGAAGACAGAGAACGATACATATATATAGTACATTGTACTAATGAATTTAAGTTGTTTGTACTAAAGAACAATGCTACCGGGAGATTGTTGGGAAAGAAGTACTATTGTTTTGAAATATCAATAGAAATCATAATACTACATCAATTGTATTGCATTGATTCAAAAAGAATAGACATTTTGTCTTTGGTTTTTCAAACATCCTTTCCCTCTCAAGGTATACAAACATCAGGACTTGATTTTTATTATGGTGGGGGCTCAGCCTTACTCAGACAGAAGTCCTGCCTTGGAGAGCTGCCAGACAACCAAGCCTTGTCCTCATTTCCAGAAAATACCATTCTTGCCAGTAGGGGAAAAGGAACAAGTTTCCCAAATTTTAAAAAGCAGCTGGAACTTACAGCCGACTGAAAGGATGTTTAACAGTCACTGGCCATTAGTGCTCAGCAAAACGAAGAGACAGGAATCTACTACCATTCATGGCCAGTTGTGGCTGAAAAGTAAATATGCAATGTGAGGTTCTCAGTTGTATTAAAACATCAATAGGGATTGTTTTCTGTAGATGAGAATTAGTTGTCCACTAATATTTAGTCTATGTTGCTTTTAGTTTGTTTGTTACAGTAAAACTCTTAAGACCTGAAATCTTGCTGTGTAATTAATTTATGTCACTGAGAATCTAAATATCATCTTAAAAGTTATCAGTCTATTCAGGGAATGTTACACCACACAGTTTTATAACAAGCATTCAACAATTAGTATAGACTTTTTGACAATGCAGCCCAACAAGCTGTAATGTGAAGAAACTTCCAATGCAATACTGAGAGAATGCTACACTAGGGGATTTTCACAGTAACTTCATTGCAGTGTTACTGTAAGCTTACTTGTGACACTACTAATAAACAAAATAACATTTCAAAGGTACAATACTCATGAGGTTCTGCAATGTTATATGTGCCATCTTTAGTAAAAGACTTTTGAAACTGCATTCTCATCTGTTGCAAAAGATCCCATGGCATTGTTTTGGAACCATGATGTGGAGATCCTGACATTGGACTGAGGTAAACACATTAAGAAGTCTCACAACACCACGTTAATGTCCAACAAGTTTATTTGGTAGCACAAGCCACTAGCTTTCGGAGAGTTGCTTCTTCATCAGGTAATTGGGAGTTCTGTTCACAAACAGGGCATATAAAGGCTCAAACTCAATTTACAAAATAATGATTGGAATGCGAGTCTTTACAGGTAATCAAGTCTTAAAGTTACAGACGATGTGAGTGGAGAGAGGGTTAAGCACAGGTTAAAGAGGAGTGTATTGTCTCCAGCCAGGAGAAAAGATGTGTATTGTCTCCAGCTAGGACAGTTAGTGAGATTTTGCAAGCCAAGTCAAGTCATGGGGGTTACAGATAGTGTGACGTGAACCCAAGATCCCAGTTGACGCCGTCCTCACGTGTGCGGAACTTGGCTATCGGTCTCTGCTCAGCGACTCTGCGCTGTCATGTGTCATGAAGGCCGCCTTGGAGGAGCTTACCCGAAGATCCGAGCCCGAATGCCCATGACCACTGAAGTGTTCCCCAACAGGAAGAGAACACTCTTGCCTGGAGATTGTCGAGTGGTGTTCATTCATCTGTTGTCATAGCCTCTACATGGTCTCCCCAATGTACCATGCCTCGGGACATCCTTTCCTTCAGCCTATCAGGTAGACAACATTGGCCGAGTTGCAAGTGTACGCACCGTGTACCTGGTGGATAGTGTTCTCACATGAGATGATGGTATCCGTGTCGATGATCCGGCACGTCTTGCAGGGGTTGCTGTGGCAGGGTTGCGTGGTGTTGCGGAGACAATGCACATCTCTTTAACCTCTCTCCACTGACATTGTCTGTAACTTTAAGACTTGATTACCTGTAAAGACTCGCATTCCAATCATTATTTTGTAAATTGAGTTTGTGTCTTTATATGCCCTGTTTGTGAACAGAACTCCCAATTTCCCGATGAAGGAGCAGCCCTCCAAAAGCTAGTGGCTTGTGCTATCAAATAAACCTGTTGGACTTTAACCTGTGTTGTGAGACTTCTTACATTGTTTTGAAGAGCAGTGGAATTAACCCAGTGTCCAGGCTAATATTTATCCTCAATCTCCATCACCAGAAACAAATTATCATGTCATTGCCATCTTGCTGTTTGTGCACAAACTGGCCTCTACATTACAACAGTGAATACACTTCAAAATTTGCTTCATTGACTGTGTAGTACTTTGGGATATCCTGAGGATGTGAAAGATCCCCTTTATGTCAGGTCAGAATTTTTCAGTTGAATGTACGGGCTAGTGTCCAACCCACAAACATATGAAATTCTGCAAGAAAATGCTGTGCGTGCATCCTGACATCATCATGCCCACACACAATATTACATTCGGCAGGCATCCGGCAGTCTGAAGCATGCCCTACCATAACTAAACCCATTAAGTAAGCATTTCGTGGTGATTTTACACTGCCCCATCCACCTTCACAGCTGGCAGATGGGCCAATTGGTCAGGCACGTTTTCATAACAAACACATTCCACATCCCCCTGGGGTAATATAACATAAAAGACTTTTGAGAGTTGAGGTCTGTTGTCAACTGTTTGAATTTGCAAGATAGACACAGTTTGCAGTATTTCTTTGAGCTCATTTCATTTATACAGGCCTGCAGCCGCCTGAGGCACCGCCACAGTAGCTATTAGCCTTCAGAGAGCTCACTGAGAATGCCCACCGTCACTTCACTAAGTGCCCACCCTCTTTTGCCAACTCCCCCGCCTGCATGGCAGTAGTGAGTCTTTCTCAGTGTGTGTTTCACCCTGGTTGTCAATTAATTGACAGCAAGCGTGAAATTGGGAAGTGCATATCGCGTCCACTTCTGGGCCCACCGATTGCTCAACAAGTGCAAGATTCAGGCCTAGGCCAACTTTCAAGTTGTAAATGCAATAAAAGTGTTGAGTTTAATTCCACAATAGTGTAGTAATTTTTTTTTGTCACCAGATGACCAGCTCATTGTGATTTTCTTAACAGCTTAGAAACTCTTCAAGATGCTCCTGCAATGGTTTCGACAGTGCTAATGAAATGCTGCTCTTCCTCTTTGGCACACTTTTGAGAATCTCAGGGCCAACAACTGTGGAACAAGAGTTTCTGAGGTCCCACTTGTAGAAAGAGAGACAGCGAAGGAGAAGAAAGAGTGAGGGGGAAAAGCGAAAAGTTCTTGTGTTGGTCCCCACACCTCAGCGGGGTGGGTGGGTGTACTCAGGTGAAGGGCCAGGGCGCATCCATCAGAGGCGGGTTCTGTGGGAGCACCCGGGGTCCTAAATAAACTTAAAACTTACCGATTAGTATGTTTTTGATCATGTGGAGATCCCTTTAACTCACTCTATAATCCAGCTGGGGAATCAATCTCTGTGCTTCTGATTGAGAGTGAATAACTGTGTTGACAGGAGTTGTTCAGGAGGATTTGTCCTTTTGGGGACAAAGATTACTGAGAAGAAACTTAGAGAAAAGCAAAAATGGGCTGGAGTTTGGACTGTTGAAAGATTGGAAACTAAACGACAGCTATCACAATGCAGCTTCACGCATTCAAGCTGTGCAATTGTGTTGTCAAAGCTTCATGAAAGGATACAAATAATACTCAGAGGCCCTGTTCACAGAAGGCCAAATCTCAAATTTAGTAGCCCTGAGGGAGCTATTGATCTCCACATGTGTTACCCTGGCTCTCACTGTGTCATTAGATCCCAACCAGCTGCGTTCCTCTTCTTTGTGCTAAGATATACAAAAAGACAGGATGAGAACTAGTGAGCATCTCTTACAAACTGATGGTCCAAATAAGAGGCTTCTGCTTGTTGGACCAATGTTGAATGGGAGAAGAAGAAAAATGCAATCATGCTAAGGAGGTATTGAATTGAAATTTAGTTTGTGGAACTGTGCAGTGAAGAGCTATGATAGAAGTTGGTGACTGTACAATGCCTTATCAATTGTGTAGAGAATGCTGCTCGTAGAAATGAGAAAGCGAACAAAGAGATAACAGTGTCTTTGCATTGACCATGAGGAATGAAACAATGTGTTCCTGCACTAGTAACAAATGTGTTGGAAGGGAAAGAATTGTTGAGTTGTGGGGGTAACAGGAGAAAGGTTTGTTGCCATATATTTAGAGAGGAGAATGAATGTAACCAACTTGCTACTCTAGAGATATCCCGGTCCTGCAGCATGATTACTCCAAAAGTTAATGATCTCAGGAACTCCTTTCTCCATGGAAATGAATATGACATTTTGGCTATTGCAGCCATGAACTAAAAAGAAAACTTCACTCTTTGATTCTTCCAGTGAGTCCTGCCAGGAGGTTCCTGGGAATCTGAGGCCTGTCCATTACTCTTTTCTGAACAATTTCCTGTTTCAAGAAGGAAACTGCACAGATTTGCAGAATGGGAGGCACCTCATCTAAGAGCTGTAGTGTATTTGGATTTCCAAAAAGCATTTGATAAGATGCCACGTAAAAGGTTACTGCAAAAGATAAGAACTCATGGTATTGGCAGTAATACATCAGCATGGATAGAGAATTAGCTAATAGGAAACAGAGGGTTAAATGAGAAATTTCTTCTCCCAGACCAGTTGTTGGAATTCTTTTTGAATTCTCTACCCCAGGGACTTGTGGGGGCTGGGTGATTGAATCTATTCATAGCTGAGTTAGACAAATTTTGGATCTACAAGGGAGTTAAGTGTTATTGGTGGCGTGGGGTGGACTGGTAGGAAAATAGATCTAAGGCCCCAGTCAGATCAGCCATGATCTTACTGAATGGTGGAACAGGCTCGAGTGGCCACATGGTCAACTCCTGCTATTATTTCTTCTGTTTTTAGGTACTTGCATCAAGACTAGGGGATTTTCACAGTAACTTCAATGCGATGTTAATATAAGCCTATTTGTGACACTAATAAATAAACTAAAACCTTAAATATCTCTGAAACTGTGTCCAGACAGAATAAAATGCCTTGGGCTTTCTTTCTGAGGCAGTGAATATATTTCACAATCACCTTATGGTACATCTAAAGTTAACATATCAACCACTCCATTCAGCATAAAAACATTCCCAGCATTTCCCTGGGCGACATGGTGGTTTAGTGGTTAAGACTGCTGCCTCACAGAGACAGGAACTCAGGTTCAATTCCAGTCTCACATCACTGCCTGTGTGGAGTTTGCACATTCTCCCTGTGTTTGTGCGGGTTTCCTCCAGGTGCTCTGGTTTCCTCCCACAGTCCAAAGATATGCGGAATAGATGGATTGGCCATGCTAAATTAACCCTAGTGTCAGAGGAGTAGCAGAGTAAATATGCAGGGTTATGGGAATAGATTGTGGTTGGTATAGACTTGATGGGCTGAATGGCCTCCTTCTATAGAGTAAGAATTCTATTAATTATTCAACACTCTTAGAAAATCAATATGTAAAATTTCTAATTGGATAAAATTCCATGAAACTGCTCTGCCTGCCAAAGGTTGACGCACAGAAATTCAGGGTTATCATTTTAACATTCCAATCCTTTTTCAGATGTACCTCAATGCAGGGTACAGACAGCAGGACACTTCAAGGTAAGGAGAATGTTGGCTACCCCAAGGGACTATTATTACGTGTTTAGCAGATGGCTAAATGCTGTCTTTGAAGTGGGCTGCCACCTACCAAGCTGTACTGCAGTAGCTTTTGGCCTCAATTATGTCCTGCAAGGGCCAAAGTGTGGGGGATAAAAAGGAGCCTCGAGATGCATTTTCAAAAGAAAGTGCATTAACCTGAAGATATTTATGAAATTAATGGTTTAGGACAGAGCAACATGACCAAATTGCAACATTACAGACATTATGGAAGTAAGAATTCCCTGGGTCCAAGCCTCAGTAAGCATTTGATTTATGTTCAGCATTGTTTAGTCTGCCAAAGGTAAATGCCTAGCTGATGTGGATTATTGATTTAAAATATCAATAAATTAAAGAACCCTATCTTTTTTTTTCTCCGAAAGGATTGAATGATTTGCTGTAAAATCTCCTATAAGTCTCCTCGGGGTTTAACATTTCCTTTCATCCTGACATAATCAGCTCCCTTTCAGAATGGATACTTGCAATACAAACTATTCTTCTTTTTCGCAGAATTGTGTTAAATAAATATTCTTACAAGCTTGGAGACCAGCAGAATTGTTTTTATCCATGTTCCTCTTATTGGGGTTTAAGCTCCTGTCGCATCTTTAATTGAACTGTTATTGAGACTGTTGGGGGAAATTTATCACTTTGGAGTCAGATTTGGAGGTTTCAACAATAGTTTTATTTCAGACAAAGCTTTGGGAGAAAGCATTGGTACTCCGCAGTACTTGGCAGCTACCTTCTCAACTACACAATGGTGGTTGATCATTTTTATACCTTTTAGACAATAGGCAGTATGGGCATTGGCCATTAACACATTGTTACAAATTGAGTAGACAGATGCGGATACCAACAGTTAACACATCGTTAGAAGCAGACAGGTACGGACATGGACAGTTAACATATCATTGTTCATAGAATGGATACATTCATGCAGTTATGTCTTCTATCAGTGACTAGTTTCGATCTATACATTCAGTGGCTGATCTTGTTACATTTATGTAATTATGTCCCCGTCTATGGCTGACCTTACCATTGTTCTGGGTCTGCTCTTATCTAGAGTGCCTCAAGCTCTGACCAGCTTCCTGCAGCAATTCAGATACTGCAGATTTTAACCTTTTGTGTAACTGTCTGTGCCTAAAGCCAGTGTCTCTTAATGTCCCTTCCCAGGTAACCATTTTGTGTGGCAGGTATCATTTTGTGTCCATCACTTTTAATTCCACCATAACAAGACCAATGGGAAAAAATGGTTGTAGGAAAAGTTTCCATTATAAGAATTTGTTCACAATGAGAGTTGTTGCGGCCTCCATGCTCATAGTTCGATTTTGAAATAAACTTGTAGTTTTCATCATTCAGCATCATCCATTTCATCTCCCAGCTTGTTCAATTTCCAGTTAAACAATTTAATAAGCTTATACTAAATAATGCATTTTGGCGATGAGCTAACCACCTGGCTGCCATAATTTTCTTTATCCTGATATGAATGCTGCTAAACCCATTGATCTCAAAACTGCTCATATCTGATCAAATACCATGCCAGTTCAGTGCCAATTTAACCTTCTTCTCAGAGCTCTGAAATTGTTCCTGGAAAAATCAATCAGTGATCCTCCACATACAATTATTTGCACCTCAGGTCAGGTCTGAACTGGTTTTGGGGAAGGAGAAGGGAAATTCACCAAAGTGTGCACTCATATACACAAAAGTAAGTAGTGAGGAAGACCTAACAGACTGCCTCGTTAATCTTAGCATATACAATCCACCTCAAATTCTGTGCTGCCTTTACAACAGAAATAAATCATATTCAGTGAATGCAGAGGTAAGTGCATTTTCAACCAAAATGGTTTGGATGTATGTGTTGTGTTAAATGAATGCTCTGGGGTATGATTTGACTTGTATTTTACTTGTACTGCTAACTTCTAATTATTTTATATTATAACATATAGTTGCTCAGAGTTATCCAATTATTGGCATCTAAATCATGTTGTGTGGCTTTTGATATATTTTCCTGTAATCTGCCATTAGAAAAATATTACACACCTTTAGAAATGATTCCCCTTTCTTCTACTCAATTTATTATTATATTACTTATTCCATGTCACCTTCTGTGTCTGTGCAATTTTTGCATAAGAGCAGAAAGCATTTTTTTAAAGTGTTATACATTATGGGAAAGTGTCCTTGGCACATCTATATTTAACTACTCATCCCAGACAGAATTTAGGCATTCACTTTTATTGCCCCTAATCAATACATTTGTATGTAAAAGATTTGTGTTTTCTTACCTCAGAGTGATTGTCCCAATTTAAATAATTCCAACCACAAGCTTTTTGAGAGTTTTTAGATATAGGTTATTTATTCTGGTAAACTTGCCCCAGGTATTAAGATAAGCACGACGTCTGACTCATTCATCCCACACAAACCATCAGATACACAAGGATTAGACACAGATTAAGGTAAAACAATACGATTACAATTTATAATTGTCTCAATGTCTTTCATGGTAGGTCTGTAGTTTCTCCGATGAACTTGGTGCTTTAGCTGGAGTGAATTGCTTGTAAAACAGACGATTCTCAGTAAGCCGTGAGGTCCCTTATTGTCAACTTGTATGAGGTGGCTTGAGGTTGATTCTCAGTTAAACTCAAAATTAGAACAGACGGGGCTGGAGGGGGTGCGGTCTCCTCCTCCCACTTTCAAAGTATTGCAGTTTATTACCATGGCTACATAGATGACTTATAGCTTGTTCAGTGACTTTCAGAAGGAACTCTGCTGTGTGCAGAACAGCTTCTTGCCATTTTAAAAGGAGGGAGATAATGTAGCTCTCATCATGTGACCTTTGTTTCAAATCTAAAAGCTTTTTCCAAACAAGATGTGGAAGTTTTCATATTCTGAGAGTTTGAGACAATAGTTTCACTGGAGGCAATTTTATCAGAAAAATTCTAAGTGCCAAGGTAGCGTGCAGTTGGGAGAGTTTCAATCTGTTTTTTTGGGCGAGTCCAAATTGCATATCTTATGCACTTAGAGAAGGAAAAAGTGGACTAGACCTTTTCTAGCCACTACAGGGAGGGGCAGGACTTAACTCACCTAGAAGGTTGCTGCAGCAGCAGAGAGAATCATTGCACATGTGCAAATGTTTGTGGCCTCACTTGTGCCATGGCAACCAGCTGACAGGTTCTTTGCTGCTGCAGCCAGCCTTCACAAAGGACGCCCCCCTTCCAGCCCCCCGCTATTGGACATAAACCCACTTTCTCAGCTCTCTCGTGATTTTACAAGCTCATGCCTCCCATTGATGGGCAAAATGAAGTGATAAAATTGCCCGCACTGTATCTGACTGACCCACTGAACTTCAAATTACCTTTTTGGAATTAGTTTCAGCTAAAGGCATTGAGTCAACATCAATCTAGACAGCTCCTTTTTTTCCCCACTGGGGACAGGGGAGTCTTTCAATCCACAAAAGAAGTCAGGTTCAGATTCTTGGTTGCCATCTTTGTGTAGCCTTTCTGTGGTTAGTTTTAAAACATAAAAACTAGTTTGTAGTTCAGTACTAGAACATGACATCCTTCATCAATGACTTTCCCTCCATCACAAGATTAGAAGCTGGGCATCGTCCAGCAGGCACATGAGAACACTTCACCACCAAGTTCCCCTCTGACTCACACAATCCTGATGGAGACATATATTCTAGCTTCATCATTGCTGGATTTACAATCCTAGCGTGGCTTATCTAACAGTATTGTGGAAGCAACCTCATTAAAAAACTCCACCACTGCCACATTTCCAAGAACAATTAGGGATGGATAATAAATGCTGGCTTTGCCAATAATGCCCACAAAAGAAGGTTGAATTTTAAAACTATTATGAGGCGCAGATAAGTTCTGTCCATGGTCAATTCAATCAAATGGCTGCATTGACTTTTTTAGGCTACTTGATCTTAGGGATCAAGAACAAGAGAGCACAGATTTAAAGTGATTTTGCAAAAAATACTGAGGTGTTGTGTGATTTTTTTTCACATAGTGAGTGGTTCTGAGTCTGAAATGCACTGCCAGGAAGTGTGGTGGAGGCAGGTTTAAATGAGGCATTTAAGAGGGCATTGGATGATTATTTTAAAGAAACAATGACCTATAACTTCCTCAGAGTGTCACTTTCTGGCAGATCACCACTCTGAATGGACTTATTCTTGTTGAAATTCCGAAGTCCCTATCTATTCCAATCTTCCTCACTCAGGCTGGGTGAGACAACAGCTGTGAAGCATGTCCCCAGCAGCATCAGCAAGGAGTAACTGAGGTGCAGGGAAGAAAGGAACACCCCCTGTTTACATCACTAGCTCCCCGAAAGGAGATGATTAAAAGGACAATTTAAAGGGAGAAGCTAAATTTCAAAGACAAGTGGTTAAGACAATTGAGTGGAGACTGGGAAAGAGGCAGCGAGGGCAAGGGTAGTGGGGAGGGAGATCTGGTCTGACCAGGAAGGCTGGGAGAGAACTGAGAGGAAGGGATGTGGGGTTGGTGGTCCAATTGAATCGTGGTGGGGGGAGGGATAGTGGCGGGAGGGGTGTGAGAGTCGGATCTGACCAGCTGAGGAGAAGAGGTGGGTCAGTGGGGTCGAACATGGTGGACGGGTTGGCAGGAGCGGCAGGCGAGTTGGGCAGGAATATTGTGGGGAGAATCAGTGTTGTGGCCTTCTCCATGCCATAACAATTCCGTGATGGTTTGCAAAGTCACCAAAATCAAGTCATTGAGTTTCAACTTATTGAGAGCTACCAATGTTTATTTCCTGATTGTCAAATGTAGCTAATCATAAACAAAATTTTGAGTCCATCAATGTATTGTCAGTTATTCAGAAAGTGTATCATTGTACATCAAACTTATTAACTACCTCAACCATAATATCTTTGTGACAATAGCTACCAGAAGGAAAAATTGCAGGGCCTATAAAATAACAATTGCACTCACCAAGTTCATAAATGTAATAATTTTCAGCATTTTCTGTTTTCATTTCAGATTTTCCAGCATCTGCAGTAGTTTGCTTTCATGAACTTGTACACAGAAATATCACTTCAACAAATTTAAAAGTGTCACGCGTTCACCTAGCTGCATGAGACAACAATGGCTTGACAGGAAATCTGCCAGTGAATAACTGCTATGTTTGTGTATAGACAGCAATATCGAGGTGTTCAGAAAGAGAAAGCTGCACACTTGTTGTTGGTTTCCTCTAGCCTTTCAAAGGACAGAAGCTGAGTATTTACAAACATCAGCAAATCTAGAAACCATTCCATATCTACAACAGTGAATGGACCTGAATTAACCTCTAAACATGTCTGTCACACTCCAAGATTGCAACATTACAAATTGCGAACCTCCATTCATAGCCCTCCATTACTCTCAAAATAATTGGTAAGCCATCAGAGTAACTATTTGTGAGTGTCAAATTAAATTAGTTTGAGGCTTTGACAAGCTGCATCTATTTGGTGGAATTAACTAAAGTTCTGGGAATTCAGCATCACACCTGAACTTTATATTCATATGTATGTATGATGGTGTGTGGCCCTAACATGCACAGATTTAATCAGCTTTTTCACAGAACAGAGTATAAATCAATCTGACATTGGCATGCTCTCAATTATTGTTGTATTGCACTGTAAGTGAATGGAATCATATTTATTTTAAATCTAATTTTCATCTTTGACATTCTTCTTTGAGACAGATTACCATACAAATCTCTCACTTGAGCACTATGTTGATGTCTGAGATGTTTTAGTGACTCTATACGATCAAACAACATTTGGCATATATTTTGAAGTGTTCACAATTACTCGAGACACTGCTATTTAATATTGGCTGCACACTTATTGGTACACATTTTAATTAGGTAAAGCAGACAGAAAGACAAATGGGCAGGGGGAGGGGAAGTTGGTTTGCTCGACAACTAGAGTGCCGTGCAGAACAACACCAACAGTGCAGGTTCAATCCCCACACCCAAATGAGGCAGTTCATCAGGCCTGCATCTTTCCTTACCCCTTTGTAAACTGTTCATAAGGACGCTAATCAGTGAGCTAGAGAGACTTCTTTTCAGTGCACTCTTTCTGTAATCAAGTGGTTATCATATTCATCTATCACAAGAAAGGACAGTGCTTTGAAACCATGCAGAAACATTCAGAAAGACAAATTGAGTTCATATGATGCTCTGGACCTGCCCTATTCTAAAGGCGCAAGGCTTCAAGCATGAAATGTGCTTCAACAAAATCTCTCTGCCCAACAAAAATTTGTTTGTATCTTCATACACTTCTTTCACCATTGGAAAATAGTGACACCCCTTCCCAGCGAAGAGTGGGAAGGATGATCCCTTGACCCCGCCAGAACCCACCCAACCCTCAGGGCCCTTGAGGGACTCTTCCTCGTCCTTCTGGTAGTAGCAGAGCAGCATGGACCTACCTCCTTGAGCCCCCTTGGGCTCATAGTGCCAGGCCAAGATGCCAGTGCTTGGATGCCAGGGGCCTGTGCACTATGACTGATGGGGGGCTCAGTCGGTGGTCTGGGCAGGGGTGAGAAGGTTTGAGAGATGGGTTTGATGGGGAAGGGAGGGCTGTTTGGGGGGGTCTGAGAGGGGAGGGAGGGCTGTGTGGGGGGGTCTGAGGGAGAGGGGGCCTGAATGGGGAGTCTAAGGGGCAGAGGAAAGCTGAGTGGGGAGGTCTGAGGGGGAGGGGAGTTGATGGGGGAGTATCGGGTCAGGTGACCCTCCTGTTTGTGTGATATGGTGGTTAACCCGTTGTTTGTGGGTGAGGGAAGAATGATGCCTCTGGTTCAGGAATTGGTGGTACACCCCAGTTTGGGGGGCACAATTTCATTTTTGGGAAAGAAGGGTGAGGGAAGCTAGTAAACAAGCATGGTCACCATTTAAAAATGGTGGTTCTCTCTCAGAATGCCAGGTTGGCCGGTGGGTTGCCTGATATGAATAACTTAGCAACTATCAGCCGGGGGAATCTCACCTGATAGATTCTGCTAAAGGCAATGGGAAACTTGCTAGGTTTCCCGCTGGCATGGGCACTTGGTTCAATTTGGGAGAATCATAGCCTTAGCTTTTTCTGCAAAAAATCACAGCCTCTGTTTCTATCAACAGATGATACTTGACTTGCTGTGTCAATTTTGTTTCTATTTCAGATTTCCAGGATCTACAGTGTTTTGCTTTTGTATTAGTGTGTAGTTTGGATATTTTCATTGTCCTGTTTTACCAGTGAACCAAAGACCAATGGAAATAAATAATTATTAGTTTGTTAAATTTAAAGGTGCCCAGATTTTTTTTTTTACCTACTTCAGTTCTTTCTTCTTATTAGATTCTTACTTACCACACATCATTACCCAGTTAAGAAAAGAACAGAGACAGGATTTAAAACCTTGCTCAACCCAAGACCAAAAATTCCCACGTGAGGCCAAAGGACATTTCTATTTGACCACCCGCTCCAATTCTGTGGAGGGCAGGGCAGTAGAATTACAGAGGAAAAGTTGTATGAATCTCCTGACCTCGAACATTTTTGGCAGTGAAACACATTTTTGACTCATTTACTTTGTTCACAACAGCAGCAATGTGGCTTCAGGGTAATTTTAATTGAGAGGCCCAATTAAGAAGGCTGCAAGCTTTGGAGGCAGGACAGCGAGTCTGCACGCGAGGCTATAAGGTCAGCCAGCAGCCTTCACTGTGTATGCAATAAGAATGCTATTGGTACACCCAGGGAATCAAACCTGGGTCCCTGGTACTCTGAGATAGCAGTGCTAACCACTATGCCAACATGCCGCCCTTATGAGGAGATAGAGTAGACTGGGACTATACTCATTGGAATTCAGAAGAACGAGGGGGATCTTATAGAAACATATAAAATTGTGAAGGGAATAGATGAAATAGAAAAAGGGAGGTGGCTTCCGCTGCCAGGTGAAACAAGAACGAGGGGCATAGCTTCAAAATAAGGGAGAGCAGATTTAGGATTGAGGTGAGCAAAGAACAAAGAACAAAGAAAATTACAGTACAGGAACAGGCCCTTCGGCTGCCTAAGCCTGTACCAACCACGCTGTCTGACTGAATTAAAACCTCTTACCCTTCTGGGGACCATATCCTACCATTCCCATCCTATTCATATATTCGTCAAGACGCCCCTTAAAAGCCACTATCATATCTGCTTCCACTACCTCCCCTGGCAGTGAGTTCCAGGCACTCACCACGCTCTGTATAAAAAGTGAAGCACGGTGGTTAGCACTGCTGTTTCACAGCTCCAGGATCCTGGGTTCGATTCCCGGCTCGGGTCACTGTCTGTGTGGAGTTTGCACATTCTCCTTGTGTCTGAGTGGGTTTCCTCCAGGTACTCCGGTTTCCTCCCACAGTCCAAAGATGTGCGGGTTAGGTTGATTGGCCATGCTAAGAAATTGCCCCTCAGTGTCCAGGGATGCATAGGTTAGAGGGATTAGTGAGTATAATATGTAGGGATATGGGGGTAGGCCTGGGTGGGATTGTGTTCGGTATAGACTCGATGGGCCAAAGGGCCTCTTTCTGCACTGTAGGGTTCTATGATTCTATGAAAAATCTGCTTTGCACATCTCCTTCAAACTTTGCCCCTCACACGTTAAACCTGTGCCCCCAAGTAATTGACTCTTCCACCCTGGGAAAAAGCTTCTGATTATCCACTCTGTCCATGCCTCTCATAATCTTGTAGACTTCTATCAGGTCACCTCTCAACCTCTGCCATTCCAGTGAGAATAATCCAAGTTTCTCCAACTTCTCCTCATAGCTAACGCACTCCATACCAGCAATATCTTGGTAAATTTTTTCTGTACCCTTTCCAAAGCCTCCACATCCTTCTGGTAGTATGGCGACCAGAATTGAAAACTATATTCCAAGTGCAGCCTAACTAAGTTTCTATAAAGCTGCAACATGACTTGCCAATTTTTCTACTCAATGCCTTGGCCGATGAAGGTACACATGCCGTATGCCTTCTTGACTATCTTTTTCACTTGCATTGCCACTTTCAGTGACCTGTGTACCTGTACAGCCAGATCATTCTGCCTACCAAGACTCTGAAGGGTTCTGACATTTACTATATATTTCCTTTCTATATTAGACCTTCCAAAATGCATTAGCTCACATTTGTCTGGATTAAACTGCATCTGCCATCTCTTTGCACAAGTCTCCAACTGATCTATATCCTGTTGTATCCTCTGATGGTCCTCATCGCTATCCGCAAATCTACCAACCTTTGTGTCATCCACAAACTTACCAATCAAGCCAATTACATTTTACTCCAAATCAATTATATATATTACAAACAGCAAAGGTATCAGCATTGATCCCTGAGGAACACCACTTGTCACAGCTTTCCATTGCCACCCTCTGTCTTTTTTGATTGAGCCAATTTTGTATTCACCTTGCCAGCTCACCTCTAATCCCATGCAACTTCATCTTTTGCACCAGTCTGCCATGAGGGACCTTGTCAAAGACTTTACTGATTTCCATGTAGACAACATCCACTGCCCTATCCTCATCAATTATCTTCGTCATTTCCTCGAAAAACTCAATCAAGCCAGTGACACACAACCTCCCTTTCACAAAACCATGTTGCCTCGTGCTAACACATCCGCTTATTTCTAAGTGGAAATAAATCCTGTCTCAAAGAATCCTCTCCAATAATTTCATTCCACTGATGTAAGGCTCACCAGCCTGTAATTACCTGGATTTTTCTTGCTACCCTTCTTAAACAAAGAAACAGCATTGGCTATTCACTAATCCTCTGGGACCTTCCCTGTGTGTGGAGATGCCAGTGTTGGGCTGAGGTAAACAGAGTAAGAAGTCTCACAACACCAGGATAAAGTCCAACAGGTTTATTTGGTAGCAAAAGCCACTAGCTTTCAGAGCACTGCCCCTTTATCAGCTAAGTGGGAGATCTGTTCACAAACGGGGCATATAAAGGCACAAACTCAATTTATAAAATAATGGTTGGAATGCAAGTCTTTACAAGTTATCAAGTCTTAAAGGTACAGACAATATGAGTGGAAAGAGTTTTAAGCACAGTTTAAAGAGATGAGCATTATCTCTTACAGGACAGTTAGTGAGATTTTGCAAGCCCAGATAAATTGTGGGGATTACAGATAATGTGACATGAAACCAAAATCCCGGTTGAGGCCGTCCTCATGTGTGCGGAACTTAGCTATCAGTCTCTGCTCAGCCACTCTGGGTTGTTGTGTGCCGTGAAGGCCGCCTTGGAGATAGAGGCTGAATGCCTGTGACCGCTGAAGTGTTCCCCAACAGGAAGCAAACACTCTTGCCTGGTGATTGTCAAGTGGTGTTCATTCATCCGTTGTCGTAGCATCTGCAGGACCTTCCCTGTAGCCAGTGAGGATACAAAGATTTGTCTCAAGGTCCCAGCGATTTCCTCCCTTGCCTCCCTCAGTATTCTGGGGTATATCCCATCAGGCCTTGGGGACTTGTCTACCTTAATGTTTCTCAAGAACCCCAATGCCTCCTTTTTGATCTCAACATGACTCAAACAATCTACACACCCTTTCCTAGACTCATCCTCCACCAAGTCCTTTTTTTTGGTGAATACTGACACAAAGTACTCATTTAATACCTTGCCCATTTCCTCTGGATCCCCTCCCCTGCCCTTGAGTGGGCCAGCCCTCTCCCTGACTACCCTCTTGCTCTTTATATATGTACAAAAAGCCTTAGGATTTTCCTTAATCCTGCTATCCAATGATTTTTCATGAACCTTTTTAGCCCTCCTTACTGCTTTCTTAAGTTTCTTTCTACTTTCCTTGTATTCCACACTTGCTTTGTGTGTTCCCAGCCTCCTAGATTTAACAAATGCTTCCTTTTTCTCTGATTAGGCTCACAATATCTCTCGTTATCCAAAGTTCCTGAAACTTAACTTTCATCCGTACAGGAATGAAGGGGAACTTCTTCACCCAAAGGGTTGTGAATCTGTGGAATTCTCTGCCAAGTGAAGCAGTTGAGGCTACCTTGTTGAATGTTTTTAAGGCAAGGATAAATAAATTTTGCAACAATAAAACAATTAAGGGTTAGGGTGAGTGGGCGGGTAAGTGGGGCTGAGTCCACAAAAAGATCATCTATGATTTTATTGAATGGCAGGCTCAAAGGGCCAGAAGACCTACTCCTGCTCTTAGTTCTTATCATGGAATCATACAGTGCAGAAGGAGGCCATTTGACTCATCAAGTCTGCATCAACCGTAATCCCACCCAGGCGTTATCTCCACAACACCATGCATCTACCGTAGCTAGTCCTCCTGATACTAATGGGCAATTTAGCATGGCTAATCCACCTAACCTGCACATTTTTGAACTGTGAAAGGAAACCAGAGCACCTGGAGGAAACCCATGCAGATGCAGGAGAACATGCAAACTCCACACAGACAGTGACCCAAGCTGGGAATCGGTCCATAGCGCTGTGAGGCAGCGATGCTAACCACTGTGCCACCATGTTGCATTGACTTATGTCCTTATATCTTATCTTCTACTGGATGTAATCCCTTGCTGTCTACTCAGTAGCCTAAATAGGTTACTTCAGCCGCTTGGAAAAAGTATTTCTCCCTTTTCAAGTGAACGCACCATCTAGAAAATCTTTGTCTCCCTCTCCACGGCATGTTCCAAATCTCTTAGCTGGCCAGGTGTTCCTGTTCTGAAGCCCCGGTGACCAAGAAGTAAGTATACTGCTGTCTTGGGTAGTCCTTGAAGGATGCTCTCCATAACTCTTTGGAAAATGGTGCACGCTGACAAGACCCCAAAGGCAAGTGAGTATAGTCATAAAATTCCTTATGCGGATTGATCATCACATATTTCTGGGAGGACATTCCACTTCAAGCTGAAGAAAGTTGTCCGACTTGGAGAATGTCTTGTCACCTGTTAACTTAGTTACAAATCTTTGATTTGGGGAATGGGTACCTATCGAGTTTGGAGATGCAATTGGCTGTTAGTTTATAGTCTTCACAAAGAAAACCAATTTGCTAAGTGTAAGAACAGGGACCGCAGGCCCATTCTTCAAATTACACAGGCCTTGTTATAAATAAACTTTTAAGGTGCCCTAGTTCAGTTTGGGACTGGTCTTGCTCTGAAATACCTAGATGTAGCATTTGGGTCAATGTAGATCTTGGCATTGGCCGCTTTTATTTTTCCTAGGTCCTCTTGGGAAACTCCAGGATTTGCCTGTTCTTGAAACTTCACCTTGGCTGTGTCTTTTGACAGCGCTTGCAATAATCCATTGTCCTGCCACTGCACCTTTCTGGAATATGTTCTCTGATACTCTTAGGGTTGTCGCTGCCTTTCCTTGACTATCTGTTGGTGACATTAGGGTTCCTATATCAATAGGGGTCATTTAACACCTGGGGCAAGATTTGTCTCCCTCTCTACGATATGTTCCAAAGTGGTGGGTGGTGATGTGCTAGTCATTAGCAACGGGACCTTACGGTCCAATCATTGTCAACTGCATTTCCCATTGAATGCACTCCTCACCACCGGAAAACATGATGGGATTGTAAGATCCCATTAGTATGAACAGCAGCAAGATTTCATCTCTGATTTACAGAAGCACTTTCCATTGAGGACTATTTACATAAGATCTAATCCCCGAACTGAAGGACATTGCTACTTGATGCCCCGTGCAGTACCCGAGTCACTTTCCAGATTTCTCAAGTGATAAGATTATTTCAGTAGCTTCCTTTTTACGTTCAAATTGGGTTTTAGCAACAGTTTAGTTTGGGTCATAGAGGTTTACATGGAAACAGGTCTTTCGGCCTAACTTGTCCACACCATTCTTTTTTTTCAAAATCCTTAAGCTAATCCCAATTGCCCGCATTTGGCCCATATCCCTCCATACCCATCGTACCCATATAACTATCTAAATGCTTTTTAAAAGATAAAATTGCACCTGCCTCTGCTACTACTTCTGGCAGCTTGTTCCAGACACTCTGAAAAAATTGCCCCTCTGGATACTTCTGTATCCCTCCCTTCTCACCTAAAGCCTTTGCTCTCTAGATTTAGACTCCCCTACCTTTGGGAAAAGATACTGACTACCTACTTTGACTATGCCCCTCATTATCTTATAGACTTCTATAAAGTCACCCCTCAGCCTCCTACGCTCCAGAGAAAAAAGTCCCAAACTATCCAGCCTCTTCTTATAACTCAATCCATCAAGTCCCAGTAGCATCCTAGTAAATCTTTTCTGCACTCTTTCTAGGTTTAATAATATCCTTTCTATAATAAGGTGACCAGAATTGCACACAGTATTCCAAGTGTGGCCTTACCAATGTCTTGTACAACTTCAACAAGACCTTCCAACTCCTGTATTCAATGTTCTGACCAATGAAACCAAGCATGCCGAATGCCTTCTTACCACTCTGTTCACCTGTGACTCCACTTTCAAGGAGCTATGAACACATACCCTAGACCTCTTTGTTCTGTAACTCTCCCCCGTGCCCTACCATTAACTGAGTAAGTCCTGCCCTGGTTCAATCAAACAAAATGCATCACCTCGCATTTGTCTAAATTAAACTTCATCTGCCATTGGTCAGCCCACTGGCCCAATTGATCAAGAACCAGTTGCAATTAGAGATACTCTTCATGTCCACTATGCCACCAATCTTGATGTCATCTGCAAATGTACTAACATGTCCCGTATATTCTCACCCAAATCATTAACATAAATGACAAGTAACAGTGGACCCAGCACTAATCCCTGAGGCACACCGCTGGTCACAGGCCTCCAGTTTGAAAAACAACTCTCTACATCCACCCTCCGGCTTCTGTCAAGAAGCCAATTTTGTATCCATTTAGATACCTCACCCTGGATCCTGTGAGCTTTAACTTTATGCAACAACCTACTGTGTGGTATCTTGTCAAAGGCCTTGCTAAAGTCAATGTAGACAATATCAACTGCACTGCCCTCATCTACCTTCTTGGTTACCCCTTCAAAAAACTCAATCAAATTTGTGAGACATGATTTTCCACTCACAAAGCCATGCTGACTGTCCCTAATCAGTCCTTGCATCTCTAATTGCCTGCAGATCCTGTCTCTCAAAATACCTTCCAACAATTTACCTACCACAGATGTGAGGCTTACTGGCCTGTAGTTCCCAGGCTTTTCCCAGCAATCCTTTTTAAACAAAGGCATAATATTTGCCACTCTCCAATCTTCAGGCACCTCACCCATGATGATTGATGATTCAAATATCTCAGCTAGGGGACATGCAACTTCCTCCTTAACCTCCTACAATGTCCTGGGATATAGTGCATCAGGTCCAACAGATTTATCTACTTTGATGCGCTTTAAGACTTCCAACATCTCCTTCGCTGTAATATGTACATTTCCCCAAGTTCCCTAACATCCATGCTTTTCTCAACAGTAAATACTGATGAGAAATATTCATTTAGGATCTCACCCATCTCTTACAGATCTGCACATAGATGTCCTTGTTTATCCTTAAGAGGCCCTACTCTCTCCCTTGTTACTCTTTTGCCCTTTATGTATTTGTAGAAGCTCTTTGAATTGTCCTTTGTCTTATCTGCCAAATCAATTTTGTGTCGCCTTTTTGCCCTCCTGATTTCTCTCTTAACTTTACTCTGACACCCCCTACACTCTTCAAGAGACTCACTTGACCCCAGCTGCCTATGCATGTCAGGTGCCTCTTTCTTCTTCTTGACCAGGGCCTCAATATCCCGAGTCATCCAGGGTTCCCGACTTCTGCCAGCCTTGCCCTTCACTCTAAGAGGGAGGGTGTTGGGTCATTTATGCCACATACCAGCTATCTTGCAACATTTCATTTAGAGGTAGTCCAAATTCGTAATATTCAGCCAAACCTTCACAACCTAGCCAAGAACTCAGTGACAGGTTCCCGAGGAGTTGTCCCAGCCATGTTGAAGCAATATCTTGGGAGGATTACAAAGGGCTTTGTGGTTTTTTTTACAAGGTCTACTAACTCATTAAAATTTTTGGAGTCAGGGGTGTCCAGACAAGTCACACTTTGTATCACATTGGAATTTGTGGCCCTGCATGCGGTCAATAATATCATCTTTTGTTTCACATCTCCGTCAATTTCATTAGCACAGAAGAAGTAACTTGTGCACTTTGTATATTGGGCCTAGACTTCCCCACTGAATTTTTCTGAGTTTAAATTTTTTGAAAAGAGGCATAATGGTTTTTTCTTAACGGAGAAGATTCTTGACTTAGGAGGTTGTCCAGAGCGGGAGATGAAAAAAATTCTCCTCATTGCCAATTCAGCCAAATGCCAGTTTTCTGTCTTCAAACATCCTTTATTGTACACCAAAGAGGAGGCTGCATCTCTGACTTATAGTTAGACAGTCTGCATAACAGGACCTACAATAGTTCGAGTCGGTTTAAAAAACTTCCACTGATTGCTTGTCATTGGCAAAGATCTGCTCACTCAAAAAGGAAGCTTGTACTCCACTAAGTCCACGGGGAGACCTATTGATGATATCCTGTAGCCCTCGTGGCCTCATTAATAATGTGTGAGGACACTTCTGTACTACAGAGTAGTACCACAGGACAACATGGTGGTATAGTGGTTAGCATGCTGCCTCACAGTGCCAGGGACTTGGGTTCGATTCCCAGCTTGGGTCACTGTCTGTGCAAAGTCTACATGTTCTCCCTATGATTGCATGGATGTCCTCCGGGTGCTCCGGTTTGCTCCCACACTCCAAAGACATGCGGGTAGGTTAATTGGCCATGCAAAATTGCCCCTTAAGTGTCAGGGGGATTAGAGGGGTAAATGCATGGGATTACCAGGATAGGATCTGGGTGTGATTGTTGATGGTGCGGTCTCGATGGGCCAAATGGCCTCCCTCAGCACTGTAGGGATTCTATGATTCACAGCATTTTGCAATCATTCTCACTTAAATAATCGTGTTTTTCTATTCTTCCTGCTAAATTGGACACGTCCTTAGGTTTGAAGTGAAGTTCTTCATTCCCTTTGCAGTCATGATCAAGGTGCTTGGAAGGTCAAGAGTGCATCACATATTTTCAGCTACTGCTCAACATCTATGTCTAGTGTGGCAGGGCTAGGGAAAATCTGACCCCTCCGACACAGATACCTACTCTTGCACAATTGTGAAGTGTGAGTTATCAGGTGAGAATCCCACTATCTTTCTTTAAGTTTTTGAGTGCCCTGATTGTGCTCCCTCAGAAAGAACCAGCTCCTCTGAGGAATCATGCGCTCCACATGTGAAGGCCCAGTCAGAGATAATAGATGTGAAATCATGGGAAATATAGAACATAGGATTTAGGAACAGTCAGGCCTTTGATCAGATTGTGGTTAATCTGGCTGTGTTAATAATTCCACTTTTAGTACTGTCAAAGAAAGACTATTGCAATGGCTCATTATGAAGTTGACGCTATTTGGATTCCTTGCTGAAATCAAGTCAACATGACTGAGTGCTATATAATGCTGGTGTTCATTTGTTTCAGCAGGTAACGAGAATCAGAGAATCCCTCCAGTGCAGAAGGAGGCCATTCAGCCCATCGAGACTGCACCAACAACAATCCCACGCAGGCCCTATCCCTGAAACCTCACGTATTTACCCTGCTAATCCCTCTGACACTAAGGGGCAATTCATCATGGCCAATCAATATAACCCGCACATCTTTCAACTGTGGGAGGAAACAAGAGCACCCAGAGGAAACCCATGCAGGCATGGGGAGAATGTGCAAACTCCACACAAACAGTGACCGAGGTCAAAATTGAATCCCGGTCCCTGGCACTGTAAGGCAGCAGTGCCAACCACTGAGCCACCATGCCACTCCAACTGGGAAATCTCAATCCATCCCCCACCCTCCACCTTCCCAGTCTATGATACCTAAGGGTATTGAAACTGCACTTGCCTGCAATGCTCCCATACTACATTTATGAGCTCCGAACTCAGCTGCAAACCCTCTAGATCTGTGCATCTTCCTCATGTTCTGTGCTTTCTTATCCTGCAACAAGGAAAAGAACAGATCTATGAATCAGTAGTAAAAGATAGGTCCCTACAAGGTACCCTATTCAAAGCCTGTTCCTTGATGGTACTCCCTTGCCCCCATTACTCTTCCCAACAAGACCCCCTCCACCGCAACCACACCCCACACCTGCGAGAAAACACTTCAATAACGTGTCTTTTCTCAACAATACCAACTTTCTTATTGTTAAGTTGACAACAAAAGTTGTTGCAGATAACATTTTGATTGCGAATAGCTCAAAGATTTAGTAGTAACAAATAAGACATTGTGCAAAGCGAAGTCATTTGATTTGTATGAAAGGTATTTGAAACAAACACAGTCGCAGAATATTCATCTGTTTCCTTTAGCAAGTTCAATCAAATAATAACATTATAAAATCACGGTGGAATGGGTTCCATTTACCACAACTATGCTGTTGCTAATCTTCAACTGGGAAGTACAAAGCCTTTAATACACATTGGTGCTGAATGGGAGTTTCTTTTTTAACATTCATTCGTGGAATGTGGGTGTTGATGGCGAGACCTGCATTTATAGCCCATCCCTAATTGCCCTTGAGAATGTGGTGGTTGCCTTTTTGAACCCCTGCAGTTCGTGTGGCGTAGGTACACCCACAGTGCTGTTAGGGAGGGAGTTCCAGGATTTTGTTGTTCAAGCAAGACTCCTAACAATGCAGACCTCCAAAAGAATCTGAAGAGAGTATAAGAATAAAATTAATGTTCCAAGAACGCAACAATTTATAAACATAATGCAGTCGTAAATATCTTTTATTATTTAAGGCAACAAAACTATAATTGCAAACTACTCCACTAGTTATATGGCTGTTAACCCATAACATTTTGAAGGAACACTTCACAAATACTTAAGAGAAAATAATTCCCACAGGAATTCTCCCAACCACCCGCTGTAACCGAGGTGAAAATATTCATAATCTTAGTATCCTGTTTGACCTTGAGATGAATTTCCAACCACATATTCACACCGTCACAAAAACTGCCTATTTCCACCTTTGTAACGTTGACTGACTAAGGCCTTGCCTCAGTTCATCTATTGCTGAGAGCCCTTTTTTACTTGAAACTGGGAATGTTTCAGATCCGACTTTTAGGCCTGTTCTCAGGGACCCCCCCATACGCACTCTGCCTGCAAAAATATCAGCGATTCCGAGTCGCGCTGCACAAGCCAGTGGGCGGGGCTTGACACACCCAAAACCCTGCAGCTCTGATCGGTGCCTCTAACTTGGCACGCGCAAAGAAAATCATAGAATGATCCTTCCCTGCCACATCCCTCCTGGACCAGATAATGTCTCCCCCTGGCCTCCACAGATATTGCCCCACCCCCACAACATTACTAACATCCTTATCCCCCATAACCCCGCCATCCAGACCAACCACGGTCTCCTATCCCCCACCGATCTCAGGCAGAGTGGCAGCGGACTCCCCTCTCCCCCCCACCAATCTCAGGCACAGAGATATCCCCCTCCCCTCCCCCCCACCAGTCTCAGGCAGAGTGAACCATCCCTCCACCCTCCACCCCACCCTGGACCCTCCTGCACAAGGCCCCCATCTCCTCCTGACTCCAATGACTGCATGACACCTCCCTCTCATCCCTGTCCCCAATCATAGAAAGAAGTCTCACAACAGCAGGTTAAAGTCCAACAGGTTTATTTGGTAGCTCCTTTGTCAGGTAAGTGGGAGTTCTGTTCACAAACAGGGCATATAAAGACAAACTCAATTTACAAAATAATGGTTGGAATGCCCTTCGTAGGGGTGAGTGCTTAATCCCATGTAACATCTTCCCCCAAATCACCTCCAGATCTTCCCACTTCTAGCAATGTGCATGCTTCCAGCCTCTGAACCCCAAGCATTTCCGTCCCCTGCCCCAAGCACTGCACTTGCCTTCTGAGGGCCAGTACCTTCAGGAGTCATGCCATCATTTATTTCATGGCTCCTTCTGTCTCCACAGGAGAAGACAGAAAGAAGCTGAAGATGGGGTGGTGAGCCAGACCTTTGGGTCCTCACCCCCTTTGAAGAGAGGGTGCTGGAGCAGTCCAGGGAAAGAGAGGTGTGGGCTGTCAGTGGCAGCATGGTCAGGCTGGAATCAAGAAGTGAGTGCCTGTCAATCCTTCACTCAATTTGAGGCAAATCCTCAGGGGCACGAGTTTCGGGTGCGAGGGCTAGGTTTAAAGGAGATGCAAGAGGTATGTTTATTTGCACACAGAGAGTGGCGGGTGCCTGGAGCTTGTTGCCAGGGAAGGTCGTGGAGGCAGATAAGAGAGTGACCTTTAAGAGGCTTCTTTACAGTTACGTGAATGGGATGAGAACAGAGGTATTTGATCCCCAGAAGGCTAGGGGGTTACAATTCAGATGGGCAGCCGGTCACTGCAAGCTTGAAGGGCCTTTTCCTGTGATGAAATCGAGTTTGTGCTTTGTTCTACGTTCAATGGAGAAATGTTAATCACATGCTTGGCATCCCGGATTCCTCTCCTTCCCTTGCACTTAACCTTGTGTCCTGAGTTGCAGGGACCGATCTAGATGCCCCGGGCCATCTGGCGTCATGGCCCCCACCAAGCCTCACACCCATTCTGCTCCAGACAGTGCTGGATGGTCTCCCTCTACCCCTGCAAATGGTAAAGCCTGGATCTCATGTGCCCAAAATTCTTCTTCCAGCTCCTCTTCCACAGCTCCAGCAGCAAAGAAGAGAACATCAAGATGAATGGCTGCATCGCAAAAGCCAACTTGTCACTCTGGAGCGGGAGGGGAGTGCGGAGGTGTTGTTGGAGGTGGGGTTAAGGAATGCTGTTTGCCTCTAGCCCTGCAACACACACTGTCCATTCTATCCATTCTCCTACCCACATGGTCCCCAGAATCACAGACCCCCATTCCACCACCAACATGCTCTCCACAACCACAGACCCTCATTCCCCCAGCTACATGCTCCCCAAAATCACACACCCCCATTCCCCCACCTATATGCTCCCCAGAATCACAGATCACTTGCGGACCAGCTGGTGGAGGTATTCACAGAAATCTTTAACCTCTCTTTGCAACAATCTGAGGTCCCTACTTGCTTCAAGGAGACTACCATCAGCCCGGTACCAAACAAAAGCCAAGCAGCGTGCCTTAATGATTATCGTCTGGTGGCTCTGACATCCATCATTATGATGTGTTTCGAAAGATTATGATGTGGATGTGCCGGCATTGGACTGGGGTAAACACAGTAAAAAGTCTGACAACACCAGGTTTTAGTCCAACCGATTTATTTGATAATAAACGCACAAGCTTTCGGGTTAGTCCCTTCGTCAGGTGAATGGAGAGTTCTGGCCTCAGACAGAGTATATAAAGCACAGACAGTTTAGAGATTACTGATTAGAATGCGAATCTTTACACCTAACCTGCTGTTCAAGTCTTGAAGTGGCCGACAACGTGAGTGGAAGGAGCACTGATCACAGGTTAAAGAGATGTGTATTGTCTCCAGACAGCACAGTGAGTGAGGTTTTGCAAACCCAGGCAAGTCACGGGGGTTACAGATAGTGCGACATGAACCCAAGATCGGACTATCTGTAACCCCCGTGACTTGCCTGGGTTTGCAAAACCTCACTCACTGTGCTGTCTGGAGACAATACACATCTCTTTAACCTGTGATCAATGCTCCTTTCACTCACGTTGTCGGCCACTTCAAGACTTGAACAGCAGGTTAGGTGTAAAGATTCGCATTCTAATCAGTAATCTCTAAACTGTCTGTGCTTTATATGCTCTGTCTGAGGCCAAAACTCTCCATTCACCTGATGAAGGGACTAACCCGAAAGCTTGTGCATTTACTATCAAATAAATCGGTTGGACTAAAACCTGGTGGTGTCAGAGTTTTGAAAGATTAGTCATGGCACAAATCAATTCTAGCTTCCCACATTGCATGGATCCACTTCAGTTCACCTACCACCACAACAGGTCCACAGCAGGTCCTTATACACGTCTGACTGTGTGGCCAAATTCCCCTTCAATTCAATTTTCAAGTTTGCTGATGACACCACCGTGGGTCGTACATTAAACAATGACGAGACTGAGTACAGGAAAGAGATAGAGAATCTGATGAACTGGTGCGATAATCTCTCCTTCAATGTCAACAAAACAAAGGAGATGGTCATCGACTTCAGGAAGCGTAACGGAAGACGTACCCCTGTCTACATCAATGGGGACAAAGTAGGAATTGTCGAGACCGTCAAGTTTTTAGATGTCCAGATCATCAACAACTTGTCCTGGCCCCTCCTTATCGATGCTATAACCTGTTAGAATTTTATAAGTCTGACATTTGGCATTGCCTGCTGACTGCTTTCTGGAAAGTTCTGATGGGGAATCACAATTCAAACTTTTCAATTTGAACTGAGACGGAGGAAGCTGATTTAAAATGCAAGGGCTACATTCCAAGGTGATTGTGAAAAACAAATAAACCTTCAGATGCAGCAAAGCTAATTACTGTTTAAGGAAGAGACATTAAAATGCAAAGTGCTGGTTTTTGCCACAGACAGACCCACCCAAAACGCCTCGGAAGTATACAATGGATGAAGTATAACAGGCCAGGCCACAAACACTGCAGAGAGATTGTAAACAATACGGGGAGCGTCAAGGACATTTTCAATAAAGGAAATAGGCTGAAAGTTTGCACTCAATCTGTCTCTTTTACAACAAGGGTATTAACCAGTTCATAAGACAACTTTACTGGAAATTTACTAGCAAACTGAGAACTCATAACAATTTCAATATCTGACTGCAAAAAGAAAACCAACTAATCCAAATTGTCTACCATGTTTAACAACCTACGCCTCAAGAAAAGGACACGTAACTGTATATTTTTTAAAGTATTTTTATTGGACTCAAAATTCCCTTATTTCTGATACCTTTGAGTGTGATGTCACATTTTTATTTTCTTTTCTTGGGTCTAGTGATTAATAAATTTGCTCTTTCTTTAATCTTGTTTGGTTGGCTCCTAGTTGCTCACTGATTTGAAAAAGGCAAATCTTGTTGAAAAATAAACTTAAATGAGGAGGCAGCCAGTTTGTTCCCTCTCATTACCATAACAGGTACATGTTGGAGGTACTGTGGCCCTGCATCTGTTGCTCTCCACCAACTTCACACAGCCCACCATTCATCTTCTGTATTTATGTTTTCAGATATCCAAGAACTGGTATCTGACCAGCTAACACAACCTGATGATGGATGGGAGAGGAGTAACTTAATCTCATAGTTGTAGCCATTAGCTCAGATATTGGCACTGCACATATTTTAGAGGGTAGCATTGAGGCAAGGTGAGTCACCAGGCACAAGTAAGCTGCAGCAAGGAGATGGGGAAAGGACTGCATATATTCCAGATCCCTGGAGAGCGAGGTTGCACGAGTTCTGCTGCAGGGACTTCAGATGATGCTGTCAATGGGACACCATGTAGATAAAGGCTGATGGGCAATGCCTATGGAAAAGCCTGACCCATTCACATCTACTTCCCTCTGAGATTGCTGGTGACAATAGCTACATTCTGATGATACCAATATTTTGGAGGATGCAGGAAACCACCAAGCTCTGCTGTGCTCAGGCTAGCAGCCCAGGCATTGCAAGCAATGTTTCAGAGTATGGATGGTCTGCTCCACCATGTTCATGGTGACCGGAACTGTTCTGTAATCATTTCCCTGGCACACCTGAGTCACGATGTAGGTATGCCGGCGTTGGACTGGTGTAAACACAGTAAAAAGTCTGACAACACCAGGTTTTAGTCCAACCTAAGTCACCTCAGATATTGCTCCTGTCACAGATGCAGATAGAAATGTCTTGGAAAACCCATGGATCATAAGGTTTTCTGCAGAAATTCTTCTTCCTCATCACTCTTTGCAGATCTTCACCTCGCTATACTTTTTGTTTCATTTGTTGATCATGTTGCAGACCCAGAGACAAACAGTAAGAAACAATAGTACTTGCACCAATGTTGCAATGGCAGAAGCAAGTCAGAAGCACCACACCTGCACAGTGAATGGTTGTCTTTAAATATTGCTGGTCGTGGGTCCAGCACATATATGCAGGCCCATGCTAGCACTCTTACTATCGTGGTAGCTGCTTCGGTCACCCCATTAGTGACAAGAAGCATGGCCTGTGCCATTTTATTCCTCTGCGCTTCTGTTCTAACGACACAAGTGGAAGTTTTGAGCCCAATTTTGTGGCCAATTATTAGCTCATAAATAAACATGTTAATGTTAATTGTAATACTTTCCAGCTGGTCTTGAAAATGATACAAGTAACAAGCCACCACTCCCTGGCCGCACCCATAGCATTTTTCCAAAAATCAGCTCACGTTCAGAACTCTGGCCATTTGTCATGGACAGACACAATAATGGACTCAAAATTGTGGAGTTAGAAATGAATATACAGAACTGCTGTGGAGAAATAAATAAGTTGCTTTATATTGCTGGGGGAAAAAACTTTTTACTTAGCTGAAAGATTTATAAATTGGGAAGGAACGGTAAGTGACTTTCTACATGGAGATCATCAGGAACTGGTGTAGAATGTCAAGTTTTAGGCAGGGCATTTTGAGATGTTTACTTACTGAGCAATGAGCCAAAGTCTTCATTTACTGCAGCTGAGAAAATATTTCATACTTAAGAATTATAAGGGAAGAATTCCAGAGCCTGATTCTCTATTTTACATGGCAATGTAACTATCCTTCACTTATTACTTATATAAGCTCCAAAAACATTTCCATGATGTGAATATGCAAGATTTAGTGTAAAGTCATGATTGATGTAAACAGATTTGTAGATTTACAACTTGAATCTGTTCAAAAAGACTGGGTTTTGTTTCAAATCGTACTGAGTCTGCCATTCTTTAGAACTATCTAATTAAGAGTTACACAGATAGGAAACTCAAAGTTTCGAGTTAACTATTTACTGTAATTACAACACAGTAAACCCTTATTATTTTCTTCAAAATTGCCTTGCAACTTCTCACTTGAGAAAAACTTATAAAGTGAACCTTTAGTCCTACTGATTGAAAAGAATCATTCATGGGCACTTTGGCACATTGTCCAATAACAGATGAAGACAAACTTAGGCAATGTTTACCTACAAATGTTAAATGTCAATAATAATCAATCAATGCACTAACTTGTTGATATGAGCATGCTTGTGTTTTAACATTACTTGGTTTAAAACAGTGGTTTCACATGGACACACCATTAATCAGTAGCAAAATACAATGATGCATTGCTTCCTTTAAAATTCTCATGAAAAAATGGAAAAGTCTCTAAAAACAAACTTGCAATTTAGAACGAGTAAGTCTCCAAAACACCACGATTAAAATGGAAGGGAAAAATCTCCTTTACTTTCAAGCATTTTGCTAACCAACTTAATCAGCAGCAAAAATTATTTATAACATTTTTCACTCAGGGAATATAAAAGCAAGAACTTAAAGACATCTTGCACAAAAGAAAACATTGGAATTCCTTGAGGCTGTTCAGCAAAAATGCAGCTCCTTTTTCACATTCAGTGAATAAGATTTGCTTATTGCCTGCTGTAGTCAAACATACAAATATTTAAACGTTACAATAAAAAGCATTGATCCACAGTTTGAATACTAAGATATATTTCACTAGGCTATACAAAACGTTATATTTAAATGGAGTTAAATTTTTTCACAACATTTGCATTCATATGTACAGTATCTATTTTTGATATCAGTATTAATTCTGTTTCAACACATAGGTTAAGAAACATGTTTTTATTGCTATTCATGCCTGCTGTCACATTGCTTCATAGGTTTAAGGGGTCTAATGGTATGATCTTCAAAAATTTCAACATCCAAATAGTAAGAGAGGAGCCTAAAGGCATCTGTGATGGAGAGAGACTCAATGTCTTAAAATGAGAAGAGATACAGTGGAAGATCATATTTGCAGTTTATTTTCTGTGTCAAAATTGTCCAGTGAACCATATCTATTTCATGCTTCAGCTATATCAGTCCCCAGGCAGTAATGTGCATATATTTTTTCTGTAAGGGCAGTATCAACTTCATAATAAACTAATTAATCGAGTTTCTAAAGATCAAATCCTCAGTGCTTTGTCAGAAAAGTGCACTTTCTGAAACATAATAGATAAAATTGCCAGCAACTACTCAGATAATCCATTCCCTTCTTGTGAGAACATTCCTGATAAACCTGAATCTTCCAAGGAGCGACAATCACCGACTGATTGCACTCAGCCCCTACATTTCTGCGGCATGCCCCACCTCCACAATTATGGCCGAATCTTTCAATCTCAGCTTCTTCAGAAATGTGTGGTGTACCTTCAGTGGAACTGCTTCCTCAAAATGCTGGATCATGGGGGGAGGACTTTGACTGAGACTTAGTTCCTCTCGACACGTGTGTGACACTGAGCAGCAATCTTCCACCACCAGCCATGGTCAATCACAATCTCCTTCACTCCAGTCCAGGTAGTGTCTCGCTCTCAAAAGCCCGTCCTAAAATGTACTTTGCCATGCTGTCATCCATTCTACTGGCATCCATTCTACCATCAGTCTGGTGGGCTGTACATCCAAGAGGTGAAATACATATCCTCCAGCCTCAGTTGCCTCTGTCATGAAGCCCCACAGGTACCTCTGATCTGGTCTTTGTTGTACTGCTCTGATGGTGATGTTATCTCACCCTGTGATGCCCAGGATCTTACATAGGCAATTCTGGTGAAAATTTTCCCATTTACTTGAACCTTTGCTGTTCTCTTCTTTGCCAAGCTAGCATTGGTTGCTGTTGTTATTAAAGTTTATTTATTTATTAACCACAAGTACGCTTACATCCGCACTGCAACTGTGAAAATCCCCCAGTCGCCACAATCCACTGTCTGTTTGGGTACACTTAGGGAGAATTTAGCATGGACAATTCAGCTAACCAGCAATTTTTGGAGTGTGGGAGGAAACCGGAGCACCCGAGAGGAAACCCAAGCAGATGCAGGGAGAACATGCAAACTCCACACAGATAGTGACCCAAGCCGAGGACCGAATTTGGGTCCTTGGCACTGTGAGACAGCAGTGCTAACCACGACGGACATGTAGAGATGCAGTTTCATGGCTGTCTTGATCGTGTTCAATGCTAAGATAGTGTGGAGTCAATGGAAGATTGATGCAGCTGAGTCAATTCTTGTGTGGAGGTTAATCCAGATGACTGGCAGATTGGATCAAACAATAGATCCCTTTGGATTGTCTGTAACAGCCAAATTCTGTACCCAACCAGTCTGTCCTTACAAAACGCAAAACATAGTGTCCAAGATTAGATGCGATCCACAGCTGGGCAACATTTGCTAAACAACACTGATTGGGCTAGGAGTTGATAAACAATTTAACATTGTCAATCAGGCAGGCGGTGTGGTGCACCTTTTCCCTAGATACCCTTGTCGCTCAGTAACTATCCATTGAGCCTTGGTGCATGTGAATGTCTCAGTATGTAGACATCATTGGGAACTGCCAGGATATCTCACAAAAGCTGTGCAATCTGGATCCTGTAGACACAGGCAATCTGTACATTCATGGAGTGATACCCCTTCCTATTTACAAAGGCACTGGCCTGATGGTGTCCTGATGACCACAGGGGTGCAATCAACGGCAGCCTGGATGCGGAGAAACCCTGTAACAGCTGTAAAGTCTCTTGTTCACTCACCCTAGCTGGCTCAGTCCATCCTGAAATGGATGATGGTCATCACTGCCTGAACAGAGTCAGTCACCAACTTGATGCAACTTTGCACAGCTGACTGAGAGACTCACAAAGATCATCTACTAATCCTTGGAAAGATCTGGATGCATAAAAGTTAAGTGCTATAGTGCCCTTGAGAGCCATGGGCATTATGCATCCAAGGCGATCTCCAACCCAATCATCTGGCATATGGAAGTGATGGTTTTCCTGGAGAAGTGGCACTAGACCTCTGTCATGTTGAGGTAGCTGTTCCACGCCTGTACACCTGTTTTTACTAAAACAATGGCTGGTACCCATTTCACACTGCTGGCATAATTATGTGTGAACTCTCAATCTCCTTAAGAACATAAGAACGTAAGAACATAAGAAATAGGAGCAGGAGTAGGCCATCTAGCCCTTCGAGCCTGCCCTGCCATTCAATAAGATCATGGCTGATCTGAAGTGGATCAGTTCCACTTTCCCACTTTCTCCCCATAACCCTTAATTTCCTTGTCTATCAAAAACCTATCTACCCGTGACTTAAACATATTTAGCAAGGTAGCCTCCACCACTTCAATGGGCAGAGAATTCCAGAGATTCACCACCCTTTGAGTGAAGAAGTTCCTCCTCAACTCCGTTCTAAACTGCACCCCCCTTATCTCGAGGCTGTGTCCTCTAGTCCTGCTATCCTTTCTAAGCAGGAAGAATCTCTCTACCTCTACCCTATCAATCCCCTTCATTATCTTATACATCTCTATAAGACCCCTCCTCATCCTTCTAAACTCCAATGAGTACAGATCCAGTCTCTTTAGTCTCTCTTCATAGTCCAACCCCCTCATCTCCGGTATCAGCCTAGTGAACTTCTTCTCCACTCCCTCCAAGGCCAAAGTATCCTTGCGCAAGTGCAGCGACCAAAACTGCGGACAGTACTCCAGCAGCGGCCTCACCAGTGCGCTGTACAGTTGCAGCAAGACCTCCCTGCTTTTATATTCTATCCCCCTCGCTATAAAGGCCAGCATCCCATTCGCCTTCTTGATCGCCTGCTGCACCTGCAGACTGGGTTTTTGCGACTCATGCACAAGGACCCCCCAGGTCCCTCTGCACCGTAGCATGCTGCAGCTTTTCACCCTTTAAATAGTAATCCCTCCTACTATTATTTCTGCCAAAGTGGATAACCTCACATTTGCTAACATTGTACTCCATCTGCCAGGTCCTCGCCCACTCGCTCAGCCTATCCAGATCTCTCTGCAGACTTTCCACACCCTCCACACAATTTGCTTTTCCACTCATCTTTGTGTCATCAGCAAATTTCGTCACCCTACACTCAGCCCCCTCCTCCAGATCATCTATATAAATGGTAAATAGCTGAGGCCCCAGCACCGAACTAAGTATTGTTTTGTCCTCACACATCATCTAGCAATTTGAGATTGTAGTTCTTGCTCGACTATCACTGGAGATAATAACAAATCAAATGTAGTTCTCAACTTTCTCTTTAAGAGTAGTAATGCAGGTAAATGTTAGATAGCCACATGAATAATGGTTCTTTAAGATGCCAACCAGCTGTTCACACAACGTGATAATGAACCTTGTTCTTTTGATGCTTTAAAGAATGGTTGAATGACTGTAAGAGTTGCTCAGCTAATTGGTTGATGGATGATAAGATGCAGATTTTATATGCTGAATACCAATTACTTTGAGTTAGTATACAAACTCCTTTGAAGCAAACTGTGAACCGTCATTGCTAACAATCTGTTCCAGTTTACCAAATCTTACATAAATTTCATCAAGGTTTTCAATGGTTTGTTAGCTGTAGTAGATCTCATGACAATGACTTCTGGCCACTTTCAGTGTGCATTAATTGTGATTAAGAACATGTAAAATGAACAAGCAAAATTGAGAAGCAAACTCCAAAGTGTATAAAGGAGACAATGCTGGTGCAATTCTTATTCATGCACAGGATTGACACTGCGCCATTTTTCCTTCAATCTGAGCATCCAGATCCAGCCACCAAAATAACTACATGCTAATTCATTTATCCATACTATAGCAGGATGTCTGTCATGTAATTGTTCAAGAACTCTTCCACACAAACTAGGAGGAATGATCTCTTGGATTCCCTCCAATAGACACCCACCTTGGATAGACAACTCAAGCTTTTGTGGCAGATATGATTGCAAATCAGGAAGGGTACGATACTTTTCAGTTGTCATTCCTTTCAATACCATATCCATCACCATACTCATGATGGGATAATTTCTGGTATGTCTCTGAACTTGAGAAGCTGTCACAGGCAAATGATAAACTAGCAGAAAATGAAGAATATCAAAAAAACTAGTTGGTGGCATTTATTCAATAGGTAAAGGTAAGCATGATCATGCACCATCTGACTGACGATACTTTATATGATAGGAACGTGCAGATAAAAATCAGGAATCGTCATTGCAATCAGCTAGCAGCTAACAACAGTTGTCTTTGTAGAGCTCAAAAATATTAATTAAGGATCAATGATTAGTCAGTAATGTAAAATGTGACAATATGAATAATAATTAAAACTTTGTAAAACAAATATTATACTCAAGGCCTCTTCTTCCAGTTGAGCATGGTTAGATTCAACACTAGTCAGAGTACAGGAAGCAAAAGCTATGGTTTGCTCTATTCCCGAAGGCATAATGGCCGTGATTTTATCAGTTTGCCCTGGCCGGAGTGAGCCAGTAAAATTGCTTGAGAGCCAAGAAACCAGGATCGTGCCCGATTTCTCAGTTCTCATGATCATATTGGAACCTGATTTCCAGCATGGACAGCCTCTCACCCATTAAGATTAGAATAAATTTAAACAATTTATTCAGCCTGTCACCCATTCGGCACCATCAACCTGGCATATTGGCAATGCCCACCAGGCTCCTTGGCACTGCCCACTGGGCAGGGCCAGGGTGCAGGGTTTGAAGGGACAGGACCTGAAGAGGTGGGCTGGGAGGGTGGATCCTATCTTGAGCAGGGGGTGAAGGGGCAGGGCCTTTGCGTCGTGGCCTGGAGGGGTGGAGTCACGCTGAGGTTGCCCGATCGGTGAGTGGGGGCCGCTGTGCACTCTGCATCAGATCAGTATGGAGAGAGAAGGGAGCTTGCTGCGCATTGTGATTAGTGTGTGAAGGAGGGGGGCCCACTGCCACTCTGCATCAGATTGTGATGGTGGGTGGGAGACCCCGTTTCTGCTCTGTTTGTAATTGGTGGGGGAAGACCCAATTGGTCTAGGCAGTGGGGGTGGCTGGCGAGGGCTATATTTTTGGGTGGAGTAGAGCTTGCGAACAGCTGCAGGCTCCTGAGATTGTGTGGGAGGGTGGGGGGAGAGGGCTGAATTAAGGCTGGCTGCAACAGCAGAGGCCTGACAGATCTCTCTCTGTCAGACCTCTGCTGTTACCATTGCACGTGTGTAGAGAATAGTTCTGTCTGTTGCATAATCAAGCTGGTTCATGAGTTTGGCCTCGCCCATTGCCTCTAATAGCTAGAAATGGTCGGCCCATTTTTTCAAGCACTATGGGCATTAGATTAGGAGTAAAAACTCGCCCAAAAAACAGATCTACAACTCTCACACTTTCACACTAGCTGAACACTTAAAATTTTTCTTGTATATTGTCCACTTAACTTTGAATCACATAGAATCTGGATGATTCATTGTGTATGGCTAGGATGTTCAGTTGAAGCTCTTCATCATACTTCTGGACAATCTCTTCTTCACAGTTGTAATTCTTTTTTTCCATGTTGTAAATCATTTTTGTCGAATGCAACCTGTTTTTCTTCTTGACACAAGCCTGTGAATCATCCCAATGACATCACTATCACATAATGTAATCAGCTTTTAAAGTAAGTCTGCAACCACTTAAATGTACAATAAGGCGTACCAAAGTTTTAATTTTAAATTGCACCCAACAGATAAACTCTTGGCATAGAATTCTTTGAAGTAGGAGATATCGAAAATAAACTTGACTTTTGGATGTGAAATCCTCTATTAGCAACTAATTTTTAAAAATCTGAACTTGAAACATTAACCCTGTTTTCCTCTCTCCACAGGTGCTGCCAGACCTGTTGAGTATTTCCAGCACCTACAACTTTTATTTCAGATTTCCAGCACCTGTAGTATTTTGTTTTACATAGAAAAGTATGTAAATTTCGGAAGCTGTCTCTATTCATCCATTTGCCAATTATTGTGTCCACAGTTTCTTAAAACACCTTCAGCTGTGGCGAACAGCACTTTGAAATGATTAAGCATAAAGATAATTACATCTTAACGAGGTGCAAACTATTCAGTGAGCACCTGTTTCTGATGGAAATGGTTGTCTTGGTTAGTATGCTGTAAGCAGCAACTTGTGAGAAACAATAATGTTGATGGCAAATGGTTAGTGCTACCTGTCTGATTTAAACAATTGCCTGGTTTAAACATGGGTCGCTTAAGCAGTGGGCACTGGCTTGTAATATTTTTCTTTTCTGTGGGGAGCCAGGAACTGACCCAATACATGTTCAATGGTTACCATTGTTCTATGCAATGTAAGATGCTAATACGGTCACATTGGTTGGTTATGATTCAATGAGTCCTAATTTATTTATTTTCCGGTATGGAATTTTCAATTTATACTGTTTACTGTGATTGATGTCAGAGCTTGGCAATGAAATGCTGTTTCCACTTTTGGTACCTGATTTGTGATGAATAGCACTGTCAAGCATGAGCACGAGAGACTGAGTTAAGATTGCCCAAACTCAGTTTATATTGGGCTTTTAGAGACAGGGCAAGAGAGAAGAGACATGTACCGTTAACCAGAGTTGGACTTAACCTTAACTTTAAAGAAAATATGTTAACCAAAATGATACCAACTCTCTGGATATTGAATTGCAATTAAAGCAAATAAAAAGAAATATAAAATAGAAACAACAGCACTGCCATTTTTCCAATGAAAGTGCCAATAGGTTGATGTCTCAATAAACTGCATAGTTTAATCAGAGTTTTAATAACATAAGATGAAATGGAGATGGTACAGATTGTACCAAAATTCAGTGGGATTTATGTTGCTTCCTCTGTACACCGCTGTAACAAATTTCTGTCACGCTAAAATAACAAAATGAAAATAGCTTTTTATGAATTGTTTAAGCCTGCACATATACATACTAATAGGAATAACATCCATTATTTATTGGCATGTCAGCTTTAAAATTCTGGATTTTGCCTCTTGAGGACATCCCTTGCATTTGATCTGACAAAGCAAAACTTGAAGTGTAGATCAGAAATATACTTTCTGTATGTTTCCATTAACAATCGCATGGTTTGTAGGTGATTGACAAAACCTCTTTAGCAAATTATTTCCGCTATACATATGAAAGGATTGCTGACCTGAAGCAATGCTTGCACTTTTACATATTAAAGTGATTGAAACCATGTCTTCCCCCAGTATGCAATTAAAACCTATTTTTACAAGGTTATCACATGGATAGAGCTTCTCAAGGGTGTCGCAGGCCATAAAGTTGGGCAAGTTGATTATTGTATACAGCTTAGTGGTAGATAAAAGAGCAGCAATTTTACATTATTCAGGCTAAAAAATTATGGAGGCAATTCCCCCATTGCGACCCGCAAATTTTCTGGTGGGTCCGGTCAGGAGAATCGCGTGTTGGCCATTTCATGGGATTTGCGCATGCGTCAGGAACATACGCACACTTCCCAGAGTCAGAGTCACAGCCGAGACCGTGCTGGAAACCCACAGGAAGAGAGATAAATCATTTAAATCTTTTTTTAATGCATTTTAAATATATTTTGCATGTGATTATGAGGCCCGGCATGGGACTTGCAGGATCCGATAGCATTTCCCACCCCAGCAGGAATACTTCATTTCGGCGGGTTTAGAGTAGCTCCCCACATTCAGAGAACGAGTGGGAGACCCTGCCGGAATGAAGTGGGGGAAAATCGGGGCTCTCTAGAGGCTCAGACAGCAGGAGTGTGCCCCCTGGGCATGATGACAGTGCTAGTGTGTGCTCCCGGCACAGCCCAAGGGGTAAAGTGCCCATGCCCAGGGAGCACCTTGGCACTGCCCAGCAGGCACCAGACAGTGCCAAGGGGGCAGTGCCTATTGTGGGCAGGGCCTAGGGAGCGATCAATGGGGGTGGGGGAGTCCTGCTGCCACTCTGCATGGTGATCAGCCTGGGCTGGAGGGAGGCCGGGAATTGGAGGTGGGGGAGAGAGGTGGGGTGGGGGGGGTGCGGGCTGGGGGAGGATGGAGTCTGCCTGGAGTGGGGGGGGCCTGCCTCCCAGGGGAGGGGTGGTGATGGGTGGTCAGCAGGAGGAGGGAGGCCTATCGGGGTAACAGGGGTAGGGGGATTGCCACTGCTGGGGGAGAGGGGTGGGCTGGACATTGGGGCACTCTGAGGCGGGAGTATCTCAGGACTGGCCTGGGAATTGTCCTGGGGGCCGTGATCGGGCCTTGGGGGGGGGCAAACTGGAGGGGCAGTTCTTAACAACTTTCTCACCACTATGTTGACTACAGAATTGCTCTCCTGAGAAACCAATGCTGCAATGGTTGCATGGTCATGCTGGAGCACCAGAATTTTTAGGTTTCACCACCATCAACCCCCTAGCTTATCCATCTCCCACACACTGTAAGAGAGTTGATGGTGAGTGAAATGATGCCAAAATCTGGTTTCTCACAGTTATGTAACAATATGAGGAGCATTAATTGTTTGAAGGCAGAAACTCTGCTCCTTACTTGAGAGGAAGTCCCACCTCCAGCAGCACCAAACACTGCAGTAGGCATGACTTAGTTCCCAGAGCATGGGACCTGGTAAGTGTGCAGGCGTCATGGCAGCGAGGAAGTTGGAGCCTGAAGGCGTAGAGGGTATTTGGGACGTTGGAGGAGAGGCTAGGAGAGAGAGAGAGAGAGAGAGGAGACCCACCTCGGGGGTTTTCCCAATGTTAAAAGGAGGTTGCTGATGGAGACATTACCCAACCCCCACCCCACTTCCACTCACCCCAACCTTCCCAGCAAAGGCCTGAACACAGGTTTACTTTCCTGGTTTCTTCCTTGCTGCTAAACTCCTCCCATGAACCTGAAAATTGAGGTCAGGTGGGAAACAGTCTTTAAGCGGTCTCTGGATGGACACTTAAGGGTCTCAAGTAGAATCATAGAATCCCTATAGTGCAGAAGGAAGCCATTTGGCCCATCAAGTCTGCACCAACCATAATCCCACCTAGGCCCTATTCCCGTAACACCACAAGTTCCCCCTGCTAATCCCCCTGTCACTAGGGTCAATTTAGCATGGTCAATCAACTAACCCAGACGTCTTTGAATTAGGGCAAGAGTAAGCTAGGCCTTGCTCTTCCCACCATAAACTTGAAGAGGTCAAGGAGGGAGGAACTTGATGAGAAGACAATACACAAACACTCCATCCCATCGTTGACTGAGGAATGTAAAATTCTGCCCTCAATGTAAGTTATTTCAAAGGGCATATCAATTTCAAATATCTAATTTACATGTCTGACTGCTTTTGGTTTAACTTTTTAGCTGCATTGTCTTGTCTTTCAGTTCGAATCTGATTTCTCTGCCCTTTAACACCTTTCTGACATCTATCTAACACACAGCTTTTGGTTAGCTTGCAACAAGAAGAATGAATAAAATGGGAATATCTTTAGGAGTTCTATCAGTGTTTGTAGATTTAGAGCATGAATTAGCATGGCTCTTGAGGGGAGCGCAGGTGTGTTCTGAGAGCTACATGACTGATGAAGACCCAATGGATCACTCCAGTGGGAAGCTAAGCCAGTCAGTAGGAAGGTGCATTAAGTGGGCTGGTAGACAGGGCAGTACTGAATTTGAGTAGTCAATTAAAAGACAGGTGAACAAGCGCCTTCTTTTACACATAGCCAATTTTCTATTATTATATAACAACATCCCAAATAAGACCACAGGGGTCACATCAGCTGAGTTACTGATGAAATGTTGGTTACAAACAAGATTTGGACATGATATTCCCAAACTTGGCTGGGAGGGTGGAGGCTAGGCAAGCCTTCCAGAATGTCAATCATGATGCAGGAAGGGAAAAGCGTGTTTAAAGTGGAGGATGTTGTCTTGCTGAGAAATTTCACAGCAGGTCCAGCATGAGTGCCTGGTAAAAGAGCAGAGTGAACACGACCAGTTTCCTACATAGCGTAGGTACAAGGCTACAGGCATAGGAAACATGTGAACCACCGAAAGAGGAGAGTTGGAATAAACACAGGGGATACCCATGTTATCCCTGCAGTTAGTTCAAGGCTGCCAAATCTGGTTACTAAAATTTTGGTGGATCCCTATCCTTGACCCGCCTCCCCCCCCCATTTTTCATCTACATGCTGTAACTCAATGATTTCATTCAAAAACATGGTAGATCAAACACGTATTCTGGCAAGTCAGTTCTGGTGTACCACCAGCTCTCACAACCCCTCCAACACTTATCATTTGTTGCACTGCCTGATCAATTTAGAGTATTGACCAAGTAGAAATGTCCTTCAAATTAATATTGGGCAGGCTGAAAACATTAGTGGCTGATGGCTGGGAAACTTGTACTGGCATCAGGGGAAGCTGAAGTAAGTTGGTAAAGCCAGCTGCAGACTGTTCGGGGTGCTATTGCGCTGGACACCTGAATCTGGCAGCAAATCAGGAGACCTCCTGACATCCCCCTCTCCCCACCCATGGATATTAGACACATGCCCCATTGTCAATAACATGTTCTCACCCACACCAACACAGGCTGCTGACATTGGGGCATCAGGATCCTCCCAATGAGTCCTATGGTGGATCTTTATGCCTATCCCCTTGCACCCCCCCCCCCGACTGACCATTCCCTTGCATAGCCTGCCCTTCATAGTCCCTTGCTTGCATAGATCCCCCCTTGCCTGAGAACTCCTTTGCATAGCATCCCCCCCCCCCACTTGCATAGCAGCCCCACAAAACTCTCCCCTTGCCTGGCCATCTCTCCTTGTATGGCCCCCCCCTTGCATATCCCTCCCCCTCCTCATTGCAAAGCACCCCCTGGGAAAAGCTTTCCACTTGCCCTGACCATCCCTCTTGCATAACCCCCCCTTTGCATAGCACCCTCTGCAAAGCTCTTCCCTTGCCCGACCATCCTCTTGCATGGCCCCTTTATATAGATCCCCCTTGAAGAGCTCACCACCTTGCATAATCTCCTCATCTTTGTACATACCCAGCCCCATCATAGCCCCACCCTTTCTCAGGTTCCATTTCATTGGCACTGCACCAGCACACTCATAGTGCCTGATTGGGCACTGCCCAGCCATGCCCCAGATCAACCCAGAGGCTTCAATGGCCTCCAATACCCCTGGAGTGGCCATAGTGCCTGGTCTCCACTGTTGGAGACCAGCAGTAATCCTCATCGGCATGATGTTGCGCCCCTGGGGCGGGTGAGGCTCGCAGAACGGCATTCTCTCTTGGCCTTGGATGAGATCTTATGAGCCTCGGGTGGGCAAGGCGATAAAATTCTGGCAAATGTCTCTGGACGCCTTCTCAAATTATGTCCTTTCGGATCAAGATGGCCCTTCAGAGTATTTGATTTGAAACATTGGCTCTATTCTCTTTCCGCAGATGCTGTCAGACTTGTTAACTTTCTCCAGCATTTTCTGTTTTTTGTTTCAGGTTCCAATATCTCTGTTACTTTGCCTTTTTACTATATCTGTGTTGTCAGACTTCTTGACTGAGATCAAATCATGGATTTCTTCCAAAAGAATTCTCGGAATACTAGGAAGACCAAATCCACAAGATTCAGACTCTTTAGGCAGAATTTTATGGTCGCGTTTGTCTCAAAACTGTAAAATCCCATCTGGGGTCAATGGGGCTTTCCATGGTCCACCCCTCACCTGCTCCAATTCATGTGGTGGGCGTGATGGGAAATTTGCCCCTTTGGGTGGGAATTTCCAGCCGTGCTCATCCTGAAACCAGAAAATCCTGCCCGAGGTCAACGGATCTTTCTATGCCTATCCCTCATCCACTACGATTCCTGTGACAGACGGAACGGGAAAATCTGCTTTTCCCTTTACACCTGCTTCTGACTCTTGACCCAGAGCTAAGATTGAAACCTGATGTCCTGTTAACTATTTAGTCCATTTACTTGCAGCCCCAGGAGGTTTATTCACATTTATTGCTTCATTCCTCCATCATAGCCAAAACTCTAATCCACGTATTTGTCACACTTGGTTTCTTTAATGTCCTATTGTGAATCTTCCCATACTCTATCTCTGATAAGCTCCTATTCATCAGAAATTTCAACAACATACTGTCCCACATTACACCCCATTTGTCCATCACTCTAATCCTTACCAACTTATTTTGTCCGCTAGTGCATCAATTTCTAAATCTTTGTCTGCAACTACACATTACTCAATCATCTCACCTCATCCTATCTCTGTAGCACCCCCCCACCTCCATGTTGCACATTACTATTTTCCCTTCAAATATTTTTCTTGACTTTATATCTCAAATCACTTGCCTGTGTCCACTGCAACTGTCTTTATTTGACCCAATTCTGAGAATTTACAATAAGCCCAGGGTCAAACAGTAAATGCTCAATGCTGCATTTTCATTAACTGATTATATCAGATGGTCATATGGAATCCTCAATCTAACATGGTGATAGAATATGTGCCCTTACAAATCTTTGGCTTAGAGAACATAGTGATAAACAGATTTATTGAAGAGTAAGTGGATTTGAAAAAGAGCAATAGCACAACATAGATTTACAATAGTTACAGGCTTAACTCTTCAAATGATTGAGTCTGCTCCAGTGAATTTCTATACGAGGCCCGCGACTCAACAATGCTGGAGTCTCTCTGATGTTTTTGTATCTCTAATGCTCCAGAGTGACCACCTAAATAGAGACAGCCAGCCTGAAATTACATTTAAAATTTGTAATGGGACAAAGGAAAGTTAAATATGTATCTCCTTAATTCAAATCATAGTGAAGTTCAAATGTGTTCAGATAAAACCTAAGTGGGTATTTGTATTTTAATTGAAAATGCAGTAGTTCCTGTGAATGGCTGTCCAGTACTGATGTGTATGAAAACAACCAACCATTTGCTGTGTGTGACCTTCATTTTTAACTTCATATGTGCCGTGGAGAACAGCACCTGGCAAGGGAGATGAATTTTAATCATGCAGAAACAATAGTCAGTCCATCAAAATTGATTTTGCAGGTGTTCTGCCAGAATGCTTGCGGAAGTAGCCTCAAGAAGGACATTAGTATTTGTTCAATGGTCCTCCCATTGAACTTGGAGGATATAGCAAAGGTATTGCTGATAGAATTTCTCCAACACGCTTATGTGCTACTGATACACAACTCATGTCTAGCTGCAGTACAGGTACGTGGTGACAACAACCATTCTATATATTAACTCTCTTACTGACTGGCAAAGATGTATTTCATTAAACACTCACCACTGGAGTTTGTAAAAGGCTGATCCGATGTTTTGTCACCTCAACAGTGGTGGCCTTTTGAATTAGGTAACTGCTGAGATGTGAGAATTGTACAACATGTTCCAGTCTCTCCAACATATGTGGGAGGTGGAATATTTGGCTGACTGGGTGTGCATTGATAGGAGTTTTGTTTTGGCAACGTTCAAGGACTGGACAATTTTCAGAACTGAAGAGTTTGTGGGTGGCTTGCAAGTCTGGTAAGCAGTAGACAATGACACAATGTTCCAGTGAGGACAAATAAAATGCTTCAAAGACACTCTGAAGCTCTCCTTGAAGTATGGCAGCAATGACCTTAATAATTAGAAGGAGCTGGCTATGAATTTCTTAGAATGTTGACAGTCAGTTTATCCATCAATCTGCATCACATAATGAGACACAATGCCTGAATGATGGAACAAACTGGCAGCACAGAAGGAAATAAAAGGAAGCAACTCCAAATCTCAGATATCCTTTCCCATGTGCCCAAAGATCTACAGCTCTAAAATCAACCTGCTCAGTCAAACGAAGACACATGGCAGAAAGGTGTGATCCTGAATAGATGTCATCCTCAATTTGAAGTACAGCCAACACTTACACGCAAATGTACTATAACAGCGAGAAATAACCAATATCGTGATACATCGTAGGTAACAATGCTTTAATTTGGTGAGAAACTCTGCCTCTGCCCTTGTACCATTTATATCTCTAGCTGTTTGTTGCTAAGGGGAGGTTGATCTTCTCTCTGAGAACTAACACTCAGCTACTCAAAGAGAAGTACCTCCCTTCATCATCTGTTAAAAAGTGTGTGAGAAGGCGGATTATCTGCAATTCAACAGCTTTTAGTGGTCAAATCGAAATAACTACCTGAGAATCCCTCTGTAAAGCAACAGGCAATACTTTATTTTATCTAACAGTAGACAGGTTAACTAAACTATTCACATACCAAATAAAACACTGTTCTAATGGAATACTGCTTACATAATTACAGTTCCCACTTAGTACCAAAGAAAAGTAGATTTTTAGTCACACTCAAAATGCAACCAGGTTTCTCTTCCAGAATTTTCTTTCTTCTTTGCTGATTTCTTCTGTTTTCACTATTTTCTGCAGGTAACTTTGCAATTGAAATGAAACATAAATGTGGCTGTTACACTGACAGAGACAGTTCCTGTCTGTGTGTGTCTCTCTCTCTCCAGCTCTGATCTGTGGCATTCACAGGCAGGCGGTCTTCTGGCAGTTTGGAGCTGGGAGCTGTGGCCTTTATATGACATACCAAAAACCCCCACAATAGGATTGGTTTACAGATTATCAAAACATCAAATTTAAATCCGATCGGCTGCTACTATTCAAATGCCTATGTCAAATTGATCATTTTTGAATTACAACCAACCTGTCATCTTGGCAGCATTACTGCCTAGGCTAGCGATCTATTGTTTTATTCTGTGTTCCCTGTGTATTTGCATTTGCACCTGCATCTCTTTTAACTCTCAAAGCATAGCAAATAAAACTACTTTTTTTTTAAACAGGCCAGGTAATTTTACAACTCTTAGCATTTTACAACTTTTTATAATTTTACAAATACTAACTTCACAACACTATTGGACTGCTGTTCATCTGCTCTATTGCTCTTTGCTTTATAACGACTACTTATCATTTGTTCTCTCAATTATAAATGATTTCTCAAAATCTACCAATGCAATCAGGCTTCAGTCAACTTTCCCCACTCCCTATTTACAATGTGTCCATTTTTTCTCATTTGTGAAGCACCTCAACGGATTTTACTCTGCAAGTGGAATTATATAAATGCTAGATGGATATTGCTGGTGCAGCAATTATTATTCATTCTCTGACCATGTTAAAGAAGGTTTTTCCTGGTAACAACTTCTTTGTCTATTCTTCTGCTTCCATTCACAAGGGTCTGTCTTACTTTTCTTTATTTTCTTCAATTGACTTTCTAACTAAATTTATTTTTATCCCTTCCATGAGCTGGAGTTCTTTTGACAGAAGTTAAATAGCTAGATTACTTTTGTTGCCAGGTGTATGTTTAGAAATAAAGTCATCCTTAATAAACTGCCCTCTTACATTTTTCCAGAATTGGATTGATGTACAACTGAGGCCTTGGTTCAAGGAGCACCAGTCAAAGCCAAGCCAGAGCTCTGATGGTTAAGGAGCAGAATATCGGGATGGCCTGGGAAGATGAAGAAGTTGAGTAAATATGACTGCTAATTTTTTTCTTCTAGTATAAACCTGCCCATTTCACTTGGTTTCTATGCCATTATAGTTAATTGCTGTTAAGTATTTCCAACTGTCTGTCCTCTCAAATCTGGTGAACCAATGGAATTGAAGATAAATACACTGATTAGAATAGATTGGCATTGTACGTCTGCGAATATAAAATGTTTTGTTATATGTTGGTTTGTTTCCTGTTATTACTATTTTAATTATTTGTATCAACAAAAAGATCATTATTACTTGTTTTCCAATGGATAGATTTGTTCAATATGTTACAAAGAGACACTTGGCCAAACTAGAATTTGCTTGCAATAATATTCATTCTGTGTTTGTCTTGTAGATCTACAGTCCCCAAACAGTCAAATTTCAGAAATATCTGTAGTGATCAAATCCTCTGCCAAAGAGCTTCTATTGTTGAAATAACTATCGTTCAGTGAATGTGATCATTTCTATCCAGCTGTTCTGACTTCCTCAAATCAAAAACTACCCCACCTTTCCATGGACATTCATTAAGCCTCAGCAGACCATAAAAAACAGCAGCAGATTTTTGAACAGCAACTTCAGCTGCTACAACGTCTGTCAGCTGATCTTGAACATCTGAGTGGAGGGTGAAAGGGAAAGGTGTGACCATATACCCTCTGGGTCTTCCATGACCTCATTCTCAGAGATGGGCTGTAGAGTCATGGATGATGGAACAGTAGCGTGAGAACTTGCATTCCGCTGGAATGTGAGAAAGTAAAATATAAATAAAAAATTAACTCAGAAAATATGGTTTAGCATGACTTGACAGGGATTAGAGAAGATAGCATGATTCAAATAAAATGAAGGCATACAAAGAATGGAATGCTCTAGAAAAAAAGCTAAAACCATCTAAGTGGTTATGGACCTAAGTAATTATGGACATAATTGTATTCTGATAAAGACCTATTGGACAAACAAGGTAGGAAATCCATTTTATTGAGGAATGTGATTATCTGTACAGAATTGAATACACTCATATGATTAGATCTCCACAAAAGACAGCTGATATGATTGGATCTGTACAGAATTGAATATACTCTACTGATTGGATCTGTATAAAAGACAACTATAGCAGAACAACTTTGAGCAGATCCTACTGATCACTCCCAATGGCCATTGTAAGCATAAAATGAAGTAATACTGTGTGGATTTGCCACAATGTAAGTAGTTGTTTAAAATTTTCTTTAACAAATGTGAGAACCCACGTTGGAGAACACAAAGAATTAACTTTATATAATTCCTCTTCCTATTGTTATGATCCTGTGGAGACTAATAACCTAAAACAACTTAATGAATGACCTGAATAGAAGCAACAGATGATCAAGGTTTCACCTTTTAGGCTTTAACAATCAAAACAAAATCAACAGAAAGCAAACATGAATTAACAGGCAAATTCAATGGAAACTATAAATTACATCATAAATATCCAAGACAACAAGGATGGACCTCTTAACATAAATCACATCACAAAGTCCTTCATAATTCTTTCTTCCACAGGTAGCATTCAACACTTTTTCATCACACAGGATTTGGTCATTTTGTCAATTTTTTTTGTTCATGAAATCTTAAAGGATATGAGTGAACCAGATGGGTTTTTATGACAAATTTTTCATGGTCACCATTAGACTTTTGATTCCAGTTCTTTGTTGAATTCAAATTTTGCCTTCTGCCACAGTGGGATTTGAACCCAGGACCCCAGAGCATTACCATCAGTTTCGGGATTACTAGTCCAGTGACAAGACCACTATGCCACTGCCTCCTAGACAGCAGCTTTACAACATCCAAGCTCCATGGAGACAGTCGTCATCAAAAAAAAAGACATTTCTGCAAACCACCTTTGATCAGTTCATGTAGTAGTCAGCCCCTTTAAGGGGCTGGTGTACAAGTCATTGGAAGTATCCATTCAACAGACAGTGAGTTATCCTATTGCCTCTTTGGAAAACTTGAGCCATTCAACCCTAATTTGGAGAATTGGCTTCAATGTGTTGAATGTCTGAGATACTTCAATAAGAAGTCTGACAACACCAGGTTTAAGTCCAACCGATTTATTTGACAGTAATAAATTGGTAATAAATCGGTTGGACTTAAACCCAGTGTTGTCAGACTTCTTACTGTGTTTACCCCAGTCCAACGCCAGCATCTCCACATCATACTTCTTCAAAGCGACCAAAATTGGGGGGGAGTGGGGTGGAGAGAAAGGTGTTTTGGTTAACCTACAGTGCCCAAACATATAACTCAATCAGGAACTTGACCTCTCTCAATATTCCTGAAACTAAAACCTTCAAAAAGCTCAGAAATAGTAAAGAGGCATTATCACCAAAGCCTCTGATGACTATGCAGTGATATAAGTTTAACTCAACCGCAAGAGCCCCAGAATGCAACAGCAGCTTTCATAGAAAAGTTGAGACAAATTGCTCAACTTTGCAAATTTGGGTCTGCCCTTATTAAGATGTTGAGAGACTGGCTAGCGTATGGGATAAATAACATTGCCCTACAGAAGAAACAGTCCACAGAAACAGAAATAACCTTGAAGAAGGCATTCAAAATTGTCTTTGCTATGGAAAGCAGTGTGATCGAACTTCAAAGCATGCAAGCTGGAGAGGTCCACCAAGTTTGGAAGGAAACTGCTAATGGCAGTAGAGCTAGGGATATGGGCACAAAGTTGAACAGAAAACCAGAAAACCATAAAAAGTGCAGAGGTATAAGAAATTCAGCTTATAAACCAATAACTGTGAAGAATGCTGTTGAAGTGAGGGAACCCCCAGGAACAGTGTAGGTTTAGGAAAACTGATACACCTGCCGTAAAGAGGGGCATATAAGAAGCAAATACAAAACTCAACAGGACCTGCCTGGTGATAAAGAAAAAAAATCCAGTTCCAGGGCATAGTGTGCAGAATAATTTTGAAGAAGGGTCAGATGTTTACAGGTTCAATAATATTAAAGTGGGGAAACTGGCTCCTTTCACAATTGAACTGAGGATTACAATCATCTGTTCAAAATGGAGGTAGACACAGGAGAATTTATCAAAATAGTGACAAAACAACCTTATCTTTACCTATAGTGAGTGGTCCAACACCTGAGATTAAAAAACACAGCAACCAGGCTGGCGATATATGGGGAAGTGGCTGTACAGATTTGGGAACAACATCTGTCAATTACAAGCAGCAATCTGCCCGACTACCTTTAATTGTAGTTGAGGGCCAAGGGCCAAGCTGGATGGGACAAGATTGGCTTGAAACAAAATTGAATTGGCTAGAAATTTTTAAAATTAATGATGGGGACCTGCATAACATCCTCAGGAGAAACCAGGAGGTATTTCAAGAGCTGGGCACAATATGAGGCTTGAAAGCCAAAATTTATATGCATCCAGAGGTTACATCAAAATGTTACAGAGCAAGGCCCGTACACACACTATTTACGACATGAGAACGTAAAGACCAAACTTAAATGGTAGAAGATTTGGGCATTTTTGAGCAGAATTTCTCTGCAATTCACAGAGTGGGGAATTGCTAACGCTGAAGTATCAGCTTCAGTTGTGCCAATACTGAAGCCGTTTAAGGCCATACGAATTTGTGGGGACTATAAATTAAAGATGAATCAGGTGGTAAAATTGGACAGGTACCCAATACCTAAAAGAGGGGGCCTATACATGAAGCCAGCTGGACATCTAAGCTACACTAAGTTATGCCTACCAGCAGCTGGAGCTGGATGTTACATTCAGGGAGTTTGTCACTGCTAACACATGTAAGGGCTTCTACCCTCACACCAAGCTGCCACTTTGAGTCCAAGTGACTTGTGCAGTCCTTCAATCCACAATGGGGAGCCTATTACAAGATTTACCTAAGATAACTGTTTATTTGGATGCTGTACGAATCACGGAGCCACAGAAGAGAAGGATCTAACCAACCAAGAGGAGATTCAAAAAAGGTACCAGAAAGCTGGAATAGTATTAAAGAGAGAGAAATGCCCCTTTAAAGCAAATGAGATGACTTATTTGGGGTTTAGATTCTATGGAAGATGAAGTGAGGTAATTAAAGAAGAATGAGCCCCAAATAATGAATTAAAATCTTTTCTTGGAATGATAAATTATTACAGGTTTATTTCACATAAAATGAAAGACGGGTTCAAAAGATCCATTAGTTGTGTTTCAAGAACTCCACCCGATGCAGAAAAGGCACACATACATCGAGAATGTTTAGGATAAAGAAATTTCACCAATATCTTTACAGATGGCATTTTACTGTAAATAGTGATCTTAAACCCTTGTGAGGCTTACTGAGAGAAAATAAAGCTACTTCTCCAACAGCATTTTGTTATCTGGCTAAAAAACTTCAACTTCTTTCCCGGATATTTTTCCTTTTGAGACAAAACAAAGGACAGAGGGCCCTACTTTTGATTCTAAGTGCTGGGCGGGCTTGAAACTAGGATTGTTTCAGATCCGACTTTTAGACCTATTCTGAGGCGCCCCCATACACACTCTGCCTGCAAAAATATTAGCAAGTCCGAATCATGCTGCACAAGCCTGTGGGCAGAGCCTAACATGCCCAAAATCCTCCAACTGTGCCTGCGCAGAAAAAAAATGGTAGAATGATGCTCCCCTGCTACATCCCTCCTAGGTCAGATAATGTCTCCCCATGACCCCCACAGACATTGCCCCACCCCCACAACATTACTGACCCCTATACCCCCGCCACCCATATGGATCATGGGCCCCTCCCCTCTTCCCCCTTCCCCTCCACCGATCATAGGCAGAGTGGCAGCAGGGCCCCCTGCTCCCCCATTGATCACAGGCAGAGTGGCAGCAAGCCCACCTTCCCTCCCCCACCAATGTCAAGCAGAGAGCTATCAGACCCATTTCCCCCCTTCCCCCCAGTCAACCTCAAACAGTAACAGTGGAGTCAACTACCCTCGCCCACATCCCCCGCCACTCACTGATCTCAAGCAGAGTGGCAGCGGACCCACCTCCCCCCCCCCCGCTCCCTCCTACCCACCCCATCCCCCCACCAATCTCAAGCAAGGAGCTCTCAGGCACTCAACATTTACCTCTTCACTAACCCTCACTGATGGAGCACCCAATTCAGACTTATATGGAGCATATCTGTTTTGCGCCAATTTCGGATGGGCAAACGCAGTGATACAGGGGGGAGTTTACAGCCAGTAAAATTGGGTGTGTAGCCTATTAAGTCAAATAGCCTCACATATATGGAACAAGATAGGAGGCAATGGCCTAGTGGTGTTATTGCTCGACTATTAATCCAGAAATCCAGTTAATGTTACATAGAACATAGAACACTACAGCACAAATAGGCCCTTTGGCCCACAAGTTGCGCCGATCATATCCATATCTACCAGGCCTACCTATAACTCTCAATCCCATTAAATCCCATGTACTCATCCAGAAGTCTCTTAAAAGACTCCACACTGCCTCTGCCACCACCAACGGCAGCCAATTCCACTCACTCACCACCCTCTGAGTGAAAAACTTATCTCCTCTGTACCTGCTCCCCAGCACCTTAAACATGTGTCCTCTCGTAGCGACCATTTCAGCCCTGGGAAATAGCCTTCGAGAATCCACCATATCTATACCTCTCAACATTTTATAAACCTCTATCAGGCCACCTCTCAATCTTCATCTCTCCAGGGAGAAGAGACCGAGCTCCCTCAATCTATCTTCATAAGGCATGCCTCCCAATCCAGGCAACATCCTTGTAAATCTCCTCTGCACCCTCTCAATAGCTTCCACATCCTTCTTGTAGTGATACGACCAGAACTGCGCACAGTACTCCAAGTGGGGTCTGACGAGGGTCTTACAAAGCTGCAGCATTACCTCTCGACTCCTAAACTCAATCCCTCGATTAATGAAGGCCAGTACACTATATGCGTTCTTGACCACATCCTCCACCTGCGAGGCCGATTTAAGAGCCCTATGGACCTGGATCCCAAGGTCCTACTGCTCCTCAATACTGCTAAGACTCCTACCCTTGATATTGTACTCCTTCATCCCATTGGACCTGCCAAAATGGACCACTACACATTTATCAGCGTTGAAGTCCGTCTGCCACTTCTCCGCCCAGTCTTGCATCCTATCTATGTCTCGCTGCAACTTCTGACATCCCTCTAGACTATCCACAACACCACCAACCTCCATGTCATCGGCAAACTTACTAACCCATCCCTCCACTTCCTCATCCAGGTCATTTATGAAAATGACAAATAGCAAGGGTCCTAGAACAGATCCCTGGTGACCGACCTCCATGCAGAAAAAAACCCATCCACAACCACTCTCTGCCTTCTGCAGGCAAGCCAGTTCTGGATCCACAAGGCCAAAGCCCCTTGGATCCCATGCCATCTCACCTTCTCAAGAAGTCTTGCATGGGCGACCTTATCAAACGCCTTGCTGAAGTCCATGTAAACCACGTCCACCGGTCTTCCTTCGTCAATGTGTTCAGTCGCATTTTCAAAGAACTCAGCTAGGCTCATAAGGCACGACCTGCCCTTGACAAAGCCGTGCTGACTATTTCTGATCATTCTAAACTTCTCTAAATGTTCATAAATCCTGACCCTCAGTATCCTCTCCATCAACTTACCAACCACTGAGGTCAGACTCACCGGTCGGTAATTTCCCAGGCTATCCCTGTTCCCTTTCTTGAAAATAGGAACCACATCTGCAATCCTCCAATCCTCTGGAACCTCTCCCGTCTCCATCAACGAAGCAAAGATGATCGCCAGGGGCCCTGCAATCTCTTCCCTCACCTCCCATAGTAACCTGGGGTACATCCCATCCGGTCCCGGCGACTTGTCTATCTTGATAGAATTTAAAAGTTCCAACACATCCTCTTTCTTAACATCCACATACTCAATCTTTTCAGTCCGCCGCAAACCTGCAGTACAACCTCCCAGATCATTTTCCACTGTGAATACTGAGGCAAAGCACTCATTAAACAGCTCTGCCATTTCTTCTGGTTCCACAGACTTTTCCCCCTTCACCTTTTATAGGTCCTATCCCTTCACTTCTCATCCTTTCACTCTTCACGTATTTGTAGAACGTCTTGGGGTTCTCCTTATTCTTACCCGCCAAGGCCTTCTCATGACCCCTTCTGGCTCTCCTAATTTCCTTTTTAAGCTCCTTCCTACAACCCGTATACTCCTCTAGATCCTTAACATCTCCTTGCTCCCTGAACCTTCTGTACGCCTTTCTGGCAACCCGGCTTCAAATCCCACTATATTTGAATTCAGTAATTTGAATTTGAATTCAATGAAAAACAACTGGAATTAAAAATCTACTGATGACCTTGAAACCGTTGTTGGTAGTCAGAAAAATTCATCTGGTTCACTAATGTTCTTTATTGAAGGAAACCTGCCGTCTTTGCCTGGTCTAGCTGACGTGTGACTCCAGAGCCGCAATGTGATTGACTCTCAACTGCCCTCTGATATAGCCCAGCATGTCACTCAGTTCAAGGGCAACTAGGGATGGGCCTAGCTGGTGGCAGCCTTGTCCCATGATTGGAAAGTCTGGCACTCATTCCAACTACCATCCTTATTTGGTGAACACAAGAAGTGTCAGGTCACATCCCCTAGTACAGGTCATGACTTGCTGCAGCCTTCTCTGACCTGCATCTGTGTTTAATGCACTTGACTGAAATTCCCAGCATGCTTGATTTTCATTGTCACTGTTGCCATCGCTGTTGCTGTTGGCCATCTGGCCATGGTCTGCAAGGCAACAGTGTTGTGCTTTATTGTTGGCCACTTACGAATATAACTTCAAACACACACCAAGAACACATATATCAAATGCAGAGGCTTTGAGTCAGCTCCCACTACCAGAAAGCGCATTGCCTCTGCCAGAGCCACAAGAAATTATCCCTGCCTCGAATTTCCTCGACACTACCCATATCATCACAGCAGATCAAATACTGGACCCAGAAGGATCCAACATTGCCCAGAGTTAAGCATATGGTTCTTTATGGCTGGTATTATGATACTATGTCTCAACAACCAAAATTTTTTCAAACAAGAAAGGATGAATTAATTTGCAAAGATGGTGTCCTTCTTTGGAGAACAAGGATGGACATCCTCATGCCTGGCACAAATTTATTGATGGATTGGAGGAACTAGGCAGCAACACCCGTGCCGCTGCCCCACCCCCAGGGATGTCCCAGATGAAAATGTTGGCTGGCTGCAGCTATACGTAGTGGACTAGATTAGACACAGGCATAGAAAACATGTTTAAACACTATGGCCAATGTCAGGTACAAAAAAAGTTAATATTGGCAGCGCTGATTCACCCATGGGAGTGGCCGGATAGGCATGGCCGCAACTCCACATTGATTTTCTAAGCCCATTCTTGAGCACAAAGTTCATACTTATAGTGGATGCACACTCAAAACGGCTAGACATCTGTGAAATTAAGTTCATCGCTTCTTTCACAACAATAGAAACATTAAGGCAAATCTTCACCACCTTTGGTTTACTAGAGGTATTGGTTTCAGATAATGGGACAGTATTTACCAGAAAGAAGTTCCAGCATTTCATGTCATCACCATGTCATCTCCTTGAATGAACTAGCTGAGAGTGCTGTGTAAGCCTTTAAAGCAGTCATGGAAAAGCAATCACTGGCACTGTTACAGATCAAAGAAGAAGAACAACAACAACAAAATCAGCCTGGGAAACAGGCCCTTCGGCCCAACGAGCCCACGCTGCCATCTCAACACCATCTCTCTACCCATGACCCCTATTTAATGTTTTATGGCCATCCAGATTGAGGGAAAACTGATTTAGGGACAATTTATTCCTGCCAATCAGCCTAACAGCACATCTTTGGAGTGTGGGAGGAAACTGGAGCACCCGGAGAAAACCCACGCAAGCAGGGGGAGAATGCGCAAACTCCCACAGACATATTTTCTTATTACTTACAGAATGACTCCCACATGACCACTGGAGTAATTCCTGCCGATTTGGTGATGGGTAGGTCTTCTCAAACATCATTGGGCCTGGTGTTTTCAAATTTAGTGGGAACATTGGAGGCAAAGCAGAGTGTGTAAAAGAATCTTCATGATTCAACAAAGCCTGAAAAAACATTTGAAGTGGATGATTTAGCATATGCTAAAGATTGTGGGACTACTCTGAATTGGGACCCTAGTGTTGTCGTGGCCAGAACAGGCCCAGCATCATATGAAATAAAATTTCAAGGTAAAATACTGAAAAAGCATTTAGATCACTGAGAATCACAGAAGAGGCCCTTTAGCCCATCTAGTCCGCACCGATGCATGAAAATCCCTGACCTGCCCACCTAATCCCACTTGCCAGCACTTGGTCCATAGACTTGAATTTTAAGGCATGCCAAGTACTCATCCAGGTACTTCTCAAAGGATATGAGGCATCCTGTCTCCTCCACTACGCTCCCAGGCAGTGCATTCCAGACCATTACCACCCTCTGCGTTAAAAAAGATATTCCTCAACTCCCCCCTAAATCTCCCAGCCCTCACTTTTAACTTGTGTCCCCCTCATAACTGACCCTTGAACTAAGAGGAACAGCTGCTCCCTATCCACCCTGTCATGCCCCTCACAATCTTGAACATCCCCATCAGGTTGCCCTGAGGCAAGTCACTTAGACTTAGAAGCAATGGGGCAGCCCACTCTGGTTGAAAGCACTATAGAAACAAGTCAGCCTGAGAAATGATTGAGTAGTGTTTCAGTGAAAACTGGAGAAGTGATCTTTCTTAAGTGATTAATTTAGTTATGTGCTGCCCAGCCCCACCACATAATTGGCTAAGCTTCAAATCTCTGCATATTTTATTGGCGAGCCACAGCCAGCGGTTCCAATCATGAGTGCAAGTTCCTCCTAATGTCAGGTGATGAGATCTTCATTGTCCTGAAACATTAATCCTGTTTTTCCATCCATAGATGCTGCCTGAACTGCTGAGTATTTCCCACTTTTTATATTTCTGACTTCCAGCATTTACTTTTGTATTTAACTTCCAAAGCTTATTTCATTTAACCCTTCATCCGAACTAAACAAAGCCCTGTGAAAAATAGTTCTTAATGATGTGCAACAGCTTTTGTGAATGGAAGTTGTTACAATCAGGTGAAGAGTGATTAAATAGCTCCCCTCTTTTTTCTCTCCTCCTTTGATCACAGCAAATTTAAAAAGCATATATTTGCCAATTCCATGAATGTTTAACTGCTTACATTGCCTTAACCATAAAATGCAGGTTTTCTGAAGTTTTCAGAAATAGAATAGGATAGTTTATTATAATTAACCCAGTCTAAGTAAAAACAAGTTAAATCACACCAACTTTCACGTTCAGTCACACACAAATCGCACATGAACAGTTTGTCTGTTCTTCTGCAGGTAACAACACTACATTGGGCTTTTTTGAAAATCTCTATCTGTGGCACATAGATAGTGAAAATTAGCAGGGTTCAAGTTAAATATCCAGAGAAAAACCAAAGGAAGCAATTCAGGGTCTTGTTGCATTAGTGTCTTAATTGCTTTACTGTTTTGCAGAGAAAACAGGCGCTTAAAAGCACAAGAGATTGGCTTTCACGTGACCTTCTCTCTCCAGCTGCCTATTGACCCAAATATGGACATGGTTAGTTTATTCCATTAGATCATGTCCAGGAATTCCTCTCTCTTCCAGGATCCCAATGTCCAGTGATTCCTGTTGGGCATCGCAGGAGCTGGGGTGCAATATAGACCCTGATAATCACATTATGATTTGATGTTTTATGTTTCCTTTGTACTTCTGTTCTGTTTGGGCTGTTCCCCCTCCTTTTGGGGAACTGCCCCTTTTGTTTTGTCCCTGAGTTCATTTGAGTTGGTTTATTTGGTTTGCCCTGAAAAGACAAAAAAAAACTCCAGTATTATGCCTAATGGTTTATCTCCACTCAGCTGAGTACCTAGGTGATTGTCTGCTGTTTACAGAGAAGGTGGCTCCCATTCATCCCTTTTGAAGCAATTGTTCTTGCTGCAACTTTGCAAAAAGATTGTCTCAATTTCACTAGTGTTGCAATGCAGAAGGTACAGCGAAGTAAATGTGCAGCCATCTGTGACTAATCCCAAGTAATTGGAATGTGTCTTTTGTCCTTTTTGAAATAAATCAATTAAGGCTTTCCAGCCAGAGAATTCAAAATATCATATTTTGATAGAAAACATGATTTCACAACAAAATATCTCTTGGGAAGAGTGGGCTGTTTGCTCAAATGAATGTGAAGGTTCTGATCTTCAAAAGCTTGTGTAGTTTGTGCTCAAACCAAAACTAAAGTGGTTTCTAGTTCAGCATATCAAAATATATACATTTCATTATGATTAGGATTGGGAATGAAACTCCCTATCTAACACAGCTAGTGTATTCCTTTTCATAATGCAGCATTTGTAAAATGAGGAACGTTCACTGAAATTTCTCACATGCCTGACTTCCCATTGGTTTTTGTTCTATATGGCACACAAGCACAACCAAATTAAAGGTGGAGGGATACTTTAGAAACTGGAATGAATACTGGCCCTTGCAGATTTGCACACCAAAGATGGGCTGTACTATGATCTAACAAGCATGTTAGTTCTGTTCACAAAACAGGAGAACAGCATCTAAGATGCACAAGCAGTACAAATATAATCCTCAAATGCAAACTTCACTCTCCACGCACAGACCCATAACTGAAATGAAGCTTTTTCCAAAACAACTTGGATGTCAGATCAGCAAAAGCATATTCACTAAGAACAGCCTGATTTCATTGAAATGAACTGTGAGATTGCATCAAAGTACTACGATATGCTGAACTACCTGTGAACGTCAGCATCCTTATTGATGCTGTGGAAGGCAGAAATCATGGGCTGCAGGAGAATTTTCACAGGCCTCTCAATCTGCTCAGGCATGTCTGTAAAATGCATTTGATATACAAATGCAATGCACAAAATCTGATAGAAATATGTCAGAATTGTTGACAGCATGAAGTGCGAATAATTGGATTGACTTAAAGCGAAGCTTATTGTTCCAAATGAATTTGTGTTCTACCGGGATTGGACCAGTCTGAAAATGATTCCAGCTTCTTGCTGGAATAAGCCAGACAAAGTGAACCTGCAAAACCTGTGCCTCTGTGGCTGAAGATTTATTGACAGACAGGAAAACAAGATGTCACCTGTGACACCTTATCTGCAATCTTTCTCATGATTGTTGTTTTGCATGTGTACAGAGTCACTGCAGCAGTGATGGTCTCACTGGGTAGATTATTAAGGAGCACACCCTCCAACCCGAACAACTTTTTAAATTCTTGATGTTCAGAAAACTTTGATGGAGCTGATTTTGCTGCGGGAAGGTATTGCTTCCATCTTTAATCTGACGATTGTACAAGAGGTTCATAAATCAGGGGCATTTCAAAACTGGCATTGAAAATGAAATGACACTTTGCTTTGTTAGTAAGGCGTAGCACTGGCTGATGATTACCTGTCCAAACTGGAAATGATATCTAGATGCCCACTGAAAAGTACTGACTGAAAAATAATGTGTTGTTGTCTATGACCTAAAGAAATTGAAGATGGTCTTGCTGTAAAGTGATTAAAATCATTCTTCTTGCGCTTTATGCTGTTAGTACAGTACTTTAATGTAAGTTGTATTAAAGTAATGCTATTTGTAATACACTGATTAGTGTGTGTGTGGTATATGGTAAGATTATCAAGAAATTTTCAGAGACTTTGGTTATAACTTGGGATGCAATATTGTTTCTTAATGCACATTGTCTTAGTGTCTGAAAATTCTGTAGAAAAAAATGTCCAATGAAATTTGAGCTGTGCTTTTTTGACCCTCACAAAATAAATTGCTCACAGTATAAAGATACTAAAAATAAATGGGTGAAAAAAATAATGCTTGATTGATTAACATATATGTTAGGAAATAGATCTACAGGTTTCTGAACTACTTGCAGAAATGTGCACAATTTAATCTGGTAGTTTTGTTTCTGGCCTGGAGGGTTAACTAATAACCAAGGAATTTGAGCTCAAATACCACCATGACAGGTTAAGAATTTGAGTTCAGTTTAAAATGTTGGAATAAAAAGTTGGCATTGGTAACAGTCACCATGAAACTTAACAGCCCTGGTAAGTGCCAAACAAAACATTCAATTCCGAAAAACCATTAGAAAGACCATCACTGCCTTCTTAGGGGCACCTAGAAACAGGAATTAAATTTTTGCCTTGCCAGTAATGCCCAGGATGAAAAACATGTATTTGTTATTCCTTAACCCTGAGAAAACTATTACCCTGTCATGCTCTACTCCCTCTAGTGGCCTAACAATAAACTGTTTATACTTGTCTCTGACCAGCAACAACGACACACAACGCAGAGTCGCTGAGCAGAGACTGATAGCCAAGTTCTGCACACATGAAAACGGCCTCAGCTGGGATCTTGTGTTCACGTCACACTATCTGTAACCTCCAAGTCTTGCCTGGGCACACAAAATCTCACTAACTGTCTCCTGGCTGGAGACAATAACCTCTTTAACCTGTGCTTAACCCTCTCTCCACTCACATTGTCTGTACCTTTAAGACTTGATGACCTGTAAAGACTCGCATTCCAACCATTATTTTGTGTCTTTATATGCCCGGTTTGTGAACAGAACTCCACTTACCTGATGAAGGGACAACGTTCCGAAAGTTAGTGGCTTGTGCTACCAAATAAACCTGTTGGACTTTAACCTGGTGTTGTGAGACTTCTTACTGTGGTATTGTTCCTCCAAAGTCCACTTAAAATCAAAAAAGTCAGGATTGGCTTAAATCATCCATTGATTAACAAAACATGACAAACCTGTGAAATTGACTGAAGTGTCCTAGTCATAGAGTCAGAGAGGTTTACAATATGGAAACAGGCCCTTTGGCCCAACTTGTTCATACCGCCCTTTTTTTAAAAAACCCTAAGCTAGTCAAAATTGCTTGCATTTGATCTATATCCCTCTATACCGATCTTACCCATCTAACTGTTTAAATGCTTTTTAAAAGACAAAATTCTACCCTCCCCTGCTACTACAACTCTAGTAGCTTGTCCCAGACACTCACTACCCTCTGTGTGAAAAATTGTCCCTCTGCACCCTTTTGTATCTCTTCCCCCTCACTTTAAACCTATGCCCTCTATTTATAGACTCCCCTACCCTTGGGAAAAGATATTGACTATCTAGCTGATCTATGCCTCTCATTATTTTATAGGCATCTCTAAGATCACCTCTCAACCTCCTATGCTCCAGAGAAAAAAGTCCCAGCCTATCCAACCTCTCCATATAACTCAATCCATCAAGCCTCAGTAGCATCCAAGTAAATCTCTGCACAATATTTCAAGTGTGGCCTTACCAATGTTTTGTACAACTTTAACAAAACGTCCCAACTCCTGTATTTAATGTTCTGACCGATGAAATCAAGTATGCTGAATACTTTCTTGACCACTCTGTCCATCTGTGACTCCACTTTTATGGAGCTATGAGGATGTACTCCTAGATCTCTTTGCTCTGTAACTCTTCCCAATGCCCTACCATTATATATAGGGCATTGGTGAGGCCGCAGCTAGAGTACTGTGTGCAGTTTTGGGCGCCGTACTTACACAAGGATATTTTGGCCTTGGAGGGAGTGCAGAGGAGGTTTACTAGGCTGATGCCTGAGTTGAGGGGGTTGAGCTATGAGGAGAGGCTGAATAAACTAGGCTTGTACTCGTTAGAGTTTAGAAGAATGAGGGGAGATCTCATTGAGACATATAAGATGATGAATGGGATGGATAGGATAGAGGTGGAGAGACTCTTCCCGCTCAGAAAGGACAGTAGGACTAGGGGGCACAGCCTCAAGATAAAGGGGGGGCGGTTTAGAACGGAGTTGAGGAAGAACTTCTTCACTCAAAGGGTGGTGAATCTCTGGAATTCTCTGCCCGTTGAAGTGGTGGAGGCTGCCTCGCTAAATATTTTTAAGACGCGGGTTGATGGGTTTTTGATGAGAGAGGGGATTAAGGGTTATGGGGAGAGGGCGGGAATGTGGAACTGAGCCACGACAGATCAGCCATGATCTTATTGAATGGCGGGGCAGGCTCGAAGGGCTAGATGGCCTACTCCTGCTCCTATTTCTTATGTTCTTATGTTCTTATTAACTGAGTAAGTCCTGCCCGGGTTCTACCAAAATGCATCACCTTGCATTTATCTAAATTAAACTCCATTTGCCACTGGCCCAATTGATCAAGATCTCTTTACAATCCGAGATAACTTTCTTCACTGTCTACAATGCAACCCATCTTGGTGTCATTTGCAAACTTACTAACCAGGCCTCCTATATTCTCATCCAAATCATTAATATAAATGACAAATAACAGTGGACCCAGCACCAACCCCTGAGGCATAACACTGGTCACAGGCCTCCAGTTTGAAAAACGGCTCTCTGACTTCTGACATCAAGCCAATTTTGTATCCATTTGGCTACCTCACCCTGGATCCCGTGAAATTTAACCTTTTGCAACAACCTACCAAGCAATACCTCATCAAAGGCCTTGCTAAAGTCCATGTAGACATCATCAACTGCACTGTCCTCATCTACTTTCTTTGTTACCCCTTCAAAATATTCAATCAAATTCATGAGACATGATTTTCCACTCACAAAGCCATGCTGACTGTCCCTAATCAGTCCTTGCGTCTCTAAATGTCCTAGTTATAATAGGACAAGAAAATAATCAAACAATGTCCTATTGTCTTAAAACATTGAAAACTCCTTCTTCACTTTCAAAAACCTCTTCAAAGACAGTTGCTTTATTCAGAAACAATAGAAGAACATTTCTTTTTCATTAGCTGTGTTTCTAATGTGCTTGGGAGCTCAGCGCAATGTTTTAAGTTTATAAACTAAGCTACTGAGAAATCCACATTAGTAAACTTGTTAACCTGTTAATCAGCACACATACAGAATCAGTACACACTGTCTGTTCATTGGAAATTCCTCAATTATTTAAATTCAGACAACGTGTGGGTCGGTAGACAGATTGAAGTCTTATCTCTCTGCAAATGTTGTGAATTTAACCAGATATAACTGGTCAGCTTACCAACCTGAAACACTGGTCAGTGTCATTCCACTTGTCCAGCTAAGACCACCCTACCCATTGATGACTAACTTGCAGAATTATCTTGAGCAGAGTAGAAAATATTTCCAAATCACCCCAATCCAGAATTGCCAAACTTTAATACCTCTAATAATAATAATAACTCTAATAATTAAATTTGTCTAAAGATGTGTGGGTTAGATTGATTGGCCATGCTAAATTGACCCTAGTGTCAGGAGGATTAGCAGGACAAATATGTGTGGTTACAGGAATAGGGCCTGGGTGAGAGTATGGTTGGTGCAGACTTGATGGGCTGAATGGCCTCTTTCTGCACTGTAGGGATTCTATGATTTTATGAATACCAACCTCTCTACTGAAAGTCAGCAAGAGCTTTTGGTGTTTCCAAAGCAATAAATTCAAAGGTTCAAGCTGCAAAGCTGACAAATTTTAGGAGCCACATTCAGTTTCACCCATATCCCTAGTTAATTGCTCAGTATTTCCAAACTCTTTTCTGCAGCCAAGTGCAGCTACAGCCCCTAATTTGCTCCATTGCTACCAAACATTATGTAACTAACCTGATAAATTTCACAAATCATCTATAGTGAACGTCAGACTTTTAAAAGGTAAATTAAATACAGAAAGAAATGTATAATAACAACCAATGCTACTCATCCTTAGCTTTCATGGAAAATGGACAAGTGCACAATCTAAGATTCAATATATTGGTGAAAAGCCCAAAATACTATCAGAATTAAAAAAAAGAACCTGACTTCTTTTTTCACCGTAAGTCAATGTCCTTGACCATAACACTATGTGTATTACGTGGCATTAAACATCTACCATAAATTTACACTTCCTCCAGCGTACTATGAACAGCACAAGAACACCATTCTGGACACAAATCTAAACATTATTTAGTTTATTTGCAAATATAGGAAATGTGTGCAAACCTCTATTCATACAAATATACAGCAATATATATGCAGAAGTCCATACATATATTTTTTTCCAAAATGTAAATGAAATGTGATGATATTGTGCACTACATTACAAAAAAATTATATAGTTATAGAATCTTGCTTCACAGAAGGAGGCCATTCAGCCCATTGTGCCTTAGTCAGTGTTTTGATGAAAGCTGTGTCCACTTTAGTCCCACACTCCAGCTTTTCCTGCAACTTTGTCCATCTCAAGCACAATTCCAACGTTCTTTGGAAGTTTCTATGCAATTTGATTTCCATCACATTTACAGCTCACATAGAGCTTTCTAGATCACAGTGTGAAGAAATTTCTCTGCTTGTTGTTTTAACAGTTAATTTAAATCTATAACTTCCAGTTACCAATTCACTCGCCTGAGGAAATTGTTTCTCATAATTTTGATAACCTAAGGCCTCTCCTTAACCTTCACTACACTATTGTAATGTCACTTCTAAATTGTGCGAATCCTTGAATGGTTCAAACAAACGAGAAACGCATGAAGTTTGTTACTTACGTCATTAATTATGCCAAACCATATTTTCCTGGGATTTGCAACACTTGGCCATTGCCCTGGCTGACAGCCATTAGAAAACAGTGTAAACATCATAAATCCTCCACCTCCATTCAAATGAAGGGTGATTATGATTTACTTGTGTTTAAATCAGTTTTCATACTGCAGTCAATTAGACTTAAAAATAATGGAGCTAGTGGTTTGACAGGAGAGTGATTTATTGCTCCAGGATCAAGTTTAAACTCTCAGTTGTTAAAAATGTATTAATATTGCAAAGATTAAACAATCAGGTTCTTCGAATATCCATTTTCACATGTGATTTTGAATTTTAATATTGCAAAACTATATGTCTGGAGCAAACTCAGTTGATGAGATCATCTACAAAACTAAAATGACCCCTTCTGTTTGCCACAGGGCTCACACTCTGAAAGTCATCAACAATACAAACATGTTTTAAATTATCTTCTAATTTACTGATTAATCATGGTTGGTTCAATCAATTATGAGTGAATCGATGTAAACGTATCTCAAAATCATTTCAAGTCCGTCCACTCTGCAAAAACAGTTTGTCACTTAAATTTATACTTTCCACAAAAAATTGTGAAGCTTAGTCTCATTCAAACAGTAATAATAATTAATGTTTTCACTATGGTAAATCACCATATGCTTAGTTAATTATATGTCCTCATAATCTACAAAAAATAAAATGTGACATCGATTTTATTCTTAAACAATTAATACTTTCTAATTTACTGGCTGGAAGAGGCTTGAATTCATATCTTTCACATTGCACTGAAATTGACAAGAATCTCAAAACTCAAAAACTGCCACTACATTTTAAAATTACAGCAGATTAAAGTTTATGAATGGACACCTTCAATTACTTAAGCCTTTCCAGTGGAATAGATTGGCAAGCTAGAAGCCAAAGGGAATGTTCTGAGAATACAAGTTCAACTCTACGGTGCAGAGGGACCTGGGGGTCTTTGTGCACGAGTCGCAAAAACCCAGTCTGCAGGTGCAGCAGGTGATCAAGAAGGCAAATGGAATGTTGGCCTTTATAGCGAGGGGGAAAGAATATAAAAGTAGGGAGGTCTTGCTGCAACTGTACAGGGTACTGGTGAGGCCGCAGCTGGAGTACTGTTTGCAGTTTTGGTCGCCGCATGTAAGAACATAAGAACATAAGAAATAGGAGCAGGAGTAGGCCATCTAGCCCTTCGAGCCTGCCCCGCCATTCAATAAGACCATGGCTGATCTGAAGTGGATCAGTTCCACTTTCCCGCTTTCTCCCATAACCCTTAATTCCCTTTTCTATCAAAAACCTATCTACCCGTGACTTAAATATATTTAGCGAGGTAGCCTCCACCACTTCAATGGGCAGAGAATTCCAGAGATTCACCACCCTTTGAGTGAAGAACTTCCTCCTCAGCTCCAATCTAAACTGCTCGCCCCTTATCTTGAGGCTGTGCCCTCTAGTCCTGCTATCCTTTCTAAGCAGGAAAAATCTCTCTACCTCTACCCTATCCATCCCCTTCATTATATTATACGTCTCTATAAGATCCCCCTCATCCTTCTAAACTCCAATGAGTACAGACCCAGTCTATTCAGTCTCTCTTCATAGTCCAACCCCCTCGTCTCCGGTATCAGCCCAGTGAACCTTCTCTGCACTCCCTCTTAGGCCAATATATTCTTCCGCAAGTGCGGCGACCAGAATCGCACACAGTACTCCAGCTGCAGCCTCACCAGTACCCTGTACAGTTGCAGCAAGACCTCCCTGCTTTTATATTCTATCCCCCTCGCTATAAACATTCCATTCGCCTTCCCAATCACCTGCTGCACCTGCAGACTGGGTTTTTGCAACTCGTGCACATGGACCCCCAGGTCCCTCTGCACCGTAGCTTGCAGAAGGATATATTGGTCTTGGAGGGAGTGCAGAGGACATTCACTAGGCTGATACCGAAGATGAGGGGGTTAGCCTATGAAGAGAGACTAAATAGACTGGGTCTGTACTTGTTGGAGTTTAGAAGGATGAGGGGGGATCTTATAGAGACGTATAAGATAATGAAGGGGATGGATAGGGTAGAGGTAGAGAGATTCTTCCCACTTAGAAAGGATAGCAGGACTAGAGGACACTGCCTCAAGATAAGGGGGGGGAGCAGTTTCGAGCAGAGTTGAGGAGGAACTTCTTCACTCAAAGGGTGGTGAATCTCTGGAATTCTCTGCCCGTTGAAGTGGTGGAGGCTACCTCGCTGAATATATTTAAGTCACGGGTAGATAGGTTTTTGATAGACAAGGGAATTAAGGGTTATGGGGAGAAAGTGGGAAAGTGGAACTGATCCACTTCAGATCAGCCATGATCTTATTGAATGGCAGGGCAGGCTCGAAGGGCTAGATGGCCTACTCCTGCTCCTATTTCTTATGTTCTTTTGTCCTTAACTCCCACCACAGGAGCTTGTGGAATTTGAATTAAAATCCAAAAAGGGGAAAATGGTTAAAAAAAGCAAAATTAATGGCTCTTTACTTAAATGCATGTAGTATCTGGCACAAGTTGAGGTTAATTGGTGTGATCTTATGTCCATTACAAAAACACAGTTACAAAGGAATCAAAGTTGGGAGCTAAATGCACAGAGGTATGTGACTTTCTGTAAGGACAGGAAGAAAAGAAAGGGTGGTGGGGTAGCTTTGTTAATACAAGATGGAATAAGTACAATAGCAAGAAATGACCTTAGATTGGAAGGTGTAGAGTCCATATGGGTGAAGGTAATAAATAACAAGGGGGAGAAAACACTGGTGGGAGTAGTCCATAGCCTCCCTAATAGTAGCTATACTAGGATGAATGGATGGATAATAAATCAGGAGATAAAGAGGACATGCAAAAGCGGCAGATATTAGACATGAGTGGTTTTAATCTTCATGTGTACTGGGAAAATCAAATTGGCAGAGATAGCCATGAGGAAGATTTCATAGTGTGTATTTGGGACAGTTTCCTGGAACAATACGTTTTGAATCCATCCAGGCATCAGGCTATTTTTGATCTGCGAAATGAGGCAGGTTTAATAAACATTTGAGTTAAAAATCTATGCTCCTAGCCAAAATGTTTCAGGACAGCTACAACACTGGTATCAACCCAGAAATGTGGAAAATTGTCCACGAATGTCCTCTGCACAAAACACAGGGCAAGTCCAACCCAGCCAATCACTGAGTCTACTCTCGATCACTAGAAAAGTGATGCAAGGTGACATTGAAAGCATTACCAAGCAGCACTTACTCAACAATAATCTGTTCACTGTTACTCAGTTGGGTTCTGTCAGAGTCAATTAACTCTTCATTACAGCCTTGGTTTAAACATGGACAAAACAGTTGAACTGACAGAGGTGAGTTAGAGAGAATGCTCTTGACAACTAGGCAGCACTCGACTGAGTGTAATATCAAGGAGCTCCAGCAAAATTTAAGTCAACGCGAATTGGGAGAAAATTCGTCACTGGTTGGAGTCACACCTGGCACAAAGAAAGATGGTTGAGGTTCTTGGAGTCATTTGGAGGTCATCGCAGCTCCAGGATGCCACAGCAGAAGTTCCTCAGGGTAATGTCCTAGATCCAACCATCTTCAGTTGCTTCATCAACAATTTTTCCTCCATCATAATGTCTGACATGAGGAGTTCACTAATGATTGCACAATGTAACTCCTCAGATAATGAAGCTGTTCATTTCCAACTGCAGCTAGACCTAGACAACATTCAGGCTTCAGCTGATAAGTAAGAAGTAACACTCATGCCACACAAGTGGCAGGCAATTTCCATCTCAAAAAAAAAATGAAACATTTCCCCTTGACATTCAATAACAGTACAATTATAAAACTCCAATATCAACATCCTGGCGGCCTACCATTGACCAGAAACTGAAGCTAAGTTGGGCCAGCCATATAAATACTTTAAATACCAGGTCAGAGTCTGGGAATTCTGTGCTGATTGTCTCACTCCTGACCTCCAAACCCTATCCATCATCCTCCAGACTCAAGTCAGGAGTGTGATGAAATGCTCTTCACTTGGCTGGATGAATGCAACTCCAACTCTGAAGAAGCTCCACATCATTGACAAAGCGATCAGTTTGATTGGCACACCATCCACTACCTCCAACATTGATTCTCCCCACCACCAGCACACAATGGCAACAGTTCGTACAATCTATAAGTTGTGCTTCAACAACTCACCAAGGTTCCTTCGACAGCAACTCTTTAACCACTCTAACCCCTAGAAAGATGAGGGCAGCAGATGAAAGGGATTAATACCACCTTCACATTCCATTCCAAGCCACACACCATCCTGACTTTGAACTGTTCTGCCATTCCTTCACTGTCATTGGGTCAAAGACCTGGAACTAACTTCCTAACAGAACTATGGGTGCAGCTACAGTACATGTACAGTACAGCACTTCTTTCATATTAACAATAAAGGCTTGCCTTGCCAGCAATTCTCACATCCCATGAACGAATAATAAAATCCCACCTAAAGGCTTTGCACAGTGAATATGTTGTCACTCCAGTTCTTAGTTTGGTACCAAGTGCATGATTCTTTATTATACTCACGGCAAAGTATTCTACTTGGAAAATCCATGTTATCAATTGGAGGAAGTCAGCAATGGCAACATGAAAGGAAGGACAAAATTGCTCTGAAGAGAGTGCAGAGAAGATTTACAACAATGTTGTAAGGGTCCAAGAATTGTAGCAATGAGGAGAAATTGAAGAAGTTGGGGTTGTTTTCCTTGGAACAGAGAAAGCTGAGGGGTGGCATGATTGAGGTATACAAAATTGAGAGTGGTAGAGAGAGAGTAGACAGAAGGAACCTGTTTCCCTCAGCAGAGATTTCAAGACCCAGGATTCATATATTCATGTAAAGTGGCAGAAGGGTGAGAGAGGACATGAGGAAAAATTTTTTTTACTCAAAGGTGGTGGATGTCTGGAATTCGCTGCTTGAGCTGGTGGAGACCTTCAACTCATTTAAGCACCTTGATTTGCACTTTAAATCTTGTAAGTTGTGGAGCTATGGGCCATGTGCAGTAAGATGTGATTAGAAAGGGCACCTGGCTGCCTTTGAGTCATGATGTGGGTATGCCGGCGTTGGACTGGCGTAAACACAGTAAAAAGTCTGACAACACCAGGTTTTAGTCCAACCTATTTATTTGATAAATAAACACTTCAGTGGTCACGGGCATTCAGCCTCCGACCTTCGAGCAAGCATTCTCCAAGGCGGCCTTCACAACACACGACAGCGCAGAGTCGCTGAGCAGCGACTGATAGCCAAGTTCCGCACACATGAGGGACGGTCTCAACAGGGATCTTGGGTTCATGTCGCAATATAGTGCGACATGAACCCAAGATCCCTGTTGAGACCGTCCTCATGTGTGCGGAACTTGGCTATCGGTCTCTGCTCAGCGACTCTGCGCTGTCGTGTGTTGTGAAGGCCGCCTTGGAGAATGCTTGCCCGAAGGTCGGAGGCTGAATGCCCGTGACCACTGAAGTGTTTATTTATCAAATAAATAGGTTGGACTAAAACCTGGTGTTGTCAGACTTTTTACTGCCTTTGAGTCAGCATGGACAAGATGTAGCAACATGTTGCACAGTGGTTAGCACTGCTGCTTCACAGCACCAGGGACCCGGGTTCAATCCCCCGCTTGGGTCACTGTCTGTATGACATTCTCCCAGTGTCTGTGTGAGTTTCCTCCGGGTGTTTCAGTTTCCTCCCACAGTCCAAAGATGTACTGGTTAGGTTGATTGGCCATGCTAGATTACCCATTAGTGTCAGTGGGATTAACAGGGTAAATATATGGAGTTATGGGCATTAAGCCTGGGTAGGATTGTTGTGGGTGCAGGTGAATGGGCTGAATGGTCTCCTTCTATACTATAAGGATTCTATGATTCCTCGGCGATATTATGAATCTTTCCCCTATCTCCCTCCCCACAATCTTTACCCTGCAATCTCTCCGCCATGGAAACTTAGTCTCATCATCTCTCCCTCCAACAGGCTCCCTCCTGGGATCTTCCCTGCAATCTCTCCTTGTGATCCTTTCCCCACACTCTCCCCACTACTCAATTGCTTCAACAATCTCTGCCATGTAGATCTCTTCCTCCACCATCTCCCCTCGCCCTCAAGATCTTCTTCTGTGATCTCACCTGAACAAATTCTCCTCCTTTGATCTCTCTCTTTCTATGTATGCTCACCCCAACAACCACTCCCATCCTACAACCCACCCTATCATCTCTTTTCCTCAACACCTCTCTATGATATCTGAACCTGCAATCTCTCCCACCAACAATATCTCTCCATTGTGATCTCTACCCCCACCATGATCTTAACATAAGAACTAGGAGCAGGAGCAGGGGTAGGTCATCTGGCCCCTCAAGCTTGCTCTGCCATTCAATAAGACCATGACTGATCTTTTAGTGGATGCAGCTCCATTTACCCACTCACTCATCATAACCCTTAAATGCTTTACTGTTCAAAAATTTATCCATCCTTGCCTTAAAAACATTCAATGAGGTAGCCTCAATTGCTTCACTGGGCAGGGAATTCCACAGATTCACAACCTTTTGTGTGAAGAAGTTCCTCCTCAACTCAGTCCTAAATCTGCTTCCCTTTATTTTGAGGCCATGTCCCCTAGTTCTAATTTCACCTGCCAGTGGAAACAACTTCCCTGCTTCTATCTTATCTATTCCCTTCATAATCTTGTATGTTTCTATGAGATCTCCCCTCATTCTTCTGAATTCTACTGAGTTTAATCCCAGTCCACTCAGTCTCTTCTCATAAACCAACCGTCTCAACTCCAGAATCAATTTAGTGAATCTCCTCTGCACCCTCTCCAGTGCCAGTATATCCTTTCTCAAGCAAGGAGATCAAAACTGTCCACAGTACTCCAAGTGTGGCCTCACCAGCACCTTATACAGCTGCAACATAACTTCATTGTTTTTAAACTCCATCCCTCTAGCAATGAAGGACAAAATTCCATTTGCCTTCTTAATTATCTGCTGCACATGCAAACCAACATTTTGTCAAGGACACCCAGGTCCCTCTGCATAGCAGCATGCTGCAATTTTTTACTATTTAAATAATAGTCCATTTTGCTCTTATTTCTACCAAAATGGATGACCTCACACATTCTATTCCATCTGCCAGAGCCTTGCCCACTCACTAAGAACATAGAACATAGAACATAGAACATTACAGCGCAGAACAGGCCCTTCGGCCCACGATGTTGCGCCGACCAATTAAAAAGCCAATGACCCTCTAACCTAAACCAATCCCTTTCCATCCATAAACCTATCCACGGATCTCTTAAACGCCCCCAAACTAGGCGCATTTACAACTGCAGCAGGCAGGGCATTCCAATCCCTCACCACCCTCTGGGTAAAGAACCTACCTCTGACATCCGTCCTATAACTACCACCCCTTAATTTAAAGCTATGCCCCCTCGTGCTAGCTTTCTCCATCCGAGGGAAAAGGCTATCACTGTCCACCCTATCTAAACCTCTAATCATCTTATAATCACTTAGACTGTCTATACCCCTTTGAGGGGTGTAGATAAGGATTATTATGGCACATTGGCCACGTAATGTCTTAAATGAAGCATTCACGAAATGCAAACAAACTGCACTTGCCTATGCCAGTGTGAAATTGCCATGTTGTCAACTGATGAGAGTAAATATTTCTATTCTTTCAGCATCCTCTGCACGCTTTGCTCTGCCTCTCATCTTCGTGTCATCTGTGAACTTTGACACACTACACTTGGTCCCCAACTCCAAACCATCTATGTAAGTCATAAACAACTATGCTCCCAACACTGATCCCTGAGGCACACCATCAGTCACTGACTGCCATGTAGAAAAACACCCAGTTACCTACACTCTTTGCTTTCTGTTAGTTAACCATACCTCCATCCATGTTAATACATTACCCGTAACACATTGTGCCTTTATCTTATGCAGCAGCCTTTGGTGTGGTGCCTTGTCAAATGCCCTCTGGAAATCCAGATACACCACATCCACAGGTTCCCCATTGACAACTGTGCACATAATGTTCTCAAAGAATTTCACCAAATTAGTTAAACATGATCTGCCCTTCATGAACCCATGCTGCGTCTTCCCAATGGGACAATTGATATCAAGATGTCTCACTATTTCTCCCTTGAAAGTAGATTCAAGCATTTTCCCTACTACAAGTGAGCTAACTGGCCGATAGTTAAAAGTTATATAATTTATATAAAAATGTTCTGTCAAAGGATCTATGAGACTTAAAACATTAACTGTTTCTCTTCACAGATGCTGCCACACTTGCTAAGTTTATACAGCATTTTGTTTTTATTTCAGATGTCTTGGGCTCAACACAATGCTGAACTCTTCTTCCATCACCTATGTGCTAACTTTTTGGGAAGGAATCCTCCCCCTCATTCAATGAATCCTTTCATCCACCTCCAGTATTCTGTGTCTACCTGGTTCCCTCCCTCTGGCAACGTGCCTGCTCATGATCTTTTCAAGGACTGTTGGTATAGCCTCAGCTGCCTCAATTTCTCTGCTCCTCTCACTCACTCCACTTGTTGCACTCCATTCTCTCAAATCCAATCTGACTTGATTATCAAACCTGCTTTTGTTGTCTGGTATACTGACCTTTACCTTGCAGAAACTGAGCGCCAATTCTCAAACACTTTCTCCTACCTCTCCCTGCACCACTGAGTATCAAGCCATTGTTTTCAGGACTGTCATTGGCCTCATCGCCTCTGGAGATCTTCCCTCCGTAGCTTCAGACTTTATGCCCGCTTCAATCTGCCTTCCAAAATCCACAAGTAGGACTAGACCCATCGTATTAGCCTGTTCCTGCCACATGGAACTCATCACTTCCTCTCTTGATTCCATCCTCACTCCCATTCTCCAGTTCCTTCTATCCTACATTTGTCATTTCTCCGATGCTCTAAGTCACATCATCAATTTCCAGTTTCCTGGGCCCAACCACCTCCTGTTCACTCTGGGTGTCAAATCTCAATCCACCACAAGGCTCAAAGAGCTCTACGCTCCTTCCTTCAGCAGAGATTCAATCAATCCCTGTCCACCACTACTCTCCTCCACCTGTCTGAACTTGATCTATCACCAGAATATTTCTCCTTTAACTTGTCTCACTTCCTACAATTAAAAAGTATGGCTACAGATACCTGCATGGGCCCCAGTTATGCATGACTTTTTGTGGTGTATTTGGAGCATTCCTTGTTCCAGTCTTAGTCAGGCCCACTCACTCATTCTTTCTCCATTACATCAATGACTAAACCAGTGCCATTTCATGTTCTCATCTGGACCTGGAAAAACTTATCAATATTGCTTCCAATATACACATCTCTCACCTTTACATGGTCAATCTCCAACACTTCAGTTCTCTTCCTCAACATCTCTGTCTCCATTTCTGATAATGGACTGACCATTAATATCCAATACAAGCCCACTAACTCCCACAATTACTTTGACTACAGCTCCTCACACCTTGCTTCCTGTAAGAACTCCATCCTATTTTTCCATATCATCTGTTCTCATGATGCCACCTTCTAAAACAGTGCTTCAGATATGTTTGCCTTTTTCCTTAACTGATGATTCCTCCCCTCAACTGTGGTTAACACGGTGCTTAACCGTGTCCAACCCATCTCGTGAACCTCTGCCCTCAACTCTTCCCCTCCCTCCCAGAACCAGGGTAGGATCCCTCTTGTCATCACTTTTTAGCCCACTAGCTTTTGCATTCAACGGACCATCCTTCACCATTTCTGTCAACTCAATATGATGCAGCCACTAAATACCTCCTCCCCCTCTACCATCAGCATTCCACAGGGACCATTTCCTCTGTGACACCCTGGTCTACTTGGGCCTTATCACCAGGCAATCGTAAAAGGTGCAACATCTCCTCCCTCCTCACTGTCTAAAGCTCCAAACACTCCTTTCAGGTGAAGCAGCATTTCACTTGCACCTCCTTCAATTTAGTTTACTGTATTCTCTGCTCTTGATGTCATCTCGTCTATACTGAGTGACTGCTTTGTGGAACATGTTCTCTCCATCTGCAAGCATAGCATGACCTCTACCTTCTGGTTGCTTGCCATTCCAACTCAGCATTTTGCTTTGATGCCAACATGTCTGTCCTCAGCCTGCTGTAATATTCCAGCGCTATCCCCCCGCTCCCCACTGTAGTTAATAATTCTGTAGACATGCCATTTCGATATTAACTCTGGATCCTGCCACGGATGCTGCCAGACTGCTGAGCTTATCCAGCATTTTCTCTTTTGATTATTATTATTAAAACCTTGGAAGTGCATTTTACAATCTTTGATTGAATTTTGATGTGGCATGTCCGAAACAGACCTCGAAAGTGATGAGGAGAGAAGTGTTTGGGACTCTGGATTTCCCCCACTTGCCCCCAGTAGTTTCCTTTCCCGTGATCACTCCCTCCATCCTCTGTGCTCCAGAAACCTCCAAGATGCTTTGATCTTCCCCAATTACTGGGGGTCAACCCCATCAGATGGCCACTGTGCCTTCTACCACTTCACTTTCCTGCCCATCAGCTGACCAATCTCTCAAGCAAAAGTGGGAAACTCAATAAAATATTACGAATGAGGCCCAGCCCTTAACTTCAACAGGAATTCCACATTTCTGGGATTTCTAGTTTTCCATGTTCTCCCTACCACTCCATCAGAATAGGGGTCTCGGTTTGCAACTGCCATGCCAGACATCAGACTGTAAATATGTGCTCCACTGTGAATTATTGCAACACACTTCCAACATTTTCATATTCATTTATATAACTTACAGCTAAAAAGCACTGAAGCAGAGACTGCAGCACCATTTAAAAGGATACAGGGTAAATATTTGAAATGGAAGAATATAAATGCTTGCAGGGAAAGTGCAGGTCAATTGGTGAGGACAGATAGTTTCTGTAGAAGAGCTGGCAACAGCACAAGCTTGAGGAGTAAATTACTGCCTTCTGTGTTAGAATTTCTATCACTCCAAGGGTATTAGCAGCAGAAATGATCAGGGATACAATTATCATTGTGCAATATTCTGTTTCCAAACCTGATGAAATGATACGCAAGTTACATTAGCATTAAAGCAATTCACGCTTAAAGGAGCTGGTATCTCGTTAAATAGTCTTGTGTGACTGTTCATGAGATACATTAACATCTCACTGATGACTTCTGTGATAACTGATGATGTCATGTCACTAGTTGCTCATCCCACACAGATTTCTAAGTGGCAAGCAACGTGCGGAGATATGGGAGCTAATCATAAAAGCTTCTAGGGGTGATTCAGTCATCTGATGACTCCAGCAAAGAGCAATCTTCACATAAAGAGCATCTCAGGTAATCACAAGCTCATGATTTTTTGTCCATAATGAGTCAGCACTGGAGGCAGTAAAATTAGTCTTCATAGCTGGGCTAAGGGGAGAAAGGTAAATCAACTCAGATTCCCAATTATAACACGGTGAATTCAAGACTTCAAGTAGTTCTAAGATTAAAAATAGAAAAAGCTGATGGAATTTCTAGCAGGTAAAATGGAAGTTGTTTTTGGAATGCAAATGAACAGCAATCCTTGCTTTTACGATGTGGAGGCACAAAGTCCAGAGTCGACAATAAAGTGAGTGACAGAATTCATCTCTTCATCTTCAAAGACAAAGAATTAGGACAGGAGGAATGAGAGTGATTTTAACAACCTTGCTCAACAGGGGCAGCATGTTGGAACCATAAAAACTGCTGGCAGAGCACCCCATAGCCGGGAGGTGTTCCATGCAACAGATTCTATCTTCTACATTGGGATTATAGAGTCAGGACCAGTTACCAGGAACGCACCAAGAAGCAATCTCGTAGGAGGGTTCAGGTTTTCCTCCAGCACAATAGCGGCAGAGGAGAGTAGTTTGCTCTATTCTTCTACTATTCTCTATTCTACGCTATATCAGAGAGACCAAACACAGACTGGCTGATCATTTTGCAGGACATTATTGGTCCATCCGCAAACAGGACTCAGACCTTCCTGTCACTTGCCACTTCATCATCCTGTTCTCTTGGCCACATGTCTGTTCTTGGCCTTTCGCAATTCTCTAGTGAACCTCAACACAAATTGGAGGAACAGCACCTCATCTTCCAATTGGGAAATTTTCCAGCCTTCCAGACTGAACATAGAGTGCAACAACTTCAGAGCATGAATTCTTCCCACTACCTTCACCCCACTTCCATTTTTTTCATTTCTTCTTTTCATCTCATTCATCCATTTTTATCATCCTCATTCTCACTTCCATTTTTCTACTGGGATTACCATTTGACAATCACCAGGCAGGAGTGTTCCCTTCCTGTTGGTGAACACTTCAGTGGTCAAGGGCATTCGGACTCTTCGGGTAAGCGTTCTCCAAAGCAGCCTTCGCGACACAGAACAGTGCAGAGTCACTGTGCAGAGACTGATAGCCAAGTTCTGCACACATGAGGATGGCCTCAACCGGGATCTTGGGTTCATGTCACATTGTCTGTAACCCCCACGACTTGCCTGAAATTGCAACATCTGACTTACCGTCCTGTCTGAAGACAGTACACATCTCTTTAACCTCTGCCTAATGCTCTGTCCACTCACATTGTCTGCATCTTTAAGACTTGAATAGCAGTTAGCTGTAAAGACTCGCATTCTAATCAGTATTCTGTAAACTGTGTGAGCCTTTATATGTCCTTGTCTGATCAGAACCTTCCATATACCTGACAAAGGAACAGTATTTCCAAAAGCTTGTGGGTTTACTATCAAATAAACTGGTTGGGCTTTAACCTGATGTTGTGAGACTTTTTACTTTGATGACAGAAGCCAGAGTGGTTGTAGAGGGTTGTTTTTCAAACTGGAGGGCATGACAACCGGTGTGCCTCAGGGATTGGTACTGGGTCCACTATTATTTGTCATTTATATTAATGATTTGGATGAAAATATAGGAGGCATGGTTAGTAAGTTTGCAGATGACACCAAGACTGGTGGCACAGTGGACAGTGAAGAAGGTTATCTCACAATGCATTGGGATCTTGATCAATTGGGCAAGTGGGCTGACAAATGGCAGATGGAGTTTAATTTAGTTAAATGCGAGATGATGCATGTTGGTAGACTGAACCAGGGCAGGACTTACTCAGCTAATGGTAGGGTGTTGGGGAGAGTTACAGACAAGGAGATCTAGGGGGACATATTCATAGCTCCTTGAAAGTGGAGTCACAGGTGGACAGGGTTTCGTTGGTCAGAACACTGTATACATGAGTTGGGACATCTTGTTGAAGTTGTACAAGACATTGGTACATAAGAACTTAAGAAATAGGAGCAGGAGTAGGCCATCTAGCCCTTCGAGCCTGCCCCGCCATTCAGTAAGATCATGGCTGATCTGAAGTGGATCAGTTCCACTTTCCCACTTTCTCCCCATAACCCTTAATTCTCCTGTCTATCAGAAATCTATCTTAAATATATTCATCAAGGTAGCCTCCACCACTTCAACGGGCAGAGAATTCCAAAGATTCACCACCCTTTGAGTGAAGAAGTTCCTCCTCAACTCTGATCTAAACTGCACCCCCCTTATCTTGAGGCTTTGCCCCCTAGTCCTGCTATCCTTTCTAAATGGGAAGAATCTCCCTACCTCTATCCTATCCAACCCCTTCATTATCTTATACGTCTCTACAAGATCCCCCTTCAGCCTTCTAAACTCCAATGAGTACAGACCCGGTCTATTCAGTCTCTCTTCATTGTCCAACACCCTCATCTCCGGTATCAGCCTAGTGACCCTCCTCTGCACTCCCTCCAAGGCCAATATATCCTTCCGCAAGTGCGGCGACCAAAACTGCACACAGTACTCCAGCTGCGGCCTCACCAGTACCCTGTACAGTTGCAGCAAGACCTCCCTGCTTTTATATTCTATCCCCCTCGCGATAAAGGCCAACATTCCATTTGCCTTCTTGATCGCCTGCTGCACCTGCAGACTGCGTTTTTGCGATTCGTGCACAAGGACCCCCAGGTCCCTCTGCACAATAGCATGCTGCAGCTTTTTGCCTTTTAAAAAATAATCCCTCCTACTATTATTTCTACCAAAGTGGATAACCTCACACTTGCTAACATTATACTCCAACTGTCAGGTCCTCGCCCACTCGCTCAGCCTATCCAGATCTCTCTGCTGACTTTCCACACCCTCCACATAATTTGCTTTTCTATTCATCTTCGTGCCATCAGCAAATTTCGTCACCCTACACTTAGCCCCCTCCTCCAGACCATCTATGTAAATGGTAAACAGTTGAGGCCCCAGCACCGATCCCTGTGGCACTCCACTAGTCATCAACTGCAAACCAGAATAGCACCCATTGAGTCCAACTCTCTGCTTCCTATTAGACAGCCAATCCTCTATCCACGCTAACACCTCACCCCCAACTCCGAGCTCCCTAACCTTCTGCAGCAACCTTTTGTGAGGCACCTTATCAAATGCCTTTTGGAAATCTAAAAACACCACATCCACCGGTTCCCCTCTGTCTACCGCACTAGTCACACCCTCATAGAAATCCAATAAATTCATTAAACACGACTTCCCCTTAATGAATCCGTGCTGCGTCTGCTCGATCAAACCATTCTTTTCTAGGTGCCTCGCTATTCCTTCTTTGATGACGGATTCTAGTACTTTTCCAACTACAGACGTTAAACTAACTAGCCTATAATTCCCTGCCTTTTGTCTGCTACCTTTTTTAAACAGCGGCGTAACATTAGCCGTTTTCCAATCCTCTGGCACTTCCCTGAAGTCCAGCAAATTTTGATAAATAATTACTAAGGCATCCGCTATCACCTCTGCCATTTCTTTCAGAACCTTGGGATGCATTCCATCTGGACCCAGGGAACTTGTCTCCCTTCAGTCCTGTTAGTCTATCAAGCACTACCTCTCCAGTGACAGTAATCGCATTAAGGCCCTCATCTCCTACCATCCTTCTATCTTTAATATCTGGCAAACTATTTGTGTTCTCCTCTGTGAAGACCAAGGCAAAAAACTTATTTAAAGCCTCAGCCATTTCCTTGTTACCCATCGCTAAATCCCCCTTCTCATCCCCCAACATTCACTCTAGTCAGTCTCTTCTTCTTTATATATTTGCAAAAACTTTTACTGTTATTTTTTGTATTTCGAGCTAGTTTAGCCTCATAGTCTATCCTTCCTTTCTTTATCACCTTCTTAGTCATTCTTTGTTGATTTTTAAATCATTCCCAATCTTCTAATCGCCCACTATTTTTAGCCGCTCTGAACGCATCAGCTTTTAATTTAATACTCTCCTTTATTTCCTTAGATAACCACGGCTGGTTATCCCTTCTCCTACGGTCCTTCTTTACCATCGGTATATATTTCTGCTGCGTACCGAAAAAGATCTCCTTAAAAATCCTCCACTGTTCCTCAGCTGTCCTACCAACCAATCTGCACCCCCAATCTACATTCGCCAATTCCGCTCTCATCCAATCAAACTCCCCTTTGTTCAAACAGAGGACACAGGTTCGGGATCCTACTTTCTCATCCTCCATCTGCATCAGAAATTCAATCATACTATGATCACTCATCCCAAGAGGATTCCTCACAAGAAGATCCCTAATTCTACCTGCCTCGTTACACAGCACCAGATCTAAGATAGCTCATTCCCTCATAGGTTCCATTACATACTGTTCAAGGAAACTGGTAAGGGCACACTTGGAATATAGTGTACAAATCTGGTCACCTTATTATAGAAAGGATATTATTTAAGTAGAAAGAGTGCCGAAAAGATTTACTAGGATGCTATCAGGACTTGATGGTTTGAGTTATAAAGAGAGACTGGGTAGACAGAGACTTTTTTCTATGGAGCATAGGAGGCTGAGGGAGCGATCTTATAGAGGTTTATAAAATAATGAGGGACATAGATCAGCTAGATAGTCAATATGTTCTCCCAAAGGTAGCAGAGTCTAAAACTAGAGCACATAGGTTTAAAGTGAGAGGGGAGATATATAAAAGGGTCCAAAGAGGAATTTTTTTACACAGAGGATGGTGAGTGTCTGGAACAAACTCCCAGAGGTAATGGTAGAAGTGGGTACAATTTTGTCTTTTAAAAAGCATTTAGACAGTTATGGATAAGATGGGTTTGGAGGGATATGGGCCAAATGCAGGCAATTGGGACAGCTTCGGGGGTTTAAAAAAAAGGGCAGCATGGACAAGTTGGGCCAAAGTGTCTGTTTCCATGCTGTAAACTTCTGTGACTCTATGACTGTACGTGTAGCTTCCTCCAGGAGAAAGTGCAGCATTTATTTTATTCTCTCACTCACAGCCAGTGGCACGCTAAGTGATGTTGCCCTCATTTTCTAAATTCAAGACCCTTCCAGGTCACAGGAGGAAACTACATGTTAGCCAGCGGCTGCACATATTTGCTAAAAACAAACAACTAACACTCTGTTCAAAAGGGTAAACTAGAACATCATGTTCCCCAATCAACATGCCAGAATGGCAAAATTTGCAGCAATTACCAAGTCAATTGGCAATTTATTGACTGCACATTGCGGCTACTGAGGCACTGCACACCAGCCAGCACTGTTCATCACTAGAAAAGGATTCCACCACTCTCTGGATGTGCAAATGCAAAGTGACCATTATCTATCCATCATATAAGTATGTGCATAATACCCCAGTTACTACAACATCTCCACATTTCTTGAACATGAAAAGCAGGAAGGCTACCAGAGAGTGAAGGCTTACCTATTATTATCATAACCTATGACATCTATCCAATGCCATGCATCTCAGATGAATGACACTATAACCAGGGTAGCAATTGAGTAAACCATCAATGTGTTGAAACTGCTATTGATGACCATGAAGAAATACAAGGTGTCTTTCAATACCAATCCCAATCTCAATCTTTTACATTATTGTTTGATTTGATTTATTATTGTCACATGTATTGGTATGCAGTAGAATCATAGAATCCCTCCAGTGCAAAAGGAGGCCATTCCGCCCATTGAGCCTGCACCAACCACAATCCCACCCTGGTCCCACTCCTGCAATCCCCACATATTTACCTTGCTAATCCCCCGACACTAGAGTCAATTTAGCATCTGCACATTTTTGGACAGTGGGAGGAAACCAGGGCACCCAGAGGAAACCCACACAGATATGGGGGGAATGTGCAAACGCGACACAGACAATGACCCCAGGTCGGAAAAGAACATTCTGTGAAAACATATAGTGAAAAGTATTGTTTCTTACATGCTATACAGATAAAGAATACCGTTCATTGAGAAGGAAAGGAGATGGTACAGAATGTAGTGTTACAATCATAGCTAGATGTGGAGATACCAGGTTACTGTCCAACAGGTTTATTTGAAATCACAAGATTTCAGAGCATTGCTCCTTTGTCAGGTGAAGTGGAGAGAAGTATAGGCACAGAATATATAGACAGAGTGACAATAGCCCAATACTCACAGGTAATCAAAATGTCAATGAAATAGCTAGGGTGTTGAGAAAGATCAACTTAATATAAGGTAGATCCATTCAAAAGTCTAATGGCAGCAGGGAAGAAGCTGCTCTTCAATCTGAAATCTGTGATCTCAGATTTTTGCATCTTTTTCCTGATGGAAGGTGGAAGAGAGTATGTCCAGGGTATGTAGATTCTTTGATTATGCTGGCTGCTTTTCTGGGCAGTGGGAAGTGTAGACAGAATCAATGGATGGGAAGCTGATTTGTGGGAGTCCATGTGGACTGGGCTTCGTTCACAACCCTTTGTAGTTTCTTGTGGTCTTGGTCAGAGCAGGAGCCATACCAAACTGTGATACATCCAGGAACGATGCTTTCTATGGTGTATCTGTAAAGGTTGCAGCGGATATGCCAACTTTCATTAGGTACCTGAGGAAACAGAGAATTTGGTGGGCTTTAGTAATTATAGCATTGGCATGGAGGGGCCAGGACAGGCTGTTGTCTGGACACATGGAAACTTGAAACTCTTGATCATTTCTACCTCATCCCCATTGACTTAGACAGGGCCATGTCCTCCACTACACTTCCTGACGTTGATAATTATCTCCTTTGTTTTACTGACATTGAGGGAGAGATTACTGTTGTTGCACCAATTCACCAGATTCTCTGGGGGGAGTTTTCCCATCCTGTCTGCCACAGGAATCATAGTGAATGAGGGGTGGATCATGCAAAGGTCCATTGACATCAGGTGGGTTTTTCCAGTTTTGGGGCAAGTGCAGCCAGAAAATCCTGCCCCCTATCTCTTTCATGTACTCTGTCCCATCATTGTATGAGATCCAAATTATAATGGTGGTGCATTCAGCAAACTTGAAAACCGAGTTGAAGGGGAATTTGGGCACAAAATCCTAGGTATACAAGGAACGCAGCAAGGGGCTGAAGACACAGCCTTGCAGGGCACTGATGTTGAGGATAATCATAATAGGTGTTGTTGCCTATCTTTACTGATTGTAGTCTGTGCATTAGGAAGTCTAGGATCCAGTCACAGTGAGAGGAGCCAAGCCCTGACCACTGATTTTGAAGGTTAGTTTTGTAGGAATATTGGTGTTGAATGCTAAGCTGTAGTCAATAAATAGAAGTCTGACATGAGTGTCTTTGTTATCCAGATGAACCAGGGTTGCATGTAGAGCCAGGGAGATGGCATCTGCTGGGGACCTGTTGCAGTGATAGACAAACTGTAGTGGACCCAGGCAATCTGAGAGGCTGGAATTGATCCATACCATAACTAACCTTTCAAAGCACTTCATAATGATGGATTAGGGCAGCATGGTGGCACAGGGGTTAGCACTGCTGCCTCACAGCTCCAGGGTTCAATTCCTGGCTTGGGTCACTGACAGTGTGGAGTTTGCACATTCTCCCTGTGTCTGCGTGGATTTCCTCCAGATGCTCCGGTTTCCTTCCACAGTCCAATGATGTATGGGTTAGGTGAATTAGCCATGCTAAATTGCCGCTTAGTCTCTCAGGAAGCATAGGTTAGAGGAATTAATGAGGTAAATATGTGGGATTACGGGGATATGGCCTGGATGGGATTGTTGTTGGTGCCGACTCAATGGGCTGAATGGCCTCCTTCTGTACTGTAGGGTTTCTATGGATGTCAGAGCCACCAGGTGATATCATTAAGGAATGGTGCTTGGATTTTCAGGCGAAGCAGGTAAGGACCTCAGATTGATGTAAGGAGAGGTTAAAGATGTCTGTAAATACCCCCGCCAGCTGGTCCATGCAGGATCTGAGTGCTCATCCCGGTACCTCATCTGGGCCAGTCACCTTCTGTGGGCTGACTTTCGAGAAGGCTCATCTGACGTCTGCAATGGTGACCTCGGATATCAGTTCAGCAGAGGCTTCTGGGGCTGATGGTGTGTTCTCGTTGACCTCTTGCTCAAAATTGGCATAAAATGCATTGAGCTTCTCAGGGAGGAGTGCATTGGTGCCAATGATTCTATATGCCTTCATCCTGTAGCCTGTTATGTCTTGCAGTTCTTGCCACTGAGGTCCACGTGGCTAGCCGGGGACTCTATCTTGGTCCAATACTGTCTCCTGGTATCTTCAATGGTACTCCATCATCTACTGCATCCTGCACAATCTCATCATGGCATTTACCATCATTCCCGCAGTGGCAAGGGTTGTCTCAAAGCACTGCACAAAGACCTGTGCCAACTTAAAACTGGGCTCTTCTGTCTTCATTGACAGTAACAGCAAGCTTTCTGATAGGCATGCCAATGCATTTCCGTCTGAATGCCCACCAGCATTTTCTATATATCAGCCAATTGAAGTTCTCATTTGAATCTCCTGCAAAAAGACAATGGGGAAGACGTGCATTTATGTAATGCTTTTTCAAGGTCACCAGGTGTCTTAAAGGACTTCACAGCCAATGATATACTTTTTGAAATATGTTCATTGTTGTAATTTTAGAATATAAACCAGACCTTATGTTCAACCCTGAGCTCCCATGAGCTGACGCCCTTTCTCACTGGTCTAGCTGCAGTTCACTCAGGTCTGGTGAATGGTCATGTACAAATGAAGCCTCTCAACCACCACCTAATATTCACAGAACACTAATGTCTAAGCTGGTGGTTGTGAGTGTAAGATCCAATGATAATGTTGCTTCGTCATCATTCTCTTGCTCCGCAAGGACTTTAGCTTCCTACCCCACTGGCTGACCAGTTCTTGACTATCTGAAAGTGTAAAGCTGACAAGTAGAGTTGGCGTGTGGGAAGAGGGGATGGCCAAAGGCATGTGGTAATGACAGTTTACAAATCTTGAGAGATTTGGGGCTGATCGGAGATGGAGAATGTGAGAAAATGGATTAGGTAGAAACACACCATTATCCTTAATGTTTTCAGCCCCGCTGCTGATCATGGCCCCAGTTCTGTCCACACCAATGATTTTGGGCACTGGATTCTCCATTGCATCATGTAGTGTGCCTTTCTTGTTGGGCCCTGCTGCCTCCAATAATGAATTACCTTGCACTGTAAGCCACAGAGATGTCTCTCAGTGAATGTAGTATAATTTGTTTAGGTGATGTGCCTTCCATAGTTGAATAGTTGATAGTGCATGCAAGCTGTGAGATGTGAATGTGCAACTCACAGCAGTGCTAAATGTCTGGAAATGAAATGAGGTTATGGATTTAAGGCATGGTTGATGGAGAATTTGGGGATAAGTTAAAAGGGTATGATGATTAGAGGAAACAGCATGCCAGGCTAATAGTTAATTTGTAAGGAAATGATATGTGAATTTGTATTCACTGTCCTTGGCTACTTGTGTGAGGTTATTCAACATGGTTTGGCACTGCATCCAGCTCTTTTGAGAGACTGCTGGCATTGTTCTTTTCCTCAATGTCAACAAAATGAAGGAGATTGTCATCAACTACAGGAAGCATACAGGAGAACATGCCCCTGTCTACATCAATGAGAACGAAGTAGAAAGGGTCAAGAGCTTCAAGCTTTTAGGTATCCAAATCACCAACAACTTGTCCTGGTCCACTCATGTCAACACTATAGTTAAGAAAGCCCACCAATGCCTCTATTCCCTCAGAAGACTAAGGAAATTTGGCATGTCAGCTACGACTCTCACCAACTTTTACAGATGCACCATAGAAAGCATTCTTTTTGGTTGTATCACAGCTTGGTATGGCTCCTGCTCTGCCCAAGACCGCAAGAAACTGCAAAAGGTTGTGAATATAGCCCAATCCATCCTGCAAACCAGCCTCCCATCCATTAGCACTGTCTACATTTCCCACTGCCTTGGCAAAGCAGCCAGCATAATTGAGGACCCCACCCACATTCTCTTTTCCACCTTCTTCCGTCGGGAAAAAGATATAAAAATCTGAGGTCACGTACCAAACAACACAAAATAGTTTCTTCCCTGCTGCCATCAGACTTTTGATTGGACCGACCTTGCATTAAGTTGATCTTTCTCTACACTCTAGATATAACTGTAACATTACATTCTGCAATCTCTCATTTCCTTCTCTATGATAGGATGAAAATGTTATGGAGAAAACAAAAGCTATTTTGGGATTTGGGGACCTGGGAATCAATCATGCAATGTTTATGTTGGAAATAAAGGATAGGTTAAGACTTTTCTGTGACCTATTCAGAGAATAAAAAAGCATTATTCCTGGCTGCCATCTGTTGATGCCACCTGGAAAGGACTTGTCTGGTTTTTGGATGAGAACGGGACTGCTACTGGCTGGATTAAGAGCAGAAAATGTGAGAATCACTCATCAGGTCAACTGGTATCTATGGAGAGAAATGGAGTTAACATGTTTCAGGTCAATGAACTTTCATCTGAACTGGGAGATGTTAGAGATTAACAGCTTTTGTTGCACATGCAGAACTCAGTGAAAGTTTGCTAGTTCCAGTCTCATTCCAAGATTTAAGTGGATCATTTAGGTTGATACTGTTGTTCAGGGCTAAGTCATGCTATACTGTTGCAAGAGGCAGATTTTGGATGAGAAGTTAAACCAAGGCTCCAACTGGCTGTTCGTGTGAATGTAAAAAGATAGCCGTGGGACCTTGTCAAAGAAGAGCAGAGAGTTGATTGGCTATCCTAAACCAATATTTATTGCTTAATTTACACAGCCTAAAGAACAGATTAGTTACTTAATTACTATTTGTGGAACCTTGGTATCAATCACAATTGCCTACAAAACAATAATCTGTGTGCTTCAAAAATAATTGCTTGTCTGTGAAGAGTTTTGGATGTCTTGATGATCTGAAAGAAAATGTGCCTTCTTCTTACTTTTTTTTGAATTGACAGCCCTTTGTTCTTTGGAAATGAACTGGCAATTGACAGTTTGCTATGACATGAAGAAATGTTTGTAACAGCTAAGACTCTGCTAGCTGTGGATAGCAGGCCATTTTCTTGATATAGCATCAGCAACACTGTCTTACAACTGCATTGCTCTTGACCTTCCAATGTCTCCTTGAATTTCTGAAGACATTCTCACATTTGTGGATTGGCAATTTTGGTTGGGTGTAAACCTAGCAGTTTCATCACATGGCCTACTTCTGCCATCCACTCTGCCCTAACAATATATCTTCAATAGTTTTATAATGAACAAGTAAGTGTATTCAGTGAAAATCGAGAAAAAAAAAATCATGCCAAGATGACTTTTCTCCAAGGTTGCTTGCTGCAATATCCAGAGAATTAATATTTGTTGCCTGAGGACTGCAGAACAATTCTGGAGGGAAGGAAGCTTAGTTAAAGAGAGAGTAAAATGAGACAGAGTGGTATGAGAAATGACACTTTATGTTTTAAAACTCTCAAACAACAATTTACTAGGCCTCAGAATGAGACTCCACTGCTTCAATTGTTCCCTTTCTGGGCCAACAAGAATAAGTGGCATTGCAGGGACATTAAACCTGTCGCTACAAAGGTACTTACACAATAACATTGCAACCCTTACCTCCTGTGGCAAGATTATTTGCCAGTTAATGTGCAAACATAATAATATTATGAAATTTACAGGCAGCTTGAAGGTGAGCATCCACTTTCTCACCACAAATTGCTGAATGATTAACATATTAATAACAGCAAATGTCATTAAACTCATCACTATTCTAGTAGCAGATTCTGGCTTTTCACTTTAACAAGTATATGCATGAGTTTTTAAACATAGAAACCCTATAGTGCAGAAAGAGGTCATTTGGCCCATTGAGTCTGCACTGACCACAATCCCACCCAGGCCCTAACCCCATATACCTACATATTTAGCCACTAATTCCTCTAACCTACTCATCTCAGAACACTAAGGGGCAATTTTAGCACAGCCAATTGACCTAACCCGCACATCTTTGGACTGTGGGAGGAAACCAGAACACTCAGAGGAAACCCAATCAGACACAAGGAGAATGTGCAAACTCCACACAGACAGTGACGCAAGCTGGGAATCGAACCCAGGTCCCTGGAGCTGTGAAGCAGCAGTGCTAACCACTGTGCTACTGTGAAGCCCCACGGTGCGTAGTCCTGGTTGTCATATTGTCTGAAGGATGTGATTGCATTGAAGGGGATGCAGAGGAGATTCACCAGGATACTGCCTGGGATGGAACATTTGAGTTATTAAGAGAAGTTGGATACACTTGGGTTATTTTCGTTGGAGCAGAGAAGATTGAGGGGTGACTTGATCAAGGTGTACAAAATTATGAGAGACATGGACAGAGTGAATAAGGGGCAGCTATTCCACTTAGCTGATGGATCAGTCATGAGGTTCATGATAAAGGACAGGAGGTTTGCGGGGACTGATGTGAGGAAAAAACCTTTTTACCCAGAGGGTGGTGACGGTCTGAAATGTGCTACCTGGGAGGGTGGTAGAGGTGGGATGCCTCACATCCTTTAAAAAATATCTGGGTGAACACTTAGCACATCATAACATTCAGGTCTAAGAGCCAAATGCTGGCAGATGGCATTAGGTGGGAGGTTAGGTGTTTCTAATGTGTCCATGCAAACTTGATGGGCTGTATGATTTTATGACATAGTTATGCTCAGCTTACAGACAATGGCTCAAACAGCACTGGCTGGTTAGGCCCAGCAGAGATGGCAGCACAGTGATATATTTGAGTTTTATGGAGAGGCTGGATAGATTGGGACCTTTTTCTCTGGAGCGTAGAAGGCTGAGGGGTGATCTTATAGAGGTCAATATCTTTTCCCAAAGGTAGGGGAGTCTAAAACTACAGGGCATAGGTTTAAGGTGAAAGGGGAGAGATACAAAAGGGTCCAGAGGGGCAATTTTTTCACACAGAGAGTGGTGACTGCCTGGAACAAGCTGCTCGAGGTAGTAGTAGATGTGGGTACAATTCTATCTTTTAAAAAGCATTTCGACAGTTAGATGGGTAAGATGGATATGGAGGGATATGGACCAAATGCAGACAATTGAGACAAGCTTAGGGGTTTAAAAAGGGGTGGCATGAACAAGTTGGGCTGAAGGGCCTGTTTTCATGCTGTAAACCTCTATGACTCTATGATATACAGTCAGGAGTGAGTTGCCCTGGGAGTCATCAACATCATCACTGGGCCCACGATGTCTCAAGACATCAGGTCAAACATGGTCAGACTTCCTGCTGATTACCACATATCTGCTAAACTGGGCTGTGGCAAGTGGTGAGGGAAAAACACACTTGACCTCATCTCCACCAACCTGTCTGCCGTAAAGGCATTTGTCCATTGATAGGAGTGACTACCTTGCAGAGACAAAGTCCTGCATTCACATTGGAGATACCTTTCATCATGTTATGGGGCGCTACCGTCGTCCTAATTGCTAATAGATTTCATACAGATCTAGTGCCATCAGCAGCATTAGAATCTGTAACCTAATGCCTGGCATAACCCCACTCAACCATTGTCATGAAGCCTGGGGATCAACCTTGGTTCAATGAAGAGTGCAGGAGGGCATGCCAGGAGCAGACCCAGGCATTCCTAAACCTAAGGTGTCAACTGTGTGAAGCTACAGCACAGGACTATCTGCATGCTGAGCATAAAACAAAAACAACACATAGTACACAGAGTTAAGTGATTCCACAACCAATGGATCAGATTGAAGCTCTGCACTCCTGTCACATCCAACCGTGAATGGTGGTGGACAATTAAACAACTCACTGGACGAGGAGGCTCCACAAATATCCCCATGATGGGGGAGCACAGCGCGTAAGTGTGAAAGAAAGATGTAAGCATTCACAACAATCTTTAGCTAATAGTTCTGAATAGATTTTGCCCTCCCTGATCTTCCCCAAGTCAACTCCCAGTTTCCTCTGAGGTCCCTAATGCTAACCAATTACCGCCCCATTAATCTACTCTTGCTCATCACTAAAGTAGTGGATGGGGTCATCGACAGATCTATTAAGCAGCACATGCTTAGTTACCTGCTCGCTGACACTCAGTTTGGGTTCTGCCAGGGTCATTCAGCTCCTGACCTCATTGCAGCCTTGGTTCAAACACAGACAAATATGCTGTACTCCAGAGTTGAGGTTAGACTGTCCTTGACATCAAGGCAGCATTTGATTGAGCATGGCATCAAGGAGCCCCAGTAAAACAGGAGTCAAAGGGTGTCAGTGGGAAAACCCTCCTCTAGTTGGAGTCATTCCTGAGACAAAATGTTCTAGGCCCAACCATCTTCAGCTGCTTCATATAGGACCTTCCTTTCAGCATAAGGTCAGAAGTGGGGATGTTCACTGATGACTGCACAATGTTCAGCACTATTTCTGACTCCTCAAATACTGAAACAGCCCACGTCTAAATGCAGTAAAACCTGGACAATATCTAGGCCTGGGCTGACAAATGGCAAGTAACATTCACATAAGTGCCAGGCAATGAGCATTTCCAACAAGATAGAATTTAATCATTGCCACTTGCCATTCAATGGCATTACCATTGCTGAAGCCCACCACTACAACATCCTAGGGGTTACCAATAACCAGAAAGTGAACTGGACTAGGTACATAAATACTATGGTTACAAGGGCAGGTCAGCAGTTCACAATCCTGTGTTGAGTAACTCACCTCCTGACTCTGCAAAGTCTGTTCACCATCTACAAGGCACAAGTCAGGAGTGTGATGGAATACTCTCCATTGCCTGGATGAGTTCAGCTCCAACAACAATCAAGAAGGTTGACAGCATCCAGGACAAAGCAGTCCACTTGATTGGCACCCCATCCACAACATTTACTCCCTCTGTCAACGATACGCAATATCAATATGTACTATCTAAAAGATGCACTGAGGAACTCACTGAGGACTGTTGGACAGCACCTTTCAAACCGACAACCACTTTCATTTAGCAGAACACTGCCACCTGGAAGTTCCCCTCCAAGCCATTCACCATCATGACCTGGATATATATTGCTGTTTCTTCACTGTCACTGGGTCAAAATCCTGGGACTTCCTCCTAAATACCATATGGACAGCAGGTGTTCAAGGAGGTTGTTCTCTCGGGCAATTCAGGATGGGCATTATGCAGACCTAGCCGGTGATGCCTACATCCCATGAATGAATAAAAAAAAAGTTATGCTGCTGAAAACAGCTTAGGATCATTTACAAACTGTGATTTTTTTCATTTTATTTGAACAATTTCCTTTTTCAGTCATAAATATATCAGAGATGGGTAAAGAAAGCTATTTGATGGGGGTGGTTGGCAATGGAAAGTAATGTGTTGATATCTCCAGGAATATGTCCAACAAGAGCTGGCAATTCAATTGACAGAGCAGCTTGCAATGCCATCATTGATTCATAAATCATGTTTCACTGGCTCAATGCACCTACCCATAACTTCAGCAACGCCACTAAGCTTTTTGTTTGAGTTCTTTGGGAGAAACTGATAGCAGTGGAATGTATGATGATTCCACTGTCAACAAATAATTAAGCAATTTTGATTTAAAATATGGATATGGAGAGCACCTTTTTGTTATATCAGATCAGAAGCATTTTAGGAAAGGCAAAAGAGTCCAACCTTTTGGAGCAGGTACACACATAACCAGGTTGTTCTGAAATGATCCTTTTAATCAATGGACTCTAGGCTTGGTGCTTGGTTGGAAAGCAGACTGTTGTCAAACTCTGTTATCTGTTTATCACTTGTTTATTGATACTATATCTAAATAGGTTACAGGATATTGTCTAGCCTAACACAGAACTGAGCGACATCAGTGATACATCATCACCTATGATCTACATCATGCTATGTTAACCCTTTATATTGCACCTCACCCCAAGTATACGGTCCCATTATCAATATCAATAGGAAACTATTTCTTTAACTATTTACATTGCATTTCTGCAATTCCCTTTTTACAACTACAGATTCTACCCAATGCCAACTCCTACACTTCTCCTCCCAAGTTACAGTCCTGAAGGATTCAATTTCTCACAGTGCTCTCGGCCTTTGGGAAAGATATCTTGGCAACATGTGGAGTTTCTTCTGCAAAGTCACCTGCAGAATAACACAGCAATTTAGCAGTATTGCTGCTAAACAAAGTGTAGGGTTCGGGATGACGGAACTGCAAGGACAATGAGGGCTTTTCAACAGAAGACCGATCCAAGAGGGAAGACTGAAATATATCAACCTTTGAAATCTCTGGGATGAGAAGAAAAGTACTTAGAGTTATTTTATTTCTTATTTAATTATTTCTCTGAGGAATTTTCTGCTGCCTGGAAGCACACTGGCAAAGAGTTTCAGAAGAAGAATGATCTTCAACTCCAGGGAAGGCTGTCACAGTCACGTCATTCATTGCTGAACTGGAGACTGAGAAGGCATTGAAGATCTGAGATTTCCATGAACTTAAGCAATGAAGGAAAAAAATGACTTATGGAAACATACACTGAAGTCCCTCTGCACTTGTATCCTCTTTATAGTTGTACTCTTTGTTTCATGTTGTCTCTCCATGTTCTTCCTGTCAAAATAAATCACCTCGTATTTCTCCGTATTGAAAATCATCCGTCAGGTGTCTGCCCATTCCTCTAACTTGTCTATGTCCTTGTAAAGATCTACACACCTTCCTCACAGTTTGCAACGCATTCAGCTTTCCTGAGACAGCAAGATCCAGGTCATTAAAAATCAGGAAAAAGATTCAATCAGCCTTATAACGAAATGAGCTGAAAGCAAAATACTGCAGATGCTGGAATTTGAAACAAAAATGGAAAATGCTGGAAAATCTCAGCAGGTCTGGCAGCATCTGTGGAAAGAAAATAGAACCAATGTTCCGGGAGCGGAACCCAGCTATGACAAAGGTTCATCCAGACTCAATTCTCTCTCCACAGATGCTGCCAGACCTGCTGAAATTTTCCAGCATTTTCTGTTTCTGTAAACAAATGAGCCCAAAGTATAAAATGCCTAAAATGCCATGCTACTCAGGCATATAAACCTGCTGTAGAAAATGTCTGAGTCCTTTTCCTCATAAGTTGCTGATTATCTTCATAAAAAATGTCCAGAACCCCATATTCAAAAGCTCAAGTGCTTCTTACTGTCTTGTAACATCCCATTCCTTCACCTGCATCCCTCATTTCCTACTCCATCTCCCCACTTCCTTGCCTTTGGAAAAAATTGCATCACAGATATACTTGAATGATACATGGATTTAAAGAGTTAAATTTCAAAGACAGATCATATAAAGTAAGGCTAAACATCCTGGAATTTAGAGGATTAAGGGGTGATTTGGTCTAAGTTTTGAAGTTATTAAATGCAGGGTAGATATAAATAAATTAATTCTGCTAGTTGGGAAATTTAGGATTCTGGAATGTAGCCTAAAAATTAGACCCAAATCTTTCAGGAATATAATCCCTACAGTGCAGAAGGAAGCCATTCAGCTCACTGAGTTGACACCTACTCTCTGAAAGAGCATCTTACCCAGTCACCACCCTGCCCCCTCAACCAAACCCTGTGTATTTACCATGGTTAATCCAACCTAATTTACATATCTTGGATACTAAGAGCCAATTTAACATTGCCAATCCACCTAACCTGCACATCTTTGGATTTTAGGAGGAAACAGACATGGGGAGAATGTGCAAGTTCCAGACAGTCACCCAAGGCCAGAATCAAACTTGTGTCTCTGGCTCTGCTAACCATTGTGCCACAGTGGCACCCCTAAATGAAATCAGGAAACACTCGATGGTGTGGACATTTAGAATAACTTTTGCTTAACAGATTAAACTCAGTCAATAATTAAATTTAGGTTTGAGCTTGATAGATTTCTTTTAGCCAAAACTCCAACAGGATAAGGATCAAGAGTTAACATGAAGTTAGGTCAAAGATAAGATACCAGCTCCTTGAATGGCAAGACAGATTCTAGTGATTAATGGCCTACTTGTATTGCTGTATTCCTCCACTCCTTCCACGTCCGCCTATTCCCATCCATCTTCCCTCCCTTTCTTTGTTTGTTCCCTATTCTCCTTCCTTTCTCTTCTACTCTCTCTATCCTATCTATTCCTATTCCTTCATATTCTCTTCTCTATTAGCTCTCCATTTTATTTTTATTTACCCAACATCTTTCCTCACTACCTCGCCTGCATTTGTCTTCCATACTCTGTCAGGTATCAGTCCTGGCTCAGTTTTAGGACTCTTGTCTCTCACCCAGGAGGTTGTGGGCTCAGGTCCTACTCCAGAGACTTGATCATAAAATCTGTGCTATGGCTCTAACACAGTACTGAGGGAGTTCTGAACTATCAGAGGTGTGCCATTCAGGTGAGATTATTAACTGAGGCCCTGTTTGTTCTCTCAGATTCATGTAAAAACAAATTTCCCAGCAATATTTTGAAGAAGAGCCGTGGTATTATTCCTAGTGCTCTGGCCAATATTTATACCTCAGTCAATATATCTAAAGAAATATGATTATCTGGTCATTTTATTGGAGTTTAGCTTGAGTGCATAAACTTGCTGTTGCCTTTCCTACATTACGAAAACAGCTCCACTTCAGAAGGTACATTAGCAGCTGTATAGCACTTTGAAACATATGAGGGTCATTAAAGGCAAATAAATGAAAGTATTTTTCCTTCCAGCCCCCCTCCTCTTTTCCATCCCCATTAATTTCTCCCTTCCGCATCCACCTTTCCATGTCCATCTTCCCTTTTCCATTTCCCTTTCCCTTCTTCTTATTTCCCCATCTTTATTCTCCCTTAAGTCTCCATCCCCACAATTCCTCAGCCTTCACTCCCTCTTCTGTTCTCCCTCACTTCTGTACTCACTTACCCTCCCCAATCTCCACCTTTTTCAGAACGTGAAAACAGATCAGACCAGTATTCTTATTTTCCCGTTTTACTGTATATAAGACCATTTCAAAGTATATAAGACCAGTTCAGGCCAGTATTCTTACTTCCCCATTTACTGGTGTTCAATTGGACAGTATATAGATTAGTTGAGACCAGTATTCTCATTTCCCTGTTTTACTTGTGTTCCATTTTAAAGCATACAAGACCATTTCAGGCCAGTGTTCTTATTTCCCCATTTTACTGTTTTCCTTTCCTTCTGGGTTCTTCCCACTCAATCCCACTCCTCCATCCTGACCATTTTACCTTTCCCCTTCCCCTCCTGATTCCCACTTGCCTTCCCCTTGCTCGTTGTCTTTTCCTTTCCCACTTCCTCTGCAATATTGTTCCTATTCCTCTCCTTCCCCTCACCACGCCAAACATTCCTTGCGTCAACTTTATCCCATTGGCCACTCACTCCTGGGTCAGAAGGTTGGGGTTTCTACTGGAGGCACAAGTTCATAATCTGAGATAACAACACAATAGTGTTATATGGAAGGATGCAGCATTTTCACAGTTGCCTTGTGTGACTGATAGTTCAAGTAGATTCTACAGTGGGCTCGGTGGAAGAACAGGCACACTGCTCTCTGATTTCTTCCCTCAACCAACACCGATTAATAAAAAGCAGATTTAACCAGTCAGTCTTCTCATTGCTTTTTGCAGGTTGGTGTTGCTGCAGTGACTGCTTGCCTTTGCCTGCACAACAGTTTCTGCACTCCAAAGTAATTACTGCATGTGGAATGAGATGTGGTAAAGCACTAAACCAAAGCCAGTTTATTTTTTGCGAGGATAAAGGGTGATATTTTAAAATAAACATGACAATTATCTTCCCAGTGCAGCTCTGGAGTGGGGGATGGGGTAGTACTGAAGGGGGGGAGAGAACAGGTCTGTATTCACAGGCTGCTGCTGCTGTGCAGTCAGGCAGTCCCACAGAGCAGCAGGTCCTTAGCATTGCCATGAAAATACCTTTACTCACTAACTACCGGCAAGAAAGCAGCAAAATGAAGTTTAGAAATGTCCCCTTAAAGCTAGACTGAGATTTCTGGTGGAATGCTGTGGTGAAATGAAGAGATTTGCTTGACAGGAATGCACTGTGTGGAGAAGATGTGGTGAGGAAGTTGAGAGGCGCCTTCCGTCGCCAGAAGTCCAGTCCGGGTTTTGCCTTGTATCCTGCTTCTGGGATCTGAGAGCATCCAGAGGCGGAGGGTTTTTTTTAATATATTCCAGGATCTCTCTGACTCGGAGCTTTCAGTCTCAGGCTCCCCGAGTGAACTTCAGTGATCAGGCACACACCAGCATTTCACCCACACACACACATCGGGATCCATGAGGGTGGCCTCAGCTCATCCAGAGTGGATCGCTAGAGGAAAAAGCGGCGACTTCTTGCCTTTTTAAGTAGTCAGTCCCCCCCCCCCCCGGCCCCCCCGGATTATATGTCTGTATGTGTGTGTGTCTGTACCAATGTCCTAATCTGCAGCCGGGAAGCCGAGTGAAAAGCAGCCAGCGCTACCTGGAGAATTGGCCTCAGCTCGCTGTTTGACAGGACTTTTCAGGGGAGTTCGTCAGGGTTTGGGCTGGGGCAAGGAAAAAAAAACAAAAGTGGATTTTCAACATCTGTCTGCACGCACACCACCACCATGTCCTGGATTTCTGCTCTCTTGGCGGTGCTCTGCACTTTAACTGTGTTTTGCCGTTCGGTTCTGGCTGATGCGAAAGCTCGGACCTGTTCTGAGGTGAGACAGGCTTACAGTGCGAAAGGATTCAGCCTCAGCAACATCCCCTACCAGGAGATCTCCGGTAAGGACACTTCACACCTTCCACAGCAGCTCCACAACTTCAACACTCACAATGGTCCAGAAACTTAGTGCTGCCTTTCAAGGTGCACAAGTTGGAGTCGTTTTGTGTCGTTACTTCATTCAGTTTAGCTGTGTGCTTAATCATTATTGAAAGAAAGATACAGCCAGCTGCTTTCATTGTCCGGGTTTAGTTTCGAAGTTTTAAAATTGAATTTAAAAGGCACATCTTTTTGTCAATAACTGAGGGTTAACATGGTTAAAGAATGACTTCACCCCTTCCCCCCACAACTTTTTTTACTTTACTGTATCAGGGATGAAAATCATCCTTTAATGAGTTATTACATGTTAAACATAAGACTGATCATGTGGCACAAAGAATATTCTTGCCAGCATTGGAGGCAGGACCATAGTATTCAAAAGCTGCACAAACATTTGCAGGTTCATGTTTATTTGGGACTAACCTCGTTGAATATTTTCAATACATGCAATATATGTAATGTATTGTTTTATATATGGAATTGTATTTGTGAAGCTTAGTAAGGGGATCTTAATGTACATGTGGAGCTTGGGTCAATATGTGCCTAAAGGGTCCAAGCTGTAAGTGTCTACATGTGCCAAACAGTAATTAATTCTAAGAGTTTTGTGCAAAATTACTTTTCACTTACTTTCTTCATTAACAATGTCTCGTATTTCAACAAAATGTATGCTGACAGCAAACTTGAGGTAATGTGGTTATTATCAAGGAAAGTAGATGTATAACATTGAATACACAACATTTGCTCTGTCTGTTGAGCTTGGTGGCTATGAACAGAAATATGACAGTGGGATTTGAATATGCACATACACAAATGGTTTTGGATGGGTTATGCCTTAGTGTTCCTGATAAGTTCTAACTTACGACCAACGTACTTTGTGCATAAGTCAGAAGAGAGGAAATTATATTTGTCCATATTAAATTAAGTGTCCTCCTTATTTTAAAGTTGATTACAATTCAATGGTCTTTTAATAATACTATGAAATAGTAACTGAAACTGGCTTAAATTAGAACGGAGGCTGATAATCCTGGAGTGGGAAATTATATGGCTTATATTTTCAAATGAGCCACGTTTTGCAAGTCAAATAATGTAAATCAAAACCTGAGAGTTTTACTTTTTAATCAATAGCTGTTAAATTATACACAAATAATACAATTGATTGTGTTTTCAAATTAAGTTATTGCACTAAAATTGCTTAGTATCACACATTGAGGTCTCCCATTGCCAGCCCACTACTTTATACATAAAATTTCAACATTGTTTTACTTCCTAATTTTATTCTGTGGTTTTACACCAGTTTACACTAATATGCTTAGCATTGCCATTAGAATCCAATGAACAGGTACCTTTATCAGATTTTTGCCAGAAGGAAATTTTTAGTTGCTGCGATGGTAGTGCTTCCAAATTTTCAGAGGGCAGAATATTTTTGATAGTTCTAACTGTGCTTCCACTGGGTTTCATTCACCACCTATTCAGACTACTGAAATGTTGGCACTGATGTTGTTTATACATCATGTTGATAGCCTTCCAAATATGAGCTCAGAAAACAAATTATATCCAACTGTCATGATGAGGAGTAATTCTTATTTATAGCTGCATTGATCAATTTTTGGACAGTATTTCCAATAAAATAACCAGTGTTCAGTGTATACACAGAGATGTTTAGATGTGACATGGGTTTTGAATTTATTTTAACATTAAAATAGTAGAAAAATGACAAATTAATTATAGGGATAATGCCAGCTGTTCTTAATTTTGCTGTAAGTCCACAATTAGCTGTGTACAGTACCAGCAACCCTAGGGAAGCCAGATCAACCACCTTCTCTGGAGGACTGTTTGATATAAAAGCACTCATATTGTTTAACACAGTAATAGATTCTCTTTCTTGTCCATTACAGGTAGCACTTAGAGTTATTCACGAATCTATTTAACATACTTTACGGAGAACATATTTGACTTTGATTCTATATTGAGGAGGAGTATTGCTGGAGTGTCCATAACCACTGTGGTTGCCTGTGTTAATCCAGGCTGTGTGATTATGTCTGTGAAGTGGTGATAGTGGCCTGGTGGTAAATGGAGAACTGTGCATTTACCACGAGCTCCAATTATGAACATTTAATTAATGGATCTATTGGGTGCAGTTTGTTTTTGATTTAACAGTGTGTTCGACTTTTTCATATAGAGGCGATATTTTTGAACTTGGAGTCTGCCAATACTTTGAAAGAAAAAGTGTGAAAATTGTTTGAGAATTCTGTAGCGTACAGAATGTACCAAAAGCTGATGGATTTCCCCTGGCATTGCTTGTGGATTGGTATAGATCAGAGGCTTGTTTAAATGGAAAATCTCAATGCAGTCACAAGCCAAACCTAATGATAAAATGTAGAAGTTTTCTGAAATAGCCATTATTTACACCATTTAACATTTTAAACTTATTCACTAACAAATTTTTAATTACATGGAATATATATAATTTAACTTTTATTTCAGGAATAAATAGGTTTAATTTAATGTGCTGCAGGGGAGTTAATAATTCAACAAATAATAAGTAGAATAACAGTGAATTTTCACACCAGGTTGGACATCATTGGACTGGGAAATGACTAATACTTACTGACCAAGTTGTTATTTACTTATATTGTCCTAATGGATTTGGTGTAGGTAAAGGTGAGTGTTTCATTAATCTGTCTGTTTGAGGGAGTAGTTCAAAAGTAGGCTGGAGCCTGGGAGGCAAAGGAATCAAATAGGATGCAAGTTAGAATCTTGCAGTGGGGTCTAAGTGACCAGACCCAAAGAAACATATGGAGAGATGATGGTTTATAGCCCTCACATTTTTAACACATTTCTCCAGCTGCTTATGATACTGAAGGTAGAATTGACGAGCAGCTGTCAGGATTGATGTGCTTGCATAAATTATCTTTGTGTAATGCAATTGGCAAGACAAGACTTTGCAATAATCACTCACAGATGTGTTAATAATATGATGACCCAAATCATGCTGAGTTGGGCATGTTCCGGTTAGATATTACTCCTGCCCTCGTCAACTTGAATTTATTTTGTACAATAATGTGCTGTAAGTGTGAGCTGTGGCAAGGGCAACAGGGCATCTGGAACTTTGGTAAACAGTGGGAGCAATAGAAATCTCAACAAATGAGATCTAAAGACTGTGAAACAAAAAGCAATGATGGAAAAAGAGAGCAAATTTGAGTCAAATCAAGTACAAAAAGAAATAAAGAGAAAGAAAGATTGAATTAAGATAGAGAAAAAAATACATTAAAAATCTCAAACGACCTACTATGTGCTGGAATAAGGCTTTGAATTATTTTCTTTCTGGGTCAGAATGATTGATTAGCAGTCATTAACAATGATCATATTGTTAGAAGAGTACTTGAACTATTAATTATGAACCTTGTCTTTTTGTGGCAAGTTTAATGGACAGTTAGCATACAAATAGAGCAATGTTCTTCAAAATGTTGGAGGTGCTAATGGAGAGATGCCATTTGTGCAAGTAAAGTGGAGGAGTAGCTTAAATTGATCAGCAAGTTCTAGAGATTCCCAGCTAACAATGTATCTCACTTCGCCTGATCATTTGCTCTGCTTCAGAGATATGCCTGCTAAAATGTTCCAGCATCACTTTCATAGCCTCTCCCCTCCCTGCAGATAACCAGCCCAGCATTTATTTCAATAGCATACAATGACTGGAGATTTAGGCTCAAAAATTGAGGTGCAAAACTGCTGGAGGTCAGCGATGTAATTGATATATTGACCTGTTCTAAGATTGGTAGGCATTGTAAAAACAATGAATAAAAACAACCACTTCTAAGACATTTTTTTTCATTTTCCAGGGGTGAAGTGCTGTATTTTTCAGAAAAATACCCAAATGCAGTAAAATAACTGGAAGCAGAGCACAACTGAAACTTTTAGATAAAGTATAGCATTATAACTGCATGGGAATTAATTCAGAGAAGACATCCAATTAACTGATTATTTTATGGCTTTTAAGTTGGAATATCCATTTTTTGTCAAAATTACATAGTTTTGTGTTACTTTATCCCTTTAATTGAAAAGAATTTGAAGAGACTTTCGTTTATGTTTTTTTGATTTTTAAGTACAGAATTTACTCAATTCTGGGAAATTATCTCCACTCATTTTATTTCAGATTTCGCAGAAAAATAATGTGCCATACTCATGAAAGAAGGCAGGTACCTTGTTTGAGAAGGAAAGGCTGTTGTTGTTCTTTGTTTTACAATATCTTGTGACCATAGAACAGATTATTCTAAATCAAACATACGAGACATTGAAATAAAAGCAGAAAATGCTGGAAAAACTCAGGTCTGTCAGCATCTATGGAGAGAGAAACAGGGTTAATGTTTCTTACCTATAAGATTCTTCTTTAGCTCTGAAGTAGAGTCATACGGACAAAAAATGTTAACTGTTTCATCTCTTTACAAATGCTGACAGACTTGCTAAGTTTTTCCAGTATTTTCTGTTTTTATTTCAGATTTTCAGCATCTACAGTATTTTGCTATCTTTACATGAGGCATTGCTTTCACTTAAAGACAATAGTTATGTAGAATGATCACGGAAGTGATGACGTTTATTTTAGTATGACTGATTATTGATTGCTCATTGAGGATAATTGAATTTTGCTGAAGAAAGGAGACATATTATCAATGAGTTTCATTTTGCAGTTATCAGAATCACTGCAAGAATGCCAAATTTCAAAAAATGACAAAAATATATACCACACAATCATTTGAAATTTAGCAATCTTGTGCTTGTCCTGATGAGTGCAAGAATAAAATCTTCGACAACATGTCTCTCTATTCAACAATATTCAAATTCTGACCACCAAGTGACTACCTGTATAATTGAATTTCAAACCTCGGATCACTTTGTTGTTGTCATGTGTTTGGATTAGGATTGTTATAGCCTACAGACACAAATGGTTAATTAGAAGATTTTTGCATCAGCATTTAGTTATTCAACAATTCAAGCCAAAAATACATATTTGCAAATGCTGAATAAAAATTACTTTGCACAGAAGCGAGCCTGGCGTTTGTCTCTAGGTGAAATTTTCTAGTCAAACTGTGGAGAATTAGAATTTATTTTATGCATGCAATAGAATGCTTTATATTTCCATGTAATTAGATCAGGAATTCCACATATGGCAGATTGATTAATGATTTAGAAATTGTGTGTTTATATTCAGATTTTAATTTGGATTGGCTGTTTGCTTATCGGGAGCTCCATGTACTTGATTTTCCAGCAGCTCGTTTCCTGACAATGCTCAAATTCAAATTCCATCTGCTCCTCCTGCCGAATCCTATCGCAGGACTGTGACAAATAGTGAAATAAAACAACTTGCAAATGAAGAACTGATAGCTTTTCACAAGGCAATCGAAAAGGGATACTGTACCATTCTCCAGTTTAAATGCAGTCTTGCTTCCACAGCTTTTTAAAGAGATGGTTTTCAGTCTGAGTTTGATATGTTCTGCATAATGGTGGTGGAAATAAAACTACATAAATTAGGCCAATGAAGTTATGAAAAATTTTACAGGTTGCAGTATCTCTACATGATTCTGCAGTCCAGTGTGAGGACTAATTATGTATTGTAGAACAGTGCTGATTAAGGGAGCCATTGGCTGGTTTGCTGCTAAGCCAGAAGGAGGCTCTGTTGTGTAGCTGGCAGCTGTGTTAATACTGTATAATACTCGAGAGATGTTTAGAGTCAGAAGAACAGACCTACAGTTTTGTTCAGTAAAATTCTGTCCACACAAACGGAGAAGTTTCTATTTGATGCTTTTGTTGTTCTATAGTAGTGCAATCATACACTACACATGTACAAAGTCCACTCTCAGTTATTTCAGTACATGATGATGGACAAAACACATAACATAGTAATCCGTTCTGACTAGATTCAGAAAATTATTTGTGAAAATACTTTGAAACAAATCTTCTGGTAATATCTAACTGATATGTTTGCTCTTTTGATGGTGTAGCTTACAGAACCAACTTACACTTGTACAGCATCTTTAGCAAAGTAAAATATCCCAAGATACTGCAAAAGAATGTTACAACACAAAATATGACTCCAAGTTAGTTAATGAGATATAAGAATAGATGACCAAAAGCTTGCTGAAAGAGTGGAGGGTGGGGGAATGTTGAAGAATGTTAAAGTCAGAGAGGCAGAGAATTTGGAGAGGGTATTTCACATCTTAGTGCCTAGCAGCCTGAGGCATATGACTGCCAGTGGTGGAGTGATGAAAATCAGGGTTGCTAAAGAGGCCAGCGTTTGGGGAGCATTTTGAAGGATTACAGATAGGAAATGGGATTTTACGGCTTTGCTCATCCCAAAAATGTAAAATCCTGCCCGAGAACAACAGATCTTTCCGTGGTCAGCCCCTCACCCTTTCCAATTCCCGTGGTGAGCACGATGGTAAAAGTATGGCCAAGGAGTCTAAAGACCATGGCCTCACAAATTTGGTTGAATTCTTTGAGTAGGTAACTAAGTGTGTGGACAAAGGTAGAGCAGTTGATGTTGTATACATGGATTTTAGTAAGGCGTTTGATAAGGTTCCCCATGGTAGGCTGATGAAGAAGATAATGATGTGTGGGATAGAAGGAAATTTGGCCGATTGGATAAATAACTGGCTGTCTCATAGAAGACAGAGGGTGGTGGTGGAAGGAAAATTTTCAGACTGGAGGCCAGTTACCAGCGGTGTACTACAGGGGTCAGTGCTGGATCCTCTGCTATTTGTGATATTTATCAATGACTTGGAAGAGGGGGCTAAAAGGTGAGTTAGTAATTTTGCTGACGACACCAAGATTGGTGGAGTAATGGCTGAGGTGGAGGGCTCGTGCAGGCTGCGAAGAGACATTGATAGGATGCAGAGCTGGGCTGAAAAGTGGCAGATGGAGTTTAACCCTGATAAGTGTGAAGTGATTCATTTTGGTAGGACAAACTTATATGCGGATTACAGGGTCAATGGCAGGGTTCTAAGGAATGTGAAGGAACAGAGAGACCTTGGGGTTCATATCCACAGATCTCTGAAGGTTGCCACTCAAGTGGATAGAGCCATGAAGAAGGCTTATAGTGTGTTAGCGTTTATTAACAGGGGGTTTGAGTTTAAGAGCTGTGGGGTTATGCCGGATGTTGGTGAGACCACATATGGAGTATTGTGTTCAGTTCTGGTCACCTCACTATAAGAAGGATGTGGAAACATTGGAGAGAGTGCAGAGGAGATTTACCAGGATGCTGCTTGGTTTGGAGGGTAGGTCTTATGAGGAAAGGTTGAGGGAGCTGGGGCTTTTCTCTTTGGAGCGGAGGACGATGAAAGGCGACTTGATAGAGGTTTATAAGATGATGAGAGGGATTGATAGAGTGGACGTGCAGAGACTATTTCCTCGGGTGGATGTAGCTGTTACTAGGGCGCTTAACTATAAAGTTCATGGTTGGAGATATAAGAGGGATGTCCGAGGTAGGTTCTTCACCCAGAGAGGGGTTGGGGTGTGGAATAGGCTGCCTACTGTGATAGTGGAGTCAGATACTTTAGGAACTTTCAAGCGGTTATTGGATAGGCACATGGAGCACTCCAGAATTATAGGGAGGGGATAGCTTAATCTTGGGACTGGACATAGCTTGGCACAACATTGAGGGCTGAAGGGCCTGCACTGTGCTGTAATGTTCTGTGTTCTGAATTTGAAAACAGAATGACAACTTTAAGATTGCAGCATTGCTTATTTGGGAACCCGTGTAGGTAAACAAGCATGGTAGGGGGTGAATGGGAGTTGGGATGAGTTAAGACAGTGGCAGAAGGTTTTGGATGACCTCAGGTTTGTGCATGGAGAGTGTGGGAGACAGTCAGGGTGAATTGGAATAGTAAAGTGCAGAGATACCAGCATGTATAAGGTTTTCTGCAGCAAAAAGAGAAGCAATGGAGTCAGGGGATTTTATTGAGGTAGAAATAGGCTCAAACACATCAGAAACTCATCTCCTGCTCATATATAATGCCAAGATTGAGATCAGCCTGGTTAAATCACAGTCAGTTGCCAAGGAAAAGGACAGAGTCAGTGACTGGGGAAATTCTGGAAAATTCCTCCTCTACTGATATTTTGCTTTCCCCCTTTAAGATTTTCCTTAAAATCCAGCTCCTCGACCCAACCTTTTGTTATCTGACCCTATATCACTTTATGTGACTAGATTTCTTTCTTAAATAATGCTACTGTGAAGTGGCTTGGAATGTTTATTACGCGAAGTATGCTGGTTTTGATTTGAATATTGTCACGTGTTAGTATATAGTGACAATATATTGTTTTTGTATATATTGTATATATTGTATTGTATATTGTTTTTTGCAGGCTGCACACACAATACATACTTTTCATAAAGTGGAAGTAGAAGTGATAGACTGCTGCCTGAGTGGCAGCCAAAATAGATATCTATTGCAAGTTACATAGACCCAGTTCTGTAGCAGTTGATGTGATTTGATTTATTAATATCACGTACTGAGACACAGTGAAAAGTAAGTTTCTTACGTGCAATACAGGCAAAACATGTTGGAGACAGTAAAAAGTCTGACAACACCAGGTTTAAGTCCAACCGATTTATTGGTTTATATGCTTTATGTGCTCTGTCTGAGGCCAGAACTCTTCATTCACCTGACGAAGGGACTAACCCCGAAAGCTAGTGAGTGTACTATCAAATAAATCAGTTGGACTTAAACCTGGTGTTGTCAGACTTTTTACTGTGTTTACCCCAGTCCAATGCCGGCATATCCTCATCAAAACATGTTGGAAACATAAGGGAAAAGGAAAAGAATATGGTACAGAATACAGTGTTGCAGTTATAAGTAGGATGAAGAGAAAGTTTGGCTTAATATATAATAGGATCCTGGTGACAGCAGGGAAGAAGCTGTTCTTGAATCTGTTGGTACCTGTTTTCAGACTTGTGTATCTTTTCCTGACAGAAGGAGGTGCAAGAGAGTATATTGGGTGCATGGGTCCTTGATCATGCTGGCTGCTTTCCCAAGGCAGCAAAAAAAGTGCAGACACAGTCAATGGATGGGAGGCTGGCTTGTGTTAAGAACTGGACTACATTCACAACAATTGTAATTTTGTGCAGTCTTATTAGAATGCATATATCCTTGTAGTAAGGATGGAATAGTGAGGCATCAATAGGAGCAAGTTCACAGTTAAAGTCAGAGATCCCCATGGTGGGACAATGCTGCCATAGGTAGGGTAGAGTTTGCATGGAATTTCGATGAGCTGCCTGAGTTTGGAGACATGCCTCGTAGGCAAGTGAAATCCAGAATCTGGTTGAAATGCACAGTATGGGAGAAAGCACTGTTGAAGATATTTCTCTGCGAATGAAGATGCAAGGAGTGTGCAGAGTCAGGTAGGGGCAGAATGATAATGGTGATCCAGAAATGGTGCAGAGATGTACTTCAATCCAAGAGAGTGAATCCAGGAACACAATGTAATTGAAGCTGAAAAACCAGTAGAACCAGTTACAGGCTCAGCAGAGAAGAGTAGTGGTGGTGAAAGGTTGTAGCCAGATCAAAGTTACTTTCTGATACATGCAACAGCTTAGCAGGTCAGAGACACCACAACTGGGTTTGACGGTGCAGAAGTGCAGGAACCCAGGTATGTCCAGGGAAGTCCGGGCAACCAAATTCGATGATGCAGTACTCATGGAGAAAAGCAAGGAGCGTGCATGGTCAGGTGATGGGCAATGATAGCTTAAATTTATAGTTTGGATTAGAACTCTCAACTATTAGGCCTAGGAGAACTTAAACAGAGAGGAGATCAAATAAGAAAAACCAAAGGATGAGAGTGGATGATCATGGACTGCTAGAGGTGCACAGTAAGACATTCCCTATAGCTGACTGTTCAGGAACCAGCTTGATGCTTTCCCAATAACATTACATTAAGTATTTCATTTAAAATGCAAACATTTATGCTGAACATTTTGAAGATTTCTTATTCTTGACAGTATTAACTTCAAAGAAGAAAGAAAGATGAGTGGAAAGTTTTCAAATATAAAGTATTAGCAATACTGACCCAACATTGCAATGGAGCGGGCCAGGTCAGGATTCCAGGATGCAGGTGGCTGACTTGAACCAGCCATTTAAATCCGGCAGCCCAGAATGAGGTAGGGAGTCCAGGAATCAGGCCATGCCCATTATTTTTAAAGGGCTTCCCAATCATCTCGACACAGTGAAAATTCAGCCCATTGTGTCCTGCATGTAACACTTAGTCCCTTTACCATGTAAGTAAACCTTTTAATTCTGTAACTTAGCTTCTGACCTTCACTATTATGTTGAGTTCCACTGTTCCTATAAATTACTTGAGTGGGTGTGTTCCCACTTAAACTATATAAAATTCTGGCTTGTGTGAAACCTTGAAGACTGACAGACTTTTTATATTGGCAGGATAGAGGGGAATCTCTTCTGTTCAGTCACCCTTTTCCAATCGAGGGCCCCCCCACTCCCACCATTGTACCTCATCATGGGCTATTTCAATACCATTCATTGAGCCATACATGGAGATGACCAAAACCTTATTCAAAAAGGTAGGTTTCAAGAAATATCTTAAAGAAGGAAGGAGAGGGAGGGAAGAGAGATTCTAGATCTTAAGGTCTTGGAAATGGATTGCCTTGTTGCCATAGTGAAGTGATTAAAATTGGGGATGTGCTGGAAGCCAGAACTGGACGGTGCTGTGGAACACCATCTTTTCTTCCTGTATATAGCATTTTTCACTTAACTACATTAAATTTCAGCAGGAGTTGTTTTGCACACTATCCAGTTCATTTTGGTCATTCCTGGACTGGCTTCATCTATCTTTTTCGATTTGGTGTAATTTGATAATTTGACAAACCTGCCTTTGTGCTGGTTAATGTGGGGTGGCACAGTGGTCAGCACTGTTGTCTCACACTGCCAGGGACCCGGGTTTGATGCCGGCTTGCATCGCTGTCTGTGCGGAATCTGCACCTTCTCCCTGTGTTGGTGTGGGTTTCCTCCCACTGTCCAAAAGATGTGCAGGTTAGGTGCACTGGCCACGCTAAATTCTCCCCAAACAGGTACCAGAGTGTGGTGACTCAGGGATTTTCACAATAACTTCATTGTAGTGTAAGAATCATAGGGTGGCACGGTAGCACAGTGGTTAGCACTGCTGCTTCACAGCTCCAGGGACCTGGGTTCGATTCCTGGCTTGGGTCACTGTCTGTGGAGTTTGCACATTCTCCTCGTGTCTGCATGGGCTTCCTCTGGGTACCCTGGTTTCCTCCCATAGTCCAAAGATGTGCAAACTAGGTTGATTGGACATGCTAAAATTGCCCTTAGTGAGCTGAGATGCATAGGTTAGAGGGATTAGTGGGTAAATATGTAGGGATATGTGGGTAGAGCCTGGGTGGGATTGTGGTCGGTGCAGACTCGATGGGCCGAATGGTCTTCTTCTGTGCTGTAGGGATTCTATGTTTCAGTGTTAACGTAAGCCTACTTGTGACAATATATAAATCAACTTAAGCTTTTGAAGATATGGGAGCCAATTCTAACTGCCTCCTTCTGACAGCAGTGAAGAAGTAGGTATCTGTGGCTCAGTAGTCATTTACTGCTCTCTTTATGATGGCGCTTGAGCTGCTGACACCTTGCTGAGAAGAAAGGTTGGGTCTGTTTTAGGTGGGAGGTAACTATGTGACGTGCAAAAAAATGGGGGCTGAATTTTAGGTGCCTCCAACAGACGTGTTTCCTGTGGGAGGTAGGCATTTAAAATATAGCAGGCGCCCAACTTCCCTCCCACCCCTGAGTTCACCCCTAAACTATGGGGGTGATGGGCTGAAATCAGCCTACCGACCATATTTAAATAAATAGTCAAGGGTCGATGTGGCTTGTAAGCAACCTAAAAGACACTAATAACACACAGTCCATGCCATAAAACATTTGACTTGGGCAGCTGAGCAGGAGCAGTAAGTCTGATTTTTTTAAAACAGTCACCTGCTGGAAGCATGGGAAGAAAAGGCTGGGGGTGAGTTTCGGTACCAGAACTAATATGTGTCACCCTGCTTTATTCTGTCTCTTGTTTTCTCTTTCTCACACAATGATACCACTTGGGTGGGTAGCCAAGATTTCTATTTTCCAAAGTTTGTTTGACTGATATCAGAGACCAGAACTAGAAGCTTAAGTGAGGATCGAACTTATGGGTAAAGACTAGAAATAGATTGAAGTGGAGTAAAGAAAGGGGACACTGAAGAAACCTCATAGGATGATTGAAAATTTAATGGGATAAAAAGAGTGCAAACAGAAGTTATTTACACACGCACTGCACTAGAAATACCTCAGCAAAGAAAAAAAGAAATGGGCTAATATTGAAATGGACGAGCACTTTATAGCAGCAAGTAATGCTTCAGTGATTTCTTTTATTACAATCCTTGTCGTGTAATATAATTCAAGTAAGTTGGCTGTGAGACAATGTTACATTGGGATAGTTTTGATATAATTAAGCAATCTGACAAAACTTGTAAGTGGAAACTGCATGGCTGATCATAAAATAATTTTGTCGACTTAGTTTATTGCTTCAGCACATTATAAAGAGACTTAGTAAAATCTCTCTAGGCTAACTAATCTCGGGAATTGTTTTTTTCTGTGATGCAGATTGAAATTTGTAGCAAGGTTGGCATCAAAAAAATTCCCAGATAAAGCTGTCAATGTGCCAATCTTTAATCAGAGCTGAATGAATATCTTTATAGGAATAGAATTAAGAATTATAAGAATATATGCAGATAGAGTTAGAACACAACTGTTTGTGATCTGCTGTGAAGAGGAAACAGGCATTCCAAGGAAGGAACGGGAGGAAGAATAAATAATGAACGTATAATCAGGAAATGGACATGGATGTAATGAATATAAATCTCAATTAAATAGTTATTACTCCACCTCGATTCAGCTTCTTTTATCCCGATCAGATGTTAGCCAGAGTTTATACATTTTTACATCAATGTGAAATATAATCTTTCTAAAAATGCACAAAAGCCAGAGATATTTGAGGGATTCTTGGCCTGCTGTCATCTTTGCTTGAGCAGTAGGCATGGATAAGCAGCTTCACCAAGTTAAAATTGTATTAGCAAATCCAACTTCACAAACAATGGACACGTGCAGGCTCGGAAAGCTCTCCAAGGCCTTGCTCTTTGTGAGTCTCTTGTTGTTGAAAGCTTTTAAACTGTTTTAATAACTGAGGTACAGATATTGTAATGTTTAATGCAGCCTGCTACGTATGTCCCAAACCGTGCCATTTGCTTGCCTTTTTGTTATTGACCTGAAGAAGCTGTTTCAAAATGTCCTGTTGAAAGAAAATTCAAATTGTATTAAGCTTCATTCGTGGAATTATAAAGAGGTTTTTGCCATCCAATATTTTGGTACAAAATGTATCTTGTTAGATATGGGGCCAATATTTTTGAATTGCAAGTAAACAATGGAAGACTGACAGAAGCATTCATGGATTAATTGACTCCATCTAAAATTTAATACCCATCTAAATCAAATCCAAATTCCAGCAAGAAATTTTGAAAAAAATTGAACTTGTTAAGGCCATCAATCAGAAAGAGCTTCATGGAGCATTACATATTTATTGTGTCACATTAGAAGATCAGAATGTAATCCCCAGTCAGAGCTGATGATTAAGCATAAGGATGGCAAATACTTGAGCAGCAGGAGAGCAATGAATACTAAAGGATTTTGAACAAGATTGGTGATGTAACGGCCAGGCACACTAAAGGAGAAGAAACTCAGATGGCAGTGAATTTCTGATAGTAGAATTAGACATCCATAGGTAGACAGATTAGTTCATGAGGAAGCTTCCTGGAAGTATTATGAGCACAAAAGGAGTAGCAGTTCAAAGAGAAAGGGCAAAGATAATGGCTACAAATGCAGCTTAGCCAGCATTGTCCACATCCTAAGAACAAAAATCTACAGTTGCAGTTAACCAGTTTGCCTCATGACCTATGATGATGAAGATTGGCATGTCTCTCAATGTACACATCAAATGGTCCTACCAAGCACTAACATGAACATGTCAAGATGCCAATTAGTTGTATAAAACTCTAGCAGTGAGGGAGCTGAAAACCTATATTTTCACATGCCCATACACCGCAGCAGTAGTTAGAAGTGGGCCATGTAACTTGGTGTTTGAGGATTTAACAGTACTTCCAGTGAGTACCTCTTTACAAATACAGTTTCCAGTCAGTCCTGAACGTTGGTTGTGATATTAGTAGGGAGTTGGAGGTCTGTGAAGGGATCATAGCAAGCTGGAAACCATAATGTTCAGGTAACACAAGGCCCAGTCAAATGTGACAGCAGAACTTCATTTGAATTGTGTTTTCTGTGCTTCTTGGCCAGTAGCCAGCCAGACTGAGATACTATTTTTCAGTTGGGTGGGAAGGTTTGAGCTGGAAGGTGGCAGCCAGGGAAAGGGGGAACAGGAACATGCAGGCATTTGAAGAGACCATGGATCAAGGGCAGATCACAGCTCAAGTGGAGGGTGAGATAATTGAAAAGATCATGGGTTGGGGAAATATATTGTGGGTTGGAGGGGGTTTGTGTAGAGGTTTAAGTGAGTGAATGGTGGTCACCAGCAGGTTTGGGACACCATGGAGCTTGAGTTTGAGGATGATTGCAAGGCTTCAAGAAGGTTGGGAGGGTGATCATTGATTCAGAGGTTGGTTGAAGGAATAAAGTTTCTGGGGGAGATTATGGGAGCTGATGGGTGGTTGAAAAGATTGTGGGGGGGTTGAAGTGAAGGGATCACAGGTTTGGGGAGATTGTTTGGAGGGGAGCAGTGGGTGTTGAAAAGATTGTGGGTCAGGGAGACCTTGAATGTATTTGAAGAGATTGTGGGTTGAGGGAAATCGTGCGATATTGAAGAGATTGTGGGTGCGGGATTAAGGGTGTGGTTGAAGAGATTTTGGGCTGTGCAGATCTTGAGGGCAATTGAAGAGATCACAGACTGAGGGAATTCACAGTGGGTGAAGAGATAGTAGGTTAGGGGAAAACTATGGAGGGTTAAAGAGATTATGGGTGATGGCGGAGAGATAGAACAAAGAAAATTACGGCACAGGAACAGGCTCTTTGGCGTCCCAAGCCTGCACCAACCATGCTGCCCAACTGAACTAAAACCCCCTATCTTTCCGGAGACCATATCCTTCTATTCCCATCCTATTCATGTATTTGTACAGACACCCCTTAAAACTCACTATCGTATCGGCTTCCACAACCTCCCCCAGCAGCGAGTTCCAGGCACCCACCACCCTCTGCATAAAAAACTTGCCTCGTACATCTCCTTTAAACCTTGTCCCTCGCACCTTAAACCTATGTCTCCTAGTAATTGACTCTTCTACCTTGGGAAAAAGCTTCCGACTATCCACTCTGTCCATGCCCCTCATAATCTTGTAGACTTCTATCAGGTCTCCCCTCCAACCTCCATCGTTCCAGTGAGAACAAACCAAGTTTCTCCATCCTCTCCTCATTGCTAATGCCCTCCATGCCAGGCAACATCCTAGTAAATCTTTTCTGTACCCTCTCCAAAGCCTCCACATCCTTCTGGTAGTGTGGCAATCAGAATTAAACACTATATTCCAAATGCGGCCTAACTAAGGTTCTATAAAGCTGTAACATGACTTGCCAATTTTTAAACACAATGCCCCAGTCAATGAAGCTGTGTACCTGTACACCCAGATCCTTCTGCCTATCAATACTGTTTAAGGGTCCTGCCATTTACTGTATATTTCCTATTTGGATTAGACCTTCCAAAATGCATTACCTCACACTTGTCCAGATTAAACTCCATCTGCCATCTCTCCATCCAAGCCTCCAACCTATCTATCTCCTGCTGTATCCTTTGATGGTCCTCATTGCTATCTGCAAATCCACTAACCTTTGTGTCATCTGCAAATTTACTAATCAAGTCAGTTACATTTTCTTCCAAATCACATGTATGTACTACGAACAGCAAAGGTCCCAGCAATGGTCCCCGAGGAACGCCACTCGTCACAGCCCTCCATTAAGAAATGCACCCTTCCACTGCTACCCTCTGTCTCCTGTGACCGAGCCAGTTCTGTATCCACCTTGCCAGCTCACCTTTGATCCCATGTGACTTCACCTTCTGCACCAGTCTGCCATGAGGGACCATGTCAAAGGCCTTACTGAAGTCCACATATACAACATCCACTGCCCTACCCTCATCAATAATCAACATCACATCCTCGAAAAACTCAATTAAGTTAATAAGACATGACTTCCCCTTCACAAAACCATGTTGCCTCTCGCTAATACGTCCACTTATTTCCAAGTGGGAGTAAATCCTGTCTTGAAGAATTCTCTCCAATAATTTCCCTACCACTGATGTAAGGCTCATCAGCCTGTAATTACCTAGATTATTCTTCCTACCCTTCTGAAACAAAAGGAACAACATTGGCTATTCTCCAATCCTCAGGGACCTCCCCTGTAGTCATGTTGTGGAGATGCTCAGCAATTTCGTCCCTTGTCCCTCTCAGTATTTTGGGGTATATCCCATCAGGCCCTGGGGACTTGTCCATCTTAATGTTTGTCAAGAACCCCAATACCTCCTTTTTGATCTCAACATGACTCAAATTATCCACACACTCTTTCCCAGATTTATCATCCACCAAGTTCTTCTCTTTGGTGAAAACTGATGCAAAGTACTCATTTAATACCTCACCAATTTCCTCTGGCTCCATGCACAGATTCCCTCCCCTGTCCTTGAATGGGCCAACCCTCTCCCTGGCTACCTCTTGCTCTTTATAAATGTATAAAAAGCCTTGGGATTTTCCTTAATCCTTCTGGCCAATGATTTTTCATGACCCCTTTTTTGCCCTCCTCACTCCTTGTTTGAGTTTCTTTCTACTCTGCAGATGGCAGGTTGTTTAAGAATTGTGGGCAGTGGAATTCATGGAATGGTGAGAGAGTACTATGGATTCTGAGCTGTGATGATGATGGGAACCTGGGGGATTGGTTATTGTGTCAAGGGAAAGGAAGCAAGATAAGTTGGATGATCTGGTGAAAGCATTCTGTCTACTGGCAGTGCAGTAAAAGCACCTGCTTAACCCATTATTTCTTGCCTCTTTGCCTGCTGAGTTTTCCATGCCCTGAGAACCCTGGCCTGTTGTCCTTATATCTAAAAGTTGGCTAAAATATGAGGCATATAGCGTGTTAGCACATTTAGATAACTGATTCATGTCTTAAGAGGAGGTTAAATGCCCATTCCACCACCTGTCTCCCCCCCGACCCCCTCAAACAGCTCCAACCTGCTTTTGTTTTACCCAGAATCCTGTTGTCTGCTGGTTATTTAAAATTCAATGAACTGAATGTTATGGGCTGCCCGAGGGCAAGAAAAGAGACAGGTGCAAATTTGGAGCCATGCTATTAGCGATGTGCCCATTGCACATACAAGTACAATCCACCACGATTTTATGGGTCATGGAGAGACATTGAGTTAGATGTCCATTTGTAGTGCAGTTGAGGCCCTTAAGTGGCCATTTGATGTCCAATTAATTAAGGACCTCATTCCACTGATTTAACAGGCAGTGGGAGATTTATGTGCCCAGTGTGTAGCCTAGGAGGTTCAGCTATGTAGGTTGCTGCTCAGTGAAAGGAGGGTGTGCCTCCTATCCAGTCCTCAGATGCCTTGTAATGATACAGTGCTATTTTGATGTATTTTATGTTTAAGGGGGGGGGATTGATTTAAGAGACAGTTTTGTTACAAGTGGTAGGTTTGTTTGGAAGGAAAACAGCAGATGTTCAGAAAACAGGATAATTTTAGCAATGTAAGTGCTTATTTAGCAGAAGGCTTAATGGGTGTTTTTTGAATTAAGTAATAAGGTGAGTTAGGTACACAGAGATAGAGTCATGTAATACTAGAAATGAGAGGAACTAGGTTTGTAACAGCAAAGCAATGTCATTTTCAATTTAAGAAGGGACATTGTTGACTGTAGCTGGTGAGAGGCAAATGTTTGGAGGCTCCTTTTCTCTGAAAGGACATTTCTGCAAGTTCTGAGCCAGTTACCCAAGTCAAAGCAATTATGTCTGGATTTATCACTATTATCACTATTTTAAAAGAGATATTTAAGTCTTAAGTTTAAGAAAAATATTGCTTAATTGGATAGTAATCAGTTAGAAGTTTAGAGTTTGGTTCTTTTCATGTTTAAAGATTGTTCAACAATTAATAGGTAAACTGTTTCATTTTGTTCGAGGTATAGTTAAATTGTGTAGTGAATAAAACTCATTTTGAATTTTTAAAAATCCCTAATTTGCCAAAGGAATAACTCCTAACGTTAAACATCCTTTCCTCACATTTATGCTAAAATAGAAAAAAATGTTTGGGTCTTTTGGGCTTCATAATCTACCTTGGGGTTTCTGATCTGGCACTCTGACAGCTTCAACTGCAATTTTGTCTCTCCAAGCCCAATATGCTTTCCCCATCACCCCATTCTCCAGAGCTACCAGCTCAACCCTGGTGAGATTTTGACTTATCTAGATTTGGTGATAGCCGTGGCAGTGATATTGTTCCTATTGTGGTGCAGAGCTGCTGGCCTCCAATTAGCGAGCTATTCTTTCAGGAAGGACATATCAAGTTTCCATTGCCTAAAAATAAAAGCAGGAATGATGTAGCCAAGCAGAGGCAGTCTTGCCCTTAAATTTTATGGAGTGCAGGGAGCCCACAGTTATTATATAATTTAAAAAATTGTTTTGATATACTCATGGGACATGGGCATGACTAGCTGGGACAAAATTTATTGCCAAACCTTAATTGCCCTAAAGAAGCTGGAGTTGAGCTGACCAATTGCAGTTCACATGATGTTGGTATACCCACAGATTTTGACCCAGCAACAGTGAAGGAATGGTGATATATTTCCAAATCAGAATACTGACTGGCTTGGAGGGAACTTTCCAGGTGATGATGTTCCCATGTGTCTACTACTCTCACCCTTCCACATTGTAGTGGTTGTGGGTGGTGATTTTCCATAGACAGCCCATAATTTCCTCATCTTGACAAATACATTTTCCCAGTGAAACAGGTGAGTTTTTAATGGCAGCATGGTGGCAGAGTGGTTAGCACTGCTACCTCATAGTTCCAGGGACCCAGGTTCAATTTTGATCTTGTATGGAGTTTGCATGTTCTCCCCATGAATGTGTGGGTTTCCTTTGGGTGCTCCAGCTTCCTCCCACAGTCCAAAGATGTGCAGGTTATGTTGATTGGCCATGTTAAATTATCCTTTGGTGTCCCAAGATTTCGAGGTTGGGGGGATTAGCGGGGTAAATATGTGGTGTTTCCGGGGAAGCCTGGGTAAGATTTGATGCAGATTCGATAGGCCAAACGGTTTTACTGCTTTGTAGGGAATCTATGATTATATGATGTAACAGTCTTGAGTGGGCAGTAAATAACAAATAACTTTCAATACAAGGGATTCTGAAGGTGCCTTTATTTTGTTCAGGTTTTTAAAAATTTTTTATTTTTTTCATTTAAAATCTAATGGTTTTATGATATGTCTTTGAGTTGTAAACTCAATTACTGGAAGGGAGACTGAGGGAAAACATGTGCATCCATATTCTGGAATTTATTATTAATAATAGTCATGGGGTATTTGAACTATGCCAAAATTAATTGGCATGAAGAGATAGATCACTGGGATAAGGGAAGGGAGTTCCCTCATTGCGTATAGGAATGCTATCTAACCAGTATACAAAAAAATCACCAAAGGAAGGTTTCCTACTGAATCGTAAAGTAGGAAATGCACCAAATCGGATAACAAAAATAGAGAACAGCTAATAAATAGTGACCTTAATATGAAAGGTTTTAGGAAAATATTTGAAAACTAGATCAATATGACAAGACTGGAATAATAGATTGGAGAAAAGACAATTTAAAGGGGCTGAGAATAGAACTTGGAAAATGAAGTGAACAGCAATCTTCACAAAAAATGTAGAACAGCAATGGAGGACATTTAAAACAGTGCTCAACACAGCCCGGCAAATACATTTTTCACAAAAAAACGAGAATATCGAAGTAATAAAGTAATAATGAGGCATCATGGAGCAATGAAGATGTGAGAAAAAATTGAGGGCAAAGAATACACTTTGTACAGGGACAACAGGAGAAGGCCTGGCAAGGAAGATATGAAACAACGAGCAAGTAAAAATAAATTAGGAAGACATGAAGAAATTATAAAATAAACACAAGAAATAGGCCCAGGAGTAGACCAATGCTTCTCGAGTGTATTCACTATTCAGTATATTCATAACTGACTCTCTGCTCCCCACCAGCCAGTTTCCTACAGCCTCCATATTCTTTGAGGTCAACATAAGAACATAAGAACATAAGAAATAGGAGCAGGAGTAGGCCATCTAGCCCTTCGAGCCTGCCCCGCCATTCAATAAGATCGTGGCTGATCTGTCGTGGCTCAGTTCCACATTCCCGCCCTCTCCCCATAACCCTTAATCCCCCCTCTTATCAAAAACCCATCAACCCGCGTCTTAAAAATATTTAGCGAGGTAGCCTCCACCACTTCAACAGGCAGAGAATTCCAGAGATTCACCACCCTTTGAGTGAAGAAGTTCCTCCTCAACTCCGTTCTAAACCTCCCCCCCTTTATCTTGAGGCTGTGCCCCCTAGTCCTACTGTCTTTTTTGAGCGGGAAGAGTCTTTCCACCTCTATCCTATCCATCCCATTCATCATCTTATACGTCTCAATGAGATCACCCCTCATTCTTCTAAACTCTAACGAGTACAAGCCTAGTTTATTCAGCCTCTCCTCATAGCTCAACCCCGGCATCATCCTAGTAAACCTCCTCTGCACTCCCTCCAAGGCCAAAATATCCTTGCGTAAGTACGGCGCCCAAAACTGCACAGAGTACTCCAGCTGCGGCCTCACCAATGCCCTATACAGCCGCAGCAAGACCTCCCTACTTTTATATTCAATCTCCCTCGCTATGAAGGCCAGCATCCCATTCGCCTTCCTGACCACCTGCTGCACCTGCAAGCTGGGTTTTTGCGACTCATGCACAAGGACCCCAAGGTCCCTCTGCACCGTCGCCTGCTGCAGTTTTTCGCCACGTAAGTAATAATCAAATATCTATCTATTCCATACTTGAATATCCTGTAGCACTATACTTTTTTCTAAGTATTATTCAATATGAACATAATTATTACATTGCCTTTGTTACAAGTTCCAATCATTGAAATTTTGGAATTAGTGGGTCTATAGGAATTACTACAAGCTATATACATTGACATAAAAGGTCCTGTCCTTGGCAAACAGAAGGAGCATGTCCATGAATTGGACCTTTTTCAATAAAACAAAAACTTGGCAGACAGTAGTTCCCTGATTCATTCCCCATGGCAATGCTTTAAACAAAAACTTGGTGGTTAACTGGTCCCTGGTGTATACTCCATGGCACCGCCTCTATCAATCAGAGTACACTTGTCCACTAATCAGCAATCTCTTCTCACACAGTATAAATTGTTCCCTTTAGATTTGATATTCTTGCAAATCTGTCCTGATGCCCAAATTCCGCACTACCAAATGACTGTCTCAATGCTTTGTTCAAAAGTATAACTACTTCCAGCAGTGTTTTCTTTTACTGGTGTATTCACCCAAATTGAATTCACTTCCTGATTTTTTGAGCCAAGTTCTTTAACTACTGGTATTAGGCCGTTTTTATTATCTGGGCTATTTTCCTCCTTTTCCATTCTGCCCATATTTTCAATATTCTGTGCATCCTGTAATATTTAGTTCCCTACCGTGGTCACCTTGCAACTACTTTGTAGTAATGGTAATTATATCAAACATACTTATCTCTAATTGTTCGCTAGTTCACCTATCTTATTGTCAAAAAATGTAGAACAAAATACCAAAATATTTTGTTGTTTTTGTTCGTCCATCATCATTGATGAGGACCTCGACACCATTTGTCATTTTGAGGCTGGTTGCGGTGTGTCTGAAGATGACTGATCAGGCCAATTCGGGCACAGAATGTCCTGGCACATATTGGACAGACTTGTGTAGACACTGTAGTTTTGCACTGGTGGCTCTGGACTTGCGCAGCTCGCGCTTAAGTTGTGCCTCAGCAATACACCTTGCTCCGTGAGCTTGACAGCCTTTGTGGATGAGGCAGCGCCAGGTAGGGTGGTTTTGTGCCAGCTTTTCCCAGGTGATTGTGTCAATGTCAGGCGACTTCAGGGAGGCTTTGAGTGTGTCTTTGAAACGTTTTTCTGCTCTCCATGCGAGCGTTTTCCAGCAGAGAGTTCCCCAAAAAGGAGCTGCTTGGTTATGCGCTCATCTGACATACGAATGACACAACCTGCCCCACCGGGTCTGCGCTCTCATCAGCAGTGTGTGGACTGATGGTAGACTTGCTCCAGAGAGAAATTCAGTGTCTGGTACTTTATCTTGCCATCGGATGTGTAATATTCTGCGAAGACAAGTCACGTGGAAATGATTGCGCTGTCTTGCATGTCTTTGATACACAGCCCACGTTTCGTAGGCATACAGGAGGGTAGTGAGTACCACAGTGCTGTAGACCTTCAGTTTTGTTGCTGGGCTGATTCCTTCATGTTCCCATACAGTGGAGCGCAGTCTACCAAAAGCAGAGCTTGCCTTTGCTATTCTGCAGTTAACTTCTGCATCAATAGTCACTGCTTGGGAGACACACAAATGCAGAAAGGAAAGGAAATATTAATTCTATTAATCTGCTGACATTCATCATACTATGGAAATCAGGTGGGGCATGACATTGCAAGAAGAGGGTTATTAGTAAATGAATTAATCAGACTCGAAGAGGATCAAAGTCTTAGTCCAGATGGATTGTGTCCATATATTTAAATAAATCGAGATAAGAAATAGCAGACAAACTATTGCACACAGTTAATAATTCTTAGACAACGGTATAGTGCCAGATAACTGACAGGTTGCTATCAATATTCCTATATTTAAGAATGAGAGTAGAACATGCCAGATTCTATAGACTAGCCAGCTTTATGTCCATTGTTAAAAACTAATAGAATCAGTACTGAAGGAGAAAACAGGAAACATTCAGAAACCAATTGCTAATAATGAATGGTCAACTTGGATTTCAAAAGGGATAATATTGCTTGAACAGCTTTATTGAAGGTAACGTAGTCAGTAAATTCAGAACAGGAGTAAGCCATTCATCCCATTGAGTTCATTTCACCATTTAATACGAACATGGCTGATCAGCCACTTCAATGAATCAGGGATCAGCCTACCAACAGCAGTAACAAGAATCTATAAAGACATGACAAGAAGTGATTTGCCCAGTAACAAGATTAGCAGGCATCTAGACAAAATCAGATGTAGTTTGCCCTATTAGTAGAAGCAGTTTACCTAAATGACAGAGAGATGCTAATTTTTACAGTCGAGATTTTTGAGACATGCAGACAACTGAAGCTAAATGGTATAATTGCCAGCACACTCAGATTGTAGCAGACCAATATGTCCAACAGCCCAAAAGCCTAGTTACATCCAACATTTTGAGAGGCTAGTTTCCATCTAACAGTCAAACAGGCCAAAACCTTCAGTGGAGCCTATACAATCAAAAATTTAGAGCCACAGCAGATTGCAGATCTCTCCGCTATAAGATGTAGTTTTGTACCTTTGCTGAACCAACAGAAGACAGTTTCCCAAACTTGGTCTCTATGTGGTATTGTGTGGTAACTATGAGCTGAATTTGATTTACAGTTACAAAATTGAATGTTGTTTGGGAAAGGTATCTAGGTGAGTTCAGGGAACATGGATATAGTATGGAAATATGTAGTAATCACAGAAATTTGGTATAGGTTTAATCTTTCGTATATTTCAGTGACATAGGGCAGGATTTTCCGGCCTCGGTCACCCCAAAACCAGAAAATCCCGGTTGAGATCAATCATCCTTTCCATGGATGTTCCCATTCCCGTGGTGGGTGGGGTAAAATTCGTCCCTCAGTGTACTACAGACTTTCTTATTTTGTATATTTCTTTCTTTTCTTTTACCTTAATAAATACTCTTCAATTGCTTACGTAAGTATTGGACTGTTTTTTCACTGGTTTGTATGTTGCTCCTTACCACACCACTGCAAGTCTGATGTAAAGGAAGAATTGAAAAGTAGAGGAGTTTTGCTAAAATTATAATGGACCTGACTTAGGCTACACTTGAAGTACTGTTTGGCTGTCATATTATAAAAAAGCATGTCAAGGTACAGAGGAAGGTGCAAAATGATTTCCAGGAATGATACAGAAATATAAGGTTATACCTGGAAAGGATCAGCAGGCTGAGTCTCTTTACTCTTGAAAGAGAAGGCTGAGGGATGATCAGATAGATGCCTTTAAAATTATGAAAGATTTTGAGTGGACACAGCGAGAATGGGTAGGATTTATCACACAACCTGCCTCGTGTTTGCGGCGGTAGGTCGTGCTTGCCATTGGCTGGCGGCAGGATCTTTGGTCCCACCATTGTTAATGAGGTTTCCCATTGAATGCACCCCTCACCACTGGAAAACCCACAGTGGGGTGTGCATGGGTGGGATTGGAAGATCCTGCTGACGTGAACAGTCAGAAAATTCCAATCAGTATTTCGATTTTTGGGGAAGAGCAAAACTAGAGTTTATCAGTCATCACGAAAACATCAAATTGGGAATTCTGAAGAAACTTTTTTACCCAGGGAGTGTTGAGAATGTGGAACTCAGTACCATAGAGAGTTGTTGAGGCAAATTATATAGGTGCAGTTAAGGGCAGGCTAGACAAGTGTATGGCTGAGAAGGAATAAAGGTTTATGGTGATGCAGTTCAATGAAGGAGAAGCTTGGGGGTGGGAGACTTTATTCAAACATTAACATCAGGATCAACTGGTTGAGCAGAGTGGCTTTTTTCCTGTGTTGTACATTCAATGTAATTCTATACATAAACATACCTTACATTCAGTGCAGGTTATGGTCAGATTTTTGAAACGTTTGCCATCTCTTCTATCCATTTTGCCTCTTATTTTCTGTAAATGACATGCTGCTAAATATATTAAGTTGTTTAATGCTAGTGATGTACGCTGTTCATGTTTTCCTGCTGTGCGTTTCTTTGCATTGATAGTAGGCATGTCCTTTTACCAAATACTCCCCTAATCAAAGGGGTTGTACAAATGACTGGCAACATAACAGAACCTCAGTGAAGCAAAAGTACTTCCCACATTGGTGTTGGAATCGTGGAAGACATGGTGCTTTCAGAGATTGTGCTTACTGTTGCATGTACATGATCCTGCAAATTCACAATGTTTCTCTTGCTGGCTCATGTTATGCTATGCATATCCACACTGTAGAAAGTCTGTTTATGCCAGTGCTTTTCATGAACAATAAACATTCAGGATCTGTGAGATTTCAGAATCCTTTACCCAAACAGATTAAAAGCTGGTTATGAATGGAGCTTTAAGAACATAACATAAGAACATAAGAAATCGGAGCAGGAGTAGGCCAACTAGCCCTTCGAGCCTGCCCCGCCATTCAGTAAGATCATGGCTGATCTGTCGTGGCTCAGTTCCACATTCCCGCCCTCTCCCCATAACCCTTAATCCCCTCTCTTATCAAAAACCCATCAACCCGCGTCTTAAAAATATTTAGCGAGGTAGCCTCCACCACTTCAACAGGCAGAGAATTCCAGAGATTCACCACCCTTTGAGTGAAGAAGTTCCTCCTCAACTCCGTTCTAAACTGTCCCCCCTTTATCTTGAGGCTGTGCCCCCTAGTCCTACTGTCCTTTCTGAGCGGGAAGAGTCTCTCCACCTCTATCCTATCCATCCCATTCATCATCTTATATGTCTCAATGAGATTTCCCCTCATTCTTCTAAACTCTAACGAGTACAAGCCTAATTTATTCAGCCTCTCCTCATAGCTCAACCCCCTCAACTCCAGCATCATCCTAGTAAACCTCCTCTGCACTCCCTCCAAGGCCAAAATATCCTTGTGTAAGTACCGCGCCCAAAACTGCACACAGTACTCCAGCTGCGGCCTCACCAATGCCCTATATAGCCGCAGCAAGACCTCCCTACTTTTATATTCAATCCCCCTCGCAATGAAGGCCAGCATCCCATTCGCCTTCCTGACCACCTGCTGCAGCTGCAAGCTGGGTTTTTGCGACTCATGCACAAGGACCCCAAGGTCCCTCTGTACCGTCGCCTGCTGCAGTTTTTCTCCACGCAAGTAATAGTCCTTCCTACCATTATTCCTACCAAATTGGACCACCTCGCACTTGCCAACATTAAATTCCATTTGCCATTTCCTGGCCCATTCGCCCAGCCTATCTAGATCCTTCTGTAGACTCTCCACACCCTCCGCACAATTTGTCTTTCCACCAATCTTGGTGTCATCAGCAAATTTCGACACCCTACACTCGGTTCCCTCCTCCAGATCATCTATATAAATGGTAAATAGCTGAGGCCCCAGCACCGACCCCTGGGGCACTCCACTAGTCATCATCCGCCAATCCGAATAGCACCCATTGACCCCCACGCTCTGCCTCCTATTTGACAACTAGTCCTCTGTCCACGCTAACACCCTACCCCCAATTCCATGCCCCCTGACCTTCTGCAATAACCTCTTGTGAGGTACCTTGTCAAACGCCTTCTGAAAATCCAGAAAGACCACATCCACCGGCTCTCCTCTATCCACTGCCCTAGACACATCCTCATAGAACTCCAGTAAATTTGTCAGACACGACTTCCCTTTAACGAAACCGTGCTGCGTCTGCTCTATCAAGCAGTTCCCCTCAAGATGCCTCGCTATTTCCTCCTTGATGACGGATTCTAACATTTTACCTACAACAGACGTTAAACTAACCGGCCTATAATTCCCTGCCTTTTGCCTGGCACCCTTCTTAAACAACGGCGTAACATTAGCCGTTTTCCAATCTTCCGGCACTTCCCCGGAATCCAGCGACGTCTGGAAAATAACCACCAAGGCATCCACTATCACCTCCGCCATTTCTTTCAGAACCCTCGGATGCATTCCATCCGGTCCTGGGGACTTGTCCACAATCAGCCCCTCCAGTCTGTCGAGCACCACCTCTCTAGTAAAAGTAATGTCATCGAGACCCTCCAGTCCTACCACCTTTCCATCTCTAACATCCGGCAAATTATTCACGTCCTCCTCTGTGAAGACCGAAACAAAAAAGTTGTTCAAGACCTCAGCCACATCCCCATCCCCTACCACTAAGTCCCCCTTCTCATCCTCTAAGGGACCAACGTTCACCCTAGCCAGCCTCTTCCTTTTTATATATTTATAAAAACTCTTGCTATCCTTTTTTATATTAAGCGCTAGCCCAGCTTCATAGTTTCTCCTACCCTTCTTTATCAACTTCTTTGTCAATCTTTGTTGACATTTAAACCTCTCCCAATCCTCTTCTCGCCCACTACTCTTAGCTACTCTAAACGCCTCCACTTTTAATTTAACACTTTCCTTCACCTCCTTCGTTATCCACGGCTTATTACCTCTCCTCCTACGGTCCTTTTTGACCATCGGAATAAATTTCCGCTGAGCACCAAGAAAGATCTCTTTAAAGATCCTCCACTGCTCCTCAGCAGACCTACCTTCCAACGCGCTCCCCCAGTCCACATTCGCCAATTCTTCTCTCATCCTACCGTACTCCCCTCTGTTCAAACAAAGGACGCGTGTCCGGGAGCCCACTTTCCCCTCCTCCATCTGCACCAGAAACTCCACCATACAATGATCACTCTCCCCAAGAGGATCCTTCACCGCATGTTCCCTAATTCTACCCGCCTCATTACATAGCACCAGATCCAAGATAGCTTGATTACAAAGGCCCCATATCAATGAGACCACAATCAGACCGGCCATGATCTTATTCATTGGTGGAGCTCGAAGGGCTAAATGGCTAATTTTCCTATACGTGGGACATCCATGAGAAATGCTATATCTGTGTTTATGACCTACGTTCCTGCTTCAAAAGCCATAGATGCTGCTGTGTGTGCAGTAGCAAATTGTCACACAGAGAACTGGTATTGTTACAATGTGGAGGTTGACCCCCTTTTGAAAAGTAATGCCGAGTCCCTCAAAGAGGGATAACTCACCTCATTATTTGTTAAAAGTGTGTGGAAAGATATGAACTGATCTTCAGTCATATTTATCTGACACTCACTTTAAAATGAACCTGTAACAATTTATTTATTTAACAAACAGGTAACTTTAACTAAACAAGTAACATACCGAATAAAATAAGATTCTACTGGAATGCTGTTCAAATAAATACAATATCGATTCATTAACAAAAAATATAATGACAGAATTCAGTCACTCTCAAAAATACAACCAGGGTTTGTAGCTTTTGGAATCCTTTGGAGTTCCTCTGTCTTGAAGTTCTTTCTGATTTGGTACCTTTTGCTAGTAAGATGGTGTATTCTCTTAAGAGACACCTGCGCTGGCAGAGTTGAAAGCTGTTCTCTCCCTCTCAAGATTTGAGAGGTGGCAGTTCTTTGTTTGTTCTCTTGCTTTTCCCCTCTTCACTCTCTTTTATACCTGTGATGACCTATCAATTTTTGTACAATAGGATTGGTCTGATGTTGTCAACATCATCAAATTTAAATCTTATAGGTTCCTGGTAGCTGAGTGCCTGCCTTAAATTGATCGGGCTGAATTTAAAGAAAAAACAGGTTGTCTTGTGAAGACTACTTGTGAAGACTTTTTGATACAAATGTTTCAGCTTAGACTTTGTATGTACTTTGCATTTTAAACCTCCAAGCACTGAAACAAAACACCAGCTTTTAAAGGGACACCACAATTTTTTTCCTCTATTATTTTTATGATTTTTTTTACATCTTTGCCAACATCAAATTCCAACTTTACAAACTCAACTTTGCAATGGTACTGGGAAAACTGGGAACAGTTATTGGGAATACTGCGGCAAGTAACTTATTTCCTGACTCCCCAGAGCCTAACCACCATCTACAAAGCACAAGTCAGGAATGTGATGGAATACTCCCCACTCGCCTGGATGGGTGCAGCCCCAACAACACTCAAAAAGCTTGACATAATCCTGAACAAAGCAGCCTGCTTGATTGGCACCACATCTACAAACATCCAGTCCCTCCACCACCAATGCTCAGTTGCAGCAGTGTGTACAATCTACAAAATGCACTGTTACAATTCACCAAAGGTCCTTAGACAGCACTTCCAAACCCACAACCACTTCCATCTAGAAGGACAAGGGCAACAGATACATGGGAACACTACCACCACCTGCAATTTCCCATCCAAGCTATTCACTGTGCTGACTTGGAAGTATGTTGCTGTTTCTTCGCAGTCACTGGGTCAAAATTCTGGAATATCTTCCCTAACAGCATTGTGGGTCAGCCACAGAATATGGACTGAAGTGATTCATGAAGGGAAATTACCACCACTTTCTTAAGGGCAACTCGGGATGGGCAATACATGCTGGCCTGCCAGTCATGCCTATGTCCTACGAATTAATTAAAGAAAACTCATGGGCGATAGTAGTGGACTCTACCACATTACTCGGTCATTTTCCAGTCCTTTATAAAAGTAGCCATTTGGCTCATCAACACGACCCTACTTTCCTTCATTTCAAAGCAGTCTCTCAAAGATTTGCATTTCTATAAATCTAAGTTGCAACATGCAATAAGCTGGGTGTCCTGCATCCTATTTTTGCCATTTTAACTGCTATGACTGCTTGACGTTTTGTGCTTCCATGTGTTCATCAATATCAACATCTGTTATACCTATGTAAGTGTGCTCGTACTTTGCTCAAGTAGACTGGTGATAGTTGGTGCTTAGTTTATTGGCCTTTTTCGGTACAGCTTATAAGTCTCTGGATTCTACTTATTCTGCAAGAAGAGCAGATGGTACATTAAACACAATTGCGTACTGCTTAGTCGTTACATGCATTATTAGACACTTGTGTACAATCAATCAACATGTAATATATAATGCAAATCATGGAATATCTGTATAATAGGTCTGGTGCTTATACTTAATAGATGTGATGTTTTCCAAACTCTACCTCCAGAACAGACCCATCATTGTTTGCTCACATCATGATCTACTTACTAACTGTTGCATGTTATGTCCTCTTGGTATATGCAATTTTGCTTTTAAACTTGAGAACAGTGGGGATTGAAACATGGTTATTTGACCCATCAACATTTTTCCTGTTGTATGTTAACTCTCCTGTTGGTGCAATATACATAATCATGATATTATCACTTCCAACATCTTCTACATTAACATTTCTGTTTGTCAGCACAACCTTTTCTCCACATTTCTTTCACTACAAGTCTTTTTTATATATGTTTATACACCTTACCATATAGTAATAACCAGACTTTAAAATTCTACTTCTCTTCAAGTAACTATAGTTAATATTGTAATTTTTAAAAAATCAATTTATGGGATGTGGCCAGCGTTAGCAGGACCAGCATTTGTTGTCCACCCCTAGTTGCACTTCAGAAGGTGATGGTGAGCTGCCTTTGTGAACTGCTGCAGTCCCTCAAATGTAGGTACGCCCATAGTGCTGTTCAGGTGGGAATTCCAGGATTTTAACCTAACAACAGTGAAGGAATGATGATATATTTCCAAGTCAGAATGCAGGGAAACTTCCAGGTGGTGGTGTTTGCTGCTCGGGTCCATCTTGATGGTGGTGGTCATGGGTTTGGAAGGTGCTGCCTAGAAAACCTTGGTGAGTTCCTGCAGTTTATTTTGTAGATGGTACACACAGCTGCCATTGTTCCTCAGTGGTGGAGGATTGAATATTTGTGGAGGGGATAGCAATTAAATTAGCTGTTTTGTCCTGGATAATGTCAGGCTTCTTCAAAGTGTTGAAGCTTCACTCATCCAAGCAAGTGCAGAGTATCCCATCACACTCCTGACTTGTGCCTTGTAGATGGTAGACAGACTTTGGGGAATTACTTGTTACAGGATTCCTAGTCTTTGATCTGCTGTAATAGCCACGGTATTTGTATGGCTAGACCAGTTCAGTTTCTAGTCAATAGTAACCTCCCCCAGGATGTTGATAATGGGAGAGCAGCGAAGATTACACCACTGAACATCAAGATGTGATGGTTAGGTCCTCTCTTCCTCAAGATGGTCATTGCCTGGTACTTGTGTAACGTGAATTTTACTTGCCACTTGTCAGTCCAAGGCTGGATATTGCCAGTTGTGTTGCATTTGGATATGGACTGCTTCAGTATCTGAGGATTCGCAAATGGTACTGAACATTATGCAGTCATGAGCAAATATTCCTACCTCTGACCTTATGATGGAAGAAAAGTCATTGCAAATCAGCTGAAGGTAGTTCAGCCTAGTGTTATGTTCATTTTTCACGAGACTCTTCCGTCCTTGATACAAACACCAACCGTTGTCAGAATCAAAGTTCTTTATTTGTTCTACATATGTAGGCTAGCTAACCTTAGCTATTCAACTTCCACTCAGTGCTGGAAGTCAGTTAGCAAAAAGTGTGTGGAGTAACAAGGTTGGCCCCTTTTTTACAGTTTTACTATTGCATCAGGTAGATGTGATTTCAAATGAGACTTAAGCACACATCACCTGATTCAATCAAAAATGTCTCGACTTAAACGTACATCACCCGATTCAATCAAAAACAAGTAGTTACAGGAATTGCTGCATAAGAAAGAATATTCTATTCAAATACGCATTTACTAGTAACAACCCTCACCCATTAGAACTTAAGCGTAATGTCTTTAAGATACGCTATCTGTTAGCACAAAAGAGAACATTGTCACGTAATTAGGTAAACTTGCACCCTAGTCGTGCCCAGCAAGCTGGAGCCTGTGGTTATTTTGTTTTGTCAGTTTGCTCCCATGAGCTGTTTCTCTGCTGTTCTTGCAAGCCCAGTAGTTCACCTTGCCCTCTACAGTGGACATTAACTCTTTAATATCTCATTAGGACATTAGCCTGAGGAACTCCTGCAGTGATGTTCTGGAACTGAGATGAGTGATCTCCAAGCGTCTTCCTTTATGCCAGATGTGACCCCAACCGGTTTTCTTCCTAATTCCCATTGTCTCCAGATTTTCTAGGACTCCTTGATGCCATATTCAGTCAGATGCTGCCTTGATGCCAATGGTTGTCAACCCTGGCATTCAGCAATTTTGTCTATGTTTGAACCAAGGCTGTAATGAGATCAGGAGCTGAATGACCATGGCAGAACCCAAACGGAGCATCCATGAGCAGATTATTGCTAAGTAGTGTCATTTGATGTTGATGACCATTTCCATCACTTTGATTATGATCGAGAGCAGTTAAATATTACTATATCAGGTTTTAGCTAATTGTTTTTCTATCAATTTCAAATTCAGCTTTAAACACCATTATTTTACCCTTCATTTTCCTTCATGATTAGAACTATGAAATACAGTCTTTTGATCAACAATACCGAGGGTAGGAGTCTTAGCTGCGTTGAAGAGCAGAAGGATCTTGGGGTCTGGGTCCATAGGACTCTTAAATTGGCCTCGCAGGTCGAGGATGTGGTCAAGAAGGCGTATGGTGTACTGGCCTTAATTAATCGAGGGATTGAGTTTAGGAGTTGGGAGGTAATGCTGCAACTTTGTAAGACTCTTGTCAGACCCCACTTGGAGTATTGTGCGCAGTTGTGGTCGTCTCACTACAGAAAGGATGTGGAAGCTATTGAGAGGGTGCAGAGGAGATTTACAAGGATGTTGCCTGGATTGGGAGGCATGCCTTATGAAGATAGGTTGAGGGAGCTAGGTCTCTTCTCCCTGGAGAGACGAAGGTTGAGAGGCGACCTGATAGAGGTTTATAAAATGTCGAGAGGAATAGATAGGGTGGATTCTCGGAGGCTATTTCCCAGGGTTGAAATGGCCGCTACGAGAGGACGCAGGTTTAAGATGTTGGGGAGCAGGTACAGAGGAGATGTCGGGAAAGTTTTTCACTCAGAGGGTGGTGAGTGAGTGGAATCGGCTGCCATCGGTGGTGGTAGAGGTGAACTTGCTGGGGTCTTTTAAAAGACTTCTGGATGAGTATATGGGATGTAATGGCATTGGGAGTTACAGATAGTTCTAAGGCTTTGTAGGTATAGATGTGATCGGCGCAACTTGTGGGCCGAAGGGCCTGTTTGTGCTATAGTGTTCTGTGTTCTATGTTCTAACAAACATATACCATCTACAGGACTGCAACAATCTGAAAGTAATGCCTCTGATAGACCTTTTAAATCAGGGCTTCCTACCTCATTGAAAATGGACGTCCATCACGCACCTCCAGAGCGTTAGCACTAAACCAGGTTTTGAAATGCAATTGCATACTCTGTGTATAATGTTAAACTTTTCCTGAAATTTAAAGTGACATCTCCTATGAAGTTGCTTACAGGTAAGGCCAGAAGAGAAAGTGTCTATGTACGTGAAGTTCTAGCATGAGAAAGAGTCAGATGGACATGGTTAAAAAGATTGCTTTATTCATGATGATATGATCAAAGCCAAGTGAACACTGCCAACACTGAAATACTAGATGAACAGACTGTCACATTTGGAAAATAGCCCATTTCTCAAGAAGCCATAAGTCACCGATAAGCTATAAAACCCCACATTTATCTGACCTATGTTGCAAGACTATATTTGGTGCACAAATTCACAACATTAAAACTTAGCCAAGCATTTTTCTACCACTTTAAAACATAGGTTTAAACGCCAATTATACTTGTATATAATTTTATATTTTCTTCACTCCTTTGAGTTGTGTGATGAAATGCTGTTGAATGGCAAAGATACAAAATACATTGCCTTTCAAAAGTTTTTTGCGAGATAAGGAGCATAGTAATCCCTTACCTAGAATGTCAAATAAGCAAAGACCCAGGATTACTTTTTCTTTCGAAGTACAAAACAATACCTCTTTCCTGAATACGTTTGCACCATATTTTGTGTAATCAAAGACCCTGTTTTGCTTAAATTCAGCAATTGCCTTCAGCACAACACTTGCTCAGTGTCAGAATTTGCAGCATTTATGATTCTTGCATTTTTGTATCCCACTTCAGCTTTCTTTCAGATACATATCAGATAGAGAAGAAATATAACTGCTCCCATCAACTGATATTTCAATATTGAAGCAGGCAACATTTCACTTTTCACTAGCTCTTGGAGGACCAACAAAATCAGAACATTAGGTATGAGAGTGTGTGTATGTTGGGGGGAAGGGGGGGAATGCGTGTGCCATGTATGGGTGGGGGTCATAAGAGTGAAAGAGTTTTATAGCACAGAAAGATACCTGTCTTTATTAGCCAAGTCATAGCCCAATCCATCATGCAAAGCAACCTCCTATCCATAGGCTGTATCTACACTTCCTGCTGTCTCAGCAAAGCAGCCAGCATCATTAAGAACTCCACGCACCCCAGACATTGTCTCTTCCATCTTCATCCGTCAGGAAAAATTGCAAAAGTCAGAGATCATGTACCAACCGACTCAAGGACAGCTTCTTTCCTGCTGCCATCAGACTTTTGAATGGACTTACCTTGCATTAAGTTAATCTTTCTCTACACCCTAACTATGACTGTAACACTACATTCTGCACTATTTCGTTTCCCTTCTCTAGGAACAGTATGCTTTGTCTGTATAGCGCGCAAGAAACAATACTTTTCATTCTCTGCTAATGTGACAATAATAAATCAAATCAAAAATCAAAATAAAAGCAGGGAAGTTGAGATGGGGCTGGATGAAATGCTCATTAAGCCACAGCTAGAGTCCTGTGTGCAGTTCTGGTCACTACACTATAGGAAGGATGTGAAGCGGCCCTTTGGCCCATTGTGTCTGCATCAACCATCAAGCCCCTATTCTAATTCTATTTTCCAGCACTTGGTCCATAGCTTTGTATGCTATGGTGTTTCAGGTGCTCATCTAAATGCTTCTCAAATGTTGTTCTGGCATCTTTCTCACTTTCAGGCTGTGAGTTCCAGATTCCACCACCCTCTGGATGAAAACGCTTTTAATTAAGTCCCCTCAAAACTTCCTGCTATTTGCCTTTAAATCTATGCCCCCTGATTATTGCCTCCTCTACTAAGGGGGAAGGTTTCTTCCTATCTGCTCTATGGCCTTCATAATTTTGAAAACTTTGATTAGGTTCCCCCTCAGCCTTCTCTGCTCTAAGGAAAATAACCCCAGCCTAACATCCCTTCATAACTGAAACACTCCAACTCAGACAACATCCTGGTGAACCAGCTCTGCACCCTTCCAAGTGCAATCACATTCTTCCTTTAATGTGGTGACCAGAACTGCACACAGTACTCTAGCTGTGGCCTAATGAGCATTTCATCCAGCCCCATCATAACCTCCCTGTTTTATAACTATGACTTAGATAATAAAGGCAAGTATCCCAAACGCCTTTTTAACCAACTTATCTACTTGCCCTGCTGCCTTCCATGGTCTTTGAACATGCACCCAAGATCCTTCCTCGTGTCCTATCATTCATTTCCTTGCGTTGTTAGCTCTCCCAAAATGCATCACCTCACAGTTCCAGACTCCATGAGGGCAGGGTGTCTTGTGAGGACCGGGTGCCATGTGAGGGCTGGGTAAGGCTTAAGGTGCAGGAGAAGTGTGAGGTGTACAGGTCAAAAGAAGATTAAGGTGTAAAAATGAATCAAAGTGAAATTGCAGGAGAGGATTATAGCTCAATTCAGAGGCTTTTGAGGAAGGTAGATCTTTATAAAACAGCTTGTGAATTATTTGGTTTAATGTATTTTGTTCTGCTGCTGCTCTTCAGGAAAAAATAATGTCCTCTACCTAGTTTTGCTGTGAACTTAAGGGGGAATTGACAAACTGTCTTCAGGTGAAGTGGGGTTAAAGATTACGGGTTAATTGGATCAAGATGCTAGAGAATAATTCATACATTTTGCTCTATTTTTCTGCCATATTGAGTCATATTAAAATCTTTCATCTGTTTGCTCTTCCTGTCAATCTATTCCAAATTCCAAACATTTGCAATGAAACTTCATGTAAACAGGTCATGTTGTAATTACACATTCTTGCCAGCAGTGGCAGTATATTGTTGCCATCAGAAATGCAAATACATAGATTTACCTTGGGAAGCTGACAGATTTTGCTTACAGTCAGTGATACAGATTTAGGAGTTTGTATACAAATGGAAACATTAAACAATATAATGACTAAAAGTAATTTCAAGGAAGTTATTTAACTGATTCTCCATTTTCATATGGCTAGTTTTGTTTAATTGGTAGCTTTGTTCATTGATTGCTTATTCTTGGTCAGGAGTTTTCTTACACACTATCCCTTAATTTGCTTAATACTCCAAAATCTTTTCATTTCAGTCTTGGATATCTTCAATAATTAGCCATCCACAGATCTTTGGAGTCGAAAATTCCAAAGATTCACACCCTTTGATCAAAGACATCCCTCCTCATCTTCAAAGGTTGACTTCTTACTCTTATACTGTGACCCCTCATGCTAGACTTCTGTGCAATGGAATACATCCTCTCATCATCTGCCCCGCCAGGCTCCATAAAAATGTTATATCTTTTAGTTAGATCATCCTTTGTTCTTCTGAATTCTAGAGAATGTAGGTTGAATCAACCAAATTATTTTCATAGTAGAGGTCTTTCACTCAGAATTTAGTTTCGTGAATCTTCGTCGCAAGGAGACCAAAACGAATCAGATGTATGTGCAAGCACAACCTTAGCATATGTGGAAGTGTAGGATACTTTGAATTGCAATGACTTTTGAAAAGATTATTAATGTAGGTGTGTGAATCATATTCATTTTAAGCAAAGCACATTTCTCAGTGTCATATTAAGAATAACTATATTCCATTAACTTTTCATCAGAATAATTAATAACATACCTTTTAAAGTTTGTTTTCTCAATTAATTAAATCTTGTGTCTGTAAAATGCATTTTTTAAACTTGAAAATTTGGAAGGGGAATTAAAGAAGGTGAGAGATTCAATGTGGACCTTTGTTCATTTTGAAAGTGATCCAGTTGTGCTGAAAAATGCATTTTATTAAATAACTCTTCTCTCTGCAGAAATATTTCAAGAGAGGAAAATCGCTATTTTACTACTAAGCTTAGGATCATAACAAAGAAAAAGAGAAGTTTTCAGCAGTGCTGAACAAATATATAAGATTAGGAATTGGCCATTAATCCTCTCAAGTCTGTTCTGTAAGTACATGTCATAGAGGTTTACAGGATGGAAACAGGCCCTTCGGCCCAACTTGTCCATGTTGCCCTTTTTTCAAACCACTAAGCTAGCCCCAATTGCCTGCATTTGGCCCATATCCCTTTACACCCATCTTACGCATGTCACTGTCTAAACACTTTTTAAAAGGGAAATTGTACCAGTCTCTACTACTGCCACTGGCATCTTGTTCTTGACACTCACCACTCTCCATGAAAAACTCGCCCCTCTGGACCCAGTTGTATCTTTCCCCTCTCACCTTAAACCTATGCCCTCCAGTTTTAGACTCCGCTACCATTGGGGAAAAATTTTGACTATCTAGCTGATTTGTGCCCCTCATTATTTTATAAACCTCTATAAGATCACCCCAAGTCTCCTGCGCTCCAGGGAAAAAAGTCCCAGTTTATCCAGCCTTTCCTTATAACTCAAACCACCAAGTCCTGGTAGCATTCTAGTAAATCTTTTCTGCACTCATTTTAGTTTAATAATATAATGTCATAACATAATATATGATACAATATATAATATTCTAGTTTAATAACATAGTGCCATTGGACAGCAAACAGTTGGAATTTTGGAATAAATTGTTTTATTTATCTTTAAACAGTTATCGAAGGACTTGAATTCACAATGATTACTGTCAGCATGAATTGCAACAAGGTTAGAAATTTGTTGTTGAGAGTGATTGAGATTCAGTGTTGGAGAAATGTAGCAGAGCTCCATGTGTCTATGTTTGACTAGATATAATTGCCAATTGAAAACATCCTCCACTCCAAATATGGCAGCTGGTTGAGAAGATACTGTTCCTGATCTTTGTTTTAAAGATCAATCATATTTACAAAAAGACTGAGATTGGCTTCACCATCAAATGACACTGCACAAAGTCCAACATTGGATTATGCTGTACTGGAATTTATACTTTGGAATGAGGATTGTTCTGCATTTTAGGTGATGAGCTTTATTTTCAGTTACCTGTTTGCGCTTGAAAAATATTAGACTCAGAATACCAGAATATTGAATAGAAGGAGGCCAGTCAGCACCTCGAATCTGTTCTGCTATTTAACTAGATCATGGTTGATCTATAATTTAACTCCGCTTTGACTCTGTAAACATTAGGATAATTCAATCAAGTTTTGAAATTTTCAATTCACCTATTCTCAGCATTCCTTCCACACCCCTGACGAAGGAACACCATTTCTGAAAGCTTGTGGGATTACTATCAAATAAACTGGTTGGACTTCAACCTGGTATTGTGAGACTTCTTACTGTGTTTACCCCAGTCCAACACCGGCATCTCTACATCAAACTCCACACAGACAGCGGCCCAAACCAGGAATTGAACCCAGGTCCCTGGCATTGTGAGGCAGCAGTGCTAACCGCTGTGCTACCCTGAGCAAGTAATCTATGGATCCAAGGGTAATTGATGCCTTGAAGTGGTTGATATAACAGAATATACCATTGTTATGGTTCCTTGTTTGTTTATACAACTAAAAGGCACTTAAAGGATTGAGATTATTTGCACGGGAGTATGTTTTCTCACCCTAAAATAGCATTTAAATTCAGGGTTTTATTACATTGTTGGAGCTTCATTACTATTGCATGGCTAATGAGAACTGTGCACATTCAATACTAGTTGACTGACTGTGGAGGATGTGGGTGATCTGAAGAGATATTGGGTGACGTTCATGACCCAAGAGAGCATAGACTGGCATCGGATGGGTGGGGATTGAGGGGAGAGGTGGGTGAAGTTTGGAGGTCTTAAACAATGTTGGGCGTTGTGTTGCTATATCGGAGAAAAAGGCGACCCTTTGCAAAATGCTCTGTGAACCTGTACCCTGTGTGAAAAGGCAGAAAGCCTGGGCAAAGTCATTCATGGATCAGTTTTGCATTTTGAAAGATATTAGATCGGACAGGTCATGTTTTCCCAACCCCACGTAAAAACCCGAGCTCGTGTGTCACCTCCTGCCAATTTGAGTACATGCCTACCATATTTACTATTTGATTCTGCCTCTCACCAAATTTCCATCCACATTAGTAGCTTGCCTCTAGTTGCATGCCCTGCCATTTTTGTTCACAGTACCCATCCACTTTCATAATCTCAGATTGAACCATATAAACCTTTTAAACCCATGTCATCACCTATATTTAAAAGCACAATATTTATTTTCAGACAATGAAGTGGCTGCAGGCAGAACTTCTGTCCCTTACTCCAGAGGAAGCCCTGCCTTTGGGAGCAATTGGTCAATCTGATTGACTGGTAGCTGTCCAGTCCCTGCAGCAACTGCACAGCAGTTGACAAAGAATAATTGCACAAGGACACCTGAGACTAGTTCGCTCGCAGGGGGCCCGGGTAAATGCAATAGGTCCCAGGGTGGAGAGGATAGGGAAGACCTGAGAGGAGGGGGTGTGACCAGGGTCTGTGTGGTCAAGATGGGCAGGAGTCCAGAAGGAATCCTGCCCCTTCAATTTCACTCTCCCCCTCTCCCCGCCCCCCCCTCCCCTGCCCCTCCCCAAAAACCCGCGGGTTTTGTCCTTCAAAACCTTTTGGTTTCTGGTGAAAGATTTGTTGCACGTTCTATAACACAATTTCTCAAAACAGCCAAAATGATGGTAATGAAGTTGAGATTATTGGGCCTGTTGCTACCAAAAGGGAATGTTGCCCACATTTCCCCAAAGAATATTTGTGCCTGGTGTCGTAGCATATACAGAATAATCCCATTGACATTTGTAACATCCTTTTGTCATTCCACCTTTTAAAATCCTTCTTTTCCTTTCAACAGTTTCACAACAGTTTTGGCAACCAGACCTCATCTCCATATTCCAGATGTTTTGTGCTGCCTGCCCATGGAAAGCTTTAGTAAAAGTACCTTAATTCCAACCCATTGTATATTGGAACTTTCATCGGCTGATCTATCTTAAATTACTGAACTGAATGAAGAGTTTATATGCAGGTTAATGTCATGATATTTACAATTTAAAGCACAGTGAAGAGATATTTCTCAGACGACACAGCACAAGACCAAATATTCTAATATATAAAGCATTGTAAGTCAAGACACTTACTTGCTTTTATGTTCTGAAGCAGTCATGCGGACTTGAAATATTAACTCTGTTTCTCTTTCCACAGATACCATTAGTCCTGCTGAGTTTTTTAGCACTTTTTTCTTTTTATTTCAGAATTTCAGCATCAATAGCATTTTGCTTTTACTATAAAACTCTTTTCACTATCTTTTTGCAGCAGTAGCTCCTACACAGTCACAGGAGAGTACAATGGTTCATCAGAATACTGCTGGGTATGATCTCTGTTGGGAATTCCCATCCAAATTGATCCCAAAAGGGATAATAAGCAGGAAAACCACATCATTCTGAGCACTTTGCGCTGTGAATTGAGAAATTTATTGCCAATGTTTTGTTATTTTAATATCAGCTGCTTAATAATGCCAATTAAGTTCTTGTTGATTGCTTTGATTGCTGCTATGCTCTCAGTGTCTATTATCCCCAAACTGTGTTTACATTATTCTAATCTCCAGGAGAAGCAAACATGCTAGAGAGCATCGCAATTACAATATGCCCTGTCCTTGTGCACTGCAGGACAAAACTGCAGGAGCTGTTAGTTCACAGGATACGGAGCCCTATGTACACGTCAAGAACCAAATAAATGTCATGTCCGTAATTTCAGAGTCTGCAAAAGCTGAAGCTGTTCAGGTTGAGGTGTTTACCAATTTACGACACTTCATGAATGACCAGTTTCAGGGACACACACTTCAGTCAGCAATGCCCTTCTTGCATTCGTACAACACAATGTTTCAGTTTCTGCGCCACTGATGGCTTGCGGGCGTCAACAGAGGATCTCACAGGAGTGAGCTCCATTAACCAGCAAACAGATGGCTGATGTGCTGTTTGTCTATGTGCACAAAAACAGAACTTTGGTGTGGAATAGCACTTGCAATTAACCATAACAACAGGGCTTCCACCAATGTCTACTGTTCCCTACAATTTAGGGCATCATTAATTTTATCCATGTTGCTTTCAGGCGTTTTCCAGCAATGAAGTGTTCCCCAATCAGAAGTGGTTTTGTTTCTTTGAGTGAGGTTCACGTGATCTCCAGCTCAGAATTAAGAGAGTTAATGTTCAAATGGCTGGGAATTTCCTGCATTCGTGATCCTGCATTAATCAACATTACCCGATCTTTCTAAGGAATTGGAACCATGATGTGGTTGCTGATGCATTAGCAGCACATCAAGCCTTTGTGGGCAGGAACCTTGTTACATCACTGGCAAGGGGGAAAAAAAACAGGAAAAAGCCTCATTTCCCAACTTTGATAGGACCTTGCACCAGTATTGCTTTTATGATCGTGGTGAATGCAGACACAAAATCCCACTCGTAGTGTATATACGCCTATGTATGTATGTATGTGCACTCTTTCTTAACCCTACATATTCTATTCTCCCACTATGCAAGGGACTCACGCAGCATATCTTGTGCCAGCAAGGTGCCCTATATACTTGTAAGGTGGCCGATGCCCCTCAACCTCTCGGCACAAGTAGTTTTGATGCATCAGTGTCAATTTCATCAACTCCCCGAGATATCCAGTGTCCCCATCTTCAAGCAGTTACAAGTGATGAGGCTGACATCAAGATGGCACCTGTAGAGCCATCACAGCAATCACCTGCACCCTCTACTAGCCCAAGGACACACAACTCAGTGGGTACGAACACCAGTTGAGGCAGGAGGCTCACATTCTGGTAGTCACCATACAGACACATTTTTCTGTAGGAGGAGGCAGAGGTAGCCAAGCGTACTGGTGCTCAGAAAGAGACCCCTACGAAAACTGAGTCAGCTTCTGGGATTGGTTATAGACAAGATGCATCAGATACAGTAAAAGAACGGGGAGCATCAGGCAGAGATATTAAACAGAGTGGCATGTGAGTCAGAGGAGTTCATCCGCTTGCTGGCTAATGAAGTGATATGGCATGGGTTGGACCTGGGTAAGATGCCCTGTCAGAGAGTTTGTGCACACTCAATGGGCCGAATGGCCTCCTTCAACAGAGAATCTATATAAATTATAAATAATTGAGTCCCCAGCACTGATCCCTGTGGCACACCACTCACTACACCTCACCAACCTGAAAAAGACCCATTTAGGATTCTATACTACTTATTATCTATCCAATCTTCTATCCATGCCAATAAGTTACCTGCTAGATCATGAGCTGTTATTTTCCATAATAATCTTTGATGTGACTTTTATCAAATTCCTTCTAGAAATCCAAGTGCAATACAACAACTAGTTTCCCTTGATCCAGAGCATGTTACTTCTTCAAAGAACTTCAATGAATTGGTTTGACAGGACTTTACTTTCACAAAACCATGTTGACTCTGCCTGATTATCTTGAGCTTATCCAATTGCCTTGCTATAACTTTTTTAATAATAGATTCTAACAGATTGTCTGACAGATATTAAGCCAACTGACCTTTAATTTTTTGCTTTCTGTCTTCCACTGTCTTTGAAGATGGAGTTAAATTTGCTATCTTACAATCTAGTAGGACCTTCCCTGAATTTAGCGAGTTTTAGGAAATTAATATCAGTTCATCAACTATCTCACTAGCACTTCTTTTAAGACTCTTGGATGATCATCCATCAGGATCCAGGCACTTGGTAGCCCAGAACTCCAACAGTTGACTCTACCATTTTTCTGGTGACTGATTTACCTGAGTTCTTGCCTCCAGTTCCTCCCTCCCATTGCCTGATTTCTAGCTGTTTTAGGGATGTTATTTGTATCCTCTATAGTGAAGACTGATGGAAAATACTTCTTCAGTTCATCTGCCATTTCCTTGTTTTCCATTATCAATCCAATAGACTCACTTTATATAGTTTTTTTAAATTAAATGTTTATAAAAACGCTTATTATCTGCCTTTACATTTTGAGATGACATTCCCTCCAGTTTTTCCTTCATTAATCTTTTAGTCATTCTTTGTGTTTTTTTTATATCCTGCCCAATCTTTCGATCTGTCACCTGTCTTTCCACAATTATACACATTTTCTTTAAGTTTGATACTATCTTCAGTCTTTCTAGTTAAATATGAATGGTGTGTCCATTCTTTGGGTATTTTTGTATTTGTTGGAATGTATCTAGTCTGTTTATTCTGCAATATCCCCTTAACTGCATTTCTATTCACTTATCCCATAACCTAATTTGCCAGTTTACTTTAGGCAGCTCAGCTAACAACACCTCATAATTGCTCTAAAGTTTGAAAATATATGTCACAATTTTGCACCCATGATTGCCAAACAGTGCAAACAGCGAAGTAGGTGCAAAATCTCTTGATACTTGGAAAACAAGATTCTCACCAATGAGATCTCATTTTCCAATTCTCCCCACTCCCCTCCCCAGTCACTTATCATTTCAGGAAATCTTAATACAATTAGCAGGCTTCCCAGCCATATCGTGATAATCACATTGGTGAGGTTTACAACTGCTTTTCAAGAACAGGAACCAGGCAACAGAAACCTGCCCACTAGGACAGCATGGCTAAGTATAGCCCTCGGGGGAGAACGACATGTCCAGGCAGTTTCCTGGCACTTTCGACTGGCACTGCCCCCAGGACACTGCCCCCTGGCCCGATCCCAGACCCTGCAGTCTTTCATTCTTTACCCCACTTACTACTTCCAACATCCACAGCACCCAGCAGGCCTCTGCAACCCCTCCGCCTCTCATTGCCATCTTCTTGCCCCTACCAAGATGAAGAACATCACCACACCAAACAACCATATAAGTGAAAAAATAGTGGGATAATACTCCCTTGTAGCTATAAAATGATACGCTCCAAAAGGATGAAAGAGCAATATTATGAATAAATAATGAACAGCTGTTGCTATATAACTCTGCTGTAAACAGATTTTTTTCATCTGAATTGAGACTAACCACATTGTCAGGCACTCGTGTTTGGAGAAATCCAGATGTTTTTGGTTGGAGGGAGTGTTACAGAAGTGCAGAGTTGACATCTAAGGCATTGATAGAATTGATGGACTGACATAATTTTGGCAAGAATTGAAGTTAAAATGATGAGTGGTATTATTGTGACATTCACAAGAGTACCAGATGAAATGAATCTTCAGCTTCCTGTCAAGAGATTTAAGTGCAAGCAGTGGAGGAGGAGGCAAAATAATACAAGACAAAACTTACTTGTAAGGGCTGGAGGGCAGGAGAGCTGTGGCAATGCTGACAACGAGGAACACTTGTCCCATCTGCTCTGTCCTTCGAAATTCAAAAAACTGAACAGAGCCAAGTAAGCTCAGGGGAGAATTTAACAATTAGAATGCCAAAGTGGACACTGCTGATTTGATTTTTTGAATGGTGGATACATGCACTCTGGGTTCAGGCACAAAGGAATCCTATTGCTTTAAAGGGGCATTGTTCTCCATTGGAAGAGGGAAGCAATTACATTAACTGACTGAACAGCTGAGGTTGCTAAAAGCAGTAATAGATGGCAGGTACTCAATAACACACTTCCTGATGAGATCAGGAAGTTTTCTAGTTTTGCAGAGGAAGACTGCACAGTGTAAACTCTGAAAATGATGTTTTCGAAATGACCACAGATGGTGCAAAGTGAAAGGTTTGTTTACATTGCTGGTTGTTGGTTCACAAAGCAGGATTTTCTTGTGACAGTGCCCTTTTAAAACCACTGCATTTTTGTCAGGAATTGAACTGTTCCGCATTCTTGATGAAAGGCAGTTTTTTATTACAACTTAATGACTGTGATTACTGACCAACCACTTTTATATATATTTTTAAATTTGTATTTAATCACACAGAGCTGCAAATAGAAATGCAGCATTAAATTGTTTTCCCAGTGAGAATTGTAGATAGAGAGAGTGCTTTCATCAACACCTTGGCTGTCTGGTTATCATCACATGGCATTATTTCTAACTGGGCCCTTTGTTTGCTTCGCTTGAGATAAAAAGTCTTTTTCTCAGGTTGTGATTACTGTGAATATTTACATTAATGAAACTGGTTTGTTTAATCAGGTGGTATTGGAGTGTCAGTTTAGAGTTATCTCCATATCAATGTTGGATTATGCCACAATCTGTAAAGTATAGAATGGATGTACCAAAGAAAGGATGCCAAAGAAAAGCTTTTTGGAGAGTGTAAATAAATACCATAAGTGAGAGAGATTTGCATTTATACATCATTTTTCACAGTATCCTAAAGTAATCCAAAGCCAATGAACTCCTTTCTTTTAATGTAATCAATTTTATAGGCATTTGTGATACAGACCAGTGACTTTCTTTGGTGGTGTTTGTTGACTACTGATCTTTTCTGATAGAAACAAATAAAAAGGCTCAGCAATTCAGGCAGCATCTGTGAAGAGAAACAGTGTTAACGTTTCAGGTCTGTGGTCTTTCATCAGACGTGAGTACGTAGAAATGTAATAGGTTTTGAGCAAGTGAAAAGTGGGAGAGTGGGAAAAAGGGAAGGCCTATGACAGGATGAATGACAGGGCAAATTAAATGACAAAAGGTTTTGTGGTGCAAAAGCTAAAGTGGCTGATAACAGGACAAGTGAAGAAATAAAAGTTGTATCTAGATGAGTTATGAATGGCAGGATAGCAGCTGTCAAAATGCAAAGTAAAGAGATTAAGTAAGAAAGAAAACACACGAAAGAAAATGGGGCAGAGATTTTGAGTTCTGAAAACTCCAGAGTGACCACCTGGAAGATGGGGTCTTTGAGCTTGCATTGAGCTTTATTGGAACATTGCAGCAACCAAAAATAGAGAGGTCATAGTGGGAACAAGATAGAGAATCAGAACAACAAGAAGTTTAGGATTTTGCTTGTGGAGTGAACGGAGATGTTCCACAGATCAGTCATCAATTCTGCATTTGGTTACTCTAGTGTGGATGAGTCAGCATGAGTAACAAATACAATAGACTAACTTGAAAAAGGTACAGTAAATTTCTGTTTCACTTGGAAGGAGTTTGGAGCCTTGGATGATGAGAGGACAAAGTAAAAGGGAAGGTTTTACAGCTCCTGCACTTGCATGAGAAGGTGCCTTTGGAAATGGATTGTGTTTTGGAGTGATTTGAGGAGTGGAGTAGCATTTGTCTCCTTCAGAGTACTGAAATGGGAGGGGAGGGCTAAATGAATGGTGATTGTATATCAATGATGAAAATGGTCACTGGAAACTGTTAAAGTAAAAGAATGAATCAGAAGAGGCATGGATATAAGTAGGAAGATACTGAACAAGAGGAGAAAAAAATAGAGTCTAGTTAGGAAGAGTTCAGTTCAGTAGGGCAGGAACAAGTTGAAATAACAGGCATAACAAGGCAGTTCTGTCTGTGGATTTTGGAAGGGAGGGGCAATCTCCAAAGGGGATGTGGTCAGTGACAGTCCTGGACCCAATAACTCAATGTTTGGCAGTGGGGTCATGTTCCAGGGGGAGGGAGGAAGAAATGTCAAAGAGTTGGTATTTGGCCTTTGCTAAGTAGAGATCAGTACACCAGACAGCCACAGCAGTGTCCTTGTCAGCAGGTTTAATGACAATGATACAGTTGGATATGAGAGAATGGAATTCTGTAAGCTCAGAGGCAGACAGTTTGGAGTGCATGAGCACAGCAATGAAATTGAGATGGATGACCTTATGCTGGCATTTCTCAGTTGAAGGATTGACAGAGGAGGGTAAGAAGCCAGAACAAGAGGTCCAGGTGGAGGAATAATAATAAACAGGTAAAATGGTCTGCTGAGTAGTGGGAAGATTCATGGTCAAAGAGACAGACATTGAAGGCAATGACAAAAGCTCAGCATCATGTTGAGCTCGATATTCAGCAAGGAAAAAAGTAGATGAAGCTGAGGTCGTTGCTAAGCATTCAGACAGTATGGTGATGTGAGGGAGAATGTCGGAATGTATTGTGAATAGATGGGACTGGTTGCACTACCTTTTTTCTGTTTAAATCCTGAAATAGAGCTTAACCACGTAGACAGAGGTGAGATTTTTTCTACTGAAACAAGCTAACCCATGGAAAATAATGAGGAGCCGTGTCAGGTCAACACAAGTTATTTTTTGATCAGCTAATACTTTCCCAGCAGACATTAACAATGTTCAGAAAAAGAAACAGAAAATGCTAGAAATACTCAGCAGGTCTGACAGTATCTGTAGAGAGAGAAACAGAGCTAATGAGCTGCATTTTCATCCCTGAGGTCGATGGTGGGAGTCAGGGAAAATCCTGGTTCAGCCAACTTGGAGAATGGCGGGAGGAGGGAGAATGTTTCGGGATTGGGGGTACCTGTGAGGATTGGATTTTCAACGTAGGTGTGTGCGTGCTCCAGCTGGATTTGGGCTAGCCCACCTGGGGAGAGATCACAGGCAGCAGTGGGGCTGCGGGGTGGGGAAGTGGACTGTTGAAAAAGCCCACTTACTTTTCGGGACTTTGTCCCGCCATAAGAAAACAGATAATCTTCCTATACATCTTCCTACGCATCCCACCCCCTTGTCCGATCTACACACACACACACACACACGCACACACACACACACACACACACACACACACACACACGCCTCATCTGAGATCTCTCATGCCCCCATTGCCATGCCTATTCACGCACTATACACTGTGAAGAATCAATAAAGTCTATGGTGAGAATCGGATATTTTGAAAAATGCTTTTTAAATACTCATTTGTTGATAACATTCCACTTTTGTGAGAATTCCTTTTCGCAACAGCTGAACAAATGTCAATCAGCCAGACCCTTTAAAGTTTCAATAACAGAAACTGTAAGCACTTCAAGTCTCATTGTCTAGTATAATTAAGTATTGTGCAATTGGAAGCATAGATCAGAGAACCAGGACTGTCAATCAAGCAATGAATTCTCCCAGACTTGGATGTTTCAACAGTTTAATAGATTTCTGGGCTCTCAGCTAAGATTCATTATGTATTCCTGACTAAGTGCCCAGACGTCCATTAGAATACCAAACCTTGCATATGAATACCTTATAAACATACATACAGTTTTATCTAGAAATTACCCCTTGTTCTAAACTATATCTACGTATCCTGAACTCTGCAAAATGTCCCTCTTGCCCAAACAACATCCATGTTAAACAAACCTAGAAGTTAAATCCAGCTTATGGTTACCACACAATACCAGGAAGATGATTCAGTCTGGTATGCATGTTTGCCTGATTAGATGAAGATATTTACAGAGGTTCTGCACTGGGTTGGCTGTAAGACTTTAAAAATGGCCTTTGCTGTTAGCTGGCTTGCTGTTAGATGTTATACTGGCGTACCTATTAAATTGTCCTGTTTGCTTCTGCAGGAATTATACCCTGGTTCTCTCTTTGATTCTGCCTACTGTATACTGGGCAGTCTGTTTCTCATTCCTCGACTCTTAAAGTTAGCATAGAATCATAGAAAGCCTACAGTGCAGAAAGAGGCCATCTAGCCCATCGAGTTTGCATCGACTACAGTCCCACCCAGGCCCTACTCCCATATCCCTACACGTTTACCCACTAATCCCTCTAACCTACATATCTCGGGACACTAAGGGGCAATTTTAGCATAGCCAATCAACCAAACGCGCACATCTTTGGACTGTGGGAGGAAACCTGAGCACCCGGAGGAAACCCATGCAGACACGAGGAAAACATGCAAACTCCACACAGACAGTGGCCCAAGCTGGGAATCGAACCCGGGTCCCTGATGCTATGAGGCAGCAGTGCTAACCACTGTGCTACCGTGCTGCCCTATCACTCCACTAATTGCTTAGTCATCGAGGTTAAGTGCTTCCTAATGATAAGGTTATTTACATCTGATCTTATCTAGATGTCTTTTAATCTCATTACTGGGAAATGACACATTTCATCATTCCCTTTGAATGTTGACTGCTGCTGTCGCCATGCATATTCTACTCTGCTTGGTAGATTACGTTCTATCATTTTCTTTATTAATTCTGGGCCCTGCTGTTACTAAGCAAATCCATGACGCTTCACAGAGCTTCTGCATCAAAGTCAATATCAGTTTGACTCAATTGAGACTGCTTTCACCTTGGAGTCAGCAGGTCAAGTGTGTAAGCCCCAGAGAGTACTGCATTGTCAGTACTGCAGCATTTCAGGTCAAATGTTAAACCATGGCCCCATCTGGCCATTTAGGTGCATGTAAAATACCCCACAATACTATGTGTAAAAGAGGAGATTCTAACGACCAGCGGCAGTTTTTGTATGTGAAAATTTGATCACAATCATTTCTGTGTGGATATCCTATTGAATTATTGTAAATCTTAGGAAATGGTTTGTGCTATGACATATTTCATACGTGAATCTATGAAATAAATGCAGATCAAATTTGGAGAAATGAGACAAGCACTTAGTGAATGCACTGCACGTTAATTAATTTGACATTTGAAGGCAGGTTAATGAAAAAGACATTCTGCGCTAACAACTATTGTTTGTAAATTGATATGTAGTGAATGATAATTTCAGTCTGAATTGAGTACTTTGGGGCCAGGCTGTCATGAAAAGAAGGGGTGAGGATCTTCTTTCCTTAACAGCAAAGTTTTAATGGATTGTTAAATTTTCTTTCACAGTTCCCAGGCATGTAAGGAAAGGGATTTATTCTAGTCCTATGTGCAATATGCAGCACCAAACTGTGAGCTGACTTTGTGGTTGATGAAAAATGACTGAGGAAAGTGGAACTTACGTACAAATTGGTCTATTACTCAGCACCACAGATTAGTTAGTGTTATAGGAGTCAAGTTTTTTTGTCAGGATCCCTTTCATTAGAATAGATCAAACTATTAGTACTGGTTAAAACCACAGAATCCTCACAGTGCAGAAAGTGGCCATCTGGCCCATCGAGTCTGCTCCAAATCTCCAAAAGAACATCCTGTCCTGTCCTAATCGGGTAACCCCACACATTTACCCTGCTAATCCACCTAACCTACACATCTTGGGACATCGAAGGGCAATTTAGCATGGCCATTCCACCTAACCTGCACACCTTTGGACTGTGGGAGGAAACCAGTGCACGTGGAGGAAACTCATGTAGATACAGGGAAAACGTGCAAACACAGACATGGATTTGAACCTGAATCCCTGGCGCTATGAGGCAGCAGTGCTAATCACTGTGCCACCATGCCATCCCCAGTTTGACTCCAATTTGTTTAAAACAAATTGGATTAGAATAAAACAGCCAGGGATATGTGTACAAAAGGAGGTTGATAACTTAAGAAAATTAGTGGCCCACGAAGTTGAACATAGTGATGCAGTGCTGCACGTGTTTACAGGACAGATTGAAATCAGTATTGCATGAATGGTGAACAAATTAATAATAATGATGGAAAGAGCATTCTAGACTCAATAATAGGTACTGAACTTCTAATCATGGTACAGCTATAAACAAAGCAAATAAAATAATCCTTTTGCTCAGCCAGCTGCCTATAAATTGGAAGATTTAATGCTAAAACTGTTTGCTAAAACTGGTCAGATCACACCCTGTATTCAGCTTTGTTCACTAAGACATAAGTAAGCTGTTTAAGCATTGGAGACATTGCTGAGGTGAGCCATGAGCCTGAATTATCAAATTAAAATTAGGAGGGACAATAAGGGTGCCATTTGCTCTTTAACATTGAACAAAAGATTCCCAACATCTGCAGTATTTTGTTTTATGATTTTACTTGTAAAATATTATGAATCGCATTGCTGATGTTACTTTATATTTTGGGATATCTTGTATAACCATTGTGACCTAGACTGTCACCTCCTTTTCTCTAGCTTTGTTATTGCTTTGTCACCCATTTCCTGCTTGATACTACACAACTCGATGCTAGTCTTTTAGTAATTATATCCCTTCAAATCTCTTCTAAAAGCATTTCAGTCATGAAATTTGGTCCATTGCACCCTAGTTTTTGGAATTGCAGGTACTATTTTGTCCCAAAAATGGTGTCCACCGGACATTTGTAAGCCATAGTGCCAGCTCTACTGGATGTCATTTTGGTGAGGGTGCAACTTAGCACATGTGCTCCCTGCACATGAAGGAATCCCAAGTAAGCAGATTATGGCATCAATCAGCATGTGGCACTGACTGAAATCAGAGCTGCCATTTTGGAACTCAATGCACCATTCTCTGCTATCCCCTAAAGGCATGATGTGAAGATGCCAGCGTCGGGCTAGGGTAAGCACAAAAAGAAATCTCACAACACCAGGTTAAAGTCCAACAGGTTTATTTGGTAGTGCATGCTTTCGGAGTGTCATTCCTTCAGATGAGATTGAGTTTAGGAGTCGGGAGATAATGTTGTAGCTTTATAAGACCCCAGATAGAATTTCTTGGAATACAGTGCTCAATTCTGGTCGCCTCATTACACGAAGGATGTGGAAGCTGTTGAAAGGGTGCAGAGGAGATTTACAAGGAAGTTGCCTGGATTGGGTGGCATGCCTTATGAGGATAGGTTGAGGGAGCTCAGTCTTTTCTCCTTAGAGAGACGAAGGATGAGAGGTGACCTGATAGAAGTGTATAAGATGTTGAGAGATATAGATCGGGTGGATTCTCAGAGGCTTTTTCCAAGGGCTGGAATGGTTGCTATGCGAGGACACAGGTTTAAGGTGCTGGGGAATAGGTGTAAACATGAGCTTCATGACTGGGATTACTGCGAGCATCAGGATTATGTGATGCGGTTGAAACAGTATGAGAGGGAGAAGAGGCTGCTGATGAGGAAGAAACAAATGGAGGAGAGGCAGGCAGCATATTAGGGGTAAGTTTTTCACTCAGAGGGTGGTGGGTGAGTGGAATCGCTGCCGTCGGTGGTGTTGGAGGCAAATTTGATAGGGCCTTTCAAGAGATTTTTGGATGAGTACATGGGACTTAATAGAATTGAGGGTTATAGGTAAGCCTAGTAGGTATGGATATCATTGGCGCAACTTGTGGGCCGAAGGGCCTGTTAGTGCTGTATTTTTCTATGTTCTATGTTCTTCTCTATGAGTGAGGAGTTGTGTTCCCAAACAGAGCATATATAGGCACAAACTCAGTTTACAAGATAATGGTTGGAATGCGAATCTTTATAGGTAATCAAGTCTTTAAGGTACAGACAATGTGAGTGGAGAGAGGGTTACGCATTGGTTAAAGAAGTCTCCAGACAGGACAGTTAGGGAGACCCTGCAAGCGTAGGCAAGTCGTGGGGGCTATAGGTAGTGTGACATGAACCCAAGATCCCAGTTGAGGCCATCCTCATGTGTGCAGAACTTGGCTATCAGTTTCTGCTCAGTGATTCAGCGTTGCCTTATGTCGTGAAGGCCACCTTGGAGAACACTTACCCAAAGATCATAGGCTGAATGCCCATGACTGCTGAAGTGTTCCCACTGGACCCCCGCAGGAACATTTCAGCAGTCACGGGCATTCAGCCTCTGATCTTCAGGTAAGCATTCTCCAAGGCAGCCTTCACGACACATAACAACACGGAATCGCTGTACAGAAACTGATAGCCAAGTTCCGCACAGTTGGGGGCAGCCTCAGCTGGGATCTTGGGTTCATTTCACACTATCTGTAACCCCCCGCAACTTGCCTGGGCTTACAGGGTCTCACTAACTATTCTGGCTGGAGACAATTCACACCTCTTTATCCTGTGCTTAACCCTCTCTCCACTCAAATTGTCTGTACCTTCAATACTTGATTGTCTGTAAAGACTTGCATTCCAACCATTATCTTGTAAACTGAGTTTGTGCCTATATATGCCCTGTTTGTGAACACAACTCCTCACTCACCTGAAGAAGGAGTGACACTTTGAAAGCTTGTGCTACCAAATAAACCTGTTGGATTTTAACCTGGTGTTGTGAGGCATCTCCTATAGGCACATAGCAAAGCATACATTGAACAGCAGGAAGGAGTCTCCCACCAGCCTTATGTAAGGAGATCATTAATTAGTTTTCAGAGAATTGCTGAATCATTTCTATTGGTTCAAACAGCAATTCTAGAAATGTTTGGCGATTTCCAGTGTTGGTTAAAGTTACTCACGTTGCAGAAGACAGATTAATTAATTATTCATTTTACTTGTGATTAAAACAAAATTGGAATCTCTTTGGTAAGATATCTGCCAGATTGGAAGTGCAGGAGCCTGAAAACTAATATTAACCACAGTGGACAGGATTTTCTTGTCCCACTTGTCCCGTGAACCGTTGCACTCAGGATGGAAAATTTGACAGCCCAGGCAAATTTCAAAAAATCCAAGCCAATATGCTTCTTCTTGCCAGCTCATTATATTATTCATCTGGTGCAATAATGTTGCAGCATCCTCTGCCTCCACCTAAAGCATGGTCATACGGAACTAGAAATCATAATCATGGCAATAGGATAATATTATTGATGGCACAGCCAAGAAATGAACTGTAGCAATCAAAACCTGAACATGCAAATTGGCCAAGAAATAAACAAATATTTCTGCATTGTTGCGAAAAATAACAAGAATGATATTGTACGCAAACATAGAATGTATTCCTAGCCATGTATTATGTGATGTATTCAAATAATGTTATCTTGTTTCAGCATGTAGTGAAATAAAGCCTAGTGCTGTTTAAAGCTTGATATGTTGCTACTTCCATTCAAGCAATGTGATTTGGATTTGGGAGCCATCCATCTGCCACTACATGTTGTGACATACTTAACAAAAAGGAATTGTAAAACAGTGAATAATGACAGTAAGTGTTCTGTATGTAAAAACTATAGATGCACACTCGACTGTATTCCAAAGAAGTGACACTAATTCTGGTGAATATGATTTTGTAAAACCACACAAAAGCTATGCCTACCTGTTTTATAATCTAATTTCAACTTCTCAAGATAAAATTGCTTTAATATATATTGTTGATTGTATTATTCCATTTTTATTTGCCCTGTAAATCTGTCCCGACTCTACAGTAAAATGTATTATGGGTTATTTAGTGAAACAAATGCATTTTATACACTCAGCTCACCTTCACTATCCACTGAACAGCTTCAATATTTGTGGGTCACAAGAAGACCAGTGAAAAATGTAAGGAGTTGCAACCCAACAGTCTATTTCTACTTTTTGCACCCTTTTGTACTTTACTTTTTAAAAACATTTCTCGGATTGGAAATTTCACACTTGTTTTCCCTCTTGATGTAGTCAAAGGATTGTAAAACATCCTCAAAAAAATATATCCAGCAGTACTTCAATAGTGCTTAATTGGTGGGAGCTTGGCTTCACTTCCTCTCTCTTTGCGTGTGGCATTTTATAAACATGATCAGGACAATAAGCTGACCAAATCTTGTCGATGGGAAGAAGCAGACGGGGGCTGGATTTTACTCTCAGCTGCCATTATTTTTGATTCATTTAGGGATGGATACACCCACTTGTTTTTAGGTCTGTTCAAATATTATGTTATTGAAAGAAATACGTCAATAAAATTTCTTTCTTAAATGCTTTGCACCACTGGGTATTGGGAACATTATATCATTCCAACATTGCTAAGAATTCAAGGTAAGATTTATTTTTGATGGGATGTGGGTGTCTCTGGCTGGCTCACAGCTGCAGGCAGCTTCAAAAGTAACTGTGCTTTCAGTTCCTCTTTTGTATAAACATTGTGGTTAGGAACAATAGGCGGGGTGTTTTCAAAGGCTTTGTGCTTTCTGTGAAGGCTCAGAGACTAGAAATAAATGCTGTGTTGAAAGAATTGAGCTGAGTGAATAGCTGTGGACTGTCACCCCTCTGCAGCTTTCTCCAGTGGGAAAGGGGAATCCCTCCTGCTGAATGGAGTTCTGCTGGGAATTGGAAGCCTGTCAAGTGTCCCTGCCAGGGGCATGGAGATTAAAGTGACCAGATCACCTCATAGTTTGCACAGTCGATAGACAGGAATGAAGATTTTGATCAGTTAGATGCCTGAAATCACCATGCCAAGAGTGATGTTCAGATTTCCCAGGGCTAGATGTGGCAATGCAGTCCCTAGACCCCCATCCCAGGGGAGAGTGCCAAGGACAGCCCCTTGCCCTCATTCCGAGCCCACCCAACCTCCAGAATCCTGGGGGTACCGTCCTTGTTCAGCCTGGCAGTGGCAGAGGGACACATGGGCTCCACTCTTAACCACACCACCCCCCCCCCAACCCCCCACCGCCGCAGCAGCCAGTCCATGGTGCTTATGAGCAGGACCAATGTCCGCCTGGTGCACATCCCACTGGGGCAGCAGGTGAATGGCGTGAGAACTTTGAAGCAGGCTTCAAGCCTGCTAATTATGTTGAAATGAGCTGATTGTGGGGGCTGGGCTGATTCCCGGGGGGGGGTCTGACCGTGAGTTTGGGGGGGGGGGGGCGGTGGATCACGTGGGGGGAAAGGGATGCCTCCCGGGGGGTGGGGGCCCGATTGTTGTGGGGGGGGTCCGAATGGTGGGGGCAGCGGGGCTGCCTCCTGGGGGGGGCTGATCGGGGGTGGGGGGGCACCCAGGGGGTCTGAACGCGGATCTTCTTCCCCCCCGCCCCGGCTTTCTCTGCTGGTTTTGTCTTTTGTGCCCAGGCGCGCTGTTTTAGATTTTTTTTCCAGCTGTGCATGTGCAGTTCAGAGCTGCGTTAAGCCCCACCTACAGCACGGACCAGATCGGAGCCAGCAAAAAGTGTATGGGCGCGCTGGAACAGGGATTCCAGGCTCGGATCCGTTTTATGTCCGGACCCGACCCTTAGCCGCTGGTTGGTAAAATCGGGCCCTACATTTCTCTGATTTGCAGAAGTTAATTTCTATTGATTTAACATGAAAGCAACTGGAGTTATAGTAGCCTTAAGACGGCAAACACTCTAACTTTAATGATGAAAATATGGAGCACTGCAGACTCAAGACAACATAGCTTTCATTTTCAATGGATTTTATTTAAGACTAGATAAAATTTATTGCTTTAGCTCCCTCCAGTACTCTCAGTACCTGGTCATTTTCTTTACATTCCGGCGATGTGTGTGATCTCATCCATTCAAATAGAGCAGTGCATTGCTAATCACCTGTTAAACAAGGAATAATGGACATTCTGTTGGTGCACCAAGAACTTGATTCGATAAGGGCTGGCCAAAAGAAGCCAAATTACTCAACCAGGAAACTATCCCAAGGAATATTCACCGCAGGTCACACTTGTTCAAACAATTAATTCATAGAAGGTCAGTGCCAGAGGAAGTCCCCTACCTCCCTTCATTAAAACTGTGAGTTAAGGCAGTTCACACCAGGTATAGAAAGTGACTTATACTATCACATTATCAGCAGATACCCACTATCAAATAATGAGTCTTAAAAGCAAAGGAAAGTATCAAACAATTAAGGGAATTGTTGCTTTTTAAATTTTTTATGAATGGCAGTGCTTTCTTTTGTATCCCTTCACTTTTAACTGTCTTATTGCCTTTATGACAGATATATAGCAGTACCAAAAATTTCAAATCCAACCACATGCGTTATCCATTATAAGCATAATTAAGGAGCAGATTTATTTTTAGTCAGTACCAACATATGATTACATTCCGACCTCATTCCACAGTCCAAATGGAATTCTACAGCTTACAGACTGTATTAGAGATCCCCACAGACACTACCTACAACAATATCATGGCTTGTTATTTACACAAGACACTTAAATAATTCAAAGCAATGACTAGGAAAAGCACGAAAGAAAGTTATGATTTTTGCAACTGTTTGATTTACAATTCATGATACACTAAGATGCTCAAAAGTTTAAAATACTCCAAACATGTCCTGTTTACCTAATCCTCCCTGACGTTAATGCATTGGTCTGTAAACAAGTGGATCAGGATGGCCGGAAGAGCTGAAATTTTGCCATTGGCGCTGATTTCTGCTTCAAGTGTATCTCTGAGGAATGATATTACAGAAAGCATTTCCTTTGCTACTGCTCATGTTTTTCATCATGATTCAGAGCCATCTTCCATGAAACTGCTGTGATATCATTTTAACAATAATTCAAATGGAAGCATATCTTTATTTATAAACTTTCCACATGTCTTATATTTCACTGCCTTGTGAAGAAATATATTTAAAACTAATGTTTCACATTTTTATTCAATTTATAGGGAGTGATGTGGCATGTGCTGAAGGACCACCATCGCAACTGTGTAAAAGGCATTTCCCCAAGTGGTCTGTGAGCTTGTGTGCGACCTCACCTTGTGGTGAGCTCCACTGCCCCGAGTGCAGGTCACTCATGACTGCTATCTGACCATGTGCTGACTGGGCTTTGATGCTGTCCTCTGCATTGCATACAGTTTTGTTACCTGAGCAGGTGTTTCATATTCATCACTGTCTTTTTGCCTTTCCACCTTTTGGTCTTCAATGGAGAGAGTAGCAGTGGAAAGGTGTTTTTTAGAACGGAGATCTGTAACTAGTGGTGTTCCACAGGGATCAGTGCTGGGACCTCTGTTGTTTGTAGTATATATAAATGATCTGGAGGAAAATGTGTGTGGTCTGATTAGTAAGTTTGTGGATTGGTGGTTGCTGATAGTCAGAGGATACAACAGGGGACTTGGACTCAGAAATGGCAGATGGTGTTTAATCTAGACAAATGCAAAATGATGCATTTTGGAGAATCAGAGTTAGGTGTGAAATATACTGTAAATCGCAGAACCCTTTGAAATATTAACAAGCAAAGGGATCTGGGTGTGCAGGTCCACAGTTCCCTAAAAGTGACAACACAGGTGCCAATGTGATTAAGAAGGCATATGGCATTCCTGTTTTATTGGCCAGGGCATTGAGTACAAGAGTTGGCAAATCATGTTGCAGCTGTATGAAACCTTGGATAGGCCGCATTTTGAGTATTGCGCACAGTTCTGGTCAGCACACTAAAGAAGCTTTGGAGAGAGTGCAAAGAAAGTTCACCAGAATGTTGCTTGGTCTTGAGGAGAGGTTGAATAAACTAAGATTGTTTTCATGGAAAGACAGAGGCTGAAGGGGAGACCTGATAGAAGTCTACTAAATAATGAGAGGCATAGTCAGGGGCTTTTTCCCATAGTGAAAGTTCAATTATAAGGGAGCACGGGTTCAAGGTGAGAGGGGGAAAGTTTAAGGGACATGTGTGGGGGATGTTTTTGACACAGAGTAGTGGGTGCCTGGAACATGCTGCCAGAGAAGGTGGTGGAAGCAACGACATTAGCAACAATTAAGAGGCATCTAGATGGGTACATGAATAGGGAGGGAATAAAGGGATATGGACCAACTTGTGCAGCTTGTACATGGGAAGAGATTATAGGAAGAGGAGGACTTGATATAGAGAAGGAGGATTAGGTATGAGGATACTATCACCATACTTCAAGCTTTTTGCCACTTCTGAATAAAAGAGGGAAATCTGTCAGTATTAGCATGTTTGGTATGTGTCTTTCATGCTGGCAATGTGTGGAAATTGTGAGATGGGTGTGTGCGACTTACAGCTGTGCTCAGTGCATGGAGGTGATGTGAAGAAAATGAGTGTTTGAGCTATGCTTGATAGAGGTTATTGGTTAGTGAGTAAGGAGGAGCAGTGCATTGATTAGCACACGAGACTAGTGTTGTATATGTAAGCTATGTCATTTGAAGATGCAGTCACAACCCTAGACCATTAGTGTGTGGTCATTGAACTTCATGTAGCAATGCATTCAAATCCTTCATGATAGTCTGCTGACATTGACTGCCACAACTCTCTGCTCCCACTGCCTTTGAATGTTGTTGAAAAGGCCACCTGTTAATAGAGGAATATAGAAACATCGGATTAGGAGTCATCTGTTTAACTCGCCGAACTAGTTCCACTATTAGATTGTGGCTGATTTTCAACCTAATTCCACCAATCCATCTTTGCCCCATATCACTTAAAACTTCTAGTGAACAAAAATCCATCAAACTAAGATTAATAATTGACTCGGTAGTTTGCAGATGAAAATTCCAAATTTCCTAATCTCACTGCAGAAAAGTCTAGCTCTGATTTTTCAACACTATCCCCTAGTTTTAGACTCCACAGACAGTGGAAATAGTTTCTCTCTATTTATCCATTTTGTTCCCCTGAATATCTGGAAATAATTAATCAAATTGCCCTTTAACCTTTTAAGTTCTTGGGAATGCAAGAATGTTTCCATTTTCTTGCAGAGTGTGGCCTGATGTCTCTGACCCAAATCTAACTAGCACCCCTTGGCACCCATACCCTTCCAACACTGCCTTGGGCCTGGGAGGACCTGAGCCCTGCCCACCCATGCCTCCAAGAGATGAATATATGGTGGATGTAGGTAAAGGTGATGGGCTCGGGAAATGGCCTAATTCTCATTTTCTGAGCCCACACAAAAACCCAGCTCTTTTATCCTTCCTGAGATATGTTACTCAGTATTCCTGGTGTGGTCTAACCAGAGCTTTGTATAACTCAAGCGTGTTTGCTATCCCTTTTATTCTAATTCTGTAGATGTAAAGGCCAGCATGCCATTCCCCTTTTGAATATTTCCTGCACCTACGCCTCACATTTAATAATTTGTTTCCATGGATCCCCAACCTCTTGCTTTTCACTATTTGGAAAGCACTCTACTCTTTTTAGGCCAAAACGGATAACCTTATACCAAAAGAGAAAATGCTGGAAAATCTCAGCAGGCCTGGCAGCATCCGTAAGGAGAGAAAAGAGCTGATGTTTCGAGTCCAGATGACCCTTTGTCAAAGTTTTGACAAAAGGCTGTCTGGATTTGAAACATCAGCTCTTCTCTCTCCTTACAGACGCTGCCAGACCTGCTGAGATTTTCCAGCATTTTCTCTTTTGGTTTCAGATTCCAGCATCTGCAGTAATTTGCTTTTATATGGATAACCTTATATTTACCATCATTGATAATCATTTGTCTCAGTTTTGCCCATTCATTTATTCTCTTAGCATATTTTTATGTTTGCATTTACACTGCATAGAATGTCATCTGTCTTGTGTGATTGCATTTCTATACTAACATACAAGTCTTTAATGAATACAGCGAAGAATACCACTTGTCACACCCTGTCCATTAGATACCGACACATTTTCTATTCGCTGCCAATACTTTGTCTTCAATTCCATGGAACTTCAATTTTAGTCTCTGATGAAGAACTTTACACGCTGCCTTCTGGAAGATCATACCTCACTATTGACTAGCCATCTTTTCAAAAAAATCAATCAGGTCTGCCAGGTATGAGCTAACTTTACAAATCCATGCTGCCTCTCTCTGATCTGGGTGTTCAGTCACTCCATCCTTGATAATAGACTCTGGTAACTTCCCAACAACGGATCTGAGGTTAACTGGTCTACAAGTCTCCTGGTTTACTCCTCATTTTTTAAATGGTGGACCTCTTCCTTCCTGGCTACCTCCTCTCCCAAATCATCTAGTGTAGTGTCAAAGAAGCCAGGAACATGTTGCCTGCCCTGCTGCACCTAATTCAGTATTGTTCTTGCTCTTCAACAACCTTTTCTGACTAGAATGCACCTGCCTTGAAGTGCAGGCTGTCTTTAAGTGGCTCCAGGCTAGCTTTAAGCATTATTAATATCACACAAACTCAGGGCCCCTGAATGAAACACACAAACACTAACTGGGGCCCGTTGGTGGCAGGCAAATCACCAGGCAGCACACAGTTTGCCTGCTGCCTGTATCTGTGGCAGCAGGCATGAGTTAATTACACACTCTAATACCCATGCTTATTATTAGGCTTGGCCACTTTGCAGGTCCCCTTTACTATGGATTGTTACAAGTACTCCAAGGTGTACCTATGAGGTGACCTAATATGTAATAGCATTTATGGAAGAAATGTCTATGTTCACACAGTCTAAGAATGTCCCAAAATGCTTCACGGGTATTTTTGTAATGTGTAGACTGTTATAATGAATTGAAACACAGTGCCCAGTCTTCACAGATTATTGTCCCACAGACATCAATGAGGCAATGGTGAGAGTTTTTTTAAGTTATGTTAACGCAAACATCAGAAAAATGCTCCTGCCTTTCTGCCATTCATGCCGCAGGATATTTTAAGACCAATTTGGAATCCTCAATTCACCATTTCACCAAAAAGACAGGAGCTCCATCTATGGACCCTCAATACTCTATTGGCATGGCAGCCTACATTATGTGCTCAAATCTCTGGAGTAGAACTTAAACCCGCAACCTCTGAGTGAGAATGTTTCCACTGAGCCTAAGCTGGCACTGATCTTATTATTTTTGCTCCATTTTGTATCCTTATCACTGACTGTCTGGTGTCAATGCTTGAGATAAAAGTTCCATTAGTTACTAATAGGCCATGCTACTAGTTGTACAAACTGAATAAACAGCATAAGTATTGTTTAATAATACTGTCTGCTTGTGAGTTAAAGTATTCCTGTATAGACTTGATGCAAAAGACTATGTATTGCACTTAAATATCTCATGGAATCATAGAATCCTTACAGTATAGAATGAGGCCATTTGGCCCTTTGAGTCTGCACTGACCACAATCCCACCCAGGCCCTATTCCAGTAACGCCACATTTTACCCTGCTAATCCTCCTGACACTAGAGTCAATTTAGCATGGCCACATCTTTGGACTGTGAGAGGAAACCAGAGCGCCTAGAGGACACCCACGCAGGCACGTGGAGAATGTGCAAACACCACGTGGACAGTGACCCAAGGCCGGAATTGAACCCGGGTCCCTGGCGCTGCGAGGAAGCAGTGTGAACTGCTGTGCCACTGTGCTACCCACTGTCATTGTGCCACCAGAAATCATTTCACTACCTTCTTGCTATTTAAGTGTTGCTTTGATAATTCAGGATGTATAGCTGGGAATGTCGGCAAGGTAGTAAGCTGCGGATGATTCAAAGATTGGTTGAGTGGTTAACAGTGAGGTTGAGTGTCTTGGATTACAGGAAGATATAGATGGAATGGTCAAATGGGCAAATAAGTGGCAGATGGCATTTAACCCTGAAAAGTGTGAGGTGAAACATTTTGGAAGGAGTATTCAACAAATGGCATGACACTCGAAAATTCTGAGGAACAACGGAGTCTTGGCATGTTTGTCCACAGACCTCTGAAGGCAGATGGGACACTTGCCTTTATCAATCTAAACACAGATGACAAAAGTAGAAGGGTTATGTTGGAGTTGTATAGAACTTTGGTGAGGCTGCAACTGGAGTGCTGTGTAAGTTCAGGTCCCCATATTAGAGGAAGGATGCGATTGCAGTAGAAGGGGATGCACAAAAAAGGCTTGACTGTAAGTAAACTGACTACCCATTATTAGAAACTGCGATGCAGGAGAACTGCATTCACCAGGAGGTGAATTCACCAGGGGAGAAGTCGAGAGTCACATACAAGTCGTTTAATTTTATTTATTATTGTCACATGTATTGGGATACATTGTTTCTTGTGCACTACAAAGACAAAACATGCCATTCACAGAGCACATGGAGAGAAGGAAAGAAGAAGATGCAAAACATGAGGGGCTTAAATGCATTGAGATTTGGACAGACTTGCATTATGCCCTTGCAGAAAAATATCTTGCCAAACAGAGTAATAAAGACATTCTTTATTAACTGTACAAAAGCATTTTGAGTTGGTGAACAGAATCTAACTGACCTTGACTAAGATATGTCATATACAGATTTAATGCCTGCTGTGTCACCCTTGCCAATGTATTGAATGGGCTGCCATGTTAATCTTGGGATTATTACATGAAGCTTGCTGGTTGATTTCAGTGGATTAGTTTTACTAACCTTTTCCAATTTCTTAAAGGTTTAACATAAAACAGCCGAAGCATTATGGGATTAGCTTGCAGCATTCGATTTAGTTTTGTTTATAAATCTGATAGGCTGCTGTACCTTTTTTCTTCACACTTTAACTGTTAATGTCTGGATATGTTTTGGTGTTTTTTGCCCTTTTTTAAGTAGCATTTGTGATGTCTTATCTAGCTCATACAGTGGTGCACTGCTGGTGAGTAGCCTACATTTATCCATGAGGGGGTGTGAATTGTTAACTTACTAAATGAAGATAAAATGCTCCTCTTAGTGAGGAAATACTTAAATAGCAAGTCAGACCTCTGATAAATGTTCCTACAATGCTCACTCAGGAAGCCCAAGTTGCTGTGGTAACATGCACTTTTCATGCAAGTTAAAGTCTGGAACTATGGATAGTGATGGTACAGGCTTCAATATTCTTTGGGTTGCGAGGCTTCCAAAGAATCTCTCCCACTCTTACACCTACCATTGATGTGTCTTCAAGGGATTTGCAAATTGATACTCGACCTGTCCGGTCAGATTGCTAATGCATCTTCCTTGCCCATCAATCCTGGGGTGAGACTCAAACCTGGATTTCTGGATCAGAGACAGACATTGCCTACTGTATCACAAGACCTCCCTACAGTTGGTTTGAGAACAGCGTGCATAGCCCTCAGGATATAGGTTGCATGATGTTCCAGTCAAGGAATGATTTATAATATGGGATGGCCCAGAAGGGAATATAAATTAATGATAGTTGCTGGAATTTGAACCATATTGTGCTTATAACTGAAAAGAATTGATTCTGAAAACAAAACATAGTGTTCGCCTTAAATTTGTTAACACACGATATGATTGTTCTTGGAATTGGCAGCAAGTTGCCTAATAACCAAGATAATGACCCGGAACTGTAGGCAGTCACTACTGGATTATGCAGAAAGATTGTGATAGCATGCGACAGGAATGACTACAAGAGATAGGAAGGATGAGCACTTTTAGTCTTGACTATAAATTTTGATGGATTTATTCTTGGCTGTTTATTCAGCAACAGTGTAAGAATGGAATTAATTTGTAAAAGTATGGTCTGTAAATCTTTAATATGAGATATATCTCTGGGCAAAATGATATTCCAATTTCAAAAAAAAATTTGAATATTAACTTAAAGAAATCTTGAGTTCACATTTTCTGAAGGCTCAGTTTTGGGGTTTTAGAATTTCTTTACTGTTTGAAAATGGCACTTGTAGTGTGTGCGAACACTATTAACATGAATTGTGATGAAAGTAGTTCATAAAGCCCTTGAGCAGCACATAGAACAGACAGATCATGATTTCTGCACAAACTGGTTGCTTCCACACATAGGTGGATTAGTAGGCAATGTGCATCATTTGGAGAATGAGTAGAGGCCACGCAGAGCCGGAAAAGCTTCCAGAAGGAAAATGCTGAGAACGGGGAGAATAGCTCTCAGCAAGAAGTCATCATGACTCAGGGCATTTAATGTGCAGTTCTGTGAATTAAATTTCAATGACGACCATTGTCTGATAAGTCTGTTTTTTACTTGAGGAGGTTGTCACCCAATTCTGCCAACTGTTGCAAACACACTTCAATCTTGGAGAAGGGCAATGACTGCATTCCCCTTGAGTGTAAAGGTGGCCATGGCTGTGAGTCTTTATGCATCTGGCACTTTCTAGACTATTGTCGACATTGAGGTATTCTATGCAAAGAGAGACCATTTAATTTCCAATTACCTCTTGCCAGAGGGATTCAGTCAACCTTGATGTGAAGGTTTGCAGGGAATGCAGACTTCCTCATGATTGCACACAGATTACTTTGCATGTGCCTCATGTCAACTCTACCATACATTTGAATTAAAAGGGATTCCACTGCCTCAATGTGCAGCTGTTGTGTGATTATAGGCACGTAAAAATTGCCTTGTATCTTGGTGGTAGTTAGGGCGCATTTAGTCTGCAACAGTCTTATGTGCCTTATGTATTTCACTAGTAAAACTAAAGTATGACAAGAATGATCTGCTAACAACCTGATGTGCAACCCACACATGGGTGCCACTGACATATAATGAATGCATGGTGCCACAATAAATCCGAGAGATGTTGCCATCCCGGGTTGTGTTAGAGTATTCTTACACTACTTCATTGAGTGAGTCTTGAGCTCTGTCATGGTGTGCTGCATGCTGCAAAACTTTGCAATTGTGGGAAAACAGTGTCTGCCTTCACTTGCCAGGCTAGAAGCTGAGGAGCAGAAAGGAGGAGGGCGCTGAGGCAGTGAGAAGGAAAATGAGGATGAAAAGACAGCAAGTCTATAACTTAGCAACTTCTCGTGGGGTAGTGCTTAAATAACTAATTCAAGAATTATATCATTAACCTTAATCCCAGTTTCCTTTTCACCAACATTCTCACATCCCTTACCTTTCCTCTGTCTTTGCCATTATATTCTCTCCTCTTACCCCCAAGTGGAAGAATAAACATAAATTATTCATTCCAATCCAAACTTAAAATTGAAATCATGCTGTATTACTTAGAAAAATCACTCTTGTACGTTCATTTAGTGCTTCTTTCATGTGCCTTTGACAGTCTGTCTGCTCCTGGAAGGTGTTTTCCCCAGTGGCTACAGCAGGACTGGAGGAAGGTTGCTGACTGAAAAATGCCTTTATAAAATTTGGCTGAGTCTTTTTACAAATGTTCCTGGTTGCTAAAGCAGACAGTTGACAGGTTCCTTACATGTACCAAATCACAACTGAGTGGTGGTGTATCATCTGTTTTAAACACCCTTAAAGAACTTGGTACTTGAATGGACTAGAAATTGGTTCCATCTGGCTCAGAATTCACCAGGAGTCGTGACAGTCTAAACAGCAGTAGGCAGCACACGGTGACTTTTAGAAAACATATTAATTTAAGAAATGTTGTTGTGGAACTAGGAGGAGCATGTGACTCCACAGCTCTTCTGAGAGCCATTGCTCATTGCATTCTTCTCCCTGCATTCTGCCCTTTGCAACTACCCCCCCCCCCCCAATAATCTGAGGATACACCCAACAAGATGAAAAATTTGAGTCAGCAGAGGAATGCACTGCCTGTCAAGATGTGACAGATACCAATATCCCACTGTCAATAATTACACTTTTTTAAATCAAACTAATAATTAGGAAATTAACAAATGGGGGATGGGACGGTTGGGGTTGGGGAGAAAGTGAGGGAAAACAAGCCCTGGCAGGGCACTGTAACCAAAATAGAATGTCAAAAGGAAACTGACAATAGTTCAGTAGTTATATGGCCTGAGTCACTAGTTTGGGAAAGCTTCACGTGTGCCAGTTTGAACGTACATTGTCCAGGATTTCCCAGCCCCCAAAACACTGGTTTTCCAGTGGCAGAGAAGGTGGCTCACCGCTGTCCGGTGGCGGAATCTTTTGATCCCTGCTGAAGTCAGTGACCGTTTGTGCTGTTTGCTGGCTGCCAAACTGTGGACCCCGGCATAGGGGGTTGTCTTTGCCGGCAGGAAAGGCTGGAAAATCCTGCTCACTGCATCGCATCACCATCTATTCGCTTGAAATTAGATGTCGCAAATTTCCATTCCCTCTCCTTCCTCCCAGTTACAACTTTCTGACCAAGAGGTAATATCTTCGTGAAATCCTAATAGTTATTCACATTTGCTCAGGTTTGTTTTCTCCATGTGTATTGGGGATATACCTAATGTCTTATCCAACTCTTCATTTATTTAATAGATAAATAATTTCATTTCTTGTTTTCTAAGGAACTCAATTATGAATATTGTGTCTGAGGACAGGGTGGACTTTTCTGTTTTTGAAATTAAGTGTTGTGGTGGATGGCTCCAATGGTGCCTTTCCTGCCGGCTAGAATGGTGGGATCAGATTCTGCACTTGCAACCTCATTAATTATACACAGGCCTGTTCAAGGCACCTGATCTGTTGGGAACTGATTCATCCACCTGCCATCAGCTGGCAGGTTTGAAGGTCAAAGGGCCATATTTAAACACCAGTCCAGCACACTCTCATTGCTGTCTCCAGCCCATCTGTCTTTACCAGACCGGGCAGGAGCCCAGAGGGAAAAGGCTGGCACCCTCAAGAAGAAGTCTGTTCCTCAATTCAACCACCCACCCCCCCCAATCCTTCCACCTGTGAGGTGTCTATGCACCACTTGGATGTTTTACCCAATGCATTTGGACCTCCAGTCAAACTTCAGATCTTTATTCTGGTGGCTGCATGAGTCCTGCAATCATCTGAGATGAGACTTTCTGCCCTAGAAGGTCTGCAATCCTGTCTCCAGCCTATTAATTTCTGACTGACTGTTTGATGACAGCAGGGTGACTGTTCCTCTTGTGGGTGGGTTCTCTGCCACCATTTTGGCTGGGATGGGGGTGGTGTCACATGGCAGAGCGGGGGACCACAACGCGCTGTAAAATTGAGTCCCTCGTCTTAATTAATATGTGATAGATATTGGCAAAATAGCACATGCTGAAAGAAACATATGAAGGGGAATATTACTACTCTCCCTGCCATCTGTAGAAACTGGCAGGACAACAGTTGTGTCCATATGTAAAATAAAATTAAATTCCAGAGGCTTAATGTCTATTTGCTGTTTGCTGCATCCTTTGTATTTTATGGGGAAAAGACCAGCATGCTTATTACTTTCCGAAAATGTAAAAGAGTGGTGGATAACGAGTAAATAACTTGCCTGGAGCTTATCTGATTGTTGACAAAGTGGTAAATGAAGCTTATCACTGAAGATCTACCAGTGCAGTCATATGTAGTCACCCAACATCAGCAGATAAATAATCAGTTAAATTTATAAAAGCAAACTCAGATATCTGTATTGGGTCTTACATTGGAAGTTCTCCTGGGTACAGCAGTGCTAATCTCTCCTTTTACTAGGTGGTTTGACTACCTTGTGCTGAAGAGAGTGCCTGTACCTCCAAGTGCACTAAGTGTAACAATCCAACCCCCTTGTGATCTGAACCAGTTACTCATGCCTCTCTCTGTGTCCTTCAATTTTTTTTGGAGGTGGACTGAGAAAAAACTTAGTAAGAGGATCCTGGATATTAATTACTGAGCTGCTTTATTTCAAAGCAGGTAAACACACAAAACCAACAGTTATGATCAGGCTTACGTAAGTCCATCACTACAATGTCTAAATGTGGTCCTATAAAATCATGACCATGCTATAATTGTCCACAGGAATACACTTTTTTGCTTCTATAAAGGCTTCCTGGAAAATAGCTCCTAATTTGCTTATGAAATAATGATGTGTGAACAATGCTGTTGTTAAATGTGCAAATTTACTACCAACTTGTGGCAAGAAACAAATCTGCAAATTGTGAATTTTCGCAAGCTTCTGGCCGACCCTACATTGCTTTACTGTTATCTTTTATGAAAAAACATTTCACCCTATCCTTCCCTGATTTTCATATTTTTTAACACATTTTGAGCTTTAATTGCCCATTAAAATCATCACGGGAATATATGACTGGTAAATAACAGTATAAGTTCCCTTGGCTGTGAATCAAACTCTTAGGCCGCGAATTGTTGTTGGAAACTTCTAAAAATATTATATTTTAAAATTTAAAACCCTTTCCCTTTTTGTTTTTGAATTGTTTTCCCTCCCTTTCTGAATCTAATCCCTCTCTTTATTTCCCTTCCTATACGTGATATAACATTGAGTATTCACATTTTAATTCATTGACCTTCTTGGTCCTCCCGGTGTTTCTCTTTCAAATGTTAAACTTCCATTGATTATTGAGATGTACTGTTTGCGAAGGTACCAATTTTCCTATTTCCCTTGCTGCATTATTAATCAACTTGCACCACTGGCAGCTTTATGGGCAGACATTTCTTAATGTCATCTGCTTCTTCTTTATCTCTTTTCCTCATTTAAGATGCTTCTTAAAACTTACCTCCTTGACCAAACTTTGGTTATCTGCTTTCGCTGTGTGGTTCAATATCAAATTTTGCTTTATTAACAGTGCTGTGAAATACCTTGGGATGTTTCATGTGTTAAACAACTCATTTAGTAGTTGTTGAGCTGAAGGATGCAGGAACAAGTCTCACCGGCGGGACTGCTTTAAAGTTGCGCTGCTCCAGCTAATTCTGGGCCAGTATTAATTCCTAACTGCCCTTTTAAATTCTCCTTCAAAATCTTGTGAAAATTTAATCCTACAGTTTTAAAAACTGCTGAATGACTGTGCCTCTACCTCTCCTTTTAACTCCCTGTACACGATCTTGCTTAGTGCCTGTGACCATAGAACTATCGATACAATGCATATGATGTGTTTATAGCTGCTGAAAGGTTATCGAATAATGGCTTAACTCTTTGGAAATTATTATTTACCTTTGATCTCAACGTCTTTTCTTAATAAAAATATTATGTGGATGCATTTATTTTAAAACATAACTCTTAAATGTGACTTTTTTTTCCAAATCAGTTCTATGGAAAAGAGGTCAAGATATTGAAGCGTGATAGCCTGTAATTGTCAAGTTCACTTGGGTCAAAACCCTAGGCCCCAACTTGATGTGATTGACTTCTACTTATAGGAGAGCACTAAAGTGATTACTTCCAGTGCATCAGCTCCACCAGTATTCTGCTTTAATAACTAATGCATAACTTGGATTGTAAAGTAAATGTTAACTCATCCCTAGAGTTTTTATGGGACAATAATACTTGTAGGCAGGAGCTTGGCTCATGAAATCATAGCAGCTTTCTGCATGGTTAACTTCATGGATTTGCTTGTATGCTTTTTGACAGGAATAGGGGAAATATTGAAATATTTCTCTGCTGCTTTTACAGTACAAGTCTAAAAAATGAAGAAGACAAAGCAGAACAATGAAATCTAATTGTCAAGGAAACATAAAACAAAACATATTATGCAGACTCAAAAATAAAAACAGGAAAGTCAGGATGAGAATGGGATTACCAAGGGTTTGCTGTGATCAAATCACGAAGTGTACTTGGCAGTAATTTCAAATAATTAGTTGCTTCAGTGATTAAAGAGACAACGATTCAGGTGGATTTGACTTTGGAAGATTAGAAATTATACAGATGTTTTTAAGTAAAATAAAAAGAGACATTAAACAAACTAATCAAACTGAGAGAAGATGAAACCCCTGTTCCATGAGGATTGAATCTATGCATTCCAAAGGAAGCTAAGGAAGAGATAATAGAAGCTCTATTACACATATTTAATAAAAGATATAGGACTGGATCTTTGTGCTGGGTTGGTTAAGTAGCTTCAGTTGGAAAGTTTCATGGCTTGCAGCACCAGCCTTGGGATGAAGTTCACGAGTGATGTGATTGGTTCCGGGGTGGTTGGGTGGTAGCTGCAGGTATGGGCTAGAGTTGAGCCCACCAGTCACAGGAGTTGCCAAGTGCTGAGGCAGGATGTTTTAAATGCATGCCTGTGTCCCCTGGGACTTTGTCCCTGATGTTTTGTTAAATTTTGGCCCTCACTCCTCATACCGTGACATTACTCCCATCCACTCCCATTCCCCAACCATGGCCAACTTGTGGTCCCACAAGGATCAGTGTTGCAACTATTTTATATTGATGAGTTAGACAATGGAATGAACAAATGTTTAGTAAAATTGTAGATGACACTAAACTGGAAGAGTTAGTCAACAATGAAGAAAACTGTAACAAAGTGCAAGAACACATTCATGATCCTGCAGAATTGGCAAAATAAATTTCAACTACATTTTTGTAAGAATGCAAAGATGGCCGTATATTACTTGGAAATTCAACATCTAAACGGGTTAGAAGAGCAAAGAGAGTGTAGAGACACAAATGATTAAAATTTGTGATGTATGTCAATATGGCCACAGTGAATCCAAATTAAGATCTGAAGCTTATTCGGAAAGGGATAGAATTGAAATGCCGAGAAATCATGCTAATCTTGTGGTAAACCTTGATTTGATTACATTTGGTGTATTGTGTACAGTTCTGGTTGACACTATAGAAAGGATATAGAGACATTGGAAATGTGCAAAAACAATTTACAAGGATGGTACCAGTTGGGAGTTTACACCAAAAGGGGAAGGATGAAGAGGCTGGGCCTCTTTTTTTCGTGAAAACAAAAGTCTGAGTGGTAACGTAATAGATTTTTTTAAATTATGAAAGAAGAATAGATACTTGTGTTGAAGAGCAAAACTAGAGGCCATCAGTTTGGGAATTCTCTTCCCAGACATTGGTGAGAATTTGGAGTTTGCTGTCACAGGGAATATTTAAATTGAATAGTACATAAGAACATAAGAACATAAGAAATAGGAGCAGGAGTAGGCCATCTAGCCCTTCGAGCCTGCCCCGCCATTCAATAAGATCATGGCTGATCTGTCGTGGCTCAGTTCCACATTCCCGCCCTCTCCCCATAACCCTTAATCCCTTCTCTTATCAAAAACCCATCAACTCGCGTCTTAAAAATATTTAGCGAGGTAGCCTCCACCACTTCAATGGGCAGAGAATTCCAGAGATTCACCACCGTTTGAGTGAAGAAGTTCTTCCTCAACTCCATTCTAAACCGCACCCCCTTTATCTTGAGGCTGTGCCCCCTAGTCCTACTATCCTTTCTGGGCGGGAAGAGTCTCTCCACCTCTATCCTATCCATCCCATTCATCATCTTATACGTCTCAATGAGATCTCCCCTCATTCTTCTAAACTCTAACGAGTAGAAGCCTAATTTATTCAGCCTCTCCTCATAGCTCAACCCCCTCAACTCCGGCATCAGCCTAGTAAACGTCCTCTGCACTCCTTTCAAGGCCAAAATATCCTTGCGTAAGTACGGCGCCCAAAACTGCACAGAGTACTCCAGCTGCGGCCTCACCAATGCCCTATACAGCCGCAGCAAGACCTCCCTACTTTTATATTCAATCCCCCTCGCTATGAAGGCCAGCATCCCATTAGCCTTCCTGACCGCCTGCTGCACCTGCAAGCTGGGTTTTTGCGACTCATGCACAAGGACCCTGAGGTCCCTCTGCACCGTCGCCTGCTGCAGTTTTTCGCCACGTAAGTAATAATCCTTCCTACCATTATTCCTACCAAAGTGGACCACCTCGCACTTGCCAACACTAAATTCCATTTGCCATTTCCTGGCCCATTCGCCCAGCCTATCTAGATCCTTCTTCAGACTCTCCACACCCTCCGCGCAATTTGCCGTTCCACCAATCTTGGTGTCATCAGCAAATTTCGACACCATACACTCGGTTCCCTCCTCCAGATCATCTATATAAATGGTAAATAGCTGAGGCCCCAGCACCGACCTCTGGGGCACTCCACTAGTCACCAACCGCCAATCCGAATAGCACCCATTGACCCCCACTCTCTGCCTCCTATTTGACAACCAATCCTCTATCTACACTAACACCCTACCCCCAACTCCATGTCCCCTGACCTTCTGCAATAACCTCTTGTGAGGTACCTTGTCAAACGCCTTCTGAAAATCAAGAAAGACCACATCCACCGGCTCTCCTCTATCCACCACCCTAGACACATCCTCATAGAACTCCAGTAAATTTGTCAGACACGACTTCCCCTTAACGAAACCGTGCTGCGTCTGCTCTATCAAGCAATTCCCCTCAAGATGCCTTGCTATTTCCTCCTTGATGACGGATTCTAACATTTCACCTACAACAGACGTTAAACTAACCGGCCTATAATTCCCTGCCTTTTACCTGGCACCCTTCTTAAACAACGGCGTAACATTAGCCGTTTTCAAATCTTCCGGCACTTCCCCGGAATCCGTACATATGCATTTCATGTGAGGTTAAATAAGCTTATGAGGGAGGAGGGAAACTGCGCGCAAAATCAGGTCTGGGAATGCTGCAGGATTCAAGTTTGAGTAGAGCATGGACTAGTTCAGCTGAATGGCCTATGACTTTGCTACGTATTTTTGTAATTCCACTCACTTGAATAGTTTGGCAACAAGAATCATAGAATCCCTGTAGTGCAGAAGGAGGTCATTTGAACCATCGAGTCCGCACCAACCACTGTGAAATTGTGTAAATAAATATCATTTTTATGATTGTCACATCATCAGTCATTTTACTGAAGTTTTTCTCCCTTGGGACATTAAAAGAATGTACAGCAACTTTTACATTCAAGTGTTATTTACAGAGTTAAAGTAACTATTCTGTCCACAGTTGGTGATTTTTTTCATCCAAGTCAGGAAACTAAAATTTACTTTGGTACCATATGACACACTATTCATACAAATAATAACTGTGGCTGAGGCAATGCCATGTATTTAATACTCAATCCTGATTTAGTCTCGTTTTAGGAAGCCAGCCAATTGATTCTAAGGAGAGGGGGTTCATAGAGTGAGTGAATTCAGTAGATTTGCAAGCAAATCTACTGAGGGTGCAGAGGAGGTTTACCAGGTTTACCAGGATGTTGCCTGGTATGGAGGGGAGATCCTATGAGGAGAGACTGAGAGATTTGGGGTTGTTTTCGCTGGAAAGAAGGCGGCTAAGAGGGGACCTTATTGAAACATATAAGATGATTAGAGGTTTAGACAGGGTGGATAGTGATAGCCTTTTTCCTAGGATGGAGAAAGCTAGCACGAGGGGGCACAGCTTTAAATTAAGGGGGGGGTAGTTATAGGACTGATGTCAGGGGTAGGTTCTTTACCCAGAGGGTGGTGAGGGACTGGAATGCCCTGCCAGCTGCAGTTGTAAATGCGCCTAGTTTGGGGGCGTTTAAGAGATCTGTGGATAGGTTTATGGACGAAATGGGATTGGTTTAGATTAGTGGGTTAGTGTTTTTTTTAAAAGCTGGTCGGCGCAACATCGTGGGCCGAAGGGCCTGTTCTGCGCTGTAATGTTCTATGTTCTATGTTCTAATATTTTGCATTGAAACAAAATAAAAATCAAATAAACACTAAATAAGTTCATGACATCCACTCCAATTGCAAAGTGTGGAATCTGATGAATGTTGATATATTTCTAATTGTGAAGATTACAGATGGAAAAGTTTGACTATTAGCACCTGACTTTTCATGGAACCCTTGCTGTACAGACACAATTCTGGTATGAGCTACTCTGGACACTATTTTGGGAGAGCCTTAATGGGCATCCAGTGTATGCTGAGCAGGCAGACCATGACATCAGTCAGCATTTGATGCTGATTTGATACCAGCGCTGTCATTTTGGAGATCAGTGCTCAAACTAATGCCCTTTCTTAACCTTGCACAGCTGGATTGGTATTCAGAAACAGCATCAGCATTTCCAGATTATCAGTACCTTTCAGGTAAGTTGCTAGTTGATTTCTATTGTATGTTGCTGTGATTGTAGAAATGTTTGGTGGTTTCCAGAGTTCTCAGAGGTTGTTGAGCGTATGGGAGTGCTGTGGTCTAGCACATGCTGAAGAACTTTGCCCTGATTTCAAGGGTTCGGCACAAATCATTTCTCCCAAACTTGGGTGCATTCCTGTTGGAGTACAACATGATAGGAAAGGGAGAAAGAGTCTCAGCCCTGTCTGCCCAGAGTTTTCAGGGAGCATTTATTCCACCTGAGCCTCAGCAAGTGACAGGGAGCTGGACTTTTAGTTACAAATGGGGGTTAAAAAGAATGTGAATGAGATTTAAAACTAGCATTCCCAGAACAGGACATTGTGTCCTGCTACTTTCAAAGGAGGGGCAGAACGGGGAACCTGCTCGCTTCCAATCAATAATCCAGTAAACTCCATGAGGAATTTGTTAACAGACCAGAGAGAGCAAGAAGATGATTTTCAATTTGTAATCTGCTACACCCAAACATTCTGGTGAATGTTAGTGTACAGATCTCAGATTCAATATGGGCAAAAATTAAAGGTTTTTTTTAAGCTGAAGAATTTGGGACCTGATGATCTTGCTGCAGTTCAGGCACATTACCTTTCAGTTTGGCCATTTGGACCTCTGTGTGCATTGAGGCTCCTGGCCCTCTGGTGAAACCTTGTCTCCAAGCAATTTGCAAAATCACAGCAGCCCAGCAATCTCTCCTCCAACAGTTAACTTGGATTCCTGAGAAATTTCTGACGGCAATCATCCTGGAAAGGGTGTGCTTCAAGCTTTCTGCATAGCTCTGTGCCAAGTTGACACCAGGCTCCTCCATGCTGTTTGACAGTAACCACATACTTTCTGGAAGCCAAGCATTTCATTCTGCGTACTTATCAGTGTACTTCTAGCATGTTCAATAGTACATCTGATTCTTCTGCAACAGAACTCGTGTGTGAAAGAAGAAAGGAACAGGGTAAGGTTGTCGTGAATGGAGGAGGAAAGCAATAGGTAATATCATCTGCAGATTTTAAGTCAGATTGTGTTTGATGATAGGTAGATTAGATGTGGGAGAGAGGACCAGATATGAGGATGCCACTGTCTCTGATTGCATCAGTCCCTCTCCTGGCTGCAAGCTAAGCAACCTCGTTGCCAATAATAGCATGTATCGTCTCGTCCAGTGGGGTAATGCTTTGGTCATGTTTGGCTTTCCTCTGCAATGCCTACTACCCAAAGTGATCAACCAATTTTACTGTAAAGAGGAAGTGTGTCAGTAAATGTGGAGTTTATTAGTAGATGAATGACGGGAGGTGTGGGACATTAACCAGTATGTGATGTTAGTAGTTCAGTTCCTAGGATACTCATTCATTTACCTTGACCATTTGTGCGAGATCATTGAATCTTTTTCAGCAACTATATCCAAGACATTGGGACTTTACTCCTGGCATTGACCATCACAATCTACGCCCAGTATTTTACCATCCTGTCCATCACGGGAATCAGAACAGGTGAGGGGCAGACAGTTGGAAGGTCCATTGACCTTGGACTGGATTTTACAGTTTCGGGATGATTGAGGCAATAAAATCCAGCCCACTGTCTTTGTAAGGATAGTCTGAAGGACCACCTGTCATCTTGTGCTTTCAGGATATTTTTCCTCCTCTCTCCAGTTCCTTCACCAAGGTGTCCAGTAGAACATGAGATATCTTGGAGCACACACTCTCCCCATTTGTCCCAATTCACTCTTCTTGTTCAGATTGTCTTCCAGAAGCAGTTCTAGCATCTGTTCCATCCACAATGAACTTCCCTTTTAAGAAGTGCCTGTCTATACTGTCTGTGGGCAGCATAGACAGGCACTTAGTGGTACTAGCCTTGGATATTAATGCACAATTGCTGTGTATAGCCACTGAGTAGCTCTTTATGTGCTGGCTACATGAAGCAATCATGGAAAGTAGTAGGCAGCACAAACTTGACATGCTGTGTATGTCAGAAACCAGGAGTTCTAGTTAATCTTGCATCACAATCCCTGTGCCAGTTTCTTTGGGCTATTGAATTTTGCCCCCTGTGACTTTCTTATAGAAATAAGAACATTAAATTCTACGTCCCTCCATGTAGTTTTTCTGATCTCTTTGAAATGATTTGATTTTTTTCCCTGATTGTTTTATTTGTAGTGTCCCAATTACAAAGAAAGCGTGAAGGGTATGAAAGCAGAATTCAGAGAAATTGAAATGACCAGCAGTTCTAATAGGAATACCACTGCAAGATAAGAGTGCATGGCTTTCCAGACGTTCCAGCCTGAGGCACAGGATAGATGGAGGTGGCAGGTCGAAGACAATTTGTTCTTAAGATCCCCCTTAGGACAGATAGCACTAATAAAAGCAGTATTGTATGCATCATTGGACAGCTATTCCAAATCCATTAAAGTCAAACCCTTAACCAGCCAGCAGGACAATTTAAAGCTCTTTAAAAAAATTGCAAAACAGCAACAGCTAATTGAAAAAGAACATAACACCATTTCTGACCTTGTTAACACACATAATTCTTGTACGTTAACATAACTGATGGGCCAAAGGTGTGAAATCAGCCTTAATTTTCTTTTAGGTTTTTGTGACTTCCTTCCCTCTGCTGTTTTTTTTTGATCATTGCTTCCAGAACCTTTTCCTCACCATTACCAACACTGCCTACTTCAACCTTGATAAAATCACCACCTCAATTTATCTGCTCCTGAACTCCTCACTCATGTTTTGTTTGTGCAGGCTCCATTACTCATCCACCCCATCAGCCTCTGTAAGCTTGACCTCATCCAAACTCTATTGTCCACATCATAACTTGAACCGAGATCTGTTCACTCATAACTTTGTACTCACTGACCTATACTGGCTCTAGGTCAAGCAATGCTTTATTTCAAAAATCTCATCCTTCTGTTCAAATCTATCCATGGCCTCCTCAATCCCTATTTCTGCAATGTTCACAATTGTTGGAGATCTCAACATTCCGTCAGCTTGGCCTCTTGTTCATGTTCAATTTTCTCATCCATTTGTAACCTTGCTTCAGCTGCCTGATTCCTAAGATCTATGGTGCGCTCTCTCCTCTTTGCTTCTCTACTTCTCTCTTCTCATTTAAAACACTCCTTAAAACCTATCTCTTTGACTAAACTTTTGATCACTTACCCTCAAATATCTTACTATGGCTAAACATCAAATTGTGTCTGATAATGATCCGAGTGAAGGACTTGGAGTATTTTACAACTATTAAGTTCCTCCTTTATCTTCACTATTTCTGTATTCCCATCTTTTAAAATATATATATAGTTAATCTGAAAATTTTCAGTGTCCAAAATATTCAAAATAGTGGTCATGGGATATAGATAAATTGGGTGATTGAACAAAAACTTGGGAAAATGGAGTTTAAATGTGAGGTCATGAATTTTGGTAGGAGGAATCAAAAGGCAGAATATTATCTAAATGGAGAGAGACTGCAGGTGACTGAAGTACAGAAGGATCTAGGTGTTCTAGTGCATTAATCACAAAAAGCCAGCAAGCAGGTCCAACAAGTAATGCAGAAGGCAAATAGCATCTTGGCCTTTATTGCAAAATGGTTGGAGTTTAAAAGTAGGGAGGGTTTGTTGCAATTTTACAGACTGTTAGTGAGGCCTCAACTGGAATACTGCATACAGTTTTGGTCCCTTTACCTAAAAAAAAGGATATAGTAACATTGGAGGCAGTCCAGAGGAAATTCTTTCAGCTAATTCCTGGGATGAGACACTTGTCCTATCAAGAGAGGCTAAATAGTCTATGTCTATATTCCTTGGAGTATAGAACAATGAGGGGTGACCTTATTCAAACATATAAATCCTGAGGGGCTTGACAGGGTAGATGGTGAAATGTTTTAACCAGTGGGAAAGTCTCGACAAGGGGGCATATCTACAAGATAAAGAACTGGTCACTTAAAACTGAGCAGCATTGAAACTTCTTCTTGCAGAGGGTGTAGGAATTTTCTGCCCCAAAGGGCAATGGAACGCAGATCAATAGAAATATTTAACGTGAAGGTGGATAAATATTTGATAGATCGAGGAATAGAGGACTATGGGGAAATGGCACAGAAAAGGAGTTGAGGCATGCATGGATCAGTCATGATTACATTGAATGGTAGGACAGGTTTGAAAGGCCCAGTGGCTTATTCCTGCTTCTATATCTTGTGTGTTCTTTTGTATTTGTGACAATAATGGAGAATTTTGTCATCCAGTCACAAGTTTGGTCTACTGTGAAGAAAGTGTGCAAATGATGTGAATAAATATATTTTTTTTATGTTTTAGAGGAGTGTTTTAAAAATTCTGATTTATGCTACAAGTAGTCAGTATGTTTGGAGGGAATACAGCTCAGATGCTGGGGAAGCAGGATACTTACTCATTTTAACCTGGCAAGTAGTTAAGTAGTGTTAATAGACTTATGTTTACTTAAGCTTCCTTGGCATTTCAGATTTGAATGATTGTAAGAGTATGGTGATGTTGTGGTTTGTATGCTATCCTGGATCTGTAGCAGGGGAAAGAAACAGGTTTTTGCAGATAAAGGAGTTGGAGTTTGGCTGTTCTGATTGAAGCTAGGGGAATTTTGCAGACTTCTGAAAGGTCCATATCTCTGAAAATTCCAAGGCCATCTACACCTATTATAGCAAGTATATTTGTAATTACTCACTATATTTAAAGTGGATTTTAGTCTGAAGGAATAGTGTGCTTATTTGAAACTTAAATAATAATAAGTTAGAAATTTGAGTTCATAGAGTCCAACAGTGCAAAAGGAGGCCATTTGGCCCATCAAGTCTGCACCAGCCACAATCCCACCCAGCCCCTCTCCCATAACCCCATGCATTTAACCTAGCTAGTCTTCCTGATGCTAAGGGCTAATTTAACATGGCCAATCCGCCTGACCTACATATCTTTGAACTGTGGGGGGAAACCGGAGCACCCAGAGGAAATCCAGACAGACACGGGGAGAATGTGCAAGCACCACACAGTCAGTGACCCAAGCCAGGAATTGAATCCGGATCCCTGGCACTGTGGGGCAGCAGTGCTAACCGCTGTGCTGCTGTGAGTTGTGTCTTTTCATGTTTAATATTGTTCAACTGTTCAGTCAAGCTCCTGCAGTTTGTTAGAGCTGTATTTAAACTGTATTAAGAATAAAACTTCTTTTGATGAAAGATCTCTAATTTGTCAGTGGAATTACTCCTGAAGTGAAGCATCCTTTCCTCACTATTATGGCCTTGGAGGGAGTGCAGAGGAGGTTCACTCGGCTGATACTGGAGATGAGGGGATTGAACTATGAAGAGAGGCTGAATAGACTGGGTTTGTGCTCGTTGGAATTTAGAAGGATGAGGGGGGAATCTCATAGAGACATGTATGATAATGAAGGGGATGGATAGGGTAGAGGTAGAGAGATTCTTCCCGCTCAGAAAGGACAGCAGGACTAGAGGGCACAGCCTCAAGATAAGTGGGGGTAGTTTAGAATGGAGTTGAGGAGGAACTTCTTCACTCAAAGGGTGGTGAATCTCTGGAATTCTCTGCCCGTTGATGTGGAAGAGGCTACCTTGCTAAATATATTTAAGACACGAGTGGATAGGTTTTTGGTAGGCAGGGGAATTAAGGGTTATGGGGAGAAAGCGGGAAAGTGGAACTGATCCACTTCAGATCAGCCATGATCTTATTGAATGGCGGGGCAAGCTCAAAGGGCTAGATGGCCTAATCCTGTTCCTACTTCTTATGTTCTTATGACAGAAGAGAAAAATTGTCATGGTCTAGTCTGGCTTCATAATGTATCTTGGGGTTCTGGTCCAGGACCCTAACAAAAATTGGAGGCTTTCCTGAGATCCTAACACTCTTTCTATGACACAAATTTGCCCACCTCTACCTTGCTTCATGCCAGTTGCCACTAAAACTTCCAACTATTTTTGGTCACTCACTTCTAAATTGGACTATTTCAATGCTTTCCTGACTGACTTCATATCCTTCATCTCAATAAACTTCAGCTCAGCCAAAACATTGCTTACCATCTCTCACACCAGACTCAACTTATCTACAGCCCTGCGCTAGCTGACCTACATTGCCGTCTAGCCCACCCACATCTCTAATTTGAAATCCTGCCCCAACTGTGTCTGTAATTGCCTCCAGCTCTAAATGCCGTCACCCCAAATTCTCCATTCCTTTTAGCCTGGCTTTTTGTTAACCATCCCATCCTTTACCTCTCCATTTTTAACCATCACACTGTGTTTTAGTCATCTCTAGGTGACACACACAGGAATCTGGAATTCTCTCCTTAAACCCCTCTGCCTCTCCACCTCCTCTTTGTCCCTTAAGGTGCTGCTTAAACACAGCTGAAGATTTTGGTCACCCTTCCTATATTATCCTTTGGACAGATGCCCACTTCTTTGATGCTTCTGAGAAGTATGGAATGCTGTTTCATGTTAAAGGCAGTATATGAATGCAAATAATTTTTGTTGCATGGTCTGTGTACAGCATAGGATGTGATGCAGAATTACGGACACCTAATAGTCAAACATCTTGTAGTATTAAAAGGGGACAATATAACAAAATGTGTCTTTGCAGATCCTATTTGTGTGTATTAGAGATTTATGGTATGCAAGCAATTCCACACTGAGCAAATTAATTTGGATTTCAGCTCACCGCCCATAACATTGTGACTGCGCAGCTACATAACATATTTACTGCATTGTTCTGACCAATCTTTTCAATAGTGACATTGTTTTTACCTTTTGGATTTGCTGATGGGATGGGATTCTTTTCCAGCTGTCAGTCAGACAGATTTCTAAACAAAGTTATTATATTTCAAAAGTAATTGTGTGAAATGCTTTGAGACATTTTGGAGAGATAAGGCAATATTAGTCTCCATGTGTTTCTCTTGTTGCCTGCCTGTCTGTCTGCCTACCTGCAGATAACACCAGTCTCTAGACAGTGGTTAACTCCCTATCTGAAGGACAAGTGACAACTAAATATTGCAATGATATGCATATAATATTGGATTGTGTGTATTTTTAGGTCAGAGGAGACATTGTAAATGACTATTGAGAAAGTTTGATCTGGATGATGTATATGTCTCTTCTATAGGGAAACAAACTTCAAATTGAAAACATAATAGTTTGAAATTCCATGTTGTCATACTTTTTTTCATTGTACTGGTCCATGCTAATGTGTCACATTCATGTGTGTACTTCAACAGTCACTTACTCATTCCTAATAAATGGATTAGTTACTTTGTAAAAGAGTTCACGTTGGAATTTGATATGCTAACCAACGTGCTAAAAATGGTGCAAGAAACAGGGCCTTCTAGTTTCTTAGCTAGTCAATTATGATTAAGTTACATAAGCAGAGTTATATGGGTCCATGTAGACATACCAATGGGAAAAATTGTTGAAAAGAAACAGGCAGAGGCATGTTCATCCGCGAGAAAGTTAAATCCTATTAAGAGGTAATGACATCATTGCTCTGAATTGACCCCATTTTAGATTTTTTTCCACTTCCTGCTGGTTATAAAAGCAAACAACTAAAAATGGTTCCATTGTCATGTGACTTCTGCAAATCTTTTTCCCAAACAAAGGGATGGAATATATGTTGATCCCCATCATCATTTTGTTGCTTGACATCTTGAGATTCACCCAGCTTAGTTTGGGTGAAGGAAACCATTATTATACATTGGAAGGCTGGTGGGACCCATTCACACCCATTGTACCCCTATTGAGTTTCGATGTCCCTGTTTATCCAGGACAAAATAGAGCGCTGGATTTCACCAGCAAACACATTGTCAACAGCCCATGCACCTGAAAGAACCCACCACACAGCCATAAATCCCAGCCAGCAGGCTGTGAGTAGGCAGTGGAACTTCCGCCCTTCATCAGGAGGAAGCCCCACCCTCAAGTGCTGGTGACCAGTCTGATTTTCTGACAACTCTAGTTGTCCCAGCAGCACCAGAACTCAGTAGTAGATGCTGCTGGGACTATAGAGAGACCCTCAGCTGACGGGGACATGGATCCTGGCAAGAGGTAAATCTAGGATACCAAACAGGGAAAGATCAGATGCCTGGGATGGGTTGAGGGGGGGTAGGGACGTGGGTTTTGGAAGACAGGCGAGGTGGCACCCAGGGCAGCAGAAACTGCCCTTGATGCACACAGACCATCCCCTGAAAGGATTTGACCACCTTTATCCCCTTCCAGCCATTTAAACATTTTCCTTAAAATATATGGCATGGTCACTTCTGCCCACCTGCCCATGCCAACCATTTTAGGGCCTGGGCAGTTTTCTTATCTCAGCCAATAAGGTTGGTAATAGGATCAATTGACCGTTATCTTTTTATTTAACAGTGGTGGGTGAATTGCCGATTCCAGCACAGTACGTGGTCTCACAACACCAAGTTAAAGTCCATAAGGTTTATTTGATGGCAAGAACTTTCAGAGCGCTGCTCCTTCATCAGGTGAGTACAGGATTTGTTTCACAAACAGGGCATATATCGTCACAAACTCAATTACAAGATAATGGTTGGAATGCGAGTCTTAACAGGTAATCAGATCTTCACAGGTGCAGACAATGCGAGTGGAGAGAGGGTTAAGCTCATGTTAAAGAGGTGTGAATTGTCTCAAGTCAGGACAGTTAGTGAGATTTTGCAAGCTCAGACAAGTCGTGGGGGTTACAGATAGCATAACATGAACCCAAGATCCTGTTTGAGGCTGTCCTCATGTGTGCGGAACTTGGGTATCCGTTTCTGCTCGGCCATTCTGCCTTGATGTGTGCCTTGAAGGCTGCCTTGGAGAACGCTTACCAGAAGATCAGAGGCTGAATGCCCTTGACTGTGAAGTGTTTCCCAACATAGCGTCTGCACCGTCTCACCAGTGTATCATGCCTGGGGACATTCTTTCCATGTGGACGCTATGACAATGGATGAATGGACACTGCTCGACAATCACCTGGCAGGACTGTTCCCTTCCTGTCAGAGAACACTTCAGCAGTCAAGTGCATTCAGCCTCAGATCTTTGGGTGAGCGTTCTCCAAGGTGGACTTCAACACACACAACGCAGAATCGCTGAGAGAAACTGATAGCCAAATTCCACATACTTGAGGACAGCCTCAACCGGTACCTTGGGTTCAAGTCACACTATCTGTAACCCCCATGGCTTACCTGGCCTTGCAAAATCTCACTAACTGTCCTGGCTTGAGACAATTAATCTGTGCTTAACCCTCTCTCCACTTGTATTGTCTGCACCTATAAAGACTAGATTGCATGTTGAGTCTCGCATTCCAACCATTATCTTGTAATTGAGTTTGTGTCTATAAACGTCCTGTTTGTGAAACAAATCCTGTACTCACCTGATGAAGGAGCAGTGCTCTGAAAGCTCGTGCTACCAAATAAACCTGTTGGATTTTAACCTGGTGTTGAGACTATTCACCAGAGGAAGCAGTGCTGCTTTACATACCCTATCTATTCTTTTAATCGTCCTAAACACCTCAGTTAGATAAATTGTCAATATATAAGTCAAGTGTATGCAATCCTTTCAGCCCCAGTGGCAGTCTGTTCAATCTGTGCTTTGCTCCTCCAGTGTATCTTTCCTGAGAGGCATGGTATCTAGAAACACATGTGGTTTGACCAGGAGCTTTAATATTCAAAGATTTTAATACTTAAAAAGTTAATTGTTTTTCATCTGTTTTATAGTGCTTGTTGTGACATTTTACACTGTTAATTTAAATTGTAAAAATAAAATACAATGTAAGCAGACTTTCCTTTTTTGGTTGGTAATTATTGTTACAGTTTGTTTCAGAGCTCTATATCGTCAGGTTCAGTCATGCTAGAAATGAAGCCATTCTCTTTATTTGTATTTGTTGACTGTATCATGTGTTGTTTTATTGTTAAGGTACAGAAAGCATAGTGTACATACATTATAAAAAGGCTATTAAATGAAGGGATGGAATGTAACAGACTATTGTCACTGGATTACACCTGGGTCACCTCACTGGAGGGAATGTTGGAGTAAGGAAGAAAACAGATGCTAAATGGGGGCTGTGCCTGTTTGAAAGTTTGGTTTTAGCAGCAATTTTGAGTCTAATTACTGATTACTATCATTTGAACTTGCCGGGGGTGTTTAAATCAGACACCAGCAGATTTAGTATTGAAATGTTGATTAGATGCAATTTTCATACAGCAGTATAAGTGGGCTGCATGCGTTCAAATCTGCTGAAAGTGTGACTACAGTAGAACTGAATCCACATGGGTAGAAATGGCATTTAGTAACTGAGATAACGACAAAGACCAAATTATCTTGAGCCAACTGTTCGATTTTCTAGATCCTTCATGGTGCCATCTTTTAAAGATTGTTCCAAGTATATTGCTAATAGAGGTGTTTTCCAGTGTTTTCCACTGCATTTATTTTCCTTTTTTAAAATCATCTAATGTTATTGTTAAGTATTGACCAGGAATTACAGCAAAGAGAAAAGTAATGACGTGCTGCACTTATTGATTTAAGTCAAACACAAGGCAGGTTTATTTTGGAGATGTTGTTTGTTCTAGATCAAAGATGGAAGAGCTCAGAAGTCCATGAATCCCTCTGTTTACATTGCGCAGATCGCATGACATTATACCAGCAGAGATGCAACGACTTTAAATACATACCTCCTCCTTTACATTTTTAGTCCCTAAACAACAACTTTTCCAATGTTTCAACAACAGATCCAATTAAATAGTAGATACATTACTTTGCATCATTATTTCCCATATATATTATGTATATATATACAATTAATGAGACAGTCAGGTGGATGTCTTATTTCTTTTGGGTTGTACTTGATGCTTTGGAATTTGGCTACTTGAGACTTGGAAGTGTCCTGTTTCTCTTTTGGTAATTGTTCATGCTGAGCTGTTTCGGTTTCAGTTTTCATTGGTGTTGAAGGTTCTTCAGAAACAGCATCGGAATTCGTCTCTATTCAGAGGTATCATTTCCAGGTTTTACGCTTTTCTTCAGTTTCTCCCTCTTCCTCGTACAATGGAAGAGATCACGCTTTCTTACAATGCACCAATTTTCTATTGTCTAGGAGTTCCCCTTGTCCCCTGAGTAGTAGCATCTTTAAAATCTCTCAGTTTTTTTTGCCTGTGAATCTCCATCCCTGTAGCCTGTTTCACTTCACCACATTCATGGTCTCCACAGCTTGGAAGTCTACCCAGTTTATTTATCAGTAAGCAAGTTTAACCTGTTTTTTCTTACTTACTCACATTTTCTCTGAACCTTTTTGTAGTTTCTTTCCCTTCCCTTCAATCGTCTTTTCGATCTGAATGGCTGGGTTTTTCTTTCTCTCTGACTCTCATCGCCAGTTTCCTCATTATTATGTATTGAATCAGGAATTACAGCAAAGGGACAAGTATTGAGGTGCCACACTTGAGAGTTAAATTCAAACATCATACGGGTTTACTTAAGAGACGTTGCTTGTTCCAAGTCCAAGGTGGGAGAGCCTTAGAAGCCCACTACAGATCACGTGAAGTTATACGAGCAGAGCCACCAAGGAGACGGACCATATTTTTGAGGAGGAGTGTGTGATACAGGATGATAGGCTGGAGGAGGTAGATATTCTGAGGGAAGATATATTTGCAATTTTGAAAAACCTGAGGGTCAATAAGTTCCCTGCGCCAGATGGGATATATCCTAGGAATCTTTGGGAGGCAAGGGAGGAGATTGCAGAGCCTTTGGCTTTGATCTTTGGGCCCTCACTGTCCACGGGGATAGTACCAGAGGACTGAAGAGTGGCAAATGTTGTTCCTCTTTTCAAGAAAGGAAATAGGAATGACCCTGGTAATTATAGGCCAGTAAGTTTTACTTCGGTGGTCGGTAAGTTAATGGAAAAGGTTCTGAGGGATAGGATTTATGACCATTTGGAAAGATGCAGCTTAATCTGGGATCGTCAACATGGATTCATGAAGGGTAAGTCTTGCCTCACAAATTTGATTGAATTCTTTGAGGAGGTAACTAAGTGTTTGGATGGAGGTAGAGCAGTTGATGTCGTATGCACGGATTTTAGTAAGGCGTTTGATAAGGTTCCCCATGGTCGGCTCAGGAAGAAAGTAAGGAGGTGTGGGATAGAGGGAAATTTGGCTGATTGGATAAATAACTGGCTATCTCATAGAAGACAGAGGGTGGTGGTGGATGGAAAATTTTCAGACTGGAGACCAGTTACCAGCGGTGTATACAGGGATCAGAGTTGGGTCATCTGCTATTTGTGATTTTTATCAGTGACTTGGAGAAGGGGTCAGTAAATTTGCTGATGACATCAAGATTGGAGTAGTGGATGAGGTGGAGGGCTGTTGTAGGCTGCAAAGAGACGTTGATAGGATGCAGAGCTGGGCCAAAAAATGGCAGATGGAGTTTAACCCTGATAAGTGCAAGGTGATTCATTTTGGTAGGACAAATTTGAATGCAGATTACAGGGTCAATGGCAGGGTTCAGAGGAATGTGGAGGAACAGAGAGATTTCGGGGTTCATATCCATAGATCTCTGGAGGTTGCCACTCAAGTGAATAAAGCTGTGAAGAAGGCCTGTAGTGTGTTAGCGTTTATTAACAGGGAGTTAGAGTTTAAGCACCATGGGGTTATGCTGCAACTGGACAGGACCTTGATGAAACCATATTTGGAATATTATGTGCAGTTCTAGTCACCTCATGATAAGAAGGATGTAGAAGCATTGGAGAGAGTGCAGAGGAGATTTACCAGTATGCTGCCTGGTTTGGAGGGTAGGTCCTTTGAGGAAAGGTTGAGGGAGCTAGGGCTTTTCTCTTTAGAGCGGAGGAGAATGAGATGCGACTTAATAGAGGTTTATAAGATGATGAAGTGGGTAGATAGAGTGGATGTGCAGAGACTATTTCCTCGGGTGGATGTAGCTGGGGCATAACTATAAGGTTCATGGTGGGAGATATAGGAGGGATGTCCGAAGTATGTTCTTTACTCAGAGAGTGGTTGGGGTGTGGAATGGACTGCCTGCTGTGATAGTGGAGTTGGACACTTTAGGAACTTTAAAACAGTTATTGGATTGGCACATAGAGCACACTAGAATGTTAGGGAGTGGGATAGCTTAATCTTGGTTTCAGACAAAGCTTGGCACAACATTGAGGGCCGAAGGGCCTGTACTGTGCTGTACTATTCTATGTTTTAGATGTAACCACTCTAAATATATAATTATTGAATATTATCTCTGTAGATATTAAGTAATTAAAATTTACTTGTTCTTCAGATATATATTTAATAATTCTACACAGTTTGTAAAAGTGACATGAAATTTCCATATTCAAAAGATTTAACTTGTTTTGTAGCTCTCACTGAAATGTGAATTTAATGTTAGAGCATATACTATTTCATTTTTGATTATTTTTAACCATGCTTTGATTAAATCGTAAAGACTTCCTGAATTTCAATAACTCAGATCATCCCAGTATTCCTAGACAAAGTGGGAAGTGCAAACAGGGCTTTGAATATCTGATTTATAATTGTTTGTTATTACAACATTCTGGCCATGTGGATTCAGGTCTACCCTAGTCACACTTTTAGCAAAATTGAACGCATGGAGTCCACTTACGCTGCTGTATGAAAATTGCCTCTAATCAACATTTCCATACTAAGTCTGCTGGTTTCTGATTTAACACTACCCAGCAAGTTCAAATGATGGTAATCAGCAATTAGATTCAACATTGCATACCAAAACCACACTTTCAAAGAGGCACAGCCCCTATTTAATATGTTTGCACCCTTTTTCGTTATTGCTTATTAACAAACAAAAGGAAGTCTTGTGGTGCACTGGGTAGTGTCTCTGCCTCTGGGCCAGTAGCTCTGGCTTCGAATCAGGACTTGATGGCCACGGAAGTTGCATTCATAATGTGCCAAACAGGTTAATTATCAACCTGTACCAGTAAGCCAATAGCAGACTGTGAGAATGAGAGGGTTTTCTGGCCATACTGCAGAAGGCCATGGCAAACCACTCTAGTCCTTTGTCAAGCATTAACCAGTCCAATGAAAGTTAATTGCCACTTGAGGAATGGTTCCCAAAGGAGAAGGAGGAAGAGGAATCTTTTGTGGACTCTACCAGCCACACATTTTTTGCCTGATTGTGATGCATTAGCGTCTGTATTAATATTGAACTTTTTTAATAATTACCGTTGTGTTTCTTGTTAGTAGCCCTTTCCTCCTTTCTCCATGCTTCATGGTCTGTTGCATTTCTCTTCAGTTGCTCATAGGAACCTTCCACTTTCAACTTTGAGCAATATGATTTGGGAAAGAATACATAAGGTGGTTTCCCATTACCCCACAAGTGTGCTTAAAGGAAACACAGTCCTCCTTCAGAAAGGATCATCTGCCTGTGAGCAGTCGTTGACCTCCAACGGTTCTCGCTCTTCAGCCATCACCTCAGAAAATTCACTAATTTTGCCTCTGGCCATGGCTCATAGTCCTAATCTTTGGACAACTCCCAAAAGGGCAAGAACAAGTACCTGTGATGTTACTGTGCAATGTGTTACTATATTTTATTAAATATGCACCCACAGTTTACGTGGCAGTGGTCACTTTATTATTTTTTGAAGTTCAGTGCATAGATTGGATAAATTAGTATAAAATGTGAATCTTGCATATGTTTTATTCCTACCATCTAGGCCTCTAAAAATCAAGCTAATTGACAGGATTCATGTCATTTGATGTGCAATAACATCATTATGAGAAAGAAATAGTTCACAAAAAGCTTTACCTGTAAAGATATTGCAGATTACGTGTGATGACCTCAACAAGGCCCATGAAGTTGGCTCTTCGCGTATGAGGTCCCTAATTAAAGTAATGATCGTCTGCCCAGCCAGCGAGTCTCACCTGAATATATATATTGAGGAGTGCCAGGGCTACTGACATTCCGGATTCTAACTTTGTACCTGAAGTTTTCTTCGGAATGGAGTTGAGTTTGTAAATAAAGGGAATCTCATCAAGGGACACTGGCCTCTGAGGAGTTATTTCGGCATGCTTGTATAGAAGTTAAACCAGAACTGAAATTGTAGAATGAGCAACATAGGCCTATGGTTTAAATTTGCTTTCATTGCTGACTGTGATTCTGAATCACAACAGCTGTGACATGAATGATGAAAGATTGTGAAGTTGAGTAGCGATGCAGTGAGGGTAGTTCTCAGAACTTTCCTTTCGTCCTCTTGGTGATCTGAAGAAGTGTAACCACTCAATATTATACCCAGAGGTTATTTTTAAAAGCTACAGGTTCTGCAGTAATGTGTCTGCTGAAGATGGACTATCAATGCCCCAGGGTGCTTTGTATTATATCAGCATTGTGCTGAGATATTTCATATTGTAAGTTCTGGGGGAAGATGGGGAAAGGTGTGGAGTGAAAGGGATGATCTGGGTGATGAACTTGTTTAACAATCTCAGGGTCCATTCTATGTCAGTTTCAACGCCCAATAGCCGGAGCTTCCCCATTTTATTTGGCAGGTTATTTTTAACTTCCATACCTATATATTTTGAAGCAGGTTTCTGAATCCCGAGCAATTTGTGAGTCACTTTTTCTTTCATTTCTCACATAAACAGAGTGAAGACAGCCCTGATTGAATGTTTCGACAAAATGAAATTTTATTACTGTTCTTCTGCCCTTGTCTGGTGGTTTGATGCTTAGAGACAGCATAATGATTTCCCTATGTGCAGTTGTTCTCCAAGTTTGACAGAAACAATCAGGAATCTATTTCCCTCCGCTTGACAAATCTGAAGCAAAGAAAAAAGGCAGAACTGTATTACTATTTATTTCAATACAGTTTATTTCTCGGGGAAGCTTGATGGTGCATGTTGGAGTATCACAACCTCACCAACAAACCTCTCCCACATGATCTACCTGTTGAATGTTACTCCTTATGCTAACTACTCTTTCATTTTTGGACATGACTGATGATTGAATGAAATAAACTCAAGTCAAAGGTTTGAAATCAACTGCTTTGTGTTTATTTATTTTGATCTCCAGTGTAGAAGATTAAAAACCTTCACAGTGAGACAGCATTGCTGCCTTTCTGTCGAAAGCTCCATATTTATGGGGAAACTGGAATTAGAGTGGACTGAATAGCACAATAACCTTAAAATATGTTATTCTTTAAAATGATGTGTAAGAATCTTCATTGTGGAATTAAATTGTCTCGGATATAAGGTCAGGATACAGAAGCAGATCAAAATGACAATTATGTTCAGGCCACAGTGGTGAATATTTTGGAACTTTATTACTAATTTTGTGAAGGGAAGTAAAGAAGTGCAATGTAATTGATTAAAATGAAATGAAATGTAGAGATGTTGCAGCCAAACTGTAAATGTGGATAATCCATTGGGTTTCACAATACATCGCTATCAGCATCGCCACTTAATTGCTGTCAGAGCTTCAATGACCACCACACCTCTCCATAAAGCACCTTGATATAAAATTCCCATTCTTCTATGGGAATTCCTTTATCACATAGAACAACGTAACAGTTTGTGTTTATATACAGCACCTTTAACTTAATGAAATGTTCCAACATGCTTTACAAGGGCATAACAAAAGAAATTTTGACCCCATTTAAGGCAATATTAGGTCAAATAAGCTTTGTCAAACAGATGGGTTTTAACAATTGTTGATTCAACGAGGGCTGAATTAGGCAAGTGCAGCTACCTGATAAGGGCAGTAAGCAAGGAGAAAGTTACAGAAATAGAGAGAGATGAGGCCAAGGAATGTCTTAAAAACAATGATGAAAATTTTAAGACAAGTGAGCATGGGCTGTTGGGTGAATAGGACTTATTGCTAATTCAGACGTGGACATCAGAGTTTTGAACATTAGACTTAATCCTGGAGCATTGTTTCCTCAGATAGGATTTAATCAGCTTTATTAAAACTTTGTAGGAATTTTTAAGCTTTGTTCAACATCCGCAGCATTTCAATGTAATAGGCACTACAATTGTAATAACTTTGCTCAATTTAAGCTGATATACGACCTACTCCTATTGACTCAATCATAGACGAAGCCATTTCTGATTACTTTTTATCCCTTACCGGGAGCTCCCATTTCCAACCTGGCTTAGTCCCTCAAAAAACTTGTACCCACCATCTCCCCTCCCCCACTGCCTGCACCATGATACTTCTGCAGTTGTCCATTTGTTCACTACTCTCTCAGCTTCGTCTCGACTGCATTTGCTCCCAGTAAAATCTTTACTCTTTCCCACTCTATTCATTCCTCTCTGTGCAGCTTGCCACAAGTTCCATCCCCTCTCAGCTCACGGTTATAGCCTAAACAAGACTGCTTGCGATCTCATGGTCCCATTTAACTTGGTGTCAAATTACACTTGTTATTTTCCTACATTAAAGTCATATTATAAATGTTATTGTTTATCTGTGTCAGCAATACTACAAAAAGCAATCTGCAAGTCCAGCAGCAATATAAATCTGTTTCAGTTGATAATGTGAAGCCAGGTTTTGTGCAGTGCCACAACTATTTCAAATGCAAATCTCCTTTCTTTGCACTTTCATGTAGTCAGTGATGTTTTATTGTGGTGATACTAGAAGAATGACAGGATGTGTACTGGCAGGAGTCAGCGTGATAATTCAGTGCACCTTATAACTGCTTGATGCGCAAGTAGATGTTCTTTTAAATAATGTGGAGCTCCAAGCCCTCTTGGTGATGAGAATTGAAATTATTATTCAGTATTTTTAAATAGGAAATATAGTACCTCTGTGCTTTGTTGTAGCAGAGGTTGCCATTCGTCCACTTGCAGATGAATGGCAGCTAGTCTGCTAGTACACTAGCATATTGGGCTAAGGCTGACATGCTGCCAAATATGTTTGTAAATGACAAGAATATTTTCAATATCATGTTATTAGTTTGCTTCCATAATCTTAGTATTGTGTAGAACCCATACTGGAAGAGTGAAAAGGGAGGACATTCTGTTTGTATTTGCACATTAAAATACCCACTTGCTTTCCATCAGCATTACTTTAATACTCCTGGGTGTGTGATTAAGTGTCCTTAATTCTCTACCCATGCCTGCAAGACCATGAAACAGACAAAGCACGTGCTTTATTTCCTTAGCTCCCTGGAACAAGCCACACACATCTGAAGCAGAAGGCTTTAACATGAAGACATCTCTCTGTATCAAGCATGGCTGACGAGGTGTACTGGAAGGGTTTGAGTACTGATAATTAACCTGTTAGGCCATGCTGTGAACATTCCTTCCTTGGCCGTCAAACCCCAGGGTAGGACTCGAACGCAGAGCTTCTAGCTCAGAGGTGCTAATGCTACCCACTGCTCACTCATGGCCAATTTATTTTTACCTGTGTGTAAAAACGCCTTTCAACTTTAATCCACTACAAATTCAAGGAAGTAGTTTTATTGCAGAGCGGCTATTTTTAAACAATAGTGGCTGATTCTCTTTGAGAATAACATTTGTAATTTTTACTAATATGGAGTTTTTATCTTTTGAAGTATGAGTCTTCCAAAAATCAATATTTAAAGCAATGTAAATGAAGTTAAGAATAGCCCACGCCAGGGAGGATATCTTTTCATACTGGTGGAAATGGTGGGTTGTAGTACAGTTTTCCATTGGACATATTAGTCATAATATTGAGTTACTGGGTAGATGGGATTTTCAGGCCACACTTGCCCCAAAACTGGAAGATCTCACCCATGGTCAACGGACCTTTGTGTGGTCTGCCCCTCACCCGCTACGATTCTCGTGGCGAGCGAAACGGTAAAATTCTCCCCGTTGACTCTATTTCATTACACCTTTTGGAAATCTAAAAAGCTGGTGACCCCAATTCCCTGGCCTCATACTCTGGTGCAGAGTACACTAGAGCCATGCAGGGCTGGAGAATCTTGGAGGCACATTTAGTGCCAGGGAGAACCCCATTTGGGATTCTCCCTGGCTCCACGCTCCGATATAATCTGGTATGTACCCAGTGAGGATGTGAATTAGCATATTTACGTAATCATTTAAATCTGCTGGGTCAGTTTGGAGCTGAACCTCAAAATGGACAAGGACCACTTGATAGAGTTTAATATGAAAGAGAAATAATGTTTTTTTGTGAGGGACCACGTGCCAGCCAGCCAAGAGAGGATTGCTTATATCATTTCAGGTTTATGAAAAATAAGCTGTTATATTTGGTTTTTAATTTAGTTTTTTTAAAAACACTTTGAATCAATTAATTCACTTTGATTGGATTTGTGAAGGAATATTTTCAGGATAGGAAAAGATAGACACAGAAATCCATTTGTAAATAATCATATAAATGTAGTTGGAATTTAAGTAGCAGCTTGAAAGCACACTGCCTGAAATGCTGGTACCAGCTGTTTGAAAGTTGTGGTTACCGGGAAGTTAAAAGAAAATGTAATTTGTTATAAAACAAATGGTGATTTAATCAGCCATCAGATGAACTACCCACTGTTATCATCACCACCCAAGTAGTTGTGCACTGACAGATATCCTCCTACAGTTTGGATCAACAACTTCAGCTTAGTTGATGGTGGGAGTCAAGGCCTGGAATTTGCAGTCAGTGGTAAACAAATGGCACCGACTGCTCAGTACATTCATATGAATGTGTCAGCCCAAGCATTTTTTGGCATGTTTAGTGGGTACTTAGGAAGTAAATACTGTAACTTGAAGCTGTCCTTGTATTTAAATGCCAAGTCTCTTGATGAGGTACCTAACTGGTGCAAGTCCTGCAAGCGCAAGGCACATAGACATCAACTCCCTGATTTCCATGTTTGTGTAAACGCTAATAATTGCAGTCCTATTTCTTCATTAACAACTGTGAATGCTGATAGCTCACCATTATTCTTACTACAAAACTTGGGCCATTGTCTCCCTCTAGCTAAAAGGAACCAGTAGCTGAGCTTCTTAGAGAATCTTGAGGAAATAATACTCTTCCACTGATGCACCTAAACAGGCCAATTACTCTTCTCTGAAAGGAGAAATTTTACTTTGCAAAACTAACTTGAAGGGGTGCTAACAGTTCACGGTTTCACAGAATTCACAGTTTTCCTGACATCAAACTAGGGCAAGGGTAGCAAGATAAAATCAAATTGACCCTTCGTAAATTGACCTTGTGGTCCATACTTATACTTTTATAAATTAGGGAAACCTTCATCCACACTAAACTGATCTCCAATAACTGACACAAAAATAGTGACCTCTATTGAGTCAAGTAATTTGCATCACCTTGCAAAAGATATTTGTCTCTTGTATAAACCACTATAAGAAAGGTGCACTGAGTAAAATGGAAGAGTAAATGTGCTTATTTTATTAAATTTCCTTAAAATTGTTGCTCAAGGATACTTTTGCTCCATTTGTAAATTAATAGATTCTCACGTCTTTTTGACGGATGCATGCTCAGCGACAAGATTGACTGTTCACTGCCTAGATTGGTGTCAACTCATATGTGATGTTAAATCAAATTTTTATGTGCAGATCTGATTGCGAATATCACAGACTATTTCACTTTTGCTGGGATGAGGTTTGTAGTGTGCTCATTTGTCCTGTAGAGACCTGAGTCAGAATAAATGCTTAGCGTGGCATTGTTTGGCTCAGGAAAACATTTCCATCCCCATCTGAGAAGGAAAGCCTACTTCTGGGAGCTGGCAGCTAATCAAATAGTCAACTGTTTTCTGAGCCAGGCAGTTCCATCGTGACTAGTGGCACTTCTGAGACTGCATTCAAACCCCAATGAAGATTGCCTTCGGAGCCAGATGGAGAGGTTTCTAGCAGAACCAGACTAGGAGGAGAACTAGGGATCGAGATGTACAGATTGGATGGAGGGATGGGAAACTGAAGAGTTGGGACAGGGGTAAAGTTGGGCCCAGGGGGATTGTAAAGGAGGAATGCCCCCTTCTGCTTTCCTACCAATTGCCTGAGACTGCGCCAGCTTCTACTTGCAGCATCAAAACTTATGGCAGAGAGTGTTAATTCAGGACTTCAATTGGCCAAGGCCAGGTGAGTTACCCATGCCTCCTCCACCCCATGTAGAATCGTGTTGGAGTCTGGGTCAGTGCCGGAAATGCCCATGGTAATATGCCGAATTTCAAATCTCCCACCAATCTGCCGTTCAGAAACCCTCCATGTGAACTGCATGGCAGATCCAGTGAAGCTGTGCTCTGATATGTGGCCCCTTTGAAGCATATAGAAATTTGTTTTTGGGATCTTGTCCTGCAATTTCATGCTGCAGATAGGTCTTAAGCAGTAAGTGTGATATGCATCTGGTTGCTTTATGTGATGCTGGTATGCTGTCCATGCTTCATAACTATAGGGCAGTGATGTGAGAACTGCTACCAGGTTAGATGGATGGGACGGGGGAGATTCTCCCAGTCCACTGTGCTATTGAAGTGGGCTGGGAGATATCAGTAGGGGGTTGCAGTGGGATCTTCCGGCCATTTTTTAAAAAAGTAATCACCTTGTGCCGGAAGTCAGTGCGAGGTTGATTACCATATGGAAATTGTCATTTCCGTATCATTAGCGAGCCCAGGATGATATCTTCCAGGCTCGCTAATGTTTCCCACCCCACCAGGAGAGTTTCCCACTAGCAAGGATTAAAGCTGGTCCCCATCAACAGAAACCAGGCATGATGGCCTCACTGATGGGAACAGAGGCTATTGAGGACCCTCAGGTAGGTCGGGAGTAGGGGGGTGCCTCTAGGTCAGTGCTGACCTGGCAATGCCAGCCTGGCACTCAGTGCCCATCGGGTACTGAGTTTCTACCTGGCAACCTGGCAGTCAGTGCCCAGTGGGCATTGCCAAGGGTTGTGGGCTTGAGGGGGCAGGGTCTACTGTGGGGCTGGGACAGATTGGTAATGATAGGGACCCCAGTGCACTTTGCATTAGGGATTGGTGCGGTTGGGAGGATGGATATGGAGAGGAGCGGAGATTTGAGCTGGACAAGGGTGGGGTGTCACAGAGGCCAGCGATCGGTTGAGGGCAGAGTGGCACAGAAGCCTGTGATTGGAATTGGGGGCGGGGGGATGGGGAGGGGGGGGGGGCGAACATTCAGGAAGCCAGCGATCGAAAGGCCAATGATTGGGGAAGGGGCAGTGCATATGTGCTGATCTTCCCACTGACAGATCAGCACATGCACAGTGGCCCACTCAGAGTGCTATTCTGGCACCTCGGGCATGATTAAGGTTCCCCTCACTGGTGTGAATCGCGTTACGAACTCTGTGATGCATAAAGCCCCAGAGATACATTCCACTCAGCTCACCCTAAAAATGGGCAGGAGAAGTTCCCACAATTCTGCCTGTTGGGCACTTAGGTTTTTTTTGTGGAAGAATCCCCCCAGGATATTTTATCGTATAACATGGTGTTGTGAGAGAGGATAACCCTGAAGATATCAAAACCTCTGGACTGAGTTGAAGGGTATATTGTTATCTGTGACTATGAGGTCTTGGAGTTTGTGGTCAGAGACAAGTTGATGCAACATTTGCCTCTTTCAGACCTATTGTAAGGCTGGAGTGTTTTGAGACTTGGGTGAAGCAGTAAACAAGCACCTTGATACCCTCCAGAATGTGTGCATTGAGAATACAGTCATCAGGAAAGAAGAGTTCACTTAGTAGCTGTTCTTTGATCTTTCTGTGAGCCTTGAGCTTTTGCAGATTGATGTGGTTGCTGCCTGTTCTGAACGATATGCTTCCTCCTATATTGAAATCTTTGAGTTCAAACAAGAGCATGGCCAAAATACAGACGTCAAACAGAACTGGAACTATTACACAATCTTGGATGTTGCCATTGTTGACAGGAAAGGGTCTGATGAGTCACCATTCTGCATCACACTGGCCATCAGGAAATGAGTGGATGACCCTGATCACCATTTCAGGGCACCCATGTTTATACAGCACCTTCCACAGGCTCTCACAGTATACTCTGTTCAAGGTCTTTGTCAGGTCAACAAACACTGTGCGGGGGTATTGGTTTTGATCCGGGGGCTTTTCTTGAATTTACGTGCTGCAAAGATCATGTTAATCATTCTTCTTCAAATTAAAATGTTGCACTGTGACTGGGTACATTGAGTCTGTAAAATGATTGTCAGTCCAGCTGAGAATAATCTTTACAAGGTTTTTTGCTTGCTGTGGAGAGAAGTCAAATGATTGTCACAGGTAGACTTGTTTCCCTTCTGTTTATACAGTTGAGCAATGGAAGCATCCTTGGGGCATATATCCAGACTAAACAGAACAGACTAAACAAAAGTGATTTTCTTAACCATTAATACTTAGAGTGGAATGCTGTAGGCTCCTAGATACTTACCCCACAGACAATTTCTTTATGGTTTTGGTGACTTCGGATGGAGATGGATCGAGAAGCAGCAAGTCCAGAATGTGACGCTGTGGAAATGATTTAGTGGTTGAGGAGATTGTTAAAATGCCCTGTGCAGCGAAAAAGAATCTCATGTCTGCTTGTTAGGAGCTAATTGCCATCTGCTGAGAGGACAAATGATGTATTGTTGGTTGTGGCCATAAATTGTTGACCTTCGTGGACACTTTTCAGGTCATGCTTATTGACAGCTTTCTGAAACTGCAGCCTTGTTTCTCACCATGGTTCTTCATCATAATAGTTTGGCCTCCAGCTGATAGTATTCAGCTTTTCTTGTTAGTGATATTGTTTGTCAGTTTTCCAGGATAAATATGCAACTGAAGACTGCTAAATCTTTGATCATTCTTGTCTTACCAAGCTTAGTGTTGCCATTTGAGTCGAAGGATCAGATGCTGTGCTATGTATAACATCCCTTAACTTCCTCCGGGAATCTTCACTGTCTTTGTTATCTTCTGAAATATCAGCAAGCTTTATGGCTAATTTTTGTTCCAATTGCTGTCTCTTTGCTGAGTCCTTTGAGATAGTTAGGCCCAGCTTACAGATCAGCCATGATCTTATTGAATGGCGGGGCAGGCTCGAAGGGCTAGATGGCCTACTCCTGCTCCTATTTCTTATGTTCTTATGTTCCTTTATGTTTTGACTCTGTCGTGGCACTTTAGGTGTTATCTTCAAGGATCTGGTGCTCCTGACAAGCCAACGATCTGACCAGCATTCAGCGTTTCTAAGGCAGCAGGTAGACCACAGATAGGTCTGACTGTTGTACAATAATGTTGTTCAGTTGGTGCCTGTGTTTAGATCTGTGGTGCATCCATGTTGTTTTCAGTTTATCAGTTTGTTGGAAGCTTGTGATTAAGATAGTCAACTCAAACTCAGTGCAGTTAGGGAGAGGAAGTTTGCTGTTAGAGTTTACTTCACCAGTGCTGTGGTGTCTCTGCATTCCCCTCCATGTTTTGCAATCTGCAGTACCATGGGCATTGAAATCATAAAGGATAATGATGATGTTGACGATGTCCTGGTGTGGTACCCCTCTGATGTTGAAATCATTGTCGAGTGCGTCTTTAGCTTTGCCTATATGTACCATTGTTGGTGTATAGGTGCTGTTGAGTGTACCATTGGTTGGTGGTTGCTACCTTTGGCAACTGAGTCAAGATTGCATGCCAATTCAGGTCAGATGGCAAAGCCCACACTTGACAGTTGAGACTGGTCCTCGGATCTGCCAATCCAGTAAAATGTGTAGCTGGCACCTATTTCTTCAAAATCACAACCTCTCTGCCAACCTTGTTTAACTTAGAGGGCCCACATCAATATTGTACCTGCGCATTATTTCTGGCTAGGAGAGCTGTTCCACACTGTGGTCTGGTTTATTGTCTAGAAGTCCACGAACTGAGTGTCATTTGGTAGTTAATTGTCCTTTCTGTTTGCTTTTCCTTTCTCAACTGCAGTGATTTGATGACCAGTCAGGAATGCTCATGGCAGGTGCAGGGAGAGCAGGCAATCTTTAGGGTTCTATTCTTCCTCTTCCCTGGATTGAAGAGAGCAGCGTTTGCCGAAAAGGGTGTGTTTGGGTCACCTTTGGAGGATGCAAATTCTACATCTGACCCGGTCTGTGGAGAGCACTATCACTCTGAGACTGCCTATGTGCAGGGTTATGACTGAAGGCTGGCAATCTCATCCTCTACTTGTTCCTGTTGATACTTCCCATCATCTGTTAAGCTAATATGTTGGTTGATTTGCTGAACAACCTCCATATTGATTGTGTTTAAGAAGGCGAGGTTTGTGCGGAGCCACTCCCATTCTCTTGTCTGAGGCAGCTCGTGCTGCATTTGTACAACACGGGCCACAAACACAGCAGCTGAAGGAATGCAGATTTTAATTTTAGACTTGTCCTTCTACTAGATTTTTTTTATTTGCTCACATAGTGAGAGCAATGATAAAAGTCAAAATTTGATGTTGATCTGTAATTCCCTCAAGAGCAGTGGGTCTGGATTTGTATGCGATCTGAAGTCGCATGTAGGCCAAAGCAGATAAAAACAAATAAACTTCCTTTCCTAAAGAACGTTAGTGAACCAGATTTGTTTTTATGAATCCCGGGACACCACCTAGTCTGTTGCCAAAAGCTTGTAGCGTGGCTGACCAGAAGTCTCTCTCACTCTTACCGTCAACCATTGCTGTGTTTGGACACTCAAACTGTTTGACCACGTTATGAATGTACCTTCCTTGTTTCTGGCTAAGAGGCAGGGATGCTACCCACTGCACCACACAGCTGCGTAGTTACTATTGCCAGCTTTCAATTCCAGATTTTGTTTATTGAAATTGAATTCCAAGATTATCATGGTGAGATTTGAACGCTTGTCCCAAAAGTTTTAACCTGGGCCTCTGCATTAATAGTCCAGTGACATTACCATTATGCCACCATTTGCCAATGAGCTGCTGAGCAAGCTGGAGAGCCTCACTTGATCTTTCAACATCATCACCCACTAGGCACTCTCTATGTTCTCCTGCACTGTCAGCCAATGGAGACTTTTCTACTTGGCCCATGAGTGGAGATTCAAAATCAGTTTCCTTTTCCAACATAGGCTGCCAATTATGGCTAACAAACTTCACATACCCAGAACTATCTGGTTTTGAGGTACCTGGCACTCACCTTCAAACCTCTGCCCACTGTACTCACTGTCCTAACCAGGGATTGGCACATAAAGTTGGGCAGTAGGAGTTATAGAGTTGTAGAATCATAGAGGTTTACAGCATGGAAACAGGCCCTTTTCCCCAACTTGTCCATTTTGCCCTTTTTTTAAAAACCCCTAAGCTAATCCCAATTGCCCGCATTTGGTCCATATCCTTCTATATCCATCATACCCAGGGAACTATCTAAATGCTTTTTAAAAAATAAAATTTTCCCGCCTCTACTACTACCTCTGGCGGCTTGTTCCAGATGCTCATCACCCTTTGTGTGAAACATCTGCCCCTCTGGACATTTTGTGTCTCTCCCCTCTTACCTTAAATCTATGCCCTGTGGTTTTAGACTCCTCTACCTTTGAGAAAAGATATTGGCTATCCACCTTGTCTATGCCCCTCATTATTTTATAGACCTCTATAAGGTGACCCCTCAGCCTCCTACACTGTCGCGAAAAAAGTCCCAGTCTATTCAGCATCTTCTTATAACTCAATCCATCAAGTCTTGAGAGCATCCTAATAAATCTTTTCTGCATTCTTTCTAGTATAATAATATCCTTTCTATAATAGGGTGATGAGAACTGCACACTGTATTCCAAGTGTGGCCATACCAATGTCTTGTACAACTTCAACAAGATGTCCCAATTCCTGTATTCAAAGTTCTGACTGATGAAACCAAGCATGCCAAATGTTTTCTTCACCACTCTGTCCACCTGTGACTCCACTTTCAAGGAACTATGAACATGTACCCCTCAATCTCTTTGTTCTGTAACTCTCCCCAACGCCCTACCATTAACTGAGTTAGTCCTGCCCTGGTTCAGTCTGCCAAAATGCATCACCACATATATGTCTAAATTAAAGTCATCTGTCATTCGTCAGCCCACTGGTCCAATTGATCAAGATCCCATTACAATTAGAGATAACTTTCTTCACTATCCACTATGCCACCAATCTTGGTGTCACCTGCAAACTTACTAACCATGCCCCCTATAATGTCATCCAAATCATTAATATAAATGACAAATAACACAGGCACACCGCTGGTTGCAGGCCTCCAGTTTGAAAAACAACTCTCTATAGCCATCCTCTGACTTCTGTCAAGAAGCCAATTTTGTATCCAATTAGATACCTCACCCTGGATCCCATGAGATTTAACTTTATGCAACAACCTATTATGCGGTACCTTGTCAAAGGAGTTAGGAGAACTATTTGAGATGCTGACCATATATTATTTTTGTCAATTAAGCTCTCTTCCTGGACATTTCTAACCCTTGGATCCTCTTTTCTGAATTATGTATATATAAACAAACAAACTCAAAGAGAAATTAGACTTTTGGTGAGGACTCAATATTGTCTGGTCTATTTTTTGAACTATTTAGAATTAGAAAATTTGATGCTTTCTTCTTCTTAGAAGATTTTTTAAAAGTTGCCAGTGTTTTAGATACAGTTTTTCTATTTAAATTAATATATAAAAACTTAAAATATGAACGGCTGAATTTGTGAATCATGTACTGAAGCAAAGCGAAGCTTCATGTATATATGTTTTCGATATACGCCACAATTATTTTCTCTTCATTGGTCACCTGTTTCAAAGCTGATCTTTAAAACCATGTACTGATGATAATAGTTTATTGTTCTCTAACAGCAGCTAGGGTGCAGGACAAATTGAGAGTTTTGACACAGAGGAAGAGTAATGATTGTTGACTGCAGATAGGAATCTCACAACTTAGAAGATTCAGAACTGTGCTACTCCTGGCCACAAAGTGTTCCTGTTAGGAACAGTTAATGTGAAATTGTCACTAAGTTCTGCTGTTTCGTAACGTGACTTGTTAGCTGAGGTTAACAAGGGTAACAGGATTGTTATTGCAGGTTAAGGCGACCACTTCATTTCCTTGACACCAGCATCTTCCAGAGATTGAAATCAATGGGGTGATGTTTCCACTGGAGTGGGCAAACGCACTCCATCAGATTATTGCCCAGGCAGTAAAGGTGAAAATTGCCTCCAGTTAATTTGAAAGTTCTGGTGATTATGAAGTATGATGTGGAGATGCTGGCATTGGCATCATGAAGTACTGAAAAATGTGAAAATGAACATTCGTACAGGAGTGCGATGAATGGGTGGTTTCTGCTAGCATGATTTTTGAATTCACGAGGCATGAATCCAATCAAATGAAATCCAGATGCACTTTTTGGTTCTACCCAGAACAGGAATAGGTGAACTTAAAATCTAATTTCTATAGGAGAAGAGCCTACTTATCTACATCAGTGTTAATATGGACATACTTTCATTGCATGCATCTCATGTGCACGCCACATTTATTACATACCTAACAAAGCGTAGCCATTGAAGGTGATTGATTCAAATTTTATATGACTGGAACAACAGCATATCAGAGCTCTGTAACAAAAAGCAGTGAGAAATATTATCAGTAAAAAGTTGACATTGAATTGGTCAAATTGTTCAAGCTAATTTTGGCCCCTTTTTCAGTCAGTCAAATTCACGTAGATAAATAGGATTTGTAACATGATTAATGTTCCTTTCTGGACAATAGCATGAAGAAATGTACTGATCCTGATGTGCCTCATTGACATTTTACTCAGATAGCTTAGCATCTCTGAAAATGCCAGGGTAGGAATTGGTATTTGTCCTCAGAGAGGCTCCAAGAGCAAGGCAGAGGCATAGTGATCTATGATAAATGGTCACCTTCTAACATCCACTCTGCTTTGCAGCAACCCACCAAATCCAGGTGATATATTAATATATCCCAGAAGTGGCTTTACTTTGTCATTTTTAAAATTGAAGTTATTTCTGTTTGATTATTTGAATAATTTTTTCTTGGGACGCACTGTTATGGAGGACAAAGTCAGATTCTAACTTGTATGAGCATGAGAGTGAAAATGTATTCTTAAAATGAAATAGCTGCTTAGGGATATAGCCAATTACTTTTGTCATTTCTCAATATGTAGTTACCAATTGAATAGCCTACTGAACAAATCTAAAGTCCATATTAGGCGAGTTAAGCTGTGTGGCTGACATGATGGTTGAGACAATACTGCACTGACACAGAAAGTGTTAATGCTGCAATTGAAATGCTGGTTTCACCCACACCTAAATAAACTGGCATTATTTTCCCATTGACTGTCAACTTTGTTTACTAAGGCATTCCCTCCCCTAAGTCAGAAGATTGTGGATTGGAGCCCTATTATAGACAAGGCACCCAGGCTAGACCCAAACTTCTGTGCAGCACTGGGAGATGTGCTGTTTTAAAGAGGAAATATTGAGCCAGGACCCTAGACCTGATTTTCATGGTGATTTCCTGACTCCACAGATCTTTAAAACTGATGGGCAAGAACCATAGGCAGACGTTCCATCTCCCATTTCTAATTGATGCAGATTTTGTGAGCAGAAGAAAGGTTGAGGGGCGTGATTTATACAGGCTAGAAACTCCAGGGGGAGGTGGTGGTTAAGTGGTAATGCCACTGGGCTAAGAATCCAGAGACCCAGGCTAATGCTCTGGAGACACAGATCCAAATCACACCACGGCAGCTGATGAAATTTATATGCAGCTAATAGATCGGAAATTAAAAAGCTAGTCTCAGTAATACTGCCCGTGAAACCATTGTTGGTTGCCGTAAAATCTCAGCTCAACTCAGTCCTTTAGAGAAAGAAATCTGCCATCCTTATCTGGTCAGATTTAAATATGATTCCAGCTCTACAACAATGCGGTTGACTATAAAATGGCCCAGTAAGCTAATCAGTTACATCAAATCAATACAAAATCATAAAAAGACATGAATCTAAACAGATCACCTGGCTTCAACCAAGGGACAGGAAACAACAACAAGCCCAGTTCTGTTAACCTTGCAGTGTCTTCCTTACTAACATCGGGTGGTTCGTGCCAAAACTGGGAGAGTTGTCTCAAAGACTAGTGAAGCATAGTCATACTCATCGAATCATACCTGACAGATAATGTCCCAGACACCAGATTACCATTCCTGGGTATATCCTGACCAACTGACAGGCCAGATCCAGCAGAGATGGCAACATAGTGGCTTACAGTCGGGAGGCAGTAGCCCAGAATTCTCAACATCAACCCTGAAGTTTCATGGAACCTGGTCAAACATGGGGTCTGCAGCAGAGGCTGAGAGAATCAACAAAAGGAAAAAACATATTTGATCTCATCCTCACCAGCCTGCCTGCTGCAGATGCATCTGTCTATGACAGTATTGGTAGGAGTGATTACCACGTAGCACTTGGGGAGACAAAGTCTCGTCTTCACATTCAGTTCACCCTTCATTGTGTTATGTAGTAGCACCACCATGCGAAATGGAATAGATTTTGTACATAAGTAGCAAATCAAAACTGGCATCTATGAGGCAGGGGCACAGGCAGAATTATATTCAACCACAATTTGTAACCTCATGCCTGGCACATCCTCTGCTATAACCACCAAGCCACAGAATCAATCCTGGTTCATTGTAGATTGGAGGAGGGCATGTCTGGAGCAGCACCAAGCATACTAAAAAATAAGATGTCAACTTGGTGAAACTACAACACAGGATTACCATGCCAAACAATGTAAGCAACATGTAATCGACAGATTTAAGAGGTTCCACAACCAATGGGTCAGATTGAAGCTCTGCAGTCCTGTCACATCCAGTCTTGAATGGCAGTGGACAATTAAACAACGAACAACAGGACAAGGAGCCTCCACAAATAGCTCCATCTTCAATGATGTGGGAGTCCAGCATATTGGTGCAAAAGATAAGGTTGAAGCATTCACAACAATCTTCAGCTACAAGAACTGAGTGGATGATCCATCTCAGCCTCTTAGAACATAGAACATAGAACATTACAGCGCAGAACAGGCCCTTCGGCCCACGATGTTGGGCCGACCAGTTAAAAAGCAATGACCCTCTAATCTAAACCAAACCCTTTCCATCCATAAACCTATCCACAGATCTCTTAAACGCTCCCAAACTAGGCGCATTTACAACTGCAGCAGGCAGGGCATTCCAATCCCTCACCACCTTCTGGGTAAAGAACCTACCCCTGACATCCATCCTATAACTACCTCCCCTTAATTTAAAGCTATGCCCCCTCGTGCTAGCTTTCTCCATCCGAGGAAAAAGGCTATCACTGTCCACCCTATCTAAACCTCTAATCATCTTATATGTTTCAATAAGGTCCCCTCTTAGCCGCCTTCTTTCAAACAAAAACAATCTCAAATCCCTCAGTCTCTCCTCCATACCAGGCAACATCATGGTAAACGTCCTCTGCACCCTCTCCAAAGCCTCCACATCCTTCCTATAATGTGGGGACCAGAACTGCACACAATACTCCAAGTGCGGCCGCACCAGAGTTTTGTACAGTTGCAACATGACGCTGCGGCTCCTAAATTCAATCCCCCTACCAATAAACGCCAAGACACCGTATGCCTTCCTAACAACCCTATCTACTTGATTCCCAACTTTCAGGGATCTATGTACATATACACCTAGATCCCTCTGTTCATCCACACTATTCAGAGTCCTCCCGTTAGCCCTATACTCTACACATCTGTTATTCCTACCAAAGTGAATTACCTCACACTTTTCCGCATTAAACTCCATCTGCCTCCTTTCGGCCCAGCTCTGCAACTTGTCCAAGTCTCCCTGTAAACTAACACACCCTTCCTCACGATCTACCACACCTCCGACTTTGGTGTCATCGGCAAATTTACTAATCCTCCCAGCTATACCCTCATCCAGATCATTTATAAAAATTACAAACAGCAGTGGCCCCAAAACAAATCCCTGAGGCACACCACTCGTAACTGAACTCCATGACGAACACTCACCATCAACCACCACCCTCTGTCTCCTATCCGCCAGCCAATTCCTGATCCAATTACCTAAATCACCCTCAATCCCATACATCTGCATTTTCTGCAGAAGCCTTCCATGGTGAACCTTATCAAACGCCTTACTAAAGTCCATATATACCACGTCAACTGCCTTACCCCCAACCACCCGTTTGGTCACTTTCTCAAAAAACTCAATAAGGTTAGTAAGGCACGACCTACCCTCCACAAAACCATGCTGACTATCTCCAATCAATTCATTACTCTCCAAATAACTATAAATCCTATCCCTAATAATTTTTTCTAAAACCTTACCCACAACAGAACTAAGACTTACCGGTCTATAATTCCCAGGGAAGTCTCTGTTCCCCTTCTTAAACAATGGGACAACATTCGCTATCCTCCAATCTTCTGGCACTATACCAGTGACCAACGACGACCTGAAGATCAGAGCCAGAGGCTCTGCCACCGCCTCTCTTGCCTCCCAGAGAATCCTAGGGTAAATCCCGTCCGGCCCAGGGGATTTATCTATTTTCAAACCCTCAAGAATATCTAGCACATCCTCCTCATCAACTGCAATACTGTCCAGTTTACAACCCTGTAACCAAATGTTCTCCACAGCTACATTTATGTCCCCCTGCGTGAACACCGAAGAGAAATATTGGTTCAATGCCTCTCCAATCTCTTCCGGCTCCACACATAAATTCCCACTGCTGTCTCTAACTGGCCCCAATCTTGCCCTCACCAACCTACTGTTCTTAACATATCTATAGAACGCCTTAGGATTAAGGAGAATCCTATCAGCCAAAGTCTTCTCATGTCCTCTTTTAGCCCTTCTTAACTCACTCTTCAACTCCCTCCTAGCCAATCTAAAGCTTTCTAGTGCACTACCTGAGCCCTCAAGTCTCATCCGGACATAAGCCTCCTTTTTCTTTTTAACCAGCGAACCAACTTTCTTAGTGCACCACGGTTCCCTAGCTCGACCAATTCCTCCTTGCCTGACAGGGACATACATATCAAGGACTCGCAGTAGGTGCTCCTTGAAAAAACTCCACATTTCGGACGTTCCGAGACCCTGTAGTCTCCTAGTCCAACCTATGCTTCCTAATTCACTCCTAATAGCCTCATAATTACCCTTCCCCCAGCTAAAACTACTGACCCGAGGTTCATGCCTATCCCTTTCCATCACTAAGGTGAACGTAACCGAATTGTGGTCACTATCACCAAAATGCACACCAACTTCCAAGTCTAGCACCTGGTCTGGCTCATTTCCCAGAACCAAATCCAATATAGCCTCACCTCTAGCTGGCCTATCAACATACTGAGTCAAAAAACCTTCCTGCACGCTTTGTACAAAAACTGACCCCTCTAATGAGCTAGAGCTATAGCTATTCCAATCAATATTAGTAAAGTTAAAGTCCCCCATAACAATTACCCTATTACTCCCACTCCTATCCAGGATCGTCTCCGCAATCCTTTCCTCAACCTCTCTAGAACTTTTAGGAGGTCTATAAAAGACTCCCAACAGGGTGACCTCTCCTCTCCTATTTCTAATCTCAGCCCATACTACCTCAACATACAAGTCCTAGTCAAACTTCCTCTCTGACACTGTGATACAATCCTTGACTAATAATGCTATCCCTCCCCCCTTCTACCTCCTTCTCTACTCCGACTAAAGCATTTGAACCCCGGAACCTGCAACAACCATTCCTGACCCTGCTCTATCCATGCCTCTGAAATGGCCACAGCATCAAAGTCCCAGGTACTGATCCACGCTGCAAGTTCATCCACTTTATTGCGAATACTCCACGCATTAAAGTATATGCTTTTCAAACCCTGCTCCGCTTCACCCCCACGATGCCGTGCATTGCAGTCCCCATCTATGCCCCCCTCACTTTCATCCCCGCTACTCAGGATCCCACCCCCCCTCTGAATCAGTTTAAACCCCCCTGCATAGCCTTTGCAAATTTTCCCCCCAAGATATTGGTTCCCCTCTGATTCAGGTGTAGACCATCACTCCTGTAGAGGTCCCACCTTCCCCAGAATGAGCCCCAATTGCTCAAGTACCTGAACCCCTCCCTCCTGCACCATCCCCTCATCCACGAGTTCAAACTTTCCCTCTCTCTGTTCCGCTCTAAACTATCCCGTGGCACAGGCAAGAGTCCCGAGATAACCACCCTGTCCGACTTGGCCTTAAGTTTCCACCCCAACTCCATAAAGTTCTGCTTAATGTCCCCTTCCCTTAACCTCCCAATGTCATGCGTCCCCACATGAACTATGACTTGGGGTTGATCTCCCTCTCCCTTAAGAGTCCTGAACACCCTCTCTGAAACATCCCGGACCCCAGCCCCTGGGAGGCAACACACCAGCCCTGAGTCCCTACCATTACCTCTGACTCTCCTATCCGTCCCCCTAACTGTGGAGTCCCCAATCACTAGGCCCAATCTTTTACATCCCCTAACCACCTGAGCCTTCACAACAGGCTCACCTCCAGAGACCTGCTCCCTTTGGCTATCTCCAGTTGATTCCTCCTCAACTGTAGCCTCCAGGACAGAAAACCTATTTTTGAACCTCTTCCTGAGGTTCCCAGCCTCACGGATGCCAGTCTTCAGTCAATTTGATTCACTGCATATGAAATTAAGAAACGGTTGAAGGCACTGGATACTGCAAAGGCTAAGGGTCCTGACAAGACTCTCGCAACAATGCTAATGACTTGTACTCCAGAATTTTCTGTGCCCCTAATCAATCTGTCTTAGTCCAGCTACAAAAGTGGTATCTACCCAGAAATGTAGAAAATTGCCCAGGTATGTCCTGTATGCAAAAAATAGGACAAATCCAACTTAGCCAATTATCATCCATCAGTCTATTCACAATCATCAGCAAAATAACAAAAAGTGCAATTAACAGTGCCAGCAAGCAGCACTTAATCAGCAATAACTTGCTCACTGATGTTCAGTTTGGATTCCATTAGGGCCACGCAGCTCCTGATCTCATTACAGCCTTAGTCTGAACATGGATAAAAGAGCAGGGACGAGGTGAGAGTGACTGCCCTTGACATCAAGGCAACATTTGACTGATTGTGGCGTCAAGCAAAACTGGAGTCAACGGGAAAATCTGCACTGGTTTGAATCTTGCCTAGGACAAATGACGATGATTGTTGGAGGCCAGTCATCTCAGTCCAAGTATCTTGCTGTAGGAGTTCCTCAGGATAGTGTCCTAGACCCAACCATCTTCAGCTGCTTCATTAATTAGCTTCCCTACATCTTAAGGCCAGAAATTTTTTTTTTTGATGGTTGTATAATGCTCAACATCACTTGCAATTCCTCAGACACTGAAGCAGTCCATGTCCATGTGCAACAAGACCTGAACAATATCCAGACTTGGACTGAGAAGTGGTCAGTAAATTTGCACTACAAAAGTTCCAGGCAATGACTGTCTCCAAAAAGGGCAAATCTGACCAACCGCCATGGCATTAAATATCATTACTATCACTGATAGTCTGCGGGACTACCATTGACCAGAAGCTGAACTGGACTAGTCATATAAATACTGAGGCTACAAGAGCAGCTCAGAAACTGGGAATTAAATAACTCAACTCATGATTCCCCAAATCCTGCCCACCGTCTACAGGGAACAAGTCAGGAGAGGGATGGTTTCCCACCGACCTCTGCAATGAGAAACACTCCTCAACCCTACCCCTGCCAATAGACTTTGTTCCAGATAAGAGAATTATGCCCAAGGTTGTTCAGCCCCTCAAAGCCTGTATTACCTGGTCTGGCCTCCAAGTGCCCTTGGAACATTACCCAATGAGATTCTGTGCCTTAGGAACATTGTAATAGGAGTAGAGCAGTTAGCTCTTGAAGCCATTCCCAGAGATCATGACTGATGAGACCTAACTCCTCTTCCAGATCTCTTAATGCCTTTCATAAACAATCTATCTCAGATTTAAAATTAACAATTGATCGACATCAATTGCTGCTTGCAGAAAAAAATTTCAACTTGGCTCCCAATTTTGCTCTGGAAAAGTCTAGCTGAAATCTTTAAACAATGCATTCAACTCTGAACTCCTCAATCAGTGGAAATAGTTTCTAGTCCTGGCAATCTGTTGCCCTTTATCTGTGTTCTCTACGTTACAGTTATTTAGTTGTAATGTCAATATTGGTGATCAACTATCAGTTTTCAAGGGACTCACTTCCAGTAAGAAGTCTCACAACATCAGGTTAAAGTCCCAACAAGTTTATTTGTTAGCACAAGCTTTCGGAGCATTGCTCCGTCATCAGGTGAGTGGAGAATTGGGTTCACAAACAAGGCAAATGTAGAACACAGACTCAACTGCAAGATGATGGTTGGAATGTGAGTCTTAATAGGTAATCAAATCTTTACAGGTACAGACAATGCAAATGGAGAGAGGGTTAACCTCAGGTTAAAGAGGTGTGAATTGTCTCAAGCCAGGATAGTAAGTAAGATTTTGCAAGTAAAGGCAAGTCGTGGGGGTTACAGGTAGTGTGACATGAACCCAAGATCTTGGTTGAGGCCGTCCTCATATGTACGGAGCTTGGCTATTAGTTTCTGCTCATTGTCATGTGTCTTGAAGGCCACCTAGGAGAATGCTTACTTGAAGACCGGAGGCCTTCGACTGCTGAAATGTTCCCCAACAGGAAGGAAATCCTCCTGCCTGGTGATTGTCGAGCAGTGTCCATTCATCTGTTGTCATAGCATCTGCATGGTCTTGCCATTATACCATGGCTTGGGACATCGTCTTCTGCAGCATATTAGGTAAACAACGTTGGCTGAGTCGCATGCTCATGCTACCAAATAAACCTGTTGGACTTTAACCTGGTGTCATGAGACCTGGTTGTGAGATTTCTTACTGTGCCTACCCCTGTCTAACGCCGGCACCTCCACATCATATTATTCCTGATAGTCCTCTTTTTTCAGTACAATTGTAAAACAAATTGTGTTGATTTTGATGCTGCTTGCATGTTTTTCCATGCTAAGCTCCCTTTTTGAAGTTCTTATAATCTGTGTTGTTGCCCTTTGCAATTCCTTGCATTCCTCTTGTCTGCCAGGATCTATCCTTTTATTTGCATTTTGTATGATTTTTCTTTGAGCTTTATGTTGTTGCCTATTACTTTGATCATGATGGCTGTTTTTTGCTGTTATTATTGCTGTTTTTTGCTCTGTCCTTCAGGACTATAAACTGGTTTTGTATTACACTAAACTCGTTTTTGAACACCACCTACCTTTTCCTCCGCCTTCTATCATTTTACCCAGTAATGGATTTACCAAGTTTATTGTGGACAGACTGTGTCTCAAGACATTGAAATCAGCTTTAAATGTTTATTCTAGTTGGCCTACAACTTTTTTGAATGCTACATTAAACCTGGTCATCAGAGCCCAAATTTTCTGCTATCCATATCATTGAAATTGGAATTTAAGTTGGGAGATGTACATCCTGACAAATGCAATGAAATTGCACCAAGTTTAGAGTTCCTGTGGGCTGATTTGTACTACACTGGACTCTCTGTGAATATCTGTGACACTGATCTCAGTGTCCGGGATGTGGGCCAGATACACGTCACTCACCTGATACTTAGCCAGGAAATATTATGGGGCTGGTTAATACCTGGCCTAACTCGCTGATTAGCCAGAGTAACTGAACTGAGCATCACAACCAATCAGCCCCAAATCACCCTGCCCCTCCAACCCAGTGAACTTGATTCCCCCACCATCCTGCACAACTCAACTACTCCCCTCTGCCGATCTGATTACCCCATTGACCTGACCTGACTTAACATCACCCCCAATCCAATCTCATTGTCTCTCACCCCCAAGCTCACCCCACTCTTGCTCCGATCATCACTTCCCCAACCTAACTGCTCAATCGTTCACACCCATCCACTCCCTGACTTGCCCAATGACACACTCAACAACTCACCCACTCACTCACCCACCCATTTACCCAACCACTCACTTGCTCACCCGCTCACCTGCCCACTGTCTCATTTACCCAACCAAATACTCACTCAGTCACTCATTCACCCACCCATATACTCAACCGCTCACTCACACTCGTTCACTTAGGCATTCGTTCACTCATCCACTCGTACACTTGCACACTCACTCACTCGCACACTCATTCATTTACTCATCCTGTCGAAGATTTAATAACTTTAACAACTAGCATGAACACAGTAATAAGTGCCATAAAAAGGGGGTGTGTCTTTTCTTCACCTGAGTTTCTACTAGAATCTTAAATTGTGGCTTAATGTGTAAATATATATAAGAAAAAGATTGACAGCTTTGATCTCCTGTCTCATGAAAAAAGAAGATTGAGGGGTGAACCTTGTGGACGTCTTTAAAAAATGATATGATTTGGATAGAGTGGATACAGAGAGAATGTGGGGAAGAGTATACCTAGAGGCTGTTGATATAAAATGACCACCAAGAAATCCAATAGAGAATTCAGAAGAAACTTATTTCCACCAAGAGTGGTGAGAATGTGGAACTTGCTAGCACAGGGTGCATGTGAAGCAAATAATACATCAGCACACAACGGGAAGCAAGACAAGTATTTGAGAGAGGTGGTTAAAATGCTGAAGTTAGTTGAGGAAAGACAAGAGGAGCTCAAGTGCAACATAAACCTTGAAATGGACTGGAGTGGTTTTGGTGCTTTATATCCTTTGGAATCTTTTGTACTCCCATGTAAAATCGTTTTCCATGTCTTATTTCAGCTCATAGAGAGTTCATGGCTTGCTAATACCTTCTCATTATATCCTCTCTTAACATTGAAATGATTTCATTCTTGACTGAAGCTACACTTCCCCTTCTACCATTTTCCCTACCTTTCTTGTAGCTTCCTGCCTGATTAAGTTCACAGTTCTGATCATTTTGCAGCTATGTCTGAGTAACACCTACCATGACATTCCCTCCAAGTTGAACTGGAACCTTTAATCGATCGAGTTCATTCTGTGCAGTCTGTGTAGTTGCATGGGAAAAAAACCACTGATTTTGGCGACAGACCCTAACATGTCCTTGTGCTCTAATGTTTAACTCGGGAGAGAAAGGAGAAAAACAGGAAAAAGAAATATTTTATGACAGAACAGTGCCATTTCTGACATTGTAACTGTTTTTTTTATGACATTGCGAATGAGTTTCATTCCTTTCAGTGAATTTCAATTTAATGGAAGGATAGTATAATTGGATTGGGGCCAGAGAAGTGATTAAAGCACCAGGTGATAGCCAAATGTTCTATTTAGCCTGAGTCCTTTAAATCCAGAGAGCATTCGGTCATAAAGAATAGCTATTAGTAGGCAGCATGGCCTAAATGATTTTTCTATCTAATGTGGCCAAACACTTGTATCTCTTTCACTTAGCTTTGTCCTCCCTGGAATTCTGGTAGTAACACCCATGGAGGACAGTGTTTTAGTAGATGATTAATGCTGCTGTATTGCAAGTCTTTATAGGTGCCAATGTGCCATTACAGTGCAGGAGATAAACTATTATGACTGCAGTCTTTATTGGAATGGCTTGTGCTCAACAAGAGAGATTACACATGAAATCAATCCTTTCTGTTGAAATCAAGCCAATTCTTTCCCGGATGCAATTGTAATACTTGGTGTATACTAAATGATCCAGCAGATTGTGGGCCAGAATAGGCCTGGGAATTTTACCTCATTCCCTAATTAGCATTAGATTCTCATTCTGGCATGAAATCTATTGGATCATTTACTAGAAGCATTAATAGAGTCCTGAATAAGTTCAGGTTAAAAGGTTTTTTCATTCTGTCCTCGAGTAAGAATCTTGGATAACTTTTTGTTTTTTTTTAATAGATGTTTTAAATTTACGTTTATACACATAACGTTGCTTTGATTGTCCCAATCATTTATTACCCTGTAACAGCCTCTCTTCATTACTCCAGTCAAGAATTGCTAACTGTTGGGCAGTCACCTTAACATTCTCATGTTTTATCCCACAACCAGCCTCATTAATAAACAGATTATCTGGTCTTTATCACATTGCTGTTTGTGAAACCTTGCTGGGAATTAGCTTTCATGTGCCCTGTATTTCAGAAGTAACTTATAAGCAGTAAGGCACTTTGGGACATCCTGAGGTCATGAAGGGCATAGCATAACAGCAAGACTTTCTTTCTTTCCTTCCTTCCCTCCATCCTCCAATCTTGCTTTTTATCCAGTGAGGGATAGAATGACTCTCCTGTTTGATTTATGGTGATGTGCATTTGTTTTTCATTTTACCCAAATTATATTTCTCTCTAGACTTTTTCTAATGATGCTCAGTATTTGAGGCTGGATGATATTTTATTCCTTGAGAACATCAATGCAAATACTAACATCAGTATCTCACATTGCCAGATCAAGTTGGATGCAGAATAATCCCCTTCAAATCTGTCTCAACAATATGGCTCAGCTTGAAGCCATGAACAGTAACCCCTTTTGGATGCCTGTGATTTTCTATTTCTGCACAAGTTACCTATAATGTCTTGGTGTAGGCCTTCATTTATTAGAAACTGACTTATGACCGTCATGACATTTACGGTATTCTGTTATGTGAGTTGCTCACATTAGTGTACAGACTCAGAGCCAATAGCAGGAATACTAGCATGCTAATGTGTAATCTGTCAGGACTGAATTCATAGCTTAGTCCCAGGTGTGAAACCAATATGCCAACCCACTCATCACCCAAGTTCCATCGTTTCAGAAAACACAGAGGAATGTTACAGAGTATAGACATTTAAAGTAAAATGCATTTGACTCTGCATACAGTATTCCCTTGTTATTGTAGCTCTGCTACCTATCTCAAATGTCTTTGTGTTACTCGCTCTCTCCTGCTAATCCAGGGGAGCACAAAGCTAAAGCGAGCAGGGTTCAAACCCAGGAGGAAATGGCAAGTGGCCAATGTAGATAAGGGCGAGGAGTCCGTGGGGTCTATGAATGAATAGAGCAGACTGAGAACGTGCAATTGAAATGAAACATTCTGTCAGTGTGAGGTGAAGCAGACAAGTTCTAGATGATGCCTAGAGTCGAAGGGGAATGAGTGAAGATGGAGCTGGACATGGGGATGGCAGTGTCATTGAACCCAGGGTCAATATAAAAGGCAAATTTGAATCACATGCCCTTGAAGTCATTCTGAGGGCATGGAAAGTTGGTTGCTGTTGAGGGCTATGTCTTATCCAAGGTACAGCTGAGGGACCAGTGCATGCATCTACCTTTGTAAGTGGTGAAGGGTGATTATCCCACATTGTTCCGATGATCTTGGCTGAAACAATTGAAATTAAACAGGGAAGTGGTGAACAGATTAATGGAGTCTTGCTCGAGTCTGGAAATATTTTGGAGAAATACAAGATAATGTTTAATAGAACCATTGGTGAGATGAAAGGAGTGAAATTCAGCCGATGGCTGAAGCCAGATGCATGCCCAAAGAGCTGAAGGCACATCCAGTGCCATGTATGCTTAGATCCAAGGTGGAGGCCGAACTCAAGAGATTGCTAGGTTTGGGCTATTGGAACTAGTGGCCACAAGTGAGTGGGCCATGCCCTTTATTCCTGTCATGAAGACTGAGGGCCAATGTAGGTTTAAGGTGAGAGGGGAGAGATACAAACGGGTCCAGTTTTTTTACACAGAGGGTGGTCAGTGCTTGGAACAAGCTGCGAGAGATAGTAGTAGAGGTGGGTACAATTCTGTGTTTTCAAAAACATTTAGACGGTTATATGGGTAACATATTCGTCATTTATATAAATGACATAGATGACTACGTAGTGGGTAGGACCAGTAAATTTGCCAATGACTCAAAGATTGGCCGGGCAGTTAACAGTGAGGTTGAGTGTCTTGGGTTGCAGGAAGATATAGATGAGATGGTCAAATGGATGGATAAGTGGCAGATGGAATTTAACCCTGAAAAGTGTGTGGTGATGCACTTTGGAAGGAATAATTTGACAAGGAAGTCTACTATGAAAGGTCTGACATTAGGAAGTTCTAAAGAACAAAGGGACCTTGGCATGTTTGTCCATTGATCTCTGAAGCCAGAAAGGCAAGTAAAAAAGGTGGTGAAAAAGGCATGTGGCACACTCACTTTTATAAATTGGGGTATAGATTACAAAAGCAGAGAGATCATTATGGAGTTGTGTAGAACTTTGATGAGGCCACAGCTAGAATCCTGTGAGCAGTTCTGGTCGCCACATTATAGGAAGGACGTGAACACACTGGAGGGGTTGCAGAGGAGATTTACCAGATGCTGCCTGGGATGGAACATTTTAAGCTATGAAGTGAGGTTGGATAGGCTTGGAGCAGAGAAGACTGAGGGGTGACGTAGTTGAGATGCTCAAGATCATGAGGGGCATGGACAGGTTGGACAGGGAATAGCTGTTCCCCTTAGTTGAAGGGTCAGTCATGAGGGGACACTAGTTAAAAGTGAGGGGTGGGAGGTTTAGGGGGGATTTGAGGAAAACCCTTTTCACTCACAAGGTGATGAGGCTCTGGAATGCACTGTCTGGGTGGGTGGTGGAGGCAGGATGCCTTATCCTTTAAGAAGTACCTGAATGAATACTTGACACACCATAACATTCAAGGTCATGGGCCTAAGAACATAAGAAATAGGAGCAGGAGTAGGCCATCTAGCCCCTCGAGCCTGCTCCGCCATTCAATAAGATCATGGCTGATCTGTCGTGGCTCAGTTCCACATTCCCGCCCTCTCCCCATGACCCTTAATCCCCTTGCCTATCAAAAACCTATCAACCCGCGTCTTAAAAATATTGAGCGAGGCAGCCTCCACCACTTCAACGGGCAGAGAATTCCAGAGATTCACCACCCTTTGAGTGAAGAAGTTCCTCCTCAACTCCGTTCTAAACCGCCCCCCCTTTATCCTGAGGCTGTGCCCTCTAGTCCTACTGTCCTTTCTGAGCGGGAAGAGCCTCTCCACCTCTATCCTATCCATCCCATTCAACATCTTATACGTCTCAATGAGATCTCCCCTCATTCTTCTAAACTCTAACGAGTACAAGCCTAGTTTATTCAGCCTCTCCTCATAGCTCAACCCCCTCAACTCTGGAATCAGCCTAGTAAACCTCCTCTGCACTCCCTCCAAGGCCAAAATATCCTTGCGTAAGTGCGGCGACCAAAACTGCACACAGTACTCCAGCTGCGGCCTCACCAGTGCCCTATACAGCTGCAGCAAGACCTCCCTACCTTTACATTCAATCCCCCTCGCTATGAAGGCCAGCATCCCATTTGCCTTCCTGACCACCTGCTGCACCTGCAGGCTGGGTTTTTGCGACTCATGCACAAGGACCCCGAGGTCCCTCTGCACTGTTGCATGCTGCAGTTTTTCGCCACGTAAGTAATACGTGGTGGCAAGTAGGATTAGATGGGCAGGTCAGGGGCTTTCATGTGTTCATGCAGACTCGATAGGCTGAAGGGCTTCTTCTGCACTGTGGTATTCTGTGTTTTGGTCATTCTGTGATGGGTATAGAGGGATATGGGCCAAATGTGGGCAACTGGGACTAACTTAGTGGTTTAAAATGAAGGGGCGGCAAGGACAAGTTGAACCGGAGGGACTGTTTCCACACTGTGACTCTATGACTATGACTATGAAATGTGAGGATTTTAAAGTCACTGAACCCAAACTGATCCATTGAACCCAATGGATAAATCAGTATCCATTACCCCTTATTAGTGACCTTGCTGGTGGCCAGAGATTTGTCAAAATGGATTTCTCAGGAGCATATCTGCTAGTGGGCTTGGCCGAAGATTCACAGCCACCATTAACCATCATCACCCAAAAAGGGTTATTCTTTTATAAACGACTGTCTTTTGGGGTCACATCAGCCCCGGCCTTATTTTAAACACCAGATATTGAGAGGTCCAATGTTAATTGGATGACAATATCATCCACATATGGGGTCCACAGACGAGGAACATTTGTGAAATTTAGAGGAGTTGAAGAGCCTGAAGGAACATGGGCTGCAGATTAAGAAAGAGAGGTGTGTGTTTTTCAGGGACTAGGTCGATCATTTAGGACTCGCTGTCAATGGTGAAAGTTTGCATAAGGCACTGAAGAACGTTGGAGACTTAATGAAGTTGCCAAGACTAGACAAATTTGTGCCTGAATTAGTAACAGTATTGAAACCACTGCACTGGTTGTTGATGAAGGGGCAGGCACAGCAGTAGAAGCCGGAGTGTGAAAAAGTTTAGCAGGCAAAAAAGCCTCGAAGGAGTCAGGGGTCTTAGTTCATTTCAATTTAAAATTATGTCTGCAGCCAGTCTGTGATGCTTCGCTGTATGGTGCGGGGAGTGGTGCTATCCCCTGTGCTGGTGAGTGGAGCAGGCCCATTGCTTTCGCACCTAAGTCACTCTCCAAAGCAGAAGAGAAACTATGTGCAATTAGAGAGGGAGACGTTTGGCATCATTTTCAGCATTACCAAGTTTAACCATTCTATGTGGCAAGAGTTTCATCTTACTGATGGACCACAGACCACTAAGATTTTGGGACCTCACTTGAGGATTCCATCCATGGCCATAGCTCGGTTGCAAAAATGGGCATTGATATTATCGGACCATTATGGGCATTGATATTATCGGCTCGGGTAGTGCACTAGAAAACTTTAGATTGGCTAGGAGGGAGTTGAAGAGTGAGTTAAGAAGGGCTAAAAGAGGACATGAGAAGACTTTGGCTGATAGGATTAAGGAGAATCCTAAGGCGTTCTATAGGTATGTCAAGAACAGAAGGTTGGTTAGGGCAAGATTAGGGCCAGGTATAGACAGCAGAGGGAAGTTATGTGTGGAACCGGAAGAGATTGGAGAGGCATTGAACCAATATTTCTCTTCGGTGTTCACGCAGGGGGACAAGAATATAGCTGAGGAGGACACTGGGTTGCAGGGGAGTAGAATAGACAGTATTACAGTTGATAAGGAGGATGTGCTGGATATTCTTGAGGGTTTGAAAATAGATAAGTCCCCTGGTCCGGATGGGATTTACCCTAGGATTCTCTGGGAGGCAAGAGAAGTGATTGCAGAGCCTCTGGCTCTGATCTTCAGGTCGTCGTTGGCCTCTGGTATAGTACCGGAAGATTGGAGGTTAGCGAATGTTGTCCCATTGTTTAAGAAGGGGAACAGAGACTTCCCCGGGAATTATAGACCGGTGAGCCTCACTTCTGTTGTGGGCAAGGTTTTAGAAAAAATTATTAGGGATAGGATTTATAGTTATTTGGAGAGTAATGAATTGATTGGAGATAGTCAGCATGGTTTTGTAGCGGGTAGGTCGTGCCTTACTAACCTTATTGAGTTTTTTGAGAAGTGACCAAAGAGGTGGATGGGGGTAAGGCAGTTGATGTGGTATAGATGGATTTTAGTAAGGCGTTTGATAAGGTTCACCTTGGTGGGCTTCTGCAGAAAATGCAGATGTATGGGATTGAGGGTAATCTAGGAAATTGGATCAGGAATTGGCTAGCAGATAGGAGACAGAGGGTGGTGGTTGATGGTAAATATTCGTCATGGAGTTCGGTTACGAGTGGTGTGCCTCAGGGATCTGTTTTGGGGCCACTGCTGTTTGTAATTTTTATTAATGATCTGGATGAGGGTATAGTTGGGTGGATTAGTAAATTTGCTGATGACACCAAAGTCGGAGGTGTGGTAGATTGTGAGGAAGGGTGTCATAGTTTGCAGGAAGACTTGGACAGGTTGCAGAGCTGGGCCGAGAGGTGGCGGATGGAGTTTAATGCGGAGAAGTGTGAGGTAATTCACTTTGGTAGGAATAACAGATGTGTTGAGTATAGGGCTAACGGGAGGACTCTGAATAGTGTGGATGAACAGAGGGATCTAGGTGTATGTGTACATAGATCCCTGAAAGTTGGGAATCAAGTAGATAGGGTTGTTAAGAAGGCATACGGTGTCTTGGCGTTTATTGGTAGGGGGATTGAATTTAGGAGTCGCAGCGTCATGTTGCAACTGTACACAACTGTGGTGCGGCCGCACTTGGAGTACTGTGTGCAGTTCTGGTCCCCACATTACAGGAAGGATGTGGAGGCTTTGGAGAGGGTGCAGAGGAGGTTTACCAGGATGTTGCCTGGTATGGAGGGGACGTCCTATGAGGAGAGACTGAGGGATTTGGGGTTGTTTTCGCTGGAAAGAAGGCGGCTAAGAGGGGATCTTATTGAAACACATAAGATGATTAGAGGTTTAGATAGGGTGGACAGTGATAGCCTTTTTCCTCGGATGGAGAAAGCTAGCACGAGGGGGCATGGCTTTAAATTAAGGGGGGGTAGTTATAGGACGGATGTCAGGGGTAGGTTCTTTACCCAGAGGGTGGTGAGGGATTGGAATGCCCTGCCTGCTGCGGTTGTAAGTGCGCCTAGTTTGGGGGCGTTTAAGAGATCCGTGGATAGGTTTATGGACGAAAAGGGATTGGTTTAGGTTAGTGGGTCATTGTTTTTTAACTGGGCGGCGCAACATCGTGGGCCGAAGGGCCTGTTCTGCGCTGTAATGTTCTATGTTCTATTTGTATGAAATCTGCTACCTCTTAGTCGGACCAACGTGCAAATATGGTTACGTTATCCAGGATGCCATTGCCATGTTGAAGAGACGTCATGGTCAAGGCTATCCAGATCATATACTTTTCACAAGATGATAAGGTACCAATTACAGCTTCTGAAGTGAAATAAGCTCCAAAAACACAAGTCCAAAAGACGTGCTGGTTGGGTACTTTGACCATGCTAAATTCTCCTTCAGTATACTCAATTAGACACTGGAGTATGGCAGCTGGGGGATTCTCGCAGTAACTTCGTTACAGTGTTTTTTGTAAGCCTTCTTGTGACACAAATAAATAAACTTCTTTAACTTTTAAGGAAGGATTCCATACTGAGTCAAGTAGTTCGCCAGGTCTGCAAGACAAGGGCAAGCAGACAGACGAATCTGGAACTGAGACCATATTTAAGCTGACAGTGGGAATTGTTGGTGCAAGATGGTTGTTCGTTGTGGAGCATGTATGTTGTCATTCCCTGTACCTTGAGGAGAAAAATGTTTGGAGTAAATGCACCAAAGGCATCCGTAGTGGTACGGATGAGAGAGGTGGCCCGCAGTTGTGTGTGGTGACCAAATGTTAATGCCTGTATTGAGGACAAGGCAGGTTCATGCATGTCATGTTCCAAAATCCAAAAATTATCCTAAACTTGTATTGAATTCAGGTTGGACCTCAGTTGGAGTATTGTGTTCTGGCCACCATATTATAATAGTGAAATGGAGGCATTGGAGAGGGCACAGAATGATTTACACAAATTATACCATAATTGTGACATTGGCTGGAATTTTACTGGCTTGCCCACCATGGGAATCAGAGTGGGTAAGGAGGGGAGCATGGGAAAGTCCGTTGACCTTGGGTGGGATTTTATGGTTTTGGACGAGCAGAACTGTAAAATCCTGCCCAATGTAGCTATCAGGAAAGGATAAACAGGTTAGGTTCTCTTTAAATGAGAAGGCCAGGTGATGACCTAATAGAGGTCTTTAAAATGTTGAACATTTTGCTATGGTAAACAGCGAAAGCATTTCCTCTTGTGTGAAAGAGCAAAACTTGTAACCATCAATATAAGACAGTCAAATGTAAGAAATCAAATGAGGAGTTCATAAGAAACTTTTATTTATCTAAAGCCCAATGAAAATGTGAAAATCACTTCCACAGTGGACAGTTGAGGCAATAACTAATGATGCATTTGAGAAGAAGTTAGCAATGCAGCTTATCAAAGAATTGAATACTGTGATGGTAGAGTTGGAGAAAGGATGGGAGGAGCCTGAAGTGGAGAATGAACTGTGGCATAGACTTTGTGGGTCAAAGATCTGCTTCTCTGCTGGATGTTTTTTGTAATTGGTAAGGTTAGCAGAACAGTGATGGGATATCCAAAAAATGTATCAAATTTTGTATGGCTTGTGATCGTCCCACTGTGCTGGGACTGCTGACAGGAGAAACTTGAAATGTTTCTTTGCCTTGGAGTCAGCCCATGACCAATAAAATGATTGATTCTAAGGAAGTATGCAGTAGTTGTTGCCCAGTAATGGGCATGTTATAGCTGCAGAGATTAAAAACAAACCCGCAGCTATAGAAGTAGACATTTTTTTGTTATCCTGCTGCAATCCAGCAAGCTTTGTTATGAGAATTTGCATTTGTTCTGATAGAAAAAAACATGTTGGAAATCTGCAGTGATGACAGATAATGTTGAAAATCCACAGCAAGCCACCCCATTCAGTTGTCCCATCTGCTCAGGCCAGTGCTAGTTTGAAAGCAGTGGTTAATTGAACATCAAGAGCAGCAAATTAAATTGGGCTTGTTTGTATACATGAGGCAGATGGTGCTATAAATATGTAATGTTTGTAAGTTTCTCCCAGTACTGTGACATAAATTAATGTAAAGTTAAGCTCTTTATCTGTCAGCCTTTATGTGTGCAGATACCTCAGGATCCTTCCATTCCCCTTCATTGCTTCTGGCAGATCTACAAATAGACATGAGTGCTGTGAGATTCCATACAATGCTCTGCTGCATTACTTAGAAGAGAGAAAGACAAAAGTTATAACAACTTTTTAATCTGTATTTTTCTTTGTGTTGTCACTCAAATATGGCAATGTCAAAATCCCCAATAGTTTGTGAGCTTTACTGCAATATAGATTTGTAATGGAGTGAAGCTGGATTATGCAATATTGTTAATCCAACATGTTAATGTTCTTTATGTGAATCCCACTTCATCTTTTTGAGAAAGGCAGTAGCCATTAAGAAGAAGTGGTTTATTGTGTTTTCCGTGACCATCATCGGACAAGTTAAATGCATAAATTCCATGCCATCAGCAGTGATTTTGGCAATAAAATTGGGCTTTCTAGCATCACTGGTGCTGGCACTTTGGAAGCCCAGAACTAAAACATGTTGACTAGAGTATTTCCAGCCACTTCTGGCATACTACATTTGACACACACTAACAGGATGCTTCAACAGGCATGCTATGCATGCCCCAGAAACATACAGCGTGGGCAAAGCATGTTGCTAAACAGCCTCTTAACACTGATTTGACACATAATGTAGATTTTGGTTCACACTGACCCAGTTAATCTCCTGTCATAATCATTCCCAGCTAAACATGGATTCAGCTGCATTAAGGCCAGGGACACCTCCCTTCTCCACCCTGACTAGTGCATGGTAAATGGAATTACTGAATGATGTTCATGCTTTATTGGAGCAGTTTTGCTCACATTTTGCATTTCCAAGAGAATGGTGCTAGATCTTGACAAGGGGTCAGAGGAATTGATTGGTTTCATATAAATCATACGAACCCTACAATGTAGAAGGAGGCCATTCAGCCCATCGAGTCAGCACTGACCACAATCCCACCCAGGCCCTACCCCCATATCCCTACATATTTATCCTCTAATCCCTCTAACCTATGCATCTCATGACTCTAAGGGGCAATTTTTAGCATGGCCAGTCAACCTAACCCACACATCTTTGGACTTGTGGTTTGTCAGGTGCAAGTCTGCTTCAGCAATGGAGGATTATAGTTGCAGTCCCTCTTGGGCTGCAGCATGATTTAGAACTGGTGTGCAGGAAATTGAAGGGGAGCATTTGCAGAAGGAGGAGGAAGGGTGGAGGGGGAGGCTCACAATACTGAACCCCAAGGATCTTCAGGGAGTAACTCTCCAACCTTCACGTCAACCAGCAGCTGTGTGAGAAGTACTTGTGTTTCACCAAGGAGGTAGTCACTGAACTGCACAACCTATTACAATCCAACCTTCAGCCACCCAGCAAATGGCATTGCCAGTGACCATCAAGGTTACCTTTGCCCTCCATTTTTATGCCAGTCAGTCCTTTCCAGCAGGAACAGGTAACATGAGCAGTTTCTCATAGTTTGCCATTCACCACTGCATCAGAGTGGTGGCAGGGGATGTCATTGTCATTTGACTAACCAGAGTGAAGCAGAAAGAGACAGCACATGGTTTTGTCAAGCTAGTGGGAATATCAGTGGTGCAAGGTGTATGGTGCAAGGACTGCACACATGCATAGCTTTGCTGTCCTACATGTTCACTTGAAGATGTTCTACAACAGCAAGTGTTATCACTCTTCTGAACGTTGGGTTGATATGTGATCATGCCCAGAAGATCCTCTTGGTGAATGCCTGCTATCCCACAGCAGCTACGATGTATTCATCTTGCATCACTTAGCCATACTCACCATCTTTGAACTAGCATAAAAACCAGAGATCGGCTGCTAAATGACCAGGGTTACCTAGTATACACCTGGCTAAAGATTCTCCTACACCACTGAAACACCAATAACAGTGTTCCGATGAGGAAAGCAATGCAGCAAAAATAAACGTCATTGTGCAAACCATGGGAGTCCTGAAAAATCAGCTCTGCTGCCTGGACTGTTTGGGTGTGGAGCCATTCAGCCCTTACTCAAGTGCATGTTGAAGTTTACAGTGGTCTGTTGCACTTTCCATAACCTAGCTATCCTGAGAAGCAGTGCTTACCATCAGGCCTCTAGAGTCACCAGAGGAAGGGAAGGAGGAACTGGAGGAGTCAAGGAGGAGACATCAAGAATCCCTAGTTTCCCTAAGGCATTACTTGCACTCCACAATTCCCCACTTTTCAATCTATCTGCAATGGATCATCACACTGTCCTCTTGGCCAAAACCCTAAAATAAAAGCCACCAACAAAAATGAAATTCCATAACAATTTGATCCAAAATATCGACCAGTAATGCATACAAAATTGAACAATTCATCCTTGTGCATTCCCTTCGATCTGCCTTGTGGATGCTTTTGCATGTGCTAATACTGCTTTCCAGTGCTACCGTAGTGTTTGCCGCATGGCTGGTGGAAGGCTGATTTCCACTGGATAAAACTGCATATGGCATGGCAGGATGATCATAAGCAGCTCTGAGCCCATAAAGCTTGGCATCAGACTGCACTACCTTCACATGGGAGACAGCAGTCTGGCCTGGCTGACTGGCTTACAAGCAATTGTAAGTGTACAGTGGAGTGGGACTGGTGGAAGCAGATGCTGTCATCCTGAGAGAGGACAGCAGGTTTGTCTGTCATGGAGCCTCTGCAATCTTAGTAATCTAATAGAGGACAGATTGTTGGACTGATGTCAGATCCTGAAAGCCCCTTCGATTGCAGGTATCTGCAGCTGCAATCTTAGTGTGCAAGCTAGATATGTATGGTGACAAACATTAATCTCACGAAATTAGTCTGCGTTTCCACTGTAGCACTGAGTTGTTGGGTGTTTTTTGCCTGTGTAGCTGTAGAAGCTGAGACGTCAGCAACCCAGTGTTGTCATGGGTAAGCACCCAAATGCTGTCACGGAACTTACCACAACTTGTTGGCTGTTCATTCAAACATTTAAAAATTATTCGTACTTCAGTAAAACCTGAGCAAGCTAAATTAGACCTGCCTGCCACTGGAAACCTAAGGTACACAGGAAATGCTTAATGAACTTATTAGCTCTGTTGATCTTTTTAACTGCATCTTTTGCTCAGTATAAGTAGTCTCATAGCAGTGAACTAGCAAACCATGTGGCATTAGCATTCCAGACTTTGGGGAAATATCAATAAAAATCTTCCCATGCTAACAAGGCACATCTGATCTCTTCATAAAATATCCAGAAAACCAATATCATTTGTAGGAGCCTCCATGAACCAGATATTGGTTTTTCTGTGTTTGTAGACATCAATATTTGTTATTGCCTTAAACTGGGTTCCATCATATGCTAAAGATTTAAAAATAACGTGAATTTAGATTTTTGACTGAAATGCATGCATGGCAGTTGCAAACATCCCCAAAGTAAATTCAGAAAGCGTTGCTTTAAAGGATTAAATTTGTAGAAGCTCTGTGGTGTTGTTCTGAAAAATTGTAAGAACTGGAAACTAAAATTCAAAAATCCCAGAACTCTTGGAAATTCAGATTTCCAAGTGTCAGAAAAATAATTTTTTTTTGTTCCTGTCATGTGCCCCTCTCCTCAATGGTGAAGATTAATTAATCTTTGTGATAACAATTACAGTTACTTTGTCCTTGAATTTCATCACTGTTTATCACAACCTCCAGATGCCCTAGAGTATTTTTTTACAATCAAGTATTAAAGTATAGTTATTGTTGCAGCTACAGAAAATTTGTGCACAGCAAGATCATGTAAATGGGATAGTAACCCAGTCATCTACCTTTAAGTTGTTTTCTTGACAAATAGTGTCCACTAAGATAGGGGGAGATTTGGCAGTCCCATTAAAAATTAATTGACTGCCAGCAGGACCCAACGATCCCAGTGGCAGGAGAGGCTGAAAAACTCTGCCATGACAGGAAAGAATTCCCATCTGGGGCCAGGTCCCATGGGAGGGGTGGATTGGAGAATGTTTCCAGTTGTGGAGGCCGACGGCCCCAACCTCATTAATCATGCAGCCAGGTTTTAGCACTGTTTACTGTTGGGGGCGGACTTGACCATGCACATGTAATTTCTGGGTGCAATAGTTTAAGGATGCCTGACATCACTGGCCCACTGTTGATGAAAGAAGATGGAGCTCCAGGAACACTTTTGAGGCTGGACGATGGTTTTTGCATCTGCCACGGCAAGACCAGTGGAAGATCCTGGGGGAAATTAACGTCAGCATAAAACTGACTTTACAGCCTCGAGCCAAGTTCCCTGACCACCATTTCCCTCCAACCCACACACATTTGCCACTGAATCTACTGGTGAGGGCATGGGAGTATTCCACCCATAGTCTTTTGTAGATCTTCCCTCATCCTTTCTGTCTCTCCTCTCCAAGTTTCTGCACTGTGTAATCTGAAATGTTACTACCAAGTCATAATTCATCAAATAACATTTTGACATTTGTACAATGCATCCAAGAAGGCATGCATGATGAAATGTTAAGTGAGGCGGGAATGAAGATTCAATCCTCTGGGAGTCAGTGAATTCCCGGAGAGCTGTTACTTTAATCAGTACAAAGTAAATCTGATTTTCTTACTGTTTTTTAATACCAGGATAATTGCATCTAGTATAAAAATATAAAATAGAGTTAGCAACATTTTGTAGTTACATGTGGAATATTAAAAGTGTCTTAAGTTTAACTGGTTACCTGACTGCTGAAGATGATAGGACATTTGATTTGTAACCTAACACCTACGTGTATTTTCAGAGAGGGTCACATGATCTTTTGACCTTCAGGTCAATTTCACCATAGTAGTGACCTCCCTCATAACTTATCATGTAAATTATTCAATAAACCAATGAAATAAGATGTAGTTACGTTAGCTGCTAGAACCTGAACAGGAAGAATGTCAAGGCTGTTTCTCTGAAGAGAGGAAGAACATTTTGGAGGAGGTTAACCACTCAAAATGTGCTTCTACTAATTAGCAAAAAGTCTAGATTCTGTTCACTGGCCCTCCCATCGTCATGTGCCATTAGGCAGAAGTGCTTTCATCTCGATCATCTGGAGGATCCAAGGTACAAAGCTTCAGAGGATTCATTCAGTCACAGAGCAATCGGTTTAATTTTGAGTAAACTCTGTACATCTCTGCATTTATGGCTTATTTTAACTGTCGGGCGTTGTCTTAAGTTCGTAAGAAAGCTGCTTATTCCTCGATTTACTGCCTTGTATATATGACAACCTCAATGACCAATAATGTCAGTAGAAAGGCAGTCTAATGCAGATCAACCTGTAGATCAAATTATGGAGAATGTGTGGACAACATAATTGATGTGGAGGATTTTGAGATACATTTAGGTTGTTAATAAAGGACTTTTCTTTAGTCTCAAGTCACATTTTACCAAGTAGCTCAACAGATTTGGACAGTGAGTACAGTCATGCTGACATATGCTCTCCACTCTCCACCCTAATAAAGCTGGTTCCAGTAGTCAAGGCTTGATTGGAGAATCGGAATGTGTTCCATCCTTCAACACTAGTTTGTGACGACTTCTGGAAGAGTACATTAATTGACATTAGGCGGGGACAGGATTGGGTTCTGTGTATTTGTGATATATAGTACGATTGAGTAGGTATAGATATTCACTGTTGATAACAAATAATTGTTCCTCAGGCAAATAGAGCAGACGTAGCACGGTTTCATTAAGGGGAAGTCGTGTCTGACGAATTTATTGGAATTCTATGAGGATGTGTCTAGTGCGGTGGATAGAGGGGAACCGGTGGATGTGGTGTTTCTTGATTTTCAGAAGGCGTTTGGTAAGGTGCCGCACAAAAGGTTGTTACAGAAGGTTGGGGGCATGGAGTTGGGGGTAGGGTGTTGGCGTGGATAGAGGATTGGCTGTCAAATAGGAGACAGAGAGTGGGTGTCAATGGGTGCTATTTGGATTGGCGGATGGTGACTAGTGGAGTGCCCCAGGGATCGGTGCTGGGGCCTCAGCTATTTACCATTTATATAGATGATCTGGAGGAGGGAACCGAGTGTAAGGTGTCAAAATTTGCTGATGACACCAAGATTGGTGGAACGGCAAATTGTGCGGAGGGTGTGGAAAATCTGCAGAGGGATCTAGATAGGCTGAGCGAGTGGGCGAGGACCTGGCAGATGGAATACAATGTTGGCAAGTGTGAGGTTATCCACTTTGGTAGGAAGGACTACTACTTACAGGGCGAAAAGCTGCAGCATGCTACGGTGCAGAGGGACCTGGGGGTCCTTGTGCATGAGTCGCAAAAACCCAGCCTGCAGGTGCAGCAGGTGGTCAGGAAGGCAAATGGGATGCTGGCCTTCATAGCGAGGGGGATTGAATATAAAAGTAGGGAGGTCTTGCTGCAACTGTACAGGGCACTGGTGAGGCTGCAGCTGGAGTACTGTGTGCAATTTTGGTCGCCACACTTGCGCAAGGATATTTTGGCCTTGGAGGGAGTGCAGAGGAGGTTCACTAGGCTGATACCGAAATTGAAGGGGTTGAGCTATGAGGAGAGGCTGAATAAACTAGGCTTGTACTCGTCAGAGTTTAGAAGAATGAGGGGAGATCTCATTGAGACATATAAGATGATGAATAGTATGGATAGGATAGAGGTGGAGAGACTCTTCCCACTCAGAAAGGACAGCAGGACTGGAGGGCACAGCCTCAAGATAAGGGGGGAGCAGTTTAGAATGGAGTTGAGGAGGAACTTCTTCACTCAAAGGGTGGTGAATCTCTGGAATTCTCTGCCCGTTGAAGTGGTTGAGGCTTCCTTGCTAAATATATTTAAGACGCGGGTAGATAGGTTTTTGGTAGGCAAGGGGATTAAGGGTTATGGGGAGAAGACGGGAAATTGGAACTGAGCCACTTCAGATCAGCCATGATCTTATTGAATGGTGGGACAGGCTCGAAGGGCTAGATGGCCTACTCCTGCTCCTATTTCTTATTTTCTTATTATTTTTCAAATAAGCTGAGCGAGCAATAGCTGGGAATGATTCCCTGATAATGAATCAGTGCCATCAGGAAATAGTAGGAAGAGAAAAATGTACATGAGGAGGTCGGGGTGGTGACGGGGTGGGGATGTGTGTACGTAGAGAAGGAATTGTACACTTGTTTCACAATGTAACAGTTTTAATTGTGAAAAATGAGTCATGTCCTTACATTTTGTAAGGACTGGGAATTGGAATAAAGTAAATTCCTCCATTTAATTTGATCTGATCTTTGACTCTTGAAGATAAATGCTCTTACCTGTTCTTTTGGCATTTTCTTTTTTAAAGCTTTAAAGCCTATCAGCTTTGGATCACTGCATCCAATAAGTAAGTTGTTCATACCAGTTGGAGGCTCAGGAGGAGACTTCAGTATCAAGTGAGACCTATACTCAATAAATCAACTCTGGACAGAGGCAGCATCCATCTCTTGAAAACAACTTCTATGTTGCTCTTCAAATTCAGTTATTTCATAACAAGTCTGATTAGATCAGTTTTATTATTCTCAATGCAGGTTGATTTATAACAAAAGCCCAAGTGAAAAAAGAGTGGTGCAGATTAAATCGTTGTATATCTGGGCTCTAGTTGATAAATAGCCGACTTTTGTATTAGAGTGGCTACAGAGATTATCTTTTCAGACTGTCGATTTTGAGGCACTTAAGATAGTTGTACAAAGATAAGTGATTGCACATACCAACTAACCAGGAATGTTGCAGGTTTCTATATTAAGCATTTTAAACTTACTGTTTTAGCCAGTTAAGACTACAGTTAGATCGCTCAAATTATTCAGGCTCGAGTAAGAGCAAGGATCTTGGATCTTCAACTTATCTTGGAGGATGAGGTGAAATTAGCTAAGGTCTGATAAGAGGCATGTAGGGATTCAGACCTCACACTGGATATTTTTATAAACAATAGATATCCTCATGGCTATTTCCCAAGGCCTTGTTCATCATGGCTGGAAACTTCAATCACGCCAAACTTAAGAGCATTCAACCAAGAAATCACTAACACGTCTTCTGTTCCACCAGAGGTCTGACATTCTAGACCAATGTTACTTAAGTATCAAACATTTCTACCGCTATATCCCCCACCCACGCTTTAGCTAATCAAACCATAAGGTTGTGCTCCTGCTCTCGGCTTATAAGCAAAAACTGAAATGGGAGAATCCGTTAAAGAAAGTCGTACAATGTTGGCCCAAGGAATTGGATGATCTATTTTGAGTCAGTGGACTGGTTAATATTTTGTATGTGTAGAAGACTGTGTGCCAAAGATGCAAATCCATGTGTTTCCCAACCGGAAACCATGAATGAACAGAGATATCCACCACGTGCTGAACTCCAGGTCTGAGGCATTCGAGTCTGGTGACCCTGACCTATACAAGAAATCCAGATATGATCTATGGAGATCCATCAAAGATATCAAAAAACAGTACCGGACCAAGCTAGAGTTCCAGACTAGTCACATGGACTCCCACTGACAGTGGCAAGGTCCACAAGACATAATAGGTGACAAGATGAAGGCATGTAAAATTGCTGGCACCAATGCACCCCCCCCCCCCAACCCCCACTGAGCTCAATATATTCCATGCCCGTTGTGAGCAAGAGGTCAGCAAGAGCATGCCTTCCACCCCAGAAGCCTTGTACGAATCTGTATCCAAGGTCACCATCACAATATCAATTCAGCTTTCTTGAAAATCAACCCACAGAAAGTGACATGCTCAGATGGGGTACCAGGATGAGCACTCAGATTTTACACGGACCAGCTGGCGGGGGTATTCGCAGAAATCTTTGACATCCCTTTACACCAATCTGCTTCAAGGAGACAACCATCATCCCTGTACCAAAGAAAAACCAAGTAGCGTGATTTAATGACTGGTCTGGTGATTCTAACTAACATCAATCGTTGAGGTGCTCCGAAAGGTTAGTGAATCAATTCCAGCCTCCCAGATTGCCAGGATCCACTATAGTTTGCCTATTGCCACAACAGATTCACATCAGACACCATCTCTCTGGCCTACACTCAACTCTGGAACACCTGGATAACAAAGGCACCTGTGTCAGACTCCTATTTATTGCTTACAACACCATTATTTCTACAAAACCCATCTCCAGACGCCATGACCTAGGCCTCAACTCCTTCCTGTGCAACTGGATCCTACACTTCCTAGCCCATAGATGCAATCATAAGAATAGGCAATAACACCTTCACTATTATCCTCAACATTAGTGCCCCACAAGTTTATGTCCTCAGCCCCTTATTGTATTTCTTATATGCCTGTAACTGTGTGGCCAGATTCCCCTCCAGCTCGATATTCAAATTTGCTGATGATACCACCGTAATAGGTGGGACCGCAAACAATGATGAGACAGAGTATATGAGGGAGATAGAGAATCTGGTGAACTGGCGTGACAACAATAATCTCTCCCTCAATGTCAGGTAAATGAAGGAGATAGTCATCCACTTCAGGATGCGTAGTGGAGGACATGTCCTTGTCTACATCAATGGGGATGAAGAGAAAATGGCCAAGAATTTAAAGTTCCTAGGTGCCCAGATCACCAACAATCTATCCTGATCCCCCATGCTGACACTATAGTTAAGAAAGCTCACCAACGCCCCTACTTTCTCAGGAGTCTAAAGAAATTTGGCATGATCTGGATGATAATGTGGTAAATTGGTTTAGCAAATTTGCTGATGATACAAAGATTGGAGTTGTAGTGGACAGTGAGGAAGGTTTTCAAAGCTTGCAGAAGGATTTGGACCAGCTAGAAAAATGGGCTGAAAAATGGTAGATGGAGTTTAATGCAGACAAGTGTGAAGTATTGCACTTTGGAAGGGCAAACCAAGGTAGACTATACAAGGTAAATGGTAGGACACTGAAGAATGCAGTAGAATAGAGGGATCTGGGAATACAGATACATAATTCCCTAAAAGTGGCATCATAGGGTAATAAGAGTGCTTTTGGTACATTGGCCTTTATAAGTCAAAGTATTGAGTATAAGAGTTGAAATGTTATGGTGAGGTTTTATGAGACATTGGTGAGGTCGAGTTTAGAGTATTGTGTGCAGTTTTGGTTACCTAATTACAGGAAGGATATTAATAAGGTTGAAAGAGTGCAGAGAAGATTTACAAGGATGTTTCTGGGACTTGAGAAACTGAGTTACAGAGAAGGGTTGACTAGGTTAGGACTTTATTCCCTGGAGCGTAGAAGAATGAGGGGAAATTTAAGGTCTGTAAAATTATGATGGGTCTAGATAGAGTGAATGCAAGTAGGCTTTTTCCACTGAGGCTTGGGGAGAAGAAAACTAGAGGACATGGGCTAAGGTGAAGGGGGAAAAGTTTAAAGGGAATATTAGGGTGGGGAGCTTCTTCACACAGAGACTGCTGCGAGTGTGGAATGAGCTGCCAGATGAAGTGGTGAATGTGGGCTCACTTTTAATGTTTAAGAAAAACTTGGACAGGTACATGGATGAGACGGGCGTGGAGGGATATGGTCCATGTGCAGGTCAGTGGGACCAGGCAAAAAAATGGTTCGGCACACCCAAGAAGGGCCAAAAGGCCTGTTTCTGTGCTGTAATGTTCTGTAGTTCTAAGGTTCTATGTCTGCTACAACTCTCACCAACTTTTACAAATGCACCTTAGAAAGCATTCTTTCTGGTTGTATCACAGCCTGGTATGGCTCCTGCTCTGTCCAAGACCACAAGAAACTACAAAGGGTCATGAACGAAGCCCAGTCCATCACTCAAACCAGCCTCCCATCCACTGACTTTGTCTACACTTACTGCTGCCTCAGAAAAGCAGCCAGCAAATTAAGGACCCCACATAACATTCTGTCTTCCACCATCTTCTGCCAGAAAAAAGATACAAAAGTCTGAGGTCATATACCAACCAACTCAAGAACAGCTTCTTTCCTGTTGCTGTCAGACTTCTGAATGGATCTATCTTGTATTAAGTTGATCTTTCGCTATACCCTAGCTATGACTGTAACACTGCATTCTGCACCCTCTCCTTTCCTCAGTGGACGGTATGCTTTCTCTGTATAGCACTCAAGAAACAATACTTTTTGCTGTGTACTAATACGTGTGACAATAATAAATCAAAATTTTAAAAACTGGACAAGGACCTTTCAAAATGGCCAAAGCTATGTCCATCTGTGACCCTCGAGAAAAAGGAGCAACTGTGGCAGCATCGCAGAAATGTGTGCCTCATCATCTCTGAAGGGACACTAATGATTCCCTGTGAGCTACAGAGACTAAATTTAAAGAGAACTATTCAAATGCTACCTACATTTCATAAGCCAGGCCTATTTGTCTGATATGACAAATGACCCTTCCTTTCAAATGTTAATGCAACCTTCCTTTCAAATCTTGACAGTTGCAACAATTAACAATCTCAGGGTCCTAAACAAAAGGATATAGCCAAAATGGAGAGTTGGGAGTCACGTGACTTGGACCTACCTTGTGGAAGCAATAACATTACCTTGTGGAACTGCAAAGCTCAGTGTAAAATTTTAGCATCTCTAAGCAGCCTCACAGAAAAAGGGCTTTGCTCAGCTTGAACATTTGGCCCATCTACAATGTTTCTACTAGAACTTCAGGATCATAGCATGCAAGACTGATCCACCTCTGCATACCTAATGTGAATTATGCAGCTTCTGTTTTGATTCCATCAAAGTCCATGACGGAATGCCTTATTGGATTTTGATTCTGGACGCTGGAACCCATGTGAATTAATCATCCCTTCCCCTCAATCTTTACCTTGTAATTTATTTTTTCTATCCATTGTTTACTGTATAAGTGCACAGGGAACTATATATGTAGTGATTTTCCTCTCCCTGCCCCTACATTTTGAGTGTGTTCAAGTAAACTAACGCTTTGAGTTGATCCTACCATCAGTTTACCATGGGGTTATTAATAGAAATTGGATTATAACAAGACCAAGGGAGTTGGGAAATACACCACTGCTTATAAAGCAGTGAACAATTTAAAACACCTTTCTGTGTATGGACAGATAGTAAGAGAAGAAGTCAGAGCTTTTTAAATTAGTCTTCTCCTGTTTGTAATAGAAATTCAGATAACCCAAATTCAAGATGAGACAAGGCAAATGTGACATCAAGCAGTCAGCTGGAAGCCAAAAGGAAATCCTCAGTGACTGGAACAAATTGTAAAATGTACTAACTTAGCACAGCAAATTCATTTTCCCTAGCACTAAGAAAATGGCAACTTTTGATGGTCAGATGTGGAAGTGATGTCCATCTCCATGAGAACATTTAGAGACCTTACCATAATGCAATGTTAGATGGTGATGGCTTAACTTCCAATGCAGCACAGGAAGAAGTCACCCAACGTCTCAGCGTTGTCATGGGAGCTCAGGCTGAGGTTATGAAGTCTTATTTGTTTTCCTGCAACCCCATCCTCATGCTGGGCAGGCTCAAATTGCTGACATCTTGGCTACAGATACCAGTATTGAAAAGGATTTTATGGGTCTTACAGCAATCCCTCAATTTGTGTTCCAACATATTAAAGGGATTATTAGAGTGATGCCCATGAGAGTGACAGTACATTTTAGGAGCACAAACCTCTTGTCCTTGCTCAGCTTGACAGTATTAGGAAGGTAAATACTATCTCTCCACCACTGGCCTTGTTAACATCTATCAGTTAGCCAGTCCAGACTGCTCCTGCCAATGCTGAGATGGTGTAGTCCTGAGCTGGGCATTTTATGATGTGGATGTGCCGGCGTTGGACTGGGGTAAACACAGTAAAATGTCTGACAACACCAGGTTTTAGTCCAACCAATCGGTTGGACTAAAACCTGGTGTTGTCAGACATTTTACTGGGCATTTTAGGCATGGAGTTGTTTGAGAATGTCTTGCAAGGCCATCTGCACTTCCTACTGGTGAAAGTCACCGGTCTCCCACCAGCAGACGGCAGCCACTGGGTTAGCACTGTATTACAGCATTAGGCCAGGCAAAAGTACAAGACAGGCACTAAGGGAACACACAATCGTTAGTTCCTGTCAGTTTGTTTGGATAAAGATGTTACAGAAATGTTCACCAATGTAACAAGCAGGTGATGGATCTGTTGTTGGCTTGGGCAATTATATGTAATCGTTTTCCATGGCTAACCTACAACGGAATGAACAGACTGTGTAATTTTGTGCATGGCAGAATTCCTGATCGTGCAATCTTTCTATGTGGCAGAATTCCTTGAATATCAGGCTACCATTAATAACCATTTGGCCCTAATGGGCCTCTGGAAACAATACTTTGTCAATTGCAAAAGTTTGCAAGTTATCTGTAATCATCAAAGTGGGGTCATGTAAAGTACCATCATTTTAAGGCAGTACTCCATGACAGATAAGGATGATTGCTCCAAAAATACACTCTCCAACAGCTTTAGCGCAGAGCAATATGCAGGAACAATGAGGTGCTTGTACCTATGGAATCATTTAGCACACTGGAGGCAGCTTGGTGGATTCATGTCTGAATGCTTAAGGTAGATTTTCTACATCCTTGCAGTCTGCTGCATGCTTTGCAATTTAGTGTGGAGTGGTTAGAGAGGGAGTACACCAACCCAGAGCCAAGTCCTGAACAATATAAAGAGATAGATGAGATTTCTGCTGAGTTATTTTGCAGGCAACAGAAGCTATGTTGCAGGTTTGATTGTTGAAACTTTCATCTATGATCTCTATCAAAACATCAACATTTCTTTCGGGTTTTGTTTCGTGATATATTCTCATCCATATTGACCTCTGCACTAATCTGATGTGAATTTGTTCTTCAATTTGCAAAGGAAAATTAGGAAATGCCAGACTTGCTGAAATCTTATTTAGTATTAATCTTCATTTTGGAGGTAAAGATAAAACACAAGTGATATGAAGTAAAGTAAAATTAGATCAAGAGGAAAGCTTTTTGAGTAGAATGAAAATAAAACAATGGGATTGAGAAAAGTAATAAGATTAAAGATGAAGTAACTGATGGCTTCCACAGCAGGATATTAAAAAGTAGATGTGAGAATTGTAGGTGCTCCAGTCATGGTTTTCTGGCTTAATTTATGGATACTGGCTTAATTTATGGATTGGAAAATTGTTAATCAACCAACATTGCCATTGTGTTCACTGACTGTTTTGTGATACAGTAGTTTTTTTCAGGCTCTAATTTGTGGAAACAACATTGATAAAGTCGTTAATGCCATTGCAGAATATCCAAGCAAAGACCTTTGGATCACTTGACACAATCCCAGTGTTGCTGCAGCTATAGTAAGCTGGCATCTAAATTAATAAAAAATAGCCGAGAAAATTTAACAGAAGTGGAAATACTGAGCCAATTCGTAGATCTTAGTCCTGCTTCTGATCATTCCCAGCTGCTACCTGTAGATTTTTACATCTTTCATCTACCGTAGTTTTGAGATGGGAAACCATTTTATTCTTGAAGTGAGTTGAATCCGACAAGCAAAAAATCTGACTGTGACCTCAACACCTTCCTTTCCACTGTAATTCTGTGTTTAGAGAGTCAGGACAACCTCAAAATGATTTTCATGTTTTATTTACTGCTGGTACTTTGCACCTCTAACCAACATGACTGTGGGTCTAGCCATACGATTATTCAAATATCTGTGCATATCAGTACTGTTTTGATAACGAGAGTCTTTACTATATTGTACAGTTTTCTGTTATTATAGTGCAAAATGATAACGTCATGGCAAGTGTTGTAACTTTGTGTGGAAAATTATGTGACATAAGAACAGTTTACATTTGTTGGACTTCAATGCTGTGGAGAAATAGGAGAAGCCAGAGTTGTTCTTAAAGCAGAAAAGGTTAAAAGGAGAGTTGGTGGAAGTGTTCGGAATCATGAATGCTTTTTATTGATTAAATAAAGATGAACTATTCCCAGAGTCAGTAGTGTTGTTAACCAGAGGATGCCGATAGAAGCTTAGTCTTGAAAGAACTGGAGGCAACGTGAAGAAATTTTTTTGCCCAATGAATTGTGGTGATCTGGAATGATGGCTCAAAAATGTGACCAGAGCATAACTCAAAAGAAAATTGGATAAATACTTGAAGGTAAAGAAAAATACAGGGGCTATGGGAAAAGATCCGGGGAATGAGAATAATTGAATAGCCAGCCAAAGGGTTACGATGGACCATAAGATGTAGGGGAGAAGCAGGCCATTTGGCCAATCAAATCTGCTGTATCATTCAATGAGACCATGACTGATCTGACAGCTGAATATCCTGTTTCTGAGCTGCATCAATCCATAACTTTGTGATGATGTAGTGCCTTGAACATTGAAAATATATCATAGTGTGTTTTACATAGTGGGAAGAAAAAATCTAAATAAATAGAAGTTCAGTTGTGGAGTGGATAATTTAGAAGAGCTTCAATGCCCCAGAAAAGAAGGCATTCTTAATGAAGGAGGGACAAGTGCTGATATCAGAATTTCTATAAATATTGGGAGGAATTCTCCCAAAAAAATTCTGAGTGTCAAATTTGCGTAATAACTGGACTAAATCCTGCTGGTTTGTTCAGCAGAAGTTTCAATGTACTACAGAATGCACAGGCGTGAATCTCATGAAAAATCAGGGGTGGGGCCTATTCCTCCTGAAGAAGCCAGCAACATTGTACTGAGTGGGCCACTGCACGCGCTGATCTGTCAATGGAATGGCTCGCACTACTGGCCAGCTCGATTGCTGCCCCTTAGATTCCATCGTCCCTAATCGGTGGCCCTCCGAAGATGCCCCGGCCAGCCTCGACCACCCCACACCCTCATGCTCTGCAGCCTTGGTCTCCCAATTTCCACCCCACCTCCCCCTCAAATTGGCAGTCCTGTCACCCCCTACATTACCCTACCCTGACGGCTAGCACATCTCTGGCCTCGGCAACCCCCCCCTCCCCAACACCCACTGATCTACTCCCTCTCCCCGTGAGACCCTGCCTCCACTTTTGGCCTCATCCCCTTGGCACTGCCCAATGTCTAATGGATAGTATTAAAGTACTCCATGGGCGTCAACCCCCCCCGGCAACACCCCAAAGGAACTTTGGGCAGTGCCAGGGGGCCAGGCTGGCACTACCAAGGTGGCAATGCACAGTGGGAAGCCCCTCTCGCTCTAGGGGTGCCTAGATAGCCCCCCCTTCACTTCAGTGGGGTCGAGCTGCCAGTTTCCTGCAAGTGGGGAGCTATTGTAAACCCCACTGGAGAAGAACACTCCTGGCAGGAGGAGAGAGAGACTAGCAAGCCAGAGACTTCAGACCCGGGCCCACTAATTACATTTAAAATATATGCTAATGCGGATTTACGTAATGTATGGAGCTCCACGCTAATTTCTGGCACTGAGCTGATGGTGCTGGAAATCTGGCACACAGAGTCTCGCTGTTGCACCCAGTGGGAAGCCTGCAAAATGACCTCCGCTTGAGTTTCCCAGCCCGCTGTGCTATAAAAGCAGTGCAGTGGGCTGGGAGAATCGCCCCAGGCATGAGGAAGCTATTAGTGATTCATTGTAAGAGCTAGAATTTCCATTTTCCACTGACACCTGCAAGTGTAACAGGCTTGAAAACGGGACTTAAAAAAAATTCAGAAGATGAAGAATCTTATCAATGCTGCATGTCTACTTAACCTTTTGTTGCTTATGACATCCAACTTTCATTGTTGTCCAACTCAAACCTCGATAAGTACTGATTGGTCTCACCATCCGCAGAAATCAGGTTGAAAGATATTCGTATGATTGAGTAGCACCTGAGAAATCCGGAAAAGATCCCACTAATATTTTTAAAGGTACGGCTTTGCAATAGATGAGGGGCAAATAGATATTGAAGGAAATTGCTTTTTGTAAGTAGTGTCTGACTTCCAGTGGGTTCAGCAAATATCTCATCCATCTGCTACAACATTGCACGGCTTGTGCTTGTGAGGACTGTGTTGTTATGTCTGCACCAAAAGTATAGTTAATAAAACCACCTACAAGAGGTCACCACATATTGATTTTCCTCACACCAATTTCTACCACTGACGCTCTAAAATCCATCTTTTTAACTCTATTTCTGATGGAAAAAGATGGTTTATTGTTCAGAACATGGAAACTTAGAAACAGGAGGGGAGGTGTTATTCGGTTCTTCGGGCCAACTCCACCATTCGATAAGACTATGGCTGTTCTGCCCCACTTTCCTATCTGCCCCATAATCCTTGACTTCCTCATCAATCAAAAATTGATCTAACTCACCCTTGAATAAATTTGGTGACCCAGCATCCATTGCTTTCTGGGAAAGAGAGAAAAGGAATCTCCTGTTCTTTTTATTATTATCTTATTCTTACTGTGTCTCCTAGTTTTGGTCTCCTCACAAGTGGAAACAACATCCCATCCACACTATCAAAGCTCCTTAGGAGCTTGTATGTTTCAATAAGAAATAAGACTCTTCTAAACTTCAAACTATAGGCCCAACCTGTTCAAGCTTTCTTCATAAACCAGGAGTGAATCGGGTGATAACAACAACAGAAAATGCTGGAAAATCTCAGCAGGTCTGACAGTATCTGTGGAGAGAGAATAGAACCAACATTTTGAATCAGGATGACCCTTTGTCGGGTAAACCTTCTCCAATTTGCTTTCTAATGCAATTAAATCCTCTTTCAAATATGGAGATCACAACTGTATGCATTACTCCAGTTCCTCCTTCCCTTTCACCTCTTGATTTTGAAACATCTCTGGGAGTTTTTAAAAAATCTTCTACAGTGAAGACAGACACAAAATAACTGTTCAATGCCTCCTCCATTTCATTGTTTCCCATTATTGATTCCCCAGATTCACTCTCTAGAGGACCAACATTGGCTTCAGTTAATCTTGTAGAAACGTTTACTCTCCATTTTTATATTACTAGTTTGCTTTCTCCGTTTGCCCTGCTTTTTAAAGTCATCCTTTGCTGGTTTTTAAAATCTGTCCAAATTTCTAACCTACCATTGACCTTCTATAATTTTGTGTTCTTTTCAGTCTGATATTATTCAGAGCTTGCCTATTTAACCATGCATCCTTCTCAAAAAATCGTTCTCACTGAGATAAATCTTTACTGAGAGTTGTTAAATATCTCGTTAGAAGCCTGCCACTGCATCTCTACTGTCCTGCTTATAATTCAATTTTCCAGTTCACATTGACCAGCTCTGCCTTTCTACCTTTGTAGTTATCTTTATTTAGGTTTAAACCACCAGTCTTAGACCCACACTTCTCCCCTTCAAACTGAACATGAAATCCTATCATTCTGTGATCTCTGAAGGATGTCTTTGTCAAATCGTAATCTGTGGTTCACAACTCCACATGGTAAAAGGTGAAGCTGCTTCAGCCAAATCTGAATTTTGCTATTGGGATATCCAAAACACAACTTGTGCAATTTAAACCTGGTTAAACTTACTAGAGAGGTAGGGCAACATTTGGGATTGTTAAAAATAGGCATGATTATATTTAAAAAATGCATAAACTCATGGAACTCATCGGATTTCTCAAGAGAGTTGTTAAAGGGAGATGTCAAAAGCGGCTGTCAAGAAATTTAAATCAGCTACTCTAAACTGTATGCAGTGTTTTTAAAAATCAGTGCTTGCTGTTTCCCTCTATCTACTGTCAGAACCCTGAGGGTTACAATTTAGAAATAGTTCTGCAGTGTTAGTGTAACCAGTGACAACTTTGAATTGGTTGTAATGTGATCAATGGAAACAAGAAGCAAGAGTCAGCTGGCCCAGTAAACCATGGAACCAATAACAGAGTGATGTAATAGTCAGCTGACCAGCTGATTCACTATAAGTGAGGAACCGTGGAGAATTGTTGAGAGCTTGGAGTGGTTCATGGCTAAGCCCCAAGTTTGGAGTAATGATGTTTATTAATCCCTTTCTTTGATTTATAAGTTGACTTAAGTTTTGTTGTATTTTTGTATCTGCATTTTTGAAGTGTTCCTTCTAAAGAAACATGCAAGACTGATTTAACAACCTATCATCACAATGGTGTGCTTGCCAATCTGCACTTTTAGTGAAAGTTCCAAGTGCTCATAATGTCTTTGAAGTGGGGCTACAATACAAATGATTGTTTTTGTGGATGTTAAATTCAGTAAGTGTATTTTTTAATCACTAAAATAATGAATACATCAACAAACACTTTATTTTATCTAAGCATGGGTCCTGAAATCTGCTCATGGTAGATACTGGCTGAGTTGGCAGGGCAGATGGTAGTGGATGGGGTCATATGTTGACATGAGCTGGCACTAAATCTGCATTGGAGTTATAAAGGACTATTTAGGTGCTTGTGGATATGAATTAGCATGGAGTTTATGAGACGACATGGTGTTTAAAGGGTCATATATTGTCATGGAGGGTGTGGGAGTGGGTGCAGGGCATGAGGAGGTATGGTTTGGCATGGATGGGCCATAGGGAGGTGAGGAATATGATGGGGGAGAACTTGAAGACTCATTTTTGTTTCATTCCATTGTTGCATAGCTTTGTGAAAGTGCCAGACGCCAGTTTTTTGCTCAGCCTGCCTCTGTACCTAGCTGATGCATCCTGGGCACACAGTGGTTAACTCTGCTGCCTCACAGTGCCAAGAACCTGGCTTTGATTCCTGACTTGGGTCACTGACTGTGTGGAGTTTGCATGTTCTTCCCTTGTCTGTGTGGGTTTCCTCCATGTGCTCTGGTTTCCTTCCACAGTCCAGAGACTTGCTGGTTAGGTGCACTGGCCACGCTAAATTCTCCCCAGAGCCCCCATCCTCAATCAAACAAACTAAAATGTATCACAGAAGCTGACATTCCTGTACTCCAGGCCTTTGGGACCCCTCACCTGTCTCACTCTCAGTTACATCCTCCTGTCCCTGACCAAATCAGAAAACTCTGTCCTATGGAAATTCCTCAAGCTGCAAACACTTACTGCAGACTTGCTTGAACTGGATCACACTGGCATCCAGGAGCTTCAATTTGCTGACTTTCTTTAAAGTGTTTTAATTACAGTCTTTTTTAATTATGTTGCTTTATAACTTTTTTTCTCTTTACCACTAGTTTGCATGCTATTTTAAACCTCAGGTCTGGAATAGACCTCGATCACTTACCAATACTCAACAAACAGTTAGCTCCTTTCCCCCTAGTTGCATAAGAACCAATTCCTGTAGCGTGAGAAAGGTAGCAAAAGCAAACAAACATCTCCTTTCACCCCCTCGCTAAACTCTCAGATGTGCACCCAGTCCCTCTGCTGAACTGGTTTGCTTTGATATTACATTCCCAGTTCCTCACCTTACCTTCATCCTATGTTCATAATCTTGCCAGAAAGGCAAAACTAGTGCCAACAAATGCATTTTTTTTCTCATAAGGATGAGATTACACAACATTGTTTCATTCATTGAAGAAACCTGTATCCCATTTGCAGGATCTGGAATCAAATCTGGGTCTCCAGGGGTGAATAATAGCATGCAACCTACTGCAGAGCCTCATCCTGTAATCCATGAGAAATTCTATATTAATTTGGTCCCATAGGCATTTGTTTCTTTCTTGTGCAAGTTGTATATAGTTTTAATGTGGCGCCATTGTTGTAGTGGGGCCATCCATCTGTGTGCCTGTCTGACTGTGGAGAACAGCAGTAACATTAAACCTACATGGATCAAGTGTGATATATTTCAAGAAAATGATTGTAAAGATGTATTTAACCGCTGAGTATGGCCAGAAGAAAACAGATTTCAAGTGTAAATTTACATATTATGAATGGAACTGTAAGCACATAAGGGAAGAGTTTTAACTCACAAGCTGGAGAAATGTCGCAAGGGGGTTACATTTCTTAGAAATGGGATACTGGATTCCCATCATGTTGTGAACGTGCTAATTCCAGTTTTATTGGTGCAAAACCTGCCTATTTGAGGTGGGCCAGGAATTAAAATATTAAGCTGTAAGTGTCATACACAGCCATGTGGATTTAATGACTGCAATCCCAGTTTCTCAGAGCTTCGGAACTCCAGCAGCTAAAGGGAGACAAGAACTCCCAGATCCAGCAAGGAAGTGTTTTTTTTAATACTTCCTCTGGGATAGGAGGAACAAGAATCCTTCCCAGCATCCTTCAATCTGATCTGTCACAATGTGCCTCCCTCTCCACAGTCAGCCGACCTCATCCTCAAATGCTAAACATCAGCCACTCTTCCCCAGTAGTCCAAAATCCTTCCCTCCCCCACATATTCCCATTGTCTTCTTTCAACAGCCCCTAGCCCCTGTTACCACATTTTGAATTTCTTCCTGTCCCATTCCTCACAGCACCAAATTTTTACCTCCCCTCTCTTGCACGTTAATCTTTATCTTCACCCCACCATGCCCCCAATTGTTTCAAACAACTGCACCTGTTTTGTAGTGAGAACATACTCCTATTCTGTATATGAATTTTATAACTACAGCATAAGTACTCTTTAAAAGTATTGAAGCTTTGAAAGCATTGGGCTCAGGTTCGCTACCTTAACTGCAATTCTCCTCGTAACATTGTAATTGCAGCCTGTTTATGGAAAGCGTGTTTGTTTTTTCAAAAAAACTTAATATTTTTGACATGAGCCTGTTTTTTTTGAAAGCAAAGTTAAGAACTTCTCCCCTGACAAATGTAATTACTTTCTGCCACTTGACTGCATTCCTGTTTCTTTTACATAGGTGCAGAAATGTAATCCTAGAGCTGAGTTTTGGTTAGACCCTTGAGGTAAATATGTGTTTCATTTGAGTGAGAGAGAAAACTGCAGATAAGCACATACTTGCCCTGAGCATAATTTTGATTGAAAAATAGTTTCAGTGTACAAACCACGATGGTGAGACAAACTTCACCATTTCTATCTCTCAACTTAATATGTTTGTGCGTTATCCTTTTATTAAATGGTTAGAATGTATTTGAAATCTACTGCCAGAGTTTGGTGACAGGATGTTAGTTTTGTGTAAAACGGCGTTTTAAATTGAAGGTCTGAGTGATAAATTGCCGCCAAGATCTGAAAACTGGGTGAGAGTGAAAATACTGTTTGTTTGTATTGCTGAAGTTGGCGCAACAGTAGCAATGCATGCTAGAATACCCAGCCGTTTGTGGCATTGCTCATGCCCTACCATTTAGCAAATGATGCATAGGCCGACATCCTCTGTGCATGTTGGCAGCAGCAGCTGATGTGGTGCTACCATGAGGTCACACTGCCCAGCCAGCCAATATAGCGCTTATTTCCAAATTTGGATCACCAAACCCATTAGATGAATTTGCTGTTCGCACATCAGATGTGGATGTGGACCCGGAAGGGATTACATTCAGAAAAGTGCTGAATGTGCAATATTTTTAAAAGCAGTCTGAAGTACATCCAGAGGAACCGGTGCTGTCAAAGCTATTCAAAATTGCTTTGCCTAAAAGTGGGATGCCTGGCCCTTTAAGAAAGACTAATGCTGGGTCCATCATTGTAGCTTAATCTTTAAGCTTTAAGAAAGCTTTCTTAAAGGGCCAGGCATCCCACTTTTAGGGAAGGCAATTTTGAATAGCTTTGACAGCACCGGTGCCTCTGGATGCACTTCAGACGGCTTTTAAAAATGTTGCAGTAGATTCCATATTGGGAGGCATGTGCTGCTGCATCCTACAGGAAGGGTACACATATAGAGACAGAAAATGCATTGCCTTTTTAAAATTGGTTCATGGGCAGCACTAGTTTGGCCAGCATTCATTGCCCATCCCTAATTGTCCTTGAGAAGATGGGGGTTTGCTGTCTTTCAAAACCGTTGTATTCAGTGTTTTGGAGAGGCATTCACAATGCTGTTAGGAAGTGAGTTACAGGATTTTGGCCCAGTGACAGTGAAGGAATTAACTTTAGGTCTGCAACACCACAAGGTGATAGAGCAGAGGCTGCGGAGAGGAAAATCTCAGCACAATGCCCTCGATCAACTTGGAGCTGGACTCCTCCATGTTTTGTGAAAGTCAAAGGAGGTTGCCTGACAGGCCACCCAAATCAGACAGCATTTCTGAGTGTATCACCATCAGCACTTTTCTGAATGTCATCCCTTCCGGGTCCACATCTGAATTACCTACAGGAGAACACATCTGTGACCTTGTCTTCTGTTGAACTGACAAATGAACCATCCTTTTTCCCTGGCACTGATGGAGCTGTGGGCTGACAAGTCTTTGGTTCCTGATAGACTTCATCTGAGTCTTTAAAGAGATGGCAAATGAGATAATAGATACAAAGGTGTTAATTTTCCAGAAGTCATTGGATTCTGTGAAGGTACCATCAGACTGGAGAGGAGGAAATATAACCATTCTGTTCAAGAAGGAAGGGAGGCAGAAAACAGGAAATTATAGGCCAGTTAGCATGATATCTGTCATAGGGAAAGTGTTAGAATTGAACCTGAAAGGAATTGTAGCTGGGCATTTAGGCAAGCTTTTGATTTGATTTATTATTGTCACATGTACCAGGCTCAAGGTAATTGGGAAGTGTCAGTATGATTTTATGAAAGGGAAATTCATGTTTAACCAATGTGCTAAAGTTCTTTCAAGGCGTAACGTTTGTTGTGGATAGAGGTAGGTGTACTTCGAGAAAGCATTGAATAAGATGCCACATCAAACATTATTGCAAAAAAAAGAAGCTCATTGTGTCGGGAGGCGTTATATTAGCCTGGATTGAAGATTTATTGATTGGCAGAAAACAGAGAATACATAAATTTGACTTTGATTGGCAGAATATAACAAGTGGAGTCCCACAAGAGTCTGTGCTGGGACCTCAAGTTTTTACAATTTAGTCAATGACTTAAAGGAAGTGAGCAAAGGCAAGGTAGCTAAATTTGCAAACAACAGAAAAATAGGTTAAAAAGTATGTTGTGAAGAAGATTTACAGAGTTTGCAGATGGATATGGATAGGTTGAGTGAGTGGGCAAACATCTGGCAAATGAAGTATAATGTGGGAAAATGTGAAATTCACTTTGGTGGGAAGAAAAAAAATGCAGAGCATTACTTAAATGCAGAATGACTGCAGAATACTAAACTGCAGAGGGATCTAGGTGTTCTTGTTATGAGCCATAAAAAGTTAGCATGCAAGTGCAGCATGCAATCAAGAGGCCTAATGGAGGTATCCTTTATTATGAGAGAAATTGAACATAATAGAAGAACAAAGGTCAGTTCTTATTTTTAATAAGTTCTGCTATCCTATCTTTATGCAACTATTGGCAACTTCAATTTCCCTTCACACAGCCGCTAAGGTTTCTTCTGCCTTGTGCCTACATATCTTTGTTGTAGTCTTTCCTAGCTCCCACCGATCATTGACCTTCTACTCTGCTCCAGCTCTTCACCCCCTCTTAAATAGTATCAAACCCATCACATCTTTCTCTCTCTCTGACTCTGAAGAAGAGTCATTCAAAACTGTAACTCTTTCTTTCTCCACAAGTGCTGCTAGTTATTTCAGTATTTTCTGTTTTTATTTCAGAATTACAGCACCTGCAGTATTTTGCTCTTATAAAAGTAAGGAAACTTTGCTTCAGTTGTTCAGGGCATTAATGAGACTGCATCTTGAATACTGATGCAGTTTTGGTCTCCTTATTTAAGGAAGGATTTAAATGCTTTAGATGTGTTTCAGAGGGGAATTACTAGATTGACATCTGGAATGAAGAAAGTTTGGGCAGGCTGGGCTTATTTTCATTGGAATTCAGTCACACAAGAGTTGACTTAATTGAAATATACAAGATCGTGAATGGTATTGCCGAGTTGGATGTGGAAATGATGTTTCCGGTTGTGGGTGAGTCCAAAACTAGGGGCACTGTTTCAAAATTGAGGGTCACCCTTAAACCAGAAGTAAGGAAGGTTGTTCCTTTGGAACTCTTTGGGCCTGATTTCACCATCAAGTTGTGCCTGTTTTCGGGCGAAAACACAAAAACTTCGTAAAGTCGGGTGTGAGGCAAGTAGTGCGATCCGTTACTGCCTCTGCGCCCGTTCTCTGTTACCAAGGGTCTAAAATGGCTGCTGTTAGCACCATGCCCGAAACAGGCATGACCAATTTAAATACATTTGCATGCATTTAAATTGATTTAATGGGCTGCACGCCCAAACTTACTGGCATTTCCCCCTTTACCACTGCATACGCCCGTCCGGATTTGGCAGGAAACAGACATGGTCCCCAAAGGTCTGATTTGGGCACTTCAGCTTCTGAGGAGGTAAGTGCAGAGCATCCAGTGGCTCTTTGACTCAGATCAGTGGGGGTGGGGGGAGGGGGGGTGTGGTCAGATGGCTCTCTGAGGGGGGGGAGAGGGAGGGAAGCATGTTAGATGGCTTTCTAGTGGAGGGGGGGAGGAAGGTGTGTCAGGTGGCTGTCTGATGGGGGGAGGAGGTGTGTCAGATGGCTTTCTGCTGGGGGTGGGGGGAAGGCGGGTCAGATGGCTCTCTGGTGGGGGGAAGGGAGGCGTGTCAGATGGCTGTTTAATGGGGGGGGGTTGTGGGAGCAGGGAGGGGTCCAGTGCCACTCTATGCGATTGGGGGTGGGGGAAGGGGGATCCACTGCCACTGTGTACAATTGTTGGGGGGGGGAAAGGGAGCAGGGGCCTCTCTCTGGGTATTGGGAGTGGTGGGGGAATAAGGAGGTCAATTATGTTGTGGGGATGAGGCAATGTCTTTGGGGACCAGGGGAAGGCATTATCCAGCCCAAGAGCGATGTGGCAGGGAGCATTTTTCAATTTTTTTTTTTACTGCGCGTGTGCAGTTGAAGGCTCCGATTGGAGCTGTAGTGTTTTTGCTGTAGTAGTCCCCTGCCCATAGGCTTCTGCAGTGTGATTCAGAATCGCTGATTTTTTTTTTTCAGGCTGAGTGTGTATGGGAGCACCGAAGAACGGCTCTAAAAGTCAGATCTGAAACACACCCAGATTCAACTCTTAGAATTATAACAGTGAAATCAAGCCCTTTGACTCAGAAGGTGGTAGAAGCGAGATCGCTGAATAATTTTAAGGCGGAGGTGGATAGATTCTTGATGGTTAAGGATACAATTTCATATTTGCAGATGACACAACACTAGAAGTATTGTGAATGACAGGAGTTGGCAATAGTTGGAAATACACTAGATGAAGTTGAATGCAGAAAAATTTACAGTGTTCCAGGTAAATGATCTTTCTTTGACCTTTAGTGACACCTCCATCACCAAATCATTCAGCATCAACATCTTGGGTGTTGAACACAATTAACCAACCAAATCAACACCATGGTTATTGGACCAGAAAAGGAACTGATTTCTCTGCAACAATGGCTCACCTCCTGACCACACCAAAGCTTATGATTAACTATTCATTACTCTGGATGGATACACCTATGACAGTATTCAGGGGCATAACAGTATTTAGAACTTGTTTCCTTGATCAATGCTTCTGCCACAGGAACCAGTATTATCTCTTCCATCACTGGCTCATTCGACTGCAGTTGTGCAATCTACAGGATGCACTGCAGGAACTCACTAAAGTTACTCTGACAGCACCCTTCTTCCCGATGGCCTCTACCACTGAGAAAGACAAAAGCAACAATATTTTGCAAATAACTTCACTTTCAATATTTATTACATGTTAATTTTGTTTATTTGTTTGAAGATGGAATGCATTAACTGAGGATTCACGTGAGCTGTACAAATAGACACAGACTAAGACTGTTGGGTAGGGAAAGGAAGTACATGTATGTGACGTGTAAAATTTGGCTCTATTTGTGTCCATCAACTGTCTGTCTGGATTAAAATGGAGATTGTTGTCTAAAGGTGAAAATTAAGAGTTAAAAGAAAATTTGACTGTAAAATCTTGGCATCCATTGGAAAACACATGAAAACAAGTGTAATATAATGGGATGTGATAAACCTTTGCTGTTCAAGGAGTCTGAACCACACATTTGGATATGGGTTATAGCTAATTAGGAAATAAATATAGCTTTGTGCCAGAAGTAAAGTCTTTTTTGAGCTTGATGATCATCTATTGGAAAGTCATGTCGGTTCTGACCAACTATTAGAGTTCTTGGATGATACTTACAAGAAAAAGAATTTCTCAAATGACTGAGGGCTGGTCACTTCCAGAAAACAGGTCATCCCATAGAGGAATATTACATGGAATTTAAATGGCTACATAAAAGTTTGGTGAAACTAATTTTGGGAATCCCAGGATCAATAGCAACACATCGTAATATCAGAGGACATGAGAAAAGGGGCAGCTTAAATTGCTGGGGTGTGCTGAGGTGTCTTATACAGGTGCTTGGTTTTAATTGCTGTCCAGTTCTCGGAGAGCCCTAAGGATCCGATATCTGCTGCCTGGAGAAAACGGACGTTTCCCTCCGCCCTTATGCAGAAAATGAAACATTCCATGGTGACATAACTAATAGAGAACTCAACAATTGCCAAATTTTAAAATGGCCCAGGTAATTGGATGCAAGCATCAGTACAATGGAAGGTTAAAGACAGGCAGAATGAGGATGAAATAACCAGTTGCAAATTTGGCTGTTACAGCAAACAACAAGAGAATAAGTAAGGAAACTTATGCCAGGAATTCCAAAGGAACAGTTGGTGGTTCAGGTATGACTTCTATCATTCCATCTCACTCATGATTACTTGCCCAGAACAGAGGTTGGGTTATTTAAGTAACTCAAGATAGTGAGAACTTTGAGGAAGAGGATGAAGATAAATATGAACTTGAACAAGTTATATTGGTCATACAGAATTTTAGTCCTGTGAATGTGTTAGATGTGCACTCATTTAACTGTGCAGTGCTAGATAATGCTTATACTTTGACATTATGTGGAACAGATGGTTGAAATATTGTCTGTGTTAACAAAGTGGTGAGGATTGATAGAAGGCTAAGGAATGTACAACTTGATTTATTATCACATGTATTAACATGTAGTGAAAAGTATTATTTCTTGCATGTTATACCGACAAAGCATACCATTCATAGAGAAGGAAAGCAGAGCGTGCAGAATGTCATGTTACAGTCATAGCTAGGGTGTAGAGAAAGGTCCAGTTAAAAGTCTGGCAATAGGGAAGAAGCTGTTCTTAAGTCAGTTGGTATGTGATCCTTGGACTTTTGTATCTTTTTCCCAACGGAAAAAGGTGAAAGAGAGAATATATGGGGTGCATGGGGTCTTTCATTATGCTTTTCCAAGGCAGCGGGAAGTATAGATTCAATGGATGAGGGCTTGGTTTTGAGTGATGGACTGGGTTACATTCATGACCCTTTGTAGTTTCTTGTGGCCTTGGGCAGAGCAGGAGCCATACCAAGCTGTGATACAACTAGAAAGAATGCTTTGTATGATGCATCTGTAAAAGTTGGTGAAAGTCATCACTGATATGCCAATTTTCCTTAGTTTAATGAGAAAGTAGAGGCGTTGGTGGGCTTCCTTAACCCTGGGGGGGGGTACCAGAACAGGTTGTTGGTGATCAGGACATCTAAAAACATGAAACTTTCAATCATTTCTACTTTGTCTCCACTGAGGTAGACAGGGGCAAGTTCTCCACTCTGCTTCCTGAAGTTGATGACTATCTCCTTTGCTTTGTTGACCGTTTGCTTTAGGTTTGGTGATTACGACACATGGAGGTCATGAGAGATTTAGTTCCATGTAAAATAACTGAAAAGCCATTTTGCAGATATTTATGTTATCCCAGTGGGATATCAATGCTGTTGAATAAACTTTTGAAAAAGGCAAAGTGAAACTTGACATGGAGCATAATAATACATTTTTAGAAAGTCAATGGATTTGCAGTTTACCCAGTCAGGAAATTATTGTGTTCCTTTAGTGAAACCAGATTCTTCTGATCTGTGTTAGACAAATAATAGTTATCGGATCATAGAAAGTTTACAGCTCAGAAAGATGCCACTTGGCTCATCATATCTATGCTGACTAAAAATATGAGTCAAGTAGCATAATCTCACCTTCTAGCATTTGGTCTCTCATCCTGAAGGTGCCTACCAGACACTTTGAGAGTTTCTGCCTCTACTACTCTTCCAGGCAGTGAGTTTCAGACTTCCATAACTCCCTGGGTAAACTAAAATTGTCTTTATCTCCTCTTTTATCTTTCTGCCAATCACTTTAAACCGATGCCCCTTCATCACTAACCTCCCTGTAAAAGTAAATAGTCTCTTCCCATCCACTCTATCCATGCCCTTCTCAATGTAGTACATCTTAATCAGATCTCCCCTCAGCCTCCTATGTTCTCAGGAAAACAGCCGCAGTCTATCCAATCTTTCCTCATAGCTCCAATTTTCCAGTTCTGCCAACATTCTCAGAAATCTCTTCTCTACCCTCTCCAGTACAATTACATCCTCTTGGTAACAAAGGTGACCAGAACTGATCTAATGTTTTATATAGTTCTAGAAAACGTCCTTGCTCTTATATTCTGTAGCTTGGCTAATAAATGAAGAATTCCATATGTCTTAATCACCTTCTCAGTCCGTCCTGCTACCTTCAGGAATGTGTGGGCATTGTCTTCAAAGCTCCTCACTTCCCCTACAACTGTGTCCTCTCATTTATTGTGTCATCATCTGCCTTGTTTGACTTCCCCAAATGCATCACATTCCAGTCCTCTGAGTTGAATTCCGGTTGTTACTTTTCCGACTGGCATCAGGTGATGAGAATCAGAAAGAATGAAATACATTTGTCTATAAGCTACATAGACAATTTTCTCACCCTACTTGGCGAACATTAAAAATTCTGCTAAAAGATGCAGGGTGGTTAATGAAGACTGCATGAGGTTAATAGAAGAGATTATTGAAAAGTGTGAGCTCTAACGGGCATCCAGCTGTAAAGCAACTGAGCTAAAAATGGTAAAGATGATCAGCCTGTATGTGATGATCACATGTAAAAACAGGCAGAGTCGGAAGACAAACCAAACCATTGAAAAGTGTGAAATCTATAAAACATATCAGAACATGTCACTGCATTTTAGTTTCCTTATATTAGCATGCGACTTTAACTACATAGATGTCATGGACCTAAAAGTATCAGACAAAGAAATGAATATTTTCATTTCATATTTTGTAGATTCTGACCGGATTTAGTCTTTCTAAAATGACACTCAGTAGGACAAAAGGGTTGTTGTAGGGAAAATCACCATTGCTAGTATAACTCTAGCTTTCAATTTTAGATCTATTAATTAATTGAATTTAAATTTTTCTATCTGCCATGTTGGGATTTGAACACATATCCACAGATGTTATCTGTGTCTCGAGATTGCTAATTCAGTAACATTACCACCATGTCACAGCACCTATAAAGGCTGGAGTAAGATGGAATACACTGCACTTGCTTGGATGTGTGCAGCTCTAACAACTTTCAGGAAGCTCAACATCCTTTTTTGCTGGCAACCCATCCATCTCCTTAAAAAACTAATTCCCTGGCAGAAATGTGTATCGTCTGCCAAGGCTGTTCTGACAGTGTGTTCCAAACTCTCAACCTCTACAGCCTAGTGGACAAAGGCAGCAGACAAATAGAAACATTACCACTTGAAAGTCAACTTCCAAATCCCACAGCATCCTGATTTAGAACTGTGTTGCCAATATTGGGTTAAAAACCAAACACCTTCACGAACAGCAGTGTGGATCATCACACCGACTGCAACAGTTCAAAGAGAGCCTCATGACTACCTTCTCAAGGACTATTAGGAATGGACAATAAATTAAGGCCTTGCCCGCAATGCTCTCATCCCAAGGACACATGAAAAAATACTTGTGATGGAGTTTCAGAAGAATATAAAACTGTAAATCAAGGGCTGGATAATGTTTATGTGAATAATCATGATGCACCAGACTGAACTGTCACATCAAAAGGCCAGTTGCCAAAATGGGTATAATGAGAACATCTTGTATTCCAGAGGGGTCCAGTGAATGAAGAGATCTGACAGTTGTGAAACATGCAGGAAAAACTCCTGGTTAGTTTAAATATTAGCTTGATGATCAGGATGGCAATCAGCAAGTGAGATGTATAAACTGGAAAAATCAGGCTAAAGAGTGGAGAAGGCATAGTGCAAGTATTGATAGTGGGTCTGGAGGTGACTCTTACATCAGAAACTGATTATATACAAGGGAAGCACCCTCCAAAAATGCAAGAGGAGGATCTCACAGTTGTCATCTCAGCAGACTTAGAAGTGCAAATAACTCAATTAGATTACATAAGAACATAAGAAATAGGAGCAGGAGTAGGCCATCTAGCCCTTCGAGCCTGCCCCACCATTCAATAAGATCATGGCTGATCTGTCGTGGCTCAGTTCCACATTCCCGCCCTCTCCCCATAACCCATACTCCCCTCTCTTATCAAAAACCCATCAACCCGCGTCTTAAAAATATTTAGCGAGGCAGCCTCCACCACCTCAACGGGCAGAGAATTCCAGAGATTCACCACCCTTTGAGTGAAGAAGTTCCTCCTCAACTCCGTTCTAAACCGCCCCCCCCTTTATCTTGAGGCTGTGCCCCCTAGTCCTACTGTCCTTTCTGAGCGGGAAGAGCCTCTCCACCTCTATCCTATCCATCTCATTCATCATCTTATATGTCTCAATGAGATCTCCCCTCATTCTTCTAAACTCTAACGAGTACAAGCCTAGTTTATTCAGCCTCTCCTCATAGCTCAACCCCCTCAACTCCGGTATCAGCCTAGTAAACCTCATAGCGAGGGGGATTGAATATAAAAGTAGGGAGGTCTTGCTGCGGCTGTATAGGGCATTGGTGAGGCCGCAGCTGGCGTACTGTGTGCAGTTTTGGGCGCCATACTTACGCAAGGATATTTTGGCCTTGGAGGGAGTGCAAAGGAGGTTTACTCGGCTGATGCCGGAGTTGAGGGGGTTGAGCTATGAGGAGAGGCTGAATAAACTAGGCTTGTACTTGTTAGAGTTTAGAAGAATGAGGGGAGATCTCATTGAGACATATAAGATGATGAATGGGATGGATAGGATAGAGGTGGAGAGGCTCTTCCTGCTCAGAAAGGACAGTAGGATTAGGGGGTACAGCCTCAAGATAAAGGGGGGGCGGTATAGAACGGAGTTGAGGAAGAATTTCTTCACTCAAAGGGTGGTGAATCTCTGGAATTCTCTGCCCGTTGAAGTGCTGGAGGCTGCCTTGCTCAATATTTTTAAGACGCGGGTTGATGGGTTTTTGATAAGAGAGGGGATTAAGGGTTATGGGGAGAGGGTGGGAATGTGGAACTGAGCCACGACAGATCAGCCATGATCTTATTGAATGGCGGGGCAGGCTCAAAGGGCCAGATGGCCTACTCCTGCTCCTATTTCTTATGTTCTTATGTTCTCTGCACTCCCTCCAAGGCCAAAATATCCTTGCGTAAGTGAGGCGACCAAAACTGCGCACAGTACTCCAGCTGCGGCCTCACCAATGCCCTATACAGCTGCAGCAAGATCTCCCTACTTTTATATTCAATCCCCCTCACTATGAAGGCCAGCATCCCATTAGCCTTCTGACCACCTGCTGCACCTGCAGGCTGGGTTTTTGCGACTCATGCACAAGGACCCCGAGGTCCCTCTGCACCGTCGCCTGCTGCAGTTTTTCGCCACATAAGTAATAGTCCTTCCTACCATTATTCCTACCAAAGTGGACCACCTCGCACTTGCCAACATTAAATTCCATTTGCCAGTTCCTGGCCTATTCGCCCAGCCTATCTAGATCCTTCTTCAGACTCTCCACACCCTCCGCGCAATTTGCCGTTCCGCCAATCTTGGTGTCATCAGCAAATTTCGACACCATACACTTGGTTCCCTCCTCCAGATCGTCTATATAAATGGTAAATAGCTGAGGCCCCAGCACCGACCCCTGGGGCACTCCACTAGTCACCAACCGCCAATCCGAATAGCACCCATTAACCCCCACTCTCTGCCTCCTATTTGACAACCAATCCTCTATCCACGCTAACACCCTACCCCCAACTCCAAGCCCCCTTACCTTCTGCAATAACCTCTTGTGAGGTACCTTGTCAAACGCCTTCTGAAAATCAAGAAAGACCACATCCACCGGCTCTCCTCTATCCACCGCCCTAGACACATCCTCATAGAACTCCAATAAATTTGTCAGACACGACTTCCCCTTAACGAAACCGTGCTGCGTCTGCTCTATCAAGCAATTCTCCTCCAGATGCCTTGCTATTTCCTCCTTGATGACGGATTCTAACATTTTACCTACAACAGACGTTAAACTAACCGGCCTATAATTCCCTGCCTTTTGCCTGGCACCCTTCTTAAACAACGGCGTAACATTAGCCGTTTTCCAATCTTCCGGCACTTCCCCGGAATCCAGCGACATTTGGAAAATAACCACCAAGGCATCCACTATCACCTCCGCCATTTCTTTCAGAACCCTCGGATGCATTCCATCTGGTCCTGGGGACTTGTCCACAATCAGTCCCTCCAGTCTGTCGAGCACCGCCTCTCTAGTAACAATAATGTCATTCAGGCCCTCCAGTCCTACCACCTTTCCATCGCTAACACCCGGCAAATTATTCACGTTCTCCTCTGTGAAGACCGAAACAAAAAAGTTATTCAAGACCTCAGCCATTTCCCCATCCCCTACAACTAAGTCCCCCCTCTCATCCTCTAAGGGTCCAACGTTCACCCTAGCCAGCCTCTTTTTATATATTTATAAAAACTCTACATATAAAAACCTTATATATTTATAAAAATTAGGCAATGAAATAAAGGCCACAGACCAGTTTTGCAACAGAATTAGAAGCAGAAGTCTGAAGTTGAGCTGGCTGCCAAAAAACTTGAGGACAAATGAATAAGTAGACAAAAAAAATGCTTTGTTGGAGAGAGTTTGGATGTTATTCTGAGGTCCTGGGTAAGGGGCAAAACCAGCTTTGTCACATTGGTCAGTTGTACTGAAAATGTCCACACAGATCGAACTCTAGATGCTGAAGTGAAGCTAGTTGCGAGGGGTTTTGAAGAAAGACTGTGTGGTACATATGTTTTCCCAGAGTTGGGGAAAAGTAATCCTGAGAATTTTTTAAGTTCTTTCAACCACATCTTTTTGGGCGTTTAGGTCAATCAGCATAAAGGGTAATATTTTCCAGACAACAGTGCTTTTGAAACTACTAATATATGCACGTATATCTATAAGCTGAACAATTCTTCTAGGGTAAAAGCAAATTACTGCAGATGCTGGAATCTGAAACCAAAAGAGAAAATGCAGGAAAATCTCAGCAGGTCTGGCAGCATCTATAAGGAGAGAAGAGAGCTGACGTTTCAAGTCCAGATGACCCTTTGTCAAAGTCAGTTCTTCTCGGGTGTGCTTTTTTAATGACCAAGAATTGTTTTGCTGAAAATAGATTATGTTCAACTAAAGGCAGATCCTGCAATATTTTATTGGCATCATAAAGGAACATTTCTGGCATTTTTATGATACATGTTGATTATTTCTTCTTGGGTGATAAATGTGGAATTTGGGAAATGTGTCATTAATAAGATGAGAACAGAATTTAAAGTTGGAAGTCAGTCCTGTGGAGCTTTTAATTATGTTGCTTTCATTATTAGCGAATGCTACTCCCATCTCAGTTAATTGAGTTTGGTCATCACAAAACCATGGGGCCATAATTTCTTCAGAGTGGCAACCAACACCGGTTGCCACTCCGCATTCACTTATTTGTGCCAAATTTCTTCAGTACCTGTCTCCCTCGACATCCTATCTTTGGCCATGCGAGGTTAGGCATTGTAGCTGCTCACTAGACTCAGCAACAAAGTCTAAAAGAATCAGCAGGAAGGAGAATACACTCCTTTTTTTTACAGCACTAGCTGCTGTAAAGTGGGTAAATTTATACATTAAAATGACAGCCAGGGAGAAGATAAGGTAATGGCTTGGGATGTGGAGGTCAGACAATGGAGGGGCAGAGGTGGGAGGTGTTGGACACCAGGTGTGGGGGGGGGGGATCAGCTTGGGGGGATCAGGTCAGAAGAGGGGTGGAATACAACTGGGTCAGATGGTGTGATGGATCGGGTTGGGCAGGGGAATCTAACTGGGTCAGCTTCATTGGGTCAGGGATTAGATTAGTGGCAGGTAGGAGAAGTTGGCGGTAATGGGGAATCTAGTGTTGGTAGGGTTTTGAGTCTGTGGAATATTGCTGGGTGGGGGCAGGGTGGTAAAATGTAACCAGTGATATCATTGGAATATGTTACAACGTAACCAATGGTAACATGCTGTGAGGATCAGCTGACCAGCTGACCCAGTAGACAATGTAACCCATGGCAAAATGGTATGGTGGCCAGCTCACCAGTTGACCTGATATAAATAGAAAGCAGATGGGAATTGTGTTGGTGTAATGAGGTTTCTTTATTAAACCTTTTTCTTTGATTTACTTTGTGAAGTTAGTTCTTTCATTGCTTGTAACCGAAGTATTCATACTGCTGGCTGAGCAGTGGAAGAGTCCCATGTGGAGATGTGGAGCTTGGTCTGAGTATTTAAAATGGTTACACCGAAGTTAGAAGTGGTTTTATTTCTTCTAACATGTGTAAGTGTTGATGTAAAACTGGCAGAACCATCTGAAGTTAGTGATTTAAATAGCTTTCTTCAGCTTAGTGCAATTGTCCAGGGCAATATAGTGCATCTGGATAATTGCCAGATAAATCTTTACCTGGAAACCTCTGAGAAGGATCCCCCAGCATATATTTGGTGTTTCTCCAAATCTGACATTTGTGATCCAGGAAGTTACAGGTCACTAAATGTTATAGCCAAATAAGAGACAGAGCAATTATGAAGCTTGATTGGCCTCTTGAACTGGTTCGGCATTCAAACTAGACCACATGCTACTTTTGATATATTGGAATTAAATGCTAAGATAAAACATTGGAAACAGAGAGTGTTTGAAAAGGGAAGAAAGGTATGCACTTATATAGCAATTTTTACAACCACCAGGTGTCTCAAAGCTCTTTATAATCAATTAAGTACTTTTAAAATTTGTAATGTGAAAACAAATAAAACATTTAAAGAGAAATCTGAAAAATTCTATACTGAAGATCCCACCCACTGAACGTGAAACAAATCAGTTTTAAGCTTTCCTGATGGGCATTCAGTGCAACTGATTTCATTATATTTCTCCTGGGTGAGAATGGAAAATGTTGTCCTTTTAACTTGGGAAGCTAAGAAAGTTTTAAAGTGCTGCTCAAACTATTTTAGCTTCTGTATCAGTGAGCTCGTCCTGCACAGAATTGGTAAAGGAGGCACCCGGGTGCTGGAACTTGTAGGGCCTGACAGCATACCTGCCTGTTGTTCTTCCAAAAAACAACCAGTTTCATCAGGACAGTATTCTTAGTGTTCCCCATCTGCAAATAAATAAAGAGCTAACCCTGCCCAAACCCTCTCCTGCACAAAATGACTGAATGTAGTAAAATAGATTTCTGAGCCCAGCATAAAATATTTTTCAATTCTTTTCAATGGTTGGCAAACTGCTTGCTCCAGCTCTGATGAAGGATCATCCAGACTGAAACATTGGTTCTATTCTCTCTCCACAGATGCTGTCAGACCTGTTGAGATTTTCCAGTATTTTTCTGTTTTTGTTGCATACTTCTAAATTGTCTATCATTCATACATTTCTACTAAAGACATTGTAAAAACTGCAATGGTTCTCCAGTCTCAGATTTTTGTTCATGATTTTTAACCAGGTTTCATTAAACATCAGCAAAACACTGTCCAAAAAGAACAGTAACAGTCTGTGCAGATTGTACATTTTCAGTTAAGCGATTAACTATTCTGACATTATATTCAATTTGGTAAGATAAATCATACATCAGTCTAGCTCAAATAATTGAGGCTGGGGCTCTTACCAAATATTCCTAAGTAGATTATTGACCACAGATGTTTTATTTAAAATTTTAAAAATTGTTAACTCTTCTGATTGCCAGACCTACCCCTTTCCCGTTACATTGTCTTCTCCTTTTTCCCTTGCTTCCCCATTTATACTGTTACAGACAGAAGAGTGACAGGCAAACTACATCTTTCCTCTCACCAACAGTCCATTAGCAGAAAGTTTTGAATTATTTGTGATCCAGTGTACTAATAGCTCACAGCAAACTTAAGTTATTAACTCAAAAGGTTAGTTATTTCACATTCAAAACCCAAAGGAGGAGTGCTCACAACTTACACTATACATTCACACTCACACTCATGGTTGTGGGGACAGAGGTGTGCAAAACAAAGGTGTTTATGACAATGGATAGTAACAAGACAAAAGCCACAAAAAATAATTTCAGTTCACATGATTTCCAGAGCTAGGGAAGTCAAAATCGAGAGGATGTTTCCTTTGTAACCAGGTTCAGGCCCTCAGCGAGTCTCTGGTTGGAGACAGCAGCATGAAAATCTTTGAAACAAATGGCATTGTACCACAATGGGTTTTCTGTACTTAGACTGCTTGGCAGGCATTGATCAGAGAATTTTAAAGTCAAACAGACATCGGTTGAGAGATGGTAACCAGCTGCTTATTCAGCTGGGGTGCTGAAGTCATTTCCAATTGATGTTAAAGCCGCAAACAGTCTGTGACACCAAAGATGTCATAGTAAAACTGTCCAAATGGCCCCATCATTGTTAATTGCAGATTATCAGTCAGCTTCTGTACTTCTGGCCAGAATTCTATTGTTGCCCCTGTGGGAGAGACAAGGTGGTTATTAGCATCTCCTCCACCATAATGAGAGTCAATCTCTATCTTTTGTGACATTTCAGATTGGAGAGCCAATTTTTTTGCCCTTCCTCTGTTTTTGTCTGTGCAGTGAAGTGTGAAATTCCACAGGCTGGGTATAATAACTCCTATTGGTAACTTCCGGTACAAAGGATAAACCCTGTGGTCATGTGACCTGTAGCAGCCCTTTTCTGCTTCAGCAGAAAGTCCGTTTTAAAAATTAGCAATGAGAGTAAAGTTTTTAACAATAGTGTTGGATTTTTTTTCATGTCATCAAGACCCAAGACAATTATTATAACTTTACATTTATTTCAAACTAGTAACCCTTTTCTATCCAGGAAGCTCCCCTCCAAGTCACAAACCATCCTGGCTTGGAACTAAATTGCGGAGATGCCGATGTTGGACTGGCGTAAGCACACTAAGACTCACAACAGCAGGTTAAAGTCCAGCAGCTTTATTTGGTAGCACAAGCCACAAGCTTTCAGAGCACAGTTCCTTCATCAGGTGAGTGGGAGTTCTGTTCACAAACAGGGCATATAAAGACACAAACTCAATTTACAAAATAATGGTTAGAATGCAAGTCTTTACAGGTAATCAAGTCTTAAAGGTACAGACATTGTGAATGGAGAGAGGGTTAAGCACAGGTTAAAGAGATGTGTATTGTCTCCAGCCAAGACAATTAGTGAGATTTTGTAAGCCCAGGCAAGTCATGGAGGTTACAGATAGTGTGACATGAACCCAAGATCCCAGTTGAGGCTGTCCTCGTGTGTGGAACTTGGCTATCAGTTTCTGCTCAGCGATTCTGCATTGTCGCATGTTGTGAAGGCTGTCTTGAAGAGCACTTACCCGAAGATCAGAGACTGAATGCCCGTGACTGCTGAAGTGTTCCCCAACAGGAAGAGACCAGTCTTGCCTGGTGATTGTCGAGCGGCGTTCATTCATTCGCTGTTGTAGCGTCTGCATGGTTTCCCCAATGTACTGTGACTCGAGACATCCTTTCCTGCAGCGTATCAGGTAGACAATGTTGGCTGAGTTGCAAGAGTATGTACCATGCACTTGGTGGATGGTGTTCTCACGTGAGATGATGTCATCCATGTCGATGATTCATGTCGTCTTTCAGAGGTTGCTGTGGCAGGGTTGTGTTCTCCTGAAGGCTGTGTAGTTCGCTGCGGACAGTGGTCTGTTGTGCGGTTGTTTGAAGGCAAGAAGTGGGGGTATGGGGATGGCCTTGGCGAGCTGTTCGTCTTTGTCGATGACATTTTGAAGGCTCCGGAGAAGATGTCATAGCTTCTCCGCTCTGGGGAAGTACGGACGACGCAAGGAACTCTGTCCGCCGTGTCCTGTGTTTGTCTTCTGAGGAGATTGTTGTGGTTTTTCACTATGGCATGTCAAAACTGTCGATTGATGAGTCGAGTGCCATATCCTGTTCTAATGAGGGCATTTTTCAGCATCTGAAGATGTCTGGTGTGATCCTCCTCATCTGAGCAGATCCTGTGTACACAGAGGGCTTGTCCATTGTGGATGGTTTCTTTAACGTGTTTAGGGTGGAAGCTGTTACAGAAGGTTGGGGGCATGGAGTTGGGGGTAAGGTGTTAGCGTGGATAGAGGATTGGCTGTCAAATAGGAGGCAGAGAGTAGGTGTCAATGGGTGCTATTTGGATTGGCGGTTGGTGACTAGTGGATTGCCCCAGGGATCGGTGCTGGGGTCTCAGCTTTTTACATTTATATAGATGATCTGGAGGAGGGAGCTGAGTGTAAGGTGTCGAAATTTGCTGATGACACAAAGATAAGTGGAAAAGCAAATTGTGCGGAGGGTGTAGAAAGACTGCAGAGGGATCTCGATAGGCTGAGTGAGTGGGCGAGGACCTGGCAGATGGAATACAATGTTGGCAAGTGTGAGGTTATCCACTTTGGCAGGAATAATAGTAGGAAGGACTACTACCTAAAGGGCGAAAAGATGCAGCATGCTACGGTGCAGAAGGACCTGGGCGTCCTTGTGGATGAGTCGCAAAAACCCAGCCTACAGGTGCAGCAGGTGGTCAGGAAGGCAAATGGGATGCTGGCCTTCATAGCGAGGGGGATTGAATATAAAAGTAGGGAGGTCTTGCTGCAACTGTACAGGGCACTGGTGAGGCTGCAGCTGGAGTACTGTGTGCAGTTTTGGTCACCGCACTTGCGCAAGGATATTTTGGCCTTGGAGGGAGTGCAGAGGAGGTTCACTAGGCTGATACCGGAGTTGAGGGGGTTGAGCTATGAAGAGAGGCTGAATAAACTAGGCTTGTACTCGTTGGAGTTTAGAAGGATGAGGGGGGATCTTATTGAGACACATAAGATGATGAAGGGGATGGATAGGGTAGAGGTGGAGAGGTTCTTCCCGTTCAGAAAGAACAGCAGGACTAGAGGGCACAGCCTCAAGATAAGGGGGGTGCAGTTTAGAACAGGGTTGAGGAGGAACTTCTTCACTCAAGGGTGGTGAATCTCTGGAATTTTCTGCCCATTGAAGTGGTGGAGGCTACCTCGCTAAATATATTTAAGTCACGGGTAGATAGGTTTTTGGTAGGCAAAGGAATTAAGGGTTATGGGGAGAAAGCGGGAAAGTGGAACTGAGCAACTTCAGATCAGCCATGATCTTATTGAATGGCGGGGCAGGCTTGAGGGGCTAGATGGCCTACTCCTGCTCCTATTTCTTATGTTCTTATGGAGAAGTGGGGCATCGACCGTCCTTGATGAGATGTCCTCCATATACATAGGATCTGCTAGATGAGAAGGATCGCAGCAGACACTGAAAGATACCCTCATAAGAACAGGATATGGCACTCGACTCTGGTTGACAGTTCTGACGTGCCATAGTGACGAAGTGCACCAATCTTGTCAGAAGACAAACACGGGAAATGGCAGTTAGTGGTCTAGTACTGTTGAAGTTGTCCAGTACTTCCCCAGAGCAGAGAAGCAACGACCTCTTCTCCAGAGCCTTCAACGTGTCATTGATGAAGATGAACATCTCGCCAAGGCCATCCCCACTCACCCACTTCTTGCCTTCAAACAACCGCACAACCTCAACAGACCATTGTCCACAGCAAACTACCCAGTCTTCAGAAGAACAGTGACCACAATACCACACAACCCTGCCACAGCAACCTCTGAAACATGTGCCAGATCATCGACATGAGTGCCATCATCTCACATGAAAACAGCACCCACCAGGTACACGGTACATACTCTTGCAACTCAGCCAACATTAGCTACCTGATACACAGTAGGAAAGGATGCCCCAAGTCATGGTGCATTGGGGAGGCGTTGCAGATGCTACAACAACGGATGAATAAACACCGCTCGACAATCACCAGGCAAGAGCGCTCTCTTCCTGTTGGGGAACACTTCAGTAGTCACTGGCATTCAGCCTCTGATCTTTGGGTAAGCGTTCTCCAAGGCAGCCTTCATGACACACGACAACGCAGAATCACTGAGTAGAAACTGATAGCCAAGTTCCGCACACATGAGGACAGCCTCAACCGGGACCTTGGGTTCATTTCCTGCTATCTGTAAACCCCATGACTTGCCTGGGCTTGCAAAATCTCACGAACTGCCCTGGCTGGAGACAATACACATCTCTTTAACCTGCTCTTAACCCTCTCTCCTTTCACATTGTCTGTACTTTTAAGACTTGATTACCTGTAAAGACTCGCATTCCAACCATTATTTTGTAAATTGAGTTTGTGTCTTTTATGCCCTGTTTGTGAACAGAACTCCCATTTACTTGATGAAGGAGCAGTGTTCTGAAAGCTTGTGGCTTTTGCAACCAAATAAACCTGTTGGACTTTAACCTGGTGTTGTGAGACTTCTTACTGTTGGAACTATATTGTCATTCCTTCTCTGTTGCTGGGCCAATATCCTGGAACTCCCTTCCAAACAACACTGGGGGCATACCTACATAACATAGGCTGCAACAGTTCAAGAAGGCATCTCACCACCACTACCCCAAGGACAATTAGGGATGGGCAATAAATGCTGGTCTGCTCAGTGTTGTACACATCCCACGAACAACAAAAAAAAATCCATTCCATTCCTTTCAATGACCAGAAAATTGTGGGAGTGTGTCCAAGTTTCCAAATATGTTGCTGTAAGTTCAGGATCCCTGCCAGCCATTCTGGTACAAATGTATCCTTTATCTACCCATTAATTTTGAAATACTTTGCTTACAATGGTGTTTTTTCTGAGCATTGGGTCCATTTATCATTTTGGGCATGGGATTTCCATCACGACTTGGCCTGACTGTAGCTGAAAAATGGCTCAAAAGACAATTCCAGATAAACTTTTGACTTGCTTTACAATATTAAACCAGGTAGGCTGTCACTGGAAAAAACATCTTAATTTTTGGAACCAGGAGCTTAGTATTGTTAAAGCACGGCAGAACCTTTACGTGTATTGTGTTCATGTTATACTTTCACCAGAATCCCCCAACTCCTCCAGATTTCTCTTTTAAATAGGATAGTTGAGTTCATGTCATGAAGGCAGGCTTCACACCCGCTGATCTACATCAGAGACACAAAACTCATTAAAATGTTAATTAGATGTCGATGTTGATATTGGACATTTTGATGTGCCAAAACTTCTGGGCTTTACCCTCACTATTGCTCCCCAGCTCAGAACACAGCTCTAGTTTATTATCAGGCCTGAAACGCCAGTTTTTAAAAAACGTCTGCCCGTGTCTGATCGGGTTACATCATAGGCACAAAATCAGGTCAACCCTTTTGATATGTTTAATAATCAACTAGTAGCTGTCACTTTGACTCAGTTGGTCATATTCTCCCCTCTAATGCAAATGCTGTTAGTTCAAATCCTACTTAAGGACTGGAACATATTGAATGCTATAATATTGAACTATATAATTTTCTGCATCTAGTGGAGAACCACAATTGCAGAGAATTGTAATAAATGGTTGGGAGTCCTACCTCTGACCTCTAATTCCTTCAAGTCATTCCCAAAGTGAGTACAAACTACTCCTTCAAATTGCAATCCAGAGAAGTTCCATTGGTTTTGGATCAATTATCCTGTCAGTGTCATGAAAGCCCAGTCACAACTTGATGAGATACTATTATTTCTGTGAATAAAATTTAATTGCCTATTAGTTTTAAAATTGGAACATACTTCAAAGGTGTAATACACAGCTATGATGTATAATTTATAGAAATCATGAATTCAACAGGACATTTCTTCCCAAACTATTTCTAGATTTATCAGAGTCCCTATAATGCAGAAGGAGGCCCATCAAGTCTGCAATGACTCTCCAACAGAGCATCCCATAGCCCCACATATTTACCCCACTGATCCACCTAGCCTACACACCTTGGGGTGCTAAAGGGGCAACTGGCCAATCCACCTACCCAGCACATCTTTGGGCTGTGGGAGGAAACTGGAGCACCCAAAGGAAACCCACGCAGACACAGGGGGAATGTGCAAACTCCACACAGTCACCTGAGGTTAGAATCAAATCTAGGTCCCTGGAGCTGTGAGAACAGCAATATTAATCACTGTGCCGCCGTGCCTCCAAATCAAAGTAGATTATTGATCCCACTACCTGTCACGTGCTAAACAACCTGTGTACCATTTGAGCTAATTCCCTCAACTAAATGTGCTTTCCTATCACATCAATGTAAGTTTTTAAAGCACACTGTTGGCGACAGGAGGGGGATTAATTAAAGCATGGTGTCATGTTGGCGAGGTTAACAACATGTATTTAAAAACAGTTCAATTGACGGGATCACACCAAGGGTGTGAGTGTAAGTATAGCTCCTGAAGGGTCCCCTAGTACAGTTTGGCACTGCCAGCCAAGCTGTGCCAGGGCAGTGCTGGGCAAGACCTTTGGAGGGCCAAGTTGTGGGCTTTCCCCATATGTGTGGTGGGTGGGGTTGAAATGGACCTGAGGAAGGGGGATTTGACTATAAAGTGGGGGGATCTGTCTGTGGGGGGGGGTAAGTGTCCATGATACTGCTGTGGTGGATGGGATGGGGAGAGGGAAAGAGAGCACCTGAAACTTGTATGGTTGGTATCGGAGAGGTGTGCCCCAATACCTCCATGGTGTTGGGGGTGGGGGGTGCGGTGGATGTGGATTACACTGATGTTTGTGAGGGGGGCTCCATGTCTTCTTCAGAGGAGGGATGGAGTTGAGGAATTTATTTTCAGCGCTGATTAGAGCACTCCGATCTCTGTGGAGCTGGTCTTGTGGCTCTATCAGGCTCTGCCCCGTCAAAGTGAACGACAGCGCCAGATTTGTTTTGCTTAGAGTGGCTGAAAATCTGGTATGAAAACTTGGCAACAATTCCAGAGAGATACACGCTGGTTTTCAGTCAGAGCCTGACTGACAAATGTTGTGAAAATCCATCCAAGTATTTCAGAAAAAAATCTTCTGATTTTCATAAGTGAGCTTTCATTCTGTTTCTTTTTTTATTTTATTGGAGTATGGGATCAGCTGCAGCGGTACTAATAGATGCTTGAAAATGCTGCTTGAAAATCTTGTACTATCCATGTGTCAGAGATCATTGGGTAAAGTAATCTTAAGGCACTCAGTCAACACTTAACACAAACAGCGCTGGACAGCTTGCATCCAGTGCAAGGTCTTCAATTACTCGTGGACAAGGAGAAGCTCCTCTGTCCACGGGATGGCTGGCGCTGTTCTGAGATTACAGAGAAACACTCAGCAGTTATAGTCAATTAAGGCAAATCAGGAACAAAAGGTTTTTCACATCTTTCATTGGCATACATATTTGCCAATCAAATCCTGGCTTTTCGCCCTAGCTCATTTGATGAAGAATTTTGCTAATCCTTCATTTGCATAGCATATCTTCATGTCTTGCCTTTGGTATTTGTTATGCAAAATAATCTGGTCTTGCTCACCTTCTGGTGAAGGCCAAAAAAGGAAAAAGGAAAATGTTATGGGGGCCTCCGCAAAGTAGCAGAGACTGACTCGTTTTGAAGGTCTGTAAGCTGATAAACTTTTTCCACTACTGTACAGAGAAGGCATGAAATTTTAACTGGAACACTTTAACTTCCACACAATTTAACTTCCAAACTATGAAACTTCAATCTGAACGTTTTAACTTCCACACATTAGTAAGTAATTATGAAGTTTATATGTTTAAGAAATGGACAGCGTAACCATGCCTGGAAAATGGGAACCTTTATTGGAACTGTAATGTTACGTGGTTGTTGATTGCCACCTTAAATATGTTTTCCAAGATTGGGCAGTGTAAGGCTAAACTTTTGCCATTGGCAGGAGAATCACGGATCACAGATTTAGGATAATTGGCAAAAGAGTCAGTGGGTAGATGAGAATTATTTTTATGCAGCATCTAGTTATGATCAGGAATTTAGGGCCTGAACGATGGTGGAAACATATTCCACAGCAACTTTCGAAAAAGGTTGAGGTATATACTTGAGAATAGGAACATACACCTGACAAAAAGAACATATGCTTTTGGGAAGAGCAGGCCAGTAAGAATAATTAGGTAACTATTTCAAAGAGGACAGGCACAATGGGTCAAAACTTTGTTTCTTTGAATGTTCAGTTTGACATAAACCAAAGCTAAATAAAACCAAACGTTTGTCAGACAGGTTCAAGTAAACACATTCAAAGACTGATTTGAAAAGTTTAGAAGTGATATGGCTTTGTTGTAAGGTTTCTCTTGTCTGTAGGGTTGCAGTATGATGAGAATATCGCTCAGAAAGCATTGCCAGTTAAAGGCTGACCAATTCTATTTCCAACATTAATACTAGCACCAAACTGACATTCAAAAAAAAATAGATTCTTGTACAGAACGAAGGTTCGTGTGCTTCATTGAGAAGAAGTCTTTTGATATTACTCAACACACTGCCTTCACAAATGCAGACATTTCCACCTCATGTTTTGCAGCAGGGCATCAAAAGAAAATATTGCAGTTGGCAGTCAATTCAGTAGGATGCCATTATTCTGAAATGACAATCCCTGCAACAGAATTTCATTGAACGAGAATGTTCTTACTCAACAGCACTCAAATTTTAAGGTACCAAATTAAAGGTGAACGGAGAAGTTAAAGCAAGATCAACAGGTACAGGTTACAGAAAACCACATTCTGTTACGATGCCCTATAATTGTTTATAATCCTAAAGCATTTCCAAACTAATTTTGAATTGAAAAGAATGTAGAGCTAATTTTATAATTCTGCAGTACTGATACCTTTCCTCTGTTAAACATATCTGAATTCAAGCATGATTATTCAACCTTTAAAATTAATGTTCAGTAAAGACACTAAAACAATCTCTTTTGAGATAGTCAATGTATAGATTTTTGAGACTCAACATTTAACATACTATGTTCCATTGATTTCTAAGTGCCGTACTCTAGTTATTGTGCTGTAAACTATGGAAAAATGTCTTCATGGATTTGACAGCAATGTCATAATTTTGTCTGTTGAGTTAATTGGGACATCAATAAACACAGTCTTGCTATTTTTATGTTCTGTTTAAATAGATCAGAAAGAACTCATTTTCAGTGTTTAAGGTGGCATAGTTGTATAAAATAAGTTACCATTTAGAACTGAATAGGCAACCAGGTGAGACTCCCCCATTTCCAAATTTTTAACCTGAAAATAAAAAAAATACTCTTAGTAACTAAACCTCCATTGTGGAGGGTGGCCTGTGGCAGCTGCTGAATCCCAGTAAGTGGATTAGGCCTCAAAGCTCGCTTGGAGCACTGATTCTTCAACAATCAACAAAAATGGCTCTTTTTTTCTGTCCTCCTCTTCCTCAAACACCATGTTCTTGCCTGTGAAAGAACAGGAATGCTTTTAGTCACGAACCTAGAAAGGAAGACTGGGGAGAAGGAAAAAGACTCGCTGTTCTAAATGGGATAGTAAGAGAGTAAGTGAATACAAGTAAATGGGAGAAAGGTAAATGGCTGGGTATAAAATGTTTCTGTTGCATGGCTGCTCCTAAATTATGAAGTCTGACTTTGTAGGCCCTGATGGGGCCAAGCAGGTGTGGCATTTTTATGTTGTTCCAACATGCTAGTTTTCCAGCAATTTCAAACCTCAGACCATTTTCTCCAGGTGGCTTGATGGAGGATAAGGAAGAAGATAGGCCTACTTGCCTGCAAGGAGCAGGTACAGCCAATTAATGGTCATTAAAGACCAAAAAAGCCTAATGTCAGAGGCCAGTTGGAATTTTCTAGTCAGCCTCCAGCCACCGGATGAGTTCAGGAACAGTCTAGTTGGCCCCCTGGCAGCAGATTGGAACAGAACCAGTACTACAGGCAGGCTTTGAGGCCTTCCCCACCTGCCTGTGTTCAGCAACTGCCACAGGCCGCACTCCACAATAGTAGTCCGGTTACTAAGGGCATTTTTTTTATTTTAAGGTGAAAAATTTGGAGAGAGTGGGCCCTCTCTCTTATCTGAAAAGTTAGCTTACTGTTCATTTGTTGCTGGAGGAACTCCTTTTGGACCTTTAGCTATAAGAGCCCAGCCACTTTCCTTAATTGGATAGTGAACCCATCCTATGGCCATTAATTGACCAATTTGAGGAAAATCAGAACTGGATGACTGTTCCCCATGCAGTGCAGACTTCCGGCAACTTGATTTCAGGGTCCAGAAGCTCTCAGGGAAAATTTTGTCCTTAGACTTTTTAGTTTGAATTTATAGACGGAGCTGCTTGGTATTTCTCTGTGATTTGATTGATGGTGTTGTCTAATAGTCTGCAGGAAACACGTGATTTACCAATCTGTCAGAATATATGTGATCAAAATAAAAACTAGGGAACTGCTGCAGTGAGGTTTGAACTTTATGAACTCACAGGACAAATGATTTATTTTTCTGCAGTTTTATGCTTTAAAAACCAGTTACAATCCAGTGTTGCGTTTGACTAATAAAGTCACTATTTATTCTGAGCACCACAGTGAGAGAACTTGGGGCAAAGTCCATTTCTGTCATTTTGTCTAACTGCCTTGATAGTATGTTCCTGGGAAAGTTTGTATTTTGAGAAACATAACTTTTTTTAGGACACTTCTGTAAACGTTATTCTTTAATAGAACAACTGGCTGATGGAGTTTAATTTAGATAAATGCAAGGTGATGCACTTCGGTAGATAAAATCAGAGCAGGACTTACTCAGTTAATGGGCAGAGTTATAGATCAAAATGATCTAGGGGTTTAAGTTCATAGCTCCTTGAAAGGGGAGTCACAGATGGACAGAGTGGTGAAGAAGCCATTCAGCATGCTTGGTTTCATTGGTCAGAACATTGAATGGAGGAGTTGGGACGTCTTGTTGAAGTTGTATAAGACATTGGTAAGGCCACACTTGGAATATTGTGTACAGTTCTGGTCATTCTATTATAGAAATGATATTATTAAATTAGAAGGAATGCAGAAAAGGTTTACTAGGATGTTACCAGGACTTGACGTTTAAGTTTTCAAGAGAGGCTGAATAGACTGGCACTTTGTTCTCTGAAGCATAGGAGGCTTAGGGGTGATCTTATAGAGGTCTATAAAATAATGAAAGGCATCAGCTAGATAATGGATATCCTTTCCCAACGGTAGGGGTGTCTAAAACTAGAGGGCGTAGGTTTAAGGTGAGAGGGGAGAGGGGTCCAGAAGGGCATTTTTTTTCATACAGAGGGTGGTGAGTGCAGAATAAGCTGCCAGAGATAGTAGTAGAGGCGGGTAGAATTTTGTCTTTTAAAAAGCATTTAGACAGTTACATGGGTAAGATGGGCATATAGGGATATGGTCCAATTGCTGGCAATTGGGACTAGCACTTGGGTTAAAAGAGGGGCAGCATGGACAAGTTGGGCTGAAGGGCCTGTTTCCATACAGTAAATCTCTTACGATTCTATGACCAGAGCCGACCACTGATCAATTGAGTTGACCTTGAACAATCGTGTGCGTAATTTCATTCAATGCAACATGCTAATTGGATAATTTAGGGCGGGATCTTATCGGTTTGCCATGCCAGTCAATTGGCATGGTGAACCAGTAAGTTAGGGTGAGAGACAGAAAATTGGTTCACACCCGATTTCTCACCTCTTGTGAACATGCTATCCGGTTCCACAGGGCTTGAGGCTGATTTAAATATTATTGACATGTTTTACATGTCATTAATAACCCGGGATGCAATTGTCCAGGCTCACTTACCTTAGTCCCATCCCCTTGCTATTTGAGGTTCTCACTGGTGAGGATCACAGGTTAGAGGATGTGACCCACTGATTCCATTACTGCCTCTGTATTGCACAACAATGTAAATTACCATCACTTGCCTAGCTGAAAAGACCGGCCTGGAAACCTCCCGTTTCCTCGCCCATTTTACACTTCGAATTTTTTTGAGAAAATGCCATCCTTGGACTTTTAAGAAATAGCTTTGAAGAAGGTGAACTGCCCCTTACCTCACTTTCGTTTTGGGTTTCTTTAATGGCAAGTGTTAATGTCCATAGAAAATTGGACTTAATTAGCTACTAGTTCTCCAATTGAAAATTCTTACAAACCAAAATAAGTTTAAAGAAACTACTTAATATGCAGTAAATGGGCTTGAAATCCAAGCACCGTCCTGTAGGGAAATAAGGCTGCATTTGTTTATAAATGGCAATGACGTGAATAGGCAATTCATTTGTTTTTTGTGGTATCGGCTGAGGTCCAAACACTTCGAAAATTAAAATCTCATCAAATAGCACTTTGGGATATTAAAGGTCCACTTGAACCACTAGATAAGACATGTGAACCTCAATTTAATGCTGCCCACATTACAATAATGACTACACTTCTGAAGTATTTAATTGTCTGCAAAACACTTCAACCCTGCCAATGTGAAAGACATTGTATAAATACAAGTTACCTTAATTTGAAGCATGTCCTGTAATGTTGTAGCACAGTTTCAGTACTACACTGGAGTGTCTGCTAGATTTTAAATTTACGTTCTGCAGTAGAACATAGAACATTACAGCACAGTACAGGCCCTTCGGCCCTCGATGTTGTCCCGACCTGTGAAACCAATCTAAAGCCCATCTAACCTATACAATTCCAATATCACCCATATGTTTATCCAGTGACCATTTAAATGCCCTTAATGTTGACAAGTCCACTCCTGTTGCAGGCAGGGCATTCCACACCCTTACTATTCTCTGAGTAAAGAACCTACCTCTGACATCTGTCCTGTATCTATCACCCCTCAATTTAAAGCTATGTCCCCTTGTGCTTGCCATCTCCATTCAAGGGAAAAGACTCTCACTGTCCACCCTATCTAATTCTCTGGTCATCTTATATGCCTCTATTAAGTAGCCTCTTAACCTTCTTCTCTCTAATGAAAACAGCCTCAAGTCCCTCAGCCTTTCCTTATAAGACCTTCTCACCATACCAGACAACATCCTGGTAAATCATCACTGCACGCTTTCCAATGCTTCCACATCCTTCCTATAATTTGGCGACCAGAACTGTACGCAATACTCCAAGCGCGGCGGCACCAGAGTTTTGTACAGCTGCAACATGATCTCATGGCTCCAAAACTCAACTTCTACCAATAAAAGCGAACACACTGTACACCTTCTTAACAACCCTATCAACCTGGGTGCCAACTTTCAGGGATCTACACACACGGATACTGAGATCTCGCTGCTCATCCACACTACCAAGTATCTTACTATTAGCCCAGTACTATGTATTCCTGTTACTCCTTCCAAAGTGAATCACTTCACACTTTTCTGCATTAAACTCCATTTGTCACCACTCAGCCCAGCTCTGCAGCTTATCTATGTCCCTCTGTAACCTGCAACATCCTTTTGCACTGTCCACAACTCCACCAACTTTAGTGTCATCCGCATATTTACTCATCTATCCTTCTACGCCCTCATCCAAGTCATTTATAAAAATGACAGACAGCAGTGGCCCCAAAACAGATCCTTGTGGTACACCACTAGTAACTGAACTCCAGGATGAACCACCAGCCTCTGTCTTCTTACAGCTAGCCAATTTCTAATCCAAACTGCTAAATCTCCCTCAGTCCCATGCCTCTGTATCTTCTGCAATAGCCTACCATGGGGAACCTTATCAAATGCTTTACTGAAATCCATATACACCACATCAACTGCTTTATCTCATCCACCTCTTTGGTCACCTTCTCAAAGAACTCAGTAAGGCTTGTGAGGCACAACCTACCCTTCACAAAACCGTGTTGACTATCCCTAATCAAATTATTCCTTTATGGATTCTTATAAATTCTATCTTTTATAATCCTTTCCAAAACTTTGCCCACAACAGAAGTAAGGCTCACTGGTCTATAATTTATCAGGGTTGTCTCTACCCCCCTTGAACAAAGGGACAATATTTGCTGTGCTCCAGTCTTCTGGCACTATTCCTGCAGACAATGATGACATAAAGATCAAAGCCAAAGTCTCTGTAATCGCCTCCCTAACTTCCCAGAGAATCCTAGGAGAAATCCCATCTGGCCCGGGGACTTATTCCAGAATTGCTAACACCTCGTCCTTATGAACCTCAATCTCGTCTAGTCTAATAGCCTGTATCTCAGTTTTCTCCTCAACAACGTTGTTTTTTCCTTGTGTGAATACTGACGAAAAATATTCATTTAGTGCCTCTCCTATCTCTTCGGACTCCACGCACAACTTGCCACTACTGTCCTTGACTGGCCCTAATCTTACACTAGTCATGCATTTATTCCTGACATAGCTATAGAAAGCTTTAGGGTTTTCCTGGATCCTACCTTCAAAACACTCCTCATGTCCCCTCCTGACTCTTAGCTCTCTCTTTAGATCCTTCCTGGCTAACTTGGAACTCACAAGCACCCTAACTGAGCCTTTACATCTCATCTGGACGTAAGTCTCCTTCTTCCAATGCTATCCATTGTGCTACCACACGCAGAATTCACAGAATTAAAACCAACAGTCATTATTGAGTATTGAGGGGGAACCTCATTCAAGCTTATTAAGAGTTCCCTGGATCAATGCTAGAATTTTCATTTACAGCTTTCCAATTAACTTCACAATTCTAACCAAAAGCCAGGATTTTCACGCTGGTGGGGTTTCTCTTCCTGCCATCTGATGCACCGGCAGGGAAGATGTCCCTGCTGACACTGCTTGTTCTGCAGTGATACCACCCTCTAGTGAGTGCTAATTAGTTGCAGGCAGGACTACTACTGCTCCTCACTCGGGCAAGACCTGCCTTAGAGGGCTGCTGCTGAGCTGATTGGCCAGCAGCTTTCCAATCCCTGCAACACCAGGAACTGCAGTGGACAGGACTGGGACTATAAGCAGTCCCTGAGTCCTGGGATCCCTGGAAGTGATTAAAGTTTTAGGGGTCTTAAGACAGAAGAATAGGGGTGGCGTGGGGACAGACAGTGGGAATTAGTGGGAATTAGAGAGGCTGATGGGAGGCAGTAGGAAGTGAGATCCTGAAGTTACCGGGCCCCTAAAGGAGGGTGTCTGCTGTCAAAAGATGGCCTCTGATAGAGACCCCCTCCCCACCCTGCCCTGCCTCCCCATCTACAAACTTGCTGGCAGGAAAGTGTGAATTTCTGCCCCTTTTTGTTATGAGAACTGTTATCAACAGATAACTTTGCATATGAAAATCAAGTGTTTGAGGAATAGCACTTTGCCTCGGGTGCTAGTGTAAATCAGGCAGTATCTGATGAGCCCATTATATCCCTTGTCTGATATTTGATTCTATTGGCTGCAATTGTTTAGTCTCATGCTAATATTGAGTGGAATTTTCTGTTTATGTTTCAAAGTTTTGTTTCAGGCTGGGAAAGCAGTGTACAGCCCCTTGGCATCAATGCTGGCTTTTCCCGCGAAATTTTTAAATATATTGAATGAAGATGTTGGAGGTGGATCCCATGACACCATACTGGCAGTGCCAGCCCCGTGACTTTCAAGAGAAAATGGGGCCATAATCTAAAGAAATTTAAAGAAGGATAGCCCCATGGATCCCCCCTCCGCCCAAACACCCCTCCCTTCTTCCCAACGAATGCTCCCCTGGGCATTGCTCACTGTGATATTTTGCATTACATGGTGAGAATCCCACTACATCACTGGGGGAGTAGTGGGAACAATTCAGCAAGGAAATCACACTAGACTGAATGCTGGTTTGGGACTCCAGCTGGATTTTTCTCCCTCACACCCCCACATCCCTGCCCCTCAGCCAATGCCACACACTGAAAATGGGGACAGAAAACCCCAGGCATTGAGTTTTACTTTGGATCACCAACTCCAAAGCTGGGTTGCACAACCTAGATAAAGGTCAGAATTTTCTGACATCACGTGCAGCTGGGATTCTCCAGACCCACTGCACTGAATAGAGGTTTAGCTGAGCACCAAGTTCTCCTTTCTTACTGTCAGCGGTGGTGGAGTGCATGAGACCAGATAATCCAGGCCAACATATTGATGTAACAGAACACCAGAAGCATCTGTTTTAATAACATTTGAAATACTGGGTATATTCTTTTTTAAAAGGGCTCTTTATTTGGACCTCTTATGCTGTGAATGTGAATCCTTTTATCAGTGCTTATAATTTGTTATGGCTTCAGAAACTTTTGCTATTCTGTGTGAAATGCTCTCTAGTTACATCTGAAAATGTATTGAATATTTCTTTCCCAATTTCAACAATGTCTGTTCAGCTGCTTTGAGCAGTGTCAAATCTAATTCAAGATGTGGATATGCCGGCGTTGGACTGGGGTAAACACAGTAAAAAGTCTGACAGCGCCAGGTTTAAGTCCAACCGATTTATTTGATAGTAAACTCACTGAGTTTACTATCAAATAAATCTAATTCAAGACATATTAGGCTGGATACTGGCTTGACAGCACACCTTAATTTAGGCATGCTATAGGAATTTGATAGCATGCTTATTTTACACCAACACCGTTAACATTGCAAGTTTATATAAACTAATTTTTTAATACTTGGTTAATCTTGTGAGTAAACAAATTTTATGCAATAAATCATTGGTGGTACTGCGTAGTTATTTCATTAGTACGTGGACAATAATGTAATCAGAATCTCCTAATGTAATCAGAAATCCTACCTCCCTCAAATAGTTTTACAGTCCTACCAGCCAACACAGTTTATTATTCTACCTCATGATGCCAGTTGGATTTAAGTTTATTTATTTGTGTCACAAGTAGGCCTACATTAACATTGTAATGAAGTTACTGTGAAAACCCCTTAGTTGTCATACTCCGACACCTATTTGGGTGCATGGAGGGAGAATTTAGCATGGTCAATGCACCTAACCAGTCTTTGAGATTGTGGGAGGAAAGCAGAGTGCCCGGAGGAAAGCACGACACGGGGAGGATGTGCAAACTCCACACAGACAGTGATGCAAGCCAAGAATTCAACCCAGGTCCCTGGTGTTGTGAGGCAGCAGTGCTAACCACTGTGCCACCATGGAGTTAACCTTGGCGGCTTGATTAATGTAGGCTCAATCACATGCTGCCCTACCATGTGACATTGGATTTTCAGATGCCTGATTAATGAGGATGATGGTGAATAATGGCATTGTTCTTCATTCATGATGTTTCTGGTGTTATACATTTATGGGAGGTATTTGCTGAACTTCATTTCCAAATGATCCGCATTGTCAGTTTTGAATTGCATGTATTGGAGATTCTGGTAAACATAAACATTGAAAGATTGTGGTGTGATTTAATGGAATTGAGTTCCTTGTTAAGTTTGCAGTGCCCTATCATTACATTTCCATGACATATGGGTTGCAGATAAAATGCTTACGTTTAACACCCATGTCAGCCTCAAAAATCAGCAAAAGCAGAGGTTCAAGAAGCCTGATAATTCCAAAATAACCAAGGTTGTCAGCTTGAAAAGTGAAAAAAAATAATTACACTGAAAATGTAGTGGATTTGTAATTTAATTTGTATACCCAAATTCCATCACTCATATTGTGAGGAAACAAATAAAAGTACAGAAAAGTCTCAAGTGGGTAACAGGTTACATGAAATCATTAACACAGAAACAGGCCATTCTCCTCGACTGGCCTATGTTAGTCTTTATACTTCACATGCGTCTTCGACTCTAATTACTCTTTCTCTCCTTCCCCAATAATCCTTTATTAACTTTTCCCTCATCTAGCCATTCAGCTGCATTGAAACAAGTCAATACAATTTATCCAACCACTGCATAGACAATATTTTCCATTTGGGATAGGGACCATGGTGTTGGCATCAATGGAAGCCCCAATCCTGTATTATATTGGGAACAGTCACCCAACTCTGGGTTTTGTCAGATCAACCAATTAGTGCCCAAAAAGCAAGTTTGCCATCCAATTAAGGACAGTGGGCAGACTCTTAAAACTGCAGGGCTGCAGCTTACTATTCCAACCCTCCACAGCATGGCTGCAGTTGTGGCAGCTCTGATGGAGGAGCCTCAAAGTCATCCTTGGACAATGCTTCCTCACTCTGTCACTGGTAGGTTGCCTCCAGATATCTATTGGTCTCCAGATGATGTAGGGGCAATGGGGAGGGGTACATTTCTCATCAATGGCTTTAATTGGCCTTTTAATTGAGCCAATAAGCTACCTTGCTGCTGGTTTGTGGATATCAATTCCAGGCCCAATTCAGTCCCCAGGAAAATCATTGGACATGATGACTAAAGCAGAGAACCAGCATTCCATCTAGCTTTGGAAAATTTTATGTCTGCTCACTTCTAATCCCACCACAATATGAGCACCAAAATCTTGCCCCATGAGGCAGCAAGTTCCCCATCCTGTGTCTGCAAATTCCTCCTAAATTCTTCATTGGATTGGTTGACGGCCAAACTTGTATTTTTGAGACTGTTTTGGCTTTATCCTCAGATGAAACTAATTTCTGTACATCCAAACTTTCAAATTCCTTCATAATTTTAAAGAGCGCTGTTAGGTAATCTCTTTTCCAGGCATGAGAGCTTCAGGCTGCTCAATATTTCCTCACAGTTGCATTCTCTCAATTTTGGTAATGCCTGACAGTCTTTTCTGCACTATCTCCATTGCTTCAATAATATTTTAATGATATAAAGAGCAGAATGGCACAAAATACTTTGGCTCTGCATAAAGTTAGCATTCCCTCATGTTTTTGTACTTTATTCCTTTAGAAATATAACCCAATATTTTTGTAGTGCTGTATGTCATATAACCCAATCAGCTTGTTTTGCTCCTTTTAAGTGATTTATGTTTGTGGACCAATAAAGAGAAAGCATCTTTTACAGAATCACTGTTTTTATCTTTGGAACATCTGTTCAACACTCAGAGCCAGAAATTGTTTACTTAATGAAGTTACAACATTAACTCCCTGACAGGCTCCATTTGTTGAGGAAATATGCAAAATTAAATATGCTTGAAGAAATACAATTTACCCATTTTCTTACATTTTGACAGTTATTTTTTGGCATTTTATCTAAAAATGTGACTTGAGTTTTTAATTTAAGTGTTGAAGTATCACCTAGATTATTTCACAATGGATAATTTTTAAGAACAGAGGATGCTGGGTAAAGTCAGCTGGTACATGTTTTCCCAGCATCCTCTATTCTTGTTTCAGATTACAGCATCTGCAGTATTTTGCTTATTTTGATACTTTAAAATCCTGTTTTCATCTCTTATAACTTTTTAATTACTTATTTTGACACTTTTTATACATAAACTTTATCGTGGTTGCAGCAGTTTCTTTTTGCAACATTTTGACCAAGTTCTTGCTGAATTTGTTGGGTGACATTGTTGAGGCGCTTCTCCAGAAGCGATGTTGCCACTCTGTGCTTCCCACAACCATTATGTTTCAGTGCTTTCACTTGTGCCACATGGCAGCAAGGTCTTGCTGTTAAGGAGTCCTTTTATTTTCTAATGTATTTTGTTTTGGGTCTGGTCTCTTTCATGGTTAATGATGGTTCATAGAGTCATAGAGGTTTACAGCATGGAAACAGACCCTTCGACCCAACCTGTCCATGCCACCCTTTTGTTTTAAACCCCTAAACTAATCCCAGCTGCCCGCATTTGGCCCATATCCCTCTACTCCCATCTGACCCATGTAACTATTCAAATGCTTTTTAAGAGATAAAATTGTACCCGCCTCTACTACTACTTCTGGCAGCTTGTTCCAGACACTCACCATCCTCTGTATGAAAAAATTGCCCCTATGGACAATTTAGTATCTCTCCCCTCAGACCTTAAATCTGTCAGTACAATTTAGTATCTCTCCCCTCAGACCTTAAATCTATGTTTGGTGATGCTCAAGTTAGATGCAGCATGAAGCACACAGTGTCCATCTGGAGAAGTTTATGAGGATCAACCAAATGGAACAGCCATGTTTGGTTAGTCAGGCTCATTTCATGTTTTGTCCTGTATGCAAAGTGATCACATCCATCAATTTACTTTTCATTTCTTGGTGTACTCCCACATTTTTCAGTCAGATGTAATGAATACTACCGATCCGTTGCACTGCTGCATTTTGAGATTGTAACTTTATTGAAGATCTCACGAGCATTGTGCTGATGTTAGTCAGAAAACAGTCCTTATTGTAAGAAATCATGCTACCTAAGTAGGTGAATTGTGTCATTATTTCCACTGTCTTGGAAGAATGCCATCTGTTATGGAGGTAACGCGAATTATATTTCATCCTGGTGTTTGCAGTTTCATTCCAGCTGCCCTATAGACCAAGTTATATGCGTTAAGGGCCCACAAGAGGTTTTGAAGTTGACAATCTGGATTATTCTTGCAGAGGATTTCATCATAGCCTTAAAGCAATTCAACCATATCTGTCCTTGCAGTGCTGCTAAGGCCAAAGGTTACATATTATGAAGTGAAGCAGGCCTCAAGAAGTAAAAATAAGCTACAGTAAGAAACATGGCTGGTCAAAAGGGGAGAGAAAACAAACCAGATTCTGTCACTGCTGATTATTTAAGAGCCATAAAAACTTCCATCCCCCTCTAGGAATTGTGACATATGGTAGGAAATAGCCTGGAGATTTATGATGTCATCTACTATAGATTGATTTCACCAGGGCTTCAGATCCTGAATACAAGAAAAAAATCCCTGTAGGAATCAATCAGACAGTGGGAAAAATGCTGATGCTGCCAAATGCTAGTAATATATTTACTGTTTTCTGTTTGTGATTGTTGATCCCTGGTGAAATAATCAAGAGATATATTTATACAATATTTTAAGTGAAAGCAGAAGTTGGAAGTGAAGAATGCTGTTAATCAAAGAAAATGAAGCCTGAAGTTGAATCTTGTTGATTCGAGTATTTTTTTCATTGGTCACATGGTCTGTTTTGACTTTGTTTTTGCAAGTTCAGATGTACTTCACAAAGCATTTCATTGAGAATGGATAATAATTAGAAACCCATGATAAGATTAAGTCAGAAGTTGAGTTAAACTACTTTCAGTATCATACCATTACTTACTGATTGCAACTCAAGTTTATTCTGTGGAGGGGATGCAGCGAGGGTGGTGTGGAGAAGAAAAACACTGTGAAAGTAGATACAATTTTCAAATTAGCTTCCTCTCAGACTCTCTAAAACAAGAGAGCAGCATTTCAACCTTGGGCTGGATTTAATGGAGCCTGCTGGACTAGGCATAGTGACTGGAAGACCGGGAGAATTGGACCGGGGCATTTATGTCTGGCTGCTGACAGACGCTGTCAGTAAAAAGTCTGACAACACCAGGTTGTATGGTCTGACGCTGTCAGACCATGCAGATGCTATGACAGTGGAAGAATGAACACCACTCAACAATCACCAGGCAAGAGTGTTCTCTTCCTGTTGGGGAACACTTCAGCGGTCACAGGCATTTGGCCTCTGATCTTTGGGTAAACGTTCTCCAAAGCAGCTTTCTCGACACTCAACAGCACAGAGTTGCTGAGCAGAGACTGATAGCCAAGTTCCGCACGCGTGAGGACGGCCTCAAGTGGGATCTTCGGTTCGTGTCACACTATCTGTAATCCCCACGACTTGCCCGGGCTTGCAAAATCTCACTAACTGTCCCAGTTGGAGACAATACACATCTCTTTAACCTGTGTTTAACCCTGTCTCCACTCACATTGTCTGTACCTTTTAGACTTGTTTACCTGTAAAGCTCAATTTTGTAAATTGAGTTTGTGTCTTTATATGCCCTGTTCTTGAATTGAAATCCCACTCACCTGATAAAGGAGCAGTGCTCCAAAAGCTAGTGGCTTTTGCTACCAAGTAAGCCTGTTGGACCTTAACCTGGTGTTGTGAGATTCTTACTGTGTTTACCCCAGTCCAACACCGGCATCTCCACATCGTGCTATTAGAAACCATTTCCCACTTTAGTTGGGTGTGGGAAGGACGAGAATCCTGCATGCTGGTGGCAGCATCTCAACTAAGTCATGAATGAAGCCAATTATCCCTGAACCCATTGAAATTTAGTGGTGACTCAGGATTTACAAAGGTTTCTGATGGCTCCTGAAAGCCACCCAGAAAATCCTGTCAGGTTTACCTTCAACTTCTTGGGGAGGATTCCTCACTGACTGACACTAAGTGCCCAATTGAGAGACCTTGCATTGCGAGGGGTACGGGTGCTGAAAGCCACCTAGTACCATTGCATCTAAAGACTTCCTCCCAACCACCCTCCCCCAATTGTCCTGTCTCCAGCGTGATCTGTTAGGATGAGTTTGGAGCATTACTGGCTACAGCGAATGCTCCTGGTGGCCCCATCAGCAACGGAGAGCTGCTAACATCTGATTTCTTCACTCAGAACCGCATTCATCTTTGAAACTCTCTGTCCCAGAGAGCAGTGGAGGCTGGCTGATCGAACACTTCCAAGACTGAGTTAGACAGATTTTCGAAATAGCAGGGGCAGGCAGGAGAGCAGAGTTGTAATCAAGATCAGATCTGCCAAGATCTTACTGAATAGAAGAGCAGTCTCAAAGGACCAAATGGTCACTTCCACCCCTATTTCTCATGCTCAACCCATAATTTGGACAGATAACTTAAGAAGGGACACCTTCTTAAAATAAGTGTTGGCTTCTGCATGTATTGGGGAGTGAAGGATTGAGGCAGGGGTTAGTTTATCCCTGTGTCTCCTATAGGAAATTAAGCTTACCTGAGAAAAATTGCTCATGTTTTGCTAAAAAGAATGCAGTTTAACTAGTGACTGTGACCTGTTGAACTTCTAATGGTCAGTTTGTGAAGGAGAGACTAGAAATCAATCTCTATTCAGTTTAGATTTATCCGCAAATTGAGGCAATACAAATGTATAGCTACTTAGTCTACAATCCATCACCAGTCTCACTAACTCACGGGGACATGGTATTGTCACTGGGCGAGTAATCCAGACGCAGGATAATGCTCCGGGTACCCAGGTTTGAAACCACCATGGCAGGTGGTTGTATTTAAATTCAATAAAACTTCTGGAATTAAAAGTCTAACTATGACCATGAAACCATTGTTGATTGTTGCAAAAACCCTGCCATGTGGTTGACATGTGACTCCAGACCCACAGCAATGTGCCTGACTCTTAAACGCCCTCTGAAACTGCTACCAATGGAACAAAAAGGAATGAAAATGGATGGACCACCTGCTATCGACCTAAGCACCGAAACCTAGATCCTGAAAAGCCCTCTGTACTAACATCTAGGGCCTGGGCTGAAATGAGGAGAGCTGTCTCACAAGCAGCAGATACTTCGAAACACCATCGCCTGGAAGTCCCCCTCAAAGTCACTCACCATCCTGACTTAAATTTATTTGTCAGTGTCACATGCAGGCTTACATTAACAGTGCAATGAAGTTACTGTAAAATCCCCTAATCGTCTCACTCTGATGCTTGTTCGGATACACTGAGGGAGAATTTTGCATGGCCAATGCACCTAACCAGCATGTCTTTCGGACTATGGGATGAAACCGAAGCACCCAGTGGAAACCCATGCAGACAAGAGGAGAACGTGCCGATTCCACAAAGACGGCAGCAAGGTGGCACAGTGGTTTGCACTGCTGCACCACAGCTTCAAAGACCCAGGTTCAATTCCCAGCTTGGGTGACTGTGTGAACTTTGCACATTCTCCTCCCATGTCTGCATGGGTTTCCTCCAGGTACTTTGGTTTCCTCCTGCTGTCCAAAAATGTGTGGGTTAGGTTGATTGGCCATGCTAAATAGCTCCTAAGTGTCAGAGGGATTAATCGGTAAATATGTAGGGTTACGGGGATAGGACCTGGGCGGGATTGTTGTCAGTGTGGGCTTGATGGGTCAATTGGCCTCCTTCTGCACTGTACACATTCTATGATTCTGTGACAATCATCTAAGCTTGGAATCGAACCCAGGTCCCTGGCATTGTGGGGCAACAATTTTAACCACTTGGAAATATATTGCTATACCTTCACTGCATTAAAATCCTTAAATTCCCTCCTTAACAACACTGTGGGTGGACCTACACCACTGCCCTCTGCTGCAGCTAGGCTGCAGAGGAATGATCCCGCAGGGTTCCTGGGAGTTGGATGGGCTTGTGCTGGTAGAATCGGGTTGACCTCGCCACTCTCCACACGGATGGGGGTGTCGCGACTGGACTGCCCTTTCTAGCCCTGGCAGATCTGACGATCACACTTGATATGGTGATTTCAGGCAGCCCTATGATCAGTATCTTCACTCCTGCCTGCCAACTGTGCAAATGGTCAGGTCACTTTCAACTCCATGCCCCTTGGTGACCAGGCACGATTTTAAATCACTCCATCCTGCAGCAGAGATTCTGCAGCACAGCAGAGCTCCATTCTGCCCCCTGCAGCAGAAGGCATGGGAAATCCATCCACCGTCCCTTTGTGTCCAAACAGCCACAATCACGCCCTCTTTGTGAAAGGTGCTGTTCACAAATGAGGAGCTGCTGCAGATCGATATTTTTGAATGACTAGTTATTACTCCTGTTGCTGCTTCATGTGCTTTTGGTTCATAGGTGACCTCTGTTTGACTTGAGGCTATGTGGTTATGTTCACTCAGTCACTTTCCGATATACATTGCAGACTTTCATTTATATAAATTTGTACTGTAGCGAAATTGCCTGAGCTGCTTCATAATTGGACATTGGACAGAAACAGCAGGAGGAAGGAAGTAGCGGAGGTGACTGAAGTGCCTTTCTAAAAGGAGAGAGATGTAATGAGAGAGTGATTGAGAGGAAGTTTCAAATTGTGGGGGCGAAGCAGCTCTTGCTGATGGTAGAGAAGAGAGAGGAAGAAAATACAGCAGACTGGTTAGGAGAACAGAGACATGGGGATATTGCTGAGAAATGATGAGTGAAGTGAGGCATTTTAAATCATTTTGAATTCATTGCTCCAAGGGCCAGTGAACAGACTGTGGGAGTGTCACAAACCAGGCAACACTGATTTAAGGTGATTGGCAGAAGAACAAATAGTGACATGAGGAAAAACAGTTTTAAGCAGTTAGTGGTTAGGATCTGGAAAGCACTACTTGAGAGTGTGATGGAGGCAGATTCAGTCACAATTTTTAAAGGGAATTGGATAGGCACCTGAAGGGGGAAAGGCAGAGGATTAGGATAGCTCTTGCAGAGAACCAGTTTAAACATGACAGGGCCGAATGGCCTCCTTCGCTGCTGCAACATGAATTCTTTCATTCTATGAAATAAGTCATAGAGTCATAGAGGTTTACAGCAAGGAAACAGGCCCTTCGGCCCAACTTGTCCATGCCGCCCTTTTTTTTGAAACCCCTAAGCTAATCCAATTGCCTGCATTTGGCCCATATCCCTCTACACCCATCATACCCATGTAACTATCTAAATGCTTTTCAAAAAATAAAATTGTACCCACCTCTACTACTACCTCTGGCAGCTTGCTCCAGACGCTCACCACCCTCTGTGTAAAAAAAAATTTCCCTCTGGACACTTTTGTATCTCTCCCCTCTCACATTAAACCTATGCCCTCTAGTTTTAGACTCCCCTACCTTTGGGAAAAGATATTGACCATCTACCTTGTCTATGCCCCTCATTATTTTATAGACCTCTATAAGGTCACCCCTCAGCCTCGTATGCGCCAGGGAAAAAAGTCCCAGTCTATTAAGCCTCTCCTTATAACTCAATCCATCAAGTCCCAGTACCATCCTAGTAAATCATTTCTGCACTCTTTCTAGTTTAATAATATCCTTTCTATAATAGGGAGACTAGAATTGCACACAGTATTCCAGGTGTGGCCTTACCAATGTCTTGTCCTACTTCAACAAGAATTCCAACTCCTGTATTCAATATTCTGACTGATGAAACCAAGCATGCCGAATGCCTTCTTCACTACTCTGTACACCTTCAAGGAACTGTGAACATGTACCCCTAGATCTCTTTGTCCTGTAACTCTCCCCAACACCATACCATTAACTGAGTAAGTCCTGCCCTGGTTCAATGAAACATAGTTACAGGGAAATATTTGTGTGGGTTTGGATATTGTGTGACTGGGAGTTTTGTTTGGACTGGATCCTGATTTGATTGTTGAGGAGAACTTTGGAAATGATGGATGGGATTTTCATGCCCCACCTGGTGCAGAAATCATCATGGGCTGGACCAAAAAATCCCACCCAGATGTGTGTTCGGGTTGCGTGGGGGTGACAGAATAATGCACGAGTTTCAATGGCTGTTGGGATAACTGATATTACACGGATGGTGGTAGGCAATCTTGTTGATGGACTGATGGATTGAGAGACAACAGAATGGTGCTTATTTCTCTCATTCCTGAACAGCTATTCCCAGGCAGTGCTATTTGTGCATGAATAATGATTTGTGATAGCGAGTACAGCAGGCGCAAATCATCCACATTGGCCGCAAGTGCCCCCACTGGTGGGAAGACCAGAGTGTTTCCCGTTGGCAATGAGCAGTGACTGTGAGATAGGATTCACCCACCTGATCTATGCAAACAAACGCATTATAGGGAAAAATGATGGTCAGTTGGCATTTCTGAAATCAGGGCTGCATTTTTAAAGGATACCTTTGACATCAACGTTCAGAGACAGGCCTCCTTCCCCGCCCCAGCTGACTAAGGGAGCATCCCCAACCCCTCAGAACAGAAGGGGAGCCTCCCTCAACCGTTGAGAGGAGGTGTCACTCCACCACCCACACCCACACTATGCAGGTATGAGGGTAAGCTTACCACTCCACCAGACAAGGACTCTCGTATAGAGCCCACTCAGTGCCTGCTCCTCACAGGGCCCCACCCAGCTCCCTGTGCCAGATTGCCAGAAGATCACTTTGAAATCATCTGACTCACATTACTCAGTGTGGGGGCAATTCCCTTTCCCATCCCTGCTTAGTCAGGCCCATTCTTTTAACACTGCATTTTTTTTCAAGTCACTGAGCCTTCCTCAAAAGATCAAATCCATTGCCAGCTTTTGAAGTCTTTTTAAATCCATTCACCTTTTGATGACCTTTATTTTCATTCAATTTTGTGGTCCAGTATTTTGAACTAGCCTTTGATTGACAGCTAAATGTTTTTTATTCAGCATACTCAAGGTTTGTTTATTAATCTTTCCATTCACGGTTCAATGCATCTTAATACTAACTCAGCCCCTGTATTTTTCCTAACTGCAGTGTTTATAAACACCCTTGTTCTGTTGCTCTGCTTGACAGCTACAGGCAACCTCAAAGCCGCTAAGTATTTTTAATTCCTTTTTTCTGTAAACACTGCAGTTACTGAAAGCGATTTCTCCCCTGAGTCAAAGAACTTCAAAGGAGTTTCTGAAAATGGCAGCTTCTTAGAGGGGAAAAGGGGAATCCTTTCTGCAAAGTGGAGTGTTGCTATGATTTGGAAGCCTTCGAGATGAACAGCGAGCAAGGAGAGTAAATTGAGCAGTTCACTTCAAAGTTTTCACAGTACACAGAAAGGAATAAAGATTTTGATCGGAGAGCTGTCTGAAGTCACCATGGCAGAAGTGATCTGCGCTAGAAGGGGCAGTCCAGCCACGAGACCCACATCCCAGGAAGAGGTCAACCGCTTGCCCCCAACCTAAACCACCCCCCCCCGCCCCAAACCATCAGGTCCCTGGAGGGACCTTCCCTTTGCAGCCTGGCAGTGGCAATGCTCACATGGGCACTGCACTTATCTTCTTGAACCCTTTCAGAGTCTACAATTCACGGTTGTCAAGACCAGCACCATTGGTGCAGTTCCTGTTTGGGAGGTGGGAGGCCACTCAATTGTGTTTCCACAGGAGTATTCCACAGGATGGAATACTCTTCACTTGTCTCAGAAAGCTCAGTAACGTCCAGGACAAAGCAGCCCACTTAATTGGCACCCAATCCATAAAAATTCACTCCCTCTACCGTTGATGAACAGTGGCAGCCGTCTGTACCATTTACAAAATGCACTGCAGGGACTCATTAAGTCTGCTTCGACAGCACCTTCCAAACCTACCACCACTACCATCTAGAAGGGGAAGGGCAGCAGATACTTGGGAAAATAACCACCTGAAAGTTCCCATCTGAGTAACTCACCATCCTGACTTGGAAGTGTGTGGCAGTTTCTTCACCATCGCTGATGAAATGCAAATCAGTGGATATGCATAATTATCGCGTTCCCGCCTGGTCTGGGTGGGTACCTGATTGGGGCCAACCGGAAGAGCTAGATGAAAGTTGATGTGTTAGCCACCTGATGAGAATCCCATTTTAGCCCCAACACCGGCAAGATGTCAGAATTCCCGTCAACGTGAATGGAGCTGGTGAGGCCCCCAATTTTTTAAATTAAGTAAACATCTGCATTGCCAAGCCAGCAGGTCACAGAGTGAAGACCTATCTAACCTTACTGAGCTGGTTTGGAGGTATACCAGATGATCCTTTAACATCTGTGAGCCTACAGCAGTTATCATAAAAGTGAGATTTTGAATGTAAAACTGGAACACGCATAAGGCATGAGTTCTGAATACAGCTTCTGATTGAACAAAGCACCCTACAAGAATCCCTACAATCAAAGGCACCTAAAATTCTTGCAGCTGTGGGGAGAGGAACTCCCTCCTGTCCTGTGCCTCTAACCCTGACTGAATAGTTTGGACAGATACCATGCACATCTGAGGCACTCATGTGACCCGGGATGGAAAGTAGGGGATGGGGAAGGAATATTACTGAAGATTATATTATTTTGTACATATTGTAGCATCGGTTGGTAATTGCAGATTAAAAATATCTAACTCATAAACAAGAAAATTCACGTCCTTCAGGAACATTTTTCGTTTATGATTTGTAACATTCAATTAAATTGAGCTAAGTATTTTATAAAATACGAGCCTCTGGGCTAGCTTATTTTTCAATTTGCTAATATTTTGAGTTTCTCAGGAAGATTTTCATCCATCAAGTGAAAGCTGAATTTGTAAATTATAATTAGAAATTCCCACTTTGAGTTGTTTAAAATTATACACAAAATTCATTGGAAAACTGACAAATTTAATTGCTTTGAGTGACCAATATCTCACTGACTGAGGCGCATTTTCCACGTTTATTCAGGGTCGAAGTTGCGGTGAGCTTTGATCTTTCACATTTGTGGAAGAGTAGCAGTAACACTCAATGTCATCTCTACCTGTCCTCCATACTTTCCACTTCGCACTTGCTCCAACAGCAGTGGGGATATTACTTTTTACTTTTCACTGACTAACTTACAGAACTTACAATCTTCTGAAAATAATGTACAGGAATTAAAACCTATGCTGTTCAGACCCATGACAAGATCATGGAAATGGCAAATTGGGACTAAAAGAATATACAAATGAAAGTTACTTACTGATATTATTTTTGATTGAAAGTAAAAATTAAAGTGAATTAAAATGTTTTACTTGGTTTGTAATAACTTTAAAAGGATATTTTTCCCTCAAAACACTATGCATTGTTATATACATGAATGTATGCATTCCAATCTGATTTAGGAATGATACGTTCATGCGTTTGTGTATATAATGTTATGTACATAATCTTTCAAAATGCCTCATCGCTAAATATTGCACTATGTTCTGTGCATTGAACCAACAGTGTATTATTTGGTTGCACATTTGATGAAATTTCAGCATTTGAGACTACAAAAGTGACTATTTCGAACTTCTGGGAACCACAGAACATAATAATTGTAAACAATACTTAAAAATAAATCACGCAGCCCAGTCAGGGCTCCGCTTAAAAAAGTCTTGCGTTATTTTGTTTCTTGAGTTACTGCTGAGGAATCAAATGTTCTGCTAGAATTCAGCAGAGATCCGTTAGAAAGCAAACGGAAGGAAAAGCTCCTGTCTCCAGGGTAACTATTGACGAATCGTTAAGAGCTGTACATTAGCTGTCTGCCCACACATTCTGTCTTGATTGTGTTGTGGTCACCTGGACAGGGTAATTATATTTCTTGGGCAATATTTTATAATGCTGTAGCACAGTGACTTGGAATTCAAACTTACAGCTGAATGAAATACATCACTGACATGGTTATTTTATTCACATGACCATCCTAGCAATATAGTTCTATCAATTGTGCAGTCTGGCAGAGAATGGGGTCCAGTAGATGCTAGTCCAGTTGGCCTCACATAACTATGTTTTTCCCTGCTGCTGACTGTGAAAGTTAATTGTCTGCCATAGTATGTTAAGTGTTTCTAGTGTATGGCAGTAGGGTCATCAGTGCATGCGATTGTCCTGAAAAGTAACCATAGTTACTTTTACGCGGTTTAGGTGCATAATGTCCATTAGCTGAGCATTTTCATGTTAAATATTTCCTCAAAAGTTAAACTTGGGTGTATTTTGGGTCTTTAATTTACAGTGGATATACTGATGTGGAATCACTCATCATAAATTTCCAACAAAAGACTCCATTAACAGGCTGTCATGTTGAGAACTTTATTCATTAGAAAATCATAGTGGATCTGTATTCAAGCAAACTATAGTGAACCCTGCAGTTCTGGTTCATTCACGAGATGGAAGTCCAGTTCAAATAGTGCTGCATGGTAGCACAATGGTTAACACTTCTGCCTCACAGCATCAGGCACCCAGGTTCAATTTTAGCCTTGGGTCTCTGTTTGGAGTTTGCACATTCTCTCTATGTTTGCATGGGTTTCCTTTAGGTGCTCCAAGTTTCCTGCTATGGTCCAAAGGTGTGCAAGTTAGGTCAATTGGCGATGCTAAATTTCCCCTTAGTCTCCCAAGGTATGCAGGTTAAGGAGATTAGTGGGGTAAATATGTGGTGTTACGGGGATAGGGTGGGGAAGGCGGGCTTGGGTAAGATGCTCTGTCGGACAGTCAGTGCTGACTCGATGGGCTAAATGGCCTCCTTCTGTACTGTAAGGATTCTGTGATATGTCATAGAACATAGAACATTACAGCGCAGAACAGGCCCTTCGGCCCACGATGTTGCGCCGACCAGCTTTTAAAAAAAAACACTAACCCACTAATCTAAACCAATCCCATTTCGTCCATAAACCTGTCCACAGATCTCTTAAACGCCCCCAAACTAGGCGCATTTACAACTGCAGCTGGCAGGGCATTCCAGTCCCTCACCACCCTCTGGGTAAAGAACCTACCCCTGACATCAGTCCTATAACTACCCCCCCTTAATTTAAAGTCGTGCTCCCTCGTGCTAGCTTTCTCCATCCGAGGAAAAAGGCTATCACTAGCTACCCTGTCTAAACCTCTAATCATCTTATATGTTTCAATAAGGTCCCCTCTTAGCCGCCTTCTTTCCAGTGAAAACAACCCCAAATCTCTCAGTCTCTCCTCATAGGATCTCCCCTCCATACCAGGCAACATCCTGGTAAACCTCCTCTGCACCCTCTCCAAAGCCTCTACATCCTTCCTGTAATGTGGGGACCAGAACTGCACACAATACTCCAAGTGCGGCCGCACCAGAGTTGTGTACAGTTGCATCATGACGCTGCGACTCCTAAATTCAATCCCCCTACCAATAAACGCCAAGACACCGTATGCCTTCTTAACAACCTTATCTACTTGATTCCCAACTTTCAGGGATCTATGTACACATACACCTAGATCCCTCTGCTCCTCCACACTATTCAAAGTCCTCCCGTTAGCCCTATACTCAACACATCTGTTATTCCTACCGAAATGAATTACCTCACACTTCTCCACATTAAACTCCATCCGCCACCTCGCGGCCCAGCTCTGCAACCTTTCTAAGTCACCCTGCAAACTATGACACCCTTCCTCACAATCTACCACACCTCCGACTTTGGTGTCATCAGCAAACTTACTAATCCACCCAACTATACCCTCATCCAGGTCATTAATAAAAATTACAAACAGCAGTGACCCCAAAACAGATCCCTGAGGCACACCACTCGTAACCGAACTCCATGACGAATATTTACCATCAACCACCACCCTCTGTCTCCTATCTGCCAGCCAATTCCTGATCCAATTACCTAGATCACCCCCAATCCCATACATCTGCATTTTCTGCAGAAGCCTACCATGGTGAACCTTATCAAACGCCTTACTAAAATCCATATACACCACGTCAACTGCCTTACCCCTATCCACCTCTTTGGTCACTTTCTCAAAGAACTCGATAAGGTTAGTAAGGCACGACCTACCCGCTACAAAACCATGCTGACTGTCTCTAATCAATTCATTACTCTCCAAATAACTATAAATCCTGTCTCTAATAATCCTTTCCAAAATCTTACCCACCATGTCTGGGTCATGATAAATACATTGAGGAGTAAGATAAGTGTTTACCCATTTTATTATAGTTTAATAGAGCCATTCATGTTGCCTGCTTATTATGTTCCTGACCAGAAACAGCATTTAAGGTGAGCATTCCTTAAATTGATTAAGAGTACTATATCCCATTTTTTTTTTAATATAAAGGTAAATTCATTTGTTATCTGAATTAACAATCTGGATTGGTGCTAATACTTTGAAACTCAAAGCAAGCATTTTGTTCAGTTAATGCTGGTGCAGCTTCTTGTAGATATGGTGGACTTAGAATGAATTATTTGCTAAATGTAAATTCAGGCAATTTTCAATGGAAGATTCATGTTGGGTGTTAATACCAGTCAGTAAAAGCCCTACTTAGCTGCTCTATACAAATATATGGTGATATCAGGCAGGAGTGGGGCTCTGAGCTCTGAAACCCAATTGGCCTAAATAATCCTGTGCTGTCTTAGTTGACTATATGTTATGATTCCTGCTGTCGATCTGTAGCACAAGTGTCAACAGAATATCATTTATGTAAACATTCACAGACAGGGTTACTGTATGGGCTCATTTAAAAATAGCATCAGTGTCTTAACATTATATTTTTATTATGAAGCTTCAGAAGATATTGTGGATTCAGTACAATGTACAGTGACAAGTGGTTTGAAGGTTAAATTATGGAATTGATCTGCAGATGCTGTAATCTGCAAAATGAATTCAGTAATAAGGAATTTTAGTTGTGTTTTGGATTTGATTTGTTAGAGTACCTAGTATGAAAATTTGCATGATTTCTTTATATATGTTAATGAGGCCGCGCTTGGATCTCAGCAAGAACAGTTGAGGAAGTAATTGCACTGAATATTTTGCCAGCACACTGTCTTCACTCCTGCACCTATAATAGAAAGAGGTCTTTTAATGATTAAGAAAAAATATTTAAGGAGATTGAATACCATTCATGTGTTAGGCTGTTTGAACTTTCATGAAAAAATTGTCAAAGTTTAAAGTGCTAGTCCTGTCACTCTTTATCTTCAAAGGGGAAAGGACTAGCATCTGAAAATATGACTGTGCTATCTTTGTTAGCTAGAACACATTCTGTTCACTTCAGCTTGCTATTTCCCGAACAACATTTTGTCTAGTATAATGAACTGACCTTGATTTTACCCAGGAGCTGAGTATCCTTTCCCATTTAGATACAGTCAAGAGTTTCAGTTTCTGTGGCTGAACTGGGCAAACTTCATGGCTTTCCCAATGGACCATTGAGGTTATTCAATGCATAGCACAGCTAACTAGACCAGGGTAGGCCTGTCGCAAGCCTGGGATGATTGAGCTGGTCTCAGCTGAGGAACGCAGGAAGGGAGTAATAATTGGCCTTAACACAGGGATATGTTCAGCACAACTTTGTGGGCCGAAGGGCCTGTATTGTGCTGTAGTTTTTCTATGTTTCTATGTTGACACCACGAGTTTGACGAGCAAAAAAATCCTACCAAACTTCCTGTACCAAATTGCCATTATGCATCCCCTTCTGAGAGTATATATTTCTGGACGTCAAGTGAGGACGTAGGTAAGTTAGGCAGTGATGCCTTGACTCATCAAATAGTTTTCCAGTATGATCGCAAGACCTACACATGATGAATGACTACTTTGGTCAGGTGGTGCAGAATATCTCACTCATGTCTGTGCAACAGTAACCCAACAAGAAATTAATGCCTGTAGAGGAAGAGGAAGATGAGCCATTAAGGTTATTCAAGACTAAGGTCAAAGGAATTTTGGACACTTGAGGATGGAGTTGGAGTAATAAAGTTAAAGTGAGGTAGAAGATCATACATAATCTTATTGTGTCGTGGGGCAGGTTTGAGGGGTCGTATGACCCACTCCTGCTTCTATTTCTTACTCTTATGGTCATGTTTATGTAACACAATGATCCCAGCTGATGTTGCTTCTGGACGAGTCAGATCCCAGGGTGGAGCCCGGCCTGATATATGCTAACTTAAATTTTTTTTGTTCAGAAATATGCAAGGGCTACTGAACAGAGTTACAGAGTCTATTGATGAACCTCTCACAAAAGAATAAACATTATTAATTAAACAAGAAAACATCAACTACAATACTTCACCCACAACTATACTTTACAGGTACATACAGATTTGTAAAGATTACACAGTCTACAGAAACTATGTTCTTAGTAAGTACACAGTCCATGTAAATAAGTAGGCAATCTGTGGTCAGTTGTTTTACTCTGTAAAACAACTGACAGATGCTAACTTCTTGGATTTCTCATTTTTCTCTCTCTCTCTTTCTTTCCCCCTGTTCCATTCTCTGTCCCCAACACCCCTCCCCAAGATGCTTTATCATAATGTGAATCAGCTGATCTGTCTGAAGTTCTGTGTGAACTGGTGTTTCCAATCTCCACTCTCAAAAAATGCACCTTGAATTTGCTGCCAAATGATGCTTTCACTTTGGCATCTTCAGCAAGGATCCACCTCCAGGGTTTCAACCCCTCCTTCTGATGCTCCTCTTCCTCGGTTCGGCATGTGCATCCAAATTTTGCATTCCACATGCTCTCTTGGACACTCAGTCATGGCATCAGAACACCACTAGTTCATAGATCTGTAATAAGGAGTCACCAACCTTTGGCCACTTCCTGTAATCTTCTGGCTTCTTGCAAGCTCACTTTGCCTTGACTGTGCTCCCTAATGCTTTCTCTCTTTAATTCAGAGCCTTTCCTCTGTTCCTTCCTTTAATTACACTGAACAGGATCTGTTCCAGATTCCCTGTCCTTGTCCTTTGACTTAATTCAAAAGTCTCCTCGGGACCTTTCTTCTAGGATCTTTTCTCTGCAGTTCCCTTTCCCAGTAGACCGCTGACAACTTGATATCTCTCTTCAGAATGAGAACTCACTGACATTAAATGTTACTTACTTTAGAGTAACTCATCTAAGATTCTAGACTCAATTTCCTCAGTACTTCCAATTGTGAGAGAAACTTAAACTGCTCTCTTCATGTTAGAACAAAATCACCAACTGACTTCAAACTGCTTTCTGTTTCCTTGTGGCCTCTTTGTTGATAGACAGCAGCCCAGTTGTTTCTAATTTATTTTAACTTCCTTATGCCACGGACTATTTTTGGTAACACAATTCCACACTTCAGGGGTCATAAAACCTCATTAAAATGCAGGTACAGAAACAAATGCACAAATGTGCAGGCATCAATCTAAAGTGAAAACAAAACCCAGGTTCCCCCTTTCTTCACACACAAATGCAAAAATATAAATTAAGCTTAAAGCTAAAACTTGAAGCTACAGCTTATTCCTTATGTACACAAATCCAAATACAACTTACTCAACTACATTTATTTCCTAACAATAACTATTTGTGGGCTATTCTCCCCAAAAAATTCTAAGTGTCGAAGTTATGTGAAAACTGGAACGAATCATGTTTTTTTTTCAGCAGGAGTTTGAAAATGAATTTCCCAAACTCTGTGCACTGCAGAGTGCACCAGTGTGTATCAGTCCAAAATGCTGTGGGCGGGGCCTATCATAGAACATAGAACATTACAGCGCAGAACAGGCCCTTCGGCCCACGATGTTGCGCCGACCAGTTACAAAACAATGACCCACTAACCTAAACCAATCCCTTCTCGTCCATAAACCTATCCACGGATCTCTTAAACGCCCCCAAACTAGGCGCATTTACAACTGCAGCAGGCAGGGCATTCCAATCCCTCACCACCCTCTGGGTAAAGAACCTACCCCTGACATCCGTCCTATAACTACCACCCCTTAATTTAAAGCCATGCCCCCTCGTGCTAGATTTCTCCATCAGAGGAAAAAGGCTATTACTATCCACCCTATCTAAACCTCTAATCATCTTATATGTTTCAATAAGGTCCCCTCTTAGCCGCCTTCTTTCCAGCGAAAACAACCCCAAATCCCTCAGTCTCTCCTCATAGGACCTCCCCTCCATACCAGGCAACATCCTGGTAAACCTCCTCTGCACCCTCTCCAAAGCCTCCACATCCTTCCTGTAATGTGGGGACCAGAACTGCACACAATACTCCAAGTGCGGCCGCACCAGAGTTGTGTACAGTTGCAACATGACGCTGCGACTCATAAATTCAATCCCCCTACCAATAAACGCCAAGACACCGTATGCCTTCTTAACAACCTTATCTACTTGACTCCCAACTTTCAGGGATCTATGTACACATACACCTAGATCCCTCTGCTCATCCACACTATTCAAAGTCCTCCCGTTAGCCCTATACTCGACACATCTGTTATTCCTACCAAAGTGAATTACCTCACATTTCTCCGCATTAAACTCCATCCGCCACCTCTCGGCCCAGCTCTGCAACCTATCTAAGTCTTCCTGCAAACTATGACACCCTTCATCACTATCTACCACACCTCCGACTTTGGTGTCATCAGCAAATTTACTAATCCACCCAACTATACCCTCATCCAGATCATTAACAAAAATTACAAACAGCAGTGGCCCCAAAACAGATCCCTGAGGCACACCACTCGAAACCGAACTCCATGATGAATATTTACCATCAACCACCACCCTCTGTCTCCTATCCGCTAGCCAATTCCTGATCCAATTCCCTAGATCACCCCCAATCCCATACATCTGCATTTTCTGCAGAAGCCTACCATGGTGAACCTTATCAAACCTATCCTGCTGGAGAAGCTGGCAGTTTTGTGCATATGCCGATCTGTCATAGCGGAGATTGGTACATGCGCAGTAGTCCTGCAATGCCGGCCTCCTGATAGTCAGCCGCCTCGATTGCTGGCCAGCTCTGCAACCCCTGCAACGCCAGCTGTACAACACCTCCCCTCAAACATGTCCAGGCTATCCTCTTCACTGAACTGTAAATAATATCAACAATGAAAGTCAACGAGTGCCCAGTATCGTATGAACAACTAGTGTTTAAAATTTTGTCCTTTTTTGGTGTAATTCAGAAGTGTTTTGTTTCCCAAGCAGACTCATATCTGGACATTTTGAATTGGGCATGTAAATCTAAAATAATGGAAGAAGGTGATAGTGACTCTACGTTAACTGTGGCACCAAAGACAGACATAAGTGAAAGGCACAGAGAAGAACAGGTCAGATAATGAGCAGTACACTCCCAAAACATTTCTAAGTGCTGTCACCAATGGGAAAACGGGCAAGATTCCTGCTGGCAAGTTTGGGGTGATTCAGTTTGCAATTGAACTACATTTGGAAAATTTTTTTGAAGCCTGGTGAGATTCTCACTGAATTCTCCCACGCTTAGTTTTTTTTTTGGAGTGGGAACCTACAGATTTCAGCAAGAATGGCTCCTCAGAAATCACGAAAGTTGAAGGTCCCCCTCCCTCCCCCCTACGGATTTCATGACCACCCCACAGACATAAGGAACAACCCCAACCCTTGACTCTGGAGGCGCAACCAACTCTGTCTCTCACTAAATGTTTAGATCTCTCACACAATCACACACACACACACACCTCCCTGCACCCCCCAACCCCCCCCTCTCCCGCCCCGCACCATGTGACTCAGCCTTCTCCACCCCATCCATCCTCACTGGCATTGGGCATTGGGCCGCTCCTCCCACCTCACCTCAACTGAGCAATACTCTGTTGTCTTGCGATCACCTCAGACCCCTCTCCTTTCAGGCACTCCAGGGCCTGGCGGTTTCAGGTTGGCACTGCCAGGTCAATGCAAGGGCATGGCCCAGTCATAACCCCGACCATCCAAGGGCTCCAATAGCCTCTGAGTCCCCTGGCCTTCATGGCTGGTCTCCTTTTCTGGAGACCCAGTACCCAAGGATCAGTGAATCAAGAGAATCTGGCTCCAAACTGACCCTGAATATTTAAATGATTATGTATATATGCTAATCTGGTAACAACCTTTCTGTTGCTGTTCCTAAACATGCTATGGTCACTCCGTGTGATTCTTTTTCTCTGCATGGCCCCTGCACCATTTGTGTATGTGTGCATAGGGCTGAAGTCTTGTGGCCAATGCCTTTGCCAGTATATGCAGGCCAGTATAATTGCAATTTTAAGTAAGTAGCATCGATATTGACCAATGACAATAAACAATATTTGGTTTGTTGCAGGCTGGGTGTTTCAAATTAAAAAATACCAGATGGATTATGTGTGTGTGTTTGTGGGGAGGGGGTGGGGGTGGGGCTTGGGGTGGGGGATGGGTAGGGGGGTGACGGTGGGGGTTCGGGGGGGGCACAACCATGCATGCCTGTAGTAGATCGCACCTATCCTGGAGAAGAATGTGTGGGCATATAACTTGGTTTCACACCCAGCACCAGTTTGTGATTCTCCCAGCCCCTCTCTGGTGGCATGAAGCCGGATAGCAGGACTGAGACGGGCTAAGCATTGAGCAGAGAGCGAGGTGAGGAGGCCAGATTCATAGAAATTCATAGAAACCCTACAATGCAGAAGGAGGCCATTCGGTCCATCGAGTCTGCGCCAACCACAATCCCACCCAGGTCCTACATATTTACTCGCTAATCCCTCTAACCCACTCATCGCAGGACTCTAAGGGGCAATTTTTTTTTAAGCAGGGCCAATCAACCTGACCCGCACATCTTTGGACTGTGGGAGGAAACCAGAGCACCCAGAGGAAACTCACACAGACACGAGGAGAATGTGCAATCTCCACACAGACAGTGACCCAAGCCAGGGATCGAACCCAGGTCCCTGGAGCTGTGAAGCAGCTGTGCTACTGTGCTGCCCAAGATAGATAGGTAACCAGTGAGCCAGTAGAACTGCGAGGCTGTTGAGTAAGCAGGGGCAACTTGAAGCTCAGCCAGGGCTGAGGAGGACTGGGCAGCCGAGGGCATGGCCAAGACCATTCTTTGTGCAAGTCCCTGTTCTTTATTCATCCCATGTTCCGGTCACTCTTTGAATTTAATTTGCAGTGCAGCAGCTGAATTCTGTGAGGCAGCAGTACATTTTTTGACTGTCCAAAACTTGTATTTTGTTTTATTTCCACATATTGGTAGAATATGCTGCAAGTACACTTGGCGAAAACACATGGAAAACACTTGGCGATTAAAGAAATTTATGGCACCGGGTGGCCCGTTTGTGTAGATGATGTTTTGGCTTTTGAAATGAACTTTGTCGATATCAGACATAGCCACATCAAATTTAGGAAAACCACACATGAAAGCTAAAGCAAAATCTTTTGCAGAGAACTTTTAAAGGTACAATATTGCAGTCTTTACTGTTTTATGGAACTGTCTACTTCAAAGAAACAATGCCATCAGCAAATCGCTGCAAAATGTTGATGCAAATTTATTAAAGTTTATTTATTAGTCTCAAAAGTAGGCTTATATTAACACTACAATGAAGTTTCTGTGAAACTCCCCCTAGTCGCCACACTCCGGTGCCTGTTCGGGTACACCTGAGGGAGAACTTGGCATGGCCAGCCAATGCATCTAACCAACATGTCTTTCAAACTGTGGGAGGAAACCGGAGCACCAGGAAGAAAGCCATGCAGACATGTGGAGAGCGTGCAGATTCTACACAGACAATGACCCAAGCCGGGAATCAAACATGGGTTCTTGGCACTGTGAGGCAGCAGTGCTAAACCACTGTGTCAGAATGCTTCAGAATTGTTTGCTTCAGTTAGAAGTTTTGTCACAGAAGTTTGAAACGATCTCAGTGGAAGCACAGGCATTAACAATTCATTCATTTCATCGATAATGATGAACCCTCTGCTTTGAGATTACCAACTGATTTGTACAGACTTGTACATGATGGATTGCAGGCAACCTTGCCAATGTGGAAATCATTCTGATAATATTTTTGACAGTAAGGTGCCTGGCACAGAGGTAGAGTGAAGGGCCCTCAAATGTGCAAGTCTGCCTCTGACCATGAAGCAGCACTGAAGCGTCCAAGTGACAGCAAAGTTGAAAGCATTGAGGCCTGGCATTCCTGCTGTGTTATTTCAATAGGAGAAGGGTTTAGAAGAGGATACTGGCAAACAGAGTTTAAGTAGCTTCAGTAGGTGTGATAGGAAGCTTTTATGATCTTGTTTGCACTTTTGGCAACTGCATTAACTTTAGTAATTAACCAGTAAAGTGCAACTTAAAATCTCATTCCAGCTTTTGTGACAGAGATCTGTTTTAGTGGTTACTGTTCACAAGCACAGCAGGACAGGACAAATGATAGCAAAGGAGGGCTCAGCGAAGTGTAGAAATTGTTATATAGGATTTGGTTCAATCAAATATTTCCACAACTGCCTAATGACAATGGCTCCATGTATTCGATTCCAATGGAGATGGCAAATGCAAAGTGGCAAGTTTCAAGATGGCTCAGGAAACAAGTTAATTAAAAAGTGGCAAGGGTTAGGTTGCGGTGAGTGGTGAGGAAAAAGTAAGTGAATACTTCCACCCTGCACAGCTTCTCAGTGAGAAGAGATACCTTCATCATCAATCATTTCAGCACTGTCAGTGACCACAGCCTCAGTCATAGGGAGTTCAAATTTGACCTTCTTCAGTTTATTCCTGCTGTCTCCTGTATGTGCCATTTCTCTTGCAAAAACGAAAAAAATTGAATCACTGAATATCGTGTAATATGTTTGGTGATGTGGCTGGTGTGTTTGTGAGATCTGAGCTATGGGCGTGAAGCTTGTAGTAATGATAAGTCTGTGAGGTAAAGCATACAAATAGTAAGGTTGTGCCCAATTTGATAGAAATTATTGGGACATGGATGTTGGTGATGCAGTGAATTGAGCAGCAGATAAGGCTAGTGATGTAGTTGGTAGATATGGGATTCGCAAATAAATTCACTGACCGTCACAACACATACGTAATCATTAAACCTCTTCCTGCACTTCATCCAGATTCTTGCAGCGATATTCTTGCCATTGACCCCTATTGCCCTCCCACCCCACCCCCGGCCATGGAGGATGCAGAACATCTCCCCCCATTTCACCTCTTGCATCAAGACCTCTAGTGCAATGTCTGAAAACCTTGGCACTCGTTCTCTCTAAGATGTTCAAATGTTCAGCCATTGTTGAATATTGCACAACATACTCCCTCGAACATATTCCAGCTGAAATGCACCTTTTCTTTGAGAAGTGCAGGCTGGATTTATATAGGTGCATGCAGTACCTGACGTGTGCAGCCACTGAATAGCATGGGAAGTGCTGGATCCATGCAACATTCACTTAAAGCAGGAAACAGCACAAATTTGATGGCCTGCCTGCATTGCAGTGAAAGGACATGGGTTAATCACATATTGTAATCCCTGCATCCATTTTCAGACTTTAGCCAATTTACTCCCACTTATCGACATAAGATTAACCAGAGTGTGCACACAGTTCTTTGTTTTCTTCCATTACCAAGATGTAACTATTATTTTAAATTTTCATGCACAGACATGGTTCATTTGAATGAACTGATTATTATGCCCTCTTAAGCTGGCTGCTGTGACACAGGATGCAAGCATAGATCTGGCTTCAGGCTCAAAAACAGATGTTCTTCCTCTGATACTGTAGGAGTTCAGGTAATGGAAAGAGTAGACACGAAAAACAATCCAGGATGTGTATTCACACTGATTGCTCGTAAGACACATTCACAATAGGGTTCCGGAGTTTTCTATATTATTGACTTCCAAAGGATTCTTAGGAGGTGGGTCTATTAATTGTTGGCTCCAGCAGGGTGTATCCTGGATTAGGGGACAGAGTTCATTTAAAGCTTGTCAAGAGATTTGTGTTTTATTTTGCCTCTTACGCGAGACAGTAATCTACTGTAAACCACATTCTAACCATATTAGTTATTTATAGGAAAATCTGTTTTTGCAGATGTTACATGAGACTGTATTATAAAACTGACAGACACACACAGAGTGGTTAAAATTGATTTTCTGTCTCTTGAGGCCGCCATTTGTAAAACATGGATATTTCTAATTGATGACAGTACAGAATTTGCATATTTTGGTGGGGCAGTTGGAGTCCTGGATCTCTCTGGATATTGTTCAAAATAGCTAAGGCTTAAAGTACGATCTTGAGCACTAAAATTAGATTGTTTCAAACCAAGGGTGTAATCGTCGCAGTAAACAAGGCAAAGACCAGAATTAAAAACATGCTCCAGCGAAGCAGAACTGTAAAAGGGTGTGCCTGTTTGCTATTTACACTAAAATTATAAACATGTGCAGACAGAGCATTTAACAGCAATGCTAAAAGTATTAAGAAAAGACATTTCCCCTGAACTTTGTGATCTTAAGTTTCATTTTCCAAAAAAATGCTTTGTCTGAACCATATCTTGATATGTGCAAGCTCACTTTTGAAACCAATATCAGCATGTGGGGAAAATGCACGTTAGTAAATTAGCATCCCACATCAATGTTTTCATTTTCTTAGAGGAACTAGTAAGAAGATTGGCTATATTGGAGAGAACAAATTAAATTTCTGGTTACATATTAGAATTTTGTGAATATTTTGTCTCTGTAAATATTTTGCATCCTGTCATTAACTTCAAAAACAAGTAAAATTAAACCTTAATTCTGTAGAACTTAGCATTTATTTAAGTGTCAGACATTGAGATTATTTTGGAAATTGTTGCTGCAGGAATATTTAACATTATAAAAAATTAGCAAGGGGCCTCTTGAAAGGCAGCGTATTGGAAGGACAGTAAAAAAATGCCCTTTCGGCATTTCCTGCTGAGCTGAAATCACTATGGATCTAGCCAGCCTGAGGTGATAATCCTTCTCTGCTTCAGCTACACTAGGATGGAGACCAGAAGACCTCCTGTGTTGGAGGTTAAATCTTTTCAGTTCTCCTGGGGAAGTAGCACTGTGCGAGGTAGATTGGAGTATCAGGCATATTAGAATTAGCCTAATGAGCTGTCCAGTATGGGATACTGAACCCTTTGGGAAATTGCAGTTGCAGAGCTTTTTTTAAATTATTTTTCCTTCCTGTGAAGACTTTTTTCTGCTTTCTATTTGATTTATTAATTTATCAAGTTTATGTTGCTTTATTCACTGATATGGCTGGAGTTCAAGCAATGATTACTTATTTATGGACTGAGGCACTTCATACCGGCCCAAATTGTCTGGTGGTCAAAACATTAGAGATCGGGCATATGTTGAAAGATACATCAGGACCCTGTGGAGGTTCGGACGCTCATACTTGAGAAGTTTAGACCTCCGGTGGACAATTGCCTGCTGCCGGGAACTCTGCTCGAATGTCTTTGATGCCAAGCTTAGGTGGAGACTTGGGCCAAATACACATAGGGCCCGATTTTACCATTGTGGGTGCAAAAACGTGGCAGAGTCGGCTGTGAGGTCATTAACGCGATCCGTGCCTGCATCCATGCAGGTTGCCACTTTACCAAAACCCGGGATTGGCGGCGATCCGCATCGCGCCCAAAACGGACACAATGGCGATTTAAATGCGTTTGCGTGTATTTAAATTGAATTAGTGAACTGCCCACCCAACTTTATCAGCATTTCCCCCTTTATCACCATGTTTGCCAATCTGGAACAGCGCCATAATGGACCTGCTAAATAAAAGTCTGAGTCGGGCACTCCTGCTGCTGAAGAGTGAGTTCAGAGCTTCCAACAGCTCTCTGATTCAGATCAGGGGCTGGGGGGGTGGTGGGGGAGGAGGGAAGCAGGTCAGATCATTCTCTGGTTGGGGGGGGGAGTGAAGCGTGATCGCTGTCTGGTTGGGGGGTGGTGAGGAAGAGGAGGCGGCTCAGATGTATCTCTGGCGGAGGGATCGTTGTCTGGTGGTGCAGGGGGAGGGTTGATCGTTGGCTGGGAAGCAGGAGGAGGCGGGTCAAATGTTCCTCTAGGGGAAGGATGAGTGAGACCGGATCATTGCCTGGGGGAGCAGGGGGAGAAGGGTCTGAGTGAGGCCAGACCATTTTCTGGGGCGGTGGGGAGGGGAGTAGAGCCAGATCGTTGTCTGGCGGGGGTGGTGTGTGGGGAGGGAGGCAGGTAAGATGTGTCCCTGGTGGGGGGGGAGAGATGGATCTCTGGTGGGAGGGCAGGAGCAGGGGTGTCTGCTGCCACTCTACCGGCGATTGGTGGGGTGGGAAGGGGGTAGGGGTGGCGATTGGTCTGGGTAGCGGGAGGGTTGATAAAGGGACATGATGTGTGTGGGTAGTGGGGGAGTAGTTGATAAGGAGGACAGTGATATCTGTAGGGGCCATTGCTGCCGCTTTTCATTTCCCAGCCGCTTTCTGTAACCTGGGAGCAATCTTACATGGGCGCGCTTTTTCAAATCTTTTACTAACTGCGCATGTGCAGTTCAAAGCTCCGATCATTTCAGCCACACTAAGCCCTGCCCACAGCGTGAATGGGACTGGCGATTATTTTTTCAGGCTGAGTTTGTAGGGGGGGCACCTGAAAGCAGATTTCTAAGTCGGATCTGCATTATGCCCAGATTCAGCACTTAGAATGAAAATGGTAAAATTGGGCCCATGATTTATCTTAGTAGTTACCAAAGAAATGTTAGGAAGTTCAAAACCTGTTCTAACAGCTCTGTCAGCTTCTACAACTGACTTCCCGCCCCCTAAATAACACCACCCAACTACCTGACCATTCAACTACCCATTTACCCAACTATCCATACACCCACCTCACCAACCGACCATCCACCTTCACGAGTCATCTCTGGCCGTTTTAAAATTTTATTTCAATTTAGGAAATAATGAAAATGTTCTTCAAATTTCTTCCACTCTGTGGACTACTCTTCTTTAAAAAAAAACCTTAATCTGCTTCAAAATGTTCTATTTTGTCTTGAATATCATCCTCGGGTGTATTGCATGTCTGTTTTGCAGGATGATGTGGATATGCCGGCGTTGGACTGGGGTAAACACAGTAAAAAGTCTGACAACACCAGGTTTTAGTCCAACCGATTTATTTGATAGTAAATTCTCCATTCACCTGAAGAAGAGGGAATCCCCTCGAAAGCTAGTGAATTTACTATCAAATAAATCGGTTGGACTAAAACCTGGTGTTGTCAGACTTTTTACTGTGTTTTGCAGGAGACAGCAGCATCAGTGCAAAATATATTTTTCTACACTGCAGAGCAGCCAGTTCAAAACGTAGGTTTCAAAATTTCATAACCTTTTGAGGCAATAGTGGAGACTTTTCATTGTGGTGAGATGGAATTTGGGCCCTAACTTAGATAAGGCTGAATAAGTCCTGTCTAAGATGCATGCTAATCTCCATTGTAAGTAGGTGTTGGCAGATGTGCTTGACTTGACTGAATAAAACTTGTGGAAGAGAGAGTTTGGCATGATTGTCAACTGGAAAATACACAGAACCTGACGTAGAGCTTCAAAAAAAGCTGACAACTTTCAAAAGGTACAGCTGTAAAACAGACAATGTTCAGGATTTTTTTAAACTTATGTCAGAGAGTTTACACGTTGCATTCCTCCCTCACTTCACATATGTGAAACCTCTCTGTTTAAATTAGATTTACTATGGCGTCACCACCACAACGTCCTGGTGGGTGAAATCTCACCCTATGTCTCACTTCTGGCAGCACCTTTTGCAACCACACTTTCAAACTGATAAAAGCATAGTTGTATCTGCCTTTGTGGTTCCTTGGAATTGATTTGGAAAGAAAAATCCGGAAAATTGCTGCTTTGAAAATTCAGCAGTGGAACTGATGCATTGGATGCTGTTGTGGACATTTCTCTTCTGAAATATAATTTTCCTCAGGGTGCAGACCTGCTGGGATGATAACAGCTACAGGCTGTGAGCTCCAGATTCTTTCAAACAGCTTGACAACAGGTTTTTTTTCACATGGGATCAGTAGAGTATGTTTCAGTCTATTATGTAGTCCAGCTTGTGCCCTTCAATCATGTGCACATTAGTGTCTTTTCATATAACAGGGAGTGGAGTTGAGACTTGGCTTATGCAAATTTATTTGCCATCTCCCATCATGCATGTATTATGCCCAATACATAACCATATCCTTTTCATTTCTATGACACTTATTTTCTGCAGTATTAACATTTATCTGTGTTACTACAACTTTCCATCACATTTCCTCTGCCGCTACTTCACTGTAACATTTATTCCTTTCCTTGTTGTATTAAGCCAAGAACATTTCTGAGTTGAGGGGGCAGGTTGCTTTTGTGTGGGAAGAAAAGTATTGGCAATATTTGAACATCAGAGTGATTCAACTGTCAGCACAGTCTTCTTCAGTGTGGTGTTCTCCCCATTTAAAGTTAATTTGACATAGGTACATCTCAAGGGATCCAGTCAGTTGTCACACTTGTTGGTTGTTTAATGGAAGCTGTTTCCTTTCTTTTATCTCAGCTGCTGTATTTATAATGCTCGATGTAGCTACGTAAATGCTTTCAAAAGCTTGCTGTCAAAATTGAAGTAGTTCTACAGACAGTGGAAGGCAGGATTTTGTTCTCCCATACCGAGTGAGTACAGGGTCATTTGGTCATTTCAAACCCATTTGAGTTGTTGGGCATAAAAGCATTTTCAGCAGTTATGTGGCATTGTAGGGGATGGAAAAGCATTTTAGGAAGTTACGTGGCACTAAATGGATGGAAAGACATTTCAGGCAATTGTGTGGCCTTAATAGAGTTGAAAAGTCAGAATGGAACACTTTTCGTTAAATGTAATTTCCCTGTTTATGCTGGAAAATGTGGGCAATAATTTTCAGCTCGGGTTTGGGTGACACCGAGGTGATCAGCCACCCATTGTATACTTTGCAATGACTTCAAAGGAGAGGAGAATCAGGCAAAGTGTAATTGGCAACCAATCCATAACTGTCTGTTTTTTACCTATACCAACCAGCAATTCCTTAAATAAATTGTCAACAATTGTTTGTAAGCATTATAACTTTAAGATTGCTGTGAACAATGTTATTATATGAATACTTGATCACTTAAAATAAATAATATAGTGCCTCTGTTGAAATAGTGGTGAGGAATTTAACCTTCAAGCTTTAGAGCAGTAATTTCTAAACTGATGTTTGAAGTGTCTAAACAATAGAGAAACATGGGATTGAAGTTATTCACGTTGATAATTTTTGTAAAAGGATTGGCCTGAGTGCAAAATGGGATTTTCCATTTCATATTGATGTAAATCTTTTACTGGAATTAACAACCCCAAAATCTGCGTTTGATAGGTGTGGTATTAATATCAAACTTGCATAGTGTACCAGCACATCAGACACATGCTGAACATGACTGAGTTTTCAGAATAAATGCATATGAGTTTATTATAGTCTAATTAACATGAGAATGCATGATTGAACTGGGAAATAAAGGAGCCATTAAAAAGTTGGTTGGACTGCAACTAAATAAGCTGCAGCTTATTTATTCCTCAGCGTGGTAAGAGTGTGCTATTACTTGTACTCTGTGTGAGATTTAATTAGTTTCATGATAAATTGCAAATCTTTCAAGTTTGCTAGCTACCATTATTATAAACAAAAAGTAGGTAGGGAAGCTCCTTTACTATCACTGGATTAAAACCCCGGAACTCTGTTTCGAACAGCCTATGGGCAAAACTACACCACATGGACAGTAGTGGTTCAAGGAGACAGCTCATCACCCCCTTCTTGGGGATGGCTAACAAATGCTGCCCTAGCCAGTGATGCTCACATCCTGTAAAAAAGGGCACGTTTTTAAAAATTCAAGATTTACAGCATTGTCCACTTTAAATTTTGGACTGCTGCAGATAGAGGTAGAGACATGTGTTGTTGAATTAGCAGCCATGCATGAGATGTGTGTACAAGGTGTGGAATAGCTTCTATTCTTAGTGAACGGTGAATGATACTCTTATTTAACTGATAATATCAGTGGTTAGCACTGCTGCCTCACAGTGCCAGGGACTCAGCTTCAATTCCGGCCTCAGTTAACTGTCTATGTGGAATTTACATGTTTTTCCCATGTCTGTGTGGGTTTCCTCCGGTTCTCCGGTTTCCTCACACATTCCAAAGATGTGCGAGTTAGGTTGACTGGCCATGATAAATTGACCCTAGTGTCATGGGATTAGCAGGGTAAATGTGGGGGGTGGGGGGGAGGGGGTACCTTTTGGGTCAGGGTAAATATGTGGGGTTATGGGAATAGGCCCTGGGTGGGATTGTGATCGGTGCAGACTCAGTGGGCCGAATGGACTCCTTCTGCAGTATGAATATGAAAGTTTGTCTGGGTACATCTGACCCACAAAAACAGATAAATTAATACAAGCCATTTATCATTTTATCAGTTTTCTCCCAATCTTCAGTAAAGTGATTTGAGATGTCACTACCATTAAGCAATCTTTATTCACCAGTAATCTGTACAGTTCAGATTCCATCATAACTATGTGACTCCAGACCATCATCAGTTTGATCCAGACAAGCATTTTTAAAACTGAATACAAGAAAAGCTTTCTTTGACATCAAGGCAATGTTTGATCCAATATGGTACCAAAAGAGCTCTAGCAAAATTGAAGATAGACTTTGTTCACTAACAATAAGTGTTTAAAACTCTCTGGAAGCTTTTGATGCACACAGTCTAATTTCATGGCATTACTGATATATTAGTTATATTCTCAAGGTTAAGGATACACAGACAAAGGACAAGATTGATTAAGTTACTTCAACACACATAAAGAAAGACTAGGACTGGCTAACTCAGTAGAAACATAAAAACTAGAAGCATTCAGCTCTTTGATCCTGCTCTGCCATTCATTTTGATCATGGCTGATCATCAAATTCAATATCTTGATTCCCCCCTTCCTCCCCATATCGCTGATTCCTTCAGCCCATAGAGCTATATCTAATTTCTTCTTGAAATCGGACAACGTTTTGGCCTCAACTACGTTTTGTCGTAGTGAATTCCACACGTTCACCACTCTCTGGGTGAAAAAATTTCTCCTCACTTCAGTTCTAAAAGGTTTACTGCTGATCGTCAAACTATGAACCCTAGTTCATGACTCCTCCACCATTGAGGACGTTCTTTCTGAATCTACCCTGTCTAACCCTGTTAGAATTTTATGAGATTTATGAGAATTTCTATGAGATCCCCTCTAATTGTCCTGAACTCAGTGAATATAATCCTAAGCGAAGTAATCTCTTCTCATATGACAGAATTGCCATCCCAGGAATCAGCAAGGTAAACCTTCACTGTACTCTCTCTATAACAAAGACATTCTTCCTCGGATAAGGACATCAAAACTGTACATAATTCTCCAGGAATGGCCTCACCAACGCCCTATATAATTACAGCAAATCATCCCTATCCCTATAATCAAATTCCCTCACTAATGAAGGCCACCACACCATTTGCTTTCTTTACTGCCTGCTGCACCTGCATGCTTACTTTCGGCAAGTTATGCACAAGGACACCAAGGTCTCGCTGAGTATCCACTTTTCTTAATTTACACCTCTTCAAGTCATAATCTGTCTTCTTATTATTGCTACCAAAGTGGATAACCTCACATTTATCCATATTATATTGCATCTGCCATGCATATGTCCACACATTTAGCCTGTCCAAATCACATTGAAGCATCTCTGCATCCTCCTCACAGCTCACCCTCTGACCCAACTTTGTATCATCTGCAAATTTGGAGATAACACATTCAGTTCCCTCTTCCAGATAAATATATAATGTGAACAGCTGAGCTCCTGGCACAGATCCCCATGGAACTCCATGAGTCATGGACTGCCAATCAGAAAAGGACTCATTTATGCTAACTCTTTGCTTCCTATCTGCTAACCAGCTTTTTATCCATCTCGAGGCATTACCTGCACTTTCATGCACTTTAATTTTATATAGTTATGTGAGACCTCGTTGAAAGCCTTCTGAAAGTTTAAATTAACCACATTCACTGGTTCTCCTCAGTCAACTCTACTAGTTACATCCTCAAAGAATTCCGATAGATTCATCAAGCATGATTCCCCTTTTTGTGAATCCGTTATGACTTTGTCTGATTACACTACTGTCTTCCAAATGTTGAGTTACTTTATCCTTGATAATGGACTCTAGCAACTTCCCCAGTACTGGCATTAGGCTCGTTGATCTATAGTTCCCTGATAGGTAGAAGTAAGTCTCTTACTTTCAGGGCTATGGGTTAAAGCCCTCTGTTGGGCAAATCTTTTCTGTTGTCCTTCTGTGATTGATGGGCACCAGGGGGACTGAAGTTATCATCAGTCCCAGAAACTGTATTTTCATTTAGTTAGCTAAGTTTCCTTTAATTGCAGTGTCCCGCTGAGTCTGTCATGCCCATTCATTCGTTTGTTCCATTGATTAATAAAAGACAGCACGATGAAAGACTTCAAGAACACTGACTGTCAATAAGTAGGAGGCAGATGTATGTAAACAAACAAAATATCAAGAAAAAGATTTATGTCTAATTTCATACTTCATCAGTTGGGTTGTAATCCAATTAACAGGGGATGTGGATCAGGAAATTGGGCTTGTTGGCCCAAATTACAGCATCCCAATTTCCCAATAATTCATTTTATTAACTGGAAAATGAGGAGCATATTGATTCAGGCAAATTAGCATGAATTTTTATGGAAGTGGGAGGAAAGGGTGCAGTGTACCTGTTAGATCAAGGAAGTAGAAGTTTTGTCAATCTTAGTGTAGAGCTATATTTAAGTTCCACAACCCTCACCAAACGCATGATCAGATTCACTGGCCAGATAACAGGAGTAGAATTTGGCTGCAGGGAGCAGGCAGTCAATGGGCTGAGAATTCTCTTAATAGGGGTTAAGAATTGCACTTCTTCGCAATGCACTTTCAGAGAATGTTGGAACTGTGGATTTGTTAAAGATGAGGGAAAATAACAGGTCTGGGAAAGTCTAAGGACTCCTTTAAGCTTCTCAGAAGCAAGTACTCCTAGCCCTTCTTGCCCTCAAGGAATGAAAAGAGGGGGAATTTCTTAACACTTAATTGGCTCCTCCACCATGTTTCTGCTGCTGGCTACCTCTGTGTTGATGTTTAAATTACCTCATCGTGCTGATGCCATCATTGGGCAGGCTTTTGATCTTAAACGGGCCCTTGCTTGTTTTTAGCAGGAATCACGATTGTCCAGTGACTGAATTGCCACCAGAAATATAGTGACCAGGAGCGTAGCGAGTTAAAGACTGAGTTTAAGCTTTGATTATATTTTCTACTTAGTTGATCCTTTTCTACTCATGGGGAGGGTGGGAGGTGGGATAGCACCATAGAAGCCTAGAATCCCTCCATTGCAGAAGGAGGTCATTCAGCCCATTGACTCTGTACCAACTGTCTGAAAGAGCATCTTATACAGGCTCACTACCCCTTCCTTTGCCTGTAACTCAACGCACCAACCTGCGCATCTTTGGAAACCAAGGGGTAATGTAGTATGGCCAGTCTACCTAACCTGAACATCTTTGGGCTGTAGGAAGAAACAAAAGTATCCGGAAGGAAACACGTGCAGACACGGTGAGAATGTGTAAGCTCCACATAGAAAGTGACCTGAGACCAAAATTGAACCCAGTTCCTTGTACTGTGAGGGAGCAGTGTTAAGCACTGTGCCACCATGCCAGCTGTGCTGACAGGATGGATCCCACCTTGCCGTTGGCTGAGATTCTCTGGTCCCACTGCTGTAAATGGAGATTTCGCTGAGCACCAAATATTCCATTCTCGCTGGCAACAGTAGTGGGGTGTGCAAGACCGGAGCATCTGGCCTTGAATTGAGTCCATTGAGCCTGATCCTGCAATCTGCATTCTGATTCAGTGAGGTTCTATGTGAGGGCTGGTGTTTTGTGCTGTTTTCCTGACTGGTTGCATTATCTGGAGTTTCTAACAAAGTGCTCTCCATTTTTAAAGATAGGTTGAAAATTGTGCCGCTACTTTTTAAAGTACAAGACAGCAGTTATCTTCTGATCAGTACAAGATGCAGAGGACTTCCCAAACATCTTTTTAACCGTGTCCAGACAGCAAGTTGTCTGTTACTCTGGCTGGGATTCGCCAATCACACCTACAGCTAGGATTCTCCAGTCCCGTTGCTACGAATGCAGATTTGGCCAAGTGCCAAATTCTCCGTGCTCACTGGTAGGACATTCAAGACCAAATAATTCCAGTCTCTGTTTCCTTTCTTTTCAAACAATGTTTAATGTCTTCCCATTTTCTGTATATATGTGGCCTTTTTGTGCAGTATTTACTTTCCCTCTACTCTTTCATTTTCTCCTCCCTTTGTCTCTCACACTAAGTCTGCTACAGTGCAGGAGGCCATTCGGCCCATTGAGTCTGCATCGACCACAATCCCACCTGGGCCCTATTCCCATAGCTCCTCATATTTACCCTGCTAATCCCCCTGACACTAGGGTTGATTTAGTCTGGCCAATCAACCTAACCTGCACATCTTTGGACTGTGGGAGGAGTGTTCCCTTCCAGTTGGGGAACACTTCGGCAGTCACGGGCATTCAGCCTCTCATTTCAGGTAAGCGTTCTCCAAGGCAGCCTTCATAATGCACGACAACGCAGAACCGCTGAGCAGAAACATAGCCAAGTTCTTCACACATGAGGATGGCTTCAACCAGGATCTCGGGTTCATGTAACCCCCATGATTTGCCTGGGCTTGCAAAATCTCACTAACTGTCCTGGCTGGAGACAATACACATCTCTTTAACCTGTGCTTAACCCCCTCTCCACTCACATTGTCTGTACCTTTAAGACTTGATTACCTGTAAAGACTCCCATTCCAACCATTATCTTATAAATTGAATTTGTTCCTATATGTGCTCTGTTTGCGAACACAACTTCTCATTCACCTGAAGAAGGAGCGATACTCCGAAAGCTTGTGCTACCAAATAAACCTGTTGGACTTTAATCTGGTGTTGTGTGACGTTTTACTGTGGGAGGAAACCAGAGCACTCAGAGAAAACCCGTGCCAAGACAGGGTGAATGTGCAAATTCCATACAGATAGTGACCAAAGGACGGACTTGAACTTGGGTCCCTGACTCTGTGTGGCAGCAGTGCTAGCCACTATGCCACCGTGCTGACCCTACTGTGCCCTTATCTGCATTTTAATTTCTTTCTGCTCCTTTTGTTTTCAAAAACAAGTTAAAAATGTACTAGTTTACAGAAAGGAAAAATAAATCAGAGAAAGATAAATAAGTGGAATATTTAGAAGATGCTTTGAAAGTAGATACATCGCTAAATGTACCTGGTTGAAGAGAGTTTTCTTTCTCAAATCATGTTTTACTTTTTTGCTTTAGCTCTTTGAACAATATGCCTGAGCAGCCATTAAATTCATACAGGTAAGTTGCCTATTGATCTGAATTGTCATGTTACGGATTTACCAAGCTGTAAACTAGATTACTAAAAAGCACAAACACAGCCAGAGATCATTTAATGGAATGTGAAGGACTTAATGAAAAATTCCAATAACTGATTATTCTAATAATCCCACTGACCTAGGTCATTGAAGCATTCCATATGGTTTTGATCCTCTAAATTATTCAGAGTAAAACCATATGGAATATTTTAACAACGGGAGCCAATTGGATTAAGTCAGCATTGGGTACATTAGTTACATGTTTCGCTATTACAGTTTGCAGTGGAAAACCTTTCTGAATCTTGTGTTTGTGAGGTGTTTTCATTGTTCAGTTGATGCTAATCCTTTTTTTTAGCCGGTGCAGTAATCACTAAACCAGGCAATGGCTTCCACAGTGTCTAAATGGGGCTCTTTGAGCCTTTGCTGATTTTTATCAGAGGGCAGTCTTCAATAAAAAGAGTTATTGATTGGGGTGTGCCACACCCGCAGCATGGGTTCCCTGCAAGGCCTCACCTGTGCCAAGTTGCTGCACAAAGGCCTTGGCCAGTGTGGAAACTGTTGAGGAATGCTCCATGTTGGTGTGGCAGACTAAGCTGGATGGGCAGGCTGTGGGATCTGTGATGAGGAAGCGATTTTTAATGGTGGCGAGTGATTGCATTTCTGCTGCCAAAGAGCTCTGCTGTTATTCCTTAGCCATACATGATGTGATGGGGGGGTGAGCAGCATGGGGTGGGATATGTGAACTCTATTTAGTTAAACAATTTTTTTCAGTAGATTGTAAGGTCCTTGCATAGTGGCAGGCTTGGGTTGATGCAAACCTTCTCCAGGAACTTTCTTGTTGCAATCTCCCTCCTTGTGTGGGGTGTTGCTAAGGACTGGGAGTCAGGAGAGTTAAGCTGATTGGAGGGTACCCATGATGTTGATGTTTTCTACTTCAAACTGAAACACAAAGAGCTGATGTCCTTAAGGATTAAACATCTGCATCCTAATCAATAAAGAGCAATAATGGGCTTTATTTCTTGTGCTGTGATCATGTAAACTAGACCAACTGTGCCTGACATGAGAATTTCACAGCAATCTACTGGGAATGGTTCCTTGGTGATAAATATTTCATGCTAATATAATAGCCAGTGATGTTTTTAGCATGAACTTTCTCTTACTTTGATGGGGCAAGTCACCAGATGAAATTTTAGCAGCCTATCTGCCTGAACTCCATTAGTTGAGTATGGTTAATATCAACCAACTCCATTATTCTCACCTGTCAATTACTTATCGTTTATAGTTCTGTATGTTTCTGTAAATTAGCCTTATTTATTTATTTCAGAATCAGAAATTATTAATTTCGTTTTAGTCATTATTTTATTTCAGGCATAAATGTTGTATCATATTGGCAATGACTGGATAATATGCATAGCCAATTGCCATGTAAATCTTCTGTGCAATTAGAGTTATAATAAAACCATCGCATGTTATACCTCTATATATTAATTCATGGGGTGGGATGTGTGAACTTTATTTAGTTAAACAATTTTATTTTGTAGTGTGCTTTGAATGCAACCCTTGTGTCAGTTTAGACAGTGTTATTGAGTTTGGTTTTGCGTACCCAACTTCTTCAACGCAAGAACTGATGGGACCATTAATGGACTATGCCATAATTGTCTTGCACTTAAGAAAGTCTGGACTGGCTAATCTTTTTCACGCAGTGGTTTTTATTGAGGATAGACTATAGACAGTTTGTGCAGGGAAATGACCATTTGGGTGGTCACACAGTATAGGCATCAGGGGACAGGCGAGCATGCTGATGCAGAGTTACGCTTAGCCCATGACTTATGGGGCATACATGTACACAGTATCTTTTCAGCCAACGTCCATTAGGCCACTCAGATGTTCAGGGCTGTCCATTGTCTTCGGTGAGGCAGAGACAGAGATGAATTTATTAGCAGCAGATAGAAAGTCTACTTCTAATTATATTCCTAAAATCCAAAGGAGTTTCGACAAACAGGCATCAGATAAAAAAAAGTTGGGAAATTTCAATGGAAGAACGACTTTCAATGAAGAAAATTAATCTTTCAAATGGAGTGACAAAAACTGTCTCAAAATAAAATTAGCAGATTGATCTTTGTTATGAAGAGGCAGAAGATATGCTTGTCACTTCAGCCACAGTGATGTCACATACAAGTGATACCATGATTTATTCCACTTCAAATGATTTATTCTGTCGTATAGTCATAGCAAAGAAAATATACATTCCAAAATACTTATTCAATAAAGGTAATGTCTCTTAAAGGCTGCAATATATTACATCAACAGTGAATCTATTCTGCATATCTTAAAAACCTAAATGTATTAATTTAAGGGATGGAGAGCCGTACACCCAAGTTTGCTGATGACAGTAAATTAGATGACGCAGTAAATAATGTAACTTAGAGCAAAAGTTTCAATGGGACATTTATATAATATTGCTGGAAAAAGAGACATGCTGTGAAAGCTTTTCATCTAGTGCTCTTTAGGACTGGTACAAGAGTTTAAATTTCGAAGAAACTTTCAAATTGACTTGCCAAACAATCAGGACTCTTTCCTCATGCAATATAGATTGTTGTTCCTTTTGAAATTTGGTATTCTTGTGTCTGTCCTGATAAATGTAAGATGAAAAGCTTTGGCAGCATGTCCTTTTTCAGCAGTACATAAATTCTGCACTATCAAATGACTGTTTATAGATTAAATGAGTTGACCAAACTCTAACCATTGGAGGTTAATGTTGGGAATGTACACTCATCTACTTTGGATCGAAGAAAGATAGATCAGAGTATTTTCTTTATATTAAGAAATTAGGAGCTGTGGAGGAACACGGAGATATTTAGTAGCCCAAGTATAGAAATCACCAAAAACTGGTAGAAACTACAAAAATTAATTTAAAAAATTAATGTAATGTTAGCCTTTACTTCATGAAAACTGGAATTCAAGGGGATAGAAGTTATGCTACTGTTGTACAAATCTCTGCATCTGGAGTTCTAAGATCAGCTATGGATGCTGCATCTCAACAAGGATATAGTGGCTTTGGAACTGGTGCAATGGAGGTTCATGAAAACGACACTGGGACTAAAAGAAGATGGATTACGTGGACTAGGTTTATATTACTATGAGTATCAAATATTAAGAAGTGAACGTATTGACGGCTTTAAGATATTTAAAACGTACGCTAGGATAATAGAGAGAAACCATTTCCTCTGGTGGGGGAGTTCAGAATGATAGTGCATAACTATTAACGTTTCTAGTTCAGCCCAATGCCCTATTGTCATTTTTAAACTAGCAGGCTGAGTTTGTGACTGGGTGATTTTTTTTTTGAAGAGAGCTTCCTTCCACCTGCTAACAGCAGTGACTGTGTTGATTCTGTATCTCTAAGGATAATAATCAACTTGCCTGCCTCATCAGATGAACATTGAGCAAAAACACCTCTATAGCTTTTCGCTCCCCCTCCCCACCCCAATACTTTTCACTGTATTCTAATACATGTGACAATAATAAATCAATTCACTCTCTCAGTGACTGTAGGGGAGACTCCCTACTTCTTTTGTATCTTACTGTCAGGTCAATACTGTGCGGAGAACACCCATTGACTGGACAAATGTGACTGTCTTGGATTTTAACCTATAGCATTAAGCTTTCACATGCCCTTAACGTGGCATGTTGGTCAGTCTCCTTGATGTAAACCTGATCTTTGAATACTTCACTTCCCTGTGGAGTGCTGAGATCTTTACCTTTTCTACCTTTCTTGGCAGGGCCTGCCCTCTACTCATCATAAGTTTTCTTCTCATCCTGGTTTCTCTGGAAAGTTCCACAGAGGAGCCTGTTACTAGTTATTTTAAATTGGCTCCTTAGCATTCCAGGATGTGTAGGTGAGAGGGATTAGTGGGGTAATTATGTGAGGTTATGGGTATAGGGTCTGAGTTGGGTGTCTATCGGAGAGAGTCAGCACGGATTTGATGGATCAAATGGCCTGCTTCTGCACTGTAGGGATTCTATGATTCTATGATTATCTGTCATTACTGAGGTTTCCCTTATTTTACAAACTTTGTGATATCCCGCGTGAGACTTTAACACAAAGGGAATGCTATTTTTGTATTTCTCCACAAATGCTACCTCCCAAAGAATACCAGCTGCCTATTCCACTTCCATAGGCCTACATCACTTGTAGAATGCCATTTCCTTTTCCCTGACAAAATCTACATAGGCCTGGCCTGTCCTCTTTCTAAAATTTTTAAACTTATGCCTATCAATCTCTAGCACTAACTCACTCCAAGTTTGTCCGCTTTATCCATTAGCTCCCTTCTACCTAACTTATCTCTGTATACTTTTAATTTCTTCTTCTAATGCTGTGTGAACCATTTAGTCTACAAGGTAGAACTGTGGCAAAGTAAATCCATTCGTTATTACACAAGCAATATCAGAGTAGCTGGTATTTACATATACAAAATACAATAGAATAGGACTGGCTGATACCTATCCAAATTTCAACCCTGTTCTTATCTTAATTTTCTTTTTCAATTTATCTGACTATAGAATACTATTTCTAGGAGTAAGCCATGTGATTTATTTGGAAAAATGAGCTCCTTGCACCAGTATTGGACAGGAATCTAGCAGAAGGGCCTAGATTCTGGCAGAAGGGCCTACAATACAGCCTTTCCTTAAGAGATCCATTGAAACTTTAAATAGACCCCTGAAAGCTTGCTGTAAGCCCCATCCTGAAAACACCAATTTCCAGTGTGATTGAGTGAGCAACTCAATCAAATACAAATGATGCCCAGGAGTTAATATCAACCTGATCTTATATTGTTGCAAAAACCGAAAATGCTGGAAAATCTCAGCAGGTCTGACAACATCTGTGGAGAGAGAATAGAGCCAACATTTTCAGTCTGGACGATTCTTCGCCGGCTTTGACGAAGGGTCACCTAGACTCGAAATGTTGGCTCTATTCTCTCCCCGCAGATGCTGTCAAATCTGCTGAGATTTTCCATCATTTGCTGTTTTTGTTTCAGATTCCAGCATCTGTGGTGTTTTGATTTTATCTTCTACTGATGACATTGGTTAAGATTGACACTTTTTCATCCCTGTCTACCCACCTGGTGCCCATTTCTATTTAATATTATCCCAATTGCTCTCTCACATTATGCCAGTGAAAAGTTAATGTCAGATGTTCTCAGAGTACACAACACGAGGCTGGAATCTTAGGCAAAAAGACAAAAGGGTCAACTTTTACCAAGGTGACTTACCTGAAAGTTAAGTCAGCTCTTTTTTGCACATGATTTATTTTTTGTGTTCTTTGTTACTCATCATTAAGCAAAACATATGCTACTTACACACCAATCACAGAGCAGTGTCTCTATTGGACTAGCTCAGAGCAACTTGGGAAATTAAATGTCACCTTCAACTGCATGCATTAAGGAACTTAATAGAGATGAAGAAAGGATACAGATAAACATTTTCCCTTAATAGGAAAGAGGATTGGATTTCTTTCGATGTTCAACTGTCAACTGGGCAGAAGTCCAATTCTCAGAATCCAAATTCAATATGAAAATTGTCGAAAATGCATAAAGAGAAATTGTGAATTGAGTGAGTGATGTATCTCTGGATCACAAGCCTACCGAGCCTCCTCTCCCCAAGTTAGTTAGGAACTGTTGAAATTCCTGGAAACAAAATGCTATCCTTTGGGGAAAAATCAACTGAGAAGTTATTTTCCTCTTGAATGGCTTTCGCAAGCTCAATGGACTTTCATTTGAAATCCAGCTGTGCTTATGTTTGTTGATGGGGATCAGAGCAGTTTTACTATGTGTCAATCAGTTACAAAAACACATCTAGTTAATTTTACTCTTATCATCCTGCTTCAGCAGGAAATCCAATCTGTATGTTGGTGCGCATATGTTAACCTCTTTTCCTTCATCCTCTCTCAATTTTCTGCTTTTGCTGTTACCAAGGGAATTCATTTGCATTATACAGAAGTGATGTGGCTTCTTAATTCAATTTATATAATTGTGCTAGTAATCTTTGTCTCCAGTCTGTAAACATACTTTTTTACCTGTGAGTTGTCACATAAAGTCCTGCACACTAACATTACACCCAGTGCTAAATTTTGAGGATTATAATATGGCATGCCATTTTCATGAGTAGGCAGTGATGGCAGCTATGCTGATAGTTGCTGTAGATGCATAGTTTGTCTCAAAGCAGAATAAAATTCCCAAATCAAATTTAGAATTATGTTTTTAAGGAATAACATATAACGAAGAATAAATGTAGTGTTATTCTTCTTGTGTACTTTTTGAAATACATGATTTGTGCTTCTCAGACTAACTCAGCTCTCCTCATACATTTTTAATGCATCTCCCTTACACTGAATAATTCAGGCTGCACTGGAATTCTGGGATTCCGCAGCAGGTGAGGGCTCAGTAGGGAGTGGAGGGCTGGGCAGGTGTGCCAATTGCCCAACGTGTAGTCTCTCCCATCTAATCTTTCAGGAGGTTGTTTCTTGGGGAGGACGGCCATCTGCCTGGAATTGGTGGGTATGTAATTAGGGTCAATAATCAGACAATTAACAGGCACTTTCAGTAGAATGGCAATCTTATCAGGGAAGAAGTATCATCCCAATAACAAAGACATAGATCTCATTCAACAAATTATTACCCCCACTGACTGGGAACACCTCTTTGGCGTGGTTGTTGCTTTTTCTGCTTCCGCATTGCTTTCTGCAGACTTGCTCAGCCCTGACAGAACTAGGAGTCTAGAAGCAATAACCCCACAACAAAGTGCACTGCCAGAGGATCAGCTCCCTCGGCAAGTTCGAGCAGCAGTTTTGCTGACAGCTGCACTTATTGAGACAGATGATGGCTGAGTTGTGTGCACCCCTGGATGATGACTCTATGCCTATAAGGGAGACAGGGTGGGTGCACTCTATTCTAGTAATTGTAAAGCTGACAGTAATCTTCAACTTTTGATGATCGGTCACCTTTCAGCAGTTGACAGCAGAGGTAAATTTTCCCATTCCACCTGCCACAAGAATCGTGGCAGTGAGGGGCGGACCATGGAAAGATTTGTTGACCATGGGCTGGATTTTCTGGTTTTGAGGTGAGTGCGACCTGGAAAATCCTGCCAGAGAGTCTGACTGGCTGGATCCTCTCAAGTGCAGGTCGTGATCAACTACACTCACATGGCCTTCAAAGCCCCAGCGACTCACACAACATAATTCGTCAACAGGAGGGGTTCCCATTATTAAATGTGGACCGTTCTTAGTGCTGCATTTCCTGCAGCCATCGTGATTCATTCATTCAGAGGCAGTCATAGATGCTGCTGCTATTCATTCTACCATCTCCATGGATGGCACCTAGTTGACAGGTAAAATATCCAGTAAAGAGGTAGCTGCTGAACTCAGTGTGAATCCCCACAACTAAGATACAGGAAAGGTACAACTGCTGCCAGGACACAACCTGAGCAGGCCATCAGTGATTCTCGGAGCTGGACTGGTTGGGGAATGCCCTGCCCTTCAAGTTTTCTCGCATTGTTGTTGTCAGCTGTGCTCTTCCCAATGTGACCATTCCGACCTGATCAACCTGCTGGGTGAGTTTGATGAAACTAGATGAGTGTGCATCAGGGCAACTGGAGGTCAGCCTCATGCTGTCAGCCTCGAGCAAGGAATAATTCCCCTGAGCACAGTAAATCCTCCAATGGAAATATTTCATCCAGGCAGTCAGTTTATGCATAGCAGCTCCTAACCACAACACAATCTAATTTTAATAGGGTTAGCACTCATGATGCATCATGATTCATACTTCTGCGAGTACACAAAGGGGGGGTGGGGCAGGTCGGGGAAGCTACATAGGAGCCGGCAATCAGGAAGGCTGGTGATGGCGAGAGGAGTGGGGGCAGTGCACATGTGCCAATCTCTGCACTGACAAATCAGCAGTGCTGATGCTGGCTTAGTGCCGGAAATTCATTTCGCTATGTATGCCCAAAAAACAGGCAGGAAAATCTCCCATTTTCCTGCCCATTAGACACTTCAGTTTTTGTGGGAAAATTGCCCCCAATGTCTCTATCATTATACTGATCTAGGGGTTACATTACCATCTTCCCAAACATACATTGCTTTGATCCCTTTCTTTATGTGAGGGACTGGCATTGTGCATGCATTTCCTCAGTTTTTGTAGGCTTCCTATCTTGACCTCTTTTTCAAAGGTTTGTGGTCCTTTAAGTTTCTCATTGCTGACAACCTGCTCACCTTGTCAGACTGGAAAGTTGGTGAAACGCTTTCTTGCACTGGATCCACGCTGTGTCTGACCTGATCTCTCACCAGGTCTCTTTTGTTTGCCTGGCAGACATCTTCCTGCTGTTCTCTGGAAACAGACTTCTTGATTTTACCCTTCTTATCATCAGCTCCAGGGAAATGAATCTTGAGGTTGCCCTACCAGAGCAGGCTGTCTTAATATTGATCTGGAAAGTTCTTCCCTGAGATCTGATGCTCTGTAGCTGCATCGAAAGCTGAGAAATGCCTTCTGAATGGAGCCCACCACTTCCAGCTCCTGCCTCCTAATTGCGCCAGAATTAGATGCATTCCATGGAGGCCAGCCATTAATTTGTCACTTCTTGCAAATGTGAATGCGGCACACTCTGATCTCTAGTGGCATCAGGGCCTAGAGCTGGAAAATGGTTCCAACATTAGGGTGCTAGCACGTGCGCAAAAATCCAACTCATTATAGCTGTAAATGAGCAGACATCATCCCTAAAGTTAACTGATCACTTCATCTAAACTTGAAAGAGTGTTATGCAAAGAATAACCTGAAAGCTGAAAGGCTGTGGGGATTTGAAAACAAAAGTCAAATATTTAAACTTCTTCCCTGTGGACAATTTCTTTGGCATTGTGCCAGAATTCCAGGTTGCTATTTTTAATCATCCATTCATGAGGAAATGTTACCCTTGCGTACAGCAAAATGATGAATTTTTCCATGGGTTTCATATCAGCCCATCCAGCTGCCTTCATGGATCTGTGGACATGCACTTCAAGATTCCGCTGCTTCTCTACACTTCACAACATCTGACCAATTATTGTCTATTGCTTTAACTTGTTTCCATAATACTTATGCAGAAATATTTAATGTTATTATGTGAACAATTTCATACAGAAATTTGAAATAGGATGTTTGTGCTACTTGTGGAAATTCCTTTAACTTCCAGTTTCTGATCTGAGGCAGGCACAGATTGCAAAGTTCATCCAATGGGAGTGTTGAGGAAATTGGCAATATTTCCATTTGAATCACTAATTTGTTGGCTTTGCTTAATATAGTAGACTCCTTTGAGATTTTCTGATTACCTGACACTGTTCCAGAAACCAAGATATTTATGCCAAAGCCTGAACCACTGGATATTACGACTCCAAGATGCTTCTTGTTAGTCTATTCGTGAAATCATAGGCAGCTACATTACACAAGAAGGCCATTTGGCCCATTATGTCCATGCTAGTTCAAAAGGACCCCATTAGCCTAATCTCACTTTCCTACTCTTGGTCTATATGGCTTATGTCACCTCTATTGCCCCTCCAAGTACTTTTTAAAAGTTCTGACAGTTACTGTATTTAACACATTCAGACAGTGAATTCCAAATCTCCTCCAACCTCTGAGTAAAAAAAACCCCTCAAATCCTCTCTAAACATAATATTTAAGGCTGTGGGCCAAGTGCTGGGATAAAGTGGGAGTTCAGGTGTTTCACATGTGTCAGTGCAGACTTGATGGGCTGAAGGTCCTTTATTGCACTGGATGATTCTAAACCTCCTGTGTCCCTGGTATGGACTCCTCAACCAAGGGGAATATGGTCTTCCTATCCACTTAATCTCGACCTCTCAATTTTATACACCCCTGCCAACCTCCTAGTCAAAAGAAAATCCCACTGGGTGGTGGAATTAGGACTCAGTAAAAAAATGTGTGAAACTATAAACTGTTGTCAATTGTTGTAAAAACCCATCGCGTGCACTAATGTCCTTTAGGGAAGGAAATCTACTGCCCTTACCTGGTCTGGCCTACATGTGACTCCAGAACTGCATCAATGTGGTTGACTCTTAAATGCCCTCTGACATGGCCTAGCAAACCAGTAGGTCAAACATAGGCAAGGATCTCTAGAGGAGGTCAAAATGGAACATCACTCAGCACTTTTGGTTAAAGATTGTAAAAATTGCTTCAACCGTACCTTTTGCACTGATGTGCTTGGGTTCCCCATCAATGGATATATCTGTGGAGCTTCCTTCCCCAGTGAGTATTTAATTATCCACTGCTATTCATGGCTGGATGTAGCAGGTATAAGAGCTTAGATCTGATCCATTGGTTATGGAATTGCTTAGTTTATTACTTGCTGCACATGCTGCTAGGCGTGCAGGTAGCCCTGTATTATAAGTGCCTTATAAGTGTATTATGTTAATTACCATGTACCCTCAGCTGATGAATCAGTAGCTCTCCTTGTTGAACAGCACTTATGGAGGCAAGAATGTACTTTGGGTGGGGGATTTCAATATCCATCACCAAGTGTGACTCAGTGGTTCCACTACAAGCCAAGCTGGTCGATCCTCAAGGACATAACTGCCTAGTTGGGTTCAGCAAGTGGTGAATGAATCAGCAAGAGGAAAAAAACATACTTTACCTTTTCTGCACCAACCTGCCTGTCACAGGTTGCATCTGTCCATGATATTCGGAGTGGCCGCTACATGGTCCTTATGGAGATAAAGTCCTGTCTTCATGTTGAGGATACCCTCATTCATGTTGTGTAGCACTACCACTGTGCAAAATGGGATAGATTTTGAACAAATGAAGCAACTCAAACTGGGCATCCATGAGGCGCTTGTGAGCCATCAGTAGCAGCAGAATTATACTCAATCACAATCTGTAATCTCATGGACCAGCATGTTCCCCCATTCTACTGTTACCACCAAGCCAGGGAATCAACCATGCTTCAATGAAGAATGCAGGAGGGCATGCCAGGAGCAGCACCAGCATACCTAAAAATAAGACATCAACCTGATGCACTTATAATACAGGGCTACCTGCATGCCTAGCAGCATGTGCAGCAAGTAATAAACTAAGCAATTCCATAACCAATGGATCAGATCTAAGCTCTGATACCTGCTACATCCAGCCATGAATAGCGGTGGATAATTAAAAACTCACTGGGGAAGGAAGCTCCACAGATATATCCATTGATGGGGAACCCAAGCACATCAGTGCAAAAGGTACGGTTGAAGCAATTTTTACAATCTTTAACCAAAAGTGCTGAGTGATGTTCCATTTTGACCTCCTCTAGAGATCCTGAGCATCAATGATGCTAGTATTCAACCAATTCCATTCGCTCCATATGATATCAAGAAATGGCTGAAGGCCCTAGATAATGCAGTGGCTATAGGCACTGACAATGTTCCAAGAATAGTACTGACAAACTGTGCAAAACTTGCCGTGCTCCTAGTCACGCTGTTCAAGTATAGCTGCAATATTGGCATCTACCCACAATGTGGAAAATTGCCCAGGTATGTCCTGTGCACAAAAAGTGGAACAAATCCAACCTAACCGACTACTGCCCTATCAGTCTACTCTTGATAATCAGTGAAGTGAAGGAAGGGGTCGTCAACAGTGTTCAAATGGCACTTGCTCTGCAATAACCTGCTCACTGACACTTAGTTTGGGTTTTGCCAGGGCCACTCAACTCCTGTCCTCATTATCGCCTTGTTTCAAAATGGATAAAAGAGTTGAAGTTCAGAGGCACCATTTGAGTGACTGTGGTATTAAGGCTCCCTAACAAAAATTGGAGTCAATGGGAATTGGGGGGAATCTCTCTGCTGGTTGAAATCATACCTGGAACAAAGGAAGATGGTTATGGTTGCTGGAGATCAGTCATCTCAGCCTCAAGAAATCATCTCAGGATGTTTAGTGTTCTCGCTCAAACCATCTTCAGATTTAATTCAGGTGAATTGAGGTGATGGTGCCAGGGAATTTTCTGACCCTCAGCAGGGTTTGTAAGCTCTCTTAGCTGGCAGGTTTTCAGAAGCCCTCCAAAATCCACCCAACTCAACAGAAGTACTGGGGGATAGGAAAAACAAACTTCCCTTAGGGCTGTTAATGATGTCAGAGGATGAAGTGTGGATTCACGACCCAATCAGAGCTCAAACCTATGGGAAAAATATATAGCTTCTTTTTTAAATGGAAAATGTAAATTTGTCATGAAAAAAGTCTGAGCAATTCCTGACTCGAGAAGCACATGAAAATCCATCCCTATGACTCTATGGCTGGAATTTTCCCATCCCACCCACCATGGGAATTGTGGAAGGCAGGGGATGGACCATGCACAGGTCCATTGATCTTGGACGGGATTCTCTGGTTTTGAGGCGAGCATGGCTAGAGAATCTTGCCCACAGTCTCCCTGTTCCAGAGATCAGAATTAGAAGAATGCAGATACATTGAGGGATTGCATGGCTGGAGGAGATTGCAGAAGAAGTGAGGGGCGAGAACACAAAGGGTTTGAAAATAAGCACAGTTCTTTTGGGCACTACTTCTTACTGCCTGAGAGACCTAGTGCAACATTGCGACCCAGATGGAGTTGCTCTGTAGGCCATGTGTATGATGTGGCTGAATGAGACTTTGTGGCTTAAGAGAATACAGTTCTATATTAGCAGAGTAACAATGTGCTTTTCATTATATAATCCCATCTTTACAAAATGAATCATCCTCACTGTGGCATTGCAAAATCCACTAATGATATATTAATGAGCTGTAGCTGTACACTGTAGACTTTCCTCTTTGTCACAGCTATAGAACAGCCTTAAAATGCGAGTTCCTTTCAGAAACAACCTGAAACTGATTCATTTTGCATGATAACTGACCAAATTCTTAAGTTTTGAGTTGCAGGAAATTCTATTTATTCATGGTAATTGAACTATTTGGCCAAAATAAGACAGGTGCACATTTAATTTGCTGTAAGCAACAACACAGGAGATTCACTCATATCTAGGAAATCGGTGGGTGAGATTCTCTGATCTCCCGTCAGCGGTCCTCAGCAGTTCTCTCAGCAGCGAGAGGGAGCATGCTACTTGCTGGTGGCGAGTTCTTCTGGTCCGGCCACTGTCAATGAAAACTCCCACTGAAACCACCCCAGGCCGCCAGGGAGCCCATGACATTGGGTGCGCTGCCGATGTGACCAGAGAGTCCTGCCAGTGTGACCGGCTGGAGCATTCTGGCCAGAATGTATGTCGTGTGTGATGTTGAAAAGCCTGTGTAAGCTTTTCCTCTTGGAAATTCTGTCCCTAAATATATATACAGAGACTGTTAGATCTCCAAATAATGCCAGTGGGGAGATGCTCCTGTGTTAAATTCTGACTGGAGTGTCAGATTTGGTTGTGATGTCTCACTCTGCACCATGCAACTTCGTCACAGTTGCTTTGCTGCTCCACGAGCTCTCTGAAAAATCTATTGCTATCGGCCCAATCGAAGGTTGTATGCTATATATATATTTTTGTTTCAAGAATTTGAAAGCATCTGAGAGGTTGCAGAAAAGATTTATAGGAATGATTCCAGAGATGAGGGACACAGTAATGTTGATAAGTTGGAGAGTCTGGTGCTGTGCTCCTTTGAGAAAAGGTTGAGAGAAAATTTGATGGTGTTCAAAATTGTGAGGGTCAGACAGAGAGAAACTCATAGAGTTATAGAAGTTTACAGCATGAAACAAGCCCTTCAGCCCAACTTGTCCATGCTGCTCATCTAGCTAGTCCCAAATGCCCACATTTGGCCTATGTCCCTCTGTTTTCATTGTGGAAAGGGTTGCAAACCAGAGGATGCCAATTCAAGGTGAACGGTAATAAAATCAAAGGGAACATGAGGATGATTTTCTTACACAACATGTGGCAATGATCTGCAGTGCACTACCTGTAAGTGCAGAGGCGGCAGATTGAATCCTACTTCTTAAAAGGAAATTGAATAATTATCTTGTTATATACTTAAAAACGATTGCATGATTTAAGATCTGATGGCATGATTTGATGGTGATGTCATTCGAGTTTTGCACAGGCTACTGTTTTACTTTCTGTTTGTAATCCGTACAGGTGAGACCTCCTACAACTAATTCCTTGTTGTTAGTTTAAATCTACATGTGCAAACCACAGGTGCAATCTTACCGGCTGTTCTCTCTATGCTCCTGCTGCAGTGAAGTCTAGCCAAATCTCTGTTCACTTCAGCAGATGTGAAAGTCTTGCCACATGAATGTAACATTCTGGCTCACATCATTCTGTTAAAATCCACAACCCCTGACATAGCTGGAGCATAGTAAAAAGTCTGACAACACCAGGTTTTAGTCCAACCTATTTATTTGATAATATTCTCACAAGCTTTCGAGGGGACAGCCTCTTCGTCAGGTGAATATTATCAAATAAATAGGTTGGACTAAAACCTGGTGTTGTCAGACTTTTTACTGTGTTTACGCCAGTCCAACGCCGGCATACCCACATCATAGCTGGAGCATTACAGGAAGAAAATTGTGATGATTCGGGATTTTGTTTCATCAAGAACATCGAGTAAAGGTCCTAATTAGAAAGAAAAAGCATTGAGGTTCCTCAGACCTCGAATATTGGAAGACTGGGGAAAAGCAACAACAGGATTAAAAATTGAAGTGCCAGGAGCAACAAGTAAGAAAAAAGCTCTCTGTGTGACTTTGGAAAATGACCCTCTTTTTAATCAGAGAAGGGTGAGATTCCAGGCAGTATCTGGCATATTTGAAAAGAATAGATGCTTTGCTTAAAGCTTGGCCAGGATAAAAGCAGGAGGGAATACTGGGGAGGCAGTAAAAAAAATGCATATACTAAGCAGTCTCGAGTCACTAGTACCTGCAAGATGAATGATGGGTCAGTTAGGATCCATGGGGCCTTTCAAAGAAGAAAAGTGATCGTGGAGTTCTTATGCAGCATGTTTCCAGTGCTTTTTACAAGTGAATAAAATTGAAAACGAGTTGATCTTACCAGCTTTTTTGAGTATAATAGGAAATAAAATGTTTAATTTGCTCTGGAACTTGGTTCATCTAACAAAGCCAGGAACCAATTTTTTTAATGAATTAACAAAGATCCTTGAAGAGCATTACTTTCCACGGCCATTAATCATTGTGGAATGGTTCAGGTTCCACCAAAGGAATTGAGTGAAAGGTAAAGCATTGCTCAGTTTGTGGCAACTGTGGCTGACAACATTGTGAGTTTGACAATTCATTAGATGATTCTCTTTGAGATTGTCTAGTTTGTGGCCATATAAGAGTATGCAGAACAGTCTGGTTATCTTCAAGAAGAGGGGCAAGTTGCATTCTACAAAAAGAATTTACAACAAGGAAGAAAAGAAATATGATTGTGCAAAGGAGAATCTTAGAACACCTACAGTGCAGAAGAGGCCATTCAGCCCATTGGATCTTCATCGACTCTTGAACAGAATATCTTACCCAGGCCCTCTCCCTTGCCCTATTCCTGTAACGCCTCACATTTTTCCATTGCTAATCCACCTAACCTGCACATCTTTTGACTGTGGGAGGAAACTCACCCATCCAGAGGAAACCCAGGCAGATGGAGGGAGAATGTGCAAAACTCCACACAGTCACCTAAGGCCAGAATTGAACCCACATCCCTGGAGCTGTGAAGCAGCAGCACTAACCATTGTGCCATCATGCTACCTATTAATGTCCAAAAATATGATGCAGAGGTCCAACTGAATGTCTTATCCATGCAGGATGGTCACATAGATTATGGATGATTCCGAAGTTAAGTGGACAACCTATCGAGATGGAGGTTGTTACTGGTGCTGATGTGTCATTAATTCCTGAGATTACATACCAACAAAAGCCAAAGCATCTTCCTTCTTAAAAAAAGATCTGATTTTAAAAATATAGACAGAAGAGATCAGGCCACTAAAATGTTACACCATGGCCAGTATAGAGTTGAGTGGACAAACAGTAGAGATGTCTCTGTGTGGTCTGTGGTAATTTTCTAGTTCTATATGGGAGATTAATGGTTGCAGAAGATAAATCTTAATTAGAATCTTAATTAGCAGATTGGTTGATGCCAAAGCAGATTTACAGCATCTTCGAGATAAATAGAATAAGTATACTCAAACAGGCACTTGGCTCAACGAAGGGAGTTCAAGAGAAAATCAAAAAAACCAAATAGTCAGCCAAAGAGTCTCAAAGCAAGTGTAGTGCCATATGCAATTTGTCCCAAGGTCTTTCTGGAGTACACTATTACTTGGTTGATATTCTAATTGCAGGGTCCAGTGAATAAGAGCCCTTGAATAATTTAGAAGCAACATTGGAACATCTTTGAGATATGATCTGCGTATCAGGAGTAAAAAGTGTGAATTTTTCCAGAAGTCCATTATTTGGGTGATGATATTAATGGTAAAGGCCTACATAAAGTATCTAAAGAGATGGACCCTATTTTAAAAACACCATATTAATGAATGTTGTGCAATTGATGTCCTCTCTAGGATTAGTAAATTATTATGGCAAATTTGTTCCTAATTTGGATGCATTATCGAAGCTATTGCATAATTTATTGTGTATGAAACAGTCATGGAACTGGACAATAAAATGTGAGAAAGCACACAGGATGTCAAATGTGCTTTGCAAAAGTCTGAAGTATTGGTTCATTTTAATCTGAATCTTTTATTACTGCTTGCTTGTGATACTTCACCTTATAGAGTGGGGGGCAGTCGTTTCACATATTATGCCTTCGGAAGAAGAGCAACCACTAGCTTTTGCTATACATACTCTGACTAGTGCTGAATTTAACTAGCTCAGCTCAAAAAAGAAGCGTTGACAATACTTTTTTGGTGTACGAAAGTTTCATCATTGTTTACATAGTTGTCATTCACATTATTGACTGATTACTGACTCAACAACTGTTTTTGTGCCATATAAAGGCATACCTTTGTTAACAGCTAGCCAATTGCAAAGATGGTCACTGATCTTACCTGTACACTCTTATACAACGTGTCATTTGGATTGCCATGCTAATGTTGATGCATTATCACTCTTACCTTTACGTTTAGCAAATGCTACCAACAACTTTTTTCAGTATTCTTTATTTTTCACTGGGAGAAGCTTTTCAAGTTCAGAGGGATAACAGAAATGATTCTGTAATGGGGAAAATGATGCTTATGGTATTGAAAGGAACAATAACTAGAATGCATTTTTCGAATTCTGATTTGGAACCATGGGTATGACCTTACCAGCCATTGCAGTGAGGTCAGAGAATATGGCGGGGAGCCAGATCTCTCTTCACTGCGGCAGGATGGGAAAATGCTGCTGGCGTGAACAGTGGTAAGATTCTGGCCCGTATGTTGCAAGTAAGCTTGAGTTGACCATCTAAGGTGGGTGTCTCTTATGGGGGATCTGGGTGATCATTCTTCCTAGTTTGTATAGAAGAGTTTTTGAACAACTACACGAAGGACGTCCTGGGACAGGCAGGTTGAAGGAATTAGCACATTGTTATTTTTGGTGGCCAGGTATGGATGTACAGAGGGAAGAAAAAGTGAGACAATGTCAGTCTTGTGCATGAATTAGCAGTGTCTCCTTGGCACCTTTGGGAGTGGTTAAAATGCTATGGCAGTGATTACATGTAGACTTTGCTGATCTGTATTGAAGGATACATATCCTTAGTCATAATTGGTGCACACACAAAGTGGCTAGAAGTTGATACCATGAGAACTACTATAATTGAACAAACCTTTCAAAAACTTGATGACATTTTTGCAAGATTTGGTAAACTGGAACAGATTGTTAATGACAATGGTTCACAGTTTACTTCATTAGAGTTTGAGGATTATCTCAGAATACATTTTATTCAACACATAAAATCTGCACCAATGGATTAATAGAAAGATTTGTACAATTTTGAAACATTCTTTAAAAGCTTTAAAAGAGCAAAGTTCATTATCACATTATGTGAATAGCTTTTTGGTATCTCATAGAAACACTATTCAACACATGTGACTACTCAAATTTCACCTGCATTGTATTAATCTTAAAGAGAAAGTTGAGAACTACGTTTGGTTTGTTTTTGTTTTATTCTTTCATGGGACGAGGGCACCTGTACCTGGGCCAGCATTTATTGCTCATCCCTGATTGCCCTTGAGGGGGCATTCAAGAATCAACCACATTGCTGTGGGTCTGAAGTCACATATATGCCACACCAGGTAAGCATGATGGACTTCCCTCCCTAAAGGATATTAGTGTAACAGATGGGCTTTTTACGACAGTCAATAATGATTTCATGTCACCATGAGACTTTTAATTCCAGATATTTACTGAATTCAAGTTTTACCATATGCCATGGTGGGATTCGAACCTGAGATTCTAGATATATACCCTGGGTCTCTGGAATACTCAACCAGTGACCACAATGCCACTGCCTCCCCATGTGCAAACCACATCTTTTCATTGCAACCCACAACCTCTAACATAATTAGAACAGAAGAGAAACAAATATGCAGAGAAGGGACTAGGGATTAGGATTAGCAGAGAGCCAACAAAGACACGGAGGGGTGAATGGCCTCCTTCTGTTTTGTGACCATTCTAAGTCTCGAGAATATATGATTGATTTTTCCCATTTGCTTCTTGCTCGTTCTCTCTGACCTGTGATCCACCTTTAGTTCTTATTGCTGTTGAAATTCTTTTAGCCTGCGAATGGCAGTATTGTCGCCCTGCCCTCTCCCTGACCCCTCTCTCTGATAGCCTGCAGTCCATGACTACTAACATTACTCTCTCATCTTTGGCCGTGGGCCTCATAACATCTCATGCTGTCTTCAAACTGGAAAGTTCAATTTGTTGCATGTTTGTCCCGTTCTAAAATAAATAATTAAAATATGCTACTATCGATTACTGCTTATCCTAACCTAAAATAAATCAACCTGGCACTGTTCCTCCCTCAGACACCACCTCCAAATAAACAAACAAAATGATCTTACTCTTCTGCATCTTTTCTCAATTAAATCCATTCAGAATTCTCTGGACCTCGGACTGTTTTCAGATATTCGCAGGAATTCTACCGCCTCTCCCGCCATGGAATTGGAGCGGGTAAGGGGCAGACAGTGGAAATGTCCATTGACCTCAGGCTGGAATTTGTGGTCTCGCTCGAGCGAGGCCATAAAATCCTGCCCATTTCAAATTGATTATGGGAAAAGTTTACTGATGTTAGCTTAGAAAAAGTGTAAGATTACTTTAGCAATTCTAATAAACTTAATGGTTTATAAACTACAATAAGTTGTTATTATAATTGAGCTAATTGTGAATGTTTGGCTGAGTTTCAAAAGCCCTAGAACCACTTATCACAGCAGAGGCTGGTTCACATTTTATGTGGTTATGAAAGAATTATCTCTTCGACTGACCACTGCCAATTTCTCACCTGATCTTGTGGCGTTCTTCTTCACTCATTTGTTTGACTAATGCAGTTTTCAGGCATTTTATGGGGATTCGGGCTGTCCTGTTCAAAACAGATGACAAGAAGCTGTATATTCATGGAGGAGGTGGGAGGTTAAGTTAGGAAACTTCTCGATCCACCATATTTATTGTAGGGAAGCAGCAGTAAGATGAAGTTAAGCCCTGGAAGAAGGCCTGAGATGGTATTGGAGGAAGGCAAATGATGAGGCAGTCTCCATACCCTGAGCCAAAGTCCTAGTATTAATGATGAATGTCAGCTCTCAAACTCTCAGTCCTTTGCCACCTAACAACTCAAGGGCAGTGTCTTCCCTGCTGCCATCTGACTTTTGAATAGACTTACTAGTTGATCTTTCTCTGCACCATAGCTATGACTGTAACATTATATTCTGCACCTTCCTTTCCTTCTTTCCTGTGTACTCTATGAACGGTATGCTGTGTCTGTATAGCACAAGAAACAATACTTTTCACGGTATACATGTGGCAATAATAAATCAAATCACCTCATTCACCCTACATGCTTTCTGTGTCTCATCCATGCCTCTTCATATCCCCATGCTTGCTCCGTGTCTGCTTGTATCCTCCATAGCCATTCACCCAGTGTCTACTCTGAGCAGACTTGAGGAATCTTGTCTTTGAAATGGACATTAAAACAATAAACTTCTAACTATCCAGTAGAGCTGTCATTCAAATACAGCTCGTGCTGAAAAAAACTCCTTCAAAGAAGGCATTCAAAAGTATAAATTCTTTCAAATGGTTAATCAGTTGTAAAAATGTGGACGAATTTCACTAACCATGTTGAAGACAGATAATTCTTTCATAACCACATAAAATGTGAACCAGCCTCTGCTGTGATAAGTGGTTCTAGGGCTTTTGAAACTCAGCCAAACATTCATAATTAGCTCAATTATAATAACAACTTATTGTAGTTTATAAACCATTAAGTTTATTAGAATTGCTAAAGTAATCTTATACTTTTTCTAAGCTAACATCAGTAAACTTTTCCCATAATCAATTGGTGTTGCTTGGTAGGACAGCTTTTGTTGCTCAGCATCTGCACAAAGTGAGTGCTGGGAGGCAGGTCACCCCAGTACTAAAAAGCTTGGCTGCTGTGTTACTGAGACTTGCATTCTGACCATTGGTTTTAACGCAACTGATGCAGCCATTTAAAATAAGTTTCAGCTAGGTAGCTGCAAGAGTCAATACTTAATTGCAGTCAGCATTTCCAGTTTTCATTCTGCACAATGACCATTAGACTTCTGTGGCTGATACTTTCCAAATGAAAAGTTCAAATTTAATTACAATACTTCAACCACTTAATTAATTAATGCACTCCAGTGCTCAGTGTCCAAATGAAAGCTGCACATTTTTTTTCAATTTCAAATGCCTGGGAATTGAAATCACTTTCGGACATAACACTGAGTTCTATTTTTTCTTCAGTTTGAAAAGCATAGTAAAACTTTTCCCAATGAATAAAGTAGTGTAAAGCATCTCAGCATTTACCTTTGCAGTGCAGAGCTAATCACCGATAACTAATCACTGCTTTAAAAACACATCTATCTGACAATACAGCATCAAACTATGGAATCTGAAAGAGATGATTTTCTTTGTATTTCAAAGCCTGCCAATGAAAGAATTCCAGAGCAGGTGACTGACTTTTTAGCTTTCCACTTGGGATTGAAACTGTCCTGTGGTTCATGCCTCCTCTAAGTTACATTTCCATGGTGCAATTCCAATTTTAATTTCTTTATAATTGGTGGTCGTGCCTGACTGACTTTTTAGCTTTCCACTTGGGATTGAAACTGTCCTGTGGTTCATGCCTCCTCTAAGTTACATTTCCATGGTGCAATTCCAATTTTAATTTCTTTATAATTGGTGGTCGTGCCTGCAAATTCCAGTGAACTAGAGCATGCTTGTAAGCCGGGAGCAGGAGCACAGCCTTGTGGTCTGATTTGCCAAAGTGTGGATGAGCGATAGAGCAGTAGGCATGTTTGATATTTGTGTAGTAGTGGTCTAGGATGTTTGGGCCTCTGGTGGAACAGGAGACATGTTGGTGGCAACTTGGTAGCACACACTCTTGAGCTTGGCCTGATTGAAGTCCCTGGCCACAATGAAGAAGTCCTCGGGATGTTTCGTCTCAATGCTATTCAAAGTTGTGTACATTTCGTTTAGTGCGATCTTGGGAAATTGGGAAGTTGATTCAATTTGTGGGTGGCATACATGGAAGCAGTTTAATTGATAATACAATGGATCTAATGCTGTATTGAAATATGATTAGAATGGAATGAATAGCTTAACAATTGAATGATGATCTCCTTTAACCCCTTTCCTAAGCTATTGACTAAGTTAGCCTAATGTCAGTAGTAGACAAAATGATAGAATCTATTTTTAGAGATATTGTAATACGACACTTAGAAAATCATAGATGATTAATCAAGGTCAACACAGATTCATGAAAGGAAAATCATGTTTGATAAAGCTGTTGGAGCATTTTGAGGATAAGCAAAACTAATGAGTGTAGTGTATTTGGATTTTCAAAAAGCATTTGATGGGGTGTGATACAAAAAGTTGTTAATCACAATTAAGACTCGTGGGATTGAGGATAATATATTAACTTGGATTGGGGATTGGTTAATGGACAGAAAACCCTGAGCAGGATTAAACAGGATAATTTTGCTGGCAGAAGTGCCGCAAGGATCAGTACTTGGGTCTTGGCTAAGGGGATTGGGCATATTGTGTTCAGGTTTGCTGATGATACGAAGTTAGTTGGGAAAGTGAACAATAAGGAAGATGCAAAGATACTGACATGGACAGAGTGGGTGAGTGAACGAGAACATAGTATGTATATGCCAAGCGTAACATTTCCCACTTTGGCAGGGAAAATAAAAGTAAAAGGTATTTTTTAGTGAATGACTGGGAAATACTGCAATCAGAGGAAGCTGGATGGCCTTGCAAATAAATCAGAGAAAGTTAGCAAGCAAGTACAGCAGGCAGTTCGTATGTTAGCTGTTTTTACACAGGAATTGGAGTATAAGAGTGAAAAAGTCTCATCACAATTACACAGGATATTAGTGAGGTACAACTGGCGACTGCCGCAGGCCGCCCTCCACAATGATGGCCCAGTTGCTGGGGGCATTTTTTTGTTTTTAAGTTAAAAATTTGGAGAGAAGGGAGTCTCCATTTTCTGGACCCTCTCTCTTATCTGAAAAGTTAGCTTGCTGTTTATATGTTGCTGGAAGAATTCCTATTGGACTTTTGGCTATAAGAGCCCAGCCACTTTCCTTAATTGGATAGTGAACCCATCCTATGGCCATTAATTGACCAATTTGAGGAAAATCAGAACTGGGTGACTGTTCCCCATGCAGTGCAGACTTCTGGCAACTTGATTTCAGGGTCCAGAAGCTCTCAGGGAAAATTCTGCCCTTAGCCTTTTCAGTTTGAATTTATAGACGCAACTGCTTGGTATTTCTCTGTGATTTGATTGATGGTGTTGTCTAATAGTCTGCAGGAAACACGTGATTTACCGATCTGTCAGAGTATATGTGATCAAAATAAAAACTAGAGAACTGCTGCAGTGAGGTTTGAACTTTATGAACTCACAGGACAAATGATTTATTTTTCTACAATTTTATGCTTTAAAAACCAGTAACAATCCAGTGTTTTGTTTGACTAATAAAGTCACTATTTATTCTGAGCATCACAATGGGAGAGTTTGGGGCAAAGTCCATTAATGTCACTTTGTCTAACTTGACAGTGTGTTCCTGGGAAAGTTTGTATTTTGGGAAACATAACTTTTTTTTAGGACACTTCTGTGAACGTTATTCTTTAATAAAACAACTGGCAGATGGAGTTTAATTTAGATAAATGCAAGGTGAAGTACTTTGGTAGATTGAATCAGAACAGAACTTACTTGGTTAATGTTAGGGCATTGGGAAGAGTTATAGATCAAAAAGATCTAGGGGTACATGTTCATAGCTCTTTGAAAGGGGAGTCATAGATGGACAGAGTGGCGAAGAAGCCACTCAGCGCGCTTGGTCTCATTGGTCAGAACATTGAATGGAGGAGTTGGGACGTCTATTGAAGTTGTACAAGGCCACACTTGGAATATTGTGTACAGTTCTGGTCATCCTATTATAGAAATGATATTATTAAATTAGAAGGAATGCAGAAAAAGTTTACTAGGATGCTATCGGGACTTGATGGGTTAAGTTATAAGGAGAGACTGGATAGACTGGGATTTTCTTCTCTGAAGCATAGGAGGCTTGGGGGGTGATCTTATAGAGATTTATAATATGAGAGGCATAGATCAGCTAGATAATCAATATTTTTTCCCAAGGGTAGGGGAATCTAAAACTAGAGGGTATAGTTTTAAGGTGAAAAGGGAGAGATACAAAAGTGTCCAGAGGGGCAATTTTTTCATACAGAGGGTGGTGAGTGTAGAACAAGCTGCCAGAGGTGGTAGTAGAGATGGGTAGAATTGTGTCTTTTAAAAAGCATTCAGACAGTTACATGGGTAAGATGAGTATAGAGGGATATGGTCCAAATGCTTACAATTGGGACTATCTTAGGGGTTAAAAAAGGGGCAGCATGGACAAGTTGGGCTGAAGGGCCTGTTTCCTTGCTGTAAATCTTTATGACCTGGAGTACTGTGCTGCTTTGGTCTCCTTACCTAAGATTGAGCACACTTGCCTTCAAGGGAGTGCAACAAAATTAAATAGATTAGATCCTGGGATGAGAAGATTGTTTTGAGGAGGCATTGTGTAGACTAGGCCTATATAGACAGGCCGGATATAGACAGGACGGATGTCAGGGGTAGGTTCTTTACCCAGCGGGTGGTGAGGGATTGGAATGCCCTGCCTGCTGCAGTTGTAAATGCGTCTAGTTTGGGGGCGTTTAAGAGATCTCTGGATAGGTTTATGGACGAAAAGGGATTGGTATAGGCTAGTGGGTCATTGTTTTTGTAACTGGTCGGCGCAACATCGTGGGCCGAAGGGCCTGTTCTGCGCTGTAATGTTCTATGTTCTATGTTCTATGTTCTATATTCCCTAGATTTTGAAATGGTGATTTACGTGAAATATGTGCAATTCTTGAGGGGATTTGAAATATTTCCCCTGGCTTGGAAATCTAGAACAGGGTCATAGTCTGAGAATAAGGAGCCAGCCATTTTGGAATGAGATATGGCATAAGTTCTTGGGTTAAAGGGTTGTGAATCTTTGGAATTCTCCGTGCCACCAATCTGTGAATGCTCAGTCATGGAGTATATTCAAGACAAAGAGGTTTTTTTTGATAATAAGGGGTTTTGGAATAGTGCAGGCACATGATGTTGAGCTAGAAAATCAGCACAATCTTATTGAATGGCAGCCCAGGCTCAAAGGGCCAAATGGCCAAATACAGTACATATTCCTTATGTTCTGGGAAACTGGGAGGAGATTATTGGTCCGAGAGGACATCAGGAGTGCATTAGCCTGTGGGATGGAGGAACATCTGATTGCTGGAGAAGTTAACATATTCCTTTTTGGACCTGGGGTGGGGAAGCATTACAGCTCTTCCGGTCACAAGCAAAGCTACAAAACGATTAATTTATTTCTGCAGCAATCCACAGCTCCCTTCAGAACTTCAGAGTTTTTCTAGGCCTGAGAAATCTGGCTAGCCAACATTAAAGCTAAAATAGAGTAAATCATCTCAGGCATACAGCCTTATTAAATATTTAAATACAGAGCCAAGGGATACCTTCTGAAGCGGGTAGGTGCAAACTGGGATAGTGTTGGTTTGGAGATATTTTAACTTTCAACCTGACCTTAATCCACCCGCTTCCATGGATTGAAACCCATCCCTGTCCCAGCTTTAGGAGACAGGTTATCTGGCAGTGAGAATCAGGAGGAGTGAGAATGATTAGGATCTGTATGAGGAATGCTGGATACTTCCTTGCAAGGGATAGAAAAAAATCTAAAAGAAAAATCATTTTTTGAGCTGCTTTTGCCTCAGGATCCGTCTCCCCCTTGATTTTACCTGACAGTAGACCTGCCATTACTTAACCCCCCTCCTCCCTCCCATAAACCTTCCACACCCACCCAGCCTAGCTCAGGCCTCTGGTTGAAGTGTAGAATGGTTCCTTGTGACATGATTGGATCTGATCTGTTTATTTAATGTTGGACCCACTTCCTTTCTGTGGATGTTTTGCTAGCCTGCTGAAAGATAGTTGGACAAGTTGTAAGTGTACTGGGATTGGAGGGTGTATGCACCTGTGTTGGTTTAAATGGGGGCCAGTTTGATTGCTGCCAGTTGGGAGAAATTAAAGTTGTGTGTTAAGTTTTACCTTTCCTTTATGAGGTCTCACCTGGCCGACCCACCATTGCACGACCTTTAAAGAATGTGACGAATCAAACAGCATCTCACCATTCCATGGCTTCACATGTGGATCTTGCAGCGCACTGCTGTGAGTGCCAAACCATAATGAGGGAATATACTTCTTAATATTCCCAATAAATTTATTTCTGGAGGGCAAATCTCATTTCCTGTAGTGTTTGACAAGGTAATTAGGTGAAGAAAATAAAAATAGCCAGTAGCGACTAGCTTTTGAGATCCCTTTTGGAATAAAAAAAATCTTTTATTCCCATACAGAGCATAGGGTGAGCAATTCGCCTGCAGATTGACTTCATAGAGATAAAAAATGCTACTTGTACTTCCTCGCTCTGCAGTCAAGCAAGCCACAGTGAACATATGTTATTTATGTTATTTGACAGGCGAGATTGCACAAATATTGTTAATCACTGTCTCATGTGAACAACAAACATTGAGATGTTTCACGAATAATCCTCCTGTCTGAATACTATGCTGAAAAATAGTACATATAAATAATGGAAATCGATTAATTCTTCCGGAATATGAACACCTGGAGTGAATAGGACTGCCAGACAAGAGAGTGTCAACTTTGGATTATATTTGTTCCAATTAGTTTATAGTTTTACTGATACCGGCCCATATTTTTCTTAGTTATGAACATTTGGATTTAAAATTCCAAAGTGCTGATGTGACTGGAATGCAACAGTGAGTTTTTTTTGTCACTTTTTCTGATGTTAGGTTCATGGTTCACAACATTTTTGTAATTACATTCAACAAAAACCAACGAGTCAGCCACACTTGTCATTGTGCTGCCTTGCCACTTGTCAAGCAACAAAATTAGCTGCTTAACTAGTGGAGAAATGGAAAAAGTTGTTCCTCCTGCCATGCAGCCAGGATATAATGAAGGAAATACTAATGCTTGCAAGAATTTTGAGAATTGAACTGATGTTACTGCTGGTGACATACTAGTTGCCAGTGATGAAAATTTAAGTAACCTTCGGCACCAGCTATTCTCCTTCTTCATGAGCGGCCCCTCAGGATCAAGGATGACTGGCTCCCATTCCGGTCCACTGAGTTCTGTAATAGGTGATAAGTGCAGTGCAGACCCTGCTACTTGTGGAATAGAAGATGCTTGAAGCTGGTCACAAAGTAGAGATGCCCGTGTGTTGGCATGGATGTTTGACCTCTTTCATGGAAGCTTTGAGTACATCCCTAAAGTGTTTTGGCTATCTCCTGGGAGTCTCCTGCTATGGTCAAGTTCTGCTTAGAGTGGTTACTTCAGAGTCTGGTGTCAAGTATGCGAATGTAATATCCTGCCCAGTGGAGCTGGTTTTGTGTGACTACTAACTCAGTGCTGGATATGTTAACTTTGGAGAGGGCACTGCTGTTGGACCACCATTCTTGTCGCCAAGATTTTGCAGGGATGCCACTGTGGTTCTTCACCAACTTGCCCACCTTAGGTTGTCCAGTTCTCCACACTGTGAAGGATCAAGGGGATCACTGCTGTCGTGACCATATACCAACCATTAAAAAAATGCTTCCAACTAACCCACCTGCTGGCCCTCCACTAATTGTTGCCACTATTGTATCAAAGACCAGTATCATCAGGGAGTAAAAGGCAGGTGACCGTACTTATTCATATTATTTTCAAAACAATTTTAAAAAACTGAAATCAGTAACATTGAAGGTAAGTTGCCAGGCATCATTTATTTCATTGTGCAAAACATTTCTTTGTTTCATTTTTATTTTTCTGGATTCATTACTTAGAACTCTATATTTGATATAATTAAAAATATCTACGAGATTGCAGTGGGGAAGGTACATCCTTCATATTGAGAGATTGGCCTTAAATGAGATATAAAGTCTTATTTTCAAAAACATATGAAAGACACACAACAATAATTTGTATTTATATAGTGAATTAAAGAGATAAATTGGCCCAAGACACTTCACAGGAGCATTAGAAAACAAAATATGACACTGAGCTGCATATGGAAATATTGGGGAAGGTGGCCAAAAACTTTGTCAAAGAGGTGGATTTTAATGAACATCTTAAAGAAGAAAGAGAAGTAGAAACATGGAAAAGTTGAGAGGGAATTCCAGACATTGGGCCTGATGGCATCACCACCAATGGTGGAACAATTAAAATTGGGGATGTTGAGGTTGCCAGAACTAGAGAAGCATAGGTACCTCTGAGAGCTGGAGGAGATTATAGAGGTGATAGAATTTAGAAACAAGGATAAGAATTTTAAAATCAAAGCATGGATTAACTGGGACCTAGGATGATGAATGAATGGGGCTTGGTGCAAGTTAGAACTCAGAAAGCAGAAATTGGATGACATCAGATTTACAGGGGTTAGAATGTGATAGACCAGCATAGAATGTGTTAAAATAATGAAGCCTAGAGGGAACAGAGTCATGAATGAATGTTTCAGTAGCACATAAGCTGAGGCAGGGGCAGAGTTGGGCAATATTATGGAGTTGGATACAGATGTCTAAGTGATGGTGTGGATAGGCGATAGGAAACTCAACTCTGAGTAAACAATGTCACCAAGGTTGTGAACATTTTAGTTTTGCCTCGGAGAATTGCAAGAGGGAGAGTTGGAGTCAGTAGCTAAGAATGGAGGTTATTGTGGGAGCTAAAGGCAATTGTGTATCTTTCCAATGTTTAATTGGAGGAAAATTTTGCTCATCCAGTACCAGATGTCTGGCAAGCTGTCTGACTTAATGAAGGAGTCGGGGAAGGTAGGAATGAGGCAGACAGTTACCAACAGTGTACATATAGAAACTCACATATTTTAGGATGAAGTCACTGAGGGACAGAATGGAGATAATAAATTGGAGGGGACCAAAGATAGATTCTTGGGGGAGACCAGAGATAATGGACTGGCAGTAGGAAGAGTAGCTACTGCAAATGGTGACAATTAAATAACAACTGAACCCAGGTGAGAGCACTCCCACCAATAGAGAAGGAATGGTCTAGTCAATTGTACAAAGCCTGCAGACAAGCCTAGAAAATGAAAGAAGGACAGTTTATCTTTATCAGATTCACAATGGATTTCGTATGCAACTTTCTGCAGGGCCATTTTAGTACTGTGGCAGGACGGAAACCTGTTTGGAGTTCCGGGAAAGATGTACGTGGATTTGAAGGGGCTGGCTGCACTTTCAAGAGAGCGAAGGAAGATTACAGATGGGCCATAGTTTGCAAGGTCTGAAGTGCCAACAATTTTTTTGAGACAAGGTGCAATGACAGAGCATTTGAAGGAGACAAGAATAGTATTTGAGAAGAATCATTGACACTTTTGGTTAACAAAGGGATAGGAAAGGAAGTTGGATTGTTAATAGTTTAATAAGGATCAGGTGAAGGAAGTCTCTCATGTATAAGATGAACTCAGAGAGGACATTTGGGGAGGTAGAAGAGAAATTAGAAAAAATATTTAGGTTCAGGTCTAGGACAAGAAAAATCTTCAAGAAAGTTTCGTCTGGTGGGTAACAGAAAGAGAGAATTGGCAGAGATAACAAATCATAGGTTGCCAATCTGAGTGACAAAAGAAATCTATGATCCCTCCATGCTTAATATTAGAGGTGAGGGTGAAGGAGGTGGGGAAAAAATATTTCAAAGGACTGTTTTCAGTAGGAGAAAAGAACTGTAAATTATCTTTGCATTCTATAATAAGGGTAAGGCAGTTGATGTGGTGTATATGGATTTTAGCAAAGCGTTTGATAAGGTTCCCCATGGTAAGCTATTGTAAAAAATGCAGATGCATGGGATTGAGGGTGATTTAGCAGTTTGGATCAAGAATTGGCTAGCTGATAGAAGACAGAGGGTGGTAGTTGATGGGAAATATTCAACCTGGAGTGCAGTTACAAGTGGTGTACCTCAAGGATCTGTTTTGGGGCCACTGCTGTTTGTCATTTTTAGAAATGACCTAGATGAGGGCATAGGAGGATGGATTAGTAAATTTGCTGACGACACCAAAGTCAGAGGAGTTGTAGACAGTGAGGATGGATGTTACAGTTTGCAGAGGGACATAGATAAGCTGCAGAGCTGGGCTGAGAGGTGGCAGATGGAGTTTAATATGGAAAAGTGTGAGGTGATTCACTTTGGTAAGAATAACAGGAGTACAGAATATAGGGCTAATGGAAGGACTCTTCATAGTGTGGACGAGCAGAGGGATCTCGGGGTACATGTGCATAGCTCCCTGAAAGTTGGCACCCAGGTTGATAAGGTTGTTAAGAAGGCGTATGGTGTGTTAGCTTTTTATTGGTAGAGGGATTGAATTTTGGAGCCATGAGGTCATGTTACAACTGTACAGAACTCTGGTGCGGCCGCACTTGGAGTATTGTGTACAGTTCTGGTCGCCTCATTAAAAGTAGGATGTGGAGGCATTGGAAAGGGTACAGAGGAGGTTTAGGAATGAGGCAGACAGTTACCAACAGTGTACATATAGAAACTCACATATTTTAGGATGAAGTCACTGAGGGACAGAATGGAGATAATAAATTGGAGGGGACCAAAGATAGATTCTTGGGGGAGACCAGAGATAATGGACTGGCAGTAGGAAGAGTAGCTACTGCAAATGGTGACAATTAAATAACAACTGAACCCAGGTGAGAGCACTCCCACCAATAGAGAAGGAATGGTCTAGTCAATTGTACAAAGCCTGCAGACAAGCCTAGAAAATGAAAGAAGGACAGTTTATCTTTATCAGATTCACAATGGATTTCGTATGCAACTTTCTGCAGGGCCATTTTAGTACTGTGGCAGGACGGAAACCTGTTTGGAGTTCCGGGAAAGATGTACGTGGATTTGAAGGGGCTGGCTGCACTTTCAAGAGAGCGAAGGAAGATTACAGATGGGCCATAGTTTGCAAGGTCTGAAGTGCCAACAATTTTTTTGAGACAAGGTGCAATGACAGAGCATTTGAAGGAGACAAGAATAGTATTTGAGAAGAATCATTGACACTTTTGGTTAACAAAGGGATAGGAAAGGAAGTTGGATTGTTAATAGTTTAATAAGGATCAGGTGAAGGAAGTCTCTCATGTATAAGATGAACTCAGAGAGGACATTTGGGGAGGTAGAAGAGAAATTAGAAAAAATATTTAGGTTCAGGTCTAGGACAAGAAAAATCTTCAAGAAAGTTTCGTCTGGTGGGTAACAGAAAGAGAGAATTGGCAGAGATAACAAATCATAGGTTGCCAATCTGAGTGACAAAAGAAATCTATGATCCCTCCATGCTTAATATTAGAGGTGAGGGTGAAGGAGGTGGGGAAAAAATATTTCAAAGGACTGTTTTCAGTAGGAGAAAAGAACTGTAAATTATCTTTGCATTCTATAATAAGGGTAAGGCAGTTGATGTGGTGTATATGGATTTTAGCAAAGCGTTTGATAAGGTTCCCCATGGTAAGCTATTGTAAAAAATGCAGATGCATGGGATTGAGGGTGATTTAGCAGTTTGGATCAAGAATTGGCTAGCTGATAGAAGACAGAGGGTGGTAGTTGATGGGAAATATTCAACCTGGAGTGCAGTTACAAGTGGTGTACCTCAAGGATCTGTTTTGGGGCCACTGCTGTTTGTCATTTTTAGAAATGACCTAGATGAGGGCATAGGAGGATGGATTAGTAAATTTGCTGACGACACCAAAGTCAGAGGAGTTGTAGACAGTGAGGATGGATGTTACAGTTTGCAGAGGGACATAGATAAGCTGCAGAGCTGGGCTGAGAGGTGGCAGATGGAGTTTAATATGGAAAAGTGTGAGGTGATTCACTTTGGTAAGAATAACAGGAGTACAGAATATAGGGCTAATGGAAGGACTCTTCATAGTGTGGACGAGCAGAGGGATCTCGGGGTACATGTGCATAGCTCCCTGAAAGTTGGCACCCAGGTTGATAAGGTTGTTAAGAAGGCGTATGGTGTGTTAGCTTTTTATTGGTAGAGGGATTGAATTTTGGAGCCATGAGGTCATGTTACAACTGTACAAAACTCTGGTGCGGCCGCACTTGGAGTATTGTGTACAGTTCTGGTCGCCTCATTAAAAGTAGGATGTGGAGGCATTGGAAAGGGTACAGAGGAGGTTTACCAGGATGTTGCCTGGTATGGTGGGAAGATCTTATGAGGAAAGGCTGAGGTACTTGAGGTTATTTTCATTGGAGAGAAGAAGGTTACGAGGTGACCTGATTGAGACATACAAGATGATCAAAGGATTGGATAGGGTGGTCAGTGAGAGCCTTTTACCTTGGATGGTGATGGCTAACACAAGGGGACATAGCTTTAAATTAAGGGGTGGTAATTATAGGACGGATGTCAGAGGTAGGTTCTTTACTCAGCGGGTAGTAAGGTCTTGGAATGCCCTGCCTGCAGCAGTTGTGGACTGGCCAACTTTAAGGGCATTCAAATGGTCAGTGGATAGGCATATGGATAACATTGGAATAGTTTAGGTTAGAGGGTCATTGGATTGGTTCCATTGGTCGGCGCAACATCGAGGGCAGAAGGGCCTGTACTGCGCTGTAATGTTCTATGTTCTATAATAACCCTGGAATAGTAGTATTGGCAGATGGCAGCAGGACTCAATAGCGTTTTATGTGGCCCAGGCAGAACTCACGGCTGAACCAGTTGTCCACCATATGCAATGCAGTGTGTGTGCCTTAGACTTGAGGGAGCAGAGATGAGGGCTGTGCTGGGACAACCAAAATGAGAAAGAGTAATGGTTTTAATAGGGACTAGAGCATTGCAGATGGAGTTAAGGGAATGGTTGAACAGATTCATTATTTTAGAACTGCTATGATCCTGTAGGAACAGAAAGAAGTCTCACAACATCAGCTTCAAGTCCAACGGATTTATTTGTAACAAATGCCACAAGCTTTCGGAACAGGCTGTCCCTTCATCAGGCGGGTGGGTGTTCTGATCACAAACAGGGCGCAAAGACACAAACTCAATTTACATGAATAATGATTGGAACGTGAGTCTTTACAGCTAATCAAGTCTTAAAAATTTAGACAATGTGAGTGGAGACAGCATTAAGCACAAGTTAAAGGGATACGTATTGTTTCCAGACAGGAAAGTTAGTGAGATTTTGCAAGTCCAGGCAAGTTGTGGGTGTTACAGATAGAGTGACATGAACCCAAGATCCCAGTTGAGGCCTGTAGGCACAGAATAAACTTTTAAAAATAAATATGAATTTCCAATAACTGTCTTAATGGACTACACAACGTGACTTCCTTTTTTCTCTGTTTTTCCAACCAGATAACTTATAATTTCCAAAACACTTACAAGGTGGGGGTTACCCAGGAGATTTGTCTTCTCTTTCTTGGATTTTTGCACTCTGCAGTGATTGTGAATGTCAGGGTTATCTTCAGAAACTTGGTTTTACAATGGTTTGCGACGGACCCTTCTCTCAAAGCTAATCTCCATATAAATGTAAATCACATGGACCTTATGTTGAGGTAGAAATGCTAATTAATAATCCCCTAGATTTCCCGAACTCTATTCTATCTTGGAATTACATAGATTAATAGTCATACTTTAAACTGTCCTTGTGGACAATTATTTTAAGACCAGGGCTGAATGCCTCCCTTTGTCACTGACAGCAAAATCTGGATCAAAGTTAATCAACGTTAATGTCACAAGTAGGCTTACATTAACACTGCAATTAAGTTACTGTGAAAATCCCTTAGTTGCCACACTCCAGCGCCTGTTTGAGTAGTTCTACTAATTTACTGATCTTGGTTGGGGATTAAATGTTAGCTGGAACATGAGGGATAAATTCCCCTGTTGTTCTTTGAAATAGTGTATTGTATACCTTAAACTGGAGGGCAGACAGGGCCCTACAGTTTATTCCAAACACTGCAGCTCCGATAATGCAGTACACCCTTAGTACTGCAGTAAGGTGTTGACCTGGATTACAGAGTGTGCTAGGAACAGATAAAGTGTTCACTTATCTCGAATGTTGGTTCCGATCCCAAATGTTTCAGAAAAATAGGCTGAAACTAATCATTATGAAGATCTATTACTATGAAGTGAATCTGTTGCTAGATTTGCAATAACTGGAACATAAATCTGTGGTGGAGGATGTATCAGCCTATTTCTTCAGAATGTTTATAGTTGTTCTCCAACCGTGGTGTTTCGCTAGATGGGAACACAGAACAGAGAATCAGGCGTAGAGGTCAATGTGCCTGATTTACCGGTCATTAATTTTAATTACCCATTTATATGTTGAAAATTGTTTGGTAGTGTACATGAGTACACTTAATAGTTCAATTAAACATTTTGGGATTGACACCTCACTGTTATCACCTAAATTGTTTTCTTTGCTAATCATAGTGGAAAAGTAGACTGAAAAACAGTCCCATGTTATCCATATGATTGCTTAATCGCAAAAATTCAGTGTAAGGAATTTCAATCCTTCCATGTGTGCAACATATAACAACCCTCAACTGCTACATAATCTGAATCTCTGGAGCAAATATGAAAACAGCTTTTTACATTTTATTTTTATATGATTCACAACTAATTAAAGTAGAGAAAAATATTAAAGAGTGGAAAAGAGAGGGCAGCTTTGATGTTTGCTAACATAACATTGGTACTGATAGGATGGATCAAATGGCCTGCTCTACAGTTCAATCTGTCTGTGTATTTCAAAAGATAAATGAGTTTATTTCTTAGCGTCGCAAGTAGGATTACATTAACACCACAATGAAGTTACTGTGAAAATCCCCTAGTCGCCTCACTCCGGTTCCCATTTGGGTATGCTAAGGGAGAATTTAGCATGGCCAGTGCACCTAACCAGTACGTCTTTCGGACTGTAGGAGGAAACTGGAGTACTCAGAGGAAACTCACATAGGCGCGGTGAGAATGTGCAGACTCCACACAGTCACCCGAACCCTGGCACTGTAAGGCAGCAGTGCTAGCCACTGTGCAACCGTGCCGCCCACGGCAGCTGACTGTCTAGCAATGGCACTGGTATTAACTTCCTTTTCTTTCTATACACTCAAATTTTCATACTGTTTTTGCAACTCCACTTTTCTTCCCCTCAGTTTTGCAAACTGGATCAATTCTGCTTCTGGGAGCCATAAACTGCTTACCAACAGGACAGTAAGTTGCTTTCAGACTTATGGGAAATAAGATGCTCTGAAACTTGACCAATGGGATTGTAAACTGCTCTCAATCTTCACCAGTGGCCATAAGCTATCCTTGGTCATCAACAATGGGCTGACTAAATCATTGCTGCCTTAGGAGCAACACTTAGGATTTGAGGTTATGAAATCTAGTTAAATTCTTTTTAAATTATGCTGATGGTTTTTTGAATACCTTTTCTTGATTACTTATTTTTCAGAAACTAACATCATTGAGGTAATGATAGTATAAATTGTGACAAGAACATGCTTTAGAATCCCCTCCAATACAAGAATACATGTCCACCTGACAATGAATTATATTAGAAATATGACTTTTGATGCAAAATCATTTTCATTCCTGAAAGGGTGCTGGAAACATATTTAAAGTGACATTGAAGAAAGAATTGGATGAATACGTGAAAGGAAAAAGTACAGAATAATTGAGAAAGACTAGGGGAACCTAGATGGTTGGTAGGTGTACCAAAACACTGGCACAGGCACAGTAGCCTTCTTCTGTGATCAACCAAGGAGAAGATAAAGCCTTTCAGTCCATTGTAGAAAGTTCCATGAGTGGCCTACTTCTTTTGAGCCTAACAACAAAGTGCATTTTTCTGATGTCCACACTACTTTTAGTCTCCATTAACTTATCTGCCAAATTATCCGAGTCATATTGGACTGGATCTTGGTGCAGAGATGGGTATTGGGGATGGGAAATGTTCTTGGATGGCTTTGAAAAAATTCTTTGAAGATAAAAGGCTCAGCTTACAAACCTTAAACATGTCAAATCAGCCACAATCATTCATAGTACTCGAATTTTGTTACCAAGTTGGATAGCCTGAGTTGGGAAACTTCCTGGATTTCTGCACCCACCTCTGAAAAGAAGCGTCTGGATTTTATAATCTATGTTTCCGGTTGGAGTGTGGAGGGATATGTAAGACCTGAGACCCCTGGAAGGAGGGTGTAGGTGGCCTTAGTGGGGAACTGGGACTTGTCTCAGGTATGTTGTAGGATTTTAGGTCTCTAGCCCTCACTCTTTGCACTCACTCCCCATGGCCTTTTATATAATCAAGCCAACTCATGTTCCCACCCAGTCTTCATGCCCCCTTATACTCCATGCTAACTGATGTACTGCACCTACCCCCAAGATGTTATATACTCTCATGCTAACTTATCCAGTATCATCCCGGCACAATGTGGAGATGAAATAAAATATAGTTCTGAACACCTACAATTTTCACTATCCAGATTTGAATTCCCAGTCATAAAAGCCCATTCAAAATGCTGTGAAAATCTCAAGTAGTTAATCTCTTATAAAAACAAGCAACTCTCTAATTGCTCCACATCAAAGGCAGCTAATCTTTTCATCAATTATTTAAGTTTTCAACGCAATTATGAATCAGAAACCCTCTCCCAAGATAGTTGTGTCTTTTTTGAAATCAGAAAATAATTTGAGAAGCCGTGGAGGAAATATGGACCAGATGTTCTCGTTAGGTGCATTGGCCATGCTAAATTCTGCCCCAGTACCCGAACAGGTGCCGGAGCTTGGCGATGAGGGGATTTTCACAGTAACTTCATTACGATGTTAATGTAAGTGTACTTGTGACTAATAAATAAATAATCTCTATTGAAGCCATCCCACATTGCCAGGTAATTCATGGGACCAGGGAATTCCATCAGCATGAACAGGTGGAGAGTTCTGGCCAATAGCTAATTGGATCTCAAGCCACTTAAAGATCCACAATAGCTTAATTGGGATTGTTGATGGCAAACTCACTGAACAAACAATCTGCCAATTAAAAATACATCAAATTAATATCATGGCTGCACTCTCAATGCACATTGCCAGTTTTGTTCTGGTAAATGTGAATGTAGTGAGTATCTCGTGGTACTACAATACCATCCATTTGCCAGCCTGGCCCATAATTCTGGTAGTGTTAAATAGATTCAGTGAACTAAATGGCAACTATCTGAGCTGTTAGATTCTGTGAAATCCTATGATATGGAGGATTCACTTGAACGTCTGTTACTCCAGACGACAGTGATGGGTCAAGGATCCTGCTACCTGTGAATGATATGCTATCTCCCACCGCCAAGAGGGGAGGCCAGAGAATCGCACCCGTTATTTTTGTTTGTTCCGGATTCGGCACAATGAAGCACCTACAAAGAATTTACAAAGAGCAGATCCCCAGCAATGGGCCTTTAGTTTATTAGTGCATGAAACATAGTGAAATTGATGCTAATTAAACTTTTAAAAAATAAAACATCACTCTCAGACTAATTTTCAGTTGTAAATCAACATATTGCTTTTAATTTGGATTAAATGTGCACAGACTAATTAGGGGGTTGATGAGGTATAAATTGATGGCATCATATTAAACAGACACAGCTAATTTCTGAACATTGATAATCTAGAATGCTTTAGAAGGCAGGGACATTGTAACTTTAAAGTTAATAATAGCGGTAAGGATATTTGCCTCAAATGCATCTAAAAATATTTCCTACTATTCAGTTTGTTCATATATGCAAATTTTCGGCCCTACCAAGATGCCATTTGACTTTTAATTCATGTTTGTTTATTATCCCAATTATATACAAACCTCAGTTAATAGGAGCATTTGAAAGAAAATTAATAAGAGGAAATTGATCTTTGAATTTAATTGAAATTAAGACAATATTTTATTTTTAAAAGTCTGACATTCGCAGGAAGAAATTATCAGCATCACATTCCAGCATTAATAATCCTTCAAAATGGCATTGATGGATTTTGAGCTGAAACAGCATGTTAGCTTGCATTTATTGCAGGATGCCACCTTCACAAAGAAGTTGAAGTCTGCATTAGGAATGGCCACATGGAGGTTCATTAAGAGGTTTATTGCTAATTAAAATGCCTGCTAGGCTGCATGGTATTTTTGTGGCCTACTTACTTGTCTTAATACCCTCTCATAAGTGCAATCAATCATTGATGTAGATTTCGAATGCTACTTGAAGGGGTGCTTGTCATTTCATGTTCATTTGCCGCTGGAGCTACGAAGAGGACCTCTGAAACACGTTGGAAGACTTCCTCGGACTTTTTGTTGAACAACATTGATTCCAGAAATTCTATGAGGATTTCACCTAAAACGGGTGAGTGCAATGTGACTCCACCTTATTGGAAATCTGATAGGAGTCACCATGAGAAAGAAAATCTTGGCTTTTGGCATCTTACTATAGGTTTCCCTCTACAAAGGTGTCCAGTGCCACATCCTATAGTGGACATCTTGTTCCTCAGTCCCTGAGCCAACCTGCAACCTACAAGCAGAACCCTTCAACTACCTGTGGACTGGGACCCTTCAGCTACTGTGGAAAGGGACTCTTCAGTTTCTGTGGAAGGGATGCTTCATCTACTGTGGACTGGGACCCTTCAGTTACTGTCGACTGGGACCCTTCAGCAACTGAGGACTGGGACCCTTGCGCTGCTATGGACCCAGACCTCTCACTTCCTGTGGACAGGGATCCTTCAGTTACTGTGGATTGGGACCTTTTAAGTCATGGAAGATTGGGACCCTTCAGCTATTGTGGACTGGGACGCTTCCATTCCTGTGGACATGTTGTTCATGCAATGTTCAGGTGAGTAACTTGAGGCTCCAAAAGCTAGTGCTGCCAAATAAACTTGTTAGACTTTAACCTGGTGTTGTGAGATTTCTTACCCCAGTCCAACGCCGCATCTCCACATCATGGATGTAGTTTGCAACCAGTGTCTTCCACATCATCAGTAGAAGTAGGTGCTAGGAGCCCACATGTATTGTTCAGTGAAAATTGTGTCTGACCAGAATTTGAGTTCTAAAATTGCAGATGCCTGGTTCATTCAAACTGTGTTAATCAACAATTCTGACCAATATTGTTTGCTAAATCCACATCTTTATATAGATATGTCTTATAAATACTTGACACATTTATCACCAGTTTTCACCTTTGGCCAAAATACTCCTGTCCCACGTAAAGTATTAGATATATGTGTAGAAAATGTGTTCTGGAAGTTTCCATTCTGACAGCTTCAGGCTATATGGCTGGTGCAGAAAACAACAATACTGCAAATACAATAGTTATTGGAGATGGAGCAAAGCTAATTGCTCTTCACACTCATGATCGTGTCAGAAACCTGGTGTTCAATGTTAAAGAATGGCAAAAAATAAAACAAGGCTGCACAGAAGTGGAGAGGCTCTCAGTTGTCTCATTAAAACTGTCTCCAGAGAGTTTCCCCTTTTGTAGTATGTTCAAAAACATAGTGAATTCAGGATTGTCTCTGTTTCCATATCTTATTATGTTAGTTCTATCAAAGATGCTAAGGTCAAGACTTGTTGTAAATTAATTTTCCCAAAGGAACATTTAATGAAGCGACAGTTAACTAATTATCAGCATGTTTGGTTTGCATTCTTTCTTTAATTGACCTGAAAGCTTAGGGAATAAAAGATCCTCTAGAATGATGATTTACTCCAGAGGACAAGCAGAATGACTTATTAGTTTCGTTTTTGCCTTTGGCTTATCCTGTGGGACAAACTCAGTGGAAAATGCAATGAATAAAACATAATTTGTTCTTTTTTCTCTTGAATTCCAAAGTTAATAAACGAATTGAACTCTTAGTTTTTAACATTCCATTTAATAATTGCAATTGTGTCAAAAAAATAAATCATTTGGCCCAGTTTCATTGATTGTGGTATGAGGAAGATTAATGGAATGAGAGAAAGAGAATTAGGTATCCTTATACCCTATCAGCCACATCATTGCCATTGTGGCCTCAGTCTCAGCAGTGTCTCTTCCCATAATGGCCAGCACAGTCCTCTTCCATTCTTTACTGTTGCCTGCTATCAAACAGGCTAACCTAACAGGTTAGGTTGAATAGTGATTGATAGAGACTTGGTAGATTGGAGCATAGCGAATAGAGCAGTGGACAAGGCTACTGGTTGATTTCAAAGTCTGGTCTGATAAGTCACTTGTAAATGAGATGACTGATCTTGACCACTTGTGTGCAATAATTACATGTCTCCCTGTGTTGAATCCATGTTTTTTTGGAGCAACATTCTTGAAGTTCATCTCCACCGCTGCTTCTTGAGCAGTTGCTCCTATCCTGCTGCTGACACAGGACATCTTTCCTCCTTTCCACCTCTTACACCAGCACTGTCAGCATCTTGCCTAATAATTGGTGTAAGCTCTCTCACGTGTTCAGCCTTTACTCAAAGAATTAGTGTACTGAATCGGTTTTGAAATGTGCCCTTTTAACAGGGGTGCGGGCCACTGTAAAGTAGCGCTAGCTGCTCGCGATAATAGGCCCCATGCTGATGTGTGCATCCAATCAACAGTGTGGGTAGTGCTGCTGCATGCAGCAATCAGGTAAAACAGCAGGCAGCATGAATTTATCATGCTGTTTGCATCTCAATGAATGAATTGGTTTAATTGTGTACTGTGGTCATCACACATCTTTTTGGGGATTCAATGCACCAGGCATGAATGAATATTGGAGCATTAAGATAAAGCAGGTTAATGTGTATAAAAGAAATGGTACAAGATACAGGATTTCAGGCTCATGGGATATTATTGGAGCTGATTTGAGGCAAAAGAGACCTGTCGAAAAGGGCAGGTTGCATTTGAACTAAAGTCTTTGAAGAGAATTCAACTATTATTGTTGGAGAGAGTTTAAATTAGTTTGGCATGAGGATTGGAAGCAGAATGAAATATCACATAAATATACCAAGGTGCACAACGAATTGAAGGAGGCAGAGTACTAGAGCAAAGAATAAGGGCAGAGAAACTTAAGATTAAGATGAATTTACTCAGTGGGTTGTGAATTTTTGGAATTTTCTGCCCCAGAGGAAATTCAGTCATTGAGTATAATACCACTGGCAAAAAAAGTGCTATGGGGATAGTGTGAGAGAAAGGCATTGAAATAGATGATCAGCCATGATTGTATAGAATGATGGATCAGGCTTAATTGGCTGAATTGACCTACTACTTCTGCTATGTTACTATATTCCGAATAGGTCAGCAATAAAATGGGCTAGGCAGGGAAGGAAAGTAAGGCAGACTGAAATAGGTTGGTGGTAAATTTGTGTGATTTCTCAAAGTGTAAATAAGGTTGGTGAGCTACAGACACAGGTTACCATACTGGATTATGATATGATGGCAACAATGCAGTCTTAGCTCAAACAAAAGGAGAACTAGGAATTGAATAGTCCTGACTAAAAATTTTCAGGAGAAATATGGAAGGCACAAAAGATGGGGTTGGAATATTAGTATGAATCAAAAATAATGTTACAATCAGGTGAGGAGAGGTTGGGTAGACCCCGTCTTTGCCCTCTCCTCGTTTGAAAAGGATTCTCTTGTCAATTCAGTGAACGTGAATTTAATAGAACTGAAATCCTGACAGGGCGTATAGCAAGTGGTTGATGCACTGTCACCCAACATGAATTTCTACTCCTTAATCACTTTAAAGCATATACTGACACTTGCTTTTGACTATAAATGAAGTAAAAACCATTTATTACCACAATCTGTCAAGTCTTTGCTGGAGTCTCACAAATTGGCGGTATTAAATGTGAGTGCGACCGATTTTGCCTCCAATAAGACACAGATGTTTAATTTGTCAGATCTGCATGTTAAATGTCATTAAAATGTGTGGAAAATATTGTTCTCTGAGAGCTGGAAAAGATTACTTAGCTCTACTGGAATATGATGCAATCTGATGGTATTCTTTCCAAGATAAAAACTCTTCATACTCGCTCTGCACTTGGCAAAAGCCACGATTGCCAGCTGTGAAAATTTGCATGGTGCCCAAGGCAAATAAATTGCAGGGTAAATTCACCAGCGCTGTTCCTGAGGAGAGAGCAAACCAGGACAGGCAAAGTTCACACTCCCTTTCAATGTTGCTCACTACTGGGTGTGTGGGATCAGTTGATTTAGATATTTTTCTACTGCATCCATACATTTTAATTAAAAACAAAATTAATGAATCAACCAGCAGTTGAAAATAGTGACATGTTGAAAACAGTAACCATATCTTCATTTCTTTCTGAACAAGACTGAAAATAATGGGTAACTGACTTCTTAAAAATGTATTTTGGGAATGTTGCTTAATTTATTTACAAATACATAACTTGGTAATCTAAGACTTATTGTTGATGTCATGATAAATATGATGTACAGCTTATTTTAATTTTGCTCTTGCTTTTCATGAAAACGATGCTAGTTTAAATTAACAGTATTATTTGTGAGAAGCTTGGCAGTTCAATATTTAATTCATTGTAATGCATGGAGAAGAGGTAGGGTTATTAAAACATTGAAGTGTTATGTTAACTGTCACTTTTTGTTGAATTATCCTTGTATTATGTAGCAATTTGTCCAGGTTTTATTATACGTACAAAAACAATATACTTATTCAGATTTTTTAGATTGTCAAATACACTACACATGTTTCACTGCCCCAATTTGGTTTAGAATTTGGAGCAATGCAGTGTGTAAAATGCAACCGAGTCTAACTTCAGTTCAGGTTTCCATCCAGACACTGGGGGTGATTTTCAGCCTGTGGTCACCGACAGAGACAATGGCAACGTGGGCTGCAAATCTGGAGAGATTCTCTCCAGAGAGACCAAAAGGGCAAGAATCTCACTTTAATTTGTTTGAATAAATTTTGATATAATTATCAGACCCTCCCCCACCATATTACCACGCACCCCCACCCCACCCCCACCCACCTGTTGGTGAAGTTCACAACAAGTTCACCTAGCTATGAATCTGTGTTGGGTCTCCTTCCATGAACACAAAGGTGAGTATAGCCCCAAGGGAAGGAGAACATGCCTGTGCACTGCCCCCCAGTACTGTCCCTAACCTGTGGCAAGGAGCAATGTCGGGCACAGATACTGGTGGGAGCCCCAGTGTGTGGTGCGGGGAGGGGAGGTGGGGGGAGGAGGTGAAGGAGAAACAGCATACAGTGAAAGGAGGAGGAAATGCCAGCGTGAGAAGAGAGAAATGCAAGTGATTATTAGGGAGGTGGGTTGGGGGGGGCGGGTGGCGGGGGAAAGAGATGCTGGCAATGATCAGTGGTGGGAGGGAAAGGGAGATGCCAGCAACGAGCAGAGTGGGGGGTGGTGTGGAGGAGTCCCCTGAAGCCTCCATAGTAGGGTCGAGAAGAATGTCAGTTTTTTGCTCTGATCAGGGCGCCTTTTAAAAATTATACTCTGATCTCTGTGGAGGCAGCTTTGCTGGTGTCACACTGACGGCAATGTCACTACAACCTGCTTGAAATCAACACTTTAAACTTAAATGCTGAAGGTTACAAAGTACCATTGGATCATTGATGTTCATTTCAAAAAAATGATGTGAATCTATTAGAACAATAGAACCCTATAGTTCAGAAAGAGGCCCTTCGGCCCATCAAGTCTGCACCAAACACAATCCCACCCAGGCCCTACCCCCATATCCCTACATATTATACCCACTAATCCCTCTAACCTACACATCCCTGGACACTAAGGGGCAATTTCTTAGCGTGGCCAATCAACCTGACCGGCACATCTCTGGACTATTAATTAACATTTAAAATTTCATTGGGATTTGGAAGTTAGTAGAGCACTCAGCAGGAGAGTAAGTGCACTTACGCTTGCAATGTATCTCAGAATTGCTCGCTCACATAGCTCTTAAGCAGGTACTGGTGTCAGACCTGTACGTACAGTTCATCAGCAGTGGTATGTGACATTCGTGATAACACTAGATGTAATGACCTATTGTGTGTGCATCCAACACACTGCAAAACTATTCCAAAAATAAGTTTGGATTCATTTAAACTTGGGATTCAAGTAAGATTTTGGGTGGCTCAAGTGTGATGTAGAAAGTTCCAAAAAAGTGTAACAGGTGTGGACTTTTACACTACTTGAATACATTGCCATTGCCACCTGAGGATGGCTGTGGTCCTGATCAGGCTGACACCTGTGGTTTGGTCATATCAGCTCAAGTTTCTAAACTGGATATTTTTTGCTTAGAATAGGAAGCAGGAGTTGGGACAACATGTTTGTTAACAGTAGAAATTGCAAGGTGCCCGCCTCCAGACAGGTGAACGAACCCCCGTCATATCAGGAAACAAAGTTGAATGGAAAGTTGAATGGGCTCCTTAATCCCTGGTTAAGCAAGATCTTGATGAGCCTAATTGCCTGACTGCTAGTCGGGACGAGAAGCCTGGCCAGACCTTCCGAACCTTGGCAGAGTCTGAACATTCAGCTTCAGGCTCCTGGCGATAAGGCCAAAAAACGCATTGAACAAGCATTAGCCAGGACTTCCACAGATCAGATAAAATCAGTCTATCATCACCAAAGGGAAAACTTTTCCAATAAACTGACCAAAAATCTAATTAACTTATCTCCCATGTCATTACTGGGAACATAGCTAGGACATTAGCTATACTCTAATGTTGTAACTTTAGTGAGATGCACACTTAACCTGATGTTGTCAGGATCCCCAGTGGTTCAGAAGTATTATAGAACCACAGCGTTATCTGCACTTCTCCTTATAGACTTCGGATGTAATCTAAGTGAATGGTTTTCCAGTTTTCTTTCAATAAATAGTCATTTATCTGGTATTCTATATCACATCTAATCTGTAGTCCTGTTTCTAGTTTGTTGATTTAATATTGTGCTTTTATTCAGTAAGAAGTCTCACAACACCAGGTTAAGGTCTAACAGGTTTATTTGGTAGCAAAACCTACTAGCTTTTGGAGCGCTGCTCCTTCATCAGGTAAGTAGGAATTCTGTTCACAAACAGGGCTTATAAAGACACAAACTCAGTTTACAAAATAATGGTTGGAATGCGAGTCTTTTCAGGTAATCAAGTCTTAGAGGTACAGACAATGTGAGTGGAGAGGGTTAAGCACAGGTTAAAGAGATGTGTATTGTCTCCAGCCGGGACAGGTAGTGAGATTTTGCAACCCCAGGCAAGTCGTGGGGGTTACGGATAGTGTGACATGAACCCAAGATACCGGTTGAGGCCATCCTTATGTGTGTGGAACTTGACTATCTGTCTCTGCTCAGCGACTCTGTTGTTGTGTGTCGTGAAGGCTGCCTTGAAGAACACTTACCTGAAGATCACAGGCCAAATGCCCTTGATCGTTTTTACTCAGTAGACAGAATCTAGTATCAGTAATAGTATCATTATCTATTTTCTCATGTACTTGAAACATTTGGATCATGTCTCCTTTCAGTCTTAATTTCCCCAGATGAAAGCCAGTTCAATTCTTTGTTCCTCTCTTGTTACAATTATGAGGCTTATAAGCTTATTATGTTTTGGGACTATGGCCGAGATTTCCTGGTCTCCCTCAGCCTGCTTCTTGATGGTGGGAAGCAGCCTGCATCTGCCAGTAATGGGATCTTCTGACCCTGCTGTTGTCAATAGAATTTCCCATTGAATCCACCCTATGCTGCAAGGCAGAGGTGTGCTGTCGGCAGGATCAGAAAATCCCACCAGCATGAACATCTCGCCCTATACATTTGAATTTAGGGTGAAACAAAGCAGGTCATGTGATCTGTTCTGAAGTCTAACTGATAGCAAGCCTGGGTGGTCTAATTGTTAGATATTAAACGGCCCACATTGCTTTACTGGGAAGGAAGTACATTTGTGTTTGGAGACAATGGCAACATTCTGTGTGTTAAACAATTGGGGATCATGAGTCTCCAAAATCCCAGAAATGCATTGAAAATGTCAAATTTTAAACAATTGCGTTTTAACCTGTCCATTTGCTAGAATAAAGTCAGGATGGTGAGAGGCTTGGAGGGGAGCATCCTGGTGGTGATGTTTTCGTGTCTGTTGTCTTTGTCCTTCTAGATGGTGGCAGTTGTGAGCTTGGAAGGTGCTGTCTAGGGAGCCTTTATTGCATCTTGTAGATGGTACATAGTGCTGCCACAGCGTGACAGTGGTGGTGAGAATTACTGTTTGTGGATTGGGTGCCAGTCAAGCGGACTGCTTTGTCCTGTATGGTGACAAGCCTTTCAAGTGCTATTGGAGCTATACTCATGCAGGAAAGTAGCAAGTATTCTATCACATTCCCAACTTGTGCATTGTAAATGGTGGACAGGCTTTGGGGAATTTAAAGGTGAGTTACCCACTACAGGAATCCTGCTCTTATAGCCACAGTAGTTACAAGGCTGCTCAAGTTAGTCAATGGTAACCTCCAGTGGATGATTCAGCGATGGCAATGATATTGTCAAAGGGAGATAGTTAGATTCTCTCTTGTTGGTGATGGCCATTGCCTGGCACTTGTGTGGTGCGAATGTTACTTGTCAGCCCTAGCTTAGATATTGTCCAGGCCTTGCTGCATTTGAACATAGAATACTTCAGTACCTGAGGAGTTGAGAATGGTGTTGTACATTATGCAATCATCAATGAATGTCCTCACTTATGACCTTAAGATGGAGGGCAGGTCATTGATGAAGCAGCTGAAGATGTTTGGGCCTATGATAATAAACTGAGGAACTCCTGCAGTGATGGCCTGGAGCTGAGATGATTGACCTTTAACAACCACAACTATCTTGCTGTGTGCCAGGTATGACTCGAACCAGAGGAGAGCTTTCTCCCCTGATTCCCTTTGACTGCAGTTTTCCTAGGACTCCTTGATGCCACACTCACTCGTATACTGCCTTGATGTCAAGATCAGCTTGTTGATTTAATACTGTGCTTTCACTCAGTAAGAAGCCTCACAACACCAGGTTAAAGTCCAGAAGGTTTATTTGGTAGCAAAAACCACTAGCTTTCAGAGCACTGTCCTTCGTCAGGTGAGTGGGAGTTCCGTTCACAAACAGGGCATACAAAGACTCTGCAATTCAGCTCTTTAGACCAGGTTTGAACCAAGGCTGGAATGAGGTTAGGAGCTGAGTGACACTGGTGGAAACGAAATTGAGCATGAATGAATAGGTTATTGCTAAGCAAGTACCACTTGAAAGCACTATTGATGATCCCTTTATTAATTATTGAGAGTGGACTGATGGGCTGGTAATTGGTTGGAATTGGTTTAGTCCTGCTTTTTGTCTACAGGATATAACCTGGGCAATGTCCAAACAACTTGATCAAAGAATGTCTTTTAACCATCCCACCATGGCATTCAGCAACTATTGTGGCCACCTTGAACTGGTTTCTGGGAGTAGTAGTCATGATTTCATCCCACACCCACTACCAGAGTGAAGAATGCATCATTCAGGGTAGTCCTAATCAGGGCAGAAAGTTTCCAGATTTGTGATGTGAAGACCCAAGCTTTAGTGAGAGAGCTGAGAAACATCTTTTTTATTCTTTAAACTTTCCCCAATAGAAATTCTCCTCTTGGAGGATAAAATCAGCCCAAGAATAAGGAGACACGTGGCTAAATTTGACCTCAGAACTTCTTTATTCAAGGTTGGAATGACCTATTTTGATTTAGAATGTAATGTCTTAAAGATACCAATCAGTTTGGTTAATGATTTCAATTTAACTGGATACTCTTGCAATCAGTTTAACCTTCCCAACCCTGGCTGATGTACAAGTTTCTATTTCCTGGTCCAATATGCATTTATTTACTTTTAACTACTTTAAAATTTATTCTTTTATTCTTTGACCCATTCATTAATTGCTCAGATTATTTTGAATGGTATGATTTGGCCGCACAGAAATAAAACCAGATTAAATGGTTCCAATTTACTCTTAAATCAAGACATTTCCCACCTCACTGAATCCACCTCAGGAGCAGATGCAGGATAGTCAGGATTGTGGCCACAGGGGCTACCAAATGTTGGAATGGACTGTTTAGAAGGACCACCATGCTTCTATGGGACTCCCAGTTATTTTGTTAAATGTTAGGACCTCTGGCTTTCACCCCTCAAATCCCCTCCCCTCCCTGTCCACTTTACATACCCCAGCCATGTTCCCACACCAATTTAATGCCAGCTCATACCCTCGTGCAGCCCGAAGGCCCCTTATAGCTCCTATGCCAAATTAATACCAGCTCAGCCACCACCCTTTGCCCTTTTATCCTCCATGCCAACTTGCCCAGTATCCACACTGGGCAGACTTAGGAACCAAGATGGGATGAAATAAAATTATGGTTTTTATCTCTATTACAGCCTTTACTACATTAAAAACTATCCCATTCACAAAAGTCAATTCAAAGCATTGAAAATTTTTTACGTATTTAATCCCTTATAAAAACTGACTTGCATTCATAATACTACATCAAATTTTCTAATACCCTCTTTGAGCTGTTAATTAGACTGTGAACTTAGGATCACCTACTGAGGTAATGATAGATTCTGGAAAACGGCCAATTATCATTAAGACTTTAGGCCAGTGTCAACAAACAGCTGTTGTAACTGATAGATGAGATGTTTTTAACTCTCATTGACACAGACAGCCTATTCTTTAAACATTTTAAAGGCCTGAACATTTAAGTAACTTCATAACTTGAGTTTCATTTTTACCTTTTACTGATTCAGGAAGGCTATTTTTATATATATTTTGAAAGGGCAGGGGATTCAACTAACTTGACAGCTTGAGTCTTTTAACCTCCCTTCTGACTGAAACAAGCTTTTGAAGGGCTGGAGCATTAAATAACCCCATAACTAAAAATCTTATTCACCCTTCAAGAGATTTTAAGGCTAAATAAGGGTTTGTAACTTCCTTACTGTAGGTTGAGATCCTTGCGAAAGAGAAAATAGGGTCTATTTGAAATCAGAACTAAGGTCAAATGGCTCTACTGAGCTTGAGCTTGAGTTTATGCATCTCATCCCACCCCATTTCCCCTACTGGTGAAAGTGGGATCCATTGGAAATAAGGGGAGAGGGGCATGTCTGCATCTGTGGTCTTTCCGCCTTATGGAGCCCCCATGCTCCACAAAAATCCTGATTAATGTTTCAGGTCTGTGACCTTTCAACAGAACTGTGAAAGGTTGGAAATGTAATAGCATTTGAGCAAGGGGAAATGGGTAGAAGAACAAAAGGGAAGGCAGTAATAGAGTGACAGGCAGGAGAGCTTAAATCTTAAAAGATTTTTTGGTTCAAGGTCAGAGTACTAATTGGTTAAGTAAAGGAATAAAAGAAATGTCAGGAGGAGGCTCACATTTTCATATCCTTTCCCACTGTGTCAGACAAATCTTGTGATACCAGAAATCCTTCCCCACTTCTGGCAACAGGCGACTGTCAGATCTCCTGCTGCACTATCAGTGGATGACTGTAGAGGTGACTGGGTTGCATGGACTCACAACAAGGGACTAACCAGCAGAAAGGTTTATTCAACTATCTTAGCATCCCTTGCATGCTGGAGGAGAACACCCCACTACTGATACGTCACTTCTGTGTCCATGTCATCCCAAGGTACATGTGACCAGCTGGCCTAAGCTGACCCTTCAGTCAGTACACCTCTCTTACAGTAGAATCATAGGATCCCCATAGTGCAGAAGGAGGCCATTCAGCCCATTGAGTCTGCACCTACAGCAATTCCACCTTGGTCTTATCCCCGTAACCTCACATACTTACCCCACTAATTCCTTTAACCTATGCATCCTGGGACACTAAGGGGCAATTTAACATGGCCAATGCACCTAACCCGCACATTTTGGTCTGTGGGAGGAAACCGGTGCACCCGAAAGAAACCCACACAGACACTGGGAGAATGTGCAAACTCCACACAGTCACCCAAGATGGAAATTGAACCCAGGTCCCTGGAGCTGTGAGGCAGCAGTGCTAACCATTGTGCCACTGTGCCACCCCAGCTATTTAGTGATTCAATTCCTCCCTCTAAATACAAAAGCCTCCTAAAGAGCTATTCTTTCTTTCCAAATTCCCTCCTTTGGTGCCCACTTCTTTTATAAAGCGCTTTGCGATGCTTTTGTTATGTGAGGAGTGTGCTATAAATATTGTATAATCTGGTGTTCTTATAAAGATGTATCCACTTTCATTTACTCTATGGAATAATAATGCTTGAGTTTGAAGATTGCTTTTATGAGGAAACCTTTTCAAGGACATTAAATGCTGTGACAATATTAGGAAGAGCAGATCCTTACTGATGGCTGCCTAAAGAAAGATTTTCATTTATGGTTACAGTGACATTAATCCTCTCTCAATAACCAGCATTTCTTCTGCTCTTTGATTTTGAATAAGTTTTTAATAGTTAATTTATGAGCTATTGCTTTTAAAAGCCTTAAAGCTTCATCAGAGATTAGGGGAGATGCTCTATGTAAGTACATCTACACATTATCTCGGAGTCCCGAGTGTGTATCCAGTCTAGGCATTTAACTTGAGTGTTTGTCCAGAATTCAAGCTGAGCTATAGATAACCAATTCCTAGGTTCAAACCCTACTTTGTGCTAGTGTAGCTGAGAAATATTGTTAAAAGGCTAATAACTAGTCATATACCCATTCTTCTAAAAGGGTCCTTGGTCTCATATTGGGTTCGATAACCAATGAGGTTAAACTGAGGCTTTACCTGATGCAGTTTTTCAAAGTCAGCTGCATCATGAAGATGAAGCATTAGATCAAGCCCAGGAGAGGGTGCAATGCCCCATCCTGTCAGCTTGGATTTTGTTTGATAGAGCCCAAGATAAGCATATTTATTCTGTCAGCTTGAGTGTTTGTCCCTCATATGGGGACCATGATTGGACTTAATTTGGATTGGCATTTTTGATTAGAAATAAAGTACTGAAAGGTACCAAAAAAATTCCTAGATTTGTGTATGTGGCCACAATGCTCTCAATAGTTAAATCACCAACATTGTTCACTGCCATATTTTTTCCTGATATCTGGATACTCCTGCTACATGACAGAGGGTGACCAGTACCAGTTAACTAATACCCTACCAACAACTCAACATTTCTGGACAAGGAGCAGGGATGGATATTTGAAAAGAATAAGATTTACAGATCTATTTTATTTCAATAATGGAAAAGGTGATTATAACATTGTGTGCAGCTATTATATTTGTGAAGCTCTTAAATATTACTCTGGCCCTTTCTTATTTTCTCTCCCTTCTTCATACAGCGTTAGGGACCAGATCATAAATGCCAAGGTATTTTATGAAGTTAGCCTGGACCCTAACATTTCCTTTTGATATTAGCATTGGGGTGACCATAACGTGTTTTGCTCCAGGTATGATTCAATTGACCCACTAGGAAGCTTTTATCAAAACAAACTTTACCTAAGATGGAATATAACAAAAACAATAAGTATAATTTAAACCAATTAAAATACTTAAACATGACTAAGTAGAATCCTTAACAGCTATCCCTCTCTATTGTTCCAATTTAAGCAGTACTCCATAGATAAAAAATCCTTTCTTCAGTATCAATAGCACCAAAATATGCTCATGTGGATGCTGGATTTCCAGCCTTTTAATAGCTCTGGACAGAGATCCAGACAAACACCTGTTGTCGGACTCTCATATAACCACCTCCAGAGAAAGATCCACCCACAAACAACAGAATTTTAGAGAAAGAGACTTATTTTCGAGCAGATTCCAGTCTCCAACGCCAGAAAGAGAAAGAGAGACACTGCACTCTAACAATTCCAAGCAACATCTAAGTTTAATTTCCCTGTGTAAGCCTAGCTCCACCCAGTCACATGTCACATCTGTCTATCAACCTAATCTGCAAAACCCCAAAAGAACACTAAAATAATGGAAGACATTAGTCCAGATTAAAACAAACATTGCTGCAGTAACAATACAGGGCTACCGGTTACAGACCCAGTGGCACCAGTTAGAACAGACTGTTTTAAAAAAAACCTGCGCACAAAAACATTACTAAATTACATTTCTTAAAGGTACGATATTGACACAAGAGATGGGGGATGGTCTATTGATCAATAAGCCACCCTAACTAGAGATCAGGCATGCTCATTATATTTTTCATCCATGAGATTACTACTTATTGGATGAGTTAAATTCAAGACTCCATTGTTTTCCTCACTAACTATAATCTATTTTCCCACTGATTACAAAGCTGTGCAAGATGGAACATTTCAAGTTAGGAATTCCTATACCTGTACCATTATTTATTACATCCCAATATGACATTAGATGTCGATTGCATCCTCTTGCCTATACCAAGCATTTCTAAAGTGTGCAGCTGAGGATAGCAGGCCATAATTCCCCCTGTAAATCATTTATCAGAGATGTACTGCAAAGTTATGAAATCTGGTACATTTTGCAAATTGTTTCATTTGAATATTTGAAGGTCGTAAGTGTATTCATTGGTGGCTTATACCGCTGTGAGTACAATGCAACTGTCACAGCAATTTAGTGTTGAAAACATACAGAGGCCTTTGCATAAAATTTTGTCAAGAATACTCCTCCTAAATGAGTTAGATAGCCTTATATTCAAGGTGTTTTCATCACAGCTTACAGAATCCTTGCTATGACCCTGACATACATTCTAGCCAAACCACTGATGTACGTTATCTCGCCTTTCTTAACTGAGAAAATCTATAACCTTGATTTATATTTATGAGTTCTGCAGCACTCTTCTATTTGCATTCAATCCATAAATGCATTTATTTGCTCATAATATTTTTAGCCAGAAGGTTATTTCATATATTTCGTAAATGAGAAAAGGCATTTTTTTCCCTTCCTCAGAGTTATTTTCAAAATGAGTTGGATAAAGAACAATTTGCTTGTTTAACTCCCACTGAGAATATTTCAGATACACCTCCCATTTTGTCCTGAACCTTCCCACCCCACTTCTGGTCCGTGAATTTTGAATTGTAAAGGTACCTTTCGTTGACTATTATTCAATTCTCTTTGTGCCTTCAAGTTAAAACTGTTTTCTTGATGCTTTATCTATAACTGACAGTTTACGAACATGATAGGGTGATTTGGCTGCTTCATTTTCCTTCTGGCATACACAGAAAAAAAAATTCTGCATCAAAACATTATTTTCCTTGAGGAGAAATGTAAAGTGGATGGGATACCTGTGCAAACTATTACGCGACTTAAATGGTAGGGCACATCATTCTCCACATGCCAAGTCCCTGGTCTTAGCTGTGCTATTGTGGGGAAATGCCAAGCACATGACAGGTTCCACTCCCCAGAGAATTAAGGGAAGTTCCCCAGGTAGGAAATGTGCCCATTTGTCTTTTCAGCTAAAAATGATGCATAGCTCAGAGACCCATGAAAGCAGAAGAGAAAACAGCTAAAAAAAAAAGGAATATTGCAGCAAAGTAATTTTTGCTGAAATTCAGGTATCTATTCAGCAATATATGCACACAATGCATGAGACTAATTACCTTGAGCTACCTTACCAGCACACCTATCCTGTGAGTAAGGCACAGATAAAAATCTAAATGGTTTCATCGAAGAAAGTGAATAAACTGGAGGGAGTCAAACAGATCTTTTTAATATCTCTTTTTAAACACAGACAGCATAGGGCAAGAGACATTGCCAAAGGTTGCCCATGCACCACTTTCAGAGTGTCTTTGTGCCCTGCGTCGCTGGAGGTTATGCCTTCTCTTTGTTGAATTAAAAACTGTTTAATAGTGTTGTACAAACATTGATTCAGCGCAACATTCTACTGGAAAATGTGGAGCAGTAGCTTTAATGCTATAATCTATTCTAATGGTTTCATTGAATTCATTTCTTCACTTCACCCCGGATATATAGCACGACGCGATATTTGGTCACTAAATACCTGTCATTAAATCATTAGGAAACATTAAATAGTAAATAAATTTGATGTTGACAGAGAATGGAAGGTTTATACCAGTAGGTGTGTCAAGTAAGCAGCAAGCTGAGCAGGTAGCCACAAAATCTCAAGCACCCAGGATATTTCAATAGCAAATGAAGACAAGAGCTCCTGGAAATGAGGAGATGTGTAATTATTTTGGGATATTTGATTGTTAAGTATTTAGAAAGGAAGATGGCCTAACTATAAGAATATCTAGATATGTTATCTCCCTGATGTAAGGGTGACTGATTGCTGATCATAGGTAAAAGATCTATTAAAGGGAACCTTCAGGTGATGGTGTTCACTTGTGTCTTCTGCCCTTGTCCTTCCGAGTGGTAAAGATCACCTCCTTGTATGGAACAGGGCTAAAGAAGGTAATTGATAGGATAGTGATGTATATGTATTTATATACAAAACCAGGAGTTGAAGGAAAAATAGTGGATTGTGAAGACAGGCCTGAATGATTTATATGCAATTCTGGCACCTACGCTACGGGTATAATGCAGCTGAGTTGGAAGGTGTGCAGTGAAAAGCTGCTTCACTGATTAGGAAAGTAGAGAATACACCATATGAGGACAGAGTGATTTAATCGTGAAGGAGGGAATTCAACTCAGACTATATTTGGAGATATCCAAAGTGTTAAATTAAAAGCGGAGGTGTTTAGAGTAGCTAAGAGTAGTGGGCGAGAAGAGGATTGGGAGAGGTTTAAATGTCAACAAAGATTGACAAAGAAGATGATAAAGAAGGGTAGGAGAAACTATGAAGCTGGGCTTGCGCTTAATATAAAAAAGGATAGCAAGAGTTTTTATAAATATATAAAAAGGAAGAGGCTGGCTAGGGTGAACGTTGGTCCCTTAGAGGATGAGAAGGGGGATTTAGTGGTAGGGGATGGGGATATGGCTGAGGTCCTGAATAACTTTTTTGTTTCTGTCTTCACGGAGGAGGACGTGAATAATTTGCCGGGTGTTAGAGATGGAAAGGTGGTAGGACTGGAGGGTCTTAATGACATTACTGTTACTAGAGAGGAGGTGCTCAACAGACTGGAGGGACTGATTGTGGATAAGTCGCCAGGACCGGATGGAATGCATCCGAAGGTTCTGAAAGAAATGGCGGAGGTGATAGTGGATGCCTTGGTGGTTATTTTCCAGACGTCGCTGGATTCCGGGGAAGTGCCGGAAGATTGGAAAGCGGCTAATGTTACGCCGTTGTTTAAGAAGGGTGCCAGGCAAAAGGCAGGGAATTATAGGCCGGTTAGTTTAACATCTGTTGTAGGTAAAATGTTAGAATCTGTCATCAAGGAGGAAATAGCGAGGCATCTTGAGAGGAATTGCTTGATAGAGCAGACGCAGCACGGTTTCGTTAAAGGGAAGTCGTGTCTGACAAGTTTACTGGAGTTCTATGAGGATGTGTCTAGGGCGGTGGATAGAGGAGAGCCGGTGGATGTGGTCTTCCTGGATTTTCAGAAGGCGTTTGACAAGGTACCTCACAGGAGGTTATTGCAGAAGGTCAGGGGACAGGGAGTTGGGGGTAGGGTGTTAGCGAGGATAGAGGATTGGTTGTCAAATAGGAGGCAGAGAGTGGGGGTCAATGGGTGCTATTCGGATTGCGGGTGGTGACTAGTGGAGTGCCTCAGGGGTCGGTGCTGGGGCCTCAGCTATTTACCATTTATATAGATGATCTGGAGGAGGGAACCGAGTGTAGGGTGTCGAAATTTGCTGATGACACCAAGATTGGAGGAAAGGTAAATTGTGCGGAGGGTGTGGAGAGTCTGCAGAAGGATCTAGATAGGCTGGGCGAATGGGCCAGGAAATGGCAAATGGAATTTAATGTTGGCAAGTGCGAGGTGGTCCACTTTGGTAGGAATAATGGTAGGAAGGATTATCACTTACGTGGCGAAAAACTGCAGCAGACGACGGTGCAGAGGGACCTTGGGGTCCTTGTGCATGAGTCGCAAAAACCCAGCTTGCAGGTGCAGCAGGTGACCAGGAAGGCAAATGGGATACTGGCCTTCATCGCGAGGGGGATTGAATATAAAAGTAGGGAGGTCTTGCTGCGGCTGTATAGGGCATTGGTGAGGCCGCAGCTGGAGTACTGTGTGCAGTTTTGGGCGCCGTACTTATGCAAGGATATTTTGGCCTTGGAGGGAGTGCAGAGGAGGTTTACTAGGCTGATGCTGGAGTTGAGAGGGGTTGAGCTATGAGGAGAGGCTGAATAAACTAGGCTTGTACTCGTTAGAGTTTTGAAGAATGAGGGGAGATCTCATTGAGACATATAAGATGATGAATGGGATGGATAGGATAGAGGTGGAGAGACTCTTCCCGCTCAGAAAGGATAATAGGACTAGGGGACACAGCCTCAAGATAAAGGGGGAGCGGTTTAGAATGGAGTTGAGGAGGAACTTCTTCACTCAAAGGGTGGTGAATCTCTGGAATTCTCTGCCCGTTGAAGTGGTGGAGGCTACCTCGCTAAATATTTTTAAGACGCGGGTTGATGGGTTTTTGATAAGAGAGGGGATTAAGGGTTATGGGGAAAGGGCGGGAATGTGGAACTGAGCCACGACAGATCAGCCATGATCTTACTGAATGGCGGGGCAGGCTCGAAGGGCTAGATGGCCTACTCCTGCTCCTATTTCTTATGTTCTTATGTTCTTATGTTCTTATATCCGATTAATGAGGCTGGGTGATAAGAGAATTTGATATGGTGCAAGAGAACAGGAGGATACAAATACAATAATGTAATAAAAGCTGTGTGAACTGAAATGAGAACAGTGCCAGGTAAAATAGCATTACCTCATTGACAAGAGGATTGTTCGTTCAACCAGTTTACCAAGTGAGGTTCTAGAGCAAGTAACCTGCATCTTCAAGACCTAATTCAACAAATATCTCAAAGAGATATGTGCCATCGGTTACAATGGCTGGATAGCAGGAAGGCTGATCAGGATACTGTCATTTGAAAAATAGTTAGGGCAGTTTTAAACAGCACCAAACATTATTGGCTTATCTCCTTTTACAGTTAATGGATTTTTCTACCTGAACAGAGCTTCAGTTCTAATCACAATTAAGAATAGTGTTGTACATTTACTGATACAGCTGTCTAAACTGGAGGTATTTTACTTTCAGTCTTAGGTTCTGCTTCTGATTCATGTTTAATTAGATGGCAGTATCTTTAGAAGGCTGATGCTAGTGAAACAGAAAGGATTGGAAATCTTTACTGTATTATGGATAGACATTGATAATGGCCACCTGGCCACTTTCTCCCCAGGGCATGTTATATGAGACAAGGGGAGATAATACAAAGTAATTAACCAGGAGTAAACTGGATTAGCTGAATCTTTTGTGGAGTGGTAATCACTGTCGCATTTGCCACCCTGCTCCTTTTCACTTGCCTTAGACTGGAGCTACACTTTTCATGCAGGGACCTCTGACCCAGGCCTGCTGAGAAATATGCAGCACAGCTGCTCCTGAGTCCCTCAGTGTAGTCTAGGATCATGGGGGAAAGCAAAGCGACACTTGTTGGTGTAAATGGCTGAATTTACATGTCTCTGCCTCTTTTGAGCAATGAGGAGAGAAGGTAATTGTGTAAGATAAATTGGTAGGGTACTCGAGAGTATTGGAGTGATCAAGTCAGGGATAAGTTGGTTGGTCAAGGCAGATGTCAAGGGTTTCAGCAGTTAGTCAGTGGTTGGGGGTTAGGGAGGGTAATTTGGTGATTGGGAATGTTAGAATGTAATTGATGACAACTTTGTATCGGATGTAATGTGACCAATGGTAACAAGCTATGAGTCAGCTGACCCAGTAAACCATGGAACCAATTACAGAGTGATGTGATGGTCAGCTGACTCACTATAAATAAGAACCTATTCAGAATTGTGGGGAGCTTGGATTGGCCCTGAGCAAGACGCCAAGTTTGGAGTTATGAAGTTTCTTTATTAAAATCTTACTTTGAATTTGAAAGTTGGAGTTAAATTTATTATATGTTTATTGTCAGTGTTTGAAGAGTTCCTTTTGAAGAAACATTGGTAGCAGAGGATAGCTGTCTTAAATTTATTTTGGGAAAAAAAAGGGACTCTGTTGGAATGTAATCACTGACAAATTTGTATTGGATGTAATGTGACCAATGTTAAGAAGCTGTAAGGGTTAGCTGATCTAGTAAACCATGGAAACAATTACAGAATGATGGGATGGTGCAGGGGGTAGGGATTTTTGGATCATTGGGATCTTTTCTGGGGAAGGGCTGATCTGTTCAAGAGGGATGGGTTACATTTGAACTGAAGAGGGGCTAACATCCTGGTGGGGAGATTTGCTGGAGCCACTCGGGACAGTTTAAACTAGTTTGGCAGGGGAGTGGGATCAAAAGCAGTAGGGAGACAGAAGAGAAGTTTGAGGACAGCATGGAAGTTAAAGACAGCATATTAATTAGTAAAGGCAGTGTCAGTAATCGTAGTACCAGACAGAAGCAAGACAGAGAGCAGGGGAAGTCCAGATTAAACTGCATGTATTTCAATGCAAGAGGCCTGACAGGCAAGGCAGATGAACTCAGGGCATTGATGGGTACGTGGGACTGGGATATTATAGCAATTACTGAAACATGGCTAAGGGAGGGCCACAACTGGCAGCTTAATGTTCCAGATACAGATGCCATAGGAAAGATAGAACAGGAGGTAAGAGAGGAGGGGTGTTGCACTTTTGATTAGCAAAAGCATCACGGCCACACTGAGAGGGAATATGTCCGAGGGTTTGGCCACTGAGTCTATATGAATGGAACTGAGAAATAAGAAGAGGGAAACCACTTTGATAGAGTTGTACTGTAAGCCCCCAAACAGTCGGCGGGAAATTGAGGAGCAAATATGGAAGGAGGTTACAGACAGCTCCAAGAGAAATAGAGTGGTAGTAGTCGGAGGTTTTAATTTTCCCAACATTGACGGAGACAGCCATTGTATTAGAAGCTTGGATGGAGAGAAATTTGTTGAATGTATTCAGGAGAAATTTCTCATTTAGTGTGTGGATGGCCTGGCTAGAGAGGGGGCAAAACTTGACCTCCTCTTGGGAAATAAGGAAGGGCAGATGACAGACATGTTAGTGAAGGATCACTTTGGGACCAGTGACCATAATTTTATTGGTTTTAAGATAGCTATGGAGAATGATACGTTTGTCCCAAAAGTTAATACTCTAAATTGGGGCAAGGCCAGTTTTGATGGTATCAGGCAGGAACCTTCAGAAGTTAATTGGGGGAGTCTGTAGGAAGGAAAAGGGACGTCTGGTAAGTGGCATGCTTTCAAAAGTGTTTAATCAGGGTTCAGGGTAAACATATTCCTTTTAGAGTGAAGGGCAAGGTTGGCAGAAGTCAGGAGCCCTGGATGACTCAGGATATTGAGGCCCTGGTGAAGAAGAAGAAAGAGGCACATGACGTGCATAGGCAGCTGGGATCAAGTCAATCTATTGAAGAGTATAGGAGGTGTAGGGCTAGAGTTAAGAAATAAGTCAAGAGGGTAAAAAGGGGACACGAAATTGTTTTGGCAGAGAAGGCAAAGGAGAATCCAAAGAGCTTTTACAAATACATAAAAGGCAAAAGAATAACAAGGGAGATAGTAGTGCCTCTTACGGATCAACAAGATAATCTATGTGCGGATCCACGAGAGATGGGTGAGAGACTAAATGAATGTTTCTCATCAGTATTTATTGTTGAGAAAAGTATGGATGTTAGGGAACTTGGAGAATTAAATAGTGATGTCTTGAGGAGTGTACATATTACAGAAAAGGAGGTGCTGGAAGTTTTAAAGCGCATCAAGGTAGATAAATCCCCGGGACCTGATGAGGTGTATCCCAGGACATTGTGGGAGGTTAAGGAGGAAATTGCAGGTCCCCTGGTCGAGATATTTGAATCATCGATAATCATGGATGAGGTGCCTGAAGATTGGAGAGTGGCAAATGTTGTGCCTTTATTTAAAAATGGCAGCAGGGAAAAGCCTGGGAACCAGAGGCCAGTGAGCCTCACATCTGTGTGGGTAAATTGTTGGAAGGTTTTTTGAGAGACAGAATCTACAGGCATTGAGAGATGCAAAGCCTGATTAGGGACAGTCAGCATGGCTTTGTGAGTGGAAAATCTTGTCTCACAAATTTAAATGAGTTTTTTGAAGAGGTAACCAAGAAGATAGATAAGGACAGTGCAGTTGATGCTGTCTACATGGACTTTAGCAAGGCCTTTGACAAGGTACCGCATGATAGGTTGTTGCATAAAGTTAAATCTCATGGGATCCAGAGTGAGGTATCTAAATGGATACAAAATTGGCTTCTTGACAGAAGCCAGAGGGTGGTTGTAGAGCGTTGTTTTTTTCAAACTGGAGGCCTGTGACCAGCGGTGTGCCTCAGGGATCAGTGCTGGGCCCACTATTATTTGTCATTTATATTAATGATTAGGATGAGAATATACGAGGCATGGTTAGTAAGTTTGCAGATGACACCAAGATTGGTGGCGTGTTGGACAGCAAGGAAGGTTATCTCCAATTGCAGCGGGATCTTGATCAATTGGGTCAGTGGGCTGACAAATGGCAGATGAAGTTTAATTTAGATAAGTGCGAGGTAATACATTTTGGTAACTTGAACCAGGGCAGGTATTACTCAGTTAATGGTAAGGCACTGGGGAGAGTTACAGAACAAAGAAATCTAGGGGTACATGTTCATAGCAAATTGAAAATGGAGTCACAGGTGGACAGAGTGGTGAATAAGGCATTTGGCATGCTTGATTGCATTGGTCAGAACATTGAATATAGGAGTTGGGACGTCTTGTTGAAGTTGTACAAGACATTGGTTAGGCCACACTTGGAATACTGTGTGCAATTCTGGTCACCGTATTATAAAAAGGATATTATTAAAGTAGAAAGAGTGCAGAAAAGATTTACTGGGATGCTATCGGGACTTGATGGTTTGAGAGGCTGGATAGACTGGGACTTTTTTTCCTGGAGCGTAGGAGGCTGAGGGGTGACCTTATAAAGGTCTATAAAATAGTGAGGGGCATAGGCAAGATAGATAGTCATCCTTTCCCCAAGGTAGGGGAGTCTAAAACTAGACGGCATACGTTTAAGGTAAGAGGGGAGAAATACAAAAGTGTCAAGAGGGGCAATTTTTTCACACAGAGGGTGATGAGTGTCTGGAACAAGCTGCCAGAGGTGGTAGTAGAGGCGGCTACAATTTTATCTTTTAAAAAACATTCAGATAGTTACATGGGTTCGATGGGTATAGAAGGATATGGGCCAAATGCAGGCAATTGAGATTAGCTTAGGGGTTAAAAAAAATAAGAGCGGCATAGACAAATTGGGCTGAAGGGCCTGTTTCCAGACTGTAAACCTCTATGACTCTACAAATAAGAACTTGTTGGGAATTGTGGGGAGCTTAGATTGGCCCAGGCTAAGGTTCCAAGTTTGGAATTATAATGTTTCTTTATTAAACCCTTTTACTGAATTCATAATTTTGAGTTAGTTTTGTTATATGTTTATTGTCTGCATTTGAAGAGTTCCTTCTGGAGTAACAGGGGGGATATTTGGGGATGTTGGGGGGTTGCCAAGTGGTCGGGTGGGTAGTCAGAGGAATGGGAATGATACTTGGAGATTGGAGGGCGTAATCAGAGGATCAGTAGGTAGTTACCCACAAGTTAAAAGTGGTTTTAATCATAGAATCCCTACAGTGCAGAAGGAGGCCATTCAGCTGATCAAATCCCACCAAAGCCCTATCCTCATAACCATTCATATTACCCAACCACGAGGGGACAATTTATCTTGGTCAATAAACCTAGCCTGCACATCTTTGGAGTGTGGGAAGAAACTGGAGAACCTGGAGGAAACCCATGCAGACACAGGGAAACCATACAAACTCCACGCAGACAGTGACCTGGACCAGAATTGAATCTAGGTCACTAGCGCTGTGATAGAGCAGTGCTAACCACTGTGCCATCCTTCTAACCTTTCCTGAGTAACTTTGCTGCTCAGAGAGTCAGAACCACCTGAAGTCTCTGACTTTCAAATGGAGTTTTGGGGGGGTAATTGCCCAAAAGAATTCCACAAGCATTTCATGTACTGTTCACATCTGAAGACTTCCGAGAGGTCCCCCAGCAGAATCTTACAGGGTTTCTCTGGGATACGTGACCCTCCAGGGAATTCTAGATCTGGGCCTTTAAGTTTTGTGGATGAGCGAAATATTTTCATGAGGATTCAATGGGAAAACAATAGTGAAGTCATGCAAGTACCTTTCACTAATTACAGTGATTACAGAACCAGTCACTAGAAAGATACTGGCAGTGAAGTGAAGTAACCCTTAATTTTCATTGTTTTTTTTCTATCTGGGATCTATGGCACACCTGTTTGGAGTAACAAAACTGTGCCACCAGCAAACAATGTTAAAGTGTTGCTGAAGCAACAGATGCTTTTCAGATTTCTCAGTTGTCGATGTTGTGTTTGTTAGCTCATTTGAATATTGGGTTAGCTGAAGACCAAAAGGATGAATACTTTAGAATACTGGCTTTTTTCTTTTGTTTGTTATTTAAGAAAGGATAGAAATGGAGAGATTGCTGTTTTCAATCTTGTATTGTTTACTTCCATGTATTGTCAGCCAAGTCTAAAGGTTGTGGGCAAAATGACACTCTGGGGACTTGAAGGCATGATCTAGGTATCTTGGTCCAGTATTGGGGAACACTGCACTGTCAGCAATGACCGTTTCAGCTGAGGTCTAAAACTAAGTCCTCTTCTGCTCTCCTAGGTATTTCTAAAAGAGTCAGCAATGTATATTGATGTAGCACCTTTAATATAATAATTGCCCCAAGGTTCTTCACAGGAACATTATCAAACAAAATTTGACATGAGCTACAAAAGGAGATATTAGGTAAGATGCTGAAAAACTTTGATAAAGAGGTCACTTTTAAGTAGTGTCTTAAAGGAGGGAAGTGAGGGGGAGAAGTGTCTGGAGGATATTGCAGAACTCGATGCACAGACAACTGAAGGTACAGTCACCAATGGTGGAGCAATTAAAATAGGGGATGTACAATTGACAGAATTAGAGGAGCGCAGATATCTTGGAGGTTGGGGCTGGATAAGATTACAGAGATGGGAGGGATGAGGCCACAGAAGAATTTAAAAATCAACCAGCATCACTTAGGAAGAGATTCTTTTTCATGTCACTCTTTGTTTTGGAACCTTGCAATGCACAAATTAGCTGACACAGTTTCCGACATTACTACAATGACTTCACTTCAAGTAATGCTTCATTGGCTGAGGTGAAGAAAAGCACTTTTATAAATGCTGAATCTATTTTTTTTGATCTCCAGTCTTGTATTAAGATTCCGGAAGACAGTGATAACTGTGGGGGTGGCGGTGGGGGAAGGCTTTAGCGAGTTGGAGGGTAGGGAAAAAAAATGGCATCCCTCTTTCTTCCTGCTCTTTGAAAACTTTGAAAAGGTTTTTTTTAAAATTGACCTCTCCACTTCCATTGCGCTGCCATCGCTAACCATATTCCTGCATGGGTAGCACATTATCGGGCTCAATCAAGCTCAATTGCCCCTTGATTATTTTTTATAAATCTGGTGGGGGGGCTGCTGGTTTGGGGCCCAGCCACCTGCATATTATGGAAGTGAGCTCGGTGATGGGTGCAAAAGTGTTGGAGTGGGCACCTGCCTGATCTTGCGTGCCCTCCCCGCCCCCCCCGCCACTGAGAAAATGCCAGTGCACATTAAATTTAGACCAAGATTTCAAATTTGAAGTATTTCACCATAACAACAATCAAATGCAACTTTGTCAAAACACTATTTAGTAGTGAATTTATACTCTAAACTACAGAGATGTTTTCCCCATTTAACTTTTAAAATGACCTAAAATTTCCACCCCTTCTCCTCCCACAGTTATTCTTTACTCAGCCCCTGAAGTGGACACTTAATTCTCCCAGAACTCATCCAAAGACATTAAGCAGGATCCTCCAGCCTTGGCCACAGCTAGGATTCTCTGATCCTGCAGCAATGAACGGCGATTTGGCTAAGCACCAAATTCTCCATTCTTGCTGACAGTCAAAGAAAAAGTGGGCAAGAAAATCTTCACAGGCATTGGCACTGCTACTGATGGGAAGATTCAGGCTACCACTTCTGCTCCTAAGTTGCTTGGTGTTTAGAGTAATCACATCAACAATGTAGTATGGAGGCAGATTCATTCAGGTACGTATTTCACCAAAACTGAAAATGAAATCCAATTTTAGGTTTGAATTTGTGGACAAATGACCATCCAACGTGACCACTTCTAAAACCAGCATTGGATTATGTTACTGTTTTCAATTGCAGCCGTAGTGTCTCACGTATGTCAAAGAGAAAGATATTTGAATTTAAATACATTTAGCAATCAGCAAATTTAAAACTTAAAACTTTTGCCCATTTGGTGTTAATGATGTTACTGAGCAATTAAAACCATACTTTTGGATTGTAATGGTACAGGTTTTCAGTTGCATCCTCTGAAGCAATGTGATCCACTTAGGAGGACTGGTTTGTAAATAACACGCTTCTTCACCTTTTAACAAATTGAGAAAAGACTGAATGACAAAATGGAACTGACATTTACTTTCTTATTTCAATCACCATGCCTGGTTTCAATTTGGAAAGACATTTGTGCATTATGCGTCCATTATTGTTTAAATTTCGTCTGGAGTAAAAATCACTTTAACCGCAAAGTCTAAACCCTAGTGTAAATAGAAACAATTGAGACCTGTCAATGTTCCTTTTAAAAAAGACAAATTCAACAAGACTTGGGGAGATAGCTACAACATGGAACACATCCATTAGAACCGGATGATCTGCGGAACCAACAATTTCATTGCAAGGCTCACTTGATATGATCATATAAATCCTAATCAGAAGCCCAAAATTCTTTATGCTCAATCACAAATTTTGCTTTCAATTTTGCTTGCAGGGGAACAACTGCGAATATGTACACAAGGTTACACATGCTGCACCTCCGAAATGGAAGACCAGCTGAGCCAACAAAGCAAATTGGAGTTTGAAAACATGGTCGAAGAAACAAGTCACTTTCTACGCACAACGTTTGTTTCCAGACATAAGAAGTTTGATGGTGAGTACATTGGTAATTTTGAAGTTTTGTCATTCCATGGCCTTCAGTGTTTGAAGTCAGGTGTACACTCCTGAGATTCTTGTTGTTTGAAGTATGTAGTAAAAGGAATCTAGAAACACATTATTAATTGAAGTTGCGGTATTTCTTTGTTATCCAGTGTTATGTGATTTCAGACTACAAGGTTGTATCGAGCATAACACTCTCTTTCAGGATTCTTTTTCCCATTCACGTTTACCTTGAGATAGGCTCAGTGTCTAGAACAATTTTTCTCACAAAGACATCATTTTTTATTGAAGAAAAAGATGTCACTTTGTAGCAGAATGTGTATATTACCAAGGACATTAATAGTTGTCAGTGAATTACAAGAAATTAATCCAATTGAAGGATGAGAAAATGTCACTTACTCCAAAATGTGTCAGCTGGGGGGATTGGCAAGATAAATATGTGGGGTTACGGGAATCGGATCTGGGTATGATCCTTTGTTGGAGAGTTGGTGCAGACTCGATGGGTCAAATGGCCTCTATCTGCACAGGAGGGATTTTGTGATTCTAAAGAAGCAATGTCTCTCTGCTAAATTGTATTAATATTTGTAATTCAGTGACAGACATGTTATGATAGATCTTGGCATTGTCTTAACTTTCTGATTTTTATTGCCATTAAAGTCAAGTTATGACCTTTGTGGTTGACTGAAGTGTTGTGTATGTGTAATTGTTTCTGACTGATTTGGCAACAAGAGAAAAGAATTTCTGAGGTGGCCCACTGTGGGTTGCTTAAACAAACTAATGCAGTTTTATTTTTAAAGTATCACCTGATTGAAGTCCAACATAGAAGAGAAATAAAAATCTGCAAATTCCTCTGCACATCACAGCGCGTCATGTCACTAATCTCACAGAAGTGCATTGCCTTACAATACAGAACACAGGTTATACTCTAGCTGCATGTCAGCCTACGGCCAGATAGAGAACTGCACAAGGATACTTATAACTATTTCACATTATGCACTGAAGATTTCTCACCAGTATCCAACTACCAGTAAGATTTTAATTTGGTACAGAGATTTTAGCTCATTCAGATCTTTTTAATGTTGAGATGATTAAATGTAAAGTTTGAGAAGTTACCAGGCAGCTGGGACAAAGCTTCAAAAAGGCTGACTATTTCTGAAAGTGAAGAGGTTACCAGGCCCAGATGAAATGTATCCCAGTGGAGGCCTTGACCATCATTCTCCAATCCTACCTGGCTATAGCCAATACCAGAGATCTGGAGGACTGTGAAGGCTGTGCCATTGTTTAAAAGGGATGAACGGATAGCCCAAGTAATTTTTAAACATGTTTTACTCCATTCTTAAAGTTTCAAAGCCAATGTACAGAATAGACCAGGTAGACCCAAATACATTTCTTTACTTACTCCGAAAACCAAAATCAAATTGAATCTAATTCATGTCCCCATGAGGGAGGAAAACCAGATTAAAGTTGACAAGATAAAGCATTGCACTCCATCTTGGGCTTGACCTGATGCCTGATCTTTGCCAAAAAGCCGAGAATAGTTATTACACTTGATCTGTAATTACTGGCCAGTTAGTCTTAATTCAGAGGTGGGCAAATTATTAGAAAAAATTCTGAGAGACAGTATAAATCATCATTTAGAAAGACATGGATTAATGAAGGACAGGTGATATGGGTTTGTAAAGGGAAAGTCATGTCTGACTGATTAATTAAAATTTATGAGGTGATCCATTTGACAAAGTATTACACTCATGCAGATGTAGGGAAAGTGGGAATAAGTGCCACAGAGATTATTGGATTTCTGTGGGCAGTTTTATTCAAGGTCAGTGGTAAGCACTGCCATTTCAAGATTGACTATGAAAGCTGAAAAATTCATTTCAATTTTTCATTGAAGACCAATTTAATGTTTGAAATGGAATACAGTATGGCTGGGATCATAATATGGAAAGTAAATCACTTTGGGCTCATACGTAATGGTTAAACTCATTACTTAACAATGAGTTGTTCCTTACAGAGATACTATTTATGGCTAATCACAAAACATACTCTATGTAAAATCATATAATTCAGGAGGCCAAACAACTTTGACTGATCGATAGAGACAAAAGTGATGTCATTGAACATATTGTAGTGGGTGTTCACTATTGCATATAAGAATGGTCATAATTCTAACTCCATAAAAAAATTCAGTGCCTCTATACCCTTCAGCTGAAAGCACTTGTGAAAATGATAAAATGTCATATGCAATGATGTATCCTTTCGTAATACTTTGAAGGATGCTTCTTGAACTACATCCTTGTTTTTTCATCATTAATGCACTGAACCTATTGAGACAGGGGTGTCTGTTTCAGCAAATGCCTCAGGATTTAAGACATGAAAATGAAGCTGCCATAAAGCAGTAAATAGCTAAGATGGTGTTCTCCATTACTGTTGCCCATCAGATGTTGCTGGGACATTAGAAGCCTCTTAGCAATAAAACATTGTCATCAAATGGTCTACGAATGCTTATGGTAACATGCAGCTCTGTAAGACAAATCAAGAGATTGTGTTAGCGTTAAAAACTTCCAGAAAATGAAGTCGGTGTTCCCTGATCACAAGTGTTTGTCGACTGCCAGCGTTTCATTCTAATGATGATTCGAGGCTTTGATGTATTTCAAACTTTTCTCAGGTTTAACAGGGGAAGCAAAAATGTGATTTTAATGGAAGTTTGAACAGAAACATCCTGAAATTCATGTCTTGGAATGTGAGTGCACCAATTAGCACATTTGCCCCAAATGCACCGTTCCTTTGTTTAAGTGGAAGCATTAATGTTTGAAATGTAAATGTCTTTGTTGTTAGAATTGAGAGAAAAATTCCAGATGTACAATAAATGTGAATAATCAGTGTCCTTCCATATCATTTCAGAAACAACAAATTAAATTTGTGCCTTTCATAACTCCCAGATATCTCAAAACTATTTTACAGTCAATGAAGTACTTTGAATTGTATTTAAATTGCACTGTTGCAATGGAAGGATGGTCACCTAAAGTCCCATTAACAGCAATGTGTAATAACCAGATCACCTATTTTTGTGAAATAAGCATAATACTGCAGATCCTGGGATCTGAAACAAAAGGAGAAAATGCTGGAAAAACTCAGCAATTCTAGCTGGTGTTAAAATTTTGAGTCCATTTCACTCTTTTGTGAGAACTAAAAGAGAGGGAAAATGTATTGGATATGATACTATAGCTGAGAAAGACATAGATGTAACAAATTTAAGAAAAAGAGACAGATGGCCCTGTGTGTCATGGGGTAGGGGTTTTGCATTGAGACAAAAAATGTATGAGGTACAAAAATAGATTAGGATAGAAGAGAAAGTAACAGTCTAAAATTGTTCAATTTATTGCTGAGTTCTGAAAGCTGTACATAGAACATGGAGAATAGAACAGTACAGCACAGTATAGGCCCTTTGATTCTCAATGTTGTGCCGAGCTGTGTCCGAGCCCAAGATCAAGCTATCCCACTCCCTATCATTCTGGTGTGCTCCATGTGCCTATCCAGTAACCGCTTGAAAGTTCCTAAAGTGTCCCACTCCACTATCACAGCAGGCAGTGCATTCCACACCCTAACCACTTTCTGAGTAAAGAATCTACCTTGGACATCCCTCCTATATCTCCCACCATGAACTTTAAAGTTATGCCCCCAAGTAACAGCTACATCCACCTGAGGAAATAGTCTCTGCACGTCCACTCTATCTATTCCCCTCATCATCTTACAAATCTCTATTAAGTCGCCTCTCATCCCCCTCTTCTCTAAAGATAAAAGCCCCAGCTCCCTCAACTTTTCCTCATAAGACCTACCTTTCAAACCAGGCAGCATCCAGGTAAATCTCCTCTGCACTCTCTCCAATGCTTCCACATCCTTCTTATAGGAGGTGACCAGAGCTGCCCACGATATTCTAAATGTGGTCACACCAATGTCCAGTATAGTTGCAGCATAATCCCACAGCTCAAACCCCCTGTTAATAAACGCTAACACACTATAAGCCTTCTTCATGGCTCTATCCACTTGAGTGGCAACCTTCAGAGATCTGAGGATATGAACCCCAAGATCTCTCCGTTCCTCCATATTCCTCAGAAGAGTTTTGAAGAAGAGTAGGAGAGTTATCCCCAGTGTCCTGGCCAACATTACGCCCTCAAACAACATCATATAAATATATGTGTGATAAATGCAAGTACATTAATGTCCTTCAACATAATTCCAAAGACAAAAATTAAATTTCAGGAGGATGAAAGTCAAAATTACTTTGTAATCCGCATTCAAGTTTGCCCTACCAAAATGAATCACCTCGCACATATCAGCATTAAACTTCATCTGCCACTTTTCTGCCCAGCTCTGCATCCTATCAGTGTCTCTATGCAGTCTACAAGAGCCCTCCACCTCATGCACTACTCCACCAATCTTGGTGTAATCAGCAAAATTACTAACTCACCCTTCAGCCCCCCTCTTCCAAGTCACTGATAAAAATCACAAATAGCTATTTGTGGAGTTTAATGCACTCACATTGCCATTCGTACATTAAAACAATGCAATTTACTTCCAGTTTAAATGCATTAATACTTCATTGACTATAAAATGCTATGAGATATGTGGTAGTTCTAAAAGATAAAAATTTAATTTTGTCTTTCATCCTCCTGAAACTTAATTTTTGTCTTTGGATTTATGTTGAAGGACATTAATGTACTTGCATTTATCACACATGTATTTATATGATGTTGATTGAGGGGGTAATATTGACCAGGACACTGGGGATACCTCCCTTACTGTTCTTCAAAACTCTGACGGATGTATGTTTTTGTTCACCTGTAAAGGCAGAAGGACCTTGGTTTAACGTCTTATCTAAAAGCCAGCATGTCTCTCAGAGCAGTGCTGCACTGGATTGTTAGTTTTGGTTTTTGCACCCAGGTTCTGCAGTGGGGCTTGAACCCATTACCTCTGAATCAGAGGTGGGATTGCTACCACTAAGCCTCAGCTTGCAACTGAGAAAATCTAGAACAGGTTAGCTACCCCTCAGAAACTGCCACATGAAGCAATATGATGCTTAAACCTGTCTTCAATTAATTTTATGTTTTACCTTTTTATGGCCATCTCTTGTATTGGGATATATCCAATTCCCAGTTTGTATTGCACTCAGAAATTGCAGGGTATCCAATCCTGACTCCAATGGCATTTCACTTCAGTATTAAAACAGACTATATACATCACTCTATAAATATAAATGTAGTCCTATAATCACAGCTTATTTACAAAGTGGCATGTCACTTCAGTAGCATTGCATGCTAGTCACATCAGTGACACTTGATGAATGAAAAGTTGGAATTTGAGCCAAAGTTTACACCTCTTTGTATTTGGCAGTGGAGGGCAGAATCGAAATGCTGGCTTTGTGTGTGGATTTGCTTTCAAAAGCATTATTTTGCATTGTGTTTACTGAATGTACACCAATCCAAGTTCCCTTGCAAGCTAGTGAGGCAGCCACATTTCTTAGTCTCAAGAGACCCATTCGAGCTTCCTCCAATTGGTCTGCCAGCTCACTTGAGGTTAGGGCAAAAGGTCAGCTGGCACAGGTGGAGTCATGTAAGTTAATTTTTTTATCATTTCTGACCACTGAGAATGAAGCATGACTCACCTAGTTGTCTTTATTCTTAATCTATCCCTTGGAGCAAGCAGGAAAGGAATCCACCTGAAACTGGTGCATTCCTCCCTAAGAAATGCAAATTGTGGTCTGATGACGTTATTTGGGTCCACCAAGACTTACTCTTTTGCCTTGAGAACAAAAACAACTGCCGCTTCCTGCCTGGTGAACTCCATTCAAGATGTGGAGATGCCTGTGATGTGGACTCATCTGACTAAGGGGCAAAGCCCCAAAAGCTAGTGGTGTTTGCTACTAAATAAACCTGTTGGGCTTTAACCTGGTGTTGTGAGACTTCTTACTGTGTTAACTCCAATCAACACAGGGTCAGATGCAAATAGTATTAGGTGAAAAGAAAAAAGATGTATCATATTGCAAAGAACAATAGTAAACCTGAAAATTGGGATTGCTTCAAAAACCAGTCAAGGGTCATCAAAAAGTGGCTAAAAACAGAAAAAGATAGCATATGAGAGTGAGCTGATCAGGAATATAAAAACAGATTTAAAGGTTTTATTAGTGCATGATAAGGAAGAGAGAAGTTAAAATAAAAGTGGTGCATTAAATGCAAATGAAGGAGAAATTATTCTGTCAATGAGGAAATTGCAAAGACATTGAAAAAGTATTTTTTGACTGTGTTCACAGTAGATGAGACAGATTTATATTCTAGAAATAGATGGTAACCAAGGCGCTAGTAAGTATTGGGACATTAGGGTAATTAATAGGAGCAGAGACAAAATATTAGAAAAACTTAAGGAATGAAAATTCAACAGATTCCCAGGATCTGATGGCCTACATGCTTGGATTTTAATTGAGGTACTTCAGTGAATGTGCAGACATTGGTTATGGTTTTCCAACTTCCCTAGATTCCACAACAATTTTAACAAATTTTAGTAAATATCGCACCACAATTCAGGAAAGGAGGGAACTCCAGGGCAAGTGGCCTAACATCAGTTGTCAGGAAAATGCTGGAATCTATTTTTATAAGTAAAGTTTAATGATGTACTTAGAAAATTATAATATGATCAGACAAAGTATGGTTTTACAACTGGCAAATAGTGTTTGGAAATTTAATGGAGTTTTTTGAGGATTTAACTATTGAGGTAGTTGAAGTGGAACTCATAGATGTAACATACTTGGATTGCCAAAAAGCATCCTGCAAGGTGCCAAAAGATTAATACACAAGATAAGGGCTTCTGGAGTTGGCAGTAATATGGCATGGGCAGAGAGTTGGTTAACAGACTTGAAGCAAAGAGTAGGGATAAATGGACATTTTCAAGTTGACAGGCTGTAATGATCATAGCCATAGAGGTTTGGAGCATGGAAATAGGTCCTTCGGCCCAACTTGTTCATGCTGCCCCTTTATTTAACCTCTAAGCTGATCCCTATTGCCCACGTTTGGCCCATATCCTTCTACACCCATCTTATCCATGTAACTGTCTAAACGCTTTTTAAAAGACAAAATAGTAACCGCCTCTACTACTACCTCTGGCAGCTTGTTCTAGATACTTATCACCCTTTGTGTGAAAAAGTGCTGGGGCTTTAGCTAGTTGCATCTATTTAATTCCTTAGACAATGAGAAAGGAGTTAATGTATCTAAATTTGCTGCTTATACAAAACTAGGTGGGAATATAAACTCTGAGGTGGACACAAAGAGGCTGCAAAGAGATATAGACAGGTGAATGAATGGGAAAGGGGGTGGTAGTTGGAGTATAATATGGAGGAGTGTGAGGTTATTCATTTTGGTAGTAATAGGTAGATTTTTTTGAAATGTGAAAGTTGCAAATGTTGATGCTCAGTAGAATTTGGGTGTGCTTGTACAAATAATACACGGTTAGTATGAAGGTACAGCAAGCAATTAGGATGCAAATGACCTATTGACCTTTAAAACAAGGTGATTGAAGTACAAGAACAAAAATGGCTTGTTACAGATTTTTAGGACTTTGGTGAGACTCTACCTGGTGTGCTGTATGCAACTTTAGTTTCATTATATAACAAAGCATAAACTAACATTGTGGCTTTACAGCAAAGGCTTAATTAGGTTCTGATGGGATTTGAAGAGGTAAGGGCTAAAAGGCTGTTTTCCCTGGTTGGAGAATCAAGACTATGAAGGACATAGTCTCAGGATAAGGGATCAATAATTGAGAACTGAGATGAGAAGAAAGTTCTTCACTCGAAGGTTTAGAATTCTTTGGAATCTTCTACCCCAGACAGTGAGGCATGTTCCATCCTTCAATATATTTAAGACTGGAATAGATAGATTTTTGGTTTCAAGGAATTAAGAGATTTGTGAAATGGCCGGGAAGGCTGACTTGAGCCAACAATTAGCCAGGATTGTATTGTATGGTGGAGAATCTTGAGGAATCATATTGTCTCCTCCTGCTTTTTTTTACATTCTTAGAAGAGGCCATTCAAGGTGTGGCTTTTAAATTCCAACAACAACCCCATAAAGAAAGGTTAGGCCTCGTATGCCTGGAAAATGCTCTACTTTACCTATTACTAACCTTTCTCCCAAAACATCAGTTTGAGTGCCAGAGCATGGTCAAGGCTTGCAGCTGTAAATCGCCCACATAAGACCTGGAAAAGGAAGGGTGTTGCCCAGCTCCAGATTAATGAGGACCATTTTAATCAGCACGGCCCATCTCGTATATGATGTTGTATAATGATCATCTGAAACCAACCTGGTTAGATTCCAACTGGAATACCATAATAACATAGAAAATAGGAGCAGGAGGAGGTCATTTGGCTCTTTGAGCCTACTGCATCATTCATTATATTATGGCTGATCATTCAACTCAGTAGCATGTCCCACCTTCCCCATAGAATTGTGGCCAATTCTATGCATTACACTTAGGACATGGAGATGCTGGCGTTGGACTGGGGTGGGCACAGTAAGAAGCCTCACAACACCAGGTTAAAGTCCAACAGATTTATAAGTCTCTACAGGTATAGATAATGTGAGTGGAAAGAGGGATAATCACAGGTTAAAGAGATGTGAATTGTCTGATGCCAGGACAGTTAGTAGGATTTTGCAAGCCCAGGTCAACTGGTGGAGGGTTACACATAGTGCGACATGAACCCAAGATCCCAGTTGTCTTCGTCCTCATACATGCACAACTTGACTATCAGTTTCAGCTCAGCAATTCAGGGCTAGGGCTTGCAAAATCCTACTAACTGACCTGGCTTGAGACAATTCACACCTCTTTAATCTGTGCTTATCCCTCTCACATTATCTGCACCTGTAGAGACTTGATTACCTGTTAAGACTCACATTCCAACCATTATCTTGCAATTGTGCACTTGTCTATATATGCCCAACTCTCCACACACCTGATGAAAGAGCAGATACCAAATAAACCTGTTAGACTTTAACCTGGTGTTGGGAGACTTCTCACACTTAGGAGGAATGTAAAAGTTTTAGCGAGGGTGCAGAAGAGATTTAGTAGAATGGTTCCAAGGGTGAAGAACTTTAGTTATGTGAGAAGGTTAGAGAAACAGAAATCATTCTCCGAAGAGCATGGAATGGTAAGGGGAAATTTGGTAGAGGGCATTTAAAATGATGAAGATTTTATATAGAATAAAAAAAGAAAAGTTAAGTCCCACAGGAGAAAGTTCAGTAACCAGAGGGTACAGGCTGAAGATAATTGGCAAAAGAACTAGAATCAACATGAGAGATAAAATGATTTACATATTACTGTGATCTGGAATGCACTGCCTGAAAGTGTAATGGAAGCACATTCAATTATAAATTTCAAAAATGAATCAGTTAACATAGGGGAAACATTTACTATTTACTTGCTACATTAATTGTATCAGTTGAAGTTAAGTACGTTCAGGTGGAGAGCATTGATTCGATAGTTATTCGAGTACCTATAAAGGGACATTTAGTGACACAAGAGTTGAGTCAGGAGATAGAAACCTTCCAGGGTAGGGAGATAGTTTAGGGTTTAGACAGGTAGCACTCTATCTCAGGCTGTTCCTGTTTGGGATCTGCAGCTGGCAGATTCCTCTAAGTAAGAGTTTCCCTAGTAACATTTGGCTTTGGATTCTTCCTTAACCAATCAGCTATCAGGAGAATAAAAGATATGGGGAACAAGTTGATCTCCAAAGCCACTTCCTTTATAGATATCTGCACAGCTGTGATTTCAGGGCCACCTCTTGATTCTCTGCCTTTCCTTGGAATTCTGCACTCTTTTTTTGCAAGGAGAGAAAGCAAAAAGTTATGAGTATGAGAAATACGTTGTGTGGAGAGAATAAAATGGTAAATATTTGTAGAGGCTGAGTGTGAGGGATGAGTGTACAATGGCAATAAGATCAGGATGAGTAAGTGTTGGTTGTTCAGTTGAAGATGTGTGGAATTGCCTGGATAGACCAACACAACAGCTAATGGAGCTGTTGTGTTGGTCTAAGGAGTGCTTTATATGGTCTCACACTTGCCTGACATTGAATGACAGACCCATTTCACTTGCCATACATCTTGGAGTTGACATGCAGCACCCTCAAAGTAACATGAACGGAGTCAATTGCAGTCCTTGCAAAGCCATAAGCTCACCCCATGTATTGGTTCACCAGCAAGAGAGAAAGAAAATGCAGTCAGTTTTTCTTGAATACAAAGCATTGATGACCTCTGTTAGACAAAGATATGGATGGCAATCTATCTGTGCTTATAATGCCTTTAATTCCGACCCAAAAGGAGCACATAAAAATTCATGGTCACAGTTGTTTTCACAGTCGCTGGTAATATAGTCCTTTTCCCTGATCTGAGGTTGCAGTTGTGGCTGCAGGAGGTTGCAGATTTCAGTGAGGACTCCCCAGTTGAACACAGACAGCTAACACATTATTCCTCACATTCCTTCTAATGTGGACATAGGAGAATTGCACCCTAAACACTGTGGGCTGATGTGCCTCCTGAGAGTCCTTCCTCTCACTTCTGCTCTGTAAGCTATCTGCTAATCTGCTCAGTGTTGTATTCCATGGAGAATACTACTAGAACATAGAACATCGAACATTACAGTGCAGAACAGGCCCTTCGGCCCACGATGTTGCGCCGACCAGTTAAAAAGCAATGACCCTCTAACCTAAACCAATCCCTTTCCATCCATAAACCTATCCACGGATCTCTTAAACGGCCCCAAACTAGGCGCATTTACAACTGCAGCAGGCAGGGCATTCCAATCCCTCACCACCCTCTGGGTAAAGAACCTACCCCTGACATCCGTCCTATAACTACCACCCCTTAATTTAAAGCTATGCCCCCTCGTGCTAGCTTTCTCCATCCGAGGAAAAAGGCTATCACTGTCCACCCTATCTAAACCTCTAATCATCTTATATGTTTCAATAAGGTCCCCTCTTAGCCGCCTTCTTTCTAACGAAAACAACCTCAAATCCCTCAGTCTCTCCTCATAGGACCTCCCCTCCATACCAGGCAACATCCTGGTAAACCTCCTCTGCACCCTCTCCAAAGCCTCCACATCCTTCCTATAATGTGGGGACCAGAACTGCTCACAGTACTCCAAGTGTGGCTGCACCAGAGTCTTGTACAGTTGCAACATGTCGCTGCGGCTCCTAAATTCAATCCCCCTACCAATAAACGCCAAGACACCGTATGCCTTCCTAACAACCCTATCTTCTTGATTCCCAACTTTCAGGGATCTATGTACACATACACCTAGATCCCTCTGTTCATCCACACTATTCAGAGTCCTACCGTTAGCCCTATACTCTACACATCTGTTATTCCTGCCAAAGTGAATTACCTCACACTTTTCCACATTAAACTCCATCCGCCACCTCTCGGCCCAGCTCTGCAACTTGTCCAAGTCTCCCTGTAAACTATGACATCCTTCCTCACAATCTACCACACCTCCGACTTTGGTGTCATCAGCAAATTTACTAATCCACCCAACTATACCCTCATCCAGATCATTAATAAAAATTACAAACAGCAGTGGCCCCAAAACAGATTCCTGAGGCACACCACTTGTAACTGAACTCCATGACGAATACTTTCCATCAACCACCACCCTCTGTCTCCTATCTGCTAGCCAATTCCTGATCCAATTACCTAAATCATCCTCAATCCCATACATCTGCATTTTCTGCAGAAGCCTTCCATGGTGAACCTTATCAAATGCCTTACTAAAGTCCATATATACCACGTCAACTGCCTTACCCCCATCCACCTCTTTGGTCACTTTCTCAAAAAACTCAATAAGGTTAGTAAGGCACGACCTACCCTCCACAAAACCATGCTGACTATCTCCAATCAATTCATTACTCTCCAAATAACTATAAATCCTACCCCTAATAATTTTTTCTAAAACCTTGCCCACAACAGAAGTAAGACTCACCGGTCTATAATTCCCGGGGAAGTTTCTGTTCCCTTTCTTAAACAATGGGACAACATTCGCTAAACTCCAATCTTCTGGCACTATACCTGTGACCAACGACGACCTGAAGATCAGAGCCAGAAGCTCTGCAATCGCCCCTCTTGCCTCCCAGAGAATCCTAGGATAAATCCCGTCCGGCCCAGGGGACTTATCTATTTTCAAACCCTCAAGAATATCTAGCACATCCTCCTTATCAACTGCAATACTGTCCAGTTTACAACCCTGTAACCCAGTGTTCTCCACAGCTACATTTATGTCCCCCTGCGTGAACACCGAAGAGAAATATTGGTTCAATGCCTCTCCAATCTCTTCCGGTTCCACACATAACTTCCCACTGCTGTCTCTAACTGGCCCGAATCAACCTTCTGTTCTTAACATATCTATAGAACGCCTTAGGATTCTCCTTAATCCTATCAGCCAAAGTCTTCTCATGTCCTCTTTTAGCCCTTCTTAACTCACTCTTTAACTCCCTCCTAGCCAATCTAAAGCTTTCTAGTGCACTACCTGAGCCCTCAAGTCTCATCCGGACATAAGCCTCCTTTTTCTTTTTAACCAGTGAATCAGCTTTTTTCGTGCACCACGGTTCCCTAGCTCGACCAATTCCTCCTTGCCTGACAGGGACATACATATCAAGGACTCGCAGTAGGTGCTCCTTGAAAAAACTCCACATTTCAGACGTTCCCAGACCCTGTAGTCTCCTAGTCCAACCTATGCTTCCTAATTCTCTCCTAATAGCCACATAATTACCCTTCCCCCAGCTAATACTACTGACCCGAGGTTCATGCCTATCCCTTTCCATCACTAAGGTGAACGTAACCGAATTGTGGTCACTATCACCAAAATGCACACCAACTTCCAAGTCTAGCACCTGGTCTGGCTCATTTCCTAGCACCAAATCCAATATAGCCTCACCCCTAGTTGGCCTATCTACATACTGAGTCAAAAAACCTTCCTGCTTGCTTTGTACAGAAACTGACCCCTCTAATGAGCTAGAGCTATAGCTATTCCAATCAATATTAGTAAAGTTAAAGTCCCCCATAACAATTACCCTATTACTTTCACTCCTATCCAGGATCGTCTCCGCAATCCTTTCCTCAACCTCTCTAGAACTTTTAGGAGGTCTATAAAAGACTCCCAACAGGGTGACCTCTCCTCTCCTATTTCTAATCTCAGCCCATACTACCTCAACAGACAAGTCCTCATCAAACTTCCTCTCTGACACTGTGATACAATCCTTGACTAATAATGCTACCCCTCCCCCCCTTCTACCTCCTTCTCTACTCCGACTGAAGCATTTGAACCCCGGAACCTGCAACAACCATTCCTGCCCCTGCTCTATCCATGTCTCTGAAATGGCCACAGCATCAAAGTCCCAGGTACTGATCCACGCTGCAAGTTCATCCACTTTATTGCGAATACTCCTCGCATTAAAGTATACGCATTTCAAACCCTGCTCCGCTCCACCCCCACGATGCCGTGCATTGCAGTCCCCATCCATGCCCCCCTCACTTTCACCCCCGCGACTCAGGATCCCACCCCCCCTCTGAATCAGTCTAAACCCCCCTGCATAGCCTTTGCAAATTTTCCCCCCAAGATATTTGTTCCCCTCTGATTCAGGTGTAGACCATCACTCTTGTAGAGGTCCCACCTTCCCCAGAATGAGCCCCAATTGCTCAAGAACCTGAACCCCTCCCTCCTGCACCGTCCCCTCAGCCACGAGTTCAAACTTTCCCTCTCTCTGTTCCGCTCTAAACTATCCCGTGGCACAGGCAAGAGTCCCGAGATAACCACCCTGTCCGACTTGGCCTTAAGTTTCCACCCCAACTCCATAACTACTGTATCCATATTTGGGACAAAACATTTTGAGCAGAACCCTCGATCTCAGAATCACCATCTTCAGCCCCTGTTCTGTCATTCCTTGTAAACTTTCGCAAATTTAAATAATTCCAGAGAACACTAAAGAATTGTACACAATAGTAACAACAAGGAGAAATCAATCCACTTAAAAATCCCACTAGAATGGTGGTGGTGGGGTACTGAACCTGAGATTAGATACAAGAAAGTTTTAAATGTCTATTTGCAAAATATTTCTGAAAATCATAACTTATTTGTTACATCTACATTCCTTCAACTACATAGTCCCACATAAAATCATTTCATTCAAGTGCTTAATCCCTTTCAAAACAAACATTGGAATACATCATCCAACATCAAAGAGTTTATAACCACTTATGGCTGTCAGTTAAATTGTGAAATGCTAGGCACTCCCACTGTGATAGTGGAAGGTTGTGAAATCAGTTATGCAGTACTAGTCTAGTAAGGGTAGCCACTGTGTCTGTGCCAACAGATGTGGAGATGCCAGCGTTGGACTGGGGTAAACACAGTAAGAAGTCTCACAGCACCAGGTTAAAGCTCAACAGATTTATTTGGTAACAAATGCCACTAACTTTAGGGGCTCTGCCCCTTCGTCTCCCCACTCACTTAATAAACCCATTGGACTTTAACCTGGTGAGACTTCTTACTATGTCAACAGATATAGTGAAACAGCAAGCAATGCTTTTTTTAAACATTCCACACAGTTTATTTCAAAGACTTGAAAGGAGTTTTAAATTCTTTGACAATTGTCTTTGACAGTTTATTTCACAGTTTTGACAGTTCCAGTGATTTTATGCGTTTTTAAACACAGTCATGTTCATTTTTAACATTTCCAAAGTCCTTCCCCAAAGGACACCTGGCCTCCAACAAAGTATCTCTGGAGCATATCCAAAGGGATACCCCACCTCTCCAAAGGACTAAGCAAAATTTAGATCCCTCCTACCAGGTATAATCTTCACACATCAACCCAGAATTTTATCACCCTGCCTGCCATGGGAATCAGAGTGAGTGAAGGGAGGACCTTGGGAAGGTCTGTTGACCTCGGGCAAGATTTTAAGGTTTCAGGATGCGTAAGGCCGTAAAATCCCGTCCATCATGTCCTAGCTAACGAAAATCAGACACAACTGGAGACAACTAGCATCTGTCTCTATGAAACACATAGTCACTAACCCTGAAGTGGTGCCATTCCCACCCCTGCAGGCTTGGGGGTGGGATTTCCAGATTTTGGCCTCTTCCTTCATTGCAAAAATCCAAGCCAGAGGGCTTTTCTTGGAATCACAGGATCTGTTTTTGCATAGAGATCACCTTCACGGCTAAAGAAAATATTTTGAGATTTTAACTATAAACAGGCACGAAAACTGGAGAATGTTTGTAAACGGGAGCTGAATAGAAAGAAACTTGTTCAAAGCTCTGTGAACATTATTCTGTGGGTTTGGAGTGCTCTGTGTGAAAACAGGAGATTAATAGGCTTTACTGAAATACAGCCAGTTTGGAAACTGAGCTGGGGATGGACCAACAAAAAGGAGGATTATGGATGAAAAAGCCCCTGTGGAAAGGTCATGTATTTACTATGATGTCGCCTGAGGAAGCCAGCTTACTCTTTGCACCTGCAATTGTGCAGTGCATGCAAACAATTTTTCTGACAGACCTGCTTTTGTATCGAAGTGGTTACACTGAAGTAACATTCTTTGCTTTTTAAGAGAGCGTGGTGTGAGCTATCTGCAGAAAGTTAGTAGGGTCAGAGAGGGGAATTACTTTTTATGTAAAGGATGTCCTCTTCAGGTCACAGGAGACACATCTGCACTATCAATTACAGTAACAGAGCCACAGTCTTGATCTATTTGTAGCTTGGTCTGGTAGGGAGATTTTGCTTTGATCTATATTCCAAATCTCTGGGGATTCTGTGGGGAGAAGATTAGATCTATCGACAGGCCATAATGGAGAATGTGGACCAGCTGTCGATCATTGTCACGATGGAAAAGACAGACTAATTCTGAAATAGGGCATCTGTCACTTGTTTGTTCCTTGTAATACTTCATTGTGTCTTACTAATCCAGTTTGCATTCACATCTCCTGCTGATAATTGATGCTTCTAATCCCCAAACTGTGCTAATATGGTGATTAACAAATTTGTAAGAAAAAAACGTTGCTAGAGATTTTGATGGAAAGGTAGTATGATTTAGTTCTGATGAAAGGACATATCAGATACATTATTTTACCTATTTCCTCCAAAGTTATTGTCTGATGTTCTAATTGTTTTTACCATTTTTGTTTTTAAATGATATTTCTTGCATTTACTTTCAACTGATAATTTAGCGTTGAGGAAATTTTTTTATTATTAGTGTCAGAAAATAGACTTAAATTAACACTGCAATGAAGTTATGGCAAAAATCACTTAGTCGCCACATTCCGGCACCTGAGGGAGAATTTAGCACGGCCAGTACACCTAACTGGTACGTCTTTTGGATTGTGGAGGAAACCGGAGCACCCGGAGGAAACCCATGCAGACATGGGGAAAAAGTACAAACTCCACACACTCAGTGACCCAAGCCGGGAATCAAATCCAGGTCCTGGCACTGTGCGGCAGCAGTGCTAACCACTGTGTCGCCCTTGATCGGTGAAAGGTTTTGTGAATCCCAAGGGTCTGACCTAGGTACCTGATGAATAACTTTCATTTTCCAAACCTTACTGATTATTCATTTAATTCAGTCAGAATAGATGCCGTAGAAATGTGAAGTGTTTTTCCTTTTTCATTATGTACTTTCACAAGTGCAGACAAGAAAATGTTTGCTTGATTATTATTTAAGATTTGTACTTGTTGAAACAACAGTATTTAGTTATGATTTGTATTTGTTATGAATTTTCAAATACTGAATAAATTTATGATAATGTTACCTAATGACTGCAGAAAACTTTCCTCCATATTTACAATTTACTGTTGAGTCTCAAGTTATTTTTCTTTTACCCAATCAGTGCTTCTCCTTGTTTATGCTTTCCTCACAGTTATTTTCTTTAGTAGGCCACTCTGTCCTTCTCTCCCTGTTACCTCTACTGCTTATACTCAGTGTCACTATTCTCCCAATCTTTTCCAGTCAACCTTTTTGCTATCTCTTGAATTCCCCTTCAACTACCTTTGTAAAATTTGTTAAGCCCTTATTGTGGAATAATAATGAAACATTGAGCTGGGAAGACATAATGGCTGGAATTCTCTGACCTCGCCTGCAAACTGGGATTTTCTGGTCCTGCTGGTGTGAATGGAGATTTGGCTGAGCGTCATATCCTCCAATCTCGTTGGCAGCAGTATGACATGAGAGAATTCTAGCCCATGTGTATATTTCCTTCTGTTCTTGAAAAGATCAATGTAAGTCTATATTTATCAGTTCTTTTCCCACTAACACGTGAGCATAGAGGATAAAGGATGCAGCTTCCATTCACTATATTCTCCCTGCTTTAAATTTCCCTGCTTATATTTCGATATTTGAAGTTAAAACCCAGTGAATTCTAGATAGAAATGGGATGTCCTGCTTTCTGCCATTTTTTCTGCTCTCTGAAGCACATTTTGTTGATTTATAAATGATGTAGCATTATAAGTCAAGGGAGATGAGACCATTCAGTGTACTGTGGGAAATCTATATTTAAGTTGTTGAAGCAGAGAATGCTTTGCCCTAATGGTTTGCACACAAGGAATGTAAAGACCTTTCTGCTCTATCACTGCTCCATCCAGACAGGGATAACACCATGAAGGATTAGATATCACATCACCAGCTAAAAAATAATGTGCCTATTTTTTCTAGCATGCAGAAATCGGGTAGAAATGGGATTTTAATGCTTGTTTAACTCAGCTGTGTAATGGTAATGAAAAAAAACTGTATTGCTGCATAAATAATAGAACAGTCTGCATGTGCCTTTAATATAAAGCAGAAACAATGGTGATTAACACAGTATATTCTAACAAAAATTATTTGATTCAAGAAAAACTCTTGGCCATATCAAACTCAATCAGTGTTCTATTATTACTGTTGAGCTTGCTTCAATTAATGTTGAGTGATAATAGATATTCGTTAACTGTATGTGATTCTTCTAAAGCTCAAATTACAATTTAAAGATTGGAGTTTAAATTCATGTAGTATTCATTTATATCTGTTGAAAGAATATCGCCTTATCACTTGCAGTGTGAGATTCTCCAATGAATATAAAACATGCATAACGTTTCAAATTTCCTGGATTCGTGCTGGTAATAACAACAACCTGCTGCTAAAGGCTTAAACTATATCCCCGCTTGCTGTCGATTTAAAGGTCTGCCGCAAGATCTCAGAGAACTGAAATAATTGCATTTTCTTTGGTGAGATTGCATAGCAGTGAACCTGTCAGCTTTCTGTCTGCAAATGGTGATCCTCCTCCAAGAGTTAACTCAAGCTTTGCAATTAGACCAAAGCTGATAATTACACATGTGCAGTGAAAGCTAAACAGCAGATACCAAAGAAAGACTGTTGCCAAGGTGTTTAATTATGTTGTGCCAAGCGGAAATTCAAGAATTTATTCATAAGGTGGGGGGGGGTAAACATTAAACAATTCAATCTTGCGCTAGCTAACTCACACATACAGTCAATAGGTGGTGAGTTTGGTGCCCTGTGAAGATCATTTTAACCAAATGTGTATTGAGTATGCTCTGTTTTGCCTTTGCTTTATAGGTTTCTGGCAGGATGTTTGTAGTGTAAGTGAAGCCATGAAAGCAAGCATGAAATTGAGAGGATTGCTCTGACCTGTGGGAACACTGGGATTGAATGGAAGGAGGTGATGTTATAGCTGACACTGGTATTTAGGGAAGTAGTGATTAATCTAGTAATGAAGTTGGAATGCAGGGGAATTTTCTTCACTAACACTGCAGCAACATTATCACTCCAAATGAAGAAACAGAAAACATAGTCAAGCAGTTTATTGAGCTATAAAACCAGGTTTGTGTTGAGATAATGGATAGATTATTGCATGTAGTCAGCTCCTCAAGCACAGAATTAGTTGCTAGTAAAACTAGGCAATGCACAACATTTCTAGAAATGATATGTTTCAGCAATTAATTTTTCCAATGAACCATGTCCAGAATGTTATCCCCAGTCTCAGTGAAGTAAACTGTGTATGTGGCTTGTAAGTAGAGTTTTTATTGCAAAACAAAGAAACTCATCACACCAAGATGTGGTTAAAGCAGTATCATGGATGTTTTGACAAAGTGTCAAATGTTCATTTTTTTCAAAACTTCGATGTTCTATAAGTCAATGAAAAATATCATCATAAAGATGTCATTCTACTGCTTACACATTGAATGGAACCTAGTTTGAGTATGTTGCAGAGATTCTGTTACACTTGACAAAATAACCCGTATCCTTTCCTTATACCGCTAACCACGAATCACTAAAATCCACTAATTCCAGTTAACTCTGTGTCCATTGTCCCATGCAATTCAGTTGTTGGTTTCACAACCATTTCAATATCAATATTGAAGATTGGAGAGTGGTGAATGTTGTGCCTTTGTTTAAACAGGGCTGCAGAGAAAAGCCTGGGAACTACAGGCCAGTGAGCCTCACATCTGTGGTGAATAAGTTGTTGGAAGGTATTTTGAGAGACAGGTTCGACAGGCATTTAGAGATGCAGGGACTGATTAGGGACAGTCAGCATGGCTTTGTGAGTGGAAAATCATGTCTTACAAATTTAATTGAGTTTTTTGAAGGGATAACCAAGAAAGTAGATGAGGACAGTGCAGTTGGTGTTGTCTACATGGACTTTAGCAAGGACTTTGATGAGGTACTGCATGGTAGGTTGTTGCATAAAGTTAAATCTCACGGGATCCAGGGTGAGGTATCTAAATGGATACAAAATTGGCCTCTTGACAGAGCCAGAGGGTGGCTGTAGAGAATTGTTTTTCAAACTTGAGACCTGTGACCAGCCGTGTGCCTCAGGGATCAGTGCTGGGTCCACTGTTATTTGTCATTTATATTAATGATTTGGATAAGAATACAGGAGGCATGGTTAGTAAGTTTGCAGATGACACCAAGATTGGTGGCATAGTGGACACTGAAGAAAGTTATCTCCAATTGCAACAGGATCTTGATCAGTTGGACCAGTGGGCTGATGAATGGCAGATGGAGTTTAATTTAGATAAATGCGAGGTGATACATTTTGGTAGATTGAACCAGGGCAGGACTTACTCAGTTAATGGTAGGGCGTTGGGGAGAGTGGCAGAACAAAGAGATCTAGGGGTACGTGTTCATAGCTCCTTGAAATTGGAGTCACAGGTGGACAGAGTGATGAAGAAGGCATTCAGTGTGCTTGGTTTCATTGGTCAGAACAATAAATACAGGAGTTGGGACATCTTGTTGACGTTGTACAAGATGTAAGGCCACACTTGGAATACTGTGTACAACTGTGGTCACCCTATTATAGAAAGGATATTATTAAAGTAGAAAGAGTGCAGAAGAGATTTACTAGGATGCTACTGGGACTTAATGGTTTGAGTTCGAAGGAGAGGCTGGATAGACTGGGACATTTTTCTCTGGAGTGTAGAAGGCTGAGGGGTGATCTTGTAGAGGTCTATAAAATAATGAGGGGCATGGATCAGCTAGATAGTCAATATCTTTTCCCAAAGGTAGGGGAGTCTAAAATTATAAGGCATAAGTTTAAAGTGAGAGGGGAGAGATAAAAAAGTGTCCAGAAGGGCAACTTTTTCACACAGAGCGTGGTGTGTCTGGAACAAGCTGCCAGAAGTAGTAGTAGAGGTGGGTGCGATTTTGTCTTTTAAAAAGCATTTAGACAGCTACATGGGCAAGATGGATATAGAGGGATGAGGGCCAAATGTGGTAGTTGGGATTAGCTTAGAGGTTTAAAAAACAAAGGGCAGTATGGACATGTTGGGTCGAAGGACCGGGTTTCCATGCTGTAAATCTCTGTAATTCTAGAATAGAAGGAACCACCTTGTCAACCCAGATTTTCATGCCAACATCCATGTTGGAACAGAGGTGGGGGGAGGTCAGAAAATGGCATCAGAATTCGTTTCCAGGATTCCTGCCATCACTTCTGTTCCGTGGGATATTTTTGGCCTGGGATTATGGTGCAGATAATGAGGGTACAATCAGGGGGACAAGAGGCATGTGGAGAATGCATGGGTGTATGGAGGAGGTACAAGGAACTCTGTTGGAGACATAGATGTGGGTAGGGATTAAAGGCTAAATAGCCTCATAACCAGGTCGAAAACTGGGCTTCCAATAGATGGAGGCAGGCCTTTTAACCTGCCTACCATGGCATTTGCCCACCTCCATTGCCATGGTGGGTGTTTGCAAGGCATTGCCCCTTCCTTCAGACCGTGCCCAATTCCTTGGGATGAAAATATGGGTGGGTGCTGCCAGGATGGAGGCTGAATCACAATGTAGGGAAAATCCCCAATGCCTGATTGCTATCAAGACAATGAAAATCCAGCCCCTAAGTCTTCCTGTTGGGGAAGTCGTATAGGCAAATTATCATGCAAAATTAATACTAAGTGCAGGTTTTCATAACTGAGTAAAGATGGATATGAATTATGTTAGATTATTAATTTTACCCTCATCTCTGTACAACCATGCATATTTTCTTCATTACATGCAGACATATTGCATACAGTAATAGATATGAAAGGCTGTGATAGCATGAATGTGCCTGTGAATCACAGTAGATTTAGCTATATCCATCGCTTCAGCACTTGGCCAAGTCTTCACCCTCATAAACGTTACCTCTTTGCTTACATATGCAATTTATAGCAAGTGCCATTTTCCAACCAGATGCCTTGTGTAAGCGTTATGGACATGACTTTTATACAAGTGGGATCAGGATGATCAATATCTCAGATTCTACGGAAGGTCTGTGTCATAGATGAGCTGTACTCAGATCCTGTTTAAAATTGATTGCCCTTTAGAAAAATAGAACCATGTTAGTGACCATTTAAACTAATGATCTCTCATTCCTGGCTTTACACCAGAGAAAATGATCCTTAAAGCCATCATTTTTTAAACAAAAACCTTGATTAAATCTCCAAATAGTCTCCCTTGCTATAACTATAGCAATAGTTTAATGTACTGCCTCCGATGTAGAAAATAGGTCAAGTCTTTCATAGAGGTATAAGAGGGCAAGAAAATACATGCTGGTCCAAAGAAGAAAACATTTTAGGAAGGATGAGTTTTAAGGAGGATCTTGAAGAAGTGGAGAGGTAGAGGGTTCTAGGATAGGAATTTCAGAGCATAAGGTCAAAGCAGCTGAATGTACAAGCTTCAAGGTTAGGAAACACGTCTGGAGGTGGTGGGAAAGCATGAGATGGTTAAAGTCAGATGAAGAGCTTGGTGGGGTAACAGCACATTGTAACAGAGGAATAGAGTGTTTATTAGCATCACATCTTTATAAAATGTAAGCTGGAGTTGAAACAGCATGGCAATTATTAACTGTGTTGCCAGACCAACTGTACTTTGGATTTTCAGTGCCTCTGAAATATAAATCCATACATTTGGAACAGAATGTTACCAGCACTGAACACCCAGCACTGACTTATGAAAATGAACATAGAACATGTTTTAGTAGTGCAAATATATTGTTTAGAAGGGGCTTGCTGAAAAAAATTACAGCAGGTTCATGGTGCATGCAGTTATTAATGTACAAATTGTTCAATAAGTTTAGATGAACTAGAGATATGGGGAGGAATTTAGTGGTCACACCAGTCACTTTTGGAAGGTCTGTTGGAATTAGCTCCCAGTCAGGCTGATGTTGGGATTCTCAGATCATGCATAGGAAATTGCCCACATCCCAGAGCTCCCAGCCAATCAGTTCTCCAGGACTGGCAGTGCCACTGGGAACAGATGGATCAATGCTGGTGAGTGGAATGTGATTACTGGGTTCAGCAAGGAGTGGAGGGAGGTGTTGCTGTACAGGTAGGGGCATGTCTTGTTTGGGCAGATCCCTCTGTTGGGTACAGTGTACTTAAGGAGGGACCCACTGCCATCCACCCAACAGGGTACAGGCAGGTCCTGGCTTGCCCAATGGCATTGCCTACACTAGGATGAGGCCTTTAAGAGGTCCTTTAGTGCTCACTTACAGACCTCAGTTAGTCTCTGGGCAAGAGCCCATCCTTGACCCTTGCTGCCCTGAAATTGATGGTTAACCAGAAGTCTCCATTCACCTGAAGAAGAGGGAATCCCCTCGAAAGCTAGTGAGATTACTATCAAATAAATCGGTTGGACTAAAACCTGGTGTTGTCAGACTTTTTACTGTGTTTACCCCAGTCCAACGCCGGCATATCCACATCATGATTAATGGGGGTGGGCAGATAGGGAAGACCACTGAGGCTTGCTGCCACATTACACTCCCCCCCTCCCACTGTCTTCCAGCCCACTCTGGTGGTGCAGGGGAGGAGAGGCATTAAAATCCACCCATTGCATGAACTGCAAATTGCTATAAGTTGTTGGTTGATTTCTAACCTTCTGGTTATTTTTAAGAACTTGCTCTATTTTGGACATAAAACTTACATTTACCTTGCCACAAACCAAATTTCAGGACAGAAATATGCTTTTAGCAACATGACAATTGTTAATGCAATGTCATACACCTTCTCCAACCCAGGGAAGGACTATTTAAATCGTTAAGTCTCATTTCTGCTGTGATAAATTATCCTCAGGGATTTAAAACATTTTAAATTTTATTCTTCTCCTTTCTTTCTCTTTTTCCCTCCAAATCCAAATATCCTTCCCCCTCTTTATTTCTCTTTTTGGACCTGATTTGACTCTAATTTACCTGATTTCCACCCATCTATTTCTTTCTTAGTCCTTCAGTTTCATCCCTGTTGCATACGCATTGCATGTGTACATTATAGGGAAATCTAGGGAATAGACAGCAGAAGCACAATTGCAGACATTTAATAATTTGTTCGAAAAAAGTTGAGCGCCGGAGGGAAAGCAGGTAGTTAACATTTCACCTTTTTTCAGATGAGAGGTAGAACATGTCCTAGGAGCTATATAGCAGTTTAAAACAAGTAATAGAAGGAATAAAAGAATCCCCACTAAAGGAAACATAGGAAAAAGTACAGAACCAAAAATATGACAATGAATAATAGTAGTTCTAGATTTCTGAAGGGAATGTTTTGCTTGGCCTGAATCCTTGAATTTGTTGAGGAGATAATGGAGAGATAGACCAAGACAATATGATTGATATAATGTATTTAGACTTTGAAAAGCATTTGATAAGGCACCACAAATAGATTAATGAATACGGTGAGAGCATGCAGAGTCAGGTGATAAACAGCAGAATGGGTAAATGAATGAGAGGTTAGGGTTGGCCGGAGGGGAGGAGGGGTTGGGGGGGGGGGTGAATTAGACAGGTGGTCAGGTGGGGTCAGGGGATATTTGAAGCCGAGACAGGAGATAGTTGGGAGGCAGGGAGTTAATTGGCTGTTTGGGAGGATTGGAGGGCTATTCGGAAGGTGTAGGTAGGTAGTCGGTGCTTCAGGTAGGTTGTCACGGGTGGGAGATTATTTGAGGAGTGTGGGTTAATCAGGTTGACGGGTTGGTGTTAGTCATGGGGTCCAGTAAGGGGTCAGGGCAGGGTCAGTAGTGTAGCTATCCAGGAGTTAGGATTGGTTTTAATCCTTTTCACATTTCTTGGGTAATTATTCTGCTAAAAGAGTCATCTGAAGTCTGTGACATTAGAGTTTCGGAGAGTTCCTGAGGGAGGGTAATTTTCCAACAGAATTTGAAATTCCCTGAGAAATTTCAATTCAGTTCTTGTGTGGGAACTATCAAGTGTATCTAGGGTACAACTTCTCCCTGCTCACCCCCAAAGATCAGAAGAACCAAGGTTCTTAATTTCTTTTGATGAATTCATTATAAAAATATCTAATTGATAAAAAAATCCATTCACTACATTTAAATTCCTTCAATCCCTTATAAGAACAAGCATTTGTACTTTCAAGCACTATAAGTACTTGGAGCTATCAGTCAGACTATGAACTAACAGTCACCTCACTGTGATAATGATGGGTTGTGAAATCAGTCAGGCACCACTAATCCTGTGATGATAATGCTCTAGCTTATGTCAACAGACAGAGTGAAATAGCAGTCACCTTTTTTTGTCAACACTTAAGCGCAGGGAATTTAAAATCCTTGATAGCTCTATTTGATAGTTCTGTTTGACAGTCTCAATGAGCTTCACAGTCTCAGTGCATTCATTCACTTTTTATGCATGTTGATGCTCGCTTTTAACAATTCCAAAGGGAACCTTACACTTCTCAAAGGGCACCTCATCTCTCCTAAGGGTGTCCCAGGACTATATTGAGAACGATTATTTACCTCTCAAAAAGGTTACGCTGCCTCTCCAAAGAACTCCACTAAGTTTATATATTCTCCTACCAGGTTTAATGCACATATATCATATTTTTAACTCCCTCCCTGCAAACATCAGAGAGAATGGGGGATTTTGCTGATAAAATTAGGTGAGGAAGAATGGGAGGTAGCTTGAGTGGAACATGAACTAGTTGGCCAAAACAGCCTGTTCAGGTGCATATTCTGTGTATTCTGTTTTGTTGGTTTCATTGTTCACTAAACTTCAAGGTATCCCTTTGCTCTCACTGCGCATGTCCAGCTATGATGTGGAAATGCCAGCGTTGGGTTGGGGTAAACACAGTAAGAAGTCTCACAACACCAAGTTAAAATCCAACAGGTTTATTTGGTAGCAAACACCACTAGCTTTTGGGGTTTTGCCCCTTCGTCACGTGACGAACTCACTCAACTGATGAAGGGGCAAAGCCCTGAAAGCTAGTGGCGTTTGCTACCAAATAAACCTGTTGGACTTTAACCTGATGTTGTGAGACTTCTTACCATGTCCAGCTAGTCAGAAGGCCAATAATTTTAGAGTTTAAGGGAGCAGAAACATGTCTAACCCACCACATATTGGGAAATGCCTTGCTCCATCAGAATCTGGACCTAGTGTCAGGCTGAACAGAATAGAGTCCATCTGAATATGGATTTAAGCAAGCTCCAAAGACCGTAGCTTGGGTTGGATACTGACAATCAGTCCAGGCATCCTCCAAGCTCTAACTGAGGCAGGAGCTTTGCATCTCTGTTTTTAATTTTATTACTCTGTTATGTAATGTTTTCTGTTTCAAATTGAGAACAAATGTTCAGTGTTCAGTGTAATTTGACCCTATTTACAAAAATATGACAGCTACTGGGTTAAAGGGAAGTGGGATCTGCTCAAGAACATTTATAGTTTTATTGTACAGTAACCAAAAGAATGAGCAGGTGGCTTGTCCAGAGACCCCAGGCTTTCTTGAACACTACCAAAATAAGACAGTGCAGGTGTATTATGTTTGCTTTAGTTCTGGGGAAGAAAGTCCATTCTTTCCCAATATTGTCCCACCAATGAGGAATACCACTGCATTAAATGAGGCTGCATTAAAAAGGGTGCACTCATCAAGTTACATGTTTGTGAACAATTGAAGAAGGGTGTGCTGAACATTCTCCCAATAACTCAGAAAACTGTCCAAAGCTTGGCATAATCTAACAAATGAAAAATGTGGACTAAACTTACTTATTTAAGTAACACATGTCAGATGATCTTAGCAATTTGCCTACAAAAATAAATATCCTCCTGTTAGATGATGCAATGTTTTATCAATGGGATTATTCTTGCATATGGCATTTTATGATTGATCACATGGCCAGATTAATGCTAATATCAGTGATGTAAAAAATACACAAAATGACAGAGAAGGGGAACTTTTAAAAGCTTTTTCAAGATAATACCTTTAATGCCACAGTTCCAGTACCCCATGAGGAGGAACCCTGTGATTATAGAGGTATGGGAAAATCCTGTGGCGAGGCAGAGGAGACACATGAGAGGAGTCCTGGGGAGTCTTGTGGAAGGCGGGAGTCTTGGAGGTTGGGGAGAATATTTGGGAAGTAGGAGGGATAGTCCCCTGGGGGGTTTGGGGGTGTGAGGGAAGTCCTGTAAGGGTCTGTACAATACTTACCCAAAAGCAAGAAGTTGTCAAGTCATGGACGTGGTTTTAATTCTTCAATTTCTGGGTAACTATTGAGAGAAGATATTCAGAACTGTCTGAAATTTGGGATTTTGATTGCAACATTCAGATAGTTTCCAGTGCAGTTGGCCTTCAGAAGTTTGCACTTTGGAGAAACTTCCATGCAATCCTTACCAGGGAACTTGCAGCGGGGGGGCTGTTCTGGGTACACCCAGATATGGTGTCCTGGAGCTCAGAAGTGATGGCCCTGAGTAAATTATATATTTTTGAACTTAAAGTATTGCAGGGAATGAGTACTAAAAACATTTTAAAAATGCAGTGAATGAGTAATAATAAAATTCATACAAGAATGTAGACATTGCACCCATGAGCAGTTCTCGGATGCCTGCAACAACAGAGATAATGAAAAATCAGCTTTTGCAGAGGTAAACATTTCATGATACTGGATCGTAAGGGATCCTCTGCCACATTCAAGAACAGCACTTGCCAACAGTAAGATGTTGGCATCCTTTGCGTGCAGCATTCCTATAATGGTAAAAGGAAATTCAATGTCATCATGCGATCATTATCAGTCATTTTGAATATGCACTTTCATCTTTGGGCTGACGTACTAACACTTTCAACAGCTGCTGTAATTTTCAGTAGAACATTCTCAGTTGAGGATGACTGGCAGGGACCCAGCAGAATGGCTTTTCAGTGAAGGTTCTACTTCCAATTGGCAGAATGGCAGTGACTGCTCCTACCTCGTGTAACCTGTGCCATTGGAATGGGAAGCCATATTATACATTCACCTAGCTATCTCACCTTTGGCAAAGCTTTTGGGTCAGTCTTATTTGCACGTTTATGGGAGACACCTGACGCCATTGCTGCATGCTTCCCAGTGGTTGGGGAGCTGGAAAAAAGGCTCATTGAATGCAGGTTTAAGGGTCCAGCAAACTTGAAAATTAAAGTATGTTTCCTGGCTCAATTCAAATGGTCACCATGTCTGATATCAACTTGTAATCACTTTGTCATTCGAATATGTGCACCTAAATTTGAGTGGGGGTATGGTGGGGGTACCTCATCACTACATGTGGAAAACATGGTGAGCACATCAATGACCTGGTTTACTGGGTCTTTCCTCCAGTTTTCTGTCATTACCTGGACTAAATCAGGTAGAGGAAATGATTCCTCATGTCTGTTAAGGAGCTATGTGCAACACAGCAAGCTTTAATCAAATCTAGTTTCAAATCTAGTTTTAAAATTGCACAATTTTTTTCAGCGCAAATTGGCTTATTTGCACTGAAAAGAAATGAGCCAATTCCCTCCTGAATTATAGAGAAAAATGGCTTTATTGTTTTTTCAGCATCAATTCTGCTATTTTTCCAAATGTAGACAAGTTCAAATGTTGATCATCCACCAACAATGTGATTGGCTGTGATAGGTGCCTTTACTCATGACTGCTGTTTACATAAGGGTAAACATGCAAACACAAACCACAAGGTTATTTTTCTCTTTTTCCTGTTTGTGGTAAAACCACACACAAGGAGGCTTGGGAAGAAAACAAAAAATGAACAAACAAGCGAAAGATGGCAAGTGGCTTTTTTCTGAAGCAATTTCTGAGGTTGTGATTGTAAACGTATCCAGAGGAAAAGATTTGGGGATGGGGGGGTGAGGGGATGTGGTTTTCCCCAAATTGTCTCTCTCCTTCAGATACCATGACTTAAGAAAGCACTGGCAACCATGAACTTCAGAGTATTGAACCAAGGCTATGCTTGGTAAGGCACTGCAGTGATTTGTTGCTGTCTTCTCCAGGTTCTGCCTGACCAGGAAACTCTCACACTGTTACCACCTCCCTTATCAGTAGGCTTTATATGTTGACGGTCAACTTGCTTGCACCTATCCTCAGTGACCATCAAGTCTTGGGTGGGATGCAAGCCCAGAGTTTCTAGCTCAGAGGTATCCTTTAATTCCCTTAAATATTCATAAATATTGATCTCTGTCTTGAATATACTCAACAAATGAGTATCCACAGCTCTCTGAGATAGAGAATTCTAAAGACTTACAGCTTATAAATCTCAGTCCTACATGGCCAGCCCCTTATCCTGAGTCTGTGGTTCTTAGTTTAGGCTGTCCAGCCAGCAGAAACATGCTCCCAGGATACCCAGTCAAACTCCTTAAGATGTTCATTTCTCATTTTTCTAAACTCCAGGAAATATAGGTCTACTTTACCAACATGCTCCTCAGAAGAACAAAACAAACAAAGAACAGTACAGCACAGGAAACAGGCCCTTTGGCCCTCCAAGCCTGTGCAACTCATTAGTCCAACTGGACCAATCATCTCATTCCAGGAATCAGCTGAGTGAACCTTTGCTGTAATCTCTCAAAGGCAAGTGTACCTTTCTTTAGGTAAGGAGACAAAACTACACATTACTCCAGTTGTGGACTCACAAAGACCCTGTACAAAGGCCTTAAGGCTTATTTATTCTTAGACTTCAATTTCTTTGTAGTAAAGGCTAACATACCATTTACCTTCCTAATTGCTTCATGTAGCTGTATGTTAATTTTCTGTGATTCATGTACAAGAACACCCTTTCGAGAACCAACATTTCACAATTTCTTGACAATTAATCAATATTTTAGTTTCTTCTGTTTGGAAGTGAGTAATGCCACACTTCTATACATTATATTCCATCTGACACACTTTCCAAGTTTTTACTATTTCCAGCCATTTTGCACCTTTTCTTTCCAGCTTATTTTGTACCATTGCATCATTAGCAAACTTGGATATAATCCTGGACCCTTCATCTAAATCATTGATATAGATTGTAAATACCTTATATTACACCACTAGTGCAGTCTGCCAACCTGGAAACAACCTGTTTATTTCCACTCTTTGCTTTCTGTCCATTAACCAATTCTCAAATGTCGCCAAGCGCATGATCCCTAATTTTGTCCAAAATTCTCTGGCCTTGCACACCCTGTTGCCAGCAAGAATGGAGAATTTGGTACTCAACCAAACCTTCATTCACAACAGCGGGACCAGAGAATTCTAGCAGCAGACGAGGCTGGGGAATTCTGGCCTTCGTGTATTTAACCTCTTGTTATGTATAGAGCTGGTGGTGGGATAATTTTTTTCCTCTTTGCTCTTTGTCTCTCGATTGTGCACAACAAGATTAGTATTTTAGAGGGAGTGTTTTAAAGCCTTTTGATGACATGACTTTTAAATATAGACTGCAAGGCAGGCTTTCTGTTAAGTTTAAATCAGATGAAAATATAAAGGTTCACACTTCCAAAATGGAAAACCAACAATAACAACAACTCCCTCAAACGTCCAAGCAAATACAGTCAGGAAAAAATAAATTCTAGAGACGAATCATGTACTTAGGTTATTAAGACCATAGGAACAGAATTAAATCACTTGGCCCATTGAGTCTGCTCTGCCATTCAGTCATGGCTGATATTTTTCTCATCCCCATTCTCCTACCTTTTCCCCTATAACCCCTGATCTCCTTATTAATCAAGAACCTATCTATCTCTATCTTAAAGACACTCAATGACCTGCCTTCTGCAGCAAAGAATTCCACAGATTCACCACTCTCTGGCTGAAGAAATTCCCCCTCATCTTTCTTTTAAAGGATTATCCGTTCAGCCTAAAGTTGTGCCCTCTGGTTCTAGTTTTTCCGACGAGTGGAAACATCCTCTCCACATCCACTCTCTCCAGGCCTCGCAGTATCCTGTAAGTTTCAATAAGATTCTCCCCTCATCCTTCTAAACTCCAAGTACAGACTCCAAATCTTCAACCGTTCCTTATACGACAAGCTCTTCATTCCAGGGATCATTCTTGTGAGCCTCCTCTGGACCCTTTCCAAGGCCAGCACATCCTTCCTTAGATATGGGGCCCAAAACTTCTCACAGTACTCCAAATGGGGTCTGACCAGAGCCTTATACAGCCTCAGAACTACATCCCTGCTCTTGTTGCCCAAGCCCTCTGCAATACCCCTGCTTCTTCAATACTACCTTTCCCTCTACATACCTTTGTATCATCTGCAAACTTAACAACAGTGCCTTCAGTTCCTTCCTCCAATTCATTAATATATATTGTGGAAAGTTGTGATCCCAGCACTGACCCCTGAGGCACACCATTGGTCACTGGCTGCCATCCTGAAAAAGACTCCTTTATCCCCATTCTCTGCCTTCTGCCAGTCAACCAATCCTCTATACATGCCAGGATCTTGCCCTTAATACTGCAGCTGGAATTTTACCAGCATGCCAGCCCCGACTCTGGCCTCGGGTGGGATCGTGCGAAACTTAGGCAGACGTGCCAGTAAAATTCTGCCCCATGGGTTTTTGAACTTATTGAACAGCACCTTGTTAAAGGCCTTCTGGAAATCTAAATAAATAACACCCACAGGTTCTTCTTTATCTAAGTTCCTTATTACCTCCTCAAAGAACTATAACAGATTGTCAGGCATGACCTCCCCTGGACAAAGCCGTGCAGACTCAGTCCTACTTTATCATGCACTTCCAAGTACTCTGCAATCTCATCTTTAATAATGGATCTAAAATCTTGCCGATGACCGCAGTCAGGCTAACCGGCCGATAATTTGCCGTGTGCTGCCTCCCTCCCTTCATAAACTTGACGGAGTAATAAAGAGCAAAAATACATACAAATGTATCAACTCACCATTAGGCTGGCCTAATGCTTGACATGCTGCAAACACGTCATCAAGTTTATCTCTGCATTTGAACCTACTGTCCAGAATTAAAGTTTTGCATCTCATCTAATTAACATGTTTCCTGTTCGTGTAGGCGCCTTAAAATCCACCCCTCCCCCCATCAGTTCAAGGATCTAAGAGTTCTAACAAATCAAAACCAATGCATCAACTATCACTATACTATGCTTGTTACTACTCCTTTACTAATTTCTTTAAGTTCTTTATTTTCAAAAAATTCTTAGTTCCCCATTACTTCTGGATTGTCTTTTGTGTCTTATATATGAAGAATGATGCAATGTATTTGTTTAATATCGCTGTTATCTGCTTAATTCCCATTATAATATGTCTAAGGAGCCAATGTTTGCTTTTGCTAATCTCTTTTCATTTGCATACCTACAGAAGCTTTTGTAATCTGTTCTTAGTTTACCCTCATACCCTATTTTCTCTTTTGTTATCAATTTTCTGATTGTCCCTTGTTGAATTCTAAACTCTCTCAAATTTCTAGATTTATTATTCATAAATGTCTTCTTTTAATCTAATATTATTGTTAATTTCTCATTAACTACAGTTAGATCATTGTTCCCACAGGCTTTTATTCTTGGAGGAGTACATATTCATTATGAATTATGAATTAAATCTTTAAGTATTAGCTCTTAATATCTGCAATCATATCTTTTTAATCTAGCTTCATAATCTAACTTTTATGAATTCACCTCTCATTCTTTAGTATTGCTGAAAAAAGAGACATGCTGTTGAAGCTTTTCATTTTGCATTCATCAGGACAGACACAAAGTTCGGAATTTTCCCAAAAAAATTTGTGTTGAATTCATGGGAAAACCGGAGTAATTCACGCTTTTTTTTCTCAGTGGGAATTCATACTAGAATCTCCCACACTCTGCACTACAGAGGGCACCAGCCTGAGCATCATTAGATTTCAGGGGGCAGGGTCTATTCCCAGTCGGGAGACTGAAACCAGTGGGCCTCTGTGCATCCGAAGTGGCCTGAACTATCAGGCCCATCTCCAGCCCCTCCCCCAGCGATGATCCCCTCAACCTCAGCTGATCACCCCCAGCCCACCCCACCCCAATCTCTGGCTTCCTTCCTGCCTTCATCGATCCCAGTGGCAGAGTGGCAGTGGGACACCTTATCAGGCCTGCCCCATAAGGCCATGCCCTCTTGGCACTGCCCCATGCCTGGTGGAAAATGCCGAGGTATCCCCAGGCATGGGCACTTTGCTCCTTGGGCAGCGCCGGGGGCACAGGCTCTGGAGGCACTACCCTCCCCTGCTCTACTGCCCGACCCCTGGGGAGCCCCGATTGCCCTCCCTTTCACTCCAGCAGGGTCAAAAGTGGGGACCTACTGTAAACACTGCTAGAGTGAAACACTCTGGCAGGGTGGAAGAGACTAGCAGGCCCAGAAAATTCAGTCCTGGGCCCACTTATTACATTCAAAATGGATTTAAATAAGATTAAAATTATTTACCTGGCCTTTCTACCAGTTTCCAGTGCAGATCTGATGGCACCGGAAATCCATCGCTGAGAGGTGTGCTTACTGCAGGAATGCATGTGCGAGTCCTGCACATGGCATGCCACAAAATTCTCCTATCCTGCTGCGCTAGAAAATTAGCATGGTGGGGTGGAAGAATCGCCTCCAAAATTTCCAAATTTCAAAGGGAACAGCAATTTATACTGAATGAGAAGAGGGAGCTGATCGGTTGCAAATAGAAACTGTGAAGAAGGCAAGGGAACAATTACATGTCAAGGTTTTGTTTAAATTCAGACCAGTCAAGTTAAATCTGGTTAAGGCATTGCCATGAGGAATGAAGCTAGGAACGACTATCCCCCAAGCTTTCATTTAATTGAAAAAGGCACACTGCATGGACATGTTCCTCTCATAATGTGCTTTGTGCCGTAGTTTTGAACTTGACTAAATCACTTTCAAACTTGAGTGATCGCCCCTCCCTGAAGGTTTCTTTCTACAAAGTTATTACTAATCATGGACTCATTATACAATAGCCAATCTGAAATAACCTGCTCCCTTGATAATTCATCAACATAGTGATCTAGGAGACTGTTGTTTTTCCATTCAATGAATCTGTCCTCCATGTTATTACTGCAAATTTGGTTTGCTGTGCCTATGTAAAGGTTAAAGTCTTCCCTGGTTACTTTACTAGCCTTGTTACATGCACCTCTAATTTCCAGATTTATACTCTGCCTGCCATGTCAAAGTACTATTAGTTAATAAATAGTTACTGATATAAGTTAATCAAACCAGTGTTTTCTGCTCCATATAATGCACCTAAACTAAATCAACATCTTGATTTTCCAAGTTTCTTCGCTATATTCTCTTCACTGTTTTCATCCCATCTTTATTATCAGGCTACCTCTCTTCATTTTCCATTTTTCCTTTCTCTTTTAGAAGTCAAGTAGCTTGGAATATTTAATTCCTAATTTTAGTTAAAACCACTTATTTCAATTTGTGCCATTAATCCATCTATTTGTTGAGAATACTTTGCCTGTTCTGATATAGTACCTTTTAAGCTTTACCTTTTTTCTGTTTTTTATTTATAACATTGAAGTCTTTAATGGTTCATTACCAAGGTAAATGAACAAAGGAAATGATGCCAGCAGAACACCATCAGCAGTGGAGATAAGCACTGCAAGGGAGCATTTCCTCCCTGCAATTGTGTGAATTCTGTTTCTCTGGACCTCCTTCACTAGGAGTTACAGTGTTGAGCCTAAGAACCTTTGCAGTCTCTAACTCAGTCCCTCAGTGATCTAGAAACAGGCTGCTGTGTCATAGTGTACTTCACGCCTTCAGTGTAAGTTGACTGATGGAGCACACATATACTGTTCCATGAAAATGACTTCTAATTTGTGATTCAGTCATTAATTTGCAGGTGTTCCTGTTTTGGAACCTCTAGACAAGTTCAAATTATAATAATCAATGAGGACCAAAACTGAAGCTGACACCAGTTTTTCAAACATTTGTGCCTTATGAGCACAGCACCCACTCTGTGCCTGTTTTCACTGCCTGGATATTTGGACAAGTTTGAAATGATGATGTGTTGGATCACTCTGAAAATATAAACAATTCAACTTCATCAAAGGGTGAGAAAAATATATCATCAACATCTAATACTTTATTCATTGCATAGATTTCATATTTGAGAAAGTCTAAATATTAAAGCTTAAAAAAGTTTGCAGATAATATTACAAATGTGGACAGGAATAGTTATATGGGGAACATAATCCCCTGCCCTTTTGTTTTGAGATGGAGATGCTGACGTTGGACTATCAACACCACAAACTGCTGGATCCAAGTGGACAGGATCTCCAAGAAGATTGCGCATATCGACACAGGTGACTTCTTACTTGTGTTTTGAGGAAATAATTCACATCAAAGTTTCTCTGAGTTGGTGTTATGCAGTTCATATTTGTCATGTTGGGAAGGGGATGAATATCTGAGCGGCGCCAAATGAGTGGAGATGTTCAATGAGGATTATTTTTTCACTGTAAGAATGTCCATAAATATCCAATGTGGAAGAGCATTCAATTACAAGACAATTGTGATCCGAATTCTGAATTTCTCCAAATGACGGCATTTTAAAAGAAGCAGTCCAGAATTAATGAAAAACCTGTGGGGGAATATGTCCATTTTCTGGCAGAGTGGTGCAGCGGGCAGGAAAATGGTGATAAAGCCGCCAGCCCTAGTGGCGTCTTTCTCTGCTGTATCGTTCAGCTGATAGTCAACAAAAATGAAGAAATGGGTCAGAGTCCAAACTGACAGCAATTCAGGTTTTAAAGGATGCTTCAGTACAAAAAATAAAAGTAGAAGTCCCTTCCCCAACAAACAAAGCCCCCTTACCTCCCATGAAACAGCCTTTGTAACACATTTCCCACAGAGTATCCCCCCTCATCCCACCCTACCCACAGAACATCAGTCTCCACTCCCACGGGACAACTCCTTCATGCAACACATTCCCCATGGAACACCCTTGACCCCCCCTCCCCATGGAACAACTCCTTCATGCAGCACATTCCCCATGGAACACCATTGTCACAACACTCCTGCAGAACACCCCTCCATGGAAAAACTTCCAGCATTGCCCCGCTACTGTCCCCTGGCACTTGGACGGTGCACAGGTAGTGCTAAGAGGCAGTGTCTGGGCATGTCCCTCCCCCCCCCTGAGCAATGCACTCACCTGAACTCCTCTGGCAGGTTCTGCTTATTGGCTGCATACACTAGGAAACCCGTCTTGGTTGATGTCAGTATGAGAGCACACTGATATGACCAGATAGTCTGATGGAGGGAGATTATCTTGTGATGCTTAAGTGTAAATAACAGTTGAATGATTTACAAGGACATGGGCATTGTCAAAAACTTGAAGCAGAATGAGTTTATTACATTGTTGCAAAATAATTGTCCAGTCAGATTTCAGAGAGCAAATGTGGCATTTGGTTTCCCTTTGTGGACAAGGTCCCTAATTTCCTTTTATTATTTATTATTGATTCGACACATACTTAATGTAAATACATTGACAGATTGAGAATGTAGTCATATACTTCTTTTGTATTAATACAAAGCGGTTTTAGAATGTACAAGATGAATATAATTTAATTCTAACCCAAAGAGCTTTCGCTCTTTGATATCACTGTGCATTGGAGTTAAGACTTGTTTCAGCTTTGGATAGATGTGAGGGGGGTGATTCTCGTGTCGAATTTGCGTAAAAACTGGAGTAAATCATGCTGTTTTTTTTCAGCGGAAGTTTCAAATTGAATGTCCCACACTCTAAACATTGCAGAGTGCACTACCTGGAGAGGCTGGCAGCATAGTGCTGATCTGTCAGCACCGAGGTCGGCACACGTGCAGTAGCCCCATACCACCAGCCTCCCACTCACTGACCAGTTCGATCACTAGTCAATCGCACGACCCTCACATCGCCAGCCATGCAACCCTCCCCCCACCATGGCCTGATTGCTGACCCACCCCCAAAGTCCTGACCCTGACCTTTAGACCAGACCCTACCCCCTCAAGAAGGCTAAACCACCCTGATGCCCAATCCTAATTGCTGGCCTTCCTCCCTGTCACTCATCCCAAATGCAGAGTTGCAGCAGGACCACCACCCCCCCTCCCCCCATCCCAACTGATTTCTCCCCATTAGGCCCTGCTGCCGTTAGGTCCTCCCCTTTTGACAATGCCTTATGCCCAGATGGTGCTGGAGATCCAGCAGCTGGAGACTCTCAGAGGCAGTAGCGCCCAGCGGGTGCCCATGAAACGGCCTCTGCTCGAGTCTCACAAAGACAGTGCAGCGGGCTGGGAGAATCCCCCCCCCCTCCCCCACTCCCCACCGCCCTTCTCCCTCCCAACTTGTGTTTGAACCATGAATCTTAAGATTAGGAAAGGTGGGGGATAACACCAATAGAACCTTTTGGAGTGGGTTGACAATCTTAGTCTTGCTGGAGGACCTGCTAACTAGTTATAGAATAACACACATTTGTGGAATTTTCCCATGCCCTTACCACAGGTTCAAAGGTGAGTGCGGAAAATTTGGGAGGAGATCCAATTTCCCTCGATCTTCCCACTGGTGCATGGCATATCAGGAAACCTGTTGGTGGCTGGTGTGAGACTGATTATCATCCTTATATAGGATTCAAATAAAGGCTGCCAGCAACTCTGGAGCATTGGGCAGTGGGAGGGGGAGCATCTGTCAAACTGCCTTCCAGCTTCAGTGTTGTCAGGAGGTCCATCTTCCAGCCTTTGTCTATTGCTGGAAGACACAGTAAGAAGTCTCACAATACCAGGTTAAAGTTCAACAGGTTTATTTGATAGTAAACGCCACAAGCCTTCAGAACACTGTTCCTTCGTCAGGTGAGTGGAGAGTGAGAACTCTCCACTCACCTGACGAAGGAACAGCGTTCCAAAAACTTGTCCAACACCGGCATCTCCACATTATTGCTGGAGGCCCAGCTACTTCCTTCAGTGGTGGGCCAGTGATGTTGGACACCTTTTGAATATGACACATGGAAATGAAGGCAGGATGTGCACAATCAAGCCCACCCCACCAGAGTATTTGGCACTTCACCCCATTCAATGCATGATGACTGAGGCCAGAGCAGGAAGATATGGCTTGGTTTCCCGTCAGACCCCACAGCAGGAAACATCCCCAACCCACTACAGGACATAGTCCCAGATGGGAGAATTCCATCCCATATTATGAAACTAGTTTCTGGATTGCAGTTAGTGGGTGTCAGCTTCTTCGTGTCAAAACAAAGCTTTGAATTGGGCTTCAAGTCCACACTACTCCTTTCAGAACAACTTGCTTTTTCTCAAAAGACTGAAATAAGAAATTTAGGAAGTGTGTCACAACATCCTTTTTTTCCCCCCAACTAAGCATATTTCTCCTCTTTGCATAAACTGAAATGCAACAAAGATTTAAAATTAAAATGTTTGTTCTTATTAGTTCAGATTCCTTCTTGTCACATTTGAATGATGAAAATTTATTTGTTATTTGTGACTGGTAACTTTAAGCACAACTGCTGAAAAAGCAATGTATTCTGTTTGAGTGCGCAATACCGTATAGCTAAACCATATTTAATTAACATGAATGGCTTTGATCTCAAGCTGATTTGTCATTGTAGAATTTACCATTTGTGTGAAATTTAAATGCTGCTGTCTTTAGTGCTTTTGTTAATGTAACATTATTTGACAAATGTTTTTATGAAAGCACACAGATAATGTGTAAACTTCCAAATGGAACCAAGTCTAAACTCAAAGATTAAATTTATCATGAGGCACATCTTTCAATGAATGTTTTCATTGTGCAGTCTACTAAAGTACCTGCAGTTCCTGCTTTACCTTACATGGGGGTCGGTTTAGCTCAGTTGGCTGGATGATTGGTTAGTAATTCCTGCCTTCTCAACCTCTCCCCTTGCCTGAGGTGTGGTGATCTTCAGGTTAAATTACCACCAGTCAATTCAACCTCCTCAAAGGGGAGAGCATCTATGGTCATCTGGGACAATGACAACTTTACCTTTACCTGTTTCACCCATGGCGTCTTCAACATTAAGAGTCTTTGGCAGTAGCTTTCCTGTGATTCAAAGATGACATCTCCTCAGGCCACAGGTTTCTACAATAGGCCTTCACTCGACTGCGCAGTCTGGTTTTCAGGCACAAGGAGCAGGACATCGCCAGGTCTGTAGTACAGAATTTTCTTTCATTCCCAGTCACTGCTCTGCCTCTTCATGAAATGCTGGAACACAAAGTATGATGCAGTTTGATGGATAAGCTCTTGCCATGTTAAATGGTATCAAGCAACTCCCAGTCATTAGGGGTCATCCCACTTCGAAGCAAGCTTCAGAGTATATTTGAAGCATTTTCTTTGTCTTCCTCTGGAATATTGGCCATTTGAGCGTTGAAAGAATGGGACCTGGTCTTGGGAGAAGAACAGCAGACAATTTTTGACCATAAAAGTTGATTTTGCAGGAATTTTGTCTGAATGCTTGTGAACCTGGCTTCAAGGAGGACACTATAGGACTTATTCAATGGCCCTTCCATTGAATCCAGAGGATGTAGCTGAAGGAATTCTTCTTGGGCTTTGTGTTGGTGATTTTAGAAGAGAGATGACATGGGTTAGCTTTTGAAAACCCCTGATGATGTGAATATCGCTGTACAGGGAACAGTGTTAAGCTGTTGCCACTTGGTGCTCATTCAGGCGATTCCCAACTCCAGCGAATCAGCTGCACTGGAGTCAGAGGTCCACATGTTTCATGTGGGGAATGGGCTTGCCCATTTGAATAGACAGGGTGGCTTGTGAACACCACTGCCAATGGAATTGCAAATCATTCCCGCTTCCCCTCTGGCGAGAGCACCTAGTCTCAAAACGGGAGAATCGGGACCCATATATTTGGCTTTTTCTATATTCCAGAATACTCTTGGTTAACAAAAATGTGCTAATCCTTACTTTCCTCTTCATTTCCACTTCTCTACCTCTTCTCAGCACTCCCCTCTCCATTCCTTTATCCATCTTGCTTTCCTCAAATTGACCAGTAACTAACTACATATGGACTGGTTCTGTTGGCAATCAAATTAGTGTATCCAATATATTATAATGTATTATTGCTTCTGCGTGTATACACTGTTTGACAATGTGTAATAAATCTTACAAGCTGCTGAACCAATCGTATGTTTACTCTTTTTACTGATTAAAATAAACTCCACTCATAAAACACATAGATGCAGAATACTTCACTGAAACCGTTATTCTGCCACTACCCTTCCCCCTGAGATCTCTTCCATAAGCATATGATGACAGGTTATCCAAATTTATGTCAACTGACTTGGGCCAGCATTCAGATTTTTCCTGAATTGGTCTCATTCCATATTTGATTTGGAACTCACTTCTAATAACCAGTGACATAGTCACTTAAGATAAATAAAAACACATGGAACTTTGGTGAAGGAGCCACAATTGAAAACTTCAGATCTATTCTGCTGAGACCCATTTTGGTCAACTCCTACTTAATCGAAATACTGCCACGCGAGACGTGTTAAATATTTAGCCAAGGATTATTCAACAATTACTTGCCACAAAGTGAAAGTCAATGCAGGTTTTCTAGGCTCTGTGGGGAAATTAGTGGCTGTGTTTCTGAACCACAGTACAATCAAAATCTCGCATATTTCCCAGCATCAGATTACTTTCATTTCCAGATACATCAAGAGTGCTCCAGTTGCTGACTGGGGACTAGCAACAGTTTTAAAGTTAATTGAAAGCATCTTTCAAACTGAATGAGAACAGTTAGTTCACATGTTTTCTTTTGAGAATCTTCTCCTGAGATGATTCACAGATGGCCAAGAGGAGACATCTTACTATGGGAATGGAATGTACTGTATGTTACAGAGACCCCAGAAGGAAATGAGCTGATATGTTTCAAGTTATGATTACAGTTTATATTGTATTCTGTTTTCAGAATTTTGAGTTTATGTTGAACTGAGCCAACACTAATTGTTCTAAGTGATTGCAAATGTTGAACTTTAGAGTTTGGATGCATGCTAATTAAAAAGAAGGTAAATGCTGTTGTTTTAGAGAAAGGCTTTGGTATCAGCTGACAGAAGTCAGGACTAACTTGTTGTGGAAGTTCAGCAGTTTTAACAGTGCACTCATTTCTGCCTCACAATGAAATATATTCACCCAATTTGTCATGCAGTTCTGGAGATACGGTTTTATTTTTTATAAGCACTTACACATCACCTCCAACTTTTCATCTTCATGTAGTAACCTTTCATACAAGTTTGTTTGAACGAAGCATTGAAGTGTTGAATCATCATATGCCAACAATGACGTAGGACTATATTAAAGTACAGATGACTTATCAAGACAATGGGAAAGTTTTGAATAGAGGTGCCAGATGGAAAATATGGAACTCTGCATGTTCAAATGAAATCACTTTCTGTAATGCTGACTTCATTTCACTTCATTGCACATTCTGTCTTGTGTGAAAAGAAAAATAAATCACAAACCTCCATCCACTTAGAGGGCATCAGCGTCATTGGTCTTATGAAGTGCTTGGGCGTGCCGAATGTATTGGAGATTTTTTTGTTCATGAATTAACTCAAATCTTATGTGCCAATAATGAAATGTTTTCCTAGTTTTTGTTTGGTGATTCTGCATTAGGGTTCAGGTTATGGCTGTTTAAAAACATAAGCACCTTAAATTTCTGTGACAATTCTCCCAATCTCTTGCTGCAGCCCCATTAGGAAATCAACAACAGTCCCGAAGAAATGGGCTGGAATTTTACTGCCTCACCAGCACAACCACCGCCCCCCCCCTCAGAATTTGGGCAGGCAAGGCTTGCAAAACAGCATTCTCCGTTAGCCTCAGGTGGGATCTTACGAGGCTCAGGCGGGTGAGGTGGTAAAATTCCGCAATGTTGTAAATAATCAGCAGATTGGAATAACTCAATAAATGTTCTACTGAAAGAATTTAACAGCAAACAGTAGCACAGTGGTTAGCACTGCTGCCTCACAGCGCCAGGGATGTGGGTTCAGTTCCAGCCTCAGGCGTGTGTGTGTGTGTGTGTGTGTGTGTGTGTGTGTGTGTGTGTGTGTGTGTGTGTGTGTGTGTGTGTGTGTGTGTGTGTGCATAGTCTCTTTGTGCCTGCGTGGTTTCTGCTGGGTGCTCCGATTTCCTACCACATTCCAAAGATTAATGTGTTAAGTTGATTGGCCATGCTAAATTAACCCTCATGTCAGGGGGATTAGCAGGATAAATATGAGGGGTTATGGGAATAGGGCATAACCTATGTTATGGTCGGTGCAGACCTGATGGGCCGAATTGCCTCCTTCTGCACTGTAGGGATTCTATGAAACTTACACCACATCTCACCTGATGCAAGTTTTGTTGTCAACAACCTGCAGAAACGAATAACTGAAACTTAAATAAAGCTGTGTTTGGTTTGATGTCTATATGAGATTTTTAAATTTGAGCAGTGGAATATTCAAAATCTAAGAAATTCCAGTAATTATTTTCTGAGATGTAAAGGAGCTGCCCTGAGCCAACAAAAACAAATTGTTGGAAAATCTCAGAGGAGGAACTATTCAGCATGAAAATTGTGAGAGGACAATCAGTTTGTATTACTAATTTACAGCTTAGATTAATTAGGTTCTCACATTGTTCAAAATTATATGAGGACTAGAGACATTATAGTCGAGAAGTTATTTATGAGGAATTAGTTTAGGTTTAAAAAGTGCAGTCTTTTTGTTTTGTGCATTTGAGGTGCAAAGTGAAATGACATTTGCTGTAAACATATAAATACGTTACTATGTTCCTGTTCATCTTTTGCGAAATAGATTCACTTCACCCTTTAAAACAAGGTCCAACTTGAAATGAGCCAGTATGGGAGTTAATAATATGTTAATTGCACAGGATAAGTTGAGGAGCTAAAAGCATTTCCCATCTATTGTTTACTATTTACTTCCAATTCACTTTAATAAACAATAACCTATGTCCTTTATGATAAATCAGATGTGTTGAGGATGCAGACTCTCAAAAGCAGTATTTTGTTTTCTTAGTGTGTAAAATATGATTATAAAATCATAGTACATCTAAAGTTTAAATTGGCATCATAAAGTAAAAGGTCTCATTTTAAATCATTTATGTTACTTTATTAAATTCTACCAAATGTGATAGATATGATCTAAATCTTCTAAAGTATTTCCTTTCATTAGTAATCTGCTGCATCTATTCTTTGATTGATTTTGTGTTTACTGGTTGGATTGTGTTCATGTATGAAACAATGAAACTGTATTTTTTGGAACAGGTCTCTTGGCCATGAAAACTTATTGGTTTATTTTGTTTCGAATTATTCATGATGTATTTGACTAGTTCCTGATGTGCATTTGAACATTGCCCACCACTGCCCTGGTTCAAACATAATATTGGCTGGAATTCTACCACCCCGCCGGCGACGGGAATCAGAGCAGGTGAAGGGTAGAACATGGAAAGATCCATTGACCTCGGACAGGATTTTCCGGTTTCGGGACAAGTGAAACTTCTGTATTGCAATGAGTTTGAAAAAAAAATTCAAGAACAAATGTCCTGTCAGCTTTGACAAAGGATCATCTAGACTAGAAACATCAGCTCTTTTCTCTCCTTACAGATGCATTCCTTACATCTGTAATGCATCTCCTAACAGACCGCTTGAGATTTTCCAGCATTTTCTCCTTTTGTTTCAGATTCCAGCATCTGCAGTAATGTGCTTTTTTTCTCTACAAATAAGGTTAACTGGTGTTTTTTTTGTAATTGGATAAACATTTTAGCAAATAGGCTTAATATCTTGGAAAACCAAATATAAGCTCATTCTAACATTGAACTAAAATGCAGCTGGATAACGTTTAAAATGATTCGAGTATATTATCATCAATCATCTATTATATGCAATTCTGAACATTTTAGTTGTAAGCTGATTTCAAAGATTCAGCATGGGGAAAAATAAACATTTAACTTGCAAACAAAGCTTCAGAATTGTAATTAATCTTTCAGTTTGAGGTGCTTCTTAGTGAAATAAGTTGTCAATTTAGTGTTGACATATAATGGAAAGTCAATTTAAACTTATGATTTAAATCCAAAGTATTGGCCCAAGGAGAGTCTGGAGAAATTAAGCGATTCCCCATGAATGTCATTTTGTGCTGCTTCTGTTTGAAAGCCAATGAAATGGTGTGGTGCCAAAATTAATTAATAATATGATTAGGGTGGATCATTGATTTACTGCAAAGGTGATTCTGAATCCATCAATTTATATCTTTAGGGACTGGGGCCACTACACAATCTATACGTGAAATATTAGCCCAGACTATGGAACAAGACCTGGTCAACATTCAGGCTTGGGTTGATAAGCAGAAAGTAACATTCCCACCACAGAGTGCCAGACAATGATAATCTCTAACAAGAAGGAAATCCCAAATGCCCCCACTTGGCATTCAACTGTATTACCATTTCTGAATCTCCTTACTGCTAACATTGTGGGGCTATCATTGACCAGAAACCTAAGTCGCAGGTCAGACTAGATAATTGGTAGGAAGTGATTCATCACCCTCTCAACATCTACAGGGCACAAGTCAGAAGTGTGATCCAATACTCAATGAACCTCAAACTACTTGACGTCATCCAGGATAAAGCATCTGACTTGACTGACATCCCATTCACCATCTTAAATGATCAATCCCTCCATTATTGGTAGACAGTGACAACAGGGTGTACCTACATCTCCAACACACGCAGTAGCAATTTTCCAGGCTTCTTTGACAACACTTGTTAAACTGGTCATGTGTATCATTAAGATTGTCAGGGTAGCAGACAAACGGCTGCAATGTGTACCATATACAAGATGTACTGCAGCGACTCAGCAAGGCTCCTTCAGCATCTTCCACATCCTCTGCCTCCTAGAAAGATAAGGGCAGCAGATGCATGGGAACACCACCACCCTCAAGTTCTCCTTCAAGCTACATATCAACCTGACTTGGAACTATATCTCTGTTTCTTCAATGTTGTGATTGCAAAATCCTGGAACTCGTTTTCCAACAGCACTGCAGGTGCACCAACAACACATGGACTGCAGTTGTTCAAGAAGGCAACTCATCATCACCTTCCCAAGAGTAACCAGGGATGAGCGATAACTGCTGGCATAGTCAAACAATGCTCACATCCCATGAAATAATAAATTAAAAAAAAACACCACCTGCATGTTCTGCTCCAAGTCACATATTATCGTGGCTTAGAAATACATCACCATTCCATCACTGTCAGTGAGTCAAAATCATGGAACTCAAACAACGTTGTGGGATTTCCTCAGCATGTGGACTGAAGTTCACCACTGTCCTCGCAAGATAAATTACAGATGGATAATTAATGCAGTCTTTGTCAGTGATTCCCATGTTCCTTAAATTAATGTTTAAAATTGCTGCTGATGTCGCAGTAAGGCCAATAGTGTTCTCCATTATGTAGAGATGAATGGCACAACAATTTTAGAGGAAGAACAGATGAATAGCTAAGTGTGGATGTCCAAAGTTTGCTATCTACTTTCAGACAGCATCTTGTGAAAACAGCATCTTGTGCTTTGCCTTCCATTTTATTAGCAACTTGCTGTATTTTTCCCATTAAGCTACCACAAAAAACGAAATCTTCTCATTCAAAGCATAAGTATCTTTAACATCAATGTGTGAAGTATTAATAACTATCAATTAACCTCTGGAACTGAGAAATAGCTATTACAAGTGCGGAGTCTCATTTCTTCAGGTTTTACTTTATTCATAGAACATAGAACATTATAGTGCAGAACAGGCCCTTCGGCCCACGATGTTGCGCCGACCAGTTAAAAAACAATGACCCACTAACCTAAACCAATCCCTTTTCGTCCATAAACCTATCCACGGATCTCTTAAACGTCCCCAAACTAGGCGCATTTACAACCGCAGCAGGCAGGGCATTCCAATCCCTCACCACCCTCTGGGTAAAGAACCTACCCCTGACATCCGTCCTATAACTACCCCCCCTTAATTTAAAGCCATGCCCCCTCGTGCTAGCTTTCTCCATCCGAGGAAAAAGGCTATCACTGTCCACCCTATCTAAACCTCTAACCATCTTATATGTTTCTTATATGTTTCTTTATTCAGGAGATTTTAAAGATGCAAAATTTTAGATTTTCTTGCTTACCTGTCCTTTTTGTGTCTTCTTTGTTTCGTCTTAATTTTAATATCTCTTTAACTCCACTACTTTCTCTGTACTTGATTTGACATTAAATTATACCCCATTCTCCTTCTTCAATGCATCAAATTTTCAATTTTTCAATGTTTACTTCCAATCTTTAAGTCTCATTGGTTAAGAAGATACTCAGTTTACTCAGGTTCCAGATGTCCTGTTACACTTGCTGCATTATTAGCACCTCACATTAACAGCAGCCACTGCTAAATGTCCTGCAACAGCAAATTCTGGTCTATTAATTGCAGGAGAGGTTCTCTATGCATTTGTGGGTTGCACAAAGATGCAGTGATGTCTCCTTGGCAAGATTCCAGGTAAGCAGGCAGTGTACCACAGATGCTTGCTGTCTGGAACCCATGCTGAGACTAGTAGCAATTGAATAATGCAATCAATGTTGCCCCAACAAAAGCTTTTTTTTGGTTGTTTCTTTATTAATTCTTTTATTTCTTTGTTCATGGGATACAAATGTTGCTGGCTGGACCAGAAGTTGTACTTCATCCCCAATTGTCCTTGAGAAAGTGGTGGTGAGACAGATTTTTGAACAACTGCAGTCCACATGTTTTAGGAACACCCACAAGTACTACGAGGAAGGGAGTTTCAGGATTTTGACTCCGTAACAATGAAGGGACAACAATACAGTTCCAAATTGGGATGGTGTGTGGCTTCGATGGAAATGTGCAGGCGGTTGTGTTCCAAAGCACCTGTTGTCCTCAGCATAGAGGTTGCATGTTTGGAAGGTGCTGTTGAAGGAACCTTGGTGAGTTGTTGTACTGCATTTCATAGTTGGCACACACTGCTGCCACTGTGCATTGGTAGAGGAGGAAACGTGTGTTTAAGGTGGTGGATAGAGTGCCGATCAATCAGGCTATTGGATGGTATCAAGCTCCATAAGAGGAGTTGGAGCTGCACTTATTCAGTGGGGAGTATTTCATCACACTCATGATTTGTGCCTTGTAGATGTTGGACAGGCTTTGGAGAGTCAGGAGGTAAATTACCGGTCACAGAAAATCAATCTTTGTCCTGCCCTTGCAGGCACAATATTGAAACTGGGGTGTTTTTAACTATTGTAACCGCTTACCTGGACCTAACAGGATCATTATAGAAATATTATAGAATCCTTACGCTTACACATCCGAAGATGTGTAGGTTGAGTGCATTGGCCATGCTAAATTGCCCCTTGGTGTCCTGGGATGGGTAGGTTAGAGGGGTAAATATGGGGGGTTAGGGGAATAGGGTTTGGGTGGGATTGTGGTTGGTGCAAACTCGATGGGCTGAATGGCCTCCTTCTGCTCTGTAGATATTCTATGATCTTCTATTCCATGATCTTACAGTGCAGAAGGAGGCCAATTGAAACTGCATTACCCCTCTGACAGAGCATCTTACCCAGGCCCTATCCCCATAACTCCATGTATTTACCCCATGAATCCCCCTAACCTGCGCATTTTGGGACACTGGCTATGCTAAATTGCTCATTAATCAGCCTAACCTGCAAATCTTTGGATTGTGGGAGGAAACTGGAGCACGCAGTGGAAACCTAGGCAGACACAGGAGGAATGTGTAAACGTCAGACAGTCAGTCACTCAAGGCCAGAATTGAATGCAAGTCCCTGGCAGTATGAAGCAGAAGCACTAATCATTGTGCCACCATGCTGAATCAGGTTTATCACTACTAATTTTCCTCAACCTCAACCAGAGGGAGCTGGACTCCAGGACATAGGGTGGAATTCTCCCAAAAAAATTCAAGGTGCCTCATTTGTGTGACAACTGGAGTAATTCATGCTGGTTGAGCATGTTTGGAAGGTGCTGTTGAAGGAACCTTGGTGAGTTGGTGTACGGCATTTCATAGTTGGCACACACTGCTGCCACTGTGCATTGGTGGAGGAAACATATGTTTAAGGTGGTGGATAGAGTGCTGATCAAACAGGCTATTGGATGGTTTCAAGCTCCATAAGCTTGGGGATCAGAGAAGAATCTGCCATACTCTGTACATTGCAGAGGCCGTGAATGTCATTAAAAACTCCCCACTGGAGAGGCTGAAATCAACATGTTGAGCGAGCTACTACGCATGTGCAGATCTGTCAGTGCTGAAGTCAACTCATGCTGGCCAGTGATTCCCGTGACCCCCGCAATGCTGGCTCTCTGCCCCCCCCCCATGACCCGATCACTGTCCTCCCCGACCATTCCCAGCCTCGAACCCCCACAGTCCCCACTCCCTCCCCCAAAGCAGGCTGATCGCCCCAACCCCCATGACAGATCCCACCTGCCCTGAGTGCTGCCCTCCCTCCTTCCCCCACTGATCCTTAAGCAAAGTGGTGGCAGGATCCTCCACCCCCACTGATCACCCCCTTGGCAATGCTCCGTATCCCCTGGGCATTGGCATTTTGCCCCTTGACACTGCCAGGGTGCCAATGCCCAGGGTACCTCCCATTGCCTGACCTCTGGGAGCCCTCTATAGCCCCTCCTTTCAATCAAGCTGGTTGGGCCACTAGTCCCCCATTAGTGGAGAGCTACTCTAAACCCTACTGGAGTGAACCACTCTGGTGGGGGTGGGGAGGGGATATTAACGGACCCGGAGTCTTCAGTCCCAGGACCGCTAATCTTGCAATGATGTTCCAGGGATGAGATGATTGGCCTGCAACAATTCCAGCCAGCTTCCTTTGTGCAAGATATAACTCCATCCAGTGGAGAGTTGTCGCTCTGATTCCCATTGTTTCGAGTTCTGCTAGGCTTCCATGATGCCATAATCCGTCGAAATGTGGTCTTCTTGTCAAGGGCAGTCACTCTCAACTCACCTCTTAAAGTCAGCTCTTTTGCTCATGCAGGCTGTAATGAGGTTAGGAGCTGAGTGACCTTGGCAGAACACAAACTGAGTGCCAGTGAGCATGTTATTGCTGAGTAAATACCACTTGATAACACTATTGATGACCCCATCCATCACTTTGCTGATGATTGTGAGTAAACAGGTGGCGGGGGGGGGGGGGGGGGGGGGGAAGGTGGTATTTGGGGTAATTGGCCGGTGTATTTGTCATGCTTTTTGTGTACAGGACATATGTGGGCAGTTTTCCACATTGCTGGGTAGATGCCAGTGTTGTAACCTTACTGGAACTGCTTGGCTAGTGGCATGGAAACTTCTGGAGCACAAGTCTTCTGTAATATTGCCGGAATATTCTGAGAGCCCACAGCCTTTGCAGTATCCAGTGCCTTCAGCTGTTTATTCAGATCATGTGGAGTGAATCAAATTGACTTAAGTATGGCATCAGTGATACTGGGGACCTTGAGAAGAGGTCAAGATGAACCATCTACCTAGTGATTCTGGCTGAAGATGGTTGCAAATGTTTCAGCCTTATCGTTTGCACTGATGTGCTGGGATCCCACAACATTGAGGATGGTGATTCTTGTAATGCCTCTTCCTCCAGTGAGTTGTTTGTCCACAACTGTTCACAGATGGATGTGGCAGGACTTCAGAGTTTAGATTTGTTCTGTTGGCTGTAGAACTGCTTAGCTCTGCCAATTACATGCTGCTTCTGCTGTTTGGCATGCAAGTGGCCTGTGTTATAGCTTCACCTCATTTTTAGGTTTGCCCGTGTTGTTTGCCTGCTGCACAATCTGTTTTAATCCTTATACAGTGGACAAATAACTGTGAGTAGACGTCTTGTTAGTACAACCAATATTTATTTAAGATACACAATCAATAATCACCCATTCAACCAACAATAAGTTATCTTACAGAAAATGCTAGAGTTCAAGTCCAATGCAAGAACTTGACTTAACTTTGCGCGACTGGCAAGCACCCCCCTAGCAGATATTGGCCTTTATCTGCGCTGGTCCCGGTCGTCCCCTGCATAATCTGGTCCTTTGGTCTGGTCTGACACCGTGGCTCTGGTCTTCCTTCCTCCACGGGTGTAGTGGCTCTCCTCGTGCTGGTTGTTGTTGTTGATGGTAACCGGTGTTGCAGCTCACTCGTGGAGTCAAAGAGAGAGAGAGGGAGAGATTCTTGGTGGTGCAGTACCCTTTAGACCCCGTTGGGTTTTGCGCTCCTTTTGGCCTTACCCAATCAATCGATCAGGACTTGATCACCCTGAATGATAAAGTCCAATTGGGTGCTGCCACACCAATCTCTGGCTGTGTCCCCAATGGCCATGTCTGCAGGTACTGGGGCACGTAGAGTTCACATCTCCCTCCCAGATAAGAGGTTACAGCGGTTTTATGTCTGGTAAACAACCCAGTTTGACCAGAAAGTCTCTTTTGTCCTGCAAATGACCCATATCCTGTGTATTCACTCGTCTGCGTTGCAGCCTGTTTATCTCTGTCTTTTAGGCTGCCGCCTGTCACTTTAGTTCTTGTCCAATTGTCCCAGTGTTTTACAAATCGCCATTTTAGATGGCCTGTTTGGCCACACCTGGTATCGCTCCTAGCGCGCCTGCCTGAAGTTTCACTGAATCATGGTTGATCCCTCCTTGTTGGTAATAGTAAAGTGGAGGATATGCCAGACTGTGATGTTTGTTAAGAATTTGGGGACGTTAACAAGGTTAAACAGCTGAATTTGAGATAAAAATAACATAATAGCTAAGTACCAGAACTGGTAGGAATAATGAGATGTGGTTTGCCCAGTGACAAGATTGATGTGGAGATGCCGGCGTTGGACTAAGGTAAACACAGTAAGAAGTCTCACAACACCAGGTTAAAGTTCAACAGGTTTATTTGGAAGCAAAAGCCATTAGCTTTTGGAGTGCTTGCAGCCCCTTCATCAGGTGAGTGGGAGTTCTGTTCACAAACAGGGCATATAAAGACACAAACTCAATTTACAAAATAATGATTGGAATGCGAACCTTTACAGATAATCAAGTCTCAAAGGTAAAGACAATGTGAGTGGAGAGAGCGTTAAGCACAGGTTAAAGAGATGTGTATTGTCTCCAGACAGGAAAGTTAGTGACATTTTGCAAGTCCAGGCAAGTCATGGGGGTTACAGATAATGCGACATGAACCCAAGGTCCTGCTTGAGGCCGTCCTATGTGCACGGAACTTGGCTATCAGTTTCTGCTCTGCGATTCTGCGAAACTAACATTTACAGCCATGGCAGATTGCAGATATTCTCCTCTAAAAGACAGTTTCATACCTTCGCTGAATCAGCAAACAAAATCTTCTGAGACTTGATCATCGAAGCTGTAAAGTGTGGTAACTATGAACTGGATTTGATTTATATCATTACAAAATTGGATGTTGTTTGGGGAAAGGGTGCCCTAGTGAGTTCAGGGAACAAGCAGTAACTTGAGATAAAACGGTGTGTTTGGGTATCAGATGGACTCGAGTGTCATGGTGCAAATTAATCTTTCTTGTCCACGCTAATAAATACTCTTTATTAATTGTTTACATAAAGACTGGACTGTTTTATTGCTGAGCTGTACACTTCTCCTCACATTAATCCAAACAAATATACACCTTTATGAACCACTGCTTCACATTGGGCCATTCTCATATATAAACATCAGTGGGGTTTATAACAAAAAAATTGGGCCTCTTGGCTGAGATTTTGGGTGTAGAGGATTTGTGACTTTTGAAATGCATTAAGAGTGAGGAACATGTGGAACCAAGTGAGAACGTATTATTTAAAATAAGGAAATTTCAAAAGATGGATTATTTGGAAGTGGACAACATTAACAAATCTGAAAAGTGTAACTAAGGCTAAATTGCTGGAATTGGCAAATAAATTGGAATTAAGATTACCTACAGGGGCTAGGGAAGCTGAGGTAGTTGAAAGCATCGCATCACAATTAAAAATGAGTGGTGTCAAACAGATCCAGTATTTCGAGGAGAAAGTGAATTAGCAAAAATTCAATCACAAAGAAACAGAAATTAGAAGTGTGAGAGCGAGAGAAAGAGCTTTCCAAAGGGAATTGGAAATACAGAAGTTAGCAATGGCAGAAAGAGAAAAGGATAAAGAATGAGAATGTCAAATTAAAATGCAGTTAATTGCAGCAGGAGCAACAAAGCTGGATGAAGACAAAAGCAGTATTAGACATGAACCTAGTGCAGTGATGTTTAGATTTGTAAAAACCCTTCCAAAATTTGATGAACGGGACTTTAAAACATTTTTAACACAGTTGAGAAAGTAGCTGAACAAATGAAAAGACAACAGGTTCTTTGGACTGCTCTTACAAAGTAAACTTGTAAATAGTGGTAATGAAGTCTATGCATCTTTGTCAGAGGAAAGGTCTGGGGAACATCAGACAATGAAGAGAACCATATTGAGTGTTTATGAGTTAGTACCAGAGGCTAAAAAACAAAAGTTTTGAAATCTAAGAAATCAGTCTGGACAGATGTATATTGAATTTGAAAAGGTTAAAAAAGTAATTTTGATAGGTGGATAAGAGTATTAAAAATAGAAGAAACCTATGAATCTTAGAAAAGTAATTCTGTTGGAAGAATTTAAAGCCTCTTTACCTGCAATGAAAAGGAGTCATGTGGAGGAACAAAGAGTTAAAACTGCAAGACATGTAGCAGAGCTTGCTGACCGCTGAGTTAGTTCATAGGCCCAGACCTTTCTTTCGATACTCTTTGTATTCTGAGAAAAATGGAAAAATCAAGCAAGAGAGGGAGTGGTTGAAAATTCTAAGGAAACTTCACCTCAAAATAAAGTAATAGTACTGAGGAGATAAAAGAAATGAGAAAGTTAGATGTTTTCATTGTAATAAACTGAGCCACACAGTCAATATGCTAGGGATTAAATGGAAAGCCAGTTGTAGTTATAAATCTTAAAAGAGGAAAAAATAAAAACAGAAACTGAAGAGTAACAGAAGCAAATAAGACACTTATCCAGGGAAAAAGAGAAAACAATAGGAATGGGAAAGTGTGCACAAATGGTCCAGGGGCAGAGTGATCAGCAGGTGGTGGACATGTTTGGTAAGGTATTTCCATGTGGATAGGACAGAATAGATCACACCTGTATCTCATTTTATGAGAAACAGTTGCAATCCGTAATAATGTTACAAATTGTGGTCAAATACAATACTATTGTTATTGATGGCCCACGCGCCTCATGGTGCTCAGTTTTGAGTTGCTAGATCTGTTTGAAATCGGTCCCAATTAGCATGTTGATAGTGCCACACAACATGATGGAGGATATCCTCAATATAAAGACAGGACTTTATCTTCACAGGGACTGTGCAGTGCTCTCTCCTATCAGTGCTGTCATGGACTGATCATCTGCAACAGGTAGATTGGTGAGGATGTGATCAAGTAAGTTTTTCCCTCTTGGTTCCCTCATACCCTGCTGCATACCCAGTCTAGCAGCTATGTCCTTTAAGACCCAGCCAGCTAGGTCAGTAGTGGTGTTACCAAGCCACTCTTGGTGATGGACATTGAAGTTCCCCATCCAGAGTAAAGCTGTCCCCTTTCCACCCTTACTATATCTTTCAATTGGTGTTCAACATGGAAGGCTTCATGAGGTATGGAATCAATATTGACCAATGTTGATTTCCAGGGCAACTCTCCTCCAACTGTATAGCAGTGTGCCATCATCTCTGCTGGGTCAGTGCTACAGGTGGACAGAATGGTGAAAGTGGTGACTGGAAAATTGTAAGGTATGATTCCATGAGTATGACAATGTCAGGCTGTTGCTTGACTAGTCTGTGGGGCAGCTCTTCCAATTTTGGCACTAGCCCCGACTGCAGGGTCGATAGGGTTGAGTTTGGCATTGTTGTTTCCAATGCCTGGGTTGATTCCATTTAGTCTTTGTTGCAGTTTGCTACAACTGAGTAGCTTGTTCGGCCATTTCAGAGAAGATTTAAGAGTCAGCCACATTGTTGTGGGTCTTCTGGAGTCACATGTAGGCCAGACCAGTACATACAATAGATTTTCTTCTTAAATGACATTTTAAAATGGTTTTTATGACAACCATTGTTTTGTGGTCATGAGCTTCTAACTCTGTCTTTTAATTCCATTTCAAATTTAACCAGCTGACATTTTACAGCCTCACATCCTGAAACCATAAAATCCTGCCGAGGTCAACAGACTTTCCCATTGACCGTCTCTCACTTGCTCCGATTCTCGTGCTGGGCTGGGTGGTAAAATTCCAGCCAATGGGTTTTGAACCTGTGTCTCCAGCATATTAAACTGGCCCCCTGGGTTACCAGTCCAATGATGTGGGTATGCCAGCGTTGGACTGGCGTAAACACAGTAAAAAGTCTGACAACACCAGGTTTTAGTCCAAACGATTATATATGCTCTGTCTGAGGCCAGAACTCTCCATTCACCTGACGAAGAGGGAAAGCTCGAAAGCTTGTGAGTATTATCAAATAAATCGTTTGGACTAAAACCTGGTGTTGTCAGACTTTTTACTGTGTTTACCAGTCCAATGACATTGCTGGCAGCGGATCCATAGTCCTAGGCATCAATGAATTTTGCTGCAATGGAAAATGCATAAGAAGTGCCTGGTTTCTGTCACACTCCAGTTTTGCTTCCTGCATACAAAGCATTGTGCTGCTTCCTTGTTTTCTATTGCTCTTGTGCTCTTTTACAAACGGTACTTTATACCTCTTTTTTTAAATGTGGTATTTCAGGCATAATTGTTTGAATGCTTTCAATTTCATGCAAGGCGGCTGTAAAATTTACTGACTACAGCTTTTTAATGTAAATCAGTTCAGCGAAACTGTGATTATTTTTGCTGTATATTTATATCACGTAAACATTAACATGTTCATTTTGTATTCAATGTTGTGCTTCAGCTTGTTTCAGTGATAAACACAAGTTCAAAGAAATTAGGGCTGCTACTCCTCTGATTTTCCGTGATATATGTCTGTGAGCAGTCCATTAACAGATGGTGTGGTGGAGCACTCCATCTGAGTGGTTAGATCTTTTTGCTTTCTTGTATTCCTCACAGTTCTGGCACAGGAGGGAGGGTAGTGTCAAAAGCAGACAGAAGGGATGTTGATCGTTTCACAAATTGTACTTGGTCAAAAGGACAATAATGGTGTTATCAAACTAAAATTGTAATTACATAACTTGGAAAAACTTCAGGCACTGGGGAAAATAAAGATTTGGGGCCAGATTATCTCAGAGTAATGGAGACAGCACACACCTTTAAAATAGTGCATGGAACCCTGATCTGAAAGTCCCAACCCTATTTCTGACCGATTCCATTTTCACCAGTAAGGGGAGAGGACTCAGTGCAGGTGAGAAAGCCAAACTCAGCAGGTCCATTTGAACTCAGTGCTGAGTGGTCATGAAGGGTGGATAAGGTATGTAGAACCATCACGCTGTTAAGTTATTTAAATCCTTGACCTTTTAAAAAATTAAAAATGGCCTGCCTGATTCAGTGAATCACAAAATCTTAAGCTGTTAAATTATTTAACACCCCAGCACTTTTAAAAATTGAAGGGCATGGACTGCCTGTGCCAGTGGAAGTTGAAAAAATTCTGCTTTAGCAGTTATAATAACTGTTTGCTGACATTACCCAAGGCTATCATTGTTTAGTTATTAATGGTTAGTTGGCCGTTTTCTATAATCTACACTGTGCCATGTAGAGAATTATAAATTCATAGTTTGATTGTCAGCTCAAAGCAGTTATTAAAAGATTAATATCTTTCATGTGGGATTATGAATACAGGTATGTTTGCTTTGATAAAGGATTAAACATTTGTGGGGTTTTTGATGTTTTGAAAGCAATGGTTTGTTTATAGTTAAGGCTATAATAAATATTTAGATTTTCATTTCGTTTCATTTCAACATGGCTCCTATAATCTGCCCATGGTGGATACTGGCTAAATTGTCTTGGAGGATGCAAGAATAAAAGTTGAGGGTGGGTGATGGGTTGGCATGAATTGGCATGAAGACTATAAGTGGGGATGATGGGGCATGAGGGGTGAGGGCTAGAGGGTCTAATTTTAAAACAGAGTAACTGGCAAATATTCTCAGAGAACCAAGATGGGCTGTTTAGGGTGGCACAGTGGTTAGCACTGCTGCCTCACCAGGGACCAGGGATTGATTCCTGGGTTGGGTCACTGTCTGTGTGGAGTCTGCGTGTTCTCCTCGTGTCTGTATGCATTTCCTCTGGGTGTTCTGGTTTCCTCCCACAGTTCGAAAGACATGCTGGTTAGGTGCATTGGCCATACTAAATTCTTCCTCAGTGTACCCAAACAGGCGCCGGAATGTGGCGACTCGGCGATTTTTACAGTAACTTCATGGCAGTGTTAATGTAAGCCTACTTGTGACATTAATAAATAAACTTTAAACTTTTAAACAGCTTTCCCTGGCACTTGGCAGCTTGAGCAGCTGTCTCTATGTTCAGGGCAACTATGTAATGTCTGAACTTCATCTTGCACCTCCCAACTGCAACGAAAATCACATCATTTGGCGTACTTCTTCCTGAGGTGGGTGCATTGAGCCAAGAAATTTTCCAACTCAGCCTATCCGCATTGGGAGCAAAGATCCGGCTGTTTACAGCTACAACTGAAAAACCATACACCAAATATGAAATTATAACAACTGCTTACTATCACATAACAATGATGTATCAATACAACAACAGTGATAAGAAAATTAAGCATGCATAAAAATCAGAAACAATTCTAAGTGCAATTTCTGTAGGGACATTTTTTTTGTGGACAGTTGGCAGTTTTTAAATATCTGGGGTGGGATTCTCCCAAAAAAATCTGAAGTGCCGAATTCACGTAAAAGCTGGAGTAAATCCTGCTGCTTTTTTCAGCAGGATTTTCAAAATGAATCTCCCACACCCTGTGCCTCAGAGCTCTCCAGCATGAATTTCGATAAAAATCAGTGCCCGAGAAGCCGGCAGCATAATGCTGAGTGAGCCATTGTGCATGTGCCAATCTGTTGTAGTGGAGATCAGCACATGTGCAGGAGTCCACATTGCTGGCCTCCCGATTGCTGGACAGTTCAATAGCAAGCCAGCTACATGACCCCACAATGCTGTCCCTCCAACCCCTCCGCCCATCCCAACCCCCTCCCCTCCCCACCCATACTCTGATCACTGGCCTCCTGGACACGTCCAAGCCAGCCCTGAACCCCACTCCCCCTGCTCATCTCAATCTCCTTCGCCTCTTCCTCCCCCTGCAGCCTTGACACTCTCCAGCAGGCTGACCGCCCCCCCCCGCCCCGTGACACCCCAATGGCCAGCCCCCGTCATCCCTTTGTCACCAATCCCAAATGCAGAATGGCAATGGGATCCCCCACTATTTGCCTTACTAGAGGCCCATTCCCATTAGACCCCATCCCCTCTTGATGCACCCCCTTGGTACTGCTCAGTGCCTAGTGGGCATTGCCAAGGAGCTCTCTGGGCATTGCCTCTTTGCCCCTTGGGCAGTTCCAGCAGGCCTGGCCGGCAATGCCCAGGGGCAACCCCTTACCCTCTACCTCCTGGGGGGCCCCCATGGCCCCCCTACACTCATGATGTGGAGATGCCGGCGCTGGACTGGGATAAACACAGTAAAAAGTCTCACAACACCAGGTTGAAGTCCAACAAGTTTATTTGGTAGCAAATGCCACTAGCTTTCGGGACTTTGCCCCTTCGTCAGGTGAGTGGGTGAGTCAGGTGAGACCTACACTCCAGCAGGGTTGAGCCACCAGATCTCTGTTAGTGGGGAGTTGCTGTAAACCCTGCTTGAGTGAAACACTCCTGACGAGGGGGAGGAGGAGGGAGGCTAGCAGACCCAGAGATTTCAGTCCCGGGTCAGCTAATCCCATTGAAATTTGCGTTTAAATATTTAAAGTAACTCTGTGCCAATATCTGGTGCAGAGCTGATGACGCCAGAAATCTGGTGTCCAGAGACATGTGGAGGCTGTGGCCCAGCAGAAGCTTGCTTTACACTCTCCGCTTATTTGTCCCAGCCCACTCTGCTGCTAGGGCAAAGCAGCTCTGTGGGCTGGCAGAGTGCCTCCTCTCTCTCTCTTCTCTCCCTCCACTACCCCCTACCTCTTTGCCTCAAGTTGACCAGAGCATTTAGTACTGGAATAGTAATAAAGACTGTCACAAACGCAATAATGATCACATTTATGTAAAAGATGCACAGCCAATGCTATTCTTGCATTGTAGCATCTCACTTTCCTTTAAAAATATAAAAAATAGGAGAGCTAAACATTTGAGCAACAGATGTGTTATGGTTTGGTCTACCGCGGTTAAAAATAAGTGGAAAATGGCAGGTGTAGAATTCCAGTGTGAGATCTTAGATCAGACGTTATGTTTTGAGGGAACGTGTGCGTCAATCGAGGGTGTGGCATCAGGGGTTTCAGAAAGGACAGGCTAAGTTCGTGTCTTAGCTACAGAGTTCTGAGCATTATTGCACATTCCATTCATGTATCTGACAACTCAGATAAATTTAGCTTTGAAGTGATTCTGTACTGTAATCTCAGAAGGCCTTATTCTCTATTCATTCAGTTATAACTGTCTCTTGAATTTAAGGTAACAATTCTTTTTGCCCAATGGTACTTTTGGAATACACGAAGTTAATCAGATTCTGTTGAATGTATGTCTACAGATAAGCGCATTGCGCGCTGTACCTATCCGTGTTATATTACGTTATTGTTATGTGATTTTGAATAATAGAATCACTTACATCTGTCTTTAAGGCATACATGACTGCAGAATTGTATTGCTGCAGAGTTACTGTCTGAACAGAACAAATCCTCTTCAAAGAAGTTCTGTGCTTACTTCATCCCTTTATCAGTGGATTTTTTTAAGGCAGCAAGAGATCACTCGGTAGTTTTTTTTATCTTCTACCATCTATTCACTTTTGCTAAATCTTTCTTGTGGGGGCAACACAATGGCAGAATGGTTAGCGTTGCTGCCTCACACGGCCAGGGGCCCAGGTTCAATTCCAGCCTTGGGTGACTGACTGTGCGGAGTTTGCACATTCTCTCGTGGGTTTTCCTTGAGTGCTCTGGTTTTTTCGCACAGCACAAAGATGTGCAGGTTAGATGGATTGTCCATGCTAAATTGCTCCTCAGTGCCCCAAGACATGTAAGTTAGGGGAATTAGGGGCTAAATACCTGGGGTTATGGGGATAGCTCTGACAAAGGGTCATCCAGACTCAAAATGTTGTTTCCAATCTCTCTCCACAGATGCTGTCAGACTTGCTGAGTTTTTCCAACATTTTCTGTTTTTGTTTCAGATTCCAGCGTCTGCAATATTTTGCCTTTATTATAATGGCAAGTTCTCATATCACTTTCAGACTGCTGCCCCCTATATGCAAGTCTACATTATTGATATATACTACAAACAGTAAGGGACTCAGTACTGAGTCCTGCAGAACCTCACTGGAAACAGCCAGCCAGTCAGAAAATAGTTCATTGACCATTTGCTTGCTCTTGCTGAGCCAATTTTAGACCCAGCTTGCCATTTTTTCCTTGGAGCTCGTGAACCATGTTGGACCTTGTCAAAATACAAGTAAGTTACATCAACATGTTACCCTCATAGACCCTCTTCATACATCCACAGTGAAGTCAATCAGATTAGTCAGGCACGACCTTCCCTTAATAAAACCATGTTGACTGACTGTGATTAATCTGTGCCACATTGTATGATGATTTAGACTGCCCCTCAACATTTATTCCAATAATTTGCCCACCACTGAGGCTGACTGGTTGGCTGACCTGTCATTATTTGGGCTATCCCTTATTTTCTTTTTAAACAAAATTACAAGCAATCAGCTTGTCCTCTAGCATCATACCAGCCCCAAAGAAAACAGGAAAACAATCGTCAAAACCTCTACTATTTCTTCCCTTGCTTCCTCAGCAGCATGGACATCTTTTATCCAGAACAGTGAATTTATCCAGAACAGTGAATTTAACCACTTTCAAGGATGCGAAACACCTTCATACTTTATTTCTTTCTGTGTTTATCCCATCTACTATTTTACATCCCTGCTGAGCGACAATGTTTACTTTATCCTTTTCTTTTGTGAAAATAGACGCAAAATAAGGATCACGCTCCCATTTCCACATGCATGTTACGTTTTTGTCTTTAACTGTCCTTACTCTCCTTACTTATCTACAATAAGACCTTGTTTTAAGTCGCCTCATTTAATGTCATTCTGCTGTAGTGTCAAGGATATAATGGGGTTGGTATATGCACTTAGCATCAAGATTTCTACTTAAGTGTCATCTCACACAGAGCCTAACATCACGATTTTGGAGTGGCATCTTCTGGTCCCCAAATCTCCCACTGGCTGCCTCTTTTGCTTGCTACTTCCCTCCCTGATCCTCCTCCTTGTCACCTCCCTTCCAACCCTCCCACTCCCCAATTCTCTCCCAAACTTCCAACTCACTGTTTCCCTCCATGACCTTTCCATTTGCACCTCCTCTCACTTGCTTCCTCCATCTTGTGGCCCTTTCCCAAGCCATTGCGAGGGTCCAGGAGAGGCAAGTGGATGCATCGGCCAGCGTTAGAAATGGCAAATAGGAAGGAGCAGGAGAGCGAAGCAACAAATGGAAGAGGCTGCTGAGTGGATAGGAGCCAGGGAGCAGGAAGGGCTACCTAAGAGGAGAGAGTCAGGGAGATACTGTTGAGTTGACATTGTTGATGTTGAGTGCTCTGAGAAATACAGGCAAATCACTCTTTACTCCTTGACATGGTTGGTGGTGAGGCTAATTGATTAAGATTGATTTTTCTTTTCCATCTTCATGGTATAAGCAAGTACATGATTCAAAATGATGATCATTAACTTAATCAACTGGACAATTATGTTCCTTTTATTTCTGAAGTTGTCTATTTCAGTGTGATGCACTTACTGGTGAAGGGAGCTTTTGATTAATTTGGTCTCTTTACAATTTATTAACTTGTTTCAAATGTGATATATTCATGGCATCTTTCACTTGAAATATGTGATGGTTTTATTTTGGTGCAATAACTTTGATCAAATAAATACCTCTATACATGTATCTTGAGACTACTTCAGCAATTTTTTCCAACACTTCCAACTGTGCTGGGGTAGAGTCTAGCTCCAGCTGAATTCCAGTGTTCCACTGGAACACAGCCAAAATCCAAACTGGTTCAAACAAAATCAATGGTCAGGAAATATTTAAAGAACATTGTCAACCTTATGAAAACTGCACATAAAGTTTGTAAATCAGAATTAATGAGAAAGAACAGAGTAAAGGGATGGGCAGTCAATGTTCAAATGTTCCCATTTCATCTTTCAGACTTTGGTTTGGATCTAATCCAGACACAGATGTAAGTAATTCAGCTGTTGGCTATAAAGAGTTTTAGGTATAATGAGTTTGACCAGTAACAACCTACTCCCTACTGGACATTTGTACACAGCCCAAAACGCCAACATAATTCAGCAACACTTGGCACTCATTGGAAAATCCCCATCAGTGAGCCTATTGTGATGATTAGTGGGAAAATGTAAATGTAACTATGGTGCATCAAGGCTGTTTGGAATTGGAGATTGTTCTTGGAAAAATTTAAAAGAGCTCTGAACTGTATTTGCCGTAGTCTGTATATCTGACCATGCAGTGCTAGTTGTTTGCTGTAATCTCAAAGAGAAAATATGCTGCATTCTCTAGAACTATCCCACTGTTCCCTTGTTTATATTGAGACCTGTTTCCTGCTGTTGCTCAGCATTTGAGTGGCACATCATATACCCACATACAGAAAGTGATGCTACTTTTGGAAGAGTTGCATAGAATGCATGAATATGAACTAGTATGAGAAGAAGGAGTAGGATTTGGGTGACATCCGTCTATCTGCTTCTACTGGGACAATTTTCTTTAGGAATTTCTTGCATTGAGATGATACTTGTGGTAGTTCCCATCTGTCATTTGTTTGGAACCATGATTGGACTAGTACCAGAAAGATGTTAGTTTTCAGAGTAAACCTGATCTTTTGTCACTATAAACTGGAAATGTGGACATATCCTAATGTCAACGGGAAAATGAAATTATGGAAATAAAGGAATTCAAATCAGCTGACTGATCAACTTTAATTTTACATTTGCAACTCAAGCGAGGCAGTGGCCTAGTGGTATTATTGCTAGAAAATTAATCCAGAAACTCAGCTAATGTTCTAGGGGCCCAGTTCAAATTTTGCCATGGCAGATGGTGGAATTTGAATTCAATAAAATATTAATCTGGAATTAAGACCCTGCTGATGACCATGAAACCATTGTCGATTGCTGGGAAAACCCATCTGGTTCACGAACGCCGTACAGGAAGGAAATCGACCATCCTTATATTGTCTGACCTACATGTGACTCCAAAGCCACAGCAATGTGGTTGACTCTCAATTGCCCTTTGAACAAGGGTAAATAGGGATGGGCAATAAGTATTGGCCAGTGACTCCCATGCCCTGTGAATTAATAAAAAAATCATTTTTGCATGCCAAAAGCTGAAATTCCCATGTTTGTACAAAGTTCTCTCTAATTTATTCTTTTCTGCGCTTGGGCTGTCTGTTGCACTGTTCGTTCTTTAACAATTACTGTGCCGTCATGATTTGTACACCTTAAAGGGAGCATTTATACACAGCCTGTTTGCCCTCATATAGTTTAGAGGGAACATTGAACTCTACTCCTTGCAATGATTTTGAAATGTCTTCTCCTGTCAACAGTTCATGCTGTTGAACCAGGCCAGGGTGGCAGCAATACGCAAATCAAATCCTGGGCACCACTTGATGCATTGCAGCGAATTTGTAATAAGTCAGCACTATTGTGCCATGCAGCCTTCCTGCTGTTTAATCCCTGAACACAACTTGCTTTCTGTAGTTTCTCCCACATTTCATTCTGCCCATTAAACTTGCTCCTTTGACCCTATTTGACTAATCACCCAGATTCTCTTCCTAGCTTGCCTAGTATCGTAAATGGTTCTTTCTGATCTGGCACAGTTTCCCTCCTTTTCAAATTTATTGTCATCATACACAGCCTCAAAACAAGCTGTTGATCCTTCACTTCTCACAATCACCCCATCTCCAAGGTTCCTTTCCTCTCCAGCATGGAAGCTAGTTCTATTGCTTCCCAGTTACATATTTCTGATTTGAACCTCTCCAGATTCCAAGTGTCTTTGGAACACGAGGAATGATCTAACTAAAGCCACAAACAACGTTCTTGGTGACTTTGATGTATTATCCATCTTTGACTTCTTGATCCCCCTACAGCTCTCAAAACAGTGACCACACTGCTTTCCTGTCACACCTCCCTCATTTTTACGTAGTTCTGCACTAACAACCTCTCTGTTTCTTTGTCCTCAGAGACCCGCTGAGTTTGTCTGGCATCCAAACTTATATAATTGTTGCCTCCAGCCACACACATTTCAATGTGCTGCTTGCTAGCTTCCTAACACGCGGTCCACCAACTACAAGTAATTCAAAACTCGGCCACTGATGTTCCATTCAACACCTAGCACTGTTCACCTATCACTCCCAACCTTGCTGATCAACATTAGGTTCCCTTCATCTCAAATATAAGATGTTTATCCTTGTCTCTAAATCCCTCAATGTTCCTACTGTCTGGAACATCCTTTCCTAAGCTCATCACTCCTCCCTTTCCTCAAGGTCAAACTGAAGGTCACCCCTCTTATCCTTTCCTGCAACTTTTTATTACCGTGCCTCAACATGGAACTTTTCCCTATGTTATACAGCCTGTATAAATGAAAATTGTTTTTGCTCCTGACTGAGAAATATTTTTATGATTGACACTTGCAGATCATGTACTAAACTGGCTGAGTAAAGCCACAAATTTTGAAGCTCTGTGATCTTTTTCCAGTGTTTTATTAACTGAAGTCAACAGATGCCACAGAAATGCAGTGAAAAGCCTCAGCTTCAGAAGTACAAAAAGGAAGAGGTTGAAATGCAGTGAGACACATACAGAGTGAGAGAGACAGACAAAGCCAGAAAGAAATTGAAGGATAAGGAATATTTCTCCTGAAACATTAGAGCCAAAGGCAGGATCAAAGTTTGATATGGTGGAACAGATGGAAATATCTAACGACAAATATCCCCTGAATCTAGCGTGATAAATTAATCACACATTTTTCCGTGACTCGCATAAGTAAAACCACGTCTAAAAGAAGTAATTTCTGTTTAGGAATCAACAAATAATTTTATAACTTGATCCTGTATTGAACTTTGGAGGCATATGATTGTCTTCACAAAGCCTGCCCTGCAGGCTTCACCCCAGGAGAGTGTGGCCAGTGAATTTGCACCTAAAATGTCACCAAGTAGCTGGTGAATAAGTAAAAAAAGGGTGACAAACACAAGAAAGTTGACACTCTGCAATTATTCTGTACAATTTTGTGCCTCTGGTTCAGAGCTGAACAATTGAAGATGCAGGGAGCAGGAAAGCATGCAGTTTGATTGGACGAGTATCAAGTGAGCATGACAAACAGAAACTGTGAGGAGTTTCTCCTCTAATCACAGATTTTGTTTCTCCCATGTTGCTGCCCTAGTTCCTCCAGTGGCTGTTCTTTTCCATCCTGCTTGTTCTACTCCTCCAGAGAGGAGTTTTGATTGGTGGAGCAGCAATGATGGGAGATAAGGATCCAATCTTTGCATGACATGGAGCAGTTGTCTTAGGCAATGACCCATTTGACAGCCTCTGGTACCAAGATGAGACCTAGGAGAAAAATACCTAAAAGGAAAAGCATGGAGGTGGCCATACCCAGAAACAAGGCCAGAAGCAGAACCCCAGGAGCCTTCTGTACCGAGAACAATGGTAACAACTAACACAGAGAAGGTCCATCACATTTCAATTTTCTGTGGTGATGGTGGGTGGGGAGGCATTGTAAATTGAGAAGAGAAATGATCAACTTTGTAAGTTTATTTGGCTTTTACTGACTTAGCAAAACTGTTTAGGCCTGTCTAATCTCTGTTTCATTGCATCAAATTGTTGGAATTTGAGATGAATCTGATCTTTGTTTTATTACTGTATATTGGGAATTGTATTGAAGTGCTGAACAGAGACCTGGATTTTTTAGCATGACCAACACTCGGTGACGTCATCCTGAGTGTCAGCAAGAAACACATCCCCACCATGCTACCATTTTGCATTCAATTGAATACTGATTGGCAGCAGCAGGAATTTCTGTTCGCACATGGACAAAAATCCCTCCTTGGAAAGCTGTCAGCTAATCACATTGACCGACAGCTTTCCAGTCCCTCTAAACACAGTGCTGCAGTGGTTGGAGGAGGTACTGCAGTGCCATGCCTGGGTCTAAATTCTGGGACCACACTTCAGGTAAGTAATCTCACATTTTACACAATTATTGTGTACAACTTGAAATTTCACGTGGAGCAGAAGATTTAATAACATACATATAGACTCTTTGATAAGTATTTTGATTGTACTGAGGACTTTGCAGTCAATAAAATCTGCCATTATCCACTTTCTCTGTTTTCTCTGTTCTGGTTTTGAACCACTCGTGAAGGTGCCATTGCGTTGTTCAATGAGGATGTGACATTGCAAAATAAGTCCTTAAATGTAACATTGAAATATGGGCTAGGAATTTTAGCAATCTCTAGTCCTTGGGGTCCAATCTCAGATAAGTCTGGGAGTCTCAGTGTAGAGTGGGGGGTGCTTGGGGGCAGAGGAGGGGAGTGGAAAGCAGGCATTAGGCTGGAGGCCAGTGGGAAGACCACCTGAAGAATTCTACAACCATCATCCAACCTTACCAGCAGGGAAACATAAAATTCTGCTCCAGGTTCACATGCTATTTTAATCTGATTAGTGTCCCCCTTAAGATTTGATGAGCTGCTGTGTGTTTTGGAGAGTTTCTGTTTGGTATTTTTGCTATTCTGTCTATTTAAAGAAGAAACCTTGAAAAGAAAGTCAACAAAGCTATGAAGGTAATGTTATTATGTGACTTTGTCACCTGAGAAAAGAGTTAGTGAGAATAAAAAAGGAACCCCTGACAATCGAAATGTAGCCCTTAAGAAAATGTCGAAAATGTTCCCTCAAAAGAAAAATATTTTAACCCCTGCTATCTTGATTTAGTCATTTTAAGACTTACACCTTCTCAAACTCTACCCTGTATGTAGTTTGTACTTTGTAAACGCCATCCCATCAATGAGTGCCATATTTCTGCAATTGGATTTAAGTCGAATTCAAAGCCACTAGAATTCTGGAAAAGTTTAATATATAGGTATTTACTGCAGCAAGCAGTACTGTTGCATAGCAACAAATTCTATCTGTCCATCAACAACTCTATGCCAACAGTCCGTGGAATCCAACAGTAAATAGAATTTTGTTTGCTCATTGTTGTGAATGTACTCCGAATCAATGCTGATGTCACTTTAGGTCCAGTTTGGTTGAATATTTTGTAAAGACTCCACTTAGTTTTGCATTTCTCCATTCAGTTTTACAGGATTCATAATACCTGTCTGTGTGATTTTTGAATTTGGGGTGAGCACCACTCCATTGGAATCATTCTTGTAGCATTGTGGTGATACATTCTGATGCATGTCACTGTAACTATTATACTTGCACTCAGCGCAGTATGATTTACATGAGGAGATAACAGCTTTATCTGATCTGCTGTCAGAAGGTGATGAATAGGATTACTGTTGATATTATCCCTTTTCTATCCCTTGGGTGCAATTTCCTCTCAGCTCCAATGGAGAATGACTTTGTTGCTGTAGCTACCAAGCAGATAGCTTAAGCAGAAACAAATTTATCTGGTGACATGAATTGCTATAAGGCCTCCCTGATGTGCCAATGAGTTGAGCCAGTGAGTAGCAAAGTGATACAGGCGGGGTAGAGCTCAGGCTCAATTTCTAATCTGTGCTGGGTTAACTGAATGAATGTTTGCTTTGGGCCGTCATATCACAGCCAAGAGTCAAAAACTTCAAGTGGGGAACAACAAAAAATTACGAGAAGATTAGAAGTATTCTCTTTGTGGGGGGAAAAAACATTCCTTATTGTCATTTATCAAGTGAGCTGATTAGAAGACATTAGCCTGACATTAACTGACCATATTCCCTCAATTCTTGCCGGATGTCTTTCCAGATATAAAATGGAAACTTCTAATTGTCACAAACTGGAAACTGATGACAATCACCCTCAAAGTTTAGGGAAAAAATTGATACCCCAAGCAAACAACAGAAATAGTCTAAAAGTTAGATTTTTCAAAAAGGGTGTCTCTGATTGTAGGGAATTTGTTGCAGATTCTTTGAAGAATACACAAATATACTTGAAAATTTAGCAATTTCATCAAAAATGTAATTATTTAAAATAATATTTGTAGTCAAAAAGTAATACGCAAAAGAAATTGGCAAAATATTTTGACTCATTTGATTGGATGATTTGTGGCAGTTGCCTATTGCACATGGCAGTTTTGTGGCAACCTGTTGGCAGTTCTTTATTCGTAATAGTGCCTTTTCTATAAAGTCTGCGCCAATTAGACATTTCGGCAAATCCAAATGATGAATTGATTAGACTCTGTTTATTTCCAACAGTCATTACAGATTATTTGAGAAGAATAAGACAACAAAGGAGACTTGCCTTGATGTGGTATTTTGTCTTATTTCAGAAACATCTCAGCAATAATTTTTGAGTCCAGTGACTGTTATATAGGCATGTGCCAAGCAACCATTTTACATTAGTAAGGTCTCATAAAGATCAATGAGATAAAAGGTTATGTTGTTTTTATTTTGGTGTTGTTTGAGGGAGGAATGAGGGGCAAGTTACCAGGAAAATTGCTATTTTCTTGCTATTGCTAGATCTTGAAATTTAGTTTGAACTAAGTTTCAGTATAAAGTCTCATTTAAAGTTATCTCAGGTTTACAGTATGTGCCCAGATACAGTCATTAGATGGATGGAATGTTGTGGAGGTGACGGGGTCTCAGTCCAGCTGGCAAAAGCCTGAATTGCCTATTTTCGGGAAGGCCGGCCACCACATCTGGTTCCATTCATGCACTTGACAGGCAGCAGCAGGATGAAGAATCCCAGACGCTGAATACCCACTCATAAGAGCCGTTGATCAGTTAGAGGCAGCAACTTTATCCAACATAGCATCTCTGGGAGCCAGTAGCTGCTACAGGTACAACACCTGTCTGAGCCTGGGATCACTCCTGGTCCCAGGCCAGCAATGAGTGATGTGAGAAGAGTGTTGAGGTAAGGGTCAAGAGCAGGAGGGGATTCAGCAGCAAAAGCAGGCGGTGGCTCCCAGTGGTTTCTCCTTCTTTATGCCAGGTCCTTTGATCCAACCATGAATGCTCTTGAACAAGGATGAGACAGGTTAGAGAGGAGGCTCAAAAAGGTGATGAGGGGGGTGGTATTATCAATTACATCTGTGAGGAGGGATGACATATAAAATTAATCATCAAATGAGGCCATATGCAGTGAGTTCAGAAATAGAAAAAGGGCAACCATACTCATAGGAATGGATTATAAACCTCCAAATGATGAGAGGGAAATAGAAGAGCAAATCTGTCAGCATGTTTCTGAGTGCTTGGATATGAACAGTTGAAGGGCACAGAGAGCACAAAATGCTTGAACTTCATTCAAGAGAACCTTTTGTAGCCAGCACATAACAAGCTCGATGAGATGGAGTGTAACTCTAGATTTAATCTTCGAAAATGAAGTTGAGCAAGTGGATGAGGTAGCAGTGAGGGACCACCTTGGAGACAGTAACCACAATATGGGTTAGATTTAGCATCATTTGAAAAGGACAAAGATAACACAAGAGTAAAGATTCTAAATTAGAGTAAGACAGATTTTATGAAGCTGAGAGATGATCTGGTAAAAGGTGATTTTTGGACTTCTGGAATTCTCTGCCCCCAAAGGGTGGTGGAAGCTGGATATTAGAAGTGTTTTCAGTGCAGATGAATAAATATTTGATGGATCAAGGAATAGAGGGCTATGGGGAAATGGCACAGAGAAGGAGTTGAGGCTGGGGATAGGTCAGCCACGATCATGTTGAGTGACGGGACAGGCTTGAAGGGCATGTTTCTATTTGTTGTGACTGGATACAGCTACTATGATGGTTCTTAATGAGTACTTTGCCTTCACAAAGGAGAGAAATGATACAAATATTCCAGTTAAAGAGGAGGAATTATGAAATATTACATACAATAAGCATCGAGAAAGCGGAAAGACTCAAGGGGTTGATGTCCTTGAAGGTGGATAAATCACCAGGGCTGGATGGATTGTATCCTTGGCTGTTGAAGGAAGCCTGGAGGAAATAGTGGATGATCTGAGGATATTTGTTTTCAGCATACATGATGGGCTGCATTACCTCTTCTGTGCCATAACAATTCTATGTTACCAACCTGGACCTCACAATCAGTGGTTTGCATATCATGTTCCAGCGTATCGGGCCAGCTGCCGACAGCTACGTAACAGCGCCAATGGGATGAGTCCTTTTAGTGGACATTTATTCAGCATTTAATAACCTGAATTAGTGGCAGGTTAGGAAGCAAATCCACAGGTTGGAGGCGGGAAAGTGGCTAGGTCCCCACCTGCACCCTGCCACCTGATTAAATATCCTCCCTGCCACTGGACTCAGGGATTCCACCTGGAAAGTGAGTGTCACTGGCAAAGCTAACATTCGTTCTCCATTCCTAATTGCCTTTGAGAAGATGGTGGTGAGCAACCTTCTTGAACTGCTACAGTTCATTGGTAAAAGTACATCCATGGTGCTGTTAAGAAAGGAGTTCCAGGTTTCTAATCCAAAGACATTGAAGAAACAATCATATATTTCCAAGTCAGGATGATATTTGGCTTGGAGGAGAACTTTCAGGTGTGGGTGTTCCCATGCACCTGTTGCCCTTGTCCTAAGGTCGTGGGTTTGCCTCCAAAGATACTTGGTGAATTGACGCATGATACACTTTGCTGCCATAATGTACCAGTGATGGAGAGAGCGAATGTTGAAGTGGATGGGTGCCAATTAATCGGGCTGCTTTATCCCGGATGGTTACAAGCTCCTTGAGTGTCCTGTAGCTGCACTCATCCAGACATTGGAAAGTACTCCATAGCACACCTCACTCCCACCTTGCATTTGGTTTTGGAGAGTCAGGAAGCAAGTTACTTGCTACAGAATTCTCAGCCTCCGGTGCACAATCTTCTAGCCATAGGATTTGTGCTTGGCCCAGTTAAATTTCTGATAACTCGCAGGATGTTGATGGTCAGACGTTCAGTGATGGTCATGCCATTGAATGTCAAAGGGAGATAGTTAGATTCTGTCTTTCTGGAGATGGTCTTTACTTAGCACTTGTGAGGCACAAATGATATTTGCCACTTATCAGCACAAGCCTCAACATTGTCCAGGTCTTGCTGCAGATGAACACAGACGACATTAATGTCTGAGGATTGCATGAAGTGAATTGCACTGAATATTGTGTAATCATGTTCAAATTATTGTTTCTGACCTTACAATAAAGGGAAGGTGATTGATAAAGCACCTGAAAGTAGCTGGGCCTTGTACTACTCTGAGGAATTCCTGCAGCAATGTCCCAGGGCTGAGATTGTTGACTTTTATCAATTACAACCATCTTCCAACCAGTGAAGAGTTTTTTCATTGATTTCATTGACTTCAATTTTGCAAGAACATAAGAAATAGGAGCCGGAGTAGGCCATCTAGCCCTTCGAGCCTGCCCCACCATTCAATAAGATCATGGCTGATCTGAAGTGGATCAGCTCCACTTTTCCGCTTTCTCCCCATAACGCTTAATTCCCCTGTCTATCAGAAACCTATCTACCCGTGTCTTAAATATATTCAGCGAGGTAGCCTCCACCACTTCAATGGGCAGAGAATTCCAGAGATTCACCACCCTTTGAGTGAAGAAGTTCCTCCTCAACTCCAATCTAAACTGCCCCCCCCCCCATCTTGAGGCTGTACCGTCCAGTCCTGTTATCCTTTCTAAGCGGGAAGAATCTCTCTACCTCTACCCTATCCATCCCCTTCATTATCTTAAACGTCTCTATAAGATCTCCCCTCAGCCTTCTAAACTCTAACAAGTACAGACCCAGTCTATTCAGTGTCTCTTCATGGGCTAGCCCCCTCATCTCCGGTATCAGCCTGGTGAACCTTCTCTGCACTCCCTCCAAGGCCAATATATCCTTGCACAAGTGCAGCGACCAAAACTGCACACAGTACTCCAGTTGCGGCCTCACCAGTACCCTGTACAGTTGCAGCAAGACCTCCCTGCTTTTATATTCTGTCCCCCTCGCTATAAAGGCCAGCATCCCATTCGCCTTCTTGATCACCTGCTGCACCTGCAGACTGGGTTTTTGCGATTCGTGCACAAGGACCCCCAGGTCCCTCTGCACCGTAGCATGCTGCAGCTTTTCGCCTTTTAAATGGTAATCCCTCCTACTATTATTTCTACCAAAGTGGATAACCTCGCACTTGCTAACATTATTGTGCTGTAGTGTTCTATGTTCTATGTTCTATGTTCTATACTCCATCTACCAGGTCCTTGCCCAATCACTCAGCCTATCCAGATCTCTGTGCAGACTCACCACACCCTCCACGCAATTTGCTTTTCCACTCATCTTTGTGTCATCAGCAAATTTCATCACCCTACACTCAGCCCCCTCCTCCAGATCATCTATATAAATGATAAACAGTTGAGGCCCCAGCACCGATCCCTGTGGCACTCCACTGGTCACCAACTGCCAACCAGAATAGCACCCATTGATCCCAAGGGCTTCTTGATACCACCCTCAGCTCAACACTGCCTTAATGCTAAAGGCTGTCACTCTCACCTCATTGGGATTCAAGCATCATGTTGCAAAGTTTCTAAGAGTTAGGAGTTTTGAGACTAGCCTTTTCTGTATGAAAACTCAATTTCTTTGAACTTTTAGCTGAAAATAATAAATATTGAAAATTAATTTGGACCTTTTTTTACGTCTAAGCAGTGTGTATTTATAAGCTTTTACTAATAACCATATAAAGATTCCAGAACACAGAAAAAAAATCAGTATCTTTTGACTTGGTGCAAATCTTAGCTGGACAAGTGGTTGAGATCCAAGCTATGTAAGTGAAATTGATTGTCTGACATACAGAGAGGCTCTGCGGCTTGGCCTATTCGACTAACCAAAGGATTAGTGTCAAATGCAAGTGATTTCACACAGGAGATGAATAAAACATTCAGCACTGGGAATAAAAGCTTTTTAACTTCTGAGGAAAACAGTTTCAAATTACAAAACAGGCTTTGACGGCAAAATAATTCCAAAATAGAGTCTTAAGCACTGTAGATGACAATCCTTCTGGAATTTGGAAGGAGAAACCTGTTATTATCCCTGAGTAAAACTGAACACACTGTTGGCCTATTTCAGTTGGAACACGCAGTCCAATTTGAGGGAAATCTATCCATTTGCACGTTCTTAACATTAGCAAAACAAACCACAAAATCACTTCTGCACTTTCATTTTTATGTAGTGTTCAGGTACAACATGGAAAGTAGAATGTTTGCTGGAAAGGAAGTGGAATAATTTACGAGGAAGTGCAATAAAATTTGGAACTAAAATAAGACCTGCAAATTCGGAAGATCTGAAGTATATGCATCAGATCCCCTTATTTTCAAAGTGATAATTTTACATCCAGTACTATACTTATTTTAATCTTCCAAAATTCTTTATGTTCTGGATAATCTACACTATAACCTACAGTATATTCTACACAAGTCCCAGTGTATGGGAAGGTAGCAAATTAATCCCACTGTATAAGGAGGCAGAGAGAAAACATGGAAATGCTGGTCAGCTAACCTGACATTAGTAGTTGGAAAAATATTGGAATAAAGGAAGTGGGAACAATTTAGAAAACTAAAACACACCTCAGGAACGTCAACATTGTTTTGTTGAAGGGAAATTACATTTGACAAATCTACTCAGCCTTTTTTAAGGATGTAATGAGTAGGCTCGAGATAGGAAAAACCAATATATGTAGTATGTTTGGATTTTCAAAGGTGTTCTGGGGTGCCATGTGAAATGTTGTAGAATTAGATAAGGGCTCATTGGGTTTGGGTAATATTCTAACACAAGCAGAGGATTGATTAAAGGGAGGATTATAGAGTTGGAATACACAGGTCATTTTCAGGTTGTAGGCTGTTACATGGTGAAGCAAGGATCAATGCTGGGGCCTCAGCTATTTACAATTATAATAACCTAGGTGAAGGCACTGAGTGTAATATCTCCAAGACTGTTGATGCTACACAGCTGTTTTGGGAAGTAAACTCTGAGGTGCGGACAGCAGAGGCTGCAAAAGGACATAAAAAAAGTTTTGAGTGGGCACAAAGGTTGCAAATGGAGCATGATGTGGGATAACGTGTTATTCACTCCTGCTCCTTCTGGTTAACAAAGAGTGCCCTAGGCCCAACCATCTTCAGCTTCCTCATCAATGACCATCACTCTCTCATAATGTCTGAAGCAGGATCTTTGCTGATTATTTCACAATGTTCAGGACAATTCGCTGCTCCTCAGATACTGAAGCAGTTCATGTTCATATGCAGCAAGACCTGGACAACATTTCAGGCTTGGGCTGAATATGGCAAGTAGTATTCACACTACACAAGTGCCAGGCAATAACCATCTCCAATGAAAGAGAATCTAACTTTCTCCCTTCGATGTTCAATGACATTACTATGACAGAATCCCCCACTATCAAAATCCTGGAGGTCACCATTTGACCAGAAACTGAACTGGGACCAATCATATGAATACTGTAACTACAAGAACAAGCCAGAGGCTGGGACTTCTGCAGTGAGTGACTCGGCACATCCAAACCTGTGAATTATTGTCACTTAGAAGGACAAGCTCAATACATACATGGGGATACCACCACATTTAAGTTCCCTTCCAAGGCACATACCATTCCGACTTGAAAGTATATCATTGTTCCTCTAATATCACTGGATCAAAATCCTGTAACTCACTTCCTAATAGCACTGTGATTCAAGAAGGCAGCTTATCACTGTCTTTGCAAGGCACCAGGCATGGATAATAAAGTTGATCTTGCACCATGCATATTCGATGAAAGGAAGAAAATGTATCTTGGAGAGCAGGCAACTCTCACCTTCAATTAGCTTTGGGGAATCCCAAATCACAGCTCAGGCCTCCCCCTCATTTGAGTTGATCAGAGAATTGTTACAGTGCAGACAGAGACCATCTGGCCCATTGTGTCTGCACTGACGCTGTGACAAGTGTCAGCGCAGACACAATGGGCCAAATGGTCTCCATTGTGTCTGCACTGACAAGTGCCGCTCCCCTACCTTTTCCCTGTGCCCATGCACATTGTTTCTATTCTGGTTAGGTGCATTGGTCATGCTAAATTCTCCCTCAGTGAACCTGAACGGGCACTGGAATGTGGCGGTTAGGGGATCTTTACAGTAACTTCATTGCACTGTTAATGTAAGCCTTGTGATACTAATAAATAAACTTTTAATTTTTTTATTCAGGTAACCATTGACTACCATCTTGAATGCCTTGATCCAACCTGCCTCCACCACATTTGCAGGAAGTGTCAATGAAAAGCACTTTGGTGCACTCCAAACGACCCACTGTGAAAATGTTTTTTCTCACACCATATTTGCTTCTTTTGCAAATCTCTCTAAATCTGTGCCTTCTCATTTTTGATCCTTTTACGAGCAGGAACATTTTCTCCCTATCTACTCTGTCTCGCCTCCTCATGATTTAAACATCTCAATCAAATAGAAACAAACAGTCGCTATAGTACAGAAGGAGACCGTTTGGGTCCATTGAGTCTGTACTGATCACAATCCCACCCAGGCCTTATTCCCCTATCCCTCATTTACCATGCTAATCCCCTTGACACGGGGGTCAATTTAGTCTGACTAATCAACCTAACCTGCATATCTCTGGACTGAGAGGAAACTGGAGCACCTGGAGTAAACCCACACAGACACCGGGAGAAAGTGCAAACTCCACACAGTCACCCAAGGCCGGAATTGAACCTGGGTCCTTGGCGCTGTGACTCAGCAGTGGAATCCAGTGCGCCACCATGCCACCCCTCTTAGCCTTCTTCTCCCCAAGGAGAACGGTCCCAATTTCTCCAAACTATCTTCATGGGTAAAGTTTCTCAATATCGGGACTATTTTTTAAATCTCTTCTGCATTTTCACCAGTGCATTCACCTCTTTCCTATTGTGCAGCCCAGAACTGTGCGCAATATTCCAACTGATGCCTAATGAGCGTCTTGTTATAAATTTAGCATTATCTCCTTGCTGCTATTAATAAAGCCCAGAATTCTCTACTTTATTAACTGCTCTCATTGAATCCCTGCAGTGCAGAGAGAGTTCATTCAGCCCATCAAATCTACACCAACTCTTTGACAGAACATCTCACCTAGGCACACTTCTCACCTTATCTTCATAAACCCACATATTTACCCTGGTAATCCCCTGAATCCTAGTATTTTGGGACACCAAGGGATAATATAACATTGCCAAACTACCTGCAATCTTTGGACTATGGGAGGAAACTGGAGCACCCAAAGGAAAACCCATGCAGACAGAGTGGCGGCGGGGGGGGACATGCAAACTCTACACATAGTCACCCAAGGCCGGAGTTGAACCCAGGTCCCTGGAGCTGTGATACAGCAGTGCTAACCACAGTGCTACTGCTGCCCCTGTCCCTACCCTGTCTCCCCACGCTTCATCATCAGTGCACATATTCACCCACGTCCCTCTGCTCTTGTACCTTATTAAGAATTTTACCCCTTATTTTGAACTGTCTCCATGTTCTTCCTACCAAAATGCATCACCTCACTTTTCTGTATTAAACTTCACCTATCTACCTACTCCACAAACTTTTGAAGTTTTGCACTGTCCTCTCGCAGTTTGAGACTTCCAAGTTTTATGTCATCCACAAACTTTGAAATTGTTACTTACTTACCAAGATCTGGATCATTAATATATTTCAAGAATAGCAAGGATCACAATACTGAACCCTGGAGAACACCACTACAAACCTTCTTACAACCTGTTGAGTATTACTGTCGGCTTCCTATTGTTTACCAATTTATATCTACATTGCTACTGTCCCTTTCATTCAATAAGCTAAAACTTTTCTCACAAGTCTGTTGTGTGGCACTGTATCAAATGCCTTCTGAAAGCCCATGTAGGCTACATCAACAGCATTACCCTTATCAATCCACTCTCTGTCACCAGCCTCAAAATAACTTCTGCAAATTACTGAAACATGTTTCCCCTGTTGAAATCCATGTTAGCCTTAACACCACATTTTTCCATGTGACTAATTCTATCCCCCAGCAGTTACTTCTAAAAGTTTGCCCATCACTAATGTTAAACTAGCTGGCCTGTAATTGCTGAGGCTTTCCTTACCACCAGTTTGGACAAGGACCTAACATTTTCAATTCTCCAGTCCTCTGACACCTGTCTTGAATCTAAAGAAGACTGGAAGATGTCCCTGCAATTTCTATTCTCACTTCCTTCATTACCTTTGGATGCATCTCATTCAGTCCTGGTGCCTTGTCTAATTTCAGTATCAATGATCTATCCAACGTTTCCTCATTCACAATTTTGAATCCTTCTAGTGACAGTGTTTCCTCATCTGTTACCATGCCCAGGGCAACATCTATTTCTTTGATGAAAATAGTCTTGCCCCCAGTCTCTATGTATAAATTCCCTTTTAGGTCCCTAGTCAGCCCTACTCTTTCTTTTACCACCCTTTATTTTCATAACTTTGGGATACCCCTTTATGTTGGCTGTCAATCTGTTCTCATAATTCCTCTTCACTTCCATAATATGTTTTTTCACCTCCCCTGATGATGTTATTAGACCTTTGCTTTGGTGTGTTAATATTCCTTAGGTTGCCATTGGTGGAAACACATGCTTTGGCCTGATTTCTATTCGTAAGCAAGCAGCGAGGGGGTTTGTTTGGGTTGGGTTAGCCAGTTTTGATATTTTAAAGGTCTGCCCATGTGTGTGTGTGTGCGTGGCAGGGGGTAGGGGAGATGAATGGGGAGGAGGGGGGTGTGGAATGGTGGGTGGCATTGAAAGCAAGTCCAATGGTTTTCCTGGATAATGTATGCCACAACTGAGTTGTTGTATACATGACTGTACAATTTTAAAATCACATTCTGTGCCATAGAAGTTTTCACTGTCTAAATTTGGTTCATGCCGGACTTTAATGGATAGCCTTACGTTAAATAAAGCAATAAATATAAGTGAAAACTGAGATCCTGTCAGTCATTACAGTTTAACTAAAGTGCCATTTATCAAGTAAGCTAATGAGACGTACAGCTGTGTTATGTTAAAAAAAGAGAAAAAAAAATTAATTTAGCAAATTACTGAAGGAAGAATTCATATCATATGACATTTATTTAGACAAGGAGATGAATGATCCATGTTTATACAAAGCCTCACCACAAAAATGTAATCAGTGGAGGATTTTGGAAGATATTCTAAATCCAGTTGCACTGAAATGAGGACACGGTAAGTAGTACTCGACTGAATACAAGCATTGTATTAACGAAAAGCTTTGTATGGATGGTCACTAATATATTTGGACCATTTAGCAAATCTTTGTAGAAAATTACATCTTTAATGCCCTGTCGTGGGATGTAATTCTATGGGCCCATTCACACGGGGCAAATCCTGCTGTGGCTATTAAATCTCATAAGAGGACCATGATTGGAATTGTCGTGGTGTAACCTCCATGTGAGATCTCCCTCCATCACCACGCCCACCCCCACCAGCAGCGTAATCAGCTTCATGCTCTTTTTAGGCGTGAACCTGATTTCCATGATTTGAGTCAATTAAAATAGCATTATACAGCTTAACACTGCCCCTTCCGGCACCACTAACTGTTCCGGAGACATAACATACAATTAACCAGCCAGCACCCCTGCTCGTAGTAGGTTTAATCATGGGGAGGGAGCAGGGGTAACGCAGCAGGATCCGAAAAGACAGCTGAAGTGTTGGCAGGAAGATGTGCTCCCAACTGTCATGGTGGATTGCCATTCCTATGAACTTGGTGTGAAACTATTTTTACTCCCATCTCGTTAATGGGATGCAGATGAAGGCCCAGCCTGAAACATCCACCCGCATAATTATCCAGGTTTTCATGCCACTCCAGAACATGTCTGGACCAAAGTGGCATGCAAGTGTCGCTTATTAACAAGAAGGCCTTGGGCAACTCGGAGATTGGAAAGGAAGGTGGTAGCTTCCAGCAACCGGGAATCTGGAAACCACATGCTGAGAGCGCTGCATCTACAAAGTGGCTCTTTCAGCTTCCAGGAGGTGGATCTTTGCGCTTTCAGAGGCTGGATCTTCTCCTTCAATGGTGTTTAAGTTGTCGTCCGGGTACCTTTTTGAATATAGCTCCCCAATATGATGATCGAGTGTGAGCCAGCCACTGCCCCGCCATGCAAAACATCAGATAGCCTCAACTGCGTAATTAGACCAGCATCATGCAATACGGTGCAAATTCCCACGGGCCTCAGCAGTGGGAAATACTCCTCGTTCCCACCCCCAACATGGGTCTTGTCCCAGAATGGAAAATTCCACACACAGTGGCATCAGCCCTTCAAGAAGAACCTCAATCATATTCTTGGGGCGACACGTTAGCACAGTGGTTAGCACTGCTGCTTCACAGCTCCAGGAGCCTGAGTTCCATTCCCGGCTCGGGTCACTGCCTGTGTGGAGTTTGCACATTCTCCTCATGTCTGCATGGGTTTCCTCCAGGTGCTCTGATTTCCTTCCACAGTCCAAAGATGTGCGGGTTAGGTTGATTGGACGTGCTAAAATTACCCCTTAGTGTACTAGGATGCTTAGGTTAGAGGGATTAGTGGGTAAAATATGTAGGGATACGGGGGTAGGACCTGGGTGGGGTTGTGGTTGGTGCAGACTTGATGGGCCGAAGGGCCTCTTTCTGCAGTGTAGGGTTCTATGATTCTATGATATGATTGATGCTAGACAAATCATAGAAAATGCTGACAATGGAGGAATGAATGCTGGAGTCTCAGGATCTTGGAGTGTCCCAGACCACAGCTTCTTTCAGTAACAGAAGGGACCTCACAAGAGAATGTTGATGACAAAACAAATGTAATTGTGTTTCTTTCACACTTTCATTCAAATGTGGATGGAACTCTTCATTGCATTCATTGACCAAATCATTAGAGTCAGTAAATACATAGAAACATAGTAACACACATAGAAAATAGAAGCAGGTGTGAGACTCTATGGATTGTGCCCTAAAGATTTGGAAGTTTGAGGAAACTCCATCACAAATCTGTCATTACTTCATGATGATGTGATTATAAGAGATCTGAACTAGATAGCTTCATAATCTGAACCAGCGTCAAGCAAGGCTGTGTGATAGTCCCCATGTTATTTCCATCTACTTGATAGTGGTTGTTCACCATATTAACGATAAGGTGCTCACCTGGTGTCAGTATTAAATATCATCTGTATGGAAAACTCTATAACCAGTGGCTCTGTGCCAGAATTAAATTAATTGCCATAGGTATACATGATCCACAGTTTGCAGATGACTTTGCCCAATCTGCACCAGATTTGCAAGCCACTCTCAATCTCTTTAACTTTGCATACAAGAGACTTAGTCTGTCCTTGTCTGTTATGAAAACATATCAACCAGACCTGGTCAGCCAAATAATCCACCTCCCATACATGTTGAAGGGGAGACTCTGGATCATGTTGAGTACTTCCCGCTTCTTGGCAGCTATTTCTCTCAAAAGGCCACCATTAACAAGATGATCTAACACCTAAACAGCTGCTCCAATTCAGCTTTCTACAAACTATGGCAGTGAGTTTTTGACAGCAAAGACCTTTGTAAGTCAGTGAAAGTTCTATTGCACAGAACAGTTGTCAGCATACTCTTTACTGCCGTGAGTATCAGTGACAGAGAAGAGCCCTGGAGAAATTCCATCAGTAGTGACTTCACTGCATCCTCCAGGTTCAATGGTAGGACAGTCAGACAAATACTAGTGTTCCTCACAAAGTTAGTTCCATAAGCATTCAGGCTAATCTCCAGTGCTAGAATTTCATGCTCCCCTAGTGGTGGGTTTTTAGGCCAGTGGGGGTTAGTTAGGCAGGAAGGGAGACCCCACCATCCAAAATATTCAGGCTCTGAGAACAAAGAAAACACTTCAAAGACACTCTGAGGCCCTCCACGAAGCACAGTAACATTAATTACCAAAAGGAACATGCTACCAGTCATTCAAAATGCTTCCGTCCAGTTTCATCAAACTTTGAATGGCAATGATGATGAAGCAGAGCAGCCACAGAGGAACTAAAAGGAAGTAAATCCTGCACTCCAGATTCCACTCCTTTGTGACATCTGTGGCTTAGAATTGGCAGTTCAATCACAAGAAGACTCGTGGCAGTAATTTGCAACCATCAAATCATAGAATCCTCATTGTGCAGAAGGAGGCCAATTGACTCATTGAGCCTGCCCCCAGGCCTTATCCTCTTAATCCTATAATATTTGCCCTGCTAATCCCCTGACTCTAAGGGACAATTTAGCATGTCCAATCTACCTAAGCCACATGTTTTTGGAGTGAGATGAAACCAGAGCAGCTGGAGGAAACCCATGCAGACACCGGGAGAATGTGCAAACTCCAAGCTGACAGCCACCTGAGTCCCAGGTTCCTGGTACTGTGAGGCAGCAATACTAACCACAGTGCTACCATGCTGCCCATCCAGGGACCTAAGATAGTTACGAAAACTAAATTATGATTTGACTGCTATGAGACTTTAGATGTTGAGATGTACTGATTAACTTGTTTGCTTAGAAAGTTCAGTGTACAATTACTGTGGTGCATTTCTGATGCTTAGCATTGTTGAGATCAAATGGAGGAAATCTGTTAAAATATCTATTTTCTTTAAAAATTTTTTTACATTGTGACAGTGATGCCTAGTCTCACTCATTTTCGCTTTTATGCTGTTTGTTTCCAGAATTTCCCATTATTTTGCTGCAATTTAATCTTGTTTCTCATGGGACGTGAGCTTTACTGGCAGGGTCAGCATTCGATGCCCATTCCTAATTACCCCTTAAACCAAGTGATTTGATAGACCACTTCAGTGGGCAGTTAAGAGACAACCACATTATGGTGTCTGTGGAGCCATATGCAGGCTGGACCCAGTAAGCAAGTCAGATGTCCTTCCCTAAAGGAAATCAGATGGATTTTTACAACAATCAATGATAGTTCGATGGTCATCTTTACTGAGATTAACTTTAGCTTTTACTTCCAGATGTTATTAACTGAACTTAAATTCCACTGGCTGTCTGTGGCGTTTCAGTCCTTCTTCCCAGAGCATTAAATTGGGCCTTTTGTATTACTCACCCCATTCATTACATTATCGCTCCGCCACTGTCTCCCCTGAAAATCTCTTAAACATTTTGAAATGAATGTTCATTATAAATGTATTTAAAATGCCGGTTTAAATTATAAACGTTTGCAGCAATTTACACTGTCATTCTCCAATTCCATCGTAGAAAATTTAAAATTAAATATATTGAGGGTGACTCTCCCGGCCTGCAGCACTCCTCTAGTAGTGCAGTGGGCCGGGAGACATCAGCAGTGGCCGTTTCACAGGATTCCTGCTGGGCGCCATAGCCTCCACATATCTCCCAGCCTAAGACGTTCAGCATCATCAGCTCTGCACCAGAAATCGGGACAGAGTTGATTATCGTTTGGAAATGAATTGGCATTTCCATACGATTAGCAGGCCCGCTAGCATTTCCCCTCCCGGCAGGAGTGGTTCCCTCAGTTTTACTCCTGCTCCCCACTAACAGGGAGTAGGTGGCCTGACCGCATTGAAGGGAAGAGAAGCCATTGAGGCCTCCTTTTGGGGTGGGGCGGTGTAATTGGGGGGGGAGCCCTTTGGGCAATGTCAACTAGCATTGCCAAAGGATCAAGCTTGCAGTGCCAAGGGGGCAGGCCCAGGAGTTGTGTGAGGGAGGAGAACTCTTTGCACTGGGATCAGAGGGAGGGAGTGAAGATGATCAGAACTGGCCATCTGGGTGGCGGTGGGTCAGGGCTGGTCATCGTTGGATGAGGGGGGGGAAGGGTTGATAGGTCCGCGATTTGGAGGGGCGGGGGGGACAGTGGTGAGGGCTGGTCATTGGAGAGGTGGGGTAGTTGGGGCTGGTCAGCGACTAGGGGTGGGGGGGATTGAGGGGCTGATCAGCAATTGGACTGGCCAACGATCAGGAGATCGGCAATGGGGAGACCACAGTGCATGCGCCAATCTCTGTGCTGACAGATCAACGCTTGCGCATTGGCCTTCTCAGAACTATTCTGCAGGGAATAAGCCCCGCCCGTCTCTTTTCAGAATGAATCACACTGGGGCACTCTGCACATGAGTGTCAGAGATCCATTCTGGAGATCACGCTTAAAAAAAACAGCAGGAGTTACTCTCATTTTCCCACATGTTGGGAACTTAGTAATTTTTTGGGAAAATCGTGGCCATCTAATTTTTATTGACATGACCAAAAGTTTGACAAAGAGGGGGTTTCTAGATAGAGGACATGATAGAACTTGGGATATGGTCTGTCACATTTGTGGGATTTATTGCAGTTAATTTTTGTGAACTTAAAATGTTTCGGACACATTACTTAATGTTGAGAGGATTGCTACTATAAAGAAAACATTAATATTGTTCTTTGTTAGAATCACAGTGACAAAATAAATAATGTATGGCTTTCTGAATATGAAGTTTTTTGACCTGAAAATTTGGAGTCACAGAACAGTATTAGCAAGTGTAAAAAGCTAATTGGATATTTGAGAAATTGGCTTTTTCGATCAAGGATATTCTTTGATTTAAGGAAATAAATTAATGAGGAGTGTGTTATAAAGCCTCCTATGTAATCTTTCAAGAGATAATATGTGAGGTGTGATCTGAGAAGGCTACCACATGATCCTGATTGCAAACAATTAAAAACAATTGAAATTATTTCTTCATGGAGGTCATCACAGGGTCTGCCTTCTGGAGTTTAAATTGAAAATAAGTGAAAAATGGGATGTGTTGGAAAGTAATCACATGCAACCTGTTGTGTCTCAGCTGCAAACCAATTAAATTCTAGGGTAAGTAGAAGTCAAATTGCTCAAAATTTCAAAAGGCAATGGAACTGTGCTGCATAATATGCTCAAGTTGTTCCTTTTGTGTTTTAATCGATATTAAATGTTGACAACAATTAAATAGCTGCCAAGTAAATTTCATTAAAACACTAGTTCAGCTCAAATAAAACCTAGTCAACCCACACTGGTCACTGGCAGAACTGGGTCAGAGGTTGGGCTGAGTTGGACTTCCGGTTTGGCCAGCTTAACCTTTAAGAAGTCCAGAATTCTCTAAATAAACTGTTACGGTGCCCTTCCAGAACTACACCAACTCTCAGCTCTACTTCTTTCCCTCCTCAACATAGATACAGCTTGTATCCAAGGAGGTACAAACCAGCATGTTCTGGGATAGAGAGGAAGCAGGGAATGCTTGGGGGTCACAGATACAGCAGAGTGCTGTGGGAAAAGGACGAAGTGGGAATTGGAATTTGCTGACTTACTATAGTATGCAGCAGGCTCACAAGCTAAACCTGGGGGACAAATGATACGATCTACTTCTCTGATGCTATGTTGGCCAACAGCAGAATGATTATTAACTCTCCTACTACACTGGTTAGAGCTGCAGCTCCAAGCTCACTCTTAGCTCTGGAGTTTTAAACTGTTGTAGTCCATGAAAAGATTCCAAGGAATCATCCTTAAATGTTATTCAGCAGGATTCGTACTGTTGTGCACAGTTGGACTATTTCTCACATCCTTAACAAGTTTCCCTGTCCTTGTAATGCTTATTTAGATAGTTGTTGATGGATAAATATTTAACACAACAATGCAAGACAAATGTATTTAGAATGATTATTGCCATTCAGTTTACAATCACAACTATATGCAATTTGATATTCTTTGTTCTCCTGTGAATTTCCCTTTTATCTAATGCTGCAAAAAATCTTATTTTTTACAGCAGGAAAAATAAATATAATCACAACTATATGCCATTTGATATTCTTTGTTCTCCTGTGAATTTCCCTTTTATCTAATGCTGCAAAAAATCTTACTTTTTACAGCAGGAAAAATAAAGTCAGAACTTGTTGCTCCCAAATCAGTGCATTTTTAGATGGGGTGAGGGGGGGTGAGGGTGTGTGAAATTGAAGTTCCCTCTCAGTTCCTGCTTGTCCTCACCACAACGGTTTTACACTGGGTTGGGAAAGCTCTCAGATGGGAAGCCCAAGCGAGCCAGCCAGTCTCCCCACTATTTCAGATAAGGATCTTAATTGACCAAGATTCCCACCCAGCTTCAATTTGTAGGCTGCCAGGAGGATTGACCTGGCTTGGGGAAAGCCCAAAAAAGACCGGGCTTCGATCGTGTATGCTGGAGCGGGGGTTGGCATAGCTCCATCAGAAACCCCTTTTTTAGTTAAGGTGCAGTGGCTGTTGGTATTCCACCCCCACCCACCCACCACCATCACCAACAAGAACTTACCTACTGTCTCCGCTCCAGGGCTACTTAAACTTACTTTGTACTCTATTCCTGAGACCGTGGCTCAGGCATTCTCCTGAAGTTGCTCTTCAGTGCATTGCAGCTCCTGTCATCAATTGCATTGGCTGGCAGCTCTCTGAGGTGGAACTTCCTCCCAAGTGAGGGGCAGAAGTCTAGTCTGCAACCATTCAATGTTCTTTGAAGTGTGAACTAGCAGTGGGGCACTCACAGTCGACAGGGATTTGTTTCTCACCGAGCCTTCGGATGGCGGGAAGGAAAACACCACCATCCAAACAATTCGGGCTCGAGTCTTAAAAAATAGTTGGCATGAGGCCAAGGAACATATTCTTACCATATATTTAGTACAAGTCCCTCATTCTGCATAGCTATTTTTGCTTTAGAAAAGCAAGCCTAACACCCCAATTTGATGGATGGAAATGGCCGTCTGTAGCTAATTAAAGCCAGACAAGGCGGCACTGTCTATTCTGGCTCACCTCTGTGATAGCAGCCTAAGTATCAAAGCCAAGATTCTCCTTTAGGCCCAGTCCTGGCTGTCTCTGCTGCAGCCTGGGTGCTCAAGGGTGGACTGCAATATTACAACCCCATCAATTGTTGTGTTGCAGATGCAGTTAGTGAACTCCTCCATTTGGCTTACTAGACCTCCTTCACATTACCAGGGACTGTTACCTCTTTTCAAACGCCTTTTTAAAAAATCAAACCCATGAAATCTTGGTGATGAGCGCCTGTGGTCAACAGTATTGTCTCCTCTGGACAGCAGCATCTTTCTTACCTTCTGCAGTCTTCTGCTTGTGTTTTGTGCGTCGTTCTGTGCACTCCCCTTTGTCTCACCTTTTAATGGCCTTTTGGTAGATGTCTGTGCATTTCTTCTGCAGCAATTCACAATGTCAGCATAGCTCTTTCTATGACGTGTTAAAAATGTTAGAAGGGTCAAAAACATGAAGATTATTTGAATACGTGACTTTAATAAAGCAAAAATGAGTTGAGAACAGTCAGTTGCTTTGGAGAATAACTTTGTTGACATGACGCAAGACTGCTTCATGCACCTGTATCAGAAAGTCGTCAGAGGCAGCGCTCATAGTAATATGTGACCCAGAGAATATAGCAAAGGTTACAGGGGCAATTCTCCTATTCTGCTACACTAAGGATGGACACTGAAACCACATATGGTTGACACCAAAGTTGGACACAAACCACATGACCCTTCTCCCTTCCCTCCCCTTCCCCCTCTCTCTCAGCCGACCCCCACCCTCTGTTAGTCCCTCCACCCCCTCCCTCCGCACCCTGCTGCCAACCACAGAAATCACCCAACAGGTTTATAGGCCTGGTAATGAGTCCTTGGTGAAGGTTGGGGGATGATGACAACTCGTTGTAAGGTACATTTGGATTCTGCCCATGGTGCCACTCAAGCCTGATGCCTCCCTGTTCTCCGACTGCACACAGGCACCTGGGCCCATGTAGCAGGAAAGGTTAGGATCGCAAATGTGTGGGGCAATGGATTGGGGATTCGACCGGGGGTGATGGGGGTTGGGAGATGGGCATGTGACTAAGGGTCTTGTTGCTACTTGGGAAAGTAGACCAGGCGGTCTATAACTTTTGGCCTAGCTACTAGTATTGCACAGCACAGCAGTCTGCGCCTTGATGCGTGGGATTGGTGTACACTCAGTTCTGTTGGGGTAGAATCAGAGACAGATTAGTCACAGCTTTAAGATGCAAACATTTTATTGTGTTCTTAACATTTCCCAAAACTTAACCTTGACTACTGGTGATGGTCACCTTTGCCCTCTTATTGAACCTACAACTTTCTAATCTTGTGTGTGGCTTCCTGCTTTGTCTTAGACCAGAGGTGAAGGGGTCCAGCTGTGATCCGCACCCCGTTGCCTATGATGCCCTTGAGGGCTGTCCCCTTAGGTGCGGAGTCCTGGAGGTCCCTGGATGACTTGTGAATGACACTGATGTTTTTGTGCCACCCTATACATCCAGCTGGCCCTGAGATGCCCCGGTGTGAGGAAAGGGGGAAAGCAGAAAGTCTCAGGACACCTGGAGTCTCCTGGATGGAAGATCCCGGCATAGGCTCTAGCCCTTCCTCCTCCTTAGGGGTGCCCAGATGCCCCGGAAACACTCCATAGAATGCCAGGGTAGCTGGACTGAGCTCCAGAAGCTCTGGCATCAGCTGGCTCTACCAGTCCAGAAGGCCCTGACGTGTCTGCCCCATGGTCTGTGATCGCTCAGCCCTGGCCCTCTGAGACTGGGCCAAGTTCTGGAGCCCTCCGCTACTGCATTCTATGACTGAATCAAGCTCTGGATCCCCCCGGCATTAGCCCTCTGACACGCGGCTAAGTTGTTGAGGCTACAAGGCACGGCCTACAGAACCCCAACAAGAGTCCCAGCCATGGCCACCAGTGTCTCCAGCATACCGCTAACACTCGTGGCTATGAGCCACGCTGGATACCAGCAACGTCCTCGACCGTGGCTTGCTGTGTCTCCAGAATGGCCTGCATGAGGCCAGATCCCTGTGCCAGACTTTCCACTGTCTGCGGCTGATTCTCCAGGGCCGCCTTCCGAGTTGTTGTTCAAGCTGCCCGGGGGAGTTGGTTGGAAAGCATTGGGGGTGGGGCCAGCGACACCCAAAGGGCCTGGAGCATCAGAATCCAGGACTGTAAAAAAGAGCACACAGTAGGGAAACGAGGGAAAGCCGCTGATGCACCATGGCACTTACTTCAAAAAGACTTAGGAAGATCATTGAGCTGATGCTGACTTGCATGCCGAACACTGACCTGTCTGTTACCATCCTAGATGTGAAGTTTCCTCCTCCCAGTTCTAGAGCATGCTACTCCATAGAGCGTCAGTATCTGCAGCTCAGGACCACCACCACCAGTCTTTGCCCTCTCATGGCGGTTGTGCACATTTTCCTCCTGTGAAGACATAAGGGCGATTGAAAGCATGATGTATGGAAGGGTATGGGATGCAATGTGCGTCTGAGTTGGGGAGCTTGTGTTGGCCATTTCGAGGAAATGGGTCTCCACCGGGAGGTGCTGCTGGGACGGTGGGGTGCACAGGGGTTAGATGCGATTTCCGGCAGGGGGGAGGTGGTGTTGGTTGTTGGATGTTCTTGCACTACTGGGGATGGTTTGACATTGTTAATCCAGCATATGCATGTGCAGGTTTCAGAATGGGATGCCATCTCACCCTTGCTGACTTAAGAAGGTCATTCAGTTTCTTGTGGCAACGTTCTGCGACCGAGATGTCAGGGTTCTAGCACTAAGTGTGGATGCCACCATCTTCCACACAGCTGCATGAGCCCTTGGGTGATGGCCCTTAGTGGGGAACAGCAGCTGGCACCTCTCCTTTGCCGCACCCAACAGGTGGACCTGCTCAGTCTCTGAATCTCAGCAGATTTCTTTGGGGCCGTCGTCCTGGCACGTCTGGCTGTTGGTCCATCATTGTAGCTTATATACAGCCCTGATTTGTTAAGGGAGTCCTGGTGCAGTCAGTTTGGGCCAGTGATGGCCCAATTAGTTAAAATTCCTTGTAAGAAATGTCCAGGTAACCTGCTTTCAATAGATGGTAGCGATTGGATTCAGTCAACAAGCTACTGTGTCCGTGGGAGGTGTAATGCTCAAGGCTCTCCCTCAACAAGGGGGAATATTTGCAGGCAGGGGCTGTGCATGGCAGCCCAGCACTATTTGTGTGTGAGGCCAGTGCCATGTGTATGTGTAAAGGGGGTGGGGGGAGTGGAGAGAGCCAGGAGGTCAGCGATGTTCGGGCCAATGGAGGTCAGCGATGTTCGGGCCAATGGGGCATGGGGAGGCCAGCGATATCCATCCAGGTCACTGGGTGATGGAGAGGCCAAAAGGCCAGCGATGTGCATGGGGGTTAGCGATGAGGCCAGCAGTGTTTGTGGTGGGTTGAGACCCGTGATCTTAATGCTGGGAGGGCTTGTTCAGTGATCTCCCAGAGATCAGCGCATATGCGGGGGCCCACTCAGCATGTTGATTTCAGCCTCTTCAGCGGGAATAGGCCCAGTCCCTGGACTTCTGGAGTGATTTACACTCGTGCCCTCTGAAGTGCACAGTGTGTGGGAGATTCTTCTCTGAGCTCTTGCTGAAAACCAGCGCGATTTACTTCACACAAATTCAACACTCAGAATTTTTTTGGGAGAATCTCAGTCCATGTTTACCTGGAGTCATGGATAATGACAGCACAATAATCAGCATGACCCAGGAAATGGTAAATGGACTAGATACTGGAAGGAGAAAGAGAAGCAGGATAAGTAAATTGATTGGGCAAGAGAGCAATTTGTTTAACAAAACTTGAAGTGGAGGAGAACTCGAGCACATATTTACAGACAGCAATGCTGAATTTGCAAGATAAATATGTAAAGAGATTAGCAATGGAGGCTAAACAAACATTGTTTGAAATGTAAAAACAAATCGAAGCAAAGGAAAGACACATGTGAATTCTGCAATAAGTAATGAGATTCGCTAGAATACACATAGATAGGAATGTGAAAATACATTTCAAAGATAAAAGAGGGACTAGGGAAAACAACCAGGGCACAGGTGCGGAGGTTAACAGTAGGAAGTTCCTTTTATATGTAATTTAGATTTGAGCAAAACAAGTAATATACTAAATGGTTCAAAGCATTCACCTGCTAAGTCATAAGCAACGCGCTCTCCTTTTTAATGTTCATTCAGGGGATGTGGGCATCACTGTCTAGACCAACATTTATTAAGCGGCATTCCAAATTGCTCTTGAGAAGCTGATAATAAGCTGACTTCTTGAACTACCGCAATCCACCTGGTGTTATGGAGGGAGTCCCAGGATTGAACTTAAATTTTATGACAATTTAAATCAAATAAGTAGAACGAAAGTCCAACACAGGCTAAAAAGGCTTAAAATGAATAAATTCCCTGGGTGTTTAGTGTTTGTCATATGATCAAATAGTGTTAGTATAAAATCATTATTAATGATTTACTTAAACAATAGTTTGTTTTAAATTAGCATTTGTATGAGAGAATACTTAAAAGTAGTACACTGAAGAATCATTTTAATGAGGGAGGGATGTGCTCTTAAGAACATATTGTGAGCTACACAGATGAGAATTAATACAGCTACTTGTGCCACTATGTCTTTAGGTCAAAGACCAAGGTTGGGGGCACACATGTCTGAATAGCAAGGATAAGCAGTCCAAATTTTTTCTTATGGAAAATGTAATAAGGTGCAAGTTGGAGACATCTTTCTTGTCAAAAGTTTCAAATGCCAGGTCTGTCAACCAGACAGTGACCCAATAGCCCCTATGGCTGCCTCCAAACGCTTAACAGGAGTCCAGCCTGCCAACCTGTTAATAGTTACTGCCCTCAGAATGAAAATCCCACCTTTGCTGGCACTTTTTCCCGAGGTGGGTGGCTTGAGATGGGAAATCTCCCAACTCTTGCTTTCCATCTCGAGGCTGAAAATCCAGCCCTGTGCCTTCTTCACATGGCTACCATCGACACTGCAAACTGTTGCCTCCAAGTGGAGAGGATCTCCAAGAAGATCACGCATATCAACCAAGTTTCTACCATGGTTATCTTCTTCCAAATCGTTCTGATTTAAAGATAATATCAGTATTGGTCATGTGACTGAAACCAGCTGGAGTTCACAAGTTTTGATCTAATGACCCAGAAAAGACCTGAGCAGTTTGCAGAAGACCACTGTGAGTGAAGGTAGCTGTGGAAAAGGCAATGTCATCTTTGCCTGTTAAATACCAGGAGGCTATAAAGTTTTTAAAAACCTGCCAGTTGATTCCAAAACTCCCAAGTCCATCTCTAAAGAAATTTGACCTCCTGACACAAACCACAAGCGCCTAGCTTCATGACTATTCATCTCTTCAGGGAATTCTGCAACACTTTGGATATCTGACTTCAGCTACCATCTGAACTACAATCTAAACATGGAAAAGTACTCCTTTTTTGATTTATTGGGCCCACAATGACTGATCTCCTACAATAAGCCAAACATATGAACTGTTAACTATTCTTTTGATTTAATACTTTAATCCTTTCTGTGAGTGTGGCATGTGTCTGATGTGGCATTTAGATTTCCAGGGTGTGTGTGTGAATAAATAATCTCCTCTATTTTTAAACACATGAAAGTCTGCTTTTTTTTTGTAAGTTGACCACATGTTAAAGAGAAGCTTAAAAATACAGATATCTACCTTTTCCAAAACAACCCCACTGATTGTGGACAATAAGGAAAGGGAATTGGAGCTTTCAGTTTACTTATCCTCCCCATAACACCCCCCCATGCCAACTTAAGGCACTTATGTGCCAGTTCTCCCAGTATGCACTCTGCATAGAACCAATGAATTTCCTGCGACTTTTAAGAAAGCAGTTGAAAGTGCCACCTTTCTGATAAGACGGCGGCAGAGTAGCACAGTGGTTAGCACTGCTGCTTCACAGCTCCAGGGACCTGGGTTCGAATCCTGGCTTGGGTCACTGTCTGTGTGGAGTTTGCACATTCTCCCTGTGTCTGCACGCGTTTTCTCCGGGTGCTCCGGTTTCCTCCCACAGTCCAAAGATGTGCAGGCTAGGTAGATTGGCCATGCTAAAATTGCCCCTTAGTGTCCCGGAATGCATAGGTTCGAGGGATTAGTGGGTAAATATGTAGGGATATGGGGATGGAGCTGAATGGAATTGTGGTTGGTGCAGACTCAATGGACTGAATGGCCTCTTTCTGCACTGTATGATTCTATGAACTATGAAGACATTAAGCAGATGCATCCTCTTGAAAGAGCAAATGGGGTAAGAAGTCCCATGATATTAGAGCATGGATGTTCTCCTTGGTGTTCTAGTCAATATTTTAACTAATATCACAAATATAGAATATCTGGTCATTGTTACATTGCTGTCTGTGAGAGTGCTCTGTGTGCAAATTGGCTGCTGCATTTTTTTTACATTACAAAAGTAGTTTTTGGATATCCTAAAGTGATGATAAATGGCGCTTTCTAAATGCAGGTCATTCTCTTGTTCTTTAGGTCCTATGAGGAGAGACTGAGGGACTTGAGGTTGTTTTCGTTAGAAAGAAGGCGGCTAAGAGGGGACCTTATTGAAACATATAAGATGATTAGAGGTTTAGATAGGGTGGACAGTGATAGCCTTTTTCCTCGGATGGAGAAAGCTAGCACGAGGGGGCATAGCTTTAAATTAAGGGGTGGTAGTTATAGGACGGATGTCAGGGGTAGGTTCTTTACCCAGAGGGTGGTGAGGGATTGGAATGCCCTGCCTGCTGCAGTTGTAAATGCACCTAGTTTGGGGGCGTTTAAGAGATCCGTGGGTAGGTTTATGGATGGAAAGGGTTTGGTTTAGGTTAGAGGGTCATTGCTTTTTAACTGGTCGGCGCAACATCGTGGGCCGAAGGGCCTGTTCTGCGCTGTAATGTTCTATGTTCTCTATGTTCATTCAACCTGCAGCTGGCTCACACTGTATGAATTGGGCTAAACCCAGAAGTGCTATTGGGTGTAGCAGCACTCCATTACAGTGGTCAGAATTCTTGGTTTTTTTGTGGTCCTTGGGCATCCATAAAGGGCATTTATTGCCCATTCCTAAGTGTCCTTGAGAAGGTAGTGGTGAGCTTGCAGTCCATGGTTGTGATTCCCTGATCTCATTCATTCACTGCCAGCAAGATTGGAGAAGTTACTCCATTCACTGCAGTGGCAATGGAGAATCTCAGCTACAGACAAGGTCAGAGGTTTTTGCTGCATGTTTCCTTTTGCGTAGGGAGTTCCAAGATTTTGACTCAGTGGCAATGAAGATGTGGCAATATTGTTGTAAGTCAGGACAATGTGTGACTTAAAGGGGATCTTGCAGGTGGTAGTATTTCGAAGCATCTGCTGCATTGTCCTTCCACATAGTTGAGGTTGTGGCTTCACAAGATGCTGGCTAAAGAGTCTTGGTGAGTCGCTGCAATGAATTTTGTAGACGGTACACACTGCTGCAGTATTGGTAATGGTTGAAGGACTGAATGTTTGTTTGTGGATGGAGTGCCTCTCAAGCAGCTGCTTTTTCCTGTTTGGTGAGTGCTTTTGGAGTTGAACTTAACCAAGCAAATGGAGACTATTGCATTACACTCCTGACTTTCGCCTTGTAGATGATAGACAAGCTTTGGGGAGTTGGGGAGTTAGGAAGTGAGTTACTTGCTCCAAAATTCAGTGGAGGATTTAGCAATGATAATGCCTTTGAATATCAAGGGGAGATGGTTCAATTATCTTTTGTTGGAGATAGTCATTGCCTGGCACGTTTGTTAGGAAATAGATAAAACTTAGGTAATTTACATTTGCGTTTTATAGGTATTAGTAATAAGATACAAGCCTAAGCTTATTTGTGTTTACATGTTAAGAAAAGGATAAAACTCCAGCCTAGCTTCATCTTAAAAGTGCCTGAAAGTTTGTAGATTTAGTTTTACTGAAAACCTTCATTACAATGCTGGCGAAGTTTAATGACGTAAAAGCAATTATAAGGTTTTTTAAAAAACTAAGTTGTTGCTTAGCAATCAGAGGTCCACATTGAAAAGCAGAAGCATTTGAGTTTCAATTTGGAAATAGGTAACTCAGAGGCAAGAAGCATTCCCAAGAAACTGCTAGGCCAACAGGGACAGAATAGCATAGGGACAGAAAGTCAGTCCCCAGCTAAAGAACAGAAAGACCCAGAAAACGGAATGAAAAAGAAGAAAGTTCCAGGAAGACTGAAGTCAAAGGGACAAAGAACCAGAATCTGAACATGGTACTGTTCACTAAAGTTAAAGGGGTAAAGAGGTTCCCTGTAAAAGACACAGCTGGAAGGTGCAGACTTGGAGAAGTTGGCTGGGAGAAACCATACGTCTAAGGTTGATGACACCTTAATACAGCCTATGAAGCAGTGGTGGTCAGTTGGAATGGCTGGGTACCTGAGGGTGTGTGGAATTTGAATGCATGTAGAGATCCAGGGTAGCAGAATACTGGAAGGAGAGGTTGAAAATCTAGAGATGAATCCCTAGTGAAGCTATCTGAGTGAGTGTTACTTGACAAAGGATTTTAAGGCATGTTCTTCGAGAATGGAGTTTGAAAAACCTTATCTGGAAGCTAGAGTTCCAGTGAGACCAGTTGACTTGCAGTGTGACAAGCATTTGGGGAGAAGCAGTGGGAAAACCACAGAAGTGTCACTTGTTTCAGAGTTTGTTGTTCCAAACTACATTTTGTCTATTGGTTTACATGGACTGTGTACTTACTGAGTACATTAGAGTATAAGTTCAAGTTTGTAATTTGTGCTATACTTATAAATCTGTACATATTGGTTTAAGTAAAGCTGGATGAAGGCATGTGTATCATAGTTAATCTTTTCTTTTGTTTTATAAATGTTTTGTTCTTTGGTTAAATGTTCATCAGCAGTCCTGTGATCCTGTCCATGCATGTCTCTAAGCAAAAAATGAAAGTTAAGAGTGACCATGTCAGGTTCCAATATGTGATCACAACACTTGATGCTTATCAGTCCAAGCCTAAATATAGTCCAGGCCTTGCTGCATTTGGACATGGATTGCTCCAGCATCTGAGGAATTATGAATGGTGCTGAACATTTTGCAGTCATCAGTGGACATCCCCGTTCCTGACAATGGAAGGAAAGTCATTGATGGATCAGCAGGTTGCATCGAGACCACTACCCTGATGAACTCTGACTGTAATATACTGGGACTGAGATGATTGACTTCCAACAGCCAAAAACATCTTCCTTTGTGCCAGATATGACTAAAACCTGTGGAGAGTTTTCACTTTGAGTCTTATTGAGCCCAGTTTTGCCAGGGCTCCATGATGCTGCATTTGGTCAAATGCTGCCTTTACGTCTAGGGCCATCACTTTCACCACACCTCTGGATTTCAGCTCTTTTGTTCATGTTTGGACCAAAGCTGTAATGAGGCCAGGATCTGAATGACCCTGGCACAACCCAAACTGGTATTGTCAGACTTTTTACTGTGTTTACAACCCAAACTGAACATTAGTGAGTGAGCAAGTTATTTACATCTTGATAACACTGATGACATCTTCCATCACTTTTCTGATTATTGAGAGTAGACTAATAAGGTTGTAAATGGCCAGGTTGGATTTGTCCTGCTTTTTGTAAATAGGACATTCCTGGACAAGTTTCCACATTGTTGGGTAGATGCTAGTGTTGCAGCTGTATTGGAACAGCTTGGCTAAGGGAACACCTCGTTCTGGAGCACAGGTCTTCAGTACTGTTGCTAGAATGTTGCCAGAGCCCATACCTTTGCAGTATCAACTGCATTCAACTGGTATTAAAGTGGAAATAGTAGATGTGTTGGTTGTCATCGTCCAAAATTCTGTCGGCTCTGGAACAGTCTGGGCAGATTGGAGCATGACAATCGAAACCATGTTAAGGAGGGAGGAAGAAATAGGAAATTACTAAGCAGTTAGCCTAACAGCATTCATAGGGAAAATGCTAGACTCCATTATAAGGGATATGATAATAGACACTTAGAAAATATCAAAGGGATTATACAAAGTTAACATGGATTTATGGAAGGGAAATCACGTTTGAAAATCTTACTGGAATTTCTTGAGGATTTAACTAGTAGAATAGATAAGGGTGAACTAGTTGATGTGGTATTTGATTTTCAGAAAGCTTTTGATAAAGTTCTACATAAGAGGTTTGTGTGCAAAATTAAAGCACTTGAGATTGGGGATGATATATTGGCACAGGGTGAGAATTGGTTAGCAAATGGGAAACAGAGTGGGAATAAATTAGTCTTTTTCAGAGTGGCAGTGGCTAATGGGATCCCGCAGGGATCAGTGTTTGATCCCCAGCTATTCACAATACGCTTCAATGGTTTGGATGAGGGAACCAAACATATTTCCAAGTTTACAGATTACATGAATTTGGTGAGAATGTGAATACTGAGGATGGTGTTATGAGGCTTCAAGGCAATTTGGATAAATTGAGTGAGTGCTAAATATGTGACTGCTGCAGTATGACATGGATAAGTTTAGTTCTCCACATGGATAAGAAAGCAGAATGACAGAGTATTATTCAAATAGTGATCTATTGGTAAATGTTGATGTGCAAAGGGACCTGAGTGACCTTTTGTATCAGTCACTGAATGCAAGCATGAAGGTACAACAAGAGGTTAGGAAGGCAAATAGTGTGTTGACCTTTATTGCAAGAGGACGTGAATACAGGAGCATGGATGTCTTAGTGAAACTGTACAGAGTCTTGGTGAGACCATACCTGGAGTTTTATGTGCAGTTTGATCTCCTTATCTAAGAAAGCATGTACTTCCCATAGAGAGAGTGTAATGCAGGTTTAACAGATTGATTCCTAAAATGGCAGAATTGTCATATGAGGAGAGATTGTATAGACAGGACCTATATTCATTGAATTTGGAAGAATGGGGGGAAGGGGGGATCTAATTGAAATATATAAAATTCTGACAGAGCTGGGCAGACTGGATATCGGAATGGATTTGCCCTGGCTGGGGTGTCAAGAACAAGGGAGTCCCAGGACAGCCATTTACGATTGAAATAGAAACAAAATTCTTCACTGAGGTTTATGAACCTATGGAATGCTCGACCACAGAAGGCAGTTCAGGCCAATATAACGGGTGCCAAGGAGTATGGGGAGAATGCTGGATTACAGTGTTGACGTAGAGGATCATCCACAATCAGATTGAATGGCAGCGGAACATGCTTAAAAAGCTGAATGGCCTACTCCTCCTATTTTCGATCTCTTTGTTTCCTGGTGGCATGTAGAGTGATTTGGATTGGCTAAAGATGGCATCTATGAGACTAGGGACTTCAAGTCATCTTGATTTGTAGCTTCACTACGTTGACACCTTATTTTTAGCAATGACTGATGCCACTCCTGGCAAATCTTCCTGCGCGCTTCATTGAACCAGGGTTTATCCTGTGGCTTGATGGCAGTAATAGAATGGGGAATATGCTGGGCCATAATGTTACTGACTGTAGTCGATACAGTTCTGCTGCTGATGGTCCACAGCGCCTCATGGATGCCCATTTTGAGTTGGAATCTCTGAAATCTATCCCATCTCGCACATTGGTAATGCTGCACAACATGTTGGTGGGTATCCTCAAATGTGAAGGTGGCACTTTGTCTCCACAAAGCCTGTGTAATGGTCACTCCCTAACAATACTGTCATAGACAGATACATCTGTGTTTTAGGTAGATTGGTGAGGATGAGGTAAAGTAGATTTTGCCCCCTTGTTGATTCCTTCTCCACCTGCCATAATCCCAATCTAGCAGCTGTGTTCTTTAGGACTTGGCCAGCTCAGTTAGTAGTAATGCGAGTGAGCCACTCATGGTAATGGACATTAAAGTTCCCACACCCAGAGTACAGATTGTACCGTTATCACCCTCCAGTGCTCCCTCCCTCAATAAAGAGGAATACTGATTCATCAGCTTGGGTGGGGGTGAAAGGAGGAGGCTCGGGGTGGTACATGGTTATCAGCAAGAGATTTACTTGCCCGTGTTTGACCTAATGCCATGAGACTTCAAAGGGTCCATAGTCAGTGTTGAAGACTTCCTGGGGCAACTCTCTTCTGACTGTGTACCACTGAGCCACCACCCTCGTTGGGTCTGTCCTGCTGGTAGAACAGGGCATATTCAAGGATGGTGATGTTTGCGACATTATAGTTCCATACAAGCAAACACAAATTAATCTAACTATATTTAGTAAGCCATGAAATGCTGCAACAAACCTATATAGGATCATAATACATCCTACTGATTGAGTAGTCTGCTGGGAATGTGATGGAAGATCGGCTCCCCAGTCATACCTTCTTGCTACAGGAAGGTGGAAAGAGCAATTTCCAAAAGCAAACATTATAAATCTGCACTGTCACTTTTCATAATTTAATGGATGTAAAGAATATGTTTTCTCTGATCTCTTGATAACCTTGAACAGTCATAAAAGAAATGGTATAATTGATATAGCGGCTGTTACTCAGAACTTGTCTCCAATTGTATCTGATACTTTGGTAGAGAACATTTATTGTCCAAATGACAATGAGAGATTTTGCAGTTACATAGCTTAAGCTACAATACACAGTTGCCATTAAGTATTGTACAAAATAATTATGCTGGATATAACTGCACAGAAACAGTACTGAATGGTTTATACTGCACATCAGCATCCTCCCATCCTTATTCATCGAACCTGACCAACATAATCTTCAATTCTTAGCTCCCTCACATTACTCTAATTTCCCACATTTACCCACTCTGTTCCCAAATGATTTGAGACTCTGTTGACTTTGCATTTTGTCACCTTTCAGAGTAACTTCACAACTAAATTGGTATAATAGAATCTGCACCAAAGAGACCGTTTGGCTCATTTTGGTAGTGCAGATTTTCTGAAAGAGCTATCTGATAAAAGGGTAACTGGAAATAAAGGGGTGCAATATAATACTTATAGTACAGAAACAGACTTTTCTGCTCAACTGGCCCATATCCATGTGAACCTTCTTCCACCCTTCATCATTTAACTCCATAATTATATTTCTATTCCCTTTTTTCTCCTTTTGGTTATCTGTCGTCTCCTTGAATATACCTGTGATAGTTGTCACAACTATTCCTTAAGGTAGAGTATTCAATACGCTAACCACCTTCTTGGTAAAAACATTTCTTGCTGCAATAAGTCTTTTGCGCATTCTCCACTGCCTATATATCCTGTTTATAATATGGAAACCAGAGCATGTAGTGTACTCCAAATGTGGTATAGCTAAGCATCAAGGTGAGCTTAATATAACTTCTGTGCTTTTCAATTCCATCACTCTTTATTCCTTGTTTAAATACTTACTATGTGCATTTTTCTTCGGGGGGTTTTCTGACCATGGCTGCCAAAGTTTACAGACATTTTGCTGGTTTCCCCTGATGACTTGAAAATCCCACCGTTTCACACACAGGACCCGATTTTACCATTGCATCGCTCCCATTTTCGGGCACAAAAATGTGGTATAGTTGGGCATTAGGCCATTAACATGATCTGCGTCCATGCAGATGGCCACTTTACCGAGGCCTGGGAATGGCCACGATTTGAATTGAATTAATGAACTGCCCCCCAACTTTATCAGCATTTCCCCCTTTACCATTGCATTCGCCAATCCGGAACTGGGCCGAAATGGACACGCTAAATAAAAGTCTGTTTCGGGCGCTCCAGCTGCTGAAAAGGTAAGTTCAGAGCTTCCAGTGGCTCTCTGAGTCAGATCGGAGGTGTGGCGGTGGTAGGCCTGATCATTCTCTGGTGGGGAGGGAGAGATGGGGGGAGGGGTAGAGGAGGAGGGAGATCCAGTCGTTGTCTGGTGGAGGGCAGAGGGCAGATCATTGTCTGGTTGGGCTGGGGTTGGTGGGGGGGGGGGGGGGGGGGGGGTGGTGTGCAAGGAAGGGACCAGATCATTCTCTGGTGAGGGGGGGGGGAGGCCCGATCATTGTCTGGTTGGGGGTGGGGGGGGCGGGGGGTGTTGGTGGTGAGGGAGGAGGAGGCAGGTCAAATGTACCTGTCTTCTGGAGTGGGGATGGTGGTGGGTGATGAGGCTAGATTGTTCTCTTGTTTGGGGGTGGGGGAAGAGGGAGGAGGATAAGATGTATCTCTAGTGCGGGGGCAGGGGAAGGCCCAATCATTCACTAGTGAGGAGAGGGTGGGCGGAGGAGAGAGGCCAGATGGATCTCTGGTAGAGGGGACCAGGAGGGGGGGTGGTCTGCTGCCAATCTGTGGGCAATCGGGGGGCAGGAACTCGATCACTCTGGGTAGCGGTGGGGGTGGGTGGATAAGGGGGACAGTAATGTCTGTGGGGGCTTTGTTCCCAGGCTGCTTTCTCTGCTTTTTGACACAGGCACACTGTTTCAAATTTTTTTCTAACTGCGCGTGCACAGTTCAGCACTCCGATTGTTTTGGGTGCACTAAGCCCTGCCCACAGCGCGATTCGGGCCCACAATTATTTTTCAGGCTGACTGCCTATGGGGGCGCCCGAGAACAGATTTCCAAGTCGCATCTGATGTGCACCCAGATTCAGCACTTAAAAATGAATATGATAAAATCAAGCCCACAGTATTGAAAATCCCATCTCTTGATTCAATTTTGACCTTATTTCTTTATTCATCCATGCTTGATATTGCTGGCTTACTTGTTCGTTTTAAATTTTATGAATTACCATGCTAAATATACTTCACTGCTGTTCTATTTGATTTGATTTATTATTGTTAAATGTATTAACAAACAGTGAAAAGTATTGTTTCTTGCATGTTCCACAGACAAAGCATACCGTTCATAGAGAAGGCAACGAGCGAGTGTAGAATGTAGTGTTACAGTCATAGCTAGGGTGTAGAGAAAGAGCAACTTAATGCAAGGTAAGTCCATTCAAAAATCTGACAGCGTCAGGGAAGAAGTTGTTTTTGGGTCGGTTGATACGTGACCTCAGATTTTTGTATCCTTTTCCCGACAGAAGGAGGTGGAAAAGAGAATGTTTGTTTGGGGTGCGTGGAGTCCTTAATTATGTTGACTGCTTTGCCGAGGCAGCATTTGTTTGTCAGTAAACTTTGTTTGTCTGTAAACATTCCAGCTTATTTTCCTTAATCGGTTTGCATTCCTTAAAAATCAGCTTTATTCAAATGTATTACCTTGATTTAGTGTCCTTCTCAATCTTTATCTTAAGTCTTCATATAATGGATTGCTATTGTCTAGATGCTTCTTTTATCTGTTCTGATAGATTTTGGTTCACTATATTGTTAGGACATTTAAAAAACTTAAACATTTTAAGAAATGGTGCTTTCAGGTTTCAGACCCAAGAGCTGAGTCATCATTAAGTGCAATTCTTCACATTTTATCACACTTCCAGAGCTTGTTTTGTGTAAATGTTGGATGTAATTGTATACGAACTTACTTGAATACCATTTCTTCACTGTGCAATGGGAAGGACACTGCTTTGCATTCAAATTCAACTGGTGAATCTCATAAATGAGGCCAGTGAAACCTTTTGCCTTGTTTGTTGATGAAAGGAACTGCTTTGTAAGCTTTTATAGCATTATATGATATCGAGTACATGACTTAATTTAAAACCATTCAGATGATGTTGGTCTCAACTGGAATTACATGGACTACACAGCATGATTGTTAATTTCTTCAGCAGTTATGGCTTTAAGCCAGAGCAGTACTTCATGCTTCATTCTAAATTCCTATTAAAAATAATCTCCATGCCCTAAGAGATTACCATTCCATCATTCCACTTTACTCCATGTTATTCTGCACATGTTAAATGGGAATCACATTCTAGTTGGTAAGGGACGTGAATGGTTCCTGATATGCCGTTGATAGATTTATGAAATTCAGTGAATTAAGAAACATTGGATAAAATTACCCAAACAACAAAAAATAATGATTTATGGAGTGTGCCCACTTCTTCTGTAGTGGGCAAAGGGGGAGCTCCTGAGCAAAATTAATTTATATGGAGTGAAAGCTGCAGCCTCCTTTTCTGCTGTAATATTACATTAGCTGGCTGAGAAAATCTCTGTTCGCAGACTCATAAGAAGTAATTTTCCAAAACTACACTCCTGGAGGTAAGCATAATTTGTGAACAGCACGTAAAATCATGGAAGTCTACAGCACGAAGGACGTCAGTCAACATGTTATTTCTGTGCTAGTTCTTTGCGACAGCAATCCAAACTAATTCCATTGCCTTGTCTTCTCTGCCCTGTCGTTTTTCTGTTTCAGTTTTCTCATATTAGGAATTTGGATACATATTTCCTGTGATTTTCTAACCATAAATTTTAATTATGATGATATTCTCAATGGGGAGTGCTGTTTTGTGAAATTGACCCCTGAAAGATTAAGCCAAATAGCAGCAACTGGGACAATACACTTCAAAGGAACCAAACTGACTTCCTGACCTAGAAATTCACATATTCCTATTTTTGGGCTGCTTACCTAGTGTTAACAGCTTATGCTGAAGTGGAGGGGGCATCCACAGAGATTTGAACTTGGGTTTTGGACATCATAATGCAGTAGGAACCGGCACAGGTTAGTGCACAAATTCTCAGGTAAGTGAGTGGGTTGGATGTGAGGGGCTCTAGAGGAGCTGTCTCTTGCAGTGCATCCTCAGGGTTCACTGGGTAAGTAGGCCTTATAAATAGTATTCCCAAGCAGACCTTGGGAATACTATTTAAGGATTCAGGATAGCTGTCAGGAAGAAAGATCAGAAGCTTCCAAAGAACTGTTTGGGGCTTAGGAGTGGGGCTAGGAGATTGGGGCTGGAGGGGCCAGGTCTGAGGGGCAGGCAAGAGTCTGGTGCTCACAGACAAGAATGAGAATGCAAGTATTGGGACTGGAATTATGTGAATATGGTAAGTGCCCTTCTTTTTTTCACTTACATGGCGTTTGGCTTTCCCAGACTCAATCTGCTGGCTGCCCCAGAGGAAACCGAAATTGCATCAAGGACTAGAAGCAAGTATTAGACCCCTTATTTGCATTTGCGTAAACTAATATGTATCTTACTTGGGTAAAGGACAGCGTTTGTTTTCTCTTTACTAAAATGACATCCAACATGATTTATGGCAAATGTGTCTGCATAAAAGATACACCCATACTGCCCAAAAAGCAGTGCGACTGATCGCAATTGCACACTCCTTGTACTTCAAAAGTGCATAGACCTTTTGTTCAACAGTGGATAACCTAAAGGATAACAAACCAAGAAAGGTAGATAACTAGCTAAAGGTATAACTTTCCTCATATGAAATAATGTTTCAGTGAAAACATTCCCAACTTCATTCCCCACCCTTAAAATATATAAATAAAATCTAATATTTGAATAGCAAGAACATTCTCTGCTTTACTTGGATTGGCAAATGTGTTGATACGTAACCATGCTTATGTTAAAATGAAAGAAACATTCCCTTCTCTGTTTGGGTTGGCAAGTGCAACAATAAGTCAATGTATATTCTATTTTAGTGGAGCAAAACTTTCATTTCTTTTTTGGCAAATGTACAAATAAAATATATATATTATGTTCAAGAGAGAGATAAGTACTCCCTTCCTTGGTTCAATTGACCTCACTGGCCAAGCAGCACTGTAAAAAGAGGTTGTACTGGACAGTTAAGTGTATGGAGTATTACAAAGGGAAAGTAGAATGTGTTCTGGTATGATGTGGTCTTAAAGAGACAGGCATCCTGAGGACTTCTATATTCTGCACTGACTTTGGACCATTTTTCACAAAGAAACACTGAACACAGGTCACTTAGAGACTTGCCTTTGATGAATCAGCTATAACTTGTGACTCTGCATTTTCTAAATGTACATACCAATTGTTATTGTTTTGGAATACTGTCTTTTTGCCATGACTTGGTCTATGAAAAGGAAAAGAAAAACAAGTTCAATTGCATATTCAGCTGTAAAGTGACAACGAGAAAATACCAACATAATAAAGATAAAGGTGATAGTTTCCTCAGGAAATGTTCAAGAATAACATTGTTGCACTGAGGAAAATATACTGAGCACAAGCTTAGTACTATTAATTACAATGCCTATCATTGCAGTAGTTTAAATATTTTGATTATATTACCAATTGAAAGGACATACTGCTGCTTTTCAGAAAGTTGTACATATGGCAGTCTTTCCTTTTGATATGCCATAGTATCCGATATATTTGGATGTTCATTTTCAATAGCTTTGTTGCTTACTGTCATGAGGACATTCCACCTTTAACTTTCCAGTTAAAATACCTTTTCTGTGAAAAGATTTTGGAAAAACTCAGTAGCCATGATGAACTGTTGCTTTGATATGATGGCTCATAATTTCCTGGATGATTTCATTATAACTGTGGTGTAAGAACAGATCTCTGCCGACTATTTTTGCCAGGGAAATTTGCACGTAACAATTTTACATCAAAATATTGCAATGCATGGATTTCCTTAATCACTTAAACTGCTTCTGAGTTATGTCTGCCAAAACCAACTTACCTCATTATCATAAAGCTTTGTGCACCATGCAAAAGACCAGAAAAAATATGTTTCTTCCTTTTTACATCTGTTATGAATGTGTGTAAATTTGTGTTGAAAATATTTAAGCACAACAGGACCCGGAGTCGCTATTTCTGGCTTTTGTGGTGATTTCTTTTCATGTCTCCTTACAGACATTTGCATTACATTCTCTGTACTATACTTTATTTTTCATGGCATCAGAATCTACCACAGTTACATTAACTTAAGCATACTGTGCTTAATTGCATAAATGATAGTCCGATGGCTCCAAACCTAAATTATCCTAACCTCAATAGAATAAATATACACATGGCATCTGTTCCATGCTTTCCTCAAACCCTGAGCATTTAAGCTGATGTGTGGTTGTTTTAGTGTTTTGTAAATTGGGAATTCTGATAGGTTCTTTAAGTAACATTATTGTCTGTAAGATTAACGTTGAAAGCAGCCTGACTTTGGGAGTAATTTTGGCATAAATCAGAGTGAAGAAATTTGTTATTAAAACAGAAGTATTTTTGAAAAACTGTCCTCCAGCAATTGGCAGAGTTGTCTCATAGACTAGTCAAGTAACAGCCAAACATAGTCATACTCACAGAATCATACCTGACAGATAATGCCCTAGGCACCACCAACACAATCCCTGTGTATGCCCTGTACCATCGGTAGGACAGACTCAGTAGAGGTGGCAGCACAGTGGTAGATGGCTGGGAGGGAATTGCCCTGGGAGCATGAACACTGAAACTGGACACCATGAAGTCTCATGGCACCAAGTTAAACATGGGGAAGGAAAACTCCTGCTGATTACCACATCCCCCCCCCACCCCCAAGCTGATAAAAATGATCTAGAGGAAGCACTAAGGGTGACAAGAGTCATAGAGATATACAGTACGGAGACAGGCCCTTCAGTCCAACATGTGGAATGTACTTTGGGTGGGGGACTTCAGTGTCCATCACCAAGAGTGGCTTTGTTAATCCAGCACAGGCCCAGCTGGCTGAGTCCTAAAGGACATAACTACTAGACTGGAACTGTGGCAAGTGGTGAGGCAACCAACAGGAGGGAAAAACATACTTGACATCATTTTCGACAATCTGCCTGTTGCAGGTGCACCTGCCCAAGACAGTATTTGTAGGCATGACCACCGCAGAATCCTTGTCAACATAAAGTCTTGTCTCCACATTGAGGATACTGTCCATCATTTCGTGTGGCACCACCACCACCATGCTATGTGGGATAGACTTCAAACAGATATAGCAGCTCAAAATTGGGTACCCATCTGGCGCTGTGGGCCATCAGCAACAACATAATTATTTTCCACCACTATTTGTAACCTCATGGCTCAGCATATTTCCCATTCTACCATTACCACCCAGCTAGGGGATCAGTACTGGTTCAGCGTAGATTGCAGGAGACCATATCAGGAAAAACACCAGGCATACCTAAAAATGGGGTGTCAGTCTGATGAAGCTACAACACAAGACTGCTGCATGCCAAACAACATAAGCAGCATGTAATGAACAGAGCTAAGTGGTTCCATAACTAATGGATCAGATCTAAGCTCTGCAGTCTTGTTATATCTTTGCCATGAATGGTGGTGGACGATTAAACAGTTCATTGGAGGAGGAGGCTCTATTAGTATCCTCATTTTCACTGATGGATGAGTCCAGCACATCAGTACAAAAGATAAGGTTGAAGCATTTGCAACAACCTTCAGCCAGAAGTGCTGAGTGGATGATTTATCTTGGCGTCCTCCAGAGGATCCAGCATCACGGATGTCTGTTTTCAGTCAATTTGATTCACTCCATGTGATATCAAGAAAGAGCTGAAGGTACTGGATACTGCAAAGGTTTTGGGCCCTGACAATTTTCCAGCATTGTACTGAAGACTTGTGCTCAGAATTTGCTGCACCCCTAACCAAGCTGTTCCAATACAGCTACAACACTGGCATCTAGTTGGCAATGTGGAAAATTGCCCAGGTGTGTCTTATACACAAGAAACAGGACAAATCTCACCTGGCCAATTACTGCTCCATCAGTCGACCCTCGGATCATCAGTAAAGTGATGGAAGGGGTCATTAGCAGCATTATCAAGCAGTACTTAGCAATAACCTGCTCGTGGACACTGTTTGGATCTTGCCGTGGTCACTTAGTTCCTGACCCCATTATGGCCTTAGTTCAAACATGGACTAAAGATCTGAATGCCAGAGGTGAGGTGAGAGTGACTGACCTTGATATCAAGGCAGCTTGTGACCAAGCGTGGCATCAAGGAGCCTGAGAAAAACAGGAGTCGATGGAAATAGGAGGAAAACCCTCCACTAGTTGGAGCTAAACCTGGCACAAAGAAAGATGGTTATGGTTACAGCACAGCAGAACAGTGGTTAGCACTACTGTCTTGCAGCACTAGGGACCCGGGTTCAAATCTGGCCTCTGATGACTGTATGGAGTTGGTACATTCTCTCAGTGTCTGCGTACAGTTCCTCTGGGTGTCCCTGTTTCCTCTCACAGTCCAAAGATGTGCAGTTTGGCCATGCTAAATTGCCTTTCAATGTCAGGGGAATAGCAGGCTAAATACATGGGGTTATAGGAATAGGGCCTGGGTGGGATTGTTGTCAGCGCCTTTGTTCTGAAGTGTATAGAGCTGTTCGCATTTGTTTTGTTGACAGCCCCAGAGGTAGGACTTGATTTGATTTATTGTCATATGTATTAACATACAGTGAAAAGTATTGTTTCTTGCACGCTGTACAGACAAAACATACCATTCATAGAGAAGGAAATGAGGGAGTGCAGAATGTACTATTACACTCATAGCTAAAGTGTGGAAAAAGATTAACTTAATGCGACATAAGTCCATTCAAGAGTCTGACAGCAGCAGGGAAAAAGCTGTTCATGAGTCGGTTGGTACGTGACCTCAGATTTTTGTATCTAAGGTGGAAGAGAGAATATCTGGGATGCGGGGATGGGGGAGTGTTGTTCATTACGCTGGCTGCTTTACAGAGGCAGCGGGAAGCATAGACAGAGTCAATGGATGGGAGGCTGGTCTGCATGATGGATTAGGCTACATACATGACCTTTTGTAGTTCCTTGCTGTTGCTAAGGAGCAGAAGTCCCACCTCAAAGTTATTTAATGGCTAATATGTCATGTTACATGAGTCTAAATTAAATATGGGTATAGGAAATTATAATGGAAAAAGCAAATATTTAAACAAGGACAAAAAAATGACAACAGAAAGTAGTGTTGGATGGCACAGTGGTTAGCACAGCTCTAGGGATCTGTGTTCAGTTCCAGCCTTGGGTTATTGTCTGTGAGGAGTCTGCACATTCTCCCTGTGTCTGCATGAATTGCCTCCAGGTGCTCTGGTTCCCTACACACTCCAAAAATGTATAGGTTAGATGAGTGGGGATATGAGTAGAGCCATGCAGATAAATAATCCAGATAGAATTCATTTGTGCCCTCTGAATTAATTTGAAGTTAATGTTTTCTTGCAACATTGAATGCACGTTTCACTGGCGGCATATTTTGGAAAGACTTCTGCCAAATTGTGGGAAATGGCATGTTGTCTGTCCTTGTTTCTGATGAATATTGGAAAAAAGCTTCCTTTTATTTGAGTCAGATGCCTGCTTTCTCTTCCTGCAGGGCTGGTGCAATGGTAATAGATGCCTTGACTGAACCTCCAGCTCTGTGCCACACAGACACCCACCACCCACACATCACAAAGCCACATGACCTATTTGCTAACTGATCAGGTGCCTTGCACAAACAAGCACAAGTGCAAAAACACATCTTTTAAATGTTAAGCTTTCTTTAGTTCAAACAGGCAGAGCGTGCTGTATTTGCAATTACTGTCTATTTCACCAGAATGATTCTATGAAGCCAGTATTGCAATGGGCAGGGCACAGGGAATATTGATAAAAGAAGCTATTACGCTTCACTTCAAACTAAGTGGAGTATGTTAATAGATTCAGATTTAGAAACCACTTTTATATTGTGCTAGAGCTGCTCAATACCAAACATGAATATCCTCTAGGCCAGTAGTATCACTGTAAATGTGATTTAAGCACACCCTATGTCAATAATGCCTTTTAGTTCTATCTTAATCTCACTCATAAACCAAATCCCCTACAAATATTAACAGAACAGAGAGGAAGCTAAAATCTAAATAATGAGAGTAAGGATCAAAGTCACTGATAGTTCAAAGCAATCAGTCAAACGGGGGCACAATGTGGGTGTTCGCAGGCACTCAATCCATCTGGTGATTTGCCTCAACATTAACAAGAGGGCTCACTGTCCAGGAACTAATAACTGGTGTCCTCCATATTGAACTGTGGACAGCTGCTATGAGACTGCTGCACAATGGGTAAGGAACGGGGGGAACCAAGAGAGTATGGTGAAGTCCTTCAGCGATCAGTGGCCTGGTAGTGGGAGAAAGCAGACTGAATGTCTCCTCGGAACAGCCAGAGTTGTGATTGGAGGAGCAGCGAACGCGAGAGAGATGGAACTACTCTACCAATCACAGATTTGGTCTCTCTCCTCCACTTGTTCTTCCAATTATAAATCCCCACTCTCCCGTTTTTACTGCTCTGCCAGATACTGAGGGCAGGATTTTCCGGCCACGCTTGCCCCAAAGCCGGAAAATCTTGTCTGAGGTCAAAGGACCTTTGCATGGTCCATGTCTCGCCTGCTACAATTCCTGTGGTGGGCAGGATGGGAAAATTCCGCCATAGTCTTTGATCGGAGAGCAGATTTCTCCCCCTGCCCCACAGCTGTAAGCAACCATCCAGTTTGGTTGTATTGTCTCTGCCTCCTCCCCCAGAACCTAGATGCGGCAGAGTTTTATCATTCAATGCTCCTGGAGGCCCAATTTATAACAGTAGAGCATGGATTTGAGAGCAGAACATCCAATCTGTCATATAAGGGCAATGATGTAACAGAGTGGTAAGTGGAAACTGGGATTACTTTGGGGTAAATTATCATTTTATGGATTCACCTTTATCATCAAATATCTCATCAGCATTGTCACCAGTTACTTGGATGTAATGACAGCCACGTTAATCTTGCTTGACAGTTAACAGGTCCAAAATGTGTTTTCTTAAACTAGCTATTTGTTAGTAGGTAGTCCATCATTACTTTCAACTGTTTTAATATTGCTACCAATAATGACAAAGGGGAATGTTGTCTCCCATGGTTCCTGTTTGTGGTGAATGTAGATACAAAAATAATTTTGTTTTTTTTCGGAAAAACAGTATACTGTATTCTAAATGACTAACTAGTCGTGAATGGATTAGCATTCTTGTTTTAAGGCAAAGTTGATTGCTACTTATAATGAGTTAGAAAATAGACCATTTTATGTTTATTGAAAGTTTATCTCCAATGTCAATTTCAAGTTTTATTCTGTTTTCAAAGTTTTGATTCTGTTCCATTAATTTATCTCTCAAGTTGTTGTTCATGGGAGTGCATACGTCATGACTGCTGATGGGTAATAACCTTGCACCTGCGTTCATCTGAAAGTCCGATTTTAATTCAGAAACGTCAGTTGGTTTTGACTCTGAGCGGACGAACAATTAAATCTATTCTAACTCCTAGTATTGACACCTCCCCCCGCGCCCAACCCCTGACTACCTTCTTTCCCACCCCCAGTGCCCCCCACACCTTATCTACTCCCCAAAGCCCCCCATATCCCACCCCTTCACCTGCTGACCTTTTCTCCTGTCAAAGTGGCTGGGACATTTAAACTTACTGGTTTACCATAGCTAAGGGATGTGGTGGATTCACCTCCCTAACACTGCTGCCTTGTACTGGAGGAACTCTAGGAGCAGCCACATTGCACGATCCCCAGAAGGCCTGAGTGAGAAACATGCAGCTCCAGATTTGGGTGAGTAAAAAGGAGCAGAGTGCATAATCTGATGGTGGCTATCATGCCCTGGAAGTTCTGGGCCACACTAGAAATGAGTGAATTCTGAAGGGTTTTTTTTCTATATTAAGAGAATTCCAATCAGTGAGCCTTTTCCAATGGTAATTTTTCACTTCAGTGCTTATTTTTGGGAGAAGCTCTTATAAAAGTTTGCTTTAACTCTGTAACCATTGATTTAGCTCTGCTGGTATCAGAATTGACGCCTGCTTCACTTTCTCACAACAACCTCAATCATCCAGCTACTGAACTAGTAAAACTCTTAATAAAATTGGAGCCTCAAATCTATAACCTTTGCAGGATCAGCAGACTATTTGACGGGGAAACTGGCAGTGCAGCCCATGATCTGTAATACAGCAGTGTCAACGACCTTGAGAGACACTGGCATTAAGTACTTTTCAGTAGAGGGCTGTTTTGCAGTTATGCTTCTGTTCCATGCATCAGTAAACCACACAGATGAATAGTGGACTCCTCCACACTAACTGTCATGTAATGGAAACTCCTAAGCACATTTCCCCATGATTCCAACAATCCTTCATGTTCAGAAAGTGTCTTTCTTTTAAAATCTGTGTCCCAGAGATCAGGGTATTTGGCCTCATCAGCTGTTGATAGATAGAATTTCACTCTCTAGCCATCTGCTTACTGCTTCCTCCCATGACAGCTCCAGCTGCTCTTGCTCAGCTGTGCATTGTGTTTTATCCAGTGCACACTTCTCAAATTTACTTAATAACTCTGCCAGAGCATCTGTACCTGTGCTGCTGCTATTGCAGTGTACAGTTGGATGAGTGGTTGGGTTGAAGGATGCACAATTGCTACTGCCCACTGACCTCAACAACAGCTTCTCTATCAATACAAAGGGAGAAAAAGTGTTACAGACAAGCTCTCATTTAAAACTTGACATTTCTCTATAATACAGGTGTGGTCCTGCAGTTCAGCATGTGTTTCTGTGTCACTCAGTACATTAGTTAATACAGTAGAGACAATAAAGAACTGGAGTCAGCTTTCTCCTCTTCAAGTGTGGCTGGGTTCAGCCAAGTTGTGTAACTCTGTTCAAAGCACCCACCACAAATATACTCGAGCAAATTGAAAATTTCCCTGTGTTTTGAAGAAATTAAATTAATGCCTTGTTCGATAGCAATTTAAATCAATAAATTCAATTAATTTGCCTTCTTTGTCCAATCATTTTATTCAAATATGTGCAGGTTAGATTGATTGGCCATGTTTAGTGTCCCATTTGCCCCTTATGTCAAGAGAATTAACAGGATAAATTTGTTGGTGTTACGGGATAGGGCCTGGCTGGGATTGTAGTTAGTGCAGGCTCAATGGGTCAAATTCTCTCATCCTGCATTGTCGGGATTCTATGGTTCTAGGTATAGTTTGGGTAATATAATAGTTTGGGTAAAGTCGGTATTCGCGTTTGATGTCACCAGTTTCTCCTGTAAGTAGCTGCGTCATCATTCTGATCCGGAATATACCTTTACTGCCCAATATCTGATTAAACTATAGCGTGACTTGAAGATTATAACCATTTCTGTATGTAGTGGATATTGTGATGTCATACATGCCATGTTATGCATCCTCCTTTTGAAAAAGGTAGTTTATTTAGAATAAAATAAATGAATGAGCACAATGCAACTCTTGCAGTGAGAGTCACCCAATTTCTACATTTTTGTGTACTTTTGAAATAATAAAATGAACCCCTTCAATCATTTTAAGTGAAAATTAATTCACAGCTAGTTGTTCTTAAACTGTGTTCTAACTGATAAAGGTTTCTGGTGTGTAGCAATAACAATGTATTGTGCTATTCTGATCTCTTTTGTTTGCTGAACTTTGAGACACCCTTTTTTTTCCCCAGACAACACCCAATATTATATAACTTTAAGAGCTAAATCCAGCAGATTGTTACCACACACAGGATATTTGTCCACATTTGGGAAAACCATCTTTAGTTCCAGCGAAGGTATAATCCTCTATCCAGCTGGCTAAAATTTAACAACTTATTTTTGTGGAAGACTGCTTCCTGCAGCTGGGTGTGGTTATCATGGTAGCTGCTTCTACTGTGTGCCTTTTTTCCAGGTATTGTGCTATGGATATATCATCTTTCTCTTTAACGTTACCCACCCTGTGGACCTGGTTTTTAGCAAATAACCGCCAATTCCCTTATCTCTCCCCTTTGAAGTTACCTCTTCTATATCCCATTGTTTTCCCGTAGTCATATAGGTAAATACTTTCTTTTATTACTGACATGCTAGTTTGCATATCAAAACACCCCTTCAGACAACTGCACTTATCAATTCCCTTTTATCCCATTTAATTTTTTAATCTTAATTTTCCTCAATTCTAAACAATTACAGATGTATTATAGCTGAATGTCTATCTAAATATATAGTTGTTGAACATCTATATAGATAGATATCAATCTACCTATCTAATAAATATAGATAGATATAGATCTGATATATATAGATCTATATAGCTATCAGTTATAGATCGATCTATATCTGAACATCTATCACTATGTATATGTAGTTGTTGAGGGCAACCTATGGCAGCTCACTGGTAGAACATGGCCACTTGGTCCACTTGGCAATAAATATTGCTCCAGGAATCTGCGAATGCCTGCTACCAGCAATGTGGCATCCAGAACTTCCTGTGACACTGGTGTTTCAGTATTTCCAAGGAGCTGATCCCTGCCCATATACCCTGTTTTGTGAGTATGGCCTTTTAGAACCATAGAACATTACAGCACAGAAACAGGCCTTTTGGCCGTTCTTGGCTGTGCTGAACCATCTTTCTGCCTAGTCCCATTGACTGGTACCTGGACCATATCCCTCCACACCCCCCTCATCCATGTGCCTGTCCAAGTTTTTCTTAAATGTTAAAAGTGAGCCCACTTTCACCACTTCATCTGGCAGCTCATTGCACACTCCCACCACTCTGTGTGAAGAAGCCCCCCCCCTGCCTAATATTCCCTTTAAACTTTTCCCCCTTCACCCTGAACCCATGTCCTCTAGTTTTTTTCCTCTCCTAGCCTCAGTGGAAAAAGTCTGCTTGCGTTCACTCTATCTGTACCCATCATAATTTTATACACCTCTATCAAGTCCCTCCTCATTCTTCTACGCTCCAGGGAACAAAATCCTAACCTATTCAACCTTTCCCTGTGACTCAGTTTCTCAAGTCCCGGCAACATCCTTGTAAACCTTCTCTGTACTCTTTCAACCTTATCAATATCCTCCTGTAATTAGGTGACCAAAACTGCATATAATACTCCAAATTCGAGCTCACCAATGTCTTAAACAACCTCACCATAACATTCCAACTCCTATAGTCAAGACTTTGATTTATAAAGGCCAGTGTACCTAAAGCACTCTTTACCACCCTATCTACCTTTGACTCCACTTTGAGAGAATTATGTATCTGTATTCCCAGATCCTTCTGTTCTACTGCACTCTTCAGTGTCCTACCATTTACCTTGTATGTTCTACCTTGGTTTGTCCTTCCAAAGTGCAATACCTCGCACTTGTCCGCATTAAATGCAATCTGCCATTTTTCAGCCCATTTTTCTAGCTGGTCCAAGTTCCTCTGCAAGCTTTGAAAACTTTCCTCACTGTCCACTATACCTCCAATCTTTGTATCATCAACAAATTTGCTGATCCAATTTATCACATTATCATCCAGATCATTGAAATAGATGACAAACAACAATGGACCCAGCACTGATCCCTGTGGCACACCACTAGTCACAGGCCTCCACTCAGAAGCAATTCTACACTACCACTCTCTGGCTTCTTCCATTGATGTGGATGTGCCAGCGTTGGACTGGGGTAAACACAGTAAAAAGTCTGACAACACCAGGTTTTAGTCCAACCGATTTATTTGATAGTAAACTCACAAGCTTTCGAGGGGACTCCCTCTTCGTCAGGTGAATGGAGAGTTCTGGCCTCGGACAGAGCATATAAAGCACAGACAGTTTAGAGATTACTGATTAGAATGCGAATCTTTACACCTAACCTGCTGTTCAAGTCCTAAAGTGGCTGACAATGTGTGTGGAAGGAACATTGATCACAGGTTAAAGAGATGTATATTGTCTCCAGACAGAACAGTGAGTAAGGTTTTGCAAACCCAGGCAAGTCACGGGGGTTACAGATAGTGCAACATTCACCTGACGAAGAGGGAGTCCCCTCGAAAGCTTGTGAGTTTACTATCAAATAAATCGGTTGGACTAAAACCTAGTGTTGTCAGACTTTTTACTGTGTTCTTCCATTGAGCCACTGTCTAATCCAATTTACTACCTCTCCATGTATACCTAGCGACTGAACCTTCCTAACTAACCTCCCATGCGGGACCTTGCCACAGGTCTTACTGAAGTCCATATAGACAACGTCCACTGCCTTCTCTTCATCCACTTTCCTGGTAACCTCCTCAAAACTCTAATAGATTGGTTAAACATGACCTACCATGCACAAAGCCATGTTGACTCTCCCTAATAAGTCCCTCTCTATCCAAGTATTTGTAGACCCTATCTCTTAGTACTCCTTCCAATAATTTACCTACTACTGATGTCAAATTTACCAGCCTGTAATTTCCCACATTACTTTTTGAGCCTGTTTTAAACAACAGAAGAACATGAGCTGTCCTCCAATCATTTGGCACCTCACTCGTGGATATCGACATTTTAAATATATCTACCAGGGCCCCTGTAATTTCAACACTCGTCTCCTTCAAACTCCAAGGGAATACCCTGTCCGGTCCTGGGGATTTATCCACTCTGATTTGCCTCAAGATCGCAAGCACGTCCTCCCCTTTAATCTGTAATAGGTTCTGTGACCTCCCTACTTGATTGCCTTGTTTCCATAGACTCCATGGCAGTTTCCTTAGTAAATGCAGATGCAAAAAGCCCATTTAATATCTCCCCCACTCTTTTTGGTTCCATACAAAGCTGACCACTCTGGTCTTCAAGAGGACTAATTTTATCCCTTACAAACCTTTCGCTCTTAATATACTTGAAGAAGCTCTTAGGATTATCTTTCACCTTGACTGCCAAAGCAACCTCATGTCTTCTTTTCACCTCCTGATTTCTTTGAGTAGTTTCTTGTACTTTTTATACTCAAGCATCTTATTTATTCCCTATTGGCTATACATGTCATACATCTCTCTTCTTCTTTATCAGAGTTCCAATATCCCTTGGGAACCAAGGTTCCTTATTCTTATTCACTTTGCCTTTAATGCTGACAGGAATATACAAACTCTGCACTCTCAAAATTTCTGCTTTGAAGGCCTCCCACTTACCAATCACATCCTTGCCAGAGAACAGCCAGTCCCAATCCAGGCTTTTTAGATCCTTTTGTAATTTCTTCAAATTTGGCCTTTTTCCAGTTTACAACCTCAACCCGAGGACCAGATTTATCTTTATCCATGATCAAGTTGAAACTAAAGGCATTATGATCACTGGAACCAAGGTGTTCCCCTACACACACTTCCATCACTTGTTCTAACTCATTTCCTAATAGGAGATCTAATATTGCATCCTCTCTAGTTGGTACCTCTATATATTGATTTAGAAAATTTTCCTGAACACATTTTACAAATTCCAACCCGTGTAGACCTTTAACAGTATGGGAGTCCCAATCCAAATGTGGAAAATTAAAATCCCCTACTATCACAACTTTGTTTCAGGCAGTTGTCTGCTATCTCTCTGCAGATTTACTCCTCCAATTCTTGCTGACTATTGGGTGGTCTATAATACAACCCCATTAATGTGGTCATACATTTCCTGTTTCTCAGCTCCACCCAACTGGCCTCAGTAGACAAGCCCTCTAATCTGAGCTGCCTGAGCACTGTGCAACATTTTCCCTCACTAGCAATACCAACACTTCCCGCCCCTGCCCTTCAACCCTCTGCCTCTATCACGTCTGAAACATTGGAACCCTGGAACTCTTCAAGCTGCACCTCTCTCATTGCCATGTTCATGGCCTCTCTCCTGTGGATTTGTGAGGAGCTGACTGTTGTTGCTCTGTAAGCAGACTTTTCAAAAAGCACTCGTGAATAAAGCCCCTATTCTGATGTAGAAACTGGTGTATCATCTCCGCATATCTCAAAGGCATAAAACACAGTTCCTGCTTTGAGGTTCTGTTACTTGTGTTCTTCCTACCACTCTGTCTGTTGGTGATGCTTTTGGTCATCTGTGTTTACATCTGAGATCCAAAATAAAACAATATAAGGGACACCAATGCTAACCTGATCAATCAATCAAAACTCCAAAATTCAAATCAGATGTGCAGCATAACCCTGCAAATTTGTGAAAGTAACCTTTCAACATAGATACTGTGAACACAGCTTTTCACTGTGGTAATGAAGCAAATGTACCTTTTGGCATATTTCCCCACCATGTCTTTAGCCCCATCAATTGCCACTATATTCTCACATTGCTGCCACTGGTGAGTCCTAGGAAACCCATGGACTTAGAGCTAATTGAGCAATTAACACTAAAATTGACAGCTCCTCTCTCCTGAGGGGGTTTCTTGCATGCAGCCTAAAGCACTGAAGTTAAATAGGAAGTCAGCAGGTTTGAGCTGGCTTTCGGATGTGCTGTCACTTTCCCTGCTTTTAAACCTTGGTCCATTTCTAAACTCACATGGTGCTGCCTGTGGTGTGTGGGTGGGAAGTTAGATGATTATTTCAAACCTTTACATTTAAGTTAATTTACAGAGTGTGACGGCTTTGACTTCGATTAATCTTTCAAAATGTAAAAGCCCAATACAGACAGTTCCCAGATAAATTCAGGACATTTCAGCTTCCAAGTGCAGGTGTTTGTGTATTAGTTGTAACGTAAAAGCTATATTACTGTATATGCTATCTGATATGAGGTTTTAAATTATTAGGAACAGCTAATAATTATTCTATAGAGTAGGGAAGAAAACAAAGACTCTGAGGCATTGCCCATCATTATAAGGGAGTTGCTGGACACTAGGGATCCACCAGTAGATTGAAAATGGTACATACATTCAGAAAGGGAGATGTAACAGTGACAGGAAATGGACAGACCTATTCATTGCCCTTCCATTCTGCATAAATTAATGGAATCAATTATTAGAAACAAAATGAAAGATAATCTCTATACTGCAACAATAATGTTGTACATAGAAGTCAACTTGATTTCAGAAATGGAAAATCTTGGATGAGTAGCCTCCTCAACTTCCCTGACTATTTCCCAAGGTATTACATCTGCCTCGGAGTGAAATGTTGCTATGGTGTTTACTGGTTTGCAGAGCAAAAACTAATCTGTAACAAAAGAAAATGCAAATGATGACCATTCATTATTCTCTGCAAATATAGATTGCAATTTTATTGACACGACTGACTATTGCACAAAGGAAGCATTTTTAATCATAAGGCTGGACAACGACATGTGAGTAATTTGATTTACATAACTAAAAAACAATTTTTTAAAAAAACAAATAGAACCATTTGCTACTACACTGATATAGAGTGATGAGTTTCTTAGTAAGTTTTTTTTTAAACCAAGGCCTTTAACATATGCCTAGTCGAATGATTCTGCTTAATGTTAAGAGTCTTCTTGAAGGCCTTCAAACTGGCATGATTAGCAAAAATCCATCATTAATTTGATCTGCCAGATTTGTAGCCAGATTTGTGGGCCAGGATGGTTTCAATCACAAATGCCTTTTAAATTAATGCAAAAGTTGCAGAAAAATGATTTTTGCATGTGAAATTCCTCAACTCATGTACTAGCTTGGTGGATCTTGGTGAAGTGTACTGAATAAAACCATTGCAACCAGTGTAAGCTCCTGCACTTGGCAGTGGGGGAACATGCGGCGAACAGTGACCACAATTCCATAAGCTTTCAGGATACTCATGGAAGAGGACGAATGTTGTCCTAGGGTTAAGATGCTAAATTGGGGTAAGGCTAACTACAACTGGATTAGGCAGTATTTGGAGGCTGGTGTTTGGAAGCGGCTAAATTTACAACTGGCATGTGGGAGTCTTTTAAGGAACAGTTGATCAGAGTGCAGGACAGGCACGTGCCTGTGCAAAAGGAGGACAGGAAAGGCAGGATTTGGGAACTGTGTAAAAAAAAATCTTGGACAACCCCAGGAGCTTTGATAAAAGGTCATCTTGACTCAAAATGTCAGCTCTTTTCTCTCCTTACAAATGGTGCAGACCTGCTGAGATTTTATAGCATTTTCTCTTTTGATTTGGAAACTGTGGATGACCAGGGAAATTGAGTCTAATCAAAAAGAAAAATAATGCATACAAAAGGTCCAGGCAACTAAAATTAGATGAAGAACTTGAAGAATACAAGGAAAGTAGAAAGGAACTCAAACAGGGAACTAGGAGGGCAAAAGAGGTCACAAAGTGTCCTTGGTAGACAGGATTAAGGAGAATCCCAAGATATTTTATACATATATTAGGAACAAGAGGGTAGCTGGAGAAAGAGTTGGTCCACTCAAGGACAAAGGAGGGAAATTATGTGTAGAACCAAAGGAAGTGGGTGAAATCCTAAATGAGTACAGTGCATTGGTATGCATAAAGGAGAGGGACATGTTGATTGGTGGTGTCTGAGGGATATATAAGCTCTTTGGAACAAGTCATCACTATGAGGGAGTAAGTGTTAAGTGTATTAAAAAGCATTAAGGTAGACAAATCTCCAGGGCCAGATGGCATCAATCCCAGATTAGTGAGGGAGACAAGTGATGAAATCTTTGTTTTCTTGCTGGCCATCAGTGAGATCCCAGAGGATGGGGGATGGCCAATATTGTCTGTTTTTTAAGAGGGATAGCAAGGATAACCCGGGTAATTATAGGCCATTGAGCTTGACGTCAGTGATAGTGAAATTGTTGGAGAAGATTCTTAGAGATAGGATCTGTGCACATTTGGAACTCAATGTTATTAGTGACCTAGGTTATGTACAAGGGAGATCATGTCTCATTAATTTAGTTGAGTTTTTTGAGGTGACAAAAATGATTAACAAGGGAAGGCAGAGCATGTTGTCTACAAGGACTTTAATAAAACATTTGACAAGGTCCCTCATGGCAGGCTGGTGGTAAAGATTAAATCATGTGGGATCAGGGGTGAACTAGCTAGATGGATTCTGAACTGGCTTGGCCATTGAAGACAGAGAGTAGTGATGGAAGGGTGTTTTTCTGATTGGAGGTCTGTCCCTAGTGGTGTTCCGCAGGGATCAGTGCTGGGACCTCTGCATATATTACATATATTGTAATAAATATAAATGACTTGGAAGAAAATGTAACTAGTCTAATTAGCAAGTTTGCGGATGAAACAAAAATTGCTGAAGTTGTGAATAGTGATGAAGATTGTCAGAGAATACAGAATGGTAGGCTGGAAAATTGGGCAGAGAAATGGCAGATGGAATTTAATCTGGACAAATGTGAGATGATGTATTTTGATAGATCTAATTCAGATGGGAGCTATAAAATAAATGGCAGAATCATCAGGAGCATTGACACACAGGTAGATCAGCGCTTGCAGGTGCACAGATCCTTAAAAGTGGCAGCACAGATGGAAAAGATGGTGAAGAAAGCATATGGCATGCTTGCCTTCATCAGAAAGGGCATCGAGTATAAAAGTTGGCAAAATATGTTACAGTTATATAAAGTGTTGGTTAGGCCACATTTGGAAAACTGTGCCCAGTCCTGGTCACCACACTTCCAGAAGGAAGCGGAGGCTTTGGAGAGAGTACAGAAAAACTTTACTGGGATGTTGCCTGGTAAGGAGGATATTAGCTATGAGGAGAGATTGAATAAACTGGGATTGTTCTCCCTGGAAAGACAGAAACTGAGGGGCAACCTGATAGAAGTTTATAAAATTATGAGAAGCATAGATAAGTGTACAGTCAGAAGCTTTTTCCCAGGGCAGAAATGACAATTATAAGAGGCCACAAGTTCATTGTAAGGGTTCAGGGTTCAGTAGAGATGTGTGGGGAAGTTTTTTTTTCTTACACGGAGGGTGGTGGGGACCTGGAATGCATTGCCAAGTGAGCTGGTTGAGCAGACATGTTAGTGCCATTTAAGACTCATCTGGATAGATGGGGAATAGAGGTCTAGATAGGACAATGGCATAGGCTTCGTAGACTAAAGGGCCTATTCCTGTGCTGTACTGTTCTTTGTTGTTGAGCAGGATTTTCCAGCCCAGCCCATCCCCAGATCATGTGCCAGTAGTCAATGGACGTTTGGCTGGCCTATCCCCCCCGCATTCTCTGTGGCAGGTTGTGCTATGGTGTGGCCATAACCTTTGTCTTTTGTTAATGTTATTTGTTTCAATAGTAGTACATGTTTCAATGCCAGTGGGTCTGTGAATGGTCAAATTGTTGGAAAGCTTTTCGTTTGCTATTTCTTTTCCTAAGCCTACCAAAGAAGATTTTGTAGCAGTTGATGACGTATTCAACAACGCATCTTGCATTTATATGACATTTTTATCATAGTAAAACAGTCCAAGGCACTTCAGATGGGTGTTACCAAACAAAATGTGACAATGAGAAACATGGAGATGTTCAGACAGGTGACCAAAAGCAAGTGTTTTGAAAAACATTGTAAATGAGGAGGAAGATGTATCACAGCAGAGAGGTTTAGGAAGGACATTTCAGAGCTTAGGATCTAGGCAATGAAAAGCATGGCTCACAATAGTGGAATGTTTAAAATCAAAGATGCTCAAAGGCCTAGAACTACAGGAACACATATCACCAAGAGTTCTATGGCTGGAGAAGTTTACAAGACTATAGACAAATTTGAAAACAAGGACCAGAATTTTAAAATGAAGGCATTGGCAAACTGACTGCCAAATGAGCTCACTATGCAGACAGATGATGAGTGAATGATATCCATGCAAGCACTGAATATTTGACAGTCATTAATTTGTAATATAAAATCACAAAATAACTTAGCAATAAAGGAGCTGCAACATATTGACACATTTCAACTAGACAGCTATTTATTAAGGCTTGCTTTTCATTTTCTATACAGGCTAAATGACAAAATGAAGACTTTGAGATTAATTATGTATTCAGTTAGACCAACACAGTAATCCACCGTTAAATTGAAACCTTCTGTCTTGACATGCAAAGATAACATACACTTTTAGACTAGTAATAAAAAAGCTCATAGCACCACCATACAAAAAGTGGAGACGACCAAACTTCCAACACTACCTTACCGTATAAGTGAAAGAAAATGTTTCAAGTCTGTAAAAATAATACTGTAAAATCTAATTGTGATCAATTGAAAAACTTCAGATATTCGGTGGAATTTTCTTGTTCCACCCATCGTGGGAATCGTAATGGGACGGGACAGAAAATTTGGAGGGCCGTTTAAAGGTCCATTTTGACTTGGGTGGGAATTTCCGGTCCTATAGCTCAGCCTTCATCACTATTATTGCCATGAAACTCATCTCCAAACTCCATGGCCTGGGCCTCAGCACCTCCCTCAGAGACTGGATTCTGAACTTCCTAACTCTCAGAGTACAATCAGTAAAGATAGGCAACAACACCACCTCCATGATTATCCTCAACACCAGTGTCCCACAAAGCTGTGTTCTCAGCTCCCTATTATACTCCTTATACACCTATGACTGTGTGGCCAAACTACCCCCATCCTCCCGCCATTCGATTTTCAAGTCTGCTGACGTAGTAGGTTGGATCTCAAACAATGATGAGACAGAGTACAGGAATGTGACAGAGAAACTGGTGAACTGGTACGATGACAATAAGCTCTCCCTCAATGTCAATAAATCAAAGGAGATTGTCATCGACTTCAGAAAACGTAAAGGAGAACATGCCCCTGTCTACGTCAATGGGGATGAAGTAGAAAGTGTCGAGATCTACAAGTTTTTAGGTGTCCAGATCACCAACAACCTGTCTGGTCCCCCCCTCATGCCGATAGTATAGTAAGAAAGCTCACCAATGCCTCTACTTTCCTCAGAAGACTAAGGAAATTTGGCACGTCAGCTATGACCCTCTTCAACTTTTACAGATGCAGCATAGAAAGCATTCTTTCTGGTTGTATCACAGCTTGATATGGCTTCTGCTCTGTCCAAGACTGCAAGGAACTACAAAAGTCGTAAATGTAGCCCAATCCATCATGTAAACCAAACTCCCATCCATTGACTCTGACTACACTTCCGCTGCCTCGGCAAAGCAGCCATGCCCCCGGACATTCTGTCTTCCACCTTCTTCCATCGGGAAAAAGATATAAAAGTCTGAGGTCACGTACCAACTGACTCATGAACAGTTTCTTCCCTGCTGCTGTCAGACCTTTGAATGGACTTGCCTTGCATTAAGTTGACCTTTCTCTACACCCCAGTTATGGCTGTAATAGTACATTCTGCACTCTCTTGTTTCCTTCTCCATGATTGTTGGCCATGTTTTGTCTGTATAGCGTGCAAGAAACAATATTTTTCACTCTATGTTAATACATGTGACCATAATAAAGCAAATCAAATGGGATGCATTTGACCAGAAAATCCCACCTATTATCTTACATGACTCAGTGGTAGCACTCCTGTCTGTAAGTCAGAAGGTTAGGTGTTCAAGTCACACTCTCACAGCATGAGCACAACATCCGACATTCTAATGCAATACTGAGGGAGCACTGCTATAGAATCATAGAAACCCTACAATGCAGAAGGAGGCCACTGGGCCTATCGAGTCTGCACCAATCACAATCTGACCCAGGTCCTACCCCCATATCCCTACATATTCACCCATTAATCCCTCTAACCTACGCATCTTAGGACACTAAGGGGCAATTTTTTAGCATGGCCAATAATCTCTCCCTCAAGCTATCTTTCAGATCAGATGTCAAGCTGAAGCCCCGTCTGTCTTATTATGTAAGTTTAAATTGAGGTACAGTGACATAGTGATTATGGCTGGATTTTCACCAACTAGGAATGACTCGGAAGCCCTTTAAAAGTGGTGGGCGTGTCCCTATTCAAGGAATCCTGACCACGTGCCAAGACTTTCTGATTTTCCAGAGCACCCTTAAAAGGTGCACTGTTTCAGGAAAAAAACCTTCATCTGGTGCTCCCAAGCTGACCAGTTGTGGAGAGATGGGCAAATTTCATGGAGCCGGGATAGTTTTTTAAAGAGCTATGGCTAATGATCAGAGGAGTTATGAATCCTTGCCCTTTAAAAAGTGAGATCAAAAGCACCCACTCATACCAAGGTAAGGCCTCCACCTTAGCCCCTCATGCCACTCTATGAAACTTCCATGATTTTTGGCTACCATTTCACTATAGAGAACCAATGACCCCAATAGTGACAGTGGGATGTGTCACTTTTTTTCAAAAAAGGTTTTTTTTTGAAAAAAAGTCATTTATTCATTACTTCATACTCAGATTTTTTTTAAAGCAGCACACACAATTAATTGTCAATCATTGAGATCCTTTAATCTATCAATAACAGAAAATTAAACCTTGAAGCCATTTAACCTTGTGAAAAGAAACATTATGAAATTAGCCATAGAGATCAGAGAGCCAGAATTGTGAATCAAGCAAAGTTTTCCCTGGGGCACAACTGCTTCAACAAGAGTATTGGATGTCTGAGATTTCAGCCCAGCATACATAATGAAACTTGGCTGAGAGACCAGAAATCCATTACTCTTGGTGATACACCTGAGCCCCAGAGGAAACAATGCTTGATTGACATTCCACAGTTTGGCATAGGGATGTGAGGAGGCATAGTGGGGCGGGTGGAAGGTAAGTTAGATGCTGATGGAATGCTGCAGATTGACATAGAGGACATGAGGGGCCATGGGAAAATAGTAGAGGGGCATATGTTGTCATTGGGGACATGGGGTAGGTGATTGGAGTGCCATTGCTTGGCATAGGGGGCATGAGAGTCTATGGATGTTGGTGGAGAGCTGCTGTTTGGCATAATAAACCTGTTGGACTCCAACCTGGTGTTATGAGACTTCTTATTGTGTTTACCCCAGTCCAACGCCGGCATCTCCACATCACGTTTGGCATAATAATGGGGAGAAGGCTTTCGGGTGGTTGAAGGGGCACATGGTAGCATTGGGCGCATGAGAGGTCATGGAGGTGGGTGGGAGAAATGAAGCAGTATGAATAAAGCTTGGGGAATATGTGGATAGGATGAGGGCTGGATTTTTTTATTCAGTTCTTGATATATTTTGTCAGAACATCGAGGACAACCTCTGCCCACTCCACCTCCACACCTGACAGTCTTCTCACTGTTTCTCACCATGACTTCTATTTTCACCCACCTCCCCCCAAACGTAAAACCAGAATTTCCAGAGTATCTTTTTCCCAGACCAGCCAGAAATTCCCAGGAAATTCAGGCCACTGTCTCTGACGCTGGACTCCAGTAACTTCTCCACAGTTGATGTTAAACTGTCAGGTCTTAGTTTTCAGTTTCAATCCCTTCTTAAATATTGAAGTAATACTTGCAATTTTCCAATCTGGCCAACCAGTTCCTGAATCTTGAATGTTGAATAAGTTCAACGATTCTTTTAATACCTAGTTCGTCACTCAACATTTGACTTCCAGCAAGATAGGGAGCCCTAGATGACTTCTCCTTTCTTAATACCAGGTTTTAAGAAGAGTGGAAAAGGTGGCTTTATAATAGAAAAAAATAATATTACTAATCATTGTGTCTGATAGAAAATCACAATAGAAAAGGCACCAATCAGAAGTCAGATTATGAATTTATTTTTCACCTCTAATTTCCTCTGAGCTTGAATCCTGATCAAGTCCAGCTTACATGTTTGTGGCATGAATCACCTTTAGGTTCTGGAGATGCAGGACCATTGCTGGTACCAGATATGACTTCCAGGGTTATTGTGGAGCAGGGGGTAGAAGAATTGTCTCTGCATCTCTTAATTTTCCATAATCCCTTTTGCTTTGTCTCCATTCATTTTCAGAAAGACTGTTCCCTTGTATCATTCAGTGTCCTTTTTTAATTATACTTTTGTACATCTTTGGGTGACATGGTTAGCACTGCTGCATCACAGTGTCAGGGATCTGGGTTCAATTCCCACCTTGGATCAGTGTCTGTGCATGCAGAGTCTGCATGTTCTCACAGTGACTGCTTGGGTTTCCTCCGGATGCTCTGGTTTCTTCTCTATCCGAAAGACATGCTGGTTAGGTTCACTGGCCACGCTAAATTTTCCCTCAGTGTATTTGAACAGGTGCCAGAGTGTGGTGACCAGAGAATTTTCATAGTAACTTCATGCAGTGTTAATGTGCACATGTTTGTGACACTAACAAACAAACTTAAACTTCAAGCTTGTTGACTGAGCCCTTCACTTGCGATTCAGCTCTGGATTTGTGCTTCTTTATCATTGATTGCATTAATACACTTATCTAAACACGAGGCTAAGTAGAGTTCTCTCAACAGGACTGAGATGAGGACCTTTTTTACTTAGAGTTGTGAATCTTTGGAATTCACTCATTGAGTGTATATATAAAGCAGAGATTGGTGTTTAAAAATCTGTCATAAAGGGATGTGGGGATAGTTTCCTTCTGCACTGTAAGGATTCTATGAATTGTAGCACCTCTGTTGGCATCAGAGCAGACAACAGCTAACTCAGACAGACCACCAGTGAAGCCAATGACTTCCCTGGCCTGCATTGCTTAGTTATTCATTAACTAAAGGTGCTGAGCCAGCAAGGGAGCTACAGTGCATTTTCACAGAAGGAATCTTGAATCAGGACGATGAAATGCTTAATCATGAAATGTTCTCAAGTATTAATATACATATATGTATAAAAAAAAGACAAACCACCACCCTGATCTGTGCTTTGCAGTGTATTAATTAAAACTTGTCACATCACAAATGACAACGTTAATATCAATTAGAGGTATGGTGTCAAAAAAAATTTGACGAATTGTACCCATCATACGTATCATGTGAATTCGGAAACTTGACCTTGGGGGTGAAAAAATTCCTCAGAAGGATAAAGGATAATACAACTTGTAACATGTCAAAAATGCACAGGTATTTTAATGAACATTAAAGACAAACAGGAAGGAAGACTTGCATTGATATTGTGTGTTTCATTATCCCAAGATGTTCCAAGTATACCACAGCTAACAAAAAATACTTCCTGATTTCAGTTAATGTCATACTGTAGCAAATGTGTCAGCCAGTTTGTTCATAGCAAGGCCTCTCAAACAACACAATTAAGACCATCTCTTTTGGTGATGTTGGTTGACAGATTCACTAGAGTAACTACCCTGCTCTTTCTGTAAAACTATGCAGTGATTCATCCATCCATAGAATATAGGCCTGACTGGTAAAGTCAGCATTTATTGCCTGTCATTAATTGATGAACACGCCACTGCTGCCATGATACGCAGTTTTATGTCAGCTCTGGACTGCCAGCACCCCTTTCCTCCAGAGGCTTAGGGTGTAAAATTCTAACTATTTCTTTGGAAACCTTGTTCAGAATTAACATTCTAATTTTAGTAATTATCTTCTCTGATTTGTATCAAGAGGCATGACTCCAAAATAGAACTAAATTGCATCTTAATACCCTAATCATCATTTCTTGCCTTCTGTGCTTCACCTGAAAGCTACACTCAGCAATGCCATGGAAATCAATAGCTGTATTTAAAATTCACTATTTAGCCCATTTCTTATTTTGATTCCACTTTTCTGTTTTACCTCTTGGTTACGGGACTTTACCTTACAGAGCTAATTATCATAGAAACACATCTACCTGTACACAATCTACCTCTAAGCTTTATAAGCTCAAAATAATGCAGACTCCCATGGTTGAAACATCACTATTCATACTTCACTTCTTTAACATTCCTAATTTTCATCCAGAACAGAGTCAATTTAAAACAACTTTACCATTTTAATTTTGTCATGGTTCAGTTTTTCCATTTCTTTGTTTAAATGATTCATGAGTATTTTTCAATCTTAAATGGTCAATTATCCACAGTGTTAATACTTCCTTTCTCCCTGCAGGACCTATTTTCTTTTCTCCATAGTCCAATGCAACCTCTGAGTGCGGAACTAAATGAGAAGAATGAATGTTCCTGCAAGATTGGAACAGATCCTGTCCAAGTAGCATTTGGAAGTTGGTTTGTCTTATGTAGGAGGCTCTGCACGACAGCCAACTAAAATGATCAGACTGACTGACTCTTTCCTAGAACACAAAGCACTAGCTGTTTTGCTTTTGATTCCTTTTCCTGTGATGGTTGATAGTTTAATGCGTCCCTGGTGAAATGAAGTTCATTGAGGGAAAAGCATTTGTTTTATTAATTTATTTTTGTTCGTATGATTTGGCAAAGGCTGATGATTTGATTCATAGAACATTGAACACTACAGCACAAACAGGCCCTTCGGCCCACAAGTTGCGCTGATCACATCTATACCTACCAAGCCATAGAACTATCTGTAACTTCCAATGCCATTAGATCCCATATACTCATCCAGAAGTCTTTTAAAAGACCCCAGCGAGTTCGCCTCTACCACCACCGATGGCAGCCAATTCCACTCACCACCCTCTGAGTGAAAAACTTACCCCTGACATCTCCTCTGTACTTGCTTCCCAGCACCTTAAACCTGTGTCCTCTCGTAGCGACCATTTCAGCCCTGGGAAATAGCCTCCGAGAATCCACTCTATCTATTCCTCTCAACATTTTATAAACCTCTATCAGGTCACATCTCAACCTTCGTCTCTCCAGGGAGAGGAGACCTAGCTCCCTCAACCTATCTCCCTCAACCTATCTTCATAAGGCATGCCTCCCAATCCAGGCAACATCCTTGTAAATCTCCTCTGCACCCTCTCAATAGCTTCCACATCCTTCCTGTAGTGAGGCGACCAGAACTGTGCACAGTACTCCAAGTGGGAATTCAGAAATAACTACATGGAAAAGAGGCACATGTTTAAAAAAACACACATAGGGCTGCATTTTACATGCCCCCACTGGACATGTTTTCAATGGGAGGGAGGGCATGTGAAATAGACCCTCACCAATTTCCTGCACATCTTACCTGTTACATTTAAATAGATAATCAAGGGTCATTAGGTTTGATATCAAGCCAATTGACTCTGACAGTACACTATCTGCACCATAAAATGTTTTGGTGGAGGCAGTTAGGAGCAAGCAGCCAGATTTATTAAACGATCTGTTTAAAGGTTGAGATAGAAGGAGGAGTTCTTTCTTAAGTGTGATGTAAAGCACTACCTGTAACCCCCACGATTTGCCTGGGCTTGCAAAAATCTTCCTAACTGTCCTGGCATGAGACAATTTACAGCTCTTTAACCTGTGCTTAACCCTCTCTCCACGTGCATTGTCTGCACTTGGAAAGACTTGACTACCTATTAAGACTCACATTTCAACCATTATCTTATCGATGGGGTCTTTTAAGAGACTTTTGGATAACTACATGGAACTTAGTAAGATGGAGGATTATAGGTATGCCTAGTAGGTAGGGACATGTTCGGTGCAACTTGTGGGCCAAAGGGCCTGTTTGTGCTGTAGTGTTTCTATGTTTCTATCTTGCAACTGAGTCTGAGTCTGTGTCTATATATGCCCTGTTGGTGAACCCAACTTTCCACTCACCTGATGGAGCAGCACTCCAAAAGCTAGTGCTACCAAATAAACCCACCCTGTTGAACTTTAAACTGGTGTTGAGACTTTTTACTGTGCCCACTCCAGTCCAACACTGGTATCTCCACATCAAGACCCAGCGCTACCTGTTCCTATGGACCTGTCAGGCCACCTTCTGCTTCCTCACGACAGTCCCAGCAGTGCCCACTATCACACTCATGGCACTGATGGAGCTGCCAGCCAGTTAGATTGGCTGGCAGTTCCTGAGGGTGGGACTTCCTCTCCTGTGAGGTGCGAAAGTCCCTATTGGCTCTTGTTTAGCCCACCCACAGCATATTATGGGTGTGGAGTGGGTTAGCAGTATGCTGACTTTGCTTCTGTGGGTTTGGGGGGCAATCTGCCTCCCCCACCCCTACTCTTGCTGTAATATTCAGCCCACAGAATTGAAAAACTGGACAGTGATCTTTGACAGTGCTGCTTGGTTGAGAAAAGCAAAAGTTGACAGAAAATTGAATGATTGATGCTAAAAGAGCAGCTGTTTTGCTACATTAAAAGTTTAGAGATGACTGAAGTGAGTGGCCAGCTGAGTGACATTCGAGGACGCTCTGAGGAAGATTGTACAAAGTTTTGATTTCAGATGTGAATTGAGATTATTTCAGTGTGAACTGGAGCAGAAGTAGACCATATGGCCCCTTGAGTCTCCTCCACCATTCCCAGCAGGGGAGACGACCTCTCAGTGTCCACCCTTCCAAGCCTCTTTGGAATCCTATATATTTCATAGGGTCACCTCTCACTCTTCTAAATTCTTGAGCGTACTTGCCCAATTTGCTCAGCCTGTCAAATCCTCTGATTCCAAGAACAAATTTAGCTATAACACCTCCAACCCAAGTACATCCTTCCTCAAAACTGTGCACAGTACTCAAGAAATGATGTTAACAAAACTCTATACAATTGTAACAAAACTTCCTTATTCTTGTACTCCAGTATCTTTGCAATTAAGGCCAACATGCATTTTGCCTTGCTAATTGCTTGCTACCTGTATTCCTTCCATGTGTACACCCTGGTCCTTTTGAACATCAACAATAATACCTTTCTAAAATATATTCTCGTTTTCTTTTCTTACAAACAAAATGAGTCACTTCACCCTTCCCAACAAACTTTCCCATCTGGCACCTTGTTGCTAACTCCTATAAGCTGACTGTATCTCTTGGTAGCCTCTTTGTGTCCTTCTCAGAGCTTACATTCCCACTCAACTTTATATTTGCAGCAAATTTGGATACATATCTCTCTGCCTCCGCATTTAAGTCAATAATATAAATTGCAAGCTGTTGAGGTCTCAGCGCTGATTCTTGAGACACCCCGCTAATCATAGCCTGCCACCTTATAAATGCTCTGTTTATTCTTGCTTCCTGTCCATTAACCAATCTTCTATGCATGCTAATATATCATCCCCAACACCATGAACCCTTATCTTGTATATTAACTTTTTGTGTGGCTCTTTAATGAATGCCTTTTGGAAACCCAAGAATACTTCTCTTTCTCCAAACTGCTAGTTACATTTTCCAAAACTTGAATAAGTTTGTCAAACACAATCTCCCCTTCCAAAAAAACCTTGCTCACTTTGTCTGATCATACTATAATTTTTATATTATCATTCCTTAAGAAGAGATTCCAGCACTTACCTGCTAACTAGTCTGCAGTTCCACGCTTCACTTTCTCTCCTTCTCCCTCTTCTCTTGCACAGCAGAGTTACATTTGCTAATTTTCAATCTGCTGGGACTGTTATGGAGTCTTGGGAATTTTGGAAAATCTGAAGGATGGTTCATGGAAGAGATTCTTCCCCTTTAAGATGGAAAAGGGAAATGAAAAGTTCTGCTCAATTTAGTTTATTTGCATCAACATTCTCAGCAAGCTAATTGTTACATGATGTTTACATCATGGAAATAGGCCATTCAACCCTATGTTGATGTTTATGCTTCACACAAGCAATTTCCTACTCTTCTTTATCTAACCCCAGCATATCCTTATAATCCTTTCTCCCTTGTGTTTTTAATGAAGGCATCAATAATATTAATTGCATAAATTGAATCTCATTTTTCGTGGGTTGTGAAGTTGATTTGTGTGAAATAGGGTATTAACGGTGTGATGGAACTGTGTGTCTCACGCAAGATGTGGGCCAGCCAAGCCTCTGACAGGTAATTAATATGGATATTGGTGATTTCATCACAGTCACTTCAATTAAATTAGAACGCAAGTGTGAACTACAAGAGACAGTCTATGATTTATAGCTTGGATATCAAGTCCCTCCACATCAGCATACTGTAGCTGCCAGTGTGCCCTATCTACAGGATGCATTACTGCAACTCATCAAGGGTTCTTTGGCAGCACCACCCAAACCTGCGACCTCTAATGCCTAGAAGGACAAACCAGCAGGTGCAATGGAACATCATCACCTCCAAGTTCCCCTCCAAGTCACTCACCATCCTGAATTAAACATATATCATGTTCCTTCATTGCCACTAGGTCAAACTCTTGAACTCCATTCTTAACAGCAATTGGGCTGCAGTGAATTTAAGAATAAGATCTCGCACAACCTTCTGAAGGGCAGCTTGAGTTGAGCCATAAATTCCAGCCTTTCAAATGACATGAATATCCTAAGAATTAATTTACAGAATGCAAAGCACACAATTCAACGCTAACCAATATAGACAAACATTGTGGATAATTCATTCCAGTACTGTATTTTAATATATTCTGCAGAGAACAGATATTTTAATTCCTTGTTTTTAAAAATCGATTTTCATATCTAATTATTTTTCTCTAAAACTTTGTTCATACATTTCAAATTTTCTTCTTTCAATTACTATGCCAGTAAAATGAAAAATTAAATATCTAGTGAATTGAGAGTCAATCCTTATTTCTGCTCTTGCTGAGAAGTTACAGATTTGCACAGGGCTTATTCAGGATCAATTGCTGCAAACTATTAAAAAATACAATGCCTGAAAATATTGTTGCACTTCATATGACATCATGAAAAATATTGATAGTTATAGAGGAGAAAACTTGAATGAAGTTGTTTTAACCGCTCCTCCCCTGTAATTTTTTTTCTTTTTACCAGTTGCAGTGGAAAGTGATTGAGGAAACGGTAGTGTAACATAAAGACTGATACAAGTCATTGTAAAATTTTGTCACTGTTCACTACAGTGATATTTTGGAACAAGTTTCAAAGAAAATCTGTTTCTCATTCTGTTGTTACTTTGCTCCTCATATTCTATCCTGTTGTGCAATCCCAATTTTGATTGCTTCAGTTGGCTTGACCCTAAATACTGGAATTCTCCCCATAATCTCTCCTCCTCTCTACTCTCCTCCATTTAAATAGTCCTTAAAAACTACATCTGCCAAGCTCATAGAATTGAAGACAAATTATTGACCTGGCTAGGAAATTGACTTGAGTGACATGAGACAGAGAGCAGAGGGAATGGTCAGGATTGTTCAATTAATAGAATATAGCCAAAGTTGCAGTCACACAATACTCTGAGTAAAGTTCTTAACGAGTCACCATAATTATTATTGGTGTCGATGATAGGACAGAAAGCCAGATATTGAAATTTATCAACAAATGCAACACCAAAGTAGATGACATTGTGGTAAAACAGATTCTGATGTAGGAAAATCTGAGGCTATCCACTTTGCACCTAAAAAGGAATGAACAGAATACCTTATAAACAATGAAAAGCTAGAAAGAATGGAAGCCCAACAAGACTAGTGGGATTAGTGACATAGATCCTTAAAATGTCATGTACAGTTACAAAAAATGATGAACAAGATTAATGGATTATTGGCCTTTAAATCTAGAAGATAAGATTATGATAGGATAGGTGTCATTTACAACAAGATAAAGCCCTGGCTAGACTACAGCTGGAACATGTTGAGCAACTGTGGACAGCAGACCTTAGGAAGGATATATTAACCTTGGAGGGAGAATAGTGTTGGTTCACCAGGATTACACCTGACCTTCAAAGGTCAAATTATATGGGGAGATTACACAAACTGGGGTTATATTCTATAGACTTCAGAAGGCTAAGGGGTGATTGATGTTTTATAAAATTTTAGGGTGACAGATTTAGGGTGGTAGAAGAAGAGAAACTTATTCCGCTGGATTCCAAGGTTAGAGTTTAATCTTAGCAAAGGGAATCTTACCCGTGAATTGGAACCAGCAGATTTTGGGGAAGATGCAATGGAATAAAATGCCCACCAATACTTAACTGGCCAGCATTGAGCCTTCCCCAGGATTTAATACACTGAGGATGGAAACCCCACCACCAAGAGTTCTGCACTGACAGCAGCACCACCAGGAGCTGTTGTTAATAGATGAACCCTGGGTGAAGCCTAGGATTGCTGAAGGATCCAGGCCGCCGATGAGTGAGGATGATGGGGACTCGAAAGAAAGATCATGGGTGTGGTGTGAAATGAGCAACCCGCCCCCCCCGCCCCCCCAACTGCTGGATTGCTCAATAAAGCGCTGAGTGCTTTTGAACTTGAGACATCACTCCTGGGAGACTTTGAGAAAAGCTAACAGGCTTTGCTTGCTACTCTCCCTGTATGTTGAATCCTCAGCCGTCACTCGTTGAATATCAGCAGCAGCAGGAGGAGGCTCTTAAGTGAGCATCAATTGCCTACTTAAATGCCTCAATTAACCTTTTGATGGAAGGCCATTCAGAAGCCTTTGAACCCTGGATTTAATCAAATGGAGGTGGCAAGGCAATGTAATACACAACCTGCACCCTCCTGCCTGCTCCTAACTTGCCTCCAGGAACTTCTGCCCTAAGATTAGGGGGGTGTAGACTGAAAATTAGAGCAAGACCTTTTAAGAGTGAAATTTGGAAACAAACAGAGGGTGATTGAACTTTGGAGCTTTATTAAGCAAATGGCAGTTGTTTATTTTAAGGCTGAGATGTAAAGATTATGGTGAGCCAAAGATATTAGGGGATATGAGTCAAAGTGAGGCAATGAGGAGTTAGGTCCCAGTTCAGCTATGATCTAGTTAAATGGCAGAGCACTTTTGAGGGGTTAAATGGCCTATGCCTGGACGTATCATGTTTTAAGTAATCTGTCCTGATATCTCCTTCTGTGGCGCAATTCTTTTTGAAATTAAAATGAACAGTTACATTTTTTTTTAAATTAATGTCCCTTTTGTTAAGTGGCTATTTTGCTGTGTTAAATGTGCACATAAAACTGCTGTTGCTGCTAACTTATAAGTCAAGTTAATCTTCTGAAATGAAAATGCATTCTGAATTATGCTAGCCAGAAAATTCATTTTTGTTCTCTGAGATGTCTGGAACATCAGTGATAATCCCTTTGATATTCGTTAGAAAGAAGAAGCCAGATAACAGTGTGAATTTTAAAAAAGGGGTTCCAGTTCAGTACTTGGAGAAAATTAAGCCGTACGTGTAAATATGTTCTGATCTTACTCTATTTGAAAAGCATTTATACTTCAATGTGTTTTAATTAATCCAATTATGATAACATTCATCATTAGAAACCTTGGGTACAGTTCATCGGACTGCATTCTAAATGCTCCTGCCAGGGGGAGAACTGGAGTATTTCCCATTGGTGTTAGCAGCCCCTGTCAAGTGGGATTCACCTATCTCGAAGGTTTTAAAATATTCATACCTCAAAACATGTCAGCTAGTTTGGCTTTACTGAAATGAAGGTGCCTCCTGATTTCAGTGCCAAGAGACAAGCCCCCCTCTCTTTCCACAATGGACATGGCAACCCTTGCTGGCAAGGGGAGCATCCCCAACCTTACAGCACAGAGGGACATCCTCCCCCCACCACTGAAAGAACGGCTCACTCCCCACCCCCACACCATCCAGCTATGACAGTGACCCAGCTGCCTCCCCTGCCCCAACCCCAGCCAAAGGCTTCACCACCCACCCCGCCACAAGAAATAGAATCCCTTCAGCCCCCATCCCCGTTAGCAACCTCTGCCTTCGTCTCCCCCCTTTTTAGGCCCTGCAAACCTTGCACTGCTCCCTGGCAATTACACCCTGCCCCCGTGCCTTGGACTCTGAGGAAGATACAGAGAAGTGAGTGCTGTGCACAGATGTCCTTCTATCACTTCCAAGCCACAGAGGGATGATCCCCCAAAGGGCCTCAATTATTGTTCCCCATTCCATCATAATTTCAGTGAGACTTCATACAGTCACCCCACATCTAACCATCTAATCTACACATTTCAGAGAAATGGCAAATGGAGTTTAATCCGGACGAGTGTAAGGTAATGCATTTTGGAAGGTCCAATGCATATACAGCAAATGATAGAACCCTTAGGAGTATTGATAGGCAAACAGTGCTGGGTGTACATGTCCACCAGTCAAAGCAAGTGGCAATGCAGGTGGATAAGGTAATCAAGAAAGCATATGGCTTGACTTCATCCATAGGGGCATTAAGCATAATAATTGGCGTGTCATGTTGCAGTTGTACAGAACCTTAGTGAGGCCTCATTTAGAATATTACATACAATTCTGGTCGCCACATTACCAGAAGAATGTGGATGCTTTGGAGAGGGTATAGAAGAGGTTTATGAGGATGTTGCCTGGTCTGGAGGGTATTAGCTGCGAGGAGAGGTTGGATAAACTTGGTTTGTTCTCACTGGAACGATGAAGGTTGAGGGGTGACCAGATAGAGGTTTACAAGATTGAGTGGCATGGACAGAGTGAATAGTCAGATGCTCTTTCCTAGGGTAGAAAAGTCAAGTACTAGAGGATATAGGTTTAGGGTGCATGAGGAAAAGTTTAGAGGAAATGTGCAAGACAAGTTTTTTTTACAGAGGATGGTGAATGTCTGAAATGTGCTGCCTGGGGAGGTAGTGGGAGCAGGTACGATAGTGGCATTTAAGGGGCAACTAAATGAATATCTGAATAGGAAGGGAGTGGAAGATATGGACTCTTAAGTGCAAATGGTTTTAGTTTGGGCAGGCATCATGATCGGTGCAGGCTTGGAGGGCCAAAGGGCCCGTTCCTGTGCTGTACTTTCCTTTGTTCTTTGTTTGGACACTAAGGGACAACTTAGCATAGCCAGTCCACCTAACCTGCACATCTTCAGACTGTGGGAGGAAATTGGAGCACCTGGAGGAATCCGACACAGACACGGGGAGAATGTGCAAACTCCACATAAGCAGTCACTCAAGGAGCCCTAGTGAAACTGGAATTGATGGGTATTGGGGGCAAACTCTCCGCTGGTTGGAGCCATACCTGGTACATGGGAAGATGGTTGTGGTTGTGGAGGTCAGTCATCTAGGCTCCAGGATGTCTTTGCAGGTGTTTTTCAGGATAGAATCCTAGGCCCAATATCTTCAGTTGCTTCATCAATGACCTTCCCTCTGTTATAAGGTCAGAAGTGGGGATGTTCGCCGATGATTGCACAATGTTCAGCACTGTCTGCGACTTCTCGGATACTGAAACAGGTCATATTCAAATGCAACAAGATCTGGACAATATCCGGGCTTGGGCTGACAAATGGCAAGTAACATTCACGTCACACAAATGCTAGGCAATGACCATCACCAATAAGAGACAATATTAACCACTATCCCTTGACATTCAATGGTGTGACCATCACTGAATCCCCCACTGTCAATATCCTTAGGGCCACCATTGACCAGAAACTGGACTCATCACATAAACATGTGGCTACAAGAGCAGGTCAGAGGGTAGGAATACTGTGGCTGACTCCCCAAAGCCTATTCACCATCTACAAGGTACAATTCAGGAGTGTGTTGGAATATTCCCCACTTGCCTGGATGGGTGCAGCTCCAACAACACTCGAGAGGCTTGACACCATCCAGGACAAAGCAGCCCACTTGATTTGCACCACATCTACAAACATTCAATCACTCCACCACCAATGCTCTGTAGCAGCAATGTGTACTAATTACAAGATGCACTGCAGCAATTCACCAAAGATCCTTAGACAGCTCCTTTCAAACCCACAACCACTTCCATCTAGAAAGACAAGGGCAGCAGATAAATGGGACCACCACCTGTAAGTTCCTCGAAGCCACTCACCATCCTGACTTGGAAATATATCACCGTTCCTTCACAGTCACTGAATCAAAATCATGAAATTCTCTCCCTAACAGCGCTGTGGGTCAACCCACAGAACATGGACTGCAGCGATTCAAGAAGGCAGCTTATCACCACCTTCTCAAGGGCAACTACGGATGGGCAATAAATGCTGGCCAGCCAGTGACGCCCATGTCCTACGAATGAATAAAAAAAGTTACACCCTTGTTCAAAAGAGGTTGTAAAATACAGCCCTAACTATTACAGGCCAGTCAGTTTAAGATCAGTGAAGAGCAACCTTCTAGAAACAATTATTTAGTTTAGAATTTGCAGTCACACAGAAGATTGTGGTTTAATTAGGAAAAGTCAGCATGGATTTCTAAAGGAGAAATTGTGTTTAACTAATTTACTGGAATTTTTTAAGGAGGTAAAACATAAAAACATAGCAAAAAGAAGCAGGAGGAGGCTATTCGGCCCTTTTGAGCCTGCTCTGCTGTTCATAGCTGAACATCCAACTCAAAAGCCTTGCCCTACCTTCCCCCCCATCCTTTGATCCCCTTTGCATTGAGTGTTACATCTAACTGCTTTTTGAACATATCCAGTGTTTTGGACTCAACTGCTTGATGTGGTAGTGAGTTCCATAGGCTGACCACTCTTTGGGTGAAGAAATTTCTTCTCATCTCTGTCCTAAACCATCTACCAGGGATGGCAGGAGAAGAGATTGAATAGGTTAGGATTGTTTTTGCTGGAATTCAGATGAATGAGACTCTCATACAAACTTATAAAATTCTAACAGGTCTAGACAGGGTAGTTACAAGAAGGATGTTCCCAGTGGTGGGGGAGTCCAGAACCAGGGGTCAGAGTCTGAGGATTCAGGGTAGATCATTTAGGATGGAGGTGAGGAGACATTTCTTCACCCAAAAAGTGGTGAGCCTGTGGAATTCATTACCACAGGAAGCAGTTGATACCAAAACATTGAATGCATTCAAGAGGCGGCTGGATAGAGCACATGGGGCAAATGGGATCAAAGGTTATGGGGAAAAAGCAGAATTAGGCTATTGAGTTGGATGGGCAGCCATGATCATAATGAATGGTGGAGCAGGCTTGAAGTCAAAATGGCCTCCTCCTGCTTCTATTTTCTATGTTTCTATTACCCTGTATCCTCAGGCTGTTTTATAGGTTTGTATAAGAGCCACCTTATTCTTCTGAATTTCAGCGAATACAGTCCAAACCAACTCCTCTCTTTCTCTCTCTCTCTTCTCGGCACAGTGGCACAGCACCAGGGACCTGGATTCAATTCCCGGCTTGGGTCTCTGTTTGTGTCGAGTTTGCACATTCTCCCTGTGTCTGTGTGGGTTTCCTCTGGGTGCTCCAGTTTCCTTCCATAGTCCAAAGATGTGTAGGTTAGGTAAATTGGCTATGCTAAATTATCCCTTAGTGTCAGGGAGGATTAGCTAGGGTAAATGCATGGGTTTACAGAAACAGGGCTGGGTGGGATGGTGGACAGTGCAGACTTGATGGGCCAAATGACTTGCTTCTGCACTATAGATTCTATAATTTTACATTAGTCTCTCCATCCTCGTAATCAGTCTGGTAAGTCTTCTCTCCACTCCCTCTAGAACAAGAACATCCTTCCTCAGATAAGGGGACAAAAGCTGCACACAATATTCCACGTGTGGCCTCACCAAGGCCCTTTATTATTGCAGCAAGTCATCTTTGCCAACATACTATTTGCCTTTGTTTTTAACTGCCTGCTTACCTTCAATGACTGCTGTACGCAGACACCAGTTGCACATTCCCCCCCTAATAGCCATTCAGATAATAATCTGCTTTCCTTTTTTCGCTACCAAAGTGGATAACTTCACATTTATAAGAATTATACTGCATCTTCCAATCATTTGCCCACTCACTCAGCTTGTCCAAATCACACTGAAGGATCTCTGCATTTTCCTCACAAGTTGCCCTGCCACCCAGCTTTGTGTCATCTGCAAAATTGGAGACATTACTTTTAGTTCCCTCATTACCAGAAAGGGTTGTTAGAGTAATGCTGATGATGTGCAACACATGAACTTTCAGAAGGTGTTCAGTTATGTGCCATACAACAGACCTGTGAGCAAAGTTTGTTGTTTGGAAATTTAGACACATTGACCAGTTTGCAGTAAAGCTCATTTACCCAGGTGCTGTTGCGAAAAACAAAGGACAAGAGTCGATTTGCAATTATACTTAAAATAAACTGGTTTTATTTCAATTTTCGTGGTGCTAAACTTCTTACAAAATACTTTTAGCTCAAATAAACAACTCTATTTTAGTTTAACTGAGACCTAGATACTATCTTAGAGATTGAACTGGCCAGTCTCATCCCATTGGGTACAAATCTTGGAGTTGGGCCTGTGCTGAGTTCTGAACTGAGGTCTTTCGAACTAAGTTGAGTCTTTGATGTGATGAAAGTTGGTCTTGAGTCTATGCAGATGCTTCACTGGATCCTTGCCTTATCTCTGTGCAGACACTGAGTCTTCACAGGGAGTGACCTCCAGGTGTCTCCTCTTTTATGCCTTTCTTCACACCCTTCTGGATTATTCTCTGACTTCCAGCCAATGAGAATTTCGGCCAGAGGTCATAGCTCTCAATGGGATTGCTTATCCCATATATGGAAGGGCCCCTTAGTTGCCCATCCACATGTGCATGTAGCTTCTTTCCATGTAAGATAATGGCAGAAATGGCTTGCCTCTGATCTGTCTCTTTGTTTAAACTTAGCATATGTGAATTCTATCAGGCCTAGCTCCAGAAGCTGTTGATTGCTGTTCAATTTAGATTGTCCATTTATGTGTCAGGCCTAGTTACTCAGGCTGTTGGCCGTTTGGCCACAAGTTTTGGGTCATTGAATGAAAAGCACAGTAACAATGTGGGTACAAAATTGGCTAAATAACAGGAAGCTGAGATAATGATCATTTGGGAAGGGAGGGATTGGTAATGGGGCCCTTACTTTTCCTGATATATATTCTCAACTATGGTGTGCATTTGATTTGTTACATGTTACATGTATTAGTAAACTGAAAAGTATTGTTTTTTGCGTGCTATACAAAGCATACCATACATAGAGAAGGAGAGTGCAGAATGTAGTGTTACAGTCATAGCTGGGGTGTAGAGAAAGATCGACTTAATGCGAGGGAGGTCCATTCAAAAGTCTGATAGCAGCAATAAAGAAGCTGTTCATGAGTTGGTTGGTGCATGTCCTCAGACTTTTTATCTTTTTACCAACTGAAGAAAGTGAAAGAGAATATGTCTGATGTGCATGGGGTCCTTAATGCTGCTGGCTGCTTTTCCAAGGCAGCAGGAAGTATAGACAGAATCTGTGGGTGGGAGGCTGGTTTGAATGATGGATTGGACTTCATTCACGACCCTTTGTAGTTTCTTGTGATCTTGGACAGAGCAGGAGCCATACCAAGCTGTGATATGACCTGAAAGAATGTTTTCTATGGTGTGTCTGTAGAAGTTGGTGAGAGTTGTAGCAGGCATGCCAAATTTCATTAGTCTCCTGAAAAAGTAGAGGCGTTGGTGAGCTTTTTAACTATATAGTGTCGGCATGGAGGGACCAGGACAGGTTGGTGATCTGGACACCTAAAGAGTTAAAGCTTTCGACCATTTCTACTCCACCCTCGTTGATGTAGGCAGGGGCATGTCCTCTACTACACTGCCTGAAGTTGATGACTAGCTCCTTCATTTTGTTAACATTGTGGGAGAGATTATTGTCATTGCACCAGTTCACCAAATTCTCTCCTCTTTCCTGTACTCTGCCTCGTCATTGTTTGAGATCTGACCCACTATGGTGGTGTCACCAGCAAACTTGAAAATCGAATTGGAGGGGAATTTGGCCACACAGTGTAGGTGTATAAGAAGTACAGTAAGGGACTGAGGATCCAGCCTTGTGAAGCATGGGCATTGAGGATGATTGTGGAGCAGGTGTTGTTGCCTATACTTACTGACTGCAGGTGGTCTGTGGGTTCAGAAGTTCAGGATCCAGTCGCAGAGAGAGGAGCTGAACTCTAGGTCGTGGAGTTTGGAGATGAGTTTTGTAGGAATAATGGTGTTGAAGGCTAGTCGATAAATAGGAGTCTGACATAGGTGTCCTTGTTATCTAGGTGTTCCAGGGTTGAGTACAGGGTCAGGGAGATGGCATCTGCCATGAATCTGTTGCGATGGTTGGCAACTTATAGTGGATCCAGGCATTCCTGGGGGCTAGAATTGATTAGTGCCATGACTAACCTTTTGAAGCACTTCATAATGATGGATGTCAGAGCCACCAGACAATAGTCATTAAGGCATGCTACCTGACTTTTCTTTGTTACTGGAATGATAGTCATCTTCTTGGAGCAGGTAGGGACCTCAGATTGTTGTAAAGAGAAGTTGAATATGTCTGTAAATACCCCTGCCAGCTGGTCTGCGCAGCATCTGAGTGCTCATCCGGGAACCCCTTCCAGGCCAGTCAATTTCCATGGGTTGACCTTCGAGAAGGCTGCTCTACATCTGCAATGGTGACCCCAGATGCAGGTTCGTCCGAGGCTTCCAGGGTGGAGCGCGAGATCTCGCTGTCCTCTTACTCACAACTCATGATATTCTGGTTAAATTAGCACAAATGCTGGAGAGGATGAATTTCTGGATTGTATGTGAGATGCTTTCTGGGGCAATATGTTGAAGAAGCAACAAATGATTGGGCTATTTTAAATTCACAACCATGTAGTGTGAAAAGGACAATTAATTAATAATCTTGATGTAAAGAAGCCTTCAGGAAAAGCTGATCGTCATTCAATAGAATTTTACATTCAGTTTGAAAGTGCTATAGTTCATTCTGAAACTAGGGTCTTAGATCCGAACAAAGGAAGCTGAAAATATGACGGCTAAATTGGCTATGGTGGATTGGGAAAATCCAGTAAAAACTTTGACAGTAGAGAGACAAAGGTTACTATTTAAAGAAGTATTATATGATCTGCAACAAATATACACTCATTTCTAACAGGAAAGATGATTTGTCTGTGGCTAACAAATTAAGTTAAAAATTGCGTTAGTTCGAAGGACGTTCCTTACAAGTTCGCCAAAAGAAGTGGTAAACCCGAGGATTGGGGGCAATTTAGATTCCAGTAAAAGAGAACTGTGAAATTGATGAAGAAAGGGAAAAGAGAACATGAATGCATTCTAGTGAGAAACGTTAAAGCAGACTTTAAAAGAATCTTCAGGTATGTGAAAAGGAAATGATTAACAAGGACAAATCTGTGTCCATTACAAGTGGAGAGAGGTCACACAGGCACGATGGGCTAAATGATTTCCTTCGGCACTGTAACAATTCTGTGATACTGTGAGAGCCACGACAGATCAGCCATGATCTTATTGAATGGCGGGGCAGGCTCGAAGGGCTAGTTGGCCTACTCCTGCTCCTATTTCTTATGTTCTTATGTTCTTTTGTCTACTGTAGGAACAATGGGAGATTTGGGAATCCCAGTGGGAATTCCAATCTGCAGTGTTTTCCAACATGTGTTTTGTTCTGTTTTATTCCAAAAACGTCAAAACACTTGAGTTATAATAAGCCCAATTAGCTTATTAGGAGACATCATTACAGCTTCCAAGTCTCTGTATGATCATCCAGAACTGTTTGTGAACATTGTTCTCCCAAACCTCTGCCCAAATTAATGACTACCAGTCAATACGAGGTGAATGATTTGAGACTGAGGACGGAGATCTGAGCTATGTAACCTCAGCCCTGCATTTCTCTCAGCAGCCCAGCTGAATTCACAGTTAGCATGTTGGAAATCACATTCAGATTCTGGTCGCTCCAATTTTCACAGCTTCTGTGCATTCAACAAGCAAAACATTTGTACAGCTGCATTGTAAATGTGGCATTGGGTGAAAAGGTTTGGAACTGGGTTGTTCCAGGAACTGAGCCTGTCTAAAATTTGCCAGTGAGGTAATGACAGATCTTTAATCACCTTGAAGGCCAGCACGTGGAATTCTGTCTGTTATTACCTTGGCAGTGGAATCCTGTATATAGTTAAAAGACAGAATGTGCTTTCTTCCATGAAAAAACATTTCTAGTTTTAAACCTCACAAGGGTGGCATCAAGAAGTCAAATACATCAGTGTTCACTCTGCTTCTGATTTGTTCAAAGCCTGAGTGCATTGGACAAAGTGGCCAAACTAAATTTGAGGACCTGCTTTGATTCCCTACTTGCGCACAGTGAAAGCATTTATTAACTTCAAAGTTTGTACAAGGGAAAACAAAAATAATGGAAATTATTTGCCAGACTCTGATTCTCCTCAGTAGTGCAGGTGTGGATACCATTAATATTTCTACTGGAATGATGTGTTTGACTTTTTAATGATGATACTCGATGAATCCACTCTTGAAGTAAAAAAACAGCTGAGTATACAAACTGCTTGGTATTGAAACGCTAAATATATGTCTTATACAAAAACAAAATGTTGAGGCTGCTGGAAATCTGAAATAACTGAAAACTATGAAACACAAATGGACTTGATTTGTAACTCTATGCATTTGGATGAATTTTAACTGAGGTAAAATCTTACCCCAGGACCGAATTTTCCCTTTAAGTGCTGAACCAGGCCAGAATAGCGGTGTGCAGTTCACTGGCAACACTGCTTTTCTCTCCATTTTGTCCAGCACTTTAAAAAAAAAAGTGCTGGAGGTGTGCTTCATGCTGAAAAAGCTGCCAACTTAGTCTCTCCAGAAATCAGGATGTCACCCTGATCTCCTGAACAAAATATAACCAAGAACCACCATCCCCTCCCAACCTTGCATGGATTCAGAATTCCCATTCACATACACGTCCCCATCCCCTGGCCCCCTCAAATACACAGAGACCCCACCAATAGAGCTCCCCAGAGCATCTCCTCTTGGTACTGCCCTAGCACTGCCAGGTGATAATGCCAGGCGGACAGTGCTTGGGGGAGTGCTGTGTGCCATGTCAGCAAGCTGGGACACTGTCAGGTTACAGCCCAGGTATGTCCCTCTCCCTGGGGTCAATACTGACTCATGTTCATGTTTTGAAAAACCTGTTGTCAACCTTGCTGATAAAGCATCATGCCAATGAGGGAGGAATTACCAATGTAGGGGTACAATACAGGGGGAAAGCCCAGTATTGAAAGGAGTTCCTGGGAGGGAATCTCATTACATCACCGGCGAGGGAGAAGGGAAATCAGAAGCCAAGATCTTGCCAACTAGATTTTCGGTTTTTGGGTTTTCGTGCGATTCTGCGCCCACATTTATGCATGAGTTGACTATGGGCCCTAAACCACCTCCCCCACCATTAGCTCTGTTTCTCTCATCAAAGAAGGTGCCAAACCAGCTGAGAATGTCTAACATTTTTTGTTTTTATTTCCAAAGTATGGTCTTGATTAACTTTAAATTTCTAATACAGTTTATATGGCCACAGTTTAAGGACTTTTTCTTTGGGGAGGTGGCCTCCTTGAGTTGTAGTCTGTGATCAAAAACATCAGTATAAGGGTGGGAAACTGTGAGATTGCTCACTGCCAGGGATGCTGAAACCAACTGTATTCAGTTTTTATGAGAGTTCTTATGAGTAGCTTATTTTTGGTATGCATTGAGAGATTTGGCACTGCAAATGTGTATTTATATTGTACACACTATGTACTGGGATACGATGCAGTGCAAAACTGCTGAGCATATGAAATATGTAATAAAGTAATCCTTTATGATTAATACCTTATTTATTAGTGTTTATTGGTCAATGACTTAACTGACCAATGTTACTGTGGCTATTGAGTAATGACTGACAAAACCAAAACCATATCCAACTTATATGTTATTAATGGAGCCTCCTTGTTTAAACCCCTTGATAAGTGACCTGATGAACCCCAGTTGTATTGTGCACTTGAGACCTATTGGGCTGCTGATGTGGAACTTGTCTCACAAATTTTTGTTCTGTATACCTGCATAAGTTGAAACTATCAGAAACATCACATTCAAGAGACAGTTTGTTTTTGAGTTATTTTTGCTTAGTTATTTAACGCGTGGAGCATCCATCCCTAACTTCAGAAATAAAATGCTGGCTTTGAAACAAAAGAACAACTTCAGAACACTCTCTGAAAATGTTGATGATTTTTTCAAAATATTGCTCATAGTCACAAGCTTTGTATTATTGATACATTTTATTGATACATTTTGCATAATTTGAATAAAGAAAATGCTTAACAAAATGTATTAGTAAATGTAAAATAATACCATTTCCTCCTTTGCCAGTTTTGCTCTTCTCATAAAGGTGGTCATAAACTTCTACCAACGCCAAGTGTCCTGTGGTGCCTTTACTAAACCCAACAGCCTCATAATGCACATTATAAGAGGAGACATTGATAGGAAGGACTGAAAACTGTTCACGTTTTCTGTCCTCCTCTCTATACCCCTCCCAATGACAGAAATCTAAATTTTGTCAGGGACAGTCATTGAATGGATGCACCACAGCTGCTGTCCGAGTTTCCTGCAAGGCCCACTCGTGTCAGTTTGCCACACAAGGCCCTCGTCATTCCGGAAAAGGTGACCACAAAGCTTTCTGATTGAAGAACCTAACTGATTCAGTAATATATTTTAGTGAAGAGAACATGTTGTCTTTACCCAGCCTATTCTATATGCAATTCCAAACCCACGATAATGTGATTGATTCTCAACTGTCCGCAAAGTTCCCTGCCAAGATACTTAGTTAGCAAAGAAGCAGCGAGAGGCAGCAAACACTGGGAGGACTTGTCTATATGTCACTAAACATCAGCCATCACATTGGGCACAATATGTATCAAGAAATTAGAGTTGTATGAAACATGGTTAATGTAATAATAGTGGATGACTTCAATTTACATATAGACTGGGTAAATTAGCACTAATGCTGTAGAGGATGAATTTCTGATTGTGTGTGGGATGGCTTTCTGGAAGCAACCATGGACTGGGCTATTTTAAATTCACTATTATGTTATGTGAAAGGGATAATTAATTAATAACCTTGATGTAAAGAAGCCTTCAGGAAAAAAATAATCATCATTCAGTAGAATTTTGCATTAAATTTGAAAGTGCTATAGTTCATTCTGAAACTAGGATCTTAGATCCAAACAAAGGAAATTGAAAATATGAGAGCTAAATTGGCTATGGTGGATTGGGAAAATCCAGTAAAAGCTTTGACAGTAGACAGACAATCGTTATTATTTAAAGAAGTATTACATGATCTGCAACAAATATACATCACACACAAATCCAACGGGAAAGGTGATTCAACTGTGGCTAACAAATTAAGTTAAAAATTGCATTAGATCAAAGGAAGTTGCTTACAAGATCACCAAAAATAGTGGTAAACCTGAGGATTATGGGCAATTTAGATTCCAATAAAGGAGAACTGTGAAACTGATGAAGAAAGGACTGATGAAGAGAGAATATGAATGCACTCTAGTGAGAAACAAAAGCAGACTTTAAAAGCATGTGAAAAGGCAAGTATTAGCAAAGACAAATGTGTGCTCATTGCAGATGGAGACAGGAGAATTGATAATGGAGAATTGGAAAATGGTGGAGAAACTAAATAATTACCTTGTGTTTATCTTCAGGGAGAAAGATACAGAAAGTACCCAGAAGTACTAGGGATGTGGGTTACTAGGAAATTAGCTTGTGAAAATGAGGAACTGAAAGAAATTAGTACCAATAAAGCGTTAGTACTGAAAAGTTAAGTGGGTTGAAGGTTGATAACTGGACCTGATGAGCTGCTTCCCAAGAAATTGAAAGAGGTGGCTATAGAGATAGTAGTGGTTATCTTTCAAAATTCCATTGATCCTGGAAAGGTTCCTGCAGACGGCAAAACAGCAAGTGTAATCCTACTGTTTAAGAAAGAAGGGTGAGAGGAAATGGAGAACTACAGGCCTGTTAGTTTGTTGTCAGTAGTAAAGAAAATGTTAATGTCATAACAAGACACTTGGAAAATAATATGATTGGGCAGAGTCAACGTGGATTCATGAAAGGGAAATCATGTTTGACTGTTTCTCTGGGGTTTTCTGAAAATCTTAATGTTTGCATAGATAAAGGAGAACTAGTGGATGTGCTGTATTTGGATTTTCAGAAGACATTTGATAAAGTTCCACACAGGAAGTTAATGAACAAAATTAGACCACATGAAAATGGGGCAATATACTGGTAAGGATTTAGAATTGACTAACAGACGGAAGGGCTGAATTCTCCCATCCTTGCTGCAGTGGTGGAGGGCAATTTCAATGAAACTTACAAACAATTTTCAGAGCATGACATGGTAGATGTTGATTAAAATGTTTTCCCTGGCTGGTGAGTCTAGAACCAAGGGGCACAGTATCAGAGTAAAGGGCAGGCTAATTTTTGAGAGGTGAAAGAAGTTCTTCACTCAAAGGGTGATGAATTTTATGAATTCTCTAGCTCTAGAGTACTAAGGAAGCTCAGTCATTAAGCATGTTCAAGTCAGAAATGAATAGAGTTCTGGATGCTGATGACATCAAGGGAGTTGGAGATAGCGCTGGAAAATGGCATTGATGTAGTTGATCAGCTGCAATTCAATGAGCAGAGCAGCCTTGATGAGTGGAATGGCTGCCACATTCCTGAATTGTGCAAATGCTTATCTAAAAGCATTGTGAGAGCACCTTCACCACAAAGAGACTGCAGTGGTTCAAGAAGAAAACAGTCTTTTCAGGGCTGACCTTACCGGTGAAATACATACCCTGAAAATTAATACGAAACAAATAATGACGAGCTGAAACAAATTGGTTGAATTGAATTTCAAATCTTCAATGAATGCTTCTTAAACATGAAGAAGTTTTCTCTGATTACCTTATTAAAACATTGCTTGAAAATGAAGAGTATTCATAAATTGTATGAGCCTTCAGAAGTTTTAAAAACATTGCGCCAGGGTGTTGAGGTATTATTTGGGAAGAACAAAAAGCTTTCTACTGGCTAATTTACTGAGTAGGAAATCACAAAATTTCTTGTTGGGTTTTGAATACTCCACCAAAGACGAAAATAAAAAGAATCTTCAACATTGTGCTTGTTGACTTTTTGTTGCACTGATGAAACGATTTATTTCTTTGGATGTGTCATTTTTTGCTGCCATCTTATCAAAATGTCCCAGCCATACCAGCATCACACTGGTAATTGCTTCAGTTGCTCTTGGCAAAGTTACATCAATGTCAGTCTCTAAATAACTCATGACTTCTTTGCATCACAGAAAACAGGAACATTGCACCACTCAATTCGGCTGGGCCACGTTGTTCAATTGCTGTACATCACAGTCCTGTTTTCCACTTTTCATTGTTCACCTTGTTCACAGGAGGGAGTACTTATGGACATTGGAATGGGGTTTTATTTAATACATCCTTTAAACTTCAGTTATTTGAGATGCCACAATGCTTGCAGTTTCCCTTTGACGTGTCCATTCCCATCCCTCTTCCCCACACCATTCTCCCATACACCAGCAAGTAATAGGGATGTTGGGAAGCAAAATTATTTCCTTACTTTCCTCAATGCCCTTGTCCAAAGATACAAATGTTTGGAGAATTAGCCACAGTAAAAGCGTGGGGTTACAGGGATAGAGCAGATGAGATGGCCTGGGTGGGATGCTCTTTTGGAAAGTCGGTGCAGAATCGATGGGCTGAAAGGACTAGAATCTCCTATACTCTGTGCAATGCAAAGGCCACCAGCGTGGATATCATTAGATGTCAGGTGGCAGGGCATATTCCTGTTCAGGAGGCTGAAACCAGCAGGCCTCTGCACATGTGCAGCGCTCCTGAACTGTCAGCCTTCCATTTGTTGGCCAGCCCGGAACGCTTGCAGTACTAAACCAACCTCTGTACAGTCCGACCGTGGCCCCCTCCAATCATTCCCTGGCCAGCCTCGATTTCCAACCCCCGCCGCCGCCATTGCAGACACCCAGACCACCCCCAGCCCACGCCATTCACTGGCTTCCTTCCGCCTCCATTGACCTCAATGGCAGCGAGACCTCCCTACCGATCGCCCACTTGGGACTGTCCCATCCCTGGTGGGCAGTCCCAAGCTGCCCCTGGGCATGGGCACATTGCATCTTGGACAGTGCCAGGGGCACAGGCTGGCACTGCCAGGGTGCTCAGGGGGTACCACACCCCCTGGGGCCCCAGATTGCTCCCTTCACTCCAGCTGAGTCGGGCCGCTAGTTCCCCGAAGTGGGAAACTACTCTAAACTCCGCTTAAATGAAACACTCTGACAGGGTGGGAGAAGCGAGCAGGAGAATTCAATCCTGGGCCCACTAACAGCATTTAAATTATATGTAAGATATCATTTAAATGCTAACCGCCTGCCCAAAATTTCTGGTACAGAGCAGATCGTGCTAGAAATCCAGTGCTGGGAGACGCTAGGGGATCCTACTAATAGCACCCCTCGCGATTCTCCTGGGCTGCTGCACTAAAAAATTAGTGCAGTGGAATAGGATAATCACCCCCATGATATTTGCAATTTAATACTCGCTCCCTTTTTATTTTTGCTTTGATTATCTTTACCATCTCCCAACTAAGCAGTTTGAAATGAAGCCTGTCATTCTTTCATTAAGGACTCAATCCAGTTTAGAGATTAGCAATTTTATGGTTCGGCAGGCAGTATCTGCTTTTGTCCTTTGAGTCAAAATTTAAGCGGCGTGTAAGTGTTGCTGATAGAATGAGCAAGTGATACTTAGCCAAGGGTTGTGCTATTACACAACACAGGATGCAGGAATGTGATAAAAGTTCAAGTGGGCATTTCTCCCAGCCTGCTACATTCCTTTTGTAGCATGGTGGGTCGGGAGGTTCAACCAGAGGCCATTCTGCGGGCTCCTGGCTGGGCGCTACAGCCTTTGCAAATCTCCAGCAGTCGGATTTATGGCGCCTTCAGCTCCGCACTGATTTCTGGTGCAGAGTTGTATAAATTATGTAAATCTTCATTTACATCTTTTAAATATAATTAGCGGGACGGGACGGGACTGGAAGTTAGCACGCCTTCCCCCTGCCAGGAGTGGTTCACTCTTGTGGGATTTACTATCGCCCCCCCCCCCACTTGCGGGGAGCTAGCGGCCTGACCCCAGTGGAACGAAGGGAGGCCATCGAAGTCCACCAGAGGGTCGGGTGCCGGGCTGGGGAGGAGGTGCCCCCTGGATATTGCCACATTGGGAGTGCCAGCCTGGGCCCACTGGCACTGTCCAAGAGGGTTGGCGGGGGGGTGGGGAGTGGAAGTCCTGCTGCCACTCTGCATTTAGCGGTGACTGAGGGAGGGAGGGCCAGCAATCGATGCTGGCTGTTGGGTTCGGGGGGTGGGGAACAGGGGGAAGGGGTAAGGAGGTGGTCAGCCTGCTGGAAAGTGGGGTTGGGGCTATGGTGGGATGGTCAGGATCATGGTGGGCGGGGGGGTGGTGGCAGTTGGGATTGCCAGTGGAGGGGAGAGAATTGAGGCAGGGTTTGAGGGGCAGAGCCAGCGACTGGGAGGTTGGCATTGCGCAGGCGCTGATCTCGGCACTGACAGCCCGGTGCGTGCGCAGTGACCTGCTCAGTGCTGTGTTGCCGGCCTCCCCAGTGGGGATATCCCCACCCACTGATCTTTAGCATGATTCATGCTAGTACACTCTGCAGTGCACAGAGTGTGGGAGATTCATTTTGAAACTCCCACTGAAAACAGAAACAGCATTTTACTGCAGTTTTTATGCAAATTCAACACTTCGATTTTTTGGGGGGATAAACGCCCCCAACCCCTCCCATATTTTTAATGAGAAAAATGCATGTAAGACAAAAACAAAGTGTCACAGATACGTGAAATCTGTAATAACAGAGAACACTCAGCATATGTGACAGTTTCTGTGAGGAAAGAAACGGGACCGATTCTCCCAGCAGGAGGCTCAAGCAGAGGCTGCTTCAGCTGCTCCCCACTGGGTGCTACGCAACTCCGTCAGCTCTGTGCCAGCATGGAGCTGCATAATACATTCAAATTAGCATCTCCTTTTTAATCTCATTAGTGGGCCCAGGACTGAAGTCTACAAGCCCACTAGCCTCTCTCCCACCACCCACCACCTCCCACCCCCTGCCCCAACACCCACCACAATCCTCCCCCCATCCCCCCAATCTCCATTAACTGTCAAGAGTGTTTCACTCCAGCAGGGTTTAGTATAACTCTCCACTCATGGAGAGCTGGCAGCTGGGCACTGTGCAGTGAAGGGGTTGCCCCCTGGGTTTTGGCATCTTGGCACTGCCCAACAGGTTTAGGGCAGTGCCCAGGGGGTGGGGTCTAATGGAGGCAGAGCCCACTGATTCCTGGGCTGATCATCACTAGTGCACTCTGCAGTGCACAGGGTGTGGGAGATTCATTTTGAAACTCCCGCTGAAAAAACAGCAAGATTTACTCCAGTTTTTATGCAAATACGATACGTGGAATTTTTTGGGGGAGAATTGCTCCCAATATTTCAGGTTGATGTCCTTTCATCAGAATCTTCAACAGAAAGAATATGTAAAAGTTCTACACAGACAATTCTGATTGGATTCTGCAAAATAAATGTTACTTTCCATATCAGCTGTAATGATCCCCCTTCACATGCAAAAGTTAAAACTACCAATACACTGGTGTGTGTCTCAAACAGCTTTTTGCAAATATAGCAAATGATATAGGTATTTAAATTAAAAGCATTGAGCAAATGTTTCCCCTTGTTGGGCAATCTAGAACAAGAGGTCACAGGTATAGGCTGAGAAGCAGTAGATTTAAAACTGAGATGAGCAGGAACTACTTCTCGCAGAGGGTAGTGAATTTATGGAACCTGCTACCGTGGAGTCTGAGTCATTTAAATGATTTTGAGAAGGAGATAGATATATTTCTGATAAATGGGTTAAAGGGATATGAGAAACAGTTAAGGAGGTGGATTTGAGACCCAGGAGAGATCAGTCATGATCTGATTAAATGACAGAGCAAGCTTGAAGGGCTGAATTGACTACTGCTGCTTCTAATTCCTATGTCCCTATTTGTGCAGCTATTATGAAGTTGAAGAAATATAGCACTCAGATACATCTTCCTTCATTAATAAATCTGCATTTTCCTTCTTTACCAATTCTGCAATAATATTTCATTATTAAAAATTTTTTGTTTAAATACATTCTTTCCCTCAGATAATGATAGTCATTTCAGAACTTGGTACAGATCTTAATAGATATTGGCCCATAACCTCCCGTTAACAGATGGTCGGCAACTGAATGTACCCACCAAAATGCGCATTGGCACCGACCAAAGTCCCGACACATTTACTCCATGGGAATTACCTAGGAAGTTAAAACTTCCGATTGGAAAATCCTTTGTTGCACCCTCTGAAAATGTCTCCAACTTTGTATTAGAGTCAGTAATTTCAGACAGTTCTGATTTACTTACCGGGGTGGTTAACCAGAAAATGCTAGAAAAAATCTTAACTCATGGGTGATTTTCCAAAGATTGCCGAATGATTCATACTGACTACCCCCAATAAAATACCCTGACCCCAACCCAACCAGCCCTCATCACCCGACTGACCTATCATTACCTCACCTGCCCTACCCACTTATCTCAACCATTTACACACTCACCAGTTCATTAAAACACACTGAAAGGCTTTGGGACCTTAAAATCGTTGACCAGAATATGACAGCTAGTGCTACAAAAAGTGTGTGTGGCTTCTGTGATGATTCTCTTCACTGCTGCCTCCATGATTTCTGTGCTGAGAGAGTTCTCCTGCATCGTCCGTTAATGATTTAGCCAGAAAAATTGTATCTCGATAAATTGCTACTTTCTTGTCTGTTCAGCCTTGATCAAAGACTTTCCAATGCTGATTGGAAGATTTGGGCCAACATAGTTCATTGCTGGGAGTTACCTCAAATCAGTAAGATAAATACAGCTGATATAATCAATTAGTATGAATTGCAAATAGAAATAAAACTTAAATCTGGTCAATAGTTCAACATTTCATTTTTTATATTGAATCATGATGTATTTGCTGAGCAAACACAACTGTAATTCCATGGAGTGTGCAATGTGTCGTAATTATAAAATGGGACCGTTCCTTTCTGTAGTTCTAAAAAGTTAGCTAATAGCACTTTTCGTAATTTGTTGCTGTAAGAGTTTTATAATGTGGAATTATATCATGACATTCTTGCAGTTAGTAACTGGAAGTTTGAATCTCTTTGAAAGTTGTTATCGGTTTTTATGAAAATTGTAACATCTCCAAGCAGTGCACTTTGGGCTGAGCTTTCATTACCAAGGCAATTGCTTAAGTCAAGAAGCTTCCCACTTAGCTGTCCTGCCTCAGTGTAAGTGTTACATCTCATTTTCATGCCAGGCAGAGGGGATCTCAAAGCTTTGACAAAAGATCATCTGGACTCAAAAGTCAGCTTTTTTCTCTCCTTACAGATGCTGCCAGCTATGCTGAGATTTTCCAGTATTTTCTCTTCTGGTTATAGAATTGTGCTCACTGACTCTGAAAGCAAATGATGAGAAGGGCTATAGATGACCTGCCTGATTTCTCTAGGGTTTTGCCCCAATTGCTTTCAAGCAATTACACCTTCTAGCTATCATCCTTCATACATCTTCATTCTGACCCACAAACCATTCCTCTTCCATGCTAACTCATTGCCCCCATAGATCCCACGTCCCCTCATGCTACTCCATGGCACTTGCAGGTTATTGCTCTTGGAACAGTAAAAATGGAATCTGTTTGAACTTGGCATTCATCTCAAATGCCCCACTAATTTTCGATTTCCCATCGTGCGATTCACACCCTTCAATCTGCCGGCAAAAATGGGATCTGCCAAAAATGGGGCGGCATTTCTGCACCTAGGTCCCGTGCATCATTTTTAAAGGTCTCTCTGTGAAAATCCAGTCCAATGTTTTGGAAGATGAAAACTCCGTCAAGATACACTTCATCTTAACTTTGAACTTTATCACTTCCTTCAATGTGCCTGTGTCAGAATCCTGGAACTGCCTTCCTAACAGCACTGTGAGTGTACTGACACCATCTTCTCAAGAGAAATCAAGGATGGGCAATCATAGAACATAGAACCCTACAGTGCAGAAAGAGCCCCTTCAGCCCATTGAGTCTGCACTGAACACAATCCCACCCAGGCCCTACCCCCACATATTATACCCTCTAACCTATGCATCCTTGGACACTAAGGGGCAATTTCTTAGCATGGCCAATTAACCTAACCCACACATTTTTGGACTGTGGGAGGGGAGGAAACCAGAGCAAACCCATGCAGACACAAGGAGAATGTGCAAACTCCACACAGACAGTGACCCGAGTCGGGACTCGAACCCAGGACCCTGGAGCTGTGAAGCAGCAGTGCTAACCACTGTGCTACTATGCCGCCCATTCTAATCCTTTCTAACCTTGATGGTGATGCTCAAGTTACATGAGCAAATAGATAAATAAAACCTCCTCACAAGAAGGTAAAGCAACCTAACCCACATGTGCTTTGCAGAAGAAGGTTCATCGCATGTTGACTGATTACTAGAGACAGCTGCAAAATCTGCAGCAAAGGAATGTCAGATTGATTCAGTGTTCGCATTCACCCTGAGATGGTGGCTGCATAACCAGGACATAAAATCTAGACTAACACTCCAGTGCAGTACTGAAGGAGTGCTACATTGTCACAGTGTCATATTTTATGCAGGAGATTGTTAAAGCAGAAGTTGCAGGATAGGAAGATGTTTGGAGCTTTTTGATTAGAACTAAACCCGCCTGTTTTCAGGTACTTATAATTACCTCCTTTATTTCAACAGATGGTTCAATAGTGGAATCATCTTAATTACTTTTTAGTGCTTTAAGATGGAAGTTTGTGTAGTTCAAAAATATACAAATGTATCAGTTTATCAACATTGAGTCTGAAAGAAATATTTTGTGGCTCTTTGTTTTCCTCAAGTATGACATTTGGCCTCAGATGTTTTAGCAATGGCCCTTGGTAATTAATATTATATCTAATTTTCCTCATGGTGGAAAGGGAAAAGGCTAGGATTCAATTTTTCCTTTCAATAGTGTGCTTTATTTATTTTTCTAAAACGTGTGCTCAGACATATTGCTAGTTAGTTAACTGAGGCCGCTTACAATTATTTGGGCAGCCAGGAGTACATTTAAGTAGGCAGCATATCTTGAAGTCAGAGTTGCAGAGATTTCAGTTGCAATCCAAAGGCTAAAAAGCTCCAGGGACCTCTCAGAGCACTTAAGAGGGAGTACCTGTGAATTACATGAGGCGATATCTCTCTATAGTACTTACAAGTAAGGATGAGTGAACAATATGGATTTCACACATGCACTTAACACACAAATCTGTAAAATTTGTTTTGATGGTAAATCTAAGTTAACCTTGATACAGAAATTGTGGGATAAAGAAGTGCACTTAGAACCTGTCATAAATCCTACCTGTTGTTTCCATTTTAAAGGACAAAATTGGTCTGAGAAAAGGAATCATTGTTACTGTTTTTTTTTAAGAAAGGAAGTCAGTTTCAATGCTTGTTTGAACATTTAATGCACCTAGCATAACAGGCGCTGTCTAATTAAAACTGCCACTCAATACTAATTTCCCATTCATAATAATGTATGTATTTTATGGTGACTGAGATGAACATGGGATGAATTAGTTCGAAAAAGTTACTTTTGTGCAATATTCAGGAGGACTTGCAACCAAGCTCCATTCTCAAGAAAATGGAGCAGAATTGCAGCTGTGAATTCTCTGTGGATGCAAGCCGAGAATTTAAACTCAAAAGTACACCAATTGCCAAACTCATTTTCCCGATGTCAAGTTACACCCAAATTTCCTGCCAATCTCCAGACCATAAAATATATGTAAATTGCAGCAGACTATTAGAGTTTAAGGAAAGTCACAAATTCACACTAAAGTTACACTTTTCCAAAGGAAATTAAATGTTTAACTCAATTAACCATCATTCAAGGGTACTAATCATACGTGCTTAAGAACCTGCAATTGTGGAAGATTTCCAATTTTTAATGTGACTTATACTGATGTCCATAAGACCATTAGACATAGGAGTAGGATTGGGCCACTTGGCCCATCGAGTCTGCTCTGCCATTCAATCAAGGCTGATTTTTTTTTCTCATCCCCATTCTCCTACCTTTTCCCCATAACCCCTGATCCCCTTATTAATCATGACCACATCTATCTCTGTCTTAAAGTCACTCAATGACCTGGCCTCCACAGCCTTCTACTGCAAAGAGTTACAGATTCACCACTCTTTGGCTGAAGAAATTCCTCCTCATCTCTGTTTTCAAGGATCATCCATTTAGCCTGAGGTTGTGCCTCTGGTTCTAATTTTTCCTACTAGTGGAATCTCCATGTCCACTCTATCCAGGCCTTGCAATATCCTGTAAGTTTTCAATAAGATCTCTCCTCATCCTTCTAAACTTCAACGAGTACAGACTCAGAGTCGTCAACTGTTCCTCATATGACAAACTCTTCATTCCAGGGATCATTCTTGTGAACCTCCTCTGGACCCTTTCAAAGGCCAGCCCATCCTTCCTTAAATATGGGGCCCAAAACTGCTCACAATACTCCAAATGGGGTCTGACCAGAGCCTTACACCGCCTTAGAAGTACATCCTTGCTCTTGTACTCTAGCCCTCTCAACATGAATGCTAACATTGCATTTGCCTTTCTGTTGACTGAATCTGCACGTTAACCTTAAGAGAATCTTGAACAATGACTCTCAAGTCCTTTTGTGTTTCTGATTTCCTAAGCATTTTCCCATTTAGAAAATAGTCCATGCTTCCATTACTCCTTTCAAAGTGCATAACCTCACACTTTTTCACATTGTATTCCATCTGCCGCTTCTTCGCCCATTCTCCTAACCTGTCCAAGTTCTTCTGCAGCCCCCCTGCTTCCTCAATACTACTTGTCCTTCTACATACCTTTGTATCATCTGCAAACTTAGCAACAGTGCTTTCAGTTCCTTCCTCCAAAGCATTAATGTATATTATGAAAAGTTGTGGTCCCAGCATTGACCTCTGAGGCACACCACTAGTCACCAGCTGCCATCCTGAAAAAGACCCCTTTATCCCCACTCTCTGCCTTCTGCCAATCAACCAATTCTCTATCCATGCCAGGATGTTACCCTCAACACTATGGGCACTCAACTTATTTAAAAGTCCCCTATGCGACACCTTGTCTAAGGCCTTCTGGAAATTTAAATAAATCATGTCCACTGGGTTTCCTTTATCTAACTTCCTTGTTACTTCTCAAAGAACTCTAATAGATTTGTCAGACATGACCTCCCTTTGATGAAGCTGTGCTGATTCAGTCCTACTTTACCATACACTTCCAAATAGTCTGCTATCTCATCTTTAATAATGGACTCTAAGATCTTGCCAATGACCAAAGTCAGGCTAACTGGCCTATAGTTTCCCATTTGCTGCCTCCATCCCTTCCTAAACAGACGTGTTACATTTGCTACTTTCCAGTTCTCTGGTTTCCAATCCCCTCCCACCCCCACCCCCAGCCTCCAGTGATTCTTGAAAGATCACCACCAACGCCTCCACAATTTCTTCAGCTATCTCTTTTAGAACCCTGGGATGTAGTCCATCCAGTCGAAGTGACTTATTCACCTTCAGACCTTTAAGTTTCCCAGAGCTTACTCCTTGGTAATGGCCACTACACTCACCTGTGCCCCATGGCTCTCCTGGGGTCTGGCATCCCACTGGTATCTTCCACCGTGAAGACAAATACAAAGTAACTATTCAGTTCCTCTGCCATTGCTTTGTTTCCTATCATTGCTTCTCCAGCCTTATTTTCCAATGGCCCAATGTCTATTTTTGCCTCTCTCTTACCTTTTATATATTGAAAAAGACCCTTTCTATCTTCTTTTATATTACTAGCTAACTTATAGTCATATTTCATCTTTTCCCTTACTGCTTTTTTAGTTGTCCTCTGCTCGCTTTTAAAAGCTTCCTAATCCTCTGGCTTCCCACTAATTCTTGCCACTTTGTATGCTTTTTCTTTTGCTTTTATGCTGTCCTTGACTTCCCCCATCAGCCATGGATGCCTCTTCCTCCCAAAATCCATTCAAGAATAGGAAAATGTTTTGCAGGTGCCAGTGAAGATATATTTTTTATAAATACTCAAACTGCAAAAAGAGCCCTGAAAGATCACAACTGCCTGATATTTCTGGTTGTAATTCGAAAACAGCCTTCGAGCAAGCAGCAAGGAATGGCATATAAGGCTCTGTAACTTGTAGCATTCATGGGATGTGGGCATTGCTGACTAGACCAGCATTTATTGTCCATCTCTAGTTGTCCTTGAGAAGGTGGTGATGAGCTGCCTTCTTGAACCACTGCAGTTGCTGTGGTGTAAGTACAGGTGTGGTGTAGGGGGGCATTTAACAAGGTTGGGGGGATTCAGGTCGGGTTGGGGTTCAGGATGTTACCCAGGTCAAATGGGAAATCTAACTGGGTCAGGGGTTGGGAGAGGGGCCATGGGAAGAATCTGGTGTAGCAGGGGGCAGGGTGGTAGGGGAGCAGGCCTTAACAGCCAAATGGCCTACTCCTGCTCCTAATTTTTATAACTGTGGTTGCGGGGTGGGGAGGGAGAAGGGGTGACGAGGGGTTGGGATAAGTCCCCTGTGAGGTCAGAGGTGGGGGGGTGTGGGGAGTTGCATGTGGGAATCAGTCTGGGTATTTAAAATAATTTTGCTGAAGTTACAGCTGATTCCCTTCTACCTTTTAGAGTAACAATGAGCTTAACTCTGATAAAGCTCTTCTAAGTTAGTGATTTAGATCATTTTGTCAAATGGTGCCCAGCTCAGCACAATGGTTTAGGACAAGTTAACACTTCCAGACAATAATGTAGAGCTTAGCTGGGAACTTCCCCAGTGCATCTTTGAGGTACTCCCCCAAATGTGATACTGGGGATCCAGGAGGTTATGGGCCACAATAGAAATCTAACAGTCATAGAACGATTTTAGCTTCTGGAGTTAGGCAGAGGAAGAGTTAAATGTAGTGTTTTGCTTCTGGTAGCATCTCCACCGCCGCCCCCCTGTATGATTTTCACAATGGGTGGTTGAGGTGTTTGCTTATGTTAGATTAACACCTCATAGATGTATGATAATCAGCCTCCTATTGCTCACACAGGATAAAGAGGCTGTTTTAAATGTCCTGTGGCTGTCAAGGCTACTGTAAGAAGTCTGACAACACCAGGTTTCTTACTGTGTTTACCCCAGTCCAACGCCGGCATCTCCACATCAAGGCTACTGTGGTCACTGCAGCCAGTGAAAGCTGTAAGACTTCGGGCAGAAGGTCCAACAGATAAATACAATGCCTGTCCTTGTAATATGAACAGTGTATTCCCAGAACTTATGAGGCATCTGTGATCTTGGGGTTCCTTCGCTTTCCACCCAAACCCACACCCTACCAAATGTACTACCCCTACCCCAGCTCCCCACCAACCCTAATCCTATCAGCTGAGTGTTGGTGGGTGGCCTCTGAGCCACGTAGTCTCTGCCTGCCAGTAGGAAGTCAACTGCCTCAGTACCTCCCCTTTGAACAGGCAGCTGACTGAAGGAATGCTAATTTTGATCAAATTGACAGAGTTCAGATAAGAAACTCCAGTTGGGAAGTTCAACAGCTCCCACCAGGGAAAAACCAGGGATTCTTTTAAAACTGAGAAAATAAGATAAGTCAAAGATAAAGGAACAAGCCATGAATATGTACAAAAAAAAGCAGGCTGTGAAATGAACATCAAGTTCATTTAGTGCTCATTTCCATGCACAGGATTATGCAACCACATATTCTGCAATGCAACTGTTAAAATATTATCATATCGGGGAAATAAAGGATGCACAGGAAAATTATTTGTTGCCCATTTCTAGAAAAGTTTAGGAAGCTCTGTTCATACTCGATTCAGGAAAATATAATTGCCCATAATGCATTACCAGTTGAATTTAACTGACACAAACACTTTTTACTTGATACAAATTGTGTGGACTACCCCCCATGTTAAATAAGATCAATCTAGAACACATCTAGCAGCTTGAAATTGGGCATTCTTGTGATGTAATTTGCTACAATTGTATACTATCGCAATCTGTACCTCCATGGCTGGTACCCACCTCATTCCACCATTTCCATCAAACCAGGTAACCAACCCTGGTTTATGAGGAGGAGAGAAACTTTCCTAAGAAACTTGGATACTAACCTGCTGAAGTTACGTGCATTATTGAATTTGACTTATGTGCAGAGATTGGCAAAACTGCATCAGAAAAGGTGAAGAGAGATATTTGGAATCATGAATGGTTTTGACAGAGTTGAAATAAGGTAAAAATAGAGTCCTGTTTCCAGTCGCGGAAGGGTTGTTAATCAGAAATACAACTCTGAAATGAGTAAAAAAGGCAAGGCTGAAGCATTCACAATCACCTTCAGCAAGAGATACTCTGAATTTTTCTCAGCCCCCTCATGATGACCACATCACACTGAAAGCCAGTTTTTGGTCAATTCAGTTCAGTCCACATGATTGCAAGAAACTGCTGCAGCAGAAACTATGGATCCCAGCAGCATTCTAGCTGCAGTGCTAAAAACCTGTGTTCCAGAAATAGCTGCACCCTCAAGCTGTTCCAGTAAAGTTACAACACTGGCATCTACCCAAAAATATGGAAAATTGCACAGGTATGTCTTTTTCACAAAGGCAGGATATAACCAGTCCAGTCAATTAACAAAAACAATGAAAGACTTCCTAACCCAGGACATCCCAAAATATGTTTGAAAACATTGTACATTTAAAGGAGAACTGTGCTGTGCAAGATTGCAAGAAGATTGTGATGTAATGGAGAGGCTGCCAACAAGTTAGTAAAACAACTTAACCGACCAATAACCTTCTCTTTTTTTAAATTGAAGGTGTCTTTAGTGTTGTTTTATTTTTGCACTTTTTTTCTCCATGCACATTGATCGGCCATATGTATAGCACAGTGAACAAAGACAACCTAGCAGCTCACGACGGATCCCCATGAGAAAGTCTCCTTCAGCGTCTCCTCCATTTCCATGCAGAAGGGCCATGACTGTATTTTTGCCTTTGGCTAGGGAAACATGAGTCCAGGAGTTCATTAGCCTGAGCCTGTCATAGCCCTTTTTTACCGGTCTTATTTTCATCTCTGAGGGATGTTTGTGGGCAAGATTTGGATGTGCTTTATAAACATTTTAAACTCAGCCAAACATTCATAATAGGATTAGGTGTCAAAAGAAACTATCACAATTCCAGACAATACAGACTATTGTAACTGAAAAAACAGAACAGTGGCTTTGTTTTTTCCAATCTACGTCTATCATTCAAAGAATTCCAAGAGCAGCTGTCATTTTCTGATTTTAAAACCACAGGCTTTTTAATTGAAGGTAAAATATTGTTTTGGCACTGTGCGTAACAAAGATGTGTGGGTCAGGTGGATTGATCATGCTAAATTTCTCCTTAGTGTCAGAGGGAATAACAGGCTAAGTAGTGGGGTTAAGGGGATAAAGCCTGGGTTGGATTGTTGTCGGTGCGGCCTCAGTGGGCCATATGGTGGTATCCTGTACTGTAGGAATTTTATGATTCTATGATTGTGGACATTTAACTCATTTCAGTTCATGACACAAGCATTCCCAAGCACTGTTTTGTATCATATTGAATGCCTAGTAACACTTTTACCATGGGAAAAATGGTCAAATGCATCTCAACACTTATACAATGCTGGTTACTGTATCCATCTACCTACGTCTTCAGAACAGAGCCCTATGATCAATCACTGCCTTAAAACCACATCTAACTTATAAGCCAGCATCTAATAATAACACTGAATTTTCCAAAAGACTTAACGTTCTTCTGTAAGAATATTCCCAACCTCTCAGCAGGTTTTCTGCAAATATTCCCAAATTTTTTTCCCCTGTTGAGATTTGTATAGGCTTCCAAAATCATCCTGACCTGATGAAGATACTGTGGAAGATGAAATACACATTTACCCTAGACCTGATGTCACTGAACTTTGATGTAGAGTTGCAATCCAAGCCTAGTCTGAATAACATTTTCTGGGGCTAGGATAATTGGTGAGCAGAACTCAACTATCAAACTGTTGTTGAAATTGTTCCCTTCAACAAGGAAGATTGTTACTAAGTGGAGGAAATGGAGCATTTATTTGAGAATCATATTGTCATTGATCATTACAGCAGAGAGTAGTGGGTGCTCCATCGTTGATTATATTAAGAACTGAAGTGGATAGGTTTTTGGTCTCTCAGGATACAGGTAGGAAAATGGATTTGAGGTAGAAAATCGGGCATGGTTGCATTAAAAGGCAGAGCAGGCACAAGGGGCCGAATAAGCTATTCCTGCTATTTTTTATATTCTTAATGTTCTAACTTTTACTATACTACAGTCCTTCCTCCCACAGAAGCTTGTTGCAAAAACTATACTGATTTCAGTATGTGGAATGCATACATTAGACTGTAAACAGCTTTATGAAATATCCTAATGTACAAGAAACTGCTTAAAACCAGATGTTGAAATAGAGCATTCATTTGCTGCAAGATGATCAGATATAATCAGCAAAGCTGTATCTTAAATCAATCCACATGCAAGAGTGTGTAGAACAATGTGCTGGGTTAAGGTTTCACATCTAACCTTTTATCAGAACAGTGTTAATGAAGGGTTGGATCTGAACTGTTAACCTAAATTTCCCTTTCAAATTCTGACAAAGCTGCTGTGCATTTACATCTTTGTCTTACATTTCACTGGAGTAGAATAAAGATTAGTCTCACTTTCGTGGTTCATTTATAGGCAAAGTGGCCTGTAATTAATGAAGGAAATACTTGCATTCTCTTTCATACAGTTCAGAAATAGCTAGATTATAAATCCCAAAATGAATGTGTGATAAGAATTATCCATGGGACCAGTTTAGGTTGATTGAAAAGTGAATTAATCAGCATTTTGTCTATTTATTCTACATGCCAGTTAAATCGTAAATGGTCAAAGTATAAACTGGTTCTCAGAAATCCAAGGGGAATTTCTGATCATTAAGATTGCATATAAAATTTCATACTATTATTTATTTAAGCTTAAATGCTTTTCTCTTAAGAGCCTTTGGACTAGAAAATTCTCCCATCAGAATTTTAGTTAGATGTAAGTCCAAACTATACATGTGACCCAAGATTCACATTGCACAATGCTACATTGTGAATGATTCTAAAGCATTGACCCATCATTACTTAAGAATCCCACTGCCTGGCCCATTTGTTGGGCTTTTTGTCTCACCATGCAGCTGAAAAAAATTGTTCCCCTGTGCTTTGCAGAACGTAGAACATTACAGCACAGCCCTTTGGTCCTTGATGTTGCGCCAACCTATGAAACAATCTAAAGCACATCTAACCTGTACTATTCCAATATCATCCATATGTTTATCCAATGACCATTTAAACGCCCTTAATGTTGGCAAATCCACTTCCATTGCAGGCAGGGCATTCTAGGCCCTTACTACTCAGTAAAGAACCTATCTCTGACATCTGTCCGATATCTATCACCCCTCAATTTGAAGCAATGTCCTCTCATGCTAGCCATCTCCATTTGAGGAAAAAGGCTCTCACTATCCACTCTATCTTATCCTCTGATATTCTTATATGCCTCCATTAAGTCACCTCTTAACCTTCTTCTCTCTAATGAAAACAGCCTCAAGTCCCTCAGCCTTTCCTCATAAGACCTTCCCACCATACCAGGCAACATCCTGGTAAATCTCCTCTGCACCCTTTCCAATGCTTCCACAGCGACCAGAACTGCACGCAGTACTCCAAGTGCGGCCGCACCAGAGTTTTGTACAGCTCCAACTTGACCTCATGGCTCCGAAACTCAATCCCTCTACCAATAAAAGCTAACACACCGTATGCCTTCCTAACAACCCTATCAACTTGGGTGCCAACTTTCAGGGATCTATACACATGGACACCGAGATCTCTCTGCCTATCCACACTACCAGGTATCTTAGCATTAGCCCAGTACTCTGTATTCCTGTTACTCTTCCAAAGTGAATCACTTCACACTTTTCCACATTAAACTCCATTTGCCATCTTTCAGCCCAGCTGTGCAGCTTATCTATGTCCCTCTGTAGCTTGCAACATCCTTCCGCACTGTTCACAACTCCACCGACTTTAGTGCCAACTGCAAATTTACTAACCCATCCTTCTATGCCCTCATCCAGGTCATTTATAAAAATGACAAACAGCAGTGGCCCCAAAACAGAAAGTATGAGTGGATAACTGCATGGGGAGGGCAATGGTGTATGTGGTGTTTCTTCAGAAGGAACTCTTCAAAATGCAGCTAATGAAAATACAATAAAACTTACTCCAACTTATAAATCAAAGAAAGGGTTTAATAAAGAAAGATCATTACTCCAAACTTGGGGCCTTGCCCTGGGCCACTCCAAGCTCTCAGCAATTCTACATAATTCCTTATTTATAGTGAATCAGCTGACTATGACATCTCTCTGTAATTGGTTCCATAGCTTACTGGGTCAGCTGACCCTTATATCTTGTTCCCATTGGTCACATTACATCCAATACAAAGTTGTCACCTGTTATGTTCCAACATCTGGGACCTGGGTAAATGACCAACAGTTTATATCCTTTACCAATGGTAAAGAAACCGAGAAATGGTAACGGTGAAGACAAGGTGGATTGAAGTCAAAGAGGTACAGATAGAGAAATAAAGAAGGAAAGAAAGATTTGATTAAGAGAGAAAAAAGAAATAAGACAGTTAAGAAAATTTCTTTATTAAATCTCTAACAACAACTTATTAGCTGCAGGGATGAGATACCACTGTTACAATTGTTGCCCTCCAGGCAAGACAGATTGTGCAGAATTGTAACAGCATAAATCTCAACAGGTTGAATGGCTTTTGTATTGACTCTGTGGGCATGATTTTTCTTTTGGGGTTGGGACCCCAAAGTTTCCTGAAACCCATCGAGTGGATGAGGGCAAGCCACCGTTTGTGTGAAGGTAATGGTGGAGAAGCACAGAAATTCAATAACCTGTCAGCACCAGATACTTTTGTGAATTACAAATAACCAGCAACACAATGTGACCATACACAATTCGCAAGGCGGGTACGATTCTGCAAGTCCGTTCACCACGTACACAAATCCTGTTATGGCTGCTAAATCTCACAAGAGGGCATTAACTGGATTTGTGGTGGTGAGATATGAGTTCTTACATACTCCCTGGCGGCAACATAATGTAGTTCATGCTCAAAGCGCCACCCCAAGCTGGCATTGCCAGAGCTGAATGGCTGGTGGCCCTACTGTGGGGTTCCCCTAATTTGACGGGTGAGCCTGATGTTTGATCAGGATTGGGGGAAGGGGTTGTGCCTGCATTGGGTTGGGGGGGGTTGTGGAGACCGTTTATTTCTGTGCTCACCCCTCTCATTCACAATGCGGGGTGGGGGGGGGGTCCCAATGTCAGTGGGGGTGGGTCACCTTGATGCATGCGTGGTGTGGTGGGGGTGGGGGGATGCCCCCTGCAGTCATTAAGAGGTGGGGGTAGGTTACCCCTCAGCATTCGAGGGTTGGGGCACTCCCCTTGTCCACTGGGATCCCGAGATCCATGAGCGGGGGAACAGGGGACCTATAGCTTTGAAATCGAGGTACCCTTTAAAAAGGGCACCTCAGTCTCTGTGGGGCGGGCCGAGCTTGCGCTGTCAAGCCTCGCCCCGCCAGAATGAAGGTGCAAAACATGTCCCCAGAATTATTTTTGACAAGGTGGCAGAAGATCTGGTGAGGAAATCTGGCTTTGTTTCTGGAGGGAAGCGCATCAGTTTTCAGTTAGAACATGATACTTTGCCGTTTGTTTGGAGAATTCCGGCCAGTATCTCCTCTTCACCCCAAGTAGTCAATGATTTATATAATAATGATGGTGTGTGCAATAAATTCACTGTAATTTTAGCAGCAAAATCGAGACCATTGTTTCATTCCAATATCCAGCTGCTTTCCAAGAAGTGTAAGCATTTGTTTCAAAAAGGATACTTTAATCCCTTGTGGACTAATTCCAGTTTTATTGTTTATATAAGTATTGTGCTGCTTCAGTGTTTTGTCACATCAAAGATAGTCTGTGAATGAATATGATCAAGTAATTTTGTACCAAAGGAGTATTTTCTGTCTTTTGGGAGGGTCAAACTGGTAGTGGTTTGGATCACATGTGTTCTCTAGTGTGCTATATACCATAAGCATTAATCCTGGAGTTTGTGATTCATTTGCAACATGTGTAAAGACAAAGACTTTGGGTCATGGGAGACTGGAACTGCTTATGAAAACCACCTTTTTACTGGAGCACAAGGAAAAGTGTTTGGAGAAGAAATCTGAACCGTTACCAGGACATTGCTGTGTGCATGACCTACATGGAATAGGCTAAGTGCAATGTATAATTCGATACATTTAACGTCACATTCACTAGGAGAATTGTTTCACTGTATCCAATTTGTACCAATTCGTATTTTCCGGAGCCTTGTCTGGTAAAATTTCAGAAACAAAAACAAAATTTAAGGGGGCGATTCTCCCAGCCCACTGCGCGGGCAGAAATTGGCATGTAGCTGAATAATTTATGTTAAATGTCATTTAGAATTATTTATATATCATTTGTGGGCCTGGGACTGAAGTCTCTGAACCCACTAGGCTCTCCCCTACCCCAGCAAGGAGTATTTCACTCCAGCAGGGTTTACAATAGCTTTCTACATGCGGGGAGCTGGCAACCTGACCCTGCTGGAGAGAATGGGGGGGGGTGGGGGGGAGCTATCGAGGCCCCCCTAAGAGGTCGGGGTGAGAGGGCTTTGCCAGCTTGGCAATGCCAGCCTGTCTCCCTGGCACTGCCCAAGGGGCAAAGTGGCAATGCTCAAGATGCACCTTGGCACTATCCACTGGGTATTAGCAGTGCCAAGGGGGCAGAGTCAAATGGGTCCTTTGGGGGGGGAGATCAGTGGAGGTGGGGGGGACCCACTCCTACTCTGCACTCGGCATTGGCAGAGGAAGGGAAGCCAATGATCAGGTTGGTCATCGGGGTGGGGGGGGGCGCTGCCAGTGGGGGAGGGGATTCGGGGCTGCTTGGGTGGGGGGCTGGTGGAGATTTGGGCGTGCAGGGAGTGGGTCAAGGCATTGGGCCGGCAATTGGGCATGAGGGGGTGGGTCGAGGGGGCCAGCATTGCGGTGCTGAACAACGATTGAGCTGGCCAGCGATTGAGAGGTCGGCAAGGTGGGGCTACTGCGCATGCAGCAATCTTTGCTCTGATAGATTGGCAGATGTGCAAATAGCCGGCTCAGCGCTATGCTGCCAGCCTCTCGGGTGGGAATAGGCCCGCCCCCATATTTTTCATATGATTCACGCTAGTGCATGCTGCAGTGTACAGGGTGTGGGAATTTCACTTTGAAACTCCTGCTGAAAAAGACCTGCGGGGTTTCCACCAGATTTGATGCTAATTTGACACTTAGAATTCTTCGGGAGAATTGCCTCCAAAATTTTTGGAAAATTCAGTTTTTGATGCCATAGACATTAATTTCTGGACATGTTTCTTGCTTGTTCAATTGAACCTCTCTAGAGGAACCATAAAAATTCCAGAGGAATGGCACTCAGTGGGTTGATGCTGTTTTTCTAGCATCTTTTGGGGAATGTGGAAGAATTCCAGTGAAAAGTGAAAAGTCGCCTCCAATGTGAAGAGATCTTTCATTCTTGAACAGGTATTTTTGATTTGAAATAATTTATTAGTGTCCTGTGTATTAGTATACAGTGAAAAGTAAAGCATACCGTACATAGAGAAAGAAAGGAGAGGGTGTAGAATGCAATGTTACAGTTATAGCTAGCGTACAAAGATAGATCGACTTAACGTGAGGTAAGTCTGTTCAAAAATCTGATGGCAGCAGGGAAGAAGTTGGGGTATCCAACCCATTGTGATCAAGCAGGCCAATTAGCAATATTAACCCCAATATAAACACCTCCTGAAGCCCTGGAGGAGTGGTGGAGGTGGTAGTAAAAATGGAAAATTGACTCAACCTCAACCACACCCCCTGGAACTCAACATAGTTGATGTGGAGGCTACCAATGGGTCCAATGAGTGCCTCTCTACAAAGGGAAAGAACACAAACATTCAGTTGGCATCTTTCGACATAAGGACCACAGATTAAATTTGAGCTCAAGAGCATGGGTTTCACATGGGTCAGTGAGCTCCCTAGGGAATTGGCAGGATCTTAATTTAGGGAGTGGTTGTAGTGAATAATTTGGATGCACTTAAGATGAGACTATTGAAATGTGTGAGGCAGAAGGGCTATAGTGAAAAATTTAGATGTGAAAGGGAGGGGACGTGAGTGGAGCAATACCACTTACGTAGACTCTTATTTCTCACTAACATAAGATTATTTCCTGGTGACCTCACTGCCTCACGTGAAACCCATATTCCTGCACTTAAATTTAATTATGTCCGACAATCCCAGTTCTGAATCCCAAGTATTTGCTAATGGAATAAAGCCACAAAATTGCATACTTTTAAAAAGCAGAGGAGATCTTAATGTACATGAACCAACAAAGCAAAGATTCACAAAAATCTATCTTGTACTCTAACATCCAAAATTAACATGGGCTAAACATGAATTAACAGGTAAACTGTGATTGAAGTACATCACACTAAATGGCAGTTGCACCCCACCCAGAGCTCTGATCACTGTGAGTCACAAAGATTTATCAAACTTTGTCTCCTTCCAAGGGATTCCACCCCTTTTCCTTCAAGAATATAGCTTCTGATTGCCTTCAGTAGAAGCTGCAGCTCAGTCTGAAAGCCCTCTTGAGTCATCTGCTTACATTGGGTTGTCAGGCAACTGGACTTCCATGTCAGACTGCCACAACCAATGCTAATTGTGCATCTTCTCAATCACTTAAGCTCATACTGCGTCCCATGGAATTTGCCAGGCTACACTCTGGAGTCTATATTTGGGGCACATTAATAGTTCCTCAGCTGTGCTGCCCACAATGAGTACAGCCATTCCTCTTCTCTTGGACTTTTCTTTGTCTCCGGCTTCATGAAGCACACAACACTTCAGCATCACTGAGCTGACAGCTACTCTCCATGGGGCACTGAGCAGACAACTCTTCAGCTTCATTGTTCTCCCGGACATCCCTGAGCCCCAACTCTAATTTCACACAGCCATCAATTGTTCCTGGGTTTCTCAGAGTCCCAGCCGCACGGCGCCGAGGGCGGCACTGTAGTCGCAGTGAAGTGACCCTATGCAGCTCTTGGGAACTTTTCTCTCAAGGCTATTTATAGGCCACCCCATATTATTATTTCCAGACTGCATTTATGGCTTTTAAAATGCAAGTGTGGAGTCGCATTCCTTTAGATCTTAATTATTTTTAGAAATGTAATATAATTTAAAGTAGTTTTAATTTTGGTCACTTCTCATTGACAATTCTTCAATCTGATTAATTAAGGAGATGCACAAGTTTCTTGCCCTATTACCACAACTTCCAGATCTCCCAAAGGGTGCTTCATCAAAATGATCAGTTCTGATAGAAAGTCTATGGGCAAATGTAATGTAATGAAATGCTGGTGACATTCCGTTCATCACTGAGAGCAGGATCCAGCCTGTTATCTTCTTTTCCCAAAGCAAGTGAAAAACTCAAATGGAAATGAAAATTGTCCCTTTATCCAGTGGGCTGAGTATGTGTGTATAAATACATCTAGTATTCATTCTGCATTACCCAGTTCTTTTAGATTCCCTGAGCATATTTGCAGTGCATAATTGGCATACAATTCTATGTAAAAAAAAAGCAGAATTGTGACCCATTTATTTGCTGACAGCTTATTTTCTTGTCATGTGTATTATCCTCCTATTCTAACCACTAATTCTGGTGATTGACGTGTACAACTAAATTTAAAGCTCATCTTCGTGCTTAAAGTAAACCACAATGATATCCATTCCCCTTCCTTGCGTCCTTGCTTAACAGCAAACACAATTTTACCTTTGGATACCAGTCAGCTCACATTTGCCTTTACAAATTTCTGTTCTGATGTTTGCATGCACCCACAGTAACAGAGACTGAAATCAGGATGAGTCAAGAGATTAAATTTCATGAAGTTTACACTTGCGGCTTAAGTCTTATGCTACAAATGAGTGAAAATGAGCAAACGTAGGACTCTCTCATTTAGGATTTGCCTGTATATTAAATAACTTTTACATGTCAGCCTTAACTAAAAGCTAGCACTCCATATTTGACTCAGAAGGTTTGGGGTTTAACACCCACCCAAGTCTTGCACACTACAGCATGGATAGTGTAGTGGGACATAGGGTACTGTAGTGGGACATTGTTGTCTGCAGACTGGTTGATCTATTTCCAACATTGCAACAATGACTACAGTTCAAATGTAATTCATTGGCCATCCAAAGGATGAGGAAGATGCTGCATTTATTTTCCTCTGTTATTTTTGTTGTTGTCTGCTCCAGGGTCAGTGTCAGAAATGTTGGATCACATGTTGATGGGATAGTAATTTCTCCTTCAGACTCAGGCACTGAATTCCTGGTTTCCACCAAGTCACTGTGGACAGTACTAAGTTGGATCCAAATGCTTCCCCACAAGAAAGGGGAGGGATTGATAATTTTTAATTAATTAGTCAGGAACTTTCGCCTATTTTATTCTTCAATGGAACGTGGCATTGCTGACAAGGCCAACATCTGATGTCCATCTGTAATAACTGAGTAGCTTTACAGGTCATTCCGGAATCCATCTCCCCAGAGCATTAGCTTGGGCCTCTGGACCACTCATCCTGTAATATTACCACACTGTGCCATCTCATTGCATAGAAACATTGGTGTATTTTACAGGAAGAATGGCCTTTATGAAGGGACTGCAATCTTTTCCTATGTCTCCTAATAAAAGGCTCAATCCCAAGATGCATGCTATTGTTGGTCTATCAGAAATATTTTAACGAGTTCAAATTACTGCATTCTGATGCTTGTAGATAAGTCCTTACCGTGGCTGAGTGTTGATTTAAAAATAATAGCTTGTACAGCGAGTTTCCACGCCTCGCTTGATGAAGCCAGCCACACTGCTATGGTAAAGGACTTGGAAGCTACTCTTTTATCTGAGTTGTTATATGTCAGCTTGGCTCAATTGGTAGCACTCTATCGTGACCTAGTCAATGTTGTTGATTTAAGTCCCACTCTTGAAAGTTTTAAGAAGATAGTTTTAATCTAACTTACCTGGCAGGAATTGGGATTGGTGTCTGTTTACTATGTCTCTCTTACTGAAAGTGTTATTTTCATGGAAATCAAAGCAAATTATAATGCGGGACATGTAAAATGGGTCTTTGATTCCATCAAAGGGAGCACCTCATTTTTAAGAGGCACTGCCTTTAAGATAAGTGCCAGTAATGTTCAAGTACCAATAATGACCTCCTGCTTAACTTACCTTTAGCATCTGCCAAAGGTAGCTTTAGCAAAAGATCACAGACCCCCTATGGAAATGCTATCCCCAATTTTTTGTCTCCCTGTTGTCGAGGGTGCAAAAATAAATCCCGATGCGCAATTTGAAGAAGAGCAAAATTCATTTAGTGTTTTGACCAACATTCCACCCTTTCTCAATATCATCACAAATACATTATGGGGCTTATCGTACAGTTTAACTGTTGCGTTGCCTGCAAAAGATCAGTGACTGCACTTTGAAAGTATTTCCTTGGTTTTAAAGTTCCTTAGGGATATCCCGAGGATGTGATAAAGATGTCTATAAACGTACATTTTTTAATTCTTTTGAAATTGAAGTTATCCATTCCACGTGTAGAAAGTTGGACAGCACCTATTTTTTGGAAGGAATGCCCTGGAAATTTCTATTGTTTTTAACCCCGGAAAATAATATTGTTTAAATTTATAACAAAACACTTAAAAAAAGGAACAAAATAATTAGCTGAAATTTGGAAGTCCATACAGTGAAGCTAGTTACTGTTTGTTGTATCAGTTTAAGTACTAAACTTGTTCTGTTTGGCAAATTGGGAGAGATGACACAAACTTCAGGAGTTGGATATAGACCAAATGCACCATTGAGTGTAAAAGTTTTCTCTCCGCTTCTTCACATGCTGAAAGCATTGGAGATCTGGAAACAAGGATACTCAACACAATTGAACAAAAGCAAAGATGTTGTGTGATCTTTGAAAATTGGGAAACGGAAAGAATTGAATTCAAGTACCCTAATATTGATTCACTTCTCTGTGTGTTTCCAGTTCACCAAAAATAACATTCCTCAGTGTTATTTCTTGATACTTTACATCGTCGAGTACAGTGCGGACTTTCAATATTACCTTTGTGTGATTTAATGAAGAACTTTAATTGAAGGTGAATAGAAAGCAAACCATTTTTGTTGTTTGTTATGCTTTACATGACAATACAGTGACTAAATATGTCAGGGAAACCTGGGATCCAGATTAAGGAAATTAAAAAGTTTGTGGGTGCTAATGAACATAGAAATGAATGAACAGATGGTCTTTTCAATGATGGAAACGCCAGAATGAAACATAATTACTAATGTGTTTGTCCTAATTGTGTTTAAACTGGAAGAAAAAAAATCTCCACCTGTTCAGTATGTCATTAATATGTGAACAGAGCGTCAACTGAGGAATGTTGTCATGTGAAAATGCCCTTGCCTGTGTGTGTCTTTGTTATCCATATCAATTATAGATGCAATTACACAAACATAATATATTAACACCAGGGATGGAATTCGGCCAATTGCAAGGTGAATGCAAATCGAAAAATCACTACTTCAGAGGAATTTTCTGGGCAAGATTTTGCTGGTGCCCTATTCATTGCATAGTCTGCACCACAAGCTCTATTGCCAGATGGGTGGTGCTGTTGGTGTCAGGTTGTATTTGCTGTAGCGTAAAATGTTTTGGTGCTTTTTATCATCTCACACATTATTAGCATATCATAAAAATCATTCTCTATCTTGCCAATTCCTTCCACCTCCTTGTTTCAGTTCGCAGATGTTAAAATGTCCCAGTCCACAGATGGAAAATTTAAACCTTTTTTTAAGAAAATCTCCAACCACCCAAAGAAGGATAACTTTCACACTTCAAGGGTTTTGTTTTGAACATTGATCAAATGTTCAAAACAGAATGGATTTGGAAAATAAGATTTAGATTGAGGCATGCTTTAAAGTAAACTGTATTCACTTGTGCTAATGACCTCAGTGTTAGAATTATTTTCCAAAGATAGATATGATATGCAAATCTTTCCATAAATGGTACGTGATAGATATAAAGTTGCCTTTTTGTTGCAAGTTTTTTGAAAATTACATTCTGATTAATCTATAGAGTAGTGAATATGTAGAATTTGTTTGCCATTTTAAAAATGTTCTTTAAATTCTTCTACCTAAAAATTATTAAAAATACAGCAAACATAAAAATGTGGGGCAGAAAATAAATCAAGAGATAGAAAAGGCATATAAAAAAAGGCAACATTACAATAGTCATGGGGATTTCAATATGCAGGTGGACTGGGAAAATCAGGTAGATAGTGGATTCCAAGAAAAGGAATTTGTTGAATGTCTAAGAGATGGTTTTTTTGGAGCAGCTTGTGACAGAGCCTACTAGGGAAAAGGCAATTCTGGATTTGGTGATATGTAATGAGGCAGACTTGATTAGGGGACTTATGATGAAGGAACCCTTAGGGAGCAGTGACCACCCATATGACAGAATTTAATCTGCAGTTTGATAGGCAGAAGCTGGAGTCAGATGTAACAGTATTACAATTAAATAAAGGTAACTATAAAGACTTGAGGGAGGAGCTGGCCAGAGTTGATTGGAAAGAGAGTCTAGCATGGAAGACAGTGGAACAGCAATGGCAGGAGTTTTTGAGAGTTATTCGGGAGGCACAACAGAAATTCATCCCAAGGAGGACAAAACATGCTAAAGGGAAGACGAGGCATCCATGGCTGACGAGGGAAGTCAAGCACAGCATAAAAACAAAAGAAAAAGCATACAAAGTGGCAAGGATTAGAGGGAAGCCAGAGGATTGGGAAGCCTTTAAAAGCGAGCAGACAACAACTAAAAAAGCAATAAGAGGGGAGAAGATGAAATATAGTGTAAGCTAGCTAGTAATATAGAAGAAGATGGGGAGAGCTTTTTTTCAATATATAAAAGATAAGAGAGAGACAAAAATAGACATTGGACCACTGGAAAATGAGGCTGGAGAAGTAATACTAGGAAACAAAATAATGGCAGAGGAACCGAATAGTTATTTTGCATCAGTTTTCATGGTGGAAGACACCAGTGGGATGCCAGAGCTCCAGAAGAGTCAGGGGGCACAGGTGCAGTGCAGTGGTCACCGCCAAGGAGAGGTTTCTCGAGAAAGGTCTGGAGGTGGATAAGCTACCCCCAGGGTAGCTGAGGACATTATGGAGGTAATTGGTGGTGACCTTTCAAGAACCATTGGAGGTAGGGAGAGTACCACAGGACTGGAAAGTAGCAAATGTAACACCACTGTTTAAGAAGGGAGGGAGGCAGCAGGCAGGAAATTATAGGCAAGTGAGCTTGACTTCAGTCATTGGCAAGATTTTAGAGTCCATTATTAAAGATGAGATCACAGAGTACTTGGAAGTGTATGGTAAAGTAGGACTGAGCACAGCTTTGTCAAGGGGAGGTCACATCTGACAAAGCTGGAGTTCTTTTGAGGAGGTAACAAGGAAGTTATTATAGGAGATTTATTTAGATTTCCCAAAGGCTTTTGACAACATGCTGCGGAGGAGAATGTTCAATAAGTGCTCATAGTGTTAAGGGTAAGATCGTGGCATGGATAGAGGATTGGTTGACTGGCAGAAGGCAGAGAGTGGGGATAAAGGGGTCTTTCTCAGGATGATAGCCAGTGATTAGTGCTGTGCCTCGGGTCAGTCCGAGGACCACAACTTTTCACAATATACATTAATGCTTTGGAGGAAGGAACTGAAGGCACTGTTGCTAAGTTTGCAGATGATACAGAAGTATGTAGAGGGACAGGTTGTGTTGAGGAAGCGGGGAGGGGGGCTGCAGAAGAACTTGGACAGGTTAGGAGAGTGGACAAAGAAGCGGCAGATGGAATGCAATATGGAAAAGTGTGAGGTTGTGCACTTTGAAAGGAGTAATGGAGGCATAGACTATTTTCTAAATGGGAAAATGCTTAGGAAATCAGAAACACAAAAGGACTTGGGAGTCATTGTTCAAGATTCTCTTAAGGTTAACGTGCAGATTCAGTCGACAGAAAGGCAAATGCAGTGTTAGCATTCCTGTCGTGAGGGCTAGAATACAAGAGCAGGAATGTACTTCTGAAGCTGTGTAAGGCTCTGGTCAGACCCCATTTGGAGTATTGTGAGCAGTTTTGGGCTCCATATCTAAGGAAGGATGTGCTGGCCTTGGAAAGGTTCCTGAGGTTCTCAAGAATGATCCCTGGAATGAAGAAATTGTCATATGAGGAACAGTTGACGACTCTGAGTCTGTACTCGTTGAAGTTTAGAAGGATGAGGGGGGATCTTATTGAAACTTACAGGAAATTGCAAGGCCTGGATAGAGTGGACGTGGAGATGATGTTTCCACTAGTAGGAAAAATTAGAACCAGAGGGCACAACCTCAGGCTGCATGGACGATCATTGAAAACAGAGATGAGGAGGAATTTCTTCAGCCAAAGAGTGGTGAATCTGTGGAACTCTTTGCAATAGAAGGCTGTGGAGACCAGGTCATTGAGCGACTTTAAGACAGAGATAGATAGGCTCTTGATTAATAAGGGGATCAGGGATTATGGGGAAATGGCTGGAGAATGGGGATGAGAAAAATATCAGCCATGATTGAATGGCAGAGCAGACTCGATGGACCGAGTGACCTAGTTCTGCTCCTATGTCTTATGGTTTTACTATGCAATGGTATGCGAAACATGGGGCTGAATTTTCTCCTTCAAGTTGGGAATCATGAGTCATTATTTCCAATAATTTAGAGGGAAATCAACATCCCACAGTGATCCCAAAATAAAAATGATTAAATAATTATTTCATATTGAGAGAAAGTTTATATTTATTTTCCTAAGAATCAAAATGCTGCTGATGCTGGAAACCTGAAACAAAAATAGGGTGTGCTGGAAATACTCAGCAGAACTGGCAGCATCCGCAGAGTCAGAAACAGAGTTAGCGTTTCAAGTCGAACATGACTTCTGCTTCAGAACTGATGAACGATCTGAAGAAGTCATATTCGATTCAAAATATTAACTATATTTCCTTCTTTGCTAATGCTGCCAGACCGAACATTTCCACCAATTTCTGTATTTATTTCATAATTCTCAGAAACCTAAATCAGCAGCACAGTAATCACTTCCTTTCTGTCAGTGCAGGATGAACATTCACAATTATTGGCTTTAGAGGACTAGTATTTCCCCGAGCAAGGTAGGTTATTTGCATTACACTTCAAATAACTGAACCAGCCATTTCCAGTGGCCGTGCACCCATTTGAGACTAGGCAGTGTGGCTGCTCACAGGTGACAGAGCAGTGCCTATGCACATTGTATTCCGCTATTCTCTGGCAAGGACGCAGCAAAAGGATGCAAGTGCTCCAAGTAAAAATTTGTTTTGCCTGGCGTATCTAAAGATTTGGCTGCAAGCCATATTTTGTGCCTCATTGTAATTCAGAGTTTGCTGTATCTATCGTAATTCGTATTTTTCTTCGCAAATTTTGTTAGAAAGTTCGTATGACAATATTTTTGGTCTCAAGATTCAAAGTTGTTTGCCAACTACCATCTTATGTTCAAAAGCATGAAATTGTGGGGTTTTTAAATAGAAAAATGAGTATTTTAATTTATTTTTGTGAACCATTTACGTGGATGGGAGAGGGTAGAAGCTTTCCTGAGGACAATAGCATCAAGAGTGGAGCTGAGGGTGTGCTGATAATGAAGCGATCATTCATTTACTGTTGGAGGTCTGCTGCATCCAACTTTCGATAACCAGGACCAGAAAGAGCTCAGTGGCTTGTGGAGGAATGGACTGAAAAATATATACAAATCAAGGTCAAATTATGCTGCAGGATCTTCATGCAATTTGGCTACCTTCTGTTTTTCAAACTCACCCAAACTATGGGTGATATAAGTGATGTTTAAAGGATTCTGTAGCTGCATTCAGGGAAGGGTGTGATGGACAGAGGAGAGAAACCAAACAACTTTATTTTTCTTGCTGCCAGTGGCGGATTTGTCCAAACCCTCTGTTTATGAAGCCAATTTATGAAGTGCATCGCAGAAAACTCTGTTTAGGGTTTAGTCAGAAGTAAACACAGACACAGGTGCGCGTGTGCGCGCACACACACACACGCACACATGCGCACGTGTACGGACATGCATATGCACACACGGATATCAGTGCACATGATTGTCAGCATCTAAAAAGGCATGGCCCAGTGAGGGTTCCTCTACAGTGGAGTTCCAGTTAGGCAGGTTCAGCTAGCTGGAACAACAGTTGCAGAATTGTTCTAGAACTGATGGTGATGCAGCAAGATGAGAGTCCCTTAAAGAGGCTGGGTCTGTTCAGCAGTCATGATGTGGGTATGCCGGCGTTGGACTGGCGTAAACACAGTAAAAACTATAAAGACTATAAAGACAGTTTTTACTCTGTTCAGCAGGCAATGGTACGTCTTTGGCCAAAATGTATTATTCATCTTAGGAGAAAAGCAAAGCCTGTTAGTGGCTCTGCAGGCATATCAAGTTTTGCTGGCTCTCCTGTTGTAATAGGACTAGGATGGAGAGAGAAGTTATCAGGCGAGAGGTGTTGGTGGCTAGTGGCAGGGGATCTCCCAGTGCACTGAGAGATACAGGCACCTGTACAATGGTGCCCCTAGAGCTCAATAGTCGGCTTTGTTGGTGAGCTGAGGCTCCAGTGACATCCCTCCCACCCCTCTCTCGCCTGATATGATCAGCCTTCCTTGTAGGACTCATTGAATACAAGCTCCCTGGGGATTGGTAATTAACTAACCAAGTGGAACTCGTATACCAAGCCCTGTATAAAGCAGGCCCCTGAGTGGGTTCATTATTCCATAGTTCTGGTTGGATCTGTTGTGGTCACCACAGGCTTTTGGTTTTTGCTTTACTTTATTTACTTTATTTTATGCAACAAAATACTGTTCCTTTACAGTTAACTCCTGGAGTTATAGCCTCATGATTGCTTTCATGCCTTATGGGCGGCACGGTAGCACAGTGGTTAGCACTGCTGCTTCACAGCTCCAGGGTCCTGGGTTCGATTCCCGGCTCGGGTCACTGTCTGTGTGGAGATTGTGCGTTCTTCTCGTGTCTGTGTGGGTTTCCTCTCGGTGCTCCAATTTCCTCCCACAGTCCAAAAAATGTGCGGGTTAGGCCAATTGGCCATGCTAAGAAATAGTATCCAGGGATGCATAGGTTAGAGGGCTTAGTGGGCATGATCGGGGGGTAGGGCTTGGGTGGAATTGTGTTCGGTGCAGACTCGATGGGCCAAAGGGCCTCTTTCTGCACTGTAGGATTCTATAATTAGGGACAATACCAATGCTATTTTACTGGAATCGCTGTGAGTTCTGACTCATATCTTCCAATATTTCATCCCATGCTGCTACGGGTGCTACGGATTTTTTCCTCCTACTGCTAATTAATCTACCTCCTCCTTCTAAGGTGCTGTTGTCAGTACGTCAAGATTAGCTGACTCACTGGATTCCCTCAACCCATTGACTGAGCTGCTGAGGGAGAAGCACCGTCAGCTGGCCTTTTTAACTTTAATCAGGCTTAACCTTGAAAATTGATTGGACTCTTTAACCACATCAATATACACTTCACACAAACAGTGACCGTAATGCTGCTCTTTGATAACTCATCAGTGAGCCTCTTCACTAAAAGTAATGTTTACAACAGTAAACTAGAAGAATTCACGCAAGTGGCAAAGTACAAAAGACCAGTTGGGCCTTTTGTATGTAAACCAAAGTCATGATGTTAATTAGGTCGGTGTACAAAATCCCCATTTTTTTCATGGGTCTATGCTTTTAACATCCTGCTTTATGTTCAAGAAGATAGTCCATTTTTTCCCTTTCAAAGTGTCAGTTAAATGTGTTTACCTACTAACAGAAAGCTGTCCATTCGATAAATTAACAACTACTTGTATAGATGCAGCAATAAATTACACACACCGAGATACTTCGCCAAGGTAAATGGGTACCAAGCAGTATATTTACAACAACAACTTGCATTTATCAAGCACTCTTTGGCAGGAAGATTTATTGGAACGTGATGAAAAGGGCTCAGCCATTTAGGTAAGAAAATGAAGATGGCACACACCAGAAAAGCAATCGAAGAACAATATCTTGAGGAGCCTTTTGAAGGTGTGGAGGGATTTGGGGAAAAAGTTTCAGAGGCTTAGTCAAGGCATTTGAAGGATGAAGTCTTGATCAATGAGGGAGGAATGCATTAAAGGCCAGAGCAGATAGTCACAGGTATGGGTTGTGGGGCTTGAGAAGTTTGCAAATATGAGATGCGTATCGGCAAGGCATAGCAGTGCAGCTTGGTACTCTGATCAGTAGGTTACTGAAGCTGCTGAGGAAAAAGCACAATCAGCTTGCTTTTGTTATCAGGCTGAATCTGATAACAAAATTTGGAAGAAGGATTTCACCTCACTTGAGAATAGCTGAAGGCATAGGTAGGTCAGGTTGTAGAAATAAAAATAAATAATCTTGTTCACGCTTCTGAAATTCCATTCAGGGTTTTATGGATGGCAAAGTTGTACACTTGTTGTGTTTAACTAGTTTTAGAAACAACTTTTGTAGTTTTGCTTAGGAACCATGCATTTGTTTTGTCGTTGTTTAGGTTGAGAAAGTGTTGGTTCACCTATGACATAATGTCATGCAGACTATATAGAAACAGGTAGTTATGGAATCAAGATGGGGTGGCAGAGAGATGGAGGTGTCTGCCATGGGTATATTTGTGGTGGAAGATCTCACACATATGGAAATTACCACCTCAGGGTCAGATTTCAATAAGGGGAAGAAAATAACTCGAAGGGAACATGTGCAGGCAGGAGGAGAAATCATTGATAAAAATGTGCATTAGGCCAAAGTAGTGAATGCAAGCAAGAGTTATTTTCATGGAGTTGAACAAGAAAAATGCAGAATAGAATCGTGGGCTGTCAATTGTTATTGTTATTGGACTGTCATTGGTAGCTGAAAGACTTGTGAATGCATAGCTGAATAATAATGGATTCAAGAAGCTTTAAGTGTAAATAGAAGATTGAGATGGAATGATTGGTCAAGAGAATGAAGAGGCTGGGGTAGGCTTTTAAAAAAAACTGAAGCAAATTTGAAAAGCAGTGTCTAAGTAAGCAATGCTGCTTGAGATGTTAGTGAGCACTGGGTGAAGAAAGGTAATTAAGAACATAAGAACATAAGAAATAGGAGCAGGAGTAGGCCATCCAGCCCCGCCATTCAATAAGATCATGGCTGATCTGTCGTGGCTCAGTTCCACATTCCCGCCCTCTCCCCATAACCCTTAATCCTCTCTCTTATCAAAAACCCATCAACCCGCGTCTTAAAAATATTTAGCGAGGTAGCCTCCACCACTTCAACGGGCAGAGAATTCCAGAGATTCACCACCCTTTGAGTGAAGAAGTTCCTCCTCAACTCCGTTCTAAACCGCCCCCCCTATATCTTGAGGCTGTGCCCCCTAGTCCTACTATCCTTTCTGAGCGGGAAGAGTCTCTCCACCTCTATCCTATCCATCCCATTCATCATCTTATACGTCTCAATGAGATCTCCCCTCATTCTTCTAAACTCTAACGAGTACAAGCCTAGTTTATTCAGCCTCTCCTCATAGCTCAACCCCCTCAACTCTGGCATCAGCCTAGTAAACCTCCTCTGCACTCCCTCCAAGGCCAAAATATCCTTGCGTAAGTACGGCGCCCAAAACTGCACACAGTACTCCAGCTGCGGCCTCACCAATGCCCTATACAGCCGCAGCAAAACCTCCCTACTTTTATATTCAATCCCCCTCGCGATGAAGGCCAGCATCCCATTCGCCTTCCTGACCACCTGCTGCACCTGCAAGCTGGGTTTTTGCGACTCATGCACAAGGACCCCGAGGTCCCTCTGCACCGTCGCCTGCTGCAGTTTTTCTCCACATAAGTAATAATCCTTCCTACCATTATTCCTACCAAAGTGGACCACCTCGCACTTGCCAACATTAAATTCCATTTGCCATTTCCTGGCCCATTCGTCCAGCCTATCTAGATCCTCTGTAGACTCTCACCACCCACCAATCTTGGTGTCATCAGCAAATTTCGACACCCTACACTCGGTTCCCTCCTCCAGATCATCTATATAAATGGTAAATAGCTGAGGCCCCAGCACCGACCCCTGGGGCACTCCACTAGTCACCATCCGCCAATCCGAATAGCACCCATTGACCCCCACTCTCTGCCTCCTATTTGACAACCAGTCCTCTATCCACGCTAACCCCCTACCCCCAACTCCATGCCCCCTGACCTTCTGCAATAACCTCTTGTGAGGCACCTTGTCAAACGCCTTCTGAAAATCAAGAAAGACCACATCCACCGGAAGTGGCCAGGAAGTGGGTCAATTATATATATATATAGTATATAATATTTTACATATACAATATTATATATGCTAATGTTTGATTTATCTATGATGTATGTGGACAAGCACTAGAGATTCTGTACAGCAATCAGACAGCTTTCAGGTGAAATGTGCCAACTCAGTAACCTAGTATATTTTCTACATAGTGTAAATAAACTAATTTGGAGTAACTACCTGAGTCAGGAGACCATTGCTCCTTATAAAAAACATGACCAAGCAGGTTCACAAACCAGATAATGAAAGTTGCCCCAACAAAACCAGAAATCTCGACAGCAGCCAATGGGCTGTCTAGATGGGACTTAATTCTAATGGGGCTCCTGTAAATAGCTGCGGTGTGTTGCGATTTTATTCTCCAGTTGGTGGACAGGCCTATCGATGCAAATATTAATTTCCACCAGTATTAGCGATCCTAGAGATAAAATACTGCACAATGAGCAGAAAGGGAGCAGATAGCTAATGAGATGGTTTGTTATTCAAAGGAGTCTGGGAATCTTCTTATCCTCAATAATAATCATTGAGTAATAGGATTGTTTGGCTGTGGGAAAAGATTTGAGTCCAATCTGGCACCGGATGTCTTGTTTAGAGTTTCTTGGTCTTTAGAATTATGTCCCCTAGTTCATCTCCTATCTTGCACGATATTAAAATCTAGAACCACATGTTGCCTTCTAATTGCTTTCCTTTCAATAAGAACAGATTGAATATCTCATTAGGGCTCAGTGATTGAAGTTCTGCACAGTGTTCAATCATTTTAAGCAGCTGATCACTGTCATATTGCGTATAATATATTGATTTAGGCTGCATCAACAGCAGGATATTCAGTTATGATTTTACAAAGATCCCACGTAAGGAAGTACAACATCTTCACTCTTTAATGCTTAAAGAAGCTTTGCTTTTATGACCAACTACCTGGTAGTCCCGAATGTTTGTTTGTTTGTTGTGATTAACTTAAAGGCAAAGTAAATCTTGGTGAGTTGTAGATTTTCACTTGTTTCCTCAAACTGCCTCGACATTTAAGTAGCGTGTAGTCTGAGTTATAGAAAATAAGGCATTCTGTTGCATTTTTTTCAGTATTTTGTGTTCACTTTCCAACCTGAGTTTGCACAAAATGTTTCTGAAACTCATCTTTGCTTTGAGCAATCTGGCTCTGAACAGCATGAGTCAATTGCACGTGAGGAGTTTCTGCTGTGCATAGGTAGTTGTATCCCAGTATATGCGTCCATGATTGTGTCAACCTGTGGCTTTCTCTTATCCCAAGTGACAGCTATGACAGATACAGAGGTAGGCTATATGATTCTGTACAAGAACCAATTACACCAATAACACTGAAGAAAAATTCAAAATGTGGCTTGCCGTCACTCATGTTGCAGGGGTTGTCAAGTGATAATCAGATGATTAGATAGGTACCGCAATGTCAATGATCAATATGACAACAAAAAATTGGCCTGTCCACAGCTTGATTTATTCAGTAATGAACAGGAAATTTTTTACTTCTAATTTACTGTGTGCTTCAATTCATCTACACTGATCCTGCTTGAGAGGCACTCTGTTGCCATACTTCTTGCATTGAACTAGGGCTGTTTCTGGGTCTTGGGTATGAATGATTTGTGAAGTAAGAGATATAATGGGAAGGAAATCCCTTGGACATTCAGCTACTGTCCTGCCAATGGGAACACCCCAGGAGAGCATAGTTGTGCCTGTTCTCCACTACTTCCTTATATGGAGAAGTACCAGTGCCAGCAAGGAAAATGTCATCACCAGGAGAGATCCAGTGATGGGAACTCTTTATGTTTGGGGATACCCAATCATTGGTTGGATCAAATTGTATTGGTGGAGACCCAGGGATGAAGTGTGTGCTGGCTTGTATGAAGCTGCCATGTTGATGTTGGCTTAGACATTGAATGAAATAATTATTTCAGTTGTTATTTTGTTTTAAAGATCAGTCCTCATATACAGAAGATTAGAAACACCACAGCTGGGATCCAGAGTATTGGCCAGAGTAATTTTACTCACCCTCAGACACCTTGAGAAGGTGAGCACAGGAGATGTGCCCTGAATGATGCCTAACCCTTGCCACTGAGTAGCCTTCCTTTGACCCATTAAATTTCCAGCACTGTCACCCAAAAGCTTGGGGAGGTAGGTTTGCTTGTATGTGTGATCCCCGAAAAGTGGTGTTGATTTAGGGTCACTCCACCCACTTGCAGATATGCAGGTGAATGTGGACCGCTGTTTGTGCTGTCAGGTAAATAACTGTATATGCAACCTATTCCTGCCACCAGCCAATTTTTGCAGAAGGGCTGAGGCAGTGGTTTTGACAGCATGCATGCATAGCAGAAAACTCAGCCTGTTGGGGAATTTTTAAATTTTTACCAAGGTACACGGGATCCATGGACCTTCAGTAACTCACGAGCTATAAGGAGGTGAGTGAGAGCTCAGTGGCAATTGAATGGTAGCTGGATATCAAAGTTATTGATATTGGGAAAGGAAGGATAAGGGTCATTCGAGCATGGGTGAAAGAAGCTGAAAAGAGATGCTAAAAATATTCAGAGTGAGTGTCTTGGCCACTTGAAAGTGTTATGCTTCTCGCTTTCCCTGCCTTGACCTTCTTGGTGCATTCCTTCCAAGTTACATAGATCACGATTCCACTGCTGACTTCATTGGCCTTTTCCACGCAAGACTTTTTGGTTTTAGAGAGCAAAGCGGCATAGGACAAATCAGATAGAGAGATGACTGCATGGCTCAAAGATTGGTGTGGAAGAGGTGGGTTTTAGTTCATGAAGCACTGGCGTCAGTACTGGAGCAATGCTGGAACTGATCAACTTGCAAGCTGAATAACCAGGAGAGTTGAGAGGGTCTTAAACTTAGTAGGGAAAAGAAATCAAATTTGGGAAAATGTAATCAATGAAAATGTAGAGAGAAGACAAAAGAGAAGGATATTATTATGGGGAATGAAAAATAGACCATGACAGGAAGGGATAGAGAGCACAAATTGAACCGTAAATCAATAGATGAGACAAGAGTTTATAAAAAAGGATAAAACTAAAGGCTCTGTCTGAATGCAGGAAGCATTCAAATCAAAACAGATGAACTGAGAGCACACATAGAAATAAATAAGTTCAGTTTGATAGCCATGACAGAGACATGGCTGCAGGAGGACATGGAGTGGAAGCTAAATGTTGAAGGATACAGGACATGCAGCAAGGAAAAGAAGTGAGGAAAAGATAGATGGTTGGCTCTGTTAGTTAATGATGATATTAGCACAATAGAGAGTGATGTCCTAAGTTCAATAAATGGGGATTGGAAATAATTTGGGTAGAGATGAGAAATGGTAAAGGTGAGATGTCTCTTGTGATTTTTTGTGGGAATTATGTCCAAGATCCCTTAAGTAACCACATGGTAGAATGGAGCATGAATGAGGAAATAATGGGAGCTTGTGAAAAAAGTATGGCAATAACCATGGGGTGATACTAATCTACATATAGACTGGAAAAAATAGATGGGCAAAGGTCGAATAGATGAGGAAATAATAGAATGTTTCTGGGATGGTTTCTTACAACAGCATGTTTGGGAGACAACCAGAGGGCACACAATACTAGATCTCTCACAATACCAGGTTAAAGTCCAACAGGTTTATTTGTGATCACGAGCTTTCAGAGGGCTGCCGCTCACCTAATGGAGGAGCAGTGCTCCAAAAGCTTGTGATTCCAAGTAAACCTGTTGGACTTTAACCTGATGTTGTGAGACTTCTTACTGTGCCCTCCTCAGTCAAATGCCAGCATCTCCACAATACTAGACCTGGTACTGTGCAATGAGATGGGATTGATTGATAACCTTATAGTGAAAGGTCCTGTAGATAATGGTGACCATAATATGATTGAATTTTACATTCAATTTGAGGGCGAGAGGATGTTTATAAACTTAAATGAGGGCAGTTATGAGATAGAAAAGCAGAACTGACTAAGTGAATTGTCAAATCAGATTAAGGAATGGGTCAATCAAGATGCAGCGGCAAACATCAGGGATATTTCAGAATACAAATAGATACATTCCAACAAGTAAGAAAAAGTGCAAGAGAATGCCACACCATCCATGACTAACTCGAAAGGTTAAAAATAGCATTGAATTTAAAGACAAAGCTTCTAGTTATGCAAAGATAGATGAAAGTCAGATGATGGGACAAAATATAAGGAAAGTTTAATAAGGAGGGAAGAAATAGAGTATGAGAGAAAGATGGCTAGCAGCATAAAAACAGATAATAGTTTCAATAAATATTTCAACAAGAAACAAATTAATGAAGTGAACATTGGTCATACGGAAAGTAAGTCTGGAAAATTGTTAATCTTTTTGAACATTGGCCTGCATTCTTTGTGACCCTCTCATCTGTGTCCCCTTGCACCCTTGTGAGGCTGTTGTACCTCTAGTTGTTGCAGTCCTGTTGTGTGTGGCTGAACTTGGCGGCCTCTTCCGCTTTCCTCCACAAAACATTGAGTACGTACCACCCATTGAGAATTAGAGCCCTCAAAGCTAATCTATGTTGGGGTTTTGAGATGGGTACGGCCCCTTTAATGTATAAATCAGGTAAATCCTGAGGGATTAGCTCCTCCTAGTGTGGAACCCAGTTAAGGATCTGACTGTGGAACAATGCACACCTATAATAGTGTTCCCCAATATTTAAGTACAAAGCCTATTTTGTGATTCTTCTTGCACCATATGTCGATAATATATTTATAACATTCACCACCATTCTACTGAATCCTGTTTGTCACTGGCAAATTTGCCCAGTGGTAGGAAAACGTCAGGGTTCCACTCTGACACGCTCCACCAACATTCTGTGCTCCCACACACCCCCATCCTCCCATTTTCCCCCGCAAGCTTTCTTGTACAGAACACAATGTAAAATCCCCAAGGAATTTCCTAGTAAGGAGCTTCAAGGAACAAGATTTTGGTTGAAAGACGCAGTCTGGTAATTTCCTTGGAGTTGGTCCTACTCCACCATAATTTCAATGGAAATAGTTTAGTCTGGAGATGTTACAATGAGAAGAATGGGAGCAACTCTAAGGAAGCCCCCAACCCACATGCAAATGAAATGTGATGATAAGGTAACAAGCTGATGTAGGGAGACCTAGTCATGGGTTACTGCACTTAATCTGCACTCAGTTTACAAAAGAATGCAACAAACCTCTAGAGAGGAAAGAAGTCATGGGGCTAAAAATTTGATTCTGTAAGTAGAATACAGTGAAGACAGCGAGTAATTGGTAGGGAAGTGAGATTGGTGAGAAAGCACTTTTCATTTCCTGCAAAAATGACATCATCCCATGGAAATCTGGAAGCTATTTTGACTAGTTATTTCCCATATTTACAAGGAAATACATTATTACGGAATTAAATTTTACTGTAATCAACTGCAGATTATTACCTGATAAATATCCAACTATAATGTCACCGGACATTAGGAGAATGCAATCACCCATTATTGATGAGAAGTGCATTGATATGCCGACAGATAGTTGGTGCTGCGACAGAAAATTACTAGCAAGTAAAATTAATATACAGATGAAGCTGTACATAAATCAACATTATTTATGTTACATTAAAGCTGGACCTAATTAGGGATCAAATAACATTTGTAAACTACTAAATTTTGATCTTATGGCATCACCTCAATCTTTTCTTTGTCCTTAAATATCAAAATGTTCATTTTTATAGGTTTTACTGAGCCAAATAAACTCATGAACTAGTTTGGTATTGACAACTTGCTCAGTGTTGCTCAATGGGTCTACTAATTTTAATATTCATTCGGCCAAACTGGATTGCCAGCATTTATTGTCCATCCCTAGGCTGGCACTGAGCCACCTTCTTGAACCGCGGCAGTCCATATGTTGTAGGCACACCCACAGAGCTGGTAGGAAGGGAGTTACAGGATTTGAGCTGGCGACTGTGAAGGAACAATGAGATAGCTCCAGATGAGGATGATGTGTGGTTTGGAGGGCCACTTGCAGGTGGTGGTGTTCCCATGTGTCTGCTGCCTGTGTTCTTGTAGGACATCTGTGGCAGGTAGGCTTGTGAGGATGAGGGCGCATGTTTTTTTCCCTCTTGTTGGTCACAGAGCCAGTCTAGGGGCTATGTCCTTTAGGACCTGACCAGCCAGGATTGTGATGTTGCTACTGAATGATGGACATTGCAGTCCTCACCCAGAGTACATTCTGTTTCCTTGCCACCCTCCATGCTTATCCAAGTGATGTTCAACATGGAGAAGTACGGATTCATCAGCTGAGGGTACATGGTAATCTGCAGGCAATTTCCTTGACCACGTTTGACCTGATACCATGAGACTTCATGGGGGGACGGGGGTGGGGGGGGGGGGGGATGCGGGGAGGCGGTCACTGTCAATGTTGAAGATTAGAAGGGCAATACCTTCCATCAATAAGCCACTGTGCCACCTCCTATAATAAGTCTGCCCAGCCATTGGGACAGGACATATCCAGAGATCGTGATGGTTGGTGCCGGGATATAGTCATACTCAGGGAATCATACTTTACAACAATGTCAGGCTGTTGCTTGACTAGGCTATGGGCCTACTATCCCAGGTGTTAGTCAGGAGGTCTTTATGGGGTTGACAAAGCTTAGTTTGCTATTATTGCCCAATTTACCTCATCATAATGGTGAATTGATAGCTTCACCATCATTACTACTGCAAACTATTACCTCTTAAATACAGAACAACGCTGTTTCTTGGTAAAAGAGAATTGTATCTCAGAAGGGAAAGTTATTTTCCATCCTTTGACACACAGGTGCATAGATTTTAGTTAAAAATGAGTCAATCTCTTCAAGTTAACATGTAGGTAATGTCATTCAGTTCCACCTGATTGCCCTCAATTAGCCTATGTAAAGTAAGAATTAATTACCAGTATAGGTAGATTTCACCTTTGTCTCCTCTTTCAATTACTTCAGTTTGATTGAATTCTACATGCATTAAAAATAGAAATTGCAATAACAGGAATCACTGATGATGGTGAATCTCATTACCTTGTGACAATTGCATCGAACAGATATGGCTTAGAATGAAGTGTAACACTTACTATTTATTTCTCATGAACTCTACTGTTTTGTTGCAATGAATAGCCTTCCAACCATTAGCATTAATCTCACTACTTAATTTGAGCCATTTGTTTAGCAATAAGGAAATGGCATTCCCTAGTATAGTTAATGTAATACCATAAATCATCTTGAAAGCTATTAAAAACATAGTAACATTAAAGTCAGCTCCAGTAACTATCCTTGTGGTGCAGCAAGATGTGGCCAATATCCTCAGGCTCATTTTATCACCACAAGATTGTAAAAGGATTTTAAAAAAAAGTAGCAATATTGTGCTACTTTAAAGACAGGATCTTTGTTATTTTTTGACAAATTGTAAAAAAGGCATTTTAAGTTATCAAGTACATTCTCAAGATTAATAAAACTTGCCTAATGAGAACAACTATTTTTACATTACTTACATTAATACCCCAATCTGTTCTGAACATATAAACATACAAAAGAGGAGCAGGAATAGGCCAATCAGTCCCTTAAGCCTGCTCTGTCATTCAATAAGATCGTAGATGACCTGGTTTTGTTTAAAGTTCCACATTCCCGTCAATCCCTGAAAACATTTGATTCCTTTGCTGAACAAGAATCCATCAGCTCTGAGGATGGGTCATCCAGATTCGAAATGTTATCTCTGTTCTCTTTCCATAGATGCTGTCAGACCTGCTGAGACTCCCAGCATTTTCTGTTTTTGCTTAATAATCCATCTACCTCTGCCTTAAAAATATTTAGAGCCCTTACTTCCACCACCTTCCTGAGGCAGAGAGTTCCAAAGTCACGCAACCTTCAGAGAGAGAAAGAAATTCCTTCTCATCTCTGTCCTAAAAGTGCACCCCCTAATTTTAAAGCAGCGTCCCCTAGTCCTGGAAGCGGAAGCATCCTTTCCAAGTCCACTTTGTCAAGACCGTTCAGGATCTTTTATTCTTCAATCAATACACCCTTCACTCTTCCAAACTCCAGTGGAAACAAACTCAGTCTGTCTAACCTTTCCTTATAAGTTCCACCTATAAACCGATCTCATATCCAGAACTATATGGTGCTTCCATGTTCCATGAACAACTGATTTTATTCATAGATCTTGTGGAGAATAATCTCCTCCCCTTTATGAAATATAATGGCCAGAATTTTACCTGTTTGTGTCGAGTGTGGTAAATTGTGCAAGAAGATATTGGGACTGTTTCCTGATGTCATTATGCATGTGTGCAATTTTGATGGGCATGTGTGTGATTTGGATGTGCATTCACTGACAATAAAGGACCATTGAAAGCCAGTAAAAGTCTAGTCAACAGTTTTTACACTGCTGGTGTGATTTTCAGATCATCACATGGGCAAAACAGATTAGCGCTCAATATGCCCTTTCATTTCCTCATTAAAGGGTGGGATGGAAGACCCTCGGAGCAGTAGCAGTTTCTCTGTGATTGAGTTCATAGACATATCAACATAGAATTTTTGAGTTTTTTTCAAGTTATTTGAACTTTTTGGACTTTAAGCATGACTTACATTTCAGATCTTCCCCAGAAGCTGTTCTTGAGGATTGGAGGACAGTGTTCCATTATTTGCAAGCCATTGGAACACTGCATCTGCTCCCTTGGGGATGGTGTATTCTATTGGTGGGACTTCTGCTAAAGAGGAAGAGAGGGAGAGGAGGTGAGTGTAGGCAGCATCCCAGGCAGAGAGCTATAAGAGGAGAGACATTGACTCAGCTAGTGCCAGGCCAGCTGGGTGGACAAGGTGGGAGGGCACATCAAAAACACCACCATCCAGCGGCAGGAATATACAGGCAGCACAAATTATGAGGTCCAGATGTGCAGAAGGTTACATCCCTTCATCATCAATTTATGACATGATACATCCAGAAATTGCCACCTTCTGCTTGGGTGGTCACCCCATGCCAGTGGTGTTGAAGGTCACAGTGGCCCTCAACTTCAACGCCTTCAGTTCATTTCAAGGTTCAGTGGGAGATCTGTGTGGTCTCTCTGAATCAGTCACACACAATTGTGTCAAACTAGTGACTGATGCCATCTTCAAATATGTCCACACATTCATTAACTCCCAGATAGACGAGGGCAGCCAGGCAGGGAGAGCATGAGGCTTTGCACATTGACTGGGTTCCCTCAGATTCAGGGTGCATAAGACTGCATGCATGTGGCCATCAGGGCACCAGCAGGAAAACCGGGAGTTTTCATCAACAGGGAGGGGCTCATTCAATGAATGTTCAGATTGTCTGTGACCACAGGTCACAGATTCCTTAAATATATGCTTGCTATCCAGGGAGCTCACATGATTCATACATCCTGTGGCATTCCCAGGTTCCAAGGCTGTTTATGGCTTCTGCAAAATTGGATGGATGCCTCCCTTGAAGAGGTGGCTGATGGCCCCACTCCCTCACCCAAGTGAGGCAGAGGAGAGATATAACAGGATTCATGTTCCCACAAGTGGAAGGACCATAAGGCTGCTCAAGGTGTGTTCCCAATAGCTTGACTAGGGGATTATTGCAATATCTGCCAGAACATGTCTCCCTCATAGTTGCTTCGTGCTGCACCATCTAGCTCTGACAAGGGGGAACCCAGTGGAGTCTGTGGCATGCAAGGCAGGACCACAGGCTAGGGACGATGCCTCCAGTGAGGATGAACCGGAGATTGCACAGGGTGAGGACTTTGAGGTGAGGAGCAAGATCATTCAGGGGGGCAGGAATGTGAGGATACATTGATCCAGTGAACCTTCAACTAGTCATCCAAGACTTGGAGGCCAACTCAATCCAATGACAATGCCTCATTCACAACAAGACTTTCTTTCAGATCCAAACCCAACAGAAACTGCAATACAAAAAATGCAAATAATGTCATCCATTATTGTGCCTTAAACTTATGCCCGTGGGTGCTGCATCTTGGTGAGAGGATTTGTTAGACTGGCAGACTTGTTAGACATTGGGTGGGTCTTAACTGCCCACCTAGCGTAATATGATTTTAACAACATGATCTTGGGCGGGAGATCACATCTGCTTTTGCCTGTGTTGGCTTTGGGTGTGCCCCCAGGGGAAAATTCAGGCCCTTTTTTTCATCGCATTGTATTACTTAGAAAAAGACAATTTCAGGTGAACTCTTTTTAGAAGAACGTTTTATATTTTACAAGTGAATTTGAGATCTTTCAATTGGCATCATCTCCACATTATTGGTTTCCTAATGAGTGATTAGTGGAAAGTAACGCCCCATTGATTGATGTCACAATGATTTGAGGCTGATGTGAATTAGAGGAATCTGGATTGGCTCAGGCAAGGAGCTAGGTTTGGTTCATTCAGGAGGTCAAACTCAAGATTTGGCTGAAAGAACAGATTAGGAATTACAAGACACAGGCTTTACTGAATGTGAAGGCTGAACGTGGGACAATACAGACATGGAAATCAAACCTGGAAGCTAAAAACAGATGATAGAGATTCCTGAGAGTTCAAGAAGTGGAAGATGTTCATTGAAAGCCATATTAACCAAATTCAACATTGTTAGGAGGGTTGGTGAGCCCCCTCTGCTGGCTCCAGAACTTCAATTCCTGACAAGAATTCATTCCGACTGCAAACTAGCTTGGTTGACTTGCCAACTTCCAGGCAGGCCCATGTCATTTTAAACAGGCAGCCTAATAATTAGAATCAGGATTGCTATCCAGATTTCATCTAGACAGTGATTTGCAACATTTAAAAGAAAATGTACTCAAAAGTGGAATCTTCATGTATTGGATTCAGTTCCAATCCGGTTTGTATCCAGTCAGTGTTATTTTAGGAGCAGGATATTAGAGACATTCCCCACCTCACTCTGAATGTCATGTGAATCTTCACACTCCACAGATTAACTGGAAACATTGGTGTCCAACAAACAGAATTTCACAAATATATATTTAAATCTAAAAGTGCTGGGACTCGAACAATGGATGGTTCGCATGTGCGTGAAGAATTGGAAGGGTGTTTTGGAAAGTGATGGCGGGTGAAGAGAGGGATGGGGAAAGAGAGAGAGCATTCAGGAGTTAGATGATGTTTTGCTTTGTTGAAACTGCTGCCCAGTGAGATTTAGAGAAGTAAAATTCCCATGACTTCAAAAATTCACTGGGTATATTTCACTCAGATGTAAAATAGACACAAAGTATTTCTATTTCCAATAAGATAAATCTTAGATTAATCAATATTAATTAATAGATTCTTAATTAGTTAGATTCTAGTCTAATAACTTTAAGTTATTAGATTAAAGTCCAAGCTGGGACAAGAAATGGAGAGAAAAGTTTTCATAATTTCAAAGCAATTGATGCAAACTTCAAAGGTACAAGAAAGAGACTCTCTTATTCCTTGTTGAAACAACAGCAACTTGCATCTATTTAGGTGTTACTGAACAAGTGGCACTTACACAGGAATAACCTGATCGCTGATGCTCCGTTTGGTTTCTGCCAGGAATACTCAGCTCCCCGAGTGCTTACATGCAATCGTAATACATTTAATATTCATTGCATTCATTCAATGTGAGTCATACAATCCAAGGGGTCTTTACAATTCTCCTCTCCTCAGTTTGCTATGGCTAAAAGGTCTTGGGCAGTGAACTTCCCCATTGCGCCTCTGTGTGGGACTGCCCCAAGTTTCACTGTGTCCATCAGCATGTGGTCCTGGGCTTTGGAATATGCCACTTTGCAACACTCGGTCGGAGACAACACTTTGCACTCAAAGACCAACAAGTTTTGGTCAACACGAATCCTCTAGCAGCAGTTGTCTCGGTGTATCAACAGCCGGTAGAACACAGAGTCCTGTGTCACAGAGCTGCTCAATATGAATTGTGACAAAAACATCTCCGCTCTCTCCTGTCAAAAACAGATTCCACAAGTAGGTGGACAATAGTCTCTTCCCCATCACAGCCTATTTGCAATGGGATGACACTTCCAGTGTGTAGAAAGGACCCAATGAGATACTATGCGACTGACAAATGTATGGAAAAACCTCAGAGTGCATCTTGATCTGTGTAGACAACTTAAATGATGTGGAGATGCCGGCATTGGACTGGAGTAAACGCTTGATATCAATATGTCAATAATTTAAATCCCATTGTGCTATTTGAAGTCACCATTTTAAAATGCCGGCAAAGTTTCTTTGGCTTGTATTCAAGTACCTCAGATTGCAACATAATGTATGTAGAAAACCTGAATATTATTGCATTTTGTGTATGATGACGATTTTGAAATGTTAGTAATGTTCTTGCAGATATTTTATGGTTAAAGTAAATTTTTGCAAAAATAAATCACTTGGCTCTTGGGGTGAGGTGAGGGTGACTGCCCTTGATGTCAAGCAGCACTTGACCAAATGTGGCATCAAGGAGCCCAAGAAAAATTGAAACCAAGAGAATCAGGAGAAATGTTATCCACTGGTTGGAGTCATACCTAGCATTATGTCAGTGGCAGTGCCAAGAAGTAGTGCCCTGTCACTGCAAGGGGGGGGGTTGTCTTGCATGGGGAGAGGAGGTGGGGGAGGGAATCCTTTTTTTTGTTGTTCTTTTTCGATTGTGTGCCCTTCTTAAAGGGCATCTGATCTTTTGAAGGCCGATGATCCTGGTAGAACAGCCCCCCCAACAGCGTGATGTCATAGGACTCACCTCCAGCACTTTTTTTAATGAAGTGTCAGAAAATATGGTAGGAAAAGCTAGCAGTGGATCCAGCGGATAACTCACCGCTTTTCCTGCCTGAGTTGATACTTAGTTAAAAAATTATAAAATTCCACCCCTCATGTCCTCTACACAAATGGGGGTCCACCGACAAATTTACCAAGTATACATTCAGTCCCGTCAGCCAAGTCATTATTGCAGAAAATACTATTGGTCCAATTTTAACACGCTGATCTTGTGCTCATTACACAAGTACACACTGGAACATTTTTGTCATTTATCAGTTGTCCGTTTATAAATATTGTGGCACAAAATGTTTATTCCAGAAAGACGTATCTATCCAAAATTTAAAATGGGGAGGTCAGGTGCACCAATGAGCTGTATTGTCGACATCAGTTGGTTTGGGTTGTTCTGAAACCATATTCTGCTGTGGTTTTATTTCTCCGGCCACTGATTTTCCTCATGTAATCCCATCCAGTTTCCGATTGAACGAACACTTTCAAATCTAAATCAAGTGTGGAGCCCTTCAGAACATGGGCGGCACATGGCACAATGGTTAGCACTACTGCCCCACAGCGCCAGGGACCCGGGTTCAATTACGGCCTCGGGTCACCGTCTCTAAGGAATTTGCACAATCTCCCCATCTCTGTGTGTGTTTCCTCCGAGTGCTTTGGTTTCCTCCCAGAGTTCAAAGATGTACAGGTTAGGTTAATTAGCCATGCTAAATTGACCCTCATGTCAGAAGATTATCAAGGTAAGTATGTGGGATTACGGGAATAGGGCCTAGTTGGATTGTTGTCAGTGCAGGTCCCAAGGGCCAAATGGCCTCCTTTTGCACTGTTAAGATTTTATGACACAGAATGCATCATTTTGCACAATATGGATTATGTTATGTGACATGGTTCAGTTGTAAATGTGCTGCCTGGTTTGCAAATGCTGTGTGCCGTACAGAATGAGATAAACATGCTAACTGTCAGCCTTTCAACCTACCTGTCATTTAGTTAAGAGTTTCACAAGAAAACATCAGTGTTTTTTTTTACTTGGATTGGGAGATCCTGGATACTAAAGAATTAGATCAATCAGAGGCAGACTGGAGAATGTCAGAACAAATCAGAAAGGTTGGAGGCCAAAACTGGGAGTTGTCAGAACCAATCAATCACAAATTATTTTCTCCCATTAATGGTTGCATTTGAACTTAAAGAAGAAATGTTGGTTGCTAAGAGTCACAGTTAGAAATGTGGTTATTTAGAATTGATTTTCAAATAAGTTATTTATAAAATGAATAAACTGCATAAATGCAGCTTTCAAAACATTATTTTCCTCAAAGGAACTTTCTGGGGTATACTAAGCTGTTGTCCAATTAAAAATGTAATTATTTCAACTGTGATTAGCTGTATTTGTTTATTTATGAGCTGTAACTTCCATGGCGTGGGAGTCACAGCTGGATTGGCACCCTGCTCTGAGTTGCTCGCTCTGTAATGCAGCCCTTCCTTTGTCACCTCGTCCTTTGCCTCAGGCTAGGTGAGAGATGCAGGGACAGTGAGTTAGAGGTAAGGAGCTAGTTTGGGGGGTGGGGGGTGGGTATTCAGGAAGGGAGAGGTAGTTGGAAGGAGTGTAATCTGGGGGTTGGGAAGGCAGTTGGAGAATGGGGGTAGTTGTGGGTGGGGATGGTAACAGGGAAACAGTCAGGGTTGGGGGGACAATCAAGGGGTAGGAGGGGATAGTTAGGCAGTAAGGGTCCCCCATCACACCCAGCCGAAAGGCCTCACTTAAGTATTCCATGACAATTGTCTGAGACTTTGAGATTGTCGGTGGACAATTGCCCTGCAGTAGGAACCATCTGAATCTCTGATTTAAAATCACAAACTTCGGGTGGTTCCAACTACCTTGTGGCTACAATTAACCATGAAAAGTTAGAAGAATTAAAACCACTTCTAACTTCTGGGTAATCTTAGTACTGACTAACACAGAGGCTAACATAATGGTGGCATGGTTGCACAGTGGTTAGCACTGCTGCCTCACAGCAAGAAGTCTCACAAAACCAGATTAAAGTTCAATATCTTTTGCTGTGTTTCTTACTGTGTTTACCACAGTCCAACGCTGGCATCTCTACATCATGCCTCACAGGCCCAGGGACCCAGGTTCGATTCCTGCTTGGGTGACTGTTTCTGGAGAGCCTGTACGTCCTACTCATGTCTGTGCAGGTTCCTCCCAGCAGCTCTGTTTTCCTTCCACAGTCTGAAAGATGTGCTGGTTGTGGCATTGGCCATACTAGATTCCCCCTCGGTGTGCTCAAACAGGCCCCAGAGTGTGGTGACTTAGGGATTTTCACAGCAACCTCATTGCAGTGTTAATGTAAGCCTACTTGTGACACTAATAAACTTTTAACTTTAAACATACCATGGGATCTTCTACCGCTCAACTACCCATTACTCACCCCACCCACTCCAACTATCCCCAACCCCCATGAGATCACCTGACTAGCCCCGACATCCTCATGATAACCTCATCAATCCCTCCCACTTAACGACGCTCCATGGGACTCTTCTACTGCTGTTCACATCCCCTGACTATCCCCTCCTCCAACTGCCCTCCCTACTTCCTGCTGTTCACCAATTATCTTCCCTAATTCCCATTACCCCCACTGTGTCCAACTGCCCTTGCAATCACCTAACTGTACCCCACCTCCCCCAATTATCTCCCCTTCCTGGCTACCCTTCTCATTCCCGACTCCCCTCTGACTGCCCAACTACTCCCTCTCCGACTGTACACTCCCCACCTGTCAACTGCCTCCCCACCCCTGATTCTTTGTTATCAACCTGATTCACAGAGTCACAGAAGTTTACAGCGTGGAAACAGGCCCTTCAGTCCTACTTGTCGATGCCGCCCATTTTTTTTAAACACCTAAGCTAATCCCAATTGCCCGTGTTTGGCCCATATCCCTCCATACCCATCTTACCAATGTCACTGTGTAAATGCTTTTTAAAAGACAAAATTGTACCCGCTTCTACTACTACCTCTGACGGCTTGTTCCAGACGCTCACTATCCTCTGAGTGAAGCAATTGCCCCTCTGGACATTTTTGTATCTGTCTCCTCTCACCTTAAACCTATGCCCTCTAGCTTTAGGTCCCCTACCTTTGGAAAAAGATATTGACCATCTAGCTGATCTATGCCCCTCATTATTTTATAGACCTCTATAAGATCACACCTCAGCCTCCTAGGCTCCAGAGGAAAAAGGTCCCAATCTATCCAGCTTCTCCTTATAACTGAAACCATCAAGTCCAGTTAGCATCCTTGTAATTTTTTTCTGCACTCTTTCCAGTTGAATAATATCCTTCCTATAATAGGGTTATCAGAACTGTACAAAGTATTCCAAGTATGGTCTTACCAACGTCTTGTACAACTTCAACAAGTCGTCCCAACTCCTGTATTCAATATTCTGACCAATGAAACCAAGCATGCCGAATGCCTTTTTCACCACTCTGTCCACCTGTGTCTCCACTTTCAATGAGTAAGATCTCTAAGTTCTATAACAATCCCCAACACCCTACTATTAACTGAGTAAGTCCTGCCTTGGTTCAGTCAACCAAAATGCATCACTTGCATTTATCTAAATTAAACTCCATCTGCCATTCGTCAGCCCACTTGTCCAATTGATCAAGATCCTGTTGCAATCCGAGATACCCTTCTTCACTGTCCACTATACCACCAATCTTGGTATCATCTGCAAACTTACTAACCATGCCTCCTATATTCTCATCCAAATCATTAATATAAATGATAAATAACAGTGGACCCAGCACCGATCTGAGGCACACTACTGGTCACAGGCCTCCAGTTTGAAAAACAACCATCTACAACCACCCTCTGGCTCTGTCATCAAGATGTGGAGATGCCGGCATTGGACTGGGGTAAACACAGTGAGAAGTCTCACAACACCAGGTTAAAGTCCAACAAGTTTATTTGGTAGCACAAGCCACTAGCTTTCGGAGTGCTGCTCCTTCATCAGGTAAATGAGAGCTCTGTTCAGAAACTGGGCATATAAAGATACAAACTCAATTTACAAAATAATGGTTGGAATGCAAGTCTTTACGGGTAATCAAGTCTTAATGGTACAGACAATGTAGGACGGTCACCTCAGCACGTCACTGTACCACAAACCCATGGATAACTTCACGATGCTCCACTTCTCCAGCTTCCACCGTAAACACATTAAAGAAGCCATCCCCTACGGACAAGCCCTCTGTATACACAGGATCTGCTCAGATGAGGAGGATCATGACAGACACCTCCAGACGCTGAAAGATGCCCTGTTAAGAACAGGATATGGTGCTTGACTCATCGATTGATAGTTCCGACGCGCCACAGTGAAAAACCGCACTGACCTCCTCAGAAGACAAACACGGGACACGGCGGACAGAGTACCCTTCATTGTCCAGTACTTCCCTGGAGCACAGAAGCTACAACATCTTCTCTGGAGCCTTCAACATGAGATTAATGAAGTCGAGCACCAAGGCCATCCCCCCACCCCCACTTCTTGCCTTCAAACAACCACACAACCTCAAACAGACCATTGTCTGCAGCAAACTACCCAGCCTTCAGGAGAACAATGACCATGACACCACACAACCCTGCCACAGCAACCTTTGCAAGACGTGCCAGACCAACGACACGGATGCCATCATCTCACGTGAGAATATCATCCACCAGGTATGTGGTAGGTACACTTACAACCTGACCAACATTGTCTATCTAATATGCTGCACGAAAGGATGTCCCAAGACATTATACATTGGGGAGACCATGCAGATGCTATGACAACGGATGAATGAACACTGCTCGACAGTCACCAGGCAAGACTCTTCTCTTCCTGTTGGGGAACAGTTCAGCAGTCACGGGCATTCGGCTTCTGATCTTCGGGTAAGCATTCTCCAAGGCGGCCTTCACAACATACAACAGTGCAGAGCCGCTGAGCAGATGGCCAAGTTCCGCACACATGAGGATGGCCTCTACCGGGATCTTGGGTTCATGTCACATCATCTGTAACTCCCACAACATGCCTGGGCTTGCAAAATCTCACTAACTGTCCTGCCTGGAGACAATACACATCTCTTTAACCTGCTCTTAACCCTCTCTCCACTCATATTATCTGTACCTTTAAGACTTGATTAACTGTACAGACTCACATTCTAATCATTATTTTGTAAATTGAGTTTGTGTCTTTATATGCCCTGTTTGTGAACAGAACTCCCACTCACCTGATGAAGGAGCAGTGCTCTGGAAGTTCGTGGCTTGTGCAACCAAATAAACCTGTTGAACTTTAATCTGGTATTGTGAGACTTCTTACTCTGTCGTCAAGCCAATTTTGTATCCATTTAGCTACCTCATCATTGATCCCATGAAATTTAACCTTATGCAACAATCTACCATGGGGTACCTTGTCAAAGGCATTGCTAAAGTCCATGAAGACAACATCAGCTGCACCGTCCTCATCTACCTTATTGGTTACCCCTTCAAAAAATTCTATCAAATTTGTGAGACATGAATTTCCACACACAAAACCATGCTGACAGTTCTGAATCAGTCCTTGCATCTCTAAATGCCTGCAGATCCCGTCGCTCAAAATACCTTCTAACAACTGACCCATTACAGATGTGAGGCTCATCGGCCTGTAGTTCCCAGGCTTTTCCCTGCAGCCCTTTTTAGATAAAGGCACAGCATTTGCCACCCTCTAATCTTCAGGCACCCCTCTTATGACTATCAATGATGCAAATATCTCTGCTAGGGTACCCACAATTTCCTCCCTGGCCTCCCACAATGTCCTGGGGATACACTTCATCAGCTTGGACATTATGGCCAGAAGTTTACCATCAGACTTGCCAAGGGAATTGGAGCAGGGGAGGAGTTGACTATGGAGACATTGGGTGGGATTTTATGGTTTCAGGACAAGTGAGGCCATAAAATCCTACCCCATTGGTCTATAGCTTTGCTCTATGACATTAGTTTAATACTGACTTATGACCCACATGTGCCCACCCCAACCTAAGCTTCAACTCTGAAAAGTTGGGCTGAATTTTACAGGCAGGAAAGTAGGCAGTTGGACCCTTCCAATAGGGTGCCATACCATTGGCATCTGTCTGCTGCTGCCCACCTGCTAGCACGTGCCACAGTTTTACAAATGGTGGTGTGGGAGGCACGGGCAAGCTGCCTGCCTTTGGTTCAATTGAAGTCCTTCAATGTCTGGACTGTCAGCCAAGTTTCATTATAAATTATTGGCTGAGAACCCAGACAATCATTAGACTGCTCAAACAGCAATCATGGTCTGGAGATGCCAGCGTTGGACTGGGGTAAATGTAGTAAGAAGTCTCAACACCAGGTTAAAGTCCACCAGGCTTATTTGGTAGTAAATGTCACTAGCTTTCAGGGTTTGCCCTTTTGTCAGGTGAGTGGGAGTTCTGATCACAGTGCCCCAGGGAAAACACTGCCTGACTAATAACTCCTGCTGTCTGATCTTTTCTGTCAATTGCACTGTTTAATTACACAAGATAATAAGGTTTCAGTTGCTTACAGTTTCAACTAAGAACTGTTAAAGGATCTGGATGATATTTTTAGAGGGCTTGAGCAAGCAAAAAGTTATGAACGAATGATTTTGTTTAAAAAAGCTGTTTCACGCATATTATTGTTATTGTAGGGATCATCTAGAATGTATGGTGGATGAATTAGCATGGAAGTGCCATAGCTTATCACGAGGGGTAGAAGGGACCACAAGGGGTGGGTGAGGAGCATAACTTGGCATGGAGGGTATGAGCTGGCATTGGGATGGAGGGAGTGGCATGAGTTAACATGAGTGGCACATGGGGAGTGTGTGGCGGGTGAGGGTGTGTGAGGTGAGGGCTCAACAGTTGTCCTTTGTTTTGCTGTAATTACAACTGGGACAAAGTCTCAGAGCACTGAGGCAAGCCTTTTAAATAACTCATCTCAGCACTCGGTGGCAACCCCTGAAGCTACCTCCCAACTCTTCTTGGGAACGGAGGGCCCAACTCCAGTTAGCAGCCACTACGTCAGAATGACAATCCCATCCTTGCTGCGACTTTTTCTCGAGGCAGACAAGCCGAGCCTGGACATTTCCTGGCTCCCACTACTCACCACTAGAATAAAAGTCTAGCCCATTATTTCACTTAACTGCCCTTTAGCCTAATTAAAATAAATGATCATGTATAACAAGTGAGCAGTATAATGTGAAATGGAGTACGTGTTTGTGCCATAGTGAATTGTGAAGACTACAGTATATTTAAATTCTTTTGAGATTTTTTTTTCAAATTAATAGGCTTGGAATTTGGCCAAAGCTAAAAGAGACCAACATTTGTTTCATGCCTTTACGTGAGGTTCACGTAATTTTATTGTAATCTTTCATCAGAGTGAATTACTTCTAGCTAAGGTCTTTACCATTGGCTGATGCCACTGACGCTTTCCTGAAGCACTAAAACATTAAAAAGCAATCTCCTTCCTGTCATGGGATTTGCATGAAGCACTTTCTCCGCCTGAAAGTTCAGTAATTCAAGCTGAATGATGTTAGGTATAAGATTTTTGAAAGATGGTGAATAATCTTAATAGCATAAAGCTGTTCAAACTTCATGCTCAAAGTCACTGAACCATCCAATCTCTCTGAGATTTGTATCCATGTTTACTCTTTAATTATTGAATTAAAGCTGAAGCTAAACTCTAATTGGATCGACCTGAACCGAATTTTCATCTGTTTCCTGCTTTTTGAAGAAAAGCTGGAATTTGGTTCCAAAAGTTTTCTGGACAGACCTCTTCACCTTTAGGATTGTAATTAAATCCCTCCTCTTCTGATCCCAAATAGCCAAGGAAAGGAAAAAAAGATTCTGAAGTTAAATGGCAGATTTGTGAACTTTCTCATCCAGTAGCCTGGTATTCCACAGCATTATGTGCCACGTGTTTGTAGGAGGAATGATTTGCGTTAAGTGGCCGTTGCAGTTTCCAAAACCTGCAGGTATTTGGTCATGATGTATTGAATGAATGGTACCGGTTTTAAGTGTAGAGGAGCAAGGGCCCAGAATGTGAAATTTCAATGTGTTGGCAAAAATACATTACAGGGTGTAAGACAGTTGACATGAGAGTTGTCAAGTTCCATTGCTTCAGCAACAAGGAATAGGCACCATCTGATAGCTCCAGGGTGATGATTCACTTTTGCCTCAAGGAATGCTCATATGCTTATCTGTATTTAGGTTGAGTGCCTTGTTTTTCAGCTGAGATCATACTTACTTATGCTGACCTTGCAATGTCATTAAATTTCTTTCAAAATCATGAGGCGTCTTGGCAGGGTGAATATGGAAAGGATGTTGTGAGACTTCTGACTGTGCTCACCCATTTAAGTAAAAAGTCTGACAACACCAGGTTTTAGTCCAACCGATTTATTTGATAGTAAACTCACTAGCTTTCGAGGGGTTTCCCTCTTCTTCAGGTGAATGGAGAGTTCTGGCCTAACTCTTACCACTTCAAGCCAGCTACTCAGTTCCGTATGATCATGGCTGGTCATCCAACTCAGCAATCCTGCCTTCCCCCATAACCTTTGATCCATTTTGCCTCAAGAGCCTTTTTGAAAACATACAATGTTTTGGCCTGAACTACTTTCTATGGTAGTGACTTCCGCAGGCTTACCACTCTTGTAGTGAAGGAATTTCTTCTCTGTGTTAAAAGGTTTACCCCTTATCCTGAGAATATGTACCCTGCTTCTGGACTACTCCCACCACTGGAAATATCCTTCCTGCATCTACTCTGTCTTGCCCTGTTAGAATTTTTATAGATTTCTATGAGATCTCCCTTCATTCTTCTGAACTCTATGAATATAATCCTCACCGACTCAATCTTCCACATATATCAGTCTCCCTATCCCAGGTGTCTGTCTGGTAAACCTTTGTAGCCCTCAACTGTGGCAAGAACATCCTTCCTCAAAGACCAAAGTACACACAATATTCCAGTTGTGGCCTCACCAAGACTATGTACAATTGAAGCAAGACATCTCTGCTCCTGTGCTCAAATCCTCTTGCTATGAAGGCCAACATACCATGTGCCTTCTTTATTGCCTGTTGCAACTGCATGCTTACATTCAGTGAACTGGTGTACAAGAACACCCAGTTCTCCTTGCACATTCTCTTCTCTCAATTTCAGATAATGGTCTGCCTTCGTGTTTTTGCTACCAAAGTGGATGCCCTCTCACGTATCCACATTTTGCTGCATCAGCCATGCATTTGCCCACTCACTCAACTTGTCCAAGTAACACTAAAGCATCTCTGCATCCTCCTCACAGTTCACCCTTCCACCCAACTTTGTGTTTGAGACATAAATAGGGTTGATGGTCAGAATTTGTTCCCAGAGTTAAAATATCTAATACTAGGGAGCATACACATAAGGTGAGAGGGAGAAAGTTCAGTGGAGATGTGAGAGGCAAATTTTTTACACAGAGAGTGGTGTTGTCTGGAATAAGCAACTGGGGGTTGGGGGTGGGGGGGGCGGGCGCAGATACGATAGGGGCAATTAAGGGGCTTTTAGATAAGCACATGAATATTCAAGGAATAGAGGAATATGGACCGAGGTGGGCAGAAGGGATTAGTTTAATTCGGCTTAGCAGAACATTGTGGGCTCAAGGGTTTGTTGCTGTTCTGTACTGTTCTATGTTATTTGCAAATTTGAAGATATTACCTTTAGTCTTTCATCTCAATCATTAATATTTATTGTCAATAGTTCGGGTCCTAGTGCTGATCCCTTTGATAACTCACTGTTCACTGTCTGCCATTCAGAAAAAGACCCGTATGTTCTTCCTCTTTGTTTCCTGCCTTCCAACCAGTTTTCTATCCATCTCAATACACTACACCCAATCCCAGGTGTTTTATGTTTACATACTAATCTCTCATGTGGGATCTTGTCAAATAAACCACATCCACTGGCTCCCCTTCATCAACTTTACTAATTACATTGTTGAAAAATTCAAGTAGATTTTTGGAAATCCAAGACTTCTGCATCCACTGACTCCTTTTTCCATCTTACTACAGCAGTCGCATTTTCAAAAACTCTATTAAATTTGTCAAAAAATACCCATTTATAAAAATCATGTTGACTCTGTTTGATTATATACTTTTCCAAAAACACTGTTAAGATTGTCTTAATTAAAGGCTCCAGCATCTTTCCAATGACTTGTATCAGGCTAACTGGTCTGTAGTTCCCAGTTTTCTCTTTTCCCTTTCTTGAATAGCAGTGTTACATTTGCCAGCATTCAATTTGCTGGAACCTTTCTTGATTGCGGAGAATTTTGCACATCCACTATCTCTGCAGTCATCCCTAAGATGTAGACTATCAGGTCCTGGGAATTTGGTTCCTTAAATTTCTCCCATAGTTTCCCTGACTGGTATTAATTACTTCTAAGTTCTTCTAAGATGTTAGCTGTTTGTTTTTCTATCATTCCACTCCTGCATGCGCTTTTAACTGGATGGAGCTCTTTGATATGATGACATGGCACCCTTACCCTTTCCTAAATTTATTACTCGTCATTTACCCGTCAACAGGGTGGCATGGTGGCACAGTGCTTCGCACTGCTGTCTCAGCACTAGGGATCAGGGTTCAATTCTCAGCTTGGGTTACTGTCTGTATGGAGTCTGTATGTTCTCCCCATGTCTGCATGGGTTTCCTCTGGCTGCTCCGGCTTCCTCCCACAGTCTGAAAGACGTGCTGGTTAGGTGCATTGGCCACGCTAAATTTTCCCTCAGTGTACCCGAACAGGCACGGAGTGAGGCGACTAGGGGATTTTCATAGTAACTTAATTGCAATGTAAACTTAAGTCTACTTATGACACTAATAAATAAACTTTATTACCCTACCATTCATCTTTTGCTGGCAGGGTACCTGCTTTGTCCAACGAGCATTGTGAACCTGAGGATTTGTAGTTGGATTTTGGCAAGCTCAGGTTCCACTTCACTGCATCAGGAAATTAGGAGCACGGTGCATTAATTTTACTGACTAAGAATTTGGGAGCAATTTGAGTTCAGTTCTTTACACAAACGTATTGTTCTGCTGAATGGTGGACGTGCAGGTTCTGAAACCTAAGCTATGATGCATAATACTCAGTAGCAAAATCTTCTCTTATTACTAATCAGTTCTGTTTTAGTGCAGCAACTAGTAATCACTTTCTGCATTCTGTCCTTCCCTTCTCTATGTGTGTTATGCTTTGTCTATATAGCACGCAAGCAAAAGTACTTTTCACTCTGTACTAATACATGTGAAAATGTAATTCAAATCAAATCAAATGCATATTTCATTATTTTGTATTATTTATTTCTCCAATCGACTCTTTCACAATTAACTGATTAACTACTACATATAAATGTGACTGTAAGATGCCAGAAGATTTTAATATACTGTATTTACCTCAAGTAAGATAACTTAAACTGGTCAATTGTATTTTCACCAAAAATAGAACAATGAAGATCTCGGAAAGCAGCGAAAACCACATAATTATTATTTGACTTATAAACACTAACAGCTTATCAATAGAATTGCTATCACGTGTCGTGAGAAATCTCGGAAATTGTAAGGAATACTGCGCTAAATGGTCCTTGGGCAAATTAAAAATGGAATTACAATCAGTGAAAGCTCATGTGATACATTCAACGTGACGAATTAACTCTGGAATATTACAAAGGGAGGGTGACAGTTCTGCAACAGTCTACAACTTTGATATATATGAGAGTAATAAATGGGTACATTAAACTTTAATAAACTGTAAAAGATCATCAGTCAGCAAACCGTCACAATGTAATGTGTCTCTAAGTGCAAATGAAGCTGTAAAATTGTGACTTGCGGCTTGATCACCATAATGTGGAGTCCTCATTTCTCCTTGCAAATTTCCACTGTCACTTCGTAGTAATTAGTAATTGAAAACTGGTTGCTTATATTACTGTAAAGATTTCCACATTTCCTCCTTTTGTGATTTAAACTGGTTTGTAATGTCCAACCTGCATTCAGTGCAAAGAAAATATTCCTGTTTAAAGACATGCCAGATTGATTCACATCACTGTTTTAAAGCACCTGCTTTCGAAATTGTTTATGTAGTCTGAGAAGGAAATCTATAAGAATGTTGGACATATTCAACTCAAATTTTTTTGCTTTCAGATGCTTTGAACAGTAATAATGATTTAAGTATTCTTTGTTGATGATAACGACTGGCTTGTGGTTTTGAATCTACTTTAGTAGCCTAGTTAAAGTTGTTTTCACAAATACTGAGTTGTGCTGCTTAATATGTCTTGAATAAATTTTGCGTGCACTTGTCACGTGAATTAACCTGTGCTCTCTTTAAATACAGGATTGTCTTTCACACTATAAATCTGTTGCCAGTAGGTTAATTCTTTTTGCAGTGCAAGCCATTTGTACTTGACAATCAATGCTTTCTGGAACAAGCTGGAAACTGAAGTACAATTGACTTGACCCTTTTCTGGTATGAGTCCCATGGCTGCCTGTCACACAAACACGTTCAACGTAATCAGGCAGGTTGGTATATTCTCAGCTCGATTGGGTTCTGCATGATGAGGTAGACTGTTTCACATTCAGAATAGGCATTGACACTGACTCTTTCTCTAGGAATCACACTTTCTGCCGACTAATTGTGTTGCGTTATATTGGAGTTCACACCAATAGATTCAATGTGTACACTAGCTAATGACATTTGGAATCCACATTAATTTGAATTTTGTATACATTGTACTTGACTGTTGCAGTTGAATAAGAATGACTTACATTATACGCTTGCTCTAAATGTCACAAAAGAATAATACACACATGATATTATACCATCTGGACGATACTGCAGTAATCTGAGAGGATAAGAGGAGGAATTGTGCATAATACTTTATATCATTTGTCCGTGGATACAGATGATGATCACTAATATGAAATAGGAAGTAAGGGGGACAGAGAGACTCCAAAAATAGACTGACAGCTAATATAAAAAGGAATCCATAGGTCATTTATATGCATATTAAAAGTAAAAGGAGGAGTGGTAAGGCTGATTAAGGGTCAAGATGAATAACTACTGGTGGAGGCAGAAGTACTTTGCATTGTTTACCAGTGAAGAGGACTTTGGCAAAGCTAAGATAAATGATTATACAGGATAAAATAAAATAGATAAAGAGGACATATGAGGAAGGCAGGCAGTACTTAAAGTGGATAAGTTGCTCTATCTAGGTGGGATAGCACTGAGGTTGTCAAGAGAAGTAAAGAAGGAAATTGTGGAGATACTAATTGTAATATTGCAGTCCTGCTCAGATACAGGGGTGGTGCCGGAGAACTGGAGGATTGCAAATGTTGCACTTTTTCAAAACAGGTAACAACGATTAAACCTAACAAGGGGTGAAACCTTCTGCCCTCTCGGATGGCATTTAATCAGGAGGCAGGATGGTGGGTTAAGATGCTTCTGCCATTTGTCCTCCGCTTTGATTAAGTCTGAGGTGGAAAGGCCCATGGTCAGCCTTCCCGTGTTGCTGAATTCCAATAAATGACCACTTAAAGGCTTCATCCTGCTGCCAGTAGCATGAACTCAGCTATGGTGGACCTGTCACCATACAGTATGAATAACATGTGAACCTGTGCAGGCTGTTTGGCATTTCCTGGGAAGGAGATCGAGAACTCTCAATGCCTGATTGAGGGACCCAACATCGGGAATTGAGGAACCCACTGAGAGCCACACCACAAAAGCCCCTGTGACTGAGGTCTCTCTGCGATCCTGGGGCCCCAATGGCTGTTGTTCTAGCAGCAGCCACCACCTCCTCTGTGGCGCTGCTGAGCTAAAGAGCTGCAACTTTTAATTTCCCAACAGCTCTCGGTAGGTGGTCCTCCACCTTCAGGACCCTGAGCCACCGCTGGTGGCCTCTTTACTGCCTAATTGGCTTGTGTTTCCCCAAAGGGAACAATGTGGGTTGCTCACTGCCTAGACCCTTCTCGTCTCCACTGGATTCCACCTAATAATCCAGGAAAAAGTTAACAGCCCCCTGGGCAAGTATGAACCAATTAAAGTAGAGCCATCACAAATTTGTTAAGTGGAAAATCATATTTGACTACTGTGAAATCGCAATGAGTCAAACTCGGATGACATGAAATTTCTGTTATATCAAAGTCATAAACCATTCCCGTGGGCAAAATATCAAATCCCATAGAACAATGCCTGTGATAAGTTCGAGAAGCAGTCATCTTCTCCAGCAAGGAAGAGAATCAGAATGGCTGCCTATGCCAATGTTGAAGAAACTCTGCTAATGTGATTCAAGATGTGGGAATGCCGGCGTTGGACTGGTGTAAACACAGTAAAAAGTCTGACAACACCAGGTTTTAGTCCAACCGATTTATTTGATAATACTCACAAGCTTTCGAGGGGACTGCCTCTTCGTCAGGTGAATGGAGAGTTCTGGCCTCAGACAGAGCATATAAAGCACAGACAGTTTAGAGATTACTGATTAGAATGCGAATCTTTACACCTAACCTGCTGTTCAAGACCTGAAGTGGCTGACAATGTGAGTGGAAGGAGCACTGATCACAGGTTACAGAGATGTGTATTGTCTCCAGACAGTACAGTAAGTGAGGTTTTGCAAACCCAGGCAAGTCACGGGGGTTACAGATAGTGCGACATGAACCCAAGATCCCTGTTGAGACCGTCCTCATGTGTGCGGAACTTGGCTATCAGTCTCTGCTCAGCGACTCTGCCAAGTTCCGCACACATGAGGACGGTCTCAACAGGGATCTTGGGTTCATGTCGCACTATCTGTAACCCCCGTGACTTGCCTGGGTTTGCAAAACCTCACTTACTGTACTGTCTGGAGACAATACACATCTCTTTAACCTGTGATCAGTGCTCCTTCCACTCACATTGTCAGCCACTTCAGGTCTTGAACAGCAGGTTAGGTGTAAAGATTCGCATTCTAATCAGTAATCTCTAAACTGTCTGTGCTTTATATGCTCTGTCTGAGGCCAGAACTCTCCATTCACCTGACGAAGAGGCAGTCCCCTCGAAAGCTTGTGAGTATTATCAAATAAATCGGTTGGACTAAAACCTGGTGTTGTCAGACTTTTTACAATGTGATTCAAGGCAGCGTGTGCAGACAACATTCCCATCGCCAGTCCAACCCTGCAGCAAAGTACGTTCTTGAACTGAGGAGCCTGAGGAAACTAATAACCCTGAAGAGTCTGAGGAATGTCTGTCAGTTCACCTGCCTGTTTCCCAAGCTGATGCAGTGAAGGCCATAGAGATGCTGAAGGATCTTGCACTGCAGCATGAAAACACTGAATTGATGTTTGACTGCTTTGACCACATGGTGAACTGTATCCTGCATGTCCAAAAGCAGCACACTGAGCAAAAAGAGATTACAGGGATTATCCAGAGCTAACTCCCAGCCTTTTTCAATGCAAGGCCCCAGCCTTTTTCAAGGTCAACTCATTATAAGTTGTGAACAAATTGAATAAAGGCTTTTTTTCATACATTTGCTGCTTTTTTTATTCAACATTATCCCCATTCTCCTGCCTATTCCCCATACCCCCGATCCCCTTATTAATCAAGAACCTATCTATTTCTGTCTTAATGACACTCAGTGACCTGGCCTTCACAGCCTTCTGTGGCAAAGAGTTCCACAGATTCACCACTTTCTGGCTGAAGAAGTTACTCCTCATCTCTGTTTTAAAGGATCGTCCTTTAGCCTGTGGTAGTGCCCTCTAGTTTAGCTTTTCATACCGAAGGAAATATCCTCTCCACGTCCACTCTATCTAAGTCTCGCAATATCCTGTCAGTTTCAATAAGACCCCCCTCCCATCCTTCTAAACTCCTGGTACAGACCCAGATTCCTCAGCCGTTCCTCATATGACAAGCTCTTTCATTCCAGGGATCATTCTTGTGAAGCTCCTCTGAATCCTTTCCAAGGCCAGCACATCCTTCCTCAGATATGGGGCCCAAAACTGCTCACAATACTCCAAATGGGGTCTGATCAGAGCCTTATACAGCCTCTGAAATGCATCCCTGCTCTTGTATTCTAGCCCTCTCGACGTGAATGTTAACATTGCATTTGTCTTCCTAACTGCCAACTGAACCTGCATGTTAACCATAAGAGACTCTTGGACAATGATTCCCAAGTCCCTTTGTGTTTCTGATTTCCTAAGCATTTTCCCATTTTGAAAATATTCTATGCCTCCATTCCTCCTTCCAAAGTGCATAACTTAACACTTTTCCACATTGTATTCCATCTGCTGCTTCTGTGTCCACATTCCTAATCTGTCCAAATCTCAATGCAGCCTCCCCTTGCTTCCTCAATACTACCTGTCTCTCTACATATCTTCTTACCATCTGCAAACTTAGCAACAGTGACTTCAGATCCTTCCTCCAAATCGTTAATTTATATTGTGAAAAGTTGTGGTCCCAGCACTGACCCCCAAGGCACACCACTAGTCACTGGCTGCCATCCTGAGAAATATCCCCACCCTCTGCCTTCTGCCAGTCAACCAATCCTCTATCCATGCCAAGATCTTACCCTTAACACCATGGGCACTTAACTTATTGAACAGTCTCCTATGCAGCACCTTGTTAAAGGCCTTTTGGAAATCTAAATAAATCGTGTCCACTGGTTCTTGTTTACCTAATTCCTTGTTACCTCCTCAAAGAACTCCAACAGATTTGTCAGACCCTTTGACAAAGCCTTGTTGACTCAGTCCTATTTTATCATGCGCTTCCAAGTACGCTGCGATCTCATCTTTAATAATGGACTCTAAAATCTTGCCAATGACTGAAGTCAGGCTAACCGGCCCATAATTTCCCGTCTGCTCCCTCCCTCCCTTCTTAAACAGCAGTGTTACATTCCCTACTTTCCAGTCCTCTAGTACCCTCCCAGCCTCCAGTGATTCCTGAGAGATCACCACCAATGCCTCCACAATTTGCTCTGCTGTCTCTTTTAGAATCCTGGGGTGTAGTCCATCCGGTCCAGGTGATTTACCCACCTTCAGACTTTTCAGTTTCCCCAGAATCTTCTCCTTAGTGATGCCACTACACTCACCTGAACCCCCGATTCTACTGGAGCTCTGGCATCCCACTGGTATCTTCCACCATGAAGACTGATGCAAAGTAACTATTCTGTTCCATTGCCATTGCTTTGTTTCCTATTATTACTTCTCCAGCCTCACTTTCCAGTGGTCCAATGTCTATTTTTGCCCTTCTCTTATCTTTTATATATTGAAAAAAGCTCTTCCTGTTGTCTTTTATATTACTAGCTAGTTTACACTCGTACTTCATTTCCCCACACCCCTGTTGCTTTTTTAATTGTCCTCTGCTTGCTTTTAAAGACTTCTCAATCCTCTGGCTTCCCACTAATCCTTGCCACTTTGTATGCTCTCTCTTTTGTTTTTATGCTGTCCTTGACTTCCCTCGTCAGCCATGGATGCCTCGTCCTCCCCTTAGCAAGTTTTCTCCTCCTTGGGATAAATTTCTGTTGTGCCTCTCGAGTAACTCTCAAAAACTCCTGACGTTGCTCTTCCACTGTCTTCCCTGCTAGGCTCTCTTTCCAATCAACTCTGGCCATCTCTTCCCTCACGTCTTTGTATTTAATTGTAATGCCTTTACATCTTATTGAGTTATTTGAGAAAGTGACCAAAGAGGTGGATAGGGGTAAGGCAGTTGACGTGGTATATATGGATTTTAGTAAGGCGTTTGATAAGGTTCACCATGGTAGGCTTCTGCAGAAAATGCAGATGTATGGGATTGGGGGTAATCTAGGTACTTGGATCAGGAATTGGCTAGCAGATAGGAGACAGAGGGTGGTGGTTGATGGTGAATATTCGTCATGGAGTTCGGTTACGAGTGGTGTGCCTCAGGGATCTGTTTTGGGGCCACTGCTGTTTGTAATTTTTATTAATGATCTGGATGAGGGTATAGTTGGGTGGATTAGTAAGTTTGCTGATGACACCAAAGTCGGAGGTGTGGTAGATTGTGAGGAAGGGTGTCATAGTTTGCAAGGTGACTTAGACAGGTTGCAGAGCTGGGCCGCGAGGTGGCGGATGGAGTTTAATGCAGAGAAGTGTGAGGTAATTCATTTCGGTAGGAGTAACAGATGTGTTGAGTATAGGGCTAACGGGAGGACTTTGAATAGTGTGGAGGAGCAGAGGGATCTAGGTGTATGTGTACATAGAACATAGAACATAGAACATTACAGCGCAGAACAGGCTCTTCGGCCCACGATGTTGCGCCGACCAGTTACAAAAACAATGACCCACTAGCCTATACCAATCCCTTTTCGTCCATAAACCTATCCAGAGATCTCTTAAACGCCCCCAAACTAGACGCATTTACAACTGCAGCAGGCAGGGCATTCCAATCCCTCACCACCCGCTGGGTAAAGAACCTACCCCTGACATCCGTCCTGTAGCTACCCCCCCTTAATTTAAAGCCATGCCCCCTCGTGCTAGCTTTCTCCATCCGAGGAAAAAGGCTATCACTATCCACCCTATCTAAACCTCTAATCATCTTATATGTTTCAATAAGATCCCCTCTTAGCCGCCTTCTTTCCAACGAAAACAACCCTAAATCCCTCAGTCTCTCCTCATAGGACCTCCCCACCATACCAGGCAACATCCTAGTAAACCTCCTCTGCACCCTCTCCAACGCCTCCACATCCTTCTTGTAATGCGGGGACCAGAACTGCACACAGTACTCCAAGTGCGGCCGCACCAGAGTAGTGTACAGTTGCAACATGACGCTGCGACTCCTAAATTCAATCCCCCTACCAATAAACGCCAAGACACCGTACGCCTTCTTAACAACCTTATCTACTTGATTCCCAACTTTCAGGGATCTATGTACACATACACCTAGATCCCTCTGTTCATCCACACTATTCAAAGTCCTCCCGTTAGCCCTATACTCGACACATCTGTTGCTCCTACCAAAGTGAATTACCTCACACTTCTCCGCATTAAATTCCATCCGCCACCTCTCGGCCCAGCTCTGCAACCTATCTAAGTCTCCCTGCAGACTATGACACCCTTCCTCACAATCTACCACACCTCCAACTTTGGTGTCATCAGCAAATTTACTAATCCACCCAACTATACCCTCATCCAGATCATTAATAAAAATTACAAACAACAGTGGCCCCAAAACAGATCCCTGAGGCACACCACTCGTAACTGAACTCCATGATGAATATTTACCATCAACCACCACCCTCTGTCTCCTATCTGATAGCCAATTCCTGATCCAACTTCCTAGATTACCCACAATCCCATACATCTGCATTTTCTGCAGAAGCCTACCATGGTGAACCTTATCGAACGCCTTACTAAAATCCATATATACCACGTCAACTGCCTTGCCCCCATCCACCTCTTTGGTCACCTTCTCAAAAAACTCAATAAGGTTAGTAAGGCATAGATCCCTGAAAGTTGGGAATCAAGTAGATAAGGTTGTTAAGAAGGCATACGGTGTCTTGGCGTTTATTGGTAGGGGGATTGAATTTAGGAGTCGCAACGTCATGTTGCAACTGTACACAACTCTGGTGCGGCCGCACTTGGAGTACTGTGTGCAGTTCTGGTCCCCACATTACAGGAAGGACGTGGAGGCTTTGGAGTGGGTGCAGAGGAGGTTTACCAGGATGTTGCCTGGTATGGAGGGGAGGTCCTATGAGGAGAGACTGAGGGATTTGGGGTTGTTTTCGCTGGAAAGAAGGAGGCTAAGAGGGGATCTTATTGAAACATATAAGATGATTAGAGGTTTAGATAGGGTGGATGGTGATAGCCTTTTTCCTCGGATGGAGAAAGCTAGCACGACGGGGCATGGCTTTAAATTAAGGGGGGGTAGTTATAGGACGGATGTCAGGGGTAGGTTCTTTACCCAGAGGGTGGTGAGGGATTGGAATGCCCTGCCTGCTGCGGTTGTAAATGCGCCTAGTTTGGGGGCGTTTAAGAGATCTGTGGATAGGTTTATGGACGAAAAGGGATTGGTTTAGATTAGTGGGTCAGTGTTTTTTTTTAAAAAGCTGGTCGGCGCAACATCGTGGGCCGAAGGGCCTGTTCTGCGCTGTAATGTTCTATGTTCTATGTTCTATCTGATTCCAGCTTCTCCCCCTCAAACTGCAGGGTAAATTTTATCATATGTTGGTCACTGCTCCCTCAGGGTTCCTTCTCCTCAAGTTCCCTAATCAAGTCTGCCTCATTACACATCACCAAATACAGAATTGCCTGTTCCCTAGTAGACTCTGTCACAAGCTGCTCCAAAAAAAATCTTAGACATTCCATAAATTCCTTTCCTTGAGATCCAATACCTTCTTAATTTTCCCAGACCACCTGCATATTGGAGACCTCCATGATTATTGTAATATTTCCTTTTTTATATGCCTTTTCTATTATCTGATTTATTTTCTGCCCCACATCCTGATTACTGCTAGGAGGCCTGCACATAAATTCCATCAGGGGCTTTTTACCTTTGTGATTCCTCAACTCTACCCACAGAGATTTTGATGAGGCTAGGGCAGTGGATGTTGTCTACATGGACTTCAGTAAAGCCTTTGACAAGGTTCCTCATGGCAGACTGGTGCAGAAGATGAAGTTGCATGGGATCAGAGGTGAGCTGGCAAGGTGGATACAGAACTGGCTCAGTCATAAAGTAACAGTAAGAAGTTTCACAACACCAGGTTAAAGTCCAACAGGTTTATTTGTAACAAACGCCACTCGCTTTCAGAACTGTCTGTTCCTTCATCAGAGGAGTTGGAGGTAGGTGAGTGGGTGAGTACTCTGAAGGATCTCTGCATTCTCCTCACAGCTCACTTTCTCATCGTCTGCAAATTTGGAGATATTATATTTAGTTCCCTCATCTAAATCATTAGTATATATTTTGAATAGCTGGGGTCCTTACACTGATCACTGTGGTAGTCATGATGTGGAGTTACCATCATTGGACTGGGGTAGGCACAGTAAGTAGTCTCACAACACCAGGTTAAAGTCCAACTGGTTTATTTGGTAGCACAAGCTTTTGGAGCATGGCCCCTTCTGATGAAGAGTTGTTCCTTCTTCATCAGAAGGGGCAATGCTCTGAAAGCTTGTGTTAACAAATAAACCTATTGGACTTTAACCTGGTGTTGTGAGACTACTGATCTCTGTGGTATTAGTCACTGCCTGGAATTTGGAAAAAGACACTTTTGTTCCTTTTTGTTGTTTCCTGTCTGCCAACTAATTCCCTATTCACCTCAATACACTACACCCAACCTCAATGCACTATACCCAATCATTTGCTTTAATTTTACACACTAATCTCTTGTGTGCGACTTCAAACTTAAAAGATGTTTCTATGCCTTATTTATGTACATTTATTATAATAAAAAGTTCTGTTATTCAATAAATATAATGCCCTGACTATGTTAGGTGTGTGGGTTTCACAGAAAGAAAAGATGTGATTTGCACAAGTAGATTTAAGCTAACATACAACAGGTTTCATTGAAAGAGATATTCTCTGCACTGCAGAATGCAAAGTGAAAGCAGCCTGTGTGAGCACCCGAATGAATCAAATTGTGTGATCAGCCCTGAAAGCAACCTACAATCTTTTTAAATATATAACAACAAATGCTTCCATGTCTTAACTTTTTGTCATTTTTAATTGGAGCACTGACTCACACATGCTCTCTCGCACTTACCCATACCCATGCAGTCACCCACTCACCCTTCTCTTGACCCCTGCAGCCCCAACTCTTTCCCCTGGCTCTGGCTCTTCCTGGGCTCCCCCCCCCGCCCCCGACCCCAAATGCGGCTCTTACTGGATGCCCCCAACCCTGGCTCTTTCTGGGCTCCCCAACCCTGGCTCTTCTCAGGTCAACCCCTGGCCCTGACTCTTCTCAGACCCTGATCAGACCCATCATGGAGCCCTTGCAGGAGTCCCACAGAACCCACTTTGGGAACCAATGGAATAAATGATATAATTTTAAAGGAGCACAAGAGGAGAAAGACTTGGGTTTTTTTCTTTCTCATCATAGAATGAGAGTGCCGCTGGCTAGGCCAGCATGTTTTGCCCTTGAGAAAGGGTTCATTCACAGATCTTTGAAAGTGACAGGTGGGATCCTCAGTCTTATAAGTAGAAGTATGGAGTATTAAAACCACAAAGATATGTAAGCATCACACTGTCGTTATAGCATAGGAGGCCATTTGGCCTATCAAGAATATATTAGCTTCCTACAGAGCAAAACTTTCAAACAGCTTCTCAAGGACTCTCCTTCCTAATGTGTTGTAACCAGAATTGGATACAGTTTTCTAACTGTGGCTTAACCAGAGCTTTGTGCAAGTTTAGCATAATTTCCCTCCTCATTTATGAAGCCCGAGGTCTCATATGTTTTGCTAACTGCTCTCTCAATTTGTCCATGTCATCTATTCATGAATCTCCAAATCTCTCTGTCCCTGCACAGTCTTAAGTATCATCCCATTTAGTTTCCATTGCACTCCCTATCCCTCCTGGCAAAATGCATCACCTCACATGTCTCTATATTAAATTCCATGTGCCACATGTTTGCCCATGCTGCTGACCTATCTATGCCTTGCTGTAGTCATTTGGCATCATTCATCCCTGTTTACCAAACCACATGTTTGGTATCATTGTCAAATTTTGAAATTTTAAACTTGCAAAACCCACAAAAAGTGTTGAAGATCGAGCATCCTTTATCTGAAACCTTTGGGATTTTGGATTTCAGATCATTATAGCTTTCAGATGCCCCACATATAAATCTACATTACAATAGCCTAGGCTAGATACAATCTGAAGTAAATTAAGTGGCTAGAGAAGTAAGATGTATTATTGAATAATAAATACAAGGTGTTTGATAGTTTTTGACATATTATCCACAAAAATCAGAAGGGAAACAGTGCAGACAAATGTGGGTTGACACACACAATGGGATTCTATGGCCTTGCTCGGGCGAGATCATAAAATCCCGCCTGAGGCCAACAGAGATTTCTGTTCTAGGAACCTCACCCGCCCCAATTCCAGGGCAGACAAGATGGTAGGTTTTCGGCCACAGTGCATTTTTTAGGTATGTTCGGTTTTCGAATTTACAGAGAAAGAATATGCAACCTGTAGTTCGGTCCTAGTCGGAGTATAGTGTTAATTTCTACACACCATTATTTAGGAAAGAATGAAGGCTTTGGAGACAATATGACTTACTAGAGCAGTTCTAGTTGTGACGAACATTGATCCAGAAAAGGAAGGAAAATTTGTAATTTCTTTTAAAGCTCTGTGAAATCTGTATCTTTCAAAATATTTACAAAGGGCTATTAAGAGTCAACATCAGTTGTGAAAGGGACCAGTTATAATTTTTTTAGATGTTAAGAAGTAGTGGTCCAGGTGACCTGGACACTGTTACTGGGCTGGGGGCATCCAGTAAGAGCCGCATTTGGGGGTCGGGGGCGGGGGAGGGGAGCTTAGGAAGAGCCAGAGCCAAGGGAAAGATTTGGAGCTGCAGGGGTCAAGAGGAGGGTGAGTGCATGGGTATGGGTAAGTGCAAGAGAGCATGTGTGAGTCAGTGCTCCAATTAAAAATGACAAAAAGTTAAGACATGGAAGCATTTGTTGTTGTAAATTCAAAAACATTGTAGGTTGTTACCCTGGAAGCAGCACCAATGTGAAGAGGCCTTAGAAAGTAGCCTTGTGGCTGGAAGGAGAACTGCAGATACAAAGGGGAGCAGAGCAGCTGGAGTGTGGAGGCAATCTATGCACAAATGCAGACACAAGTAGAAAAGAGAGAAACAAAGAAAGGGGAGCACTGAGTATTCTTGTAAGGAGAAGAAGCAAATTACTCTCGGGAGTGGACAGGAGCTTTTGGATTTACAGTTCAAGCTTGCCAAAAAAAATCTATAACTTGAACAATTGTGTGACTAGCTCGGAGACGTTAGTTGGTGGATATTTTCTCAAGTCAAAGTGTGAACCAGGGTGTTACTGGCTGGTCAGAAGAAAAGGAAGTCTGGAAAGTTGCACTATCAGGACTGATCTGACCTGTTTGTGGGAGTTTCAGTGATAATAATCATACACATGAAACCTGAAGGTGAGAACTGTCACCTGAAAGGGTTTTGACCTACCCTGCTTGAATAAAGAATGATGTGGTCCTGCCAGCGTTGGACTGGGGTAAACACAGTAAGAAGTCTCACAACACCAGGTTAAAGTCCAGCAGGTTTATTTGATAGTAAACCCACAAGCTTTCGGGGTTTGCCCCTTCGTCAGGTGAATGGAGAGTTCTGGTCTCAAACAGAGCATATTGTGGGTTTATGATCAAATAAACTTGTTGGACTTTAACCTAGTGTTGTGAGACTTACTGTGAATAAAGAATAGCATATTGTGGAACACTGTTGTTACGTTGTGTCAGTTTTGTGCCAGGAGTGATGCAAATATTTGTAGTTGTGTAAGCTGTATCTTTGTTGTACTGACTATTAAAAGTAAAATATACCTTTTTATTTTGGCGCTTCATCTATCTGCTAACTCTGGTATAATTTGCATTGGTTCTGTTTAGTGTTAAGTAAAAGCTACAAAATGTGGAATCTTGTTGGTAATTTCTTCAGCTGGGGATCATTCAGTCAATGTAGTTATTTTATGCACCTCCCACTGGGATTGTAATGCAGTGATGAGCAATTATGGTTATGTGAGTGGACTGGAGAAGCTGATGTTATTCTCCTTCGATCAGAGAAGGCTATGATGAGATTTGATAGAAGTTTAAAATGATGAAGGGTTTAGATAGAGTAAATAAAGTGAAATGAAGGGTTGATAACCAGAAGGCACAGATTTATGATAATTGGCAAAAGAATGAGAGGCAACATGAGAAAAAGACTTATTTTGTGCAAAGTGTGGTTAGGATGTGGAAGACCCTGGTGGTGGAAACAAATTCATTCATTTAATATTGGATGCATATTTGGAGGGAAAGTCTTTTTCAGAGGTATAGAGAACTTGGCATTAACAGGTTTGCCCTTCAATACTGTGATGGTTAGATGGATCTGTAATAGGGTGAGGGTGAGCTCAAGTATATTTTTCCCCCTTGTTGGTTCTCTCACCTCACCACTCCGGTCTCGCCTGAGTGAGGCCATTAAAACCTTGCCCGGCAAGTGTATGGTTCCAGCTAGGCAAGCAAATAGCTCTGCAAAGTTAAGTAATAGACTTTGTAACTATCTTTACATCATATCATGATTCAAGCCAGGAATTTTCAGTTGTTTCCAATTATACACAGATGTACCCGGACAGGTGGGGGGCAGTATTTAAAGTGCGTATGCTAACTGGTCAGAGTTTTCAGCATTGCCTGTGGCTGACAGGCATATTTAATTATTTTTATGTATGAGGAGGTGTTTATCTGTAATTCACTGTGTTTGTGTTCATATGTACAGAAGCTGCAATATTTCTGGTATATGTATAATTAACAATTATGACTTTCTTTCATGATTGTCAGGGAATACTGCTATTTTACAGTATGATTGATATTTCACATTTATGCTGCTTTTCATAGTATGCAATTTCTTCCAAACCTCCAGTTAAATCCTGGGATGAGTAGCTAAGATCCTGTTAACTCGCTCATTAAAAATTATTTCTCGACACTGTGTTTTTACAAATTTTCTCCCTTCTAAAGCAAGATCACGTTTCCCCTTGACAGAGACATGTAAAGAGCTTCCTACAAAAGTCACAATTTGTTCATTTGTGATTCAGCCATGCTCTGCAAAAACTATTCTCTCGAGAGATGGAGGAACAAACTCACTAAATGAACAACAGGCTTATTTCATTTGAGTAGCTTAGTGGCTGCGTGACAAATGATGAAGGATTGTTTTTGCAGATGTGCTGTGATTAGCTGTTTTATTTTCCTTTCAAAGGATGTGGGCGTCCAATGCTAGGCCTAATTGCCCTTCAGAAGATATTAGTGAACCAGATTCTTGAATTGCTGCTGTCCATCTCATACAGACACACCTCAGCATCTTTGGGAAGAATGTTCCAGGACTTTAACCCAGCAACAGTGAAGGGACGATGATCTTATTACAAGTCATTGGTGTGTTGCTTAGAGGGGAACTTGCAGATGATTATGTTCCTATGTGCCGGCTGCTCTTGTCCTTCTGGGTAATAGAGGTTGCAGGTTTGGCAGGTGCTATCAAAAGGAGCCTTATTTTAAGTAGTAGATGGGATACTAATCAGGCAGACTGCTTTGTCCTGAATGGAGTTGTACTTCTTCAGTCACTCATTAAACAAAGGGAGAATATTCCATCGCACTCCAAACTTGTACATTGCAAATGATGGACATTCTTCAGGGAATCAGGAGGTGAGTTAATCTCCACAAAATTCCCAGCCTCTGACTTGCTCTTGTAACCACAATATTTACATGGCTAGTCCAGTTCAGTTTCTGGTCAATGGTAATTCTCAGGATATGTGTAGATAGTGGGAGATTCAGTGATAGTAATGGTGTTGAATATCAAGTGGCAATGGTTAGATTCTTTTTTTTGTTGGAGATGGTCATTGTCTGGCACTTGTGTGGCACACGTTACTTCCTATTTATCAAGTCAAGCTTGAATATTGCAATTGCACATGGACAGCTTCAGTATCTGAGATGTCATGAACAGTGCTGAACATTGTGTAGTCATCGGTGAACATCTCCACTTCTGACCTTACAATTGAAGGAAGGTCGTTGATAAAGCCATTGAAAATGGTTATGCCTTTGATACTACACTGAGGAACTCCAGTAGTGATGTCCTGGAACCAAAATCATTGGCTTCCAACAACCACAATCTCTTCCATCACCTCCTGAGGTCAGCTTTGTTTATATTGAAACAAGGCTGTAATGAGGTGAGGAGCTAAGCTGAACATCAGTGCGTATTTATAGCTGCGTAAGTGCTGCTGATATTACTGTTAATATTCAACAGTGTACTGTTGGAGCAAACTGGCCAAATTGGATTTGTTCTGCTGTTTGTGGACAGGATACATCTGGGCAATTTTCCACATTGCTGGATGGCATGGTGGCACAATGATTAACATTGCTGCCACACAGCGCCAGGGTCCCAGGTTTAATTCCAGCCTCGGGTTGCTGCGTGGACGTTCTCCCTGTGTGTGTATGTGTGCATTTCCTCCAGGTGCTCCGGTTTCCTCCCAAGTCCAAAGATGTGCAGGTTAGGTTGATTGACCATGCTAAATTGACCCTAGTGTCAGGGGGATTAGCAGGGTAAATGCATGGGGTTACGGGAATAGGGTCTGGGTGGGATTATGGTCAGTACGGATTTGATGTTGCAAATGGCCTCCTTCCGTACTGTAGGCATTATATAAATGTCAATGCCATAGCTGTACTGAAATAGCTTGGCTAAGGGCGCAGCTAATTCTGGAGCACAAGTCTTCAGTAAAACAGCTGAATGTTGTCAGGGCCCATAGCCTTTGCAATATCCAGCACCTTTTAATCATTTCTTGATGTCATGTGGAGTGAAGCAAATTGTCTGAAAACTGGAACCTGTGACGCTGGGGACCTCAGGTGGAGGCTGAGCTGGATCTTCCGCTTGGCACTTCTGGCTAAAAATTGTCGCAAATGCTTCAGGCTTGTCTATTGCACTGATGCGCTGAGCTTCCTCATCACTGATGATGGAGATGTTTGTGGAGCCTCCTCCACTCAGCAGCAGATTATTCTACTGCAATGGCATGCTTAGAAAGGTGACATTTCCAAGCTACTCAATTACATATTCACTTGTAATGAAAGGTGACCACTTCTTATGACTTGAGCCCTTTTACTTAAATCTGAATGCTTCGGAATGTTAAACTTTAATGAATTCAGCAACATCTCATCCAGGATTTCACTGTGAATTTAATATTTGCATTTATTGCTTAAAGGAGAATACTGAGATTAATTTTTCACTCCGTTCATGTTAAAACTGGCTGGCTCCATGTTAAAAGAGTCTTCAAATGGGTGTCCAAAGCAGAAATCTCTTTCAGATATTAAGTCCATTGAATATGGAAGTTGGTGTTCTATGACTTAAGTAGCACCCTGATTTTAGGAAAGAACTGGTCAGAGCTTGCATAGTTTATGCTTTAATATTACATGGGCAATGGAAGTGAATTGGCATGGGCCACCCGTTTGGAGCCCAAAAGAGCACCATGTGAATGTAAATGAGGAAAAAGTTATGAGATCCACTAGATTAGAAAAGGATCAGTACTCTATCAGAATCAACAGGTGATCAGCACTCTACCAGAATGGGCAGACAATCAGAACACCCCTTCATAGGGATTGAAGATCAAAATACTGTCTCTAAATTGACCAGGCAATTCCCAACTCTGTTATTCATCTGCCCAAATTTTAAGAAATGTCCCAACCTTTTTTCTAATCTATTGCAATCAAGATACAAGTTAAGCTAAAAGTAAATCTTGTAACTGCTGGATGTCTCCTGCTAATAAGGTGGAGCTATGGGTGACTTCAATTTTTTAATTTATTTTTAAGCAAAATAATCACTGTTATCATCTTAGCCTTATGTGAAGACAGGCTGCAGAGTGAAATTTGTGTGTCTGCTGTTACTTAATAGTGAAAGACCTGAAGACCTTAACCTAGTGGTATGTTCATTGCTCCACTGCCTGATGATTCTGACATGTCAGATAGTCACATTCACCACAATCAGCAGTTCAAAGTAAGTAGACACCAACAAAATACTTTGAGGCTTATATGGAGTCAATTTCAACTAAGATTTGTGGTAAACCTTAGGAGCAGGAAGTCTGCATGTCTTGCGATACGACTATTTTCAAAAGAAACCTGTATCCTGAACAAGATCAAATCAGTCCAGTGTAGTCACTGGGATTTCAGTAAAGTGTAATGATGGACGTCCACTGATACTGAAACACTAATAGGTTATAATCATTCTACATGTTTTATTATGCTAAGGTGAAAAATTGATACGTAAATATCAGTCATTGGTATCGTGGTAGCGGTTATTTGAGAGGGTGAATCCCGTCACCATAACACTGAATACTAGAGCGTTAAGTGCAACTTTTTCATAGTGCGTTGAAACCAAATGTATGAAATACTGACAACATCGCACACCTGTTTAGTTCACATGAATTGTTAAAGCTATTTCGCTATTTCAAAGGAAACATTTATGTGGCCTGTTTAATCAATACCTCTCCCTGGTCACTGCCCCAAGCTAAATCAGACTGATCATGGTCTCTGTGTCCTATTTGATCTGGAGTTGGTATTTTGACATCATGCTTCTCCATCTAAAGAACCCCAAAGGGCACTTCTGTAACATTGCTTGTCCCTCCCCTGCTGCTGAAACTTTTGTTCATGCTTTCATCACATCTATAACTATTTGAATATTCACCCAAAATGGTTTCCCTTCTCTCATCTCTCGGAAACTTGAGCTCATCCAAAACTCTGCTCTGTTCCTATTAACCAGCACCAGGTCAACCAACTGACCCATCACTCGCTGGCTTACATTACCTCACACTCCTCAAAAGCCTCAAATTTAAATTTGTCACTTTTACATTCAAATCCCTGTGTTGGTCCCTTCCATACCCTGCCCCTTGGGTACTGGGAGATCAGGGCGCCTGCACAATGGTGCCCCAAACACTCTGCAACCTGCTTCACTGGCAAGCTTTGGCTGCTCCCCCGACTGGAGAGAATTGCATCCTGTGTCTTTTTACATTGAGTGCCTTCAGACTTGTGGCTTGCTGAAAAAACTGGCACCATTCTCTCCTCTTTTTTCCCTCACTCAGCACTTAATTTTTTTTTCCCATAAAATTGCACCCTAGGACATATTCCTACAGGAATGGAATTGAAAGGGTAGGGAAATTATGCCAAATTCATATCGAACTTTGGTAAGATCACACCTGGAGGACTGTATGCAATTCCAGTTGTCTTGAATGTAAAGATATACAGGTGTGGCAGAGGATGCAAGAATAGATTTACAAGGGTGATGCCAGGAGTTTGTGGAAAAACATCTCAGAAGATGACAAACAGACCTGGTCTCTCTCTCTCCTTGAAAGAAGAAAGTCAGGAGGTGATCCAGTACAGATCTTTATATCACTGAAGATTTTGATCAAATAGATTTTTAAAAAATGATTCCACTTTTGGGGAAGAGCAAAATTCGAGGCTATATTTGTAAAAGCCACTAAAAAATGAAACAGGAAATTCAGGAGATGCTCATTTACCCAAAGAATGATAGGCATGTGGAACTCACTATCACAGAGAGTGGGTGAAATAACAATTTAAGTGGAGGCTAGTTGAGCTTATGAGGAAGAGGTGGGTTATAATGATACAGTTAGAAGAGGAAAACCAGGAGAAGCTGGATGAAGTGGACATGTAGGAGCAAACTGTCTTCACCCCTCCCCCCAGCTTCTGCAGGCAAGACAGAAAATTTGGCAGACCATTTAAAGGTCTGTTGACCTGGGGCAGGAATTTCCTATCTTGGGGTGGGCATGACCAGAAATCCTCACCCCCTATTCTTTGAGCTGAGTAGCCTGTTTCTGTACGGTATTTCCTATCTATGTTATACAATGTGTATCCGTTTACATATTGCCACATGACTGGTTTACCTGCAGTGATAGGCAATATGGAGGACAGTGCCTGAAATTATTCACTCCTGGCAACAGGAACGGCATGTAAGAGCAGTCGAATAAACTCTTGAAGTTATCGCCTGTGTCATCATTCCTGCACAGCCACACAATAATATGTATGTAATCCTGTGTAATCTAATATCTACTTCTTCCACTGTGTCTATTTTTGTATGATTACTCTTCTGTGGAACATCCTGGGACATTATCTTGCATTAAAGATACCACAGAAATGGATTATTTAATGAACATAAGTTGTTGTGGAAAGCCCATGTGATAAGATAGTGGACAGCAAACCAGGAAACTGAAATCAAATAGCTCACTGGAATTCAGTGTTTGCCTGTCAGTTGAACTGTTGAGTTTGATAAATGATTGTCAGCTCATATCTCAACTGCCTTCATGCTATCGAGGGTGCCAAACCAATGAGAAAGCTGGTTGCTCTATTTGGAACCACTGGGTGGTTGCAGAGCAGCAGTAATGATAACTATGAAAAAATCAGCAGTCTGGTCCCCCATCGAGCTTCTAACCTTTGAAAGAAATGGTGTGGTGCAGTAGATAAAAGACAGAGGACATGCCTCGCTTCAAAACAGCTTACATGCGTTGTGTCTGCTATTTAGTACTCCGTCTGCATCTGTCCACCTCACATTCTGAGAACGTCTTGTGTCAATCGATCAGTGGTGCTCACAAAACATGGAGCGGATTAGACAACAAACATGGAATGTGTGTTGTAGAGCTGCTTTACAAATTCACAGGGAAACTGGTGGCAGGATTCTCCCTCCAAAGTGGGAGGCAGGAGTCTGGACCATTTTCTGAGTCCCGACCCTGACCCTTGAAAGAAGCAATCACTCTGACTGGGGCACCCCTCAAATGTGGACAGATCTCTGTCAAGTAAGGGTGGCGGGTGGCTCTTGAAGCTGGCAGGTTAATCAGACATTTTCCAGCTTGAGAGGAGCAGCGGGAAAGGATGAGTAATTGAATGGGCGCTTCAACTCGAAGATGTCCTCTCACCAACGAATTTAAAAGCTGAATTAAAAAACAGATACAGCAGGGAGGCTACCAGTGTTGTGCCAATGTAGTTAGTGTGTGGGGGATGGGGAACCCATCTACAAGGCAGCCTTAGGCTGTGCCTTAACCCAGGTGAGAGAGGGTGGCCTCTAGGCTGTGCCGACTGGATGCCTCCAGGCAATTCAACTTTAATTGAAATTAACAAAGCTCTTACTGAACGTAATTAGCCATCGGCCCACCACATGCGGATAGGGAGCTCTTACAGGCCATGAACATGCCTTGGCAAAAAAGTTCTGTAGTTTTTCAAAGGGCACCTTGACAAATACATGAATAGGATGGAAACAGAGGGATATGGTCCCCAGAAGGGTAGGAGTTTTAGTTCAGTCAGGTAGCATGGTCAGTGCGGGCCTGAAGGGCCGAAGGACCTGCTCCTATGTTGTAATTTTCTTTGTTCTTTGTTCTTTATACGAACATCCAAATTGGGAGCAGGAGTAGGTCACTCAATCCTTTGAGTTCTGCACCATACAATAAAATCAAGGCTGATCTAATTGTACCCTCAATTCCACATTCCTGCCTACCCCTGATATCCTTTCACCCCCTGGCCTATCAAGAATCTATTTAGTTCTGCCTTAAAAATCTTCAAAGACTCTGCTCCCACCACCTTTTGAGAAAGAGAGTTCTAAGTACTCACAATCCACTGAGAGAGAAAAAGATTCTCCTCATCTTTGTCCGAAATGAGTATTTTTAAACAGTGAGCTGGAGTATTAGATTCTCCCACAAGAGGAAACATCTTTTCACATCCACCCTGTCAAGATTCCTCGAGATCTATGTATTTCAATCAAGTTTCTTACTCTTCTAAACTCCAACAGGTACAAGTCTAGCCTGTCCAACTAAAACAACCCACCCAATCAGGTATTAATTTCATAAATTCTGAAGTGCTTACAACAGATTTACATTTATAAAAATGAAACCAGTCCTGTACACAATATTCCAGGAGTGACTTCACCAATGCCTTGTATAACTGAAGCATATCTTCCTTCGTTTGTATTCCATTCCCCATTGCAATAAATGATAACATTCAATTAGCTTTTCTGTATTAACTGCATGCTAACCTGGTTGATTTGTACACAAGGGCATCTAGATCCCTTTGTCTAGAGCTCTACAATCTCTCACTGTTTAGATAACATGCTTCTTCTATAATTTTCCTGCCAAAGTGCAAAATTTCACACTTTCCCATATTATAATCCATTTGCCAGGACTTTGCCAATTCACTTATCTTATCCTTGTAACCTCATTGTGCCGTCTTCAGATCATACTACCCTACCTACCTTTATATCATCAGCAAATTTAGCAACCATATCTTCAGTCCATTGATTCAAGTCATTTATATAAAACTGTAAAATGTTAAGGCCCCTGCGGCACACTACTCATTATAACTTGCCAACCAGAAAAAGACCCACTTATGCCTACTCTCTGGATCAATGCCATGTGCTTTTATATTTTTGCAGTAATCTTCAGAGTGGCACCTTAACAAATGCCTTCTGGCAATCTAAATTTGGCATTCCTGTCAGCGCCAGCATTTTCAGGCCATGCTTGTCTCTGTATCAATCCCTGTTGGGGCCTGATAATCCTGCCCAGAGGCTCAGTACAGGCTATTGGGGTTGTCGGACAAATTGCATTTGCCACACAAGAGATCAGCAGAGTTGTAAAGTTTGATCTCACTCTTCTAGTTGAATGGGATTACATAGGATGAATGATAACAGATTAAAGCAAAAGATAAAAGCAACTCTGCAGTAGAGAATGAGAAATCATTGATTTTGTTTTAAATAGGATCCTCAGGTTTCATGCAGAGAATTCATTATAGCTCCACAAAAATAGTGAGGAAGGCACATTATTTAAACTCTTTTTAAAAATACTGTTTTGAGCTTCTTTGGCAATAAGGTCCCAGTTTCAACCCCTGATTTTTGCTGCATTAGCTTTTATCAGCTGGGATGGATGCAGGGGCTCTGCATTTAATCTAATATTCTCCAGCCTAGGAAGGAAAATTGCATCAAATTATATAGACAATAGAACATGGAAAAACAACCTTTGACCCAACCAGTCATGCTGGTGTTTATCCTCCAAGAATAGACATCAACCAGAGAGCTCTTGGTTCTGATCATTATTCCAGTGACAGAATAAGCAGTATGTGAATGGTCAGTGAGGAATTGGAGTTTGCATTAGTTGCTGAGAGCTCAGCTGAGTGCACGTAAGAAAACTGGATAGGACCATAGAAACAGATAAGCAGGCACAACTCCTCAAGTTTACTCTGTTATTCGGTTAGATTATGCCGGCGTTGGACTGGGTTGGGCACGGTAAAAAGTCTCACAACACCAGGTTAAAGTCAAACAGATTTATTTGGAATCACAAGCTTTCAGAGTTATAGATAGTTCTATGGCCTGGTAGGTATGGATATGATCGGCGCAACTTGTGGGCCGAAGGGCCTGTTTGTGCTGCAGTGTTCTATGTTCTGAGTGGCCACTTCAGGTCCTGAATTGGGCCAGGGGTAGACTCCTGTCCAAGGCCCTGCCTGTCCCACTGTAAAATTGTGCCTGGGTCAGGGAGGACGAATCCCGTAGGGAATCAGTCCAAGAAATTTCAACCTCCCACCCCGCCCCACCCCATCACAAAAAATGAAATTCAGGCCTATCTAACTTCATCAGTTAGGTAATGGCTGATCTGTATCTCAACTCCAATGATCTGTCTTTAGTCCAGATCCCATTATAACTGCACCAAACAAAAATCTAGCATCTCACATTTGCAATTTTTAATCGTAGGTGGAGAGAGTTCCGAATTTTCACAACCCTTTGTTCAAAAAACGCCTTTTGACATCAAACCTGAATGGCCCAGTGCTAATTCTAAATTTGTGCCCCCCAGTTCTGGGCTGTCCCATGGAAGACATCGGCCTGAATTTAATTTTTTGTGATGGGGTGGGGCAGGGGGGGAGGTTGAAATTTCTTGGACTGATTCCCTACGGGATTCGTCCTCCCTGACCCAGGCACAATTTTACAGTGGGACAGGCAGGGCCTTGGACAGGAGTCTACCCTTGGCCCAATTCAGGACCTGAAGTGGCCACTCAGAACATAGAACACTGCAGCACAAACAGGCCCTTCGGCCCACAAGTTGCGCCAATCATATCCGTACCTACCAGGCCATAGAACTATCTATAACTCCCAATCCCATTAAATCCCATGTACTCATCCAGAAGTCTTTTAAAAGACCCCAGCCAGTTCGCCTCTACCACCACCAATGGCAGCCGATTCCACTCACTCATCACCCTCTGAGTGAAAAACTTACCCCTGACATCTCCTCTGTACCTGCTCCCCAGCATCTTAAATTTGTGTCCTCTCGTAGCGACTATTTCAGCCCTGGGAAATAGCTTCCGAGAATCCACCCTATCTATACCTCTCAACATTTTATAAACCTCTATCAGGTGGCCTCTCAACCTTCGTCTCTCCAGGGAGAAGAGACCTAGCTTAACCACATAAAAAACACCTCAATTAATTTACCTATTAATTGTATAGAGATCGTATATAATTTATACATAAATATATATACATGTGTGTGTATGTGTATATGCATACACACACACATACATATATATGTCTATGTGTGTGTATATACAGTCTTACCTATGCAACCTGCCTTCATGGTTTTATTATTTTAGTTCCATCTCATTTGGAAGAAAGCAAAAGTTCTGGTGCAATTGATCATCATGTCTGCTTATGTTAAGTAGTTGGTTTGTCTATATTAGCAATATCTCCTATTCCTAATTAGGTGACACTTTAATCAGGATAAAAGCAAATCAAAGTTAGTAAAAGATTGAAAGCTTTTCTTTTCGATTTGCTGTATGTTTCAGTAAGTCATGGAAAAGGCAGGAACTCAAGAATCCAAGGATTCCATTACAGTCGCGCAGCTGAAATTCTCCAGGATCACAATATCAATTTTCAACCTAAAGCCAGCTATTTGGTAACAGCTTGAAAATGGTGTCGACTAACAAAATAGCACAGAACATTGGACTAGACACAAAAGATGTGAAAAGGAAGGTTTGTTGTTATCTATACGTTGCTGAATAATTCACAATTTCACTAAATCATGTTAGCAATGCTGATCATCTATCACTTTCTTTTCACTTGCAGTACTGTCCTTATCTGTTCTGTTACATTAGTTGACTCTTTGCTAGGTCATCAGGTGCACTCGAGTAATTCATCCAAATAACTATCATTCAATTTTAAACCTTAACATTAAATACTGTCAGACTGTACAAGTGAAATATCAGCTGGCCCTGGCAGTGTTCCTTACACAACATCCACGTGTAGTGAATCACCTGGAAAGAATCATCATTGGGAATCTTTCTTAATCTTTGAACCTGAGGCTCGCTTCAGTCCCAATCTTATTTTAGCGCAAACTCGGGTTCAGAAGCTTCTCAAAAATTATTCATTGTGCACAAAGCCTCTTGCACTGTTTCTGATAGATGTGACCATTTCAAGTTTTTTGTGTAAAGTTATTATGAATTATTGAGTGATGACCAGTGTCGTGTAGCAATTCAGCTGCACCACTGCAATATGATCTATGGAATAAACGGGGTAATTCCATAATCCTGCCCTCCAGTGACAAAAGGCACACATACAGGGAGAAAACAATGAAAGGCTGCAATATTTTAGCCCTGTCTCAAATCAGTGAAAAAGGTTTAGGGTCTGAAAGCGTGGAATTGCCCTTAAGGACAATCAAAATGTAATGAGATAAAAGCATTCTTTGAACCAGTGTCCTCATGTTTTAACCACTGCTTTCCAAACATTGTGGGATGCTGAGAAGTACAGTAAAAAACTACATAAAAGGACTCATTCTATAGATTTCCTCTCAACAGTATTGAGATGATTGATGAATTGGCAGCTAACAAACTAAACACTGATACTAACAATAGTTCATGCCTCTTTCACTTAGTAACTCTTTGAGAACAGGTCTTCTACTTCTGTAATAATGGAGAATTAACCTACCAGGATGTAGGTTAAAAGCGCAAAATGTGTGTTGGAAAGCAGGCAGGAACCAGCTTTTTTTTTGCATTTAGTTTTGAGTGTGATCATTAGTACTCAAGAAACTCTCATTGGCTAGGCAGCTCTGACATTTGGGTGGAGCTAGAACCTGGAATTCTGTTCTCAACTCACAGTGCCTGGGTTTCCCAGGATTGCTTGAACTTGTGAGTTGAGCAAGGCTGTGTGGCTTGACAGATTTAGACAACTGACACAAGAAAGCCTTTACAAACCAAGATATGTCAGCTGCTTCTTTGCCCAAGTGAAGTCATTTGCCCACTGGACTTGTGTGATCATATGTTGTCACTGTTTCAGAGGTAATTCCTGACACTTAAAAAGCCATTTCTGCTATTCTGGAGTTTTTACTTTTGATCAGCACTTTTTCGCGGTTGACCTTCTCAGCAGCATGGCTGCAACATTTTCAACTTTACATGGACCTGTGAAGAGGAACTAGAAGAACATCAGCAGCCTTCTCCTCAAACGCTTGCTGCTACGCAGACCAGTTCCAGCTTGTGGGAGGTGATACAGGTATGAAGGCAGAAATTTCTCAACATGCTTTATCACGCGTGCTTCAGATAGCTCAGACTTTCCCGTTGGGTGATATTTGTGGGTCAGTGTGGGTGCCTTCCACTATTTACAAGGTCTCACCAGTTGGTAGAAACCGTAACTGGTGATGTCTGGGATTCTCAAATTCTGTGAAGACAAGAAACAATCTCTGATCTCCTCATTCTATCCCAAATTTTCAATAGGCAGTGAGAGCAGGAATGGAGGCAGGTGGATATCCATTAAAGAGATGGATGGCACCTTTGTGTAACTTTACAAAGAGGCAGAGAGGCATTATAACTCGTGCCATTTGGTCACAAAGACTACTGTCAAACAAACAATTGGCCTTTTGAACATGTAGTTCTAACGTCTTTATCATTCAGGTGGTGCTCTCCAGTACACTCCCTCAAGGATGCACATTTTGGTGGTCTGCTGTGCTGTATATAGCCTAGCCTTCCAGAGGTGTGTGGACCTTGAAGGAGGACAAGTGCTGGAATGACAGAGTTTCTTGGAGAAGGAGGATGCAGAGTTAAGATGTGGAGGATGCAATAGAGAACAGTACCCATGCTTTAGAGGGAGTTTTGCTGGAGCCAACATTGGAGCCAAGGCACTTCTCAGGATGGTTTGGAAATGAGGGTCATTCTGATCTGAAGTAGACTTCTATTTATCCTGTAGGACAGTTGGCTCTGTGACTCACCGTCCTCCGAGTGAGGCGACCCATCCATAATTCACATAGTCCTGTCATGATATATACCTGCATAACAGGATTATAAATCTTTAAAGACATATTTTAAAGACTACATTTTAAAAATAAATGAAACTGGAACATAAGATGGCTCCTCTGAGCTATCGGACATTTTTTTGGATAAACCACTTTGCCTCTCAAGAGGACAAGGAGGACAAAAGTCCCTTTTCTGATATTGACTTACTGCGGTTTTGGCTAGGAGACAAATAAATCTCCATTGTCTTGTTCATTTTAAAAATGCAAATATGCCCCATCAAGTCTAAAGGCTTTGCCCACCTAAAAAAAAACACAAGTGGAGAATTCTTCAGACTGTGAATTTAATTACCACATCCACTATATGTGACTATGAATTGATATCGATGTGAAGTTACATTATACAGTGGCCATATTAGTATAGCAGAAAATTCAAACTGCTTTTTAAAGACATTTTCAGAGAAACAGATAGAATTCCTTCAAACGGAGAGATCGTCTGACAAAAGTCAGTGATGGCTGCAGGCAGTTAAGCTACAAAGTAACTAAATAAATTGAAAAAGAAACTAAGACTCTCTGCCCTCTAACCTCTTGACTCTTGAAGTCTACCTGTGAAAACAACCTCGAGGAACCATCATGTTTTTGATGCAGAAACCTCTGCATTTTCGAAACCTTCACTTCAGTTGAAGTAACAAATCAGCTACGAAACGTCAGGCTCTGAATTAACTTCCATTTTTTATCTACTGTTTACCTTCAACTGTATCCAATTTTTGTGTATGAAATTGTGCAGGTCAGTTGAGTGAGTGAAATATCATGTTTTCATTAATCTCCGCAATAAGTGTATAAGAAACAAACTGACCTCATTTTTAAAATACAAAAGCTTGCTGCTGGGTTATTTAAATTGACTCAATCTCTTTGAAGGCCAAAAATATATTCATCCACATGCAAATAAATTTGATAATTGGCGAAAAATGTTAATAATTGTCCATGACAACTCTGAATGTTTCTGTTATTATCAACACTGGATGGAACACAATTCTTCAGCAAACACACTGTCCCAAGTGCACACCTGATTTGATTAATGTCATATGTATTAGCACACAGTGAAAAGTATTGTTTCTTGAGTACTGTATAGACAAAGTATACTGTACATAGAAAACGAAAGGAGAGGGTGCAGAATGTAGTGCTATTGTCATAGCTAGGGTGTATAAGAGTTTGAGTAGAGTTTTAAAAGCATGGAATGAGAGTAAAAGATAAAGTTAGAGAGGGTTTGCTGGCAACAGCTCGCAAGAAGTCGCCACAACCTGGAGCCATCTGGAGCCATGTCTCCCTTTGTGATAATCTGCCATTTCTTCCTCCTTTTTCTTCTTGTCATTAAGTATGAAGACTCAGTTGTTCTCATCATTAATACAGAAATTGTCAGTCAAAAATCCGCAAGTGTAATTAACGATTCAGTGACCTATACTCACAGCTGCTCCTACGACGAGCTTCTCCTGTTTCTGGAGAAGAGCCTGGGACAGCCTGCTCACTTGTTTCTGCATGCAGCTGAGATGCCTGTGGCAGTTGTTCCCATCTGGAGATGACATTGGCTGCTACACCAGGGACAGCCTCTGTCATGTAGGGCCTTGTGCAGATGACTCCTCATTTAGAGGGGCCAAGGAAGTGAATGGTGATGATGGCATCCTGTGAGGAAACCCTTCACCTCATCATCTGAGAATTCCTCAGCATTTCCATGCTTTTCTTGACCATTAGAGGGAATCACTGGCTGGGACATTATTGGTATCCTTTCCATGTATCTTTGTACATTGGTGCCATTGAACGGTCAATTCTACAGAATGTGTCATGCACTCAGTGCATGCCCGTGCGCTGCTCCTGCACCCACTCAGAGCGATGCCAAGTAAGTTTGGCCACTCAAAACCTTAAGACATGGCAGAGCGCAACTTATAAATGGATTCGACCATTCTGTGCCTGTGACTCTGCACCAGCTGAGTAAACCCTAACAGATGGGCATACATTTCAAACTACTGGTACTGGTATCACACCTTTTGTGTGATTCCTGAGGCTCTGCATCACCACCCAGATAAGCATCACTGTCTCTGTCATGCATTCTCTGATAAGGACTGCCCACAATTGTCTCTGTCACCTCTTTGTCGCCTCCTTCTGTGCACTCATGCTTCCCCTGTGCCACTCACTCTAAGCTCGATTGGGACACGCTGAGGTTAGTGCATCTTCATGAAATTGAGTTTGAATGATGTGACTGTGTTGGTTCTGGCCTTTCATCATTCGACAGTAACATCCCTCTTGCAGCTGCTGGCTCGACCTCCACAGTTGCCCTTGGATGAGACTCAAAAAGTAGGATGTGGGAACTTGCTGTAGTTAGCAGAGGCCTCTTTAGAGCTAAATCATGACATTACAGTTGGTACTTTTTTTGTCATTCCTTGGGCATGGCCATTGCTGTCTGGCCAGCATTTATTACCCATCCCTAGTTGCCCTTGAATTGAGTGGCTTGTGAGGCCATTTCAGAGGGCAGCTGAGAATCAACCACATTGCTGTGCTCTGAAGTCACATGTAGGCCAAAACATGAATAAGGATAAGATTTCCTTCCTCAAAGGACACTAGTGAACTGGATGGGTCTTTCCAATAATCCGGCACGGTAGTACAGTGGTCAGCACTGCTGTTTCACAGTCCTAGGGTCCTGGGTTCGATTCCTGGCTCGGGTCACCGTCTGTGTGGAGTTTGCACATTTTCCTTGTGTCTGCGTGCGTTTCCTCCAGGTACTCCGGTTTCCTCCCACAGTCCAAAGATGTGTGGGTTAGGTTGATTGGCCATGCTAAGAAATTGCCCCTTAATGTCCAGGGATGTGTAGGTTAGAGGGATTAGTGGGTATAATATGTAGGGATATGGGGTTAGGGCCTGGGTAGGATTGTGTTCGGTGCAGACTCGATGGGCTGAAGGGCCTCTTTTGGCATTGTAGGATTCTATTATTCTATGAATAATCGACAATGGTTTCATGGTCATCAGTAGATTCTTGATTCCAGGTTCTTTTTTTATTAAATTCAAATTCCACCAGCTGCCGCAGTGGGATTCAAATGCCAGAGTATTAGCTGAGTTTCTGGATTAATAGCCAAGTGATAATGTCATGAGGCCATTGCCTCCCCAAATATATATTGGCATGGTATTGACTGAGAGGAGTGCACTCCAATCCCCCTCACCTGAGGATTTGGACATCTTTTCAGACTGTCTGAAGGTTTTCCATCTCTCCATTACCCACTCCTTGATGTGATGTTGCACTCACCACTGCGTAGCTGTCTCCTCCATAGATGTAAGAATACAGGCTGGAGCATTCAAGCACCTGAGTTAATCCTCTCTCTGCTGTTATATTCTCAATTCTTCTGCAAAGTTAAGAAAACAGTTTCCAGCTTCACCATTTCCAGTGAAACAATCAGATAAGATTTGACAGTCCTCACTGTCGCTAGGTTTGTGAGCTATGCTCAGGGCTCAGTAATTCTCCTGGGCACTCAATTCTGTTATGTTCAGGAGTACCATGCACCCTCAGGCTGAGGAGTTCAGGTGTATGTTAGTGACTACATACCCGAAGGTCTCTCATGTGAGTGCTGATTTGTACTCATCTTGCCAGATCTGAGGTCATTGAAATGCTTGCATTCCTAAACCTACATTGTCTTCATAATGCCATGGCTATTTATAGCATGAGCCACTCCAGTCATGCCTCCATATTTCAAATGAAACATCCTCTGCTCTGTCAAGCTCCCCCAGGATCTTGAATGTTTGGAAAAGATTATGTCTCATTCTTTGAAACTTCAGTGCAACTCTAATTTCCTCATAGGACAACCCATTCATGATGGAAATCAGCCTAAAGAACCTTGTCTGAATGTCTCCAATGCACGTGTCATTGACAGGAATTGTATGTTTTATTGTTATCTGTGATCAAAGTGTTTTCATAGAGTCATAGAGGTTTACAGCATGAAAACAGACCTTTGGTCCAACTTCTCCATGCCGCCCTTTTTTATAAACCTGTAAGCTAATCCCAATTGCCCACATTTGGTCCATATCCCTCTATATCCATCTTACCCATGTAACTGTATAAATGCTTTTTAAAAGAGTACATTTTTTAAAAGAGGACGGCAGGGTAGTACAGTAGTTAGCTCTGCTGCTTCATAGCTCCAGGGACCTGGGTTCGATTCCCAGCTTGAGTCACTGTCTGTGTGGAGTTTGCACATTCTCCTCGTGTCTGTGTGGGTTTCCTCCGGTTTCTTCCCACAGTCCAAGATGTGCGGGTTAAGTTGATTAGCCATGCTAAAATTGCCCCTTAGTGTTCTGAGATGCATAGGTTAGAGGGATTAGTGGGTAAATATGTAGGCATATGGGGGTAGGGCCTGGGTGGGATTGTGGTCGGTGCAGACTCGATGGGCCAAATGGCCTCTTTCTGCACTGTAGGGTTTTCTATGATTCTATGAAAAGACAAAATTGTACCCGTCTCTACTTCTACTTCTGGCAGCTTGTTCCGAACACTCACCACTCTCTGTGTGAAAGAATTGCTTCTCTGGACACTTTTGTATTTCTCCCCTCTCACCTCTAGCTTTAGACTGTCCTGGGAGAGATATTGACTATCTAGCTGATCTATACCCCTCATTATGTTATAGACCTCTATAAGATCACCCCTCAGTCTTCTACACTCCAGAAAAAAAGTCCCAATCTATCCAGCCTCTCCTTACAACTCAAACCATGAAGTCCCAGTAGCATCCTAGTAAATCTCTTCTGCACTCTTTCTAGTTTAATAGTATCCTTGCTATAATAGGATGACCAGGATTGCACACAGTAGTCCAAATGTGGCCTTACCAATGTCTTGTACAACTTCAACAAGACATTCCACCTCCTGTATTCAATGTTCTGACCGATGAAACCAAGCATGCTGAATGCCTTCTTCGCCACTCTGTCCACCTGTGACTCCACTTCCAAGGAGCTATGAACACATACCTGTAAATCTCTTTGTTCTGTAACTCTCCCCAGTGCCCTACCATTAACTGAGTAAGTCCTGCCCTGGTTCAATCTACCAAAATGCATTACTTTGCGTTTATCTAAATTAAACTCCTTCTGCCATTCGTCAGCCCACTGGCCCAATTGACCAAGATCCCATTGCAATTGGAGATAACTTTCTTCACTGTCCACAATGCCTACAACCTTGGTGGCATCTTAGCCTTACTAACCATGCTCCCTATATTGTCATTGAATTCATTAATATAAATGACAAATAACAGTGGACCCAGCACTGATCTCTGAGGCACACCACTGTTCACAGGCCTCTAGTTAGAAAAACAACTATCTATAACTACCCTCTGGCTTCTGTTAAGAAGCCAATTTTGTATACATTTAGATACCTCACCCTGGATCATGTGAAATTTAACATTATGCAACAATCTACCACGTGGTATCTTGCCAGTGGCCTTGCTAAAGTCCATGTAGACAACATCAGCTGCACTGCCTTCATCTACCTCCTTAGTTACCCCTTCAAAAATCTCAATCAAATTTGTGAGACATGATTTTCCACTCCAAAGCCATACTGATTGTCTCTAATCAGCTCTTGCATCTCTAACTGCCTGTAGATCCTGTCTCTCAAACTACCTTCCAACAATTTACCCCTGCTGATGTGAGGCTTACTGGTCTGTCGTTCCCAGGCTTGTCTCTGCTGCCCTTTTTAAACAAAGGCACAACATTTGCCACTCTCCAATCTTTAGGCACCACATCCGTGACTATCAATGATTCAAATATCTCTGCTAGGGGACCGGCAATTTCCTCCCTAGCCTCCCACAATGTTCTGAAATACATCTTATTGGGTCCCGGGAATATATCTACCTCGATACACTTTAAGACTTCCAGCACCTCTTTCTCTGTAATGTGTACACTCCTCAAGACATCATTATTTATTTCCCCAAGTTCCCTAACATCCATGCTTTTCTCAATGGTCAATACTGATGAGGAATATTCATTTAGGATCCCACCCATCCCTTCTGGATCCGTAGATAGTTGATCTTGTTGATCCTTAAGAGGCCCTACTCTCTCCCTAGTTACTCTTTTGTCCTTTATGTATTTGTAGTGAGGTTAATCTGTTTTCTTCCCCTCAGAGTATTTTCTCCCCATTTAAATGATTTCCAGCAGTAAACTTTTGTGAATATTAAAATAAAGAGGCTTATTCATTGCACCCGCTTGCCCCAGAATTTTAAAACGTGACACCCACTGACAGCCCTTGACATCAAGGCTGCATTCGACTGGATATGGCACCAAGGATCCCTAGCGAAACTGGAATCAATGCGTATTGGGGGAAAACTCTCCACTGGTTGGAGTCATACCTGGTGCATAAGAAGATTGATGTGGTTGTGGAGGATCAGTCTCCTCAGCCCCAGGACATCTCTGCAGGAATCCTTCAGGGTAGTGTCTTAGGCCCAACCATCTTCAGCTGCTTCATCAATGACCTTCCCTCTGTTATAGGGTCACAAGCAGGGATGTTCGCTGATGATTGCACTATGTTCAGCACCATTCGCAATTCCTCAGATGCTGAAGCAGTCCATTCTCAAATGCAACAAGATCTGAGCAATATCCAGGCTTTGGGCTGACAGGTGGCAAGTAACATTCGCGCCACACAAATGCCAAGCAATGACCATCATCAAGAAGAGACACTCTAACCACTGCTGAACCATCACTGAATCTCCCACTGCCAGTATCCTTGGGGTTACCATTGACCAGAAATTCAACTGGACTCACCACATAATTACAGTGACTACAAGACCAGGTCAGAGGCTAGGAATACTGCAGCGAGTAGTCCATTTCCTGACTCTCCAAAGCCTATTCACCATCTAGAAGTCACAAGTCAGGAGTGTGATGGAATATTCCCTACTTGCCCTGATGGGTGCAGCTCCAACAGAAGCTTGTCCTATCTAGGACAAAGCAACCCACTTGATTGGCAACACATCTACAAACATCAAATCCCTCCACAACCGATGTTCCATAGCAGCAGTGTGTACTATCTACAAGATACACTACAGCAGTTCACCAAACATCCTCACCTGGCACCTTCCAAACCCACAACTACTTCCATCTAGAAGAAAAAGGGCAGCAGATAAATGGAGTTCCCCTCCAAGCCACTCACCATCATGAATTGAAAAAAAAAATCACCGTTCCATCACAGTCACTGGGTCAAAATCCTGGAATTCCCTTCCTAACGGCATTGTGGGTCAGTCTGCAGAATGTGGACTGCAACAATTCAAGAAGGTAGCTCACCGCCACCTTCACGAGGACAACTAGGGATGGGCAATAAATGCTGGCCAAACGGCAATGCCCGTAGCCCACAAATGAATTTTTAAAAAATCATACAAAGGTCAGATGCAGTTTGGAAAAAAAGACAGCCACAATCTGGAATTATTTCAACCTGATTTGTGACAAGCCTGTAGTTCATTGAATGAGTTATGTTTTAGATGGAGTGGAAGTCTTGTAAGAGCAGCATGTTCTCAGTAAGCTATGAACCTTCTTGGAGTTGAATAGCTAGAAGGTCAACCCTCAGGCAATCTTGAAGTTGGAACAGGTTGTGGGGAGAATCCTGTGACCTGTTTCAAGTCCAAAGTCAGTTTTCAAATAAGGTGGTGTGGTAACATCCTGTGTTGTGGCCGTTCACACCCTGAAAGTTTCAGATAGCCAAGTTCTTTATATTATGGTGGCTTCCCCACCCAAAGACAATGAAAGGTCAGTGAGATCCATTTCATATTCATCCAGCATCCATTGCATTTTGATATCTCTACTGTCATGGCCCTTTCTATAACACATCATCATTAACAAAGAGATGTGTGAATTTCATAAGTGTTGTGATTGTCCTTCTTTTTATTAAATATTTGCTTGATACTCAGGACAGTCTGGAGCTGAGTACTGCCAAATCAGGTAATAGAACATAGAACATAGAATACTACAGCACAAACAGGCCCTTCGGCCCACGAGTTGCGCCGATCACATCAACACCTACCAATCTATAGACCTATCTATAACCCCCAATCCCATTAAACCCCATATACTCATCCAGAAGTCTTTTAAAAGACCCCAGCGAGTTCGCCTCCACCACCACTGACGGCAGCCGATTCCATTCACTCACCACCCTCTGAGTGAAAAACTTACCCCTAACATCACTTCTGTACTTTCCTCCCCGCACCTTAAATCTGTGTCCTCTCGTAGCGACCATTTCAACCCGGGGAAACAGCCTCTGAGAATCCACCCTATCTATTCCTCTCAACATTTTATAAATTTCTATCAGGTCGCCTCTCAACCTTCGTCTCTCCAGGGAGAAGGGTCCCAGCTCCCTCAACCTAACTTCATAAGGCATGCCTCCTAGTCCAGGCAACATCCTTGTAAATCTCCTCTGTACCCTTTCAATAGCTTCTACGTCTTTCCTATAGTGAGGCGACCAGAACTGCACACAGTACTCCAAATGAGGCCTGACTAGGGTCTTATAAAGTTGCAGCATTACCTCCCGATTCCTAAACTCAATCCCTCAATTAATGAAGGCCAGTACACCATACGCCTTCTTGACCACCTCCTCCACCTGCGAGGCCGATTTAAGAGTCCTGTGGACCCGGACCCCAAGATCCTTCTGCTCTTCAACACTACTCAGACTTCTGCCCTTGATAGTGTACTCGTTCATCCCGTTGGTTCTGCCAAAATGGACGACTACACATTTATCCGCGTTGAAGTCCATCTGCCACTTCTCCGCCCAGTCCTGCATCCTATTTATGTCCTGCTGCAACTTTTGACATCCTTCCAGACCATCCACAACACCACCGACCTTCGTGTCATCAGCGAACTTACTTACCCATCCCTCCACTTCCTCATCCAGGTCATTTATGAAAATGACAAACAGCAAGGGTCCTAGAACAGATCCCTGGGGCACTCCACTGGTGACTGACCTCCATGCCGAAAAAGACCCATCCACAACCACTCTCTGCCTTCTGCAGGCAAGCCAGTTCTGGATCCACAAGGCCAAAGGCCCTTGGATCCCATGCCCTCTCACCTTCTCAAGAAGTCTTGCATGGGGGACCTTATCAAACGCCTTGCTGAAGTCCATGTACACCACGTCCACTGCACTTCCTTCGGCAATGTGTTCAGTCACATTATCGAAGAACTCAACTAGGCTCGTAAGGCACGACCTGCCCTTGACAAATCCATGCTGACTATTCCTGATCATGTCAAACCTCCCCAAATGCTCGTAAATCTTGTCCCTCAGTAGCCTCTCCATCAGCTTACCAACCACTGAGGTCAAACTCACCGGTCGGTAATTTCCCGGGCTATCTCTGTTCCCTTTCTTGAAAATAGGAACTACATCCGCAATCCTCCAATCTTCCGGAACCTCTCCCGTCTCCATTGACGACGCAAAGATCATCGCCAGGGGCTCTGCAATCACTTCCCTCACCTCCCACAGTATCCTGGGGTACATCCCATCTGGTCCCGGCGACTTATCTATCTTGATAGAATTCGCTACAGCCATCTTAAACAGCTTTGATGTCCACTTTTATTAAAATATAGCTTTAAAATTTGTAATATCCTCATGCCTGTACTGGGCATGACATCTTCCTTTTGTAAGGAGACTAAACTGTATGCAGTATTCCAAATGTGGTCTCACCGATGCCCTGAACAGTTAGAACCATAGAATCTCTACAGTGCAGAAGGAAGCCATTCGGCCCATCGAGTCTGCACTGACTCAATGAGCATCCCAGCTAGGCTCTCCCTGTAACCCCTCACATTTACCATGGCTAATCCAGCTTACCAGCACATCTTTGCAATAGTGAAGGAAATTAGAGCACCTGAACAAAGCCCACAATAACATGGGAAGAACGTGCAGTTACATACAAGACATACAAACATACAAGACATCTCTAATATTGTATTCTGTACCTCTTGCAGTAAAGACTAACATTCGAGTTGCCTCCCTAATTACCTCTATATCTGCTTCTCTACTTGTACAAGGACCGTCAGATCCCTTTGCACTGCAGCATTCTGTAATCTGTCTCTCTTTAAATAATAGACTGTTTCTCAATTCTTCCAACTAAAATAACATAAGATGCTCCCTTCTTCCAAGAATGTAAACTATTGAGGTCCCAAAACTGATCCACAAGTTTACAACTTGAAAATGATCTATTTATCCCAACTCTGTTTCCTGTTCGTCAATCTTTTATCCATGCTAATATATCATCCAAACACCATATGCTCGAACTGATGGAGTAACCTTTTATATGACCCAGTATGCCCAATTCACTAATATTGCAATTGTTTCCTTTTATTGCTAATATTTTTATGCTTCTGTATGCATATATTTCTGATAACATTTTATTGCTGCAGATTCATAAAAGGTCCTGTGCAGTGGACTGGAACACTGTGCTTTGGTATATTAAGGTGGTTGTTCACATATACAATTTCTTCTGCATGGTGTGTTTCTAATGTACCATTCATAGACAGAATGAAGGTTAAACAATTTCTCAAGGAGAATTCTCCCTGCACCTCCCAGTCCATCATCTTCAAGTATTCACACGCTTGCATTTCAGTAGTAATTTAGACAAATGTCAGATGAATTTGATTTTAATTAATATTTTGTAACATGTACAGAATACTCAGATAAAAAACCATTTACACAAAATAATTTATTAATTACCATTGGAAGCTTTTATTGTCATTATTGAGTTTTCTGACTTCTTGATATCGACATTGTAGCTTTTTGGCTTCAAATGCTTCAGGCAGCAACGAGAGTGATAAACACTACATACTTCGTTGTGCTCTGCAAACCTTGTCAAGAGCTTCTGTATTTGTATGTTTAACACTGAAGATGCTATGCATAAACATCTATGCTAAAACAATTTAATAACATGCTATTCTTTCCTACCTTGCAGCAACAAAACTGATTCTCTTTAATCATAATAATCTAGCCGAATGAAAAGAATTGTTTAAACACAAGACAAATTGATAGGAGCGTCCTGTGCTCACATTACACAATGTTTACAGTCTGGTTCCAAGCTTGGATCAGAACCAAATTCATCCAAACTGGAACTAGTAAATTCATCTCAAAGACTTGAGTTTCAGTTCCAACATTCACTTATTCTTGTGATGACGTTAGGGTTATGATATCCTGTTGATCTATGTCCATTTCTTCCCCTGTTTAACAATAATCTTCCCTGCACACCCCACCCCCCGCCCACCTCCACCTTAAATTTTAGACATTTATGAGTTCAAAATAAAAGATCATTTTTGCAGTTCTTTTTACGTACCACATTCTGCAGCTTCTCAGATTACTGTAGTTATCTTCTCTCCTTATTGCTACTCAGAATACCCACCCTGAATGTTAGCACTGAAATGTCAGGGCAGGCAGTTAATGAAAACTTTGCCTAGAGCAGGAAGCACAGACATCCTGATTTGTACCAATTACACACCTCAAACCATCTTTGAAATGTTGAGGTAAAGTGTAAGTTTGTGGCAGTGTGTGAAATGTTTTAAAAGACCTGTGGTGTGACACTGATAAGAGCACCACTACCCAAGCTGAAACCAGTTGCCATAATACAATTTAACTGCCCTCTTGGACATGTATCAGAGGGACGGAACAATGGCAGATTTACTTTAGACTTGTCCAATTTGTATACTTGTGTCATTTCTTGACAAGCTCGTATGTTATCTGTGAGTATTCCAAATTATCATTATTATTTGAAGCAAAATTGCATCCTCAAATTTCATTTGATCTTCTCTATGGTATGTGCAAAGTCAAGGGGTTATGTGTTCCAGTTCCATAAAATATTAGAGTTGCAGGTAGCACATTCGGCAGGATTTTCACTGAGTTGGAGTGACTTGGGAGCACCTTAAAAATGGCAGGCAAGACCCAGTTTCAGGGTTCCCTACCTCATTCTTGGGGTTTCCGATTTTTGGATTTGAAGGGTGCAAGCTGATTCGGGTCACAAACCCACAACCTGCATTTCTGACCTGGCCATCTCTAATTTGTTCAATTTGGATGGTCCCAGGCATCTTTGGAGCATTGAGGAGATCCTATAGAAAATATCTGTTCACAAATTAATAGGCTTAAAGCACAAAACATAATGAGGGAAGACTGCAAAATAGAACTAACTGTATAGATTATTGTTTTAGTAGTATATATGAGTTGAATGAATGCTCTTTAATGAATGCTTTCAAATATTTGAAGTCTTCATGATCTTCAGTTTCTGTATTTATTTGGATTATGATATATTGAAGAACTGAAAACAATATTGATTTCACTGTATGTCATAAGTACGGTGGCACAGTGGTTAGCACTGCTGCTTCATGGTGCCAGGGACCGGAGTTCAGTTCCTGGCTTGGATCACTGTCTCTGCAGCATCTGCATGTTCTCCCAGTGTCTGCATGGGTTTACTCCAGGTGCTCTTGTTTCCTCCCACAATCCGAAAGATATTAGCTAGACTAAGTTCTCCCTCAGTGTAACCGAATAGGCGCCGGAGTGTGGTGACCAGGGGATTTTCACAGTAACTTCAAAGCATTGTTAATGTAAGCCTACTTGTGACACTAATAAATACATTTTAAACTTTAATTATGGATTGTAGATATTAGTTTTGCTATGACTATTGTTTATTTTATTCATTTTAAGTATTCATATATGAAAGTTAATATTAAAGTTACAAATCTAATAAACACTTTAAATTATTTTTCTCAGTATAATTGTAAATAATTTCAATATAAATATATATCCTTTTTGAAGAAGGCCATAAACATTAAGGAAAGCTACAATTTGCAATTGCTGTGAAAGGGCAAATAAGAAGATGCACAAAACCCATTAAACATTTTGCCCAGCTAAATGCAACAACAGAAGTTATAGTTTTTAGTTCCTTCTTAAAATTCAAAATTAAAAGCAATTAGTTCCAAAATTTAAATCATGCAAATATTTCTCAAATGATTGTGCTTCTTTTTAGCTCAATTATAATAATGTTTCACAATGATTTTCCTTCAGGTAGATTTTGTTTCGGATGATCAAAAGATCCACAAGGTTAGGATGCTTCATGGTTGAATTATATTATTGATGATTCAAATGAATGTCATATTAAATTAAAATTCTGTTAATATAAGTATCAATTTTGTAACAAAATAGCATTTAGCTATTTTACCAAAATGTGCAAATTTGAAGGATAATATGATTGTGTTCCTGCACTGTTGTCTTTTTACTCACCTACACCAATGCCCCCTCCATACAACCCCCCACCACCATCCTGTCAACCCAGCATCTCCTCCCAAATGCAGCCTGACAAATATTTCTGGCTAATTCTAGTCCACTGTAAGACTAGATGTGAGCTGTGACATCCATTGATGTACTTGAACTGGAGACAGAACTGTAACACTTGGGTTGTTGGTGCTTTGAAGAGTAAATTCTTCTCCACTTTCTCCCTTTTGGCTCCATGAGTCAGCACCACAGGCAATCAACCTGGTGTGTGAGCAATTTGGGCCCTTGCCAGCACAGGCTTCAGCCAGGCATAATGAAGTGCACAATGACATCCAAGGTATAACGCTGCCCATTTTGCTTTCTACACATGTCTCTTATTGCAAAAGTTGGAATATATAAAAAAAAGTGACTATATTGTACCTTTAGGAAATGTTTTCTTAAGATCATGTTTTCTTCAGTTGTAAGCAAGCCTTTTGGTTTCATTGTTTAAAGTTTTAAAGTTTATTCATTAGCATCACAAATAGGCTTACATTAACACTGCAATGAAGTACTGTGAAAATCCTTCAGTTGCCAAGTTGTCTGCTAGAAGTCCTTTTATTGCTGTTTCAGTGGTTTAAATGGAGTTTTATTTAGTTTAATCCGGGTCTCAGGTACTTTCTGGGATTTGTTTTATGACTCTGTTGGGAGGAAAACTGGTAGGTAGGCCATGTATTTTGGATAGTTTTGTTTTCCTATTGAATTCAGGGTTTCATTTTCAGTTTTGGTTGCTGGCTGCAGTTTTAATTTAGAAGGGATGGACATCAGAGTGAAAAGCAGTATTTCTCTCTCTCTCTCTCTCTGGAAATTCTGCTGGCTACCTGGAAGCAAAGCTTTTTGCCTTCCTGGAGTGAAAATTCTGCTGTTGGTGGTTTACTAGTTAGTACCTGGAGCACCTCTGTGTCTCTCCCTGATATTTTGGGAAGCTGTGCTGACTTCAAGCTGGTGTGTGTGTGTGTGTGTGTGTGTGTATGTGTGTGTTTCAGAAGAACTGCAGCGTTCAACCAAGGAACTAAGTTCCAGCTTCACATGAGCATTTGTATTTTCTGTGCTAAACCTATGGCAAGGGTTTTGTTTTGGGAAGTTTGATAGGAATATGTCATATTTATTAAGGGTAACACAATATCATGATTTCTTTGTTTGTAATTGGTAAAAGTTATTGCCAATTTTCTTTTCATACAAGTTAACTGTATTCTTAAATAAACTTTGTTTGATAAAAGCTTCCTAGTAGGTCATTTGAATCATACCTGAAGTGAAATGTGTCATGCTTACGCTAGCCAAATTCAAATTGCAAACCTTTTGATCCAGGCAGACTTCATAACACACTTTGGAGTTTCTGACCTGGATTAAAATAATTAATATATCTCAAAATCCAAATTCTTTGAGTGGCTAAATCATTCCTGAAAGACAGGCATACTTACTTTTCTGTATTTTTTTAACCTATTTTTGTTATATATCCTACAATTTTCTCTGTTTTCTTGTGATTTTCCGACAATAAATTGAGTAATCTGCAAAGCACTGAAAGTCACCTCCTTTTGCCCACCCCTGACCCCCATCCCTATCTCACTTAACTTTGGCCTTGAGTCTCTTCCACTGGCACCTCCCTGCCACGGACGGCTGCCAGTCTTTGACCAGTGATTTCCACTCCGTGTCTTTAATCTCAAGGAAGGCCTGACGGTGGCCACAGTGGAAATTCCCCAACAGAGGCAAAACCCTCATTGCTGGGAATAAAATTTTGTCCTGAGTGTCACCGATTTAACACTTTTACAAAAAGGATGTTGTGATGATAGTTTTCTGATTACTTTCTTTAATGTGGCTCCTATTGAAAAATAAATTGCTATTTGAGAGAAGGATTGAATAAATTATGTTTCAGTATTGTTCTAATATTCTGATCTTGCACTGTGCAACATACTTCACTTTGGTGCATTTCCCATGTGTGTACACAGATCAGAACACCAAGAAAATTATGGAAATAATTAGACTATTCAGATATTTTGATAAACTATGTCTATTCACTACATCACCAAGGAAATAAAGGAAATTGTGGAACATGTACCAGAAATAGTACCAGACTCAGCTAATCCAAAAGATATGAGGCATAAGTAAAATTGTTTAGCTTTTAGCGATTACTTAGGCATCTAAAAACTTTGGGTCTGGGCTCTAATTCTCTGTATATTTTAACTTCGCAATAGCATAGACATGTGTAGAAAGTACAAATGCTATGATCCAGCATCTCCAGCATGGAATGGAGTTCACAGAGAGGTGAGAAAATGTATCTCGGGAAATTGCTGGGCTGCAGTCTCTGAAAATCTAATAACATTCATTCCCTGTTGATGCCACCCTTCTTGCAATTATGGATTCAGCCTGAATGTGTACATTTACTATTTTTGCTCAAGTTGTTGGCTAGTGAAAAGTCTTGCCTTGCGTGACCCACTGAATCAATATGAGACATAAGAGGAACGTATCTTTCTTTGCATGAACAAAGAATGTTATGTGAGAAATAAAAGAATGACCAGGGTGAGGTTAGGGGCAGTCAAGGATAGTAGTGGGAACTTGTGCATGGAGCCAGAAGAGATAGGTGAGGCATTGAATGAATACTTTTCTTCAGTGCTCACTAAGGAGAAGGGCCATGTTTTTGAGGATGAGTGTGTGATACAGGCTGATAGGATGGAGGAGGTTGATGTTTTGAGGGAAGATGTATTAGCAATTTTGAAAAACCTGAGGGTGGATAAGTCCTCTGGGCCAGATGGGATACATCCCAAGGATACTTTGGGAGGCAAGGGATGAGATTGCGGAGCTTTTAGCTTTGATCTTTGGGTCCTCGCTGTCCATGGGGAAAGTGCCAGAGGACTGGAGAGTGGTGAATGTTGTTCCTCTCTTCAAGAAAGGAAATAGGAATGACCCTAACCAGTTAGTCTTACTTCAGTGGTAGGTAAGTTAATGGAAGGGGTCCCGAGAGATGGGATTTATGACCATTTGGAAAGATACAGTTTAATCCTGGATAGTCAGCATGGTTTCGTGAGAGGTAAGTCCTGCCTCACAAATTTGATTGAATTCTTTGAGGAGGTAACAAAGTGTGTGGATGAAGGTTGTATACATGGATTTTAGTAAGGTGTTTGATAAGGTTCCCCGTGGTAGGCTCATGAAGAAGATAAAAATGTTTGGGATAGAAGAAAATTTGGCTGATTGGATAAGTAACTGGCTGTATCATAGAAGACAGAGGGCGGTGGTGGAAAGAAAATTTTCAGACTGGAGGCCAGTTACCAGCGATGTACCACAGGGGTCCATGCTGGATCCTCTGCTATTTGTGATTTTTATCAATGACTTGGAAGAGGGGACTGAAGGGCGGGTGAGTAAATTTGCTGATGACACCAAGATTGGTGGAATAGTGGATGAGGTGGAGGGCTCTTGCAGGCTGCAAAGAGACATTGATAGGATGCAGAGCTGGGCCAAAAAGTGGCGGATGGAGTTTAACCCTGATAAGTGTGAGATGATTCATTTTGGTAGGACAAACTTGAATGCAGATTACAGGGTCAACAGCAGGGTTTTAAGGAATGTGGAGGTACAGAGAGATCTTGGGGTTCATATCCACAGATCTCTGAAGGTTGCCACTCAAGTGGGTAGAGCCATGAAGAAGGCTTATAGTGTTTATTAATAGGGGGTTTGAGTTTAAGAGCCATGGGGTTATGCTGCAACTATACCGGACGTTGGGGAGACTACATTTGGAATATTGTGTTCAGTTCTGGTCACCTCACTATAAGAACGATGTGGAAGCATTGGAGAGAGTGCAGAGGACATTTACCAGGATTCTGCCTGGTTTGGAGGGTAGGCCTTATGAGGAAAGGTTGAGGGAGCTGGGGCTTTTCTCCTTGAAGTGGAGGAGGATGGGAGGTGACTTAATAGAGGCTTATAAAATGATGAGAGGAATTGATAGAGTGGACGTGCAGAGACTATTTCCTTGGATGGATGTAGCTGTTACAAGGGGGTATAACTATAAGGTTCATGGTGGGAGATATAGGAGGGATGTCTGAGGTAGATTCTTCGCTCAGAGAATGGTTGGGGTGTGGAATACACCGCCTGCTGTGATAGTGGAGTTGGACACTTTAGGACACTTCAAGCGGTTATTGGATAGGTACATGGAGCACACCGGAATTATAGGGAGTGGGATGGCTTGGGCTTGGTCTTGGGATTGGACATAGCTCGGCACAACATTGAGGGCCGAAGGGCCTGTACTGTGCTGTAATGTCCATGTTTCTATCTTTCTAACACTTGGTATAGTTCTACACTCTTGAAAAAAGCATTATTGGGCAATTCATGATGGGACATTGGTTAGATTTCTGACTTGATTTATTATTGTTGCTTAAATGTTATTGTCACATGTATTTTGATGCAATGAAAATATTGTTTCTTGCATGTTAACAGACAGAATGTACCATTCGTCGCGTACATAGGGGAGAAGGAAAGGCGAGAGTGCAAAATGTAATGTTACAGTCAGAGCTAGGGTGTACAGTAAGCTCAGGTTAATGTATGGTAAGTCCATTCAAAAGTCTGATGGCAGCAGGGAAGAAGATGTTCTTGAGTTGGTTGGTGCATGATCTCAAACTTTTACGTACCCTTTTCCCAACGGAAGGAAATAAAAGAGAGCATGTCCAGGTGCTTGGCATCTTTGATTATGCTGGGTACTTCTCCGAGGCAGCAGGAAGTGTAGACAAAGTTAATTGATGGGAGGCTGGTTTATGTAATGGATTGGATTATGTTCACAACTCTTTGTAGTTTCTTGTGATCTTGGTCAGAGCAGGAGCCATACCAAGCTGTGATACAATCAGAAAGAATGCTTTCTATGCTGCATCTGTAAAAGTTGGTGAGAGCCATAGCAGACAAATTTCCTTAGCCTTCTAAGTAAGTAGAAGCACTGGTAGGCTTTCATAGCTATAGCATCAGAGTGGAGGCACCAGGATAGGTTCTTGGTGGTCTGGACACCTAGAAACTTGAAGTTCTTGATCATTTTCATTTCACTACCGGTGACGTAGACAGGAGCGTGTCCTCCATTATGCTTCCTGAAGTCGATAACGGTTTCCTTCATTTTATTAGCCTTGAGGGAGAGATTTTTGTCATCAAACCATATCACCAGATTTTCTATCTCTTTCCTGTACTGTGTCTCATCATTGTTTGAGGTCCGAACCACTACAGTCATTGGCGAACTTGAAAATGGAGTTGGAGCGGAATTGGCCATGCAGTCATAGGTGTATAAGGAGTATATAAAGTGCTGAGGACACAGCCTTATATGGCACTAGTGTTGAGAATAATTGTGGAGTAGGTGTTGTTGCCTATCCTTACTGATTGTGGACTAAATCTCCAGCCATATTGACCACCCAAATTCAATCTCACAGCAATAAGCAGACAGAGCAGGGATGTGACTCTATGCCAGGGAGAAGAAGTATTAAAAGCCACTTAAGTAAGAAAAAGCTCCTCCAAAGGACTTGCTTGAGGTGGGTAGAAATTTTCCTCCTCTCTTGTTTCAATAACATTAAAGTCTAAAAGCATTGGGTAATGTTTAGCTTTATTGATTTGGAATGTCCTTGCAGTTCACATCATTAATCACCCAGAAGTAATCCTGTCACAGGACAGAAGCCACACGATGAGTTAGTAAAAGATGAGAGTAATTAATGTGCCATTTTCAATAAAACAAGGTGATAGTACCAAGATTTTGCCAACAATTACTGCTAATAAGAATTCTCTTGCTTAGGCAACAACTTTTTGCAGATAAGCTTACTGACACACGCAACTCCCCCAGGATAGCAAGTGGAACAGTGGTTAGCACTGCTGCCTCACAGCGCCAGGAACCTGTGTTCGAGTCCAGCCTTGGGTGACTGTCAGTGTGTACAGTTTGCACATCCTCCCCATGTCTGCATTGGTTTCCTCCAGGTGCTGCAGTTTCCTCCCACTGTCCAAAGAGGTTAGGTTGATTGGCCATGTTAAATTGCCCCATACTGTCTTAATCCCTTAGTGTTTTAGCCCCTTAGGAGAATAGCAGATAAATACATGGGGTTTTGGGGATAGGGCCTGGCTAAGATTGTTGCCGGTAAAGGTTTAATGGACCAAATGGTCTCTTTCTACACTGTAGGGGTTCTATGATTCAATGACAGCTCCATTTGAAATATTTGGAAATGCATCCAGAAGCGTCTGCACTTTCTAAATGTTTAAAACAACATTGTGTAAGTTTAAAAATACACAGGGATCCAAGAAATCCTTGAGCACTTTTCAGTGCAGGTCTGACACTAGAGATGTTTTGCCCCATGAGACGGTGAACCCAAACCATGTCAATCTCCATTACTTTAATGCAAATGCTTTCATTTTGGAGCAAACTAAAAAGCCAACTTGCATTTATATAGCAGGATTTCTAACCGTGGGAGGGCCCACCATGTTCTAAAGTCAAAGGCCTACTTTTGAAATTTAGAGCAGGATATTTTGGCCCTGCCAGCAGCAGCAAACATTGACATGATGGGACTGGAAAATGTTACCATTCTACCTGCAGCAGTGTGTGCCATTGGTGGGAACCAGAAAATCTCAACATAGTCACTGTTATAATGCATCCTTAATTAATGCAATTTATATGTAAGCAACAACTCCAATTACAAATTGGTTCTGCCAACTCAAATACCTGCCTGTTACTCTTGAAATCATAAATACATGAGGGTTACACCTTGCTGGGATCTCTCCCTCTCTCTCTGACTCTGTCTCTCCCCACCCCACGATAGGCAAGTCTGGTGACGGGAGTGAAAATATCGTGAGATTGTCTCAGATGTGTTTCCCAGTGACGTAAATACAGGACACGATCACTCATCTCCCAGCAGTGGCTGGCTGCCCTTCCTGCTGTTTGATGCCAGGAATGTCACGATAATACATTAGCATATCATTATCAGACTCGTGCTGGAATCATTGCCCACGTCAAACTAAACTTCCACAGCGGCATGATGTCAGAATGGCACGATGTATGATTGGTTTTAAGAGTGTGTATCCAGCGAGCAAAACTTCCAGGGAAACCCATTGGAGATGAGTGCACTCAAACAGGTGCAGCATCTATGGAACTCCATGTCTATGGGGAAGCGGGGAGGTATGTTTGCAGGCAGGTCTACAAGTGCAGCTTCTTCTTGGCATAAATCTCCCATCTGACTGATGGAAGCACACACTCCCTGTGGTAATGCACATGGAGCTGCAATGGTTGTCCATTGTCCCAGCACTGCAGGAGCGTGATGATGACTTGCAGTGAGGACAGTGCATTGATCCTCACAGAGGCTCTGTAGATGTCTGACTCCTGTCTGGCTGATGGCAGCTCATTTTCTTTCAATGACTAGGATTATATTGTGTTGAAGCAGTGGAAAATGTTTTACCTCAGCAGATCCAATGGCATCCTTTGTAAGCTGACCTCTAAGGTTCAGTGTCACCAGAGGCAGAAGCTAATTGGATAGGGGAGGCAGCCACACCTCAAAGTTGCAGACGGCACACAGGGAGAATGTCTGGAATGGATGATGCCAGTTTTTAATAGCGACTGACAACTTCATTCCCTCAGAGAAATAGGCATGATTGATGTGTTCAGTCACTGTGAAGGAATGCCATCAAGGTGCTGGAAAGGCTGCAGAAAGCACAGGTAGAAAGCCCTGGACTGAGCATTCTGCCTATATCTTGTACAGGAATCAGTTTTTCACTTCAGAGTGACAGGAACAAAGCTCATCGTAACAAGGAGCTGTAGAAAGGGTGAAATTAATGAGAGTTTATTTACAGAGGTGAATATTACATATAAGTGATTAATTCTCATTCTCTCACTGTGCAGCTGGAGTGTATTGACTTTTCTAACCCTGCTGCTGTCTTGGTGCATCACCAACGTCCACAGCAAAGATGGAGGCTGCCTGCTGTCTGTCACGCCCTGTTGTCTGTGATGACTTCCGTGGGTGTCCTTAGGAATACCTAAACCTGGCTGGCCCCTGTCTGCTAACAGAGCCGTGCTGTGTGGCAGTGCCACCCTTCTCGGCCTTTGGAGATGATGCAGCTACAGGGAGAGGGGATTTAGAGCTGCAGAATCCTTCTTGGCCTTTTGGCTAGGATCAAGCTTCAGATCAAGTCCAAAGTGGGGTGCAATGCTTCATCTTGTCAGTTTGGATCTTGTTTGTCCCTTTTTTGGGGACCTTGAATTGAATTCAATTGAATTTTGGATTTGGTTTTTGGAGCAAGCAAGGAATGGATTTGGGTTTAATCTGGTCCATTCTGAACATTGGCTTTGTAACTTTAAGTATAAAGTAAAATTTTTAAAAGAAAGAGGGGCCATAGGAGGGAAACCACTTCTTCAGTCCCAGTGGACCATCTGGAAGGGAATTTTAAACTTTGTACTTCGCCCTCCATCTTTGTGATCTCCCAGCCACCCCAGTAGTAACCACTTGCCTTGGTGTTGCTAATGACGGTGAAGTTCGATCTGATGGTGGCTGGCTAATAAACCTTTTTAAGGGAGGTAACCAATGTCTTGACTGCTGGACAATAACCTGGCAGAGCAAGTCATCCAGCTCTTGTGCAAACTGCCTTTCATTTCCATTAAATGAAAATCGGATAACTTGTATAATGGGTGGACAATCTGATTTGACACATAACCCACTGATGCCTTAAAGTTGACAATTTACCTTTGGATGTCTTATCCAAGAATTGATTCCACAAGCTGGAGTTTGTTTTAATTTTAACTTTTAGTCTAATGATAGCTGAATCGAATGTGAGACACTGGAGGAAAATTACACTCTCAGCAAATATTGTATCAGTTATATAAATTATTATACTGTTATGTGTGTTCCCTTTGTCACTAGTCCAGACATATTCTGATTATCTAAATATTTAAAATTAATCTTGGCCAGCCTTGCTTATTTGGTGAATAGTAAAATTAAAGAAAACGCAAGTATTGACACTTGTTCACCCAAAATAGGATTACTCAGCTGGATGCAAGGGAGTTTCAAATGTTGTCTGTCAACATGGAAGGAATACCTTCTGATCTCTAAACTGGCAGCTATTTACCCATCTAGATTGAAAATTTATGTTCGGTTTTAATTCTCGTAACCTTGAAACTAACCTGTCATTTCTTACGGGTGTCAGCACTTTGTCAGTGCAGATGAGCTGGCTATTTCTGAATCCTTCTCAATGGAGCAGATAAAAAAAACAGGATTCCATCCAATGTGTTATCTCTCAGTGAGATCATGACAGTTGGATGATGAAAATTTCCTATATTTTAAATATCCTGGAAGAACTTCCTACACAAAGTTTGGAGGTGTGTGAGAAGGACCAGGCTTTATCTGAGGCAAACTGAAGGCAGTGATTCAGGGATCTACCAGATTATTACAATTTAACCAGCTGAATCAGCACTCGGCACAGATAGCTGAACATCGCTTTGAAAAATGTGACTCTGGTTGCTCATCTTTTGACAGCCCATTCTGAGAAACTAACTGCATCCAATGTCACTTTTACCCTACATGATTCTATCCAGAGGAGATGCAACCAAGAGTGTGCTGGTGGAATCATCTGGTACTGCCAATGGTGCACTCCTGCCCCAGGTTTCCTGGCAGCATGCAGTGGAGTCAATTGGACATCCCATTGTCAGTAGCGGAAGAGAAGATCCCGCTGCCGGCCAATGGCGCACCACCTCCCACCACAGGAAATACATGGCAGGGAAGCCGGAGAATCCTCCCTGTGGCAGGAAAGAACAGAGTTTGATCTTGAAAACAACACAACAAGAGTCGACTGCAATGATGTCAACACTCATGCAAACTGTTGGATGAAAAGTTATCATAAGATCTGTCACAGCAACCTGCCACTCATTATATTTTGCAGCAAATGATTTAGAAAGAGATTAACAATTTTATTTGTTTTGATTAATGTACAATTTTATCATAGATATTCTGTGTTCTTATCCTTGTCTTCTTGGTACATTTGTCTTCATTATATCTGAATTTGGGTGCACTCTGCTGTTGTATCACCTTGAGCAAATATATAAAATAGCATCAGTAAATTAGTCCAGATAGACCCCTCACTGACACCATGGAATTTTTTGGATGATGGGTCCCCATTGCCACAGGGAACACATCCTGCCCCAACTCCGAGTACCCCGTAGGAATTTCACATTCGAATGAGCATTAAATGGCTGCAGGCATGTCTTCTGCCCTCACTCGACAGGAAGTCCAATCTGACAGAATTGCCAACAAATCTGATTGGGCTCCCCATCCGAGATCTTGCCTATTCCAGTGTAAAATTGCTGTGTGATCAGGGCAGGTAGGAATCCAGAAACATTCCCGTCCCTTCAATTTCAGACTCTCCCTGCCTAAAAATCTGCCAATGGGGCAGCTTAAAATTGTGGCCATGCATTGATTACGAGCCCCTATTCCATCACTTTTATATCTTAAGTAACTTATATGGAAACTAATAGGCTCAATGAATGTTGTAATGATAAATGGTGGATATCGTTACATTCTTAGACTGCAACCACATCCTGCTTCACAACAGATGATAAAAAAATTCCTAAAAAAAATTCATGCCAAGTCAGCATTGGTTCATCAGAGGGAGGCCATTCCTCACAAATTTGATTGAATTTTTTGATGAGTTGACCATATGTGTAGATGAGGGTAGTGCAGTGATGTAGTTTATATGGATTTCAGCAAAGCCTTTGAAAAGATCCCGCAAGAGGAACTTATAAATAAGGCAAATGCACATGAGATGCAGGGTAATTTGATGAAGTGGATTCAAAATTGGCACAGGTGTAGGAGACAGAGAGTGTTGGTAGAGGCTGCGTTAGTGACTTGAAATGGTGTACCACAGGGATCTGTGCTGGGTCCCTATTATTCATCATTTATATAAATTACATAGATGACTATTTGAGGGGTAAGATTAGTAAGTTTGTGAATGGTACAAAGATTGGCCAGGTGGTTAACAGTGAGGTTGAGTGTCTTAGAACATAGAACATAGAACCCTACAGTGCAAAAACAGGCCCTTTGGCCCATCGAGTCTGCACCGACCACAATCCTACCCAGGCCCTATCCCCATACCCCTACACATTTACCCACTAATCCCGCGAACCTAAACATCCCAGGACACTAACGGGCAAATTTTTTAACATGGCCAATCAACCTAACCCACATATCTTTGGACTGTGGGAGGAAACCGGAGCACCCGGAGGAAACGCACGCAGACACGAGGAGAATGTGCAAACTCCACACAGTCTTGGGCTACGAGAAGATATAGACGGGATGGTCGAATGGACAGCTAAAAGGCAGATATAAATTTAACTCTGAAAAGTGTGAGGTAATACATTTTAAAGGAATACTTTGACAAGGAACAGCATGATACTAGGACGTTCTATGGAACAAAGGGACCTTGGCGTGTTTGTCCATGGATTTTTGAAGGTAGAAAGGCATGTCAGTTGGGTGGTGAAAAAGGCATGTGGAACACTTGCCTTTATCAATTGAGGGATAGATTACAAAAGCAGGGAGATCATGTTGGAGTTGTATGAAACCTTGGTGAGGCCACAGCTAGAGTACTGTGTGCAGTTCTGATCACTGCATTGTTGGGAGGATGTGATTGCACTGGAAGGGGTGCAGAGGAGATTCACCAGGCTGCTGCCTGGAATGGAACATACAAGTTATGAAAAGAGGTTTGGTAGACTTGGGTTGTTTTCATTGGAGCAGAGAAGACGAAGGGGAGACCTGATTGAGGTGTACAAGTTTGAGAGACATGGACAGATGGATAAGGAGCAGCTCTTGGTTGAAGGGCCAGTTACGAAAGGGCACAGGTTCAAGTTGAGGGGCAGGAGGTTTTGCAGAGATGCAAGGAAAAACTATTTTACCCAGGGGATGGTGATGGTCTGGGATGTGCTGCCTAAGAGGGTGGTAGAGATGGGTTTCCTCACATTCCTTAAAATGTACCTGGATGAGTACTCGGGATATGTCGGTCCAGACTCGATGGGCTGAAAGGCCTCTTCTGCACTGTTTTTCTATGTTTTTGAATGTTTAAATGTTACGATTCACATATCAATGATGTAATTTAGGTGATGTATTAAATATGATATTGAATGAAACTAGCATTTTTCAGTTGGTGCCCATGGGGTTTGCTCTTGTATTTAGTATTAGATCCAAATATCTTTTCCTGTAGTATCTTATGTGTATGAGCATGATTAATTGCTCTATCATTGATATTTGATTGAGAGTGACAAATCTATGTATTACTTTAATATAATTCCTTCAATTCTGCTTTTTATTCTTACAGAATTCTTCCGAGAATTGTTGGAAAATTCTGAGAAGTCTTTGAATGACATGTTTATTCGGACTTACGGCCAGTTGTACATGCAGAATTCAGAAGTGTTCCAGGATCTGTTCACAGAATTGAAGCGATACTACACAGGTGGCAACGTAAACCTGGAAGAGATGCTCAATGATTTCTGGGCCCGTTTACTGGAACGTATTTTCCAGCTAGTAAACCCTCAGTATCATTTTACAGAGGACTACCTCGAATGCATCAGCAAATACACCGACCAACTCAAGCCATTTGGAGATGTGCCTCGGAAGCTGAAGATACAGGTGACAAGGGCTTTCGTTGCAGCTCGGGCCTTTGTGCAAGGCTTGACTGTTGGCAGGGAAGTTGCCAATAGAGTATCAAAGGTAAGTGAAGAATTCTTCCTGTTTGAGTAATGCAAATGTTTTTCACAAAGCATAAAAATTAACTCCAAATTGACTGGCACCATCAATAACAGCATTTATTTAGATACCTGCCAGTCAGTTATACAGAAGGCTATAGATTTACATAGAACTACTTAGGAATACAAAGAATATACGTAATATATAGAATATGAAGAAACAGGACATTTGGCCTGACCCAGTCAATGCCAGTATTTATGCTTCATAAGGTTCTATTTCATCTAACAATGTTAACATACTTATTTATTCCTTCATATGCTCATTCAGTCTTCTCTTAAGTGTGTCTATACTGTTTGCCATAACAAATCTCTTTGGTAGCAAGTTCTCACCACTCTGATTTTATTTAGTGACGATCTTACATTTGGAGTCTATAGTGTTGTTCCTCTCATGGGTGGAATCACTGCTCTGTCATAAGCTTTGATATCTTTAAACAGTAATCAGGACCCTTAGCTTTTACTTTGCAAGAAACAAAGAAAAGTAGCGTGTTCAACCTTTCCTGAAAATTATAACCTCACGCTTCAGTCCTCTTTGTAAGTCTGTTTAGAATCTTTCCAGTATCATTGAATCCGCTTTCTAATTTGGTGAACTGAAATTTAGACAATACTCCAGAGGTTCTCTTACCAAGGTACGAAACAAGTTTAAATTGTTTCTTTACTTTTCAATGCAGTTTCTCTGGAAATAAATCCTAGTGTCTGATGTATTTGTATTTTTTGGCTTTATTATTCTGCATCGCAACTTTTAGGAATTTAAAAATTTGTGCCCCCCTGGAGTGGGATTTTCCACACCCCCTGTAGTGGTGGAGACAGCCCACTGTTGCTCAGTCGGGGTGGAGCGGAAAACCCGACTGCTGTCAATGGGGTTTCCTGTTCTATGTATCCCATTTTAGCCAGCGTCAGGACCAGAAGATTCCACCAGCGAAAACAGCTGGAAAATTCCAGACCCAGATTCCTTTACTCCTTCACCCCATTAAAATATAATTTCACAAACAAAGTGTGTCCTCCTTATTTTCTTATCAAAAGGTAGTACCTTTCTCTGCGTTCTCTGCGTTGAAATCCATCTCCCAATATGCCCTTTCCACAAATTTACTAGTATAGCTGTAATTTGTTGCAGGCCCCATTCCTATTGACTGACCTCTCTGGATTTGACATCATCTGCTGATTTAGAAATGATGCTTTAATTCTAACATCTACATCATTAATATACATTGTGAACTCAAGTGCTCCCAGCATTGATCCTTGTGGTAACTATTTCCTATCTTATGCAACTTTGAATAGTTACCCTTGGAATAGTTACCCTTATTCCCTGCTTCCTGTGTTTTAATTTCACTCAATAATTTATTATTTGGCACCATGTCAAAGGCCTTTTGGTAATCTATCTAAATTACATCTACTATGTTACCCTTGTTTACACTTTCAGTAAAAGAAAGACTGAGAACACAAAGTTATAAGAAACAATAGCAGGAATAGACCATATGGAAATTCAATAATGTCATGTCTGACTTTTCACCTCAGCTCCACTTCCCATCCACTCCAGTAATCCATGAGCTGGATTCTACACTCAGAGTTGCTCCCTGTGCTCCAGTGGAAATGTCCGGGCCTTTAGGTTTTATGTAGCAAAACTCCTGCCATTCTCCAGTCGGGAGTCTAAACTCAGAGAGCAATTGGAGCCTGCAGCTCTGTGGTATCAGCAGCTCCACCAGGAGCAGCTGACATTGCCAGAGGCCTGGAAGGAGGAGCAAATGTAGATACCCCAGATTCGAGGTTAGCATGGAACCTCACTAGGGCCAGCTGGCAGGAAGCAGGTCATGATGTGGTGTTGTCAGATTTCTTACGGGAAGCAGATCTCAAGTGCCCTTCACTGCCCAGTCTTCTGGCTGACAAATCTGTCAGGTTGCATGCATATTGGGCACAGACCTTTCCTGTCACCCACTAAATATGATTGTGGTGGGATCAGGCCTTTAAGTGGACATGTGGACATCAACTACCAACTCAAGACCCTCCATTGGGCTATGGCCAGGTAGCTCACATGATAACTCCCTTCTCCACTTGTAAGATCACAGTGCAAGAAGGCGGATGAGCCTGTGGCAGGCACGTGATCAGTGTATAGCTATTTTACAGCTCTACAAACCTACTTTCTCACCCTCAGGCGGCCACAAAATCTAGCCCTTGAAATTAAAAATTCTCAGTATTAAATATACTCAGCAACTGAGCATCCACAGCCCTCTGGGACAGACAATTCCAGGAAGATTCCACCCTGTATATTTCAAAGAGATCATCTCTCATTTTACTAAACACCAGAGACTGCAGGCCCAATCTACTCAGGCTCTCATCAAAGGACAACCAAATTTGTGAATCTTCACTGCAGCACTTTGCAAATATATCCTTTCTTAGAAATGGAGACCAAAACTGTACACAGAGCTGGAGGTATGGCCTCAGCAAAGCCTCTACAATTGAAGTTAGACTTTCTTATTCCTGTACTTCAATCTTCTTACAATAATGGCCACCTTGCCATATACCTTCCTGAATATTTGCTAACTTTTTGTGGTCCTTGTATGTGTATACCCAAGGCTCTCTGAACATTAACATTTCACAATTCCACACATTTTTAAAAACACCCTATTTATTCCTATTACCAGTGTGAGAACCTCACATTGTGGATAAGCTCACCTGCTACATTTTGCTTAAACAATATTAAAATTTACATAAAGACTGAGGATGTTGAATTATCCACAGAATATGTTGTGATAATACTGTGCCTTTGAGATGTGTATTTTTATCATGTTTCTTCTAAGGGATACCTTTGAATGCCAGCTCTGTTTTATATCATGCCGAATTATCTGGGCAGCAGGCAGCTCAAGTTGAGACTGCAGGATAATGATTGATTTTAGTTAAGGATGCATTTATTTCAACAAAGGTAATGCATTTGTGTTTACTTAGGTTTTCCTTGGGGCTTCAGAGTAGGATTTTGATTCGATTGATTAACAGAGTCATGTGATTAATGGGAGGAGCTCACCTTGCAGGAAAGACATTGCTTTAGTTTCATTTTTTAATTCAAGAGCAGTTGCTGACCAGAGCTGTTTAAAAGAGGTGTCTCTCTCTCTCTCTCTCTCTCTCTTAAAAGGTCTCTCTCTCTCTCTCTCTCCAACGGTATTTAAAAAGCTCTAGGGCTGTTAACAAGTTAAAGCACGTAAGCTTATGTTGTTTGCAAACTGATTTTGAAGGATGGTTTTAAGTCTGTGAGAGAAATATTGCTTGAAATAGAACTAATAGAGATGAATTAGCAGTTAAGAATTGCATCATGTTATGTTCAAATGTTAAATGATAAGCTGAATCATTTGTTATAGTTTAACTGTATTAAATAAAGTTAGTTTTGATAAAAAGCTCCCTAGTTTGCCAATAGAATCACACTTGAATCTTCATACTAATGCCAAAAATAACAAATAGTCAAGGTCTAATATACCTTGGGGTTTCTGGTCTGTACTCTAATGATGTCAATATATGAGTTAGTCATAGCTTTAAGTTCCAGTGGGTGAAAATTTTTCTTTTCCATTTTTTCTTCTAATTGCTGGAACTAGTTTGACAAGTGGTGTGTGGCACTGTGGCTACACAGCCAGCTTTTCTTGCCGTATTGTCCAGCACTTAGAATTTAAAAATTCTAGAGGTGTGTCCCACGCTGTCAAGCTGGTGGGACGGGGACTGAAAAGGCTATCAACAAAGGGTGCCCCGATCTTCAGCATTCTCAATAAAATTAGAACCAACCATGCACCTGGAGACTGTCCCCCACGCATAAGGCCGTCCCTTGTGCATACAGGGAAACCCCACCCCACCACGGATACACCCCTCCCAGGCAGCTTAGCAAAGGAAGCCGTCCCCTCGGAAGGCCAAGGTACTGTCCGTGCATGTCGCCGTCCCCAGTGGGAGTTGTGCTTATCCGTGTGCCAACGTGTCAACGTGACCTCCCAAAGTGAGGGGACAATACAGTGGGAAAGCCCGTGAATGGGACAATAATGTATTTAAATGAGATTCCCGGCCTTCCTGGGTAGACATCTGATTATATCAATGACATGGTGTAGGGGTGCTCACGGCATGAGATGTTGCCTGTGAGATCCTGGCTTTTGGCTTCTTGCAGCATTTTGCATCCAAGTCACCATTTGCCTGCAGCGAGCACAGCTGCAAAATCCCGGCCAGTGTTGCACTGAAAGCTTAATTCTTTGAATACCATTTTTTATGTTTAAGGTTCATTGAATAGAATGTTCGCAGAATCCCTTCCATGCAGAAGAGATCATTTGGCCCATCGAGTGTGCACTGACCCTCCGAAAGAGCACCCATATTGGGCCCAATCCCCTGTCTGATTATTTACAATCCACCTCAGCTGCCCATCTTGGGACCCCAAGGGGAGATTTAGTACGGCATTCCACTTAATCTGCACATCTTTGGACTGTGAGAGTCACCCGGAGAAGACCCTTGCAGACTCGGAGACTGTGCAAACTCCACATTCAAGACTGGAACTGAACCTGGGCCCCTGGTGCTGTGAGGCAGCACTGCTAACCACCATGCCACTATGCCACCCAAAGGTTGCCTTCTGACATATAAACTCGTTCTTCTAGAGGGGCTGAATCCTATCCTGCCAGTCAAAGCCAAAGGCTGGCATTTTCCGGCTGTTCACACCGGGGGATCTTCTGGTCCTGCAAATAGGTTTCCTGGTGGTGAATCGTGCATTCAACAGGAAATCCTCTTGACAATGACGGGACCAGAAAATCCCACCACAGACCAATGGCAGGATGCCTCCACCACAATGAAACACAAGGCACGTTATGTGAAAAATCCTGCCTGATGTTAGTCAATCTCATTTTCTTTGGGAGAGAGACGAGGATGGACAATGACCCTCCTTTACAAAGGTTTAGCTTACAGGCTAAAATTAGGAGGGAGGCATTCAGAATCTACCCTGTTATCAATTCACTTGGCTGTCAGACAGCAGAGCAATAAAAAGGTCAGCAGCCAGGATGAGGACAAGTCCTGTCTTTCAAAATTGCCCTTTGTTATCAGACTATGGAAGTGCATTGACAGAGCACAAGAGAATGGATATACATTAAAGGTGGAAGTTTTCTGATTGAATTCTTTTCTTTTTTTTCAAAACTAGTGCAGTCTCAAATTGGTGGAATCGTCAAACTACTTGCTCTTCCAGGTCAAGAATGCGAACAGGAATGATATTAATTTAGTCAATTGTATCTTTATACTTGCCAAACATGTTCAGCTGCAGTCAATGCAACTCTGATTCAGTGAAATGATGAAGTTGTTGAGTGCTCAGCAGTTGTCGTGCACTGTAAATGGAGAGATTTTCCCAGTAACTGTTGGATGTGAGGCAAAGCTTAGCTGGAAGATTCCTGCCAATTTTAGTAAGAAAAAAGCAGCTTTGAAATTTATTTCTCAGCCAAGTGAAATAGGTACTTGTGGCTAAGGAGTAAAAGTTTAGTCTGTGCTGAAAGAAAGACTAGTACTAGTTGGTGAATGTATGTAGAATAAGGTCAGACTGTAAGAAGGCAAAATGTTATTCCACTACTCCCTGAATTGGCTCACATCCCAGAATATTTAGAAGCAGTATGCTGTGTATGGGTTCTTCAAACATTTCAGTCATCCACAATTCACTCTTTATTTCTAATCTGCTCCAATAGTCTTCAAGGACCCAAGGGTTTGATATGATATATTGCTTACAACAAGGAATCTGTATAAAAACCTTTACTCAATTTGTGCGTTTCACTGCCTTCCTTGATTAAACTCCCCACAAACAACTTATTACGATCAATTCACTGAAAATGAATCCGCAGTTCTTAGACTTCGGTGGTGAATGATTCAGAATTGTGCTGGCCAGTTTCATGCAATAGATTATGGTTTGTGATTTCAATTCAGTGACATTGAGGGAATTGTCCTCAATAATCCTGCCTGAATTTCAACATGCTAACAACTGCGGGAGGTGGGCTCGTGGATATCCTTGCTCTTTGCCATACACACAGTTATTTTCTGGGGCTGGCATCTGGTGGCAATAGACAAAGAAGTTAGAGTAAATATGCCAACAGAGTGTAGGAGTTTTATTATGATCTGTTTTTCTTCTGTGAAGTCCCTGGAGCTTGTCTGCTGAAGGATACAATCTCATCACTACTGCAGTACTGCCAGAGATTTCTGTTTGGTCCAGTGACCAGGGAGAGGGGGGTTTTAGGATGTGCTATCTCCTAACAGTGGCAATCCCACTGGCAGCCTCTTGTGCACGTCTGATTAATCCCAATGCAGGAAAATAGGTCAAAGCTGGAGGAGATGGACTGCCAAGACTTTACCTCAAGCAGAAAAACTCAGGCCAGGAAATTTTACTGAACAAATTGCTTAACCATTTAACCTAGTAATGAAACCCATTGATCTTATTATCTTTCTTTGCTCTCTTCCAATGACTACATTGTAATATTGATTTTAATGCTGTTGCCATAGTAAGATAATTGTGGTCAATAGTCATTCTTTGAAGAGGCCAGGAGTAAATTTAGTCCAAATTCACCAAAGCTTCTTAGGGAAGAGAACTGCTTTTTCTCCCAAAATGACTGCCAAGCTGAACCATAAAGTTCAAGAAAGCCCCAAATTATGTAATGAGTTAGGTAGTACTTCATCTGGACACAGCAGTTGCTACGTAAGTGGCCTCCATGCCTTTTTGAGAAGAATAGGACACCTCCTGGTAGTCCTATGGACTGTAGCAGGAAAGCCCTGAGTAACAGGATCATAGATTCCCTACAGTGGAGAAGGAGGCCATCCGGTCTATCGAGCCTACACCGATAACAATCCCACACAGGCCCCAGCTGCATCCATGTATTTACCCTGCTAATTCTCCTGACACTAAAGGCCAATTTAGCATGGCCAGTCAACCTAACCTGCACATCTGTGGAGTGTGGGAAGAAACCACAGCACCAGAGGAAACCCACACAGACACGGGAGAATGTCCAAGCTCCACACAGTCACCCAAGGCTGAAATTGAACCCGGGTCCATGGCACTGTGAGATAAAAGTGCTTGCCACTGTGCTGCCCTAAAGAGATCGAGTGAGATGTAGAGCCACCTCCTCCTTCCAGTTTGGCTGCTACTACAAAGCCTTTCAGATTTTCTTCTTAGCCAAGTCCTAAAATACGTGTTGCCATTCTCTTCTAATGCTGTAACATCTTTGAAATTTCCCATTTTCTTTTGGTGACTGAGGTTTGAAAGGCAAGATGCCACAAGTAAGTGGTTTTGATGAATAGACATGAAATTGGGGCTTGGCACTGACCTAAAGACACTCAACCATCACTAATGTTTTCTGGCTTATCATCATTCTGGCAGCAGTGAATACTATCGTATGGGGAGCACCAGAGCACATGAAGGAGCCAGATTATTGATGGAGAATGTGAGACAGAAACACTGTTGCCTCCTTCAGGGCAGAAGATATTTATTTGAATGTTAGAAATTATATAGAAGAGTAAGCAAAGCATGCTGAAGGAATTCCCCTACACTTTATCTGTCTTTCAAACAAAACAAATGAATATATGAAGATGTAAATTAACTAACAGGTAAACATCAAACTGAATGGAAAAAATGCCCACTTGCATTTATGTGCAACGAGATCTCTGGCACCCTCTGTGACCTTGATCTCAAGACAAAATCTGACTTTGTTTACAGTGAAGTACACAAAATGTCAGTGGGTCATATTTTGTATTGTGCATTCATTTTAAGAAAAAACAGATGTGCAGAAACAAGAGCAGGAGAAAGGAATAAACTCTGTCTCGCACATCTTTAAACAGGTTCATGCAAGAAAATATTTAAGTATTAAATTTTGTTATGAAAAATGTATGAAGAATCACACTGATGAAATAAACAAGCACATTGAGTAATGAAATCCAGCCAGGCCTGGTATTGAGATATATACACACAGCTATCAGTAAATACAGCCATAACATTTACATCTAGTGCAAAGTTAATTTTAAAAAATTGGCACATGTAATAACACAAGTGATTTGACCAGTTTAAATTTGTGTGTCTTTAATAGATCAGTAGAGCAGATAGAAGAAGTTGTTTATGTTATACTTTCAAAGGATGTGGGCATTGCTGGCTAGGCCAGCAACTATTGCCCATCCCAATTGCCCTCTTGATGCGTCTGGAAGGATTTACAGGTCAACCTGTTTGACTGTGTTATGAACACACCTCCTTGGTGTGGGACTCAATCCAAAAGTTTTTAGCTCAGAGGCTAGCCAGTGTGCCAGAAAAGCTCCTATAGGTTTATAGTGCTCCATTAAAATAGTAAACAGAAAATATCATAAACTCATAAAGCTTTTGTTTTCTGGTGTCACTGAGAGTAAATTTCAGGCTTATTTTGTGAGTATAGGGCTATATATTTTGGAGCGATTTTACCATCGCAATGCGACCATTTTCAGGCGTGAAAACTTGGTGAAGTTGGGCGTGAGGCGAGTAGCACGATCTGTACCTGCCTCCATGCCAGTTCCCAATTACCGAGGCCTGAAAATGGCCACAATCGGGACCATGCCCAAAATGGGCGTGGCAGCCATTTAAAAGCATTTGCATGCATTTAAATTGACTTAATGGGCTGCTCACCCAACTTTACTGACTCTTCCCCTTTTACCACTGCGTTCACCCATCCAGAATCGGCATGAAACAGACATGCTCCACAAAAGTCTGATTCAGACACTCCAGTTAGTGAGGAGATAGTTGCCCAGCATCCAACAACTGTCTGCTTGAGATTGGTAGGAGGGGTCGGCTGCCACTCTGCCTGAGATCAGTGGGGTGGACAGGTGTCCGCAGCCATACTGCCCGTGATCAGTCGGGGGGAAACTGAGAGGTCTATTGCCACTCTGCCTGAGATCACTGAGTGGTGAAGGAAGGGTCCGCTGCCATTCTGCCTGAGATCAATAGCGGGGAAGGTGGGTGTCTGCTGCCACTCTGCCTGAGATCAGTACGAGGGAACGGGGGTGTCTGCTGCCACTCTGCCTGAGATCAATAGCGGGGAAGGTGGGTGTCTGCTGCCACTCTACTCTGCCTGAGATCAGCAGGGGGGAACGGGGGCGTCTGCTGCCACTCTGCCTGAGATCAATAGGGGGGAACGGGGGTGTCTGCTGCCACTCTGCCTGAGATCAATAGGGGGGAAGGGGAGTGTCTGCTGCCACTCTGCCTGAGATCAGTAGACGGGAGGGGGTGTCTGCTGCCACTCTGCCTGAGATCAATAGGGGGGAACGGGGATGTCTGCTGCCACTCTGCCTGAGATCAGTACGAGGGAAGGGGGGTGTCTGCTGCCATGCTGCCTGAGATCAATAGCGGGGAAGGGGGGTGTCTGCTGCCACTCTGCCTGAGATCAGTAGACGGGAGGGGGTGTCTGCTGCCACTCTGCCTGAGATCAGTACGAGGGAACGGGGGTGTCTGCTGCCACTCTGCCTGAGTTCAGTAGGGAGGAACGGGGGTGTCTGCTGCCACTCTACTGAGATCAGTAGGGGGGAAGGGGGGTGTCTGCTGCCACTCTGCCTGAGATCAGTAGATGGGAGGGGGTGTCTGCTGCCACTCTGCCTGAGATCAGTAGGGGGGAAGGGGGGTGTCTGCTGCCACTCTGCCTGAGATCAGTAGATGGGAGGGGGTGTCTGCTGCCACTCTGCCTGAGATCAATAGGGGGGAACGGGGGTGTCTGCTGCCACTCTGCCTGAGATCAGCAGGGGGGAACGGGGGCGTCTGCTGCCACTCTGCCTGAGATCAGTACGAGGGAACGGGGATGTCTGCTGCCACTCTGCCTTAGATCGATAGGGGGGAAGGGGAGTGTCTGCTGCCACTCTGCCTGAGATCAGTAGATGGGAGGGGGTGTCTGCTGCCACTCTGCCTGAGATCAATAGGGGGGAAGGGGAGTGTCTGCTGCCACTCTGCCTGAGATCAATAGGGGGGAAGGGGAGTGTCTGCTGCCACTCTGTCTGAGATCAGTACGAGGGAACGGGGGTGTCTGCTGCCACTCTGCCTGAGTTCAGTAGACGGGAGGGGGTGTCTGCTGCCACTCTGCCTGAGATCAATAGCGGGGAAGGGGGGTGTCTGCTGCCACTCTGCCTGAGATCAATAGCGGGGAAGGGGGGTGTCTGCTGCCACTCTGCCTGAGATCAATAGCGGGGAAGGGGGGTGTCTGCTGCCACTCTGCCTGAGATCAATAGCGGGGAAGGGGGGTGTCTGCCGCCACTCCACTGAGATCAGTAGACGGGAGGAGGTGTCTGCTGCCACTCTACTGAGATCAGTAGATGGGAGGGGGTGTCTGCTGCCACTCTGCCTGAGATCAATAGGGGGGAAGGGGGGTGTCTGCTGCCACTCTACTGAGATCAGTAGGGGGGAGGGGGTAATCCACTGCCACTCTAGCTGAGATCAGTGAGGGGGAAAGGGGGGAGGGACCTGCGATCAGCCTGGGTGGCAGCAGGGTGGGGGGATAAAGGGATCAGTAATGTTGGGGAGGTGGGGCAGTGTTTGTGGGGGCCAGGGGGAGGCATTATCCGGTTGAAGCGATGTGGCAGGGAGCGGAATTCTATCATATTTTGCCTGTGCATGCGCGGTTGAAGGCACTGATTGGAACTGCAAGGTTTCAGGCGCGTTAAGCTCCACCCACGGACTTTTACAGTGCAGTTCGGAATTGCTGATATTTTTGCAGGCAGAGTGCATATGGGGGTGCCTGAGAATGGATCTAAAAGTCAGATCTGAAAGATCCCGGTTTCAAGTCTGCCAGCATTTAGAATCAAAATGGTAAAATAGAGTCCTTTGAGTGGGAATGGTTAGCAACATATAGTTCATCTTTCACGGGTTTTTTAATCCAGCCACTTTATTACCATAACATCTCCGATTAAGAATTTGTGTGAGTAGGTATGATGGTGACCCACAGAAGGCAATTTCGGGTTTTTAATGCAATACTCCAAACATGCAATTTGATGGAGAAGAAAGTAGCAGAATGGAGTCCAAATGTAGAAAGACTGTGCTTTATTTTAGTGAATCCTTCATGATGTGTTGCTGAAGGATCACAGCGGGGTACTCTTCCCTTCTGAAAAAAACCCGTCGATGAGAAAAGAGGCATCACTATCAATTCCATATGTGGTCAACAACAGCAGTGTGGTGCCTTGTTCATTAATTCAGTTTAATGACATAACTGGGGCAGGAAATGTGAGTGCAATGGCATATTTGATTACATGGTCACTCTGCCTTTTAAAGCCTAGTCCAGAACATCACTCCTCATAACAATTTACCTTGAACTGTACACATCCATCTGTGTCTACTTTACTCATATTCCCAGCTGTCCATCGACCACTGACACTCATTTGCACCCTTAACAAATGTCATGCCTCTTTCTCAAAGCCACCATCAAAAATGCCCAACATTTATCTTTAAAACAAATGCCATTATCTCCATTCATAGGTCCCTGGCTTCCCTCATTGCATGAGGAGAGATCACCGAACATGAGGGAAAAGATGAAGAATCTGGAGTGTATAGCAACTAGCAGCTGCAGGTCAATTGAGTCTCTGTGTACCTGGTCATTGGTAGAGAGGAGATTCCAACTGCTGAATAACCAAACCAAAACCAAACAGGTTCATGAATTCCTTGCCTTGGTTGTTCATCTGCAGCAGAGTACTCTCCAACTCATTGCTGGCAAGGATATGCAGGTTGACAATGAAAGGGAAGATAGTGAAAGGGAACATGGAAGTGAAGACTTAGCTTAAAGCACTTTCATTTCTCACATAATGCCTCTCTCTGTTCAAAACTCCACATGCTGCCTCCTATTCCGATAAGCAGTTCTGCCCCTGCACATCCACATCCTGATCCAGGTCGTCATGATGTGGAGATGCCGGCGTTGGACTGGGGTAAAACAGAAAGAAATCCCATAACACCAGTTTAAAGTCCAAACAGGTTTATTTGTAGCAAAAGCCGCAAACTTTTGGGACAGCTTGTCCCTTCGTCAGTTCCCAGAACTCCCAGCCATCTGACGAAGGGACAGGCTGTCCCAAAAGTTTGCGGCTTTTGCTACAAATAAACGTGTTTGGACTTTAAACTGGTGTTGTGGGATTTCTTCCTAATGCAGGTGGAGCAGTCTTTGACAGTGCCCTCATAGACGCATAAAACAGACTTTGACAATGCCCTCATAAAACCCAGAGGATTTTGGTCATCTTAGCAGTCAGAATGGTAATCTGAACATTCTGTCGTACCTCTGTTGAAGCCACAGGCGTTGCACCAGATTCTATTATCTTTTAGTCAAATGAGATGTAATCCATCCCTTTGAACTTCGACTAATTGATCAAATATTCCATCCTTCTATATTACTATCTTTTTCTAACCTTCTAATACCATTTTCAATGTGCTAATCTCCCCGGCAAAGCAAATGATTCAATATTTCTGCCATTGCCATTTCCTTGTCATTTCCAGTGAGTTTATGTGGGGCATCCTTTCACGGCCCTATCCCTATCCTGATTTTGTTTTAGTTACTAAAGGACAGAATTTTAACTCAAACCTCTAAGAAATCTGTGCTTTGATTCTGGCCTCTTGTGCATCACCCATTTTGATCACTCTACTACTGGCAACTTTCAGCTGCCAAGCCCCTAAGCCTTGGAATTCCCTTCCTAAATTTGCCACCTCCTTACCATTCTTTCCCCCTTTAAGGCACTCCTTAAAATCTGCCTCTTTGGCCAAGCTGTTGATAATCTGTCTCAGTATCTCCTGTGTGACTCAATGTCAAATCTTTTTGATTCTGTTTCTATGAAATGCCTTTGGGATATTTTACTACATTGAAGCCAGGATATAAATACAAGTCGTTTCTGTTAGATTTTGGTGTGTTTTGTGTTTCATCGCTGTTGAAATAATTTACCTTTTAATGGATGGATTTGGCTCATTCTGCTTCATACAATTTGTAAGGAATCATTGCATTCACAGATCCATTTGCAGTAATTAAGGAAGTGCTATTATGGGCGAGAGGCATCTCCAGGACAGATGCAGTATATTTTTGTATAGGACAGAGAATATGATTATTGTTTAAGCTGGAAAGATTCACAAAGGGAATGTCACTCAGGAGGCTCACTGACAACTGGGATGTGCAAATTTTCTTTTCCAACCATTTGATTTTAAATCATTTCAGTAATTATTTTCTCTAAAGAACCAATGTTGCTTCATGGCTCATATACTTGGATAAGGGATATTGTTTGTGTTTTGGCAATATTATCAGAATTTTTATAAGCTGCAGTTCTGATTGCTGCATCTGCAAGCCTTTAGTTTCACACGCTATCCTTGACCATAAGTACATCAGCCTGGAGGGTGGAGCAGTTGTGATCACAGATTCCTTCAATATTGTCTGAGTTTCATTCAGCCAAAGTAAATATGTCAAACTGGCAAAATAAATCTTTTCCACTTCCTCCCAACTAAGTTGAAAACTAATTCCATGAAATGCTCTAAAGAATGCTAGCCATGATCAAAATTGGAGCCAGGGCATGGGGGCAACTGTTAGTCAATATCTCTTTTATTTATTTATGGGATGACAGCATCACTGGATGGGCTAGCATTTATTGCCCATCCCTAACTGCCCTCCATTTCAGAGGGCATTTCAGAGTTAACCACATTGCAGTGGCTCAGGAGTCACATGTAGACCAGACCAGTAAGGATGACAGATTTCCTTCCCTAATTAGTGAACCAGTTAGGTTTTTCCAACAATCAACAATGGTTTCAAGGTCATCAGTAGATTCTTAATTCCAGATATTTTTTATTGAATTCAAATTCCATCATCTGCTGTGGCAGGATTCGAACCCAGGTCCCCAGAACATCAGCTGAGTGTCAGGATTAATAGTCTAGCATTAGTACCACTTGACCATCACCTCCACCATGTTGCACCAGAAACCTCCATACTTTGTAATATTTAAATATAAATTTAAAGACTGAAAATGGGTTCTCTCACACTGACCTCCATGAGATGATGACTCAGGCAGATTTTACTCAGGGTACAGCGTGCCATTTCTTTTTTCATTCTTGGGATTTGGCCATCCCTGGCAAGGCCAGAACCTGTTGACCATCCCCAATTCCCTTAAGAAGATAATCTTGAACTGCTAATTTGAGCTTTCTGTAGTGGTTTAAGACAACTGGTCGGCCATTTCAGAGGGCAGTCGACCACATGGCCGTTAATCTGGAGTCACATATGGACCATCAGGTAAAAACCTGAAGAACATTAGTGAACCAGATGGAATTTTAAGATATTTCAGTGATGATCATTGATGAGACTGGCACTTTATTCCATATTTATTACTTGAATTGCAATTCCTTCAGTTGCCTTGGTGGGATTTGAACTCACATCTCTGCGGTATTTGTCCAGGTCTCTGAATTCATAGTTCATTAACATTGCCATTTTGCTATGTCCTTCATTAAAGAATATTCAAAGTGCAATTGATGAGTATGGCTACTGTGTATGTTCACTGTGATTGTATTAGCAAATTTTCTGACTGTGGTGATCATGTATGCTTTTTCATATCATAGAATCCCAACACTGCAGAAGTTGGCCTTTCGGTTCATTGAGTCTGCACCAACCACAATCCCATCCAGGCCCTATTTCCATAACCGCACTTATTTACCTGGTTAATCCACTGACTCGAGGGTCAGTTTAGCAATTAGCCTAACCTGCACACCTTTGGACCGTGAGAGGGAGCTGGAGCATCTGGAGGAAACCCACACAGACATGGGGAGAATGTGCAAACTCCACATAGACAGTGACCTGAGGCCAGAATTGAACCCGGGTCCCTGATGCTGTGACGCAGCAGAGCTAACCGCTGTGCCACCGTGGTGTCCCTAATTCGCGTGTTAACCATTTTTACACTGGGACATATAAAAACTCTTTCTCATTTAATAATATATAGCATTGATTCGGGCTGTGTTACATAAAATGCATAATCTTATTGAATCTAATGTTCAGCTGCAGATTATACTCAATTTTGTGAAAAAAAAGTCACTCCTTTCTGTCACAGTCTTACACTGAATCCACTTCTAGTGAGAAATAATTGGACCTCAACCTCCTCAAGCATGTCCGCTTGACACCCATTAATTTCTTGTGAGTTTTGCAAAACTGATCACACAGTACAATGAGTAAACTCAATCCAGATACCATATGCAAAGAAATCAGTAAGGAAGTGAGCCTTGTCAGTCGCAGCTTGTTACGGATGTGATGGTATCAGAACACCCACAGTCATATTCCAAGCAACTGAAAATGCTTTTCAAATGCCAAGGTAAGTTATTTTGACTTTGTATCTTCATAAAATATAGCAGAATCTTGCACTGTATGTGAAGGTGCAGTTCTCAAGTTTAATAGATTGTGGAAGAGCAACTCAATATGGCTCTGTGGCATTGAATCAATGTTTTAAAATTGAGCAGTAGCGTTTGGCGATAAAAGACTTTTTTTTTGAAATGTACATTTTTAATTAACTTTGTGCTCATCCAAGTGAAGGATGTTAGTGATGGGAAACATGAAATGTCCTTCATTCTCCAAAAATCTCATGTTAACTGACTGTTACAATTTACACTCCATCAGCTTTGTGAATGCCTTAGTTTTAAGTTTAGTCTTCAAATAGAGGCATTTCAAGGGCCAGCAGATATAAGGAAACTTTGGCAAAGCAGCCAACTCAGTAAATAAATGTGAAATTGAGGGTAAATGGGCAGCTTGCTATCTGGGACATGGGGATGGTGAGGTTGGGAAGGCATTAAAAATGTGGGAGCTGCACTGGGATGGCTCTCCAATGCAGTCCTGCCACTGGGAAACTTTCTAAAGGGTCTCCTGTAAGATGAATCAGTTGCCTGTTCCATGAAGGTAGGAGGACAATTTGCATACATTGAGACCCTTTTAAGAGACAATTTACAGAGCTGCCAATATTTTGCCAATGGTGGAGTGGCCTCCTGCTTTGTAGGTTGGTGGTCTCCTTGTGACAAAGCTATCAAAGTAACACTTCCAATAATACTTCATTATTCATTTTTTCTTCTTTTCTTGAAAGACTGCCTGGTGTGCCGTTACCCTCGTTCTGCTGTGCCGTCCTAGCCCCTTGGCTGCAACATGGCTGGTGGAAGGCAGCGGTATTTTAATGGGGGAGGTAGGTGGCTTTGCAGGATACCCTCCAGGTTCCCAGGTATTGAGATCAAAGCTTCAGACTATATCCCTTCGATATGGGCAGCAACAGTCTGGGGTGGGTGGTGGAGTGGCACTGCAAAGCCCCCAGCATTCCTCCAGTGTGGTACCTCTGTAATCCTAGTAATATATTGAAGCACAAATAGCTAGCATACTGTAAGAGTCTGCATGTCATTTTGAACAGTGGCTACTACAGAAGCATGACACCAGGCTAATTGACAACAAGTAGGAAGTTCATGAACTCAGTCTGAGCGCTCACCTCAGCAATCAGATGTGTACTGCAATGGAAGCTGGCCCATTGGCCATCAGGGCTAAGTCACAAGTGTTGCCATGGAATTGAGGTCCTGTATTAAATTGGAGCTTGATTCTTCTATGTTCTATGATGGCGATTAGAGGCTCTGAGACAGGCTTGCCAGTGTATCAAGTACTTGAGTATGGATATGAACATATGAATTAGGAGCACTCAGCCGTTCAAACCTGGTCCACTATTCAATAAATTCATGACCAATTTGATCGTAACCTCAACTTCACATTCTCACCTACCTTGAGAACTTTTCACCACCTTGCTTCTCAAGAAGGATGCCCTTCAGGCTTTTCCTGTACGCTATACAAAACAAAGAACAAAAACAGCCCGGGAAACAGGCCCTTCGGTCCACTGAAGTTCTCATTTGAGTCCTGTGTAACAGAACATGCTTGTGATCTTGCTTTCTAGCAAATGGGAATATGTGCCATCTAACCGTTAAGGCCTGAATACAGTCTACTTCTGCCTGGTGAAATCTCAGATCTCACCTCAGCGGTATCCGGCGCCTCACCTCTATAGTCATGCCTATATCTGATCTGGTGGCTGCAAATGTCAGATCAAATAATGATGCTGTTTCCTCAGAGGGTTGCCGTTCACCTTTTGTCATCATACAGCAGTGGTTTGCCAGGTTTTTGGAAATGTTAATGTAGAAGCCAAACACAGTGGTTGCCAAGTCCCCAGATGCATTGGTTAAAAGGATTGCCTCAGTGCTCTAGGACTTTGTCCTAGTTTTGTGGTTGAATAGTAGGCTTTCTTTTCTTTGCTTTTCACACCCACTCAGCTCCATCCCCTTCCCATGCCCTATCCATGCCAACCCATGCGCTCACTCATCCTAATGCCCCTATACTGCCCAAAGCAACCCATGAATGTTCAACTATCCCAATGGTCCTCATACCCTCCATATCAACAAAGTCGACTCATCCCCATGATTCCTCATAGCCAACACATGACTCCCACCCACCATTCTTTGCTCGTGCATCCTCTATGTCAACTAACCTAGTATCCAACAGAAGCAGACCTCAGGAACCATGCTGAGATGAAATAAAGTATCTATTATACTTCACTATATATAACAAACACTCATATTGTGTGGGCTTTTATCAATAAATCTAAATTCCCTCCAAAGTACTTAAATCCTTATAAACAGGCATTTGTATTCATTGCTGTACACTAAAGTTAGCTAATCCTTTAGTAGAAAATTTCCAGCCCTCCTGGTGACAGGTTTCCATGGCGATGTGGTAAACAATTAGCTAATGGCAGGATTTTCTAGTCCCACCAAAGTCTGTAGTGTTTTGCATGGCATGTCTGATCTGCTGCTAGGGAACCTGCAGTGGTGGGTTGACATCAGCAAGACTGAAGATCCACCAGCAGAATGGGCCCAATAATTCACCCATAGCCCCTTCAAGTTGTCACACTGTGAACTATGATAATGAAATGTTATGAATGCCATCAAGTAGTAATAATACTATAATGATACCCCTTATGTTTCTGTCAACAAACAGCTATCGAAACTCAAAGCACCATATTTTCTTTTATGTCAGAAACACAAGCAGTCTGTTTTGCTTCTAAATTGAAATTGCAATGAATTAAATATCTTGATGTTTAGATAGTTGTACAGACCTTATCCATCTTTTATGAGTAGGTACAGCTACTCTTAAAAAAACATTTAAGTCACTCCCTGCAAAATAAGGCAGTGAAAATGAGGTCCTTTTGAATTCAGTACTGAGTTTAAATGGCCTTGTTGAGTTTGGGATTCCCCAATGTATGAATCACATTATACCGCCATTCTCCACCGGATATGTCAGAAATGTGTGCTGGACCTCTGCCACAGTGCTGGTGAAAATCTGAGCCAGTATTGACAACTGAACTCCCAGCCCAAATAATATGGTCAAATTTCTAGAGTTGAGTTTCACTTTTCTTTTAAACTTCCAAGTATACACTGGAGGGCATGTTTGCAAACAAGAACTCTTTATCTCTTGAAACCCTTTTCCCACTTAAGCAGTGAACTTTGTGACAAGTTCTGTATGCGTTTAGAGATCCAGATATAATACTTGCCCTGTACATGACTTGATGCTATGTCTAGAATCCATATTTCAGCAAGCTATTAGCTGCATCAGTAAAGCAATTCAACTTGTTTCATTGAGGTATTTTGAAGGATGAGATGAACTTCATGACTTAAGAAGTCACAGAATTGAGATACCAGCCTAGCTGCAGTGCATTATCATTTTTTAATGAGTCTTTGAGAGGAGCCGCCTTACCTTTGAGGGCAGTTATATCAAACAGTTGGGAATCTAAAGGGTTTCCTGTCACACAAAAACTGAATTAACTTTTTGCCATGGAAAGTCTTTAACTTATCCTTCTGTCACCCTGACAGGTTTCTCAGGATATCATTTAAGTTCCTATAACTGTGGGGGAAAAAGCCTAAAGCTTTCAGATGTGTTTGACATTTCAATTTGAGATGAGTCGTAGAATAATTCCCCAGAACGTTTTCCTTTAATGTCTTTTCAGTTTCAATTACAATGGAATTTTAGTAACCTGCTTATAGTGTAAATCATAGTTTCCCCCTTTTTACTGTGTTCAGAATGTGCTGTTATTTCTAAATATGCAGATCATATTGTGTAGCAATCTTGTGGGGATACCATTGACCAGAAACTCAACTGGACTCACCACATAAACATAGTGGCTGTAACAGCAGGTCAGAGGCTAGGAATACTGCAGCGAGTAACTCGTCTCTTGACTCCCCAAAACCTGTCTACCATCTACAAGGCACAAATCAGGAGCATGATGGAATACTCCCCACTTGCCTGGATGGGTGCAGCTTGACACTATCCAGGACAAAGCAACCCACTTGATTGGCATCACATCTACAAACATTCAATCCCTCTACTACCGAGTCTCAGTTGTACTATCTACAAGATGCATTGCAGCAATTCACCAAAGATCCTAAGGTAACGCCTTCCAAATCCACGACCACTTCCATCTAGAAGGACAAGGACAGCAGATACATGGGAACATCACTACCTGCAAGTTCCCATCCAAGCCCTCAGCATGCTCACTTGGAAATATTTTGGTGTTTTTCCTTTGCAGTCGCTGGGACAAAATCCTGGAATTCCCTTTCTAACGACATTGTGAGTCAACCCGCAGCATATGGACTGCAGCGATTCAAGAAGGCAGCTCACCACCTTCGCAAGGGCAACTAGGAATGGGCGATAAATGCTGGCCAGCCCGCGATGCCCATGTCCCACAAATGAATAAAAAAAAATAGGAAAAGGAAGGTGGTTGATTCTCTTTTCATATCATAAAGCATAACTTTTTTTCTGTTTAAATGACTAAATTATTACTATTCAATTAAAAACTTGCATTTCTATAACATCCTGATCATAGTAACATATCTCAAAGTATTTTGTTATCAAACAGAATTTGATACTGAGCCATAAAGTAGATATTCAGACAAGAGTTTGGTCACAGCAGTAGGTTTTAAGAAATGTCTTAAAGGAGCAGCAATGTAGAGAGGCAGAGGGGTTATGAGAGGAATTCCAGGGTTTAGCACCTAATCAATTGAAGGTATGAAATACAGTGGGCGGTATTTAAATAGGCCAGAATTTTATGCAGAGATACAGAGATCTTGGAGGGTGGTAGGGTTGGAGTAGGAAAGGGAATTCCAGGATTTTGTCCCAGTGACTGCAAAGGAAAAACACCAAAATATTTCCAAGTGAGCATGCTGAGTGGCTGGGATGGGAACTTGCAGGTAGTGAAGTTCCCATGTATCTGCTACAGAAACAGAAGGGACAAGATCATTGAGGAATATAAAAACAATGATTTTTTTTTAAATTAAAGCATTGACAGATTGGGGGCTGGATTGTATGTTGAAGGCAGACTCCCCACACCTCAGCATAAATGTTGTGTGTGAGCTCACCTCCACTTGGCCACCTCACCCTACTTTAATTTTATGGCCAACGAGCTTTAATTATTCCGAGATGAGAACTTCCATCCCATTCTGAGAGGAAGTCCCACCTCAGAAAGCTGCCAACCAACCAGAGGCCTGCAGCTCTGCAGTATCTACAGTGCCACCCAGATCAGTGGCTAATACTGCAGGAGGCCTAGGAAGAAGGGAAAACATAGATGCCTTGGAATCCAGGTAAGTTTGGGATTGCACTGGGGGACATGTTGGACAAAGTATGAGTAAGTGTGAAGATAGAGATGGTGAACTGAGGAGATGGTCCACTGATTTGTACTAAGGACCCAGAAAGGAGGCACCTTGTCCCTTTTCACTGGCCAACAGCCTGAATGAGCAAACATGCCAGTTTGCACTTTAGGAGCAAGTCTGTCTGGCCATGCATGAAATCGTAACGGTGATGAGATGAGGCCTTAGGGTAAGCATTAATTGCTCACTCGAGAGTCGTAATTTTGCAACGCACAGGCAGCTCATCTGATGCCTCTGCTTCTGCTCATAAATTTGCGGTGGGGACAGGTAAGCCAGAAGTGGATATGCTGCTGACAGCACAGCACTCTATTTTATCAGCCTATCCCATCCATCCCATGGGTGGCTTGTAAAATCCAGCCCAACATAAATCAGGCAACATTACGGTTGTCATTTTGTACTGTGTTTGGGCACAACTTATCAACCATCCACTGAGATGCATATGGTTGCAAACTATCTCTGCAGCAACAAGCACTGAATATAGACTGACATATTACAAAGAGGAAAAGATTATCACAATAGTAATATATGTCATATGTGAAAATGTTCTTGATGTTTGATAATGTAGCATCCTTCAAAACAACACCAGTTTGACTTTTGTAATAATTTTGCACTCATTGATAACATGAGTTGCATCTGGTTAATATTCATTTCTCACTGATTGTAAAATGTTATTACGAAAACCAAAGTAAAACCAAAAGTTTTACTTGTTATAAGTAAAAAGAAAATGGCTATTGGGAAGCAAAGTGCGATTTGTTTAAACCCAAAAGCTGATAAAAGGTTAAGTCAGTCAACTGGGAAAAGTGCTCCAGGAAGATTGAATTGTGGATCTGACATCATTGTGATTGATTGGTTAGCTTTGTTGTGGTTTAACTATCGATCTGTTGTTCAAAGATAGGGATCATGAATATCAGAAGTGTTCAAAGCACCACCTCCCCAACATTTAGTAAAGCCACCACCCAGTCTAGAACTGAGCAGTCCAGGTTCCTCACAGCCTGTCATACCAAGGATGTAGAAAGGACGTTGCAGTAAGTTCTCAGTGTAAACATTAGCCAACATTCAGGTTCCTGTTCCCTGTGCAGTAATTCCAGATAAAAACAATCATCAGATTAACTCTAATATTACTGAAACTTGTCCCCACTGAGTGGGGAAATGGAGGGGCATTGTTAACCTGAGTAGACGAAAACCCAGCATGATCTTACGCTTCATGAGAAAGACAAAGGAAATTAGATATTTTTAAAAACTATTCAAAGCAGAGAGATAAGTAAGTGGGGAATATAATTAAAAGTATGAAAATACTGTGGATTTAATAAATGCTATTTTTCACTTTGTAGTGTCAGTTAAACACCTTTTTCTTATGAGTCTAGCTCACCCAGAAGATTTCGGCAGCATGATGGCACAAGTCATTACAACTGCCGGCTCACAGCACTAGTGTTTGATTCTGAGAATGGGCGACTGTGTGGAGTTTGCACGTTCCCCCTGCCATGAGTGCATGGGTTTGCTCCAGGTGCTCTAGTTTCCTCCCACAGTCCAAGAATAGACAGGGTTAGTGGATTGACCATGCTAAACTGCTCCTTAGTGTCAAAAGATGGGTAAGTTAGATGGATGGGCCACAATTAATGTATGAGGTTACCAGGATAGAGTGGAGGGAATAGTCTGGGTGGAATGCTCTTTCGGACAGTTGTTTCAGACATAATGGGCCAGATGGTCTCTTTCTGCACTGGAGGGATTCAATGGTTTTGTGGCATAGTTTGGTTGCCGGTGAGCTTTCTTTAGATTGGCAGATTTCTCTAAAATGCACAGTTCAAACTTCTGTTACATTTACTGATGTATGAATTATTAATAGCTTTGTATTGTGTGTTTTAAATTAAACTTTCTGACAAAATAAGCCATACTGTTGGAGGAAGACTTTTAAAAACACTTGATGGTTCATCCACACGTTTGGGACTTTACAGCGTTTCTCCTGTATTGACTTGATCTAGCATTTCTCCTTTGATCCTCAGGCAATTCTGTGGTAGAATGTAAGTGTTAAGCTCAAGCAAGAATTCAGTATTATTAGATATATAGGCAAGCATTGATTTTTTTTTAAACTCACATTTGTATCATGACTTTCACCACTACCTGAAGTTGCAAAGCACTTTGCAACTGATGAAGTATTTTTCAAAGCCTTGTCATTGTCGCAAACAACCAACAGAAAATGCTGCAACACAGCATCTCCAGATAAAAATTCATAGTAGAGGAAAAATCCATGCTCACTCATGTAATGTGTTCCTTGTATCAGTAATATTATTATCTTTTCTGGCTGCAATATAATATGCTGGCTATCAGATGAGCTGTGCCTTTGCAATGCTTTCAGTATCGGCTTACATAAGAAAGAACACAAGAACATAAGAAATAGGAGCAGGAGTAGGCCATCTAGCTCTTCGAGCCTGCCCCGCCATTCAGTAAGATCATGGCTGATCTGTCGTGGCTCAGTTCCACATTCCCGCCCTCTCCCCATAACCCTTAATCCCCTCGCTTATCAAAAACCCATCAACCCGCGTCTTAAAAATATTTAGCGAGGCAGCCTCCACCACTTCAACGGGCAGAGAATTCCAGAGATTCACCACCCTTTGAGTGAAGAAGTTCCTCCTCAACTCCGTTCTATACCGCCCCCCCTTTATCTTGAGGCTGTGCCCCCTAGTCCTACTGTCCTTTCTGAGTGGGAAGAGCCTCTCCACCTCTATCTTATCCATCCCATTCATCATCTTATATGTCTCAATGAGATCTCCCCTCATTCTTCTAAACTCTAACGAGTACAAGCCTAGTTTATTCAGCCTCTCCTCATAGCTCAACCCCCTCAACTCCGGTATCAGCCTAGTAAACCTCCTCTGCACTCCCTCCAAGGCCAAAATATCCTTGCGTAAGTACGGCGACCAAAACTGCACACAGTACTCCAGCTGCGGCCTCACCAATGCCCTATACAGCCGCAGCAAGACCTCCCTACGTTTATATTCAATCCCCCTCTATATTTGCCGATAATCTAGAAAAACATCTCAGAGTCCTTAAAAAAGAATAATAAAACAAAGGATGCTAACTCAAAGAAGGAAACATTAGGAACACTGGAACAGCAGTAAGCCATTCATCACATCCTACCGCATTAATCTTTGTGTCATTGGCAAACTTGGATATAGGGTGTGATCTTCCTGCCCACTGCGCTGCTCGAGTAGCTAAGCAGGCTGGGAAATGTCAGGGGGACGGCTGAAGTGGGAATCGGTCACACCATTCAAGGGCCATTACTTATAGTGTAATCAATCGGGAAACAGCGTGAGGCTGATTACAATATTGAATGTCATTAGTGATCCCAGGACAGTATCGTCTGGGCTTGCTAATGTTTCCGACCCTGTTGGGGGTGGTCCCATGTGCGGAGATAAAGCTGATCCCTAGCAATGAATCAAGTGTGATGGCCTCGCTGGTGGGGACAGAGGCCATTGGGTGCCCCTCCTCTGGGAGTTTGGGACATGAGGGGCTGCCCCTTGAGCAGTGGTAATCTGGCATCCTGGCACTGCCCAATGCAGTGGCAAGGGACAGGGCCTGACTGGGGGCAGGCCAATCGGGGATGGTGAGACACTGCTGCATGCTCTGAACAGTGATTGGTGGAGGTGATCGGGCCTGACCATCGTGGGGGGTGGTGGTGATTAACGTCGGACTCGGTAATCAGCGGGGGGGAGAATTCAATGGAGAAATCAGGAGGCCAGTGAATGGGGTAGGGGTGGAGGGTTTGGAGAAGACATCAAGAGGCCATGATGGGGGGGACCAGTGCAATCACCAATTGGGAGATTGGCGCAAAAGCAGTGGCCAGGTTAGCACGTTGATGCCGCCCTCTTGGACGGGATTAGGCCTTCCCAGCACACTCTGTGAGGTACAATCAGATGTGTGTCCAGTGGTGGAGAGGATCCCCATTGGAGCCAGGGAGGAATGGAAATTAGCCACATATTTAGACTCTTGTTTGTGTATGTCTCTTTACTGTTGATAATAAATCCTTTTATATTTTAAGCCACAATAAGTTGCCTTCAATTTATTGTACTGATGACAAGGAAATCCTCGGCACTGCAAGTGCACTTTGATCCAACCAAGCCAATGGTAGTTACCAGTGATGCATCACCATATGGAGTGGGAGCAATCTTGGATGTCTAATGGAATCAAAATGCCAATTGCCTTTGCACCAAGAACATTATCAGATGCAGACAAAAGGATAGATAAAGTTTTGCATTCATTTATGCAGTGAAGAAGTTTCGCCATTATATTTATGAATGACATTTCACAATAATATCAGATTGCAAACTGTTGTTAGGCTTATTCAGAGAGGATATTCAGAAAATGCCACCAATTACCTCTGCAAGGGTATAGAGATGAACTCTATTGTTAGCAGCATATGTTTATATGTTCCAGCATTGCCTAGAAACATCAAATTTGGACATTTGCCTATGCCACAGACAGCATCAACACTATTGGTTCCACAAGAGATATTGCTGGCACTGCATCTGATAGAGATTTTGGTGGTCTCAGCTAAGCATATAAACACCTAGACCAAAAGAGACCCAGTGTTACCAAAAGTTAAGAAGATGGTGATGCAAGGATGGTGATTTAACAAGTCAGAGCTGCTTAAACCTTACCAACAAAGAAGAGCAGAGATAACATGAGGATGGTGTGTTATTGTGAGGGGGCTCTTGTTATACCGCCCTGTGTCAGGCAGACCCTGAGCAAGAATGCATATAGACTTTGCAGGACCATTTTGAGCCATATGTTTCTTATATTAATAGATACGCATTCTAAATAGTTGAATGTTCAATTGATAAAGTTCATAACTGCCACCTTTGACAGATTGAGGAAGATTTTTGCCATCCTTGACATACTAGATGTCTTAGTGTCAGACAAAGACACATCATTTGGGCAAGGTGGTGGCATAGTGTTTTTTTTTGCTGAACCCATAATCCAGAGACCCAGGGTAATGCTCTGGGGACCTGGGTTCGAATCCCACCATGACAGTTGGTGAAATTTGAAGTCAATAAAAATTAGGAATTTTCCAGCTGCGCGGTAGCACATTGGTTAGCACTGCTGCTTCACAGCTCCAGGGTCCTGGGTTCAGTTCCCGGCTCGGGTCACTGTCTGTGTGGAGTTTGCACATTCTCCTCATGTCTGCGTGGGTTTCCTCCGGGTGCTCCGGTTTCCTCCCACAGTCCAAAGATGTGCGGGTTAGGTTGATTGGTCATGCTAGGAAATTGCCCTTTAGTGTCCAGGGATGTGTAGGTTAGAGGGATTAGTGGATATAATATGTAGGGATATGAGGATAGGACCTGGGTGGGATTGTGTTCGGTGCAGATCTGATGGGCCGAAGGGCCTCTTTCTGCATTGTCGGGTTCTATGATTCTATGGAATTAAAAGTGTTTTGGGTCCACAAAACCATTGTTGATCGTTGCAAAATCTCATCTGGTTCACTAATGCCCTTCAGGGAAGGGAATCTGCTGGCCTGGCCTGTGTGTGATTCCAGACCCACAGCAACGTGGTTGACTGTAATATGTCCTTAGGGAAGGACAACAAATGCTTATTTCTCTTGCTTGATTGTCCCCTATCTTTCTCAGTTAGAAACACTGGCTGAAATCTTAATTGCATGCTTAAGATTCTGCCACGAAAATCAAATATACAAGCACATGTGCGTGAATGGCAGGCCTACGGAGGAGATTTTACCATCAGTGACAAATTAAGATGCTGCATTGGTACTGCCATCCCACTAATGATAACAGTCTGTCCAAGCTGCCAGCCCAGTCAGAGGGCCAACTACTTGCCACTGGTAGAGACGGCCACTGCTGAGCTGCAAGGGGAAGGAGAGGGCTCCTGTATATTGAGCCTGCAGTGAATGATTAGGAAGACATTTTGTTAATATGCTGGGGCCAGGCAGGCAGACTGTGGTAACCAGAGGGGTGAATCCTCCAGCAGTGGTATTGGGGAGCCATTGCTGCCAGAGATCTCTTCAAGGGCCAGTGGGCATCCAGAAAGGATTGTTCTGATACTGGTAAAATGCTGGAAGTAGTGGGGGTGGAATGGATGGGGTGGCGGGGGAGAGTGACGTTGTAAAATAGCCACTAATTGGGTAATTAATTGGATTAATTGGTCACCTGCTAACTGCACAAAATTTGACAAGATCTCCCATCGGGATGTATAATTTTGATATTTATCTAATTGCATCAGCAGCCTTCTCTGATAAAGGTCTTCCAGAATTAAATAGTATTTTGCGACTTATAAATAATTTCAGATAGTAAAATTGGAATTTCAAACAACTTTTCTTTTTCATTTTTAAATAACATAAGATGATGATCAAATAATGAACAGAATAAACTCAGCTCAGATACAAATATGTGGCAGTGGTTCTTGAACCCACAAACCCAGCCCTTTGGGAGTCTCATAACTGATTTATTTACTAAACAGGCAGCCAATAGGGTGAACTGCTTTTTTTGGGGTGCAGTTGAGGCTGAAGGTGGTGTTGCTGCAGAAGTGAAGAGTGTACTGTCAGTTTCCTGAAGTGAGTGTTTAAGTGAAATGACATTTGAAATCAAAAAGAAGTCAAAGGACACAGAAGTTCATTTCCCATCTGCTATAATGTGTGCAACACTGCACCACGTGGATTCAATTAGTTGATTTTCAAACGTTCATAAATAAATAGTGTCAATTGATATTTCAAAGTCACATATTTGGGGAAGAAGTGGGAATTTGCCATAAAATGTTCATCTCTAAGATTGCTATATCTCTACTCTCTCACACTGGTAGTCCTGCAAAACCAGGAGGATATTGCCATGGTGTACGTCTCATAGTGAGAACCCGTGGGTGAAGATTTTTAACATGCCAAGGCTGTTGTGCTGCTGCTCCTAAAATTACAATTGGTGACTTTTCCGGATGAGCGCTTTGCATACAGATACCAAATTCCTCTTCTCTGATATTTTTGGAAAAAACATTCACCTTTTCAACTGAGCAACTCCTCTATTTAAATGACAGAGAAAAAATCTGTAAAAGTTTGCTAAGTGATAATGTGCTAACATTGCCACCAGCAATTCCAAACCTCAATATGCTTTTTAAATCTTCCTGGGTTTATCAACTGTGGTTTCTTGCACCATGTGGTGTGTTGTTAAAATGTACTCAGTGGGAAGATTCCAGATTCCATCCATGACCAAAATGTATTTTCATAATTAATGTTAGAAAAATCATTTAGCTCATGCAATCTGTTGTGTCACACTATGCTTGATTCAGATTCTGTGTAATGCATTTCATTAATGCGTAACTATTATTGCTTATAATAGTCCGTGGTTCTTGGTTTATAAATTAGAGAATGCTTGAAGATGGAGATTATTTTATCCTAACTATATACAGTTCTATATATATTTCGGAATCGAAACACATTGGATACTGAACTATGAATTGCGTCTTTGTAGCAAACAGAATAGATGTAAAATAGATCTGTTTGGCTAAAATGGTCTATAGGGATGTTATGAATGTCAAAACTCTGTCTTAGATGAATAGTCACATTACATGTAACTGATGGGAAGTCTTCAGACTATTGAACTGTCTGTTTACATTCAATACTTGTAACAACAAGGGGATATGCATGGCACCAGTAGACATTGATGTATCTGTGCAGTCTATTACATGAACAGCTAATTTTATAAATTGAAAGACATAGAATGGCACCACATTCTGCATAGTAGGGTGGTGAAATGTGGATTCCCACCTGAGGTCCTTAGTACACTCAGTCACTGACTGATTGTCAAGTCACACTGAGCAGAATGCCAGTTGTTTTTCCACGTGAAGAGAAATTGCTGGAAAGATTCATTCAGGCTATTTCAGTAATTCACTGAAGTGTAGGATTAGTGAAGATACGAAGCTGGATTGAATGCTTCACCCCTTTGACCGTGGGTAGTAAATGACAGAGTGGAAGAAGGGAAGTGATGTTAAATGATTAAACAAACAACTTGAAAAAGGTAACAAAATAAATGTTCAATTAAGATAAGTACATTTGTTAATTAATATTTTTAATCTACTGATGAATAAACATACAAATAGAAATATTTCTGGCTTTATGGAATGTTGATCTTTGAGCCATTGCCAAATATGTACATCAAATTTTCTCCAGTCCTTTGGTAGCTGAGCTCAGTATCATTGAGGTCAAAGTGGTTGTTGGAGGTCAGTCATCTCAGCAGGACAATGCTGCAGGTGTTCCTCAGGTTAGTGTTCTAGGACCAACCATCTTCAGCTGCTTCATCATGAGGTCAGAAGTGGGAATGTTGGCTGATGATTACGCGCTGCCCAGCACCATTCACAACTCCTCAGATACTGGAGCAGTCCATGTTCACAGGCAGCAAGACCTTTACAGCCTTGGGTTGATAAGTGATAAGTAACAAGCACACTACACATGTGCCAGGCAATGGCCATCATGAACTAGAGAGAATCTAACCATCAGCCCATGACACTCATTGGCATTATCATCACTGAATCCCCCACTATCAACATCTTGGGGTTTACCACTGACTCGAGTTTGATTTGGAGCAGCCATATAAATACTGTGGAAGGTCAGAGGCTGGAAACTCTGTGTGAGTAACTAACCTTCTGACTCCCCAAAGCCTGTCCATCATCTAGAAGGCCCAAGTCCAGAGTGTGACAAAATATTCTTCACTTTCTTAGATGGGTGCAGCTCCAAAACACTCAGGAACCTGGACACCAGCCAGCACAAAGCAGTCCACTTGATTGGCACTCCATCCATCACTTTAAACATTCCACTCCATCCACCACTTCAAACATTCATTCCCTCCTCCACTGATGTCCAGTAGCATCAGTGTATACCATCTACAAGATACACTGCAGCTGCTCACCAAGGTTCCTTCAACAGCACTTTTTGAACCCACAACTCTACCATCTTGGAGGACAAGAGCAGCCGAAGCATAGTAACACCATTATTTTCAAGTTCCTTTCCAAGCTACACACCATTCTGACTGAGAACTGTATCACCATTCCTTCACTGGAACCTTGGAACTCGCTTCCTAACATCAGTGTGATGTTCCTACAACACACAGACTGCAGAAATTCAGGAAGATGACTCACCACCACCTTCTTGAGAACATTTGTTGATGTCATACTCAGTCAAAGGTGCCTTGATGTCAAGGGGAGTCATTCCTACCTCATGTTGAGTTCAGCTCTTTTTGTCCATGTTTGGATCAAGGTTGTGATGGGTTTGGGAGATTAGTGATCCTGATGAAACATAAACTGAGTGTCAGTAAGCTGGTTGGGCAGCATGGTGACATAGTAGTTAGCACTGTTGTCTCATGGCGTCAGGGCCCCAGGTTCAGTTCCAGCCTCGGGTGACTTTGTATATTCTCCTCATGTCTGCATGGGTTTCCTCCAGATGCTCCGGTTTCCTCAATGTTCCAAAAATATGCCAGTTAGGTTGATTGGCCATGCTAAATTGCCCCTTAGTTAAAGGGATATGTGGGGTTATGGGGAGAGGGCTTGGGTGGGATTGGTGTTGGTTCAATCTTGATGGACCAAATGACCACCTCCTGCACTATTGGGATGCTATGATTCTATAATTAAGGATGGGGCAATAATTGCTGGCCTAGTCAGTAGTGCCCACATCATAAAACAAATAATAAGAGTTATTCTGTGGATGGTGCTACGTAATGCTACTATGACAATGGTTTATATTTCCAGCCTTCACTAAAATAGCTGCTTTGAAGTGACTGATGAAAATTAACTTAGAGAATCTTGAGCTACAGGGGAGATTGTCAATCTGAGTTGTTGCTCTAGGTGATCTCTGAAAGAGTACACATGTCAACCTTACAGCAGATCTGGATCAGATTTGTTTGTGATGCTTTTGTTGTCAAGCAGTCAGCCAAAACTCACTGTTCAACCACAAAGTGGGGAAATTTTAACCTGAAACTAAATGGTTTGGTCAGGGGGAATGCGGATGAAAACCATTAAAATAATTTTCTAGCCCAAACTGGCCTCCAACCAACCACTCTCAACTTTGAGACCGGATGTTGGGCAGGCAGCTAATCTGCTCTATAGAATGAATTGGCGTGTTAAAATATAAAATGCTGCTGTGGACTTCATTGCCTTTCAGCTTTTTAACTTCAACTCTGCTCACTCGGGTTTGTGAGAATCTGGAAGCCCAACACTGTTTCACAGTGGTGAGGACTTGGCATATCTAGAAAATAAATACCACCTACCACCTTCATCCAGTGTGCCTGTCTGTGGAATCTGTATAATCGGGCAATTCACAACCAGCCCAACTTTCCCCGTGAGGCTCCGATCCCAATACCACTGATCCCAAAATCCGGGCCCAAATCAGGCCTCCAATTCAGTTAGTCAAATCTTTGATTCCTTTCCATCCCAACTTTCCTATCTTTCCTCCCTCCCTCCAGGCTTACTCTCTCCTATCCAATCCCCTCTACCACCAGAACCTGAGATTGACAGCCCACCCTACTGAACCCCTACCCAAGCTCCAGTCCCCGCTTCCCTCCCCAAGATCACCACATCAATCAGACTAGAGTTAAAGGTGTGTTGCGTTTGTTTGTTGCAGGGGGATGTGGGGGATGGGGGCGATGGTAGGTGATACGGCGGTTTCTCGATTCCCCCATAACTTTTAGACCCTCCTGCGGGTCAGGTAAGTAAAGCTTCAACTCAAAATATTGACCAATTGAATGAGGTACAAAAGAGCAACCAGATTTTTTGGCAGCATATCCTTTCAGCTAGGTTTACTATGCATTCAGAAATAAACTAGTCATCCTTGGTGCCAGCAGTATTTAGCAGTATATGTTAGCAGGGAGGCAGGATTTCTGTGGATTGTTCTGTTGGCAGGAACAAGAATATCATCATCAAGCAAAAGGAATGCTCTGGTGTTTACTCTGACTTTATGCTATCACTTTGTGTTGAAGTTAAGCATTGATTATTTGCCCACTTATCACTTCTGTTGGCAACTAGTACTTCTTCATCCTATCATCACATGTTTACAAATTTTAGTGCAGTGATAATGATATACACTCATAGCAGAGGATCAGTTCCTAGTGATGCAGCAATGTGTTTTCTGGTGTGCTTAATGTTCTTTTCTCTGTCAATGGAATGAGTACAATATAGAATGGATTTCCAAATAACTAGAAGGTAGGAATTATGAACCAGCTAACATGAAGCATTAATATCCTGAGACGTTATGTTGGGTTATTTCCTGTCTGCCACAATAATATTCAGCAGTAGCCACCTGTCAATCAGTGTAATTTCCCTTCCAGAGAGACAGCCTTCTTTTAAGAACAGAAATTGGTTATATCATGTGGCTCCCTGCTGAGTTCAGAGGCAAGCAAAATTATGATAGCTCAGTCCTGGGGGCAAATCATAAAAAGGAGGAGGCACCATCAGTGTTGCTTTTTCAACTGGTAATAACATACGCTGATTGCAAAACATGATTGTCATGCCTTGCTCAAAGTACAGAAGAATTTTCGTGAGATAATCCAAAAGTTTACAGTGCATGAGTACATTGATACTGATCAAAATCACAGAAGTATCTTTGTGGTAATTGTCCCTCTAAGGATCGCACTGCAGAATAAAGGGGTCATATGACTCAGGGAATCAATTGGTGAGCAGGACTGGGGATTACCCTAGGAAGCACAGCCTTCACCTTGGGAGCTGATTTCAGCCAAGAGGCTGTAAACCCCTGTATAGGTTCTATCCTGTAAATAAATGAGTTTTTTTTCCCCAAACTGGTTAATAGTAAATCGGGCTGCCAAGTTGGGTAAATATCCAATTCTGAAAGTTGAAAACTTCTGTACAAATCTAGCTGGCAGTCGAACTTATACATGCGTATCAGCAACTCAAGTTAGGTGACGCTTCCCGAAGTTAGATTTTGATATACATACACAAAGGGATGTTCCAATATATGCACCTACCTTTTGGCGTGTCTTCAGCATGTACAATTTTTCAGAGGGTAATGGAGAATCTGCTGCAGCAGCTGCCACAAATTTTGGTATACCTTGATGCTATTCTTATAACTGGATTAGCAGAGCTAAGCGTCTAGCAAACTTTGAGGAGGTGCTGAAGAGATTTCAAGAGACTGGAGTTAAATTCAAGAATGAGAAATGTGCTTTTCAAGCCACTGAAGTAATCTACCTGGGGTATTGTGATGCACAAGGCTCACTTCTTATGGAAGACAAAGTACAAACCATAAAGAAGGCTCTGCTCCCTCCACCCCGCCCTCCCTCCAAAACACATCTGAGCTCGAGTTATTTTTGGGGATGGTAAATTACTATAGGCATTTTATTTACCAAATTTGTTGATGTTATTGGCATCCTTGCACATTCTGCTAAAGAAACATCACTGTTGGTCTCAGAAGACTCTGCAGAAAGAAACTTTCAACAAAGTAAAACAATGTTGCATTCTTTGAACTTGTTAGTGCATTTTGACCTGATAAAGGAACACGTATTGACCTGTGATGCCTCTCAGTATTGCAATAGTACGGACTTGTCCTGTTAAATATGAGGGCTTATGGGCATAGGTCTCTGTGGGTTTGTTGTTGGTGCAGGCTTGATGGAGCAAATGGCCTCCTTCTGCACTAGGGATTATCTGATGTATGAGATGGACAATGGATCTGAAAGGCCAATAGGGTATGTCTCAAGAACTCTCTCAGAGGCCGAAAAATGATACTCAAATTGGGAAAGAATGATTATCAATAGTTTTTGAGGTCACGAAATTCCATTAGTACTTATATAGTAGGCATTTTACAATCATTGCTGACTTTAAAGCACTCTTGGGTCTTTTCAAAGAAGACAAGGTTATTCTGCCAATCATGTTGGCAAGAACTCAACGTAATTTTGTCTGCCTACGTATATATATTCAAGCAGCAGCCTGTAACAGACATAATGAATGAAGATGTATTTTGCTGGCTTCCTTTATAAGAAAGATACAGCTATCTCAGTACCATAGGAAACTGTGATGGTGGAAAATCTTTTGGACTTATTGCCTGTCTCGGTGAAGCAAATCAGCTACCAAACCAGTCAGCATCCGCTTCTGTTCAAAGTGAGACACAAGATAATTGTTGGTTGAGCCAATGAGCCGGTTTCTGAAGAAATGAAACCATTTGTTACCTGGAAGGATGAATTGAGTTGTCAGGATGGCATCGTACTCTGGGGAGCAAGTGTAGTCGTCTCTGTACTGGGCAGAGAGCTGCTTTTAATGGAATAACACAGTGCTCATCCAGGCATCTCAAAAATTAAGGTGCTCACCAGAGGTTATGTGTGGTCACCTGGCATTGATGCCAACACCAAGAGCCAAGTCAAGCGCTATGAACAGTGCCAGTTGCAGCAAAGGTTGCATGCTGCAGTCCCACTGCACCCTTCAGAAGGATCAGGCAGCTATGGACACAATTCCATTTTGATTATGTTGGTCCATTCATGGGCACAATGTTTCTGCTCATTGTTGATGCACATTCTTAAGTGGATGAACTTTTTTGGGATGAAGTCTCCAACGTTGCATGCTACCATTGAAAGATTACTCCAATGGTTTTCCACCCACAGAATACCTGAAGTCATTAAGTCTGACAATGGAACCATATTCATAAGTGCTGAGTTCCAAAATTTCACCACTATCAGTGGTATAAAGCACATCAAACTTTTATGTCTGCCCTAAAGAAGCAGTCAGGAAGAATGCTCAGAATCTCACGCTTCCTTCTTGGCTACTGGACCACTGCACATGCAACATTGGGAGGCACGGCAGCAGAGTTATTAATGAACCCTGTCCTCTCACAACAGTCATGATGTGGATATGCCGGCGTTGGACTGGGGTAAACACAGTAAAAAGTCTGACAACACCAGGTTTCAGTCCACCCGATTTATTTGATAGTAAACTCACTAGCTTTCGGGTTAGCCCCTTCGTCAGGTGAATGGAGGGTTCTGGCCTCAGACAGAGCATATCTGTCTTTATATGCTCTGTCTGAGGCCAGCACTCTCCATTCACCTGATGAAGGGGCTAACCCGAAAGCTAGTGAGTTTACTATCAAATAAATCAGTTGGACTGAAACCTGGTATTGTCAGACTTTTTACTGATCTCACAACAAGACTGAGCCTCATGTTTCCAAGTTTGCCAGGGAGGGCAGAGGCCAGTGAAAGCAGTCAGAAGGCAAGTCATGATTCATGTCAGTCATTTATGGTGGATGATGCCATGCATGTGAGGAATTTTGGTGGTGGGTCGAGTTGGGTCCCGGGAGTTGTGTCTCTAAAACTGGATCCCTGTCTTTTAAACTGGACGTAGGAGGAAGGATCATCTGAAAGCATATAGGTCATTTGAGAAAAAGAGAGAGGCTCCAGCAGCCAGTCTTTCCATTAGGAAATGTTGCTGACTGTTTTAACACTGAAGTACCTGGTTTTCCTGTGATGTGCACAACCAATGTTTTCATGGCAACAGATAGAAATGAACTGCCTATACTTGAGAGACATCTCTCATTATGATTTTGTTTGACAGCAATGCTGTGGAAGCACCACCACCTCAGCCCCCACCCCCCAGACTGACAAGTTTTGTCACACCACAAGGTTTTAGAAACTCCCCTTAATTTGTGTGCTGAATGGTTAATTATCTGGGATTGTGTAAATTAAGCATTCACATTTGTTTAAAGGTAAAAGAGCCTCAATATGATTCTTGCCATCGTGGCCCCTCCAAATCTGTGACTCGCCAAAAGTGACTGATGTGATGATTGACCCCTTAAGGATCAACCTGCAGAATGAAGGTCACATGATTTCGAGAACCAATCAGGGAGCAAGATGAGCAACCTCCCTGGTAAGCACAGACTTCTACACTCAAAGTCACATCGGGAGCTGATTGCAGCTATGAGGTGTCAGCCTCTGTGTGGTTCTAATTTGTAAATAAATGGGTTGTGTTTTCCTCGAACTGGTAAATGAGCGTCTTTATAATCTTTCTTGGCTGTAAGCATAAAATGCAAATTACATTCAACATTCTTTTATTTGGTGCATTATAAAAACACACTGAATAGAGAAAGTTGACTATAGTACAATTTAAGTGTTTATGTTTAATGATGGAAAATACAGATACGTTAATCAAAAAGGAAACCAAAAGCAATTTTCTTTTTGCATTAGTCAGTACTTCAGTCCACTAAAAATGGCATGACTTCCCTGTTTTAATGATTTACTGATTTTGTTTTGTCTAAAAGGTCAAACAGTCAATGAGAAGTTAATTTCACTTCAACCTAAGTCACTTGCTACAGCACTGATTCAGTCTAGAATTACATAATATAAAGGGTGTTACAGCCATACAGATCAGGAGATATTACCTGGCTTAATTTGCAGAGAATCAGGAATTTAGTCCTTAGTATAGTTATCAACAAATATCTCTCTCAGTATGCAATCTTGAAAACCCAAATATCTGGAGCAAAAGGGCAAAATGATGAACATTTACTGATGCATTGTGTTATGAATGTTCTATTACTGAAATGATTTAAATTTATTTAATTTATTGTTATGATTTCTGTGTGTTCAAGTGGTCTTCTTTTGCTATGCAGATTATAATTTGCGGTTTTTACAGGACTAGGCTGTTTTAGTGGTTTAATAACAGTTCCCTTAAAGCATTCTCGCATTATATTGTGTCTGTTCTATATTCTGACTGCAGAAATTCAACCATGCAGGTCCAGGAAGATAAATCACGTATCCTGGTGCTCCTGCTATTTATGGACCCTTCATTCCACTGCCCGCCCCCCTTTTAAACATTCCCCTCACATACTTCCAGTGCCCAGAATTACAAAACATATTCACAGCAGGGTCAAACTGTTTTCAATCGTGTTAGCAAAATTTCTTAGCTTTTTTACTCTGTGCCTTTATTCATAAAACCCGTGAAAGGCTTCGGTTTCTGTATGATACATTGTATAACCATGGCTTTGTTAGAAAATTATACACATCTCGGTCATTCATGTTCTGCAGCTACTTCTGCTTAGATAATCCTGGCTCCTGTTAGTGCTCGCTTCAACAGCTTATTTACTAAAATTGGAACGATACAGAGAAGGTTAATATGGCCCCTGGACAGGATGGCACACAAATTCGTGAATTATTCCATATCTTACTCTTTCAAAATATTTAAGCTTCTTTAAACTGGCCCTATGCAATATTTGGACAGCACTTAGCTTCTTGGAGGTTGTCTGCAGCTGCTTAAAAAGTAGCTAAGTGCTTTCAGTTCCTCTTTTGTGGAAATACTCTGGTTTGGAACAAGGAGAGGGAGTACTTGAGATGGATTCAGCTATGATGAGAAAGATCATCAGCAAAGCTGACTGCATGCGTCTAAAAATTGTTAAGCTGTCAGTCAAAGGAGAGGTAAAAGGATTGAACTGAAATTCAAGCTTTTCAAAGGCTTTGAGCTTTCAGTGAAGGCTCAGAGATTTGCAATAAATGGTGTGCTAAAAGAATTGGCCTCAATGCGCATCTGTGGAGAAGGGACCCTCCCTCCCCCTAGTGAAAGCGGCTGAGTTCAGTTCTGTCTGTCAGGGGACTTGAAAGGGTCTTTTTGCACCTGCAGCTTCTTAGAGAGAAAGGGGAATCCCTTCTACTGAACAGAGCGCTGTTGGGATTTGAAAGCCTGCCAAGTGTTTAAGGGGCATGGAGATTAAATTGAGTAGGTCACTTCAAGGTTTTTCAGCCGACAGACAGGAAGATTTTGATCAGCTAGATGCCTGAAATCACCATGCCAGGAATGATATTTAGGTTTCCCAGGGCTAGAGGAGCAGCCTAACCACTAGATCCACGTACTAGGGGAGAGTCCCAAGGTCAACATCTTGCCTCCAGCCCGAGCTCACTCAGACCCCAGGATCTACAGCCTGGCAGTGGCAGAGGGACAGATGGGCACTGGATTTACCTCCTGGGCTCCCACATCCCGCCCTGGAGCCAACGTTCTAGGTCCATGTTGTCATGACTATCACCAAAGTCCACTCTGTGTCATTCCCACTGGAGAGGCAGGTCACGTGGATGGCAGGAGGGTTTTAAATTGGGCTTCAAGCCCGCTGCTAACATTTAAATCAACACTTTGACATAATCATCAGCTTTTGATTTATTATTGTCACATGTATTAACATGCAATGAAAAGTATTGTTTCTTGAGTGCTATACAGGCAAAGCATGCCGTCCTTAGAGAAGGAAGTGAGAGATGCAGAATGTAGTGTTACAATCATATCTAGGGTGTAGAGAAAGACCAACTTAATGCAAGGTAAGTCCATTCTTGAGTTGGTTGGTATGTGACCTCAGACTTTTGTATGTTTTTCTGGATGGAAGAAGGTGGAAGAGAGAATGGCCGAGGCGCGTGAAGTCTTTAATTATGCTGGCTGCTTTGCTGAGGCAGCAGGAAGTGCAGACAGAGTCAATGGATGGGAAGCTGGTTTGCGTGATGGGTTGGGCTATATTCATGACCTTTTGTAGTTTCTTGTGGTCTTGGGCAGAGCAGGAGCCTTACCAAACTGTGATGCAATCAGAAAGAATGCTTTCTATGGTGCATCTGTAAAGATTAATGAGAGTCATAGCTGACATGACACATTTCCTTAGTCTTCTGAGGTGGACTTTCTTTAACTATAACGTCGGCATTGGGGGATCAGGACAGGTTGTTGGTGATCCGGACACCTAAAAACGCTTTCTACTTTATCGCCATTGATGTAGACAGGCACATGTTCTCCTTTTATGAAGTCGATGACAAATCTCCTTCATTTTGTTGACATTGAGAGAGATTATTGTTGCTGCACCAGATCACCAGATTCTCTAACTCATTCTTGTATTCTGTCGCATCATTTCTTGAGATCCGACCCACTATGGTGGTGTGATCAGCAAACTTGAAAATCGAATTGGAGGGGAATTTGGCCACACAGTCATAGGTGTATAAGGAGTATAATGGACGGTTGAGAATACAGCCTTATGGGACACCGGTATGGAGGATGATCGTGGAGGAGGTGTTATTGCCTACCCTTACTGACTGTGGCCTATGAGTGAGGAAGTTCAGGACCCTGTTGTAGAGGGAGGTGCCAAGGTCCAGGCCATGGAGTTTGGAGATGAGTTTCATGGGAATAATGGTGTTTAAGGTTGAGCTGTAGTCAATAATTAGAAGTCTGACATAGGTGTCTTTGTTATCTATGTGTTCCAGGGTTAAGTGCAGGGCCAGAGAAATGGCACCTGTTGTGGACCTGTTGCAGCAGTAGACAAACTGCAGTGAATCCAGGTAGTCCGGGTGTCTGGAACTGATTCGTGCCACGACTAGCCTTTCGAAGCACTTCATAGTGATGGATGTCAGAGCCAATGGCCGATAGTCATTAAGGCACGCTCCCACCATTCTGGTCAGGAACCTGATCAGGGTCAGCAGGACACGCTGGCTGAGTTGGAAACGCCCAGTTGTATTCTCGCTTTAGCCCTGATGCCCTATTCAGCGGACTATTGGAAATCCCACTAGCAGCAAGTGGGGCTGGTGAAACCCCCAATAGTTTGACCTGTATTCTTCAGAGACATAAACAAGGAGCAAAATGGAACACGATTGCTACAGTTACACAAAATGGACACAGTTAGTGAGAAAATGGATGAAAGTCACTTGTGAAAATCCTAATCTCTGCTCACAGTGCCTTAAAATTACATTTGCAGGTGTTACCTCTTTGTATCACTGCTTCAATCCCCCTGTCACCAACACCCTCACCCCCCCACCCTCACCCCCCCACCCTCAACCCTCCATTTTGGCAGCAACTTCAGAGGTGGATTGCTGACTCTGCTGTCATGTCGGCCTTGTAGATCTTGGTAGTTGTGCTCTGGACGGCGATGCATTAGCAGAGTCGCCTGGGACAGGGCACTCACCAATTGTTGCAGCCTCATAAGATGCCACGGGTCCCTGGCAGAAGGACGGAGGAGCTGCCTCCGTGATCTGCACCCTAAGAGGAGCCCATAGAGATGAAAGGCAGCTTGTTCACCAGCTTTGCCAGAACCTCCCTGCTCACTACTGATGGATGGGTACCTAGCAGACAGACTGGGTGCTTCATCCATCTCTTACCCTTTCATCCATTTTCTCATACAATGTATTCTTTTTGTGGCAATAATGTTCCATTTTTCTCCGTTGTTTGTTTCTCTGTGAAAAAATAGAGGTCACAATGTTGGGGGGATTCACCAGTCTCCATCTCTCACATTGATAGTGATCTCCTGAGATTACAGTCTGTGTGAGGGCTTGCAGGTCCAAACACAACCCCAGGAACCTGAAATTCTGTTGCTGAAACTGCTTCTCCTCAGGAGTCACCACTGTCTCAATGGAGGAGGTTGTGTGCTCAGAGTCAACACACTGCTCAGGCTCCTCTTGCACCCCTCAATTTCACATAAACTCACAGGGATCGCAGCCAGATCCTCCCACGTGTCCCACTGGACATCCAGCATCTGCTGCCAGATGGGCAACTGCAGAGGTTCATCATCAGTCTCAGACTCAGCCTCAACCTGGTCTCCAGCAATCCTTTAACTGCTGGCATCTTGGGCACTCTCTGCCTCTGCCAGCTCCTCAAGAGTGTGCTGTGCCCACCCCACAGTACACTACCACCTGAACTGCTAATCTACTGCCCACCTTTCTGCCCACACCTGTGCTGGTTCCAGGTTCTGAGGGCAGGTATGGCTCAGGTGGTTCTATTAACAGTGCCTCTTCAGGGGTCAGCGGAGAGTGTGGGGATCCGGCTGGATCTGGAGCGTGGCTTACCTGAGGAAAGAAGGCAATCAGTCAGTATTATCACTCGTCACATTGTCAGTATCCATGCTATGTGACCCGGTGAAAATAATGTCAACAGCATGATTGCAATCGCTGAGTAACTGCGGACTATTATTTAGAAGTCCTTCTGAGAGATGAGATGACCCTACATAATTTGAATTCTCCGCATTCTGTGCACTGGACTTTTATCTTACTCCAAGATGCCTGCTTCTCAACAATCTCAGGTCCTTCTTGTTGGTCGAGCTCAAGGAGATCTATCTCATATGTGTTCAGGGTGAGCAGGTTGGCCACCTACCACCAGTTGCTGTGCACTCAGTAACATTATGGCTTCTCTGCTCCTGTAAGTAGAAAGATCCATTAATTACTGCAATACCACACTCTGTCTTGCCGCACCCCCGCAGTTCCCTCCTCCGTGAACCATGTTAACGTTCCCAACATATTTCACACCTGACCCTTAGATAGAACCTGGGATTCTGATCTAATTTCTCAAACTTAACATGGACAAGATGTGTGTGTTGTTACTCTGATTTCTACGCTTCTGAGTGTTGCTGTATGCAGCCACCCTTCCAGACCTCTACACTGGACCATACGAACTTGGTACTCACCCTTTCTGAGCACAGATCATTGAACCTTTTTCAGCACTGCATCCAGGTATGGCACATCGCATCATGCCAGCTCACCTTGACTGCCACCTCTACCCTCACCTGGTGGGGTGGCCTCCTCTTGCCATCCTGCAGCATGAGGATGAGTCACCTTGCACTCACCGCTTCCAACAATGTGTGCATATGAGAAGTGAGCAGCAGAGTACCCACCTGCATTGTCCTCCCATCTGGCTTTGATTTGATTTGATTTGCTACATTATTGTCACGTGTATTAACATTGTGAAAAGCATTGTTTTTTGCGCGCTATACGGACAAAACATACTGTTCATAGAGAAGGAAAGGAGACAGTGCAGAATATAGTCATAGCTAGGGTGTCGAGAAAGATCTTTTGAATGGACAAGGTAAGTCCATTCAAAAGTCTGACAGCAACAGGGAAGAAGCTGTTCTTGAGTCAGTTGGTACGTGACACCAGACTTTTGTATCTTTTTCTTGAAGGAAGAAGGTGGAAGAGAGAATGTCCGGGGTGTGTGGAGTCCTCAATTTTCCTGGCTGCTTTGCCGAGGCAACGGGAAGTGTAGGCAGAGTCAATGGATGCAAGGCTGGTTTGCGTGATGGTTTGGGCAACATTCATGACCTTTTGTAGTTCCTCACAGTCTTGGGCAGAGCAGGAGCCATTCCAAGCTGTGACACAACCAGAAAGAATGCTTTCTGTGGTGCATCTGTAAAAGTTGGTGAGAGTCTTAGCTGACATGCCAAATTTCCTTAGCCTTCTGAGAAAGTAGAGGCGTTGGTGGCTTTCTTAACTATAGTGTCAGCATGGGGAAACCAGGACAGGTTGTTGGTGATCTGGACACCTCAAAACCTGAAGCTCTCGACTCTTTCTACTTCATCCTCGTTGATGTAGACAGGGGCATGTTCTCCTTACATTTCCTGAAGTCAATGACAATCTCCTTCATTTTGTTGACATTGAGGGAGATATTATTGCTGCACCAGTTCACCAGATTCTCTATCTCATTCCTGTACTCTGTCTCATCACTGCTTGAGACCAGACCCATTACGGTGGTGTTGACAGAAAACTTGAAAATCGAATTTGAGGGGAATTTGGCCGCACAGTCATAGGTGTATAAGGAGTATAGTAGGGGGCACCGGGTTGAGGATGATCATGGAGGAGATGTTGTCTCTCCTTACTGTTGTGATCTGTGAGTTAGGATGTTCAGCCACAGCAGGAGGTGCTGAGTGCCAAACGGAGTTTGGAGGTGAGTTTTGTGGGAATAATGGTGTTGAAGGCTGAGCTGTAGTCAATAAATAGAAGTCCGACATAGGCTTGTCAACCAGGTGTTGCTGCCATCAGTTTTCTTTTTGGCTAGCTCTCTTTGCCTCCTCTGTAACTCCAGGATGTCTTCTGTGTTCTGCCACAGTCACGTTTAAAGCTCCCGTCAATTCCCCATTTGACCCAGTGCCTCTCACATCTCCACCACTGCCAGCAGCCCTTCTCCAATGGAGTGGGGGGGGGCACTTCATTCTGGTCGGCCCATAATTGGACAGCCAGCATGAAATTGCAACTTTTTGACGTTCTCTGACAGAAGCAGACAATGGGACGACTTTCGTGCATACTTGACAAACGTGGAATTCAGGCATGTATGTACATTCCCAAGTATAAGTATGCAGCGTGACTCCTTACTCAGTGATGCATTACAGTCTGTGTAGGAGGATTAAGCTGGACTGGAGACCCAAGTCCAAAGGTTAGTGTCTCTGGGGAAAGGAGCAGAGACAAATGACCTCTCAGGAAAGGAGAGACAAAATCCCTCATTGGCAGAGGATGGGAGTGTTACATCTTATTTTTAGCAGGTGGTGGCAGTGTGTCAGTGCCAAGTTCCAACACTACTGCATGGATTTCAAGATTTCAGGAATTTGTTGGAAGGACTGTCCAGAGCGATGCTGAACCATTAGTTGCATTGCGTCACTGTGTTCGCTGCTATATATTTTGAGGATCTGTGGCAGAAGAGGATAGTCAGTGCTATAGAACATGCAAACTGGACAGTCAGTGCTATAGAACATGTAGACTGGACAGTACAAATCACAGATTAATTCTACAACAACCACATCTTCAAGGAGACATGAACAAAAGTACCTGAGAATAAAGCACCAATCAATGATGATTAATGTAACATACAAAGAAAAAGACGTAACTATAACAGCCAAGCCAGAAAGTCTTGAAGGGCTGCATGGTGATACAATACCAGGGACCCGGGTTCAATTCCAGCCTTGGGTCACTGTGTGGAGTTTGCATTCTCCCCTTATCTGCGTGTATTTCCTCTTGGTGCTCCAGTTTCCTCCCATGATCCAGAGTTGTACAAGTTAGATAGATTGGCCATGCTAAATTGTCCCTTAGTGTCCCAAGATCTCTAGACTAGGGGAATTAGCAGGGCAGATACGTAACACAGCTAAGTAAGATGCTCTGTTGGAGAGTCAGTGCAGATTCAGTGGGCCTCTTTCTGCACTGTAGGGATTCTACGATTCTAAAAAAAATGCATTAAATGCTGAAGGATTTCTCATTCCAAAGAAACCTTTACTCAAAGTTCCCTTTCACCAGAAAGGTGAAAGATTTGTGAGCTACAACAATCATCTCGGCAGTATGAGTTCTGTTTGCTGAGCAAGCAATTCCTGAAAGAGTATTGTGCGATAATAGAGCCCAATTTATCTCCAGAGAGCTGAAGGAATTTTCTGAACAATATGGGTTCAACATTATCACCACATTCCCCAAGAGGCACAATTTTATAGAAAAACACATCCAGGTGGTCAAGAAAACCCTCACAAAATACCAAGAGACAAAGAGCCAGACCTTGTTTTACTGACACTCCAATCAACACTTTCCAAAGCTGACCTGAAATTACCTGCAGAGCTACCCAATGGCAGGAAGTGCAAGGAAGCTTTGCTGAAAAATAAATTTCTTCCTTGTCATTTGCAGTGGAAGACAACACTGAAGCTTAGGCAGAAGGGGGGGTACCACTACAAAGATGCCACATCACGGTCTGAATTATTGAAAGGCCAAGCTGTACATATACAGGATCGGATCATGAAAACCCAGAACCCAGCAAAGGTTTTTGGTGAAACTAAGACTCCAAGGTCATACATACATCACTGAGACTGAAATTGGTAAGTAAATGAGAATGAACAGACTCTATGTTCGACCGACACCTGAATGGAAAAGCAGAAAAGATCGACACTAGCAAAATCACTAAGGAGCAAGACAACATTGCCAGCATCTCCCACAAATGATACAACATCAACAATGTCATCAGGAATTAGCACAAGATCAGGAATATCAAGGACAACTCCTGTAACACCAAGAGTAGCATGCACAATATCACCAATACAGCGTGCCAACTTATCACTTGAGAGTGATGATTACTAAATCCACGCTGAAGGTACATCTCACCAGTTAAATCATACTGTGTGTAATGTTTTCGAGAAAAGAAAATAAACGACAAAAGTTTCATTTTAATTATAAAAGTTTATTGTTAATCTTCTAGACATAATAAAAACTATTATTGATTGGAACAGTTTTATTGATATAGGGTGGTAGTGTGTTACAGGGCATTCGGGAAGTTACAGTTGCTATAGTAACATGCACATTCACATGCATGTTGCAGACTGGAGCTATGGATAGTGACATTGGAGGCTCCTTTCTCTTCATCACATGGCTCACCAGAAACATTTCCTGCTCTTCCCCCTGCCATTAGTTGGAAAGATTTGTAGATTGAAACTCAAACTGTTTGGTTGCATTATGAACACAGTTTACTTGGCTACCAAGTCCTGGGGGGCTGGAACTTCAAATACAGAGCTTCTGGTTCAGAAGTACAGACACTATTTTTTTTAAGAAAGAGGGATGTTACATGATTACAGTATGATTTAGGAACATTAAGTTCATATAAATATTAGTACAGTAAAGTCCAGCCTTTGGCAACTTCCTTGTTCCAATTTTCACTTATCCTGATGTTGAACACTGCATCATCCATCGCATGAGTAATGTTTGCTTATCTATGTTTTCTTTTTTTAAGGAGGAGTCTCTGGATGTAGATTTCTTCCATTAGTCCTGGCTGTGGACCTTTAATTCCCTTTTTAGAGTACCTTCCTGACAGGGATGGGAAGCAATGTCTGGACTGGTTGCAGCTGCTGTGCAGTTGGAACAGAAAGATCAACTTGGAATGCCTGAGTCTCTCAGTCTAGAGCAGTAACAGCTCTGTTCAATTTTGAAATGTTCACCCATTTTGTCTGCCGGTTTTGAGGTAGTTTGTTTTTGTCTTAAATGAGGATTTCTCTTCCTAAAATTTCCAGAATATGTCTTGTATTGCTCAGAGGCTCCACACATCTGTTGCATATAGGCACTGTACCACAATTTGCTGCACAGTAACTGCACAAACCAGTGCTTATTTATTTATTTTTATTTGTGTCACAAGTAGGTTTACATTAACACTGTAATGAAGTTACTGAGAAAATCCCTTAGTCACCACTGTCCACCATGTGTTCGGGTACAGGGAGGGAGAATTTATCAATGCACCTAACCAGCATCACGTGGACTATGGGAGGAAACCGGAGCACCCAGAGGAAACCCACACTGACACAGAGAGAATGTGCAGACTCTACACAGAGGTGATCCAAGCCAGGAATTGAACCTGTCCCTGGCGCTGTGTGGCAGCATGCTAACCACTGTCCCATTGTGCCACCCTCTCTCTTGCATTACTGGAACCTATTTCACTGACTCCTATTGAAAAGCATGTTCGTTGGTTATGATTTTGCCCCCACAAACAACAGGTCTGCACTGAATCTAGAGTTATGCTGCTATACTACTGTACGTGTATCAGCGTACAACACAAGGTGTGATCTGAGAATTACATTAGTTGAAGCTTCAGGTCCGAGTTTAAAAATGTTATTGTTCTGAACTTCGGGAAACCACAAGGCATAACAGTACTGAACTTGACTAAAAATAATAGTTATTAATAGAGCAACATGGTGGACAGTGGTTAGTGCTACTGCCTCACAGTGCCAGGGGACCCGGATTTGATTCTGGCCTTGGGAAACTGCGTGGAGTATGCACATTCTCTCTGTGTCTGCATGGATTTCCTCCGGGCGCTCCAGTTTCCTCCCACAGTCCAAAGATGTGCAGGTTAGATGGATTAGCCATGCTAAATTGTCCCTTAGTGTCCAAAGGATTAGGGGGATTAGTCATGGTAAATGTGTGAGGCTATGTGGATAAGACTGAGGGTGAGGGGGGGCTGGGTGAAAGGTACTCTGTCAGGCAGTCAGTGCAGATTTGTTGGGCTGATTGGGCTCCTTCTGCATTGTGAAGATTTTATGATTACGAACTAATGAGACATTTGCAAATTAAAATAGTAAATATATTTACTTGCAATCAGTTAATAACATGGAACACAGAAATTTGACAAATATTATAAGTTAATTTACAAATAAATACATAGGATAAGAAAATCCCCTATTCTAAAAAGGTTCCAGAGGAAACGTCGTAATTGCTTTAGCTTTGAAGGACAAAATCCTGGCTTCTGGCAAATTCAGTCACTTTCATCTTTTTACTAATCAGTGTTTCATATCACTCACATGTTACTGTCCAAGTACAATCTTTTTGACCAGTAACCAGCCTTCCAAGCTCTAATAGTTAGATTTTTCGGTATCAGTTGCCACCATTCTGTTACTCTTTTGAAGTATATATTTCAGACAGCCTTACCAATACTACATATGTTTATATGTGTGATTGCATTATGCAAGTATGATTCTAAGCAGAATCCAAACAGTCCAATAATTGGATGGCTGCAGAGGTACACAGTTCACATGTCTCCAAATGAGCAGGTTTACTGGATATATGTAACAAGATCATTACAAAGGAATGACAATCCTTTCAGATACCAGAAACCTTTTTAAATTAAGTCAATAAAAAAGCCACTTTGATCTTTTGATCAGAGGACGTGGTCTAATTTTTGAGTAAATGAAACCAGCGATCTTGTTTTCCAGCAGTACTTTTGATCTGAAATTGTAATGCAATATCTATGAAGCCCTTATTGATCTCAGATCCATTGTGTAAATACTAAAAGAATGCTCTTGAAATTGACATCTAATAATCTCATTGTTAAATTAGTGCCTAATTTTGGTCCTGATACATTCTGTTTGACCCTTTGTTTATCCTAAACTCTTGAATCTCTTTGGTGCTCACACGTTATCTAAAGCTGATCTAATCTTGTTTTGATCCACATCTTCCATACATCACAGAGACCTCACTTCACTGAATCTGTCCTACTGATTTTATACTGTCTCATCGATGCATTTTCAAAGAGCGGGGAACCTGAGCTTGACTTAGCACATTCAAACTTACAAGTTACCTCAGGACAGTACAGCTTTCAAAAGAATATCCAATGTTTCAGATCAACTTTGAGAGATGGATGAGGTATCAGTACGTATGTACAGCTTCAAAGAGATAAATACACATTGTATGTTCCCAAAGATTTGTAGCTATATTGTAGTAATCAAACCAAATTTTCAGTTTTATTTGACACTTGAAACTTGAGAAAGTTCATCAATTAAATTTTCTAATAAAAAAATGAATCTGACAGTAAGCTCATTGTGATTTGATGTTGATCAGATGATAACAGAAACAAGCAGCCAAGGTACTGGATTTCAAGCTCAATCAAAAACTGATAGAAGCACAAGAATAATTATTGAATCCTGAGCTGATCAGGTAACTAACCACTTGAGTGAGAATATGATGCAAATGTATAATCATGTGCTCTGAGTATATAACATGATCATTATAATAACATTTATCAATAACTGCTGTCCTAGGTATGGAGCTATAATTCTATTAGTAACTGATTACTTTTGAATGAATCAATTACTTTTTCCAAATGTATTTTTCCCACATTTTACAGATGGAGAGATAACTTTTATCCCTTTTTTTCCTCATCTCATAGATGACAACAAGAAGATAGGTATTTTTAGGAATGTTTTTTGATCTGTTGAATGGTATGACATTAAGAAATAAACAGAAGCAGCTTTCTGGTAAGTTTACATCAAAAGAAAGGATAAATATTTATTTTTACTCAACACCTGACATGTAAACCCAACAAAAACTCCACTCCACACCCTCAAATACAGAGACATACGGGCATACAAGAATGAATGAGTTCTAAAGATGAAGTATGCAATTAGATTACTAACTGAGTAAAAAAGAATAAATTGTGTACTCCTAACTAGTCCTTTAAGATGAAAAGCATTGCAAGCCTGATGGGTTCTCTCTCTTGGTTCTAGGAAGAAAATGGAAGTTGGAATTTTCTGGATTTTTCTTGCACAATTGTGGCTAAGCTTCTGTAGAAAATAAATGTAATCGTGCAGGTGAAAGCAAATTAATTATTTTTCTCATTGCTTGACTTGACTGTTTATCTGAGGCAGAGTTCCTTCCTCTTTGCTGGGTAATGATCTCCTCACCCCTCTGCCCTTGCGGCTAACCTCTATTGTTCCCTTGCCCCCATGGTTTCCGCCCCATGAAATCCCCTGCCCCACTGGGTCATTGCAATTTTGGGGCTCGGTGTTGTTCCAGCAGCAACCACAACCACCTCTACGGCACACTTGAGTGCAAGAGCTGCTGGCCACTGATCTTGGCAGATAAGACACCATGGACAATCCTCTGACCTCGCTGCACCTGGCGCAGATCGCCCAATCCCGAAGAATAGCAAGGGGGCCAAAAAAAAATCAGTTTTGTGCCTGGTGTCAAACAGTTTGTGATCCTCCAGGCCCCTTTCTAATGGCACAGATGATTGCAGTGGGGAGTGTGCCTGAGTGACTGGCACAGATCATTCAGTTATTCTTGCTGTTCTGGCACTTAGTCGTTTTTTGGGAGAATTCTGTCCATCATATCCTGAGATCCACAGTCAGGAGGAAGCTTGTCACTGTTGTCTTAACTGCTTGATGGGCAGAAGATATGATGGAACTTCCTCCTCAGAATCACCTCTAAAGAGACACCTACTAAAAACAGAAGATTCCAGCCATTGTCAATCCAGAAATCTTTAAGTCATCCGACTTCCCATTTTGAGAGAGGACAGTGTCAATTGATCCAGGATGCTTCCTTTAAAAAATATAAAGTTTGCTGCTCAATTATCTTTGTGCATCTGTAAGTATCTGCTTTTACCTCTGTTCTCCTCCCTCTGGGTTTACATAATGTGCATTAGATCAACACAGCAAATGGAAATTAGTGAAGTTGGCAAGGTTTGATTTAATTTGATTTGTTATTTTCACATGTATTAGTATGCAGTGAAAAGTATTGTTCCTTGCGTGCTATATAGACAAAGCATACCGTACATAGAGAAGGAATGGAGAGAGTGCAGAATAGGTGTTACAGTCATTGCTAGGGTGTAGAGAAAGATAACTTAATGCTAGGTAGGTCTTTTCAAAAGTCTGATGGCAGCAGAGAAGAAGCTGTTTCTGAGTCGGTTGGTATGTGTCCTCAGACTGTTATGTCTTTTTCCATATGGAAGAAGGTGGAAGAGAGAATGTCTGGGGTGCATGGGGTCCTTAATTATGCTGGCTGCTTTTCCAAAGCAGAGGGACGCATAGACAGTATCAATGGGTGGGAGGCTGGTTTCAGTGATAGACTGGGTTTCGTTCATGACCCTTTGAAGTTTCTTGAGGTCTTGGACAGAGCAGGAGCCATACCAAGCTGTGATACAACTGGAAAGATTGCTTTCTATGGTGCATCTGTAGAAGTTGGTGAGAGTCGTAGTGGACATGCCAAATTTCATAAGTCCCTGACAATATATAGTCATTGGTGGGCTTTCTTCATTATAGCATCCACATGGAAGGACCAGGACAGGTTGTGGGTGATCTGGACACCATAAAAACTTGAAGCTGTTGACCATTTCTACTTCATCCCCATTGATGTAGACACAGGCATGCCCTCCACTAGGCTTCCTGAAGTCGAAAGATTATCTCCTTCATTTTGTTGATATTGAGGGAGAGATTATTGTTGTTGCACCTGAGGGAGGAAAAGAGAGATAGTAAAAAGTTGCATCTTGTGTAAATGCAATACTTACTAATTCAGTATGCAGGCTGGGTGTTATTGATTCCAGTCAGCATATTTTCCAGCATCAGGCTCATTGTCTTTTCCTGTTTATGCTATTGACCTCTAGCAGGACCATGGTGATTGTACACTCTCCCACAGTTCCTTTGATAAACCTTCCTGGGGTAGACCATAGGATAGAAATTCAAGAAATATGGAGCCGTCATCCACTATCATATCCTGGAATGAGGGCCGTAACCATAATAAGGGCTGGCACCACCACACTCCCAGGGATCAGTGGGATGGTGGGATCCCTTCAAAATGAACCCGTAAAAGTGAGATACACCACCATGATACTGACATTTGAGAATTCTGCCACTGATTATAAGTTACGATTTACCATTTGAAGGAAATGCAACTTACCCAAATGCATTTCTTTTTTGTCAGGGATTGTATTGAGTTTGAATATCTTTGAATTTCTAGATCAAATCTGTATTTTTGTTTGAGATTTATATATCATGAATAATAACAAATGCATCTGAATATATTTCAAAGCAATGAGACTTCATAAGGTAAGATAAACTGCTTGTATTTCATAATGTAAACTAAAACTCTAGATGTATTGCTGCATTGCACTCCCTGCTGTCTAGTGTCCTACATAACTACATGTTGAAAGAGGTATATGATATGGTTACGATTCCTTGCTATTAATTGAATTGCTATATATTCTGATCCTCTATTTTATCCCATTATTTTGAGTACTTTGCCAGCTGCTAGTTTTCAATACTGCTACCTGCATCATTTACATTGTCACCTGCTGTGTCCACCAATTCTGTGACAATTTATTTATATTGTTTTCAATATTCTTTCAGTTTTTTGTAATTTTTCATTTTTACATTTCCAAATGAGGAATGAAAATAAATGTGTCGAGGGATTACTTTTTGCTCCAAAGTTTTGTGCCCAATATCCCCACATTATATAAGGCCAATATTTTAACTGACTGTACCACCATCAAGCATTTTCATTTCAATTATAACAGGGGATATATTCCCTGTTATACTCTCTGTACACCAAATACTCTAAACCCCAACCTCAAATGGTTCACTTATCACACCATATCTGAATTATTAGTACTTCTGCATAGTAACCATATCTACTTGAAGTTCAAAAACTACAAAACATGGAAACCTGAAATGATGGCAGATTTACAATATATTTCCAGAATATCTGTTTTATTTTGTGGTCACTACAAGCTGGATTGAGACTGCCTCCATGGGCACTTCAGCATTCCTGGGGAATGCTCCAGGCTGTTAGTGGGAAATTTGGGACCCTGAGTCATAATTGTATGTCAATTTATTTCAATAATTGAAAAATTATGGGTTGCAGATTGGGTTTTCCTGTTATGTCATTTCTATCATTTATCAAAAGCATTGAAGCAGAATGCTTGGCTAATATCCTTCCAGCTAACAGATGAGCGCCATGGGTGGAGCCAGGGTGGGATTGTGGGCTACTCCATGCTCAGCAACCAAATTAACAAAATCTGGATTCTGAGCCTTCCCATTTAACTCGAGCTTTGCCCCTCAGGACACTTTTCACTCATTTGAACTGAGTTGGAAATAGGTTTCAGATGCACCGTACCACACACTCTCCCATTGATACTAATTTCTAATTCTTAGGTTACTGACTTCTATTACAAATTTGGGTGAGCTGTAGATACCTTATTGAACACAGTGCAGTAGACACTAATGTAAACAGTCTGAGCAAGTTACTTTAAATGAATTTACTCACACTGTTCTACGTCTATGTGTACAAAACCCTACAGGAATATAACACTTGTGCTCTCTCTCGTGCTGAATTGCATATTCAAGTCATTCCCACTTTGTCTTCAATCTCTCTGAAAATGGATAAGCAAACACTTGATAAACTGAGACCAGACATGAATCATTAAACTGTTGCAATTCATACTAGTGTGCACATGTAAAACAAAGTTACGATCAGATTCAATTCAACCAGTAATTTATGGAATATTACAAATTAAGCATAACTTAGCACAATGGTTTATTTTATTTATTCATGGTATTTGTGCGTCACTGGCTGTGTCTGCACTTATTGCTCGTACCTAATTGCTCTTGAACTGAGTGGCTTGCTCAGAGTCAACCACATTGCTGTAGCGTCACATGTAGGCCAGATTTCCTTTCCTAAAAGGCATTAGTGAACCAGTTGGGCTTTTATGACTATCATGGTCACCATTAGATGCTTAATTCCAGATTTTTTTGTTGAATTCAAATTCTACCATCCAAGCACAAGAGCATTCATCTGGGTCTCTGGATGATTAATCCAGTGACAATACCACTACACCACAGCTGCCCTAGGTAAGACAAACTAATAAATTGTCCATGAGGAGATGTAAAAGCTAAATAATTAACACCTTAACAAGCTATTATTTTCGCTATGTACTACTCCTTGCATGAATATGTAATGGCTTTGAACATTAAAACATTTAAAGGTAACTTATTTGTCAACACCACTGTGTGGTAAAATAGACTCGACTGTTTCAATGCACACCTATTTTCACATTCTACCCTCCACAAGCTTGAAATATCTGAAACTCTGTTTCTGTGGCTAAATTTGAACATCGGACCTGAAGCAACAGCTCGGTTTTAAAACTTCCACTGTTGTTTTCAAATCCCTCCATGGCCTCAACTGACTGTAATCTACTCCACCCTAAAACCCTGTATGATATCTATGCTTCTCTAATTCTGGCCTTTTAAGATCTCCACTTTTAATTGCTCTTTCAATAGTGAGCATCCCTTCTGTTGCCAAAGTCCCAATAGCTCTGGAATAACCTCTCTACGCTTCTTTGCCTTTCTACCTTGTTTTCCACCTTTAGACACTACTTAAAACCTACCTCTATGCTTCTGACCTAATATTTCCATATGTGGCTTGGTGTCTTACTTTGTTTCATAATATTCCTGTGAAACCCTTTGGGATGTTTCATTACATTAAATATAACATAGAAATAAAGTGTTGTTGGAAAAATCCAGAAACATGACAAATAAAAGCAAAATACTACAGATGCTGGAATCTGAAACCAATGCAGAAAATGGTGGAAAATCTCAGCATTTCTGACAACATCTGTGGGGAGAATAGAGCCAGTGTTTCAGGCTGGATGGCCCTTCATCAGAGGTTGTCTTGGCTTGAAACATTGGCTCTATTCTCTCCCCACAGATGCTGTCAGACCTCCTGAGATTTTCCAACATTGTCTATTTATATTTCAGAAACATGACAGATCCATTGTTGAGTTGTTTAAATAATTACCTCTCATGAGGTTGAGTTATATATTGTTTGTTCATTGTGCTGACCATTGGGAGCTGGGGAGAAAAGTGTTCACAAATTAGTATTAAACTTTCCACCAGATTGAAACGTGGGCTGCATGTTTTTCCTGATATTAGAAATATAAGATGTCTAAACTGGGTGGTGGAGTGATATTACGGGTCTTCTTGTAGATTTAAATTTTCATTGCCTGGGTGATAATTATGATGTAGAGATGCCGGTGTTGGACTGCGGTAAGCACATTAAGAAATCTCTCAACACCAGGTTAAAATCCAACAGGTTTATTTGGCAGCACTAGCCTTCGGAGTCTCAAGCTCCTTTATCAGATGAGTGAGGACTTGTGTTTGCAAACAGGGCATATAAAGACACCAGCACAATTTACAAGATAATGATTGGAATGGGACTCTTTACAGGTACAGACAATGTGAATGGAGAGAGGGTTAAGCACAGGTTAAAGAAGCGTGTATTGTCTCCAGTTAGGACAGTTAGTGAGAATTTGCAAGCACGGGCAAGTTGTGGGGTCTACAGATAGTGTGACAAGAACCCAAGATCCCAGTTGAGGCCGTCCTCAACTTAGTTCTGCACACATGAGGATGACCTCAACCGGGATCTTGGGTTCACGTCACACTATCTGTAGCCCCCACGACTTGCCTGGACTTACAAAATCTGACTAACTGTCCTGGCTGGAAACAATACACACGTCATTAACCTGTGTTTGGCCCTCTCTCCACTCACCGTCCCTGTAAAGACTTGATTACCTGTAAAGACTCACATTCCAACCATTACCTTATAAATTGAGTTTGTGTCTTTATATACCTTGTTTGTGAATACAAGTCTTCACTCACCTGATGAAGGAGCTTGAGATTCCGAAAGCTACTGCTGGCCAAATAAACCTGTTGGACTTTAACCTGGTGTTGTCAGACTTTTTACTGGGTGTTAATTGGCAGAGAAGATTGCATGTTCTTCAGATAGAAAACAATGGAGTAAAATTCAGACAGGTGCCAGAAATGTGGCGGCCATGATGAAGACTGCAATCATCAGTAAACAGAAATTGTCAGTGGTTGAGGAACATGGTTGGGTAGGGACTAGATAAAAGGGGAAGTAATACAGTCAAAATAGAAGGAATATAGAAATGGAAATAGTATTATGCTCATAGTAATGGTAGAAAAAGGCAAGAGGTGAGAGCTGTGGAAAAAGATCTCAGTGTTATGTAAATTCTTGGATTTGTTAACGTGCAGTGACTGAAACTAAAGTATGTCTGGGGTCAAAAGGTCAGAGTAGATGATGACAATCTAGCAAGAGCAGATAGCAAGGGGAGGCTCAGAAGAATTTGATAGGGGAGAGGTGATTGTCTGCCAGGCATGGATCTTGCTATCTGAATGGGAGATAAACAATACTTTGTGTTGAGCCTCCAAACGAGACAAAGTTAAACTGAGAATTAAGAAGGATGTAGTACAGTAATGGCTGATACTGCTTCAGACAGACCTTGAGAATATTTATCTTATGACATGTGAGACGGAATTATCCCAAAAAATGGCAAAGTGTCAGATTCTGATTGAAAAGGGCAGGAACAGGCAGGCAGGTTGTCTGTCTGGATTTTCCCACACTTTGACATTAGGGAGGTATGTTTTCTGCCATCATTGAGATGGCACGGTATTGAGATAGGGCGGCACAGTAGCACAGTGATTAGCACTGCTGCATCATAGCTCCAGGGACCTGGGTTCGATTCCCGGCTCGGGTCACTGTCTGTGTGGAGATTGAACATTCTCCTCGTGTCTGTGTGAGTTTCCTCCGGGTACTCCGGTTTCCCCCTACAGTCCAAAGATGTGTGGGTCAGGTTGATTGGCCATGCTAAAAAATTGCCCCTTAGTGTCCAGGGATGCGTAGGTTAGAGGGATTAGTGGGTATAATATGCAGAGATATGGGGGTGGGGCCTGGGTGGGATTGTGTTTGGTGCAGACTTGATGGGCCGAAGGGCCTCTTTCTGCACTGTAGGGTTCTATGATTCTATGAGCCCGACTCCACAAAGATCGGGTTACAATTTTTAAAGGGAGCCCAGATCTCAATACAACGTTATATTGCCCCCTCCCACCCCCTCCAATTGCCATCTTGGTTCCCATTCTCTAATTGCAAGCATGGGTTACACTGCCCCCCCCCTCCCCCCCAACCACCATTCACCTGCAGCAGCACACCCCCCACCACACCGTCCACCCTGACGTGAGGCAATCCCCTGCTATGGCTTGCTGAGAGGCCCCATCCTTACTGGCCGTGCCTACCTCAGGCCCTTCCACCGAACCTGATTGCATCACTGGCAGGGAAGATCTCCTTCCAAGATCTCCCCATTGCAATTCCCATTGTGACCCTCTCCTGAGAGTTTTCAGTGATAATGAGATTTGTGGCTGTACCAAACGGGGACAGAAAATCATCCTGGAGAAGGGGATTCAATGTCTTGTCAAGAGAAGAAGTTAAGATTTTTTACATATATACTGATACGTATGTCTATTATTCAAACCATTTTTTAAACAGCTGTCAGTGGAATTGGTAATACATTCAGTGGCAATTTGTGGGAGAATGCTAGATGGAAGGGTGCTGCCTGTATTGTGCACACTGCAGTGAAATGAGAAGCCATGGACATACTGGCCTTTCACAGGGATTTTACCATGACAGTAAATATGTCACCAATCTAACAGCGTGGCAGATGGCTATGTAAATCTCTGGTGGTATACTTTAAGAGGGAGAAAGAAACAAGAGTGATTAATTTTCCAGACAGCCAAAGTCATGACAGTGGTGACTTGACTGAAAATCAACACATCTTATAACGGATCCTTTTAGATTAGAAAATGTTCACTGCAGCAATGGTAATGCTTTAACTCTGAAAACTCAGTGAGTGTGATTAGCACATAAGACATGAAATTATATTGCACCTTTCATAACCTCAGAGCTCTTTAAAGCTCTTTAAAGCCAAATAACTCCTTTTGTTTTGAAATGTTGGTACTCCTATAATGTCGGAAACATTTTTGATTTTGTTTTTGTTTTGATTTGATTTATTATTGTCACATGTACTAACATATAGTGAAAAGTATTGTTTCTTGTACACTATACAGACAAAGCATACCGTTCATAGGGAAGGAAATGAGAGTACAGGATGTAGTGATACAGTGTTCTAGGGTGTAGAGAAAGATCAACTTAATGCAAGGTAGGTCCATTCATAAGTCTGATGGCAGCAAGGAAGAAGCCGTTCTTGAGATGTTTGATACGTGACCTCAGTCTCTTGTATCTTTTTCCCAGGGTGCATGGGGTCCTTAATTATGCTGGCTGCTTTGCTGAGGCAGCGGGAAGTGTAGACAGAGTAAATGAATGGAAGGGTGGATTGTGTGATGGATTGGGCTACATTCATGACCTTTTGTAGTTTCTTGCAGTCTTGGACTGAGCAGGAGCCATACCAAGCTGTGATACAACCAGAAAGAATGTTTTCTATGGTGGATCAGTAAAAGTAAACATGGCAGAAAATGTGTGCGCTGGAAGGCTTTACAAACAGCCATGTGATTGTAACTCAGTTACCTGTTTTATTGATAAACATTGGTCAGCAAACTAGGGAGAAATCTCCAGTTCTTTGAAATCAAGTCACAAGATTTTTCATGCCTCCAGAAGACCATTTATCGAAGCTGAAAGATGGGACCTCTGTCAGTGCTGCACTGCCACTGGAGTGTCAGCTTAGATGAATTGCTCAAGGCTGTAGATTGGAAGTTGAACTCAGATTTTTGTCTCAGAGATGAGAATGCAGTGAGTTGTGTCAGCATGTGATGATGTTCTTGCTCAGTTTTCTTTGTACACACGCACAGATATTTATTGAGGTAGAACACAAACCACACTTAAACTACAGCTGCAGACTATTCTGTACTCTCGTACATGAGCTAACAACAGAAAGCAGGCCATAGACACCTATTAATACTCCCCTCTTTGCTAAAAGCATGATTTTTTGAAAAAAAAACCCATACAAAGAGCTCAGAAACAATCCAGTTGTTTGTTTCTACTGCAACAATTCAATGGGTCAGCTGAAAATTACCCAATTATGCAATTCTCAGGAATATTCAAAATGGTTCATCAGAAAGATGTTCAGTTAGGTAGAATCACAAAATATATTGTGCTGGTCAGAACCATGTGTACAGTTCATGCTTTTTGCAACAGTTGTTCAGCTTTTTTTGGTTTTGCTTGAAATCCGTTGGACATTTTAACCATAGAGAATAACATCACCCTAAAGTCTGTCACAGTTTTGATTAATAGTGCAATCTAAATCAAATTGATCCACTGAATCCAAACTGATTATTTGCAGTTACCACACCTTAAAGGTTGATGTACCACATCAACTAAGGGACTTGTTTTGACTGTCTCTCTCATTGTTTTGGCTCATGTGTTATATTTGAATTTTTACTCTTAGAGGGATTATCTATCAGATTTGAACTTGGAGTTGTTACAGTGCTGCTTGGTTGATGTATAATTTGTTCATAGTGTGTTTAAATGATATATTCAGAGGTGATTATTTCAACAAAGTGTGCATAATATGCTGACATGTGTACCCGAGCAGCAGATGCTCAAGTAATTTGGCCAAGACTATCAAATAACACCATTAATTCCAATTTCCCTGATACCGCGAGCAGTAAAGCTAATGTAGTGTGGTTTGCTGAGGATTGCTACCTTCTGCTTACTGGCCTTGCAGTCAACCCACTGTACAAGTGACATTCCCAAGCATCCCCACTCCATAGTCAGCAAGTTAAAGAGGACCTCGTGAGATGTAATTTCATCTTTGCTTTTAAAATACTATTTTCTCAGAAATCATCAGCACAGAAAAATAAAAGTACAGCATCACCAATTCATGGTTTGCCATGTGCTACAATGAAAAATAAACACCACAGTGGTCACAAATTCTTCATGTGTAGTTGCCAACAAGAAAACACATTAATCCAACCTATTTCAGCAGAGAGAAAGGCAAGGTAGTAATAAATGGCAACTGGATGGTTTATAATTCTGTAGACATAATTGTGCATTGAAAATATTCAAACTGCACATCTACTGAAATGTCTACATTTACCCCATTGTTATCCCATAAGAGACTGGGGTGGCAGCATCCCTCTTTAAAACAAAGTTTAAAAAAGCGCTTCATACTCTCCTATCAGAGTACACTGGAGTAAACTGGATAGCGCCTTGCTTTCCTCATACTCACTGCAAATATAATTGTGCTGCTCTGTTGTAAACCTATGCACTGTTGCCAGATACTACAGGCAACAGGAAGCTTTGTGCTAGGATGATGACAGCACACTGGTGATGTTACTGGACTCATGCCATAGAGGCTTGGAGGAATTTGGTAGAAGTAGGGAATCCTGGATGACTTAGGATATTGAGGCGCTGGTTAAGTAGAAAAAGGAGGCACATGATGTGCATAGGCAGCTGGGATCAAGTGGATCCCTTGAAGAGTATAAAGGGTGTAGAAGTAGAGTTAAGAGAGAAATCAGGAGGGCAAAAAGGGGACACGAGATTGCTTTGGCAGATAAGGCAAAGGAGAATCCAAAGGGATTCTACAAATACATAAAGGGCAAAAGAGTAACTAGTGAGAGAGTCGGGCCGCATAAGGATCAACAAAGTCATTTATGTGCGGAGCCACAAGAGATGAGTGAGATCCTAAATGAGTACTTCTCAACAGTATTTACTGTTGTGCGTGCAATGGTCAGTCGTTCCACTATCCCTGCTGACATTGAATCGGTACCCGTTTTTTCCAGTGTAAATTAACTCAGAATAATAGTTAGCTATGTGACAGATGTTACTTATTTGTTGATCAGAATTGACCCACAATTGCAGTTATTATTATTGCAATACCAGTATTTATTTATAGATTTCACTGGTATGTCTTACATTGATGGAATTTAATACGGGAAATATAAGATGAGGAATATTAGCAAAAGGAATAGGGAGAGGCAATATATACTTCATGGCACAGTTCTAAAGAGTATGTATGGACAGAGGTTCTGGGAGTTCATGTGCATTGTAAGCTTTGAAGGTGACAAAGCATATTGAGGGATTGATTAGCAAAGCATATGGAATCTTGGACTTCATAAAGAGGTGTTGAGTACTAAAGTGCAAAGTTCTGTTATACCTTTACAAAGCTGTGTTTAATCACATTGATATGTTATATGCAAGTTGGTCAACACACTTAAAGAATGCAGTGGTCTTTGAAAGGGTACAAAGGAGGTTACTGGAATGGTTCCAGGGATGATGGAATTTACTACAAAGTTAGATTTGAGAAGTTGGACAGATGCTGATATTTTACATACCTTGCGGCAAAGAAGGGAAGTTGTAATATTGAATATGACAGATCAAGGTAAGGTAGAGAAAGGAAAACAGTGTCTCTTAGCTGATGGTACAAGGATTAGGGAACACATCTAAAATTTTGGATAACCGGTACAGGGGAAATATGCAGGGGGTTACAAAAAAACTTGCTGCCTATAAATGTGGAGGAAGCAGAGATGATGAGTGATTCTAAATGAAAATTAGGTAGCCACTTGAGGGAAGTGAGCTTGCAGAGTTTGGGGAATACAATGGGGGATTGATTGGATTGACTTAATGGGTTAAATGGTTCTGTATGCACCATAATTAATCTATAACCCTATGATTAGTGTCCTCATCCTTCTGATATTTTACATGCTTCTTTTTATTCATGGTTACATTTTTTCAGTCATTAAAACATGCTCTAGTCCCTTCCCCCTGAACCATCCCATTCCCAGTTAGTGGACATGGTGAGGAGAAGAATAAGTTTGATGAAAAAATTCAAACACTTCAGAGAAGTGAACCCTTGCAGTGTTCTCTTTCATAACTGATAAGTTCAATGTCCTTGATTGTCCCCATTAATGTTGCATTGTAATGAAATATTGTGGCTTACAATTAGGCGTAATGATGCTAGAAGAACAATTGGCTATCATCAGGCTAAACATGGTACGATAAAACCAACGTAATGACACATTAAACAAATGGTGATGATGCAGGAAATAAGATGAAATCATTCACACGATGCATAGCTATATCTTGAAGGAGCTGTTGCTGATTAGTTTTAATGTTCTGTAAAAATAGGAAAGTCAGTACTTATGCTCCTGTATAATAATGGTTATTGCAATTCGATAAGTAATTCATCGTGTGAAGCACTTTGAAATGCTTGCACATAAAAACATGGTAGCATTATTATCCTACACATTTCATGTGTTCAAGAAGTGGAACCACAGGAATTTATAGTGCAGAACAAGGCCATTTGGGCCATCATGACTGGACCGGCTCCTTTCAAAAGCAATTTAAAACTAAATCTAATACCATTCTGTCACTCGATGGCCCTGTAGATTTCTGTTCATCCTATTTTTACTGAAAGATGCAATCATGTCTCCTTCAACCACTATTCACTAACCTCTCTCTATAGCTCTTGGGGCTATAGGAAAGGCTATGGGAGAAGGAGGGATCAAGATGTTAAATTTGATGATCAGCTATGATCACGATGAATGGTGAAGCAGGCTCGAAGGGCCGAATGGCCAGCTCCTGTTTCTGGTTTCTATGTTTCTCCATGGGTCAATGTTTTCTGTAATGGGTGTTCAAACTGCAGACATTACTCTTAATGATGGCCAATCAGTATAGTTTTATACAACTTTAGCACTGTTTTGTACTCTGTGCCCTTTGCATAAAACCCAAAATATGATTGGAGTTTTACACTTCAGCTTTCAGAAATTATGTATTTGAACTCTTGGTCTTGTTATTCAGTGACTTTTATCGAGTGTGTACTTTCATTCCTCGTTTACATTTCCCAGAAGCATTACCTCACACTTATCCATTTTAAATTGCAACTGCTACCTTCCATCTATTCTGTTAATCTGCATTTTTCTGACCATGTTGCTTCTGAAGCTCCCTATTCATCTTTATAACAAGAAAGACTTGAATTTGTATATTGCTTTTCATGACCGCTAGTCATCTGAAAGTGTTTTGCAACCGACTCTTTGAAGTGTAGTCACTGTCACCATAGATAGGAAGAGCGATGAGATCCTGCAGCAGCAGTTTAGGGAGCTAGGTAGCAAGTTAAAATGCAGGATTTCTCGGATTGTCATCTCAGGATCACTCTCTGTGCCACATGCCATTGAGGCTAGAAATGGGAAGATAGTGCAGCTCAAACAGCTTGTTTTAGGTATCTGATCATTGGGATCTCTTCCAGGGCAGGTGAGACCTTACAAGAAGGATGGGTTGCAACTAAACTGGAAGGACATAAATATCCTGGCCGGGATGTTTACTAGTGTTACACGGGAGGATTTAAACTAGTTTGGCAGGGCGGTGGGAACCAAAGCAAAGGTGAATTAGCAGAAGGGGAACTAGAGAGTAGGGCCAGTAAGACTCACCTGAGAAAAAGCAGGCAGGGTATGCTTGTTGATCAAACAGGGTTTGGTGGACTGAAGTGCATTTATTTCAATGCAAGAAGTGTAACGGATAAGGCAGATGAATTTAGAGCTTGGATTGGTACTTGGAACAATGATGTTGCTGCTATTGTAGAGACTTGGTTAAGGGATTGGCAGCTTAATGTTCCAAGATACAGATGTTTCAGGCGGGATGGAGAGGGATGTACAAGGGGTAGGGGAGTTGTACTATTGATTAAGGAGAATATCACTGCTATACTGCATGAGGCCACCTCAGAGGTCCCAAACAGTGAGGCAATATGGGTAGAACTCAGGAATAGGAAAGGTGTAGTCACAATGTTGGGTGTTTACTATAGGCCACCCAACAACCAGCAGGAGATAGAGGAACAGATGTGTAGGCAGATTTTGGCAAGGGGTTAAAAATAACAGGGTTGTTGTGGTGGAAGATTTTGACTTCCCCTATATTGATCGGGACTCACTTAGTGCTAGGGACATGGATGAGACAGAGTTTGTACAGAGGGCTTCTTGAAGTAATATGTAGATCGTCCAACTAGGGAAGGGGCCATATTGGATCTGGTATTGGAGAATGAGCCCAGCCGGGTGTCGACATTTCAGTAGGGGAGCAGTTTGGGAATAGTGACCACAACTCAGTAAGCTTTAAGGTACTGATAGATAAAGATAAGTGTAGTGCTGAAGTGAAGGTACTAAATTGTGGGAAGGCTAAGTACAATAATATTAGGCAGGAATTGAAGAATGTAGATTGGGGGCAGATATTTGAAGGCAAATCCACATCTGGCACGTGGGAGGCTTTCAAGTGTAAATTGATAGGAATTCAGGATTGGCACATTCCTGTAAGGATGAAGAATAATTATGGTAAGTTTTGGGAATCTTGGATAACAAGAGATATTGTGAGCCTAGTCAAAGTGAAAAAGGAAGTATTTGTCAAAGCTAGGAGGTTGGAAACACATGAAGCAAGTGTGGAGTATAAGGAAAGTAGAAATTAAGCAAGGAGTAAGGAGGGCTAAAGGGGCTGTGAAAAGTCATTGGCCAGCAGAATTAAGGAAAATCCCAAAGCTTTCTATAAATATATAACGAGCAAGAAGGTAGCCAGGGAGAGGGTTGGCCCACTCAAGGACGGGGGAGGGAATCTGCATGGAGCCAATGGGCAAGGTATTAAATGAGTACTTTGCATCAGTGTTCACCAAAGAAAAAGACTTAGTGGAGGATCAATCTGGGAAAGGGTGTGTAGATAGTTTGAGTTATGTTGAGATCAAAAAGGAGAATGTGTTGAAGTTTTTGGGAAACATTAAGCTAGATAAGTCCCCAAGACCTGATGGGATATACAATGAAAATAGAATACTGTAAGAAGCAAGGGAGGAAATTGCTGGGACCTTGAGAGAAATCTTTGTATTCTGACTGGCTACAGGTAAGGTCCCAGAGGACTGGAGCATAGCCAGTGCTGTTCCTTTGTTAAAGATGGGTAGCAAGAATAATCCAGCAATTACAGGTCAGTGAGTGTAATGTCAATGGGAGGAAAACTATTGGAAAGGATTCTTTGAGACAGGATTTACTCCCAATTGGAAATAAATGGCATATTAGCGAGAGGCAACATGGTTTTGTGAGGGGGAGGCCGTGACTCATAAACTTGATTGAGTTTTTTGAGGAAGTGACGAAGTTGATTAATGAGGGGGTAGGGCAGTGGATGTTGTCTACATGGACTTCAGTAAGGCCTTTGGCAAGGTCTCTCATGGCAGACTGGTGCAGAAGGTGAAGTCGCTTGGGATCAGAGGACAGCTGGCAAGGTGGATACAGAACTGGCTTGATTATAGAAGAGAGGGTAGCAGTGGAAGGATGTGTTTCTGAATGGAGCACTGTGACAAGTGGTGTTTCTCACGGATTAGTGCTGGGACCTTTGCTGTTTGTAATTTATATAGATGATTTAGAGGAAAATGTAACTGGTTTGATTAGTAAGTTGGTGGATGACACAAAGGTTGTTGGATTTGTGGATAGTGATAAGGACCATCAGAGGATACAGCAAGACGTAGATTGGTTGGAGACTTGGGTGGAGTTGTGGCAGGTGGAGTTTAATCCGGACAAATACGAGGTAATGCATTTAGTAAAGTCTAATACAGATAGGAAATATACAGTAAATGGCAGAACCCACAAGAGGGATCTGAGTGTACAGGTACGCAGGTCACTGAAAGTGGCAATGCAGGTGGAGAAGGCATACAGCATGCTTGTCTTCATCGGCTGGGACATTGAGTTTAAAAATTGGCAAGTCACGTTGCAGCTTTATAGGACCTTAGTTAGGCCGCAGTTGGAATATAGTGTTCAATTCTGGTCGCCACACTCCCAGAAGGATGTGGAGGCTTTGGAGATAATACAGAAAAGTTTTATCAGAATGTTACCTGGTATGGAGGGCATTAGCTATGACGAGAGGTTGAAGAAACTTGGTTTGCAGTATAACAGGACTAGAGGGCACAGCCTCAAGATAAGGGGGTAGCAGTTTAGAACGGAATTGAGGAGGAACTTCTTCACTCAAAGGGTGGTGAATCTCTGGAATTCTCTGCCCGTTGAAGTGGTGGAGGCTACCTCGCTAAATATATTTAAGTCACGGGTAGATTGGTTTTTGGTAGGCAAGGGAATTAAGGGTTATGGGGAGAAAGCGGGAAAGTGGAACTGAGCCACTTCATATCAGCCATGATCTTATTGAATGGCGGGGCAGGCTCGAAGGGCTAGAAGGGCTAGATGGCCGACTCCTGCTCCTATTTCTTATGTTCTTATGCTGATCTCATTGGAATGACAGAAGTTGAGGAGTGACCTGATAGGAGTCTACAAGGTTATGAGAGTATGGACAGAATGAAGCTTTTTCCCAGGGTGGAAGAGTCAATTACTAGGGGGCATAGGTTTAAGGTGTGAGGAGCTAGGTTTAAAGGAGACGACGAGGCATGTTTTTTTACACAGAGGGTGGTGGGTGCCTAGAACTCGCTGCCGGAAGAGATAGTGGAAACAGATACGGTAGTGATATTCAAAGGGCGTCTTGACAAATACGTAAATAGAATGGAAATAGAGGGATATGCTCCCTGGAAGGTTCGGGGGTTTTAGTTCAGTGGGGCAGCACGGTTGGTGCAGGCTTGGAGGGCCAAAGGACCTGTCCCTGTGCTGTAATTTTCTTTGTTCTTTGTATTAGGGGTAAGTTTTTCACTCAGAGGGTGGTGAGTGAATGGAATCGGCTGCCGTCAGTGGTGGTGGAGGCGAACTCACTGGGGTCTTTTAAAAGACTTCTGGATGAGTATATGGGGTTTGATGAGATTGAGGGTTATAGATAGGTCTGTAGGTTGGTAGGTATTGATGTGATCGGCGCAACTCGTGGGCCGAAGGGCCTGTTTGTGCTGTAGTGTTCTATGTTCTATGTATTGTAATGTAGGAAACACTATAACCACTTAGCAAACTCCCACAATCGGCAATGTTGAAATGGCCAGAAAAGCTGTTTGTTTCATAAAGCCAACTGAATGATAAACGTTGGCCAGGACACCAGAGGTAGTTCTTCAGATTCATGCCATGGAATCTTTTACAGTCATCCGAGAAGAAAGATGGGACTTCATTTTAACATCAGATCCAAAAGATGCACTGGCAGGGCAGTGGTCCCTCAGTACCGCACTGGAATGTCAGCCTTCATTTTTGTGCTCAAGCCCTGGAGTGGAACTTGAACACAGGGAAATTTGTGACCAAACTGACCCATGGCTGTCAGTAAATTTCTGGACTGTGCCTCTTCAGCACATATCCAAATGATTTTTAGCCAAAGACAAAAAGCACTGACCCCTGGGTTACATCATGCACTATTCACCTACAGTTAACTGTTTGGGGAGTGAAATCTTGAGCATTAGCGTGGAATGAGCGTAAGTGAATTGATGGTCTATTTTACAACCTGACCAATTTTCTTTTCCATTGAAGTTAATGGAAAACAAATCTGACAGGAGCACAAAATAGGTTCCTGCAATTCTTCGGCAAACTCTATTGTCTTTAATAAATCACTGCTGTCTGACAGCTTAAACGCATGCATTTCCAAATGCTCACTAAGTGCATTTGTTTGTTCACAACCAGTGTTAGATTAACTGGTGTTAGACCTGAGCAGGTTGCTTTAACTATTCTCCAGTCAATGACACAATTTGCATATCTAAAGAGGATTTAAAAATTGTGGCCAGAGCCTCTTCCATCACCCCCCAATTTATTTACTGTCTGCAGAGTAGACATCATCAGGGCTTTGTGATATTGTGGCCTGCTAATTTTTTGAGAGCCTGTTTCTTTTCATATTTAAATCCCAGAATCAAAAGAGAATTGAATTTTTAAAAAACACAACTATGAATGGCTGGGGGGCTCTATTTGCAACTGTTCTTAAGTAACCATTGAGAAAGTTGCAGTTGAACAAAATAATAGTTGATGAACAGTTCCTCACTCTTGCACCTGACTGCTCTGGCATGTTGAACAAATTGCTACATTAAGCTTTTGCATTTTCTGCAGTCCAATGCAAAGTCTGTAATTTTTGCAGCAAAATAATGGTGCTGTAAGGGCAAATTTTGTTTAAATGTAAGCTGACCATGGTCTCCCTGTGTGATAGTGCCAATTTATCATCAGTGTCAAATAAACATGAGGTTTTGTGTTGTGGGACAATAGTCACATGGACTATATTATACTAAGTATTCACAATGGACATTGAACACTTAGGTCCAATTTTCAGAGGAAACTATTGTCCTATTAGTTTGGACAGATTTTAAACTCAGTTTCCAGAAGTGAAATCATATGATGTGGATTGGAGGTAGAAAATTTTAAATTTTGGGTTTCTAGGTTTAGCAAATTGCAAATGTTGTGCAATGGGTGGGCTCAGCCCCTGACCCAACCCCAGCTTCAAGTCTCCTTGAAGTTGTGGGTGCAAGGTAGCAATGGCTACCCACCCAACAGCAGCAAGTATGCATTAGGAACAATTAAATAGTAATGAAGCGGCAGACTGACAGAGCCAAGAGATCTTGGGAATGTTGCAGGTGCCCACACTGAAATGCACCTTGGCAATTCAGCTGCAGTGGCTGCTCAGTGGGACACCATTGTGTAACTGAAGTTCCATGTAATCCTCACTATAGAGAGGGGGATTTGGCTGGGATAAACCCAGTGCAGTGGTAGACATCTATTCTGATGTTGCAGTCTTAGCCAGTATTAGACACGATGTAATTTGGCTTGGGTGAACATAATCTATGATGTGGAGATACCAGCGTTGGACTGGGGTAAACACAGTAAGAAGTCTCACAATACTGGGTTAAAGTCCATCAGGTTTATTTGGTAGCACAAGCTTTCAGAGCACTGCCCCTTCACCAGGTGAGTGGGAGTTCTGTTCACAAATTTATATACCCTGTTTATGAACAGAACTCCCACAACATAGTCTAGTCAGGACTCCTGGGTTTAGCAGTCCGCAGCAGTGAGATACACAAATGGGCATGAAATCCACTTACTCAATGACAGGCTGGGATATTGAAGAGGATCAGCATAGAAACAACACAGACAGCAGGGCATTGCACACAAGGGTTAGACTATAGACAGGTTTCAGAGGAGGGCTCAGCCCTCAGTGGAGGGGTTATTGGTAAAATGTCAGCTTCAAAGGCCCCAGAGCAGTAGTGCTGTAGAAGGCAGCAGCACTCATGGTCTCAAACACCCAGATAAGACCCCAAGGAATGGGTAAGTATCCATGGCTGTGAAAGCGACAGTTGCCTTGAACAGTTCTTCCACCAGCTCTGTCAGGCATCAGTTAGGGATGTTTGTAAAACCTCCAGTGTAAACACTTCAAACAAGTAGGTGCATGGTTCCCAGGCAGCTGCTTCAATCCAAGATAGTTTCAGTTCCCTCATGTATTCACTTGCACACACAACCTCTGGTGATGGATCTTAGGTGACCACAGATATCCATTGAAGATGGCTCATGATGTAAGTCTAGTATCCCAGTGAAGAGTAGAGGAAAGTTGAAACCTCTGCCACCAGGGCAATTGTCTTCTAAAGGTATGTTTCCAGTGCTTTGATTGCTCTGAGGGAGGCCTCCAATATGGGTCTACAAAGGTATAGCTCATAATGGTGATGTAGTGTGCCTTGCACAACCACACTGATGGAGAAACTAGAGACAGATGAAAGATACGAGTACTGTCCAACTTCAGATGAGGAAGAGAGCGAGGAGGATGCGTAGCTTGAGCTGTCTGCCCTGGTTACATGTTGCAAAGTATCAGGGATTCCCAGGAACCCCGCATCTATTCCAGCTTTTCATAGGAGGCACCCAGCTGTATTGTAGGCTTTCATTTTTGCCCAGTTGACAATATAATCGGATGCTGCCAAGATTCCCTCAAAACAACTCAAAATCCCATAACACCTTTTTCATTGCCTGGACTTAGCTCATGGCCAGATTGAATCCCATCATTTGCTTATCAGCATTCCTGCAAACTCAATGATGCAAAATTAACCACATTGCCGATACTATTATTACGAAAGCCTACCAATGCCTCTACTTTCTTAGAGACTAAGGAAATTTGGCATGTCTGCGACGGCTGTCACCAACTTTTACAGATGCACCATAGAAAGCATTTTTTCTGATGTGTCACAGCTTGGTATGGCTCCTGTTCTGCCCAAGACTGCAAGAAGTTAAAATGTATTTATTAATCACAAGTAATAGTTACATTAACATTGCAGTGAAGTTACTGTGAAATTCCCCTAGTCGCCACAGTTTGTCGCCTGTTCAGGTCAATGCACCTAACCAGCATGTCTTTCAGAACGTGGGAGGAAACCGGCGCACCCAGAGAAAACCCATGCAAACACAGGGAGAACATGCAGACTCCACGCGGACAATGACCCAAGCCGAGAATCGAACCCGGGTACCTGGTGCTGTGAAGCTAACCACTGTGCTAGCATGCCACCCCCTACAAAGGGTCATGACTGAAGCCCAGTTCATCACTCAAACCAGCCTCCCATCCATTAACTCTATCTACATTTCACACTGCCTTCGAAAAGCAGCCAGTATAATTACGGACCCCATGTACTCTGGACATATTCTCTTCCACCTTCTTCCGTTGGGAAAGAGATATAGAAGTCTGAGGACAAGTACCAACTGACTCAAAAACAGCTTCTTCCCTACTGCCGTCAGACTTCTGAATGGACCTACGTCACAATAAGTTGATCTTTCTCTATACCTATGACTGTAATGCTATATTCTACACTCCTTTCCTTCTCTAAGAATGGTATGCTTTGTCTCCATAGCACACAAGAAACAATACTCTTCACTGTATGCTAATAATGTGATAATAATAAATCAAATTATGAGGTTGTCAGTATAGGATCCTTTATTGAAATTATAGGTGAGATGTTATGGCCTCACTTGCCCCAGAACCAGAAAATCCCGCCCAAGGTCAACAGATCTTTCCATGATCCGTCTCTTGCCCGCTCCAATTCCCGTGACGGGCTGGACAGTAAAATTCTGCCTCACGTGTATAATACACACGTACTTCCACATACAATCAAAAAGTCACTTATTTTTGTCTCTTAGTAACACTAAAACAACTTATATTATCTCTTCTGTAGGTTTTTAGGTGGTGCCGTCACTGTGGCTGAGACCAATGTGGAAGCAGCAGCTTGTTCCTTTGCTCTGACAAAGGAGGTGCCCCTTGCTGTTGTACTTGGGCCATGGTGCTTGTTGGAACATCTGTGCGGGGCAGCTTCAGTTTTGGGGGCAAGAAGCAGTTTGTGTTTCCATGTTAGAAGTCTGGTGAAGCAGCTGATGACCAAGAGGCATCTGAAGGAATCTCCTATTGCTAGTGCTGCCTTAGGCCTTTTGGAGAGCAATTGCACTTGGGTTCTGTAGAATCATGGAATGGTTACAGCATGGAAATAAACCATTCAGCCTGTTGTGGGAGGGATATCCCTCACTTAGTTTCTCCCACCCCAGCCCTAGTGCAGGCTCAATGGGCCAAATGGCCTCTTTCTGCAATGTAGGGATTCTATGTAGGACATATATCTGATCCAAGTTCTGCTGTGTTTCATCCATGAAATATTCATCCTCTCTCTGACACAGTCCTGTCCTGTTATTGGCTATGGTGAGTCCTCTTGGCACTTGGCAGGCTCTCCTCTTCCATTGGTATCAGAACTGAGATGAGAGACCCCCGACCCTTGCTTCAACACTCGGCAAAACTCAGCATTGGGAGGTGCTTATTAGAGCTGCAGTGCGTTGCCAGTCGCAGTTGGCAACCCTTCCCGCTTTATTCCTGCCACTCATCTTGTCAAATCCTAATAAGTCATTGAACCATTTGTGGCACTGAGTCCAACTGGACACCTCCTGCACCTCCAGCCATCACCACCCTACCCCCGATCCCACTTATTGGCCTTAATTGGATGGCAAATATGAAGGTGGCCTTGTCATTGGGTATTCCCTGGAAACTTTACTCTTTTATTCTGTTGACAGACTGCTGACCTATGCTGTGGTGGGACTCAGAAATGGACCCAATACCAACACATATGGGGTGGCACAGCAGTTAGCACTGCTGCCTCACAGTGCCAGTGACCTGGGTTCAAATCCCAACTTGGGTCTCTGTCTGTGCAGAGATTGCACATTCTCCGCATGTCTACATGGATTTTCTCCAAGCGCTCCAGTTTCCTCCCACACTCCAAAAGACATGCTCGTTAGTTGTTTTCGCTGTGCTGAATTCTCCCTCAGTGTACCTGAACAGGTGCCAGAGTGCGGCGACTAGGGGATTTTTACAGTAACTTCATTGCAGTGTTAATGTAAGCCTACTTGTGACATTAAATAAGTAAACTTTAAAACTAAAAATATTCGAAGACCAGAAGGTTCTGCACAGAGGGTGGGATTTTATGGTTTTAGTCCCAAAACCATAAATTCCCACCTATGATCAATTTCCACGTTCCACCCATCGCCTGCTCCGATTCCCATGGCTCGTGGGGTGGGAAAATTCTGGACATAGTGCATAATTTAGCCAGTCTCATCTTGCAAGTTTAGCACTCCCTACTATTTGAATATATCGTAGAATAATTTGCCAAATTGATTTTGCCAGAATAATTAATATTTACAGCATGATCAATTTATGCTACTCTTGAATTTTTAGAAAAATCAAATAACTTGTTATTGCTTTTAGTGTAACAATTGACTGGACTGTGGTTGAGCTAATGAGATATAGTAGTTGCTGGCGATGATTATTTCAGTAGTTGAATGATAAGCTGTTAGCTGAAGAGGGGCATAACCAAAAGAACTGAATACAGCTTTGTGGGCTGAGTAATAGAATACCAGCCTTTTAAATTCAGCCCAATCCAACAGTTAGAAATTTCTTTGCTGGTCACAAACATTTTGTATAAAATGATTTGGGACTATTTCAACACAAATCTCAGTGAATGCCAACCTGTTGCAAAACAAAATGCCTACAATATTGATACAAATTAGAAAAATCACTCAAAAGGCTATACTGGAAAGTGGCACAGGAAATGGAAATAAAATCACTGGAGCACAACAAATGTTCTTCTGTGGTTAGAGTGAGGACAGGTTATTGGGGCATTGTGAATACAAGTGTGCTGCCTAACCTGGGAATGCTTGAAGTTGACAATGATAAAACTTAATTCCCCATCAGCACTCTGATAAGCACACATCAAAACCAACAGAGTAAACGTTGCACTTATAGCAACAATTTAAATTGGAGCTGTAACCAAACATGGTTTTGTATTTTAAGCACTTACTCAGGCCCAACCTCCATCTGTGTCATATTCTTTGTTCTTGTTGAACTCTTCAAATCTGTGGCAAAGATACCAAATATTCAGGCCTTCTAGCTCCTTCCTTTTCCTCACTGTGTCAAAATGCTTCACAATCACTGTTGGAACGTTAAAAAGGGTAACAGCTAGTTTGCACACAGCAAGGTCCAACAAATCGCAATGAGAAAATGACCAAATATATCTCAGTGATGTTATTTCAGGATAAATATTAGTCAGGAGCTGGGGCAGAACTCCCTTACTCATCTTCAAACATTGCCACAGAGTGTCTTCTACCCAACTGAAAGGGCCAGTGGAGCCCCAGTTTGAAATCTCACCCAAAAGAAAGTTCTTCTACCAGTGCAGCATTCCCCTGTACTGCACAGAACTGTCAGCTCATCCTTGTGCCCAAATACCTGGAGCATGATTTGAAACTGCAAACTTGTAAGCCTCAGTGTGACTACTGAACCATAGTTTTCTCTTTTTTCATCCGTAGGATGAGGCTTCACTGGCTAGGCCAGCATTTATTAACCTTCCCTCATTGTCTTTAAGAAGATGATTGTGAGCCACCTCCATGAACCACTGCAGTCCATGTGGTGCAGGTGCACACAGAGTGATGTTAGGAAGGAAGTTCCAGGATTTTGATTCAGGAACAACAATGCATTTCCAAGTCAGGATGGTTTGTGGCTTGGAAGAGAACTTCCAGGTGGTGATGTTCCCATGCATCGCTGCCCTTGTCATTCTGGATAGTCCAAGTAATCCTGTGTTAAAGCTTCACCTGGTTGACATTTTTAGGTAAGCCTGGTGTTGTTTCCAGCATACCCTTTTGTACTTTTCAGTGAACCATGGTTGATCTCCTGGCTTGGTGGTAATGATACGGTAGAGGACATTCTGGGCCGTGAAGTTAAAGATTGTAGTTGCGTACAACTCTGTTGCTGTTGATGGTCGACAGTGCTACAATTTGAAGTCAGCACAGTGGTAGTGTGACATATGGTGGAGGGTATCTTCATTGTGAAGGCAGGAATTTGCCTCCATGCTCTACGATGGTCACGCCTGCTGATACTGTCATGGACAGATGCATCTGCATCCGGCAGGCTGGTGAGGATAAGGTCAAATATGTTTTTCTCTCTTGTTCCCTACCACCTGCTGCAAACTCAGTTTTTGTAGCTACATCTTTCATGAGTCAGCCAGTTCAGCCTGTGATGGTGCTACGGTGCCACTCTTGGTGATGGACATTAAATTCCTCTACCCAGAGTATATTCTGCATCCTTGCCACCCCTCAATGCTTCCACCAAGGGGTCTTCCACATGGAGGAATACTGATTCATCAGCCAGGGTGGGGTGGGGATGTGGGGAAGGTGCTGGGGTATGCTTCGATGTAAACTGGACTATAATAAGGATGGTAATTTTCAGCGTTGTCACTGGTATTCTAAAGCAATTGAAAATACTAAGGTCTGTGCAACTTCAGAATGCCAAAATAAATGTGCCAGATTTACCAGGACCATTTTGCAGTATGTTCTCCCAGCCATAATACAGTAAATTCAATTCATTATTGATGCCAACATGAGGCTTCCCGTCAGGAGCCAGTGGCACCAGTAAGGCACCACTAGTGTAGTACTGTTTAAAAGTAATTCAACAAAATACTCTGAGAGCGACCTTCCTGTGTGGTAACTGGATGCAGCATTATTGAATCACAGATGACCTCACTGGTCAGAGTAATTGACATTCTTTCTGCAGACAATATTGATCAATTCTGCTGGTGTCTGTACCTGAGGCATTATGTAACATAATCCTTCTGTGATCGATACCCTCTTCAAAGTTGTTTCCTGGAAGAATCAAGTAGAAACAAAGAAAGCACTTTGCCCATATTCTATGAAAATTAATGTCAGTCGTTTAAAGAAACATAATAGACAAAGTTCCAAAATGGATTATAAGCCACTTAAAACACTAAACCATTGTTACGTAGAACAGTGAATTATAAAGAATAATGTGATTATATGTTCCTTTTGTGATGAAACATTTTAAAGCACTTTTACCATCAATTTGTTTTTAAAGTGCAATGTAAGCCACATGTTCTGGTGATTTTTCACTCAATGATCAATACCTTTCATTTTAACCATCAGGATTCCCCACCACTATTACTGTATGTTCTTCACCAGTTGATTTGGTATTGAAACTAAAATTAAATAAAATGCAAGTTGTTGCATAGGCACTTTGACACAGGGATACAACCAAAGATACTTCTCAGGAACATAACCAAAGAAAATGTGGTGGATAGACATCCCACTATTCTCAGCCAGAATGGGGATGTTGGGTAATTGCCCTGTCATTCATGCCTGGATTGTACTGCTGCAAAATGCATTATTGCAGTCGGAGCTGTTCTCCGCTCTGCATTTAGATAGAATAAAAACCGAGCTTTTATCAGGAGATGTTGCTGTAACTTTGGTTATGAATTCTGATTGTTGTGATCTGATTCTGAAAGTGTAGTCCCTGGTGCATGAAAGTCCACGAGGTAGTCGTGGAATCATAGAATTCCAACAGTGCAGAAGGAGGCCATTCGGCCCATTGAGCCTGCACTGTCAACAATCCAACACAGATTCTATTCCTGTACCCCAATTTATTTACCCTGCTAGTTCCCCCAGCACTAAGAGTCAATTTATCATAGCCAATCAATCTAATCCGCACATCTTTAGATTGTGGGTGGAAACGGGGACATTCGGAGGAAACCCATGCAGAAAAAGGGAGAATGTGCAAACTCCACATAGACAGCAACCTGAGGCCAGGATTGAACCCAGGTCCCTGTGCTAACCACTGTGCTACCGTGCAGCCCATACACCATAGTCAGTCCACAGACTGGTCCAAAATGCAATGTCACGGTGAAGGCTATGCAAGGGAACAAGTCAGAATATTCACTCCCACCCCTCACATGGTGGCACGCAACCAAACCAGCTCTCATATTCAGGGAAAGCCTGAACTTAGGATGAATCGCTGAAAGAGATATGATATTTCATTAAGAAGTCAAAATTGATTTTGTACTTTCGTACAAGCTACTGACCATTAAACTGTTGTCTGTCATAAATGTCCGTGAACAAGGACTTTCCAGAACAATATGTCTTTGTGATGATATCATGTATTTATGGCTTTACGACACTCTCATTTTATGGGGAACTCGTTCCGAGGAAATTTCTGGGCTCAACAGGTATGGCTGATGCATGAAATTAAGCATCGCCAGGCAAACGTCATTAAACATGAAGAACTGACAACAAAAGCAGGACAAAATTCATATGTGAATCAAGTGCCACAGCTTGTGTCATACAGCTTTCTATGTAGGGCAGAGACATTTTGGGGAATAAATTCAACATTGTTGTGACCAATTTGCAATTTAAAAATGATCAAAAGAATGAAGAATTTAACAATTAGACACCTGATCTACATATGTGCCTGAGCAACTGTTAAATTTGTCAAAGGCTGCCTACATAAGACCTTTTATGTAGGCAGCCCCAGCAGTCATCTGGAACACAGGCAGGCATTATTTCAATATTTAAAAGAAGGTCCTGCGTCTGTTGTAATATTTGTGAAAACTGGTTAGTGAATGCACAATGCAAGCTTCAGCAGTGCCCTACTTCCCTGTGAATGGTGGTGTAACGGTAATATTACTGGCCTAGTAATCCAGAGGTCCCAGTGAATGCCCTGGGGATATTCAACTCCCACCATTGCAGCTGATGAAATTCGAAATCCAGTAAATGAATAAATCTATAATTAAAAAGCTAGTCTCTATAATGGTAACCATAAAAACCCATCTGGTTTATTTGTGTCCTTTAGGAAAGGAAATCTGCTATCCTGACCAAGTTTGGCCTGCATGCGACTCCAACCTCTCAGCAATATGTTAACTCTTAACTGCCCTTTGAAAAGGCTAAGCAATCCACTCCAATGTATGAAATTGTGATAGAAAAGCTGAGAAAAAGAGCAGCGCAAGGGGTTGGGAGAATTGTCCCCAAAATGTCTACAACAAAGGACTGTGTGCATAGTAAACAGTAGGAACAGCATGTCATAGTGCTAACCCATGACCAATGGATCAGATCTAAGCTGTGCAGTCCTGCCACATCCAGCCATGAACGGTGGTAAACAATTAATCAACTGATTGGAGGAGGAGGCTTCACCAATATCCCCATCCTCAATAACGGGGGAACCAAGCACATCAGTGCAAAAGGCAAGGCTGAAGCTCCTGTAATAATCTTCAGCAAAGATGCCATGTGCATCTCAGCCTCCTGCTGATATACCCCCCAGTCTTTAGCCAATTCAGTTCACTTCATGAGAAATCAAGAACTGGCTGAAGACATGGGAGACAACAAAGTCTTTGGGCACTGACAGCATCCCCTCAGTGATATTAAAGATGCGTTCTCCAGAACTACCTATGCCCCTTCCGAACTATTTCAATACAGCTAAGACACTGGCATCTATCTGTTAAGGCAGAAAATGCCTAGATATGCCCTTTCCAGAAAAAAAATGACAAATCTGATGCAGCCTAACACTGCCCCATCAGCCTCCTTACAGTTACTATGATAAACGGTATTGTCGACAGCACTGTCACATGGTAACCAGCAGTTTGGGTTCCACCTGGGCTACTCAGAACCAGATTTCATTAAAGTTTTTCTCCAAACAAGGACGAAAAAGCTGAACTCGAGAGGTACATTGAGATTTGCTGCACTTGATTTTAAGGTAAAACTTCATTGAGTGTGGTATCAAAGAGCATCAATTGAAGCCAGTAAGAATCAGGGCAAAACACTTTACTGTTATAGCTAGCACAAAGAATCATGGGGATTATTAGAGGCCAATCACCTCAGCCCCAGCACTTTGAAAGTTCTTTGTTACACTTGCTTTTGAAGATGAAATCATGAAACATTACAGACCTTAAATTCCTTTTTTGGTCCACTGAAGAATACAGATTGGAGGTTGAGAAAGATAAATTTGATTTATTTATGGCAGGAGTAGATTTCCCTTGTTCCACTCTAGTCGGGGTATAGTAAAAACCCTGGTTTGATTCCTCAAACAGAGACGTAATGTGGAACCCAATGTCACTGCCTATTGATGTTTCTTTGTCAGGGTCTTGGTCTCTTGTTGGTATGGAGTTCTCCCCTTTGTTGCTCCAAAAATATTCCTTATTAAATGCTCTCACTGGAAACCTAGGCCTGGATTTTCACCACAAGGAAGGGCCTCTCCATTGTGGCAAAAGTCCTAGAAACAGCCAAAAATTCAAAGTTCTGCCCTGGAAGCCAGCATTTCCCAACTTCTTCAGCTTGCAGTTCGAGTCGAGACAGGGTTCATACATATGTAATTTGCAGAGGCAGCTGGCCATTTAAATCGTTAGCTGCCTCCATTGATTTCTCATTTTTGAACCTTAGCTGCATATATCCTTGTATGTGCAAAACGGATCAGGTCAGAGGATCTCTGAATGTGGTGGACTCTTTGGATGGCTGGGCTCCCCTTTGGATAGAGTACTAGGCCATCTTTAGGAGAGATAAGGCACCCTTTGGGATTGTCATAATTAAATGTATTTGTGCACTTATTAGACACTCATTGGAACTGTTGAGTTATGTGGCAAGTGTCAAAGTTGTCAAGGAATTGTCAAACTGTTAAAGGACAGTGATGTTGTCCAAGAAGTGTCAAAGAATAGTAGATGAGTTGACTCAAAGGGGCTAACAGCAAATAGTGGTGGCTGGGGAGTATGAGGTGGCATAAATTGTCACTAAGTTGGAATGAGTGTATGAAGGCTCATGGGTTGGTATAAGATGTAGGAGGGACCATGGGCATGGATTGGCATGAACAGAGTATAGGAATTTTTTGGGGCGTGAGGGATGAGGGCTGGAAGGATGTTTTTGGTTTCACCATTTTTATTTAATTAAAACACAGCGCCGGAGCACAGAGGCTGGCCTTGTGCCCTGCCCATTTTACCACCTGGCAGCCTTCACACCCACTCTGGGGTCATCCACCCCAATTATTATTTCAATCCACATTTCCAACCAAAATTATGACCTATTAAATGTTGGGTTTGCCAAGCTAGAAAAACTCCTAACTCTGTGAACTTGCACCAGGTACAAAAACACACCCACACAGTTGAAGTAGAAATGACCTTTTTTGATCCAAAGCACTTGAAGATCTGAACGTTTTCGGGATTTCCCTCTTCCCAAACAACATCTAATTCAATAAAGCTTAATGTTTATTTATTAGTGTCAGAAATAGGCTTACATTAACACTGCAATGACGTTACTGTGAAAATTCCCAAGTCGCCACATTCCAGTGCCTGTTCAGGTACACTGAAGGAGAATTCAGCATGGCCAATCCACCTAACCTGCACATCTTTCGGACTGTGGGAGGAAACCAGAGCACCCAGATGAAACCCATGCAGACACTGAGAGAACATGCAAACTCTGCACAGACAGCGACCCAAGCCGGGAATCAAACCCAGGTACCTGGCACTGTGAGGCAACAGTGCTAACCACTGTGCTAAATTTATAGACCCACTTACAGATAAATGAGTAAAGGCCAACTTATTGTCATCACACTATATGCAATTGAGTAGTTATTTTAGGGAACATCTCTTCTTGATTCAGCAAAGATACGGGTTTTAACTGCCTCCTCAAAGGTTTCTAGCTAGACTCTGCCCTTAGGCTGCAACCTGCTTCACGAAAAGGCTGCCAATTATATTGTTTCCCTTTGAAGATTCTCCCTGTATATTTGGCCCCGAGGATTAAATATATATATATATATCTTCCCTGAATAGTGCAGTTGTCAACCCAAAATGTTCCTATTAGCAAGCCGATATATTTCTTTGGTATGTCTACAACTGCTAATCTCATGATTGGGATTCATATATACCTTCTGAAATGATGGTGGCTTTGAACTTGCTGGCACATTCATAACAGTACCATCTACAAGATGCACTGCAGCAATTTGCTCCAGCTCAGCCAACCTCTGTCAAGGTTAAGAGATCTGTGATAAGGCATAGCTTTAGTTTTTATTTCGCCATAGCTTTTCATCCAAATATTTTGAGAGTCAAGGGTCATCAGTGGTACTTATATATTAAAGATTCACAGAACAGCTCAACATATGTAACCTGCTGATTGCAATGTTCACTAAAATTCAGGGTCAGATTGCAAACTAAGACTGTAATCAGCTTTCAGCTTGCATCACTTTCCATAAGGTCTTCAACCAATTGGTTAAGAGATATATAATATCAGTCAATTGCCATGGCAACATTCAAATACGACAGAGAATGGCATCACAATAGTGTATGTGGTTTTATTAGCAGGTTTCAAACGTTGCTAACTTATTAAAATGGAATATAGCTAAATCACCTCAAAATGGGCAGTTTTTCAAACATTGTGGCAACTACTGCCTATAAGTCGTTAATATTCCTTGGACATTCCCTGCTAGCTAGGGGAGAAAGATTCGTGACAAACAGCAGTACACCTAACTTCACAGTTAGAAAGTGTTCTTAATCTCACAGAAAATCGCAAGAGAAAAATACTTAATAACAGCAGTCTTGTCTATTTGAACCTTTTCCTATAAATGACCTCTGAGCACTTGATGAATCTACAGCAGTAGCACCCAGCAAATAAAGTGGTGCGTTTTTCATTACTGAAAAAATACACAGTCCTTGAAGCTCACATTCTGTATTAGGGCACTGCCAGTGACAGTTGTTGAATTCATCCCTGTGGCCACATATAGTAACGAGTAATGGAATGGCTTCAGCTGCCTGATAAGAACCAGAAACCACTTATTGCTGTGAAAAATTTCTTGTGAACATGTTTGCTCCTGAAGTCAGCATTTATTCTGACTTTTCACTGCTGTGCTGAAGAGATATTCTCTAAATCATATCTATCACTGGTAACGCATCATTATTTTCAATATCTATCTGTGAACAGTTCTTTTTTAGTCAGTAGTTTCTTGGCTCAGGAGAAAAGAGTGCCATGGAACGGAGGACCAAACCTTTTACTCAGGATAAATTCTGTCATTGTTTACAACAGGAAACTGCTGAAATCCCAAATAGAGCAGAAAGAATATGAAGGGTGCTGCGTAGTTAAAATCCCATTAATCATTGGGATTTCATTCTACTTTATCGGTCATCAGGTTGTGGAAGGTGTTGACAACATCACCTAAACATCTGTTAGCACAATGAGTGCTTTTTTGATCAGTTAGAATCACTTAGAGGTCATTTAGAATCAACCATTTAGGCAGAATCATCCCCTCCCGATTGTGTCGGGGTGGAGGCGCGGGCGGGGGCGGGGTGGGTGCGTGGAGAATATACCGGAATGAATCCATTTCCCGACAGCAACAATTGATGGGGAACTTGTAGTCCTGACATTCGTGCTGAGTGAATGGTGGGTCGCCTTATCTTCTGAAGCTCATCGGGAAATGAATTTGCATTACATGCATGCTAATTAAAACACGATGTGGAGATACTGGTATTGGACTGGGATAAACACAGTTAGAAGCCTCACAACACCAGGTTAAAGTCCAACAGGTTTATTTGGTAGCAAAAGCCACTAGCTTTCGGAGCACTTGCTGCTCTTTTGCCAGGTGAGTGGGAGTTCAGTTCGCAAACAGGGCAAATAAAGGCATAAACTCAATTTACAAAATAATTTGGTTGGAATGTGAGTCTTTACAGGTAATCAAGTCTCAAAGGTACAGACAATATGAATGGAGAGAGCATTAAGCACAGGTTAAAGAGATGTGTATTTTTTCAGGCAGGACAGTTAGTGAGATTTTGCAAACCCAGGCAAGTCGTGAGGGTTACAGATAGTGTGACATGAACCCAGGATCCCGATTGAGGCCCTCCTCGTGTGTGGGAAACTCGGCTATCAGTCTCTAATCAGCGACTCTGCGCTGTCGTGTGTCGTGAAGGCCAGCTTGGAGCATGCTTACCCAAGGATCAGAGGCCAAATGCCCATGATCGCTGAAGTGTTCCCCAACAGGAAGAGAACCCTCTTGCCTGGTCATTGTCAAGCGGTGTTCATTCATCCGTTGTCATAGCGTCTGCATGTCCCCAATGTACCATGCTTTGGAACATCCTTTCCTGCAGCATATCAGGTAGGCAATGTTGGCCGGGTTAAAAGAGTATGTACTGTGTACCTGGTGGATGGTGTTCTCACGTGGGATGATGGTATCTGTGTCAATGATCTGGCACATCTTGCAGAGGTTGCTGTGGCAGGGTTATGTGGTGTTGTGGTCACTGTTCTCCTGAAGGCTGGGTAGTTTGCTGCAGACAACAGTCTGTTTGAGGTTGTGAGGTTGTTTGAAGGCAAGAAGGTGGGGGTTTGGGGATGGCCTTGGCGAGATGTTCATCTTCATCCATGTCGTAGCTTCTACGCTCCGCGGAAGTACTGGATGACGAAGGGTACTCTGTCCACCATGTCCCATGTTTGTCTGCTAAGGAAGTCGGTGTGGATTTTCACTGTGGCGCGTTAGAACTGTCAAACAAGTTTCAAACAAGACCTCTTCACTGCACAGGACCTTCAACCGATGCTATGCACTAGGTACATCAACGACATTTTCTTCCTTTTGGACTCATGGTGAACAATCATTGAAACAACTATATGATGACATCAACAAGTTCCACCCCACCATCAGAGTCCCCGTGGACTACTTTCCGGAATCAGTTGCATTCTTGGACACGTGCATCTCCATCAAGGACGGTTACCTCAGCACCTCACTGTACTGCAAGCCCACAGATAACCTTACATGTTCCATTTCTCCAGCTTCCACCCTAAACACGTTAAGGAAGCCATCCCCTACGGACAAGCCCTCCATATACACAGGATCTGCTCAGATGAGGAGGATCGCAACAGACACCTTCATATGCTGAGAGATGCCCTCATGAGAACAGGATTTGGCGCTCGACTCATCGCCATAATGAAAAACCGCATCAACCTCCTCAGAAGACAAACACTGGAAATGGCGGACAGAGTACCCTTCGTCGTCCAGTACTTCCCCAGAGCGGAGAAGCTATAACATCTTCTTCGGAGCCTTCAACATGTCATTGATGAAGATGAACATCTCGCCAAGGCCATCCCTACACCCTCACTTCTTGCCTTCAAATAACTGCACAACCTCAAACAGACTACTGTCCGCAGCAAACTACCCAGCCTTCAGGAGAACAGTGACCACGTCACCACACAACCCTGTAACAGCAACCTCAGCAAGACACGCCGGATCATCACCATGATGCCATCATCTCAAGTGAGAACACCATCCACCAGGTACAGGGTACATAATCTTGCAACTTGGCCAACATTGTCTACCTGATACGCTGCAGGAAAGGATGTCCCGAGGTATGGTACGTTGGGGAGACCATGCAGACGCTATGACAGCGGATGAATGAACACTACTCGACAATAACCAGGCAAGAGTGTTCTCTTTTTGTTGGGGAACACTTCAGCGGTCACGGGCATTCGGCCTCTGATCTTCGGGTAAGCGTTCTCCAAGGCGACCTTCACGACACATAACAGCGCAGAGTCGCTGAGCAGAGACTGATAACCACGTTCCGCACACATGAGGACGGCCTTAACCAGGATCTTGGATTCATGTCACACTATCTGTAACCCCCACGACTTGCCTGGGCTTGCAAAATCTCACTAACTGTCCTGTCTGGAGACAATACACATCTCTAACCTATGCTTAACACTCTCCACTCACATTGTCTGTACCTTTAAGACTTGATTATCTGTAAAGACTCGCATTCCAACCAAATTATTTTGTAAATTGAGTTTGTGTCTTTTTATGTCCTGTTTGTGAATAGAACTCCCACTCACCTGACAAAGGAGCAGCAAGCACGCCAAAAGCTAGTGGCTTTTGCTATCAAATAAACCTGTTGGACTTTAAACTGGTGTTGTGAGACTTCTTTTGAATTAAAACACCAATAGACTAGAATTAACTCCACCCCCACCTCCCCCTCCCTTCCCTGGCATAATGTCTGCTTCACCAGCAGGAATTCAGACAAACCTGGCGTGCACACGGTGAGAGATTTAGATCATTCACCGAGAATCCGTGGCCTATATCTCCAGAGGACCACATGATGCTAGTATAGTGTGTGCTAAGGAGAGATCAAGTGATGGGGGTTCTGGAACACAGGGGTCGGGGTGGGTGGAGGGCAATGCAGTGGAAGGGGGATTAGAAGATATGGGGGAGGCGAGCTAGAAGACACTGGGGAGTCAGAGCTCATTGGGGCATGCTGAAGTATCAAAATACATGAAGAGGTGATCTGGAAGATTTGAGGTTGGGGGTGGGGAAGCGCTGAACAAGAATGATTGAGTGGAGGGAGCAAGTTGGCCAGCAAGAGACATAGGAGTAGGTGGAACAGGGAAGGGGTTGAGTAACCAGGAAATTTTGAGATGCGGGATTAGGGAGTGTTCAGAGGGAGGAGTCAGTTCTGTCATTGCCGGAACCTGGAGCATGAACAGAGAAGGTACTATGGCTGCGAGAGGTGGCAGTGGGATGCGGCAGTGGGAGCATGCAGGTCCAGCTGTGGCAGGATTAGTTCTCATTGGGGGAGTTATTCACTCTGACAGTTTTTTTGCCTTTTGGCTAAGATCAAATGTAACATCAGGATCAGGTCTAATGGCTCATTGGCAGCTTGGATCCATGGTCCCATGGACCATGAATTTTGAATTGAATCGGAGCAGGCTAGGAGATGGATTGGGGCTTGACACGTCCACTCTATGCATTGGCTTTGTAACACTAGGAAAGAAATAAATTACTTTTTGGAAAAACCTATCTTCATTTGGTAAAGGTCTATTAGGCCGAGAGGACAGTGGAGGGAAGGAGAATAGTGTGAGTGGGAAACTTCTCACACATAGCTTGCATGAGCCCTGGCAAAGAGCCTAATGCACAGGCATCGTTCAGGAATGCCTCAACCCAGCCTTCAGTGCCTCCCAGAAAGGAGGGGAGTGCGTGCAGCCAATAACACAAGCAGCAACAAGGAAAGCCCAGGAGAACCCCGTGATATGAAATATATATTTACTAATGTGCTAAAACTATATACGATGAATGTACTCCCATGCCACCAGTGTTAACTTACTTAAATTTTTCTTAAATTACCATTACATTTAGGTGCTTCCCCAGTGTCTACAGCAGAAGTGGAGGCAGCCTCCTCACTAAAATGTCCTCTTGTCAGCAGTGACTTTGGTAAGGGCCCTCAGAAGGGCCGACAACTGGAAGGCTCAGGCCTTCTCTTGATCTTCTGTTCTGGGGCAGATACACCCCCAGCGATCTTAGAAGCTGGAGTTACAGTCAATGGGATCACAGGCAAAGGGGATTCAGGATGTGTGAACACTGTTGGGGAATCTTGGATGCTCCTTCGGGTATTCTAATTCTGAAGAGAAAGGGTATTAGGAAGGGGGCAGAGGTGCCCTATCCCCCACTGCACAGCCGTATCCATAGCTAGAGTGATGTGGTTCACGTCTGCTGGACCAGTGTCTCCATGGCATCCATCATTCTCCCCATGGAGACCTCCATGCAGTCACATCCAGAGCCACAACATCAGAGAACATGGGAATGCACACCTCTGCCTCTCATGCCACACTGTTGAAGACCTCTTCCTGATATTCCCGTGCATCTTTTTGATATGCAGTATCTTTTCCATGACTGCTTCCAGGGTCTCATTATTTGATGCCAATTTAACAGGGGCCTCTTCTCTGGCAGCGCTCTATGTGCTAGAGACTTCTGCTGTCACTGTCTCGGTCTGCTTTGGATATGTGACTGTGAGGTGAGCACCAGTGTATGAGCTTGAGCTGAACCTAGGAAGCCACTAAGCTGAGTGTTTCTGGGCTGGTGCAGATGAGCACTGTGATGGCTCTATAGGTCTGAAGAGGTGCTCCGCATCATCTCTCCAGGGCCTGCAACTTGCTTCTGGGCTGGCCTCCCCCTTTTCCTACTGGTACCTAGAATGGGGAAAATACAGAATTAAAGACAGCCTACATTGCACAGAGCATCATCCTCAGGTTACAATATTCAGAGATCATGAATGCTTCCTCACTGGATGCTTGGGAGAGAATGACCTCCCCTTAGCACAGGCATAGACATTATTCTCCTTTGTCAGTTCGGCAGCCTAATGTTCAGATTGTGTGAGGGGTTGGATCTTGGGCATTCCTGTCCCATCATCTCTCTCTCTCTCACCTGTTGTTAGCTTTCTTCTATATAAAGATAGATAGATGGATTATGAGCACACGTGATGCAGGAACAAGTCTTATGCTGCTAATTTAGTGGCTAATTCATGAACCCCGGCTCCCCAAATCAAGTCCACAAAGAACAGGGCACATGTGGAGAGTTTGAGGGAATACCATCCAAATAGAGTGCAGTGCTTGGCATTCACTTTGGATTGGCGCATGACAGGGGGAATGAGCACAGATGGCATAGAGCAGGGCAAGTTGCTGGAAGTGGGAGAAGGAGGAAGGAAGGGAGTGGGAGAAGGGCTTTCAGCAGACATATACATCAGCCCAGGGTGTGGAGGAGCAATTATCCTACTTGAACCTCAGTGAGGAATAGTATGCCAGGCCTCTTCGTTTCACCAAGGATATCTTCACTGAAGTTTGGCTTAAGTGTGGCCTCAGAACAAGGTGAGAATGGCATAGTCAGTAGTGTGAAGCTGACTCAGGCCATTAGCTTTAGTACATCTATTTCCTTCCAAGTTTGAGCAGGGAGTATTTCTAAATCTCCCAATTTCCCATCCACTGTTGCAGAGGGGATGTCACTGAGGCTCAGTATTCCCAGAGAGCTGAATGCATTTAATTTCTCCTGCCAGAGAGAATAGGAGGTCGGGAAACCATGAGAGTTCACAAGGATTACAGGCTTTCCTGTGGTTCAGAGCACCATTGACTGCATGTTTGTCAGGAGAAAAGCAAGAGGTGTAGTGTACATTTACACCATCTGCAGCTTGTGCCTCAGAAGAGATTGTGGGATGAAGGGGATGTGAGGAAGAGGGTTAGGTTTGAACACACCATCATTTTCAATGGTTTCAGCTTCTCTGCTGGTCACAGTAGCAGTCATGGCTGTTTCAATTATGCTTGTTGTGTTTTCTGCCTAAGAGATATGTAGAGATTATTCTCTCCAGCTTGTCTATCTGCAAGAAAAATTTGATTCAATGCTTTAAAAGGTCTGCTCTCTTGCTTGCAACAGCTTTCCTCAGGTTAGTTTCTTTTTTTCAGTAACCACATTCAAGCTTAATTAATCACACATTGAGAACAGAGAATAGACACCAGACACACGACCAAATGCCAAAAAAAAGCACAATTTAACTCCACAATAGCAAGTTCTGCACCATCCTTCAGGGGTATGGTGATGAAGTCATGGCTGTTCCCTCCAGCAGTTTGCTGTTGATGCCTCTTATCCTGCAACCTTGTCTTGCGAGAGAAAGGGAAATGTGTCACTGACAGTAGGGTATGAAATCTGAAGTTCATTGAAATCTCAATTGTAACACTCAAATCAATTACAATAGTCAGAATGAGTCTAAAAGAAACATGCAGTTCCTGACCAGCTACTCACCACTGTGGGTAAAGTTTCACACAGTTGATTAAGTTAGTTGTAAGTACAAAGTTACAATTACCAAGACTGTGGATCAGTCCATTCACTAAGGAACCCAATTCTCACTTTTGGTTGACCATGGTACTGTCTCTTATTCTGTTGGCCGACATCTATCTATCTTATTTCATTTTGTGTTACGCACCTAGATAGTCGCAAATGCCACATAACTACAATACTATTACAGAAACTGGTAAGAAATCCCACTATAATACACCAAATCTTTGAAGGAAAATGACTTCAGTGCACTTTTGAGAGGAATATAGCAAAAATGTCAAACTCCTTCCCAAAGCCTGATCTCTACAGCACTTCTGCAGCATTTGCTTTCACAATTAAATTACAAGGAACTTCATATAAATCCTTGAATCAAACCTCAGAATCTAACAATGACACTGTTCACATTTGTCCTGTGGTATAACCATCAAATATATCCCAATCTTGGCCTAAGGCAATATTGTAAGAAGTCTCACAACACCAAGTTAAAGTCCAATGGGTTTATTTGGTAGCACAAGCTTTTGGAGTATCGCTGCTTCTTCATTTGAGTGAAGAGTTGTGTTATTAAGGCATTAAGGCACACAAGTTACAAAGAACAAAAACAGCCCGGGAAACAGGCCCTTCGGCCCAACGAGCCCGCGCCGCCATTTTAACATTACCAGACCCTCCTCCACCCATGACCCTTATCTATGCTTATGGCATTCCACATTGAGGGAAAACTAATTTAGGGACAATTTATTACCTCCAATTAGCCTAATAGCACATCTTTGGGGTGTGGGAGGAAACCGGAGCACCCGGAGAAAACCCACGCAAGCATGGGGAGAATGCACAAACTCCCACAGACACCGGCCCAAATCCATGTGTCTGCACAGCAAATAGTGATAGTCACTGAGCTGTCGTGTTGCCCAGCATCTGGTCCAGTTTAAGTGTACACTAACAACATGAAGTACTAGGCTGTTCTCGAACATCCAAGAGCAGCCCTTGTACGACCCATCGCATGTATGCCCCTCTTTGGACAACAAGGCGGACTGACTTAAAACCTGTGAATTAAAAGTGTCAAGTAGGAATGTACTGAAATAGAAGGACCTATATAGTATGATACCAGACAGAGTTGATTGATTTAAGACACTTTGCCTCCTTGATAATTGAACATAATTACATTAAAGTGATTAAAATTATTAATCATGGATTCCCCTTCAGGGGTAATGGGACTAACTTTGAGAGAGTAAAGTGAAGCTGTGTATGTTAGCTATGAATCAGGATTGATTGGGATTATTGACAAATTGAGTGATGGAGGTATGATCCATTGAACAGTGTAAGCGTGTGGTGCAGTTAGTGGGATATAGCATCTGAAGATACATTCACTGACATTGAGCATTCGTGTGGAGTCATTGACATTTTTGCAGCTCTGCAGTCAGGTGCTCAACACTTGACTCTAGACCTCCATTGCCACCTGAGCCCAATGTCCTCAGAAAGTTATTGAAAGGTTTCTTGCTCCTATGTGGATGGATGACATCTCTCCTGCTCTCCACATTCTGCACTACAGCCTCCAGAGCTCCTTCAAAAAATCCTAGAGTCTGCTCTGTGTCATATGCCATTTTTTTCCCAGGTCAAATTCAATTTTCCAATGACTCGCAGCACCTGCTCCAGCCAAAATACACCTAGTGCAAGCTGGCTTCAATTAGTGCCGGCTCCATTGAGCTCGTGCTATCTTCTCACAGCTTTTTGCTCCCTACTCAATGTGTGAACACTGCAGCAAATTTACAAAGACCGAAACAAAGAACAACACAGCACGGGAAACAGGCCCTTCGGCCCAACGAGCCCACGCTGCCATCTTAACAATGTGTTTTTCCTCCTCCACCCTTGACCCATGTTTATGCTTATGGTACCCCCATTGGAAACCAGATTAAGGGGAGAATAATTTAGGGACAATTTGTTACACCAGTCAGCCTAAGAGCACATCTTTGGGGTGTGGGAGGAAACCGGAGCACCTGGAGGAAACCCATGCAACCACAGGGAGAATGCACAAACTCCCACAGACACAGGCCCAAATCCATGTATCTGCACAGCAAACAGTGATAGTCAGTGAGCTGTCGTGGTGCCCATCTGCCAGTCCAGTTTTAAGCATACACAAACGACACAAAGTACGAGGCTACTCTCAAAACATCCAAGAGCAGCCCACGCACGACCCACCGTGTGTATGCCCCTCGTTAGACAACAAGGTGGACGGACGCACCTGCGGAGCAAAAGAAAAAAAAAATCAACACATGTAACAGTAGATTTCCAGGAACATCCCGAGGCTCTGATCCTTGTTTAAAACAGCCTCCTATAACCCTCCATCCCTGTTTCGCTCATGTGTCTATCTAAGTAAACCTTAAACAAGTCCAGCATGCCTGCCTCCACCACCTTACTTGGCAGTGCATTCCATACCCCCACAACCCTCTGTGTGAAAAACCTCCCTCTAACATCCAAATTATACCTCTCCCCGCTCACCTTAAGCCCATGGCCCCTTGTGATATTTGTCTCCAATCTAGGAAAAAGCCTGCCATCGTTTACTCTATCTATATCCTTCATTATTTTATACACCTCGATCAGATCTCCCCTTAATCTCCATCTTTCTAAGGAAAAGAGCCCCAGTCTACTCAATCTTTCCTCATAACCCAGTCCTTCCACACGAAGCAGCATCCTGGTAAACCTCCTCTGCACTCTCTCCAGGGTCTCCACGTCCTTCCGGTAGTAAGGTGACCAGAACTGGACGCAGTATTCCAAATGCGGTCTAACCAACGTTCTGTACAACCGTAGCATTAGATGCCAGCTCTTGTACTCTATACCCCTTCCTATAAAGGCTAGCATACCATAAGCTTTCTTCGCAACCTTCTCTACCTGTGTTGCCACCTTCAAAGACTTGTGCACTTGCACTCCCAGGTCCCTCTGCATTTCTATACTCTTAATAGGTCTACCCTTTATCATGTAACTCCCCTCTACATTATTCCTTCCAAAATGCATCACCTCGCATTTGTCAGGATTAAATTCCATCTGCCATTTATCTGCCCAATATACCAGCCTATCTATAGCCTGCTGTGTCACCTGACAGTCTTCCTCAGTATCCGCCAATCCTGCCATCTTTGTGCCATCTGCAAACTTGCTGATCACACCACGTACACCCTCTTCCAAGTCATTTATATATATTATGAATAGAAGAGGTCCCAGTACTGTGCCGTGTGGCACACCACTGGTGACAGACCTCCAGCCAGAAAAGGACCCTTCCACTACTACTCTCTGTCTCCTGTTACCTAGCCAGTTTTCAATCCATCTAAAAACCTGTCCCTGTATCCCATGAGCCTTAATCTTTTCAACCAACCTACCATGAGGGACTTTGTCAAACGCCTTAGACGACATCAACGGCTCGTCCTTTGTCAACTGTTATTTAGTACTGACGTCATGCTACAATCATTTACATGAGTGGACGGCACAAAGTCAACGTTGCCTTCATCAGGAGCGACGGGCTGGGATTAATTGTGATCCTCATGCCTGCTATCAAATTTTGCAATCAGGTTGTTTTATTGAGGTTCTCCCAGCACTTCTGTAATCTTTTCTGTAAATTCTTACCAGTCAGATGAAGTAGAGCTACGCTTTTCAGTTTGACGATTTTCTTTCTAACTTTAAATACTGTATAAATTCAGCTTGAAACTTCCTCTTGAATAATCACGCTGGGGGTAATTCTCATTGTCACATCTCACAGACCAAGTCAGATTTTCCTCCCTTTGATTAAAAAGGCAATTTGTTCCATGGCATTACCACCCATTCAATAAAGACAAACTGACTTGCATAACCTTTCAGTGCCACATTCACTCAGAAACATGAACACTCACTCACACACACACACACACACTCACACACACACACACACACACGCACGCACAATACTGTGCTGATACTGTCTGTCATTGTGCAATCAGAAAAATGAGTTAGGTAGTGACAGAGGCAGTGGTCTCATGAGTTGATGATCTCAATTAAGAGATTGTGGTCTGGATTTTCACTCCTGGATTGAAAGTGTAGAGCCGGGAGAGTTCCTGGCTCCCCAAACCTGATCTGGAAGGTTGAAATTTTGTTCCAAGGTTCTCTAGAGGTTACGTCAGGAGACCTGGAAGGAGATCTGGGAATAGAGGTGAGCTGGCATAAAGATGCACCAGCAGTGTTTTGAAGATTAAGCAAAACAGAAACACATAAAACAGCTCTCAGCTTTCACCTCCCCCTCATGCCCCATCCATACTAACCCATGCCACATCTTGCCCATACCCACTTTTCCCATCGCCTTTATAGCCCCAAGGCCAAATTAACACCAGTTAACATCAACCCAGGTCCCTCCCTCATCCAGCACCCTTCATTCTTACACTGATCATGGAAACTCACCCAGTATGTGCCATGGGCAGACCTCAGAACTCATGCTGTGATTCAATGAAATAAAATTCCAAGTGTCTAAGGCAGACTTTCATTGGAAACCTCCAACCTTATCTACAGCTGGGATTTTCTGGTGCTGCTGCAGTGAATGAGGTTTTAGCTGATCATCAAGTTTGCTATTCTTCCTGGCAGCGGGGCAGGAATGGGCAAGATCGAGCATCCTGTCCTATACTTCTAAAAATCACTCTCATTCATAGAAAGCCCATTTACTATATTTTTATACCTTCAACTATATTATCCCTTATGAGAAGAAATAGTTTATTTAATTTCATAATTTTATAAAAATAAGTATTGGAATTCATAGTTCCACTTCAAGAGTCCATGACAACTTGGAACTGTCGATCAAACATTAAACTCACCAGCGTCCGACTCTGACAATTGATATTGTGAAATCAGTCATGCAGCAGTTTTCCAATACTGGTAGCCCTAAGCCCTAAACATTGGTCAACAGTTTGAGTGAAATAGCAAATAATCAATTGTTATAACACTAAAGTCACTTTCTCAATGACTTGAAGGGCAGAAGTTTTCAATTCCTTGACAGTTTGACAGCTCCCTTTGACAGTTCATATTGACACTTCGTGACAGTTGTTTTTGACAATGAGCTTCACAGTTCCAATGAGTTGATGCACTTTTCACACACATTAATGCAAACGTTTCCCTTCCCCAAAATGCACCTAACCTCCCCCGAAGTTCTTTGGCAATCATATCCAGAGGGTTCCCAACATCAACAAAAGCGCATGCTGGTTACCTAAATGAATCCACCACATTCAGATCTGTTTCTACCAAGTCTAATCTGCGCACATTGTGTTTCAGACACTTCTCAAACCAAAAACGTAGATGATTGAAGGCAGCTGCTGATTTCTTTGTGCAGCTGTCTCCTCAAACCACAATGAAAGAAACATGACCAAACACCATTCCCAGCCCTGCAAAAACGTAAGTGCCATGTTTTGTGATGCGACTTCTGATTTTTGGGTCCATGTACCATTTTGCAACAATGGAGTGTCTGCAATGCTGACCAGCAAAGATTTATGGATTTTCTTCAATAAATATTATTTTGCCTCGTTTCTTTTTATGAACTGCTAGCACTAGTGACCACACTGTACACAATTCAATTGACAATAAATGACCCAAGAGAGTGCACTGAAAACTGATGAGTATGTTAGAAAGGCTGGAGTGGTAACTTAAGTGGTAGCTATCAGGCTGGGTGTCTATCCTGATAATGTGAATTTGAATCCCAACTTTGACTTCATCTAGTCTCATAGCCACAATAAGTTAAACAGAAGACATTTGCCCAGTGGAGTCTTTGTTATCATGTAGGTTAGATAAAATACATATTTGTTCTCGTAATTTAAGACTCTTATATTTACTTACCTGGATGTAGTGAGGTGTGTCATGTAATGATGCCTCACTTGTTGTCTTAATTTGATTTTCCCTCCTGTATTTATAGAGTGCACCAGTTTTATGTGGGTACGTATGCCTATGGAATCAATTATGTACATGTATGCAAGTTTTCTGTACACTGAATCTCTCGTTCCAATATTTATTTGAGGCCTTGAACTGATAGTGGGACTACTTTTGTGTCCTAATTCATTTTGTTACTTTGAAGGCCACATGCACACACTTCAGCTGTAACAATGTAGGAGCAGGTCTTTATTGAGACATCATGATTTCAAAACAAATGTTCATGCTTAAATATAATTTTTTCATTGCATCTTTACATTTGATCCATATTATCAACAATGCACAGTGAAGGTACATGCATGTGTCAGAACGACATTTAATTATAGTTAACTAAAAATGTATACTTGCAGCTAAATTACAGCTGGTCCTTCTCAATCCCTTCCGATAAACCCACTACCATGGTAACAATCAATTCAATACCATTTCTCATAAGTACTCGCGATCAAATGGGCATATTTCAGATCATTAAATGCATTGTTTAGCATTTACATTGCATCGCCCTCTTTTTCTGTGGAGATGAATGTTCCCTGCTCTCACTTACATCATCCCATTTTCCACAGAAAGCTGTTCCAGTTCATAGTTTGCTGGTTCTAAAATCTCCCCAGGATTTTGTGCTCCTGATAGTATGGACTCCCACAAAATGTGGTGGTAACGTTTACCAGATGGGAAACCAGAAGCGAGCGATTCCAGGTCTATCTCCTAAAATTAATAGCAGCACATCTTTCCAACCTTTTCATTACAATCTTCTGCCTGACAGCTAGCCAGATTGACAGGCTGACTAAAAGCAAATTACTGCAGATGTTGGAATGTGAAACAAAATCAGAAATGTTGGAAAATCTCAGCAGGTCTGACAGCATCTGTAGAGAGAGAATAGAGCCAGTGTTTTGTGTCTGGATGACATTTCGTCAGAACTGAAGGAAATAGAATGAAATTTGTATTGTTGTGTTGAGGTAGTGGGAAGGGGTGGCTGTGGAGGCTGGACAGAGGGCCAATGAAAGGTGGAGGCAAGGGAGAGATTGACGAAGATGTCATGGACAAAAAGACAAAGGGAATGTAAATGATGATGATCATAGCTAAGAAGAGTGCTGATAATGGCACGTTGAGGAAGAAGGAAGACATGTCAGCAGCACTGTTATGGAAAGTGGCATCACTGAAGCAGATGTGCCAGAGATTAAGGAATTTAGAGAATGGGATAGAGTCCTTTGAGGACATGGAGTGTGAAGAGCTGTAGTCGAAGCAGCTGTGGGAGTTGGTGAGCTTGTAATGGATACTAGCGGATAGTTTATCATCAGAAATGGAGACAGAGAGGCCAAGGAAGGAAAGGGAAGTATCAGAGATGGACCATGTGAAGATGATGGCGGGGGGGGGGGAGTGGAAATTGGAAGCAAAGTTGAACAATTTTTCCAGATCCAGACGAGAGCATGAAGTGGCACCAAAATAGTCGTTTATGTTCCGATGAAAGGGTTGCGGCTGGAGTAAGATTGGAACAAGGAATGCTTCACATACCCGATAAAGAGACACATATCTGGAAGCCATGTGGATACCTGTAGCCACACCTTTTATTTGGAAGAAATTGTTGAGTGAGAGAACAAGTTCAGCCAAACAAGGAAAGTGGAGGTAGATGGGGATTATTCAGACCTCTGTTCGAGGGAAAAGCAGAGAGCTGTCAAGACATCCTGGTGGGGATTGGAGGGTAAGTGGAATTGGATGTTCATAGTAAGGAGGAGGCGGTTAGGGCCAGGAAACTGGAAATTGTCGATATGTCTTAGGGCATCAAAGGAATCTTGGATGTAGATTTAAGGAAGAAGGAAGACAGATTAGCAGCGCTGTTTTGAAAAGTGGATTTCTTTGCCAATTTCACCCTTGCCTCTGCCCATCGCTGATCCACTACCCAGCCTCCAGACACACATCCCCACCCCTCCCCCATAACACAATAGTATACATCTCATCCTATTTCCAGTTATCTCCACCTCTGACGAAGAGTCATCCAAGCTCAAATCGTTGGCAGTGGTCTCTCTCCGCAGATGCTGTCAAACCTAACTGGGATTTTCTAGTGGAAGACTGTCTGTTTGATGGGAAAACCCATCCTCAACAAGAGACCAGAGAGACCATAACGGATAGGTCATGTGGAGAGACACGAAGATGAGGAGAGGCGCGCGTGGAGGTTGTAGCTGCCAAGGGGAAGGGTGGAATGCAGCAGATCAAGGAGGTCCTGGCAAAAGAAATAGCTAGGCCTGTAGATATGGACTTTACAATAAGAAGACAAGGAAGGGTTTAGGTGGGATGTTGTTTTGAAAACTAAAGAGAAATATCCAGGCTATAGAGCAATGTAGCAATTTGGGAAATGTAAGCAGAATGTGATGGAAGAGGATGAAAAATGTTATGGTGATAGTGCATCAGTAAATAAGGATCTTGGCTTGGAAGAACAAGAAGTGGAATCCATGTGGGTAAAGATATGAGATAATAAGGGTCAGAAGATGCTGGTGAATGTAGTTTATAGGCCCCGAACAATAGCAATACTTTTGACAAAATGTTAATAAGAAATGAGAGGAACTTGTAACAAAGGCAATGTGATAATCATGGGAGACTTTAATTTAGAGTGGACCCATCAAACCAGCAAAAGGTTCTGAGGGCAAGTTCATGTAATACATTCAAAATAGTTTCCTCAAGTGGTCATCCTTGTTCCTTTTGAAATCACGGATTACCTTTCCCACCATCATTCTCTGAGGCAGCAAGATGTGTACTTGTAATCTGTAATTCTGTAACTAATTATAAAAGTGGATGAAGATTGGCTCCAGTTTTATCCTTCACTAACTTGCTTTCTGGACTGGAATATGGCAGAATAGAATGGGTGCCTTAACATAAAGGTTGGAACCTTAGAATAAAATTTCGGACAGAATAATAGCATTCTAGTAGCTAGTGTGAAAAATGGCAGAAAGCAAATGTAGTCAGTGTATGTTTAACCTTTAATCTTCTCAGCATCTAAATCATATGACCAGTGAAAGAATAATTTGGATATGTGGACTTGGGTTATGTGTCCAGGAATGAGACAACAAGGAATGGCCATTGTGATGTCACTTACAAATGGAAGTAAAATCAGAAAATAAAATATATATACAGTGCAGAAGGAGGCCATTCGGACCATTTGAGTCTGCATTGACTACCGTGAGTTGGATGTTTTGTGAGTTGGATCTTCATCAATTGGATAGTGATGAAGATTCAGAACTTTTATTTGAGTTCTTGGATGAAGTTTGCAAGATGTGTTAAATGCCTATGAGACATGGTCAGAATTGATAGATTGTTGAGAGTTGTCCAATGGAGGAATACAATACTTCATGGACTGTAACAGATTGTATAAGGTGCTGCATGAATAATTGTTGCACAAGGTGTTCATGTGATTAGGAGGTAATCTGTTAGGGCATTAGTGGGATAGAGAATTGGTTAAAGGACAGAGATTTTAATGTCGGCATAACTGCATCATTTTCTGATTGGCAGGCTGTTTCACACGGAATACTATCATAAGTCTCAGTGATTAGGCTTCAGCTATCTACAATCTACATTAATGAATGAATTAAATCTCATGGCATTAGGTTAAACATAGGCAAGGAAACTTCCTGCTGATTTTGTTTTATTCATTTGTGGGATGTTGTCATTGCTGGAGAGGCCAGCATTTATTGCCTATCCCTAGTTACCCTTGAGATGCTGGTGGTAGTGATTATCATGTTTCCCCCCCCACCCTGCCAGCCAATCAATCAGTCCTCCTCTATGTTGAAACACTAAAGATGGCAATGGTGTAGAACATACTTTGGGTGGGGGACTTCAATGTCCATCACCAAGAGTGACTCAGTAACACACCACAGAACGAGCTGGCTAGGTCCTAAAGGATGTAGCTGCTAGACATGTTCTGCAGCAGGTGGTAAGGAAAAAATCAGGAGGGAAGAACATATTGGACCTCATCCTCACCAACCTGTTTGCTGCAGATGCATGTGTCCATGACAGTATCGATAGGAGTGACCACTGCACAGTCATTGTGGAAGCCACCTTCACATTGAGGATAACCTCCATAGTATTGTGTTGCGTTACCACCATGCTAATGGGATAGATGTCAAACAGATCTCGCAGCTTAAGACTGGGCATCCATGAGACACTGTGGGCCATCAGCAGCAGCGGAATTGCACGGAACCACAATTTATAACCTCATGGCCCAGCATATCCTCCACTCGACCATTACCACCAAGCCAAGGAATCAACTCTGCTTTGATGAAGAATGCAGAAGGGAATGCCTGGAGCAACATCAGCCATACCTAAAAGTGATTTGTCAATCTGGTGAAACTCCAACACAGGACTTCTTGCATTCCAAACAGCACAAACAGCAAATGATAGTCAGAACCAAGTGATTCCACAACCAACAGATCGGGTCGGTGCTCTGCAATCCTGTCACATCCAGTCGTGAACCTTGGTGGACAATTTAACAACTCACTGAAAGATGTTCCAAAAATATCCCCATCCTCATTGATGGGGGAGCCCAGTGCAAATGCTAAGGCTGAAGCACTCGCAACAATGTTTAGTTTGAAGTGATGAGTGGATAACCCATCTCAGTCTCCTCTAGTGGTCCCCAGCATCTCAAATGTCAGTCTTCAACCAATTTGATTCACTCCATGTAATATCAAGAAATGACTGAAGACACTGGATACTCCAAATGTTATGAGCTCTGATGATTTTCCAGCAATTGTACTGAAGACTGTACTTCAGGCCTTGCTGCACTCCTAGCCAAGCTGTTTCACTGTATTTACAACACTAGCATCAACCCAGCAGTATTGCTGAGACATGTTCCGTGCACTAAAAGCAGGACAAATCCAACCCAGCCAATTACCCATAAGTCGACTCTTGATCATCAGTAAAGTGATGGAAGTGGTCATCATCAGTGTTATTAAGTGGCACTTGCTCAGCAATAACCTGCTCACGAACACTTAGTTTGTATTCGGCCATGGTTACTTAGCTCCTGACCTCATTACAGCCTTGATTTAAACATGGACAAAAAAGCTGAATGCCAGAGATAAGATGAGAGTGACTGCATTTGACTAAGTAAAACATCAAAGACCCTAGCAAATCTGAAGTCAATGGGAATCATGGGATAACTCTCTGCTAGTTGGAGTATTATCTAGCACAAAGAAAGATGGTTGTGGTGGCTGGAGGTCAGTCAAATCAGGTCCAGGACATCATGGCAGGAGTTCCTCAGGGTACTGTTCTCAGTCCAGACATCTTCAGCTGCTTCATCAATAACCTTCCTTCTGTCATAAGGTCAGATATGGGGATGTTTTCTGAGATTGCATAATATATAGCGCCATTTGCAACTCTTTGGATACTGAAGCAGTCCATGTGAAATGCAGTAAGACCTGGACAATGGTATGACCATCACTGAATTGCCTCCCATTGTCAACATCCTGGGGTTTACCATTACCCAGAAATTGAACTGGATAAGAACAGTCAGAGGCTAGAAATCTCATGGCATGTAACTCACTTCCTGACTCCCCAGCGCCTGTTTAGGAGTGTAGCAGAATACTCTCTCCTTGGATGAGTGCAGCTCCAAAAATACACACAAAACTTCATATCATCCAAACCAAAGCAGCCCACACCCAAAAACATTCATTCCCTCCATCACCAACGCACAGTTGCAGCCATGCATACCATGTACAAAATGCAGGTACTCATCAAAGATCCTTAGATAGCACCTTCCAAACACAGGACCACTACCATTTGGAGGATAAAGGCAGCAGATGAATGGGAACACCACACCCATCCTGATTTGGAAATTATATGCTGTTCCTTTACTGTGACTGGGTCAAAATCCTGGAAGTCCTTGTGTAGGATGTACCTACACAACTTGGAATACAGAGGTTCCTGAAGGCAGCTCATCACCACCTCCTGAAGAGCAATAAATTCTTGCCAAGCCAGGGGAGCCTACATCCCATAAATAAATAAAAAATAATAAATGCATGTAAGTTGTAAGGTTGCGGGATGGGGAAGCCACAGAGTCTCTCGGGGGCAGAGGCAGGTTGCTTAAAAGATCTGTGTTGGTGCATTGGTATATTGTTCTAGTGCATAAAAACACAAAGGCCCTCCAGCCCTCATCCCTCACATCCCTTTCACCCTCCAAATGCTTGCCATACCACCCTACATATCCCACCCGTCCCCTATGGCCCCTCATGCCTCCTATCTAAAGCCCATTGATCCACTGTACATTTTCTAGAACCAATGTACTCCTTATTATACAGTGGTATGTGTAAAATAAAGCTTTGAAAAAAAATGTAGTGTATTGATAACTTTCTCCTATGTTTGAATAAAAATGTCTGGACTGCAAGTTAACAAAAGACCCAATCATCCAAGCCTTTGGAATTTTCAAAAAACAGAAACCCTTGAAGTCACTTAACTTGTGTAAATAAATAATGTGAAATTCACTGCAGAGATCAGAGAACCTGGGCTGTCTATCAAGCAGTGTTTCCTCTGGGGAGCAAATCTTCTATTATTATAAGAGCTGTCTCACTCTTTGCTCTCAGCCAAACATATATAAAAAATGAGGAAGTGTTTCTGTGATGATGCACGGATTTGGTGAGAAAGTGATCACTGTGAACAAATTTAAAATAGTAAACTGATATATATGGCGAGCAACAGGTGATCTGAGAGACGCGAGAGATAAAGTCATCATGGAGCCAGATACAGAAACACAGACACAATCATGCACAGACATGCACATAAACACACAAATGGACACACCCCAAGACATATAGAAGAAACAGAGTCAGTAGAGAATATTTGGATTTCCAAAGTACATTTGATAAGTCTTACATATAAAATTCAGCAGTTGACTCAGCATCAATTGCCACCTGTGGAATGTAGCTCTAAGCTAATATCCTCCAAGTTGCCCTTGACATCTTGACAATTTTGATCACCTTTTTAAATTCTGTGAATACAGCTCTCACCTGTGTAGTCTCAACCTCGTAATTTAACCCTTGGAATCCAGGTGATGCTGCTGTACCCAAATGGACATCACCTGCAATTCTGCCCTCTATAATTCCGAAGTGCAATATCTCACATTTGCCTGCACTGATATTCAATCATTCCATTGCAATTTTATCCATTTACAAGACATTAATATCCTGGATGGGTTGGGAGAAAGGGCAGGGCTTTGCACAGGGAACATGAAGGGGACGTATTTTAAAAGACTCCATTATGCAGACGATTTTAAAAGGAAATTTCAAGTTAACCTTGCACGGCTATGGGGAAAATAAGAGATTGACTGGATTTCCCTACAGAGAGCCAGCATAGACTGGATGAGCTGCATGGCGGCCTCCTATTTTATAATTACTCAATGGTTGGATTTCTGTGGGACTGAATGAAAGAAGAATAGGAATAAGATGACCTGTTGAGTTATGCGTCCAGTGCTTCTGTCTCAGTTTCCATCCTTGGCCATTTTAATAAGTGAGGAGGAAGGAGCGAGTCCATTGTGGACTCACCGTGAGCCCACTACAGAGGTTTCCATTTTCACGGAGGCTGTTAGACTTTAGCAGCTGCCAGGTTTTACACCACTGGCAAAGGGCATGGACTGTAGATTAGAGATGGGAAGAGTTTCAAAGGTAAATCAAATGGTTTTGGTGCTGTTCATTATAAAATGCTGCAGCAATAGCTGCATCTATGGTCAGAGACTAGTGTTATGTCAGTGCTGTGATTGGAAGATATAATGACCCAGTAAGCAATGTGCTTATTAGACTGTTACTCCTGCCAAGCTGTCACGTAAAACACCAGTTTCGTAAATGACCAGGAGCTCAAGGCCAAGTTCTCTTGCAAACAGAAGTGGATCTTTTGATCTGACCACTTTGGATCCTGCCTGCTTCCATTTTTGCCTTGAGTCTGCTGTTGGAGGGGACATGCCTGTATCCAAGCCATTTAGGGCCAGGACCCCTGAAGATGCCCCCTCTTCTTAATTTCAATACAGGAATGGGATAGCAACAGTGAGATTAGTCCTGTCTCCTTATTCCCAAGTCCAATATGAAAATCCAGCCCTACAATTCTATTCTGAATTGATTCTGAATTCTATCCACTCACCTGATGAAAGAGCAGCGCTCTGAAACTCATGATTCTAAATAAACCTGTTGGACTTTAACTTGGTGTTGTGAGACTTCTTACTGTGCCTACCACAGTCCAATGCCAGCATCTCCACATCATTACAACTCTTTGAATAAAGTAACGTAGGACATGAGTAGGCAGGCCACTCAGCCCCTTGAGCTATACCACCATTCAATTAGATCATGGCAGATTGCCTACCTCAATGTTTTTTCCCATGCTATCCCAATATCCCTTAATGTCATTAGCATCTAGAAATCTATCGATTTCTATTTTGAACATACTCAATGATTGAGTTCCACGGCCCTCTAGAGAATTCCAAAGATTCGCCACTCTCTTGAGTGGAGGAATTCCTCCTCATTTCAGTTGAAATGACCTTCACCTTATTCTGCAACTATTTCCCCTGGTTTTAGACCTGCAGCCAGGGGAAACAGCCTCCCTGCACCTGCTCTGTCTAGCTCTTTCAGAATTTTAAAGTTTAAATAAGATCACCTTTCATACTCCTAAAGCCTAGAGAATACAGGCCCAGTCTCCTTAATCTCTCCTCACTGCACAGGTTGCCGTCTGGTAAACGGGTGCTACATGTTCTCAATGTCAAATATTTGAAACAAATACATTTGAAACAAAATACATTTGTAACAAAATGTCTTTACACTTGTACTTAAAACTTCTTGCAAAGAAGGCCAACGTACCATTAGCTTTCCTGATTGTTTGCTGCACCTACATGTTGGCTTTCAGCAACTGATGAACAAGGTCACCCAAGTGACCTCAACACACATTCTCACCTAGATTTTGTCATCTGCAAACTTACATCCTCATTATTGACATCAATTGCGAACATCTTGGATTCAAGTATTGATCCTGGTGATAGTGCATTAGTCACAGCCGGCCAACTTGAGAATGACTTGTTATTCCTATTATTTTCTGTCCTTTAACCAATCACCCTCTATCCATGTGCTCTAATTGAGTTCATTAACTTCATATGTGGAACCTTATCGAAAGCCTTCTGAAAATCCAAATATACCAGATCCACTGACTTCCCTCCCATCTATTTTGCTTGTAAGTTATGCGTAAAATGTCAACAGTTTGATAAACATGATTTCCTTTTCATAAATCCATGTTGACCGTGTCTAATCAGACTGTTATTTTCTAAATGTCGAGTTTTTACATCCTTTCTGATAAATTCTAGTATTTTCCCTACTAATGCCATCAGACTAACAGGTCTGTAGCGCCCTGTTTTCTTCCAGTCTACAAGGACCCTTCCAGAATCGATTGAATTTTGAATGATAACTAGCAATGCATCCATTATCTCTATAGCCACACTTTTAGTACTCTGGGATGTAGATCATTGGGTCTTGGGGACTTATCAGTTTTAGGTCCCTTAATTTTTTCAGTATGCTTTTTTTTACTAATAATTTATTTAATTTTCTCAAACCTGATATAATTTGCTATTATTGCTGGGAGTTTCTTTGTATCTCCCTCTGTTAAGGAAGACAGAAAATAATTATTCAGATTCTGTGCTATTTCCCTAGTCTGCATTATGAATTCTCCTGCTTTGGTCTCAAATGGAGCCATATTTGAATTTATTAATTTTTTTTACGTATCTATAGAAGTTTTTACAGTCTGTTTTTATGTTTCTTGCTAGTTCTGGTCTCCGTTTCTTTATTAGTTTCTTGGCATTCCTTTGCTGAATTCTAAAATGCTCTTAATCCTCAGCCTTGCTACTTCTTTTGTTCCTTAATAAACCTATTACTTTGATCTAATTTCATCTTTAACTTCCTTTGTTAGATGCGTCTTAAAGGAATATATATTTGTTGAAAGCTATGTATTCATTCTTTAGGTAGTAGCCATTGCTTTTCAACCATTTTAATGTATTTTCCCAATCCACCACAGCCAGCTTATCCTTCATAGTTTCTTTTGTTTAGATTTAAGACTGTGGTTTTAGATTGAACTAAATCGATTGTAAACTTAATCTATAATTCCATAATATTATGAACACTCCCTAAAGGTTCCTTTAATACAAGATTGTTAATTAGTTCTTTCTTGTTTCATAGAATTACATCTAAAATAGCTGGCTCCCCTGTTGGTTCCTGAAAATACTAGAAACCATAGAACTCTACAATGCAGCAGGGAGCCATTTCGTTCATCAGGTCTGCACCAACTCTCCGAAAGACCATTTCATCCAGGACCACCGCTGACACACCCCCCTGTCCCCTGTTTTTCAGTCTACTTTCTAGCTTCCTAAAATCTGCATTGAAGAAATAATCCCTGTTTCTGCTCAGTTGTTGGTGCAATGTGATCATGATCGCTGACTATTTACCCGCCCCAAAAGAATGTCCTCCAGGCCTCAGTGGCATCCTTGACTCTAGTACCAGGGAGGTGACATATTGTCGTGGAGTTATGTCTACAGCCACAGATACACTTGTCAGTTCCCCAATTATTGAATCTCCTACTTCTATCATGTTTCCACTCTTTTCTATCCTCTCCTCTATGCAGCTGACCCACCTGTGATGTCACAAACATGGCTTTGCTACATTCTTCTGAGGAACCGTTGCCCTCGCCCTTATCCAAAATAGAAAATCAGGCAGTGAGCAACATAGACTCAAGAGACTCTTGTTTGAACTGCCTAGTACTCCCAGACTGTCTGGCAGCCACCAATTCTCTGTCTGCCTGCCTGCTCCTAATGTGCAGGGTGACCAGCTCATGCTGTTCTCAGCTTTGTATGTGTACCATAATGACTCCAGCTGTCATCCAAAAACCAAAACCAGGAGCTGAAGTTTCTGCAGCTGGTGAAACAGCCTGCACTCGTGTTTGTCTCAGCCATGTGAAGAGAACACGGCTCCCCACACGCCACAGGATTCACATTCCATGTGGCTGAGCTGCGTTGCCATACTTTGCTGTGACATAATGATTTTAATGCTCAATTCTTGTTCAGTCAAACATTTTCTCAATTTCCTAGATCTACTTAAGAACATAAGAAATAGGAGCAGGTGTAGGCCATCTAGCCCTTCGAGCCTGCCCCGCCATTCAATAAGATCATGGCTGATCTGAAGTGGATCAGTTCCACTTTCCCGCTTTCTCCCCATAACCCTTAATTCCCCTGTCTGTCAGAAACCTATCTACCCGTGACTTAAATATATTCAGCAAGGTAGCCTTCACCACTTCAATGGGCAGAGAATTCCAGAGATTCTGTTCTGTTAGTTATTCAACTTTGTCACCTATCTGTTGCTATTGCCATGATTATTTAGCTACTCCCATGTTTTTCACTCAAAAGATGCAAAAACATCTCATGATCACTTAATATTTTCCACATTGTCTGGAACAAGTAAGAGCTCCTCAGAAAATAAAAGCATGCAAATGTAAACTGTGGTTTAAGAAAGAATGCCACAAAGATCTTGTGTGTTACAGGGACCAGACAGCTTATGGACTTATTCAGATTTAACCCATTTCTCTCCTCTTTAATCATAAGTCATGAGAAAAGTTTTGTACATTTTTCAAGATGGTCTAGTGCCAAAATCTGGGTAGTATTTTGTTATTCTATGCAAGAAAGAATTACAATGCTGTTAAAATGGTAAAGATCTCTCTGCTGAGACAGACCTTCATTCTTTCCATGTTTTTAATGATATTGGAATGTGATGACTGTAACCACAGTCAGTCAGTTGATCTCCAACCTGGCAGAGTTGGAAGGATGGTTTCTGCTGAGCTTGTATTTAGAAAAGAAATTGAGAGAAGTGCAGGTCAACAATGAGAAAGAGAGAGGAATGAGGCTGCACTCTGAGGGCATGGCTTATCAGTGAGGGATTCTATGACAATAAAAAGGAGAAAGAATAAGGGAATGCTAAAGTGGAGATTCAATAAACTGCATACGTATCAAATGGCAAAAAAATCAAGTGAATCAAGAAGAAGAAAGGTCGCGAGATGTTAGTCTTTTTCTCAGGAAGAAGAGAAACAAAATCCATTAAATCAGTTAGTCAATCTGTATTGTCATCAGCACAGTGGGAGAAATAGACTCTACTTAAAAAAAAAATTTAAAGTGTTACCAGATGTAAGATATTTCCATAATTGTTTTGACAACACAGAAAAGAGAGCATTTTACAGAAAAAATGGAATAGAGGGCAACTGTCCAAAATGAGCCCTGAGAACAAAACAAGGGAGTGGTGCTTTAAAGTGAGTGAGTATGAGCAACATAGAAAAAAAACAAAACTAAATCGCGTCCTTGGCTGTCTTTTCATTACTGTGATGCTTTCTTTAACACACAAGAGTTTTGAAATGAAAAGCTTGTTTTTAAGTCCTAGGCAGAAATATGGCAGATTGTGCTGTGTGCCTGCCTGGGAACGACAGCACATAGGCTTTGCCAGTGTTAATGGCTGGGCCTGGTTTACATGCTGCGGCCAACTTCTTGACTGAAATGGCTGGATAGGTGAGAGGTGGCTACTGAATCAACAAATATAGTAGGAGCCACCACCATGAGCCAAGGGATATGGTTTCCATTGTGGGCAAAGTGCTTCAGAAGGAGAGGAGGGTTGGAATTTGAGGAAGGGAAGCTCCTCCTCTTCCAAAAGGAAACTAAAGGTGTATTTTATAACCTAGCTTGTTGGACTTCTTGTTTCTGCTAGCTTTAGTCAAACTGGAACTTTCCCTTGCACTGCTCCCAAGCCCAGGCCTGATTTACAATTACAGATCAGAACGTGATACTTTTGTTGGAGCCCAGTCCGGATATTTATGGATTGCTTGGAGTGACTTGGAGGGGACATTATTGCTGCCTGCAATTTAGAGTTACAGTTGGGCCATTCACACTGGAAAAGCCCTGCTCCATTTTAACCGCTCCTCTGTCGGGCTAAAATTGTTTCTGAAGACCCACTTGTAAATCAGCTGGATGATTTTCTTATTTATGAGTATCATGCACCTTTGATACAGAAAAGTTTTAATGTCGGCAAAGTGACATGTGGATTACTTTGCATCAAATAAATTCTTATTCAGTAACAAATTTGTATTAGTAATTGTTCCAGTCCTGTTCCTGTTGCTCCTGTCCCATCAGAGGCCCAATCATCCTAGGCCACTGCTACACAGATATCAAATATGCCTACCGCTCTATCGCTCGCCCACACTTTGGCAAATCAGGCCACAAGACTGTGCTCCTGCTTCCGGCTTACAGGCAAAATCTGAAGCAGGAGAATCCATCAAAAAGAATCGTGCAATGTTGTTCTGAGGAATCGGATGATCTCCTTCAGGGTTGCTTGGAGTTAGTGGACTCGTCAGTATTTAAAAACTCTGCGACCAGCCAGAAGGACTATGCCACTACAGTAACTGACTTCATCAGTAAGTGTATAGAAGACTGTGTGCCACAGAAGCAAATCCCGTGTGTTCCCCAACTGGAAACAGTGGATGAACAAGGATATCCGCTGCTTGCGAAGTCCAGGTCTGAGACGTTCAAGTCAGGCAACATTGACCTGTACAAGAAAGCCAGATATGATCTCAGGAGATCCATCAAAGATGCCAAAAGACAGTACCGGACCAAGCTAGAGTCCCAGGCTAGCCATACCGACCTCACTGACTATGGCAAGGTCTGCAAGACATAACAGGCTACAAGATGAAGGCATGTAAAATCGCTGGTTCCAACGCACCCTCCTGATGAGATCAATGCATTCTATGCCCGTCTTGAGCAAGAGGTTGACAAGAGCATGCCCTCTACCCTGCAAGCCTCGGATGAACCTGTATCTGGGGTCACCATTGCAGATGTTAGAGCAACTTTCTTGAAGGTCAACAGAAAGAAAGCAATTGGCCCAGTTGGGGTACCCGGTCTCTTTATAACAATCTGAGATCCCTGTCTCCTTCAAGAAGGAGCGGCACGGTAGCGTCGTGGTTAGCACTGCTGCTTCACAACTCAGGGACCTGGGTTCGGTTTCCGGCTTGGGTCACTGTCGTGTGGAATTTGCACATTCTCCTCGTGTCTCCATGTTCTCCGGGTGCTCAGGTTTCCTCCCACAGTCCAAAGATGTGCAGATTAGGTTGATTGGCCATGCTAAAAAAAACTGCCCTTAATGTCCTGAGATGCATAGGTTAGCGGGATTAGTGGGCAAATATGTAGGGATATCGGGGTAGGGCCTGGGTGGGATTGTGGTAGGTGCAGACTCGAAGACCGAATGGCCTCTTTCTGTACTGGAGGGTTTCTATGATTTCTATGAAGAAGACAACCATCATCCTATTACCTAAGAAAAACTAAGCAGCTTGCCTTAATGACTGTCGGCTGGTGGCTCTGACATCCATCATTAGGAAGCACTTTGAAAGGTTAGTCATGGCACAAATCAATTCCAACTTTCCGGACTACCTGAATCCACTACAGTTTGCTTACTGCCGCAACAGGTCCACAGCAGACACCAATTCCCTGGCCTTCCACTCAACCCTGGAACACTTAAATAACAAGGACACCCTATGTCAGACTCCTATTTATTGACGGTAGCTCAGCCTTCATTATTCCCACGAAACTCATCTCCAAACACCGTGACCTGGGCCTCGACATCTCCCTCTGCAACTGCATCCTGAACTTCTTAACTCACAGACCACAATCAGTAAGGATAGGCAACACCTCCTCCACGATTATCCTCAACACCAGTGCCCCACAGGGCTGTGTTCTCAGTTCCCTGTTATACTCCTTGTACACCATGATTATGCGGGAAAATTTCCCTCCAATTCAATTTTCACGTTTGCTGACGACACCACCGTAGTGGGTTGATCTCAAACAATGACGAGACAGAATACAGGAACGAGATAGAGAATCTGGTGAACTGGTGTGACAACAATAATCTCTCCCTCAATGTCAACAAAATGAAGGAGATTGTCATTGACTTCAGGAAGCATAAAGAAGAATGTGCCCCTATCTACATCAATGGGGCCAAAGTAGAAAGGGTCGAAAGCTTCAAGTTTTTAGGTATCCAGATCACCAACAACCTGTTCTGGTCCCGCCATGCCGACACTATAATTAAGATAGCCCACCAGCACCTTTACTTTCTCAGAAGACTAAGGAAATTTGGCATGTCAGCTATGACCCTCACGAACTTTTACAGATGCACCATAGAAAGCATTGGTATGGCTCCTGTTCTGCCCAAAACCGCAAGAAACTACAAAAGGTCATAATGTAGCCCAATCCAATGCACAAACCAGCCTTCCATCCATTGACTCTGTCTACATTCCCCGCTGCCTTGGCAAAGCAGCCAGCATAATTAAGGACCCCACACACCCCTGACATTCTCTCTCCCACCCTCATTTGTCAGGAAAAAGATACAAAAGTCAGAGGTTACGTACCAACAACTCAAGAACAGCTTCTTCCCTACTGCTGTTAGACTTTTGAATGGACTTATCTTGCATTAAGTTGATCTTTCTCTACACCCTAGCTATGATTGTAACACTACATTCTGCACTGTCTTGTTTCCTTCTCTATGAACGGTATGCTGTGTCTGTATAGCATGCAAGAAACAATACTTTTCACTGTACGTTAATACATGTGACAATAATAAATCAAATCAAATTAGTGTTAATTTTTAATGTAACTAGAAATGTGATTTTTCAATGTTCACTCAGCTCTTTTACATTGATAAATCGTGTGCTAAAATGTTGAAACTTGGATGGTGTTTTCATCCATTTGTTCTGCATGATTCATTAGCACCTAGTGTGCCTGTCTAAAATTGATGGGTGACTGTTTAAAACATTCAGATGAGGCTCCATGTTTAAGGACTAAACTGCAGAAACATTTGGAAATGATAAAGCCCAAAAACCTGCATCGTATTTGTTTGAATTTCCATCAAAACTCTTAAAGTCTCACCTCAAGCTTCATCACACAACATAGCTGTAGCGTACGTAAAGCTGACACCGTACTACTCCATGGTTGTTGGCAATGCCTTGATATCATACACCAAGCAAATAATGGCACACACCTATCAGCCTTTTTAAGGAAAGACACTGAAGGTGGTCTAAAACAGAGCTATGACACAGGTTTTCTTATTCATTCGTGGGACATGGGTGTCATTGGCTGGCCAGCATTTATTACCCATTCCAAGAATGTGAAGGCAGCTCACCACCACCACCAAGAACATGGTGAAGGCAGCTCACCACCATCACCAAGAAGATGGTGGTGGTGAGCTGCCTTCTTGATCTGTTGCAACCCACATGCTCTGGGAATGTGTGTTCTGTGCCTGTTTTCCCACTGAACTCATGGTTTACTCTGCTACATCAGAAAGAAGCAAAGTATAGAGTCAGAGTGATTGATGGTGCTTCTTTATATAGCCGGTACCAGGAATTACAAAGGATTTGGAAATGGTGGAGACAGACAAATGTTCACAGATAGTGGCAATTAGAAGCTACAGTAGATGACCATTTTGTGGACCAGTTGGTTGTCATTCTGAGACTGAGGAAAACCATTCATAGAACATAGAACATAGAACACTACAGCGCAGAACAGGCCCTTCGGCCCACGATGTTGCGCCGACCAGTTAAAAAACAATGACCCTCTAACCTAAACCAAACCCTTTCCATCCATAAACCTATCCACGGATCCCTTAAACGCCCCCAAACTAGGCGCATCCACAACTGCATCAGGCAGGGCATTCCAATCCCTCACCACCCTCTGGGTAAAGAACCTACCCCTGACATCCGTCCTATAACTTTCAGTCCAAGAAACGAATAGGAAACTGGCTAAACATGCTAATGAAATCTTCAAATCATAGGATAAAGGACAAAGGACAAAGAGAAGTACAGCGCAGGAACAGGCCTTCAGGCCTTCCAAGCCTGCACCAATCATGATGCCTGCCTAAATTAAAACCGTATGTACTTACGGAGTTTGTACCCTTCCACTCCCGTCCTATTCATGTATTTGTAAAGTTGTCCCTTAAATGCCACTATTGTACCTGCTTCTACCACCTTCCAGGGCAGTGCGTTGCAGACATTCACCAAAAACTTGCCTCACACATCTCCTCTATACTTTTCCCTATGCACCTTAAACCTGTTCTCTAGTTCTTGTCTTTTCTACCCTAGGAAAGAGTGACTGACTATCTAATCTGTCCATGCCGCTCATAATCTTGTAAACTCTTATCGGGTCACATCTCAACCTCTGTTGTTCCAGTGACAACAAACCGAGTTTATCCCAATCTCTCCTCATTGTTAATACCCTCCAGACCAGGCAACACCCTGCTAAACCTCTTCTGTACCCTCTCCAAAGCATCCACGCCCTTCTGGTAGTGTGCCAACCAGAATTGTACACAATATTCTAAATGAGGCCTAACTAAGGTTTTGTACAGTTGCAGCATGACCTGTCAATTTTTATACTCAGTGTCCCGGCTGATGAAGGCAAGCTTGCTGTATGCCTTCTTGACTTCCTTATCTATCTGCTTTGCCACTTTTAGTGATCGGTGGACATGTACGCCCAAATCTCTTTACCTATCAATACTCCTAGGGATTTTATCATTTACTGTATGATTCCTACATGCATCAGACCTTCCAGATGGCATTATCTTACACTTGTCTGGATTAAACTCCATCTGCCATTTCTATGCCCAAGTCTTCAACCGGTCTGTGTCGTGCTGTATCCTCTAACAATCCTTTTCACTATCCACAACTCCACCAATTTTTGTCTCATCTGCGAACTTACCAATCAGACCAGCTACACTTTCCTCCAAATCATTTATCTATACTGTGAACATCAAAGTTCCCAGAACTGATCCCTGTGGAACACCGCTAGTCACAGCCTTCCATTCAGAAAAGCACCCCTCTACTGCTATCTTCTGTTTTCTATGGCCAAGCTAGATCTGTATCCATCTTGCCAGCTCTCCTCTGATCCTGTTACTTCACCTGTCATGCCAGTCTCCCATGAGGTTCCTTGTCAGAGACTTTATGAATTCCATGTAAACAACAGCCACTGCCTTTTCGTCATCTGTCATCTTTCTCACTTCCTCGAAAAATTTGCGCAGGTTAGTGAGGCACAGTCTCCCATTTACAAAGCCATGCTGTCTGTCACTAAAAAGTCCATTTGTTTCCAAATGTGAGTAACTCTTTTCCTAAGAATCTCTTCCAATAATTTCCCTACCATAGATGTAAGGCTCACTGGTCTATAATTTCCTGGATTATCTCTGCTGCCCTTAAACAATGGAACAACATTGGCTAACCTCCAGTCCTCTGGAACTGGATAAGATTATTGGCTGGGATTTTTCAGCCTTTTCTGCTGGCGAGATTTCCAGTCCCACCGAAGACGACTCCCATGTGCTGTGACTGCCTTTGCCAGCACCAAGAAACCCAACCAGCGGCCAATGGTGAGATACCTAGGGGATTTTCACAGTAACTTCATTGCAGTGTTAATTCAAGCTTACTTGTGACACTAATAAATAAACTTTAAAATCTCTGCTGCCACAGGAAAGCTGTAAAATCCTGACCATAGAATGGTTACAGTATAGAGGGCATTTGACTCATCGAGTATGGTGACAACTCTCTTCAGATGCAATTTAACAAATTGATTTCCACCACCTTTTTCCTGTAGTCCTGCAATTATTATCCTTTCAGGTGCTTATCCAATACACTTTGAAAGGCCACAATTGAAGCTATTTCCATTGCCCTCTCTCCATTGCACCCTGGGTTTCAGTGGGTGGTTATGATCCAACTGGGTTCGTGGGTGGAAAAAACACCATTCACTGAATGGCGGCTTTTTTTTTGTACCATCCCAGACTTAGTGTGAAAACTTAAAGGGGAGGGTCCCACAACATAACACTGGTCGGCACTCCCCCTCCCACCCCACAGCCAGCATTGCCCTGAAAATGCCCAAGCATTGCTCCATGTAGTGCCGGAGGCAACTGCCAGACATGACCCTCTCCCTTATGAGCCCAGCATTCATGGGGAAGAGGGTCATTAGACAAATCTGATCTAATTATCACCACTTTAACAATCTCTTTTTTCCTCTTCTTTTCCACCTTAATGAACCATGGGCATTGAGCTTTCATCTAGATTTTTTTTTATTTAAATAAAACCAAGAGTGTCATTCTGGTTTGGATTGATAGTTATTCTAAAAGATGAAGACTGTTTTTAGTACGAATCATTTTGGCTTTCAGTTTAACCCTCCATGCACAAATATCCTTGTGACAGAAGTGTATTTTGGGAATTAATAGAAACTTGCATGGATCACAGAACAGTATCCAAATTTCTAATATCTGTTCTTGTTATCAGAAGTATCACGTTGTAACATTTATTCCAATGCAGCAGGGAGAGTTATTCTCTTGTACCTATCCCTATGAAGGTACAGTAGGAAAGGTTCCTGACTGTTACAGTAATTAATCCTGAGACAATCACTCTTTCAGTACAAAACCTCCTACCAACTTGGGCATTACCGAGGATAAATATGACAAAATTAAAGGGGAAGTCAGTGTCTCCATGAGATTATCCATTAATTGACCTAATAAGCAAATATTGTATGTTCTTTGTTTCCCCCCCCCCCCCAACCCTTTCTGTGACTTGCCTCTTCACCTAAATTGGTTTTGCTCTTTTGTTTTGCTCTCAATTTGTTTTTGGAATGCTGTCCCACATAATCATTAAATTGACAGGGGAACTAAATCTCTGCCAGCTCAAAAAGGACCCCTACTGTATTGAACAAGATTTGCTTTTGCTGTCAATTTGCAGAGTGTATTAACAGGAGTTTTTTTTGTGAGCTTGCATCCATTGGGAATTGGATTAAGACTCCTTACATTTTCAACTCATCAGAAAGACTCTTAACCTTATATGTTTAGACTTGAAACAAATATAGGTCAAGTGATGAAAGAACAATGTCCTTTCTCAGTACACCATCAAACAAGTATATGTTGTGAGCTCATATAGCATATATGTTTTTCATTAGTGAGTTCATAATTCCCACAAACATAATTTGTTGATGAAATATTATAGGTCTGGGTAATTAAAGTTGCACAACCACAACATTCACTATTAATTTACAGAGTATTTATTAGAATAATGAGCTCCTGGGAAAAATGCACAACATTTCGATTTGGCTTCAAAAGTATGAGATTTTTAACATAAAAATTGAACTTTATTATTTATGGATCAATTGGGACATTAGTGAGAGAGCTAGTGATACTTCCCTTCATAAATCAAAACTGCTCACCATGCTGGGAAACAGCTATTTTCTTCATAAAAGATGTTATTTTAGCCTGGTAAACACCAGCCTTTTATGTAACTGTAGTAATTGGCAGTTTTAGGGAATGTTCCTGAATATGCTTAGTCTTGTTCTCTTTTAAAGCAGCGATTAATATAATTGGGAAAAAAGAGGGAGATGTTTTCTCCTGAGTGTTACTGGAGTTGTGGGTATATGTCAGGGGAGGAGGGGGTGGGTAAGGTGGGCAAGGGTTTACTTACCATTTGTCACTTTGCTGGAATTTTTCTTCCAATTTAAAACATGTTAGCCGATATCAACACAAAACCTGTTTGTCAAGCACTGTGAAAGACCAATTGTGAAAATCTTAATTTAAGTTGCACATGTAGTCACGGGACAGGGAGGTTATTCAAGCTAGTTCAGACTGCAGGTTAGATCTGTTGTTCAGCAGCTGAAGGATGGGATTTTGAGATAACATGATAGCTCTGAGAAAAATGCATTGGATAAAGGGGGCCCCACATCCTGCATGTTATGGCAATTCTCAATTTTATTTTAGTGCATGTAGAAGGAGAAGGTGGCCTGAAGCTATGGTACTTCCATACCCATTCACTCGCTATACATTGTAATAAAAAATCATTTACAAAAATGGCTTTTAATACATCCTAATTAAAGTGTAAATTAGCTGGACCCTTTAAGGTTTCAATAGCAGAAATTGCAAGCAGTTGAAACTTCATTTTGTGTATAAATAAACATTGTGAAATTGACAGAAGAGATCAGGGAGCCAGAGCTGTCAGTCAAGCATGTATTCCCTGGGGCTCAAGGGTTATAGCATACTCATGGATTTCTGGCTCTCAGCCAAGCCTCATTATGTATTCTTAACTAAGAGCACAGACATCAACTAAAACTGCATTTAAAATAAAAAAAGCTGAATGTTTTGAATAAACTAAGCAAACTCTTTCATCAACACATATATCCTTCACTTCCATTTTTAGACAGTGTTAACTTCACAAACATACATTCCTTCTTTTTGACTGGAGCGATTTTCTGAAAAGTTCTGAGACAAATACCACTTATCTCATCATTTATGTCTGTCTTTTGCTGATTTGCTGAAATGAGTTTGTCTTTAATGATAAAATAAATAGAAGTGCATTGAAAATAAAAAGAGGATGTATTGGATAAACTAAGAAAACTCAAAGAGGATATAGCCCCCAATCCAGGTGCATTATGCCCATGTATTTTGAAAGTACCTAGTGAAGAGATGGCAGAGGCATTTCTCTTTATATTTAGCTGGAAAATCTAGCTGACTAGCTGGCTAGTAGATGGTGCAAGTCAAGTGTCACTACTCAGAGTGACAGAAGGTGGAAAGTGCTTTGAACCCTAGTTCTAGGGTTCAGTGTGCTGACACCACTGCTGTTCACAGTTTACATTAATGTTTTGAACTTTGGAATTGAAAACACAGTTTCTAAAATTGTGGATGATACCAAATTGGAAGGTGCAGCTGCTGTGATAGTCAATAGTGTGCAGGACTGCTAGAAATTAAAGGAGGACTGTTGCAGAACAGGCAATTCAATTTGAAAAATGTACTCCCGTTGTTTCTGCAACATTGGACGGAATCTTCACCTTTTTATCAAAGTGTCAGGCTCAGACCCAAAACTGGTGAGTGGTTGTCCAGCTGCATAACCCAGATCTTGAGCCTCTCTGAGTGACTAAATGATTGGGCGGTGTTTACACCATCACTCTGGTGGGATGAGACCTGATAGAAGCAGTAAGGCTGCCTCCACATATTCACTTCACTTCACTTCACTTCAATATACTCACAACACCAGGTTAAAGTCCAACAGGTTTATTTGGTAGCACAAGTCACTATCTTTTGGAGCGCTGCCCTTTCATTAGGTGAATGTGATTTCAGTTCACGAACAGGGCATATAAAGACACAAACTCAATTTACAAAATAATGGCTGGAACGCGAGTCTTTACAGGTAATCAAGTCTTAAAGGCACAGACAATGTGAGTGGAGAGAGGGTTAAGCACAGGTTAAAGAGATGTGTATTGTCTCCAGCCCTGACAGTTAATGAGATTTTGCAAGCCCAGGCAAGTTGTGGGGGTTAACCTGGTGTTATGAGACCTTTTGCTGTTTTTATCCTAGTCCAGCACTGGCATCTCCACATCATGTCTTCAATATACTCCACAGAGATCAGGATACCATCTATAAAGGGCACCCCAATCAGCACTGAAGTGGAATTGCCCCGCCCCACCCCAACCTCCACAAAAATATCGGAGGCTCCCCTTTCCCTGTGAATATCGGGGGTTCTTCCAGCGCAACCATTGGGACCCCACCAACCCCCTGCCCCTCGCTCCCACAACCACTGTGCAAGTATCACCAGCATTCCCAATCCTCACTTCCCTCGTGCCTGCAAGTTCCTCTTTGACTGCCACTCTCCCCCTCAGCACATAAAACTGGAAACCATCCCTCATGGCATTCCCATGAGAGCCTGCCCTGGCATTGCCTCTTGGCATAGATTGGCATTGGTGCCAATCTTTGCCAGTGCAGTGCCATGAAGCAGTGCTAGGGTTCTGCCTCAGGATGTGCCTTTCCTCCCTTGGGACTATATTTATATTTGCAGCTCAGCCGGACCCCCTCTACTGAATCTCAAATTGCAAACCTTATTGTAAATCTTGCCAACCTGAAGTTTCAATATTCATTGAGAGGGGATCGTGTGGCAGGGTGCGGGGGGGAGCTGGATAATCATATTAAAATTTAGCTAAACCCATTTAAATGAGGTTCTCGTCCTTTATGGGCCTGAATCTCATGATGTCACCAGCAACAGCTGTGGAAAATTGGGAAACACAATTCTGTCCGCATTTTCTAGCCGTGTCAGTGATCCCACGAACCATTAACAGGGGATCAAAATTATCCTCAATGACTTTTGAGAAAGGCTGAGTTATTTCCAATCAAGAACTGACTGGTCAGAAGTTCTGCCACATTAAGTATATAATCCATAGCACAGAAACAGACCATTTGGCCAGTTGGTCTATGCTGGTGTATATATTCAATACAAATCTGATCATAGAATTTACAGTGCAGAAGGAGGCCATTTGGCCCATCAAGCCTGCACTGACAATAATCCCACCTAGGTCCCATCCCTCTAACCCCATGTATTTATAGTCCTAATCCCCCAACGCAAAGAGGCAATTTATCACAGCCGATCAACCCAACCCGCACATTTTTGCACATCTTCTCCCACTGCAATTAAGTTTTCATATTTTGCCTCTATTCACTTTCCTCATGTATGGATAAGGACAACATTGTGCAACATTGCAATAACTAGAAATTGATTGCGTCAAAAATGGTACAAACTTTTATCAGGGTTGAGAGACTTTAGTTGCAAGAAAAGATTGGACACATTAGGTGTATTCTCTTTGGAACAGGAAGGGTTAAGTGGTGACCAATTGGAAGTTTATAGGATGATGAGCATAGAGAAAAAAAACCCTTCTGGTAAATGGGTTAATAACTAAAGGTCACAGATTCTTGTGCAACATGTTGCTCGTGCGACAACAATATTTCTCCCTCTTGCTCAACAAAACAAAGGAGATGGTCATCGACTTCTGGAAGCACAGTGGAGTCTACATCAGTGGGAATGAAGTGGAAATGGTTGACAACTTCAAATTTCCAGGTTTCCAGATCACCAAAATCTGTCTTGGTCCTTCCATGCTGATTCTAGATTTATGAAGGCCCACCAATGCCTATACTTTCTCAGAAAACTAAGGAAATCTGGCATGTCAGCTGCAATTCTCACCAACTTTTACAGATGCACCATTGAAAGCATTCTGTCTGGTTGTATCACAGCTTGGTATGGCTCCTACTCTGTTCAAGACTGCAAGAAACCAGAAAAGGTCATGAATATAGCCCAAACCATCATGCAAACCAGCCTCCCATCCATTGACTTAATCTTCAGTTCCCGCTGCCTCGGAAAAGCAGCCAGCATAATCAAGGACCACACATACCCTGGACATTGTCTTTTCCATCTTCGTCCGCTGGGAAAAAGGTACAAAAGTCTGAGGTCACATACCAACTGACTCAAGAACAGCTTCTTCCCTGTTGCCATCAAACTTCTGAATGGACCTACTTTATATTAAGTTGATCTTTTGCAACATGCTAGCTATACGTGCCCTGTTTATTAACAGAACTCCGACTCGCCTGATGAAGGGGCAATGCTCCAAAAGCTAGTGGCTTGTGCTACCAAATAAACCTGTTGGACTTTAACTTGGTGTTGTAAGACTTCTTACTGTGTCTCAGAGGACCGACAGGGCCTTATTTTAATATTTCAGCTGAAAGGTGGATTTATGTATACGTATAGTGGGCGGCACAGTAGCACAGCGGTTAGCACTGCTGCTTCACAGCTCCAGGGACCTGGGTTTGATTCCCAGCTTTGGTCACTGTCTGTGTGGAGTTTGCAAATTCTCCTTGTGTCTGCGTGGCTTTCCTCCGGGTGCTCTGATTTCCTCCCACAGCCCAAAGATGTGGGGGTTAGATTGATTGGCCATGCTAAAAATTGCCCTTAGTGTCCTGAGATGCGTAGGTTAGAGGGATTGGCGGGTAAATATGTAGGGATATGGGGGTAGGGCCTGGGTGGGATTGTGGTCAGTGCAGACTCGATGGGCCAAATGGCCTCTTTCTGTACTGGGGTTTTTTTATAATTTTATGTGTAACAGTAGTTACAGAACAGATCCCAACATTATATACCACTTTCCACTTGCTGCCTGTCTGAGAACCTTATCCTCCATCCTGTAATTTTCTGTTTTGTAGCCATCTTTCAACTTGTTTTATTACTGATCCTGACTCCACACACCTTAATCTTTGCCATACGTTGAAAGAGGCATGAGCTTTCATAACATTGTTCAAATATACATTATATTTTTGTGTTTTAAAAAAAACTTGATAAAACTTTGTTTAAGGTCCTTCAATGGATCGTATTGCCCTTTGAAAATACGCTGATAAAAGTACATACAGGAAAACAGAAATCAAAGGTGTAGGATTGGAATTATTAGTGGATTTTATTTATTAAAGGTGAAATTTCTGATTTTATGAACCCATTATGTGAACACACTAATTTTGGAGGAAAATGGAAAAGCAAGACATAACTTCGAATTTGGGCTAATTTTAACATTACGGTGAAAGAATCTCCTTATTTTTCAGCATAATTTCTGGATATAATTGTGACAAGAAAATTCTTGAGGGCAGAGAATGGGACAGAAACCATTTATGTTCTTCAATAAAACCCCTCAAATTCCCTTGTGCTTTTTGGGCCATCCCCTGATCCAGTTGCTGAGTGGTGAGCAACCTTCGTCTCAAAACATTATACTGAATGGCAAGTTAGACTAAAAATAATAAGGCGCTTTTAATGCTCAAAACAATTCAGAGAAGAAGAAGTGAGAAGCCTGTGATGAAGAATGTATAGTTTCCGTAGCAATGTCTGCAGCTGGGAAGCATGTTTTTCAGCAATTGCTGTACCATATTTATTTGAGAAGAGGTTTATAAGACAAGTGTACTCCATCAGTTAGGCAGCTCCGTTACCTACTGTGTAAGGTACATTGTCATCATTAGTGTTTCTGATGTAGGACAGACTTCTAAACTGTCACCACCTGTCTTTTCTCTTTACTGATGCTATCTATATTTTGACAATATATTTATATTTTAAGTAACTTCAGGTTTCCACCTTTTGCAGTTGATCCTTTTCATTTTATTGTACAAATTCTGCGGTTATTTTAATGCTTGTCATTTTGCCCGCCCTACAGCTTCATTATTATATTTAATTTTCCTGAGGTTTTCTTTCTATTTTGTGGATTTTTAAAAATTGCCTTCATCCATTTCCCATCTCAGTTTTCTCCAGTGACATTTTTTCTTGCAGCAGCTAAATCAATCAAGGTGTACCTTCTCTTGCCTCTTGCCTTAATTGAACCATTGGGAATGCCACTGTGTGTTGCTGGAAGAGAATAACATTTGGTTAATGATGTCTAATGGTAATGCAAGAATGGTTGTTTACTTAACCTTCCTACCAAAGCTAATTTTTGATAAAGGAATGGCAGACAAATACAATTGGGAGGCTTTCATTCATGTAATAAACAAATATACATCAATGGCTCACATCAAATCTTGTCCTTAAAATAAGCAATGGCCGTGATTCTCCTGAATCAGCTGCATGTGCCCACAACAGCAGGAAACCCGAGTGTTTCCCACTGGCGCTGGCAGAGCTGGACTGGTCGAATCCACCCACCCTGATCGCTGCAAATTCATGCATCTTGGGAATCACGCCTGCCAGCCCGGCTACTCAGAGATCAGGACGGTGTTTTTAATGGATGCCCTGATCTCTATTTGCAGACCAATCCCCCTCGCCCCAAAACCAGAGATGGTGATCCTCTCTACTGACAAGGTGAGCAACACCAACCCCTTAGCAAAGAGGTGCATCCTCACCCACAGCCCCCACCAATAAAACTGAGTGAAAGTGATTGACTTCTGGCAATCAGAAGACTTGAAAGGGATCTTTTCACATCTGCAGTTTCCTAGACAGAGAAAGGGGAATCCTTTCTGCTGAATGGAGTATTACTGGGATTTGGAAGCCTTCCAGTTTCCAGAGGGCATGGAGATTAAAGCAACCAGAGAATTTTAAAGGTTTTAGAAGACAGAATAAATAATGTTCTTTCTCAGGATGGTGTCCTGAAATTGAACAACACCTTTCCTAGAAGGAGTAGAAGGGGTAGTCCCGCTATAGGGCCCCATCCCAGTCGAGAGTGCGGAAGTCAACCCTTTGCACCCAGCCTGAGCCCATCCCCAACACTCAGGTCCTTGGGGACCCTTCCTTTATAGACTAGCAGTGGCAAAGGGCACATGGGCACTGGAACTACTTCTTTGAAATTTGACCCCCCTCCTTCCTTCTCCCTGGGTCCAACGCATGGGGTCCATGATAGTCAGGAACTACCAAAGCCCACCCCCCAGTGAATAGTGGGAAGGATTTGAATAGGGCTGCAAGCCCGCTATTGACACGTTAAACATTTGAATATTTAGTGGGTTCCCACCCACTCTGGCTAGAACCCTGATCAGGGCCGGCCAAGCGGGTCGAAAGCATCACATTGGGTTTGCTGCCCGGCGTAAAACCCATTTCTCACCTGATACCCAATCCTCTGATTACTGTGATTCGTGCAGGGAATGAATGACCCCGAAGAATCGTCCTAAATGAATTTGACGAAATTGAATTCCACTTGTTAACTGTGATGTGTATAGTAGTGCTCCCATTTCCCTGCCTAAAGTCTGGCTGTCTGGCCCCATGGGCACTGTCCAGCCTTGCCTCCATCCACTTGGGCTTCAATGATCTCCGGTCCCACCGGTGAGGCCATCATGTCTGGTCCCAGTTAATGGGGACCTTCTGAGATTCTTGAAGGTGAGGACCTCGTCTGGCGAGGGAGTGAGGTAAGTGAGCCCAGACGATAGTGTCTGGAATTTGTTAATGCCATTAATATTGAAAATCAACTTTGCACCTTTCCTGGGTGACGCTGATTTCGGTAGCAAAATGGTGCTGGCAAGGTCGTGAAAGACGAGACACTTGGCTGGAATTTTTCATTTCTTGTCCTATCTGACTGGCTCACCACGCCAGTAAGATCACACCCACATGTTTTTTGAAAAAAGGCCATCATTCCAGGCTTCCTAGATTGGCTGAGAACAAAAATCAATGTTCACTATTTTGTATTCTACAAAGTTGAAATTTTGTTTGCAGCTGGTCAGGATATGAATTAAATCATCATTTTTGGCTATACAACCTGCATTTTTCAGATCACGGTGGGGAATGTTGATGTAATGGCAGATGGAGCAGAATGAATGTTATCAGTATATCGCAGAGTTGGGAGCTACCCTGCATAAATTTAAATACATTAAATGCATCAACTTCTGAAAATCCTGTGCTGTTGCCATTCAGGCAAGCATCAGTGTTTTGACACTTAATATGTAGAACTTTAGTTGTAATTATATTTCCTACTATTTCATTACGATACCGCATATGTGTATGAGACGAATTAAGATCTGTGGCTGTCCTGAGGGTAGGGGATCTGAATGGGTTTCATTGATCAGCATTCTGCCACCATCATAATTAGAACCAGTGATCTGGGTTTCTGAATGTTCAATGATATTCACCTGATATCACTTTCTTAACTCCCTGTTTATTAAATCAAATAGCTGTCACTTGGCACTTCACTGTGTCATCCTCATTTTCACTTAGCCAGGTGAGACTTCATAGCATGAAGTAACAACCCATGAAACCGGACTCTTTCTATTCAGCAGTGCATGAGGGATTTAGAGGGTAATCACGTTAAATGATTCAAAAGCTGCCTCACTATTCGAATCAAAAGGATTATTATTTTCCTGAAAATCTGATAGCAGCAAAGTCCCTGAAAAACATGTCCTCTGCCGTGCACTTTTCAACTCTTTATTTTACGTGCTTCAGCTTGGAATTTCCTCATGATTTCTGTCACAATAACATGGTTGTCTTGGGCAGCACCAAGTCTGCTAGCACTAAAGGTCGCAAAATTTTAAACATAATTGAGAACTATTTAAACCACTTGACACTAGCATCTGCAGTCATTTACCCCTGGTTCAGATGAGCTTTAGATTGAAAGCACACACAAAACTGGCTATATCCTCAGTGGAAAGGGACGTTTCTGCCAATTTCATTCAGTCAGGGTTGGGAGGAATCCATCACTTTGCACAATATAGCACCTCACTACTCCAAAGAAAAACTGACAGCTCGGAAGAAAGCTTCCACGTTCCCAAAAATAACACAGAAAGCTTAGAAAGAAGTATCAAAAGCTCAGTCAGCAAATAACTGAATAGAAACATGGCGAAATAAAATACAAAAGGAGCATGGATCAGCACTCTATATTTCATCACAAAATGAACAGTCTAAAAGATCTGACATGGAAAATTGTAACAGCTAGTTTTCCCCACCATTCTCCTAGTCTCTGATGATTTAGTTCTGAAGCTTGAACAGGTCTGGGTTGGGTAGGGGTCTAAAATGTGAAAAACCTGAGGGACAGTTCTGTCATCCCGCTGTGCTGCGGAAGTAGCACAACGGGCTGGGGGACATCAGTGGTGGCCAACTCGTGGGCTTTGCACTGGGTGGCCGGACCCCCTCGCATCTCCCAGCATCAACGGATCCATGCTGAAAATCAGCTTGATGGCAATTTGCGTTCGTTAACATACCTTGGCACGTTATTAGCGGGTCCGCAACTAGAATCTCCACCCCGTTCATGTCTCCCCCTTCTCCGGCACGACATCACGCTGGTCGGGTTTACAACTGCTGTATAAAAGTCATGACCTGGTGTGGCAGTGCTGAATAGGAGGAAGGAGATATGTGTCACGGAACTGCAGTCCCTGGAGTGCAGAAGAGATTGGAGGCAGGGCCTGGAAATTTTCTGCTTGGTGTGGGGATGCTCCTGGAGAGCTTGAAGTGCTGTCCCCAGGCCCAGAGATATTTTGTGTTGTCTCTGTGGGGTGGGGTGTTGTCCTTTACTGAGTACTTGTCCAGCTGCAGTCTGCTGCCACTGGGGCTGTTCCTTTGGGGTGGGGTCCTTTACTGAGTGCTGGTCAGACTGCTGTCTGCAGGCACTGGGATGTTCTTTTGGGGTGGGAATAGTTGCAAGCAATGACATCTTTCCATCTATCTCACTCTCTCTCTCTCTCTGACCACTATGCAGAATGGGTCTGGGACTGATTGATTTAGAGCTGGCCATCATGATGGCGGCTGAGGAGGAGGAGGTGGCTCATGAGGTGGCAGATGTGGGGAGGCCACTCCAGGAGCAGCCAGTGGCAGACCCAAAGAGAGGAGGGCAGGAGGCTGCCGGTGATGCCCATGAGGTGGGAGAGCAATCTTCTGAAAGGGGGGGCCAGGAGAAGGAGGATGTGCAGACCAAGGCAATATAAGATCCAGGACATCATTTGAGGGCCTATTGGAGGCCGTGTGCCATTTCTGGCTCTGCCTATCTAAGGATACAGTCTGGCAGTTGGCGCACACCTGGCAGCTCCGCAGGGGAGGCCACCCGCTCCCAGTAGAAGTTAAGATGATGGGGGCACTTAACTTCTATGCCACAGGATCATTCCAGGCACCCAGTGAGAAAATTTGTGCAATCTCGCAGGTCTCTGTCCACAGATGTGTGCACCAGGTTACAAATGCCTTGTATGGCCAGGCAGACCATTTACATCAATTTTGATGTTGCACAGGCTCAGCACGAGGCCTGGGCAACAGGTTTCGCTGGCATTGCCAGTATGCCTCATGTTCATGTCCAGGTGTGCACATTAGAGGTGGAAGTGGCCAGTTGCGATCCACACCCCATTGCCTGTGATGCCTTTGGCAGCTGTCCCCTGGGGGTTCGAGACCTGGAGGGCACTGGCTGATATATAGATGACGTTAATGTTTCTGGGCCGCCCTGTTCATCCAGCTCACCCTGAGGAAGGGGGTGGAATCAGCAGGTTCCTGGATATTCAGGATCTCCTGGGTGGAAGATTCCAGCATGGCTCTAGCCCTTCCTCCTCTCTTGGGGTCCTTGAGACCCCGGAAACACTCCGTGGAATGCCAGGGTAGCTGGACTGAGCTCCAGAGGCTCCGGCACCACCTGGCTCTGCCAGTCCTGGAGGCCCAGATGCGTCTGCCCCACGGCCTGTGATCCCTCAGCCCTGGCCCTCTGAGACCAGGGCAACCTCTGGAGCTCCTCCACTCAGCATTCTATGAACGAGCCAGGCTCTGGAGCTGCTGAACCTGGGCTAAGTTATCCAGGCCCACAGCCATGGCCTGCTGTGTCTCCAGAATGCCAGCGAGAATCTCAGCCATGGCCAGCGGTGTCTCCAACATGCCCCTGATACCCTTGGCCCTAGACCAATATGCTTCCAGGATGCCAACGACACCCTCTGCCATGGCCTGCTGTGTCTCCAGGGTGGTCTGCACCCTGTCACCCATGAGGCCAGGTCCCTGTATCAGACTTGACACTGCGGATGCCACGCTTGCAGTGTTGGCCTAGTTCACGCACTGTGCCGGCACCACTTCCTGCAGCAGCGCTCTGTTTGACTCCTCTAAACAGTCTTGCAGTCGCAGCACAGTTACTGACAGCCCATTCACAACTCCCAAGGTTTGCTGATGCATCTCCACCAGCTTCAGGATGAACGTGCCCTGAGGCCCGGCGTCTAGCTTGGGGCCAGTTGAATCCTTGCATCCAGTAGACTTCCTTGTGTCTCAGCCCTCGGGTGTGCTCACCTCCACCCGATGTGCATCTGTGGCTGTGATGTGCTCACCAGTAAGTTACCCATAAGCCTAAGCATTAACCTGACCCACTGTTGTGATGATCTGTGTTGGTGGGTTGTGTGGTTGATGCCTGTGCCAAATCACTAGTGTTGTCCTCGGAGGATTCTTCTGGGCCTCCTTTTGAGGTGTTATATGAGGTGTCGTGGGCAGTTCCTTCAGAGGCAGAAGGGCCTGGTGTTTCAGGATCCAGTACTGAAAGAAATAACATACATTAGTGGGAGGGAAAACAGCCCACGCAGCATGGCACTTATTCAAAGAAAACCTTTGAATATGGTTCAGCTGATGCTCACTGGAACGCTGCACGCCAACCTGACTGTTGATTCCCCCCCCATCTGGCCAAATCCAAGGCACGTGCTCAGCCTCTGTCACCAGGCAGTGTTTGGGAACACCACCTGTCTTTTCTCTCTCTCAGTGGTTACGTGCTTTTTTTTCCCCAGTGGAGACACAATGAGATCAAAAGCATGATATATAGAAGGGCGTGGGATGCAATGTGTGTCAAGGATGGGGAGCTAATGTGGGCTATTTCAGGGCAATGTCTCCCCACCGGGGGGGGTGCTAATTGGGGATATGCCTGAGGGTTTGGAAGCCGTATTGGAGGTGGGGAATCGGGGGTGCAGTTGGTGGCTGCCCTTGAGATGTCTGGGGATGGATTCACATTGTAAGCACAGCACATGGACAGCAAGGGTGAGGATGCACACTCACCCTTGCTGTGAAAAGTAAGTTGTTCATCTTTTTCCATCACTGGTCTCCGGATACAGGAGAATACAGGAGTTGGGACGTCTTGTTGAAGTTATACAAGATATTGGTCAGGCCACACATGGAATACTGTATACAGTTCTGGTCACTCTATTATAGAAAGATTTACTAAGATGCTACCCAGACTTGATGGTTTGAGTTATGAGAGGCTGGATAGACTGGGACATTTTTCTCTGGAGTGTAGAAGTTGAGGGGTGATCTTATAGAGGTCTATAAAATAATGAGGGGCACAGATGAACTTAATAGTCATTATCTTTTCCCAAAGGTAGGGGGGTCTAAAACTAGAGGGTTTGGGTTTAAAGTGAAAGGGGAGAGATACCAAAGTGTCCAGAGGGGAAATTTTTTCACACAGAGGGTGGTGAATGTCTGGAACAAGCTGCCACAGGTAGCAGTAGAGGTGGGTATAATTTTGTCCTTTAAAAAGCATTTAGACCGTTGCATGGATAAGATGGGTGTTGAGGGGTATTGGTCAAATGTGGGCAATTGGGATCGGCTTATGGGTTTTAAAAGAAAAGGGCAGCGTGGACAAGTTGGGCCGAAAGGCCTGTTTCCGTGCTGTAAACTTCTATGACTGATGTGCCAGTGTCCAGGCATTTACAGCTGCAGCTACTCCCTCTCATATCGCACTTGCTGCGCAACCCCTTGGGTGATGGCCCTGAGTGGGTTACAGTAGCTGGCACCTCTCTTCCACTGCATCCAGCAGGTGAGCCTCCTCACCCTCAGTAAATCTTGGGGCACTTTTCTTGGGTGCCATCTTCCTGGCGTGTCTCCATAATTGCAACGTATATACAGCTCTAGCTTGTTAAGGGAGAAGTCTCACAATGCCAGGTTAAAGTCCAACAGGTTTATTTGGTAGCATAAGCCACGAGCTTTCGGAGCGCTGCCCTTTCATCAGGTGCATGTAAAAACAACCTCAATTTACAGAATAATTTGTGTCTTTATATACCTTGTCTGTGAACAGAATTCCCACTCACCTGACACAGGGTCAGCACTGCAAAAGCTAGTGACTTGTGCTACCAAACAAACCTGTTGGACTTTAACCTGGTGTTGTGAGACTTATTACTCTGTTTACCCCAGTCCAATGCCGGCATCTCCACACCATTGTTAAGGGAGTCCAGGTACAGTCAGTTTGGGCCACTCATGGGTCCATTAGGTAAATTTCATTGTGAATAATGTGCAGGCAATCTGGTTTCAATGGAGGGTGAGCCATCTCCAAAGGTGGGTTAACTCAACAAGGTACTATGTCCAGCAGGAGGAAAGATGGGGGAAGGAGGCGCAATGCCCGAGGCTCTCACTCAACAGGACGGAATGCTCGCAGGCAGGAGGTATGCATGGCAACCCAGCACTCTGTCTGTGAAAGGCAGCAGTGAGTCCAGTGCTCTATGTGTGAACGGGGTGGGGGGAGAAATGGAGAGACCAGGAGGCCAGTGGTATCCAGGTCAGCGGGGGATGGGGAGGCGAACAACGTCCTTGTGGGACGGAGGGGGTGAGCAGCCACCGATGAGGCCAGGGATTTGAATAGTGGGAGAATTTGTTCAGCAATCTTCCAGAGACTGGCACATGCATGGTGGCCCACCCAACGTGCTGATTTTAGTCTCTTCACAGGAATAGGCCCTGCCCCTGAATTTTCACAAGATTTACGCTGGTGCACTGTGCAATGCAAACGAATTGTTTTGAGAGAATTGCCCCACCCCTCTCCCAGATTCTTGCCCAAACCCACTTCGAACCCAGCAAATTTGAGCTTTCTCTGAATTTGGTGATATCCAACCAGCGTAAAAGACTGAGTTAGAACTTTAAATATATTACTGAGGCTGTGAAACACATTGTCATTCAACTTTTCAACAGTAACTGCTGTTGGCCATTTCCCAAGCTGCAGGTAACTGAATCTTCATTGGGTAAGGGCTTGGTGGAAGAAGGAGGTAATGTCTTGACACCTCCTCTTGAGTCTTGATGCCACCTTAAGCATCATCAATTAAGCACCAAATCCTCACTGTCCTTCCACAGAGTCCTTTGATTCCAACCGAGGGTCTCCAACTTCTCCACCCCCACCAACAGATCTCTGACTTCCTCCTCGATAAGAGACCTCTGACCTCCTCCCACCACCAACTCTCCAATCAATCCTCCGAACACAAGGCTTTTGAAACCTAATTCCACGCTACCCCTCCACACCCATTGGCCTTGGAACACCAATCTCCTCTTCCTCAATGTGTCCGACACCCTTCTCCTTCCCTCACCTTAGTCTCTGATGCCTCACTCAGGCCTCTGTTTTCTCATGTCATGAGGTTTGCAGCTTTTCTGTGTCTCAGACACTGACTGAAGGTATTTGGCCAGATTGCATTTATCCTTTTTCATGGACAGAACATACCTGGGCAATTTTGGCTTTCTTTGATGATTCAGCACCATGAAAGGGTGCTCCCAGAACAGGCACTCTGCACTTCTAGGCCAGATATGCGGAGTTTCATCTCAGGGTAAGCAATAGGAGCAGAGTGGTATTGTGACAGTGATTGCCACTCTTCGGATGATTCAACCCAAGGTTGAAGATACAATTTAGTATCTCTGTTGTTTCCTGCTGCATGCTTGCCTTCTTTATTTCTCAGCGGTTGTAATGTTTCCTTGGCTAGTCTCTTGCAATAAATGAATGTTTTATTGCTTCTTTTTTGCTAATTGTATCTGTCTGAAAGCCTTTATAAATATACTTCTTTGTAGCATTTCCAAAGTCTTTGAATTTTATTACCTTCCCTGTAAACTCTTAATTGCTTCTTTCTTTAGTTTTGCATTTGAGCTATTCTTTCTAGACATCCAGGGATAGAGGCATTGAACAAAAATGCAAGAACTAAGAGTGGTTAAACTACAGCCTCAGGATCCCCTTGTTTCAAACAGCACAAAGTTAATGATGTGTTGTGATGGTAATTAATCTATACATATCTGTGTTATTAGGCCAGCTGTCATGCCTTAAATTGGGATTTGAGCTTCTGTTTACACTAACTTTGATCATGTTTTCACCCCGTCACAGCATTAAAATAGTCTTTGTCAAGTTCACGAATTATATTTTCTGTAATCATCTCTCCTCAAATCTCTTAATCTCCTCCTTCCTCAGAAACGTGCTGCCTCACTACTCATACATGAGCCTAATAACAGAGATACTAAATTGTATCTTCAACCTTGGGTTGAATCATCCGAAGAGTGGAAATCACTGTCACAATACCACTCTGCTCCTATTGCTTACCCTGAGATGAAACTCCGCATATCTGCTGCTGAAAGCATCATCAATGCGTTTATCAGATCCAGATTTAGCTATTCCATATTCTCCTAGCTGACCATCCCATCTTGTACAGGCCATAGAACCATAGAATCCCTACAGTTCAGAAAGAGGTCATTTGGCCCACTGAGAGTGCATTGACTCTCTGAAACAGCATCCCACTCAGGCCTTTCCCTCTGCCCTACCCCCAAAACCCTGTGTATTTACATTGACAAATCCACCTAACCTGCATATCTTTGGACACAAAGGGGCAACTTATCATGGCCAATCCACCATAAGTGCAACTCTGCAGCTTGCATTCTCACCCTCACTAAGGTCCATTCATCCATTACCCTCGCTCTTAATGGCCTAAATTGAATTTTAGTCCCCACAAGCATCCAATATAAATCCTTTCATGGCTTTGTGACCACGATAACCTGTTCTAGTCCGAAAACGATTAATCTGTATTCCTCCAATTCTAGGCTGCCATGCATGGTCTTTGCCCCATCAGTGATAGCCGTGTTTCCAACTCTTTAGGTCCTAACATTCTAAAATCTTTAAAACCCTCTCTCTCTCCCCTTTTAAGGCTTTACTTAAAACCTGGCTCTTTGGCCAAATTGTTGACCACCCCTCCTAACAGCTCCTTCTTTGGTATTGGCATCCAGTTCTGCCTGAATATGTCTCTTTGAAGCACCTTGAGATGTCTTTCTATGTTAAAGGTTCTAAATAAGTGCATATGAGTGTTATCCTTGTTGGCAAAATAAGGTTTGAGCCCCTCTGCAAACCGGAGTGGATAAGTAAGAGTTATTTTAGTTACAGCAGTGCATAGATATGTGGGCTGAATGGCTTTGTGTAAGGAATTCTAATCTAATGAAAAATATAAATTGACAAGATTACATACATAATAGTTGAGGCATTTTCACAAATGAAAAGAAAAATAAAAGACCCAATTTTAACTCAGAGTTCAAGTGCAGAGATTAAGGTAGATGATATATTTAATAACTACTGCAACATGAACTTAATTTACTTAATGATTTAATTAAATTATCAATTAATTAAATCCTAATTTAAATGATGGAAATGGTACACCCACCTAAACCCAGTAGGAAGCACTACAGGACTTGGCAAACAGGCATTCCGTCTTGCGGCAGAAACACAGAACTAACAGAAAGAGAAAGTTGTATGAGGCAGTTGTGAGGCGATTGCAGACAAGAAAAGGGAAGGGAAGCCCAGAATAAGCCTAACATTTCCTTATAGGATCTGGGAGTGTACCCCTGCTCCTCCTAGGCTATGTTAAACACAGCGGCTAAAAGTAATCATCAGCTCAGGAATGTGATTTTAACAGTCAGTCGTAGAATCATAGAATCCCTACAGTGCAGAAGGAGGCTATTCAGCACATCAAGTCTGTATGGATCACAATCCCACCCAGGCCCTATTCCCGTAACCCCACACATTTATTCTACTAATCCCCCTGACACTAGGATCATTTATCTAACCTGCACATCTTTGGACTATGGGAGGAAACTGGAGCACCCGGAGGAAACCCACGAACATGGGGAGAAAGTGCAAACTCCACACAGACAGTGACTCGAGTCTGGAATTGAATCTGGGTCCCTGGCACTGTGAGGCAACAGTGCTAGCCACTGTGCCACTCGCCCTGTTCCTACTGGGTAGCCACTAAAACTGCCTCTAAAATTTCCTATTCTGCCCTCCTGGTCTTCTGTAACTTAAATGAGTACAACTGTCATCAAGTTGAACGTGAACTATTGGTCCAGAGCAATCCAGTTGTGGAATGGTATCTTACCCTACTTTCTGGAAAAAATGTGAAGTTATCCACTTTGGTAACAAAAACAAAAGAGCAGAGTATATCATAAATGGTGAGAGATTGGGAAGTGCTGATGTCCAAGGGGACTGTTTCAAAACTCTGCTAGCATCTGTAGGGAGAGAAAAACAGAGATCATGTTTTGAATCTGTATGTCTCTTCTGAGGAAAAAGAGTTAGACGGACTCAAAATGTTAACTGTTTCTCTCCACAGATGCTGCAGACATGCTGAGTTTTTTCAGCATTTTCTGTTTTTATTTCAGATTTCCATCATCCACAATCTTTTGGCTCTAATTTTGTTTGTTGGCCTTTATGTTGCAAAATAATTTCAAATCTTGTTACAATTATATAGAGCCTTGACGACACTGTACTTGGAGTGTTGTGTATATTTTGGGTTTCTGTGCAAGAGGAGGGTATACTGAATTAAGATTCACCAGACTGGTTCTTGGGATGGCAGGATTGTCCTACAAGGAGAGCTTGAGGGCTAAAGTTTGGAAAAATGAGAGATGATCTCATTGAAGCATATCCACTTCTCACAGGACTTGGCAGGAAGGCTGTTTCCCCTAGCCGGAGTAGGTCTAGAACCAGGAGATCCAGTCTCAGAATAAGAGGTAGGCCATTTAGTACTAAGTTGAGGAAGAAATTCTTCACTCAGAGGATGGTAAATCTTTGGAATTCTTCATCCCAGAGGGTGAAGAGGCTCAGTAATTGAGTGTATTGAGAGAGAGATGGGTAGATTTCTAGATATTAAAGATATCAAGGGATATGGGGGCATGTGGGGAAAATAGCATTAAGGCAGAAGATCAGCCATGACTTAGCTAAATAGAGGAACATGCTCGAGAGGCTGAATAGCCTACTCTTGCTCCTATTTCCTGTGCTCCTGTGTATATCTGAAACATTCAGAAATCCTGCCCTGAAAACAGTGAAAGTAATCAGAAACATCATTCAAGTAGAGTTTTCAGTACTTTAACTAATTTTTAACATTACAAAGACCATTTGACACTATACAAGATGGCGAGGAGTGTTTGCACTTAAAGTTCAAATATCATGTATGAAATGAGAAAGACATTTGAACTCAGTCATGTGAACTGTGTAACAGCCTTGACTATACTTCAAGGCATTCTCCATTTTTTAACAGCATGATAGCAGATTCATTTAGTTTTACTGGTGTTTTTTTTTGAAAGATTCTCAATGGGAGTTCTAACAGTAGCATGCTTATGTTCCATAATAACTGTCATCAGGACTTTGTCATAGGAGTGGAAAAATCAGTGTTTTACAGCAATGTCGACAAAAGGCATGATATGCAATGAGATCAGCTGACACAATGATGGCTTTAATGACAAATAATACAGCAGACCCTTAATTCTGTAGTGTTTCCCTCATAACTCCAGTGGAAAAACCAACAGATCCTCTTGGAAAGATCGCAGAAACTTGTTGCTTATGATGGATAAATGGCAGTTGGGAATCAAGTCTCTTAATCTTAACTGTTCTTGTTCCTTATGCTAAAAGGCACATGGCAATGTAATGTCTGCCCGTACATCAAGTGAGGAAAGTTTATTCTTAAATATGGAGGGAGGTGTCAGAGGACTTTAGAATTGCAAATACTACACAATTATTCAAAGAAGAGTGTAAAGATACACCCAGCAATTACAGCTAGTCAGTTTACCTTTGTTAGAAAGCTTTTAGAAACAATAAAAGGGACAAAATTCACAATCACTTTGACAAATATGGATTAATTAAGGAAAACCATCATAGATTTCTTAAGAGCAAATCATATTTAACTAATTAGACATGAGTGTTTTGATAAACTTCAAAAGGATACATGCAGGTAAAATTTAATGCAGAGAAATGTGAAAAGATTTTGTTTGGAGTGTATGTGCACAAATCATTGAAGGTTGAAGAGGCAGCTATTAAAGCATATGAGATCCGGGGCTTTATACTTGGGGCCATAGAGCAAATTATGAGGTGGCACAGCTGCACTGCTGCCTCACAGCACCAGGGACCCAGATTCAACTCTGGCCTTGGGTGACTATGTGGAATATTTTTACACATTCTCCCTGTGTCTGTGTGGGTTTCCTCTGGGTGTTCTGGTTTCCTCCCACAGTCCAAAGATATGCGGGTTAGGTTGATTGGTCATGCTAAAATTGACCCTAGTGTCAGAGGGATTAGCACAGTAAGTATATGGGGTTATGGGAATAGGTCTGAATGGGATTGAGGTCGGTGCAGATTTGCAGGGCTGAATAGCCTTCTTCTGCACTGTCGGGATTCTACGATGATTGATCTGTACAAAACAGTGGTTTAGCCTCACTTGGACTATTACATCCAGCTCTTGGGCATCACACTTGGGGGAAGGATGTGAAAGCAGAAAAGATTAATGAGTTATGTTGATCCAGTTGGTTTGGAGAAGCTGGGCAGTTCTCCTTGGAGGCGAGACATTTAAGAGAAGATTTGATGGAGGGGTTCAACATCATGAGGGTTCTGGATAGAATGGATATCATAGAATCATTGAAACCCTACAGTGCAGAAAGAGGCCATTTGACCCATCGAGTCTGTGTCGACCACAACCTCACCCAGGCCTCAGCCCCATATCCCTATATATTTACTGGCTAATCCCTCTAACCTATGCATCTCAAGACTCTAAGGGGCAATTTTTAGCATGGTCAATCAACCTAACCCGCACATCTTTGGACTGTGGGAGGAAACCCACACAGACACGAGGAGAATGTGCAAACTCCACACAGACAGTGACCCAAACCAGGAATCGAACCCAGGTCCCTGGAACTGTGAAGCAGCAGTGCTAACCACTATGCTACCGTGCCGCCCATGCTACCGGGTAGGGAGAAACTAGGAAGGATCGCGAACCAGAGAACAAAGAAGCAATGATGACATGATTTTTTTATGGACAGAATGAGTATGATCAGGTTGGTAGGGGCAGATTCAATCAGACTTTCAAAAAAGAATTAGATAATTATCTTTAGAGAAAATATTTGCTGGAGGAGAAGACTAAATTGGTGGACTAAGCTTTTCCAAAGAGCGAGCATGGATGTGATAGGCCAAACAATCTGTGTTGTAACCATTATATGATTCTATGGTCTTATATATAAATAGTCATTTCGTAGTTCAGAAGTCAGATATCGCTGAAATAAAGAGACATTGGGTGGGATTTTACGGCTTTGCTTGGCCTAAAACTGTAAAATCCTACACAAGGTCAACCAACATTTTCATGGTCCACACTTTGCCTGCTCTTGATTCCTGTGGCAGGTGGAATAGTAACATTCTGGCCATAGAATGGAATTTTGAGACTAAATGCTGTAGTGGGGTGGGAACGTGGAATATTTTCCCGCTGCTGTGGTCATTAGGACAAAACGTCAAAACTCCTGGCCAACCTAATTAGTTATCCACCTGTATGTTTCATGCGGTATTGGGTGGGAGGGCAGGTCTGGATGTATGTCATCCACCATAATGTCCAGGCATCGGATTGAAAAAGTGCCCAACATGACTGAAAGAAAATGGACCACCTGAAAATGAAGATGGATCTCTGTGAGCATTCTGAGGCTGGAAGATGGCCATCCTCCAGAACACCTGATATGGAAAGCCCCCTTGTAGATGCTCCCCAGCTACTACTGTGGTGTTTCAGTGTCCAGGGTTGTGTGTGGCCTCGATCCTGAACACTAGAGATATTATTCAGATGAGGCCCAATATCTGTATGCCATGTTGTATGAAGGTGTTTCACACAGTGTGTTTTCCTGCTATCATGGAGAATCTAGCGTGAGGGGTTGGGCCTTCATTTGCATCCCTTTAACGCGATGCAAATGTGGTTCACACCATCCTCTGGCAAATTTTCCAACCTGCCATAAAGGGCACCAATGGAAGATCCTGCTGTCAGTTCACACCAGTGTTAAACCAACATCTGGCCCTCTTGCCTTATTCTTCCACCATTAAACGTGCTCGCGGGGTTGGAAAAATTCCGCCTATGAAGTTGAAGCTTTTCATTTTGCACTCATTGAGACAGATTCGCAAGAATACCAAATCTTATAGGAGAACAACAACTTATCCTGCAAGAGAAGAGAATGCTGATTGGTTAGCAAGTGGACTCTGGTAGAGACGTTGCCTTGAAGAATGAACCTGATGTATTCTCTATGACAACCCCCTGCCAATCAGAATCCACTTGTAAAGCCAACCAAATTGCAAATGCAAATTGTTGTTCCTATTTGAGAGTTGGTGTTCTTGTGAATCTGTCCTCATGTGTCCAAGATGAAAAGCTTCAACAACTTGTCCTTTTTCTCAGTAATAAATATATATTTTCATTCCACAGTGAGGTCCAGCCAGATAATCAGGGAATTGGACAATTTATCATGGAGTGTCTGGGCATTTCAATCTCTCCTTCTCCGTGGGCAGACAGATGCTAGAGTTGCCAGCCAGCATGGACTGGTGGCAACTGAAGGTGCCCCTAAAGTGGTGAATGTGCTTGCCTGACCCGTGCATATGAGTTGCCCTCCCATGGAATCTTGCAAATCTGGGATTGCAATACCGAAGACTCCAGGCGAGATTCTCTGGCCTTCCCTCAATGCTTTTCTTGGCAGCAGGAGGCAGCATGTCGTTGGCTGGCAACAGAATCCTCTGGACCCACCACTGTCAATGGGAATTCCCACTGAAACCACCTAATGGTGCTGGGAAACCCCTGGCAGGGGGCAAGCCACCGGCAGGAGCCAAGAATGCTGCCAGCATGAACGGCTGAGAATTCCGGCTTCTGTCTATCTTTACAAATATCAAAGATCACTTTCTTCGTTGTGGATACATCCTCTTCGGCTGAATTTCCACAATAGCTGTATCTGTAATATATTAACAGTGCTGGAAGTAGTGTGCATCACCTGTCATTCATTGTTATATTCAGTTGATAATAAAAGGGCATGTGCTCAGCAATGGCAGATAAGCCAGTGAAGTTATTAAAATTGCTTTATCGTAAAATCTCTTCACTCTCTAGACCATTAAAGGTCATGTATTCCATGATAGAACCAATGTTTGATGTACTAAAACCATTGGCAGAAGACTGCAAAGCCTGAATGCGTTTAATGGCCAAAGTGGTTTGCTGAGTCAGACATAGAAAACAATCTTATGAGACACCATGCAGCTAAGCAGCAGATTTTCGCTTGCAACTATTTTACAGCCAATCATTAGGCGGAAGAAACAAGGTCTCGCATATTACGAAATAAATCTGCAAACAGGATGAGTTGCTGCCTCGTTTCAGCACTCCATGCATGTCACACAAGCTATTTCAGCAGGTGAAGTGTAAATTATCAATAATTTTAATCCATACCTTGCGCTTTTTGAAGCATCCAATGTAATAAAACATTACAGATTATCATTGCCATTTTCAAGGTGATTATTGATTGGGCCAGAAGAAAATTGTGCTATCTCTTTCCCAAACGAATACACAGCTAACTACTCCTTTTGAAATCAGATCCACCTGAAACCTATTAAATTCAATAACACTAAAAGAAAATTTACATTTCTTACCATCTCGGACTATCTCAAATAATGTAGTTGGTATTAACCACTTGCCTACCACAGTAGACAGGAAAGGATGGTAGAAGGGTTAAAAATGAAAATGGTGACTGTGATCCTAACCACATGGATTCTTGCTGCCATTTTTACTTTGATGGGTTGCTTGTCAAGTCTTCACTGTACTCTTGAAATCAGGAATGCTATTATAATATTTAATTCAGGCTCCCACAGAACAATTCAAAGATGATTTAAATTGAACACCGACTGCCCAAGTTACCCCAGGGCTCAGGAAAGCTTGTAGCTACACAGAGAAAGAAACGGGTGGATCGAGTAGATGGCGCTGCTTGTGAGGCAGGAATATAACCCCACTGATCATGAATTCGCTTTGCTGTCACATTCATCAGGCCCCATCCATGTCCCAATCTTTTTCTACCTCGCATTGTAGTTCTCCCATTCCTTCATGTCCAACATGCTCTGATCATTTCTGATTGCCAATCTGAGCCATCCCAATAATCCCATGCTTTGGAATTCTGTGGCTGGCCATCCAAACAGTTAGTGACCATGAAATGGTTTCAAATATGAAGCTCATTAGATTTTTTTGAGGGGCCTGTCTCCTTAATTCAAGGTAAAATGAAAGAATGAAGAGGTCATGTGACCTCTGAATTCTGCCTGACAACCAACCTGAGCAGTTTGGTTGCTGTGGGGACAAGACGAGTCCAACTCAAGAGAATTGCTGAGAAGGTGCAAGATGTTAACATTTGTGGACAAACATAAGAACATCTGTGCTGACTGTGGGTGGACAGTCTCTAAGTCTCACAGGGAAATGTTAGGGATAGCAGGTTTTATAAACAGTTATACTTTGTACTATCTATTTAATTCCAAACCAGAATGGATTTGGGGGGCTACAGGAGAGCTAATTGGCAGCTTTACCTCTGTACAATGTGATTCACATTGCTGTGGGGATGGACTTTGAGAAGGGAGGCATCCACAGCCAGCTATTGTAGTATCAGGTTATAGAGATTCCTGAAACATCACTGAACCTCAAAGAACAAAAACAGCCCGGGAAATAGGCCCTTCAGCCCAACGAGCCCGCACCGCCATCTCAACACCACCAATCCCCCTCTCCACCCACGACTCACAGACCCCAATGAGTCTAGAAGAACCTGAGAGAGACAGAGACAGCAAGGAATAAAGGCAGCTTGGACCTACATCCAAAGCAGAGCTAATGTGACATTGTTGTTCATCACATGGAATATGGATGGAAAATCACACTCTGATTGAAGTGCCTAAATTCATGAAGACTTAAAGGAAGCTGGAAGATTTGGTTCACCAGAGCTAGAGAGAAGGAATCTGCAGTGTAACCATCACAGTGAAAGTCAGTTATGTCATTAGAAGTTACCAAGGTGTGAAACAAAAGAAGGAAGCGAGCCACCGTGAGTGGAGAATAACTTTGGGCAGGATGGCCACTACATGAATTGCATAGTCTATATGGGATTTTGGGTCATATTAAAAATCACAGTGGATATTTTCCATAGTTTAGAGTGGAAATTGCTTATGAATTAGTGCTTAAGTAAAGCTATTTTTAGGTTCTTTTGAGACAATAAAAGTCCTAAAACTTGAAATTATTGATTTGATTTATTATTGTCTCACATATTGCAATATAGTGAAAAGTATTGTTTCTTGCGTGCTATACAGACAAAGCATACCTTTCATACAGTACATAGGAGAGAAGGAAAGGAGAGAGTGCAGAATAGTGTTATGGTCATAGAAATGTCAATTTAATATAAGGTCCATTCAAAAATCTGACTGCAGCAGGAAAGAAGGCTGTCCTTGAGTTGGTTAGTATGTGCACCAGAATTCTACCGCCCCACCAGTACAGGAAACGGAACTGGTGAGGGGTGGACAATGAGATGGTCATTGACCTTGGGCGGGATTTTACGATCTCGGGGCGAGCGAGGCCGTAAAATCCCGTCCGTCATTTCAGACTTTTGTATCTTTTTCCCAACGGCAGAAGGTGGAAAAGAATATATCCAGGGTGTATGGGGTCCTCGATCATGCTGGCTGCTTTACCGAAGCAGCGGGAAGTGTAGATGGCGTCATGGTTTGCATGATGGACTGGGCTACGTTCATGACCCACTCTAGTTTCTTGCAGTCTTGGACAGAGCAGCAGCCATACCAAGCTGTGATACATCCAGAAAGAATGCTTTCTATAGTGCACCTTGTCATGTAGATCCTAACAGCCAGTCCCTGGAAATTCAAGTATCTTCTTAAAAATTTAAAAGAGGATTGTAACAAAATGGAAATGAAATATGTTATTGGTCCTGTCATCTCTGTCCCAGGATTTTCAGTTTTCTTGATGCAAGCTCCCTGATAAAGAATCAGCTTAGAATTTCACAACATATGGTAGAAAAGCTAGCTTCGTATTCCTCATTCTTTTTTTAACCAGAAAAGCATCAAGCTGTCTCTTGAAACCATTTATGCTGTTCTCTATTGCTTGTTCAATAATTGATGCCCTCAGTCAAAAAGTTATATCTGATATCTCTGTTTAGTCCTGATTTATAATTTCAAGTCAGACATTAAACTGAGGCTTGCCTGCCTGTTGAAGCATATTTTAAAAGAATCTGGGTGTGAATTTTATCTCTGTAGTACAACCTCCAGTGGAGCTGTGGAGATCTAGTGCCATTTTGCTGGAACTCACTGTGCTGGCAGCTGCTTCTGACACAGCACAGTATCTAGATAAGAGAGTGTCTACAGGGGCATCCCTGTGTGTGCAGAAACCTATAAAGGAGCACCATGCTGATATCACACAGCCCAATTGGTGAATATAATTTCTAAATATTTTTCTAAAAAGACTTGACTTTGTATACTGCCTTTCATGACCACCCAAAATGTTTTACACCCAGTTAAAAGCTACTGAACTGTAGTCACTGCTATGATGCAGGAAATGAGGCAGCCAGTTTGCACAAAGCAAACATCCACCAGCTGCACTATGATGATCCACAGCTGGATCACTAAGTCATTTTAAATTAGCTCATCTAATTGGGATCGTCCAAGTCCATGCGTTGAATTTTCACATCACTCCTCAAACAAATGGTGCCAAGCTTGGTGCCAGCCATGTTTCAGTCAGTTGCCTCTTAAGTTAGAGGAGTGTGGGTTCAAGTCTCACTGGAATGCATAAATTGTAGAATGGTTACAGTACAAATTAGAAGAGGCTATTCAGCTTGCCCTGTCCATGCTCGCTGTCTTCTAGAAAAATTCACCTAATGTTACTTTGCTGGGGAGAAAGCAGGAAAGTGGAACTGATCCACTTCAGATCAGCCATGATCTTATTGAATGGCGGAGCAGGCTCGAAGGGCTAGATGGCCTACTCCTGCTCCTATTTCTTACGTTCTTATGTTCTTTTCCCTGTTGCTCTGGAAATTTTTCTTTTTCAGATTATTCAGTTTCCATTTGACTGCCATGATTGAATCTACCTCCAACACCATCAGGCAATGCATCCTAACCACTCACCGCATAAAAAAAGCTTTTCCTCATGTTGCCATTTGTTCTTTTGCCAAGTGCCTTAAATCAATGCCCCCTGGCTCTGGATTCTTCCACCAACAGTCTGTTCTGTCCAATCTCTTCATGATTTTGAATACCTCTGTCAAATCTCTTCTCAATTATCTCTGCTCTACTGCAAACAGTCTGAATGTCTCCAATCTATCCACATAACTGAAGTTCTTCATCCCTGAACCACTCTCATGAGTCTCCTCTGCACCCTCCCTAATGCCTTCACATCCTTCCTAAAGCCCAGAAATGGACACAATACCTGACTCATGCCTGACCCAGTTTTTTTTTGTAAAGGTTAATCAGAACCTTCTTGCTTTTGTACTCTATGCCCGTATTGAGAAAGCTTAGGATGCTGCAATCCTTATTACCGCATTCTCATCATGTCCTGCCACCCTCACTAATTTGTGTGCATGTACCCTGCACCTGCTTTTGTATTGTATCCTTTATTTTATATTGTCTCTCTGTTCTTTCTACCAAAATAAATTACTTTGCACTTCTCTCATCAAATTTCATCTGCCACTTGTCCATCCTTTTTATTCAATGAGCTATGATTTTTCTCTCAGAACTGTAGAGTAGTGCTTTCATCAAATGGTTTTTGGAAGTTCATGTATATCATCACGTCCACAGTTTGGCTTAACCACCTTTTCTGTTTATCTCATTAAGAAACTCGAGCTTTTTTGTGAAACATAGTTTGCTCTTAACACATCCATGCTGGCTTTCCTTAATTAACCCAAATATGCCCACGTGACTAGAAATTTTGAGATGAATTATCACTTCTAAAATCTTCCCTACCACTGAGATCAAACTGACTGACCTGTAGTTGCTGGGATTATCTTTACATCCTTTTTTGAACAAGGTGTAACATCTATATCCTCCAGCGCTTTCGCATCACCCCTGTATTTAAGGACAGTTGAAAAGTTATGGCCTGTGCTTCTGCTCCACTTTCATTTCTGTCAGTTTCCTTGGATAAATCTCGCCTGGTCATGGTGTCTTAGCAAATGTAGGTACAGCTATCCTATCCAAAACATCCTCCTTTCCAATTTCAAACCCTTCAGGTATCTGAAATGTCTACTTTCTCACAATGACCTTCTTCCTCGGCAAAGACATGCAAAATATTAATTTTATAGCTCAACAACGCACCCACTTATGTGCATAAATTCCCTGATTGATCCATAATCGGCCCCACTCCTCCTCTCAACAACTTTTACTAATTATATTCCTTCAGAAGATTTTCAGATTCCACTTTATGCTTGGTGCCAATCCATTCTCATACTCTCTCTTTGCTTCTTTTATTTGTTTTTTCAATTCTCCTCCATATATTGAACCTGATTTTCAATTGTATTATTCACCTGACATCAGTCATTTGTACCTTTTTCCGCTTCATCTTTCTCACTTTTGATTTTGTCATCCAGGGAGTTCTGGGTATCTTTATTGTATCTTTTACCCTCACGGAGTATACCCTGACTGTACCCAAAGTATCTCCTTTTTAAAGTCAACCCATTGTTCAATTACCACTTTCCCTTCTGTTCTTTGAGTACAGTTTATTTGGGCCAGATTCATTCCCACCCCATTGAAGTTGGCTGTCTTCCAACTAATTATTTGTAATCCTTGTACTTTTCCACAACCAAATTAAACTTTGCGATACAATGATCACTGTTCCTGAAATGTTTCCCTGTTGACACTTTCATAAACTTGTCCCAATTTATTCCCAACAATTTCATCCAATAAATTTCCAATTTCATCTTATTGGACTAGAAACATACTGATGTAGAAAATTCCCCTAAACACACTCAGGAATTGTTGCCCACTTCTGCCCTTTAAACTACCACTATCCCAGTCTATATTCAGAAAATTGAAATCCCCCATCAAAACTACTTTACAATTCTTGGCCTTATCTGTGATTTTTTTTTGCAAGTTTGATCCACTACATCTTTCTCCCTAGTTTTGTGATCTGTAGATTACACCAAACAATGTAATTGTACCTTTTATGTTCCTTAGCTTTAGTCAAATAGATTCTGTCCTTGACCCTTCTGGAACATCCTTTCTTCCCAGCACTGTAATCAATATGACCACCTCATCTCCTTTCTTTCCTTTTCTATCTTTTCTGAACACCTTGTATCCAGGAATATTTAATACCCAGTCCTGTCATTCTTTAAGCCTCGTGACTGTTATCACTGGACCCTCATATTTTCCTGTCACTAACTGTGCCTGCAGTTCACCAATCATATTTACCATGCTCTGCAGACACATGTGCATGGTAATCCTAATTTAGATTATATTACTTTTTTTGTTCCTCGGACCCCACTAATACCTGACTATTTTCCATTTGTCTCTCCCAACTCTCTGTGAAATTTGGTGATTTAGTATGATTCCCACATACTTGCCAAGTTATTTTAAACACCCTCCAATAGTACAAGCAAGAGCATCAGTCCCAGTTTTATTTAGATGTAACCCATCCATTTGTACCACAAAACTGATCCCAATGTTTGTGAAATCCAGAACTCTGCATCCTGCACCATCTCTACAGCCACAAATTCATCTATTCCAAACATTTAGGCATGAGTTCTGATGGATTAGTCATGAGAGTGTGGTACATTGTGTAGCTTGTGAAGTTAATAGTGTAGTGGGTAGAAGATTCTCACAGGAAGGTGCATTTACTGACCAAGACTATTCAGGTGAGATTATTAGGCTTTTTGTGGCACTGCCAGTTTCTGGGAATTGACCTTTTTGGCCACTTATTCCCATGACCAACTGATCTTTGTTCTTGGGGACCTTCTGGGTCACTGTAGAATCATAGTGTCTCTCCCTCTGTCTGCCTTACTATTAATGCCTCCAGCACATGCATACATACATGACCCTGGAACTGTTTCCCTGCCCTGGTGTTCTATTTTCCATGTTTTAAATTCCAGCAATACTATTGAGTGCAACTTCCCTTCGTGAGGGATAGCCTGCCTTTAAGAAGTTGGCTGGACAATGTGTTCACAGTACAATGTTGTTGAAACCCCTGCTGAGTGCAAAGACAATTGGCAACAGGAAGAGACAGGCAGCAAGGAACTCATTCCACCCCATGTTAAAATGAATTGGGAGCACCAAGTTTTTGTGCTTCCCACTTCCAGGGTTGATGATTGTGAATTGCAAACCGTTGCACTCAAAAAATAAAACAGATAAGTTAATATGTTATTATTCACACACTAGAGACTTGAAAATAATTGTCACTCAAATAACATGTATCAACTGAACATTCATATTAAAGCTCTTAATGGGATCTTGCCCTGCACCATAGTACCATTGTTTAGCATGAGACAGTAGTCATCCCTTCAGAATAACTCACAGACTGTGAAGTACTTTAGAACATTTCTGGGAAGTGCTCTATATATGCAAGTCTTGCAATTCCTAATTCTTAAGTTGGATCCCTTGGTATTTGAATCCTTCAGTATGCTGAATAAGCCAAAATTCTTTCACTTTTCTTGGGCTTTTGAGATTCTAAACATTCACTGAAGCAGTGCCCTAAGGAAGAGCTACTTTTTCAGTATGCAATCCTTATCCTCAGGCAATCATTGGTTGTGCTTCAGATATGAAACACATTTTGTTTGACATGCTGATCAGTTCTGAAGATCATAGAGTGATGTGAAATGTAAAGGTAAAATTTTGGTACCCAATTCTAAAGCATACTTTCCTAGCATGTTTGAAGTATCTTTTTAGGAGATATATAAACTTTGAAATCCAGGATGAATGAGCGTTATGTTGCTTCCTTGCCTAATTGTTCAATCCATAGAATCTGGACAGTGAAGAAGGATGCCACTCAGGCCCATCGAGCCTGCACTCACAAGAATCCCACCCAGGCCTTATCGCTGTAGTACGCGTATTACCCATTCTAATCCCCATGACACAAAAAGGCAATTGAGCATGGCCAAGCAGCCTAACCTGCACATCTTTGGAGTTTGAAAGGAAACCTGAGCATTCAGAGAAAACCCACTCAGACATGGCGAGAACATGCAAACTCCACACAGTCACAAATTGAATTGAACCCAGGACCTTGGCACTGTGAATTAGCAGTGTTAAGTACTGTGCCATCATGTTTTGAACCACCACAGAATTTCACACCGCCAGGATCTTAAGTTACAGGGAAATCTTAATTTGCCTCAGTTGTGTTTGCTTGAATTTAAAGTGAATTGAACCGAGCAAATATATCACAAAACCTGGGGGGGGGTGCAATTCTCCCAAAAAAATTTGAAGTATTGAATTCACATAAAAACTGTAGTAAATGATGCTTTTTTTTCAGCAGGAGTTTCAAATTGGATCTCCCACACTCTGGGCACTGCAGAGTGCACGAGCGTGAATTACTCCAGAAACTAGTGGGCAGGGCTTATTCCTATTGGAGGGGCCAGCGGCGTAGTGCAGAGTGGGCCACTGCACATGCGCTAATCTATCAGTGCCAAAATCGGTGCAGTGGCCCCTGTCTGCCAGCCACCCGATTGCTGGCCAGCCCAATGACCCCTGCACCACCGCTGTGTGACCCCACCACGGCCCGATCGCTGGTCCCCCTAAATACGCCTGGGCCAACCTTGTTCCTCCACTGTTCCTAGCCCCAATCTCTGGATCTCCCCAACCATTGACAGCCCCACCCCATACAGTCCCGACCCCTGCCCTGCAACCCTGACCACTCCGAGCAGGCTGCCCCCCCCCCTTACCCCATTGGTCAGTCCCAATCATTGGCCTCCTTTCCTCTGTCACTCAGCCTGAATTGAGAGTGACAGTAGGACACTCCCACCCCACAGATCACCCCTTGAGACTCCGCCCCAACCATTCCCATCCCATCAGGCCCTGCCCCCTTGGCACCCCCTATGCCTGATTGGCACTGCCAAGGTGCCCTCTGGGCATTGGCACTTTGCCCCTTGAGCAGTGCCGGGGGCCCAGGTTGGCACTGTCAAGGTGGAAATGCCCAGGGCGCACTCCCACACCCAACCCACTGGGGGCCTTGATTGAACATAAGAACATAAGAAATAGAAGCAGGAGTAGGCCATCTGGCCCTTCGAGCCTGCCCCGCCATTCAATAAGATCATGGCTGATCTGTCGTGGCTCAGTTTTCTAGATCATTTGGAATCAGGATTCAACCCGGCGACTGGATTCCAGGACTAAGTGAACTTTAAACTGTGCGTGATAAACCTGTTTAAAAGGATTTGGTTCTTGGATTTTGGATTTAATTGTAAGATATTAAAGATATTCATTAAGAATTCTACATTATCTTGTTTGTAATTGATAGAAGTTATTGCAAATTTTCTTACCTTACATTTTAACTATTTTCTTAAATAAACTTTGTTTGATAATAGCTCCCCACTGGGTCATTTGAATCACACCTGAAGCATCTCATGCTTACCGTAGCCACATTCAAGGTCAAAAGTTATGATTCAAGTAGGCTTCATAAAACACCTTGAAGATTCTAACCTGAACCATAACAGAGATGACTGGGCCAGGAAGCTTCAGTCCTGGGCCCATTAATGATATCAAAATTGGATTTAAATTAGGATCTGCATATATTCACACTCACTGTGAATTCTGGTGCGGAGCTGCAGCACCGGAAATCCAGCACTGGGAGACACACGGAGGCTGTGGCACTCAGTGGGGAGCCAGTGAAAAGACCTCTGCTAAAGTCTTCCAGTAAAAAGTCTGACAACACCAGGTTTTAGTCCAACTGATTTATTTGATAATAGACTCACAAGCTTTCGGGGTTAGTCCCTTCGTCAGGTGAATGGAGAGTTCTGGCCTCAGACAGAGCATATAAAGCACAGACAGCCGGCATGCCCACATAAAGTCTTCCAGCCCATTGCACTACAAAAGCAGTGCAGAGGAGAATTGCTACCCTGGACTTTCATAATGTTGAACAGAATGAATGAACTGAGAGTTCAGAGACTGTATAGAACTTCAACAAAAACGGCTTTATTCAGCATGCATGAAGGAGAGCAAAGCTCGTGGCTGTAATTCCAGTTTGCTTCCAAGCCTCTTTACTAATCATCGGTTCTTACACACGTTTATACTTTTTCGCATAGCAGTTTGTAACGTTTCTATAAGGTCATCAGATTGTTACTTTAAATTTGTTAAAGTTCTGTTTTGATCACATTATGCTGATCCATTGTCCTGTGTGCTTTAACTTTAATCATTTTCTGGACATACCCTGTCTACCTGTTTACAGTGTCAAAGCGTTGTGTTTGTCAAACTGATTTTGATGGTGTGCTAATTGTCCCCATCTCCCTAATACTTGATTAGTCGTCCAGAAGTATAATGGCACTATATAGACATTGTGGAGCCTTGATAAGGTATCAATTCTCTTATTGTTGCTGTAACCTCAGAAAGATCTCACCTAGGGTGTGACTGTGTTAGTGCTATCTGGGATATGGCAATTTGTTATGTTTGCCCACAGTGAGTGTGAATACTATAGTCAGGTTGTCTGTTTAACCCATTCCATTCATTCCTTTCCTGCTGCCGCCCACACTCCCTGGGTTTGCTCTACTGCACACAACCTTCACAGTGCACTGCGGAATCAAAATGAAGATTGATTCGCAACACTTAACTCACCCCCACCCATCTAGAATTGACAATATTTAGGCTGACATCCTCTGAGATGAATTATTAATCAATTTGAAATGTTCCGGAATGCTTCTTTAGACAATGCCAGCAACAGATGCGTTGACTAATTAATTGATTGGTCATGACGAGATACAAAGTATATTGTTGTTTGGTTATGCCTGAATGGAGAAAAATTAGCATGATTTATTTACCCATCAGAAAAGATGATGTTGAAAAAAATTCATGCAAGTGTCTTTAAATCAAAATTTACAGGGGCAGAAGTATGTAATCATCAGTTTTTATCAAGAACAGTTTATAACAATTTCATCAAACTATGCTCATTTCATTTAACTATTTGTAATGGGGGGGCCTTCAGACTTGGACAGTGCCGAAATGTTGGCCTATACTGAAGTTAGCCTTATAGAGTCATAGAGATGTACAGCACAGAAAAAAGCCCTTTGGCCCTTCACATCTGTGCTGGTCAAAGACATACCACCTAACTGTTGGCATAATCAGGCGACACTGACCCATACAGGAAAGCCAGATACAATCTAAGGAGATCCATCAAAGATGCCAAAAGATAATACCGGACCAAGGTAGAGTTCCAGGCTAGTCCTCCTAACCTTTGCCAACTGTGGCAAGGTCTGTAAGACATAACAGGCTCCAAGATGAAGGCATGTAAAATCGCCGGCTTCAACACATCCCTTCCTAATGAGCTCAATGCATTCTGTGCCTGTTTTGAGCAAGGATTGAACTCAATATTCAGCTTTTCCAAAGCAATGCCAGCTGTTGCCCAGGCCAGATATATACTTTTAATTTGAGTCTTGTTACAGTGTATTGTATGAAGGGAAATGTAACACCCTGAACAAAATGTTAATTGATGAACAGGAACTCAATTAAATGAATGGATTGCAAATGGATTAGAAGTGATGTCACCAGGAATCAGTACTACTCCACTCTTTTCTTAATATGTCTGGATGATTTGGATTTAGTCTCAGAACAGTAGGGAGGACCTCAGGAAATATAAACAGATTAACAGAATGGACACAGTCAGTAGGTAAGTTATGCTGCAGATGAAGGACAAGGATTGTAATTTGAATTGAGTGGAAGCAAGCTGACAACCACAGAGGTAAAAAGAGTATAAATACATCTTTGTTAGAAATCCTAAGCACAGGTTGTTAAAGCCAACATCAGACCAATGACATTTTGGGTTTCATAAATATTGGCTTGAAGTACTAGAGCAAAGAGAGTGTGATAACTGTGTAACAAAACAATTATGCCCCACTTTGAGTTTGGTGTGCAGTTCTGAGTGCTCCATTAGATGGCTTTATTCACTAGGATGACACTGGCAATGGAAATCATCAATATGGAGAGAGATCTGAGATACTGCGACTATTTCCACTCCGCTGAGGAAGTTAGATCAATTCTCAATGTTAAACCTGAGATTAACACAAATCTATCAATCAATGGGGAAAATGTGGATATACGGAGATAAGATGCAGATCAGGCATGAATGGCAGAACAGGCTCGAGGGATTACATACTTATACCTATGTGAATGAAGATTCATTAGAAATTTTAAAAATGACCATGTAGATGAGGAGTCAGTGATGAGGTGTCATCAAAATCAAGCTCTGGAGGCCTGTTTGATAGTATGTGGATACATGGACATAGGTCTCAGATCAGAGTTGACCTCAGTGAATAGCAGAACAGATTATTATTTGTAGACACTTAACATGTTCCACAGATTAGCAGTTGAATCTGTATGACTCATGGCCATGGGATGGAGGAAGCAGGCAGAGCTGGAGCAGTGTCACTATCTGGCCAGGGTAACGCTGGCATCTTCACATCAGGGTAACCAGACCCAGGCCTCAGTTCTGATTCCTGAACAAGTGCTGGCCAGTTTCAACAAGCTGAAGCAGGGACTGACTGGGAAAGGGGCCAAGCTGGAGCAGGATGTGGTGGGCTTGTGATTGATACCCTGATAGTGGTGGCTTCTGGCTGCACGTATTTCCAGATCGTTGGAGGCGTGCTGGTGGACAGGACAGTGAGTGAGATTCTGCCTACTCTCGAGAGTCACAAATAGAGACTGGTGAAGCTGATTGACACCTTGAACGCCTGGATGCAGAGTAAAAGCTGTGAGCTGAATGAATACCGGCAGAAGTACAACATTCAGATGATGAATGAGGGCAAGAAGGCTGCTTGAGAGGACGAGACTTGCTTTCAAGCTGGTTCTAAGCAGCTGAGATAGGAAGGACGTTGGGGGTAACAGTGCCCCTGGAAGTGCCCAGTACAGATCCCCCTTCCTTCACTCTTCACCTGTCGCTGGAACATGACTGAAGAGTTGTGAAATTTGGTGGCTGAGTGGAGGTTGTTATGTAGTATTTCACCAGGGCTCTGAAGGTTCCTATGTGCTTTTTTATTCAGTTGTGTTTCTATTGTTAAGCTGAGGATTAAGCTGATGTTTCTGCAAAAACATTGAGTTAGCTTTTTAAAGTTTAATAAAGTGTCACAGATAGACTTACATTAACACTTAGTTACTGTGAAAATCCCCTAGTCACCACACTCTGGCGCTTGTTTGAGTACACTGATGGAGAATTTCACCTGGCCAATGTACCTAACTGACACGTCTTTCAGACTGTGGAAGGAAACCGGAGCACCCAGAGGAAACCCACGCAGACACGGGGAGAATGTGGAGACTGTACATAGACAGTGACCCAAGCGGGGAATCAAATCTGGGTCCCTGGCGCTATGCGGCAGCAGTTCTAACCACTCTGCCACGTGCCACCCCTAGCTGCGGCTTGGTGGTGCAGATTTAGCACTTGAGGTGACAAATTAAGACCTCATATTTGACACTTAGACCATTAGCTGAGCAGCTGAGTTGCCATTGTTGATAAGCAATTGAGTGTTGAGTTGTATTCAGGTGGTGGGTATTAACTGGGCATTCCCTTAGATGTCTAGATCTACCAAACTAAAACTGTTGTTTGTGGGTATTTGCAACATGTGCCTTGTCAATAAAAGCATATGTGTGTGTGGATGAGTCTTCTGTTCTATTCACTGATTAGCTATCTGGCTCAAACCAGTAATAAAGATGATTAGAAGTATAACTCATGGACAGCGCATGGACTGTACATTGTAGGTTATATGGTAGAGTTGGTTGGTTTTCAATTACAGAGGTTTAAGTCATCTAATCACATCACTGAAAATTATTACCTTATACTATCCTTAATATCCATGGGATTTTGTGACATTTTGGAGTTGAATGGTATCAGTATTGATTGTCTTCATCTTGATAGTAATAGGCCAGCTCTCATACTGAAACAGAGCTGTGCCATTAATGGCGTGGTATTCCTACAAATCAGTCTTCAACTTCAAATTGCCAGTTATTGCACAGCATATGATTTGAGAAAAAAAGAAAAACTCAGCTTTGTACAGTAAATAAATGCATAGTTGGGAATTATGTTAGACAGAATCTGTACATCTGACTTGTGCAATGTGAATACTGTGTGAATAGTAAACATGTTCTTATTAAATCCCTTTTCTGACTATTTTAATGGAGACCTGTTTAAAATAGACAGAATAGCGCACAAACAAATTTCACCTTAACAGGCTATGCATTTACATAATAATTTTCAAACAGGCCATTAGGAGTGAGGTATGATTCTGTAATGGTACAGATATAACTGACTGGAAAAGTAAAACAAACAGGCAGCACCTGCTGTTACAGGAACAAAAGACGCTTGACATGTTTCATTCATGAGAAATAAGTGTCACTGGCAAAGCCAACATTTATTGCCCTACTTACCCAGAAAATATTGGTGATAAGCAGCTTTCTTGAACCACTGTAGATTGTTGGGTGATGATACTCCCAGTAAGAAGTCTCAAGCACCAGGTTAAGGTCCAACCAATTTTAAAAAAACCACAAGCTTGTGGGTTTACTATCAAATAAACTAGTTGAACTTTAACCTGGTGTTGTGAGACTTCTTACTGTGTTTGCCCCAGTCCAACGCCGGCATCTCCATATGATGGTACACCCATAGAGGTGTTTGAGAAGGAGGGTGGAATTTCCAGGTATTGCCTCAACAGTGATGGCTATTTCTATGGCAGGATGATGTGGGACTTAGAAGCAAAAGGAAAAAGGGCTGTTCCTTTTACTTGTTAGAGCTTGTGGGTTTGGGAGGTGCTTTCAAAAAGCTGTAAAGAGTTTCTGAAGCACACCTTGTAGATGGTACATACGACAGTGCATCAGAGGTGGAGGGAATAAATGTTTATGATGGTGAATGACTGTTTTTCCTTTATAGTAAAGCTTCTTGAGTGTTGTAGGAAAGGTACTCATCCAGTCAAATGAAGATTATTCCATCATACTTCTGACTTATGCCTTGCAGGAAGTGAAATAAGTTTGGGAGTCAGTAGAAGAGTCATTCATTACAGGCCTCCACGCCTTTGATCTGCTCTTGCAGCCACAATTTTCTCTGACTGATCCAGTTAAGTTTATGTCAATGGTGATTCCCTCGGATGATGAATGTGTAAGACTTGTTGATAATAATCCTGCTGAATATCAAGATGAGACGATCATCTTGGAGATGGTCATTGTCTGGCACTTGTGTGGCACTAATCTTGCCAGTTATAAGACCCAGCTGATTTTTTTTTCCCAACGTCTTGCTCCTCATTATCTGAGGAGTCACAAATGAAACTGAAGATAGTGCAGTTATCAACAAATATCCCCACGTCTGACCTTATGTTGGAGGGAATGTCATTAATGAACAGCTGAAGATGGTTGGTTTACAATTACCATGAGGAACACCTGCAATAATGTCCTAGGGCTAAGATAATTGACCTCCAACAATCACAACCATCTTTCTTTACGCTTGATATGACTCCAACCTGTTTTTGCCTGGATTCCTACTGGCTTCAGATGTGCTTGAAATCTTTGATGCCGCACTTGGTCAAATGTTACCTTGCTCATGAGAGCAAACGTTCTCACCTCACCTCTAGAATTCCTATCTATTGTCTGTTTTACCAAGTTGTATTAAGATCTGGAGCTCAGTCATCCCGGTGATTTCCAAATTGTCCTTTGGTGAGAAGATTGTTGCTGAGTAAGTGCCACTTGAAAGTACTGCCAATGAACCTTCCATCACTTTGTTGATGATTGAAAGTAGACTACTGGGTGATGAATAGTCAGTTGGATTTGACCTGCTTTTGTGGATAGGACATACTGAGGTAATTTTCCACATTGCTGACCTGACGCCAGTGTTGTAGTTGTATTGCAATAACTTTGCGAGAGGTACATCTAATTCTGGAGCACAGGTTTTCAACCAGGTTGTTGTTAGGGCACATAGTCCTTTCTGTATCCAGTGATACTAGGGTCAATTTAGCATGGCCAATCAATCTAGCATGTACATCTTTGGACTGTGGGTAGAACCCAGAGCCCCTAGAGGAAACTCACGCTGACACGGGGAGAACATGCAAACTCCATGCAGTCACTGGAGGCCAGAATTGAACCCCAGTTCAACAGATCAGATCTGGTTGTGGATTTGGTTTACTTTGTGTATCACATATTGATTCCACTTTTCAGAATGCTAGGAACTCTGTTGCAGCTCCACCAGGAGATCGCAGTACTGTAAGCCGGATCTGCCTTTGGGCAGAAAACTGAAGAAAAAGAAGACACTCCTTCAGACTGCCACCTAAGTATATAAAATATGCCTGGTTTTGCTCCTGGCTTGCTCTTCTACAGCCCTCATTGAACCAGGATTAGCCCTTGTCTTGATGGTAATGATAAATTGAGAAATATGCTTGCCAAGAAGTTACAGATTGTGGTTGAATGCAATTCTCCTGCTGCTAATGACCACAGTGCCGCACGAATGCCAGCTTTGAGCTGCTCAATCTGTTCTGAATCTGAACAATTTAACCCAATAGTATCACAGTGGAAGTTGTTGTCAATGTGAATTCAGGACTCTATCTCCATAAGTACTGTTTGTGGTCAACTCTACCAGTATATATTTTGATTGATGCGTCAGCGATAGATTGGTAAGTTTATTCCTTCACAGTAGTTCTATCATTTCCTGCCACCTGTCTAGTATGGCACATATGTCCTTTAGGACTTGGCCAGTTCAGCCAGCAGTGGTGCAAATGAGCCACTTTTAGTGATGGGCATAGAGATTCCCCACTTAGAGTGCATCTTATGCCATTGCTACCTCAATACTTCTTCAAAATGTTGTTCAAATGGTGGAATATTAATCAGCTGAGGGAGGGTAGTAGGTGGCAATCAGTAGGATGTTTCCTTGCCCATGTTTATCCATGATGCTATGAAACCTCATGGGGTTGAGAGTCAATTTTGAAGATTGCCAAGGGAAACTTCCTCCAGCTGTATACCACTGTGCCTCCACTTCTGATTGGTCTGTTCTGCTGAAACAGGAAATACACAGGGATGGGGATGGATTGGCTGTAAGATACGATTCAGAGAGCGTAACTCACTCAGAGTGATGCTAGACAAGTCTGTGGACAGCTCTCCCAATTGTGCCGCGAATCTCCAAATGTTACTGAGTAGTGTTGACTTGGCTGGATGTGCCGTTCCAGTTTCCAGTGCCGAGGTTGAAAGTGGGTTGTTTATTCCTAGCAGACGTTTTTGTAGCAGTTTGATGGTTTGATTGGCTATTTTGGAGGACAGTTACGAATCAAGCACATTAATGTGGATTTTGAATCACATAGAGATCAGATTTCCTTCCCTGCAGTGGTGAACCCAATGGATTTTTATGGCTAATTCAGTTTTTTCTTGGAGATCACTGCTACTACTAGCTTCCAGTTCTTCTAGTTTTATTTCATTATTTGATTGAAATTAATTGCCATGATTGAATTTGAACTTATCTCTGGATTATTAGTCCCAGCCTCTTTGCTACTAGTCTGGCAACATAACCACTGTGCTTGTGTACCTGTGAAGAGTAAGTCTTTTAAGAAGATTGGAACTACTTTAAGCTCTCACTACTGGCTCAATTTTCCATTTTATCTAACTCCTTTTGTGGATGTCTGCTACACCACACGTTAACTGTCCTTCAGGCCAGTTTATTGCGATCCCCAAACTTGTTCGTTGCAGTGTTTTTTTTTGCATTTATTTCATTAATATATACAAAAACAGTAGGGACGCTGGTGCCAAAATCTACTGGACTATTCAGTACCTCCTTCCCACCCGATACAACTCAGCTAATGAGTAACCATTATTTTCTTGCTGTCATCTAGTCCATAATTCACAAAATCTTTTAATTTGTGTTTGAAACACATCTCCATTGTCAATTTAACCCTGTTTTGCTGATAAAACTGACCTTTGATGGGTATAACAGAACCACATCATCTCTTGTCAATGCGCCTTTCCTAGGATGGCAGACATGGAGGCAGCAGAATTGCCTCCCAAAATCTTCAAATATTTTCTAACTTAAACTCAACTTTTAAAGTTATGAATGTATTTTGGTGAGGAGTTTAAAAATTCTTTGTTGTTCACAACAGAAACTTTGTGTACAGTTGAATTGCAATAGGTGTAAAGGTGTAGGCTGGGTGACAGATGTGTGTCACTAATGACTCCTAAAGGTCCTGTGCACCCAGGACAGTGGTTTGAGTGAAGATGATTGAATTTCGCTGCAGCTGTATAGGGCATTGGTGAGGCCGCAGCTGGAGTACTGTGTGCAGTTTTGGGCGCCGCACCTGCGCAAGGATATTTTGGCCCTGGAGGGAGTGCAGAGGAGGTTTACTAGGCTGATACCGGAGTTGAGGGGATTGAGCTATGAGGAGAGGCTGAATAAACTAGGCTTGTACTCGTTAGAGTTTAGAAGAATGAGGGGAGATCTCATTGAGACGTATAAGATGACGAATGGGATGGATAGGATAGAGGTGGAGAGACTCTTCCCGCTCAAAAAAGACAGTAGGACTAGGGGGCACAGCCTCAAGATAAAGGGGAGGCGGTTTAGAACGGAGTTGAGGAGGAACTTCTTCACTCAAAGGGTGGTGAATCTCTGGAATTCTCTGCCCGTTGAAGTGGTGGAGGCTGCCTCGCTAAATATTTTTAAGAAGCGGGTTGATGGGTTTTTGATAAGCGAGGGGATTAAGGGTTATGGGGAGAGGGCGGGAAAGTGGAACTGAGCAGCGACAGATCAGCCATGATCTTATTGAATGGCGGGGCAGGCTCGAAGGGCTAGATGGCCTACTCCTGCTCCTATTTCTTATGTTCTTATGTTCTTAATTTCCTAAATCCCAACTTCAAAATAACCAAAGTTGTTTGTTTCAATTCCATATCAAACAATTTGGCCATGCTAGGAGTTGAAAGGACTGAGAATGGCTCAGGCATTCTAAATGGCAATCACTGTATAGTATGGAAAATCGCCGTTAGTGCAGATTACTAGAACTGAGAAGAGAGACAGACAATTTTCAAACCTTGCCTCACTGCAGGCCTAAAAATCGGCTTTGTGCCTGGTGCCAAATGGCTTGCTATCCCTTTCGAATGGTGCAAAATGTTGGGTGTGAGGCCAATTAGCATATTTAAAGTAGTGTTTAAATATGCATAGTTGTTCAATGCTGGGTTCTCCCGGCTCCTAGGAACTTGTGACCTGCGGGCACAGCATGAGATCGATGACAATCATTACTGGTCTACGCTAGCGGAGACCTGATGCAATAATCATGTTAGGGGCCTCAGAGGCAATTGAAGGCCTCAGGTAGTCAGGGAATGGCTGGATGGTGCTCACCTGGCACATTGGCAATGCTCACCAGGACCTAAGCAGTACCTAGTTGGCACCCTACCAGTGACAGTTGTGCACTGCCAGTGCACCACAGACAGTACCAAGGGGGAAGGGGTGATTGGGGGTGAGATCTGACCGGGGGCTGCACTGGGGAGCTATGCAGTGGGGGTCATACAAGGGCCACTGTGCAGGGGTAGAGCATGAAGGGGAACGTGTTGGGATCATGATGGAGGTGCATATCAAAGGTCGTGAAGGATGTCCTACTGGGAAGGCCCCAATGTCCTCATGTGGGGGATCCAGCTTGGGGAGGATATGGGGAAATATGCCCCTGTGGGGAAGGGATGGGGTGGGGGGGGGGGAGATCCCGATCTCCATGGGGGAAGGGAGGGGGTCTTACAGCGTGCTTTCAAAACAACAGCCCCTGATCACTTTGCTGTCAGGCTGACTGGTGTGTTTAGGCCTCACCCCTGAGTACCAATGTGCAGCTCAGCACTCTCCCAGAAAATGACTTAGTGTGGGACGATTGCTGTCCAGACTATGTCTGAAGGACTGGCATGCATCGCTGTAGTATTCTCACTATTGTGACACTTGGGAAAATTCTGCCCTTGATCTGTGTTTAAATGAAAACACCATTAATTTGTCAACTATTCACTTTAATCCAATCAAATTGTGGTTGGTAGAGGCTCGATGGGTCGAATGGCCTCCTTCTGTATTGTAAGGGTTCTATGGTTCTAAATCACCAATATCCAACCTATAAAGCTCTTGAAGGCATGCTGAGCTGTTGACTGTTCCTCAGATCCCTTTTAAATTGTGGATTAATTTCCAGTAAAAGTTCTTGTATAATTGAGTTAGTTTCCATTGAGCTGAATTTGTGTTGCTTATTCTGTCACATGGACTTAGTAAAGCGAAGTGCACATATCCTTTGTGCACGTATTTTTGCTTTAAAATCATTTTCCCAATATTGTTACCATGGTGATTGCAGTGTTAATTGTACAGGTCTCAAACCATCAATGGTCAGACTGCAGAAACAGACTTGATGTGAGTGCTACCACCGATAAGTCATTTAGCCTTGGCACATTGTGCAATGTACTCTCAATGAGATTTCAGTGTTGATATTGGCACTGCATCATTTACACCACGGGGTCACTTCTGAGAATGGTGCTGGCATCAAAGATATCTTATTATGTATGTGAGCCAAAACCAATCAAGACTTTTCCAAGTTATCACACACCATTTCACTGCATATAAAATTGTGTGTGCAAAGGCCACAGTTTCTAAGCTATATTAGCGGCAGGTCACATACATTTCTGCAGACAAGGAATTGGAAAACATGCTTTTAAAAGTAAAAGGTGTATCTCATCAGCAGAAGTAAAATAAACACGAAGGGCAGATTTTCCAGCTGTGTTTGCCACAAAATTGAAAAATCCCATCTGAGGTCAACAGAGCTTTCGATGTTCCACCCCTTACCTGTTCCGATTCCTATGGCAGATGAAATGGTAAAATTCGCCCCTAACTCAGTTTACTGAGCAACACGAAAGCATCATTTTAAAAACCTTGCAGCTCCATGCACATCCACAGAAAGAACATGTAAAGGAATGACATACAACAAAAAGAATTGTTTGCTGAGAATCATAAGACCAACTCTGGAATCTATGTTCACAGTTTTTTTTAATAAGAGTATCTAATCACTAGAATGCTTGATGGAGTGTGCATCTTATAGAATCATGGAATGGTTACAGCAGAGGAGGTCATTTGGTCCATCCTGTCTGTGCTAGACCTCTGGTGTCACTCAGTGTCACCCAGTGTCACTCCTCTGCCTTTTCTGCACAGCCCTGCAATTTTTTCCTTTACAGATAATGATCCAAATCCCTGTTGAAAACTTCAGTTGAATCTGCCTTCTCCAAAGCTTCAGTCAGGACATTCCAGATCCTAATATCAGAGGATGGGGGGGTGCTGGCGGGGGTGGTGGGGGAGGATCATGATAGAGGTTTAGAAGATTATGACAAGCTTGGATAGAGTGTATAGTCAGAGTTTTTTTCCCAGGGTCAAAGGGTCAATTACTCAGGGGCAAAGGTTGAAAGTGAGAGGAGGAAAGTTTAAAAGAGATTTAAGAAGCAAATTTTTCACACAGAGAGTGGTGAATGCCTGGAACGCGCTGCTGGAGGAGATGATGGAAGCAGATTCTATAACAACATTTAAGAGGCATCTGGATAGATACATGAATAGGCAGGGAATAGAGGGATATGAACCATATAGAGGCAAGAAAATATTAGATTAGAGAGGCATCTGTGTCAGCAGACATGATGGGCCGAAGGGCCTGTTCCTGTGCTGTACTGTTCTTTGTGTACAACTCACAGCGTGAAAAAAAGATTCTTCATGTTGGCATTGCTTCTTTTGCCAATTATCTTAAATCTATGCCCTCTGGTTCTTAATTGGGACAGCTTCTCCCAATCTATTTAGTGCAGGGCCCCCCATGATTTTGAATGCCTCTTTCAAAGCTGCTTTGAGCCTTCTCTTTTACAAGGAGAACAGTCACAACTTGTCCAAGCTATGACTGTAACCCTACATTCTGCACTGTCTCACTTCCTTCTCTATGAATGGTATGCTTTGTCTATATAGCACGCAAGAAACAATACTTTTCACTATATACTAATACATGTGACAATAATAAATCAAATTGAATCAAATCAATCTTCCTGCGAAACCAAGTTATTTATCCCTTGAACATTCATGTGCATCTTTTGTAAATCTCTCTAATGTATTTATATCTTTCCTACATCTGGTGCCTAGATCTGCACATAATACTCTAGTTGAAACTGAATCAGTGTTTTGTACAAGTTCAACAAAATTCCTTTCTTTTGTACTTTATGCTCCTAGTGATAAAGCCCCAATACAAAATGATTTATTACCCTCTTTCTCACCCTATCCTGCCACCTTCAATGATTTATGTACATATATACTTCAATCTTACTGCTCCTGCATCTCCTTTAGAATTGTGCCCCTCATTTTATATTGTCTCTCTGCATTTGCCCCACCAAAATGAATCACTTCATACTTCTCCACGTTAAATTCCATCTGCCATTTGTCTGTCCATTCCATCAATTTGACCTTTTTTAAATTATCCCGCTTGCCATTCACAATACTTCCAAGTTCCATATTATCAGCAAATTTTGAAATTGTGCTCTTTACACCAAGATCTAGGCTATTAATATATATATCAAGAAGAGGAAAGATCCTAACACTAGGGAACTCCGCTGTAAGCTTTCCTCCAAGTCCAAGTGTTTTCTATCACTCATTCAATTTTGTATCCATATTGGTCCTGTTATTTTATTCCATGAGCTCTAACCCTGCTCACAAGTCTGTGTGTAGCAATTTATCAAATACCTTTTGGAGGTTCGTGCACACTACATCAATGGTATCATCTCTGTTACCTGATCAAAATCTCAAGCAAGATAGTTAAACATGATTTACCCTTAACAAGTCGATGCTGGCTTTCCTTAATTGATCTACATTTGCTCAAGTTTCAATTAATTTTGTCCTGAATTATAGTTCTCAAGCGCTGAGATTAAATTGATTGACCTGTAATATTGGGCTTACCTTTACACCCTTTTTGAACAAGGGTATAATGTTTCTAGTTTTCCAGTCCTCTGGCACCACCCTTGTATCTAAGGATGATTGAAAAATTATGGCCAATTCCCAATCGGTATCCTTGGATACATTCTCAAGCTTTATTAACTTCAAGTACACACAGCCTTTCCAATACCTCTTCCTTACCAATTTTAAATCTTTCAAGTGGCTGAACTACTTCCTCTTTCGCCATGAAGCAACATCTTATTCCTTGGTAAAGACAGATCTGGTATACCATAGATTGTTTGGCCAAGGGATCATACCTATGGATCCCCATGATTTCAGAAGAGAGACCTCTGGGCAATTGATCTTTTGTTACAGTCAACAAAAATTGTTATATGCTTTTCTCATGTGGAGAATCAGCGCAAAACACAATCCGTGTAAGATTTAAATACTTTGATTTAAATGGTGAGAATTTTTAAAAACTATATTGTTTGTACAGAAAAGCTAGTGTTATGATCCACATTACTACAAAGAGCCACTAAATGTGGCTTTGACAAGACTGAGCAACGTGTGAAGAATAACATAAACGCAGGGTCAGTGCCCTGGCTATTGGCCTTGCTCCTGTAGAGAAAAAGTACATTATTTAATTAGATGTTCACCTTCACTACAATGGCTCTGACATCAACCTGTTTTTACCCTTCAATTCTGAAATGTGATCTGTCATAACTTGGAATGAAAAACAATGAATTAAATTCAAGCTTGCCATTCTTACAGAGGTTGTTCCAAGGTCAATAGGAATACAGTGAAAGAGAACCCTTCTAATATTAGGAAGTTTCAGATTGTTAACCCTTTAAAGTCATGGAATGTCTTAACTTGGCATTATATTTGGCAGAATCATAGATATTGACCAGAACTTTTGGGATGGTGGAGTTTCCCATCTGAAGACTCACACTGCCTGCCCTGCAGCTATTTCATGCACCAACAGTCTTTAATTAGCAGGAAGATAGAAGAGAAATCCCTTAGCTGCCTCTGGATTTGCCAAGATTAAGCCCTTTCATGTTTGAGCCCCTGTCAGTGGAACCTAGAGCCTCTGGCTCTATTGGCCCAGCAACTTCCAGGAAGGCTGCCTCCAGTGACCTGACAGTCATTGTACATGGATCTTCTCCACAAGTGCACGTTGCCTCTACTAAGACTTCATCACATTGAATGGATTCCCGTATTTGTGATATGGGCAGCTGACCCTCTTCACAAACTGCCCCTGGGAAACTACCATCAGGGAATCATCTCAACAATGGTCTATCCTATTCCCAGCACCACCCTTCACATGAACTTCCAACCCCATCTCCACATGACCAGAAAATTCCAGCCCTATGCCATGTAATGGTAGGTGGAATATTATTGCCAATTCATCTGCCACAGATAGCATCAAACTTAAAGAAAAAACATATAATTATGCAATTATGGGTGGCAGGTCAGAAGACTGCACAGAGTGTACAAAATAGCAAAGAACAATCAAAAGGTTAATAAGGAGGAAATAGTAGTGTCTAGGGAAAGGGAGCTAGAAATATAAAGACAGGTGGTAAGAGTTTATATACGCTTTAAAAAAAAATTAACAAAGTGAACATTGGTCCTACAAAAAGTGAGTCTGGGGGAATTAATATGGAAAATAAGTTGATGGCAGATGAATTAAACCCATATTTTGTAATGGTCTCAACTCTTGATACAAGTAACAGGCCAGAAATAGCTGTAAATCAGGAAATGAAAGGGAAGGAGGAACTTGGGGGAGACGGGAATTTCAATTTCCAGGGAAGAAACTCAATTGGACTCACCATATCACAGTAGCTTTATTGCAATGTTAATGTAAGCCTACTTGTGACATGAATAAATAAAAACAAACACTAATATAATGGCTACAAGAGCTGGTCAGAGGCTAGGAATACTGCTGCGAGTAACTTAGCTCCTGATTCCCCAAAGCCTATCCACCCTCAACAAGGCACAAGTCAGGAGTGTGATGGAATACTCCCCACTTGCCTGAGTCCAACAATACTCAAGAAACTTGACACCATCCAAGACAAAGCAGCCTGCTTGATTGGCATCACATCTGCAAACATCCATTCCCTCCACCACCATGCTCAGTAGCAGCTGTGTGTATTATCTACAAGATGCCCTGCAGCAATTCACCAAAGATCCTTAGACAGCCTCTTCCAAACCCATGACCACTTCCATTTTGAAGAATAAGGCAGCAGATACATGAGAACATCACCACCTGCAAGTTCCCCTCCAAAGCGCTCACTGTCCTGACGTGGAAATATATTGTAGAGATGCCAGCGTTGGACTGGGGTAAACACAGTAAGAAGTCTTACACCAGGTTTAAGTCCAACCAGTTTATTTGATAGTAATCCCACAAGCTTTTGGAAATGGTGTTCCTTGGTGATCAGAACCTTCCACACACCTGACAAAGGAACACCGTTTCCAAAAGCTTGTGGGATTACTATCAAATAAACTGGTTGGACTTAAACCTGGTGTTGTGAGACTTCTTACTGTGGAAATAAATTGCCATTCCATCACATCACTGGATCAAAATCCTGGAATTCCCTCCCTAATGGCATTGTGGGTCACCCCACAGAACATGGACTGCAGTTATTCAAGAGGCAGGTCATCATCACCTTCTCAAGGGCACCTAGAGATGGGCAATAAATGCTGACCGGACAGCGACACCCATGTCCCACGAATGAATAAAAAAAAAAGTGGTACTGAACAAATTGTTGCATCTGCGGGTCAACAAGTCCCTGGGTGCTGATAGAATTCATCCTCGGGCAAGATGTGGCATTGGTGGCGCAGTGGTTAGCACAGCTACCTCTTAACCCCAGGGACCCAACTTCGATTCCAGCCTTTTGTGACTGCCTGTATGAGTTTGCACATTCTCCCTGCGTCTGCATGAGTTTTCTCTGAGTGATCCATTTTCCTCCCACATCTATGGATTGGCCATGCTAAATTGCCTTTTAGTATCCCATGATGTATAGATTAGAAGGATTAGCGGGGTAACTGTGTGGTGTTACGGGGATAGGGTGGAGGATGGGTAAGATGCTCTGTCAGAGAGTCAGTGCAGATGCAACGGGTCAAATGGCCTCCTTCTGACTGTAGGAATTCTATGGTTGAGTGAGTGCGAGAGGTGGACCACAAAAAGTCTGTTGACCTTGAGCAGGATTTTTTGGTTTTGGGGCAAGTGAGGATGAAAAATCCTGCCCATAATCTCTCTACTTTTGTATTCAATTCCCAATTATTCATATGTTTGTGTGATAGTGACCCAGGAAATGTTAGACAGTTTAAAACCTGTGTAAAAATACTGGGTATCTCCTCACCAGCCATCCTTATTTGCCCCCACCTCTACCTGACTATTCCCTGACCATCCAACTCCCAAAATGCCCCCCTGCCCGATTACCCAACTAACTCTGTCACTGACCAGACCTCTACATATCTCAAAACTGACCAGGCAACAACCCGCTCCCACAATTCTGACCATTCAAGTACCCCCTAACACAATACAAACCACCCTATTACCTCCCCAAGAAGACTGGACTACTCCCTGACCACCCAACTGCAGCCCCAACCCGAGCACCCAATATCCCCCTTAATCAACCTGGCTACCCTTCTCATCCACTTAATTATTCACTCACCCAACTACCCACTCACCCACTCATACCCTTGACCCACCTACCCACTCACTCCACCGCTCACTTCATCTATCTATCCACCTCAGCCAGACACCAACTTCACCTTCTGTAGCATCTCATACCTCTACTTACTTGCCCACTCACTTGCCTAACCACTTCAACCCTTCTGCTCACTTCACCTGCCTCATCAATTGACATACTCATCCATTCATTCCCTAGTCCACACTGAAAGACTTGACCCTTAAACTGAAGAGTGTGCTTTCCCTTCCTCTGTCTCTACTGTGATCCTATGGACATTCCTGGTAGATGCTGTGCTATGCACATTACTCCAAGCATTTCTTCCTCAACTCTGATCAGAAGATTGTGGAAGTGAGCTGTAACGTCAGGTCATTGATTGGTGACTGGAAGATTCAGGTCTCCATGTCACACTTGCAAGCATCCTTGAAGTGGAGCCTTGGGCTCCCGATGGGTTATTTGGCTCCGGCTTCCTCACAATACAGAAAATCCTGGGGCATGTGGCTAACTTCTATCCTGTGCATCTACCCAATTCACTAAAGCCACCTCTACATGATTAGTGCCACAAACTTGGCAGCTTTGCTTTTCAGAGGACTGAATATCAATGATAGCATCCCAGTCACACAAGAGAAACTTCCTGTCACACAATATCATCCCCAGGGGCTTTGTCCATTGTAGCCAGAGCTCCCCATCAGAGATAGTCTTAGTAAGTGAACTAACTTTGGACAAGCATGAATTCGACTTTTGCGATCTTATGACTTGTTCGTACCCCAGTATGTTTTCTGAACAATTTCTGGTTTCCTCTTGCTGCACGTTATTATAAATTTTCCCTTTCAAACATATCAAATATTAAAAAGAGAAAATGCTGCACAGACTGCATTTTATATGCCATTAGCAATGATAGATTTAATTTCAGTCAGTATTGAGAACCCCAGGCAACAAAGACATGCTGTGATATTAATTTTCTAAGGTCAACAGGCAGTCAGTAAATAAAATGTATTTCAGCCTTTTTGTGACTATTTGTTCTAAATATTTTTAAAAAGTAAGAAATTGAATGATGTGCAGCATCCTGGTGATCATCACAACCCTCTTACAACGTATTCACTTTGTGACAGCACTGCGGTTGTAGCAAAGTAACTCAGTGACAAGACAGATTTAGTGTGTGGTAAAGCACATGATCAAAAGGACTGGTGTCAACTCATAACATGGACATGAGTATTTGCAAGGAGATATTACTGTGGTTACATCACTGCGAATTGCGTGGAGGACGCGGAAAGTCTGCAGAGAGATCTGGATAGGCTGTGAGTGGGCGAGGACCTGGCAGATGGAGTGTGACATTAGCAAATGTGAGGTTATCCAAATTGGAAGAAATAATAGTCGGATGGAATATTATTTAAATGGTGAAAAGCTGCAGCATGCTACGGTGCAGAGGGACCTGGGGGTCCTTGTGCACAAATTGCAAAAACCCAGTCTGCAGGTGCAGCAGGTGATCAAGAAGGCGAATGGAATGTTGGCCTTTATAGCGAGGGGGACAGAATATAAAAGCAGGGAGGTCTTGCTGCAACTGTACAGAGTACTGGTGAGGCCACAACTGGAGTACTGTGTGCAGTTTTGGTCCCCTTATTTGCGAAAGGATATATTGGCCTTGGAGGGAGTACAGAGAAGGTTCAGCAGGCTGATACCAGAGATGAGGGGGTTAGCTTATGAGGAGAGAGTAAATAGACTGGGCCTGTACTCATTGGAGTTTAGAAGGCTGAGGGGGGATCTTATGGAGACTTAGAAGATAATGAAGGGCTAGATAGGGTAGAGGTAGAGAGATTCTTTCCACTTAGAAAGGAAACCAGAACTAGAGGGCACAGCCTCAAAATAGCTGGGGGGGGCAGTGCAGTTTAGAACAGAGTTGAGGAGGAACTTCTTCTCTCAGAAGGTGGTGAATCTCTGGAATTCTCTGCCCGTTGAAGTGGTGGAGGCTACCTTGTTGAATATGTTTAAGTCACGGGTAGGTGATCTCTGATAGATAAGGGAATTAAGGTTTATGGGGAGCAGGCAGGAAAGTGGAACTGATCCACTTCAGATTGGCCATGATCTTATTGAATGGCGGGGCAGGCTCGAAGGGCTAGATGGCCTAATCCTGCTCTTATTTCTTATGTTCTTATATTATGTTTGTTGCAATGAAGTGCCCTTTATAAAGTATTCTTTCAATAGTATCAAATTGGTTTCATACCTAATGCACGTTGTGGCACATTGTCTTTAACAAAAAAACATAATATTGGTATTGTTTACCAAAGTGGTTCTGGAAGTTAAATCACCAAAACATCTGGTTTAACTTGTTATACTTTTTTTCCATCATTACCACTTTCTGTGTACTTATTTTACATCATTAAGTATTTGAAATGTTACCTGAGTTCCAGGTGCTTCAGAAGAGAATACAGACAAATGTATGACTTTGTTATTGCTGCTAATAAGTGACAAAAGTTGGCTACCTACACTCCTGCAATAATCAATTGGCAGCATTCTTGCCATTGAGTCAAAATGTAGTGAGTTGAAGTTCTACTCCAGGCCCCCTGAGCACAAAAATCAAGGCCAACACTCCAATGCAGAAATCAAGGCAGTGCTACACAGTCAGAGGAGCCGTTTTTCACATAAAATGATAAACTAAAGTTCCTTTGGCTTTTTCAGTCGAGGGTAAATGATCCCTTAGCCCTATTTCAGACAAGAGTATGGGAGTTACCCTTGATGTTCTAGACAATCTTTCAATTAGCATCGCACAAAGAAACAAATTATCTGGTCATTAACACATTGCTATTTGTGAGAGTTTGATTTGCAATAGTTTGTTTGTAGTATTTCTTCAATAACAAAAGTCCTGGTGATAATCTACAATAGACTATTGCCACTTTTGTGTTGTTATATCATTGTGATTGGGAGTAAATCCAATTAGTATCAGTTGCCCTGTTTACATTGGGCTATAGATTTAGCAATAGCAGGGAAACTTTGTGAATGGATCTCCTCCAAGACAGTTAGCAATGACTTTTCCAAAATTGGCTGCAACTTTCTCCAACGTTGACCAAAGCAAATCAATAGACCCAAAATGGTAATGACAACAAAATAAACTTGCATTTATGTGATACCCTTAAATATACCAAGGTGCTTGACAGTAAGGAAAGGAGAAGGAGAAATTAGGGGAGGGCAACCAGAAGTTTGGTCAAAGAGGTGATTTTTAAAGAAGGAGCGAAAAATGAAGAGAGGCAGAATTGTTGCTGGAAAAAAACAAAGTGTGGATCTTGTTGACTGGAGGTATGCAGTTCTGGGCTAAAATGTGGTCAGAATACTGAAGAATATGAGCTTGCTGAGGATGACAGGAAAAGATTACAGAGATGGGAGAATTGAGGCCATGAAATTATGAAAGGATTGAAACACAAACTGCCTTAAATATGACCAGCAGAACATGTATAGTGTCACAGACCAAGACACAGTGGAATGAAAGCCCCAAAAAGCCTATGCTCAAGGAGCATTTCAGAGCTTCCAATGGTAAAATGCCATTAAAGGTTTTCTTTGACGTACATGTGCTCTCTTGAGTTCAGTGCAGTGAATGATTAAACAAATGAGTTGTAATAAGGATCTAATGATGGTCATGATGGCTTGGATTATTCATCCCTTTACCATCCAAAAATATTTAGAGTGTGTCCTTGCAGCAGTCTGTCAACTTTGACAAAGGGTCATCTGGACTCAAAATGTCAACTTTTTTCTCTCCTTCCAGATGTTATCAGCCCTGCTGAGATTTTCCAGCATTTTCTCTTTTGGCTTCAGATTCCAGCATCTGCAGTAATTTGCTTTTATCCAGTGAAATTAATTTCAGTTGTACAAAGGAAGATTAGATTCAAACCTGTGCAATCACAGATATTGTTGGTTCCAACCACACCTCTTTAAACTGATTTGACCTCATTATAGAAAGTGATGTGAAAGTGTTGACAAGCTGTGAATGAGAAAATAGAAAGTCTTTTTGCTATTCTCATGTTCCTTCAGATAGATACATTAGAAGTGTACCAATAGTCTCAAGATTGTTACTCAGGCATTAAAAATTCATCAGTTTTCAAGAATGCATTTAAAAAACATTTGCAATGAAGAAAGCCTCGTGATTGTTCAGGTATAAGCAGTTAATTGCAGTTCTGTATTCTTTGTTGGACATTTTATATTGGAATTAATTTAAATGGAAAACATTTCATCAGTATGTAAAATCATGCACAAGTTCAATTAGCCTGAAATGTTGCTGCATGATTTTACTTTAAATAACCTTTTTAAAAAGTATGTAGGCCGGATTTTGCAGTTAGTGGCATAGAGATAGTGCTCGCCACTGGCATCAAATAAATCTATGCATGAATCTATACTATTCCCATGGTAAGAATTTTAACATAAGAACATAAGAACATAAGAAATAGGAGCAGGAGTAGGCCATCCAGCCCTTCGAGCCTGCTCCGCCATTCAATAAGATCATGGCTGATCTGTCGCTGCTCAGTTCCACTTTCCCGCCCTCTCCCCATAACCCTTAATCCCCTCTCCTATCAAAAACCCATCAACCCGCGTCTTAAAAATATTTAGCGAGGCAGCCTCCACCACTTCAACGGGCAGAGAATTCCAGAGATTCACCACCCTTTGAGTGAAGAAGTTCCTCCTCAACTCCGTTCTAAACCGCCCCCCTTTTATTTTGAGGCTGTGCCCCCTAGTCCTATTGTCTTTTTTGAGCGGGAAGAGTCTCTCCACCTCTATCCTATCCATCCCATTCATCATCTTCTACGTCTCAATGAGATCTCCCCTCATTCTTCTAAACTCTAACGAGTACAAGCCTAGTTTATTCAGCCTCTCCTCATAGCTCAACCCCCTCAACTCTGGTATCAGCCTAGTAAACCTCCTCTGCACTCCCTCCAAGGCCAAAATATCTTTGCGCAGGTGCGGCGCCCAAAACTGCACACAGTACTCCAGCTGCGGCCTCACCAATGCCCTATACAGCTGCAGCAAGACCTCCCTACTTTTATATTCAATCCCCTTCGCTATGAAGGCCAGCATCCCATTAGCCTTCCTGACCACCTGCTGCACCTGCAAGCTGGGTTTTTGCGACTCATGCACAAGGACCCCGAGGTCCCTCTGCACCGTCGCCTGCTGCAGTTTTTCGCCCTGTAAGTAATAGTCCTTCATACCATTCTTCCTACCAAAGTGGACAACCTCACACTTGCCAACATTAAATTCCATTTGCCATTTCCTGGCCCATTCGCCCAGCCTATCTAGATCCTTCTGCAGACTCTCCACACCCTCCGCACAATTTGCCGTTCCCCCAATCTTGGTGTCATCAGCAAATTTCGACACTCTACACTCGGTTCCCTCCTCCAGATCATCTATATAAATGGTAAAAAGCTGAGGCCCCAGCACCGACCCCTGGGGCACTCCACTAGTCACCATCCGCCAATCCGAATAGCACCCGTTGACCCCCACTCTCTGCCTCCTATTTGACAACCAATCCTCTATCCACGCTAACACCCTACCCCCAACTCCATGTCCCTCGACCTTCTGCAATAACCTCTTGTGAGGCACTTTGTCAAACGCCTTCTGAAAATCTAGAAAGACCACATCCACTGGCTCTCCTCTATCTACCGCCCTAGATACATCCTCATAGAACTCCAGTAAATTTGTCAGACACGACTTCCCTTTAATGAAACCGTGCTGCGTCTGCTCTATCAAGCAATTCCCTTCAAAATGCCTCGCAATTTCCTCCTTAATGACAGATTCTAACATTTTACCTACCACAGACGTTAAACTAACCGGCCTATAATTCCCCGCCTTTTGCCTGGCACCCTTCTTAAACAACGGCGTAACATTAGCCGTTTTCCAATCATCCGGCACTTGCCTGGAATCCAGCGACGTTTGGAAAATAACCACCAAGGCATCCACTATCACCTCCGCCATTTCTTTCAGAACCCTCGGATGCATTCCATCCGGTCCTGGGGACTTGTCCACAATCAGCCCCTCCAGTCTTTCAAGCACCGCCTTTCTAGTTACCTTATTTTAGTTACCTTCCAGTCTGGGCTGCAATAGAACCAACAGTTTTCTATACAAAAAATAGGCTGCTGAAGCCAAAAAGCATTGGAAAATTTAGTGACATAATCCATTATTCAAAATTAACAATTTAAAAATCATTTTTAATGAGCACAAATAGGTTTGATCAAATATATTATTCATAAATGTGATACTGAAAAAGAGAAATCATGCTTAAAAAGTAGATTTTACTTTTCATTAACTTTTATTAGAATTCTAAAAGATTTTCTGTTAGAAAATCAATTCATTTTAACTTTTAAATGATCCTTGCTCGTATGGGCCTTTTCATTAAATAGTCACAAATGGTGAGGTCTGGAAGTATAGGTTTGAAGTTTAACTGTGTTACTATTTGTAATTAGTAGGAAATTTGCCCAAATTCAATATTTGTTGTTAGCGAATCTTCAGGATTAGTATCAGTTGACCAGCATCAGAAATTGAATGATTTCTTTCAACACTCTGTTACTGTCAGAACCTACATATTCATGGGATGAAACCGCACTTTCAATCCATTGTGTAGAACAGTAACTTTCAAGATGTATTTGACACTTCAATTTCTAAACTGGATAGTAGTTGTTACATTCCTTAGTGGTTTAGTATTAAGATAGAGATATGATTGTTAAACTGAGACTCAGTTGGTGAATGTTTAAAGATAAGGGCCGGAGTTTTACCGCTGCGCCAGCCACGGAATCGGAGCAGGCTAGGGGCGGACAATGGAAATGACCGTTGACCTCGGATGGGATTTTACGGTTTCGGGATGAGTAAGGCCATAAAGTAATGTCCACCATTACTCAATAGATAAAATTTTCAGCAAGCTGAATTCAAGGGAAGAGAGAATTGGGTAAGTAGGCATTGTGCACAAATTCATCGATCCATGCTCCTGCTGAATATGGTCAATGAAAATTTATAATGATGTCTGTAATTTCTTGAGTACGCACTGACTGTGAAGAGCCTTGCCCTCAACTAATCCACATCAAAAAATCCCCAGCACAATAGCTTCCAAATGTGTCACAAGCAAACACTGGAGAAGGGTAAGATGCCCTCCCGCTGTGAGTACTGGCAAAATTATCTTTTTCACATTTCTGTATAATTTCCTACTAATAGCGCACCATGCTATCTTTTGTGTTGTACTTTGTGGTGATTGCATTTACATCCACAATTTGGTGCTGAAACTCTCAGTAGATCATTTTGTATAAATATGGAGGAACTGACCTTAAAACAAAGCAACTTCACAAACAGCATTTTCATTGAGGAACCTAAAAGACTTCAGAATTGAATGTTGTATGTCTTCAATGATTAGGACTGCAGCAGCTGTGATATAAATCCAATTATGTTGCAATTTCTGTTGCAAAAAGGTGCACTTAATGTGTTTAAAAACTTAATCTATTCCCCTCTATCTAAAACTTATCAGGCAGCTTTGCAAAGTGAAAGAACTAGCTATTCTCCAATGCTATTCTGAATGTTAGGTATGTTCTTGTCTTCATTCATTCTTCACCTGCACCTCAAGTAACAAGCCAGTGCAGAAACCTGCAAAGAGCGACTGTCCATTTTGCTAAACCAGTGATGCCATTGAACCCTGATACCAATAGAGAAATGTTAAGGGTACAGGGGAGGCTGAGAGTGGGCTTGGTGCATGACATAGCCAGAGATATATAGGTTCTGCCAATCTTAATGCCAGGACCTCAATTAAATGAATCTGAACAGACTCCAATCTGTCAGCTAGCCACATTGACTGCCCAGTCTAGTGAAGGATCAGAAGTTTAGTGGCAGCAGCCTGTGGAATAGTCCCTGGAAGTCAGTGGGAAGGAAAGCCTCAGGCGGTAGTCAAGAGGGGGAAGACTGAAAGCGCAATCACAATAGTGGAGCAAGGAGCCAGATGGCAATTGTGAAGGTAGAGTTTATAGTTGGCCATGATCAGGAGAAGGAGCCTGCAGATGGTAATGATCACAAGGGCAGAGTCTGCAGAAGTTAATTATCAGGAGGATGGAGTCAGCAGATGGCAATGATATGGGTGGAAGGGCGAAGTATCCACTCTACCAACACCTATCATAGTTTTAAAGATCTCTATTAGACTATCCTTCAGCCTTTTTTCACGAGAAAGGAGACCCAACCTGTGCATCCTTACCCAATATGCATATCCATACAAAGGAAAACACAGCACAGGAAATAGGTCCTTCAGCCCTATAAGCCCGCACCGCCATTTTAACATTCAATGAGTGCCTCATCCCAATCCTTCCCCTACCTATGACCTTTGTCTATGCCTCTTGGACTTCACAATATAGGTGTGCAAATTTAGAGAATGATATGTGCAATTACTATTGCACATTTCTAGTATCATGCTTGTAAATCTTCTCCGCACCCTCTCTTGTCCCTGTATATATATTTTGCAATATGGCAACCAAAGTTGCATTCAGTACTCAAAATGTAGTCTAAACAAGATCAACACTGAATAAGCATAACTCCACTGCTTTTCAATTCTGTCCCTTTTTTAAAAATAAAGTGTAGTGCTTGGTTTGCTTTATTTATGGCCTTATTAATCCGCAAGTTTTGGTGTTGGATGTTTTTGTACTGCTAGATCCCTATGTTCCTCTACCCTAACTAAACTCACATGATCCAAGTAAAAGCTGGCCTCTCTATACTTCCTGATAAATATGCTGACAGTGATTTTTGTTGACCCTTATTCACCAATTATTTGCCCTTCCTGCAAAGTTTGTTAATGTCCACCTGTAATTTATTGCAGTTCTTCTGAATATTGAATTTGCCCCTCAAATTGATGTCATCCATAAATTTAGAAATTGTGTTTTAATTCCAAAGTCCATTCGTTAGTGTAAATTGTGCGTAACTGTGGTCTTGGCACTGATCCTTGTGGAATGCTGCTTCCCATGTTCTGAATATCTTTTACGTGAACTCTCTGGGGGGTTTCTCCCATTCCAACCTGCCTTTTTTGGTGGTTTGGGCCAGGAGATTCGCACGTGCACCAATTTGTGGGATTCACGCATGCATTCCTGATGTGTGCACACCACCCAGCGACAGAGATCCGGCAAGGTCAGAACCGTGCAGGAAACTGGCAGGAACAATAGATAAGTACTTTTTACTTTATCTTAATGTATTTAAATGTGATCATCGGGCCCAGGACTGAATTCTCCGGGCTCGACAGCATCTCCCACCCCACCGGTACAATTTCATTCCAGCGAAATTTCAGGGAACTAGCAGGAGACCCTAGTGGAGTGAAGGAGGGCAGGAGGTCAGGTGGAGGGGAATGGTGCCCCCTGGGCATGGGGGTGTCAGTTTGTGCCCTTGGCATTGCCCAAGGGGCGAAGTGCCCATGCCCAGGGACCGCTGTCTGTACTGGACATGGGGCAACGCCAAGGGGCAGGGCCTGGGGGCAGGCCAGCTGGGGGCAGGGCCTAGGGAGCGATCAGTGGGGCTGGGGGATTCTGCTGCCACTCTGCAGGCAGCATCGGTTGGGACTTGAGGGAAACCAGTGATTGGGGAGGGCTGGGGGGACTGGAGGGTCTATTGTGTTGAGGGAGTCATCTGCTCCTGGGGGGAGGGGGAGGGTTGTGCCAACAGTGGGGGGGTAACAATCACTGCTGGCAGGGGCAGGAGATTGGGTGTTCTGGGACGAGAGGGGAGTGTTAGGGCTGGTCTGGGAATGGTCATGGGGGCTGCGATTGGGCCGTGGGGGGAGCGGGGAGGCAGTGGGGCAGTACAATGGGTGTTCTAGGCCAGTGTTTGGGCTGGCCAGCAAATGGGAGGCTGACAGTTTGGGGCAATTGCGCATGTGCAGAGGCCCGGAACTGTCAGACTCAGGCATGAATAGGTCCCATCCATCCTGAGCTTTTGATGATATTCATGATTGTGATCTCTGCATTGCACAGAGTGTGGGAGATTTGAGTCTGAACTCCCACTGGAAAAACAATGATCAATTACACCAGTTCTCTCACAAATTCAGCACTAAGAGTTTTTTTAGGAGAATGGCCCCCTCTTTCTTGAAGCCAGCCAGCTAGCATTCTGTCACTAGTCCGCTGACTCGATAAGCTCTGACCTTCTTCATTACTCTATGAATGGGCACCTTATTGCAGGCCTTTTGAAAATCCAGATAAACTACATCTACTGGATTAATATTGCCTAATCTCTCTGTGACCTTCTCAAAATATTCCTGAAGGCTGGTCAAGCAAGATTTTTCCTTTTGAAATGCATGTTGATCATTCGTTATTGATGTTCTTCTATTGTCTCCTAGTAGTAATTCCATTATTTTTCCTGCTCCCCATGGTTTAAAGTTCCCTGGACATGGTTTGTCCACTTCTTAGATGTATGTGTTACATTAGCTATTCACTAGCCTTTTAGTTCTGCACCTTTACTAACAAATTATGAAATCTGTGTAAAAATACTTCTGCTCTCTCTTTGCAAGAACCTTTTCAAAATATATGGATGGAATTCATCCAGAGCTGAGGGGCTTTATCTTCTTTGAAATTGATTTTTGTTAAAAATTCAATACATACTCTTATTAAAATGCATTTATTATTTATCTCATCATTCAGTGTAATGTCCACCTGTTCTGAATCCCTGGTAAATAACAAAGCAACATAATGAATTAGAATTTCTGCTATCTCTGGCATTACCTGTGGTATTATCCTGTCTCTCCCTCAGTGATCCTATTCCCATTCCAGTAATATGTATTTTACTATTTTGTTTTATGCTGTTTGATAATTTCTTGATGCCTTTATTCATCAAACTTCTGCTTTATCCCACCACATGTTAGCTGCTGGCTATCTGGCAGTGCCGGACTCCTCCTCTCCTTGTGTTAGCACCAGCACCCTGGGTTTTGCATATTAAACAGGCGCGTGCCTGTTTTCAGTTGCCCCTTGGTCCAGGGCTCCAGGTTTAGTTGCATAATGCTGATTGAAAAATCAAGGTTCTTGTTGTTAAAATAGGCTTCATTAAATGTTTTCAATTCTAAACAGTTTATATTAGATAAAGCAGACTAATGCAGCATGACAAATTGATAGGTCAGGATGCAGTGCCAGTCCAGATTAGGTACCTGATTGAACTCTACCTGCTTTACAAGGTAGTCTGATAAGAACAAGAAAATCTTCTTTCAAAGCATTAACCAAGCAGACCTTTGAACTGATTTGTTGAATTATTAATTAACTAGAATTTGAGGAACTAGCCATTTTGCTTTGAAAGTACAACGGCAACAGTTATTTCTTGAAGAATGGACTTGAATAACCCTTCTTAAAATGAGCACAAGTACCTACTGCCGTTGACTTCTGTGTCTCCTACTATTTGTGACTGTAATCTCCTGTGACATATTAGTTAAGCTGGAAAGGGAGGAGTGAGATATCACAGCAGTTTTGAAATGAAGCGTAGCACCTCAGCTGAGCAAAGCAATGGGTTAGAAGCATAGAGACCCAATTGTCTTAAAGCATATTTATCATGTGTTGGGAAAAATAATAAAGCCATTTTAAATCTCTGTATGCAGGGAGTGTTCTTGTAATAGCTGGTGACTCATTAATGTTTTGTTGCCATGAATATCTCTGATTGTGTCCAGTTTATTCAAACATCATCCAGAATGCCACAACCACAAGAATGGATGCTATTAATTTGATGCCTCACATCACACTAATCAAACTATTTATTCATAAACAAAAACAGAAAGTGCAGAGAATCTCAGCAGGTCAGGCAGCATCTGGTGAAAGTATAAAATCAGTTGTCATTCCCGGTGTAAATCATTCCTCAGAACTGCAAGATATTACAAGTAATAGCAATTTTAAAAAAAAGGGAACAAGGAAAGGGTAAGCGAGTAAAAGACACAAACAAACACACCCAGAAGAAAAGAAATAGAATGAACTTTAACATTCTATTGCTGAATTAATATGTACAAGAGAAAATAATAAATCAAAAGAATTAAAAGTTACATATAAGATACCAAGAGTGGTATTTTACCATTTTTTTGTCTAAGTGCTGCGTGGATTTGAAACTGGGAGAGTTTCAGATCCGTGTTTTAGGCCCCCCCGCCATGCCTGCAAAATTTTGAGCAAGTCTGTGGCTCATTGCAAAAGCCTGTGGGTGGGGCTTAATGTGCCCAAAAGCCTGCAGAGGGAGGTAGTGCACAAGTGCAACCCTGATGCTGCACATGAGTATGAGCAGCATTGGGGATCTGTCAAACAAAGAGAGAGCTGTCGGGTCCCTGCTACTGCAATAGCAACAGCCTGTAATAGTCTGTAGCAGTTCTCCCCCTCACTGCAATCGTAGTGGTCTGCAGCACGAGATATAGCCCCCGCCGACCCTCCTGCCGCCCAAACTGATCACGGATCCCCTCCCTCCCCCACTGATCGCGGCCCTGCTGCCCTTCCCTCATCAATAGCTGCAGAGTGGCAGTGAGCCCTCTCTCCTTCCCTCTCCCACCGATCGCAGCACAGTGGAGCAGATACAGCCTGCAACATGCTCAACATTGCTAGGAGAAATTAAATAAAGCACATGAAGTGTATATATCTTGAGATAATTTTCACAATGTTAAGCTTACTGGCGTGCAGAAGCAAACAACTGTTCAGGTTACATGAATGTAGTGATAAAAAAGTATTGTAGATGTCACCACGCATGGCAACCAGAGCAAGTCTTTCTACCAAATGTCACTTTTTTTTGACAAATTAACAGTTCATTTTTAGAAGAAAAAACTCAAATTTGTATAGTTAGTCAATCATTTTCCTAAAATCTGTTATTTTGTTGGCAGGGATACAAAAGGTGTGTTCTACTTAATTATTGCAAAAACATGTGATTTAAAAACATTTTACCCTCACTATAAGTACTGTGTTAATTGATAAGGTAACAATTAGATTGTAGGGCTTTTCAGATTAGCTGGCCTTTAGTAATATAAACTAGATCTAATGGTTCAGATTCAGTTCAGCAATTCTCCACAAATTTTGACTATGCATTTGACTGGAAAGTTTAATCATGATTGTGCATTGCCCTGTGGAGCATCTGGAGGAAGTCCACACAGACACGGGGGGAGAATGTGCAGACTCTGCACAGATAGTGATCCAAGCTGGGAATCGAATCCAGGGGCCACGGCGCTGTCAGGCAGCAGTGCTAACCACTGTGTCACACCCATCTAGAATGCATTTGGCCCAATATTGCTATCAGGACTTTTCTGAAGAATATCTGCAGCAACCAGATTGGGATGGAGGCCTCCAGTGACCATGGAAAGTTAAACACTGCAGTAGATGGTTGGAGCATCTACCAGGTGGATCTTTGAGCTTCAGAGTCTTCCAGGAGGTCTATCTTCTATCTTCAAAAGTGGGTCAGTTGATGGCTGAACACGTTTTTAAACATGATGCCTAGATGTGGCGACGGGGTGTTAGCCATCGAACCTACCAGGCCACATGAAACCACTGACTGCATTATCAATTAGACCACTGTCGTGACATGTCCTTTACGACTCTCACCAACTTTTACAGATGCATGTAAAAGTTGAAAGCATGGGATGTCTTTCTGGTTGTATCACAGCTGGGATGGCTCCTGCTCTGTCCAAGACTGCAAGAAACTATAAAGGTTTGTGAATGAGGCCCAATCCATCACTCAACCAGCCTCCCACCCATTGACTCTGTCTACACATCCTGCTGCCTCAAGAAAGCAGCCAGTATAATTAAGGACCTCATGCACCCTGGACATACTCTCTTCTAACTTCTTCCATCAGGAAAAAGATACAAAGAGTACCAGAGGAATGGTAAGTATTTCATGTAATATTGCTGTTTAAGAAGGGAGGGAGGTAACAGATGGGAAATTATAGGCCGGTTAGCCTGACTTTGATCATTGGCAAGATTTTAGAGTCCGTTATTAAAGATGAGATTGCAATGTACTTGGAAGTGCAAGATAAAATAGGGCTGAGTCGGCACGGCTATGTCAAGGGGAGGTCATGTCTGACAAATCTGTTAGAGTTCTTTGAGGAGATAACAAGGAAGTTAGACAAAGGAGAATCAGTGGACATGGTTTATTTAGATTTCTAGAAGGCCTTTGACAAGGTGCTGCATAGGAGACTGTTAAATGAGTTAAATGCTCATGATGTTAAGGGTAGGATCCTGGTATGGACAGAGGATTGGCTGACAGGCAGAAGACAGAGTGAGGATAAAGAGGTCTTTTTCAGAATGGCAGCCGGTGATTAGTGGTGTGCCTCAGGGGTCAGTGCTGGGACCACAACTTGTCACAATATACATTAAAAATTTGGAGGAAGGAACTGAAGGCACTGTTGCTAAGTTTGCAGATAATACAAAGATATTTAGAGGGACAGGTAGTATTGAGGAAGCAGGGGGGCTGCAGAAGGACTTGGACAGGTTAGGAAAGTGGGCAAAGAAGTGGCAGGTGGAATACAATGTGGAAAAGTGTGAGGTTATACACTTTGGAAGGAGGAATGGAGTCATAAATGGGAAAATGCTTAGGAAATCAGAAACACAAAGGGACTTGAGGATCATTGTTCAAGATTCTCTTAAGGTTAACATGCAAGTCCAGTCAGCAATTTGGAAGGAAAATGGAATGTTAGCATTCATGTTGAGAGGGCTAGAGTGAAAGGAACGTTCGTTTAAAGCAGAGATGAGGAGGAATTTCTTCAGCCAGAGTGTGGTGAATCTGTGGAACTCTTTGCCACAGAAGACTGTAGAGGCCAGGTCATTGAATGTCCTTAAAACAGAGATAGATAGGTTCTTGATTAATAAAGGGATCAGGGGTTATGGGGAAAAGACAGGAGAATGGGGATGAGAAAAAAATCAGCCATGTTGAATGTCGGAGAAGACTTGATGAGCCAAGTGGCCTAATTCTGCTCCTATGTCTTATGGACGTGTACCAACCAACTCAAGAACAGCTTTTTCCCTGCTGCAATCAGGCTTTTGAACGGACCTATCTCGGATTAAATTGATCTTTCTCTACACCCTAGCTGTGACTATAACACTGCATTCTGCACCCTCTCTCTTTTCCTTGTCTATCTACGGTATGCTTTGCGTAGTGCACAAGAAACAATAGTTTTCACTGCATACTAATACATACAACAATAATAAATCAAATCAAATCAAAATCAATCCCATTTCCACCACCTCATAAGCAGCAAGTTCTAGGTCATTACCACTTGCTGCATGAAAAACGTTCTTCCTCACATTCCCATTGCATCTTTTACCTAAAATCTTAAATCTTCTAGTCCTTGCACTGTCTGGTAATAGGAACAACTTTACTTAGTCTACCTTATCTGAACCTGTCATAATCTTGTATGGTTACCTCAAATATCCTCTTCACCTCTGCATGAAGAACCCCAGAATTTCCAATCTAACTTTGTACTTAAAGTCTCTCTGCAGCTAATTTCCCTCATTCTTGGAACCATTCTGTTAAATCTACTCTTCACCATTTCGAATATCCTCACATCCTTCCTATGGTTTGGTGACCAGAACTGGATGCAATATTCTACTTGTGGCCTAACCAGAGCTTTAGAAATGTTCAGCATCGTCTTGCATCTAGAATGATTCATCATTTTACACCTGGACTGACACTAAAGCAAGTCTCCAGTCTCAGCTTCTTACTGAGGGGAGAACCAGTGGATTAAATATCTTTTTGAGTCTACCATAAGTTGGCTATTATTGTAATGAACTTGTTTGCTAACTTTTATGTCCTTAGTTAGCAATCCCATCATTCAAATGTATTAAATACTGAATGAAGCACCACCTGTGAACCTATTGGAATGGAAACATGTTGACTAATCTTTCCCGACAGGCTTAACATTGAAAATCTTCCCTTCCCAGTTGATGTTCTGTTAATATCAGTAATTGATTCATAAACATTTCATTTTGACCATTTTGTAACTAATCATAACGGTTTGCATATATACTGCATCAAGGATTGAAGTTTAGCAGAGCGAAAAGACTATCTGTAGCAGAAGTGCGATGGAGTGTATTTTATCTAATGTCTCTTTGTATTGAAAATGGCTACTTTCAATATAATTTATTTCAGACAAATAAAACTTAGATATTTGCATAACAGTTAGTGCAAAACAGTTAACAAAGAAATTATTAATATTTGCAAGCAAACGTGGCAGTGATTCATGGAGCCAGTCCATTAGTAATGAAGTAATGCATATTTAAATTACTTTCAGAACAAATGATAAAGCTGACTGCAAAATAGCACACCAGTAATCCAGACTTTTCCTGATTTAATTTACCTTACTCACCACAATGCTTGACCATTTTTGGTGCAGCTCACAGTTGCAGGTAATAGCACATTTCACGCACGCAGAGTAGGCAGATTGTGATGTCAATGGACATCGAGAGTTGACATAGAAGTCCATGCTGCCAAGTTCAATCTCTCCACTCGAGTTATCACTGTCTCGTAAGCATGTGTTCAGTGACACATGGAACTGTGCATCAGCTCTGTTTAAAGGCATCATTGTCCAACTTGCAGGTTAGTTCCTTATTAATATGTATTGCTTCTAGCTGAATTTGTGGAAGTACTGGGTTTTTAAGACTTCAGAAAAGTTGTTTTTTTCTGGAGGGAATGTTGTCAGTGTTGGATAGATTTTCATTGCTACTAAATAGATTTTGAGTTTGTTACTTTTTCTCAGCAGTAGCTGCAGGATTAGAAAGAGATGGAACAGAGGCAGCAAAGATAACAAGCTGCCTGTTGAAGGAAGTGAAGGAGGGGAGAAGGGTTCTCAATCCAGGGTGGTCAAGGTGAAGCTATGCCGGGGCAGTGTGTTCAGTAGCTGCACTTCACCAAGGAAGTACTCAGAGTGGTGCCACTTCCTCAAATCAGACTTGCAGCCTCAGTGATCTCCATGATAACTGTAACCCTTAAAGAGCAATTGGTGTGTGTCTCATACAGGTGATTGCCAGCTAATCTGACAACAGTCTTGATGCAGTCATCCTGTGCCAGGTTGCTTGCATCAATGGAAGCTGAGACATTGACAGTCTGAAACTACAGTCCGCAATTGGACGTTGCATCTTGACTGGAAAGATTGAATTCCAAGCTGTGCAAAGCCCTCTGCCAAGTTGGAGCTGGACTCCTCTGTGCTCCTTAAAATTAACAGCAGGTTCTCTGGCAGGTCTGCCAATGTACCAAGCATTTCTGTGAGGAGTTCAGTTAGCCCTTTCTGCAAGCTACCCCATTAAAGTCCTCATTTGAGTTCTCTGCAGCAGAATTTGAATACAATCTTATCCTCTGGGGAGTTGGCAGCTACTGGTTCCCTGGCCTGCTGTTACCCACTTGTACCCGATGGCTCACCATGTGCAGATCCAATCTCTGCATAACTCTTTAAGCTAGTATCTGAACTAGTGACAGTGAGTACCAGATTGAAGGACAACATTTGTTCCTTCTCAGTTTTTTTTCATCTAATCATTGTTTCAGGCCTCAGTGCCTGGCCAGGTAGCAGTTTTGGGGCATTTGGAAATATAAATGTGCAAGAGCAGGGTTAGTATGCAGGAAGGGGGGAATGTAAGAGGTACATGGTTACATAATCTGCAGTTTGTAAATCATAGCAGCTTATGGATGAGGGTGGAAGGAATTTGAGAAGGGGAACTTGAGGAGTATTTTGTCATCTTCGGCACAACTGGTCACGGCCTCAGTAACGGCCACTCCAATGATTCCCAACAGCGTCTCCTCCAGGAGAATGAGGATAGCAGCTCCTTGTGTTCCATCAGTTACCTGTTGCTGCCATTACTATGGGCTGCCTTCTCCTGCACAAGAGACTGAAGTATGTCACAGAGTGGTGCCATGTGTTTGGGTGATTTACCTGCCACAACTGAATAGTGTGTGCATGATGTGAGTGTGTGGTTTGCAGCAGTGCTATGTTGTGAGGGTGAAGCAACACATACAAATGTGAGGAATGTGAATGAAAGGAGTGTGGTCAATTGAGCAATGTGTGAGGCCAGTTGTTACAGTTGGTAGGATTTGGCATGCATTTACAAACCGTGACACTATTTGATGTAATTAAAGGTCTTATAGCACTGTATCCAGCCTCTTGGTGCCAGACAGGAGACCACTATGCCCAGCTGTCCCTACTACCTGGTGGTCAATAGCTTCCTGAGGGATCCAAATTCTCTCCTTCTGCTGGCTTTCTAAAACAGTGACTCCAGTGTAGAATTCTCCAGGTCCTCAAATCTTTCCCAAGGATTTTCAACCCCTTCTGCAGCTAGAAGGCACCTTGCATTTAAGAGATGCAGTTTGATTGTTAGTAATCAGGTCACATCTGGACTTGGTACCCCCGCTGAGGTGTTCAACTGCACAGCACCTTCATTGCACTAAAAACAGAATATGTAAAAAAAGAATTTTGCATGATAGTGTCACTTCTAATGGGCGTGGGATAACTGTGCACCTCCACCCCATGCTGATGTTGGGGCAAATGTAATTTCATCCCTTTATGTACAAATGTAATATGTGTACGGTGGAACTAAAATACAGAAAACGGGAAGGTCTTATGAGGAAAGGCTGAGGGATTTGAGGTTATTTTCATTAGAAAGAAGAAGGTTACGAGGTGACCTAATTGAGGCGTACAAGATGATCAGAGGGTTAGATAGGGTGGATAGTGAGAGCCTTTTTCCTCAGATGGTGATGGCTAACACGAGGGGACATAGCATTAAATTAAGGGGTGGTAATTATGGAACGGATGTCAGAGGTAGGTTCTTTACTCAGAGGGTAGTAAGGGCGTGGAATGCCCTGCCTGCAGCAGTTGTGGACTTGCCAACTTTAAGGGCATTCAAATGGTCAGTGGGTAGGCATATGGTTAACATTGGAATAGTTTAGGTTAGAGGGTCATTAGTTTGGTTCCACTGGTCGGCGCAACATCGAGGGCCGAAAAGTCTGTACTGCGCTGTAATGTTCTATGTTCTATGTTCTATGTTCTAAAATCGAAGTAGCAGAGTGGAGACAGAGGTGTAAACTACAAAATAATACAATAAAGACAAGTCAACAGACACCACAAACGTCAACTTAACTTGTGGATTATCACAATCTATCCTTCAATCCTGTGGTCATATTAATGCAGCACAAGTTTAACTTCATTTATTGCAAGAAATAATTCTCACCATAATTTTAATATGGGGGCTTTTAGTTCAAAAAGTAATGGCATATTAGAGAGTGCTTTGGGACAAACTCATATCTTGGAACAATTGGCTTTGAATACTCTGCTGCAGTGAGACCATGTTGGTCAGTTGGATAGTTTCACACCTCAGAGCACATGTTATCTCACCACATTTCAATTGTGTGCTTTTCTCTCCACTCCTTTGTCATTTTTGGTATGACTGAGCACCACTAATAAACTGGTGATGGCTGATGTAATTGGTGACATGATTGTGCAACTAAATTATTGTGTCCCTTGCCATTTTATGTGTGAATGTGAAAAATATATGGCAATTTTAGCAGCAATAAAGCAGCCAACTTTTAAGCAAAAGTACAGGAGATATTTATGTTGTGTGAATATACAGAACATGGCTTATATTCTTTATTACTGAGAAACCCAGATAAAAAATTAAATAAAAAATGCCTTGGACACCAAAAAGGTTGACAAAATAAATAAGAAGATGAGGCAAATTAGTGGATAGGTAACAAGGTGAAACAATTAGCAAACAAAACAAACTGAGAGAAAAAGGTCATAAGATATTGCCAAGGTTTGATGAACAGGGAGAAACTGTCCCAGTCAAAGTCCTGCAAAAAATCAGGCTTCACCCTATCTTTATTGATTTCATGATCTAATTCCAGGATCAGGAGGCGACTGAAGGAATGCAAAATTGAAGAGGGAGAGTAGATGCCTTTTAACTCCTTTCCCAGGGGTACTTGTGTCTCTCTGTCTGCAGATGCTCAGCAAATCTGAGAAGTCTTGTTTCACTCACAAAGTAGTAAATGAATTGTGCCAGCTGGCTCAAACCTTCAGAGCAATTGTCAGCTGGCTGAAATAGCATCAGTCATTGCCAAAGAAATCCTATCATACGGTCCCCTTTATGCAGCAACCTCGACACAGTCGCTGGCTGACTCTCCACCACAGTTGCCAAGGCTGCCATTTGGGGATCTTGATGCAACTTTTCCAAACAGGCAATTGTCCAACATTGTCCATATCATTCTTAAAGTACCACATCAGTGGCAAGAACATCTAATTGATGATGACCTGTCACCAGCATCCTTCCATCTCCAATGGACATGTGGAAAATCCTTTGGATGTAGGTGGTGAGTTGGCTTCATATGGTGCATTTCTGGTGGCTGAAGAGACAATCCCTGAGAGTTAGTTTCTGCCATAATTGCTACATGTGATGTGGTTAACACAGTAAGAAGTCCCACAACACCAGGTTAAAGTCCAACAAGTTTATTTGATAGTAAACCCACAAGCTTTTGGAACCCTGTTCCTTCGTCAGGTGAGTGGAAAGTTCTGATCATGAAAGTGTGTGTCCTCAGTCCCTTACTATATTCCTTATACATCTATGACTGTGTGGCCAAATTCCCCTCCAACTTGATTTTCAGGTTTGCTGATGACACCACCTTGATGGGTCGGATCCCAAATAATGATGAGATGGAGTACAAGAAAGAGAGAGAGAATCTAGTGAACTGATGCGATGACAGTAATCTCTCCCTCAATGTCAATAAAACAAAAGAGATAATCATCGACTTCAGGAAGCATAGTGGAGGACACGCCCCTGTCTGTATCAATGGGGATGAAGTAGAAATGGTCGACAGCTTCAGATTTTTCAATGTCCAGATAGCAACAACCTGTCCTGGTCCTTCCATGCCTCACTGTAGTTAAGAAAGCCCACTATTGTCTCTACTTTCTCAGAAGACTGAAGAAATTTGGCATGTCCATGACAACTCTTACCAACTTTTACAGATGCACCATAGAAAACATTCTCTCTGGTTGTATCACAGCTTGGTATGGCTCCTGCTTACCCAAGACTTCAAGAAATTATAAAGAGCCATGAACAAAGCCCAGTTCATTACTGAAACCAGCCTCCCACCCATTGACTCTGTCTACACTCCCTGCTGCCTCGGAAAAGCAGCCAGCATAATTAAGCACCCAGGACATAGTGTCTTCCACCTTCTTCCATCGGGAAAAAGATACAAAAGTCTGAGGACATGTGCCAACCGACACAAGAACAGTTTCTTCCCTGCTGCCATTCAACTTTTGAATGGACCTACCTCACATTAAGTTGATCTTTCTCTACACCCTGGCTATGACTATAGCACTACATTCTGCACTCCTCCTTTCCTTCTCAATGTATGGTATGCTTTGTCTATGTAGTGAGCAAGAAACAATACTTCTCACTTTATACTAATACATGCGACAGTAATAAATCAAATCAAATCTTACCTGCTGTTCATGCCACACTCCCGCTGCAGCAAGGATGGAGAATTTGGCGGCCAGCCAAATCGCTGTTCACTGCAGTGGGATTTTCCCACCCCACTGCTGTGAGTGATGGTAAGATTCTGACCTATGATTCTATTTCCTTTTGTCAGTATTTTTTGTGAAATAATGACTGCATGTACTAAAGCTATAATGGAAATATTAATAAAGTGTTAAGAAATATTTTTATAATGCTGTTACTCCGATCAATCTTGATGTGTTAAGATAGACAAGTCCCCAGAGCCTGATGGGATATGCCCCAGAATACTAAGCGGGGCAAGGGAGAAATTGCTGGGGCCTTGAGAGAAATCTTTGTATCCTCACTGGCTACAGGAAAGATCATGACGTGGAGATGCCAGCATTGGACTGGGGTGAACACAGTAAGAAGTCTGACAACGTCAGACAACGTCTGCCTTTGACAAGTGTGTCTTACGACGCACAACAGCACAGAGTCGCTGAGCAGAGACTGATAGCCAAGTTCCGCACACATGAGGACGCCTCAACCGGGATCTTGGGTTCATGTCGCACTATCTGTAACCCACATGACTTGCCTGGGTTTGCAAAACCTCACTCACTGTTCTGTCTGGAAACAATACACATCTCTTTAACCTATGTCTCATGCCACTCACATTGTCGGCATCTTTAAGACTTAAATCGGAGGTTATTGTAAAGTCCCGCATTCTAATCTGTAATCTGTAAACTGTCTGTGCTGTTATATGCTCTGTCTGAGGCCAGAATTCTCCATTCACCTGACAAAGGGGCAAACCCCGAAAGCTTGTGAGTTTACTATCAAATAAATTGGTTGGACTTAAAGCTGGTGTTGTCAGACTTCTTACAGGGAAGGTCCCAGAGGATTGGAGAATAGCCAATGTTGTTCTTTTGTTTAAGAAGGGTAACAAGAATAATCCAGGTAATTACAGGCCGGTGAGCCTTACATCAGTGGTAGGGAAATTATTGGAGAGAATTCTTTGAGACAGGATTTATTTCCACTTGGAAATAAATGGATGTATTAGCGAGAGGCAACATGGTTTTGTGAAGGGGAGGTTGACCTCACGAACTTGATTGAGTTTTTCGAGGAAGTATCGATGATGATTGATGAGGGGGTAGGGCAGTGGATGTTGTCTGCATGGACTTCAGTAAGGCCTTTGGCAAGGTCTCTCATGGCAGATTGGTGCAGAAGATGAAGTTGCTTGGACCAGAGGACAGCTGGCAAGGTGGACACAGAACTGGCTCAGTCACAGAAGACAGAGAGTAGCTGTGGAAGGGCGTGTTTCTAAATGGAGGGCTGTGACAAGTGGCGTTCCTCAGGGATCAGTGCAGGGACCTTTGCTGTTTGTAATATATATGAATGATTTGGAGGAAAATGTAACTGGATTGATTAGTAAGTTTGCGGACGACACAAAGATTGATGGATTTGCAGACAGCGATGAGGACCATCAGAGAATACAGCAGAATTTAGATCAGTTGGAAACTTGGGCAGAGAAGTGGCAGATGGAGTTTAATCCAGACAAATGTGAGGAATGCATTTTGGAAGGTCTAATATAGATAGGAAATATACTGTAAATGGCAGAACCCTTAAGAGATTGATAGGGATCTAGGTGTACAGGAACGCAGGTCACTCAAAGTGACAATGCAAGTGGAGAAGGTAGTCAAGAAGGCATACAGCATGCTTGCCTTCATCGGCCAGGGCATTGAGTTTAAAAATTGGCAAGTCATGTTGCAGCTTTATAGAATCCTAGTTAGGTTGCACTTGGCATAGAGTGTTCAATTCTGGTCACCACACTACCAGAAGGATGTGGAGGCTTTGGAGAGGGTACAGAAAAGATTTACCAGGATGTTGCCTGGTATGGAGGGCATTAGCAATGATGAGAGGTTGGAGATACTTGGTTTGTTCTCACTGGAATGATGGAGGTTGAGGGATGACCTGAAAGAAGTTTATAGGATTAAGAGAGGCATGGGCAGAGTGAATAGTCAGAAGCTTTTTCCCAGGGTGGAAGAGTCACTTACTAGGTGGCACAGGTTTAAGATGCAGTGTTTAAAGGAGGTGTACGAGGCAGATTTTTTACACAGTGTGGTGGGTGCCTGGAACTCATTACCAGGGGAGGTAGTGGAAGCAGATATGATAGTGACTTTTAAGAGGCATCTTGTCAAATACATGAATAGGATAAGAATAGAGGGATATGATCCCCAGAGGATAGGGGTTTTAGTTCAGTTGGGCACGATGGTCGGTGCAGGCTTGGAGAGCTGAAGGGCCTATTCCTGTGCTGTATTTTTCTTTGTCCTTTGCATAAAAGATATTTAAAGCAGTATGGATAGAGAAATCATGCACTGTTTACTGTAGATCCTTGTTACACACCAGGCCATGTGCCTTATGCCTGCAGACTTTATTCATTTTAAAAAAAGCATCTTTAAGCAGCAGCAGCAACTGTTTCACATTCTCGCTCTGCTTTCTGAGGAGTCCTTTCTCTGATATTTTGTCTCATGCTTGAATGTGTTCTGTGTCTGTCTCAGACACCTGGGCCACGATTTTCCCAAAAAATGACTAAAGATGTGATATTATCAAAAAATTTAAAGTGCTGAATGAGCGAGAAAAATAGAGTTTCAGACTTGTTTTTTGGGTGAGTTAATAAAAAGTTCTTAAAGCATTTAGTCAATAACAGTTGGCAATGCCAGGGTGCCAGGCAGGGACTGCCAGGGTGCCAGATGGGCACTGCGTAGCCATGTCCCTGAGCCTCTGAACCCCCTCCATGGCTAACATGGTGGTACAGCCCAAGTCGGAAGATCCCGGGAGCTGGGAAAAATCAGTGTTGCACAGGCTATGAATACTTTAATGCTATTTCAAGTGTGCTAATCAGCCTCACGATGCAATTTGTGCGAGTGGAAAGGGACCAGGATGATTGGAAATGTTTGGCACTGGGTGCAAAACATGCTTTTTTTAAAATCGGCATGATCTGTGCCAGACATGGTATAACCAGAAAGGCACTCCCTGCTGTTCAACCCAATCTACCCATCTGCTCAGATATCTTGGGTTTGGTGCCTTGTGATTGGCCTTCCGTTACAAGTCCTCTTGATTTTTATTTCCGCTGATCTCTGTGGAATCCACTCCACTAATTGGCTGTAGGATTGGTCTTGACTTTGGTCCTCACTGCCTGCAATATTGAAGCTGCTTGTTTCCCAGAGTAACACGTGCAGGGGGATTTGGCTCATTGATAGCAACAATCAGAACTGAGGGAAATCCTATCTTAATCACATGGGCTTGTGTGATTTATGACACAGAGGCAGCTGGAGGGAGGACCATGTCAAGTGAATTCTACCCACAGTGTTATGTGGGGCAAAAGAGCAAGTTTGGCTGTGGGTTCCTGGGTTCCTGAGTTGAGGCTGGATGATAAGAATTGGTCAGAATGTTTGGAGCTTGCAGTGTGGCTGTGAATCCAGAGTCTAGAAGGCTAAGTATACTTGCTTTTATTAGCCGAGGCATAGAATGTAAGAACAAGAAGGATATGCTGGAACTGGAGTATTGTGTGCAGTTCTGGATTCCACATTTTTGGAGGATTGTGATAGCACTGGAAAGGGTGCAGAGGAAATTTACCAGGATGTTGCCTGGACTGGAGAATTTTAGTTATAAAAAAGGATTGGATAGACTGGGTTATTTTCATTGGAGCAGAGGAGACCAAGGTGGGACATGTGTGAGATGTATAAAGTTATGAGGGGCTTAGGTAGAGTAGACAGGAAGAAACATTTCCCCTTGGTGGAAGGATTAGTGTCCAGAGAGCATAGATTTACAGTAAAGGGCATAAGTTTAGAGGCAATGTGAGGAAAAACCTTGTCACCCAGAGGATGCTGCGAGTCTGGAACTCTGTTGAAAGTGTGTTTGTGGCAGAGACCCTCAAAACATTTAAGAAATATTTAGATTATGTCCTTGCTGCTGAATGTTTCTGTGTCTTCTTTAGCAGCAACAGTGACTTTCCTGTATAGCTCCCTGACTGTTAAAAATGTATAGACTTTAAAACTCACTGCATGTAGCTTTCTCATAAACAGCCATTTCAGGGTTTTGGAAGCTCAAGGTTCCTGGGATCTAAAGCAACCTCAATAGCGTCAAACACCCCACTGCATTTGCCGAGTGAATGTCAATACTTTGGCTTTGATGGCCATGGAGGATGTGAAACACATTTGTATTACACAAGAACAGAAAATGCTGGAAAATCTCAGCAGGCCTGACAGCATCTGAGGAGAGAAAATGGAACCAACGTTTCAAATCAAAGCAAGGTCATGGAAGAAGGAAGACATGTTAGCAGCGCCACTATGGAAAGTAGCACCATCACAGCAGATGAGGCAGTGACAAAGGAACTAAGATAATGTCATAGGATCATAGAATCCTGCAGTGCAGAGTGAGGCCATCGGTTCATTGAGTCTGTGCTGACCACAATCCCACCCAGGCCCTATCCCCAATACCCTATGCATTTACCCTAGCTGGTTCCCCTGACACTAAGGGGCAATTTAGCATGGCCAAGCCACCTAACCTGCACATCTTTGGACTATGGGAGGAAACTGGAGCACCAGGAGGAAACCCATGCAGACACAGAGAGAACGTGCATCATATGCTGCCTGCTCTATGTCCATACAGGGAATTGGAGCCAGAGAGATCAAGGAAGGGAAGAAAAATGTCAGAGATGGACCATGAGAATGTGATAGAGGGGTGGAAATTGGAAGCGAAATTGGTAAATTTTTCAAGGTCCGTATGAGAGCATGAAGCAGCATTGATGTACCAATGAAGGAGTACTGGGAAGGGGCCAGAGTGGGACTGGAACAGGGAATGTTCCACGTACCCATAAAAAGACACACATAACTGGGACACATGTGGGTACCCATAGCCACACCTTTTATTTGGAGGAAGTGAGACAAGTTAACAGAGAAATTGTTCAACCAGACAGAGGAGAGTGATGGTGGATGGAGATTGTTCAGGCCTCTGTTTGAGGAAGACGTGAGGAGCTCTCAGACCATCCTGGTGGGGAATGGAGGTGTAGAGAGATTAGACATCCATGATAAGAAGGAGGTAGTTTGGACCATGGAACATCAGTCCGTTCTCTGCAACAGCAACTCAGGTAGTCCCATTCCCTGTAGCCCCATAAATTTTTTTCTCTTCAGATAATTATCCTTTTGAAAACCGCAGTTGAATCTGTCTCCATGACATGCTCAGGTAGTGCATTCCAGACCCTAAAGGGGATTTTCTTCATGTCACCTTTGGCTCTTTTGTTAATCACCTTGGAATTCTTGACCTTCTGCTGATGGAAAGAGTTTCTTTACTCAATCTGGTAATTTTGAGCATGTCCAACAAATCTCTTCCCAACCTTCTTCTCCAAGGAGAACAGCCTCAGTTTATCTGCACCCCATCCTTCACATCCCTCCTGTTGAAGCTGAATATGTGTTCTATGAAACATCATAACTTATTTGCTTTGGACTCTGTGCCCCTATTTATAAAACCTAGGACTCAGTTTAATTATTTCTCAACCTGCCCTGTAACTTCAATAATTTAGCCATATGTATATCCAGGTCCATCTACTCTTGCATTTCTTTTGGAATTGTAGCCATTATTTTATGTCGCCTTGCCTTTCTTATCAAAATGTCAAAAATCACTTCACACTTCTCTACATTAAATTTAATCTGCCACAATGTCTGCCCATTCCCCCAACCTGTCTCTATTCTCTTGGAGTCCATCACTACTGTCCTCAGAGTTCACAACACTTCCAAGTCTTGCATCGTCTTCAAAATTTCCAAATTGTGCCCTGAATACTTAGGTCTAGATTATCAATAGAAATCAAGAACAACACAATCCCTCTATATGGCATATCCCAGTCAGAAGTAAGTAAAGTTTTCTGTAATTCATGATCTAATAGGCTTGAATTAAATAATTAAACTGTTGCATTGTGAAATTTTAGCTTTGCTCAAGACAAATTATTTAATATTCCAGTAGTTAGAAATAAAATGCCAACTAACATTAGTGTTTTTCACTTAAAATGCATAGTGTTACTAATGTTTACAGAGTAAAATGATTAATACATAGAAAACAAATGGTAGTGGATTTAGAAAAGATACGCCAACACATTTTAAGAATTTCTGCACCTCAAACTTTGCCAACATACCACTGATGTTTTGGGGCCATCATATGCTTGCACGCATATTTGAAGTGGAATTTTGAATATTCTACTGATACTCTGTTCTGGCTACATCAGCATATAGAAAATCTTTGTGTATATGTCCTTCTCCCATCTTGCCTGAGCCAACAAAGTTGCCGCTGCTTGATGAGTGCCATCTTACTTGGGAGATTTCCCTCTGAGGTGACTGCTACATTCATGATCTTTTCTTTCCATGAGATGCCTGGAATGTGCTGCAAATAGTGAAGATGAAAGTTGTTAACTTCCTTTCTTGATAGTTGTAATTTGTTTAGTTTTCACAGCCCTACACCAGAGTTCTGCAGAGCACAGGACCCAAGAGACAGCATGCTATTCCATCCTCGTTTTGTGAATTGGCCAAAGGTGTTAGCTGCTTTTACTGTGAGTGTATCAAATCCTACATCAAGAGACAGATTATCTATCACATTGGAATTTAATGTAGAATAATTTGTGAAGCACTTCCAGCAGGGAGGCTGTTATTCAGAGTGACCAAGGCATGATAATGCCTGTAGAGGGCACTAATAGCACATGGAGGTTGCCATGGGTATGCCATGAAGATGCATACAGGAAATTTGGTCATATAACACAGACAGTAAAAGAGCAGGAGAGAAATTCAGCCTGAATAAGACATATTGGGTGAGGATAAGATCAAGTTCAAAACTGTGTGTTAACATTAAAGAGGTGATCTCCCACATGGGTCTGTTGTGTAAATGTAGTAAGAAATCTCACGACACCAGGTTAAAGTCCAACCAGTTTATTTGATAGTAATCTCACAAGCTTTCGGAAACGCTGTTCCTTCGTCAGATGTGTGGAAGGTTCCGATCACAGAAGGGCATATAAAGACACACACAGTTTACAGAATGCTGATTAGAATGCAAGAAGGCAATTACATCGTGTAAAAGTTGATCATGCCATTGTGTCGGGGTTTCTTCAGCTTTTTCAGTGAAGTTAGGATGAAGAAAGGAAAAAGTTCCAGTGAAAACTCCCTCCCTAACTGTGTGGGCACACAGTCATGGGACTGACGCTCAAACCTGAGGGATCTTGTGGCATTAGCAAGGGATCGGTGTCTTCAGGAGAAATGAATGTGAGATGAGAGAGTTCGTGAAGAGAGGCAGAAGGATATCTCATCAATCGCTGAGCTCCACAAGCAGTAGGTGAGTATAGCGTGTTTGGCTGAGCATTACCTGGATGGAATATATTGAAGTACACTAAAAAAAAGCAGATGGTGAATATGAGCAGAAATGGGAAACTCTGTACTTTGAACAAAAAAAATGGCCCATATCTTCCATTTGGAGACGGCATGCAACTCCCAAGATGCACTTCAGGACTCTGTGGAAGACGAACACAATGAATCCACGGAAGTTGTCCAGGTGATCTAAACTTCCAATGGGAAATTCCCCTGATGCCCAGATTCTCCAAAATAGTCTCCAACTCTGAGTTAGTTTCGGAGACTTCAGAGAGTTCTGACTTACTTATCTGAATAGTTACCTAGGAAATGTTAGACAGAGAAATCCCAGTCTAACACCTGGGTAACTATCTAATGAACTCTCCCAATCGCTCACACTACCACCCCTCCCCCGCTCCTCCACCCAACTCTTCCTTGACCTGACCTGACTAGCCCCCACCACCTGACTCCTCCAACTCTCCCCAATTACTTCACCCACTCTATCCACTTACACGCTTACAAATTCGTCCATCCATTCACTCATTCATTATCATGCTGAAAAGCTGTTTAAATGTATTGAAACTTTTCAGCATGTTAGTAACCATTCGAGGAAGCAGTTACATGAAAGGTCACTTTGCATTTTTGAGGAAACTGAATCGGAAGACCAGGCCAGAAATGCAGAGCAGAGTCACAGCGTGGAAATGTAGGAGTGGAGGGCAAACTGATGTTTATTGCTGCTCCTTGGAAGATTCGGACCAACATTGCCATATTTCAAGCAATGGTTGAGAGAAGTTGTCGCCTGCTCAGTACATTAAATGTGACATTTTTTTCTTCCCAACATCGCATTTAGCAGATGTGAATGATGTAAAGCCTTTCTTCAGGAGATGTTGCGGGGTATTAAGTAAGTGCTGTGAGAGACATCTACACAGGTCCACTGTCATTGACTAGATAAGCAAAGGTTGTATTTTAGTCCTCCAAAGGAAAGACAGCTTGCATTTCCCTAGCAGGCAGCCCTTTAAACAATCTATGGTGGTTACTGCAGAGGGCTCTGCTTACCTATCAATCAGCACATGTTTAAGACAATGATGTTATTCTTTTCTCCAGGTAGTCCTACTAAGTTCACTGGCTTCATGATTTACCTGTATAGCAAAACTGCTCACTTTATCACTAATGATGGTCTGACTACAGCATTTTCATCGTGTTGCTGAACAATTACCTGTCATTTGAGTAGAAATTGCTCATTTGGATGGAAATGTCACCAACATATGCAGATGCCAGGCGTGGATATGAAAAGCTAAAAAAGAGAAGTCATCATTTTGCAGCTTCTGTTCCTAAGAAAGGTGCTTCATAAACATATGACATACAGAAATCCTGTTTTCAAGATAGAAGTTGCTCCAAAATCAGGACAGGCTTCATCTGAGGAGAAAGATCCAAATGTTTAGTTCTGGCTGATCATTGTAAATAAAAATAATGAAGTCATCACATAGTGGTAGATGTTATCCTTTATTCATTCAGCAACGAACTTGGCGATTTTTAAATACAGAATAGTATAGCAGGATGCAGATTAGATAATCACTATCCATATTAGATTGATAACCCAAAAGGTTAAGGAGAAATGTCATCATTCTCTTACTGTAAGTGCTAATAACTTGTAACTGTAATGTTAGCTTCTACTTAACCTGAATTGTCAGGAAGCCCTTACATTTTGGAACCTCACTGGTCACTATTCTAGCACAGACACATAATGCACGCAAGCTGGAATGCTGCTGGTGGCTTTCACGAGGCATCAGTACCTTTGGTAGCAAAGTAAGGTAACAACATTCATGGTACAGGAAGGAAATGCTTCTGACAGTGGCTGAGATCAGCAAGTAAAAACATGTCTTTGACTGAGCTTCACCACAGTTTAGTAGATGGATGCTCCAAAGCAAACACAAGTCTGCTATCTCGTACCTCTCTCAGACTTTTCAAAGCCTATACATAGGACAGATTAAAAGTATATTACAGGGGCTTAGAAAGTCAGTGACATTGCCCCAGAATTTTACCACCTCTAGGACGGAGGAGGCTTGCAGAACGGCATTCTCTGTTGGCTTTGGGTGGAATCTTACGAGCCTCAGGCAGGCAAGTCAGTAAAAGTTTGGCAAAATTGTGTCCATGTTTGGGAGCTGAGCTGCACTTAAACCTCCAACATGGAGTGGAAAAGGGCATTCCGAGCTGACATCATGCCACGTGCTATTTTTAAAAATAAGTACCTTGTGTGATCCCTATTCCAGGATGTTGATTCTTCTGCTCAAAGTAACGTCAATGTTTATCATCAGCAGCAGGAGCGTCTATTAAGGTGGCTCATTTTGAAATCCACATTTCATACAACTGAGCTTTCCCACTGTGTATTTAGAATAGAAATTACATTGACCTTCATTTATATATTTTTCAAATCTAGGTTTATAAAGTTGCTGGAATAAAACTGGTCTAGCTTTTGGAAGATATTAGGTATGAACATTCCAGTGATTCTTTCAGTTATCACACTTAAGTTAAATCAACACTCAAACTCATAACCGGAGCTCAATGTGACCTTTGTTTCATGTCTTCAGATGCCTGGCTTTCGTCTGATTTAATAATGAGTGGCACCAAAATGTCTTTGATCTTTCACTGTTAATGGAGTTTCAGATTTTTAAATCAAATTTCCAGCTGGAACGCCTTTGAATTTACTCAAAGTCACTACAGTAATATTTGAATCTTGGTTCCCAAATCATTGAGGAAAGCCGGAGACAAAGAAATCAACATTCCTCTTTCTAATCTTTCTTCATTACTCTTCCTTGACCTGTTCATTTATTTCTTCTCTCACTTCATGACCCTTCTAATTACCCACATTTTAGGTATCATCACCACTTCGTGCAGTGATGTTCCTCATGCATCACCCACATCCCACTCCCTCTTATTAAAATCATGTATCTTTGATACGCTGAGAACCATCCTATAATTCTTCGGAATACTCTGTGATTGGGTTCTGATGCAAGCCCAGTTAACCCAGCCTGTCCTGTGCTAATGTGCTGATTTTGATTTGATTTGACTTATTATTGTCACATGTATTGGTATACAGTGAAAAGTATTGTTTCTTGCATGCTATACAGACAAAACATGCAGTTCATGGAAAAGGAAAGGAGGGAGTGCAGAATATAGTGTTACAGTCATAGCTAGGGTGTAGAGAAAGATCAACTTAATCTAAGGTAGGTCCATTCAAAAGTCCGATGGCAGCAGTGAAGAGCTGTTCTTGAGTCGATTGGAACGTTACCTCAGACTTTTGTATCTTGTTTCTGACTGAAGAAGGTGGAAGAGAGAATGTCGATTGAGAATATGTTACATTGATAATGAAAAAAATCACAATTGGACAATACTTGGTAACAATCCCAAGTGTGCTAAGAGTTACATGACCAATCAATTTAAGATTATCAGTCAGGCTCACAATATGGCTCACCTACACTTGGCGTAAGGTACACAAATTCCTACACAGGGACCAATTCACCACAGGTTGAAGAAACGCATCCAGGCATTACATCATTTATTGAATTAAGTGCAAGTGTAGGGGGCAAGCGTTCCCTGGTACAACAGCTTGATCAATCAGAATTAACTTGGCAACCAATTAGCACCCTTTTTTCATGCATAAATTGTTCGCCCCTTTAAAATCTGTCCTGATGAGTGCAAGTTAGAAATTTTAACAGCACAGCCCAGGTTTCTGCTTCAAGTTGGGTGCACAGTGACAGGGCAATTCCCAACTCTTGTGAATATGACCTTTAAAAAAGGTTGCCTTCAGTTCTGATTTACAATTCTGAGGGCGGACTGGGTTAGAAGTTGGGCCTACTGCCCAACCACCAGCGTGGAGACTGCCAGATAAGGAGGTGCATTCGGTGGAAGGCCTGCCTTTGTGGCTTCAGTGCTTTGTTGAATTAAATAAAAACAAGATTGAAACAAAAAAACAAGAAAGAATGCAGAAAAGATTTACTAGGATGTTACCGGGACTTAAAAGTTTGAGATATAAGGAGAGGCTGGATAGACTGGAACATTTTTCCCCGGAGCATAGGAGCTTAAGGGTGATGTTATAGAGGTGTGTAAAATAACAAGGGGCATAGATAAGATAGATAGTCAACACCTTTTCCCAAAGGTAGGGGAGTCGAAAACTAGGAGGCATAGATTTAAGGTAAGAGGGGAAAGATACATGGCAGATGGAGTTTAATCTGGACAAATGTGAGATAATGCATTTTGGAAGGTCTAATACAGATAGGAAATATACAGTAAATGGCAGAACCCTTAAGCGTATTGATAGGGAAAGGGATCTGAGTGTACAGGTATACAGGTCACTGAAAGTGGCAATACACATGGAGAGGGTAGTCAAGAAGGCATACGACATGCTTGCCTTCATCGGCTGGGGCATTGAGTTTAAAAATTGGCAAGTCATGTTGCAGATTGGTAGAACCTCAGTTAGGCCGCACTTGGAATATAGTGTTCAATTCTGATCGCCACACTACCAGGAGAATGTGGAGGCTTTGGAGAGGGTACAGAAAAGATTTATCAGGATGGTACCTGGTATGAAGGGCATTAGCTATGAGGAGAGATTGGAGAAACTTTGCTCTCATTGGAATGACTGAGGTTGAGGGGTGACTGATAGAAGCCGACAATATTATGAGAGGCATGGACAGAGTGGATAGTCAGAAGCTTTTTCCCAGGGTGGAAGAGTCAATTTCCAGGGGGCACAGGTTTAAGGTGCGAGGGGCAAGGTTTAAAGATTTAATGTATGAGGCAGATCTTTTAGACAGTGGGTGGTGGGTGCATGGAACTCGTTGCAGGGGCAGGTAGTGGAAGCAGATACATTAGTAACTTCTAAGGAGCGACTTGACAAATACGTGAATAGGATGGGAATAGAGGGATATGCTCCCCGGAAGGGTAGGGGTTTTAGTTCAGTTGGGCAGCATGGTCAGTGCAGGCTTGGAGGGCCGAAGGACCTGTTCCTGTGCTGTAATTTTCTTTGTTCTTTGACACAAAAGTTGCTTCTTTTTTCAGAGTGTGATGAACATCTGGAACAAACTGCCAGAAGCAAAAGTAGAGGCGGTACAATTTTGTCTTTTAAAAAGCATTTTGACAGTTATTGGGTAAGATGGGTACAGAGGGATAGGGGCCAAAACACATGCAATTGGGACTAGCTTAGTGGTTTAAAGAAAAAGGGCGGATGGATAAGGGGGGCCAAAGGACCAGTTTCCATGCTGTAAATCTCTATGACTCGAGAAAAAAAAGCTCTCTCTTTATCCCCATGCACATACTCCCCATCTCCATCAATGCCAGCTTAAACCAACTTTTTCTTCCTGGAACGATGGAGGCTGAGGGGCAACCTGATAGAAGTTTATAGAATTATGAGGGACATAGATGGGGTGAACAGTTGGAAGCTTTTTCCCACAGCAGAAATGACAATTACAAGGGGGCACAGCTCAAGATAAGGGGGGATGGTTCAATTGAAATGTGTGGAGAAAGTTTTTTACACAGAGGGTGGTAAGGCCTGGAATGCACTGCCAAGTGAGGTGCTTGAGGCAGTTAGGTTAGCCACATTTAAGGCTTACCTTGATAGGCATATGAACAAATAAGGAATAGAGCGATTTGAGTGGTGGTTTAGATAGGGAAATGTCATGGGTGCAGGCTTGGAGGGATGAAGGGCATGTTCCTATTGCTGTACTGTTCTTTGTCCATGTCCCCCACCCATATCCCCACTCACCACCCTTTGTATTACTCCAACATTCCAACTCATTTGACATTCCTTGTCAGAATGTTGTTGTGAACTTTGACAGTTCCAATGAGTTTATGCACTTTTTACACACAATCATGTTTACTTTTAACAATAGTCTCGCCCTCCCCCCCAAAAAAATTGGAAGTACTGTCTTCAGAGGCAGAGTTTAAGATCTCCCGGTTCATCCACCATTTTGCTCCAACAGAGAGTCTTTGCGTCGCGATGAAAATCTGGTCCCGTGGCTCTTTTTATAGCAGCAAACAAAAGTAACATTTTCAAATAGCGAGTGACAAAGATCTTGTTTCAACCTCTCTAGGATTCCCCGAATCCTCAGATTGCGAGATAGGAAACTAAATGGGATGGAAAGTTTCAGCTCTGAGGAGAGACTGGATAGGCTAGGTTGTTTTCAGTGGAGCTGAGGAGGCTGACTGTTGAAGCAAATCAAGCAGACAAGAAAGAAACAAAGCACTTGCATTTATATAGCATTATTCCTAACTTCAGACTTGCTAAAGTTTTTCACAGCCAATGAAAACGTGTAGTCACTGTTGTCATGCAGCAATCGAGCAGCTGATTTTTCAGAGAAAACTCCCACAAACAGGAGTGGAACATTGACCAGATAATCTGTTCTTTTATGATGTTGATTTCGGAACAAGTCTTGGTCAGGATATTGGGGAGCATTCCTTGCTCTTCTTCAAACTAAGACTTGGGAATCTTTCACATCCACTTGAGAGTCCAGATGAGGCCTCGGTTTAATATGTAAGGGGACGCAAGTTCCACCTGAATACCACAAAATATGTGAACGTCTGCTAAAATGGTTCCCAACAGCTACTTTTTTTAAGGTTTTCAGGTTGATGGTATCTTTCCAAACTTCAAATGACACAGCTACATTTCCTACCCTATCACATACCTGACATTCTGTTTCCACTGCTGAAACGAACTAAGTAGAACAAGCCAAAAAGTAACTCTTGTGGATCCATGCTTGTAACATTCTTTGAAAGAAATGAAATTGTAGACCTGTCACTGTAGCTTTTAGCCCCAAAGTACTAATCCTCAAAGGTTGATCTGAAATCAGATCTTACTTTGAAGCCTGTTTCTATTTTGACAGTGTGTGCTGTGAACTTAAACCTGATTATCATGCCTTTTAAACTGCCTTCAGTTAACAGATGCCTCAGATATCCTTCTCAATGGACACTGAGGGATAGCCATGCATTCAAGATTATTTATTAGAATTGAGCCATGTCTATAAATAGTCTGTCACTGTCATATAGAATGGGCAGGAGTCTGTGAGAAAGTCACTTGCCTTTCTGTTTGCCAGTTTACTGTCATCCCCTTGACTGTTTTCATTCTGAAGGCCTCCCTCTTTCTGGGCTGTTGATTGCTTTCAGGCATTTTCCCCAATAGCCATTCCTCACATGTGAGCCCAGACAGCAATTGTAATAGATATTTGTTCATTGGAAACATGACTGTCAAATATAATCCTGTCTTCACCCAGCACCAGATGATGTCCCATTTAACTTTAGAGTCAGTGTCAATAGTTTGGATGCTGCAGTGAGAACCTTTGTCTTTTTTTTAATATCTTGCTTTGAAGTAAGGCCAATGAAGCATGAGAGACAACAGCACCAGGCGAGTCCAACTCTGATGCAACCCAACTGAAAATTAAATAACTTATCACAGACCATGCACTTCTGCTTTCCAAATAAGTATGTTGTATTATCAAATGCCTTTTAAAAGTAAGAACTGAACTTTCAACATTTTGTCAATGTCTTCAGTGCTGGTTGGGAAGTTTGATTACTTTTGGCTGAGTACATAGTCTTATCTGCATTTTCCCTGATATCTTTTTGTTGCATATTGCTCTCTGTACTGTAACAGTCTTGCTTCTCGTGACAGTTTAATTTGGTGGCTTTATCTGAATGGAAACCACTCTGTAACTCTCTGACTTCGCTGCAGCTAGCTTTCCCTTAGTTCAGTGTTTTCATTAATATTAATGAATAGCCAAATTTGAGTCTGTTGGGGTACGCTGCGTCTTAGGCAGTGTATTTATCCACCGATCTATAAATATTCACAAAATGTGTCGGAATTAGCTGCCAAAATTCAGACTTCCTGCATGATCTTTTAGGTCTTACTCATACACCAGAACTCTTATCACCTCACCTACCACGGAATCGGAGCAAGCAAGGGTCCGACAACGGAAATCTCTGTTGACTTCGGGCAGGAATTTCCAGTCTCACTCAGGTGAGGCCTTCCCATAGAGTCATACAGCACAGAAACAGGCTTTTCAGCCAACCATATTTATGTCGACCATCAAATGCTAATCCCATTCACAATTACTTGGACCATAGCCGACTATGCCTTGACGATTTATTCAGATGCTTCTTAAATCTGGATAAGAGTAGTGAGAGTAGTTACCTCCACTGCCCTCTCAGGTAACGCATTCCATAATTCCAACACTCTCTGGGTGAAAAATTATTTCTTTAGATCCTCTCTAAACCACTTGCTCCTCACCATAAATCTCTGCCTTCTGGTCTTAGACACCTCTGCCATGGGGAAGAGATTCTTATGATCTTCCCTATCTGTGCTTCTCATAATTTTTATACCTTTAACAAATCCTCCCTCAGCCTCCTTTGTTCCATGGAAAACAATACAGTCTATCCAGTCAGTCCTCATAGCTCAAAACTTTACATCCCAGGCAGCATCCTGGTGAATCCCCTTTGCACCCTCTCTAGTGCAGTCATGTCCTTCCAATAGTATGGTGACCAGACCTGCACGTGTAAGAACATGAGCATATAAGAAATAGGAATAGGAGTAGGCCATATAGCCCTTCAAGTCTGCCCCGCCATTCAATAAGATCATGGCTGATCTGATAGTGGTTCAGTTCCACTTACCTGCCTGCTCCCCATAATCTTTAATTCCCTTATTGATTAGAAATCTATCTACCTGTGACTTAACGAGGTAGCCTCCACTGCTTCAGTGGGCAGAGACTTCCAAAGATTCACTACCCTCTGAGAGAAGAAGTTCCTCCTCCACTCTGTTCTAAATTGACTCCCCCTTATTTTGAGGCTGTGCCCTCTAGTTCTTGTTTCCTTTCTGAGTGGAAATAATCTCTCTGCCTCTACCCTGTCTAGCCCTTTCATTATCTTATATGTCTCTATAATATCCCCCCTCAGCCTTCTAAACTCCAACGAGTACAGGCCCAATCTAGTCAATCTCTTCATCTCTGGTATCAACCTGATGATCCTTCTCTGCACTCCTTCCAAGGCCAATATATCCTTTCGCAAATAAAGGGACCAAAATTGCACACAGTGCTCTAGTTGCAGCCTCACCAATACCTTGTACAATTGCAGCAAGACCTCCCTGCTTTTATACTCTATCCCCTTCACGACAAAGGCCAACATTCCATTTGCCTTCTTGATCACCTGCTACACCTGCAGACTGACTTTTTGCAATTCATGCACAAGGCCCCCCAGGTCCCTCTGCACAGTAGCATGTACTCCATCTGTGGCCTAACCAATGTTTCATAAAGTTATACCAATACCTCCCTGCTGCTATATTCTATGTCCAGGCTAACGAAGGCAAACATTCCATATACCTTTTTCATCACTCCATCAACTTGCGCTGCCACCTTCAGGGATTTATGGACTTGTATACCAAGGCCACTTTGTTCCTCATTACTCCATTGTTCATTGTGTATATCCTCCCCTGACAAGACCTCCCAAAATACATCACCTCACACATATCAGGGTTAAGTTCCACCTGCCATTGCTGTGCCAAACTTACCAGCTGATCAATGTCAAACTGTAACCAAAAACTACCCTCCTCATATCAACAACACTGCCAATTTCTGTGTCATCTGCAAATTTACTAATTATACCTTCCACATTCATATCCAAGTTGTTAATGTATATAACAAACAGCAAGGGTCACAGCACTGATGCCTGTGGTACATTGTGGATCAAAGGCTCCCAATCACAAAAGTAATGGTCCACTATCATCCTCTGTCTCTGATTAACAAGCCAATTTTGGATCTGATTTGCCAACTTGCCTTAGATCTTATAGCTCTCGCCTATTGGTCCAGCCTCCCTTGTGGGACTTTGTCAAAGGCCTTACTGAAGTCCATGTAAACCAAAACAATTGCATTACCCTCTCCAATATATATTTCAAAAGACTCAATTAAATTAGTTAGACAAGATCTCCCAGCAACTCATCCATGCTAACTATCCTTGATCAATCTGAAGATCGGTTTGCTTCTGCACATATATGGAGTTTGTGCACACATATGATCAAATGGGCCACAGGTTGTCTTGTGTTTGGTATCTATCAGCAAATATGGAAATGTAAAAAACAGTTCTTCATGTTATACTATAATTCTTATAGATTTCACTTGTTAGTTTCATTCTGGCAGTGTTTGAAAAGGTTTGCCAATATTACCTATTAAAAATCATATAGATTTCATGTTGGTTTGTCATAAAATGGCAGGCAGTGTGTACAAATAATTAATCTGCACAGTCTTATCTTTTGGGGGCAACAAGTAAAATGTTGGAGAGAATAGATAATGTAAATTGTATCAAATTTAAAATGTATGAAAAATTCATCCCACCCATTAGCGTTTCTGTATACTGCTGCCGATACAGGAGTAGAAAAGACAATACTCTTAGAGAATAGTGTCAGGAACCATTGACTCACCTAGGAACTGCTCATGAGTGTGATATTGTTTGAAGCATTCCAGAAGTTAGGATTTCTAACACATTAAATTTTATTAAGGCAGAGATAAACTGACTGGACTGGACTAACTTCACTTACTCAGTCTCTCACACACACTCTCTCTCTCTCGTTGGGCAACAGAATCAAAGGTTATTGGGTAAATGGAGACGTGGAATTTCAAACACAAGCAAGTCAGCCTTGAACTTATTGAATGGTGGTGCAGGCTGAAGGACTGAATGGCCTCCTGTCTCTATTTCATGTGTTCGCATGACAAGAAGGAGGATCTTACTGTACCTGAAATCTGAGGAATGTCACTGATATCAGTGATTTTTACAGCGGTCTTCAAAAAAAGGTGACAGACATATTGGATGCTTTAGAGGTTGAGAGGCCCCAGAATGATCAGATAGGAACTAATTTTATCAACTGTGTTGGTGCTTGCAAACTCTGCTGAAAGCATGGAGCAGGTGCAGACTGCTTTTCTATGCTTAAGATGACAGAAGCCAGACAAACATTTAATTGCTGGCTCCATGAAACATAGTGGAACAAAGTTATAATTGTAAGATTGTGTGTGTGATGTTTGTATTAAAATGTATATGCCAGTGTGAAAGCGAATAAGAAGGCGAACAAGATATAACAGTAATCGAGATGGTAGTAGGTCTCAACTTGGCATAGTTCTTCTTTATCTTTCTTACATCCATCCATCCGTTGTCTGACAGGTTATTAAGGGTAGCCTCCTGCAAGTAAAGGCCTCTGATTTATGTGCCTTAATCTTGTTGAAACCTGCTACCCTGATATTAAACTATTTTCTTGTGCAAATAGAAAAGTGGACTTGAGATGTAAAATGAGGATGCATCAGTGCAGTAGCAGAACGTGCCTAAACTTCAGTCCAATCTATATGTTTAGACCAACCCTCAATCATTTAAACATGACGGATGTCACTTGACATCAAAGAAATTTTAAGAGATGTTTCAGAAACACAATTTGTTTTACTTTATTATTACTTTTACTGTAGATTTTTATACTTAAGTTATTTCATCTGAGTGATTTCCTGTAACCCACAGTCAGCACCACTTTGTTGCAAAGTTGGAATAACTCTTTCTAATTCTACAAAATGATGAAAAAACTCAATGGAAAACTGTTGCTGCATTTGCAGGTCAATGCCTTCTATTTAATGAGCACTACAGGTCAATGTGCACCTTTCTTCTCACCTTGTTCAAATTATATTTTCAAAAATGATTTCCATTCATTTGCTGTTACAGCAGAGTGAAATTTATTGTGGGATTTCTTCACTTTCTAGTTTTCTTTTAAGTTTCAGATTCTCACGTAGATTGAAATAAAGGTTCATTATTGCAAAATATAAAACTCATTCATGTCTTATTCCCTGCATGGAGTGCTATCCATTGTGGAAGCCAAGTTATTGTGCAATCTTATAAGCAGAAAGCCCTGACTAAAATGGAATTAATTGGTGTGAATTGATTAGCCCTGTTAGAAATCAGTAGGTGGGCTTCTGTCTGATGTCAGCTGACTGTTCATCATCACTTCCTGCAGCCGTTCCTCTCAGACAACACGAGTTAATGGTAATGATTTTTTTTTCTTTCATTCAATAGGTCATTCCAACAGTAGGGTGCATCCGTGCACTAATGAAGATGATGTATTGTCCCTACTGCCGTGGACTCCCCACTGTGAAACCATGCAACAACTACTGTCTTAATGTAATGAAGGGCTGCCTAGCCAATCAGGCCGACTTGGATACCGAATGGAATCTTTTTGTTGGTAAGGAAAGATTATACATCATTTTGAATAATTCAGAATAATTACATCAATTATGTGGCAATTTCTTTTAAAGCACTGTGCTTGCTAAAAGTATGACAGTAAACCTCTTTCTTGATCACAAGAAATGGCAAAGTGATGCACCGACTGCAGTCAAATGGAAGTAAAATTGACCTGGATGTAAAACAAGCAGTCAATCTAATCACGTCAATCTTCCTCCAATGGACTCACTGGAAGTTGTTACCTCCCATCATTGACCTGCAAACTGAAATTTACTAATTTATAATTTTCCTGAAGAATTTACACGTGACCACAATCTCCTGGATAATACAAGGAACATTTGAGTACTGCTTTCATGACAGTACATGTTCCAGCCTCAGACTTCCTGGAAAGAATTTTACAGAAGAGTTTAAAATAAACAGTATCAAAACTTATGGGTGGCCTGTGCATTATCTTCCAAGTTACTGCACTGCCATGTGAGTGAATACCTTACATTGCTTTCACACTTTCAGGTACATAATTGAGAGAAAACCAAATAACAGAAAATGCTGCAAAATCTCAGCAGGCCTGGAAGCATCTGGAGAGAGAAACAGAGTGAGTCCATGTGACTCTTCAGAACTAAAAAGGGGGAGAAATGTGTTGAATTTTATACTGTTGAAGTGACAGGATGGACGATATGGAGCAGAATAGAAGTTGGGGATTGGTGAAAGCTCAGGAGAGATTTGACAAGTGTTTTGGACACAAGACAAAGGGAGTGGTGCAGGCAAACACAGACTGGGTGATTATTGTGTTGAACACTTTAGCTTAATCTGTAAACATGACTCTAACCTTCCTGTAACATGTCATTTCAATTCACCAACTTGCTCTCATATTCACATTTCTGTCCTTGGCCAACTATGGTGTTCCAGTGAAATCCGCTGTGAGCTGGAGAAACAGCACCTCACCTTCTGATTAGGCACTTTACAACCTTCTGGACTTAAGATTGAGTTCAGCATCTCCCAACATGAACTCTGTCCTGCATTTTGCTATATGTATATTTTCCCACTCTCTCCTAGCTGATGCCAGTTTATAACTTCTTCTTGTGCTTTGCTTTCAGAGAACATGGCCCTTGTTCTGCTATTAGCCCATTCTATTAGCTGATCTTCATGCCATTATTAGCACCTGCCTTTGCCTTTAACACTATCATTACCACATCTGTTGTCTTATCTCTTTAACATTTCTATCAAATCTATCCTGAGCTTCCACCCATCCCTGATGGATTTTGCTTCACCTGTTCTATCCTCTCCCTTCAACAATAAAAACCCAACATATTTCTGCTTCTCTTCAGCTCTGAAGAGTCATATCGACTTGTTTCTCTCTCCATAGATGTTACCAGACATACTGAGATTTTCCAGCACTTCTGTTTTTATCCCTCCAGCTACCGCATCGTTTTGCTGGTTTATGAGATAACACCAATCCTAGTTTTATGCATTGGAATACAACAAACAGTGATTTGTGCAAAGAATAAAACAGAAAGGACCGATGCAATTTTCTTTATCTTGCTTCTGCAATTCAATGTATCAATGCATTATGTCCTGCCAATCTAAAAGAAAAGAAAATATTATTTACCTGTCATTTGCTTGCAACCTCAAGTAAAAAGCTCAGGGGGAGGATGACGTCTTAGATAGTCACCTTGCATGCTATTAATAGCTGTAGATGTGTGATGTGTTGCTTAGCAAAAGGCGCTTTTCATTTTTCATTGTAGCAGATGTATTTCAATTCCATGAATTAAAATGAACGACACCATCCTCTTGTCTGAATTGAAAGCCAGCACGAAAAAGAATGTACTCTGGTTATTATATCAATCAATTCAGCTCTGGTATTTGAGAGACAAATTAGGGAAAAAATGGACGATACATACTAGCTGCACACAAAGTGCCCAAAGATACACTTTTAAAACTGAGGCATGGTTGGTGATAAAAACTCAACTCAATTTAAGACATCTGGTAGGAGTCTGCAGTTGAATTAATTCTGTAATAGTTATTGGTCTGGTGATTTATTTCCATCAAATTGTTTGTTCAGAAGTGGGTACTTTAAGGACTATCATATTGATGGTCCCACCAACGGCAGGAATCATGGTGGGCTAAACTGGAAAATTTGGAGTGTGGCCAAAAGCCAGAATTCTACAATGGGAATGGGAAAATAAGTCGCAGTTTTCCCCTCAATACTTCCATGGGGGTTCATGATAGGTTATCTTTCTCACTAATTTGTATGTCATGGGGACAGCCTCAGCTGGAATTTGGGGTTCGTGTCACACTATTTGTAACCCCCATGACTTGCCTGGGCTTGCAAAACCTCACTAACTGTCCTGGCTGGAGATAATACACATCTCTTTAACCTTTGCTCAACCCTTTCCCCACTCACATTGTCTGTACCTTTAAGACTTGATTACCTGAAAAGACTCGCATTCCAATCATTATTTTGTAAATTGAGTTTGTGCCTTTATATGCCCTGTTTGTGAACAGAACTCCCACTTACCTGACGAAGAGCGGCGCTCTGAAAGCTAGTGACTTTTGTTACCAAATAAACCTGTTGGACTTTAACCTGGTGTTGTGAGACTTTTTACTGTTCTAACAATAGGCCAGTGCATCTCAATGGGGTGCGATAATCTCGTGCTGAGTCTCAATAGAGTGCGATGATCTTTGATGGACCAGGCGCAGACATGTTTGTGTATTTATATAATTGGTCTGCTCAAGTTTTGACTGTGTTTGATTTTAATGTGCCCAATTCTTTAATTTAGGATATCCAATTGAATTAGCCTTAAAACTAGGCCCTGAATATATTACCACAACCATTCACACTGCCCTTCTCTCTGGGACTAACAATGTATTGTGCTGTAGAGATGCTGGTGTTGGACTGGGGTAAACACAGTAAGAAGTCTAACCTGGTGTTGTGAGACTTCTAACAATGTATTGTGCAGCAGAGGGGCCACAAAGACATGATAGAAGTTGGGAGGTTGGCGGGGGGGGGAATCAGGAGGTGAAGTCCAAAGGGATAGGCCCCTGTCAGCACAGCACAGTGGTTAGTACTGCTGTCTCACAGTGCCAAGGACTCAGGTTAAATTCTGGCCTCGGGACAGTCTGTGCAGAGTTTGTACATTCTCCCTGCGTCTGCATGAGTTTCCTCGGGTGATTCGGTTTCCTCTCACGATCCAAAGATGTGCAGGTTAGGTTAATTAGTCATGTTAAAGTGTCCCTTAATGTCAGGTGGAATAGCAGGGTAAATATATGGCATTACGGGAATAGGACCTGGATGGGATTGTTGTTGGTGCAGACTCAATAGGTCAAATGGCACCTTCTGCACTGTAGGGATTCTATGATTTATCATCTTCTATGATTCCAGCTCTGCAAATTTGGGGGGGGGGGGGCATTGTCCAGGTTTCATTATGGCACCTAGACAATGTCGGTGGGGTGGCCAACTTCCTGCCTGACCCAGCATGAGATTTAACATGAACCTTGCGGCTGCATAATAAATGAGCTGATATTGCGTGAATCGGTGGATTTACCTCTGTCCTCCGATTTCCTGCCACTGCCACAGGAATTAGTCTCCCGGAGTGAGAGATTACAGCCACAAGCCCTGGCCATTGTATTCATTTTTGTTATAAGCATTTATTTTTTCAATTCTCTAGGGAGGAAAGTAGCAAAGTTGAAAAGTATCTGATATAATATGTGATACAAATCAAGCACATAAATTGCATTTAATGATAAAAACATCTTCTCCAGAATGAGAATCATTGTACATTCAATAATATTTTCTCTTCCGAATGATGGTGTTTCCTATTCAGCTCCACTTAAAGAAAATGGCACATTGTAAGTTTATTCACCTGAGGTGGCAGAAGTGAAGGGTCACACAATAATCATTTTGTTCAAGGACATTAAATGATGATTTTAATATGATTTAAAAATGAATTATCTTTCATCCATCTGGTCTCAGTGCGACTACATGCATGGGCGATCATCCCAACATTCAAATCACCACACGTATCCCTTATAGCAGAAGAGAGGCTAATATCACAAATCTCTTTTCTAGCTTCTTAAAGATATAATCCACAACCTTCTCAGTCTGTGAAGAATTAAATTGGGAATGGAGAGACTTTGGGATTGAATATGCAGTTGTCTTTCATTCAATGGCAATTTTCAGAGACTGTTTTCTTGATGAGAGCATAGATTGGAGAATCAGACATATCAGAGGGTAATAGTAAGGTGCTGGAATCTGAAATAAATCATCAAATTTTGGAAAATCTCAGCAAGTCAGGCAGCATCTCTGCAAAGAGGATCAGAGGTCTTGTTCAGGTTGATGCCCTGATACGTTACTTATTATTTATTAGTGTCACAATTCCACACAGACCCACCGCGGGCGTGAATCAGATTAGTATATTTAAATCTTTATTTAAATATGTAGAATTAGTTTTAAAGCAGATTCACCTGGCTCCTGGAATTCACCCACCCGCCAGCGCAATGAGAAGCCAGCGAGAATAACTACTGGTCTTCACAAAGAGGGACTAGATGTGATGACCGTGCTTGGAAGCCATTAGAGCCATCGAGTGGTCAAGGGCGTGGCTGAGCAGCGACCAGGCACTTTCCTCTAGCTTCCTGACACTGCCAACCTAGAACTGCCAAGGGGCACTGACAGGTTAGAACTGCCAAGGGTGGGGACTTGAAAGTGGCAGGGCCTAAAGGGTATGTGGCTATATTGGGAGACAGAGCCTGAAGCGGGAAAGTCCTGTAGGTGAGCCCAAAGCAGGGTTCACACATGGTGGGGGAAGGTCCTTTGATGCTGGTGATGAGCGAGGGTCGTGATGATGTCAGTGATTGGGTTTGGGAGGAAGGACTTTTGGTGCTAGTGCTGCATGGGAGGGTTCCTTTAAGGTTAATCTGATATTGGGACACCCTATAAAAACAGCACCCCTGGAGCAGGCATTACCAGGAACTTTAGGCCCCACCCCGCCTTTGTGGTATAAATCATTCCTCTTACGAAAATATTACTAAGTGGGGGAGGATTGCTGACTGACTCAGTGAGAATCACACTGCTTTTCCTGCCGGAGATGTCACTTTGTCATTTTGTTGGAGAAATAGTGGCCATTGATTCTAGAACCTTCCTGAAACTTTTTAGATCTGCTATTCACTGGATGCATTGAGTGAGCTATGGGGGAAACAGGAAAAGACACTTTATCATGTATAATCCTGCTCGCCATCAAATACTCCTATAATGTATAAAAGTGGAATGAGATGATTTCAAGGTTTTGGTTGTTCTTGCAATGAGATTTCACCCGGATGTTTTGGACCTTTGTCTTCAGCCTTCATTAACTGCGTTAAAGCCTCCAGGCATTAGATTGATGCTTTTGTCCTTCACATTTTTGGCATATATTCATCACATCTTGACGTGATTGTGGATGCATTTGCTGATGGCTTAATTTAGATTTATCTGTGTGACTTTGGTTGTCAGCTTTCATTGTCCTTGTTTTTCTTAGTGGTTGGTGCATTGGTAGTTACTTATTTAGTTAGCTGCAATAGGGGGAAAAAACCCTGCTAATGAAAAGACATCATATAGAGATGCCGGCGTTGGACTGGGGCAAACACAGTAAGAAGTCTCACAACACCAGGTTAAAGTCCAACAGCTTTATTTGGTAGCACAAGCCACTAGCTTTCGGAGCACTGCCCCTTCATCAGTTGGGTGGGATTTCAGTTCACAAACAGGAAATATAAAGACACAAACTTAATTTACAAAATAATGGTTGGAATGCGATTTGGAATAGTTGGAAGACTCGTATTCCAACAATAAACATGTTGGACTTTAACCTGGTGTTGTGAGACTTCTTGCAATGGAAAGGTAGGTTGTTTTGTCTGTGTGTGTGCATGGTGTATGTTGTCTGAGTTCGTGATTTCTGTCTTCAATAACTGTTCTCCTGTACTCCTTTAGTCTTGGATATCAAGCCATCTGTAGATGAAATAGTTAACAGATATAGAAGGTCCGCCTTTCACCCCCACTGGCCCAACCTTCCCTTTTCCTACAGCTTACATGCTTCCGGCAGTTCCTCGGAGAATTTTAAGTGTCTTTACAAAGCTGGCTGCATTCATTGGGCAAGATTTTAACTCCAATTCACTTAGAAAAAGAGTCAAAATGTCTGTGGTAGCATTCCTGTGCACCATAGCACATGGTCAGCTGGAGCATAATGGAAGCAATGTGTTTATGTGTTAAATGTGACACCTTGTACATTTAAGTAGTGTTGAATGATCTACTACAGGTAGAAGAAATACATACTCATTGGTCTGGAATTTCCTGCGAGCTGCTTCAATTCCACTGTTGTAACTTTGCTGGAGGTACAGCACAAACTTCCGTCCCAGCTTTACCAAGGACCTGCTGGATTTCCTGTTCACTCCTAATTGGCAAGCTCCCTGTCAAGAGTTATTGGGTGCTGCTCAACTGGGGCCTGGCCTTCAGATTGGCCTGGTTCTTTTGTAGTTGTTATCTGGTGAGAAGTAACAAAGAATGGCTGATATGTTATAGACTCAAATATCACTATTTCTCTTTTTTAGGTTAAGAAAACCTAGCAAATGTGAAGTATAAACTGAGTGAAAATTAATCAGAATGCATAAATTTTAATGAAAAATTTAGAGAATTACCAGGGAACATATCCTAACAATCTTAAAAATGCACCACTAATGTGATCTCTTCAATATCTGCATATTCCCTTTCAAGCCTAGTATTTTAATCCCTCTATTAGAATTGAGACAATGTTAAGTCTATCTACAGCTTAAATTTCAAATCCAACATAATAACTTTTCACATGTCCGTTGTTTTATAATGAGAACATTTTTAGAGTTATAGCTTTTTTGGGAGCTGTGTCAGCTTTTACTAATTTCTTTGTTTGACACGTTATTATAAAAATGGTTTTCCCTTTATAAGCAATGAGCGCTCATGAGGTTAAAACTGCAAATAAAGCCTGGGCCAGTTTAGCTTCCAGATTAACCTTGTAATGGATCCCAATGGTAACGAGAAATGGTTATTATTAAATTCCTGAATTACAGTGTTAGCTACCATTGACATGAGCAGCATAAGTAGTGGGAACTATATGGGAAAGAAACTAACACAAAGGTGATGGTCCAAATGATCAGTTTCCATTTTATTACATTCCGTAATTAAATGCCAAGCATGGGTCTAATGGCAACAGTGCCTTTATGCTTCTCACATAAAAGGAACAATGACAGTCTCACACTAGTGTTTAATGAGCAATGTCTCCTTGAAGAGAACATCTATGTTTTGCAAAGAAGTGTAAAAGTTCATGGTGATGTAGTAATGATAATATAGATTTAAGACAAACTGTTAGGGCAGAATGGGAAAAGTCTTGCGACCCTTTTTTAGAAGATGCCATATATCAGTGAATAATATAAACAGTGCCATGGGACAACAAAACCACCATTTTTTCTAGTCCCGCATAGATTATGCATGCTACATAAAGATCCAGTAACCAAACAGGAAGGACAACAACTTTACAGTGTGTTCTTAATATAGAAAAAAAATCTAAAAGCACCTTGCAAATGTACAATCACAAAAATGGGCACTCAGCCAGAGAAAGATGTTAGCAGACATGACTGAAACTTTGGTGGAATTTAAAGAGTTTGAACAGAAGAGAGGCAAGTGGAGGGGAATTCTAGTCTGCCTTTCATAGAAATCATATCATAGAAACCCTACAGTACAGAAAGAGGCCATTCAGCCCATCGAGTCTGCACCGACCAGAATCCCACACAGGCCCTACCCCCATATCCATACATATTTTGCCCACTAATCCTTTAACCTATGCATCTATGGTCAATTTAGCATAGCCAATCAACCTAACCTGCACATCTTTGGACTGTGGGAGGAAACCGGAGCACCGGAGGAAACCCACGCAGACATGAGGAGAATGTGCAAACTCCACACAGACAGTGATCCAAACCGGGAATCAAACCCAGGTCTCTGGAGCTGTGAAGCAGCAGTGCTAACCAAAGTGCCACTGTGCTGCCCATAACCACTGTGCCACTGTGCCACCCATTTTCCTGGTTGGTTGACAGCATGGCTACAGATGGTAGCATGGCAGAAGATGCCAGACCAGAGAGAGTTCAGGGAGAGGAGTTGCAGGGCCAGAGTAGGTAATGGAGATATGATGAGTGAAAACATAAAGGGATTTGAACACAAAAACTGAATTTTAAATTTAAGTCTTTGGGAATCAGAACCAATGGTGTTCAGTAACAACAGGAGTGATGGGTAAGAAGGCCTTTGTGTGCAATATGATATAGGCAGCAGAGTTTAGCTGATGTGAAGTTTATAAAGAGCTTACGCTGTGAGGCTGACTCAGGTAATGCTGGAAGAGTCCATTCAGTAGCAGGAGGGTTAAGGTAGAACTGATGCTGGTAAATTCACAGAGATGGAATTAAATGTTCTTTGTGATGAAAGGCAATGTGGCTGGAAGGACAATTCAGGATTGAGTAGGACATGGAGATCATGGACAATCTAGTTCTACCTGAGGCAGAAGCAGTAGATGGCAAGGGTGTGGAGTTCCTGGGAAATTCCAAAAGCAATGGCTTTGATATTACCAATGTATAGCTAAAGGAAAATATGGTTTATCCAAGTTTTGGTAGTCAGACAAACAATCTGACTGCACAGAGACAAAAAAAGGGTTAAGCAAGATGGTGCACAAATAATTGAAGATGGCATCAGCATATAGGTGGAAAGTGACCCGATGGATGGAATATTTACTTTTGTATGCCTTTCCCAACAATGGACCCAGAACTGTGTGCCACCTTTGCCCTCCTCAATTCTAACTAAATTTAAAGTGCTGGCAGTGAGCATGGGAGGCACATGCAATTCTGTGACTGGGGAAGCTTTTAATTGATGCAACCTGTTGTCAGTATCTGCTCCTAAGCTACAACTTTAATGCCAAATGCCAGATATCCTTTTTCGAAGATGCTTTCCCTGGATAGCCCCATTTTGACCAGCATTCCTATTTTGTGTTGCCTGCAGCAGTATGGTCTCTGTTGTTACTGGCAAGAGCTCTTCTTTTTTGCGTCCTCTCCTTCTGTGCCTGAAGTGTGGGAATATTGATTAGATGAGATGCATAGGCAATCCAGAAATTGAACTATGGGAAGAGACGGACTGAGATGAGAACCATAGATTTCACCATAGAAGTCATGGACAGTGATCACAACCAGAACTTCAGCCAATGCACATTGGCTGCTCCCATTTTTACCTCCAACTCTGGCACTGCACGGCACAGCAAAGGTGGTCATTGTTAAGGTTTGTGTTTGAATCCGTTATGCTCCACCTTCCTGCTGTCACATTCACATTTGTCCCTATTACCCCTGACCCTCCCAACATCACTTTACACGTTCCCTCTACAACCTTTCAACCACATTATATACCCTGGACCCAGTCAACCTCCAATTGGAAATGCCAAGTCTTGGCTCACACCTCCCAAATCTTACAGATCTTACAAGTGTCCCTATTGAGACTCCTTCTTTGATGCTAGACCCTCCTTGCGTCGTTCTGAGAACTGTTGTTAGATCCTGTGACCCGCATGATGAGACTTTCAATTATCCCAAAATCAAACTGGATCAGCCTGCCTACCACACCAACCTCCAGCTGGACTTTCTGCCCGTGACTTTGAATGTTCTCTTTGACAGTTAACATCCTGCCATAGAGTCAAGTGCAGGCAGTACAAACCATGTTGTTTAGACCTCTCATTTTCATATCTTGACTGACTGTCCAAACCAACATCTCCTACCACACCCAGAACACCAGGCCCTTCAGCCTACCAATCTTTCATGCCCACAACAATATCCTGTGTCCTCCCTGAAGTATTCCACTCCTCATAGTCCCGACTTCACTCCATACCCTCACCCCATCCACCCCCACACCTCTGATCTACCCTTGCTGGTCCTGACCTCAATACAAGCTGTCATTCTCCTGCTCCCCTTCCTTGTGCCACAGAATTCAGCAAAGAAATTCACTGACTTCAGATACAACTGAACAAAACTAATTAATGTGATTAATTCATGCCACTTTTAAATGAATGTAAACCAGATACCTTAAGATTCACCGCTGACTTTATTTAAAAAGTAGGACAAAATTCTAAAACAAGATATGTGTGAGGCTAGACCCAACACAAAAACAAACTGCTGATTTAAACTCTGCATCCCAACTTGTCACTGGGAAATGAAAATTTTGGCTCTCACCTAATTCATTGTACATTTCCTGCTCTTGTAGACCTCAAAAATCAATCATCGTTTGTGGTAATGAGGTTGCCAAGGAATAATGTGTGGATGTGGAACACTTGTCTTTGGGTCCCCAACATCATTTCTAGTAATGATTACCACATTCATAAGAAACACTCACCTCTGCTTCCAACACCAGCACAGAGATAGTGAGGGTATAATAAAAGGCAGAGGCTGTGTTCAGATATAAATGCTGCTGCTTTGACTCTTGCAGTACTTAACAAACTACTCACAATTTAAATAAGTGTTGCATCACTAAGTGGAATAATAAAATGAATAAAACATTGGTTTTCATGCAACCTTAAAATCCTTTTACTCGGTGAAGAAATGTGCTGAATGTAAGAGTCTTGGACAGATTAAACACCAGTGAATTTAATTAAGCTGTTATCTCCTCTGTCAGGGGCTTTCAGTGACAATCTGAGGTTGGTCGACAGTCTTGCTCCCTTTGTTTCCATTCAATATGTCAATTGTAATGACTTGGTTGTAATGCCACCCTTCAGACCCCAAATTCCATTTTATCTTGAAATTAAATAGACAGTTAAAGTTTTCTTTTACTCATTTAGTTCAAAGATCTGTAGGTTAGGTGGAGTAGCCATGCAAGATTGCCCATTCATATCCCAAGATGTGTATGTGAGGAGGATTGTCAGGGTAAATATGTGGGGTTACAGGGAAGGGGCTTAGGTGGGATGCTCTGTCAGAGAGTTGGTGCAGATTTGATGGGCTGAATAGCCTCCTTTCACACTGTAGAAATTCTATGATTCCATTTATGGGATGTTGACAATATTGGCTAGCCCAGCATTTATTGCAATACCGAGTTGTTCTTGTGCTGGTGTGCTGCCTTCTTGAACTGTTTCAGTCCCTAAGGTGTAGGTACAGCCAGTCTGCTGTAAAATTTTATATAAACTTGTGCATCAAATTTTTAGGGCATTATTTCTTAATGTTTATATGTCTGATTTTAAAATTATCAGCCTAATTTCCAAATCCTTCCCTGAACTTGGTCCTCTAACCTCGACCAGCCCTTCAACAGGCCAAGTTCTCTGTGCTTCTGTAATTTTACCTTCTTGGACATCCTGATTTTCAGCTCTCCACCATTGCTGACCGGGCCTTCCTGCTAACTAAGCTCTGGAACTCCTGTTTTTAACCTCTCTGCTCTTTTATACTTTTTTACTCCTTTAAGGTAAATCTTCAACCTTACCAGCCCAACAACTCTCCTGTGATTTGGGATCAACTTTTCTCTGATAGTATTCCTATGAAGGAAGATTTTACTATGTTAAAAGCACAGTGTAAATGCATGTCCTTGTCTTTATTGAACAGTAAGTCATTGGTAGTGAGCAATCTTATACATGTTCACTTCTTCAAGTATCCATTTAAATTTTATAATGGTACTTTTATTGATTAACTTGTTAAAATGAACAGCCTGAGGATGCAGAGGCCACACAAATTCAATTCGGATAAGTGATTTATATCTGTAATAGACCAGGGGACCTGCTCGAATATCATGCTAGTTGAGAGGAAAAATTGAAAATATTTGATATTTAAAAACAGAAAACAGTCGATGCTCAGTAAGTCAGTCAACATTTACAAGTGTAACGACAGCAAGGCACCTTTCTTCAATACTGACGTAAAGAAGCGGGGACAACAGTTAAACAACAAGACTGCAAACGTGCAAATTACTTTTACAAGGAGGCAGCCAACTGATCAAAGTCTATTCTAATCCTTTGTAGCACTTTCATGAATCAGGGAAGCACTTTTAGTGAGGCTCCCTATTTAAGCTTCTCGTATTGCATATGGATTAATTTATATTGTAATTAAAATATTTAAAGCCGTGGAAGTCAATATGAATTGAGTTAAGTGAAGCTGCAATGAATCTTTAGAACAGAGTGATTGTACTCATGAGCTTTTCAACAAGATTATGGATGAGAGAGTATACACACATGGCACACAGCTACTTAATAACCCCAGGTTATTGAAGCACGTTATGTCAAAATGAAATTATGACTCAAAAACTAATCTGTAAGTCACACATTTTTCTCACAGAGAAGGAAGGAATGAATCAAAGTGTACTTGCTGGGATTTTTCACACTTCCTATAATTTAGTTCATTCCTTCAACCTCTTGAATTTTATTGTTAGGGAAACATGCTTTATTTTAAAATTTAACAAGTAATCAAGGTAAGGTAATTACCCATCGTCTACAAGGGACCACAGATATTTCTCCTTGTTAGAAGCTAGAGTGGTTGTCTTGCTGTGGTTCTGCAGACTCCACCTATCAACAGAGACATACACTGCTCCATGGGTATGCTGTGGGCGTTTGCCAACCATCTTTGAACCACCGCAAGGAACCAGAGCTGGCTGCTGGATGACATGGGATGTCTACTCTACAGCTGCCTAATGATTCCTCTCCTCCATCTGACTACACCTGGGTGGCACACCCACAATGATAGTCATGCTGTGACCAACAGCTTTGTGCAGCCAAACTACCAGTGTCCAGAAACAATTGCTTTTCTGCCTGCCCTGCTCAAGGAGATCCTTCCAGTATTCATCATAGTGTGTGGGGACGTTCGTGAGCATCTGCTGCATCCTTCACAACCTCAGTCTCAAGAGCAAAGAAAACTACAGCACAGGAACAGGCCCTTCAGCCCTCCAAGCCTGCACCAATCATGCTGCCTGACTTAACTAAAACTCCCATGCTTCTGGGTACCATATCCCTCTATTCCCATCTCATTCATGTACTTGTCAAGACACCCCTTAAAAGTCACTACCGTATCCACTTCCACTACCTCCCACGGCAACGAGTTCCAGGCAGCCACCACTCTGTGTAAAAAATCTGCCTTGTACATCTCTTTTAAAACTTGCTCCTCATACCTTAAACCTATGCCCCCTAGTAATTGACTCTTCCACCCCGGAAAAAAGCTTCTGACTATCCACTCTGTCCATACCTCTCATAATCTTGTAGACTTCTATCAGGTCTCCCCTCAACCTTCGTCACTCCAGTGAGAACAAACCAAGTTTCTCTTCATAGCTAATGCCCTCCATACCAAGAAACATCCTGGTAAATTTTTTCTGTACCCTCTCCAAAGCCTCCACATCCTTCTGATAGTGTGGCAACCAGAATTGAATACAATATTCCATGTGTAGCCTCACTAACGTTCTATAAAGCGTCAGCATGACTTGCCAATTTTTAAACTCAGTGCCCTGGCTGATGAAGACAAGCATGCTATTTGCCTTCTTGACTACCTTCTCCACCTGCATTGCCACTTTCAGTGACCTGTGTACCTGTACACCCAAATCCCTTTGCCGATCAATATTCCAAAGGGTTCTGCCATTTACTGTATATTTCCTATCTGTATTAGACTTCCAAACTGCATTACCTCATATTTGTCCGGATTAAACTCCATCTGCCATCTCTCCGCCCAAGTCTCCAACTGATCTAACTCTTGCTGTATCCTCATTGCTGTCCACAAATTCATCAACCTTTGTGTCGTCCGCAAACTTACTAATCAATCCAGTTACATTTTCCTCCAAATCTTTTACGTATATATATTACAAACAGCAAAGGTCCCAGCACTGATCCCTGAGGAACACCACCTGTCACAGCCCTTCATTCAGAAACGCACCCTTCCACTGCTACCCTCTGTCTTCTTTGACCGAACCAGTTTTGTATCCACCTTGCCAGCTCACCTCTGATCCCATGTGACTTCGCCTTCTGCACCAGTCTGCCATGAGGGACCTTGTCAAAGACCTTACTGAGGTCCATGTAGACAACATCCACTGCCCTACCACCATCATCTTTGTCACTTCCTCGAAAAACTTGATCAAGTTAGTGAGGCATGACTTCCCCTTCACAAAACCATGTTGCCTTTCACTAATATGTCCACTTATTTTAAAGTGGGAATAAATCCTGTCTTGAAGAATCCTCCCCAATAATTTCCTACCACTGATGTAAGGTTCACCGGCCTGTAACTACCTGGATTATTCTTGCTATCCTTTTTAAACAAAGGAACAACATTGGCTATTCTCCAATTCTCTGGGACCTCCCCTGTAGTCATGATGCACAGGTTCGAACAAGACTTCTTCACTGCACAGAATCTTCAACCGATGCTGTACACTAGATACATCGATGACATTTTCTTACCTCCCCTGTAGCTAGTGAGGATATAAAGATTTCTCTCAAGGCCCCAGCAATTTCCTCCCTTGCCTCTCTCCATATTCTGGGCTATATCCCATCAGGCCCTAGAGACTTGTCTACCTTGGTGTTTCTCAAGAACCGCAATACCTCCTCCTCTTTGATCTCAACATAACTCACACTATCTACACACCCTTTCCCAGACTCACCATTCACCAAGTTCTTCTCTTCAGTGAATACTGGCACAAAGTACTCATTGAGTACCTCACCCATTTCCTCTGGCTCCACACATAGATTCTCTCCCCTGTCTTTGAGTGGGCCAACCCTCTCCCTGGCTACCCTCGTACTGTTTATATATGTGTAAAAAGCCTTGGGATTTTCCTTAATCCTGCTGGCCAATGCTTTTTCATGCCCTCTTTTAGCTCTTCTTACTCCTTGCTTAATGTTCCTTCTGTCTGAAAATGTTTCTTCCGTCTGAAAACTACATCTATGAGGATGTAGTGCCTTTCACCAGGCAGCTCTAGAGGGGAAGGATGAAGAGATGGAGAAAAGGCAGGAGTAGAAGGAAGGGAAACTCATCATGACATTAATTCTCCGTGTGCTGTCCTAAGTAGATACTTGACTCTAGCCCCTTAAAATTGCAATCCACATTTCTGTTGATCCACCATTCATCCCTTTCAATTCAATTCTATGGACCATCACAGCACTGTCTTAGCTAAAATTCAGAAGTAAAAACTGACGCTAAGATGCAGCCCATCAGGTCTACAGGATTTGTCAGCCTTCAATCCCAGTAGGTTCCATAGTACCTTTTCCTTAGTTACCATGATTGTTTTAAGTTTCTCCCTCCTCTTCCATCTTGGTTTTCAAGTTATATGCCATGAGAGGAGAGTGTTGATTCGTTGTCAAGTGGACTCTCCTTACTAGGGGCAAGCTATTTTTTTCAAATGTTCCTTCTGTCTGAAAACCAGTCAGGCTCACAGTGTGGCTCACTTATACTTATTAACAGCTACATATATTGACAATAGAGCCCTATCCTCTGCAGACAATAACAGCATTTCACTTTTTTCAACTAAATAAAAGCCGTTCTGTGGTTATTCCCCATGGCAGTGCCTTGACCATTCAGAGGTGACCTGCCTGGTTTGAATTTGGGCGGCATACTGACACAGTCATTAGCACTGCTGCCTCACAGTGCAGGGACCCAGGTTCTTTTCCTGACTTGGATCACTGTCTGCTGGAGTTTGCACGTCTTCCCCATATCTGCATGGGTTTCCTCCAGGTGCTCTGATTTTCTCCCAAAGTCCGAAGATGTTCAAGTTAGGTGGATTGGCCATGCTAAATTGCCCCTTAGTGTCAGGGGGACTAGCTAGGATAAGTGCATGGGGTTATGTGGTTACAGGAATAGGGCCTGGGGGATATTGTGTTTTGTGCAAACACAATGGGCCGAATGGCCTCATTCTGCACGTAGAATTTTATGAATTTGAACAAAATCTTGGCAATTAATTGCTCCCTGATACACTCCATGGCAATACCTCTACCAATCAGAGTCCACTTGCCAACCAATATTCACTTTCTTATCAAGCAATATAAATTGCTGTTTCCTTTACAATTGGTATTATGATGAACCTATCCTGATGAGTCCAAGACAAAAAGAATTAACAGCATGTCTCTTTTTTCAGTAATACATTTCAAACTAAAAGAAAGTTGAAGAATCAGTTCTTTCTCAGTTTGTTTTCTGCTAGCTTTTAAAGTAAAATATCTTGATGATTATGTATGAAAGGTCACAAATACTCCCCCCGGATTTCTTTGCAAATGTAGTTTCTGCAGCCTTTACTGATTGCAATGCAGCTTACACCATGTATACATCTCCCAAAAGTGTTATACAAAACTGAATTCATTTCAGTAAAGAAGTATTTTTGTCAAAAAGATGCTACAGTCTACTCAAAAATGACAAATTGCTTATTTCTATTCATCTGAAAATATAAAATAAAATTGCTTCTGATTATTACTGGGAGTCCCTAAGCTAAAACCACCTCATGGGATCAGTTTTTAAAAGTTTAGCCAGAAGGTTCAAACTCATAACTTTGACAGAATGATTTCTTGCTGCTTGTATGGGCTTTACTTGGAACTTAATAAATTCTCAGCACCGCACTTAATAATTGCTCTTCCCATCGTGAATGGTTTCCCAGACACTAAAATTGCTATTTATTAGCAATGTGAATGAAAATTTCAAGTGTAATTCGGTTATGTCACCCTTACTGTGAAAACTTGTAACAGAACTTAGAGAAAATCAAAATTTTCTTTGTATATAGAAAGGTCAGCTGTTTTGAAAGGCAACAGGGAGGAGCTAGCAAAATCTTTCTACAGATGAGTAAACGTGTTGGATTTTTTTTTATTCGTTCATGGAATGTGGACATTGTTGACTGGGCCAGCATTTATTACCCATCCTGAGAGCAGTTAAGAGGCAACCACATTACTGTGGATCTGGAGTTACATGTAGGCCAGACGAGGTAAGGATGGCAGATTTCTTTCCTATAGGACATAAGTGAACTAAAAGGGTTTTTACATCAATTGACGATGGTTTCATTGTCATCATTAGACTTTAGTAATTTCAGATTTTTTATCAAATTCAAATTTCACAATCTGCCATAGTAGGATTTGAACACAGGTCTCTGGATTGCTAGTCCAACGACAATAGATTCAGATTATGTCTGATCTGGGAATGGAACAGGCAGGATAAGCTAAATGGCTCCTTACTTTATGTGGATCATAGAATAAGGTCTGAACTATAGTGCAGTTTCTCTTTCAGAATGAAATTCAACAACGAGGCATCGATCTAAAGTTGGTGGAGTATCAGTACAGTGGTGTCAGACTAGGTTTAAAAATTGATTGGGTGGGTGTCGACAGTGTAGGGGATCCCATCACCTACGTTAAATACTGTCCAATGAATAATTTCGAAAGGAAATTGAATGGGCATTCAAAGGGAATAAAACTGCAAGGTTATAGGGATGGAGCAACGGAATGGGATTAATAGTTACTCTGTGGACAACTGGCATGGACATGACCACCTTGTGCACCATAAATGACTCTCATTTCATAAGCTGAAGCAGAGTTTCCAAGAAAGCACTTGTTGCTGCCAGTTCACAGAAGGATTCAGATTTACAAATGGAAAACAGAGTGCACATGCACGTGAGCAGTCATAGGCAAAGCTACCTCCTGGCCCCAAGGCAGGAGTACCAGCCAGATAATGAAAATTAAACATTGTTGGACTGCAAAGCTCAGTTGCTGGTCTGCACTCGATGCACTGTACTTCATGTTCAGTTGTTCTATCATTCCCCGTTTGCATGTTCAGGGTAGAACTAATGGAGTTGGGATCAGAGATCCATTTGTTGAGAAGGGTAATGAAAGCGTTATGCCACAAAAAGAATTCTTGGTCATAGACAAATTCTATAGTTTATTGATAGTAGGTTATTTTGTCAGCTGCAGGGAAAGATTAGCTATTTTAGAATGAAAAGAAAAAATGCTGGAAGTATCATGCCAGACTAGCATCTATGGAGAGAGAAACAGAGTTAATGTTTCACATCAGTGATCCTGTGTGATCATATAATCTGGAACTTGAATGAATAGGGCAAACAACCATCTATCTCTTTAACCAATCAGATGGATGGATTGTGAAGTTATCAGCTCAAGGACTGAGTGGGGGAAATAGAAATTAGAATAGGTGAATTCAATATCAAATCAGGTGGTAAAGGAGAAATAAAGTAGTAGTAACCGATCATTATAAGGGTACTTTGATAGAAAATAACATAAGAAATAGGAGCAGGAGTAGGCCATCTAGCCCTTCGAGCCTGCCCCGCCATTCAATAAGATCATGGCTGATCTGTCATGGCTCAGTTCCACATTCCCGCCCTCACCCCATAACCCTTAATCCCCTCGCTTATCAAAAACCCATCAACCCGCGTCTTAAAAATATTTAGCGAGGCAGCCTCCACCACTTCAACGGGCAGAGAATTCCAGAGATTCACCACCCTTTGAGTGAAGAAGTTCCTCCTCAACTCCGTTCTAAACCGCCCCCCCTTTATCTTGAGGCTGTGCCCCCTAGTCCTACTGTCCGTTCTGAGCGGGAAGAGTCTCTCCACCTCTATCCTATCCATCCCATTCATCATCTTATACGTCTCAATGAGATCTCCCCTCATTCTTCTAAACTCTAACAAGTACAAGCCTAGTTTATTCAGCCTCTCCTCATAGCTCAACCCCCTCAACTCCGGTATCAGCCTAGTAAACCTCCTCTGCACTCCCTCCAAGGCCAAAATATCCTTGCGTAAGTGCGGCGACCAAAACTGCACACAGTACTCCAGCTGCGGCCTCACCAATGCCCTAAACAGCTGCAGCAAGACCTCCCTACTTTTATATTCAATCCCCCTTGCTATGAAGGCCAGCATCCCATTAGCCTTCCTGACCACCTGCTGCACCTGTAGGCTAGGTTTTTGCGACTCATGCACATGGACCCCGAGGTCCCTCTGCACCGTCGCCTGCTGCAGTTTTTCGCCCCGTAAGTAATAGTCCTTCCTACCATTCTTCCTACCAAAGTGGACCACCTCACACTTGCCAACATTAAATTCCATTTGCCATTTCCTGGCCCATTCGCCCAGCCTATCTAGATCCTTCTGCAGACTCTCCACACCCTCCGCACAATTTGCCGTTCCCCCAATCTTGGTGTCATCAGCAAATTTCGACACTCTACACTCGGTTCCCTCCTCCAGATCATCTATATAAATGGTAAATAGCTGAGGCCCCAGCACCAACCCCTGGGGCACTCCACTAGTCACCATCCGCCAATCCGAATAGCACCTATTGACCCCCACTCTCTGCCTCCTATTTGACAACCAATCCTCTATCCACGCTAACACCCTACCCCCAACTCCATGTCCCTCGACCTTCTGCAATAACCTCTTGTGAGGCACTTTGTCAAACGCCTTCTGAAAATCTAGAAAGACCACATCCACCGGCTCTCCTCTATCCACTGCCCTAGACACATCCTCATAGAACTCCAATAAATTTGTCAGACACGACTTCCCCTTAACGAAACCGTGCTGCATCTACTCTATCAAGCAATTCCCCTCAATATGCCTCGCTATTTCCTCCTTGATGACGGATTCTAACATTTTACCTACAACAGACGTTAAACTAACCGGCCTATAATTCCCTGCCTTTTGCCTGGCACCCTTCTTAAACAACGGCGTAACATTAGCTGTTTTCCAATCTTCCGGCACTTGCCCGGAATCCAGCGACGTTTGGAAAATAACCACCAAGGCATCCACTATCACCTCCGCCATTTCTTTCAGAACTCTCGGATGCATTCCATCCGGTCCTGGGGACTTGTCCACAATCAGTCCCTCCAGTCTGTCGAGCACCGCCTCTCTCGTAACAATAATGTCATTGAAACCCTCCAGTCCTACCACCTTTCCATCGCTAACACCCGGCAAATTATTCACGTCCTCCTCCGTGAAGACCGAAACAAAAAAATTATTCAAGACCTCAGCCATTGAGTACAAAGCAGAGAAGTTATGCTGAATGTTTCTGATACTTTGGCTTGGTCCCATCTGTACAGTTCTGGTCAGCACACTTTAGGAAGGATGTGAAGTTCTCTGAGAGGAAGCAGTAGTGATTTACCAGAATGGTTACAGAGGTGGGCAGCATTTTGGTTAGAGAGTTCAGTTGGAAAAGCTGGGCTAATTCTCCTTAGAACAAGGCACATTGCAGGAAGATTTGATAAAAATGTACAAGATTATAACATGTTTGACTTAGGTAGGACAAGGAAGAACTGTATTCCCACAAGGTGATTGGTCTAGGGGTCACAGATTTAAGCTTTTGGCAAGATATGAAGGGTGAATATGAGATTAAAACTTATATTCAGCAAATGGTAGTGACCTGGAACTCCTTGCCTGCAAGGATAGTGGAAGTGGAAATCATTGGCAAAATTTAATGCCCTCTCTTGAGGCGTATTTGGAGGTGAAGGAGCATTTAATTGGGCAGGAGGATAGTTGATAGGGATCCTGACGTCTTCTCACCTCTGCTCCCATTAAGCCCAGAACAGGAAGGCTCGTGAGCAGCCTTAGAACCATAGAATCCTTACAGTGCAGAAAGAGGACATTCAATTCATCAAGTCTGTACCAACTCACCGAAAGAGCATCTCACCCAGGCCCTAGCCTCCACCCCATCCCGGTAACCTGTACATTTACCATAGTACATCTACCTAACCTACACATTTTTGGACACTAACACTAACACCCTTGTTGACAACAAATCCACTGAACCCTGGACACAGAGGGATATGCAGTGTATGATGAAGAGAAGAGGAAGGCTGAAGGCAGATTTGAGGGCTTAAAATAGCGAAGCCTGAGAGAATATAGAACAGCACAGCACAGGAACAGGCCCTTCAGCCTACGATGTTATGCCAAACATGACACCAAATTAAACTAATCGCTTCTGCCTGCCTTGGTCCATATCCTTCTATTCCTTGCATATTCATATGCTTATCTATAAGCCCCTTAGACACCCTTATCATATCTGCCTGCATCACCACCCTGGCAGTGTTCCAGACACCTGCTATTCTGTATAAAAAAAAGTTGTCCCTCACATCTCCTTTGAACTTTCCCCCTTCACCTTATGTGCATGCCTCCTAGTTTATTGTCATTTCAACTCTGGGAAAAAGATTCTGACTGTCAATCCTACCCATGCCTTTCATAATTTTACAGACTTCTATCAGGTCTCCCCTCTGCCTGTGCTGCTCCAGAGAGGGCAACCCTAATTTATCCAGCCTCTCCTTATAGCTCCTTATCTCATTCTGGTAAACCTTTGCTGTGCCCTCTCCAAAGGCACCACATCCACCTGTAATATGGAGACCAGAAATGAACACAATACTCTAAATGCAGCCTAACCAAAGTTTTATAAAGCTGCAACATGATATCCTGACTCTTGTACTCAATGTTCCAACCAGTAAAGGCAAGCATGCCATGCACCCTCTTTACCACCCTATCTACTTGTGTGGCCACTGTCAGGGAGTTATGGACTTGAACCCCCAGATCCCTCTGTATCAATGCTGTTTAGGGTCCTGCTATTATCTGTATACTTACTGTTAACATTTAATTTCCCAATATGCAGTATCTGCAGTGAATTAAAGTCCATCTGTCATTTCTCCACCCCATATCTGCAACTGATCTGTTTCCTTGGACAACCTTCTACACTATCCAGAACTCCATCTATTTTTGTGTCATCTGCAAAATCTACTAACCCATCCAATCTACATTTTCATCCAAGTCATTTATATCTATCACAAACAACAGAACATCAATAGTCATGGACCTCCAACCAGAAAAACACCCTTTCACCACTACACTCTGAAGCTATGGGCAAACTAATTCTGAATCCAAGTGGCCAAGTCACTATGGATCCCATACATCTGGATCTTCTGGATGAGCCTACCATAAGGGACCTTGTCAAAAGCCTAATTAAAATATATGTAGACAACATCCGCTGCTCTACCCTCATCAATCATCTCCGTCACTTCTTCAGAAAAATCAATCAAGTAGTATATAGTGTGCAAAAGGGAACTTAAAAGGTAAATTAGGAGAGCAAGCAGGGGACATGAAAGATTACTGGGAGGTAGAAAAAAAGGAAATCCTAAATTGTTTTATAAATACATTAAGGGGAAAAGGATAATTATGGAAAGCATAGGGCTCATTAAGGACCATGGTGGTAAATTGTTCATGGAGCTGAAGGACAGAGGTTCGAAATGAATACTCTGTGTCAATGCTCACTAATGAGAGACATGATGTGGTTATAGAAATCAGGGAAAAGGGCTGTGATACAATAAAGAAATTAACATAGACAGAGAGGAGGTTCTGAGTAATCTAACAGGCTTAAAAATAGATAAATCTCCAGGGCCAGATGAAACGTATCCCAGGCTGTTCCGTGAGGCAAGGGAGGAAATAGCAGAAGTTTAGGATTGACAAGAGACCCAGCCACAGGTGGCTGAAAGCAGAATGAGGTGGGGGACGTATCGGAGAGAGTGCTTGCTAATGACATGCTATTGTATTAAAATTAGCTTTGTGGAGTCCCATAGCATGTTTCTCTCTCCAGAACCCGTCACCTCACTAAACATCATGCCAACACCATTTACAACAGGTTCACCTAGATGTGAACCTCTTGTGTGTGTCTCCCTGGGAATACAAAGGGCATGAACCTGATTTCCATTAATTTTAATAAATTTAAATCTAATTAAACAGTTTTATGCTGTCCTTTCCACCTGTAATGGGTCCTCCCCACTAGTGGTATGATGTCACGCTGACGCTAATCACTAATGGTTCTCAAAGGCAAAAACAGTTGCAATAACGCCTTTCTATCAGCGATGGGGGGCTGGAAGAACAGAACTCGAAAATTCACCGGCACCAGTCAAGCTTTCCATGTTTGTCCAGATTTTGAGCATGCTCCACCTTTCCTGTGGACGAAGACCGTGGGCTCAAAATCACCCCAGTGTCATTTTTCAGCAATACTGTAACTGTTGATTGTAAAATCAGTCATGCACTACTAAACCTGTAATACCAATCTTCAAGCTTATGTCAACATAGTGAAATTGCAAGCACTGAATTTTTTCAACACTTTTCAGATATTCAAAGGACAGATTTAAATGCCTTGACAGCTATCTTGACAGTCCCACTGAATCTGAATGAGTTTGTCCACTTTTTGTGCACATTCATGTTCACTCTTAACAACTGACATCTCCAGAAGGTGCCAGGGACCGTGTCCAAAAGGATACCTTCCCTCTTCAAAGAACTCAGATAAATTTAGATTTTCTCCAGCCAAATGTAATTGTATTTCCCACTTCCCTACTTGCAAAAATCAGACCAGATTAAAGGCAGTTGCACTTTAGCATGTGCAGCTACCTCTGTGAATCATGGATGTGTAAAGTGCTACCCACCCCTTTTCCCTCCTGTGAAAATGGTGGGGGCTGGCTACAAGGGGTGAAACTTCTGGATTCGGGCCATGCGGGCCATTTGTGCAAAGATGAAGAACTTGTCTGGTCTGCACAAAAATCCAAGCCTTAATATTTGGCTTATGTCTACCACTAGCAACTTCATACTGATCAATGTATTTCAATAATGAACTGGAGAATGAGATGCATTAACATGAAGCTAATGGTGGAACAGTGCTGTCTGGACATTACCTTTCGGATATTTAATTTTTACTGTGCATCTTCTCCTTAAGTTTCTGTACCATTTGTAAACAAATAAGACAACATGTTCGTATCTTCATTGTTATTTTATTTGCCCAATAAATTCGTCATCATTTGTCAATCAGTAACTTTGTATGATGTGTTAATGAACTGAATGGCATTTGTTCCGTGCTTTCTTATCTTCTTAGTGTTCACCAAATGGCCTGGCAATGCAGAAGTTTGATACAGAATCTTCTGGAATTTATCTATTGTTAGCACATCTAGGAATATTAAAACAAATAACTTCCAGACATAGCCTCCAGCAATGTCTGTTGATCTTGACTGATAAGATGAGTAGAGCATGTCCCTGACTGATGTTTGCCAAAGTCAAACTGTGATGAGCAGCAGGAAAGCTAAGATTAAACCTTTGCCAGTTTTCCTTCCGTTCCATATCTAGGCAGCTTGCCTCATTGCACTGCAGAGCTTCATAAGCCACAAATAATTAACAGCTCTGCATCTGCACTAAGTCCATTTGTGAATGCTGGCTCCACACTGCCTTGAACTTGAGTCTCCCTTTTCACATCAGCACTTCATCATTAGTCTGCTAGACATGCTTCTTTATACTGAGGTCTTATAGTAAATAGTTAATGTTGGGGGAATGTTTATTTAACCACTTTCAAGTAATAGGTCCTTGCTACATGACAGTATTCCAAGGTTTTAAAACTTGGACACGTATCTATGGTTTTATGATGCACTAATTCACCAAACTTAATGAACTGATTAAGATATCACAAATCAACCCCAACTCTGCTAAGCACCATTTATTCGGCGAGACAAATATTTTTCTTACAGACAGGACTTTTGTGGTCCCTTTTGGTGTGTTATCAGGTTGTTTCTGTACAAGGTATTTCCTTACCCTCCGAGTGATGCTTATTAATTTAAAATAAATTTCGGCAGACTTTCTGGTGATGTTTAAAAGTAAAGATAGCTATTTATTATCACATTCTTAGCCCTGGATGCTTGAAAGCAACATCTCAATCAGTCATATCACTCACACCATCACATGCAGTTGAAGTTAAAGCCTACATTATAGAAAAAATTGAATTTATAACTGAGTCTTTTTGTTGATGCAGGTCTGATGTCATCTTAGTTGAATTAATATTTTTATCCAGATGTTTTAAAGGATTCTCATGAAGCTGCAGAGCCTTGTGGAGGTGGGTTCTCAGATCAACTTGTAAACAGGAACTAGTACTTTGACTGCAGTAGAATACTTTCAGCTCTAATAGTTCAGCTGTTTCAGATGTTTCTTGGTGCTTCAAAGATTTCTCTCTCACCCACCCACCACCAACCACACACACACACACACACACACACACATCAAGGTCGGAGGAGGTGGAGTGATAAAAGTTAACTACAAAAGAAAATGTATGTTCTGGTGCTCTAGCACTTCCAGTGGTGGTAATATTGATGTAGGCTTTCTTTGGGAACTGAGCATGCCTGGAAAATGAAGAGTGGTCACACAGAGCAGGACAGGAAGGAGGAGAGGGAGAAGGGATCTGAGCAGGTGACAGCATCCAAGGTTTTCAGAGAGCAATTTTCATTCCTCAGCTTCGACAAGAATGAAAACATGAGTGATCTGGGTCACAAAAGAGTTTGTGAGTAAAATTTGTCAACTGCTATAGTCACAAATGCAATTTCAAAGCCGGGAAAAGATTGTGTTGCCTGTGGCTTTTTGGTGCCTATGGCCACTAACATTTATTCATCAGGCTGCTTATATGTGACTGCTGAAGATGTCAGCCTAATTTTTCACTTTGTAGTTGACGACTGGATAAGAGAAGAAGGCTGAGTGAGTGGGCGAGGACCTGGCAGATGGAGTATAACGTTAGCAAATGTGAGGTTATCCACTTTGGTAGAAATAATAGTAGGAGGGATTATTATTTAAAGGGCGAAAAGCTGCAGCATGCTACGGTGCAGAGGGACCTGGGGGTCCTTGTGCACAAATTGCAAAAACCCAGTCTGCAGGTGTAGCAGGTGATCAAGAAGGTGAATGGAATGTTGGCCTTTATAGCGAGGGGGATAGAATATAAAAGCAGGGAGGTCTTGCTGCAACTGTCCAGGGCACTGGTGAGGCTGCAGCTGGACTACAGTGTGCAGTTTTGGTCCCCTTATTTGCAAAAGGATATATTGGCCTTGGAGGGAGCACAGAGAAGGTTCACCAGGCTGATACCAGAGATGAGGGGGTTAGCTTCTGAGGAGAGATTGAATAGACTGGGCCTGTACACGTTAGAGTTTAGAAGGCTGAGGGGGGATCTTATAGAGACTTAGAAGATACTGAAGGGGCTAGATAGGGTAGAGGTAGAGAGATTCTTTCCGCTTAGAAAGGAAAACAGAACTAGAGGGCACAGCCTCAAAATAAGGTGGGGGGGCGCAGTTTAGAATGGAGTTGAGGAGGAACTTCTTCACTCAAAGGGTGGTGAATCTCTGGAATTCTCTGCCCATTGAAGTCACAGGTAGATAGGTTTCTGATAGACAGGGGAATTAAGGGTTATGGGGAGAAAGCGGGAAAGTGGAACTGATCCACTTCAGATCAGCCATGATCTTACTGAATGGCGGGGCAGGTTCGAAGGGCTAGATGGCCTAATCCTGCTCCTATTTCTTATGTTCTTATGTAGACACTGAGCCCCTGTGTACAAAGTAAGACATTTTCATCTCATTTTCTCTTGCCAGAAAAAAGCAGCTGGACTGAGCACATGGATTTGCAAAGATTGCGGGGTGATTTTCCCCCATCCCGTTGCGCTAATGTTTTAGTACAACGGGCCTGGAGAATCGCGCGGGAGGGATTCCCGTGAGCATTCACACTCCGCTAGCGTCTCCCAGTGCCGGATTTCGGGCGCCATCTGCTCTGTGTCGAAATCGATGAGGGTGGGGGTGCTAGCATTTAAATGATATTTTAAATATCATTTAAATACTATTAGTGGGCCCGGGACTAAATTCTCTGGGCCTGCTAGCTTCTCCCACCCCGCCAGACTGTTTCACTCTAACAGGGATTACTAAAGTTCCCCATTTTCTTGGAGCGAGCAGCCTGACCCCGTTGGAGTGAAGGGGGGCAATTGGTATCTCACCAGGGGTGCTCCCTGGGCATGGACACCCTGGCAGTAGCAGCTTGTGTCCCCTGGCACTGTCCAAGCAGCAAAGTGCCAATGCCCAGGGGACACCTTGGCACTGTTCATTGGGCATGGGGCTGTGCCAAGGAGGCAGGGCATATGGGGGCAGGGCCTGGGGGGGGAGGTGATCGGAAGGGGTGAGGATGGAGGGACTGCCACTTTACATCGGGATCAATGGGGGCAGGAGGGAGGCCAGCGACCGAGGTGGGCTAGGAGGGGGATTGTCACTGCTGGGGGAGAGTCTGCCTGCTTGTCTGCAGGGCTGTCTGCACTGCGGCGGGGCGGGGGGAGGAGGTGGCTGCAGGTGGCTGGCGGACGGTGTGGTCTGGGTTATGGGAGGAGATGTCAGGAATGGTTGGGGGGGGGCAGGATTGGGCCATGAAGCGCTGGGGAGCAGCATAGTGGGGGTTGCTAGGCTGGCCAGCAAATGGGAGACTGACAGTTCAGGGCCACTGCGCATGCACGGAGGCCCACTAGTTTAACCCCCAGAGTGGGAATAGGGCCCACCCAACTCCAATGGTAAATACTTCCCCACATGGCTTGTACAAGGTTTTTTGAAAACCTGGGTGCTCAGTTTCTCACATGGTTAGCCATTGTTCTAAGTATCATAGCACAGGTTTATTTTTCAAAAGAATTCCACCACTTCTTGCAGCCATAATGCCGTTCTTTTTCTAAGAGCTACAGACAGGCAACCTTTTAGTAAGCAATTGCCACACAATATCAGCTGCTTTGTGATGATACAACAGCCAGGTTGTGCTGACTGCTAACAGCATTAATTTAAAACAGCAAGCAGCACAAACTCAACATGCTGCCAGCTACATACTGAATGGCGTGGATTAATCATAATCCTCACCCTCATTTACAGGCATTTTCCAATTTAACCTCCATTCGCTTTACAAGATTAGAGCAATGCAATTTTGCCGATTACAACTTTTAAGAAACTGAGTTACAATTTAATTTTTGAAGAGACGTTTTAATAAGGCATTAATCAAATTGTGCAAATTTTGAATTGGATATATCTGAGGGATGAAGACACACCAATTGATTGCCTTTCAATCTTAAATAGTACAAACACTAACTACACTATTTAATAACTTATTTCCATTAGAGTTTAAACTTCTCTCCTACCCACGTCATAAAAAAATCATGGGAATTTAAATCACTCAAATAATTTATTCATTCGTCAAGCAAGTATTTTTTACTCTCCTTGTCTCCTCAAGACCCTGATGTGTGTTGGGTTGGAGAGCAGATTTTAGATAGATACCTAGGATGTCTGACATTCCCTGTCATTCAGAGTCAATTGGCAGATAATCTGGCTCCTATTTCCATCATCTTTGGCAGTTTTCTGATATAACGTTAAGTATCTGTTTCAACGTTTGCCAGATTATTTCACCATTGGGTCCACTGCAACCAAACATGATCATTTCCTTGCCTAGCGTTTAATTATGGATATTTTGCAACTTACATTATTGGATGTAATCAGCATTAGGATCCCTGGTTGAAGTCATGAACGTCAATGCTTGATGACAAGAAATTGAACCTGAAAACTTCTGTTTCTTCTTGCCAGCAGCGCTATTACGTACTTGGCCATCAGGGAGTTTTATTTACATTTTACATTTTCTAAATCACAAATTCTATTGATATTTATACATGCAAATATGTGCATGCCCTCCACATGCAAATTCCTTGCAGCAAGAAAAAGCCTTACCTCCATCCCTTAGTGAGTGCAGCTTGTAGATTGATCATTCTAAAATTTCTTCAACCATTACAATTTGTGCACACTGGCATGTTAACAGGTTTTATTTCACCTTTTCAAAGATAGCAAGGTCAGCAGAGCTGGAGAGGTGTTACATTTTTTGCCTTCTGAATGTTTAAATTTCCATGTTTTTAAATAATACTTCTTGTGACGATGATGCTTTTTTGTGCAAAGTAAGGTATAAATTATTGTTGAGGATATTATTATTAACACTGAATACACTCAAGTTAAATTTTTTTCTGAGTTATTTTAACTGCTGCACCAAGATTTTATGGTCCCATCCATCCAACGAGATATTACAGTCCTGCTGAAGTGAATGAAAATCGAACTGGCTCGCTGCATCTGCCAAGGGAAACAATCCTGGCCTTAATGTTGTCTTAGGATAGAATACAAGAATCCCATGGAATAGAATCCCTATAGCGCAGAAGGAGACCACTCGGCCCATCAAGTCTTTACCAACTCTTAGCCAGGCCCTAAAACCATAACCCACATATTTACCCTGCTAATCCACCTAACCTACATATCTTGGGACACTAAGTGCTAATCAACCTAACCTGGACATCTTTGGACTGTAAATCTTTGGAGAGTAAACCAGAGCAACCAGAGGAAATCCACGCAGACGCGGGGAGAATGTGCAAGCTCTACACAGACAATGACGCAAGGCCAGAATTGAACCTGAGTCCCTGGCACTGTTAGGCAGCTGTGCTATAGACTGTGCTGCCCAAAGTTTGACCATTGGATCTGCCCATTGGGTACGTTTTAAAAAAGAATTAATTTGCCACTTGATTTTAAAATCACCAAAAATATATTAATGAAAATGTTTGTGTGCTAAAACTTGCAATGTATTTGTAGTTTACAGTGTTAATGGCATAATAATAATGTTGACTTGAATTCATCTACTGAGCGGAATTTTTCCATCATTCGTCAGAGTGTCAGGCTCTGACTGAGAACCAGCATCTATCTCTCCAGATGCGTTGCCCAGTTTCCAGATCAGATCTTGAGCCATTCTATTTTACAAGTATTACAAGTATTTTCTATTACAAGTATTACACAGTATTTTCTAGAAATACTGCACTTAGAAAAGAAGAATGAAAGCACTTCGCTGATTTGAAGCATCTTGCAGTTACTAATCAGAATAAGGATGTTTATAACCATTGCAGTTAGGAAAAATGGGTACATTCAACCGTGTTGAGAAAAATAAATAAGCTATGTAAAAAACATTAAGCTGCCAATCAAAGGCTAGTTAAAGTTACTGGACCATGAAATTGAATGGAAACAACAGTTGTCAAAGGTGTTCAAGCAATTTCAAAGGTTTTGAACTTTCTAGGAAGGCTCAGAGACTGGCAAAAAATATTGTGTCGAAAAAATAAATCTAAGCGAGCAGTGGGAACAAGGGAATCTCCCTAGTGAACTGACTCCTCCTGTCAGTCAAAGGACTTCAAAGATGTCTCATATACCTGCAGAAAGAGAAAGGAGAATTGCCCTAGTGAAACATGGTTTCTCCTGTCAAGGGACTTCATCGCAGTCTCCTTACACTTGCAGCTTCTGAGTGAATAAAAAGGGAATTCATTCTGTAGAATGGATTGCTGTTGTCATTTAGATCTTCCAGGTGTCCTGGGGGCATGGAAATTATAGCAACCAGGCCACTTCAAAGTTTTCGCAGTACACCGACACGAATGAAGGTTTTCAGAGAGCTGCCTGAAATCACCATCCCAAGAATGATCTTCAGGTTTTCTAGAGCTAGAAGGGACAAGACACTCATCCACATGAAGAGTCCCGAGGTCCCTTATCCCTAGCCTAAAAACCCCCCTCTCACCCCCAAATACCTCCCTGTGCAACTTGATGGCACAGAGCACATACCTCCTTGCCCTTCCCCCCTCCCATGGAGTCCAACATACCAGATGAAGGTATCACTGCAAGGGTATCAATGGCAGGGTACCAGGGACAGTGCAGGTGATCGGCTGCACCTATCTCTGAAAGGCTGGGCTGGCTGCTGTGTTTCCCACAATACATAAATTTGTGTCAATCAGGTGATTGTATCCCCCCTGACAGGCACTGCTAATGCCAACGGCAAACAATCTGGCTTTCCCACTGGCAGGAGCAATTAAAGTGCAATCAGGAGAATTCTGCCCATTGTATACAAGGCCAATTCAGACCAGTGTTCTTACTTGCCTGTTTTATTGTTTTTTCCTTCTGGGTGTTGTCTGTTCTCACTGGTGGTTAAGGAGAACATACCTGCCTTCCATGGTACAAATTGGAAGGAAATCAAAAGTGGAATTGGTTGCTTCAGACTGTAACAGTCACAGATGTACAGTGAACAAGGAGCTATATAAAGAATGTCCGTTTTACAGCAATGGCGCAAGTATCTACACTGAGTTAACAATTTATCGAAGGAGTATAAATCTTCAATGCAATATATGCATTTTACAGAACAGAATGTATCACACTTGGAATGCATGTCAGTTCTCTACATTAGAGTCTGTCAGGTATTGCTTTTCCTCTTGTCAATGCAGATAGACATTTGTCATAGAGTTTGCATCATATGGTTTGGCTGCCACACTGCTCAAATATGATGTTACATTTTATACAGCATGTTAATCTGAGAGATGTAGGACGGGATTTTATGGCCTCGCTTGCCCCAAAACCGTGAAATCCTGCCAAGGTCAACAGACTTGTCTGTTGTACACCCCTGGCCTGCTCCAATTCCCATGGAAAGTGGGGTGGTAAAATTCCAGCTGTATTGTCTGTGCAACTCTGTCGTTAAGTTATGTGTACAAATCGCTTAACATGTTAACTTGTGCACCCTCCATAATGCTTCATTTAAGACATGATCTGGACAAGCCGAGAAGTCAGTTAAGAAAACCTTGGTTTTATAAAGAGAGGCAAATTGTACAAAAGCAAGGATGTTGCGCGAAACGTTTATAAATCACTGCTTGGGTTCCTGTTGGAGTGTTGTTTTTCATTCTCAGCACACAGAAGGGATGTCATGGGCAGGAACTTTCAAAAGGATGTCGGGGCGGGAAATTCAGAAGGGATGGCAAGACTTGGAATGGGTTCAAAGGAGACATACTGGTGGGATCAGGGACTTGAGTTTGTGGATAAAGTAGAGAAGCTGAGATTGATCTCTTTTAGAGCAAAGCAAGTTAAGCAGGGAGTTCACAGAATTGTTCATAACCATGATGAATTCTGAAAAAGTTAAATATTTGCAAAAGGGTCAGGATTCAGATGAAGCAGATTTAAGATAATTCAGGGAAGAGCCAGAGGGGAGATAAGAGGAATTGCAATTACTGAACAAATTATGGTCTGAATGCACTGCCTGAAAGGGCAGTGGAAGCACATTCAATATTAAATTTCAAAGGGGAATTGGATAAATACTTCAAGTAGAAAAAATATGCGGGGCTCTGAGGAATGAGCAGAGCGGATTAATTGGATAGCTTTTTTAAAGAGACAACTCAAGTGTTAATGGGCTGAATGCCCCCTATTGTGCTATATTATTTTAGGAATAGACAATCACTATTGACACCCCCTCTTGATATCAAGTTTTCAATTCAAAAAAATCAACTTAGCTCGTATAGTTAGATGTATCACTGGAGATAAATCTCCTTACTTGTTGTTTCTATATGTTAAGAAATATAAAAGATAACAAATGGTGAGAAGCTTTAATTCTGAGAGACTAGAGCACTCTTTTCTCTAAAGGAATCTTTTCACTCGAACTAAGCAGTTTAAGAGGATATCTGGGAGAGATACTCCAAATAATGAGTGATGATGATACCCATCAAATAAATGGAGAAAGATTATTTCCACTGATCAGTCAGTTACTGCCTAGATGACACAAATTTAAAATCAGCACAAAAAGAATAAAGAGAGGTATTAGAAGTTTTTTTCATTTACCAAGGGTTGTTAGGATAGCCTTCAAAACATAGTGGCTGAAAGAAAATCTAATAGATTTGAAAAAGAAAAATTATTTATGGGAAAAATAGAAAAATGGAATTAATGGGATAGCTCTTACGGAGAACCAATTTAGGACTGAATAATCCTGTGCTATAAAATTCTACTGTTTTAATTCTCTGTGATGAAAACTGACTTTGGTGGCTTTTCGTTTCATTTTTGGGATTCTTCAGCAATTTGATGATACACTTGGCATCATTCTACCAAATTTTCTGGTCCATTGCATTGATCAGATGAGATCTGGAAGTAAGTCTGGGAGAGATGAGTACGCTGAGTGGAGCATAAAATAAAAGTGGTGGAATGATTATGTTCCAGAGTGTCATAGAATCCCTACAGTGCTGAAGGAGGTCATTTGGCTCATCCAGTCTACTTCGACTCTCTGACAGTATCTTACTCAGGCCCACCCTCTTACCTAGCCCAGTAGCTTCCTACATGTACCACACTAATCGCCCTAACTTACACATCTTGGGACACTGAGGGGCAATTTAGCATGGCCACTCCACCTAACCTGCACATCTTTGGACTGTGCAAGCAAACCAGAGCACTCGGAAGAAACCCACACAGACATGAGGAGAAACTTCACACGGACAGCCCCCCCACGCTAGGGTTGACCTGGATCCCTGGCACTGTGAGGCTTCATTGTGCCACAATGCCATCCTGGGGGAAAAAGTCTATATTGTTCACTATCTTCTCTCGTCAACAGGAAGAGTCTATACTGATCAAAGTCTGACGTGTCAGTAATTGGGAGAGGTATCTATCATCCACAGTGTTTAGCATCTGGCCTACTAAATCTAAGATACAAAATCTGAAAGTCCTGAATGTGGATCAAAGAGCCTGGTAGAAGAACAAAGAACAAAGAACAACACAGCACGGGAAACAGGCCCTTCGGCCCAACGAGCCCGCGCCGCCGTCCCACTGTCTCAGTGTCCTATTCGTGATTTTAGTCTACGCCTAATGTGCGAGGATCTGGGAGGTCCAATTTAGGGACAATTTAGTACCCAATCAATCAGCCTAAAAGCACATCTTTGGGGATGTGGGAGGAAACCGGAGCACCCGGAGGAAACCCATGCAACCACGGGGAGAACGTGCAAACTCCCACAGACACAGGCCCAAATCCATGTGTCCGCACAGCAACAGAGATAGTCTCTGAGCTGTCATGTTGCCCTCGAGATGGTCCAGTTTAAGCACACTAACGACATGAAGCAATAGGCAACTCCCGAAGCAACGTCCAAGAGCAGCCCACTACAACCTGCCGCATGCATGCCCCTTGCTGGACTTAAATACCTGGACTTAAAGAACCTGAGGCACAACTCACATAGCTCTTCTGCAGAAATGCTGTTGAGAGTTGGTTGATTCCTTGAGGAACATTTTCATTTTTCGTTTGAGTGGCTGTGTGGCATTAGGGTTCAGGTGGGGGGCAGGATGCGAAGTAGTGGTTAGGTACTGAATGAGATGCCTCAGGGCATTCAGGACACTACAGTTTCTCATTTACATTCATGATTTGAATTCCAAAATAACTTTAAATTGGTTCCAGTTGCAAATGGTAAGGTAAAGTCAACCCAGATAACCGTAGGCTACTCTCCCCATTTGAGAGAGGGAGCTGACTGGTGATGATTTAACCTAAGGATGACGTGAGAGACAAGGTAGAGAAATTAGGTCTTTGTGAATAACCTCAGCAGGTTCAGGAATTGAACCCACACTTGGCATTGTTCTTTGTCACTAATCAGCTGTCCAGCCAACTGAATTAAACTGAGTGACCAGCTGAGGGAGACATTCAGAAATTGCAGAATTAAGTAAACAAAGTTTATTGTCAATGAAGTGAATAGTAGCAGATGAAATTCAATGCAACAGAGTATGACACATTGGAAGGAAATATGGACAATATACATACTCTTGAATCATTTTGAATGATCTTATAATGAAGTTGAAAGGGACCATGAAGTTTTAGGGCCCAATTTTAATGTTGTTTAAGTGGATGAATCTTAAATTAGTTAAAATTCCACCTTCAGTTCAAATCTCTGCTCACCAAGGATACAGGGCAACAATGCAAACACTATGCTACACAACCAAAGCATTTGAAATAAGGAATTTGTGGTTAAACTGTGACTTTTTTAGTTTGACTACATCATGAATATTATTTCTAGTATTCTTCCTCAGAAATAAGGGAAATTGTCATGTGTTTAGATGGAGTGGGGAGAAAAGTGGTAAGGCAGCATATTGATTTAAATGGCAAACTTTATGTTGTGTCCATTATCCAATGTATTACCCAAACTCAGCCCAAAATCCATAAACCACGGGTTAGGTTTTTGTCCATAGCAAGTTAAAGAATTGCATAGCCTATGAGTGCGTTATTTGTCACAGGAATACAAGAAAGGGCATAATGAGCATGATGAAGAGAAGATGAGTTTTTGTAGAAATAAGTCGTATGATTTGTATTGATGGACTTAAGGCTGAAAGTTATAAATTGTTTGCAATCGGTATAAATGTTTTTGAATCTTCCGGTTTTCAACCATCAAACTGGTTGCATCTGGCTCTGTTATCTCACTTTGACCTCTATGTAAGGTGTATTATGAATTCTTCCGAGGCAGAGCCTCGGGAAATATAACGATGGATAAACAGAGTTACTTTATATAGACTCTGCTAACATCAGCAGCATTTACCTTATTATTGCAGCGGGCTGTATAAAAAAGGTTGTGGTGAAAATTGTATCATTTCTGCAGATTACTTTGATAGTGGTACTTTCGAGACCTCTCTGACATAAGATTTTTTGTTGTTCTTGGTAGAAAATTTTTTTGTGCTCCTCCACTTCGTTCCACCCCCCACCACCCACACCCACCCACAGCACGACATCCAGCCCTGGGTCACCTGATCTATTTAAACAGAAATATGTTTAATAAGTGCATAAGTAAATAGGTCTGAAGAATGTTAACACACTGTAATAAGGATAATATATAATATATTAGAATTCAGGTTTAACACAAGTCCTTGGCCGCACAGGTCCTGGAGGTCTAGGTTAATCGGCCACGTTGCCATCTATTGGCTTTTATGGTGGGCAGCAGTGAAGTATTTTTATGTGAAAAGCATGGACAGAAGTTATTGTTTGTGGATTTTGATGAAACATTTGCAAATTATTTATGAGTGAAATGGAGAATGTTGACATTTTAATGAGAGAGTTTGAACACATTCGAAGAGCTCCCCTGATATTTGAATAGTGCCTTGGGCATCTTCAATGTCCAACAATATACACAGGCAGATGGGTCCTCACTTTCCAATCTCATGTAGAAGACTAAGAGAATGAAATTGGACATTAAACAGGGAGGCAAAGCAGACATTATCACTTTTGGTGCCTATTATATGCCCTGCTCAACATGCAGTTCCATTGACTTCAATAGAACTGAATAAGTTCGAAATGCAATTTAACAGGAAGCGAAAATTATCCTACCTTTTTCTGTCCAATTTCATCTTCATCGCTGACATTCGAAAATTTCCTCAATATTGCGTTGAAATGTCAGTCTAAATTGTTGGCTCAAGACCTGAGGCAGAGACAGTCATTCTATAAGTGACAAAAACAGACTTCTCTAGATCACTGTTCCTACGTTCCTTTCAGAATACATTTTCCTGCAAGTCATCTTGTCCACAGTGCCCTCCATTACTCATTTCTTCATTGACCTGCATCTGCTCGTTCCTGCTTACTCTTCTAAGTTAAATATGTTGCCTTGCAATCACTTGCTTACAGCTTGCAATAGAGTCTAATTTTATGCCATCACCAAATGTTAATATTGTTATCCATTTTGAAGTGCACCATCACAAAGATGTGCAATATTCTGTCAATGGCCTTTCTGGTCTAACTTCATGAGGCTGCCCACCCTTCTGCACATAGGCGATGGTATCCCTCAGTAACAGTGCGATCAGAGATCTTCCGACAGGGAAACTGAAGGTCTGATACAGGTGGATCGCTAACTCTAGAGCAAACTCGACTCATTTGGCATTGATCTTGGGAGAAAATTTCACATCATGTTAAGCACTGAACTGAGTCACCAATTTCCACTCTCTCCCATGTCTGCTTGAAGATGAGCTGATAATGTCTTTCATCTTCATGGGTCCTGACATACTGTCAGCCAGAAGCATACTCACATACACTTGCAGCAGAGGAAAGGCTCCTTAGTTTATTGAATATCCAGCACTGTCAGTGAAAATTGTGAAGTACAGGAATGGGACACTGTGCTTTACTTTTGACTAATAGGGCCCATGAAATATCGCCCCTCACAGCCCACTCCCCCTAAGATTATCATAACAGTTAAAAATAATAACTCGTGTTGGAGTTTGTAAAACTGAAAGCTCTTCTTGATATGCGTTGTGGGGGTATTTGGTAATGAGGCAGAAAAAAATAATGCAAATCATTTGCATATCATACATAAAATCAGACTAATCAGATGTACTGGATGTGTAGTACTGTCAGATTTGACGAGAATAAGGACAAGTTACATGAATTAATCAGATCCTAAAGTCACTGTTACCAAGCTTCCTGTCAGAATAATTGAAAGCTTTTACACTGAAGAAACCTCCAGGGTTCCAGAAATGCAGCATTTAATTTGTTAAAATCCTATTATGCTTCATTTTCATCATCTTTTTCTTTTCCAAGGACACAATACAATGATGTTAGGGGATTTAACTAAGACATTTGTATCAGAATTCAAGCCATGTCTAAGAAAACAGCAAATTTAATATAATTACTATGAAAGACCATTAGTTATAGTAATTGTTCTAGCCTGTTACATTGCTTTACTTTGTCACCTTTGTATCTGCTGTAATTAATTTATCTGCTTGAAGGGGTATTTTAAATAATACATGCAATAGAGTGGGTGAAGATAAGTTAGCCTTTCTGCAGGTACAGAAATAGCAATGTAAGCAAGCCTGTTAAAGTGACATCCACGCCCCACACCCATCACCACCCCAACAATCCTGGTTGATCAAGTGGGACAAGTGTTCCATAACCAAGTAACCCTTTGACTGCCTGAAATGGGCCAGATGCAAACATGTCTTAACGTATTTCCCCCAATTTGAATGCCTTTCATGGGAAGATCTAATGTAAAAACCTATTTTATGTACTTACGCTGTGCTCATTTATTTATCAAGACAGCCAATGGTAAAAATATTTGGCATGATGTGGGTATGCCGGCGTTGGACTGGCGTAAACACAGTAAAAAGCCTGGTGTTGTCAGACTTTTTACTAAAAATATTTGGGGCAGAGGTAGGACACTGAAAAATCAAGGTCATAAGATTACAGAGCAAATTAGTAAATTGGAGGATAGGTGATTTCATGGATGCTGTATGATTTAACGTTTAAAGTTCATTTATTTGTTCACAAGTAGGCTTAACATTAACACTGCAATGAAGTTACTGTGAAAATCCCATCACCATACTCTGGCACTTGTTTGGGTGCACTGAGGGAGAATTTAGCATGGCCCATGTGCCTAACCAGCATGTCTTTGGGACTGTAGGAGGAAACTCACGCAGACATGGAGAGAAAGTGAAGACTCCGCATAGAAAGTCATCTGAGGCCAGAATTGAACCCAGATCCTTGGCACTGTGGGGCAGCAATGCTAACAATTGTGCATGATATGGCAGCACAGGGAAAGATAAGATGAAAATAAAGGGAAATGTTTCTGTTTCTGTTTGTGTTTAGATATCTAACCAAGTAATACAAAAGCACAGAAAAAGCAAAAAAAAACTTTCATTAAATCTGTTGGCATAACTGTTATGCTATCCTCCTGAACAGGGGAAGGGTAGCAACTGATTTAAATTCCGTGCAAATACAAATGAACCATTTTGCATAAATTCTATTGCCTGAAGATAGTTGTAGCTGTTAAGAGCCAAACTGATACATAATTTTATAAATGGATTTGTTAATTTATTTTTATTATGCTTCAAGAAAAACAAAATTTATTGACATGAATATGGCAGAAAATAATGATCAGATTTGCTCGGGAAAAAAGCCTGATTAAAATCTATTAAGGATGTTGTTCCTCTTTTCACTTGGCCTGTCCAGATGGCAAAACTAAATTGGAAACTTGTCGCATGTGCCACAATTTCTTTTCCACCAGTAGCACTTTCCGTCTAACACAAAATGCCATTGTGTCTCCATGTTTGTTGCTGCTTCGCTAACATTAGAGCAAAAGCCAATATCAGTATAAAGCCAAGCAACTCATTTTGCTTTCATATCATGCCATCTCTTTTTGCTAAAATTAGCAAATGGAAGCAAATATATTATGCACTGGAGAAAGATTTATTTTGTTTACATATTATTGCATATAGTTGAGCAGCAAAACAATATATTCTAGGTTCACTGATGTTGACAGGCAAGTGTGAAGAAGTAGATACTGCCTGTTTTTAAGTAAACACTTTCATCTATATGATTCAGTATACCATGCCTTAATATTTAAGCACAGCTGAAACTTCCAGATAAACTGGCAACAGATAGCTACTAGAACTGCAACATTGAATTAATGTGTTTCACAATATTATGACTGGAATTTTCTGGCAGCACATGTCAGCATGATCTTCTGGTCCCACCGAGGCGCACTCTTGCCGTGGGTCTCCCAGCAGTGTGGGGTGCAGCCAATGGAAATCCCATTGACAGCGGCAGGACCAGTAGATTACACTGCCGGTGAATGGCGTGCTGCCTCTCACCATAAGAAACAACCCCCCGAGAGGCTGGAAAACTCAAATACTAATTGAAATAAATTACTTTTGTTTATTTGCTGTGACGCAGTGTATTTTGTTTTTCTACTTTACATTTACTGAAAGCAGTCATTTTGTTCTCAACGCACAATCTTCTAGTTCAGAGTTAAGAGTGCTATCAGTGACCCACAGTGGACGCTAGTTTGATTAATGAACTTCTTGAAAAGACAGTTTTTAAGCTGAAACAAAACAGCCCCAATGAAGAGTAATCCAGATTTGAAATCTTGGCTCTATTCTCCTTCCACAGATCCTGTCAGACCTGCCGAGATTTTTCAACTTCCACTGTTTTTGTTTCAGATTTCTGCAACTGCTGTATTTTGCCTTTATCTTAGTTTTTAAGCTGAGTTATTTTACAGCATGATGAGACTGTAAATGGAAGAATATCAACTGATTCATATTGATGGCCACTAAAGTTCAAGCCAGCAGAAATTACATACTGGCCAGGATTATTTGGACAGGCAGATTTTGCTTCATGCCACCCAGAGAGTGGATGCCAGTCACTGCGAATACCGACTGACCCACAAACCATTCAATACTCAAAGGACCATTAATGTCTGGAGATAGGACTTCCACCCTTCAGTCTCAAGCAAGTCTTGCCTCAGGCAATCTGATTGGCTGGCAATATTCTAGTGCCAGCACATCAGAAGCTGTAGTGGACAGGACCGGGACTGCAGGGCACCCCCAAAATCTAAGTCCCAGCCTCCAGGACCAGAAAAGTGTGAGTGTCTCAGGGCAAGGAGGAGGGTTGAGGTAGGTGTTGGAGATGGCAGTGGGGAATGTGAAGGGCTGGATTACGGCTTGGTCTTCACACTATAGAATTGCAGAGAGGCTGGGACTTGATGAGAAACTTGTTGAGCTTGATGAGAAAGTTATCCAAGGAATTTTAAGCTACCCACCCAACCCCACCTGTGGGGAACATAAAATTCTGTCCTCTGATTCTGAAGCTCAACATCTTAAAAAGGATAATTATTTTGGATAGAAACATAGAAGCTAGGAGCAGGAAGAGGCCATTTGGTCCTTCAAGCCTTCTCAGCCATTCGTTACGATCATTGCTAATCATCCAGCTCAATTGCCTAATCCTGCTTTTACCCCATAACCTTAGATTCCATTCACCCCAAGTGCTATATCTAGCCGCCTCTTGAATACATTCAATGTTTTGGCATCAGCTACTTCCTGTGGTAATGAAATCCACAGGCTCACCATTCTTTGGGTGAAGAAATATCTCCTCATCTCTGTCCTAAATGGTCTACCCTGTATCCTCAGACTGCGACCTTTGGTTCTGGACTCCCCCATCATTGGGAACAATGCATCTACCCTGACTAGTCCTGTTAGAATTTTATAAATCTGTATGAGATCCCCCCTCATTTGTCTGAATTACAGCAAAAACAATCCTAACTTAGTCAATCTCTCTCATACATCAGTCCTGCCATTCCTGGAATCAGCCTGGTAAACCTTCGCTGCATTCCCTTGAGAGCAAGAACATTCTTCCTCAGAAAAGGAGAACAAGACTGCACACAGTACTCTAGGTGTGACCTCACCAAGACCCTGTATAATTGCAACAACACATCCCTGCTTCTGTACTCGAAACCTCACACAATGAAGGCCAACATACTATATGCCTTCTTTACCACCTGCTGCACCAACATGCTTACCTTCAGCGACTGGTGTATAAGGATACCAGGTCCCGATGAACACTCCCCTCTCCCAATTTTACAGCCATTCAGGAAGGAATCTGCCTTCTTGTTTTTGCTTCCAAAGTGAATAACCTCACATTTATCCAGATTATGCAGCATCTGCCATTGATTAGCCCACTCACCCAACCTGTCCAGATCATTCTGAAGGATCTCTACATCCTCGTCACAGTTCACACTCCTACTCTACTTGGTATTATCTGCAGATTTTGAGACGTTTCATTTTATTCCTTCATCCATATCGTTAATATATATTGTGAATAGCTGGGGTCCCAGCACCAATCCCTGTGGCACCCCACTAGTTACTGCCTGCCAATTTGAAAAGCACCCATTAATTCCTACTCTTTGTTTCCTCTCAGCCAACCAGTTTTCTATCCATCTTAATATAGTTTCCCCAATCCCATGCGCTTTAATCTTGCACGACAATCTCTTATGTGGGACTTTGTCTAGGTGGGTGGAGTGGGGCATTGTGATAGGCCGCAAGTCCCCACAGTAGCTGGGTTGGTTGTTGTTTTTAATTCATGAAGGCTGTCTGACAGCAGCAGAGGTTGAGTGTCAGGTCTCTGCTGCTAGAGACCCGCGCATGTGCAGTGGCACCCCCTGCTGCTCTCAGCCAGTTTTTGTGTCACTTAAGTCCCACCCTCCTACTGCTACAGACAAGAAATCATTTCTACTGTTTTTTCATGCAGTGAGTGGAAAGGGTAGTAGATTTGAACTTGCCCAAAAACAATTTGAAACTCTTCCTTTTCCTGCCCGGAGTGGACTTAGACTTTTTTTGATAAGGGTGCCTCTGACTGTAGTAATGTATCATGGTCCCTCTTTTAACAAAACGAGTCTTCAGATTGAAATTGCTGAATGAGGAGTTCTACTGTACAGAAATTTGTTTGTATAAACAGATGCACTGGGTATTGCTTCACACAGAATAAATGTTTTAGGTAATACTCAATGATGATCAATCCAATCAGCACTCAATGCTGAACAGCTATTTGATCTTTTGAGTTCATTCCTTTGACAGACCATAGACGGTCTATTTTATCATGACCTCTGCCAATAACATAATCTCTTGAGGGGAAGTTCTATATTATTTCGATCTAATTTCCAAATGTGACTCAGAAAACTCCACAATATCCAACCAATCCTAGGTTTTCACTGTTGACACTGGACTGCTGCCTTCTATATACAGCCTCCACAATCACCCTCTGCCCCAGCAGCAAGAAAATCATTACATTTGTGGCTTATTTGATTCTTAAAGGAATATTTCACAGAAGACCCTCATCCAATCTCATTCCCGCAGCATCAAAATGAAACCAAAATCAATGTTCTCCTTACTTATAAGGAGTCAGTGTGTACACAGGGAAAGTAACTCCTGACCTTGCTCTTTGTGTCAAAATTATAAACTTTATATTCATTTTACGATTTAAGCACAAAACACTAAGCAGATAATGTCTCTCTTATGCATATTCTGCACTACTCAGCTGAAATAAGAAAAATCATTTGTTTTCCTTGTGTACACATACCCCACAATTATATACTGACATAATGGGAAATAATTACTACTCAATTACTCCTCAAGACTTGCTCCATTAATTAGACTTTCTCCTGCACCTTTAGCTTGAACATTTTTCAGGATAACTTGCTGTAAGTGAGAGCAGATATGACAGAGTGAGGACAGTGAGGTACCCTCAGTACTTGGTAAATGACAAAACAATAATCCTTTTTTATTAACCAAAGAAATTTGGAATAAACAAGAAACAACAATGACTAGACTATTAAAAAATCAATTAAGAAAGACAAATAGAGAAAGAAATAGTGAGAAATAAATAAAATTTGTTATTTTAAATGTCTGTTAACAGCAATTTGCTGTATGGATGAAAGAGAATTAACAGTTGAAATTTTCTCCTTTCAGGGCCAGCGAGATTGATTGGCATTGCATTAACAATGATCATGTTGCTAGAATTGTGAACCCTAATTTTCAGAAACAGGTTTAATGTGTAATTAATATGTAAATCCAATAATTTCTTCAAAATAATGGGGAGACTAAGGACAAATGGTAAAATGCATTAATCAACCTGCCATCATCTTTCCAGGAAGTCCATAATGGTCATCCTTAAATCAACCTGATCCATATCAGTATTTTCTTAAATTAATTTAAGCGACGTGGGCTTCACTGACCTGGCCAAAATTTATTGTCTATCACTAATTGCCCTTCAGAAGGTGGTGGTGAGCTGCTTTCTTGAAAAGCTGCAAACTTGATGGTTTGAGTTATTATCTAGCTGATCTGTGCCTCTCATTATTTTATAGACCTCTATGAAATCACCCGTCAGCCTCCTACACTCCAGAGAAAAATGTCCCAGTCTATCCAGCCTCTCCTTATAACTCAAACCATCAAGTCCCAGTAGCATCCTAGTAAATCACTTCTGCACTCTTTCTAGCTTAATAATATCCTTTCTATAATGAGGTGACTAGAACTGTACAGTATTCCAAGTGTGGCCTTATCAATGTCTCGAACAACTTCAACAAGACGTCCCAACTCCTGTATTTAATGTTCTGACCAATGAAACCAAGCATGCTTAATGCTTTCTTCATCATTCTGTCCATCTGTGACTCCACTTTCAATGAGCTATGAACCTGTACTCCTAGATCTTTTTGTTCTATAGCTCTCTCCAATGCCCGACGACTAATTGAGTAAGTCCTGCCCTGGTTCAACTACCAAAATGCATCACCTTGCAGTTATTTAAATTAAACTCCATCTGCCATTCCTCAGCCCACTGACCCAATTGATCAAGATCCCTTTGCAATCCAAATTAACTTCCTTCATTGTCCTGAAGACCCTCTGTCTTCTGTCATCAAGCCAATTTTGTATTCATTTGTCTCCCTCACCCTGGATCTTGTGAGTTTTAATCTTATGCAACAACCTACAATGTGGCACCTTGTCAAAGGCCTTGCTACAGTCCATGTGGACAACACCAACTGCACTGCGCTCATCTAACTTCTTGGTTACTCCTTCAAAAAACTCAATCAAATTTGTGAGACATGATTTTCCACTCACAAAGCCATGCTGACTGTCCCTAATCAGTCTTTGCGTTCTAAGTGCCAAGAGATCCTGTCTCTCAGAATATCTTCGAACAACTTACCTGCTAAAGATGTGAAGTTCACCAGCCTGTAGTTCCCAGGCTTTTCCCTGCAGTTATTTTTAAATAAAAGCACAACATTTGCCATCCTCCAATCTTCAGGCACCTTACCTATGGCTATCAATGATTCAAATATCTCTGCTAGGGGACCCGCAGTTTCCTCCCTACCCTCCCGCAACATCAGGGATACACCTCATCAATTCCCGGGGATTTATTTTCCTTGATGCACTTCAAGATTTTCTCTGTTATATATACATTCCTCCAGACATCACTATTTATTTCCCCAAGTTGCCTACATCCATGCCTTTCTCAACAATAAATACTGATGAAAAATATTCATTTAGGATCTCACCCATCTCTTGTGGATCCACACATAGATGACTTTGTTGATCCTTAAGATGCCCTAATCCCTCCCTAGTTACTTTTTTGCCCTTTATGTATTTGTAAAATCTCTTTGGATTCTCCTTTGCCTTATCTGCCAAAGCAATCTCGTGTCTCCTTTTTTCCCTCCTAATTTCTCTCTTAACTCTACTTCTACACCTACAATACCCCTCAAGGGATCCACTTGATCCCAGTTACCTATGCAATGGCATGCACATCCTTCTTCTTCTTGACCAGGATCTCAATGTGGGGGAGTAAAAAGGAATTTGATTGTAGTCGGGTACAGTATAGTTTGGGTTCAGTAGATTGAATTTATATACTCATAGGAGTTCGAAGAATGAGAGGGAATCTTATCAGGACTTATAAGATTCTGAGGAGGCTTGGCAAGTTAGATGATGAGTGGATATTTCCTTGTGGGGAGAATCTAGCTCTAGGTGGGCACAGATTGAAAATAAAGGGCTGGATTCTCTGACCTTGCCCACAGCCAAGATGCTCTGGTCCTGCTGCAGTGAACAGGAATTTGGCTGAGTGCCAAATTCTCTGTTCTCACTAGCAATGGTAACAGAGCATCAACGGCCAGAGAATTCTCGCCTCGGGCTTTCCATTAATTCATTGATGAGGAAGATATTTCTTCTCTCAGAAGATCTTTAGAATTTTCTTCCCCATGAGCAGTGGAAGCTGGGTCATTGAATACATTCAAGGCTGACTTAGACAGATTTTTGATCCACCACCAAGTCTAGGGCTGGCGGAGACAGGCAGAAAAGTGGAGTTAAGTTCACAAAGAGATCAGTTATGAATAAATGGCGGAGTAAACTTGAGGGGCCAAATGGCCTGTTTTCTATGATCTTGTGAAAACATTTCAGTCATTTGAGGAGAAAAAGCTAAGAAGCATTATGTTTGCTACGACAGACTTGCCTCATGATTTTAATAATAGCTGAACTTCTAATTCACTTAATTACCATTAAGATTTTTCATTGCCTGTGATGAACTGAAGAAAAAGCTTGAACCATTGATTGATATACTGTTAAAGGACAGCCTTCATATTGAAACATAAAAGTAGAGATATGCTACAAACACATAGGTTGTGGCTCTTTTTGTTTACAGGGAAACCAATTCACAAGTCAGCTTAAATCTTTATCTGCTTATTTATAGCATTTTCCTCTCCTCTTTCCTGTTTCTCACATCGAACTCCATTTTGAAATCCTGTTAGCCAGCAATATTTCCTGCTCCTGAGCAAGGGTCTTATTCCTGAAAAGTTGACTGGTTCCTTTTTATCTGCAAATGCCATCTGACTTTCTTCCTGCTTGTTCTGTCTTTGCATGAATGCATAGTCCTGTACTTAATCTCCACATTTGTTATAAATACACGACAGACACGACAGAAAGAGTGATAAAAGCCCCACTGCTAGGGATACTATATATCCAAAAACAGCTATCATCAAACCAAAATCCCTTTGAAGTGTTACTGTGTACACATCACCTGAGTCACAATGCAGCTTGAGGCAATCTTGTGCTGCCTGCTGAGCTGAACTGCACTGTACAAGCCTGAAGATTAGTTTGCCTCAGTATATTTATGGGATTCAGCTGCTTCTTACTGTTCAGGAGACAAAGCTTACTCAACTTGTTAGTTTCCAAGTGCTGGATTTGAAAAAAAGCATTACGAAAGACCACCTTGACTGCATAGCAGATCCAAAACAGACCCAAGGTATCAAAACACTTCCAGAAAACAATTAACTACTAACATAAATAAACCGCTCCTCAATATTTGTGGGTATCATATTATTGAAAGAAATGTCTTGTGTTCATTTTTGAACAGTGCCCTGATTGGTTGGTAAATAAGAATAACAAATCTCATCTGCCACTGACACACCGGAACATTCAGCCGGTAGAAATAACAATCCTGTGCTTGGGATGTCTTTACGATAAAGCTTCAGTGATCTTGTTTTGATTTTGAGTATAAAGCTTTTCCAGGTTCACTGAAGGTTAAATTGAATACCCACATTTTTGTGATGGGCTCTTGAAAATGCCATCCTTGTTCAACATGAAGGGGACAGCAAAGGACTTAATTTTATCTTAAAGCCTATCTATTTATTTCTAGCATGGACAAATTTCATTTTATTTCATATTATTTTTAACATTGTTCCCAGATTTTCATGGGTCTGAAATACCCAACAGGACTGCAATGGAAAACATTCCCCTACACAAAAATGAAAAAGATTTCTTAGGCATTTAATTCCTTTTTGGGATAACATCCTGCAAAGCCAATATTTTCCTAATTTAGTTCCATTAGAGACCATGCAGTTTAAAATGTGTCTCAAAGTATTGTCTACACTATATCTGTATCAATTCTGGAGAAATTATTAATGAGTAGAAAATCTCAATACCTTAAACGTTACAAAATGGCACTTATTGCATACTTATTCAATTTTTAATTAGATTGATTGGTGCTATCCGTAATAATGCACAAATGCACAATAATCCAAATAAAATAGATTGTGATTCTCAAGAGTTCTGTGTACAGTGAAGTCATGAAATTCTCACTTAATATAACAGGATTTCACTATAACAGGATTGACTGAATGAGTGGCCATTTAAAGAAATAGGAAAAGCAGCAGACTGAAGTTCAGTTATAGTAAAACGATGAGTTCAAAACTTGGAAGGTTCTGCAAGAACTGGTATCACTACGTGAATGTTTTAAATCACAAACTAAAAAGATATAGCTTTACATTTTTGATTCTCTACATGATCTCGGTAAGATTAAGAGTACAGTCCAAGGGAAAGAAGGAGGAGAAAACACCAACAGTTAATAGCAAGATCTTCTACCCAAGAATAAAAATCATTACAATTTAAATCAAACAAATCATTTGTTAAGGTAAATGAAATTAAAAAGAATGTGGAGAAACTGTGACCCTTGTAACTATTGGTTGGTTGAGGGAGGAGCCAGCATTATTATCATTATAGTGTGCCTTTTTTTGTTCTAATTCAGTGCCACAATACCCTAACATTACACAAAATGAAGCAGTTGAAGCAATTAACCATGTAGTGATATGCAACTATTCTTGTTCATGAAAGAATTCATAAACAATTGGATAATAGAGCAATTACAGACTAATTACAATGGGTGACTTCAATTATCCAAATATAGACTGGATAGGAATAGTGCAAAGGGACAAGAAGAGCAAAAGCTTCTGGCATGTGTTCAGGATCATTTTCTGCAGCGGTACATTTCCAGTCCAGTGAGAGGACAGGTACTTTTGGACCTGATTCTGGGGAATTAATTGGTCCAAGTGGATCAAATATCAGAGAGAGAGCATTTAGGGAACAGTGACATTGTCTCAAGATTTGATGGCCATGGAAAAGTGCAAGGAGCAATCCAGATCAGGGACAATTAGTTAAGGAAAAGCCATTTTCAATGGGATAATGAGTCAAATGAGTTAGAATCAAATGTGGGCAGAAAAGCCAGTGACTGAACACCGGACAACTTTCAAAGAGTAAGCATTGCAGGCGATGTCACAGTATATTCCTTTGAAAGGGACAGGTAGGACAAATAAATCTAGAATACCCTGGATGATCAGAGAGATAGAGGTGAAGATGAAAAGGAAAAATTGCGTGTGTATGACAGATGTCAGGTCAAAATTACAATGGAAACACGCTGAATATAGAAGGGCAGGGGGGACATGAAAAAAATAATAAGTAAAGCTGGAAGAGAGCATGAAAAGAGACTAGCAGCTAACATAAAAGGAAGTCCCAATGTCTTCAATAAGCTTGTAAATAGTAAAAGGCTGGTTTTAAAGAAAAGTTGGGATGAATAGAGATTAAAAAAAATCTTGCATGTGGAGGCAGGCAAACCAGCAGATGTAGTAAACAAATACATTGCATCTGTCTTTACAAAGAAAGCTATCCAGGCCAAGGTTAGAGAGGATGTAACTAGTGCACTCAAGGAATTTGGAGAAGGTGATAGAAACGAGTGATGACAGTAATGTTATTGCTATGGATTTTTTTTATGTTTAGGGGGACTGGTTATAGTTCAGTTTTTTTCTACAGGCAGTCAGTCTGTCTGAGATGATACAGTTCAGATGTTGGGAAAGCAGAATATTAACTAATTTTAGCCATGTAGTGTTTACCTAGGAGAGAGTTAGTGGACTCTTGTTTACCAAAAGAAAAAGTTCCCTGAGCTGTTTGATTAATGGGATGGGCAATGGGTTTAGGCATGCAGAGTCATGTGATAATGTGGTTAATGGGAGGAGCTCGATATGTAGCAGAGAGAAAACAGCATTTAGGAGTTCTGACTGGGCTTTGTTTAAACACAGAAGTCTGCAAGCCTCTATCACTACAAAATCTCCTTGAAAGCCTCAAAACTAATTGCACCCCTTACAACAAATACATTTATGGTTGCTAACTGTATTTAGAGTGGTTTCTGAGCCTGTAAAAAGAATGTTGCTTATTCGTAACTGAAAGCGAAAAGTTAAAAATTAGAGTTGTTTCATGTTTAAATGTTGTTCAAACAGCTAATAGTTAGAATCATAGAATCCCTACAATACAGAAGGAGGCCATTCAGCCTACTGAGTCTACACTGACTCTCTGAGACTCTCGGAAACAGTTTTCCTGTTTTGAAGGTGTATCTCCTCTGGAAACTGTTCTTAGAATCTCTGTCCAGAAGTGTTAAAAGGCTAAAAATCCAGCATCACATGAGCATACCTATTTTTGCACTAATTCTACAGAAGGGCTTTGTGACTATGGGGTATTGCTTTAAATTGGAGCAACAGAGATAGCTACCTGTTAAGGATTATACTTTGTAATTACTATTAAGGATTATACTTTGCCATGTCTAAATATCTTGATTGGTAAAGGTTTTGCTAATTCTTGTTATATTCCAACTGTGTTCTTAAATAAAGTTTGTTTTAATAAAAACTGAATAAAATTGGATCACTTGAATCATACTTGGAGTGAAACAGCTTGTGCTCACTCTAATGCCAAAATCAAATGTAAAACTCTGGGTCTAGGCTGACTTCATAAAACACATTGGAGTTTCTGATCTAGTCCATTACACTTCCTCTTTTCTTCCCAAATGTTTAATTCTAGAAGTGACTTTCATCCTGAGTGTTACATAGGAGATTACTTCCCTCTATCCCAAGCACATCTTCCAACATTCTTTTAAATCCTCATGAACTTGGTGTCTTCCATCTGAATCTGAACATCCAGTTATGTTCTGTGTAGAGAAGAACTTCTGTGTGAAGAAACATTTTCTCTGCTTCAAATACACGGTTGGCAACCGCCAACCCCCTGCTTTCTGCCTCTCTGATAGCTTCAGAGTTTAAGGGATATTTTAGAAATCTTATAACACAATATTAAATGACTTCCTATGGACATTTCCTTTTCCAATACTCACCTCCCTTGGCAACACAAATCACATAGATTATGTATCCAGGCAGAAATGTTCATTAACTATCTTCTAAATCCTCCAGTTTCATTCTGTCTTTAGATTAGCAAGCAGTTTAAAGTCTGACCATTTAAAAAAGCTAACATTCCTAATGCCTTCCTCTTAGACCAGAAGACTAACAGTCTACCCATCATCAGCAAAACTGCTCTTCTTATTATCTACAGGTGTGAACATCTTGTACCTTCTTCCTGGTAGATCAACCTGGGCCCCCTTAACCTTGAACAATCAAATCACACAGGCTTGTTGTCACGCAGAATTCAAAGCTGGTCACATGACCCCCTTCATTCCTCCAATTTATCTGGAATTTAAAGGACAATTTCAAAGCATAACAATGTTACCATATTCATATTCATAACACTTGGCAGCCTGTTCTCATCCAGCTCAGTTTATCACTATTAATGAGAAGCCTTTAGTGCTGTACGTTACAAAAGTTACTTCAAAGACTAAGAAGACAATATCTACTGGGCTTCCCTCATCCATCAACTTTGTAACTGTGTGCAGTTTTGGTTGCCGCACTTGCGCAAGGATATTTTGGCCTTGGAGGGAGTGCAGAGGAGGTTCACTAGGCTGATACCGGAGATGAAGGGGTTGGACTATGAAGAGAGACTAAAGAGACTGGGTCTGTACTTGTTGGAGTTTAGAAGGATGAGGGGGATCTTATAGAGATGTATAAGATAATGAAGGGGATGGATGAGGTAGAGAGATTCTTCCTGCTCAGAAAGGACAGCAGGACTAGAGGGCACAGCCTCAAGATAATGGGGGGTGCAGTTTAGAATGGAGCTGAGGAGGAACTTCTTCACTCAAAGGATGTTGAATCTCTGAAATTCTCTGCCCGTTGAAGTGGTGGAGGCTACCTCGCTAAATATGTTTAAGACACGGGTAGATAGGTTTTTGGCAGACAAGGGAATTAAGGGTTATGGGGAGAAAGTGGGAAAGTGGAACTGAGCCACTTCAGATTAGCCATGATCTTATTGAATGGCGGGGCAGGCTCGAAGGGCTAGATGGCCTACTCCTGCTCCTGCTCCTACTTCTTATGTTCTTATGTAACTTTTTACAAAAGTTATAATTGATTTTGTAAGACATGACGTTTTACAAAGCCACATAGGTGTCCCTAATATGTCCCTCTCTATTTATATCTTGCATCTTTAATGAATCCCTCAAGCTTCTTTCCTATCACTGATGTCAAACTGACTGGTTAACCAGGTCCCTTCTGTCACTTTTTTAAAAGATGGAGACTATATTAGCATACTTCCAGTCAATTTGATCCATCTGAAAGTGAAGTGGGCCATTAAAAATATGGGCCAGAGCTTGCACAGTCCGTACTTTTGTCCCTGGGAACCCTCAAGTTGCTAAAAATAATATGTTCATCTAACTTAATGCCATTAGTTTTATTATTAAAATAATTCGATTGTAATAGTTAAACATCATGTTCAAGATTGAAGAAGAATATATTCTACCATCCCTATTGAATCTGTTGTAACATGTCCTTGAGTATCATTCATTGGCCGATACAGTCTTTAACAATTTTTGACTCTTTACATGACTGTTATGAGGTTGTGCCGCTTTATTTTTGAAAATATGATTTTTCAACTTTTAACTGAGTGGGAATTTTGCAGTTTGAAGTGAGACTGCTTAAAAGCTGCAAACCATATTTAAGGTAAAGTTAAGAAACCACAAACTCCCTCAGGGGTGCGGAAGAGAGAGACATTCCCGATAATCCAGACACCCATCGAAACTCATGACTGTCTCCAGGAGAGATATTAAAATGCTGTGTGTGTGCGTGCATGTGTATAGGGCGTGCATGTCACAGAGTACATAGTGATTTGGAAATGTCATATCCTCATAAAGGAGGAACTTAACCTTTGCTGTAACAGATGAGGAGGCTGAATTGAGGGGCATGAATTCACCCATTCTAACAAGGTCATAACACTGATAAAGGTTTTCCTATTATTTCCACAAAAACCTGAAATCCTCTTTTCTGTTGGCCTTGTAGCTGATCTAATATTGATCTTTGGTCTTTATCAGTTTCTTGTACTATGCTTAGTTGAGTTTTGATACACCACAACCAATAAAGATCACACAGAAATTGGTTGGGAAAACCTGAGTTGTGTTCGCAAAGCCTTTTTTTCAATTAAGTACTTTCTACTTTCAGTAAAAATAAAACAAAATATAGCTCCTTTTCTGTTCCGCAGCTTTAGCCAATGAGGAATCATCATCCTATGCCTTGAATCCTTCTTCATGTTTCATTAAAAGGATCATTTTCTTTCCTACTGCTTCATTAATGTACTATCACTTCAGTTTTGAAAGAAATTAGTTGTATCAGTGTCCAGTATGATTCCTTATTCTCACTTTTGTAGCCATCCACATTTTATGAAAGGGTGCTTAAATGGAGCGAGTAGTGCAACTCATCCTCAAACTAATCTATGGGTTTGAAACAAGGCCAGATAAATGGGATGAATTGCATGTAATGCAAAAGCAATTTTGATTGTCTCAAAGACAAAAGCAATTTACTGCTGATGCTTGAAGTCCGAGGCAACAACAAAAACGGCTGAACAGCCATGATGTTGAGATGCCAGCATTGGACAGGGGTAAACACAGCAAAAAGTCTCACAACACCAGGTTAAAGCCCAACAGGTTTATTGCAGGTTAGGTTGTGGAATGAAATGTGGAGTTGATGTTTCAGGTCAAGATGACATTTCATCAGAATGGAAGAAAGATAGAAATGTAAGAGGTCTTAAGATGGTCCAAGCAGGGTGGAGGCAGGAAGAGCAAAAGGAAAGATCTGATACAAAGGAAGCAGAAGAGATAAATAAGATTCCAATGTACAAAAGCCAAGTGCATATGGTAAAGGAGCAAAAGATTTCTCCAGACGATGTGTAAATGGCTACATAGCAGTTGTCAGAATGCAACACACACAGTTAGTAAGAAATGAAACAAGATTGAACCAGTCAAGAGCAAAATAGAACAGGGTGGAGTCAGAGGTTATGATCTGAAATTGTGAACCCTGTGTTGAGCCCAGAGCAATGTAGAATACTGAATTGAAAGATGACTATTGTTGCAAGCCATGTCAGAAAGGTCAGAATGGGAGCAAGTTGATGATTTGAAGTGACAGGTCACTTGGTCATGATTGCAGACTGAACAAAGTTGTTGGTAGAACCAACTTGTGCCAGAGGGCAGTGTCAGGAATGGGACTTGGTGGAAACCCCATGGGATGAGTGTATTTATGTATGGTGGGGGAGAGAAGCCACTAAGGGGTTGAAATGTCAGCTATGATTGGTGGGGGAGAGGAGGGGAAATGTAGGCAGTGATTGGGATGAGGTGCGGGGAGAGCCCTTGATACCTCTGTGGTGGGTGGGAGCGAGGGGAGTTTATTTTTATTTCTGATCAGGGCACTCTTTAAGGATAGCACCCCAATCTCTGTGGAGCCAGCTCTAAGAGTCCCAACCCTGCCAGAGTGATGGCGTAAGCCACACCCATTCATTATTTTCTTTCAAGAAGCTCAGCATCTCATTCTGTCAGCTGGAGCAGAACAGTGGGCTGGGAGACTCAAGCATAGGCTGTTTAGTGAGCCATATTTCTTCTGTTGTTCTAACTCTGTGAAAGAAATAAGCGTGGAACTGAATAAATTATGTAAGTAACAATTTGCACCTGATTAGTGGGCCTGGGAATGAAGGCCCACTCTGATCTCATCACACCCTCTCCCCCTCAGTCAGGGGTATTTCAGTCCAGTGGGGTTTGCAACAGCTCTCCACTAGTGGGGGTAAGGATGGGGTGCAGCCAGGGCGTTGCCAGCTTGGCAATGCCAGCCTGGCCCTTTGGGACTTCCCGGGGGAAAGTGGCAATGCCCAGGGGACAACTTGGCATTGCTCAATGAGCATTGGACAGTCCAAGAGGGGGAGGCAAAGTAGGGTGAGGCCTATAGGAGGGTGAGCCTCTGGGGGAGGGGATGTGATTGGTGGGGGTGGGGGTTCCCGCTGCCACCCTGCACTGCGATCAGTGACAGAGGGTGGGAGGCCAGCATTCAAGGCTGGCCATCAGGATGGGGTCAGCCTGCTGGGGTGGTTGGGATTGCGGACAGGCATGGGGCGGGGGCTGTGGCGTGCGGTGTGCGGTGGTGGTTAAGGCTTCTGGTGCCATAAAACCCAGTCACTGAATTTCCTCAGTTGGTGGAGGAGTTCTGACATGACTTTAGCAAAAAATATTAGAAAATTGTCTACACGCTATCCACAATTTCTGCCAATGTTCCACCTAACCTTGACAGCCAATTGGGAGAACCCCTACCCTTCCTGAGAAATCCCAGCAAATGCTTCATTAGATTGTTTATTGAAACCTGCATTTGCTCCAGCACCCTACAAATGTTTCCATTTGAAGAGTCAGAGGGATGAATTTCCCATTCTGACACAAAGCCAATTCACATTAGGTTGGCAAAAAAAAAGAGATGGGCAGATTCTGAATATGAAAGCTCACATCCATGTCCAGCACAGCCATTTCTGTAGCACCAGAACAGGATGGGTCACAACCTGACATATGGTTACGAACAAGAGGACCGCTGAATTAAAGATTGCTGAAGCAATTATTTGCTATTTTGAGGAACCCATGTAACATGTGGAAGTTTATGCAACCATGCTAGATTAGTACAGCTGGGACATAGTGGGAGACTCCTCTGGAGTGGAGAAGAAAATTGCTGTTTCCATTAACTGGACAAGGAAAGCCTCAAGGAAGGTCCTGAGTCTGCTGCAGGCAAGAGCATGGTCTCTGAACACACAGAGCTATGGCGCAAATGTTGTCCCAGTGGGAGCATCAGACTTCTCAACCGGACTTGAGTAATCTAGCATCCAAGATAGGAATTCTGTCATGGACCATAGGTTCGGCTCCTTACACATGCAGGCCATTCAGACAGAGCAGCTGCCATGTCACGTCCCACAAGGCACAACCTCAGCACCCAGCCCTGAGGAGGAGAAGAGGCAGAGAATACCCATGGCAATGGGCTTATCTTATCCTCCAGGAGATGTCAAGAGTGTCAGTGCAGGAGGAAACATCAGCTATCCATGGGGATGATGGCCGACTTCTGCACCCTCCACTTGGCAGGCCTACTGGTAACAGTGAAAGCCATTCATCCCTCAACCTCTTTACCTCTGGATCCTTTGGAGGGTCTTATACTGACCTAAACGTAATATCCAAGTTGGCAATTCACTAATGTGTCCCTGTCAATGCAGGTGCCCTCTTCAGAAGGGTAGCAGACGTCAATGGTTTCTTAACGGATTATGTGGCCACAAAAAACAAAAGGTTTTGCCTCCATAGCTGGTTTGCCCAGGTCATAGCATCATGGACTACACACAGGTAGGTATCTAGTCACGTAGAGACTAGACTGAATCATCAACAAGAAGGGTTACCATTCTATAAATATGTGTCTAATGTGTGAACCATAAGAACTACTTGTACTTGTGTGCATGGTTTACAGAGAGATGCCATGGTGCATTTATAACCTGCAAGTCAAGGCTACCTCAACTCTTCCACCCCAACACCCAGGTACGCGGATAGATTCTGAGTGACAAGGACAAGCCCCTGAGGAACCCCAGTCAGGGATCCTAAGACAGACCCTCAGCACAAGATAGAACAAGAACCAGCTCCACAACAGGACACTCCTTGAGTATGCCAAAGGCCTTCTAATAATGTGATTCTGACACCTGACCACTCCAATGGAGTGCTTCAGTATTTGCCTGCATGGTTTCCTGAATGCTTGTCATGTGCTGCACGCTCTGACACCATATCCTCAGAGGAGGGGAGGAAGAGGGGGAGGGTGGAGAAGAAAGGCCAAGGGATTCCAAGGCAGAGGAGGCTGAGTCGCAGGGTGGAGCATGAAGGCAATGTGAGGAAACCATGCAGGAAGCCAAAATTGCACAAGACTTACAGATCCAAAAGCGGTTCAGCAAAAGGATTTTTGAATGGTGATAGAACACATTTCTTGCACAAGATGAAGCTCGAGCCTTCATAAGGATGACAATCAAGCCAACATCCTTCCCAATACCATTGGCATAGATCAGTTATTTTACTATCAATTTGTATGAGACATTTTTCTTACCTGCATACATGCATCACCCACCACAGTGACCCACTCAGTTGTGAATGTGATGGGATGTCTTACAAACGAGGGCACTCCTATTAAATGCTCCCCTTGTTACCTCAGAGAATGTGGAGTTAACCTGGTCATATGTCTGGCTTTGAGTACATTAGCAGTCACCCTCATCAAGCACTGAGACCATTCCTGTGATTAAGCTGCTGGCATCTCTGCAGGAGCAGCTGTAGACTATTGACCCTGGTCACAGACACTCCTCTGATCTGTATCACATCCTCCTCCGGATCATCCTCAGTCCTTGCTGAGCTTTCCCAGTGTCTTCAAGGTGTCTGCCCTTGGGGCGTAGCAGGCATTCCTTCCAATCACCTTTGAGCCACCTGCATGTGTGTCCGGTTTATGGCCTGCTGTTCCTCATATACTCCACGGACATCAGTATTCAGGTGCTGGGCTGATTGGTCCAGACTACAGACAGAACTACAAGCTCCAAGAGGTTGACCACTCTAATGGGTGGAGCTTATGTGTTTGAAGCCCATGACATAACCATAGAATCCTACAGTCCAAGAGAAGGCCACTCGGTTCATCGAACCTGCACCAACAACAATCCCACTCAGGTCTTATCCCCATAATCTCTTTGCTAGTTCCCCTGACACTGAGGGGAAATTTAGCATGGCCAATCAACCTAACCCACACATCTTTGACATTTGGGAGGAAACCAGAGCACTTGAGGAAACCCATGCAGAAACGGGGAGAGTGTGCAAACTCCACACAGACAGTGACCCAAGGCAGACTTGAAGTCAGACCCCTGGAGCTGTAAGGCAGCAGTGCTAACCACTGTGCCACCGTGCTGCCCAAATCAACTTGTTCTGTATCATGGACTCCTCTATTTCCAGTGTATGGATACTTTGTGCTTCAGCTCTGCCAGATTGTCATAACCCTGCAGGTCCAAATGTTGAGCCCGGACTGTGACTCCCGATGTCCTTGCTTATTCTCCCACGGAGTATCTGTGCAAGATCCATCACCATGCTAACACCACCAGACTGGTGGATGTGAGTCTTAAAAATTGGCCACACCCATGAAGGGTTAAGAGAAATCGTATGGTTGAGGAATTCAAAAATTGCCTCCCGTATAGCCTTAAAACAACATAGAAGGACAAAGTGCTCCAGATGTCACCGATGCAGCTACTTTAGCTGATAAGACCAAATTAACCCATAAACCTCTAAAACAAAACACATTTGGATTTAGGGCCAAATGTTCCAACTGTTCACTCCCTACTGCCAGCAGGAATGGAAAATTTGGCACTCAGTGAAATCTCCATTCATTGCAGCGGGACCAGAGAATTCCAGCTGTAGGCAAGGTCAACCTACCTAAGGTTGAGACAAGAGAAAAGTAGATGGGACAGAAATAGACACCAGAGAAAAACGGGAAGACAGGACAGATCAATCCGCAACTTTAAAAAGAAAAATACCTAGAATAGCAGTCAAGTAATGACCAGGTGACCTGTTCACATGATATCCATTCTAATGGTACCCCTGACAGCAATAGCATTTCTTCAGCATTTCACTGCAGTGCCTGCAGGTCATATGTTTAAATCTCAGGAGTGGGACTCAGGCAAGAATGAGTCAAGACTGACACTGCTGAGTCAGAACACTACTTCTGATACTCAGTTGAATTGACTTTGACTTGCTCGGTGAACTTGTCCATTTTCATCAGGGCTACTAGGTGTAGTTATCTCTTTCATGGGGACAATGGATAAGAATGGATGGTTATCTCTTAATAGCTGATTGGCAACATCATGACCCAAACCATCCTACGGTATTATTGGCTAATGAGAAGCAGAAATACAAAGAACCTAAAGAAGAAAAGCAGAGAAAAATGTAATAATTGTAGAAAACGTGCAGCTCTCAAGAATGGTTGATCCATGTTGTCAAGTAATTTCCTTGCATAGTGTTTTAAGACTGATCGACTGACAGAGTATTCCACTGATAGTTGCAAAGATACTTAGAGTTTGTAATTGCTATCACTTCCTGAAAAAAATGGTTTGGGTGAAAATTACATTATTGCATTAGGCTATCCAGAAAATCTGGAAAACATCCTTCTTGGCTTCCAAATTTCTATTCTGACATCTGGGTTAAAATAACTCTCATATTTTACAGAATAGCTTAAACTTGGTACTCACTTTGGGACTGAGCCCAAGCAAACACAATTAATTTTCTTCTTAAATCTATTAAACCTGAAGTGTATGGCCAAAGTCAGTAATTCTCATGGATATCATTATCAAGCTTTTCTCATCCGTTATAAATGATGTGTAATGGTGTAAAGGAGTCAACATCCCGAGATGAGATTGTCTAATTAGACTGAGTTATTGGAGAAAACAGATCCCATCATTTTGTTTTCTTTTTAAATATATTGAGCTGCTGCAAATCATATTAATATTACACAATTTAGAAGTTCAATTAATGGGAAATGAGCTCCCTATGGATATAAATTCCCAGATAGCTCTGTAGTGTACACACACAGTTACTCTCGTGTGTTCTATCTACGAATCATTTAATAAAGCTGGCACTAACTTTACTAGCTCGATGTGATTAGCTTTCCTTCTCACCCAGGTTTATTTGTACACGTCTTTAATGTGATTTAAAATATATTTTTGACAGAATCCTGAAAATCTCTCACTTATTGTCACGTAAAGTGGCCACCCTAAAAGGCAAAACAGCGGGAGAGGTCAGAAGTGTTTATTTTACAGGGAATATTAGGATTGACTGATCAGAAACATGAATGCAAACAGCAATCATAATGACCTCGAAAAAGAGGTGAATGCATTTTTTGGAAAGATACTGGAAAATAGCAGAAGGGAGCAAAATTGGTTGGAGCAAAAGAACAGGTATTGGTATTCCGCCTATCAAGTCTGCTGTACCATTCAATTAGATTTCAGTTAATTTGTATCTTAAACACATTTATCTACCTTTTCTCCATATTACTTGATATACTGAGCCAACTACAATCTGTCAAACCACTGAGATAAAGAATTCTAGGTTTCTGATGTGTTTTTGTGTGAAAAAAGTGCTTCCTGAAATGGGCCAGTTCAATTATTAAGATTACACCCTTGGAGGAAATCACATGCTGCTGACCAATCAGACATCTGCAGTTTCCTTATCCCAGCAGTGCTATTGTCATGGCACCCAATTTCATGGCACTCCTCACCATGCTGTGTCTGCCATTTCCTCCTCCTCCTACTCCTCCTCCTCCCTCCTCTCCAACCCCCCAAGGTGGAGAGGAATGGAGGGGAGGGGCAAAATTCTTACCAGCCTGTCCTGCTCCCATTTACATTACATACTGCTCCTTCTAGTTTAATGCCTGCACGCTTGGATATCTAATTTTCGAGTTCTTCATCAAAGTCATTAATTAAAATCGGGAAAGGTTAAGACCTGAGAACAGATCCCTAGGACCTCCTGCTTCAGTCAATTCACTTTTTACATACATGGGTGTATATAATTTATTAGCATTCTCCATATTCTTGTTCTCCTACCTCCATACCAATTTCTAATGCATGTTCAAAGCCAGTTATGTGTGCTGTCATTTTTCCCAATATTTTTTGTGTGGATCTTAATCAGTTTTTCTCTGGAAATCAATATAGACAGCATCTGTAGATGCTTACTGTCTCCTCAAAAAATTCCACTAGATTAGTCAGCCATAACTTTAACAAAGCCATGATGGTTCTCTCTGGTCGACTCATATTTGCTTTAATGCTCAGTTGTTCTGTCCTAAATGACAGATTCCAGTAGCTTCCCCAGAACTAGTGACACAATTCCCAAATGAAGAGAACTTTGAAAGATTATATTGCACACTCATACAATCCTCTCACCAACTTTTTGTAATACTCTGGGGTGAAACTATCAGGTCAGGAGATGTGTCCATGCTAAGTCCCATTAGATTCTCCGTTGCCTTTTTTAGTAATACTGAGCACAGCTTTTATTTCTAGTGATAAAATTTGTGTAAGATCTCTCTGTGAACATGACTGGTAATGTCGGCATTTGTTGATCATCCTCAATTACCTTGAGAAGATAATGGTGGGACATCTTCTTGAACTACTTGAACAATCTGAGAAAGGTCTTTAAGATTATGAAAAAATTTGATATGGTTGATATAAAGAAGATCTTTCGACTTGCAGAGGAATACTGTACAAGATGGACACCGATAAATCCAATAGAGCATTCAGGAGAATCTGCTTTACTCATTGAGTGATCAGAATATAGAACCCAAAATACAAAGAGCAGTTAAGGCATAGAGCATCAGTGCATTTATGGGGAAGTTAGATGAACAAATGAGGGGAAAAAGGAATAGAAGGATATTCTGATGAAGGGTGGAAGAAGATCCATGCAGATGTGGACCAATTGAGCTATAAACATTATGGCCAGCCCTACCTGCTGGCAGGATTTACCAGTGCCACCAAAGTCAGTGGGCTTTGGTTGGCTTGTTGCATCCTGGCCTATGTATTATTCACCTTTTATTAGATAGAACTTTCTGAAAATCAGCACAAATATAATAAACCAAATGGCTTTCCAATGCTGATTCAGTAATTAGGGTTTTATGTGACCTCAAGGACCATGCTGAGAGGTGGCAGGGAGACTAGAAAATCAGAAAGGAGGTTTAGTGGGTGGCGTGCCATTTGCCTAGGAGACTGTTATATAATCCTTAGTTTACCCTCCTAATCTGGAACTCTGGTGGCTCTATGGCAACATTTGCCTGGCCTCACCAATGACCCACCCCTCCCAGCCTTGTCACATTGAGCCTGCCTGGCTGGTCCTAGTGACCTCAACTTCACTTTCCTTGGTTTGAGGGTGACATGCCTTGTGGCCACCATTCCCAGTGCCACAGCCTGAACCGAAAAGCTGTCAGTGCAACGACTCGCTGGCTGTTGTTGAGCCAGTGGTCTTTAGCTCAAAGGGATTTTACTCCTATGTTAGGAACAAAAGGGTGGTTAGAGGAAAAATCGGTCCTCTTAGGGACAGAGGAGGGGAACTCTGCTTAGAGTCCGAGGGAATGGGGGAGATCCTGAATGAATACTTTGCATCAGTATTCACGAAGGAGAGGGACTTGTCCGGTACTGTCTTGGAGGGAGTTGTAGACCTGTTGAAGGAAATATCTATTACGAGGGAGGAAGTGTTAGGGTTTTTAGGTAGTATTAAAACTGATAAATCTCCGGGGCCTGATGGCATTTATCCTAGGCTGCTTAGGGAGACGAGAGAGGAAATTGTTGGGCCTCTGACGCAAATCTTTGTCTCTTCTTTGGACACAGGGGAGGTCCCAGAGGACTGGAGGATAGCGAACGTGGTACCGTTGTTTAAAAAGGGCAGTAGGGCTAACCCGGGTAATTATAGGCCGGTCAGTTTGACGTCAGTGGTAGGGAAGTTGTTGGAAAGGATTCTTAGAGATAGGATGTATACGCATTTAGAGTGTGACAATTTGATTAGTGATAGGCAGCGTGGCTTTGTTAAGGGGAGGTCACGCCTTACGAATCTGGTAGAATTTTTTGAGGAGGTGACAAAAACGGTCGACGACGGACAAGCTGTGGATGTCGTCTATATGGATTTCAGTAAGGCGTTTGACAAAGTGCCTCATGGTAGGTTGGTGGAAAAGGTTAAGGCTCATGGGATACAAGGACAGGTGTCTCGATGGATTGAGAACTGGCTCAGTAACAGGAGACAGAGAGTAGTAGAAGGGTCCTTTTCTAGCTGGAGGTCTGTAACTAGTGGTGTGCCGCAGGGCTCAGTACTGGGACCTTTGCTATTTGTAATATACATAAATGACTTGGAAGAGGGGTATGTGGTGTGATCAGCAAGTTTGCAGATGACACGAAGATGGCTGGACTTGCTGATAGTGAGGAGCAGTGTCAGGCAATACAGCAGGATATAGACAGGCTGGTATATTGGGCAGAGAAATGGCAGGTGGAATTTAATCCAGATAAATGCGAGGTGATGCATTTTGGAAGAAATAATGTAGGGGGGAGTTACACGATAAATGGTAGGCCTATTAAGAGTATAGCAACGCAGAGGGACTGGGGGTGCAAGTACACAAGTCCTTGAAGGTGGCAGTACAGGTGGAGAAGGTGGCAAAGAAGGCCTATGGTATGCTTGCCTTTATAGGGAGGGGTATAGAGTATAAAAGCTGGTGTCTAATGTTGCAGTTGTATAGAACTTTGGTTCGCCTGCATTTGGAGTACTGCTTCCAGTTCTGGTCGCCTTACTACTGGAAGGACGTGGAGACCCTGGAGAGAGCGCAGAGGAGGTTTACCAGGATGCTGCCTGGTATGGAAGGACTGAGCTATGAGAAGAGATTGGGCAAATTGGGGCTGTTCTCCTTAGAAAGGCGGAGAATGAGGGGAGATCTAATAGAGGTGTATAAGATTATGAAGGATATAGATAGAGTGAACAGAGGTAAGCTTTTTCCTAGGTTGGATACTAAAATTACGAGGGGCCACAGGCTAAGGGTGAGGGGGGGGTGGTGGGGGGCGAGGTATAATTTGGATGTTAGAGGGAGTTTTTTCACACAGAGGGTGGTGGGGGCCTGGAATGCACTGCCAAGCAGGGTGGTGGAGGCAAGCATGCTAGAGTTGTTTAAGGTTTACTTAGGTAGGCACATGAGTGGACTAGAGATGGAGGGATATAGGAGACTTCTAAATAAAGATCAAGAGCTTTGGGACGTCCCTGGGAATCAATTGATTCCTACGGGCCTTCCAACATATTTCATGGCTCACTTGTCTTACTTCTGGGCTTCTGGGGATTCCGTAAATGTCTAAGTTTTGCATGTTTATTGATGTCTTTTCTTTTACTTCACAGATCATTTGGTCCGTCTTGTTGCCCAACAAGGGGTATACACCTGGTAGGTCATGCGAGGGCTGCTCTTGGATGTTGCTTCGAGAGTTGCCTAGTGCTTCACGTCATTAGTGTACACTTAAACTGGACCATCTGATGGGCAACACGACAGCTCAGTGACTATCACTGTTTGCTGTGCAGATACACGGATTTGGGCCGGTGTCTGCAGGAGTTTGCACATTCTCCCCGTAATTGTGTGTATTTTCTCCGGATGCTCCGGTTTCCTCCCACACCCCAAAAACGTGCTCTTAGGCTGATTGGTGTAACAAATTGTCCCTAAATTAGTCTTCCCTCAATCTTCCCCAAGAGGCGTAGACAAAGGTCATAGGTAGAGGAGGGCATTCATAATGTTAAAATGGTGGCGCGGGCTCGTTGGGCCAAAGGGCCTGTTTCCCGTGCTGTGTTGTTCTTTGTTCTTTGTTCTTTGGATGGAAGCCAGAGCAGTAGGCAGTTACTTGCTGGAAGTACACAACATTTGGTTGGTCTCTCAGAAATGGTTGAGGTGGGTCCCACTCTCCTTTCCAGCTGTGGACAGGGCTCCTGCCTGCCTTACTGAATCCCAGCCTATTTTTCTAGTTTGAGAAATTACTCTGAAATGTGACACAATGCAAAGTCAACAGAATCTCAAACCATTTGGATAAATGTTATCAGAATTAATTGCTTGTATTCTGTACCATCAAGGATTACAGGCTTTGAAGAAAAAAATTACCAGAATGCTCGCAGAGATCAGGGACTACAGTTACACTGATCAGACAGAAAAAGCTGGCTTCTTTTCTTTAGAACAAACAAGGCTAAGAGGAGATTGGATAGGAAAGTTTAAAATCATGAAGAGTTTATAGAAAGAGGAACTGCTTACAGTGGTTGAAGGGGTAGATGGGGATGTAGGATTAAAGTGACTGACAAAAAAGAATGAGTGGCTACAAGTGAAGAACTGTATTTCTAATACAATGAATGGTTAAAATTTAGGATGCGCTGCATGCTAGGTTAGTGGAAGGGAATTATTTAAAGACTTGAAAGAGAAAATATTGCACCGATATGGCCAAAGAAACTGGAATTTGGACTAACTAGATTTCTCTTTGAAAGAACAGATGCAGATATCTGGCAACAGGATTCCTTCCATAATGTATGATTCTGTAAAAGGCAGTCCAGTGGCTCAGGCTAGTTGGGTTGAATGGTCTATGTTGTAAATTCTGTCTGGATGGTCCAACAAAACCTACGATCCATGTGTAAAGCCACGCTGTTCTTCTTTTGCTTTCCAGAATTACTTGCCGCACTAAATAAAATCAGTTTAGTTTACAGAAAGATTAATCCGAAAAATAGCACAAATGAACATTACCTTTGTTACGGTAATACAAAAAAACCTGCATTTGGCATAGATCCAGGATCTTGCATGGTCATCCAGCTTATTTTCTACATTTCTGAAAGAACGCGCTGTACACTCCATTGCATTTCAGTTAGATTGATATTATGTTCAGTGATGTGGCTGGAAATATGGAGAATATGGAGAAAAATTGGGGTGAAATATGCTACAGTTATAGTAATGTATTCATAAGTACTGAACAATATTGTAAAACCAATCAAATTTTAGCAAATATGAACAATATTTTTGCTTAAAGTTTGAATTTAGCCCTATATATTCCACACTGGCCTTGTCATAAACATTGTTTTAAATTTTAACCGCCTATATTTAGGAGATGTAATGCAAAGAGATATCTAGAAATTCGGATGTTGAAAAGTGCTACTTTGAGATGGAGAGACTACCTGCACACAGTTGTGCACCATTCACCAAAAAGCAATTATATCAGGCTTCAGAGAGCTTCTCAACTGAACTTGAATATGATCTTTAAATGAAGAGATTAGGTCTATTCAGTAGAAAAAAAATGGATGAACTTACTCCGAATTTATTTTTAAAAATAATTCACCGACCATTTTGGTCAGTGTTCAGACACTTGGGTGGAAGCACAAAATGAAAAATAGCAATCAGCTGTGTCAGCTATCAGAATTTTATACTCTGCCTGATTTAATTTAATGGCTAGGTCATTCAGGTACAGAGTAAAATGAGCAACCAATTTGTAATCAGCTGATTTGCGCCACTGCCCAATATAAATTTCACCTCTTTATTTCTACAATTTGATTATAAGTTAGTCAGGCAAATATAAAATTTGAGGCATCTTTTGATAATGCCTTGGAATATTCATACATACACTACACACTTGTCTCCCCTAAGTTCGTCCAATAAATTTTATTTTAATATCAGATCCAAAACCTAGAGAACAATGGCCACTGTGAGGGTTTACAAGATTAAGTGATTGCTGTAATCAGTGAGATTGACACTATTTCTGAACCATATCCTTCTGTGGCTGGATCAGGGAACTCAGGCAAAACATGACAAAATGTAAGGCATTTTTAAATCCAACTTTGGTCAATATCTTGACTAGAAATGGAAGTCTTTTTACATATAAATCACGTTTAATTTGGTCAAATTTGTTTTCTTTGCTCCACTGATTTATTCTCATTTACTTCAATTTCAGGTCGTTGACATCTTTCTTCTATTTGCACTCCCTGTTTAATAGGCTGCTTCCTCTTGTATCTGTGCACCAATAAAAAAAAGCTTTGAAGTGAGATTTGTTAGCTAAATTGCCTGCTTGCTCAAAAAGTAATATAAAGGAACAAAATTTTATCGCTGGCCAGATAATTTGGCTAATACCTTTGCCTTGGGCCGTTTACTATCGGGAAACTAGTACAATGCTCAAAGAGAAATAAAAATAAAATACTGCAGATGCTAGAAATCTGAAATAAAACAGCAAATGCTAGATAATCTCAGCAGGTCTGGCAGTACCTGTGGAGAGAGAAACACGGTTAACGTTTCAAGTCTATATGACTGTTTTAAAAAGAGAAATATTTCATTAATCAATCTTTCAGAGAAGACACTGCAATGTCAGAGGGGAAAAGGAAAGTAAAGCAAATCAAAGTGGAAGGAGTCATTTTATTATATTATGAGATTTAGAAAATAAAACTTTTTAAAACACATTTTACTTATAGCATAAAAAGTCAAAGACTGAAATTTTGCAGTGTTAGTGTATGAATTCATAACATGTTTATATTACATGCATTTGTCTAGTTTTATTAGGAGTTTAATGTGAATATATTATGTATTAACATATTGAGTTTTCATATACTAAGATTTGCATGATTGTATTCCACAACTGAAGAGGCTGGATCATTGGTACAAGCCAATAAATAACAATCACCTATATTTATATATCAATATATGCCAATAAATGACAAGAATGGTGCAGGGTCATAGAATAAAAAGCTATCAAAAGGGACTAAGAGAACCAAATTAGTGATCTGTCAGAAAAAGGATGCAGAGGTCTGGATTTTTGTCCACAAGTTACATGTGCAAACCTGCCTTGTTAGCTAAGTGTGAAAGCTGTAAATATTGTCCAGCTGTTAGCTGGTCCACCATGGACATCCCCAATGTGAGAATTATCATTGTTTCAACCTGATCAAAGTGTACTCTGCTGAACCACCTAAAGGCTGGACCAGATTCTCAAGACATAGCAATGGAGCTGGCATCATCTTGCCACCTTTATTTGGTACAGATGTTATGCAGTCATACAGTTAGTGGCCAACTGTTAGTGGGTGATGAATGATGAACACTGCCAGGCTCATTATCCCATCCATTTACCCTCTTGCCACCCACCTGTCACTGTTGACCCTTGATCAGGTCTCTCATAGTAGCATACTCTCATGGCATAATAGCAAAACTAAGAGGAAGGAAACCAGTAGGGCTGTTAGAAGTCCAGGAGTGCAGCAGTCTTGGAGTCACAGTTGTCACAAGAGCAACAGTTGTCACAGTTGTCAGAGTCACAAGAGCAATCTTGGAGTCACAGTTGCAATGTATATGGCACCAAAACATTTGTGCAAAACTGGTTTCTCCACCATACATCAAAGTAATCATTGATGATATGGTAAAAATAGTTTGTGCATGTTGTTAAACCGTGTAACGTAGGGTAAATAACTCCTCTATTCTACCGCTCCAAATCTGACTGCAACAGTGTTTTTTCGTGAATTTAGAGAGGGTGGACTCTGTCAATATTGCAGGAGCCCCACTATTTACACTTTCAGACTGTAAATAATTATTCTATCAAGTTTTCTTAGGTTAATCAAAGAATAAAGGAAGTTTATTGGAAGTATTTCCTGAATTTAAAACAAAAAGCGCAACCGTCAGTCATACGTCACATACATGTACCTGGGCCCATACAGATGGCTTAAAAAAATTTTATAGTTCATATAGGAGAAAGAACAAAGGGGTATATGGTTAGCTTTTCTTTGTTTGGTCTCAATATGGATTCTTCATTGTGGCCATACTGTTGTCTTCCTGGTTGTAGTTGTAGGGAGTGAATTTCCACATTTTATTCCCAAAAGATCTGAGTTTGTAGTAGATTTCTCTTCTCAGGATGGTTACTTTGCAACCCCAGATACAATACTTCAGAGAAAGAGAGGGCAAAGAACTTTCAATGCAGTTTTCAGATCTCTCTCTTGCTTGGTAAAAAACATCCTTTAAAGTACCCTGTTGGCTATATATGCCAGAATAATTTTATTAGTCCATATCTGCTCCAGTCATTGTTTTTAGAACAGGTAATTGCATGTAACAGTTTGTATATTATAGCTGTCTGGCAGTCCTCCATTGATTATGTGGATTTCAGTTTATTTTTAAAATTCCCAGTAAGAGAAAAATGAGAAATTATATATTTTAAAAGTCATATATTCTCATAACAGTGTAAGCAAACAAAAGTGAATAACAGCTTTGTAATCTAGATAGCTCATGACCCTTTTCACTTTACATTTTTATTGATAGAATATCACACAGAAGAGACATAGAAACGGAGAAAATTGGAGCTGACGTAGGACATTCAGCCCATCGAGCCTGCTTCACCATTCCCTATGATCATGGCAGATCCTCTATCTCAACACCATACACCAACAGTCTCCTCATACCCCTTGATTTCTTTAGAGTCTTGACATCTATTTCCTTCTTAAATATATTCAGTGATTTGGGCTTCACAGCCTACTTGTGGGAAACAATTCCATTGTTTCGCATTGGGTGGAACAGTGGTTAGCACTGCTGCCTCGCAGCTCCAGGACCCGGCTTCAATTCCGGTCTCGGGTGACTGGCCATGTGGAGTTGTATGTTCTCCCCATGTTTGCGTGGATTTCCTTGTTATCGATTTGGGTACAATCAAGATGATGGCTCTGTAGTGCATTTGGGTACAATTAACACTATGGCAGTAAGAGTGCTCAATCTTCCAAGCTTTATTACTCATGCGTGAGGAGGACACACATGCAGTGGGATGCACTGTTAGTGTTCTGTCGATTCATACAGATGTATTGCAGTTATAGTTCATTACAGCAAATGAGAAATGAACAACTTTCTAATCCTTTATTGACATACATTGCCCACCAATCATTGGATAGCTTTCTGTCCTTTCTTATCCAATAGAAAACCATCTCCTTCTAATCCATCATTAGCATAATATGTCACCATATCTTGTTCTTGGTATGCATTCTCATATTATCTTTTGTTCCTGTGGCTAAGACCATAGCAAGAAACATAGTATTTAAAAAACTGACACGAGGTGAGATTAGTTCACTTCTTTGAATAAGCAACCGTTGACATCACTCAGGTCTTGACTGCACTTGAGCACTTTCCATCCTTGCTGACAGATCTGTCTTCCATAGTTGCTGTAACTTAATTTCCAAATTCAGGGTGCTCTGGTTTTCTCCCACAATCTCAGAGACGTGCTGATTAGGTGCATTGGCCATGCTAAATTCTCCCCCAGTGCACCTAAACAGGCGCTGAAGTGTGGTGACTAGAGGATTTTCATAATAACTTCATTGTAATGTTAATGTAAGCCTACTTGTGGCAATAATAAATAAACATTGAACATTAAAAATTTTGAGTGAATAAATCTATCCTCATCTCAGTCCAAAATGACCAATCCAATATTCTGAGTCTGTGGTCCTATGTTTCAGACACCCTAGCCAGAGGAAATAACATCCCTGCATCCAGCCTGTCCAGTACTGTTAGAATTACGTGCTTTAATTACATCACCTTTCATTCTTCTAAATTCCAGTGAACAGTCAGTCCAGTCTCTCCTTATATGACAATCTTGCCATCCCAGGAATCAATCTGGTGAACCTTTGCTGCAGTTCGTCCAAGGCAAGAATATCACTTCTTAGATAAGATAAAAAATGCACACAATACTGTAGGTGTGGTCTCACAATGGCCCTGTACAGCTGCAGTAAGACATCCTTGTTCCAGTACTCCAATCCTCTTTCAATGAAGGCCAACATGCCGTTTGCTTTCCTAACTGCTCACTGCACCTGCATGCTTGCTTTCAGAAATGATATATTAAGACACTCAAGTCCCTTTGTACATCAGTATTTCTCAACAATCACTGTTTAAATAATACTGTGCCATTCTGTTTCTCTGTCCAAATTGGATAACTTCATATTTCATATTTATCCACGATATGCTGTCTGTGGCAAGGGATGGGTCTAAATGCCTTCAAATCTTGGTGAAAGAGGTCCAAGATAGGAGACCAGTCCTGTACCCTGCTGGCTAATGTATTGGCCCTGCAGCAATCAAGAAGGTCTGGATTCAAATTGCAGCTGCAGTGACTGTGGCAGGAAACCACCAGCATTCATGGAAATACCACATAGGGTTCCATAACCTCCTGCATTCCAACAAGATGAGCAACTTGAGAGAACTCAAAAGTTATGATAACGTTGTGAAGTTAGTTCTTCCCAGCAATAAGACATGGCATGCTGTGATCCATCTTGATGTGCCATCAGCAGGATCAACATTGTCAGCTGGTTTTTGATGCTTTGTAGGACTCCTTGCTTCTCTGCTCTACTGTATCACATCAGATTCCAGTGTTCTAAAGCTCAAGCACTGAGAAGCTTCTTGTATTTTTCTTTATCCATCCAAGCTTGACTTTACTGAAGGCACAATAATCAGACTCAATGAATAGAGCTGGGCAGCAGGTGCATCTGAAGCATGAGTGCTGGGGGCAGTGTTACCCATTCGTCGAGCTGTAGGCACCACTACTCAAAAGGCCGTGTGCTGTTCAAGTAATACCGGTCATCTATTTTAGCTGTGTTTGTATTCCAGGTGTCACAGGATATGCGTTTTACTTTAGATGGAGGGGTATAGAAGCCAGGAATACTTCATGTGGCACCCACTTCAGAAAGTGAGCGATTGACCAGAATGGATAGTGCATGAGTTCTTTCAAAGAGCTGTTTTTGAACAGTTATGGGCTCACAATGCACCTGCCTTGTTGCATGTTTGTGACAACATACAATCATGACAGCATGTACAGTATATCACCTCACTTTCAGCATTGCGGGCACAGTTTGATTCTGGCTAAGTTTGATTTGATTTGATTTGATTTATTATTGTCACATGTATTGACATACAGTGAAAAGTATTGTTTCTTGTGCGCTATATGACAAAACATACCGTTCATAGAGAAGGAAAGGAGAGAGTGCAGAATGTAGTGTTACAGTCACAGCGAGAGTACAGAGAAAGATCAACTTAATGCAAGGTAAGTCCATTAAAATATCTGACAGCAGCAGGAAAGAAGTTGTTCTTGACTCGGTTGGTACGTGACCTCAGACTTTTATGTCTTTTTCCCGAAGGAAGAAAGTGGAAAAGAGAATGTCTGGCGTGCATGGGTCCTTAATTATGCTGGCTGCTTTGCTTGATGTATTGAGATACACTCATGACTTTTTGGATTCCTTGTGGTCTTGGGCAGAGCAGGAGCCATATCAAGCTGTGATACAACCAGAAAGAATGCTTTCTGTGGTGCATCTGTAAAAGTTGGTTCGAGTTGTAGCTGACATGCCAAATTTCCTTAGTCTTATGAGAAAGTAAAGGCGTTGGTGACCATAATGTCGGCATGGAGGGACCAGGACATGTTGTTGGTGATCTGGACACCTAAAAACTTGAAGCTCTCAACCTTTTTACTTCGTCCCCATTAATGAAGACAGGGACATGTTCTCTTTTATGCTTCCTGAAGTCGATGACAATCTCCTTTGTTTTGTTTACTTGAGGGAGAGATTACTGTTGCTGCATCAGTCCACCAGATTCTCTATCTCATTCCTGGACTCTATCTCATCATTGTTTGAGATCCGTCCCACTACGGTGGTACAGTGGTCCACTACAGTGGAGAGTTCTCCATTCACCTGAAGAAGAGGGAAACCCCTCGAAAGCTAGTGAGTTTACTATCAAATAAATCGGTTGGACTAAAACCTGGTGTTGTCAGACTTTTTACTGTGTTTACCCCAGTCCAATGCCAGCATATCCACATCATGGGATATACCAGACAGGTCCCTGATATCTCTGAAAGATCCTCAGGCATAGAATTTGAGAAGCATGGAGATCGATGGATTGTGGCTCAAATTGCTGTGGATCATGCAATGTATGACTGTCACTATGTCATGGATTGGCCTCAGTCTCCTTCAATACTGGATCTCTGTTATATTGAGGTAGGATGTCTGAGGTCTGTACACCCTACCCACAGAGTAACACCTGGTTGTCTTCACTCTTTCTCTTCCCTGGTGAATATGCCATGATGGAGAGACCCCCTGTTGTGGCTAAAATCTGGGCCAAACCTTGCTGAATGATAACAGGAATGCACATAGAGAAATGCTTTTCGGTAAACCAGGCAAAGGATGGAGATAATAAGTCAGAGAATCCTTAATTAAATTCTTGCTTAAGCAATAATGACTTCACACTTAAATTTTGCAATACAGAATAGATTACAGCAGCAGAAGTAATCAGAAGAGACGTGGCCAGGATAAAATGCCAGGGTATTAACACTGAACAGGCTAGGTGAAAAATCACCTGAGAATATCCAGTATACAGATTTAAATGAAATAGTGAACTGGATGGACTAAATAACCTTTTTCTCCTTCGATTTCATACAGCCAGACAGAGCTACATCATTTGAATGAAAATAAAAATCAATCGGATGCTATAATGGGTGGATAGGCCATAAGCAGGCAGCACTTGGGGTTTCCAACTCTGGTTCAACAGATGCTCTCCTCACCCACCCAAACAGTCTTTTCTTCAATCTCAACCCTTTTTGCTTCCAATAAGTGAAAGCATATAGAGAAAAATTTTTAAAAAACACACAAGACATGATTTTAACTTTGCATGGATGGCATGATGGCACAATGCTTAGCACTGTTGCCTCACAGTGTCAGGGACCCAGGTTTGATTCTCAGCTTGGGTCACTGTCTGTGTGAAGTCTGCACATTCTTCCTGTGTCTGCATGGGTTTCCTCCAAGTGCTCTGATTTTCTCCTCCAGTCCGAAAGTTAGGTGAATGGTCCATGCTGAATTCTCCCTCAAAGTATCTGAACAGGGGACAAGAGTGTGGCGACGAGGGAATGTTCATAGTAACTTCATTGCAGTGTTAATGTAAGCCCACTTGTGACACTCATAAATAAACTTTGTAAGTAGATGAATTTTGAATCAGTTAAAACCTCAGTGTTTTTAACGTAACTATGATTTTTCTCCTGGGTTGATTGCAGCAGTATACAGAAGATTGTCTTGCATTTTTAGAAACTCCAGCACTCCTGGACACTGATAACCTTTGTGTTAAATTGAAAACGTTACCACTGTCACTGGGGATTATTACCTAGAGTGAACAGATTGAAGTAGAGCAATGGTGTAATACGCTGGCTTGTATCTCTTTTTATCTAACTTATTTCTCTTTCTTTGTTCACCAATTTCCCAAATGCTACTTCTTGTCTCCTGAAGCTGTTATTTTCTTGCTGAGGTACAGTTTCACAAGATGTGCTCATTCCATTGAGTCATCAATTGTGTGCTAGCCCAGCCAATACCTGTCAGAAAACCATTTAACAATGGTAAGCATCATAACTGAGCCAATGCAATTAGAACATAATAAGAAATAGGAGCAGGAGTAGGCCATCCAGCCCTTCGAGCCTGCCCCGCCATTCAATAAGATCATGGCTGATCTGTCGCTGCTCAGTTCCACTTTCCCGCCCTCTCCCCATAACCCTTAATCCCCTCTCCTATCAAAAACCCATCAACCCGCGTCTTAAAAATATTTAGTGAGGCAGCCTCCACCACTTCAACGGGCAGAGAATTCCAAAGATTCACCACCCTTTGAGTGAAGAAGTTCCTCCTCAACTCCGTTCTAAACCGCCCCCCTTTTATCTTGAGGCTGTGCCCCCTAGTCCTATTGTCTTTTTTGAGCAGGAAGAGTCTTTCCACCTCTATAGAACATAGAACATAGAACATTACAGCGCAGAACAGGCCCTTCGGCCCACGATGTTGCGCCGACCAGTTACAAAAACAATGACCCACTAGCCTATACCAATCCCTTTTCGTCCATAAACCTATCCAGAGATCTCTTAAACGCCCCCAAACTAGACGCATTTACAACTGCAGCAGGCAGGGCATTCCAATCCCTCACCACCCGCTGGGTAAAGAACCTACCCCTGACATCCGTCCTGTAGCTACCCCCCCTTAATTTAAAGCCATGCCCCCTCGTGCTAGCTTTCTCCATCCGAGGAAAAAGGCTATCACTATCCTATCCATCCCATTCATCATCTTATACGTCTCAATGAGATCTCCTCTCATTCTTCTAAACTCTAACGAGTACAAGCCCAGTTTATTCAGCCTCTCCTCATAGCTCAACCCCCTCAACTCCGGTATCAGCCTAGTAAACCTCCTCTGCACTCCTTCCAAGGCCAAAATATCTTTGCGCAGGTGCGGCGCCCAAAAATGCACACAGTACTCCAGTTGCGGCCTCACCAATGCCCTATACAGCTGCAGCAAGACCTCCCTACTTTTATATTCAATCCCCCTCGCTATGAAGGCCAGCATCCCATTCGCCTTCCTGACCACCTGTTGCACCTGCAAGCTGGGTTTTTGCGACTCATGCACAAGGACCCCGAGGTCCCTCTGCACCGTCGCCTGCTGCAGTTTTTCGCCCCGTAAGTAATAGTCCTTCCTACCATTCTTCCTACCAAAGTGGACCACCTCACACTTGCCAACATTAAATTCCATTTGCCATTTCCTGGCCCATTCGCCCAGCCTATCTAGATCCTTCTGCAGACTCTCCACACCCTCCGCACAATTTGCCATTCCCCCAATCTTGGTGTCATCAGCAAATTTCGACACTCTACACTCGATTCCCTCCTCCAGATCATCTATATAAATGGTAAAAAGCTGAGGCCCCAGCACCGACCCCTGGGGCACTCCACTAGTCACCATCCGCCAATCCGAATAGCACCCGTTGACCCCCACTCTCTGCCTCCTATTTGACAACCAATCCTCTATCCACGCTAACACCCTACCCCCAACTCCATGTCCCTCGACCTTCTGCAATAACCTCTTGTGAGGCACTTTGTCAAACGCCTTCTGAAAATCTAGAAAGACCACATCCACCGGCTCTCCTCTATCCACCGCCCTAGACACATCCTCATAGAACTCCAGTAAATTTGTCAGACACGACTTCCCTTTAATGAAACCGTGCTGCGTCTGCTCTATCAAGCAATTCTCTTCAAGATGCCTCGCAATTTCCTCCTTAATGACAGATTCTAACATTTTCCCTACCACAGACGTTAAACTAACCGGCCTATAATTCCCCGCCTTTTGCCTGGCACCCTTCTTAAACAACGGCGTAACATTAGCCGTTTTCCAATCATCCGGCACTTCCCCGGAATCCAGCGACGTTTTGCCCCTTTCTAACCCAGAGGTGCTGAATTCCAGTTGTGACTGATCCAGGTGAAGAGAGCTAACTCAAAACAAACTTGAGCTGGAACATGGGGGATCCTTTTGATCAGTATGACTCACTGTTAATCATTTGAATCAGTGGCGGGATGTTCATGATTTGTGTTTCTTCACAGTATAGGAAGAAAGAATTTGGAGCACTTTGCTCGAACAAAATTCAATTTCCCTCTAATATGTCACCATCAATACCCAATTCACATTCTGATTAGACTTGGCATATTTTGGAAATGATCTGAATTATATTACCGTACTTAATAATAAGTGAGACATCAAATAGAAGCATGTTCTTCATTTTTTCATACAAAAAATACTCATGGAGCCTGGTTCAGTCAAAAAGTATTGAAATTCTTTATTTTAAAGTTATTTTAACAATAATTAAGATACCAATTTCACTACTTGCATTTTTTTTTATTGTATAAATTTTTTATTGTACCTCACAGGAGGTTATTGCAGAAGGTCAGGGGACATGGAGTTGGGGGTAGGGTGTTAGCGTGGATAGAGGATTGGTTGTCAAATAGGAGGCAGAGAGTGGGGGTCAATGGATGCTATTCGGATTGGCGGATGGTGACTAGTGGAGTGCCTCAGGGGTCGGTGCTGGGGCCTCAGCTATTTACCATTTATATAGATGATCTGGAGGAGGGAACCGAGTGTAGGGTGTCGAAATTTGCTGATGACACCAAGATTGGTGGAACAGCAAATTGTGCGGAGGGTGTGGAGAGTCTGCAGAAGGATCTAGATAGGCTGGGCGAATGGGCTAGGAAATGGCAAATGGAATTTAATGTTGGCAAGTGTGAGGTGGTCCACTTTGGTAGAAATAATGGTAGGAAGGATTATTACTTACGTGGCGAAAAACTGCAGCAGGCGACGGTGCAGAGGGACCTCGGGGTCCTTGTGCATGAGTCGCAAAAACCCAGCTTGCAGGTGCAGCAGGTGGTCAGGAAGGCAAATGGGATGCTGGCCTTCATAGCGAGGGGGATTGAATATAAAAGTAGGGAGGTCTTGCTGCAGCTGTGTAGGGCATTGGTGAGGCCGCAGCTGGAGTACTGTGTGCAGTTTTGGGCGCCGTACTTACGCAAGGATATTTTGGCCTTGGAGGGAGTGCAGAGGAGGTTTACTAGGCTGATGCCGGAGTTGAGAGGGTTGAGCTATGAGGAGAGGCTGAATAAATTAGGCTTGTACTCGTTAGAGTTTAGAAGAATGAGGGGAGATCTCATTGAGACGTATAAGATGATGAATGGGATGGATAGGATAGAGGTGGAGAGACTCTTCCCGCTCAGAAAGGATAGTAGGACTAGGGGGCACAGCCTCAAGATAAAGGGGGGGCAGTTTAGAACGGAGTTGAGGAGGAACTTCTTCACTCAAAGGGTGGTGAATCTCTGGAATTCTCTGCCCGTTGAAGTGGTGGAGGCTGCCTCACTAAATATTTTTAAGACGCGGGTTGATAGGTTTTTGATAAGAGAGGGGATTAAGGGTTATGGGGAGAGGGCGGGAATGTGGAACTGAGCCACGACAGATCAGCCATGATCTTATTGAATGGCGGGGCAGGCTCGAAGGGCTAGATGGCCTACTCCTGCTCCTATTTCTTATGTTCTTATGTTCTTAAATAGTCTATTATAACAGTATTCCTTAGAAACTGGGTCACATTGGAGATGGAATATGCAAATGCACATCTATAATTCACTGAACTCCAACTGAGCCAAAGTAGTAAACCTGACTGTCATCTAAGAGTGGCTCCATAGATTTCCAATGTTTCAGCTATAAAACAGTCAGATTTTTTGAAGAAAATGTCAAAGTTAATGTTACACACTCCCAATGGTAAAAACGAAAAGAAAGCATTTGGCTTTATACAGCATCTTTAATAATCTCAGGGTGAACAAAGTGTTTTGCAGCCAGTAATGTACTTTTGAAGTGTAGTCGCTGATGTAATGTAGGAATTGTGGCAGTCAATTTGGCAAGTTTTCATGAAGAGTAATGTGACAATAACCAGATAATTTGTATCACTGACATCGGTTGAGTATAAGTCTTGGGCAGCACACTGGAAGAACTCCCTACTGTTCTTTGCAAGTGTGACCCTGAAATTCCAGTCACTTGCCATTTTAAATCTCTGTCTCAGTCCCTGATTTCTCTGTCCCTGCCACACTCTGACCCTCTGTCCCTGCCACACTCTGACCCTCTGTCCCTGCCACACTCTGACCCTCTGTCCCTGCCACACTCTGACCCTCTGTCCCTGCCACACTCTGACCCTCTGTCCCTGCCACACTCTGACCCTCTGTCCCTGCCACACTCTGACCCTCTGTCCCTGCCACACTCTGACCCTCTGTCCCTGCCACACTCTGACCCTCTGTCCCTGCCACACTCTGACCCTCTGTCCCTGCCACACTCTGACTCTTTATCCCTGCCACACTCTGACTCTTTATCCCTGCAACACTCTGACCCTTCTTCTCAGCACTCTAACTCCTCTGTCTCAATCCCACTCTGACCTCTCTGCCCTTGGCTCCTGCACTTTCCTGATAAAGATCTACAAAACTTGAAGAACAGGACTTCATATTTTGTTTAGGTGCTTTGCAGCTTCTGGATTCAAAATGAGTTCCACAATTTCTGATCAGAATGCACTGCTGCCTTTTTCAGATACCAGGTGCTAATAATATTTTTGCTGATGCCATGTACAGTTACTCTAGATCTATCTTTTACTTTTCATTGTTATTACCTTTTTCTTGCACCATCATCTTTTTGCCCATTTAATTTCCCCTGCCTTCTACTTTATCATAGACTTCCCTTTTGTTCTTTTGTTTCTCCCCCCGCCCCCCCCCCCACCTCATTTACCGAAGGGCATATACTGAAGGGCAGAAGTTATAGCTGGGGGAAAGGTAATTATGAGGCTGTTAGGTGAGACTTAGGATACATAGGGTGGAGTAGGAAATTGCAGGGGCTGGGAACATCTGAAATGTGGAGCTTATTCAAGGAGCAGCTACTGCGAGTTCTTGATAAATATGTACCTGTCAGGCAGGGAGGAAGTGGTCGAGCGAGGGAACCGGGGTATACTAAGGAAGTTGAATCTCTGGTGAAGAGGAAGAAGGAAGCTTATGTAAAGATGAGACGGGAAGGCTCAGTTAGGGCACTGGAGAGTTATAAATTAGCCAGGAAGGAGTTAAAGAGAGAGTTAAGAAGAGCTAGAAGAGGGCATGAGATGACTTTGGTGGATAGGATCAAGGAAAATCCTAAAGCTTTCTACAGGTATGTTAAGGATAAAAGATTGCTTAGGGCAAGATTAGGGCCAGTCAGAGACAGCAGTGGGAAGTTGTGCGTGGAGCCTGAAGAGATAGGAGAGGCACTCAATGAGTATTTTTCGACAGTATTCACACAGGAAAAGGTCAGTGTAGTCGAGGAGGATACTGCGATACCAGGTAGTAGACTAGATGGGATTGAGGTACATAAGGAGGAGATGTTGGCAATTCTTGAGAGTGTGAAAATAGATAAGACCCCTGGGCCGGACAGGATTTAACCTAGGATTCTCTGGGAGGCTAGGGAGGAGATTGCAGAACCTTTGGCTTTGATCTTCATGTCGTCATTGGCTTCAGGTATAGTGCCGGAAGACTGGAAGATAGCAAATGTTGTCCCTTTGTTCAAGAAAGGGAGTAGAGACCATCCTGGGAATTATAGACCAGTGAGCCTTACTTCTGTTGTGGGCAAAGTTTTGGAAAGAATTATAAGGGATAGGATTTATAATCAGCAAGAGGGAAATAAATTGATTAGGGATAGTCAACACGGTTTTGTGAAGGGTAGGTCGTGCCTCACAAACCTTATCGAGTCTTTTGAAAAGGTGACCAAAGAGGTGGATAAGGGTAAGGCAGTTGACGTGGTGTATATGGATTTTAGCAAAGCGTTTGATAAGGTTCCCCATGGTAGGCTATTGCAGAAACTGCAGATGCATGGGATTGAGGGCGATTTAGCAGTTTGGATCAGGAATTGGCTAGCTGATAGAAGACAGAGAGTGGTAGTTGATGGGAAATATTCAACCTGGAGTTCAGTTACAAAAGGTGTACCTCAAGGATCTGTTTTGGGACCACTGCTGTTTGTCATTTTTATAAATGACCTAGATGAGGGTGTAGAAGGATGGATTAGTAAATTTGCTGATGACACCAAAGTCGGAGGAGTTGTAGACAGTGAGGATGGATGTTACAGTTTGCAGAGGGACATAGATAAGCTGCAGAGCTGGGCCGAAAGGTGGCAGATGGAGTTTAATACGGAAAAGTGTGAGGTGATTCACTTTGGTAAGAGTAACAGGAGTACAGAATATAGGGCTAATGGAAGGACTCTTCATAGTGTGGACGAGCAGAGGGATCTCGGGGTACATGTGTATAGCTCCCTGAAAGTTGGCACCCAGGTTGATAAGGTTGTTAAGAAGGTGTACGGTGTGTTAGCTTTTATTAGTAGAGGGATTGAATTCGGAGCCGTGAGGTCATGTTACAACTGTACAAAACTCTGGTGCGGCCGCACTTGGAGTATTCTGTACAGTTCTGGTCGCCGCATTATAAGAAGGATGTGGAGGCATTGGAAAGGGTGCAGAGGAGGTTTACCAGGATGTTGCCTGGTATGGTGGGATGGTCTTATGAGGAAAGGCTGAGGGACTTGAGGTTATTTTCATTGGACAGAAGAAGGTTACGAGGTGACCTGATTGAGGCGTACAAGATGATCAAAGGATTGGATAGGGTGGACAGTGAGAGCCTTTTACCTCGGATGGTGATGGCTAACACAGGGGGACATAGCTTTAAATTAAGGGGTGGTAATTATAGGACGGATGTCAGAGGTAGGTTCTTTACTCAGAGTGTAGTAAGGGCGTGGAATGCCCTGCCTGCAGCAGTTGTGGACTCGCCAACTTTAAGGGCATTCAAATGGTCTGTGGATAGGCTTTTGGATAACATTGGAATAGTTTAGGTTAGAGGGTCATTGGATTGGTTCCACTGGTCGGCGCAACATCGAGGGCCGAAGGGCCTGTACTGCGCTGTAATGTTCTATGTTCTATTTGGTGCCTGCTTAACACCTATTACATATCTAGCTGTTACCAGTTCTGATGGAGTGACTGAAACATTAGCTTTTTCTCTCTCCACGCATGCTACATGACTTGCTGAGTATTTCTAGTATTTTTTTCTGTTAACATATATATGGTTACATTATAATTATTCAAAGAGAAAGCTTTGGTGTTACTGGTAGCATAACTATCACTAAGGCAATATTGGCAGAAGGCGAAACATTACCAATTAAAAGCTTATCTTTTAGCCTGGATTCCTCTTCTATGATTGGTCTTGTGACAACACAGCTTGTTTTGAAGAATGGTTACAACCACTAAAGTAGAATATGAGCGCGATAGAGTTGGAAGTTTCTAAATAGATTTTTCTCTGTTTAATGAAGAACTAATATTACCAGCAGGAAGTCTACTTTATATTCATAGAATCATAGAGGTTCACAGCATGGAAACAGATCCTTCGGCCCAACTTGTCCATGCTGTCCTTTTCTTCAAACTCCTAAACTAGTCTCAATTGCCCACATTTGGCCCATATCCCTTGATAGCCATCTTACCATGTAACTGCCTAAACTCATTTTACAAGACAAAATTGTACTCGCCTCTACCACTACCTCTGGCAGCTTGTTCCAGACACTCACCACCCTCTGTGAAAAAATTGCCCCTCTGGGCCCTCTTGTATCTCTCCTTCCTCACCTTAAACCCTCTAGTTTTAGACTCCCCGCTCCCCATCGTTAGGAAAAGATATTGACTTTCTAGCTGATCTATGCCCCTCATTATTTTATGGACCTCTGTAAGATCACACCTCAGCCTCCTATGTTCCAGATGAATAAAGTCCCAGTCTATCCAGAATCTCCTTATAACTCAAACCATCTAGCATCCTTGTAAATCTCTTCTGCACTCTTTCTAGTTTAATAATATCCTTTCTACATTAGGGTGACCAGAACTGTACACAGCATTCCAAGTGTGGCTTTACCAATGTCTTGTACAAGTTCAACAAAATGTCCCAACTCCTGTATTCAATGCTCTGACCAATAAAACCAAGCATGTTGAATGCCTTTTTCACCACTCTGTCCACTTTGACTCCACTTTCAAGAAGCTATGAACATGTACCCCTAGATCTCTTAGTTCTGTAACTCTCCCCAGTGTTTTACCAATAACTGAGTAAGTCCAGCCCTGGTTCAATCTACCAAAACTCATCACCTCGCATTTATCTAAATTAAACTCCATCTCCATTTGTCAGCCATTGGGCTAATTGATCAAGATCCCATTGCAATCAGAGATAACTTTCTTCACTGTCCAATATGGCATCAATCTTGGTGTCATCTGCAACCTTATTAACCATGCCTCCTATATTCTCATCCAAATTATTATTATAAATGACAAGTAACAGTGGACCTAGCACCGATCTCTGAGGCACACCATTAAATTTATTTTATAACATACTGGGAAATAGAGTAGAACATTGTGTAAGTTGCTCACGTTGAAAATGATCATGCACTGCTGTGCTATTTTAAACTTTATCATCATATGTCAACCATGATACAAAAAAGAATGAGGTGAATTTTACCATTCCACTTGCTACGGTAATTGGAGCAAGCGAGGATGAACCATGAAAAGTTTCTTATGGAGCAGATGCAATGGGTCAAATAGCCTAATTCTGCTCCTATACCTTATGGTCCTAATTAAAAGTAAAACTCCTTGCCCAAAGCTATCCTTGAGACCTGCGAGTAAACGTCCTGGGACATATATTACTGTGAGCCTTGCAGACCAACAGTCTCCAAAGTTTGATCTACAGCCTGAGCTCAGATAGCGGTCATGCTCTTGAATCTAATTAACCTCTGGGTCCTTGAGCAAGAGATGGGAATAATGAGCTAGCAAGATCCTGCTTTTGATCATTGTCCAGCAAATGTAATTGGAAAATTTATATTTATGGATTTTGGCTGAGGACAGAGTTAGGCTTGGCTGTGACACTGTGCATGAGGAATGACACGGAGATTTCTGGAGGTTGCTGCTGTCTGTGGGATGTTACCCAAGTAATCTTACCTTCAAGGCAGTTGGGAAAGCAAATGGAGAAAAATCTCTTGTGAGATAACACCATGTAGTTTTTAGTTATGTGGATGGGTTTAAAGCATTGCCTGATTTTCTCATATGGAAAGAAATTTAGGATTGCAAAGCTCACTTAAAACAGACAAATAATTGGCAGAGAACTCTCCTTTTCTGCTGCAGATTTATTTCATTAATCCACAGAGCTTGGTCGCAGTGTATAAGGTACATTACACTTACAGCATCACGAGTATACACACATTTACAGTTTCCGTCGTCTTGCCATGGCTTTTTAAAATCAACTTTTCATTTGGCAAAATGGAGCTGACGTTTCAAAGCTGTGTGGTAGCAGCCTGTCACTAATCATAAACTATCAGAGGGCAATCATCCTACTGCATTCATCTGTGCTGCATGGCTACCTGACTGTGGAATGAGTGACCTCTAGTGTTGGTATCAGCATACAGAACACTCACAGAATTAAAAAAGCAAACACAAGACTGGACAGGCAATTATTGGCAACTATGAGGAGAAGGAGTTTGTTATTTACATTATTTTAAAACTTGTAACAGCTGATTTTATACATGTGGCTGATAAATAGCAGTTTTCACTAACTGGGAATGTTCCAGTGAAGTACTTGAGAAGTTTGATTTCTAAACACTGATGGAAGTGAAAGAACTGAGCCAGGTAACGTGGTTCTGTAGCACTGCTGAGGACTATGTGACAATGGAAGCCCCAAGTTAAAAGAAATGACACTTACCACTTTTCAGCACAGCTTGTGGAATGGTCCATGCGGGGCAGGACATTAATAGGGGCACCATGTTAGATTACGGACTCTTACATGTGTGTGCTGTGCTGGATAGGGACCCTGTGTGGGTGTACTGTGCTGCATAGGCACCTTCTGTGGGTGTACTGTGCTGGATAGCGACCTTCTGTGGTGTACTGTGATGGACAGGGAAGTTGTGGAGATGCACTGTCCTGTGCAGGATAGGAACCTTGTATAGGTGTGCTGTGCTAGACAGGGACTATGAGTGGGTGTGCTGTGCTCTATAGGGACCTTGTGTGGGTATGCTGTGCTGTGCTAGATAGGGAACTTCTATGGGTGCGCTGTGTTGTGCTGGATCAGAAGCTTGTGTGGGTGTGCTGTGCTGGATAGAACTTTGCGTGGCTGCGCTGTGCTAGACAGTGACCTTGTGTGGGTGTACTGTGCTGTGCTGGATAGGGATCTTGTGTGGGTCTGCAGTGTTAGATAAGGACCTTGTGTGGGTGTAATGTGCTGGATAGGGAACTTGTGTGGATGTACTCTGCTGTGCTGGATGGGGACTTTGTGTGGATGTGCTATGCTGGATAGGGACCTTGTGTAGATAAATTGTGCTGTGCTGAATAGGGACCTTGTGTGCATGTCCTCTGCTGTTTAGGGGCCTTTTGTAGATGTACTGTGCTGTATTGGATAGTGACTGCTTTGTGGGTGGACTGTGCTGTGTTGGATAGGGGCCTTGTGTGGGTGTACTGTGCTGTGGTGAATATACACCTTCTTTGGGTGGGCTGTGCTGTCTTGGATTGGGACCTTGTTGGTGTGCTGAGATGACAGCAGAATTTTTCCAGCTGATTTTTGATCTGTTTTACATTGGTCCAGTCTGCACTTATCACTCATAATTGAACAAGCATTCGGATGCAGCTAGGACCTTGTACTAATCCTGCTTAAAGTCCATTCAATGTACAGGTGAGGTGCTTTCAAATTGTTTCTGCTTTTATGAAGTTTGTGCAAGTACTCTGTTGTAGTTTTGCTGGTGAGTTGTATTTAGAAGGGATGGTAGAGGACTTTTGTGACCTTTTCACATTAATAGTGCTGTTGGGGGCTGTTGTTGTCATGCTTCTAGGTCTTCAACGGAGACCATTAGAATAGAAGTCACTGGCAGGGAATATCTGCAAAGAGAGAGGAGGAAGAAGGCTCTCCGCATATTGCTATATACACCCAGAACTTTCAGGGCTCATTTCTATGAAATGGTGGGTTTATGCAGAATTATTACTATGCATCCTCATTGTCCTTATGTGGAGGTGCTGTAGTAAGAACAGTAATTAGGAAAGCAAAGCAAGAGTACAAAAATATATGGTAGATAAAGTAAAAGAAACCCAAAGATTTTTACCAGTATATTAAGAGCAAGAGAATAACTAAGGAAAGATGGATGTGGTAACATGTGTGCTGCTGCTGAAGATGTTGGGCTTTCACTCTTTGTCTCTGTGATTTACTTTGTCTCTGTGATTTAGATATTCAAGTTAAAGATAAGGAGTGTGAAATCTTAGATACAATAAGGATAGTGAGAGAGTAAATACTGGACAAATTAAGTTATTAAGACACGTTATCAATTACATCATTGAAGGTGGGTAAATACTAGAGCCAGGCTGTTAAAGGAAGCCAAGGAAGAAATAGCGGATGCCCTGAGGATCATTTTCCAATCCTCACTGAATAGAAACTGGTTCCTAGGGGTTTGGAGATATGCAAATGTTAAACCATTATTTAAAAATGGATTTGAGGGTTCAACCTGAAAACCAGTCTGGTCAGTCTGACTTTGATGGTGGGCAAATTATTGGAAACAGTTCTGAGAGAAATGATAAACTGTCATTTGGAAAGGCAAGGATTGATCAGGGATAGTCAGCACAGTTTCGTTGGTGGAAGATTGTGTCTTAGTAACTTAATAGAATTTTTTGAGGAAATAACAAGGAGGATTGATGAGGGTAGTATTGTGGATGTTGTCCGTATTGATTTTAGTCAGGTTTTTGACAAGGTCTCAAATGGCAGATTGGTCAGAAAAGTGAGATCTGGTGATAGAGGGGAAGGTGGATCCAAAATTGGCTCAGTGACAGGAAACAAAGAGTGATGGTCAATGGATGTTTTTGCAAATGGAAAGCATTTTCCAGTGGCACTCCACAAGGCTCGGTGTCGGGGTTCTTGCCATTAGTGATTTAGACTTAAATATGGGAGGCATGATTGGGAAATTTACAGATTGCACAAAAATTAGTTGTGTAGATGACAGTGAAGAAACCAGCTGTGCACTCCAGAATGATACCAATGGTTTGGTTGAGTGGATGGAAAAGTGGGTAATAGAATTGAATCTGGAGAAGTGTGAGGTAATGCAACTGGGGAGGACAAACCGAGCAAGGGAATAGTCAATATATGGTAGAATATCGAAAGGGTTAGAGGAAGTGAGAAACTTAGGAGTGCATGTCCACAGGTCCTTGAAGGTGACAGGACAAATAGACAAGGTGGTAAAGAAAGCATAAGGAATGTTTTTCTTTAAGTTTCTTTTAACGTTTATTTATTAGTCACAAGTAATACTTACATTTACACTGCAATGAAGTTACTGTGAAATTCCCCTAGTCGCCACAGTCCAGTGCCTGTTCGGGTCAATGCACCTAACCAGCACGTCTTTCAGAATGTGGAAAGAAACCAGAGCACTTGGAGGAAACCCATGCAAACTCCACACAGACAGTGACCCAAGCCGGGGATTGAACCCAGGATCCTGGTGCTGTGAAACAGCAGTGCTGACCACTGTGCTATTGTGCCGGTGATGTATTGAATACAAGAGCAGGGATGTAATGATGGAACTGTGTAAAGGGCTAGTTCGACCATAGGTGGAATTTGGTGTACGTTACAGGAAGAACATAATTGTTCTGGAAAGAATACGAGGAGATTAACAACAATATTTCCAGGGCTTGAAAATTGTAGCTATGATGAGAGATTGGATTGATTGGAGTTGTTTTTCTTCGAATAGAAGAGGATGAGGAATGACTTAATTGAGTTGCACAAAATAATGAGGAGCCTGGATAGGGTGGCCAGGAAAGACTGGTTTTCCTAGCTGAGGGGTCAGTTCCGAGGGGGCAAAGATTTAAGGTGATTTTCAAAGGATTCGAGGTGACGTGAGGAAAATCATTTCACCCAGCGGATGGTGGGCATCCGGAATTCACTGCCTAACTTGGTGGTTGAGGCTGAAATGCTTAACTCATTTGATAGTACTGGATCTGCATCTAACCTGCAAGGCCACAGATCAGATGCTGGAAAGTGGGATTAAATTGAGATGCTTGTTTCTTTCTCTTTTTCAGTTGGTGTGGATACGATGGGCTGCATGGCCTCTTTCTGTACCATATGGTTCTATGTCAGGTTAAATATTTCATAAATCAAGCCAATAAAACACAATTTCTTACATGCAGTATATGCGATATAGACACCAGTTATGCTCACATACTAAGGATACCTTCAGGACATCAAAAGCATGTCTGGTTTGCAAGATTAAAACACAGTTCGAAGGAACTCCTGTTGTGTTTTTTATAGTTGTCATTACTTAGGGAAATGTTAATGTTATGTGCATTTGCTCTGTATTCCACTGACACACCAGCTGCTATTTAATACTGAGGTTAATTTTTACCATTCATTGAGTATGACTTTCATGTCTTACCTCCTCCAACCATTGAATCAGAATTGCATAGGAGAAGGTCATTTGGACAAGAGCACAAGAATATAGGAAATAGGAGCACGAATGAACAATATGGCCCTTCGAGCCTTCTCCATTATTGGATTTTAAATTCTCTCTCTCATCCACTTCCTATGGAGATATATCCCTGTCTATCCCAGCCTTAAATGTATTCAATAATGGAACATCTACAACACACTCTAGGGTGAAGAATTCCAAAGTGAAGTCATTTCTCCTCATTGCATTCCTAAATGATTGACTTTTCATCCTGAGATCGGGCCATTCCAGTGCATGCCAGCTCTCTGTAAAGCAATCTATTCAGTCCAATTATTTTCCTCAATCCCCTTTAGTGCAATTTACATTCCTATCTCACATTCATACAATCATAGAATCCCTACAGTGCAGAAGGAGGCCATTTGGCGCATCGAGTCTGCACCAGCAAAAACCCCACCCAGGCTTCATCCCCGCAACCCCACATACGTACCCTGCTAATCCCCTGACACTAGGGACAATTTATCATGGCCAATCCACATAACCAGCATGTCTTTCGGGATATTAGAGAGAATTCACTCTCTCACATGCGTCCCACTGTATTTAAAGTCTGTCTGGTGTATATGTTGTCTTTCTGAAATGCGTTTTAACCAAGCAGGTCTTCACTAGCTTAATATCATGTAATTTTATACAATGCTAATGATCTTATTCAGTTTAATTATCTGTACGGACAGATCCTTATGAATAACATTATTCACCTTTGCCCCTGTTTCAGTTGCTTCTTCCCTTTTGCCTTTGGCGATCATCTGTACTCCTGAATAATACAGGTAAAACCTTACTGCAGGCAAAACTGTAAGCCATGAGGTTTTATTTAATGATTTGATTTCTGTAAAATCAGATCTTGCTTTTGATGCTTTTTCACCATTGCTGATACCTCTCTGTTAATTTTCTGCTGATCATAACTCACTTTGTGATGGTGCTCCCAGGTTCCACAAGAGAGAGGTGAAAACCAGAATTCTCAACAGCCTTCTCTTTCTTTCTCACACTTAGAGAAATTATCAACAGGAGATGCAGATTTTCAGAATCCAAATTGCAGGAGAAATTCCAGATTTCAGAACTGAAGCCAGATGGAGATGAGGGCCTCTGTCACGGAGATGTCTTTCAGGCATTTAGATCATCGGGAGTAAACTCAACTTCAGCAGGGGGCAAAAAAAAGGAAACAAAGGATCAAGTGTCTGCCTAACTTCCCTTGTCATTCATTGAAGGGATGCTCTAATCAATAGTGCCCATTTTCTATCTCCACTGAAGTTCAACTATACCCTGTAGAGGAAAGACGTGGAGTTGTCGGCATTGGTTTGGAGTAGACACAGTAAATAGGCTCACAACACCATATTAAAGCGGCTTATTTGGTAGCATGAGCTTTTGGAGCTCACCTGATGAAGGAGCAGCGCTCCAAAAGCTTGTGCAACCAAATAATACCAAATGGACTTTAACCTGGTGTTGTGAGACTACTTACTGTGCTTGCCGAGGAAAGATAGTAAGTTTATTTTACCTATGCTGGATCTCTTAAAAAACATAGGTGGCAAGGAATAAAACAAGATATAGCTTGAAGAATCTACAACGCCTACAAACTGTCCCAGTATCCAAAAATCTGACAACTCAAGAACAAATGAGCTTCTTAAGCAAAGTCATGTGACAATAAGCAGCCATATGGACTTTATAAGTTAAACTATAGCTAAAACCAACATTACTTCACGTATGATGGAGTGTTTAAAAAACATAGAAGTGCCTGAAAACTAGAAGTTGAAAGAATAAAATTGATAGTGAGAATCTATAGACATGCTCTGTTGGGAAACTGAATATCAACACAAGTTTTGTAATCCACAAAATCTGTGTAGCTATTTGTTTTAACGTGTCAGGAGTTTGCGACTTTTGGGGGACTTTGTCACCTTTTGTGAGTTCTCAAGGTTTACACAAATATGAAGTACAAGTAGTTTGAAAAATTATTTGAGCAATTTGAATTATTAATTTGAATTATCCATTTTGACAATTAGTGGCTTGTGATTGTTATTCTTGAAAAAACAACGATTTGATGGTCAGGATTTTGTTTGTGATTGATAAAGAGACTACTTTATCTCCTCTATCCACCGCCCTAGACACATCCTCATAGAACTCCAGTAAATTTGTCAGACACGACTTCCCCTTAACGAAACCGTGCTGCGTCTGCTCTATCAAGCAATTCCCCTCAAGATGCCTCGCAATTTCCTCCTTGATGACGGATTCTAACATTCTATCTTGTATGCCTCTATTAGGTCACCTCTCAACCTTCTTCTTTCTCGCGAAAACAACCTCAAATCCCTCAGCCTTTCCTCATTGGCATGGCCAATCTACTTAACTTACATAATTTTAACTGTGGTAGGAAACCAGAGCACCGAGAGGAAACCCATGCAAACATGAGGAGAACGTGTAAATTCCACACAGACAGTCATCCAAGGCTGGAATCAAACCCGCGTCCCTGAGGAAGCAGTGCTAATCACTATGCCATTGTGCTGCCCACTGACCATTCTGGTCAATTTCCTTTGCACCCTCTTAATGAGCAGGATTTTCATCTTTGAGGAAGGTAGTTAGAGTCAGGAAATTCCAGGCTCCGCCAATCCACCTTGGGAGAAAGGGTCCATAAGGATGGCAATGTTAACTGTGGACGAGGGCACAGATGCAGGCTGCAGATAGGTCAGCTGACCTGGGAAAAAGTTTGAAGACAGCTACAGGGGCTGTCAGGTATAGAGATGTGCTATTTAACAGGCTGTGAGACTTTGTCCCAGTTAAAATAAAAACAGGCCCTCTCTCTTCATCCTCGCACCCCACATCTCCTCAGGCCCCATAGTCCCAATGTCCTATCCATGCCACTTCATCTCCCCATCCATCCTGATGCCCCTTTACGCCAAACTATGCACCACGAACAAGCCCATGGTCCCTCATACCCCCATGCCTAGTTATGGCATTTCTGTGCCCATTCACCTAATATACTTTAGAAGCCTCAGCAGTGAAAGCTATAGTGAGAGTGGGTTGTGTATAGAAAACCTTTTAATAAGTCATGTATTGATAACTTCCCACATTCTTAAAGAAAGATATATCTGTAAGCAGCGGTCAGCAGAATAAGTACATGGGGTTATGGGGCTAGGACCTAGGTGGGATTGTTGTCAGTGTAGCCTTGATGGGCCAAACGGCCTCCTTCTCTACTGTAGGAATTCTATGATTTTTACTGCAACCTGATGATAGTGTGAAACATCCAGACCATTTAAAATATCAAAAGTAGGCACTGCAAACACTTGAAATCTTTTTCTTTTGTATAAATAAATATTGTGAAATTGACAACATACATCAAGGCCAAAACTGACAGTGAAGCAATGATTCCTCTCGGGCTCAGGTGTTTTAATTCTCAACTGAGTGTCTGGGCTCTCAGCCAAATCTCATGATGTATTTTTGCCTCTTTGCTCAGAAATCAATTCGCTTGTTGAAACACACCAGCCCCTGTGAAAACCTTGCTTGATTGACAGCTCTGGCTCTCTGATCTTTTCTTCAAATTTGAGGTGTTGATTAACTAGGAGCCAACGAACACAAGGGTGATGGATGAACAGGATTTGGTGTAAACTCTGAGATGTGCAGGAGAATTTTGGATGAATTGATGCTTATGGAAGGTAGATGGGAGGCTGGCCATGAGAACATTGGAATAGTTCAATTTAGAAGATGCAGTAGCATGGATGAACGTTTCAGCAACTACTTGTGATATTAGGGAGGTGGAAGTATATAGTCTCGCTGATGGAAAGCTCAGGTCGTTTATAAATAGGATGCTGAGGCTGTGAAAATTTGTATTTCGCCTCAAGAGAGTTATCAGGGAGAGGGATGGAACCAGAGAGTTGAAAATGAAATTTGTAGCTGAATCCTTCGCCTTTGTCCTTCCCGAGATAGAGTTGGAGGAAATTTCTGCTTAAATCAACCAGCACTGACGAGTAATTTGGAAAATCATTTGGTGGGGTTTGCACATTTGAAGTGATACAACTACACCATAAACATAATTATATCAATTGAAGTTTAGAATCTTGCAGTTGCTGTCGGCATTGATATATTTGTTGATCAAGAATTATTTTTGTAAGACATATCGTCAACAGTCAGATATTTATTTCTAAGGGGTATCTGAGTCACTAGCAGAGATGCTGCAAATATAAAAACAAGTCTTTCAAATGAATCTAGATGCTGATCGGGTGGCATTTTGAAAAATATCCAAGTCATTTGCACTGTCTGCACTGAGTATTAGATAACAGGAAGGAAGGGGGCGATTCTCCCGGTCCGCTGCACTGCCTTTGTAGCACAACAGCCGGGGGACTTGAGTAGTGGCCATTAAGTGGGCTCCCCGTTGGGTGCCATGGCCTGTGTGGGTCTCTGGCAGCCAGATTTCCAGTGCCATTAGCTCCGCGCCAGAAATTGGCGCAGAGTTGCTTAAATTATGGTAATCTTCATTACCCTATGTTTTAAGTATCATTAGCAGGCTCGGGACTGAAATCTCCGAGCCCGATAATGTCTTCCCATTCACCAGGAGTGATTCACTCCAGCAGGGTTTACTCCCCACTTGCAGGTTGATGGCGGCCCAATCCTGCTGGAGTGAAGGGGAGGGCACTCGAAACCTTTGAGGGTCGGGCACTGGGGATGGGGTGTCCTCTGGGCATTGACAGCCTGGCAGCAGTAGCCTGGGTGGTCTGATGGGGGTAGGGTCTCTGCGGACTGAGATCGGTGGGCACAGGTGGTCCTGCTGCCAATTTGCACTCGGGCTGAGTGACAAAGGGAGGGAGGCCAACGATCAGGGCTTTTCTTTTGGACATTGGGGTGAGGGGCTATCAGCCTGCTGTAAGGGGCGGGGGGGGGGGTGGGGGGGGAGCTGGGGGGGGTTCAAGATTGGGCGGCGGGGGGGGCGTCAGGACTGCATCTGGGGGGTGGTTGGGACTGCCGGTGGGGGTGAGGGAAGGGTCCAAGAGATCAGGGCGAGGGAGGGAAGATTGAGGTGGTCCGGTGGCACGGAACGAGACACACCCAGGGGGTTAGCGATCGGACTATGTGGGGAATTGCATGGCCGGGAATGGGGGGAGCGTGGGGCTGGCCAGCAATCGGGAGGCAAGCAATTCAGAGCTACTGCGCATGCACCGATCTCTGTTATGATAGATTGGTACATGTACAGTGGCCCACTCACCACGATGCTGCTGGCCTCTACTATGGAAATAGGCCCCATCCAGGTGCCACACTCGTGCACTCTGCAGTGCACAGAGTGTGGGAGATTCATTTAGAAACTCTCATTTAACAAAAACAATATGATTTACTCCAGTTTTTACATGAATTCAACACTTAGAATTATTTTGGAAAAATTGCCCCGTAATCTCTTATTGCAAAGCCTCAACAGAAACCAGAGAAGTAAAAATTCTATGAAAATGTGATGTTTTATTTCATCCAGAATGCTATCATGTTTATCAAAAATATAATGATATATTTTGAACTTTTGTTTATTCATTTGAAAATAGATGCATTGTGGGAGGCAAGTTAGAATTTTAAGATAAATATAGACAAAAAAAGTTGACCTTTTTGTGAAGCCCTTTCTATTTTTTAATTTTCCACACAAGCAAAACCTGGAGTGTGAGTCCCAATTCTGAGTGGAGCTGGAAGTGGATGAGGCAAATGCCAAACTTCCCCCTGCTACCCACTAGTTACAATACAAGGCTCAACAGTTTTAATTCTCAAGCCTTATCTGCAAGGCTTGAATTGTGCCTCCAACTCTATCTGCTCTCATTTTTGTTCAGTCATGTGGAACTTTATCAAGTGCCTTCTGAAAGCTAAATAAAATGACCTGATTACTACCTTCATGTAGTAATCACGTGTACCTCTCCTAATCTGAGAGAGTTGGAAGGAAATTTGCTCCAAGAAAACTACCCAGAAGGTACACTAGGATGGTCATCCTAACTCCTACCCTAATCTTTCCCTTCCTTGTGGTGTGTATCTAACCTCTTTCAGCCTCTACGTTCACTTGGGCTGGTAGCTTGGCATTCAAGTTTGGGAACTTGCTACTGAACATCATTTCCTTTGCAAGTTTGAGCTAATATATGTGTATTGTATGCTAAGTTGTAGTAATTTTTACATTGCTGTTAATGGAATGATTCTGATTTGATTTGATTTATTATTGTCACATGTATTGGGATATAGTGAAAAGTATTGTTTCTTGCAGACTATACAGACAGAACATACCATTCATAGAATACAAATGGGAGAAGGAAAGGAAAGGGTGCAGAATATAACGTTACAATCATTAGCTGGGGTGTAAAGAAAGATCAGCTTAATATATGGTAGGTCCTATCATAAGTCTGATGGCAGCAGGGAAGAAGCTGTTCTTCAGTTGGTTGGTATGCAATCTCAGACTTTTGTATCTATTTCCTGACGGAAGAAGGTGGAAGACAGTATGTCTGGGGTGCGTGGGGTCCTTGATTATGCCGGCTGCTTTTCCGAGGCTGTGGGAAGCATAGACTGTGTCAATGGATGGGAGGTTGGTTTGCGTGATGGACTGGGTTGTAACACTCCTAAAAGTGTTCCTGACTATAAGTAGATGTAATGTGCATCAATGTACTGATCTGACATTATTTGTCATTGTGTTTACTGAGAAACAATTTTAGGGTTTTTTCCTTAACTTTTCCAGGCTTCACTGAGAGAAAGTAGTTCCTGTCTCCTGCGCACACATTCCACAGTTTCAGAGTGAAAAACAGTTTACTTTTATTTTTAATGGCAGATGGGAATTTAGACACTTGCTTATTGTAGAAAGATTGTTCCCATATTTGTCATTATAGATTTTTAAAAAGCTAACGTATTCACCGTTTTATTTCCTTTACGAGGACATAGATTGTGAGGCAACGCTTCAGGGATTCCACTGCAGAGCAATATTGAGAATTCAGTGAACAGACGGATGTGGAAAGGATGGGCATTCAAAGGGTATGGTATACAGAAACAGCTAAGGGAATGATTGTGTAGAAACAGCAGGAGCTATATTGAAAAATGGGTAATTGGCTGAGTGTGTTCCATTGTATCTCATGCATACAACCTAGAGGACAGCAAATTCAAACCATGCTTTCCATGTTTACAATCTGGCAAAATATTAGGCTAGATTTTTGGTGAGGAAGCATTCTCTACCCCTGACCAAGATGTCTGTGGTCAGCTTGCCCACTTCACATGAGAATGTGCTGGGGGCAGCCTTATTTGAGTCAGAGTGCTTCTCTGCCCCCATCTGAGTTTCCTCTGCCCCCATCTGAGCAAAAGTTTCACCCAAGAGAGCTGCCAGCCAACCTGACTACAGGCAGTCCTCAGAAAAAGTGGATCTCAGACTTCAGGCAGGTCCAGGGATCTTGCACGGGCCTGACTCTCTCACCCTGGCGATTGGCAGGGAGAGTGTGCTTTGTTTTATGGGGCCCACCAAGGGTGCTTGTTTCAAAAGTCAAGGGCGGGTCTGGGAATGTGCCTTCAATGAGCACAAGGGAATCCCTCTTCCTGCCCAACAACAGCCCATGCAGTGAAATTTGCCAGCCTGCTTGCCTTGCTTCTGTCTTCCCCTGCTGGATTTAATATAGTGGCAGAGGCAGAATGGGAATGACCATTACATGGCCACCTAAGGCCCTGAATAGGCCCAAAGGTTAGGGGTTGCCTGATGTCTTCCCTGCCCACTGAAATATGAAAGACAGGTCAGGAAAGAAGGTGGTACACAGGTCACCCATTTTATTTTATGATTTCTCGCCACCTTCAAATATGCCAGCAGGAACAGTAAAATTCAACCTATGCTAAACTATTAGAAGAGCTGCAGCAATGTTCCTTTAAAATAAGTTACATTTTTTTAAAATGGCCAGCAAAATAATAACACAGTTGGCCAATTGCTGCATTCTACATAGTGTAATTCACTGAGTGCACCTAAACTTTTCTCCTAATTTTGTAGAATTTTTTACCATAGATGTTAGAACATCTACATAGATGTTAGATGTTAGTAACTATCCAAGTTACTTTGCTGAATCACGCTGGTATACCCTTACGGAAATTTCATCTTGTGAGACAGTTTTATAAAAGAGTACAGCTGCTGGAAAGAGGATTCATGTTCACCTCACATTTGTAACGTTGAGCAGACTATCATTTTAAAAGTCAGAAGATGTCCTAATACAAAGAATAGGAGATAAATGCAGAGTTATAATATAACCATGTGATTCAAATCTATTCTATGTAATCACCTTTCCTGCAATGTTACTGTTTACTGTCTAAGTTTGAACATTTCTCTGTTCCCTGTGGCTGTTTTAAGTAGACCAAAAGCAACTTGTAAACTGATCCATGTTTAGGTTGCTTCAGTGCATTTAACTGATCTTTCTGCAAATGGCCTATTTCAAGATGGATTTGAAAAAAAGATGGAATGAAATTGTGCAAATTCTATGTTTCAAAAATGGCCAATGTTCAGTTTCAGGTTCAGTAACATGTTTCTATTCATGGATGACTCAATTGAAAATGAACTGAATTGTTTATTCAGTTTCTGCTTGGTTGTTTGTGGCTGAGTGTACATATGACAAAGCGTGTACAGCAAGCCTTATTCCAGTTTGCCAGACACCCTGGACTGAATTCCAGCTCCAAAAGTCAAACTGGCTGTGGGTTGGGTGAGAAGTTAGAATTTTTAAAATTTTAAGCACTATCCCAATCCACTGCCAATGTACCTGGATTCTGGTGTAAAGGAGGTGGAAGCAAGAACGTGTTCCCATGTATTTTGTTCAATTTTAACTTGTTTTGCAGCTTTAACTTTGGCTAGTCAGATTTGTAGACTTCCCCTTGCCCGCCATTAGCTTCCCAAACTTATCTTCCCTGAGATCAACCGCTGCAAACCGCCCCCCACCCCCCACCGCCCCCCTGGTTAGGCAGTATATACAGAAAATCATTTATTGGAAATTGGGCCCCTCATTTCCCCTGCGATCAGACCCCCCTCTGGTTCAGGGATCAGAACCCTTCTCTCCCTCTGGTTCAGGGATCAGGACCCCTCTCTCCCTCTGGTTCAGGGATCAGGACCCCTCTCTCCCTCTGGTTCAGGGATCAGAACCCCTCTCTCCCTCTGGTTCAGGGATCAGAACCCCTCTCTCCCTCTGGCTCAGGGATCAGAGCCTCCACCCCACCCCATCCCAACCCACCCTTCCTTACCCCACCCCACCCCTTCCTACACCATCCCACCCCACCCCACTCCTCTCTCAGGGATCAGACTCCCCTTCAGAACAAAGAACAAAAACAAAGAAAATCACAGCACAAGGAACAGACTCTTCTGCCCTCCATGTCGATCATGATGTCCTAGCTACACTAAAAAAAACCTTCTGCCCTTATTCGGTCTGTATCTCTCTATTTCTTCCCTATTCATGTACCCATCCAAATGCCTCTTAAATGTTGCTGATGTTCCTGCTTCCACCACCTCCTCTGGCAATGCATATCATGCACCCAACACTCTCTGTGTGAAAAACTTACCCACACATCTCCCTTAAACTTCCCCCCTCACCCAGAAACTGTGCCTCGTGTAATTGACACTTCCACCCTGCCTATGCCTCTCATAATTTTGTAGACCTCTATCAGGTCTCCCATTAGCATCTGTCTTTCCAGTGAAAACGATTCTAGTTTATTCAACCTATCATAGCTAACACTCTCAAGACCACGCAACATCCTGCTGAACCTTCTTTGCACTCTCTCCAAAACTTCCACATTCTTCTGTTAGTGTGATGACCAAAAACTGCATGCAATACTCAAAATGCAGCCTAACCAAGGTTTTACATAGCTGCAACATGATTTCCCAACTCTTGTACTCAATACTCTGACTGATGAAGGCAAGCATGCCAAGCATCTTCGCTCAGGAATCAGACCACTTCATATTCCCAGCAGCAGCTGCAAGCTCTTTATCTGTGGCTTAACCTGCTCCAAAGTACCCCTCACTTGGCTGGAAGTCAAGCCGATCATTCAATCTGACTTTGAGCAGGAATCCTGGCGTTGGACTGGGGTAAACACAGTAAGAAGTCTCTCAACACCAGGTTAAAGTCCAACCAGTTTGTTTGATAGTAATCCCACAAGCTTTCGGAAACGCTGTTCTTTCATCAGGTCTGTGGAAAGTTCTGATCAGAGAAGGGTGTATAAAGGCCCTTCTCTGATCAGATGTGTGCCTTTATATGCCCTTCTCTGATCAGAACTTTCTACACACCAGATGAAGGAACAGTGTTTCTGAAATCTTGTGGATTTACTATCAAATAAACTGGTTGGACTTTAACCTGGTGTTGTGAGACTTCTTACTGTGATTTCCACTCAGTCATGAAAGTAACCTGGATGGAATTGAATGAAGGAACATTAAAAATGGTTCCCCTGGGTGCTTTGGCTTCCTCCCACACTCCAAAGATGTGTGGGTTAGGTGGATTGGCTATGGTAAATTAACCCTAGTGTCAGGGGGATTAGCATGGTAAATATGAAGGGTTGTGGGAATAGGTCCTGAGTGGGATTGTTTGGTGCAGACTCGATGGGCCAAATGGCCTTCTGCTGCACTGTAACGATTCTATGGTGGAATTTTAAATGAAACACATTCATAATTACTTCACATGCAAGTATCCATAATTTTTAACTCTGGTCAAATGTTTGCTTCAGATGTAGCCCATCTCTCAACACTTTGGGTGGCACGGTAACACAGTGGTTAGTACTGCTGCTTCACAGCTCCAGGACCCTGGGTTCGATTCCCGGCTCGGGTCACTAGCTGTGTGGAGTTTGCACATTCTCCTCGTGTCTGTGTGGGTTTCCTCTGGGTGCTCCGGTTTCCTCCCACAGTGCAAAGATGTGCGGGTTAGGTTGATTGGCCATGCTAAAATTGCCCCTTAGTGTCCTGAGATGTGTAGGTTAGAGGGATTAGTGGGTAAAATATGTAGGGATATTGGGGTAGGGCTTGGGTGGGATTGTGGTCAGTGCAGACCAGATGGGCTGAAAGGCCTCTTTCTGCACTGTAGGGTTCTATGATTCTATGATCTTCCTCTGGTCATAGTGGTGAATTCTTATAGATTGCACGGTTCAAGGGTGTTCTCAGATTCCCCATTGTGCCCAGATTCTTTGACTGGGAATTGTGATCACTTGAATCCTGTGTTAATCATCTGTGTCCATCGTGAAGACCAGTTAATTGAAGCCTTCCAGTGTTTTATTTCTCCTGCTGTTGTTGCAATTATTTTAAATAACTTTAAATTTGGTCCAAATTAGTCTCACTTCAGTCAATTGCACACAGCAGGACACACCTGTGAAGTTTCAATTGCCTGCTGGTCACAGTTCTTATTTACCAATCACAAGTTAAATCAGTCAGTTGAAGCCAATTAAGTAAGACCTGGTATATTAAATTAGTCAGTTGAAGAATGGCTTATTTTCCAGCTGCTTATATTCCTCTGAGCTGCTGGAGAGGGCACTGCCCCGGTCACATAGAAATGTAAGTTGAATGAGCAGGAGTAGGCCATTCGGCCCTTCAAGCCAGTTCTATTGTTCAACAAGATTATAGAGTCATAGAATCATACAGTGTAGAAAGAGGCGCTTTGGCCCATCGAGTCTGCACCGACCACAATCCCACCCAGGCCCTACCCCCATATCCCTACATATTTTACCCCCTAATCCCTTTAACCTATGCATCTCAGGACACTAAGGGGCAATTTTAGCATGGCCAATCAACCTAACCCGTGCATCTTTGGACTGTGGGAGGAAACCAGAGCACCCGGAGGAAACCCATGCAGACACGAGGAGAATGTGCAAACTCCACACAGACAGTGGCCCAAGCTGGGAATCGAACCCAAGTCCCTGGAGCTATGAAGCAGCAGTGCTAACCACTGTGCTACCGTGCTGCCCAGTTTCGATTCCCGGCAGAAGGAGGCCAGTGCAGAAGGAGGCCGTTGGACTCATTGAGTCTGTACCGACCACAATCCCGCCCAGACACTGCGTAACCCCACATATTTACCTTGCTAATCCCCCTGACACGTGCGTCAATTTAGCATGGCCAATCAAACTAACCTGCACACCTTTGGAGTACCCAGAAGAAACCCACACAGATACAGGGAGAATGTGCAAAATCCACACAGACAGTGACCCGAGGCCAGAATTGAACCTGGGTCCCTGGCGCTGTGAGGCAGCAGTACTAACCACTGTGCCATCCTGATCAGGACTAATCTGGTTGTTGCTTCAACTCTAATTTACTAACTATGAGCCATAATCCTTGGCTTTCTTGTCTATCAGAAAGCTGGTTAATTCTATCTCCGCCTTCTTTGTCCCAGCTGTGGAAAAAGTAAAAAAACAAAAACAGCACTCCTGCACTCACCCCCACCCCTAACAAACAGTCTCCAGCTCCATCGCCATCCATGCCATCACATGTCTTTATGCCCACCATGCCAACTCATACACCCCTTTTCCCACCCACCATCCTTTGTTCTTTCACTTTCCTTTCCAATGCTTCCAGTATCTGCTGTGCGTAAACCTCAGGACTCGTGCTGAGTTTAAATAAAGTTCTTAAGAGTCCATTGACGAATTCAATATCAAAAAGACACTTCGGTTAATAAAAACCCATTGACTACATCTAACTTATTTTAATCCCTGTAAGAACAAGCATTTGTATTCATAGTCCAAATTCAAAGACCTTCAAACTATGAGTTCACAGGCACCCCACTGTGATGGTGAAAGGTTGTGAAACTCATCATATAACAGTGACCCTCAGGCTTATGTCAACAGTTAAGAGTGAAATAGAAGCACTGACTTATTTCATTTTTTTTATTTTGATGGCTTGGCATCTTGATAGCTCCTTCGACAATTCCAACGAGACTATGATACCTCTCCCAAAGGTGTCCCAGGATCAAATCAAAAAGGATGTCTTAATCCTGAAAAGGGTACCCAATGTCTCCAAAGAACTCTTGTAAATTTACATCTTCTCCTATCTGGTCTAATGTGCACACATCACCTTTCCCATTCCCCTCTTGTGAAAATAAGATCAGACTGCTGATAGCTGTACTTGATAGAACTCCAAAGTTTGGATTTTAGGGGAAGGATCTCTGGCCATTTCACAAACTTCATCTGTGTAAAGATTCAGTCAAGGTGTCCGCCTGTATTCTTCTAATATAACAAAATGTTATAAATATACTAAATATAAATATAATAAAAGCTTCACAGGGGTATTATAAAATAAAATCTGAACCACTGTAGGAGATATTGGGGCAAATGGCCATAAACCTGCTCTAAGGGATCAATTTTAAAGAACTGAAAAGAGAAAAGTAAGGTAAAGAAATGGAGGGAATTCTAGAACTTAGGGCCTAAACACTGAAGACACAGTACCAATGGTGGAACGATTAAAATAAAGCATGTTTGGAGGCCAGCAATAGAGGAATTTTGGCATCCTGGATCGTGACAAGATAGTTGTTTGCTTCCGAACTAGAAGGCTGTTTGTTCAAGTCTGGGACTTGAGCACATAATCTAGGCTGGCAGTTCAGTGTAGTACTGAGAGATTGTTGCACTACAAAAGTGCAACAATCCAAATAAGATACTGGGTCGAGGGTGCCATGGTTTTTATTCATTTATAGAATGTGAGGATCGTTGGTTAGGCCAGCATTTATTGCCTGACCCTAGCTGCCCTTCAGAAGGTAGTGGTGAGCTACCTTCTCAAACAACTACAATCCCTGAGGTGTTGGTACATCCACAGTGCTGCTAGGGAGGGAGTTCCAGGATTTTGACCCAGCAACAGTGAAAGAACAGCAATATATTTCCAAGTCAGATTGGTGAATGACTTGGAGAGGAATTTTCAGATGGTGGTGTTCCCAAGTATCTGCTATTCTTGGCCTTCTAGATGGTAGTGGTTGTGGATTTGGAAGATGCTGCCTAAGGAAGTTTGGTTAGTTCCTGCCATGCACCTTGTAGATGGCACACACTGCTCCCCCTTTTTGCTAGTAGTGGAGAGATTGCATATTTGTGCAAGGGGTAGCAATCAAGTGGACTGCTTTGTCCTAGAAGGTGTCAAGCTTCTTGAGTGTTGTTGAAACTACTCATCCAGGCAAGTGGAGAGAATTCCGTCTCACTCCTGACTGGTGTCTTGAATGTGGTGGACAGGCTTTGGGGAATCAGGAGGTGAGTTGCTCATTGCAGGATTTCCAGCCTTTGACCTGCTCGGATAGCCACTGTATTTACATAGCGAGGCCAGATCAGTTTCTGGTCAATGATAACCCCCAGGATGTTGACAGTAGGAGATTCAGTCATGGTACTGCCATTGAATATCACGGAGTGATGGTTAGATCCTCTCTTGTTGGAGATGGTCATTGTCTGGCACTTGTGTGATGCAAATTTTACTTGCCACTTGTCAGCCAAAGCCCAAATATTGTCCAGAAATTGCTAGATTTGGACATGAACTGTTTCAGTATCAGATTAGTTGCAAATGACACTGAATATTGTGAATATCTCCATTCTGACCTTATGATGGAATGAACATCATTGATGAAGCAACTGAAGATGATTGGGCCTAGGAACTCCTGCAGTGATGCCCTCTAAGCTGAAATAATTGCTCTCCAACCACTAGTAATGTCACTGGACATGCAGCCAGAGGCCATGACAAATACTCAGGGTACATGAGTTCAAATCCCACCATGGCAGCTGGTGGAATTCAAACTCATTTAATAAATGAGTTCAAAGCTTGTCTTAGAAATGGTTTGATCATGAAAATATCATTGATTGTTGTAAAAATCCATCTGGTTCACTAATATCCTTTAGGGAAGGAAATCTGATCTGGCCTGGCCTACATTTGACTCCAGACCTACAGCAATGTGGTTGACTCGTAACTGCCCTCTGAAATGGGTCTAGCAAGTCATTCAATTCAAGGGCAATTCATGATGGGTAACAAATGCTGACTTTGCTAGCAACACTTACATAAATTAAGATAAGGAGCTGCCTGCCTATTTTGGTGAATTATAGAATCCCTACAATACAAAGGAGGCCATTCAGTCCAAAAATCTGTACTGACCACAATCCCAATCAGGTCCTATTCCCATAACACCATACATTTATCCTGCTAACTCCCCCTGACACTAGGTTTAATTTTAGCATGTCCAGTCAACTAAATCACACATCTTTGGACTGTGGGAGGAAACCGGAGCACCCAGAGGAAACCCATGCAGACACAGGGAGGAAGTGCAAACTCCACACAGATAGTGATCAAGACTGGAATTGAACCTTGGCGCTATGAGGCAGCAGTGCTAACCACTGTGCCACCCTTAGAAGTTAACTGAACTTAAAAGATCCCATGGGACTTTTTGTAAACAAGATCTGGAAACCCTCCTCATGTCCTTCCACTGTGTATCCCTTAACCAAATACCACCAAAATAAATTAATTTGCCATTTGTATGGAGTGTTGCCATGTGCACCATACATTTAGATAGTGACTGTATCAATTTGTAAAAACAGTAACTACAAACTAAGTCCTTCATTGGCTGTGAATCGCTTTGGGATATTTTGAGGAAGTGAAAGGTGCTTTGTAAATGCAAGGGATTTTTTTATATTATTCAGGTTTACAGAATATTTGGTTCAAATCCAAATAATTTGGTTTGATTGACTTAATAGAAAGAAATATCACTGAGGCTAAATAAATCCCTTTCAGCCTAACTGTCTTCAAAGCAAATTTAAGTCTCTTGTAAGCTATGTTCCACAAATCAATGCGTAGTTGTATCTTTCTCTGCATTAACGTTAATTAGCAAATCCTTCTTCTAGCTTTCTTGTGGGATATAGTCTGTCAAGGTTGGCTGGTAAGGGAATTCAATTAATTTATCAGCAAATTGGATTTTTTATTAAGTGTCTGCCGTATTTTGTACTGGTATCCTCAAGTGTTGAGCTACTTAATATGTAGCTTCATCAAACGCCAATTTTACGTAAGTGTAAGCAAGAGGTCCACTATCAAGGTCGCCATTGTAGTGGGCAAACAAGTGCTTCATGGACAAATATTGTCACAGACCTTGCCCCCACATATATCATCCTCATACCTATCCAAGTAAATTATAACTTCACATTTCCTTCATCATTTGTGAGGGGACATTTTTCCTTATTTCTGTTTTAGATAGAAAGATTTCTCGATAACAGTCACCAGATGATTAGGTCCACTCCTCAAAGATACGTTACCTGATATCAGTACAATTGTTCATGTAAAAAGATGTTTAATATTAATTTAATTAGATTCATAATTACATTAAAAGGAGGTTTAAGCAATTAGAAACCCCATAATATTTGTCATCACTGATTTTACTTTATCCAGTGCCACAGTTTGTTGATATTTTAGAAAATTCCTGACTGTAACAATCTGTACTTTTATGCTGCATATCACATCAACTCTGAAAAAGGTAGCTCTTTTGTGCTAACTAAAGTGTTCCCCAAGTTGAAACCAATTTCTTCTTGCTTCTAATTTGCAGATTGTTAGTGGATTATGATGTATTTAGTCATTCCATTACCAGGCTTAGCTGAAGTTGTCTGCTTTCTCAATGACAACTGATGCAAATTATGAGAACTATAAGATGCATTCAGAGTGAATTCATGAAGTCAGTACTATTGTTTCTAATTGTAGTAAAAGAAGAGATAAGGATATGTGGGGAACAGGTGGGAGGTAGATTTAAAATCTGAGAAAGATCAGCCATTATCTGATTGAATGGCAAAGCTGCCTTGAAGGGCTGAATTTGCCTACTCTGCTCCTAATTCCTATGTTCCTGTGTTGTTCACACCTTAATAATCATATTTTCTGTGAATATATATCCTAGAACTTTTGTAGGTTGGGGTTAGGAGGGTGAATTATCAGGGTTTTCTTTTCATATGTTAAATTAACCAGTAACACATACCAGCATGTTTAATTTTATTTATTTTGCTGTAAAAATAACAGGGTGGCTATCTGCATTTACCACAGTTATAGAGCAAATTGCACAACAGATTCTGGAGGCTGCACATGCTCAGGAAGTTGCTGTCTGAGTTTATTCTGCTCCTCTGAAAGCTTTGGTACTCTGGTACCTCATGGAGAGTCTTAACATTCAATCACACTTAGGATGTGAAATCGCAATTCATATGTGATAGACATCAATAAAACCTACTAGAAAGCACAAAGGCTTGTCCATTCCTGTATATGTACATTTTTAACAGTATGTTCAGTCTTAATTACTGCCAAATAATCTCACTGGCATATTTTAAATCCTGTCAGAAATTTCTTAAAAATTGAAACTTCTTTTTCACTTTCTTGCCATCTCTTCTATCTCTCTCCCTTAATCCTGGCTGGAATTCTCTGGCTGTTCACGTTCTGCTGCCAGCGAGGACAGAGAATTTGATGTTCTTCCAAACCTCCATTCTCTGCAGCAAGTTGGGAGAATCCTGCTGGCATGAATATTGGAAAATCCCACCCCTTATCTCTCTTTCCATCTATTTAAGTTGATTTTGATACATGATTCAGCATTGAATTAAATACTCTAACTGGTAGTTCATGGTTTAAACTCTACGCACTGCATTAAAAAAATTCAATCTGATAGCTTGTTGCTTAATCTGGTCACATAAGTCCCAAATCTGCTGGAGAGGGTGTCTCTAATCACAGCAATTTTAGCACAAAATCCCCCAGGAAGACTATAGATAAGTGTAAATCTAATGAACGCCTGGCAGTTTTGTTTGTTGGCTGATTGCTCAAGCCGTACCAGAGTTTATTTTTAATTCAAAAAAGTAGATTGTACAAAATTTTTAAATGATTAGAACAGAAGTAATACTAGGGTCCCTAATGTTTCTGATAAAAATCAGGTTTATTTTCATTCACAGGGTGTGAGCAAGGCCAGCATTTATTGTCTGTCCATTGTTGCTCTGCTTGCTACAATTCAGTGACTTGTTAGCCCAATTCAATTTAGACTCAGTTAGATTGAGTGTCTCTTTGCATCATCCTATTTCCCGGTGCCTGTCCCTGACAGTCCAGAATCAGACAGCATATGCAGTTGAGGGAAAGATGGCAGTAATAAAATCATTGAACGAGTAATCCAGTGAACCATGCTAATGCTCCAGGGACACACGTTCACATCCCATCACCGCAGCTGGTAGAATTTAAATTCAGTTAATAAACCTGGGATATAAAACTAGTCTCAGTGATGGTGACCATTGATTGTCATTTAACACAAATCTGGTTTACTGATGCCCCTTTAGGAAGGAAATCTGCCATTCTCACCTGTTCTAGCTTACATGAAACTTTGCGCCCAGAGCAATGTTTTAGACTCTTAACTGCCACTCAGTTCAAAGGCAATTAGGGGTTTGCAACAAATGCTAGTTTTGCCAATAGTGCTCACATTCCATGAAAGAATAAAGAGAATCCCAACTTCCTTCAGTATATATATAAACAAATAATTTGACCACTGGATACAAAGAATGTCCGTTTGAAATATTTCCGTTTCAGAGTCAGTATAAAGCTTGTATACTTATTCTTGGGGCATTGCTACCTCCAGAAAGTAGGTACTTTTTTTTAAGTACTGCTGCAGTTTATGGGCCCTTCAGTCTCCAGTGCTCACTGCATCAAAATTTAATGGTCATTTCAACCAATTTCTCTGATGTAGACCAAGGAGCCTGCCACTCATATTTAAGTGATCTTGAGGCCAGAAGTTTGGCCAAGGGTCAGTGGTGTATCTTTGTGGTAGGTGCAAGTCCTGTATGGATGAAGATGCACCTTACTCAAAGAGAACTGGAAAGTGCAGGCTGCAGTGTCATTCAATCAGATGTTAGTGTGGTTGGTGTCGGGATGTTCAAAAAATACTACTGGAATAGGAAGCACTTATAGAAGTTAAGGTTGTAGCATTTTATATGGATCAAGTGATGGGAACTACATTCTTCAATTAGATGTGCTGTAAGTAACCTGGGAGTATGTGTTACTGAGACTAAGGGCCAGATTTTCACAGAGTCAAGTTGATTCTGGAGAGCTTTAAAAATGGTGCCATTTTCAGCAGATCCAGTTTTTGCCAGTGAAGGAATGGAGCATGATTCACACAGACAGGAAATCCAAATTCAGCAGAGCCATTTGAAATTAGTGCCGAGTTCAACAGACTCCACTTTAGCTGTTCTAAGGACTGTACCTACAGTCTGGAAGTGGTTTAAACGCTTGTGAAGAACAAATAAGGCCTGTATAAGTGTCATGGTATATTTAAATCCCCATTCCTTCAAAAATTGAATAAAATACAATCTGTAGCTCTTTGAGGGAATTAGCAGACACAAGTAGTAATATTGGAGTGCATTCATTGACAGGTCATCCGGCATAACTTAGAATAAGCTTAGCTTAGAATATAGCTTAGCCACCTGGTCCTGGAAATCCAAAACCAATTTTGTACCTCAACAGGGGAGCTAAGTTCACATTTTGATTGACAGTTTTGAGAGGCTATTAATGGATTGGCTGCCTTGATTTGATGAGTGAATACATGTTCATATTTACACCAGATTAACCTGTTGGAGGGTTTAACATTTTTGTATAGGTTTCATGAATGTGAGGTGTTTTCATTGTGAAGTATGTATGAGTGAACATGCATACATACAAGCATACACATTAGGAGCAGGAGCAGACCACTCAGCCTCTTCAGCCTGGCCCGCCATTCAATAAGATCATGACTGATATGGCTAGAACTCAACTCCATATTCCCATCGACCCCAATTACCTTTCACCAATTTGTTTATCAATAATAAATCTGCCTTTGCTTCGAAGATATTCATAGACTATGGGTGAAATTCTCTGGCTTTTCCGCAGCATGATTCTTGGCAGTGGGAGGCGGCCTGCCGTTGGCTGGCAGTAGGATCTTTAGATTTTGCCATCGTCAGTGGGATTTCAAATTGAGTCCACCCAATGCTGGTCCCGTCGGCATAAATGGCCAGAAAATTCTGGCCTATGTTTCCACCAGATTTTGAGGAGGAGAGTTCCAAAGATACAGGGCCGTTTGAGGGTAAATAATTTCCCTCATCTCTATCTTAAATGGGTAACCATTATTCTTCTAGATTCTCCCACAAGAGGAAACCTCCTTTCTACATCCACCCAATCAAGATCCCTCAGGATCTTGTATATTTCAGTCAAGTTGTATCTTATTCTTCTAAACTTCAGTGGATCAATATGTGGCCTGTCCAAACTTTCCTCAACAGACAATCCACCTGGTTCCTGGTAATAGTCCAGTGAACCATCCCTGAACCAATACTAATGCGTTTACATCTTTCCTTAGATAAGGGGATCAGTACTGTACACAGTACTCCAGATGTGGTCTCACTAATCCCCTGTACAACTGAAAGATAACCTCTCAACTTCTTTAATCAATTCCCCTCTCAGAATTAGATAATACATGATTCGCTGACTTGTCACGCCTGTCGCAGATTGTACCAATCCCGGAGAATAGGGGGTAAATTGGTTTTACACCCAATTTTGCGATCTAATGCCATGAACGAGATGGAGGGTGATTAGCATATTTGAAGTAGTATTTAAATATGCATAGCCCATTCACATCCCAGCACACAGGATTCTTCAGCCTTCAGGCACAGCGTGAGAATGGCGACAATCATTATTGGTCTTCAGTAGCAGAGTTCTGGCATGATAGTTATGCTGGAGGGCTTGGAGTCCATTGAACCCCCAAAGTAGTGGGGGGGGCATGACCGAGCCGGGTGCCCAGCAGGCAGTGCCCATCTAACAGTGCCCATCAGACACCTTGGTATTACCTATTAGGAACCCAGGCAATGGCCACCAGGCACCCTGGCAGTGCCAGGGGCAATACCAAGGGGTTAGGACCTGAAGGGGGCTATGACGGCGGGGGGGGGGTGCGGTTAGGCAGGGGTGTTATAACAGGTGGGAGCAGCATGTCAGGCATCATGCAGGGGGCACATCAGGTTCGTGATGGGAATGACATTCAGGGGTCAGGCAGGGGTACCCATCAGGACAACCCCAATGCTGGCAACACATGTTGGGGAGAGTGTGGGGTAACATGCTGCCAATGGAGGGGGGAGAGAGGGGGATTCCCTATACATTGTGAAATAAGAGCACATTTGCAAAATGGCACCCAAGTTCTCTGAAGCAGGTGTGTTTAGGCCCTGCACCCCCTCCCCTCCTTCTCTCCAGTACCGGCACAAAACTCTTTACTCTTCAAAAAAAAAGAATGCATGTGGAGGATCACAGTGCGGAACACATCTGGGAGATCGGAGCGGATCACTCCATTGTTCTTGCACTTATGACACTTTGTCATTTTTTTGCAAGAATTCTGCCCAACACTTTATTTGCCTTTCTAATTACTTGCTGCACCTGCATACTTTTGTGATTCATGCATTAGGCCACCCAGATCCCTCGGCAATTCAGAACTGTGTAATCTCTCACCATTTAGATAAAATACCTTTTTTTTATTCTTACTGCCAAAATGGACAATTTCATATTTTTCTGCTTTATCCACCATTTGTCAGATCTTTGCCCACACAGTTCACTTATTCTTGTTCCTTTGTAGACTCTTAATGTCCTCTTTACAACTTACTTTTCTATCTATTGTTGTATCGTTAGCAAATTTAGCAACAGTCTCTTCATCCAAATCATTTACGTAAGTTGTAAATAGTTGATGTCCCAGCACTGATCCCTGTGGCACATCACTCTTTACATCTTTCCAACCAGAAAATGACCCATTGTAGTCTATTTAGCTGGCCAATTTTCTAGCCATGCCAATATGTTACCCCCTACAACATGAGCTTTTACTTTCTTTGACATGGCTCTTTATCAAATGCCTTCTGGAAATCTAAGTGCAATACATCCACCACTTCCTCTTCATCCATTGCACCATTATCTTCAAAGAACTCCAATAAATTGGTTAAACAGGATCTCTCACTCACAAAAACATGTTGACTCTGCCTGATTGCCTTGAATTTATCCAAGCGCCATGCTGTAACATTGTTAATATTAGCTTCTAACATTTTCCTATGACAAAAGCTGAGCTAATTGACCTGTAGCTTTCTAGTTTCTTTCTACCTTTTTTAAGTAAGGAGTTAGATTTGCTTGTTTTCAATCTATGGAACCTTCCCTGAATTTAAGGAATTTTGGAAAATGAAATTTGAGAATTAATTTGAGAATTGTCTTAGATTATTCAAAGATTTTTCTCCATTTCTGCATGTGTCGTGATGTCTTCCCACAATGTATATTAGGTAAGAGGCTATGGAGGTAGTGTGGGGTATCGAGGTGGCATGGGCGAATGAGAGGACTTACAGGCAGCATGTGGATACAGGTGTGCATGGAGATGGCATGGCAGGCATGAGAAGGTGTGGGTGTTGCTTGGGGATATGAGGAAGCATAGCAATGCTGGGGAGTGAGGGATAAGAGCTCAGACACCTAACAGCCTTTTATAGGGATGTGGCCTCAGAAAATTGAAGCAGGCTTTCAATAAACTGGCCTTGGCACTCTGGACTGCCTAAAGAGGTGGTAGACCAAAGCAATTATGTCCTCCCCTACTTCCACAGAGGGGAATCATTTCCATGGAGATGGGTCTACCGAGTCTTGAGATTACCTGCTCAAGCTGAGAACATTAATGGTGAAAATCAGGCTATAGCTATCTGCAGTGAAAAATGATTCATTTTTTAGCACTGAGATTATTAATCTTGATAAGCAACAAAAAAATTGATTTTCTGGGGATTTTGAGTATTTAAGATAATTTCTTTATTGTCTCTTATGTTGGGTCATGATGCATTTGAACTTGAAGCTTTTAAGCAGTCACTCCCAAACTTTCACAAGTTGGACGTGGAGGTTTGTACATTATACACCGAGATTCATTTGCTTCAAGAGGTTATTGCAGAAGGTCAGGGGACATGGAGTTGGGGGTAGGGTGTTAGCGTGGATAGAGGATTGGTTGTCAAATAGGAGGCAGAGAGTGGGGGTCAATGGGTGCTATTCGGATTGGCGGTTGGTGACTAGTGGGGTGCCCCAGGGGTCGGTGCTGGGGCCTCAGCTATTTACCATTTATATAGATGATCTGGAGGAGGGAACCGAGTGCAGGGTGTCGAAATTTGCTGATGACACCAAGATTGGGGGAAAGGCAAATTGTGCGGAGGGTGTGGAGAGTCTGCAGAAGGATCTAGATAGGCTGGGCGAATGGGCCAGGAAATGGCAAATGGAATTTAATGTTGGCAAGTGTGAGGTGGTCCACTTTGGTAGGAAGAATGGTAGGAAGGACTATTACTTACGTGGCGAAAAACTGCAGCAGGCGACGGTGCAGAGGGACCTCGGGGTCCTTGTGCATGAGTCGCAAAAACCCAGCTTGCAGGTGCAGCAGGTGGTCAGGAAGGTGAATGGGATGCTGGCCTTCATAGCGAGGGGGATTGAATATAAAAGTAGGGAGGTCTTGCTGCAGCTGTATAGGGCATTGGTGAGGCCGCAGCTGGAGTACTGTGTGCAGTTTTGGGCGCCGCACCTGCGCAAGGATATTTTGGCCCTGGAGGGAGTGCAGAGGAGGTTTACTAGGCTGATACCGGAGTTGAGGGGATTGAGCTATGAGGAGAGGCTGAATAAACTAGGCTTGTACTCGTTAGAGTTTAGAAGAATGAGGGGAGATCTCATTGAGATGTATAAGATGATGAATGGGATGGATAGGATAGAGGTGGAGAGACTCTTCCCGCTCAAAAAAGACAGTAGGACTAGGGGGCACAGCCTCAAGGTAAAGGGGAGGCGGTTTAGAACGGAGTTGAGGAGGAACTTCTTCACTCAAAGGGTGGTGAATCTCTGGAATTCTCTGCCCGTTGAAGTGGTGGAGGCTGCCTCGTTAAATATTTTTAAGACGCGGGTTGATGGGTTTTTGATAAGAGAGGGGATTAAGGGTTATGGGGAGAGGGCGGGAATGTGGAACTGAGCCACGACAGATCAGCCATGATCTTATTGAATGGCGGGGCAGGCTCGAAGGGCTAGATGGCCTACTCCTGCTCCTATTTCTTATGTTCTTATGTTCTTATGTTCTTCTTCACAATACAGAATTTTGGCCCATCCATTTGCAGACACATTTGCCCTTTACTTTGAAACGCCTTTGGAATACCAAATAAGGATGGATTTGGAGATGCAAGGTTCAAGTCCTATTGTTCCCATAGTATTATGTGTTGTTCAGATGTCTAATATGGTGTTTGTAACAATGTTGAGCTTGAATAATCATGGTATTTAAATAAAATGGTGTTAAATGTGGAAGATTTGCATTACGTTTTTTGAACTTAGTGAAAATAAAGCAAAAAAGATTCCAATCAATCCAGGGACAAACCAAGATCAACATTGCAAAGGATATTTCACCCACAAAAACATCCCATCTCACAGTGTACCTGTAGAGTTTCCTGCTCCTTTTAAGGTGCTTACTAGAACTGTTCAAGGCAAGCACTGTTGCCAATCTCTGCCACTGCTGTGTCTGCTAATAGGAAACATGGTACTTTGCAATCTTCTAGGGCTCCAATCTTCTGATTGATTTTTGTTGCCTAGTTCCCCGCTGTGGAAAACTAACTGCCTGAGAGGGCAAAGCTATCAACAGTGAGGGAATGCTAAGAGTGAGATTATAAAATCAGAATGATTGAGATTAATTGTAAACAGATGGCGCTATATGTATATTTAGGAAAGAACTACAGTAAGATAGATTATTTTAAAACCAAAATGAGTGACCACCACTTAAAGCCAATGAGACTTTGGTGAGTCTGTAGGTGCCTAGCACAATTCTTACAATTGCTATACTGTAAAACAGTAATTCTGTGAAGTGCTGGGTAGAAACTGATTACAGTAAGAATTTCTTGGGAAACCATGGATTCACAGCCCATGATTTTCCAAATCTTAATTTAATCAGGTGAGAAATCAGACATTGCTTGCCAGCAGTTTCCAAAGATACATTTCCCAACTAGCTGTGGTCCCCACTGGGAGAGCTAGATCATGGAATCAACATTAACCCCAGTATTTTGTCTTTTTTTTATGGAGAGGCCAAATGTGTTGGTGCTCTCAATGGGTCGCTTTGTATTTCAAGTGACATCAATATCCAACTCAGCAAAGTGGCGTTCCACCTCATTTACCTTAAATGAGCCTTTTGTTCAAAGATATGACTGAAGCGATAGCATTAATAGTGCAATTACAATTCTAATTTTGCTTTTTTTCTAACATTTAGTGGGTAGATAACTAGCTAAGTACCTCATACCTAACAAGTTGCTTTGTTACGATTGCTGAATCCAGACAACATTAATTTTATGTTTATAGATTCAACTTGTGTAAGAGTGAACTATGAAGCATTAAAGCACTGTATTCTGATACTTCAGGCATGTGTTAGCATTACCAAGAGCAGTAGGTGCTCTAATTTTTCAGTACAATATGACAAATCATTTACAACATTGGGAGAACCTTTTACGTAAAAAGATTTATTCTGGCCAGGATATTTTGGAAGGCAGGGTTTCCCTATCTGACATGTCAGACTGCCCCGAAGCTCGAATGAGTGTCAACTGGCCGCAGATAGGACTTCTGCTGTTCACTGGGAAGCAAGTCCCTCCTAGCATCAGGTGATGCTAACCAACATAGTTGGCTGCAGTTTCTCTGTTTCCTGTGGTGATGGGCTGCAGTGGACAGAAAAGGAAGTGAATAAAGGTGTCAGTGCCTGAGTGCTGGGACTAGATGGAAAGGTAAGTTTTCAAGATCACAGGTGGGAAGGTGGGAGGGAGGTCCGGTGTCATCTAGACCCCAGGAGGGGAGCACCTGCCCAAAGTTAGAGGGAGGCTTCTGTTGGAGATGCCACAGCCCCTTCTACCTCCTCCTGCCTGAGATCTAAACCCAATCATCTTTGGGCTTCCCACATGCTCAGGAAATCCTCCCACTGAAATTTGAGGCTGGGCATGAAATGGCCCTTAAGTGGCCAGGGCCTCAGTTGGGGCAAGAGCAGTTTTTGATTTGATTTGATTTATTATTGTCACATGTATTAACATACAGTGAAAAGTATTGTTTCTTGCACCACAAGCTTTCGGAGCGCTGCTCCTTCATCAGGTGAGTGGCAGTCGTGTTCACAAACAGGGCCTATAAAGACACAAACTCAACTTACAAGGTAATAGTTGGAATGCAAGTCCAAAAAATGCCCTCATAAGAACAGGATATGGCGCTCAATTCATCCATCGACAGTTCCGACGTGCCACAGCGAAAAACCGCACTGACATCCTCAGAAGACGAACACAGGACACGGCGAACAGAGTACCCTTCGCCATCCAGTACTTCCCTGGAGTGGAGAAGCTATGACATTGTCTCCGGAGCCTTCAACATGTCGTCGATGAAGGTGAACATCTCATCAAGGCCATCCGTACACCCCCACTTCTTGCCTTCAAACAACCGCACAACCTCAAACAGACCATTGTCTGCAGCAAACTACCCAGCCTTCAGGAGAACTGTGACCACAACAACATACAACCCTGCCACAGCAACCTCTGCAAGATGTATTGGATCATCAACACAGATGCCATCATCTCATGTGAGAACACCATCCACCAGGTACACAGTACATATTCTTGCAACTCAGCCAACGTTGTCTACCTGATACGCTGCAGGAAAGCATGTCCCGAGGCATTCTACATTGGGAAGACCAAGCAGACACAACGACAGCGGATGAATGAATACCACTCGACAATCACCAGGCAAGAGTGTTCTCTTCCTGTTGGGGAACACTTCAGCAGTCATGGGCATTCAGCCTCTGATCTTCAGGTAAGCGCTCTCCAAGGCGGCCTTCACGACACACAACGCAGAATCACTGAGCAGAAACTGATAGCCAAGTTCCAGTCACATGAGGATGGCCTCAACCGGGATCTTGGGTTCATGTCGCCCTCATGAATTGCCTGAGCTTGCAAAATCTCACTAACTGTCCTGGCTGGAGAAAATACATCTCTTTAACCTGAGCTTAACTCTCTCTCCACTCACATTTTCTGTACCTTTAAGACTTGATCACCTGTAAAGATGCGCATTCTAACCATTATCTTGTAAATTGAGTTTGTGTCCTTATTGTCCTGTTTGTGAACACAACTCCCACTCACCTGATGAAGGAACAGCGCTCTGAAAGCTTGTGGCTTTTACTACCAAATGAACGTGTTGGACTTTTACCTTTGTTGTGAGACTTCTTACTCCCTTTATACCACCAGAGATTAGACTCAGATCCTCACTGCTATCCACTTCCCAAATAGTAGAAGCACTATAACAATGTACAGTGGCCCTCCCAGGGATGTGCATTGGACCTATCTGCTTTTCTAACCTTTGTATGGTTCAGCAGAGAATCTGTCAGTAAAAGACAGTATACAGGAAAGACTGGATTCCCCTTAATATTCAAGCCATAATCTCTTTGATTCAATAGTAAATAACAAATTAATTATTTTGTTAATAAAAATACATAGAGCAATTTTAACTCAGCTGACCCAATGGTTGGATGGATAGATAAAATAACAATAACACTGTGTGTTCCTACCACAGTACCACTGAACCTCATTTTAATTCTGTCTCTTTTGATCTAAGGCAGGCATCTTCCACAACAGCTGGTGGAGACCCCATGACTGTGTTAGAGTTAGGGTCCCACTAGTCTGCTTAAAGTAAAATTAATTGAAGTCCCATCCACCCAAAGTGTTATCCACTAGTAAAGTTCATGGGACTGGTATCTCAGAAACACTGAACCTGATTTAAAGCAGGCACTCATTGTTTGTGGTTTAAAGGGCCTGAGATCAGCATCCCAATCTTGGTGTACTGGAAGACCTCTCTCACTCACCCCACAAGTTCGGGGACCCCCCCACCTCATCGGCTTCATATTCCTCCACCCCTTTCCTGACATGGATCGCTGGTAATGGAGCATCAAGGCATCTGATGAGTCCCCTGCCCAATCCTCAACACACCCTCCCATCAAGACCCTTCATGATCCATCCCCTGCATGACCATCACACTCTCCCCACACAAAGCCCCTCCTCCTCGTGACCCCATCCATGTCCTACCCTGGCACACAGGCAGTATCCAACTGGCACTGCTGGGCTGTCTGGTGGCCACTGCAGGTGTGCCATTTGGTCATTTCCAGTATGGGCACCGCCCAGCCATGCCCGATCACCTGGGGCTTCAATGGCCTCCGACCCCTTGGCATGACCATTGCACCAGGTTTCTGCTAGTGGAGACTAATTGTGATTCTCAGCATCATTACACTGCACCCAAAGGGCAGGGAATTTCATGTACTGGAATTTGAATGGGCTATGCTTATTTAAATGCTACTTGGGTGACTATCTGTGTGGAGTTTGCGTGTTCTCCTCATGTCTGCATGTGTTTTCTCCTGGTGCTCCTGGTTTCTTTCCATGCCCCAAAGATGTGCAGGTTAGTTTGACTGACTATGCTAAGTTGCCCCTTAGTGTCCAAAAATGTGTAGGCTAGGGGGATTAGTGGTGTTGCAGGGATAGGGCCTGGGTAAAATGCTCTGTCAGAGATTAGGTGTAGATTTAATGGGCCAGATGGCAGCCTCCTGCTCTGTAGGGAATCTATGATCCTTTTAAATATGCTAATCGGACTCACGCCCTTTCTGGTTTGCATCATTAGAAAGGATCGGGAGAGTCACAAATTGTTTGGCACTAATCACGAAACACATTTTAGCCCTGCACGCTATTCTCTGTGATTGGTGTGATTGTGCCAGGCATGGTGAAGTTGGAGAATCATCCCTTATGTCTCTAACAGAAGGAGTTACTACAGCAGAAAGCTTGTCAACCAGTCTCAGCAGTAGTTACGTGTCAGAGAACCATAAGCCCATAAGGTGTCCATAAAGAAAACTGTAGTCTGCAGCTTCTTTCCTGAAAAAACATCCCAAATAAATATTGACTGTGGCCGGTTCCTGTCCACTTGGACAAAGATGTTATGATATCTGGCTGAAGTTTGTTGTTTTTCAATGTACTGATGCCTGGAAACTCCTCATTATTGATTTCCACAATCTATTATCGAAGACTTCATGCCAACAAGTGGTATAACACTTGATGTAATGCAGCTCGGGTTTGAAACCTGCTCTCTGCATGACTGTGAATTCAATGCATTGTGCATTTCCTTGAAGTAACTCCCAGGGAGCTGAACTTGACATCTTATCTAATACTGAGATACCACATCATGTTGAACATTTACTTCCTGAATGAATAAATTATTTTAAAAAATGAATAAAGATCATCTGAATAAATTACCAGAGATCAAAACCAGCTTGTGTATTCTGTAAATTACAAAGCATGTTGGATAGCTGCATTGCTAATGTGTGCTGATGAACTCTTTTCACCAGCTCTATTGTAGACAAGTTAATCCCAATGTCATCCTGGCTATCTCATATTGAGCAGGATAGAAGATAGTGATTATGGGCCATATTTAATTCCAGGTTCAGTGACAGTCGTGGGTGAGGACTTGATTGTTAATCAGTCACACTTCTGGTATGTTGATCCTATCTGTGTCTGTATAAATCTAAATCTCTAACTGTTCTATATTCAATCTGTAGCAATGCTTCCCTATTCAGATAAGAAAGGTTAAAATACAAGAGCATTCTTTGACAAAACCATTTTAGCAACTTCAGATCTCATTGCAAAGATAATTTACTGAATTGTCACTGCAAACAATCCATTTTTGTGTTCAGTCCTGACTAGCTAAAAGGTCAGTGACTTGTTGAAAATGTCTGTTTAATGGTTGCTGTATTCTTCAAATTGTCTTTTATTAATCACAATTCTTCAACATTTCTACCGACTACTTTCATATAGATGAGCCCGTGTTCTCTTGATAAAGCTCCTTGGTAATCTCTCTCTAAATTGTGGTGGAATAATGATTCTTAAACCGACAGGAAACAGATGTGTTCTACATTTGATTCATTTCTATGGCTGAAATTCTCCCGTCTCGCACACCATAGGAACCGCAGCGGGCGAGGCAGAAAATTCGACGGACCATTCTAAGGTCCATTGAGCTCAGCTGGGAAGCTGTGGTCTGGCGGTGTGTGTGACTGGAAAATCCTTCCATATGTGTGAAATACACCTGCAGTTTCTCATCATCACCTTTTTAGGCTAGCTATTCATGATAATTAAGCTCTTTACTGAGTAGCACATCCATTTCTCTGGCAGATACTAGCATTTAATTTGTGGATGTAAAGTAATTCACAAGGAGCTCAGTAGCTAGAAATGTATCAGTTTTCATGAGAAATCTCGAAAGCACTGTGTGGTCTGCTGCTTTATGATATTTAATGTCAGGTTGATGGCTAATTTTACCATTTGGTCTTTGTTACTCAAAAGCCACTTTGTGCATTTCCTCAATGTCAGGCATGCTCTTTCTGATCCCTAATGTAAATACTTCAGCCAAAATTAAACGTGGTCAGAATATTATGCTCCCTTGCCCCAAATGAGTTCAAAGGTGGGAGAGGGGTGTAAAATTGTCAGGATGGGTTTCCCTCTGGAATCCAACCCATTAGCAATTTCACTGCAAGGCAGGAAGGATCTTGGATGGAAAGCCTACCTATTAAGGCCTTCAAGTGGCAGCTTAAGGGCCTTTTTCCATTCAGCCTAGTGTTTTAGGTTGGCGGGTGCTGGTTAGAAAAAGTTAACAATCTCGAACTTGGACTAGAATGCAAGGAGGGGAGGGAGCGGGGGGGCACCTCAATCTGAAGGCCTCTTCAATATGAAGGATCCCTTCAGCTTTGGGGCACTTTCCCTTCAAGGACCTGGGAGCTACAGCCCTCCATATTCTTCCGGCCTACCTCCAACATGGAGGTCGCTCCTCTGCCGACCCCTCCAGCACATCTCTTGTCCCCCAACCCCCAAATGCTTACCTGAAATATAGTCCTGGGACTTATGTCTAGGCTTTTCGGGCCACTGCAGTTCTGTGCCCGGAGGAGTTGGAGAGCTGTTGGCCAATCAAGATGGGACGTCTGTCCAAGGTAGACGGAAGTCCAGCCTGCTACCAGTCAACACACAATTGAGCATAAAGTGATAACAGCCATTTGGAGTTGGCGGGATGCATTCCCCGCCTGCTTTCAGGATGGTGGGCGCCAAGCATCATCATCCTGAAAATTCAGGCCCATACTTTCTTAAGTCAATCTCTTTCCATCAGGGAGACTTTGCTCCCTCCTTCTACTACCTATGACATGTAATAGGATACATCATCATGTTCCACTGCAAAGCTAAGTTGACCTAAAACTGGAATACTATTATTGGAATAACTGGCCAATTTCACACCAACTTAGCACACAAGAATGTGGCTTAGAGAATTCTTGTACTCTGCTTCTGAGAGAACAGATGCTGCTGCAGTTGTAACCATGGTGAAAATAAGTTGTGAGTCTCCTAATTCTATTTTCATCGTGGGCATTAGAATTATACCTTTAGCCCTTTTACTTTCATTTTCCATGTGCTGTTTTCCTTGTGCTCTGATTGAGTTTCACTCTTGATCTTCCTGTTTGATGACCTGATTTTTTTTGTCTCCGCATCTTTTTTTGTGAGTATTTGAAGATTTCCAGCCTTTTGAGCTATCTTTAGATCGTTCACAGCCTCCTGCTGCATGCCTGCATTACTATTTCCTCTGTTCCTGCATACCAGCTAGGTATGGCTGACTTTCCCAGAGCCAAAGCACATTGATTGGAAATTGGGGCATTTAACTGTTTGGTGGCTACCATGGCAGTGATAGCATCTAAATTTCAGATTCCGCCGCTGTGATGACCTGGATCCTGCTGAAATCCAGTGGACCTCCCCCGCTCGCTCAGGAAAAGAACTTGCTTGCAATTTTCAACTCTCTCTTTCTGCCATTCCTATGGCTGTGCCTCCTTCCACATCAGCTTTTTGCCTTTGCTCTTCCTTTCATGCAATGTACCTCTCAATGTAATCTCATTCTTAGTCTTGTCATAGTAAGTTATTATCATTATTTTTATTATTATCATTATTAATTATATATAAAAATTATTGTCATTAGTTTGAGAACTGTCCATAGAACTGGAGTCTTGCAGACAACAATGATTATACACCACTTCGACAGCATCTAAACTCATCATGATGAAGAAAGATTACTTTATCCTCACCTATTTATTCACTTTCAGCCAAATCTTTGTTCATAATTACATAATTAACGTAAGGGCTGAATTCCCCCATACTCCCGAATATGCTATCAGTGCCATTTTTATAGTTACATAAATTAAAGTTTATTTGTCAGACACAAACAGACTTACATTCATACTGCAATGATTTCACTATGAAAATCCCTTCGTCACCACACTCTGGTGCCTATTTGGATACACTGAGGGAGAATTTAGCATGGCCAATGCACTTAACCAGCACGTCTTTCAGACACGGTACAGGGGCTGGGGTATCTTACTGGGGTAACCTATCGTACATAAGAACATAAGAAATAGGAGCAGGAGTAGGCCAACTAGCCCCTCGAGCCTGCCCCGCCACTCAACAAGATCATGGCTGATCTGTCGTGGCTCAGTTCCACATTCCCGCCCTCTCCCCATAACCCTTAATCCCCTCTCTCATCAAAAACCCATCAACCCGCGTCTTAAAAATATTTAGCGAGGCAGCCTCCACCACTTCAACGGGCAGAGAATTCCAGAGATTCACCACCCTTTGAGTGAAGAAGTTCCTCCTCAACTCCGTTCTAAACCGCCCCCCCCTTTATCTTGAGGCTATGCCCCCTAGTCCTACTATCCTTTCTGAGCGGGAAGAGTCTCTCCACCTCTATCCCATCCATCATCTTATACGTCTCAATGAGATCTCCCCTCATTCTTCTAAACTCTAACGAGTACAAGCCTAATCTATTCAGCCTCTCCTCATAGCTCAACCCCCTCAACTCCGGAATCAGCCTAGTAAACCTCCTCTGCACTCCCTCCAAGGCCAAAACATCCTTGCGTAAGTACGGCGCCCAAAACTGCACACAGTACTCCAGCTGCGGCCTCACCAATGCCCTATACAGCCGCAGCAAGACCTCCCTACTTTTATATTCAATCCCCCTCGCGATGAAGGCCAGCATCCCATTTGCCTTCCTGACCACCTGCTGCACCTGCAAGCTGGGTTTTTGCGACTCATGCACAAGGACCCCGAGGTCCCTCTGCACCGTCGCCTGCTGCAGTTTTTCTCCACGTAAGTAATAATCCTTCCTACCATTATTCCTACCAAAGTGGACCACCTCGCATTTACCAACGTTAAATTCCATTTGCCATTTCCTGGCCCATTCACCCAGCCTATCTAGATCCTTCTGTATACTCTCCCCACCCTCTGCACAATTTGCCTTTCCACCAATTTTGGTGTCATCAGCAAATTTCGACACCCTACACTCGGTTCCCTCCTCCAGATCATCTATATAAATGGTAAATAGCTGAGGCCCCAGCACTGACCCCTGGGGCACTCCACTAGTCACCATCCGCCAATCCGAATAGCATCCATTGACCCCCTCTCTCTGCCTCCTATTTGACAACCAGTCCTCTATCCACGCCAACACCCTACGCCCAACTCCATGCCCCCTGACCTTCTGTAATAACCTCTTCTGAGGTACCTTGTCAAACGCCTTCTGAAAATCCAGGAAGACCACATCCACCGGCTCTCCTCTATCCACTGCCCTAGACACATCCTCATAGAACTCCAGTAAATTTGTCAGACACCACTTCCCCTTAACGAAACCGTGCTGCGTCTGCTCTATCAAGCAATTCCCCTCAAGATGCTTCGCTATTTCCTCCTTGATGACGGATTCTAACATTTTACCTTCAACAGACGTTAAACTAACAGGCCTATAATTCCCCGCCTTTTGCCTGGCACCCTTCTTAAACAACGGTGTAACATTAGCCGCTTTCCAATCTTCTGAATATAATATGCACAAATCTTTCATTTTGCTCAAAATCAACTTTAGTGGTAGAACATTAAGGATGGCGAGCAATCTGCACTCGCCATCCCAAGTCAGCATCTAACATGCAGCCACTGACTCTCAAAGCCCCACTCCCATTTAACACTCAGCTGAGCATTGATAGGCTGGGCGGGGGGTGGTCTTCAGTCCGTCCTTGGAAGGAAGTTGCTCCCGTTGGCTGGCTTTTCAACCCAGCCTGGCACAGTGTTGATATGATACTGCAGCACTCTGTCTGGGACTAAGTCCCAGGAACATTGAAAAGGCAAATCCTGGAGCTCCCGAGGGAGGTCAGAAAGGGGTAAATGTGGCGTCAGGGGCAAGCTGGGGAGGAAATGGGTCCCAGTGCTCCAATGTCCCGGGGGTGAGAGTTCCCCAACTCTGAGAGGACTTTAGAAGTGAGGCACCCCACGCTTCCTGTCCAAGATGTGGATAAGTGCAAATGTCACTTGCCCCAAACTCCCCGCACCTGGTCGCGTCAGCCTAAAAATTGAGGCTGGTTGGGATATGGCCTTTAAATCGCCACTTTAGGGCTTTATCAGCTGAATGGGTGAGTTTTCACCCGTGACCCTGCATGTCCAAATGTGAAATTGCATCTGAGTTTCCAAGGGGCAAACCCTGTCAATTCAATTTTACATTCCTCCCCCAACGCCAACTGCCTCAGAAGTAGGAGTTCCAAAAATGTGTCACAGTGTTCTTAAGTGCTTAATGTCTCAAATGAACAGTAGAAGAAAGTTCAATTTCATCCTCTTTGCCATTGTTCAATTCTATTGCACCAAGTAAGACTAACCATACTCAACTGCAGGCATCCATTATTTACATCTCTCCTGCAGAGAGGGCAACAGAACAAAATACTCAGATCTTGAAATATGCTACAGAGGGGTGTGGACAGAGTAGGAAGGAAGGTAAACCAGTACAAAACCTTCTATCCCGGCTTCAAACCTGTTACGTATGTAATGTCAAAAGGTCACAGATCCAAAGTGTTCATTTTGTTTCCCTCTCCACTAATGTTAACTGACGTGCTGAATATTCCCAGTATTTTCTGTTCATACTTCATTAACTACTTGGGATTCAGGAGCATGTCTGATGGCATCACTAACTATCAGAAGAATATTCTCAAACCTATGTCAGAAAAATTGCATTAATAAATGTTCTGATAATAAAATTTCAAATTATTCTTAGAGCCCTACTGCAATTTTACTCATTTTCTGACATTGAGGTTCTGTATAGATCAGCCTCAAGCTCTTGTGAGTTACTCGTTCTCTCACATACATCATAAAATCAGATGGTAATGCAATACACACTGCCTGCATTCCTGTTGTTAGATTCTGGACACTTACATTTTTTGTCAGTTTTGAAATATGCCTGCACTCTGTAAATCTCCTTGGACTCTCTTCAATAATTCTGACCTTTACATTTTACAAAGCTAGATTCAAGGGGAAAACTCTCTGCTTGTTAGAGTCATACCTAGCACGAAGGAATTGGTTGTGGTTGTCAGAAGTCAATTATCTCAGCTTCAGGACATCACGGCAGGAGTTTCAACAACTTTCAGCTGCTTCATCAATGACCTTCCTTCCCAAGGTCAGAAGTAGGAGTGTTCGTTGATGATTGCCCAATGTTCAGCGCCATTCATCACTCCTCAGATTCTGAAGCAGTTCATTTCCAAAGACTTGGTCAATATCCAGGCTTCAGCTGACAAGTGGCAAGTAACAATCACATCACACAAGTGCCAGGAAAAGATCACCTTCATCAAGAAACGCTCATATGATCGCCATTGCTAAATCCCCCACCATCAATATCTTGGGGGTTATCATTGGCCAAAACTGAACTGGACAAGTTATATAAGTACTGTGGCAAGTCAGAGACTAGAAATTCTGTGGCGAGTAACTCACCTCATTATTCCCCAAAGCTGTCCACCATCTACCAGGCACAAGTTGGGGTGGCACAGTAGCACAGTGGTTAGCACTGCTGCTTCACAGCTCCAGGGACCTGGGTTTGATTCCCGGCTTGGGTCACTGTCTGTGTGGAGTGTGCACATTCTCCTCATGTCTGCGTGGGTTTTCTCCAGGTGCTCTGGTTTCCTCCCAAGGTCCAAAGATGTGCGGGTTAGGTTGATTGACCATGCTAAAAATTGCCCCTTAGTGTCCTGAGATGTGTAGGTTAGAGGGATTGGTGGGTAAATACGTAGGGATATGGGGGCAGGGCCTGGGTGGGATTGCGTTCTGTGCAGACATGATGGGCCGAATGGCCTCTTTCTGCACTGTAGGGTTTCTATGATTTCTATGAAGTTAGCAGTGTAATGGAATATTCTCCACTTGCCTGGATGACTGCAGCTTCAACAACACTCAACGCTTGACACCATCCAGGACAAAGCAGCTCAATTGATTGGCATCCCTTCCACAAAATTCACTCACTCCACCACCAATGTACAGTAGTAGCGGTGTGTGCCATCCACAAGATGCACTGAAGAAACTCACCACATCTCCTCAGACAGCACCTTCCAAACCCATGACCATAGAATCCATAGAAAAAAAAACTTATAGTGCAGAAGGAGGCCCGGTGAATCTGCACCAGTTCTCTGAAAGAACATCCTACATTTTGCACTCCCCCACCCCCCCCAATACACAGACACATACATACCTTTGGCCTGTGGGAGGAAACTGGTGCATGTGGAGGAAACCCACACAATCACCCAAGGGTGGAATAAAACCTAGATCCACTATCCACTGTGTTACCATGTTGAAAGGACAGCAGATGCACAGGAACACCACCACCTCCTGAAGTTCCCTTCCAAGCCACTCACCATTCTGACTTGGAAATATATTGCCGCCATTCCTTCACTGTGGCTGGGTCAAAATCCCTAAAGTTCCTCCCTAGCAGCAGTGTGGGTATACCTACACCACATGGACTTCAGGTTCAAGAAGATAGCTCACCAACACCTACTCAAGGATAATTGGGTGTGGGTACTGCTTAGCCAACAGAGTGCACACCCTGTAAATGAATAAAAAAAATGTTTGTTGCTTTAGAACCTGAAAGAATATTTGGGCAGTTTGTACCATCTGCGTGCTCAACGATTCCCTCAAAAAGAAACTTGAACTGCCAAGCATTTCTTTGAGGACTGATGGAAAATTGACAGAGTGGTCAGCTAAGCTTTTGCTGTGGACCTTGTGTTTGAATGAAGTTATAAAATGACAATCTCACTCCATTAGTAAAACTATTAGATAATTGACATTCTCCATCCACCGACCTTCTAAATTGATAATGTTAAGTGGAATGAATAATATTACAATTTGGGCTTTCTCCTAACAAGCTTTATTTGTATCCCGAACAAAATGCAGTATCCAGGGACAGACCTGAATCCCCTAGAGCCAAAATTGCATTGATCTGTGTGTGGTGCATGGGATTAGTGTGTCACAAGGTTAATAATGTTCTTTGTTCAACTGAACTATATCACACTGCAAGTTGTACAATTTGTTCATCTTGCCCTCTTCTCAACTTCAAAAGCAACAAACTGCAATATTTGTGCCTTTCTACAAAAACTGGCTGTCCAATTTAGTTATAAGATATAGCTGCACAGAATAAAAAGGAATGCACAAGTAGCACAAGGGCATTGTTTTCAGTAGTGTTAAACATTGTAAAGGCTGAAATGTTTACTGTAAGTGCTGGAATAACCATGACAAAGCTGGAACTGTGGGAGGTCTGCCAACTTCAAGAGCAAGACATCATTCCAATTTATTTCTTACATTTCTCACTTCAGATTGCTGGACTGGCAAGTTTCTAGGCTGGGAAAACCAGCATCCCTTGGCGAGGTCTCCGTTGACCTGTCAGGTGGAGGTGGGGAAGTAGAGATTGTTGCTTTGGAGATGTTGCAGGAGGTAGTGACTGCTAGACTCAACTGGAAGAAAAGCAGATGGTCTCCTCAGGCTGGAACTTTCTAGAAGGAGAGGAATTGCAGGATTTTAAGGATGTCGAAGTGTCAGCCAATGGACCATGACTATCCAGGATCTGAAAGCTTCTCAAATTTTGCATTTACCTCATCTCCATTCCCCTCAATACACCACAGGAGACAGTTTGGAGGACACAGCCTTAATACCAGTTTTAGATAGATCTAATGGATGTGCTTGTGCTGGGGAAGGAGTATGAAGACCTAAGGCCCTTTTCTCTATTTTATATATCTCTCTATTCTATTTCTGCTGTGATATTGATGACATGGGATGTTACATTGCTGATGTTCTTTTTTCTCATGGTTATACATAAGAAATTGTACCCGCAACAAATTTCTACAGGACAATGAAAGCGGGTGGCACGGTGGCACAGTCGCTAGCACTGCTGCCTCACAGCGCCAGGGACCCCGGATTCAATTTCAACCTCAGGGCACTGTTTGTGAGGAGTTTGCACGTTCTCCCGTGTCTGCATGGGTTTCCTCCGGGTGCCCTGGTTTCCTCTCACTGTCCAAAGATGTGCAGGTTTAGGGTTACTCGCCATGCCAAATTAACCCTAGTGTCGGTGAGATTATCAGTGTTATTATGTGGGGTTACAGGAATAGGGCCTGGGTGGGATTGTGGTTGGTGCAGACTCAATGGACCAAATGGCCTCCTTCTGCATTGTAGGGTCCTATGATTCTATGAATATTCGGGTATTGAGTAATTTGCACTGGTGGAGCCAAATGTTTGCTTATTGACAGTGCTGATCTTGGTGAAAACCAGTAATGTGTTTATTTTTGTTCAGATTCTGAAAACCCATCCATTTGTTAAAGGCACAAAGCTACAAGGTTTCCAGTTTAAATCAAAAGAATTAAAGAATATGAATGATACTAACTACACTTAACTAGTCAATGTCATTAAAAACAGTAAGAGTGCAATGAACACTTTTTTACATTTAAATGAAATGTCTTACCTCTATTTTCTTCCTCTACACATTTAACTTATAGCCTCAATATATATGTAGCAGAAATTGAAAGAGTAACCATTGGTTTGAGGAATATTTCAAAGATTCATATTTGGGCTGAGATTGCACAGGCCTCTCACTTACTTCCAGCAAAGTTTCTTTTTCGTTCTCCTTCAGCCAGCCATCAGTTGCAGACTCACTGTTCAACACTGGTTGTTGTAAGTGTAGCAACCTCGGGTCAGAACTTGCCTGGTTCTAATACTCCTTAATTCTGGAGTCTTGAACCTACTCTTTTCTCTATATCTCTCCCTCCTCTGCATCCCTTCTCTCTGTCTCTCCATCTCTATCTGCCCCTCCTACTCTCTCTATCTCGCTCTTCTATCTCCTTAGATTGGTTATATCAGAAATCCAACACACTTTTAGGATACTTTTGATTAACAAGAGTTTTAAATTCTTTTAGCCAACACACAGAATTTCAGCTGGATTATTTTTAAAGGGCCGTTTTCTCTTCTGCAGCTTGTTCTCAACTCTAAAACTAAACTGCTTGAACACAGAACTATACCCAAAAACATACTCACAGTTATAATTAACTTATGTTTGACCCTTAGCTGTTCTAACATTTATTTTCAATGTGATTTGGTTACCTGATCATTTACTAGAAGCCAGCTTTTTTTTTAAACCAGGAATCAGATCCAAGAGAAAACTGGTTCTGAAAGGAACCATCACCTATGAGGGTCCTGAGCCAGACCCCCAGGTATGTGAAGCTAGACCAGACTCCCACAATTTTTCTGTTTTGGCATAAATGTAAGGAGGTATGCTTTGCTCCAGAAGTAATCCCATTGACAAATTAGGGATCTTTTATAAAAACAAGCTTTATTCATGACACCATTTACATATAATTCTAACAAAATGAATCAGCTTAACTCCTAACAGTTGAACAAGCTTTAAACATGAAAAGAAATAACTCTAAATTTCTAACTTATCACTATTTCAGTTCCAAATAAGCAATTAAGCAAATAATTCTTCATATAGACATAAAACCCTCTTTAAATATGGTCAGTAATCATAAATATGCTTGCTGCAATGCATGTAGCCAGCCTTGGAGTTTTCAGAAAGTTTTCAGAACACTGCAATACTCTCCTAACTTCAGCCAGAACAGCCAAACTCCAACTCCTTCCAGAAAAAACCTTGTTTCTCTCCGTGCTACAGAGGACTGCGCAGAAACTACAACAGCGCATGACCCTTTCAATCACTTTAATCCAAAATCCTAGAGGAGCTTAAGTAAATACAAGTCCATTAATTCCACTTAACATAACCACTTGAAAGTTGAAATGAATAATTATTCTGCTGTCCAGCGTCTGACTGTATTCCCTCTAGAGATCCTTAGTACCTACAGAGCTGAACTTTAAAGCATTCACCTGAAACATAAAAACACATAATATATACAAAAATAATTTGCACACTTCCATCACACACCCCAAGATAAAATCTAGGTTTTTTTTTTATTTTTCCCAAAAGCACATGAGCCATCACAATAACATTCATCATTGTAAAAATGATGATGGGAGTACATATGACTTGTTGGGAATGCCTTCCCTGTTTACTAACATTTTTAACATTCACCACATGCCCATGCAACCATTTTCATTTTCACCAGACTAACTGAATTTTAGCTCTCTGATCTTGATAGATTTTATCTTTGCTTTTGACACCAAAATAATCTAGAACCAAGATGTTTATAAACACTGTAAATGTGAAAGGTTTGCTTGCACCATACACTTCAAAGTAGGCAGAGAATTACTGATGCAAATAAGATGCACTGATCAATAAGAGTAGAGATATATATGCCCCCAGATGGGATTGTGTTGCTTTAGCTTGATCTGCTCCTATACAAAGGCAAGATCCTTCCTATGAGAAAGCAGCCAAACAGCTTCATTTTAAATTCAAAATATGTAGGCTTATCTAAAACTTCACCAGAGGAAGATGTATTAGAGATTTTTGCACTTAAAGTGAAGCTCTGCTTCGCTGCTGCAACCATTGAAGGATATATTTTAAATGCCATGGGAGAAATAATAATGCAAATAAATTGAAACAAAAGATGAGCAATTTCAAACAATGTATCTTTGCCTGCGCTTGCTCCTAACTCAGAACAGTAGCTGAATTTATGAACCACAAATAATGAAATGGCTTCTTCAGGATTCCGGTAACGCCTTGGCCTGAATTTACAAGTGGGATCAGTAATTAATTTCACTGTTTCCCCATCCTTGCAAAACAAACACTGCGTGACTGGCTGCATGCATTCAGTTCAGAGCCAGTCAGGATTTGAAAGGGTTCACCAATTACAATCTAACTTTTCATACACTCAGAATGATGTAAGGGCTAGCAATGACCTTGTGAAGCTTATAAATCTGCTTTCGGAAAAGAAGAAGAAGTGGTTGTCGGAGCAGCATATTTGTAAAATTCATGGTTGCGACTGGGAGACAGAAATTTATTGAGGAAAGTTTGTTGTCTCATGTTTGCTGTCTGAAGAGATATTACAATACAGGAGAGTCCTTTTTTTAAGTAATGCACTGCAATCTATTTAAAGATGAAACTGACAATGAGTATGATCCTTAATAAGTGAAGTTAGTAGCTTCCTCCAAAAGCCCACTTAGTTAAATCTCTGAGACTCTGATTTCAACAGCCCCATCTGGAGATAGTGTCAGTGAACAACCCCACCCTCCCCCCCCCAGCTCTCTGTCATGTCTCCACATTTTGCTGCTCTGTTGAGCTGTCGAACCGGACCCCTGCAGGATAAAACAGGATCTTGTCTTAAATATGAAGATCAGGCCTGATGCTGTAATCGAGACGAGGAGCAGGATTTTCCGGCCGCATTTGCCCTGAAACTGGAAAATCCTGCCCAAGGTCAGTGGACCTTTCCGTGGTCCGCCCCTCCTTCTTATGATTCCAGTGGTGGGCAAAATGGGAAAATTCACCCCAAAACCCATAATTCCAGCCCACAGCTTGGGATAGGGTGGGGAAAACAATGTTAACTCTCCACTCCCATCAGGCAAAATCTACCAACAAAAGATCCTGAACCAGAAGAAGCGCAGAAAATAAGATTAGAATTCATATTTCTTGTTAGCTTGTGTGGCAGGAAGGTCAGAGCTAGTCCTGAGTTTACAAGAATACAACCCTCCCTCTATTCATAGGCATACTTCCTCACCACCCAACTTTCCCAATCCCAATCACTACCTGGAGGGCATCTACCACCAGCTTACCATGTCGGCGGACAAGGCACACTTGATTTAAACCCCCACCATGGCACCATGGGAAAGCTGTGAGTTGATTGGCCAGTGCGTGTTGTAACTTTGCTTTCCTTTCTCCGAAGTTAGGAAGTTAGGCTGGGTTGCAGGGATATTAGAAATGTCAGTTTTTGTTTGCATACTAAATGCCCCTATGCTCAGTATTTTTAGTATGCCTTATTTCCTAATTGAAGAATAGCAGACAAAGCAGTTCTGACTATCAAATGCACAACTTGTGCCATTTCGGAATGCCAAGACACTGCCTATGTCCTGGATGACCATTCACAGAGTCATAGAGGTTTACAGCATGGAAACAGGCTCTTCAGCCCAACTTGTCCATGCCTCCCTTTTTTTTTGAAACCCCTAAACTAATCCCAATTGCCCGCATTTGGCCCATATCCCTCTATACCCATCTCACCCATGTAACTGTCTAAATGCTTTTTAAAAGACAAAATTGTACCAGCCTCTACTACTACCTCTGGCAGTTTGTTCCAGACATTCACCACCCTTTGTGTGAAAAAATTGCTCCTTTGGACACTTTTGTATCTCTCTCCTCTCACCTTAAACCTATGCCCTCTAGTTTCAGACCGGGTGCTCCAGTTTCCTCCTAAAGTCCAAAGATGTGTGGGTTAGGTTGATTGGCCATGCTAAAGTTGACCCTAGTGTCGGGGGATTAGCTAGGGTAAATGTGTGGGGTTACGGCTTGGAGTAGGGCCTGGGTGGGATTGTGGCTGGTCCAGACTCGATGGGCCAAAGGGCCTCCTTCTGCACAGTAGGGATTCTATAATCTTTCCACACAGACAGTGACCCGAGGCTGGGATTGAACCCGGGTCACTGGTGCTGTGAGGCAGCATTACTAACCGTTGTGCCATGCAAAAGCTGGTGTATCCAAGCTGAGCAAGAGAGTGTGGAACAATAGCAACCAGAGTGAGAACACCAAACTGCAAACATACTGACCCTGCGTCCTCAACGTATCCCTCTACAGTGATCAGACTTGTACAGTATATACTAGGCAAGTGAAAAGGCTGAACAGTTTCCATCTTCATTGTCTCAGGCATATCCTCAGCGTCTCTTCCAAGACAAGATCACCAACTCAATTCTTCTGGAGTGTGCTAATGCCACCTGTATATGGTCACAGTTAAAGCCAATGACATCTGCACAGGCTCAGCCACGTTCATTGAATGTGTAAAGACCATATACTTAATGATGTTCTGTACATTGAACTGACCATTGGAGCATAATTTCTTAGACTTCTATAGCTCCTTTACAAGGTCATCTGTAAGTGAGATATGAAGATGGCAGACATTAATATTGACAATTGGGAGACTTTTTTGATGTGGTAACAGTGTTAACAAGTGTGAAGCTACTTATGTAATGTATAGGGACTTTACAAAATGTGTTTGATAAAGTGCCGCAAAACAGACTAATGAACAAAGTTGAAGTTCATAGAACAAAATAGGTCATAGCAACATAATAGGAAATTGGCTGAGTGACAAGAATCAGAGAGCAATCATAATAAATATCTTTTGGACCAAAGAATGGTTTATGGTGTAGTCGCTGGTGGCCGTGACCAGACTGACTGCTTGGAAGGGAACTGGAAGAAGTGAACAGAAACCCAAAGATCAGTTAGCCGAGAAGGGAGTCCTGAAAATCATGTACTTTAACAGGCCCCTGCTTTTTCTGCAGAAGATACTATACAGACCACCATGCCATGGAACTGCTGAACTACACCAGGAAATGCCTAACATAGGTTTTGCCACACCATGTTGGAAATCATCATCTTATGAGATAAAAGTTTGCACCTTTGAATGTTTCCAATCAAATAAGTGTTTTGAACAGGAGAGAAAGAAACTGAAGTTGTTTTATGCTGACCCCATCTGTCCAAAAGCAGATGGATTTTGAAATTATTTATAAAATCGGTTGTGATGTGTGTTCCAATGTAATGATACCCCACTGCAATATCATGTTACATTTAACTTAGAAGATTAGTTTGGTGGCATTCAAAGATGTTCCACAAAATGTTCATTTAAAATATGTGATTTAAGCCATGTTGAGATAGCGTCACAGGTAGATAGGGTCGTAAAGAGTGCTTTTGGAACATTGGCCTTTACAAATCAAAGCTCATATGTGAGATAGCTCATGTTGTTTTGTTGTTTAAAAAAGGCTCAAAGAGTAATCCAGGAAATTATAGGCTGGTAAGCTTGACAATAGTAGGTAAGTTATTGGAAGGAGTACTAAGAGATAGGATCTACAAATACTTGGATAGGCAGGGACTTATTAGGGAGAATCAACATGGCTTTGTGCATGGTAAGTCATGTTTAACCAATCTATTAGAGTTTTTTGAGGATGTTACCAGGAAAGTGGATGAAGAGAAGGCATTGGATGTGGTTTACATGGACTTCAGTAAGGCCTTTGACAAGGTCCCGCATGGGAGATTAGTTAGGAAGGTTCAGTCGCTGGGTATACGTGGAGAGGTAGTAAATTGGATTAGACACTGGCTCAATGGAAGAAGCCAGTGAGTGGTAGTGGAGGATTGCTTCTGAGTGGAGGCCTGTGACTAGTGGTGTGCCACAGGGATCAGTGCTGGGTCCATTGTTGTTTGTCATCTATATCAATGATCTGGATGATAATGTGGTAAATTGGATCAGCAAATTTGCTGATGATACAAAGATTGGAGGTGTAGTGGACATTGAGAAAGCTTCTCAAAACTTGCAGAGGAATTTGGACCAGCTAAAAAAATGGGCTGAAAAATGGCAGATGGAGTTTAATGCAGACAAGTGTGAAATATTGCTCTTTGGAAGGACAAACCAAGGTAAAACATACATGGTAAATGGTAGGACACTGAAGAGTGTAGTAGAATTAAGGGATTTGGGAATACAGATACATAATTCTCTAAAAGTGGTGTCACTGATAGGGTCGTAAAGAGTGCTTTTGGAACATTGGCCTTTATAAATCAAAGTATTGAGTATAAGAGTTGGAATGTTATGATGAGGCTGTATAAGACATTGGTGAGGCTGAATTTAGAGTATTGTGTGCAGTTTTGGTCACCTAATTACAGGAAGGATATTAATAAGGTTGAAAGAGTACAGTGATTTACAAGGATGTTGCCGGGACTTGAGAAACTGAGTACAGAGAAAGGTTGAATAGATTAGGACTTTATTCCTGGAGCATAGAAGAATGGGGGGAGATTTGATGGTGGTATTTAAAATTATGATGAGTATAGATAGAATGAATGCAAGCAGGCTTTTTCGTCTGAGGTTAGGGAAGGAAAAAAACTAGAGGACATGGGTTAAAGGTGAAGGGGGAAAAGCTTAAAGGGAATATTAGAGGGAGGGGGGAATTCTTCACACAGAGAGTGGTGGGAGTGTGGAATGAGCTGCCAGATGAAGTGGTGAATGCGGGCTCACTTTTAACATTTAAGAAAAACTTGGACAGGTACATGGATGAGAGGGGAGTGGAGGGATATGGTCCAGATGCAGGTCAGTGGGACTAGGCAGAAAAATGGTTTGGCACAGCCAAGAAGGGCCAAAGGGCCTGTTTCTGTGCTGTAATGTTCTATAGTTCTATGGTTCTATGTGAATCAAGCCTGTAGTTTTCCCCATGACAACTGCATCTCTATGGTTCTAGCTTTCATACACGCTATTGTAATAGAATGAGGTGTAGTTCTGAAATTATATCTCGTGTAGGGGCATCAGAGTGGCAAGGTGCACTAGGCTATTGAATTTGTATGCAATAAAACAGAGGGATATAGAGAAGCATAAATAATACCTCATGAATTTACAATCTCATCTAATCATTGGAATGCAAACACTCCTCACATAGGGCGGGAGAGTTACCCCAATACCAGCTCTTGCATACCTCCTTGTGACCAGCTGCCCACCATCCCACTCCTAGATGTTGAAAATGATGAGAAAACCATCATAAAAACACTTGCGTTCTTGCACAGTGCTTTATATCCTCTTGATGTCCCAGAGTGCCAATGAATTACATTGAACTAACTGTTTTCACATGTACAATTTGGCATTTTTGTTAAGTGTGATGTTGTTAAGAAGATCGATTTCAAATCCTAGGTAGCCACAACAAAAGTCAAACTTGTGAAACTTCCAAGAACCAATGAAATATGAAAAGAGCCTAATTCAAATGGACAAGATTCTGCATCTTCATCTCATATGTCATTGGCCGAATTATTTGGATGTCTTATTTAACTAATATGAATGGTCCTTCTGAGGCTCTCATTTGATGAAGCTTTAGATTTATAGAAAATAATAGCAGAGGAGGTGGCCAATCAGCCCAACAGATAAAGGCATCTGGAAGTGATTCATTTTCAGCCCTTGGCAATAGCCCATAGATGATGGTACTTCTAATGGATAACCACGCACTGAATGCTTTAGAAGCTTTCTGCCTCTAACCACCTCCACTACCCCCATCACCCCCAACCCCCCATCCCACCCATCCCCACTCTCCGGTTAAAATAACTCCCCCTCAACCCACCTCTAATCTATCAGCCTATCACCATTTAACTACGACTCCTGGTGACTCCTATGCTTTTGAAAATAGGTCTTTCTATATCCATTCCATCAAGGCATCCTCATTATGTTATATACTTCTAACTAAATCTTCCTCCAATATCTTCTGTCTGAAAGATAAAAACAAGCCTATCCAATCTTGAAGCTTGACAGTAGTACGCAATGGTTGGCATGGTGGCACAGTGGTTAGCACTGCTGCCTCACAGTGCCAGGGACCTGGGTTCGATTCCTGGCTTGGATACCTGTCTGTGTGGAGTTTGCACATTCTCCCCATGTCTGCATGAGTTTCGTCTGGTGCTCCGGTTTCCTCCCACACTCCAAAAACGTGTGGGTTAGGTTGATTGGCCATGCTAAATTGCCCTTAGTGTCCCGTGATGCGTAGGTTAAAGGGATTAACAGATATATGTGGGGTGACATGGATAGACTCTGGGTGAGATTATTGTCGCTGCAGACTGAATGGGCTGAATGGCCTTCTTCTACACGGTAGGGTTTCTATGAGATTCCACGAGGAAAAAGCAGTAATACAGTTTGACACACTTCACCTTTGCATTATGCACTCTCTGGACGTGTTGAGTGAGGCGGATGCAAGATAAAGTTCTGAACCACATCATTTACTGGGTGGCCCTGTTGCCTCACAGTGCCAGGGACCCGGGTTCAATTCTTGGCTAGGGTCACTGTCTGTGCAGAGTCTGCATGTTCCCCTATGTCTGTGTGAGTTTCCTGTGGGTGCTCTGGTTTCCTCCCACAGTACATAGTGGTTAGTGCGTTGGCCTTGCTAAATTCTTCCTCAGTATACCCAAACAGGTACCAGAATGTAGTGACTAGGGGATTTTCATTGCACTGTCCACTTAAGCCAGAAGTGCAGTACATAGTGCAAGCAAGGTAACTGATTCTTTGCAATAGGTAGCTAGAAGGTCCTTGCACAAAATCCCCAGAAGTAATAAGTCTGTACACAGAAGTGACAGGGCCTCACTTGGAGTGATGTTTGAGTCTGCTCACCATAAAAATAACAATATATGCACATTTGTGGCAATGCATAAAGGGACAATCAAATTTAGGGGTGGAGGAGGCATTATTTCAACAAAATTTGATTTGAACGGCCTTTGGATACAACAAATATTTGAAAACAACAACATGACTTTCAATATGCTTGTACTTCATAGCTACACTAACAATTTAGTAGTTGGTCTGTTTAAGAAATTATCTCAAAGGGTTTCAATGGGCAGCACGGTGGCACAGTGGTTAGCACTGCTACTTCACGTTGATCAATAAACTTTAAACCTACCTGGATGAGACTGATAGTTTTACAATAATTCCCACTATGGGATCACAGACATTTTGGATTGCATTTGTACTTCTCAAATTGACCTTAAATAGCCAATAATGAGAGGAGTCTTCAAATTTGCAGTCTGTCTTGGATTAAAGCTGATAACTGAAAAATAAAAGGAAATTCACTGCACTACCTCACCCTTCCAAATTTTGATTTTGATGTCTATATCATTTGGGATCAAATTCCTGGCTTCCTCGTGCACGACACTGAATTTTCAATCATAGAGTCATAGAGTCCTACAGTGCAAAAGGAGGTCATTTGGCCCATCAAGTCTGCACCGACCACAATCCCACCTGGCCTCTACCCCCGTAACAACCCATGTATGTACCCTAGCTAGTGCCCCTGACATTAAGCGGCAATTTAGCATGGCCAATCAACCTAACCCACACGTCTTTGGATTGTGGGAGGAAACCAGAGTGTCTGGAGAAATCCATGAAGACATGGGGAGAAAGTGCAACCTCCACACAGACAGTGATCCCAGCCGGGAATCGAATCCGGCTCCGTGGCACTGTGAAGCAGCAATACTAACCGCTGTGCCACCATGTTGCCCATTCAAACCCTTTGAGATCATTTCTTGAACAGACCAGCTACCAAATTGTAAGTGTAGCTATGGGGTATACGCATATTAAATGTCATGTTTTTTGTTCCCAAGTATTTGTTGTATCCGAAGACTGTTCAAATCAAATAATGTCTACTCCACCCCTAAATTTGATTGTCCCTTTGTGCATTGCCACTAATGCACATATATTCTTGTTATTTTTATAGTGAGCAGACACATAAACATCACTTCTAGCTACCTCTTCCAAAGCATCAGTTACCTTGCTTGTACTATATCCTGTACTTCTGGCTTAAGTGGACTATTTATCAATATTCCCGATCCTTCTCTTCTAGCCTAGAGTCGTATTCTAAAAATTGGTTTATGCTGTGTCTACTTTTCAAGTATGCAATGGGTACCTATGAGTCCTTTGATGGAGCTGAAATTGTATTCCTGTCGATTAACATTGCCTTTAGCTCCTCTCACTTCCTCCAATTAACATGTTTCTATGGGAACCTTTTTGGGTCCCAGCTATGCATGACTGCTTCAAATTATTTGGAACATTCTTTAACACAGCCGAGGTCGACTCTCTCACCTTGCTTTGTGGGACATTTGTGGCTATATTAGTGCCATTTTCTGCTTTTACCCTGAACTTGAGAATTTGATTTAACTTCCAATTTCCACCCTTCCCTTACATGCACAAGGCCCAATTCTGAAACTTTGATGAGAGTACAGTGGAGGTGTTAGAGAGGTAAACTTGCAGAGTGAATGGTCCAAGTTGCCTTTCCTCTACTTATGTTTCTACTTCTGGTGATAAGCTATTGATCAATATTGACTATAAACTCACCAACTCCCATAGTTGCATTGCTCCACTTTTCCCTTGCTACATCCTATAGGGACTCTATTCCATTCTCCTGGTTTCTATGCTTCCTTCTCACCTGTTTTGATGATGCCACCTTCCATACCAGGAATTCCGAGATGTCTTTCTTCTCACTCAACCAAGGATTATTATCCACCTTGATTGACGAGGCTCTTGGCCATTTCCCACACATCTGCTCGTACACATTCTCCTGTCTCTCAGGACATTGAGGGCCTTCCCTCGTCTGCCATTTCCAGCAACCTCCACATTCAAAGGATCGTCCTCTGCTACTTTTTCCACTTCCAGATGATGCCACTGCCAAACCATTCTTTCACTTCCCTCCCCATTCAGTATTTCTAAGGGACCATTCTCTCTGCAACACGCTACTCCACTTCATGATAATAGCCCCTTTCTATGGTACCTCCCTATTGCAACATCTGCCATTTGTCTCCTCTCTCCTCACTATCTAAAGTCCAACATACTGCTTTTAAATGAAACAGGGATTCACTTGTATTTCTTTCAATTTTGTCTGCCGTATTCACTGTTCACAGTGTGGCTTCCTCTACATTGGGTTGAGTAAACGCAGACTGGGTGACCACATTGCAGAACATCTCCATTCTGTCCACAAACATCACCCTGAGATTCTGGTCACCTTTCATTTTAATTCTCCACTATACCCTCACTGTGACCCTGCTGCACTGCCTCCTACAAAATTCAATGAGCATTAATGGAAACACAGAGAACAGCACCTCATCTTTCAGTGACGCAATTTACAGTTTTCCTGATTCAACATTGAATTTAACAATTTTGAATGGGTGAGCTGGATTTTCATCTTCAAAGCAGGCTGTGTGAGTTGGGAAATTTCTGGCTAAGCAGTGGATCAGTGTGGAAGATCAGAAGGATCTTGGCGTTGGGTTCATAGGACGCTCAAAGCAGCTTCACAGTTAGAGGCTGTGGTCAAGAAGGCGTATGGTGTACTGGCATTCATCAATCAAGGAATTGAGTTTAGGAGTCAGGAGATAATGCTGCAGCTGTATAGCACCCCGGTCATACCCCACTTGGAGTACTGTGCTCAGTTCTGGTTCATCTCATTACAGAAAGGATGTGGAAGCCATTGAAAGGGTGCAGAGGAGATTTACAAGGATGTTGCCTGGATTGGGTGGCATGCCTTATGAGGATAGGTTGAGAGAGCTCGGTCTTTTCTCCTTGGCAAGACGAAAGATGAGGGGTGACCTGATGGAGGCGTATAAGATGATGACAGGTATTGATTGAGTGGATTCTCAGAGGCTTTTTTCCAGGGCTGAAATGGTTGCCACAAGAGGACACAGGTTTAAGATGCTGGGGAGTAGGTGCAGAGGAGATGTCAGGGGTAAGTTTTTCACTCAGAGAGTGGTGAGTGCATGGAGTTGGCTGCCGGCAGTGGTGGTGGAGGCGGATTCGATAGGGTCTTTTAAGAGACTTTTGGATCAGTACATGAAACTCAGTAAGATAGAGGGCTATAGGTAAACCGAGTAGGTAGGGATATGTATGGCGCAACTTGTGGGCCAAAGGCCCTGTTTGTGCTGTAGTTTTTCTATGTTTCTGTGTTTCTAGCAAGCCCACCTTGGAAGAAAGTGCTTGCAAAGGTGGGATTTTCATTCTGAGCTGGAGTTGGGCCCATCGTCCGAGAGAAGTGTCGGTGACAGCCACAGGGGCTGCTGATATGGAGACAGGCTGTTTAAAAGGCCCACATTGGGTGCTTTGGGACTTCATCCCAGTTACAATCAAAACAGTAGGGCTCTCCAGTCCTCATGCCCATGCCACCTCATTCCCTCCGCCCACCTCTACATGGCTGCTCTTACTCTCCATGCCAAGCTATGCCCCTCAACCCACCTCCCTCCCCACAAGGCCCCTCCACAGTCTATGGCAAGCCAATCTCCACCATCTCCCATGGCCTCTTATACCCTCCATGCTAAGCCAATACACTTCTATGTCCATTCACTGATAATACACTCTGCATATGAACCCAGTAGTGACAATAGGGCCTGATTTTTTAAAAAAAGCATTAGAAACAAATAATTCATTCATTAGAATTTCTTTCACCCCTTAAAGTATGAATAACAGAAACTGAAAGCACTTTAAACTTTGTTATCTTCTGGAAACAAGCACCACGCAATTAAATAGATTAGAGAGCCAGAGTTGTAAATCAAGCAATGCTTTCCCTGGGGCTCAGGTGTCTGAACACTCTAATGGATACTGGGCTCTTAGCAAAGCTGATACTTGTGGGATGGAAGGAGCATGGGTGTTTCCTACTTTATCTTGCCAGTAAACCATTTATCCTCACTTCTCACCCCACCCCCCCCACCCCCATTCTGCCCTCTTGAATCACAAGAGAGTATGTATGTGGGTGAAGCAAGTGAATAGGAAGGCAAGTGGAATGTTGGGGTTTTTGCAAGGGGAATCTTAGATAAAATTAACAAAAGTTTGCTCCGATTCGTGGGGCTCTAATGAGACTGCTATCTGGAGAACTGTGTACAGTTTTGCTTTCCTCACTTAAGAAAGGACACAATTACATTAGACACAGTTCAGAAAAGATTTACTCGATTGATTCCTGAGATGCAGCTCCCCAGGTGAACAGCTGGGTTTTCTCACCAGATATTCCAGAAATAATCTGCAGACTTGCCTCATACCATCACAGGCAGGGCCAGAAAAAGATGGTAGCTGAGAACCCCTTTTTAAAGGGCACCCTGATTTCCAGTAGGAAACACAGAATTCCCACACCCCACATACACAAGGGTTACAGCCCCTCACAGACACAGGCAACACCTCCCCCCTCCACACACACACACAACACACTCCCCAAAGACACTGCATACCACCCCCCCTCCACACACACACACACACACACACACACACACACACAGCATACCCCTCGCGGACACAGGCACCCTCCTTCCACAGCACATCCCCTCCCACAGACACTGCACCCCCTCTCCTACACAGCACATCCCCCACAGATTCAAGCATCCCATTACACTCACAATGGGAACTCTCAGTCCCCACAGATATAGGCACCCCCCTACACACAGCACCCCCTCCCACATAGCACACCCGACACAGACTCTATGCCACACCACACTCACAAAGGGAATACTCACCCCACAGACACAGGCACCTTCCACACACACACAGCACCCCCACACGTGCGTGCACACACACCCACACACACACTGAGCATCCCGCCTCGCCACACAGGCACACGCATTTCCCCTCCCCCCCCAGCCACAGATTCTACACTGTACCCTTCCTCCTCCCCCCCACCCACACCCACAAAGGGAACATCCCCCCCAGACACAGGTGAATCCCCCTGCCACGGGAACTACCCCCCCCAACACTTCCACATACACTGGGAACCCAGCTAACACTGAGATAGGAAAGCCACCAGCCATAAGGAAGTTCCAGAGAGGGGACCCATGGTGCCAGGGGCAGTGACAGGGGACTGCCCAGTTATGTTCCTCCACTCCTCCCCCCCCAGGATCCTTCCACCTGGTTTCCATTTATAAAAGCTTGTCACACAGGAGAGGGGGGAGATCCCAACCTTAGGCGGGGGGAGCAGATAGTGGGAAGACCTTTAAGCAGTTTAGCATTTATTTAAACAAGGTTCTCACCCAGCAAGTGTGGTCACTGGCAGGGGGGAGGAACAATTGGAAAACAAGATTCCACTGCCGAGATTCTCATTTTCCAAGTCTCATGATATATTTGTGCCCATGTGCTATTCACGCTCAGGGTGAACTTGGACACAAAATTACAGCAATTGTCTCTCCTACCAATATGTTCTTCCTATCAAAGTAAATCTGTTCACACTTCCCTGCGTTACATTTCTCTACCACTTGACTGCACATTCCACCAGCCAGTCTGTGTCCTGCACTGTCTTTCTCACAGTTCACAATGCTTCCAGGCTTCGTATAATTTGCAAAGTTTGAAATCATGCCCTGCACACCATAATCAATGTCATTAATAAATCAGGAAGAGCAAGTACCCAATGCTGACCCCTGGGGAACTCCACTACAAACCTCTGTCCATTCCAAAAAGCATCCAATAACCACTCCTTACACATACAAAATGTGATCGAGGAAAGAGAAAGGTCATGAGATGTAAGTTGGAACAAATCAAATGAAATCTGAAATTCATTCCTTTACAAATGATTTTACAGATTCATCTCACGTAAGATACAGAGTGAGTCTTCCACCTTGCTTTGTCAAGGAGAGAATTTGCTTTGTAAATGACTGGGAGCTTTGCTTAGTAAAAGGCATTGAAACAAAATATGAACATAATAATTATGTTTCTTTTCAATTAGATTTGATGGGGAAGGATTTGTATTTTTATTGATGGAGAAGGAGGGGGAAATGATACCCAAAAATTCACATTAAATGAACGGTTCTAATGGAAATTACATGATATTCAAAAAGCAAATGTTTTTACATTAAGACAAAGAGCATTCAAAAGAAACTTTAGGAATTATAGATATTTGCAGCTTGTAGAAATATTGACTTTTTGCCATTGTTGAAGCATAGTTGCAGATGAAAATATACAAAAACATGCAGCTGACATTAACATAGGAAGGAATAGAACACCTGACAATGATTAAGCCATTCAGATAGGTGAAGAAATAGCATTAGTAGGGAGAAGAAGGGAAATAATAGAAGCAGTATGGATGGAGATTTGTAGTGATAAACACAACAAAGTAATGATTGGGAACAGCTACTGACAGTTCAAGAGATTTTGGTACATGGTGAATGATTTGAACAAACAAGAGAGCTGCAGGATATGTGATAAGTGAGAGGGATTTTTGTTTTTCTAGAGCTGAAATAAATTGAGCAGGGACAAAAAGAAGACAAAAGAACAGTTTCATGGACAAATTAAAGCTTCTTAGCAAAATTGGGGCCATTTTATCTTTGGATGGTGAGCAATATTGAATTGAACGCCTTTGTACATCTCTTCAATTTTTTCAGTCTACTGATTACAATGAAATTTAAGATCAAACATGTGTATAAAGAGCAACTAATTCAATGTCACTCATTATACACACTTGGTACATTGTCCCTAATATGTGAAACAATCCAAGATCAGATACATTTGGCTTCTAATGATCTATACGTAGGGCAAAGGCTCAAAATAGCAGTATACTATAATAAGAGCAGCAATTGAAGATTAAGTGCAAATCTAGCAAGGTTTTGCTATTGATACAGTCTTTACTTGACAGATTGATCGAGAATTGGGCAGTGAGGTCAGCACACCTGATTCCTGACTTTTCACAGGTAGATCTTAATCACAGGAAAATTGCTGAGATTGTAAATTGAATGGAATGACTTCTCCGTTTGGTTGTGTGAAGGAGGGCTATTTGTGGCTACATCTGCTGCTACCACAGCAGTAAAGAAGAAACAGGGCATGAGCCTAGTCATAGCCACTGAATAAAACTATAGAATGGTTGAGAAAAATTTGCTAAGAATGTTTTTGAGTTTCCCAACCAGCTGCTGAACTTCAGTGGAAAGTTAATGAAAAACATATTAACAGCTCACAATTTGCTGTGAAAACAATAGTGTTTTTCATCATCTAAAAAGAAAGACTTGTAGTTACAAAGATCCTTCACCACCATAGAACATCACATATAAACATAGGAACATAATAATTAGGAGCAGGAGTAGAGCACTTGGTCCTTTGAATCTGCTCTGCCATTCAATAAGTCTTAGCTGAACTGATTTCAATCTCAATCCACCTTTCTGATGATCCTCGATAACTTTTCACCACTTTGCCTATCTGAAATCTATTGACCTCTGCCTTAAAAATATTCAAGGACTCTACTTCCACTTTCTTTTGAGGAAGAGTTCCAAAGACTTACGTCCCTATGAGGGTAAGGAATTTCTCATCTGTTCTCAATGGACAATCCCATATTGTTAAACAAGGCCTTCAGATCTAACTTCTCTCACAAGAGGAGATTTGTTTTCCACATCAACCCTGTCAACACTCTTCAGAATCTAATATGTTTCAATCAAGTCGTACATATTTAATGAGCCTGAATTAGTTGTCAGAGGTTCCTTTAATGTGTCAAATCCTATTAATTTCCAATGATCTTCCCTAACCCTAAAAATAACTATCGCAAATATCCGTCTCATTCATTCATTCATTTAATTGTTACTGGATATTTTAAAATATATAATTTTCTAAAAATCCCATTTCTCCTTTTTCTCTCCCCTTTAGTTCAATCTTTCATTCTCCTTTGTTATTACTCTTGTTGTACTTGAATTAACATTGAGTTTGCTCATTTTGTACTAACTCTCCAGTCTTTGTGCCATTAATTAAGGGAGATTTGCAGTTGTTCACTGAGGTCCCGAATGCCCTATCACCCTCACTGTGGCATTATCAGCTTGTAGTTTCGGCAGCTTGTCATGCAAAATATCATTACAATTGAATGAAACAAGCGTACGTGTAACTAATGGTGCATGGTGTCATTCTCCAGGTACAACCAATTCTGGGTCATTGTGTCTACTTGTGGTTTCCAGTGATCTAATGCTGAAGTTATGGTGCCTGATCAGGAGCAATCACAGAGAAAATGACCAGCAACTAGTTTTAAAGAAATGTGACAAATCATAAGTCAAGTGCATTTTGTGAGGCTGTGCACCAATCATAGCTGCAGAAGGTCTCAAAAACATATCTGATAGAGTCACAAGTGACACTGCACATCTTATCTTTAAAGTCCCGATTGATAGACATATCTCACTAATCCTGTACACACCTTATCTAAAAGAGCCATAAGTGATATACACAGAATTGTCGATCTGTGTGAGATCTGATAGAACCAGACACATGGTTCTGACGGTTCAGCTTGCAAAATAAAGGCCTGGTACCTTCTATGCTTTCTCTGTTACGTCGCTTGGTGTGATGTTACAGTCCACTTGTCAGGCAATGACCATATGCTCCTAGCACTCATTGGAGCAGGTGGCCTATGGTGGGACTGTGGCTGCCCAGTGGTAGCTGTCCAAAGAAACGTGGTGGTTTCTCCCACCATCAAAGGTTGCTCATTCTCTACATCAATCGAGCTGGCTTACAAGCTGTAACTGCTGGCTTCTGTGTTGTATTATTCACTGGGAGGCATGTATAGAGTGACCTTTCCATACATAGGCCTGAGCGAGATATATTGTTTGCCTAAGCATCAGAACCCTCCACTCTTGACCTTGCTGATGGAGTCCAAAGCAATGCTCAGCGTGGTGCTGGGTACCAGTTTGGCTGCAGGAGCTGTTGGAACACGCTGTAAATGACACATGACACATTATGGGGTTGGACTCTGGATTTTCTGTTAGTGTTTACTCCCTTAGCCTCCCCAAACATCCATATGACAGTGGGTTTCATATCCCTGAGCAGGGGTCCAGAACAGGTGCTGTTAGCCAGAGCCAGCTGAGCCCTGGTCTCGCGTAGAAGACGCGACACTTCGTGAAGTAGCTCCACTTCACAGGGGCTAGCCGCCACCCTGAAGAATCACAAGTGATAGACAGACCTTATCCTGTGCACACCTTAGCTGTTCGAGTCATGAATGGTATACATGCCTTATATAAGACAGTCATGAATGATATTCATAGTTAACCTGACAAGATCACAATAAGCACGTGAATGCAAAAGACAAAGCTGAAGCATTTGCAACCATCTTCAGCTAGAAGTGTCAACTGGATAATCCATCTTGGCCTCCTCTTGAAGTCCCTCCTGTCACAGATGTCAATCTTCAGCCAATACAATTAACTCCACATGGTATCACGAAACAACTGAGTACCGGAGATACAGTAAAGGTTACAAGTCTTGGCAACATCCTGGTTATTAGCCTGAAAACGTGTGCTCCAGAAGTGGTATAGCCCTCAGCAAACTGTACCAGTGTAACCATTACAAGGGCTTCTAGCAGACAAATTCAAAAAATTGTGCATGAATGTTGTTTACAAAAAGCAGGACAACCCAACAATCACCATCCCATTTGTCTACTCTAAATCATAAGAAAAGAGATGGAAAGTTCATTGGCAGCATTATCAAGGAGCACTTACTCACCAGGAGCCTGCTCACCCTAATGGTCAACTTGACTTCTGCCAAGACCACTTCAGCTCAAGACAACATTAAAGCCTTGGTCCAAACATGGCAGAAAATGCTGAACTCACAGCCTGAATCAAATATCTAGTGACACTGACAGTCAATGGACTTTGCGATGGCTGCATATCTTCCCACTCCCCCACCCACCCTTCCCTTTAAGTGGGTCCCACCACAATGGGGCCCTTTCATCCCCGCCTAAGTATAAGTCTGTCTGCCAGGACCCCTTGTGGAAACATGTGGAAGAAACAATTCCAACTTATCACCTAATGCGTCCGAGGGCTGTGTCAGCAACTTCCGTTGCCCCGTAGTGTTGTGACAGATAAGAAATACTATCTTGGATAGACATTTTGACTTGGTCTTTTATGCTGATTGCTAAGTCATATCCTCAGCTGCTATACGTTAATGATTTAAGCTCTATTGAATTTAACTGGAATATTTTAACATAACTGCCCACTGGTCCTCCTAGGATAAGTACTTAGTAAAAAATGTTAAAATGTGCAATTTATGTAAAATGTAGGTCTACTGGGGGAAAAAAATGTTTCCTGTCTTATAGGGCAAAACATATGCCTTGCTGGATTTTATTTTCGTAAACGATAGGTCAGTTTCAGAATCTCGTAGGATTTTAAAATATTTTTTATGGGATGTGGGCGTTGCTGGCTAGACCCGCATTTATTGCTCATCCCTAATTACCCCTGAGAAAGTGGTAGCGATCCACCTTCTTAACTGCGCGAGCCATGTTAAAATATTTCAAAATCACAAAAATTAATGTGTTGATGAGGGGTCGGTGAATCTTACATAAAAGAGAAAGGTATAATGTGTATAATCTTTGTTGTTCAAGAAGTAAAATGTTGCTTTCGTCATACTTATTTCCATTTAACTCATTCTCTTTCTTCTGAAAGCTTCTCTTGCTGATAGCAAGATGAAGGTATACAAGCATTAGTGGACATTTAATGGCCTGATTGTCCACTTTATAATATTCAAACTTCATAATTCCAGTAGATTCATTTTTCAGTGAGCATTTCTGTTTGTAACATTTGAATTGCTGTTATTTTTTTCTAGCTGCTAAATTATGCAATAGGTGCACTGCCTTTGATGTCGCGGTTCATAATACAATTGAAAACTGAGAAAATTGGATTATACGCTCATGGCAAACACAGATTTGTGATTGTAAATATGATCCTGGCACATGCGGCGTTAGTTTTTACTCCTAATCCTCATTTATATGCTGAAATACACACAGAGGATTTTTACCTCTCTTGCTGCCAGTTCTGGATGAAAATGGAAGAGGTGCTACGTGAGACTGGAGTTGTTTTGCTGCTTATGTGCAAAGATGTTTTGTACAAATATCTGATCAGGGAGAATTATACCCTGTACATGATCAAAAATAAGGAACTCCATTCTGTTAACCTGTTTTTCCCTGGCACAAAAGATAGCTCAGTTTAGCATGGCAGTCATAACGTGGAATCAAATGTTTTGCTCAGTGCTCCACATGCCAACCTCAGTCCTGAACCTCAGCAGTCAGCACACATCTGATATGCCCTCTTCTGTGCCTAGCTTTCTCTGAGGTTTCAATAATATTAATCTGCACACTCCATGTGATTCCTTTTTTTATCTGACAGATGCTATGCTCCTGGTAGCAGAAAGATTGGAAGGGCCTTTCAATATTGAAGCCGTCATGGATCCAATTGATGTGAAGATTTCTGATGCCATCATGAATATGCAGGAGAACAGCATGCAGGTGTCAGCGAAGGTAAAAATGCTCTCCTTTGTATATTCATATTATGTGAAGATTGCCATTCTATCATCTTTGTATTTGTGAAAAGGGTCTCTGTAGAAGCCACAACTTAAAGACAAGCTGTAGCACTTCCTTTGGCTATTAATTCTTCACAATATCTATCGCATAATACATTAGTTTAGATTGAAGAAACACAAGGAACATGGCTGGTTGTGGGCACATGGGTGGTTAATGGCCAAGAAATGCCAGGACACAAACCTGCCAATTTCGAGCTCTTGCTCAGGTAAGACAAGGGGCAGGGAGCAAACATGCATCCAGGATAAAGATTGATATTATAAATATATCAATGAGGCTGACAATTGGGCTTTGACCCACTTTGCAGGTTTAACTATGGCCAGCTAGGTTTCTGGGGCCTCAGGAAACCGAGCAGCTGAAGTTGCAGCAAGGACAACTGCAGGGGGCACTCCTTATGGTACAAGAAGAGCAGGAGTAAATCCTCCTGGGCCCACAAATAGCCCCTATCACCATCAGAACTTCCCCGGAATCAATCCAGAGTGGGATTGCACCCTTCTCAGATTGGACTACACCCAACCCCAAGATCAGACTACACAACTGCACCCCACCCCCACCCTCTCCAGTCTTCCAGATGGGAAGGAATTGGATAGCTCCTTTGGAGTCAGGGACCAGAACCTCCTCCCTAATCAGACCACGTGCCCCCACTCCAACCTCTACCTGAGACCTGTGATCTGATCTACCTGATACTGTAGCCCTCCTCTCTGTCCCATCTATCTCCCCCACCAGACAGAGATCAGGGTCCCACTCCCCAGAGAAAGTTCGGGCCTCCTCCTAGCCCACCAGACAACGACCTGCCCACACCGCCCACCACCACCAGACAATGATTGGGCCTCCCTTCTCCCTCCCCCCCACCACAGCATGATCTGACCCGCCTCCCCCTCACCCCTCCACCACCAGTCTGAGTCAGAGAGCCGTTGGAAGCTCTGATCTTACCTCTTCAGCCACTGGAGCACCCCAAAACAGACCTTTGTCGAGCATGTCTGTTTCGCACCGAATCTGGACATGCAATACAATGAAATGTTGAGAAAGTTGGATGGGCAGTTCATTAATTCAATTTAAATACATGCAAATGCATTTAAATCGCCGTTGCGCCTTTTCGGGCCTTGGTAAAGTGGGCATCTACATGGACGCGGGTGCAGATCGCATTAATGGCCTGACGCTTGACTTTACCATGTTTTCGTGCCCAAAAACGGGCATGACACAATGGTAAAACTGAGCACTATGAGTTCCAATCACGCAAAATTACTCTTATAGACTTATATCCCTCGTCAAAATGTGTTAGTCCCAATCAAGCCACCTCGCCAACTACACCCCCTATGGTAGAGTTGCTAACGTCTAAATGATACATCTGATCACCTGACCTGACAATATTCAGGAGAACTCTGAGCATTCCATCTGCTAAACTTGGTTTCTGCAGAGTTAGAACTTTTTCACTCAGGTATCACTTACTACCCACCTCTCAAGACTTTAGCACACCATTGAATCACTTTCTGCATTGCACCCACATTTTTCTGACCACTCACTGGGTGCTGACCTCCCTTGTCACTTCCATCCATGCTCTCTTTGTTTTTCTCGGCAGCTGTCAGGAACAAAACATCTCTCCTGTTGAAACTGCATCTATTGGAGCTTCAAGGAAAGCACGCGGAGCTCATGATGCTACCCAGGGAGGCCAGTGCTGTTCTGTGAAGTCCCTGCTGCTCCACTGTATCACTGAATGACAAGCCTGATCACACTGCATTGTCCTTGCAGAGGGCCCTCTGTTACTGGGTTCAGTCTCCAGGCCACTCGCAAGTGTAACTACCCAGGTTAATGCAGCCCTTTGTATTTCAAAATTGTGTTGTTTCACTGATGCAACAGTGTTGAGATACACAATTACAGGCTTCCTAGCCTTGGACTAAAATTTCGGCTCAAGATCTCAATTATGCATGCAAAATTCATAAAGGACTGGACATGGTGGACACTGGGATGATGTTTCTCGAACTTGGGGTCATATTTTCAGAATTTAGCCATTTAGCACTGAAATGAGGAGAAATTGGCTCACTTATAGGTTGTAAAACTCCAGAATTCTCTATCCTGGAGAGAGTGTTGGATGCTCATTCCTTGAGTGAGATTAATCGACTTGGATACTAGGGGAACCAAGACATTTTAGGATATTGAGGGAAAGTGTAACAGAGGTTAAAGATCAGCCACGATCATGTTGAATTGTGGAATAGGCGCAAAGAGCCAAATAGCCCACTTCAGCTCCCATGTGTTTTTTTTATGTTCATGCATTCCTAACAAGTGATGACAATGTATAAGCCGTGAAAGACGTGATGAGCAGAGAAAGAATGCACAGATTCCCAATTAAAGGGAGGAGAAATTAATATTAAGTGTCCCTTCAAGCACAGTTTGTAACCCCTTTCAAAGGTATTTTTAATGTAATACAGACAGGTGCCATGAGCCAATTATCTTCCCTTGGAAAAGGAAACACGATTAGGGACACAAGCCAAGAGAGAAAAATGGAGGGGTTTTTTTGAGAAAGTAATTGGCGATGTTTTGGATATTCAGCCCATGCAGCCTCTCTGTATGTTTGGTTCAAAGAAATTGCAGTGAAACCTGTCCTTCAGTTCCCCTCGATTAAATTCAACTCCAACCCTTCAGAATTTTCTGACATGACAATTAGAATATTTACAGGAAAGTGTCACTGAGAAGAAATTTCCAATGTCAAGGAGCAAAACAATTCTAGTCAGCGACTGATGGAAAGTTCTGAATTGACTTATTTTCTGGTTTTCTGTTATTTTTCAGCAATAAGCCAGTGTAAGGAAATAACTAACTAAATGTGAGGATAGTGCCCAATTCCTCATCTGCTGTTTTTGATGATCATTCTGTGAATTCAGTTTCTTTCCCCTGCTGGTATAGCTATCTTTCTCAACATGGATAAGAATTCCAGCAGCTGAACAATTTTTTTATTTATTTAAGGGACGTGTGCATCACTAGCTGGGCCAGCATTTATTGCCCATCCCTAATTGCCCTTGAACTGAGTGGTTTGTTAGGCATTTCAGAGGTCCTTTTTTATCAGTCAACCACATGTAGGCCGGACCAGGTAAGGATGGCAGATTTCCTTCCCTAAAGGTCATTAGTGAAGCATATGGATTTCTATGATAATTGACAATGGACTCACGGTCATTATTAGACTTCTAATTATAGATTTTTATGGAATCCAAATTCCACCATCTCCCCACGGTGGGACTCGAACCTGGATCTCTACGGCTGACCTCTGGATTTCTAATCCAGTGACAATATCACTACCGCACCACGCCTCCAATTGCCACTGAGGCGGCTATTTTCCATCCATCACAAAGTCCATGTCTGTACTGTAACTGAATTGTTTTACAAATGAGTTATCCTTTCCATAACAGCAAAGATCTGATCAAAGTTTGAGGAAAGAGTACGATCATGTTGACCTTATGCATGGGTGGCTGTGTGGCCTATTGGTGGTTCTTGTGGTAAGAAAAGTAGTTTTACTTGGTCTAGATTCTCATATTTTTAAGCAGCAAATTAAAGTTCATCAGCAGCTTGTAAGTAGTTCTGAAAATTAATTTTTCAATTTTTGGCCTATCATTCCTTTTGGTTTTGCCACCACTGCTTCTTTGTACATTCTTTGCTATCTCACTGACTCATTCTTCATCTGTAATCAAAGATACTTTCTATTCCTTTTGGGGATTTGTTTGCTCTGATTAAAAGGTTATGGAAGTGCTTTCAAAGTCATTGTATCTTGTTTATAATGTGAAATGTCTGTGATTATAACAACATTGACAGGATTAAATTATCACATCAATGTGCCTGTATTTACTGAAATTCTCTCCACTTCTCTGTTGAATTAAAATTAAGCGTATTTAAATATTGAAAGAGGTTTTTGCTGAATTAGTTATAGGACGGAACTTTCTATTTTTACGCAGAGTCTGAGGCAAGAAAATCAATGTGCAGCTTGCCATCTGCACAGCTGGCTTTTCTCATCACGTAATCCTGAACTCTGTGCAAAACTAATCTACAGGCATGGTCAGGGTGCCAAGGACAGTGCCCCATGAGGCAGTGCCAGAGGGCAGTTCCAGGTGGTGGTGTCAAGAGGTAGTGCCTGGGACAACGCCAGGGGATGATGCTGGGGGCAGGCCAGAGGTCAGTGCCAGGCGGTGGTACCAGGATGCCAAGAGGCAGTGCCGGAGAGCAATTCCAGGAGGTGGAGCCCAGGAGGAACTGCAGCCATGTTCCTCTCCCACCAGGGCTATACTTACCTATGTGCCCTCAGGGGGGTTCATTTCACCAGGTTCCCATTTTAAAAAATGAGTTGTAATCCTCGTCAACATAATGTCACATCAACAAGGAGAGATTTCCTAACGTGGAAGGACGCTGTGATAGGCAGTCCCACTAATTGTGTGGAAACGTATTGAAATGAGGTTCCCGACCTTCCTGAGCAGCAACCTCAATACATCACTAGCAGGGAACAAGAGTATCGGAAAACAGGATCTCGCTGGCAAGACTCACATTTTCAAAGTCCCACAATATTTTGTGTCCACATTCTATTTAATGCATCAGTAAAACAGACACATTAAGCTATTGTTTACCTAATGGTTTGCGTTCTTCCCATGATGAAGTCTGATCCACTGGTGGTAATTAGTAGCAGAAAATGAATACAATTGCTTCCTCATTTTGGCTGCATTGGTGTAAGAAAGCTCAAGACTGAAACTAAACTCTTCCACATGAACAAGTGGGAAAAAGCATAGTGGGGCCTTCATTGCCATCCATGACACTAGCAGCGGGAGTTGGAAAAATTCCCACCTTGGCCTGCCTGCCCGGGGAGAAAGTGCCTGTAAAGTTGGGATCTTCATTGCTGGGGCTGGGGTTGCAGGGAGGGGTTCTGGCGATGGAGGATTGAGCTGGAGCAGGGCAGGCAGTTTAGACAGTGCCACAGGGGCTGCTGAATGCAGGGACAGGCTGTTTAAAAGGCTCACCTCAGTGGGACTATGCCCCAGTTAAAGTAAAAACACACAGTTCCTCCAGCCCCTTCATGCACCTCTGCCCCCACACCCTCAGCATGCAGGCCTCGTCATAGAACATAGAACATTACAGCGCAGAACATGCTTCCCACTTGCCCCATTTGACCCCTCAAACACCCTCTTAAACTGTGTCTTCTGCTTCTAGTCTCCCCCACAAGAGGAACCATTCCCCCTGTATCCACCCTGTCAAGTTCCCTCATGATCTTATATGTTTCAATAAGACCACTTCTCATTCTTCTAAAATTCCAATGGATACAGGATCGACCTTTTGGACATTTCTTCACATAAATGCCTTACACTGTTTTGTGCTCCAGCCATCGTCACTGATAACTTGTTTATAGGTGTAAAGCCAAAGAATTGGTGGCCTGGCAGTGATTGTTAGTCAACCTTTAATCATGTGCTATGGAAATATGTCCAACTTGCCTATTGATTATAGGCTGCTTCTGGAATCTAAAATTCCCGAGCATGCTGCTCATGAAACTGAAGAGAATTCAGATTTGAGCTTTCAATCCAAAATCCAAGATCCAAATTTTATCTGAAAGTTCTGCACTGTAGGGATTCTATGATTCTAAGAAAAATACATAAATCATTTATTTTTCATGAATCTTTAATAAAAATGAAGCTTGTCACTGAAAACTCACTCACTGACCAGATTACTTGATGTTACACTTTAGCAAAAGTAATTGGGCTAATTGGATATAGGTCAGTTGAAACATTTCCGTTTGTTCAATTCTTGCAGGTTTTTCAAGGATGTGGCCAGCCTAAACCAACACAATATGGGCGTAAGTCACGCTCTGTTTCAGAAAATTTTAACATAAGGTTCAGACCCTACAGCCCTGAGGAGCGCCCAACTACAGCAGCTGGTACAAACCTGGACAGACTGGTGAGTATTCATGTGCCTTTTCTGACTGCTTCCTCTGTATATTGGTCAGGAGAGAATTATATTGTTATTTTCATTTCTGAATTTCAGGTTATTGAACCTGAACAACAGGGGAGTCAAAGTCAGAAGGTGGCCATTTTAAGAATCCATTAAAAGGGTCCTCAATTGCAGTCAGCAAAAACTTTATCGAAAATAAAAACAATTCAGCAGCTCCGACCGCATCTGTGGAGAAAGAGAGTTACTGTTTCAAGTGCAATAGAACTAACAAAAACAATTATTGAGGAAGTAACAAAATTTTATCTGAAATGGGTGGCACGGTAGCACAGTGATTAGCACTCCTGCTTCACAGCTCCAGGGACCTCGGTTCGATTCCAGGCATGGGTCACTGTCTGTGTGGAGTTTGCACATTCTCCTCGTGTCTGCATGGGCTCCCTCCGGGTGCTCCGGTTTCCTCCCACAGTCCAAAGATGTGCGGGTTAGGTTGATTGGCCATGCTAAAAATTGCCCCTTAGTGTCCTTAGACGTGTAGGTTAGAGGGATTAGTGGATAAATATGTAGGGATATAGGGGTGGGATTGTGGTCGGTGCAGACGCAAAGGGCTCTGTAGAGTATCTATGAACAAGGGAGATTGAAGAGGGTATATGGTAGACTAAGACAATATCAATGGGTTAGTCAAGCTAACGGTGACAAATGATGTTCAATCCAGATAATGATGTGGAGATGCCAGTGTTGGACCAGGGTGAAGATCGCACGACACCAGGTTATAGTCCAACAGTGTTGGACGAGATGAGAGGTCATATGACACCAGGTTACACTACAACATGTTTATTTGAAATTACTAGCTTTTGGAATGCTACTCCTTCCTCAGGTTTATTTGACATCACAAATTTGGACTATACCCTGGTGCCGTGTGACCCAATCCTGAGAAGTGTGAGGAAATGAATTTGGGGAAGGGTAACGAAGCAAGACAATACATGATAAATTGAGGGACGCTGAGAAATGTAGAGAAACAGAGTGCATCTCCACAGGAGCATGAAGGTGGCTGAGCAGCAGAGAAAGTGGTTAATAGGTAAAGAGGATGCTTCTCTTTAGGAATAGAATATAAGAGCTGGACAGTTATGTTGGAATTCTATACAACACGTTAGGCCACAGCTGGAATGCTGCATGCAGATTCAATCACCATGTTATCAGAAAGATGTGATTCTACTGGAGAGGGTACAGAGAAGATTCACAAGGATATTGTCTAGATTGGATAATTTTAGTGCAGAGGAAGGATTGGATAGGCTGGAGTTGTTTTCTTTGGAACAGAGCAGGCTGAGGGGCAATCTAATTGAGTGTTTAGAATTATGAAGGGTCTAGATCTGATGGACCTATTCCTTTTGATTGAGAGGTTCATAACCAAGGGGTATAGATTTAGAGTAAGAGAAAGAAGATTTCGGGTGTCTTTGGCAGAAATATTTTTCAACCAGAGGAGGGTGGTGTACTGGATCTATAACTTACATGGCTGTGCACAAAGAATCAAGAAATGGGATTAGGCTGGATGGCTGGTTGCTGGCTGGTGTGGGGATGAGAAATGAAATGGCGGTAAATTTATATCTATCAGATGATTTATGGTTAAATGGGGAAGAATATCATTGAGTTCATTGTTTTCCATAGTACACTGGGGTTATCTTTTCATAAATTTGAAGTGATTAGGTTAGAGGGATTAGTGGGTATAATATGTCGGGATATGAGGGTAGGGCCTGGGTGGGATTGTGTTCGGTGCAGACTCGATGGGCCGAAGGGCCTCTTTCTGCACTGTGGAGTTCTATGATTCTATTACATCTTGACTGTTAGGACTTCAGCAGATGCCATAGTGGTTTCAAGTGTTCATTATGAATTGTAGGCCCCATGCTTTATACATTCGCATTGATGAGATTATTGCCTCAGATCACTCTTGAGTGTTCAAAACTCCTATATTAAAGCTTAGCAAAATTTGGACTTTTTTTATACTTTTATAATACAATTCTCATTATACAGGACACAAAAGTTGCTTTGTCACATTTACCATCCAGCTTAACCAATCCAATGCACCAAGGCATGCTGAAACTGCCATTTCAGGTCCTGTGTTGAAAGGAACAGTCCTGAATGGCTGGGCTAAGCTATGGAAGTTCTCCCCATTACCTTTTAAATTGATATGATCTGAGAAGAAGTGACAGATGCTGACCATTTCATTATTGCAGTTTCAGCACTATTTAAAGTCAGTGCAAAACTCCTTTTCTAATAAAATAATGGATGGCAGAGTAGCCATCCAGTGACTATTATTGGAATATAAAGCAACCCAAGATTTGTTTGAATTCAGCATTAGAACTAACACTGACACAAAAACTGTGAATGATGCAATTGAGTCAGCTACAACACATTGAGTTAGTGGACAGAGGATTGGGAGCTGTTCTTTTTAGTTCTATTTGTGAATAATGTTATCCTATATTCTGAAGCAGCTGCTGGGAGGAGCATAAAGCTGTAAAATTGGAATGTCCTGGCTACTTGGAAAATATTTGGCCTTCCCAAAGCCATGTAATTGAGATTGAGAACTCATGTGATGAATTACAATACTTTTCCCACCTCTCCTGCAATCCTGCCTATTATTTCTGCAGTGACCACTGTCAGTCACATTGTTCATCCATTGTCATCGATGAGGACCTCGACACCATTAGTCATTTTGAGGCTGGTTGCGGTGTGTCTGAAGATGACTGATCAGGCCAATTCGGGCAAGGAATGTCCTGGCACATATTGAACAGACTTGTGTAGGCACGGTAGTTGTTGCGCTGGTGGCTCTGGACTTGCGCAACTCACGCTTAAGTTGTGCTTCAGCAATGCACCTGGCTTCATAAGCTTGACAGCCCTTGTGGATGAGGCAGCGCCAGGTAGGGCGGTTTTGTGCCAGCATTTCCCAGGTGGTCGTGTCTATGTCAAGCGACTTCAGGGAGGCTTTGAGCGTGTCTTTGTAACGTTTCTTCTGCCCTCCATGCGAGGGTCTTCCAGCAGAGCGTTCCCCAAAAAGAAGTTGCTTGGGTATACACTCATCTGGCTTATGGATGATATGACCTGCCGACCAGGTCTGCGCTCTCATCAGCAGTGTGTGGACTGATGGTAGACTTGCTCCAGAGAGAATTTCAGCATCTGGTACTTTGTTTTGCCACCTGATGCATAATATTCTGCGAAGGCAAGTCATGTGGAAATGATGGAGCTGTCCACATTTCACAGGCATACAGGAGGGTAGTGAGTACCACGGCGCTGTAGACCTTCAGTTTTGTTGCTGGGCTGATTCCTCGATGTTCCCATACAATGAAATGCAGTCGACCGAAAGCAGAACTTGCCTTTGCTATTCTGCAGTTAAACTTCTATATCAATAGTCACTGCTTGGGAGAGGGTACTACCAAGATAAGTGAACTAGTCCACTGCCTGTAGTTGCTGCCCTTTGACTGTGATTATGGGTTTTGTGTACAGTGCATGAGGAGCAGGCTGGTGCATGACTTCAGTCTTTTTAATATTGATGGTGAGTCCAAAATTGTCACATGCTGTGGAAAATTTGTCCATACTGACTTGCAACTCTGGCTCTGAGCCAGTATACAGGGCGCAGTCATCAGCAAAGAGGAAATCTCTCAGAACAGTTTCCTTCACTTTGGTAATAGCTTGAAGTCTTCTGAGGTTGAAGAGCTTCCCATCCACTCTGTACTTGAAACTGATTCCAGCAACACTGTCCTGGGTAGGCAGATGGAAGGTTGTGTTGGTGATGAGGAGGTCGTGTGCTGCACAGGTCTTCATTAAGAGTAGACCGTTACTGTTACACGTGCCCACTCCATGTCTCCCAATGACTCCCTGCCAGACTGCAGAGTCACACCCTACTGTTGCATTGTAATCACACCTACCTTTCGCATGTCTAGCATATTGAAGCTATAACAGTTTCCAAAACACACGGATCAAATATGGCCAGCAGTTCCCAATTTAGTAGTGAAAGAGGAGAAGGAAAAAAGATTTTAGATGTTTCCATATATGGAAATGAGTAGCCATGGAGGAACAGTCCAAAAACCTGTCAATCACTGTGGTTGAACCTGTTTTCAGTACTGAGTAGGTATGAAATATAATGCATGTAAAACTGTAATTCATGTGTAGTTGGTTCAGATGTTGACTGGGCAGTTATTGGGTTTTGTTGCGAGATTGGCAGAGAACAAACAAATATCTTATGGGAGCTATGCCCTTGCATAGATAATTCTTAAAGAAGTTGGTGTGCGTAGATATCAATGATAACTGCGGTATTCCATTGTAATTAAAATGTTCATTAATTTTATATCTTCTGGCAAAAGCAATTTCAGGGAAAACGATTTCCCACAGCAAATGGTTAAGATCCAGAACGCACTGCCTGAGAATGTGGTGGAAGCAGGTTTAATCAAAGCTTTCAGAAAGGAATTAGACTATTATCCTAAGAAGAAGAGTATACAGGAATACGGGGAGAATGTGGCGGAACAGAACTAGGTGAATTGCTCATTGTGGGACTGACACAATGGGCTGAATGGATTCCTCCTGCACTGTAACTATTTTGTGGTTCTGAGATTCATTGCAGGGATGTGTTCTGACTCACAAGGATAGAGAACCTTTGTTCGTGAAGCATAATCTGTTCTAATGTTGCTCTGTCACTAATTTGAATAACTATTTTAAACTGTTTTATATTTTCAGTGTTTTAATTTCTGTAATTTATTTGCCACTGAATATTTCTTTTCAGTTTATCAAGCTCACTCAATTGGTTATACTAAGCTGGATTTCAATATGCAGGAGCTTGTGGATTTGGGAATTGGTGGAGAATTATAAACAGCAAAATTCACAACGTGTCAGGACGTCTGCTCCAACCTTCTGACTTTGTATTTCACTGCAATGTTTTCGGTTACATGTGAGCAATCCCATTGGGTGAGACAGTTTGCCACTTCAGATATGTTAGAGTGAAATTAACTTGGGATTTTAACTTTAAGTTCATCGGTTTCCCAGGCTTTCTAGAACTTGGTAATGGAAGCAAGCCAGGAACATGGGCTTTTGAGGGGACTGAAGACACATCAAGGAAATTTGACAATAAGTGTTTAGTACTCACAGCTACTTCCTTTAGGTTTGTTTGCAGTACATCTACTGAGAGATCACTCTCAACACTTGGTGGTTTATTCAGCAGTTTGGAGGTTTGAGGGTATGATCCGCACATTGGAACTCTGATCAATCAGACCAGCATGAGTGCCAATTATGCTGCTTTAGACTGAACCTCAGCTTGGACCACAAATGACGACAAAGGTGGCCATCAACAGCAATGGTGGCAGTGTACCAGTGCTACCAACTGTGGCACCGGCAACAGCCTGGTCCTCGCAGACCTATAACTGTAGGAGAATGGGGATCAACAGAGAGGGAGAGATTGCTGGTAGCCATTCCCATCACACAAGATCTACCAATAGAACATAAACTGCCTTGGTGTGTCCAGTCTCAGGATGTTTGTGTTGTGTGAAATGATGGTGGATATTTCCAGCAGTTGGAACAAGACGTATATCCATCAAAACCTGCTGACTATGCTTCAGCAGTTGTTATAAAATTCATTGCTAGCCTCAACTTCTCTATTTCAGAATCATTTCAGGGGTCTGCCAGAGACATCACAAGGTTGGGGCCCACAAATGCATAAGACTCATGGCTTTTTGTCATGCATGCCAATTATGTCAACTTTGCCTATATTACTCTGGTTAGAAAGATTGGGTTCTTGTTTTTGGAGTGCAGTGCAGAATATCATTGACTGCATACATATAGCAATGAATGCACCTTCACAGAATACTACAGTGCAGAAGGGGCCCTTCAGCCCATCAAGTCTGCACCACTGCATGAAAGGGTCCACTTAATCCACTTGCCAACACTTGGCCAATAGCCTTGAATGTTATGAGGTGCCAAGTACTCATCCAGATACTTTTTGAATGATGTGACGCATCCCACCTTCACCACTCTCTCCAGCAGTGCATTCCAGACCATCACAACCCTCTGGGTAAAAAAATGTTTTCCTCAAATCCCACCTAAACCTCCCATCCCTCACTTTTAACTTGTGTCCCCTCGTAACTGACCCTTCAACTAAGAGGAACAGCTGGTGCCTATTCACCCTGTCCATGCCCCTCATAATCTTGAACTCCTCAATGAGGCCACCCCTCAGACTTCTCTGCTCCAGACCAAATAACACAAGCCTATCCAACCTCTCTTTATCACTTAAATGTTCCATTCCAGGCAACGTCCTTGTGAATTTCCTCTGCACTCCTTCCCAGGTCTTGAATCATTCAGAATTTTTCATCAAACATAAGGGCTTCCAAACCACCAGTGTACAGCTGGTGTTCAACAATCATAGAGTCCTACTGTGCAGAAGAAGACCATTTGGCCTATCAAGTTTGGACCAAGCACCCAGGCCCTACCCCAATACCCCTACATATTTTACCCACTAATCTATGCATCTCAATACCTAAGGGGCAATTTTAGCATGGCCAATCAACCTAATCCACACATCTTTGGACTGTGGGAGGGAACCGGAGCACCTGGAGGAAACCCACTCAGACACGAGGAGAAGGTGCAAACTCCACGCAGACAGTGACCCAAGCCAGGAATCGAACCCAAGACCCTGAAGCTGTGAAGCAGCAGTGCTAAACACTGTGGAACTGTGCTGCCCCTGTGTAACAATGTACACCATTGATGCTTTATTGTCCACATCATTCTGCACCCCCTCATCCTCCTCCTCCTCATTTTCTCCCTCATTCTCCTTCTTAGGTTGCCCATAAGTTCTGAGAGCTGTGCCTTATTCTTCTTGCACATCCGAACCTCACTACTGGGCAATATTGTACACAGTACAGCAGATCTCAACCACTGTGGAGACCCTGGCTAATGCCTAATGAAGGATGCCTCCAGATTTGTTCTGGTACTCAAAAGTGCATCTGGTTGTCAAATGGTATCATCCTTGGGCCTCATTCCTCATATTCCTGAGAGGAGTCAGTAGCCATGTTTCAACTTGGTATCCTCTGATCGCTTGCCTCCAAGCAGTAAGTCTGCTTCAAGGTGCAAGGCATCTGGTAGGGTGGACTGCAACAGGGCACATGCTTTATGACAGTTGTCTGTAAATCTTGTGCATATCTATTAAAAATCTTTTCACTGTTCAAAGATGTGTGGCTTAGGTGGACTGGTCATGCTAAATTGCCCCTTAGTGTTAGAGCACTAACTAGGGTAAATGCATGGGGTTGTGGGGAGAGGGCCTGGATGGGATTGTGGTCGGTGCAGACTCTATGGGCCAAATGGCCTCTTTCTGCACTGTAGGGTTTCTAAGATTGCCACCCAGGATAACTACGGTGGCCCTGATTATTGCAAGAATCACTTTGATTCCAAGAGTGCATCTGTTTAACAGCCACATGCAAAAGCCACTTAGATAACTTACCACCAGCCCTCCCGACACCCGTGATAGTAACAGAGAACAAACACATCTCTCTTACCGTCCCTCGCTGTCCGCCATCAATTCGTTTACTCTTACGATCAAACATGAAAAAGGGTTGGTCAGCTACCCAGCAACCATACAAACATATCAATTAGGAGCAGGAATAGGCTACTCAGCCCCTTGGATCTGCTCCTTTATTCAATAAGATTGTGGCTGATCCGATTGTAACCTTAAATCTACGTTCCAACCCCATAACCTTTAATTGCCTTGTTTATCAAGAATCTATCTATATCTGCCTTGAAAATATTCACAGATCTCCATTCCACTACCTGTTGAGAAGGATGGGCAGCACAGTGGCACAATAGATAGCACTGCTGCCTCACAGTGCCCAGGATCCCAGTTCAATTCTAGCCTTCGGTCACTGTCTGTGTGAAGTTTGCACATTCCCTCCCTTCTGGATGGGTTTCGTCTTTTGCTCCAGACTGTTCCCAAAGTCCAAAGGTGTGCAGATTGGTCATGTTAAATTGCCCCTTACAGAGCGATCATTCCAGCTAACTATGTGGCTGAACAACAAGGTGAACAGTTAAGATCAGGCAAGAAGCAAAAAATTGAGTTCGCACCTGGTTTCATAAGAACATAAGAACATAAGAAATAGGAGCAGAAGTAGGCCATCTGGCCCTTCGAGCCTGCCCCGCCATTCAATAAGATCATGGCTGATCTGTCGTGGCTCAGTTCCACTTTCCCGCCCTCTCCCCATAACCCTTAATCCCTTCTCTTATCAAAAACCCATCAACCCGCTTCTTAAAAATATTTAGCGAGGCAGCCTCCACCACTTCAATGGGCAGAGAATTCCAGAGATTCACCACCCTTTGAGTGAAGAAGTTCCTCCTCAACTCCGTTCTGAACCGCCCCCCCTTTATCTTGAGGCTGTGCCCCCTAGTCCTACTGTCTTTTTTGAGCGGGAAGAGTCTTTCCACCTCTATCCTATCCATCCCATTCATCATCTTATACGTCTCAATGAGATCTCCCCTCATTCTTCTAAACTCTAACGAGTACAAGCCTAGTTTATTCAGCCTCTCCTCATAGCTCAACCCCCTCAACTCCGGTATCAGCCTAGTAAACCTCCTCTGCACTCCCTCCAAGGCCAAAATATCCTTGCGCAGGTGCGGCGCCCAAAACTGCACACAGTACTCCAGCTGCGGCCTCACCAATGCCCTATACAGCTGCAGCAAGACCTCCCTACTTTTATATTCAATCCCCCTCGCTATGAAGGCCAGCATCCCATTCGCCTTCCTGACCACCTGCTGCACCTGCAGGCTGGGTTTTTGCGACTCATGCACAAGGACCCCGAGGTCCCTCTGCACCGTCGCCTGCTGCAGTTTTTCGCCACATAAGTAATAGTCCTTCCTACCATTCTTCCTACCAAAGTGGACCACCTCACACTTGCCAACATTAAATTCCATTTGCCATTTCCTGGCCCATTCGCCCAGCCTATCTAGATCCTTCTGCAGACTCTCCACACCCTCCGCACAATTTGCCTTTCCCCCAATCTTGGTGTCATCAGCAAATTTCGACACCCTACACTCGGTTCCCTCCTCCAGATCATCTATATAAATGGTAAATAGCTGAGGCCCCAGCACCGACCCCTGGGGCACCCCACTAGTCACCAACCGCCAATCCGAATAGCACCCATTGACCCCCACTCTCTGCCTCCTATTTGACAACCAATCCTCTATCCACGCTAACACCCTACCCCCAACTCCATGTCCTCTGACCTTCTGCAGTAACCTCTTGTGAGGTACCTTATCAAACGCCTTCTGAAAATCCAGAAAGACCACATCCACCGGCTCTCCTCTATCCACCGCCCTAGACACATCCTCATAGAACTCCAGTAAATTTGTCAGACACGACTTCCCTTTAATGAAACCGTGTTGCGTCTGCCCTATCAAGCAATTCCCTTCAAGATGCCTCGCAATTTCCTCCTTAATGACGGATTCTAACATTTTACCTACCACAGACGTTAAACTAACCGGCCTGTAATTCCCCGCCTTTTGCCTGGCACCCTTCTTAAACAACGGCGTAACATTAGCCGTTTTCCAATCCTCCGGCACTTCCCCGGAATCCAGCGACGTCTGGAAAATAACCACCAAGGCATCCACTATCACCTCCGCCATTTCTTTCAGAACCCTCGGATGCATTCCATCCGGTCCTGGGGACTTGTCCACAATCAGCCCCTCCAGTCTGTTGCGCACCACCTCTCTAGTAACAGTAATGTCATTAAGACCCTCCAGTCCTACCACCTTTCCATCGCTAACACCCGGCAAATTATTCACATCCTCCTCCGTGAAGACAGAAACAAATGTTACCGGCCTTTTCTGGTGGGGGTGCGAGGCTAGTTTAAATATTGATTTAAATGCAAGTATCCAGGGGTCTTCATGCTTACTTGCATGCCAGTGGAAGTCCTCACCAGCGAGGATCGCGTATGGTCTGCACCAACAGGGATGTGACGTGATGACCTCACCAGTGGGACTAGAGGCCAGTGAAGCCCTCCAGATGATTGGGGGCACAGGCGGACATTGCCCTCAAGAGAAGAAATTCATCTTTTAAATGGGAGATCCCTTATTTTGAAGTTATGCCCCCAGTTTTAGATTCTCCCGTGAGGGGAAGCATTCTTTCAGCATCTTCTCTACCAAGCCCCCCGGGAATCTTACATTTCATTCAAATCAGTAAGATTATCTCTCATTCTTCTAAGTTCCAATGAGTAAAGGCCCAAACTTCAACCTTTCATCAAGACAACTCCTTTATCCCAGGAATCAAACTCATAAACCTTCTCTGAACATCCCCCAGTGCAAGTATATCCCTCCTTAAGTAAGGAGATCAGAACTGTTTGCTTGCAGTCTTAGAGGAACTCTGTATGTGACAGCAAGAATTCCTCCTTTTATACTCCATTCCCTTTTCAATAAAGGGCAACATTCCATTTGCCTTCCTAATTACTTGCTGCACCTGCACACTAACTTTTTGTGGGGTGATAAGTGATTGACCTCTTATTCTGGGACTGTGCCCCTGTGTTCCAGATTCCCTAGCCAATGAAACAACCTCTCAGGGCCTACCCTGTCAAGTGCCTTCAGAATTTGTTGTTTCAATAAAATCAACAATTATCCTTCAGAACTCCAGACAGGATGGGAAAATTAACCAGTTTTTCAACTTAGAGCATTCCTTTACCTAGGTACTGATCTCATGAACTTTGTTGCACAGCCTCCCATACAGGTATATTTTTCCTTCAATATAAAGACCAAATCAGCACACAATAACCCAGGTGTGCTCTCAAGAAAGTCTTATATAATTTGAGGATTTCTGGAGAAAGACAATGGACAGGATTTTACGGTCTTGCTGATCCCAAAACTATAAAATCCTGGCCAAGATCAAAGGACTTCGTCATGCATTTCCTCTTGCCCTCTCCAATTCCCATTGAGAGTTTGGGGTGGTAACATGCTGGCAAATTTATCAAAACTTTTGATGCCTTGACCAAACAGAGTTTAAATTTCAAACAATGCTTGGCAATTAACGATCAATCAGAATCAACTGGTGCATTCTCTATGGCAGCACCGCTATTAATCAGAGTCCACTTGCCATCCAATATCACTGTTTCTCATACAATATAAAGTTGTTTCTCCTGTGACTAGTATTCCGGTGACTGGTATTCCTGTGATTGTCCTGATGAATGTGAGACCAAAAGCTTTGGTACCTAGGTAAAGGGATGTCCTATGTTGGAAAACTGATAACTTGCCCATCCTGTCTCAGCAATACTTAAATACCAAAGGACTAACTTATACAATTCTCACACTCCAGTCCCCTTGCAGTGAAGGTGAATATGCCATTCGTCTTCCTAATTGCTTGCTGTATTACCATGCTAACTTTCTCAGTTCATTGTACATGTACGTTCAAGTCCCTAGAACATCTTTTTTCCCCCCACATAATACTTTATTCTGAGAAGTTGTCAAAGTACATACATAAAAGTTCTTTAACATTACATTAAGTTTAGTACTGATCAGTTCGTTTCAATTCAGTACATGACGTACTGCATTAAAATCATCATTACAGCTTATATTTACAATGTACATTTACATTTTGTGTCCAGTATTGGACAGAGCACACAGGCCAAAGGGTTTTACTGGTTTCAGCCCCTTGGTATACTATGCGGGAGGGCCTCCGCAAGGTTTGGCCCTTTCCTGTTGAGACTTTGCAGCAACTTCTCCAAGCTCTACTGCATCCCTGAGCACATCGTTCTGGACCCAGGGATGTGCCAGTCTGCAACACTCAGCTATTGCAGTAAGAAGTCTCACAACACCAGGTTTAAGTCCAACCAGTTTATTTGATAGTAATCCCACAAGCTTCCGGAAACGGTGTTCCTTCGTCAGGTGTGTGGAAGGTTCTGATCAGAGAAGGGCATATAAAGACACACACAGTTTACAGAATACTGATTAGAATGCAAGTCTTTACAGCCAACCTGCTATTCAAGTCTTAAAGATGCAGACAGTGTGAGTGGAGATAGCATTAGCATGTCTGAGGGAGTTCACGGATGCCCAGTATGCCCGGGATGGCCAGTATATTAAATTTGACCTGGACCAGGTCCAGCAGGAAGACCGGGCTGCAGGATTTGTGGCCATTGCATGAATGCCAAATGTACAGGAGGCTATAGACTGCAGTCACTTTGATCTCAAGGACCCAGTGAAAAATCCAGGAAGATTCCTGAATAGAAAGGGCTTCCATTCCATCAATGTGCAGTTGGTGTGTGATCATCAGCTCAACATCATGCCTGTGGCAGACACCCCAGCAGCGTGCCTCACAGATTTATATTGAGGAGCCCAGATGTCCTGTTGGTCTTTAAGGAGGAGCTTATGGTGCAGGGATAGCTCAAGAGGGATGTGGGATAATTGCTTTGGACTTGGCTGATGATGCCTGTACGGAGGCCTGAGACAGAGGCGGAGACCCAATATAATGAGGTCCACGTTGTTACCCATTCAATAGTGGAACGGTACTAGGGCTCCTCAAAATGCAGTTCAGGTGCCAGGACTGTTCTGGTGGGGCCCTCCAAAATAGCTCCTGATATCATTCCACATTGTGGTTGTGTGCTGTGCTCTACACAACCCGGCACAGCAGCAAGGAGACTTTTTGAAGAAGAAGGATGTGGAGGTCGACTGGCTGGACACCGCCACATGTCAGAGGCCTTAGATGTTCCATCCTCCACCCGATGTATATCAGCAGATGTGTTGTGCGCACCAGAGAGTGACCCAGATGCCTAGCCTCTAACTTGACCCACCGACGTGAGAGTTTCAGGGATAAATAAATTGTTCATTGACAGCACCTATGGGACTGCATCTACATCCAGCTGAACAAATCTTGGAAATCCCATGCCCTCTGATACCCCCTCTCCTCTGCAGTCCCTGTTTGTAAATTGTCAGTTACCAAGTGAAATTCAACTATCGTTGAACCTACCAGCATCAAAGTGCATGATTTGGAGCACATGTAAAGTTTGTCTGAGCCCTTGTGATGGGGTACCCTCAAAGGAAGTGAACACCCAGAGGAATGAACATTGTCATGAGTGAGTTTGACCACATCCTAATGTTTGTGTGAAGCCCCTGTGGGAGATAAAAGACATGAGTGAGTGTTGTCTAGGTAAGAATGTTTGGATTTATTATGTATATGATCATATTTTAACCATTGTTGACATCAAGTCAACATGACAAAGCGTTGTTCACCATTTAACTGTCAGATATTTAGTTCCATTATTAGGTAGCTGTCATCTCCTCATTATTGATGGCCAGTTACATGGAGACTCAGCTGTTGTCCAGTGCCACCTCCCCAGTGGCTGTTAATTGAGAGATGGCTGGAGGGCCACTTCCCATTTTCTATCTCTCTTTGTTGTTCTGTGATCTTCTCTCTTATAAAAAAGGAAAGGAGAGACAAATGAATGAGACTGATGGCAGGTGTTGAACAGAGACATTTGCTGAGGGTGACTTTCTGTAAGAATGAGGTTCAGTGGTGAATGAACAGATGGGGATGCGTGGAAGTTCATAGAGATAGATAGGGATAGCTCCAAGTCTAGTTGCTGTGAGGAGTGATGTGCTAGAAGAGACTTTAGAACACAGTGTGAGGGAGACTGAAATAAAATGCATATCAAGATATTGGGTGAAGTGTCATTGCTCGCACCTTGCCTGCTTAGATCAGTGATGTGCTTCCTGAATTATTGGGTCCAGGAGCATGAAACCATGGTCCGGTTGCTGATCTCAAGAATACCACGTCCCTCTGGGTCGTCACACCCCCAGTAGCACATCCACGGAGGCAACAGAGAAACAGAATGCAGCCTTTGTCCTTCTTAACTCCATTTCAACAATTCTTTCTCTCTCCATGTCACCTAGTCCAGGAGATCACATAGATCCTAATTTAAATTTCAGGATACGTATGTCTTATGTGTAAATGATCTCTGCCTGAGTCAAAAACAGGTCTTAGTCTCTCCTGAATGAATACAGACAATTGACAGTCACAAAATAAGCCAACGACCTGTTCCAAAGATCCACTTCCCACTGAGAAATGACAAATTGCCCAACATGCAACCTATTTCATCCCTCAAATATCTTGTAAATATGACCCCAGTCTTCCCTAATTGGTCCATATTGATACAGTCATTTTTCAGCTCATTGAGTATATTTGGGTTACTGAGGTGTTTGAAACTGGGAGTTAATCTCGTTGCTCTTCTCTGCTCCCTTTCTGAGCTTCTATGTCAGTCACCATGTAAGGACACCAAAACTGAACACAGTATTTGAACTGAAATATAACCAATTCCACAAAAACAAAATGACATGCTGTTATTTATTATGAATTGTCCTTGCGACCACAACTTGAACTTGTCTTCTTTAGCTGTAGATCTATGCATAGCGTTGGCCATGAACCATGAAAACATCATTTTCCAAAACAGTCTATTCTTCCAATGCGTCAAGAGTATATAATGCAATTCAAAGAGTGAGTATTGACAGAGATCTAGGAGGTTTCTTTTACACAATTCTTATGGTTCTATCTGAGTTTATATATTGGAACTATACTTAATGGTTTGAATACCACAGTAGCTGCTATCCAAATGAAATGAGAGCCATATAAAAATGTCCTCAGAATAATTTGTCTAGCTTTGATCAACATTTAACAAGAAGATATCCTTGCATGGTAATAGTGCAGACAAATGTATTTTTCTTTCAGTAGCACCTTCCAAACCTGCATATCTTATCACGTAGAAGGACCAAGGTAGCGGATGCAAGTTCCCCTCCAAGCTACACATTTTCCTGACTTGGAACGATATCACCATTCCTTCACTGTCACTGTGTCAAAACACTGGAGCTCCCTCCCTAGCAGAATTGTTTGTGTACCTACACCACATGGACTGCTTGGTGGCTCACCATCAACTACTCAAGAGCAATTAGGGATGGACAACAAATTCTGGCCTTGTCGGTGATACTCATCCTGTGAAAGAATGAAAAAAGGCATTATAGAAACACTTCACTCATGTATTTAAGATATTAAATCACATCGAAAATCCAGATTTTTCAAAATATGTCAGAAGTAAAAGGAAGCAAACCAAAACACAGAAACATGAAAAGTAAATTGAGTAGGAAAAAATTATTTATGCAAAGAATTTTAAATGATGGCGGAACTTTAAACAGCGTAAGTGACCTTCTCTCATCCTTGGCTCATCTTGTTTTCTTAATATCAAAGTGAACCATAACTTGCTTTACCTGAGTGTCAGCATGTCATAGTCATGCTAAATATAAATATGTAGTGCTACTAGGCTAGGGCCTGGGTGGGACTGTTGTTGGTACAGGTTTGATGGACCGAATGGCCTCTTTCTGCACAAGCGATTTTATGATTCTATGCCCTTGGCATCTACGTGTCTCCAGCCCCAGGAGGCAGTTCAAGCCAGTGGCCCAAAGGTACAGAACTTGAGCAGTCTGTTCTAACTCATCTTTCTCTATTACATTATTGCTAAGGTTGCTAACACCACGTTTTCCTACCTTCAAACCATTGTGTATCATCACCCCTGCATTTTTGTGTCCACTCCCAAAAACCTTACCAAAGGTTTAATACCTTTTTTACCCACATTCAATGACTCTTGTACTAACTACGCAGAAGCCAAATTTCTTTGTTCCAGAATCCTGCTTTCTATGAGGATGTGTCTAGGGCGGTCGATAGAGGAGAGCCGGTGGATGTGGTCTTTCCGGATTTTCAGAAGGCGTTTGACAAAGTACCTCATAAGAGGTTATTGCAGAAGGTCAGGGGACTTGGAGTTGGGGGTAGGGTGTTAGCGTGGATAGAGGATTGGTTGTCAAATAGGAGGCAGAGAGTGGGGGTCAATGGGTGCTATTCGGATTGGCGGATGGTGACTAGTGGAGTGCCCCAGGGGTCGGTGCTGGGGCCTCAGCTTTTTACCATTTATATAGATGATCTGGAGGAGGGAACCGAGTGTAGGGTGTCGAAATTTGCGGATGACACCAAGATTGGGGGAACGGCAAATTGTGCGGAGGGTGTGGAGAGTCTGCAGAAGGATCTAGATAGGCTGGGCGAATGGGCCAGGAAATGGCAAATGGAATTTAATGTTGGCAAGTGTGAGGTGGTCCACTTTGGTAGGAAGAATGGTAGGAAGGACTATTACTTACGGGGCGAAAAACTGCAGCAGGCGACGGTGCAGAGGGACCTCGGGGTGCTTGTGCATGAGTCGCAAAAACCCAGCTTGCAGGTGCAGCAGGTGGTCAGGAAGGCGAATGGGATGCTGGCCTTCATAGCGAGGGGGATTGAATATAAAAGTAGGGAGGTCTTGCTGCAGCTGTATAGGGCATTGGTGAGGCCGCAGCTGGAGTACTGTGTGCAGTTTTGGGCGCCGCACCTGCGCAAAGATATTTTGGCCTTGGAGGGAGTGCAGAGGAGGTTTACTAGGCTGATACCGGAGTTGAGGGGGTTGAACTATGAGGAGAGGCTGAATAAACTAGGCTTGTACTCGTTGGAGTTTAGAAGAATGAGGGGAGATCTCATTGAGACGTATAAGATGATGAATGGGATGGATAGGATAGAGGTGGAGAGACTCTTCCCACTGAAAAAAGACAGTAGGACTAGGGGGCACAGCCTCAAGATAAAGGGGGGGCGTTTTAGAACGGAGTTGAGGAGGAACTTCTTCACTCAAAGGGTGGTGAATCTCTGGAATTCTCTGCCCGTTGAAGTGGTGGAGGCTGCCTCGCTAAATATTTTCAAGAAGCGGGTTGATGGGTTTTTGATAAGAGAGGGGATTAAGGGTTATGGGGAGAGGGCCGGAAAGTGGAACTGAGCCACGACAGATCAGCCATGATCTTATTGAATGGCGGGGCAGGCTCGAAGGGCCAGATGGCCTACTCCTGCTCCTATTTCTTATGTTCTTATGTTCTTACTAAATTCTATGGAACTCTCTACCCACGAAAATTAATTATATGACCCTCATCCTAATATTGAAATTCCTCTACCACTTCACTTCTCCTGACATTAGCAACCTCTTCCAGCCATCCATCCTTATAGATATATTCTACTGATCTAATGGTGACTTAATGCTATATTATCTGCTTCCAAAGCCCACTTACATAGCAACTTTTCTTTTGTTCCAAAACTTCTTTCGTTTGGATAACTTATTCTCTTCATACCTAAGCTTTTTAACGATATTGGCCATCTCAAACAGAGAATTCGGCACTCAGCCCAATCTCCATTCACAGCAGCGAGACCAGAGAATCCCAGCCGCAGGCAAGGTTGGAGAATTGGAGAATTCTGACCATTATCTTCTGTCATTCTATAAAACATAGGAGCAAAAATATGGCTGTTTGTTGAACCTGTTCTGTCAGCCAAAGCTGATCTGTCCTTCAACTCCATTTACATGCTTTTGCTCCAGATTCCTGACTGATTCCTCGTTATTCAAATAGCCTGACCCATTCTCTTTAATCTGCTCATTGACCACACTTTTGACCCTCTGAACTGCAAAGTGCTTTGAATCCAACAGATGTTTCATGATTGATGATGTAAGTGAGTCTTCATTTGTGTTGCCTGCAATACACAGAAACCATAGAAAGTTACAGCTCAGAAACAGGCCTTTTGGCCCTTCTTGTCTATGCCGAACCATTTTTTGCCTAGTACCACTGACCTGCACTTGAACCATATCCCTCCACACCCTTCTCATCCATGAACCTGTTCAAGTTTTTCTTAAATGTTAAAATACAGTGAGCTTGTTGACAGAATTACTGGAATTCTGGAAAAGGAATTCTTGGAAGGAATTCTCCTTTTTCCTTCTCGGTCTTGTGTTTAGTTAGTGTGTGTAGGCTTATACCCTGTCTAATGTTTACCACCACATTTTTTAATCCAGTCTTCTTTAGGAATAGGAGGATTCAGTTTAAAATTACCCAAACCAAAGTCAAAGCTGAAATACCTCGGATGGATCATTTGGGATTTTTTATTCAATATGATACAACAATATTTAAAAAAGCAAGAAAATATTTCCAAAAAGTTTGATCACACCAAATTAAAGGAAACACTTTGTAATGATGTGGTTGATTGCTGATGTATGAAGGCTCATTGCCATGGTAAAATATTGATGTGTTTTGACATCAATGTGTCTCACTTGTCAGAAAAGTTCCCAGCAGCAAACAATGAGATCTATTTCTGGTCAGGAGAAATTACGATGAGGTTTGATGAGTCAAATGGTTTTTTTGCACTTTTGAATCTTCTATTACTGTGAAACGTAAATGCAGGTACTGGTCTACAGAAAATAAATTACCCTAATTCTGCAGTAATTGGCAATAAATTAGCACTGTCAGTGGCTGTGCAATAATTAGAAATGTCATTGGTGGTGGATGAATGGCTATTTGGAGATGGTGTTTCAGCTCATTGTTCAGGCAAAATTCAAAGAGGCTCTATCCTAAACCAGTCTATCTTAGGATGCTAGTTAGCAAAAACATAAAGGGAAGAAAATGTTCAATGTAGCGAAATTATTTTTATAGCTTATCAGCTGTGAAGGATATTGTAACAATCTTTTTAAGTTGTCCGAGAAAGATAGGAGAACAGTGCGCACTGTTTCATAGAGAAGGAAGAGTTTGCATCCTGAACATCCCACTACTCCCAAAGTGACTACCCCAGCAGATTGTAAGGAAAGGCCCATAGATATGCCTGATAAAGAACCTCTATACAGTACTTACAAGACCAGTGACATGAAGGGAATGAAGCCAGGAACAGAAATGTTCTATACCAGGAAATCCCATTGAATGGTGGACCTAGTTCCTTCAGTGGCCAGGTAATCCAGTATTTTCAGGAAACTGGCTTCATTTACTCTTTCATTTCTCACTGAATTATGAAATGATATTAATTTCCTTATGTGTCTTTATTCCAAACTGCAGCAATTTCCTGTCGATATAGGAACAAACACCTGCTGCACTTGCAAATGCTATGAAAAACTTTGGGACACTGCGCAATCCATCTGTCAGCATATACACTATAATTCAGCTTATTACAATCTGAGTGGACATGTCAGGTCATGTTATTAGAAAAAAATTAAATAATAGCATTCCATTATTGCAAAAGCATGAAACTGTTTTAGCTAATGTGTTGTATTGTGCTCAAAAATAATCTATTTTTGATTTCAAGCATCACCATGTACAGATATCATTAGGATTCATTTGAAATCTCATTAAAATTAAAATGTACCCATTAGGATATCATTAAGCTGTCTCGGACCCAATTAACTCCTAAATTTTTATTTCTCTTTTGTTTGGTCATTGTAAACAAAACATGATAAGTATTTTTTAATAATCAGGAAAACATTACAGACCACTATTATCGTGAACATAGGTGAAAAGAAAACTTGGTTTCACATAGAACAGAAGAGAATTAATGCTATTAGATTTCCAGAAATCCGACTCTGAACTATTCTCTGACTCCAACCCCCTCTGGCTCCGAATTGCTTCCTTGTCCAATCGCCATTCTGGCTCCGACCCCCTCTCCTGGCCGGAGCACGCGACCATCACCCTCCTCCCCCACCCTCCCTTCCCCCCACCCCCCCACTCCAGCTCAAACTTCCCTTTTGCGCCCCCCCCCCCCCCCAACCTCTCCCCCCCCTCCACCTCTCCCCCACTCTATCTTGCTTCAGATTATATTACTGCTAGTCAACTCTCTCCCTTAAAGGAGAGAGAGCAGCCTATGGTCATCTATAGTGGCTTTATCTCTTTATTTCCCACTAACAGGATGCCGCTGTTAATGTCATAAAATATTTAGTGACGAACACACAAATGATTAATGTGGTAAATGAAATCAGTGTCAGTGTGATGCCAAGAATTTGTCCCAAACACTGACAGATTGTATCAAACAGCATGTCCCTTCAGCTGCAGACAGAATACTGATTCTACCCAATCAGCCTGTGCTGGCAAAACTCAGGACGTAGTGTCAAATGTTCGGGTGATATGCTGTGACTGGGCAGGACTTGCTGTGAAAAATTACACTAACCAATTGAAGATTATCAATCAAGCTCACTTAAACTTGCTAGAAACTATTCGTATGCAGGAACCTGTGCTCTTCAGGAGGGACATATCCAGGTATTGCTCCATTTTTGAATTAAACTCTTGTTTAATGAATGCAATAGTCTCCTGGTGCATCCTCTGTGGCAACACGTCAACCAATCAGTCAACTTGCCAGCCAATCAGCACCACTTTCTCATACAGTACAAAATGTTGCTCACTTAGAAATTTGGTATTCTTTGGTATTCTGTCCTGATGAGTGCAAAATGAAAAGCTTCATCAGCATGTCTCTTTTTTCAGCAGCACAAAAATTCCAGATGACCGAACAACTATCTATAACTCCTGTAAAACCATAGGTTGACATTATTGCTGCTAACATCCATTTACTGTTTATTAAATCTGCTTACCTGTGGCATGGATGGTAGGATGTTTATTCTGTTGTCTTCTGAATTTGAAGGAGATCAAATGAAGCGATGTGTTATAATCAGCAAAGCAATATAATGGGTGAAATGTTCCCATTCTGCCCGCCACAGGAATTGTAGCAAATGGGGGCAGACCATGCAAAGGTCCGTTGACCGCGGATGAAAATTTCTGGCCTTGGGGCTGAAAAATCCCACCCAATAGTGTTTTCTTCTCAGTCACTAGATTCATCAAAACTATTTTGCTATTAGACAGGAAGTGTCATCCTATGGATCATAGAGACCACAGACTCATGTCTGGGCATGATCTGAAACTTCTCGCTCCAAAAAATTAGGATTAAAACCACAAAATCATAAGACTCTTTACCTCATTTTTGGGGCCATTTCAAGTGAATTCAGGCAATTTCACTCAATATATGTTGTGAAGAATGGCTACCCAATTGGAAATATGTGCTTTTTTGTTAAGTATGTTAACATTCTTCAATTTGATTTATGCAAAATTGACTAAAAATGTAAATTGAAGATTAATCATGATTAAACTAAATAGCTAAGGATGAATGATCACATTTGGAAGATGTGATATATCAAAAAGTAGAGAGAAAGCAACAAAGGAAGCTATTAATAGGGGAAATGATCAACAAACCATGACACAAAGGGACAGAAAGTACAAACCTAAAAGAAAATCAGCAGATAAGGTGAGAGGTTACAAAAATAATAAAAGGACAAAACTTAAGGTGTGTCTGAATGTAGGTAGCATTCAAAGCAAAACACAGATGAACTGATAGTGCAAATAGAGATAAATAAATATGATCTAATATCCATTACAGCAACATACCTGCAAGATGGCACAGATTGGGAGTTGAATATTTGAAAAGAATTTGGCACTTAGGAAGGACAAGAAATTAGGAAGAGGTGGAGGGATGGTTCTGTTCATTAAAGATGATATTAGCACAACAGGAAGAGATGGCCTAAGTTCAGGAAACAGGACATAGAAGTGGTTTCAGTAGAGCTGAAGAATGATAAGGGCAAAAATTCACCTGTGGGATTGGTATACAAGCCCCCTAATACTAATCAAGCAATAACATGAAGCATCAAAGAAGAAATAATGGGGGATTCTCAAAAAGGTCAGTGATTATCATGGGGAATTTTAACCTACATATGAACTGAAAAAAATCAAATGGGCAAAGATAACTAGAGCAAAAATTTCATATAATGCTTTTAGGATACTTATGATACTTAGAACAGTGCATTCTGGAGCCAACCAAGGACTAGGCACTAGTAGACCTGGTATTGAGCAACAAGATAGGATTGATAAATTACCTGATAGTGAAGGCATCCCTCGATGATAGGATTCTTTGGCCCAGCCCATCACTCGGATCATCCAGGCCAAAAGTCAATGGACTTCTAACTGCTCACCACATTTCCGATGGCAAGTCTCACCATGGTGGGACTGGAAAAATCCAACCAAGATTCCAACAATCAGAATATGATTGAATCATACATTCAGCTTGAGAGAAAGAAGAGAGGGTTTAAGACTAACATTTTTAACTTCAACAAAGGCAAATTACAAGTGCATGAAGGCAGAATTAACCAAAATGAAGTGGTAATTTATGATTAGGGGTGCAGTGGCAGGCACTTGTGGAGATATTTCAAAATACATCCCAATGAGAAAGAAACATTCCATGGAAGGATCCATCATCCATGGTTATCTAAAAAAGTTAAAGATAGTGTCAAACTTAATGAAAAAGCTTATAATTACACAAGGATGGATGACAGGTTAGAAAATTGGAAATAATATTAAAAAAAGCAAAGAATGGCTAAAAGATTAATAAGAAGAAAGCAAGTACAAGAGAAAGCTAGCTAGAAATACAAAGAAAGGTGGTAAGATTTTTTTATAGATGTTTAAAAAAGACAGGAGTCGACGAAGTTAGTCATCTATTAGACTCATAGCTCCTGGGGTGAGACATTCTCCCAGATGAGGGTAAAAACCAAGACCTGAACCAATTAAAAGCCAGCTATTCGTAAGTTGAGGCTTCCTGGTTCTGTGGAAATGGTCTCACTTCCAGGAACTGCATAGAAGACCGCCACATTTGCAAAATAAATAATATGCCTATATTTAGGAGGTGGCACTTTGGAGCATAGTTATGGACCTTCAAAGTCTAATGTTACGCTATAGTTGGGTTTAGATTTACATCTGCAAATCCTCATCACATTAAATTCTTAATCTCTAGGCATTGAATAGAAGCCAGGCACTTGCCCAGTGGGAAATCATTGCAGAACAGCTTCATAAAACTTCTACTTGCTAATTGTAGAGGGAATGCCAAGGAATTGTTCTCAATCTTGTCCTGTCAAATAGGTAAGATGTAGGATGCAGAGAGATGATGAGAGGAATAGCATGAACAAAATTAAAAGACCAACTATCAAAGCGTATACATGAACAAGAAGTCCTATTAGCATCAGAGAATAATACAGCACTGAATGAGGCCATTCAGTCCATCATGTGTATTCTGTTTCTTTGAAAGAACAATCAAATTATTCCCAAATATTTTTATTATCAATTTTTTTTTAATATTCCCTTTTCAGTTAACCTAATTGTTTTGAAATTTTTTTTGAATTCAGGTGGTGCATTCCAGATCACTGTCTGCTGAGTATCACTCATTCCGTCATGTCTGTTGGCTGCCTTTTTCCTGTTGCTGCCCATTCTGTCACTGAAAACAGTTTTCCTTATTTACTCCATCAAATCCATTTATAAATAATCATATTTCCATCAGAATTACTGCTTATGCTTGATAATTTTGCCATTCAACCAGGAGCATGCAGGCAGAAGTGAGGGCCAACACAGGCACAGAAATAGAAGAAAGAGTGGTTGATATGAAGAGAGCTAATATACAAGCTCAGAAACAAATGCCACAATCCTGGTGGAGAACCATTTCCAGTGAGGGATATGTCCTCCAACAGAACAATTTTGTCTTTCATTCTGAAACCATGCAAACTTTGGCCCCAGAAAACTGGAACTAGCAAGAGAAAAATGACAGGCTAGCTAGCACCCTGGAAATGCTGATGGGGTATAATGAAATATTCACTTTCACTCAGTGTAAAGATGCTGCTGCATTTGCCAACAGATAGAACTAAGGGGGTCTCAGGTCATTTTCAAACAACAATTTAGAGAGTTTCGAATCCCTTCCTCCTTTAATATTATTTATGTTAAAGTTGTAAATAAAAGATGATATAGAATTATATCGTCTCTGCAAGCCAGAAAATACAGTCTTGAACATGTTGCACAAAATCTCAACGCAACTGATTAGAATTTAGAGTAATTAAATCACATAATCACATAATTATTACGGTGACAAGGAGGGCCCATCATGTCTGTGCCAAATGAGCATTATGACATAGGGCCATTCTACTACCTTTTCCTCATACCATTGCACATTGTTTCCTTTCAAATAATCTAATGCCCTCTTGAATGCCTCGTTTGAACCATCATGCACCACATTTCCAGGCAGTGTATTCCAGACCCGCACCATTTGCTGTATGAAAAAGCTTTTCTCACATCACATTTGCTTCCTTTCCTACTCACTTTAAATCTGTGCTCTCTTGTTCTCGAACCTTTTTATGAGTAGGAACAATTTCTCTCTGTGCACTCTGTCCAGCCCCCTCAGGATTTCAAACATCTCTATGAAATATCTTCCTAGTCTTCTTCTCTCCAAGGAGAACAGTCCTGATATCTCCAATGTATCCTCATAACTGAAGTCTCTCATCCCTGGAACCATTCTTGTAAACATCTTTTCACTCTCTGCAATGTGTTCACATCCTTCCTATTGTGTGGTGGTCAGTTGAGGTCTAACTTGTGTGATGTAAAAGTTTAGTATAACCTTCTTGTTCTAGTACTGTATGCCCCTATTAATAAAACTCAACAGCTTTATTAACTGCTCACTCAGCCTGTCCTGCCACTTTCAATGATCTATGCACCCTGACCCCTCTGCTCCTGCAGAGAATTTTACCCCTTATAATCTCTTCATGTTGTTCCACCAAAATGCATCAGCACACACTTTTAAACATCTGCCACCTATCTGTCATTCCATCAACTTGTGTATGTTCTTTTTGAAGTTCTACACCTTACAGTTTACGGTGCATCCAAGTTTGATGCCATCCACAAACTTTGAAATTGCGCCCTGCACAGTAAGATCAAAATCATTATTAAATATCAGGAAAAGCAAGGGTACCAATACCAAAACTTGGGTTTCTCCAGCCAAAAAATATCCAAACCATTCCTCTCTGTTTCCTATTGCTCAGCCAATTTCGTATCCACATTGCAATTGTCTCCCTTATCCTCTGAAAAGGGTAAAGTGGTGCAAATTTGATTTCTTAGTGTCAGTCATAGTTCACCTTTGGTTAGAAGATTGTGGGATCACACTGCCTGAGAGTATACCGGAGACCCATTCAATTGAGATGTTCAAAAGAGACTGAATGATTGTCTGAAGAAGAAACAATTTTCAGGGCTGGGGTTAAAACACAGGGGATTGGGTGAGTTTCCTTTGCAGAGAGCCAGTAGACACTCTGAGTGGAATAGCCTCCTTCTATACTGTAACCATTCTACTAATATAAGATTCTATGAAGAACCTTTCTGTTACCTCATTCAAAAAAACTCAATTCCCAAGTTAGTTCATCCAAATTTGCCGTGTACAAAACTGCTGGCTTCCCTTAATCAACCCATAATTGGCTGGATCACTGTTTATTTGGCCTGGTTTGTCATTTCTAAAGCTTTCTAATGACCGAGGTTAAATTGACTGGCTTTTAGTTTATCCTTCCAGCCTTTGTCGAACAACAGTTTAACATCTACAATTCCCCATTGATGTTGTGGCAAGTTAGCTGCTGCATCTCAACATTACAATAACTACATTCCAAAAATCCTTAATTGGTTGTGAGATACTTTGGATTCCATTGTTTATAAATAGATTTATTTCTTCCTTTTTTTGATTTGCAAACATGCAAAAGATTCATAAAAAGGGAAAATGTTCAAAATTGCTACAGGAGTAAACTATAATAAACAGAAACCCAACACAAGTCCTTTAGTACTGGCACACCGCGCTAAAACAAAACTGTACAGCTTATTCCCTTTGACTACTGAAGTTTCTTTCAATCTTGTGCATTTTCTGCAACACCAAAACAGGTAGTCGATCCAGCTGGTCCAAAGCCAATGTTTATAATCGACACAAGCTCCCTCTCACTTCTCCTCATGTAACCACATTATCACTTCCTTCAGTTCCTTCCTGGCACATACTTGCTTATCCGGCTTCCCCTGAAAAACACCTATGTTGTTGGCTTAAATCTTCTCCTTGCAGTAGCAAGTCCTGTTGTCTTACTACTCCTCAGGTGAAGAAGTTTTTCTTAAATTCACTACTGGATCTATTGGTGATTATTTTACGTTGATGGGCCCAGGTTTTGATCTTCCCCACAAGTGGAAACACCTTCTCCAAATCTACCCTATCCTTTCATAAACTTAAAGCCTTTTGGCTTTTGCCTTCCCAGAGAAAAGAACTCAGTATATTCTTCCTTTCCTGAGAAGCTGAGTAGTTCTTGTGAAATCTGAGCTGTATCACTGAACACGTGATCAGAGCTGGTGGCAACATTAAATACTTCTATCACTTTAAAAATGATTTGAAGAAGGTCAGATTAAATTCATCCTCTTTGTTGCACATAGCCTATATCTGGACAATTTTCTAAACCTTTGCATATCTTAGGTGCATAATAGCCATATCAAAGCTTAACTGGGTGAATGCTTAGCTCTGTGCGCGCAGCAGTCTTCAGTATTGCAGCTGAGTTATTGTCAGGGTTCATTGCTTTTGTGTGTCCAATGCACTCAACCACTTCTTAATATCACATAAAGTGAAACAAATTTGTTGAACAGCAACAACTAGAATAGTAGGGACCTCAGGAAGAGATGATCCATATAGGATCATTAGCTCAACATTTTTGACTGAAGACACTTGCAAACATGTTAGCCTTGCCTGCAGTCATGCTGATAGTTGAGAACAGGGATGTTGCTGAAGCCTCCTACACAGATATTTGTCCAATTACCCCCAACAGCTCTGATTCTATGCAGTAAATGTGATGCATTTATTAATTTTCCATGCATTTGTGGAATCTACATTCTCTGTCATGTCTCTTTTAGCTCAGTTGGCTGGACAGCTGTTAGTGATGCCATACCAGCTGAAGCTATTCATGAAGACCCCACCTTCTCAACCATGCCCCTCACCTGATGTGTGGTGACCCTCAGGTTAAATCACCACCAGTCAGCTCTCCCCTCTCAAAGGGTAGAGCAACCTATTGTCATCTAGGACTACAGTGGCTTTGCCTTTATCCTTAAGGTATTTGAGAATACAATTGTGACACATGGACAAAGTGAAGAAAGCATAACTCTTCATTTAACAGTAACCTGATTTGATCATTCTTGATGTTGACATGAATACTCATTAATAGTGAAGCTGGAAGTTATTGTCCATCAAAAGCGACCTTCACTTTTAGTACCCTTCATTTTTATAAATACAACATTGTCATGGCAACAACTCCATCCTAAACCAAGCTAATACATAGCGAGAATAGTACATAGGTAATAGCCCTTAAAAAGTCATAATCGAGTTGCTATGATACAGAGAAACCTTCTAATGCTGCTTTCATAACAAAATTGTAAGCCTCATGATTGGGTTCAGAATGGTTTGTATGATGTTCAGCACGAAAGGTATTACAGTCATAGCATGGATTATGATGATTCTACTGTTGTTGTTGACAGTATTTATCAGCTGTTTACTGTGTGAAACTAAGTGGTGTATAAATCATTTGAAAAATAATGTTAATGAACATTCAATCATCATTGCATCTTTTCTATTTTCAGTGGGTAACTGAAACTAATTACGCTTAAAAGAATCCAACAGTGTCACATGGTTGATATCACTTCCAACATTATTAACATTTAATTTAATCTTGTTTCTGTTATGCTTTAGCCAAGATTAATGGCATTATTATCAAGAGGTAGATTTGCAAAACTTTTCGTTTTCCTAGTTTTTAAATGTCACATCTGTTGTATTTAGTGATCTGATTTACAAGGTGTAATTCATATCAGGTTTTGTCTTTTCATGCAAGATTGCAGATGCATAATTAGGACCTCCAAATTAGTAGATTTGCTCCATAGATGAGAAGGGGCTTATAATGTCCATGTGACAAAATTGATTTTCACTTATGAGTGATCACAATACTTGTTCTATTGTCCTTTTGTTGTACATTTTCATAGAATCCTACAGTGCAGTAGGAGGTCATTCAGCCTATTGAGTCTGCACTGACCATAATCCCACCCAGGCCATATCCTCATAACCCTGTGTGTTTACCGTTGTTAATCCTCCTGACACTAAGTTACAATTTACCATAGTCAATCACCTAATCCACACATCTTTGAAATGTGGGAGGAAACTGGAGCACTCGGAGGAAACCCATGCAGACATGGGAGAATGTGCAAACTTCACACAGACAGTGACCCAAGCCAGGAATCGAACCCAAATCCCCGGCACTGTGAGGCAGCAGTGCTAGCCACTGTGCCGCCCTTTTCTTTTTATAGCTTGGGTCTCTTGAAAAATGCAAACTTGAAGTTGCAAATCTCGACCAAGAAGGTTATAAATTTGGTTGTGAACATCAGAGTCACCAAACACACAATTCCCATTGGGCTTAAATCTCTAAGCGACACACTCAATGAGTGAGACACCAACAGTATTGTGTAGCTTTAGGGTTCAGTTCATTTTAAAAATGTCACTGATAAAATGCTAAGACCATGAAGTTGCTGAATAATCTCACAGATGAACATGTAGGGCACTACAAGATGCACAAAAATAGAACATAAAAACATCAACCTTGAAGATTACAGTTGCTGCCCTAGTACGTATTCTGTGTTTTGTGCATGCTTGTATTGCCCAGTGTTGTGTGCTGTCAGTGGAAGGCCACTGATTTACATGGTACAAGAGGAATATTTGCTGCTATAACCACATTGCCAGGGCCTGCAGGTCCTGTATGGGTAGGAAATTCCTACCTGCTCTCCATTGATGGTGTAGGTGGAATTTGTTTTTGTCAAAACACTGATTTTTCTTCAGGAGTCTAAGACTCTCCCATTAACTCTGAATATTCCCATTAAGGTCTGACTTGCACTCATGTAGTGGCCGATACACAGCAACAGCATTCCAAAGTGTTTCACTGGAATGTTATAGAAATAACATTGATATTGAGCCATGTAAGGTGATAACTAGTACAGGTGGCAAAAACAGTTGGGGAGAGAGCTTGACTTTAGTGTGTGTCTTGAAGGGAAGTAGAGAGATGGTCATATTTAGCGAAGGAATATCAGAGCACAGGGCCAAGGCACCTGAATGCATGGCCGCCAATTGTGGAGCAAATAAAATCAGTGATGCCAAAAAGACAAGATTTTTTATTTTATTCATTCATAAGGTGTGTGTGTCACTGGCTAGGCCAGCATTTATTGCCACCTAGAGTTCATGTCGTGTAGGCATTTTGGAAGTGCTGTTGAGGACAGAGTTGCATGGATTAGTAAAGAATGGTGGTATATTTACAAGTCAAGGGAGTGAGTGGCTTGGAGGGGAGCTTCAAGATTATGGAGTTCCCATGTATTTGCTGTGTACATCCTCCTAGAGGGTAGTTCTTGTGAGTTTGGAGCATGCTGTTTGAGGAGCCTTGATGAGTTCTTGCATTGCATTTTGTAGATGGGACACAGTACTGCCACTGTTCACTGGCAGTGAATGGAGTGAATGCATGTTTGTGGATGAGATGCCAATCAAGTAAGCTGTTTTGTCTTGAATGGTATCATGCTTCGTGAGTGTTGTTGGAGCTACACTCATTCAGGCAAGTGGAGAGTATTCCATCACACTCCTGACTTGTGCCTTTAGATGGTGGATAGACCTTGGGGAGTCAGGAGTGAATTACTGATGACAAGATTCCTAGCCTCTGACATGCTCTCATAACCACATGATTTTCATAACTCATGTCGTTCAATTTCTCGTCAATGGTAACCCCCAGGATGGTGATTTTATGGGAATGTAGCAATGGTAATGCCATTAAATGACAAGGGGTGATGGTTAGTATTTTCTCTTGTTGGAGTTGGTCATTAGCTGGTACTTGTGTGGCATGAATGTTACTTGCCACTTGTTTATTTATTTTGTTTACTGTTATTGTCACAAGTAGACTTACATTAACACTGCAATTAAGTTACTGTGAAAATCCCCTGGGCACCCCTCTCCGGACCCTGTTCACGTACACTGAGGGAAGTTTTAGCATGGCCAGTGCACCTAACCAGCATGTCTTCTAGACTGTGGGAAGAAACCAAAGCATTTGGAGGAAGCCCATGCAGACACGAAGAGAGCATGCAGACTCCATACAGTGACCCAAACCAGAAGCCCAAACTAGGCAATTGTCTTGCCGCATTTGGACTTGAACTGCTTCAGTACCTGAAGAATCACAAATGGCACTGAACATTGTGCAATTATCAATAATCATTCCCACTTCTGATCTTATGATGGAAGGAAGGTCATTGATGAAGCAGCTGAAGATGCTTGGGTCCATGACACTATCTTGAGGAACTCCTGCAGTGATGTCCTGGAGCTGAGATGATTGACCTCCAACCACCACAACCATCTTCCTTTGTGCCAGGTATCACTTCAATCAATGGAAGGTTTTCTCCCAAATTCCCAGTAATTCTGGTTTTGCTAGAGCTCTTTGATACCACATTCACTCAAAGCTGCCTTGATGCCTTGATGGAGGGCTGTGATAAGTGGTGTTCCTCAGGGATCAGTGCTGGGGCCTTTGCTGTTTGTAATATATATAAATGACTTGGAAGAAAATGTAACTGGTTTGATTAGTAAGTTTGCAGATGACACAAATGTAGGTGGATTTGCGTGATGAGGACCATCAAAGGATACAGCAGGATATAGCTCACTTGGAGACTTGCGCAGAGAGGTGGCAGATGGACTTTAATCTGGAAAAATGTGAGGTAATGCATTTTGGAAGATCTAATACAAATAGGAAATATATGGTAAATGGCAGAACCCTTAAGAGTATTGATAGGCAGAGGGATCTGGGTGTACAGGTACACAGGTCACTGAAAGTGGCAATGCAGGTGGAGAAGGTAGTCAAGAAGGCATATGGCATGCTTGCCTTCTCCAGCCGGGGCATTGAGTTTAAAAATTGGCAAGTCATGTTGCAGCTTTATATAACCTTAGTTTGGCCGCACTTGGAATATAGGGTTCAATTCTTGTTGCCACACTACTAGAAGGATGTGGAAGAGGGTACAGAAAAGATTTACCAGGATGTTGCCTGGTATGGAGGGCATTAGCTTTGAGGAGAGCTTGGAGAAACTTAGTTTATTCTTACTGAAATGATGGAGGTTGTTGGGGGGGGGGGGGCGTGGGGGGGGGCGTGGGCAACCTGATAGAAGTCTACAAGATTATGAAAGGTATGGACAGAGTGGATATAATCAGAAGCTTCTACCCAAGGTGCAAAAGTCAATTACTCGGGAGCGTAGGTTTAAGATGCGAGGGGCAAGGTTAAAAGGAGATGTACAAGGCAGGTTTTTTACACAGAGGATGGTGGGTGCCTGGAACTCTCAGAGGAGTTTGTGGAAGCAGATACAATAGTGACTTTTAAGGGGCATCTTGACAAATACATGAATAGGATGGGGATGGAGGACTGTGGTCCCGGGAAGGGTAGAGGGCTTTAGTTAAATCAGGCAGCATGGTTGATGCAGGCTTAGAGGGCCGAAGGGCTGTTCCTGTGCTGTAATTTTCTTTGTTCTTTGTTCAAGGGCATCACATCGTCTCACTTCTGAATTCAGCTCTTTTGCACATGTCTGAACCAAGGTTGTAATGAAATCAGTAGCTGAGTGTCCCTGGCAGAACCCAAACTGAGTGTCTGTGAGCAGGTTATTGCTGAATAAGTGCTGCTTGATAGCACAAGCAGCTGACCACCTTCTATCACTTTACTGATGGTAGATAGAAACATTGGAGGTGTGGTCACACCCAAGGTGCAGGCAGATAGATGGATGATCGCTAGAAAGGGCAGGCAGTCAGTGCAGGAATCACCCATGGCTGTCCCCCTCTCTAACAGGTATACCACTTTGGATACTGTTGGAGAGGATGGTCTGTCAGGGGATAATAGCAGCAGTAGCACCACAGCTGGCATTCTGAAGGGAGAGGGTGAACAGCCAGAGGTCATGGTACATATTGGCAGTAATGACATAGGTAGGAAGAGTGACGAGGTCCTGCAACAGCAGTTTAGGGATTCAGGTAGAAAGTTAAAAAGCAGAGCGCAAGGGTTGTAATCTCAGGATTACTCCCTGTGCCACTTGCTAGTGAGGCAAGGAATAGAGTGATAGTGACATGTGGCTGAACAGCTGGTGTAGGAGGGAGGGTTTCAGATATCTGGATCATTGGGGTCTTTTCCGGGGCAGGTGGGACCTGTATAAGAGGGACAGATTGCATCTAAACTGGAAGGGCATAAATATTCTGGCCGGGAGGTTTGCTAGTGTCACATGGGAGGATTTAAACTCGTTTGGTGGGGGGAAACCAAAGCAAAGGTGAATTCGCTGAAGGGGAATCAGAGAGCAGGGCCAATAAGACTCAGAGAAACAGCAGGCAGAGTGGCATTGCTAATCAAAGAGGGTCTAGTGGACTGAAGTGCATTTGTTTCAATGCGAGAAGTGTAACAGGTACGGCAGACGAACTTAGTGCTTGGATCAATATTAGGAACTATGATGTTGTTAGCATTACAGAGACTCAGTTAAGGGAAGGACACATTTGGCAGCTTAACTTCCCAGGATAAAGAATTTTCAGGCAGGATAGAGGGGAAAGTAAAAGAGGTTGGGGAGTTGCGCTACTGCTTAAGGAGAATATCACAGCTGTACTGTGGGAGGGCACTACGGGGGGCTCATACAGTGAGTCAATATGGGTAGAGCTCAGGAGTAGGAAGGGTGTAGTCACAATGTTGGGGGTTTACTATAGACCATCCAACTGCAAGCAGGAGATAGAGGAATAGATATGTAGGCAGATTTTGGCAAGGTGTAAAAATAACAGGGTTGTTGTGGTGGGAGATTTTAACTTCCTCTATATTGACTGGGACTCACTTAATACTAGGGACATGGATGGGGCAGAGTTTGTAAGGAGCATCCAAGAGGGCTTCTTGAAACAGTATGTAGCTAGACCAACTAAGGAAGGGGCCATACTGGGCCTGGTATTGGGGAATGAGCGCAGCCAGGTGGTCAATATTTCAGTAGGGGAGCAGTTTGGGAACAATGACACAATTCAGTAAGCTTTAAGATACTGATGGATAAAGATAAGTGTAGTTCTCAAGTGAAGGTGCTAAATTGGGGAAGGCTAATTACAACAATATTAGGCAGGAACTGATTGGGGACAGGTGTTTGAAGGCAAATCAACATCTGGCATGTGGGAGGCTTTCAAGTGTAAATTGATAGGATTCATTCCTATAAGGACGAAGGATAACTATGGCAAGTTTTGGGAACCTTGGATAACGAGAGATATTATGAGCCTAAGAAAAAAGGAAGCATTTGTCAAAGCTGGGAAGCTGAGAACACACGAAGCAAATGTGAAATACAAGGAAAGTAGAAAGAAACTCAAGGCTTTTTATACATATATAAAAAGCAAGAGTGTAACCAGGGAGAAGGTTGGTCCACTCAAGGACAAGAGGAATCTATGCATGGAGCCAGGGGAAATGGATGAGGTATTAAATGAGTACTTTGTATCAGTATTCACCAAAGAGAAGAACTTGGTGGAGGATGAGTCTGGGAAAGGGTGTGTAGATAGTTTGAGTCATGTTGAGATCAAAAAGGAGGAGTATTGGGGTTCTTGAGAAACATTAAGGTAGACAAGTCCCCAGGGCCGGATGGGATATACCCCAGAATACTGAGAGAGGCAAGGGAGGAAATCGCTGGGACTTTGAGAGAAAGCTTTGTGTCCTCACTGGCTACAGGGAGGTCCCAGAGGATTAGAGAATAGAACATAGAACATTACAGCGCAGTATAGGCCCTTTGGCCCTTGATGTTGCGCCAACCAGTGGAAGCAATCTAATGACCCTCTAACCTAAACTATTCCAATGTTTTCCATATGCCTATCCACTGACCATTTGGATGCTCTTAAAGTTGGCAAGTCCACAACTGCTGCAGGCAGGGCATTCCACGCCCTTACTACCCTCTGAGTAAAGAACCTACCTCTGACATCCGTCCTATAATTACCACCCCTTAATTTAGAGCTATAAAATTAGAATATTATAAAATTAGAGAATAGCCAATCTTTGTTTAAGAACAGTAGCAAGAATAATCCAGGTAATTATAGTGAGCCTTACATCAGTGGTAGGGAAATTTTTGGAGAGGATTCTTCAAGACAGGACTTTTTCCCACTTGGAAATAACTGGATGTATTAGTGAGAGGCAACATGGTTTTGTGAAGGGGAGGTCATGTCTCATTAACTTGATCAAGTTTTTTGAGGAAATGATGAAGATGATGGATGTTGTCCACATGGACTTCAGTAAGGCCTTTGACAAGGTCCCTCACAGCAGACTGGTGCAAAAGGTGAAGTCACATGGGATCGGAGGTGAGCTGGCAAGGTGGATGCAAAACTGGTTCGGTCAAAGAAGACAGAGGGTAGCAGTGGAAGGATGCATTTCTGAATGGAGGGCTGTGACAAGTGGCATTCCTCGAGGATCAGTGCTGGGATCTTTGCTGTATATATGTATATATATAAAATATTTGGAGGAAAATGTAACTGGATTGATTAGTAAGTTTGCGGATGACACAAAGGCTGGTGGATTTGCGTGATGAGGATCATCAGAGGATACAGCAGGATATAACTCACTTGGAGATTTGGGCAGAGAGGTGGCAGATGGACTTTAATCTGGAAAAATGTGAGGTAATGCATTTTGGAAGATCTAATACAAATAGGAAATATATGGTAAATGGCAGAACCCTTAAGAGTATTGATAGGCAAAGGGACCTGGGTGTACAGGTACGCGGGTCACTGAAAGTGGCAGTGCAGGTGGTGAAGGTAGTCAAGAAGGCATGCTTGCCTTCATCGGCTGGGACATTGAGTTTAAAAAATGGCAAGTCATGCTGCAGCTGTATAGAACCTTAGTTAGGCAGCATTTGGAATATAGTGTTCAATTCTGGTCGCCACACTACCAGAAGGATGAAGAGGATTTGGAGAGGGTACAGAAAAGATTTACCAGGATGTTGCCTGGTATGGAGGACATCAGCTATAAGGAGAGGTTGGAGAAACTTGGTTTGTTCTCACTGGAACGACGGAGGTTGAGGGGTGACCTGATGGAAGTCTACAAGATTATGAGAGGCATGGACAGAGTGGGTTGCCAGAAGCTTTCTCCCAGGGTGAAAGAGTCAATTACTAAGGGGCACAGGTTTAAGGTGCGAGGGGCAGTGTTTAAAGGAGAGGTACAAGGCAGATTTTTTTACACAGAGATTGGTGGGTGCCTGGAACTCATTGCTGGGGGAGGTAATGAAAGCAGATACGAAAGTGACTTTTAAGGGACATCTTGACAAATACATGAATAGGATGGGAATAGAGGTCCCTGGAAGAGTAGGGGGTTTTAGTTAAGTCAGGTGGCATGGTCGGTGCAGACTTGGAGGGCCGAAGGGCCTAATCCTGCACAGTAATTTCTTTATTCTTTGTTCTTTGACACTAGGAAGTTCTGTGGAACAAAGGGACTTTGGCATGTTTGTCCATAGATCTCTTAAGGCGGAAGGGCATGGGCAGCTCTCACAGATGTTAATTAGGAAAACTTTGTAGGATTACTAGGATTGCGTTTGCCATTGTCATTTCCAGTGCCTAGGTCAATGCCAAGTGGCCTGGCGGATTTTGTTCCTTACTGACTTCTTTTCAATAGTTTGATAAAACTGAGTAGTTTGCTGGGACATTTCATAGAGCATTTAAGCCATTGACATTGCTGTGGGCCTGGAGTTATTTGTAGACCTGACCAGGTAAGGATGGCAGGTTTCCATTCCTTCAGGACATTCATGAACCAGATGGGTTTTTACAGCAATTAATGATAGCTTCATGGTCACCATTTCAGAGTCAAGCTTTAAATTTCAGATTTTTATTAATTTAGTGTGAATTCCATTTATTAATTTAATGTGAATGCCATGGTGGGATTTAAACCCATATCCCCACCCAGACCATTAGCCTGGGCCAGGTAGGGATGGCAAATTTCTTTCCCTAAAGAACATTAATGAACCAGATGGGTTTTTGCAACAATCAATAATCACTTTTAGTTGCAGGTAATTATTGAATTCAAATTTGACCATCACCATGGTGGGATTTGAACGTGGGTCCCCAGAACATTACCCTGGGACTCTGCCATACTAGTATAGTTTCAATACCACTACATCACTATCTCAGAATCACAGAAGAGTGCAGAAAAGGCCCTTCGGCCCACTGAGTCTGCACTGACATGTGAAAACCACCCAACCTACCTACTAATCCCATTTACCAGCACTTGGCCCAGACCCTTGAATGTTATGATATGCCAAGTGCTCATCAAGCTACTTTTTAAAGGATGTGAGGCAACCCACATTTACCACCCTCCCATGAAATGCACTCCAGACCGTCGCCACCCTCCAGGTTAAAATATTTTTCTTCACGACCCCCTAAACCTCCTGCCCCACATCTTTAACGTATATCCACTTAGTGACTGACTCTTCAACTAAGAGGAACAGCTGCTCCTTATGTCCCTCATAATCTTGTCCATTTCAATCAGGTCACCCCTCAGTCTTCTCTGCTTCAACGAAAAAGCCCAAGTCTACGCAACTTCTCTTCATAACTTAAATGTTCCATCCCAGGCAGCATCCTGATGAACCTCCTCTGCATCCCCTCCATTGCAATCACACCCGTCCTTTAATGTGGCGACCAGAACTGCACACAGTACTCCAGCTGTGGCTTCACCAAAGTTCTATACAACTCCAACATGACCTCCCTGCTTTTGTAACCCATGTGTTGATTGTTATCAAGTGTTCAAGAGGCAAGTGTTCCTTATGCCTCTTTCAACACCTTACTAACATGCCTTTCTGCCTTCAGAGATCTATGGACAAACATGCCAAGGTCCCTTTGTTCCTCAAAACTTCCTATTATCATTCATTGAAGACTTCCTTGTCAAATTACTCCTTCCAAAATGTATAACCTCACATTTTTCAGGGTTTGGTTGCATCTACCACTTCTCTGCCCATTTGATTACCCAGTCTATATCTTCCGATAGCCCTAGACACTCAACTTCACTATTAACCACCCAGCCAATCTTTGTGTCATCCACAAACTTTCTATTCTACTCTCCATATAGTCATCTGTGTGTTTATATAAATGACAAATAATAGAGGACCCATCACAGATCCCCATGATACACAGCTAGATACTGGTTTCCCCGCTAAATATTTTTAAGACGCGGGTTGATGGGTTTTTGATACGAGAGGGGATTAAGGGTTATGGGGAGAGGGCGGGAAAGTGGAACTGAGCAGCGACAGATCAGCCATGATCTTATTGAATGGCGGGGCAGGCTCGAAGGGCTAGATGGCCTACTCCTGCTCCTATTTCTTATGTTCTTATGTTTCCAGTCACTAAAACAGCCTTCTGTCATCACCCTCTGTCTCCTACAATTGAGCCAAGTTTGAATCCACCTCATCAAATTAAACTGTATCCTATGTGCATTTGCCTTTTTTGTAAGTCTATGTGAGACCTCGTCACAGGCTTTGCTGAAACCCATACAAACTATATCAACAGCACTATCCTCATCTACACACCTGGTCACCTCCTCAAAAATTCAATCAAATTTGTTTTGATGGGCCTCTGAAAAAGCCGTCCTGACTATACCTGATCAAATCTTGCCTAGCCAAGTGGAGATGGATTTTCTCCTTCAGAATTTTCTCCAATAGTTTTCCTACCACTGACATGAGACTCACTGGTCTGTAGTCTCCTGGCTTATCTCTACTTCTTAAATAACAGAACCACATTAACTGTTCTCTAGTCCTCTGGCACCTCCCCCTTGTCAGAGAGCAATTAAAAATGTTGGTCAGAGCCCTGCAATCTCCTCCCATGCTTCCCACAGCAGCCTGGGATGCAATTCATCTAGGTCTGGAGATTTGTCCACATTTAAGCCTGCCAACATCTCGATACTGTGGCTGGTTTTAAGTCGGTCCGCCTTGTTGTCCGACGAGGGGCATACACGCGATGGGTCGTACTTGGGCTGCTCTTGAATGTTCAAGATTGGCCTAGTGCTTCATGTCGTTAGTGTGTGCTTAAACTGGACCAGTTGCTGGGCAACACGACAGCTCAGTGACTATCACTGTTTGCTGTGCAGACACATGGATTTGGGCCAGTGTCTGTGGGAGTTTGCGCATTCTCCCCGTGCTTGCGTGGGTTTTCTCCGGGTGCTCCGGTTTCCTCCCACACCCCAAAGATGTGCTATTAGGCTGATTGGAAGTAATAAATTGTCCCTAAATTAGTTTCCCTCAATGTGGATTGCCATAAAACAATAGATAAGGGTCATGGGTGGAGGGGGGGACTGGTAATGTTAAAATGGTGGCACGGGCTCGTTGGGCCAAAGGGCCTGTTTCCCGGGCTGTTTTTGTTCTTTGTCAATTTGCTTAATAACCTCAGATTGTCTTTCCCATAAAGAATTAGATAAGTGCGGCTATTTCATAGAGTTGTGGGCTGGATGAGATTTCAGAGATAGGGAGGGATGTGACCTGGATAGATTTGAAAAGTGTTTTAAAATTGATACATTGTTTAACTGGGAATTAGTGTAGGTTGGTGAGCAGAGAGATAAATGAGTGAACTGATTTGGTTAGAGAGTGAAAATACAGGCAGTATAGTTCTGGATGACCCAAGTTCACAGAGGGTAGACTTTGGGACTCCAGCCAGGAGTTTGTTGTAATAATGAAGTCCAGAGATAATAAAGGTATCAGTGAGGGTTTTAGCAGCAGATGAGCTGAGGTAGAGGCAAGGTTGGACAATATTATGGAAGTGGATAAAGGTGGCCTTAGTGATGGGAGGGATGTGTGGCTGGTAGTTTATTCCATGGTCAAATATGACACCAATGTTGCAAACAATGCGCTTCAGTCTCAGACATTTGCCAAGGAGAGTCATGGAGTCTCCTTGACTCCATGGAGAGTCCTGATTTTACCATTTTCATTCTAAGTGCTAAATCTGGGCACAATTCAGATCTGACTTGGAAATCTGCTTTCAAGCGCCCCCATTAGCACTTAGCCTGAAAACAAAATTGCGGGTCCAAATCACGCTGTGGGTGGGGCTTAGCTTGCCTGAAACAGTCGGAGCTCTGAACTGCATATACTCAGTTAGAAAAAAATTTGAAAAAGTACACCTGGGTCAGATCGCTCCCCGATTGCAAAAAGCAGAGAAAGCGGCCCGGAAGTGAAAAGCAAGAGCGATGACCCCCACAGACATCACTGTTCCACTTATCCACCCACACCCCACCCACCTCCCCCGCCCCGCTACCCAGGCAGATCATGACGCTCTGTTCCCTTCCACCCCCAGAGTGGTAGCGGACACCCCAGCCCCTGCCCCCCATCCCATGAGCGATCAGACTGCCCCCCCCTCCGAGATACATCTTACCCACCTCCCTCCTCCCCTCCCCCCTCCCAGAACGATTTGGCCTCACTCTCCACCCCCATCCTTGCCTCCCCCACCCAGAGAATGACCTGGCCTCACTCCCCCCAACCCACCCCGCCCAGAGGAGCATCTGACCTGCCCCCTCCTCCCTCCCCACACCCCTCGCCAGAGAATGATCTGATCTGCCTCCCTCCCCCAACCAGACAACGATCAGTCCTCCCCCACCCACCAAACAATGGTTGGCCCCCCCTCCCCCACTCCCCCACCCCCACCCCCACCCTCCACCACCAGACAACAATTGGCCCTCCACCCCACCCTCCCCACCAGACAACGGTCAGCCTCCCTCCCCAGCCCCCCCCAACCAGACAATGGGGCCTCACTTCTCTCCTCTCCCCCCACCCCCCCCGAGAATGATCTGGCCTCACTCCCCGCCTCCCCGCAACAAGAGAATGATCTGGCTTCACTAACCCCCCCCCCTCCACCCCAAGAATGATCTGACCCGCCTCCCTCCCTCCCCCCCCACCACCGATCTGAGTCAGACAGCAGTTGGAAGCACCGAACTCGCCTCTTCAGCAGCTGGAGCGCCCAATTCAGACTTTAATTCAGCGCAATTCTGGATCGGCGAACGTGATGGTAAAGGGGGAAATGCTGATAAAGTTGGGCAGGCAGTTCATTAATTCAATTTAAATGCATGCAAATGCATTTAAATCGCTGTTGTACCTGTTTCAGATGCAAATCGGATTGCGGCCATTCTCGGGTCTCAGTGAAGTGGTCATCTGCGCGGATACGGGTGTGGACCGCGTTAATGGCCTCACACCTGACTTTACCATGTTTTCACGCCCGCAATGGTAAAATAAAGCTCTATGTATGGAACCAAATTTGAGACAGGAAGCAAAGACAATATATCATTGGATGAAATTATTGCATGTCAAGTACTGGTGTCAAATAAGCAAACTGTACCTCACTTTCTCAGTTTATTTTGTCTTTTTAGCCAGGAAACTGAGAAGAAGCTGAGTGCAAGGAACACTTGCCCCAGCTTTGCTGCCTTGATATTATTGACTTGTTTAAGATATGGATAGATGGATGTCTCTTCTTAAGGCCAGGCAAAAACTCTTAATTTAACCATTTTGAACTCTTAGGAAATCCAGGTTTACATTCTGTCAAGGACTAAAAACCTATCTTGTATATTGGCTGGGAATATAAAATTGCATATTACATAATTATACATTTTAATTATGCAAATTCAAGGCTGGTTTAAAAATCTCATTTTAGATGTGGCCTCTGAAGTGTTGTTCTAAATTATTATATGTTTATCTTCTCGCACTTATAATTCTTGATTGTTTATTTATGAAGGGTGGAGCACTCATACTTCCCATTAATATTTCAAAGTCCAATCGTAGAAAGCATTCCACTTCCTAAGATAATGGTAAATGATTATCTGAGTAATTAGGAAGAAAAATATTGGAGAATTAAACTTTTTGAGACCTGAGGAATGGTTGGACTGGGTGACACGCAGGAAAATGTCTCTGTACACTGTCTAGTTTTATCTCCACAACGTGTGATAGTTCTCAAACATGCTGGAGGAGAGATCTCAGGGGAGAGATTGGAGGCTCCTAATGGGGGAAGGGTTGGGGAGAGATGTTATGAGTGGAGGCCAGTAAGTGAGGTTGGAGTTCTCAAGGAGTGAACAGAGGTTTGGTGAGGAGTATGGAGTGGTGGGGGGAGGGGTTGCGATCAAGTTAGAGACTTCAGAGGGCAGGGTTGGGGTCCTGGGGGAGGGATGAGATCAGATGGGTCATAGGGAGATATCTGATTGTGGCACTGATGAGGCAGTATGTTAGACCCAGAAATAAGTGGGATGGTATGTTAATCTTCTGGACCCAACAATGCCTCACCTTCCTTAAGCTGCAGGTAGTCTGGCTGGCCAGACTTAAATTTGAAATGGAAAATAAATATGGTATAAATGTACAACCCTCATTATCACATTTAAATTGCCTCCTTGGAGACTTGATGATCACACCAGCTGTTCTCTGTAAAACCAGAAGTAACCAGATAAATAACCAGAAGTGGGCAGTTTGGAGTTGGAATTTGGGGCCTGAATTTTACACTTCCCTGCTGTTGGTTTTGTAGGCATGGGGTAAGTGTAAAATCTGCTTCCCGCTAGGATCCCACCTGCCCTGACATCTCTACAATATACTCTTGGACGGGCCGTCAATCTTGGCCCAATTGAAGCCCATGAATGGCCTGTTATTGACTATTTAAGGGCCTCAATTTTTCGGCTAACAGGAGGTATTCCTGGGTACAGGGGAGGCCTGAAAATAATCAGGTATGGGCCTCAGTCAGGAAGGTGGAGTTGGTGCCTGCATCAGAAACCCCCTTTTAACTTCTGGCCTCTGCCTCCCTAAAGGTTCAGTAATTGCAGGAGTTCACACTCTTCCCTCCCTTCTCCACTGCTCTCCCAGGCATCTCCCTGATACCCCGATCCCCCACTGTCCACTCCCTAGGCCTTGAAAAGTGAAACTTACCTCTCCCTCGAATCCTGCTCCATTAACTACATGTGATCCCAGTCCTGGTCACTGCAGGTTCTGGTGCTGCAGAAACGGGAGAGCTCCCAGCTGGCTGACCAGCAGATCTCCAAGGTGAGACTTCCTCTCAATTGAGGGGCAAAAGTCCTACCTGCAACCAGTTAACACTCGCCAGGACATGAAATGGCTGTAGGGCAGGTGGAGTGTGTTCCCTGTTGCCTGTTTAGATGGCAGGATGGAAACCTTTGGCCTCTTAAAAAATGTAAGCTAACTTTTTCTTTAACATTTTAACCTCCTATCTGACCCAAAGCTACTTTTTTGGGGTTTAAAGTTCCCCCATATCTTTGTAGAATGAAAGCCAATAATTGTAAAGTTTTACTTAACAGTTTTTCATTAAAGTGGTAGGTAGTTTTAGTTTTCTTGAAGGTCATGAGTACAAATGAGTCCTTTTGATTACTTAAGCACAGATTATCATAATCAATATTCAAATCCATCAATGGAATGCAAAAGTAAATAGACATTCATCATGTGGAGATGTACTGATGAATTAATATTCATAACTAAATTAGGACTTAACTCTTGTTTTGTTTTGGTGCATCACAAATGGGTCTGAACTCTTGCAGAAAATTGGTCTCACAACACAAGCAATGAGATGAAAAAATGCATTTTCAGCTTAGCTAATGTAAGATATATGTATACATATATATATTTATATACACAATAATCAGTTTTTAAATCTTTTTACTAAGAATGGCAGTGATGACACAAACCCAAAGTAGTGTTTAACACAATATTGCAAAAGTCTTGCAATGCCACTAATGGTATTAAAATGTGGTGGAAATACAATTTTGCTGCAGCACAATAAAAATAATCAACTGTTCTGATGCTGTAAATAACTGACAGGATTGCAAACTGTTCCATCATTGGTTCCGCTATCTTTTTATCAGGATGCTAGAGGGGAAGACTGAAGGAGCATTACTGTTTCATGAGTACGTGTTTCAATAAAACTCTCTTTCTCTTTCTGTTCCATGCATCTCCTTTCCTCTGACTCCCCAGAGGACTGTCTGGAAGGCAATGCAACATGGCGTAAGCTTCAACATTCCAATTCTTCATAGTTATCTCCATTTCTCCATTTGTCTTTGAATATTAATAGTGTCAGTCTGGCCGACATAGATATTTCATCAAAATAAAAACTCCCTGTTCCAGTATCATATGTCAGATTGTTTTTAAACAATATTATTCATATCAAGTCGCAAATATTTGATGCTGATATGTCATCATCCAGTTAATTATTTGATGTTTTGGGATGGCTGATTTCTTGCAAACTGTTCAATAATAATTCTACTCATGCTTCTTTTTCACATAAGTTATTCATTCACAGGTGTGGTCGAGTCCTTGGAAGGATGACTGAACTAGAACAAAGCAGGATTTGTTTTGCTATTATTTTCAGTGAGGTTACAGTTTATTTTAATGAACCTTCAATCAGTGAAACAGCAAATAGGGAACACGAGATGAGTATAGCACTTATCTGAAGCAAATTAGCAGTGCAAACAGGATTCTGGAGATGTACAGAAAGAAAACAACATTTTTCCAATAAGAAAAAAGGAGTAGAGATTACTTAGGTTCCAGTTAGTTCAACTGGACAGGATTAAAATTAAGAAAGTTAAAACTAAAATATTTTTGGTGGAAATCACTATTGGCTCATTGTCCAATTTGTGCAGTATATTAAGTGTTCATAATGTACTTGATTATTTAGGAGCACTTAAAGTGCAAATTCCCCAAACTAGATTATATAACTTCCACCTAGTATTGAAAAGCAATGGCCCAGTGGAATGACAAAATTTTAACATAGCTGTTCTTAAAAACAGGGCTGAAATCTCTGATGGCCAGAGCTGCTTGGGGACTGCAGTGAAAGAGATTCCGCAGGCCTCAGTGTAGTCCATCAACATCAAATTCAAGAGGGGTACATTCAGAGGCCAGGGGATGGGGGTATTCAGAAGTCAGATTGAGGTGGGATGTGGTCAGTATTTCAAGGCTCAGAGTTCAGGGATGATGAAGGTCGGGGCTCACACATTTGAATGGGTGAGGAGGGGGGGAATAGGAAATGGGTGAGGGGTCCAGGGGGTGGGGGTTGGGAGGTATTCAGCTGGATCTGGGTTGAGAGTCAGGCCCATTGTTTGGAGCGAGAGTGCCCTGTTCAGGTGGAGGGTCAGAGGTTGGGGGAATTCCCATGGGTGGGGAAGGGGGTGGTCGGGGACGTAGAGTAGTCGTGTGTGAGGATCAATCTGAATTTCTTAAATCGTCATGCAGAAATGTGGTTTTATTTCTTTCATCTAACATTTTTTGAGAAACTAATCCTGGTGATAGTTAGCAATTTAAATTGTTTTTTGGATGGTTCCCTGCACAGCCCAATGTCCAAGGGAATTACAATTGCAGTGAAAATACTTAACTGTGAAGTTCTAGGGGGGATTCCCCAGCCCATCTTTCGGCTACCCCCCAAATCCAGTGCTCGAGAGCCGGGAAGTTATAGCTTATATTAGATGGATGTCATTGGATTCTGGGCCCTTAAGACTTTTTTCAAACCTCACTGTAGGGAATAGTAAGAGGACTGCCGTGAGCAACTGTACAAAAGAAAGCTTCTTAGATACTTACAATCTGTCCACTGCTTAAAATCATGCTTAGAGCAAGTAATAAAAGGAAGTGTTAACACCCACTCTAACAAGTTGAATCTACTTTCTATTCAAAGAACATTTTATAAAAACAAAGTGTTGATTTAAAATGCTCAGAGTGGCATTAAACCTTGTTCTAATTGACCCGAGGTTACATTGAAACTCAGTGAGGAGAATTAGGAATGAGTGACCATTAACACAAAAATATTCTAATTTACATAAATCTCTTACAGAAATGTTAAATTCTATGTGGATGGATGAAACTCTCAGCATGGTAGATTTCAGTTAATTGCATTGATGGAGCAGTGAGCGAACACATTGTAACTAGATTTCAATCTTTCTAACAATACTGTGAATGTTTTGGAAGATTGCAGCCACTCTATAAAAAGTATTGCTTCCTTTTTTTGATATTTACATACATAGTTGTGTCTGAAAAATGTTGTTTGTTTATATAATGGAGCCCTCTTTGCTATATAGTTTTCATTAAATAAATGGCTCAGGCATATGAAATGAAGGGTCAGTTGCCTGAAGCTGTCAGTGATCCTCTGGAAGGATGGAATCTGACATAGCTTGCTGATTAGTTAGTGCTTCACACAGTGTAGAATTGCAGCAACTGCAAAACATTCCATCATAAATGTAAGGCAGTCACTTAGTAACTACTCTGTCAAAGTTGCTCTACTTAGTCTAGGGTCAGAGGTTACTCCCTGACTGTATGCATTTCCAGGTCAAAAACAGCAAGGATCTTGTGTGCGAAACAGTATTGGAGACGACAAAGCAGGCAGCCATTATAATGGGAAATAGAGACTGTTTTGTTTACATGGACAGTGTGCATTTTGTCGATGTGAATTTTATCCACTGTCGAATAATCACACCAACAATTATGCTCCTTTAAGGAATGCCATCTGAAACTGCAGTATAGAATAAAACATCCAGCAAATATCAATGGTAACATTCATTAGTATCTCAAATGAAGAAGCATCATTTAAAACACATACATAAATGCAGTTTCTACACACTTGTTTCAAATATTTTGGATAATGAAACCTGGAGTAAGAATTTAGTTTTTAATTCAGTAGAATTAAAGCAATGTGAAGCGTAGAAGGCTATCGCTGCTTGGGAAGTATATTATCCTCCATGCAGGAATCTCAGCTCTCAGGTACATCTTACGTCATTACCTCTTCTCATTCAGAAACCCTTGATTCTGCCAGTGGTATTTAATTTTGATGGCATGGCTTGATACCGGACTCTACTGCCATCTTCAGAATGGGTCGGGTTTGGGAAATTGGTTACTTCCCATAGAGTACATTGTTAATAAAAGTGGATTGACCATGCCAAGTTGCTTCTTAGTGTCCCGAGATGTGTAAGTTAGGTGGATTAGCCATAGTAAATGGGCAGGTTCATGTGGAAGGGGTGTGGGGGGTACTGGGTAAGATGCTGAGTCGATGCAGACTTCATTGGCTGAAAGGCCTCCTTCTGCACTGTAGGAATTCTATAAGAACATAAGAACATAAGAAATAGGAGCAGGAGTAGGCCATCTAGCCCTTCGAGCCTGCCCCGCCATTCAATAAGATCATGGCTGATCTGTCGTGGCTCAGTTCCACTTTCCCGCCCTCTCCCCATAACCCTTAATCCCCTCTCTTATCAAGAACCCATCAACCCGCTTCTTAAAAATATTTAGCGAGGCAGCCTCCACCACTTCAACGGGCAGAGAATTCCAGAGATTCACCACCCTTTGAGTGAAGAAGTTCCTCCTCAACTCCGTTCTAAACCGCCTCCCCTTTATCTTGAGGCTGTGCCCCCTCGTCCTACTGTCTTTTTTGAGCGGGAAGAGTCTCTCCACCTCTATCCTATCCATCCCATTCATCATCTTATACGTCTCAATGAGATCTCCCCTCATTCTTCTAAACTCTAACGAGTACAAGCCTAGTTTATTCAGCCTCTCCTCATAGCTCAATCCCCTCAACTCCGGTATCAGCCTAGTAAACCTCCTCTGCACTCCCTCCAGGGCCAAAATATCCTTGCGCAGGTGCGGCGCCCAAAACTGCACACAGTACTCCAGCTGCGGCCTCACCAATGCCCTATACAGCTGCAGCAAGACCTCCCTACTTTTATATTCAATCCCCCTCGCTATGAAAAGATCAGAGAGTTTTTTTAAAAAATGAAAAGTTCCGAGTGAAAAACAAGCCTGTATACATTAATCATCATAGGGTCATAAAAGTCTACAGCACAGAAAAGATTCTTTGGCCGATCTTGTGTGCCAGCTTATCCTGCATGAAGACAGATGGAGAGAATGTAAGCAGGATGCCTGCCAGGCTAGGTGATAAGAATGCCTAGCAAGTGTGGCCAAGGACAAGATGAGGACACGATTGACAGAGAAGATGAAGATGAAGGAGTGCATGAGTGAGTGAGTGGTGGTGCCCTTTAGTTGGCAGTGAGTGAGCTCCCTGTGGATGTGTGATAGGTTTGTGAGTGTTTGAGTTGAGAGCAATGTGAAGTGTGGCTTACCTTGGTGGAGTGAAGGAGATCATTCGAAACTGAGTGGCTGTCCTCTTTTGGTGAGAAAAGAAATGCTATCCAAGTCTGGATGTTTGGAGCAATGGAGAGACCCTCTGTTATGGCAAAAATGGCAAAGGGGCCAAAAATCAGAAGCCCCATCTGTTCGAAACATGTGAGGATAAAAGAACATGAAGTCGCAGCACATGGGTTGGTTGCTGTTTTATTGTTAACTGCACAAAAGTTTGGACAAGATTGACTAAAAGCCCATGAATCATGTGACTAGACTCTTAAAGTGGTAACACAACAACACAACATTTACCCAAATAGATATCACCCCTAAGGTGAGGGAGAGGGCCTGGGTAAGATACTCTGTCAGAGTAGGTGCAGACTGAAAAGTCTGAGTGGCTTCTTCTGCACTGTAGGGATTCTATGATTCAACAAAAACAAAGCCCGTAACTTATAAGGTCCAAATTATCAAGAAACACCAAGATGATCTCAGGAGTAGGGAGCCCATGCCAGTACCAGTCTCATCATCAGCCATAGGGACAACGATGCCAATGTCGAGTCTCGAATGGAAGTTGACTTCTGGGTGATGAGAACATGGATTCTAAAATGGAAGCAGAAGAGACCAAAGTCGGAGGTGTGGTAGATAGTGAGGAAGGGTGTCATAGTCTGCAGGGAGACTTAGATAGGTTGCAGAGCTGGGCCGAGAGGTGGCGGATGGAATTTAATGCGGAGAAGTGTGAGGTAATTCACTTTGGTAGGAGCAACAGATGTGTCGAGTATAGGGCTAACGGGAGGACTTTGAATAGTGTGGATGAACAGAGGGATCTAGGTGTATGTGTACATAGATCCCTGAAAGTTGGGAATCAAGTAGATAAGGTTGTTAAGAAGGCGTATGGTGTCTTGGCGTTTATTGGTAGGGGGATTGAATTTAGGAGTCGCAGCGTCATGTTGCAACTGTACACTACTCTAGTGCGGCCGCACTTGGAGTACTGTGTGCAGTTCTGGTCCCCGCATTACAAGAAGGATGTGGAGGCTTTGGAGAGGGTGCAGAGGAGGTTTACTAGGATGTTGCCTGGTATGGTGGGGAGGTCCTGTGAGGAGAGACTGAGGGATTTAGGGTTGTTTTCGTTGGAAAGAAGGCGGCTAAGAGGGGATCTTATTGAAACATATAAGATGATTAGAGGTTTAGATAGGGTGGATAGTGATAGCCTTTTTCCTCGGATGGAGAAAGCTAGCACGAGGGGGCATGGCTTTAAATTAAGGGGGGGTAGCTACAGGACGGATGTCAGGGGTAGGTTCTTTACCCAGCGGGTGGTGAGGGATTGGAATGCCCTGCCTGCTGCAGTTGTAAATGCGCCTAGTTTGGGGGCGTTTAAGAGATCTATGGATAGGTTTATGGACGAAAAGGGATTGGTATAGGCTAGTGGGTCATTGTTTTTGTAACTGGTCAGCGCAACATCGTGGGCCGAAGGGCCTGTTCGCGCTGTAATGTTCTATGTTCTATGAGACTGGTACCCCTGCAGAAACTAGACCTCAAGAAAGACCAGAGTCAGTGGCTTTAGGTGCTCCATTCAGAAACAAAGGTCTCCCATCTGTAATGTTCTATGTTCTATGTTCTATGTTCTATCTACTTCACACCCCCTCTGATCCGTCCTGCCTCCCATCAACCGATCGCCAAGTGGCAGAAAATAACTCACTTCCCCCACCCCACAGTCGGGGACTTGATGGGGGGAGGGATGTTATGATGGCCATGGCGATCATCAATGGGCCCTGTGGGCCTCATTGAGGATAAGTTCCCCTATTTGGTGAGTGGAGGCTGGCCCAATAGGAAAGGAGCAGTGGAGGATTTAATGCTAGCTGGTGCCCCTCAGGCTGACAATCGATGCTCTCAAGACCGATCTGCACTCTGGAATCATTGAATGGTGTTCAATCCTCACGGTGAATAAAGGGCAGACATGAACAATTTTCCACTTCGTCAGGTAGATTTAAGTGTTCTGGCTGTACTAAAACAGCTTGGCAAAGAGTACGGTTACTTCTGGAGCACAAACCTTCAGACTCTTTGGAGTATTCACTGCCTTCAGCCATTTCTGGATATCATGTGACGTGAACTAAATTGGCTGAATATAGACAACTGTAATTGACCTCAAGGTGAGGTCAAGGTGGACCATCAGCAATGGTTGTAGATGGTTACAAATGCTTCAGGTTTGATTTTTGTACTGATGCTCTGGTTCCCCCATCATTGTGTTTGGGGATATTTGTAGACACCACCGCCCCCACCCCACGCATCAGTTGATACTGCCTCTGTGTCTTCCACCAGCGCACGGAATATGCTGATAAGTCTTGCATAGGGAAAATCCAACTGCAAAACTGTTTTTTACTGCAGCAACCAGTAGAGGAAGGATTAGTTTGTGTCTAATACTGGCTACGTTTGAAGTGGGACAAAAATTTCAAAATTGATTTCATGATGTCTTACTGCCATGTATTTTATTTATATTTAGCCATTGGAATTACTAAAGAATTTCACTTCAGCATAAAATCCCAAACATGCTTTGGTGCTGTTTGCTAATCTGGGCACATGCAGAAAACAAAGTGATGATATCTACTTTTGCAGCAACAAAGCTGATAAAACTGAGGTTTTAGGGAATTAATGCTTCCAATTTTCTAGCATAAGCTTCTTCATGTGATTGGAAAAGTACTTTCATCTTGACTGTTAATCTCATCCCTTGCCTGCATAGAGATTAAAGTGTTATCCTCTCACTTAATAAACTAGAACATGTTCCTGTCCCACAGGATTAGGACATTGCATGGATTGTAATCAGAATGCACTCTTTACCAGTCATTTTTTTCTCATTAGAAAGCTAAATAAATGTGTATTTTCCAGATCCGTTTTTATGAAGGAAGATAAATTTATAATTTGTGTTAGTTTTCCAAAATTCTAATTGGCATTTTATTGAATAGCACTTATAAGTGAGTTATGATTCAGAGTTTTCTTTGGGGTTACTAATCACCTAACAGTTTATGAGCTGGACCGTTTTGAACAACGTTAATGAGGCCAGCAGTGGACAAATCATGCTGTCCATTCAGCCAAAGAAGTCAGCATGGGACAGATGTCCTTTAAAAAGCCTGGTCTTATCTGAATTAAATTAGTGAACTGCCAGTGCATTACCAGTAGGCAACTCACAAATTAGGAGGGTGATTAATCTGATGGGCAATCAGAAAAAGGCAGTCTGCGGCACTTTAAAGGGGAGATGCGTGTTTCAATGGCAGACAGAACATTATAGGGCAGCAACTTTGATCAGAGTCCCCGGATTCTTGGACATAATGGTGGATATGTTCAAGCAACGTAGTAAGCAGCAGAGATGGGGCACATTTCACTTTGATTGGCAATGGGAGCTAAGATAAGTGAAGCCGCAGGAGAAGGTTGGAGTCTTTACATGTCACAAGTATATCCTTGGACCTGCCAGCAGTACAACAAAATAGTTTGAGGAATTCATCAGGAGGACAAGATAATAACCCCCCTTCACATCTCCAACTACTCTGTGGCAATCTTGCACAACCTCTACCTGATCTCTAGTGTAATCAGTCCTTCCTTTCCTGCCTCTGTACAATTTAACAGGGAACATTTCACTTTTCCTCCTCTCTGCTTGCAATCACTGTCAAAGAGTCCTTTTGCTTCACAACTTATTTTCCCTCTTGCTCACATTTGCCGTTTTTTTTCTTTCCTTATTTGAGTTTTGGAATGTAACCAGTCTGATTGACACATCTGACTCTCCCTCGTCATGTGCCAGCCCAAGGCTGCTTCTGGAGATAGGCATCTTAAGATCAGTTCAATAAAAGCCTCTCACAGATTCAAATACTCACAAAAGCTGCTGTTCATATACATGCAGCACGGCAACAGAGAGCAAAGAAAAATAGATTTTTGAACTCTAGAAACAATGCAAAGAACCCAAAAACCAGTAAAATTCAAATCTGCAAAACTAAAACTGCTGAAAAGGGCAAAGGATTACAGACAAAAACTGCAAATAAATACTAAGTACAAATGGCTGCAGTAGATTTTCCAACCTAACCTCCAGACCAAGTGGACAGTGATATGTGGCAAAACTGGCCATTTTTCCACTTACAATAGCAAAACTAGGAGATTGCAACATACTTAATTAGCAAACCTGAACTAATTAGAGTAGCCTCATTTCACACGGAAGTGTTTGGCTAGAAAGAATCAAAACAAGCCGATCCAGATGGCCACAGAAGAGATATCAGCAGATGAGTCTGAAGAAGAGTTGTACACAATGCAAGAGGTTGGTTCAATCAAGTCTGCAGGAGACGAATGGGTTTTGACTGTTACGATGATGACTGTAGAGGGAGAGTATCAAAGGAATGTGAAAGGCAGGCTTTTACGGCTTCGCTCGTCAATCCTGCCCAAGTTCAACGGACCTTTCCATGCTCCACTCCTCGCCTGTTCTGATTCCTGAGGTGGGCAGGCAGTAAAATTCTGGCCAGAGTGTCAGCTAGAAACAAGTATGTCATGTACTTCACAAATGTTTAAAGTTTTAAAGTTTAAAAAGTTTTAAGTTTATTTCTTAGTGTCACAATAGGCTTACATTAACACTGCAATGAAGTTACTGTGAAAATCGCCACACTCCAGTGCCTGTTCGAGTACAAATGTGTATGGTGATCTGAAAATCAAGCCCTTGAAAACAAGATTGAAGCTATATGATTACACAATATTCATACTGAGAGGCCAAATTGGTTTGACATCCTATTGCAAAATGAATATCTAGAGTTCCAGATCATAGATGGGACACAGCGGCAGCTTTTCTCAGCTGAAACAAGTCTGAAGTTTGGGCTTATCAATTCAATGCAGGATCTAATTGATATGAATGTGAGTATAGTGCAGAAATGGCCACAATTTCTCAACATTACAGCCACAAATGATAATCTAAAGACATTCAAGAGCCACAAGACATGGACACCATTTTAAAGTATTTTTAAAATGTTTATTTATTAGTCACAAGTAGGGTTTAAATTAACACAGTAATGAAGTTACTGTGAAATTCCCCTAGTTGCTACACACTGGCACCTGTTCAAATCAATGCACCTAATAAGCATGTCTTTCAGATCGTGCCAGAAAACCGAAGCAGCCAGAGGAAGCCCACAGAGACATGGGGTGAACGTGTAAACTCCACACAGATGGTGACCCAAGCTGGGAATCGAACCCAGGTCCCTGGCACTGTGAGGCAGCAGTGCTAACTACTGTGCCACCATGCCACCCTCGATTTGTTTTATTTTATCTGCTTTCTGTTTTGTTTGCTTAATTTAAATTTCACCTCATAAAACTTTGATCATCATAATATCCCTTAAGTAAGATGAGAGTTATCATGGTTAATCTAGGGCGGTGGATAGAGGAGAGCCGGTGGATGTGGTCTTTCTTGATTTTCAGAAGGCGTTTGACAAGGTGCCTCACAAGAGGTTATTGCAGAAGGTCAGGGGACATGGAGTTGGGGGTAGGGTGTTAGCATGGATAGAGGATTGGTTGTCAAATAGGAAGCAGAGAGTGGGGGTCAGTGGGTGCTATTCGGATTGGCAGATGGTGACTAGTGGAGTGCCCCAGGGGTCGGTGCTGGGGCCTCAGCTATTTACCATTTATATAGATGATCTGGAGGAGGGAACCGAGTGTAGGGTGTCGAAATTTGCTGATGACACCAAGATTGGTGGAACGGCAAATTGTGCGGAGGGTGTGGAGAGTCTACAGAAGGATCTAGATAGGCTGGGCGAATGGGCCAGGAAATGGCAAATGGAATTTAATGTTGGCAAGTGCGAGGTGGTCCACTTTGGTAGGAATAATGGTAGGAAGGATTATTACTTACGTGGCGAAAAACTGCAGCAGGCGACGGTGCAGAGGGACCTTGGGGTCCTTGTGCATGAGTCGCAAAAACCCAGCTTGCAGGTGCAGCAGGTGGTCAGGAAGGCGAATGGGATGCTGGCCTTCATAGCGAGGGGGGTTGAATATAAAAGTAGGGAGGTCTTGCTGCAGCTGTATAGGGCATTGGTGAGGCCGCAGCTGGAGTACTCTGTGCAGTTTTGGGCGCCGTACTTACGCAAGGATATTTTGGCCTTGGAGGGAGTGCAGAGGAGGTTTACTAGGCTGATACCGGAGTTGAGGGGGTTGAGCTATGAGGAGAGGCTGAATAAACTAGGCTTGTACTCGTTAGATTTTAGAAGAATGAGGGGAGATCTCATTGAGACGTATAAGATGATGAATGGGATGGATAGGATAGAGGTGGAGAGACTCTTCCCGCTCAGAAAGGACAGTAGGACTAGGGGGCACAGCCTCAAGATAAAGGGGGCGCGGTTTAGAACGGAGTTGAGGAGGAACTTCTTCACTCAAAGGGTGGTGAATCTCTGGAATTCTCTGCCTGTTGAAGTGGTGGAGGCTACCTCGCTAAATATTTTTAAGACGTGGGTTGATGGGTTTTTGATAAGAGAGGGGATTAAGGGTTACGGGGAGAGGGCGGGAATGTGGAACTGAGCCACAACAGATCAGTCATGATCTTATTGAATGGCGGGGCAGGCTCGAAGGGCTAGATGGCCTACTCCTACTCCTATTTCTTATGTTCTTATCACTGTTAGTGATATAGGCCTTATGTCTCCAGCCTGGGTACAAGTCTTTGAGCCAGAGAAACCACTTCAAAATGGCGCTGATAGGGTCATACAGTTCCACATCAGGAATCTCTCAATGGCACTGGGGTGAGGTGTCTATCTGTGAAGCTGTCCATTGTCAAGGTTGTACCTGGCTGCTTATGTCCCACACAAACCTCCAGATTGCCCATCTGCCCGGCCCTTCAAGCACCAGCTGCCTTACATACGGCAGATTCTGCAGATAGTGCATTGGACTTATCAACCATCTCATCCCCGATTGAAGTGGATGGAATCTAGTCACCCTCAATCCCGAGGGACTGTCCAAGAAGAAGACACACCAGCTGCAGCTTAATGAAAAGGAGAATCTGTGAATCAGAATGATATGGGAATCAAAGATACCCTAGACTTGGCAGAATTCTTCAATCTGTGAAAATCCTGAAGTCATAGTCTATTGCTTCTAATTATCTATTGGTAAAGTGAGGACTGTGTTTTCTATAGAAAATATGGAATCAGCTGCTTAATGCAAGCATGAAGTGCATACTGACTGATATTACTACTGTGTCCTTCTGTAACTTGGAGAGAGCTGGAAGTGAGGAGGTTCAAAGTTGGAGATAGCTGGTCTGCTGTTGGTAATGCTTACTCGTGTAGAAGTTAGTTGCAGGTAGTCACAAAACACTGTGACTTCTTCCCAAGAGAAACAAAGCCTCTACGTGCTCCACGGACAGCTCCATGTGGAAGTCCTGTGAACATATCCCTCTCAGTTGGCTCCTCCATCCTGCTCATGATCCTCTTCCATCCAGTTTAAAAGTTTTTTTTATATTGGCGTCATGAGTAGGCTTAAATTAACACTGCAATGAAGTTACTGTGAAAATCCTGTAATTAGCGCACTCCAATGCCTGTTCAGGTACATTGAGGGAGAATTTAGCATGGCCAACGCATCTAACCAGTAAGTCTTTCGGATTGTGAGAGGAAACTGGAGCATCCGGAGGAAATTCATGCAGGCACAGGAAGAACATGCAAACTCCACACAGTGACCCAAGAAGGGAATCAAACCTGGATCTCTCACGTTGTGAGGCAGCAGTGCTAACCACTGTGCCGCCTCAATTTATTTTGAATCAATGAAATAAAGTAAAAATCAATAAGTTCCTGCCAAATTGACAAAAACACAAGCAATTTTTAAAATTGAAATGAGATTTGCACCCTCTCACTCTTCTGTGTCATCAACATCCTGGGGGAAACCATTGACCAAAAACTTAACTGGACTGGCCATATAAATACGGTGGCAACTAAAGCAGGTCAAAGGAAATCTTGTGAGTAAATCATTTCACTCCCCAAAGCCTGTCCACCATCTACAAGGCACAATTCAGGAGTGTCGTGGAATACTTTCCACTTGCCTGGATGATTACAGCTCCAGCATCGCTCAAGAAGCTCAACACCATCCAGAAGGAAACAGCCCACTTGATTGCAACCCACCCATCACTCTCACAATGTCAAAATCCTGGAACTCCCTCCCTAATAGCACTGTGGGTTACCTACACCACATGTGCTGCAACAGTTCAAATTCCCCAAATTTGGCTAAATTCCCATCCTACTCAACTTTGTGGTGACATCACCGTAGTGGGTCACATCTCAAATGTTGACGAGACGGAGTAGAAAGATAGAGAATCTGATGAACCGGTGCGACAGCAGTAATCTCACCCTCAATGTCAACAAAATGAAGGCGCTAGTCATCGAGTTCAGGAAGTGTAGTGGAGGGCATGCCCCATCTACGTCAATGGGGACGAAGTAGAAAGAGTCGAGAGCTTCAGATTTTAGGTGTCCAGATTACCAATGATCTTCCTGGTCCCTCCATGCCCATGCTATAATTAAGAAAGTCCATCAACACCTCTGCTTTTTCAGAAGACTAAGGAAATTTGGCATGTCAGTTGTGACTCTCACCAACATTTACAGATGCACCATAGAAAGCGTTCTTTCTGGTTGTATCACAGCTTGGTATGGCTCCTGCTCTGTTCAAGACCTCAAGAAAGTACAAAGATCGTGAACAAAGCCCAGTCCATCACTCAAACCAACTTCCCATCCAGTGACACTGTCTACACTTACCGCTGCCTCTGCAAAGCAGCCAGCATAATTAAGGACCACGTGCATCTTGGACATGCTCTCTTCCACGTTCTTCCATTGGAAAAAATATGCAAAAGGCTGAGGACAAGTACCAACTGACTCAAGAACAGCTTCTTCCCTACTGCCATCAGGCTTTTGAATGGACCTACCTCGCATTAAGTTAATCTTCCTCTACACCCTAGCTATGACTGTAATACTCTCTCCTCTCCTCTCTATGAACAGTCTGCTTTGTCTGTATAGTGCACAAGAAACAATACTTTTCACTATACAAATACATGTGACAATAAATCAAATCAAATCAAGCTACCACTTTCTCGAGGGCAGTTAGGAATGCTGGTCTAGTCAGTTGAGGCAGTGGGCAAACGTTGCATGCTTGTTATTTCTCAGAGACATCTGATGGTTTATGAGATCAGGGGTTATAGAGGGTAGAATAGAGTCATCCAGGATAGAATCGTCAGAAGGTATCCATGAAGAAAATAAAATCTGTCAGGGGACTAATACCTCATGCACTGTATATTTTTCTAAAATAGATATTGAAATCCTCTTGACAATTTTGAAAATGTGAAGAACTGGACAATAACCTTTTAAAATAGCTGAAACTTTGTCTATGATTCTGAACAAAAGGAGCTGTCCGACATTTTAGAAAAAATTTACACTTCATCATCTCTGAAGAGACAATAATGCCCCATTGTGAGTTTCACAGACCAAATTCAAAGAAAATTATACAAAATCCATGTCATTTCCAAACTCACATTAACAAATCAGAGTCGATTCATCTGCTGGTACACAGGACCTTGCAACCTTCTTTTTAATTCTTAATGGTTTCAACGTTTAACTGTTGTGGGATCTCAGGAGGGCGTTACACTTCCTTTGTTAAAGCCACTGTGAAGAGGTGGGATTCATATGAGATGAACCTCTAGCTGATGGAAGCAGTTAAATTGTCTTGCTTTCCTGCAAAGCTCAGTTTGCCACTTGAACATCTAGCTAGCAGAAACATGGAACAGGAGCTCTGTCCAGGCTGAATGCCAATCCTACTTACACTGCTTATACTGGAAATTCTGTATCATTGCCCACAAGAGTGAACCGTCTTTGTGCACCAGCCTCATTCTGGAAGTCACTGCTACTATATAAGTATATACTATACAGCATTAGTTTTCAATCTGCCAACCTCTGTAGGAATACATCATTGAACTTTACTTCTGGACTCTGCAAACATATGAAACAATAATTTGTTTCTTTGTCATCTTTGCCCTATAATACTTTATTTTCTCTATCCCTCTTTTCTTTAAGAATGTACAGGAGGCATGCAGCATCCCACTACCCACAATTTGAGAGTGTGTAAAGAAACCAACTCTTTGAGTTAGAAACATAGAAAATAGGAGCAGGAAAAAAGCCATTCAGCCCTTTGAGCCTGCTCCAGCATTCATTATAATCATGGCTGATCATCCAACTCAGTAGTCTCATCCTGCCTTCCCCCCCATATCCTTTGATCCCCTTCACCTCAATGCAGCATCTAAATCCTTCCTGAAAACATACAATGTTTTGGCCTCAACTGCTTTCTGTGGCAGAGAATTTCACACACTGACTACTTTTTGGTGATTAAATTTCTCCTTACCTGAGTCCTAAATGGTTTACCCCATATCCTTAGATTATGACCTTTGGTTCTTGACACCCCCACCATCAGGAATATCCTTCTTACATCTACCCTGGCCAGTCCTGTTAAAAGTTAATCTATCTTGAGTTTACTGTGGAGTTATTAATAGAAAATTGAATCACACAAAAACTGAGGGGTTGGGAAATATGCCACGGCTTATGAATGGGAAGCAAATCAAGTATAGACAGATGGCAACAGGAGTAATCAGGTCATTTAAATTATCCCTGCCCCCACCCTTCTGTCTGTAACACCCCTGACATGTCATTCATAATTTATGGGCTAAGTCAAAAAGTCTTTATTCATGCGTTCTTCCATTTTCCACAGAAAATCAGAACAGACAGACTAGGGCTAAGTCAGCACCAGGAGCTATTTCACAAATCTGGACCTGTTCCTGGTTTTATTTTTGAGTGAAAATTGCACAGTTGAGAGATAAAAATGGTGTCCCATGCATCAAATGAGAATATAAGCTTGGAAGATGAATGGTTAAATTCCAGAATGGAAAGAGTGAGAGGGGAAAAGAGGCAATTGAGTTCGTTGGATTTGTAATACTTGAGGCAGTGGACAAGAGTGGGAACTTACAGGAAGAGGTCATGAATTAGGACGTGCAGGATCTATTTCTGGCAGTTCAGGCAAATTTTTGGGTGGAACTTGGGACGAAGATAATCAGGAATGGGGTAAAGTTAAGGGTAAGAAGATCCATGATTTCTTCTCCAATATTCATAGAATCATACAGAGTAGAAGAGGCCCTTTGGCCCCACATTCCTCCTGGCCTGCAAGAAAACTTTAAAAAAATCAAAACTTGTTGCCCAGGATTGCTTTGGCCCACAATCTACATGGAGATGTGTTGGCCCTGACAAGAAAGTTGCCACCAATTTTCCTACTCACACCTTGGATTAAAATTGCAATTTGGATGCCATTGTCACATTGGGAACCAGCTGGCCTCACTAAAACAAGACCTACTGCTAGCTCTCTTGCAGCTGATCAAGAAGCAGAGATAAATATTCAAACCTAAGGGAAATGATGCAAGATTGTAAATGGACAAATCATTCCCCTTATTTTTACTGTCCCTTGCCCAATTTCAGGCAGGCAGAGGAGTTATAGAATCATAAAATCATGCAGCACAGTAGGAGGCTATTCGGCCCATCGAGTCTGCACTTACCATAATCGCACCCAGGCCCTATCCGCATAACCCCATGCATTTACTGGCCAGTCCCCTTGACACCAATGGGCAATTTAGCATGGCCACTCCACCTAATCAGCACATCTTTGGACTGTGGGAAGAAACCTACTAAGTCCAAAGATGTAAGGGTTAGGTTTATTGGCCATGCTAAATTTCCCCTTAGATCATAGATCATAGAACCCTACAGTTCAGAAAGAGGAACTTCGGCCCGTCAAGTCTGCAACAAACACAATCCCACCCAGGCCCCACCCCTACATATTTTACCCACTAATCCCTCTAACCGACACATCCCTGGACACTATGGAGCAATTTCTTAGCATGGCCAATCAACCTAACCCACACATCTTTGGACTGTGGGAGGAAACCGGAGTACCCGGAGGAAACTCATGCAGACACGAGGAGAATGTGCAAACTCCACACAGACAGTGACCCGAGCCGGGAATCAAACCCAGGTCCCTGAGCTGTGAAGCAGCAGTGCTAACCACTCTGCTCCCGTGCTGCCCTTAGTGTCAGTGGGTTAGTAGGGTAAATAAGTAGGATTATGAGGGCCGGAGTGGGATTGTGGTCGGTGCAGACGCGATGGACAGAATGGCCTCCTTCTGCACTGTAAGGATTCTAGGACAGGGGGAGAATGTGCAAACTCCACACCGTGAACAAAGCTGGGAATCGAACCTGGGTCCCTGATGTTGTGAGGCACGGTGGCGCAATTAACCACTGTGCTACCCCATTAAAATCAAGCTATGTGAGTAACATGCAAGAGGTTAGTGTTTGCATTTAGAAAATTGGAATAGGTCAATCTTGGCTTTTTCAGCAGTCTAGTGGCAGGATGCTTCACTGTGTATCCAAACCTGCTTGGAATTTGAGGACAATAAACGCAAGCAAACGTGGGCTTCTAATTCTTTGAAGTTTATAGAAAATTGCACAATTGTCATCAATGAGACTCCATCGACATGAAAGTGATTTAACTCTGCAGTTAGAGCTACTGACGGATACACATCTGCGTCATCCAATCCCTTGATCCTTTTGTCTATTTTGATTTTTGAATATCTAAATTTCCCATCTCTTCAATCATTCACATTCACAAATCTTCTTTCACCAAAGGAACTGTAGGATCCAGCTGTTTCACTATCTCTGCTGGCAGTGTTAGTCTAGCTGCCAGATGCCAACTTATTACAAAGCATGAAGCATGATTAAAGATGAGATGCTGTGTTGCTGTCGTGTTTCTTAACTAATTGGCTTGAGAATATCAGTTAAAAAGCAGAATTAAATTATTCTTTGCTATTTGAAGAAATAAGTAGCTCATTGTAAAAACGTGTTTTCTGGAGCAGTTAGCAGCTTCTCTTATTAGTAAGCTGCTGCAGTGAAGGTATGTGACTCTTTTGAGCAATATTTGAAAGGATCCTTAACCCAGTTAAGGAAAGTGTTTGGCATTTGTAATGTTTTTGAACACAGTATTTTTGCATGACGCAAATGGGAGCATAATGTCACTTCTACACCTTAATCAGTAACAAAGCATTGTTATCATTGGGCTAATTAAATGATCCATTAATATTATTACATTTGTTTTTGACATTTTTAAGATAAATGGGAATTTGCATTTTCCAGTATCACTTTAACACGATGATGTGAAAAACCTGCACTACTCCAAATGAACAGAACAAATTTAGTGTACTGCAAAATAATACTATCAGTAATCACATAGCTATCATTACTTAGTGAAAGCAGATCAAAAACACAGCATGGGTCTCAGACCAGACAGCCAGGGAGGACTCCTGACAGATTGTGAGACTCATCACTGCTGCATGTTTCATTAGTGGAAAGTATCAATTAATATTGAAAAATTAATGTTTCGAATCAAAATACCTACCAAGTAATACTGAAGAAAACAAGTAAATATACAGATTGTAAATATGATTCAATCATTGGAATTACTAAACTTGCAAAATAAACACTTGTGCTGCCCTCAGTCGTGTAACAATGGAACTAAAGCCTCTGATTTATTTACTGTATATTACCCACTGTGCCTTTATCATTGGACTAAAAGCTCCAGGTTTGAGTTGAATGTGAGCCTTGTGGACCACGGAGGGAAGGTTTAATGGGCTGATAATCCTTGCCCACTATTGCACATATTCCCCGTTTGCTCTGGGTGCTCTGGTTTCCTCCCACAGTCCAAAGATTTACGGGTTAGATGGATTGGACATGCAAAAATTGTCCCTTAGTGTCAGGGGGACTAGCTAGGGTAAATGCATGGGGTTATGGGGATGGGACCTGAGTAGGTTTGTGGTTGGTGCAGATTCAATGGGCCAAATGGCCTCCTTCTGCACTGTAGGATTCTGTTCTATTATATTCTAACTTCTGTTAGATTAAAAAATTCTTTTTACTTTTTGAGCAGGGAAATTAGAGCATGGGATGAAATATTGTCTTGCTAATTCATTAATTACCTAAAATATAAATGGTTTGTCAAAGTCTTAGCCCCTTGTTCATGTGTTTCTGTTGATTGGAAACGTACTAATTGGCTGAGGTGGATGGTTGCTGTAATGGGATGGTGGTGTGGCTTCTGCATTGCAGAGCATGAAAGAACTGTTTACAGTGCATGTCTGTGTGTCAAAGGGATTAGCACAGTCTGAATCTGACCTTTCTATCTGAAGGTTTGTCTTTGAATTGTAGTTTTGATGCACTGCAGATTTCAGGGTAGGTTTGGCGGATATTTATGTGATAATATTTGTGTAAACTTGGAGAGTATCGTAATGTCAGCATTTGAAAATATTCTGTATAGTAAAATAAATGGATTATGTCTGCAGTTGAAATTCTTTGTTGTATGTGTGAATATTACACCTTTTATAGTGAGAAAGAAGAAATGGATTCAGTTGTGGCTAATTCTGGTTGCTCTTGCTGTGTGCAGTCTGTCTGGTTTGATGGTAGCATTGAGTGGTGCTGCCCCCTACTGTCTATATGGTTAATCTATTTTCTTAATGCAACTGAAAAGGATGTGTGAACCTCAAGGTGATGGAGCAAGCGATTGGTACAGTTAAATCTACAGAGTCTCCTTAGACACTAAGTTATAGAGATTAGTTTTATAAAGGAACCAAGTTTGATAAAGATTTATCACAGTGTTTGCTTAGGGAGATAAATTACAGTCGCTATTAAGAATAAACTAGAAAAAGAATTACACCAGAAAGAAAAATGTGACAGCATCATTCATTCATACTGCAGACAAGCAGAAGCATCTGCTGTGTACAAGATGTCAGGCTAGATTCTACCAAGGGAAATCTCTGTTTTCTCTTTTGTGCTACAGTGAATCAAATTAAATAGATTTCTGTATTAGTTTTGCACCAAATTAGTGTTTTCCATAGAGACTCCAGGACCCAATTTATGCAAGTGTAAATTATGTATTGTTTGTTTTCATTAACTTGCATAAAGTCCATTTCAAGATGTTTTATTCTGAACAGCAAACAGTCCATTTTCTACTCGCAGCTTGAGTCGAGACTTTAGTTCCCATGGCAGCTGTCACATTGTTCTCACATGTTACCCAATGAGCCCCATGACACACGAGATAACAAGAGTTCATGAATGAAAACACTCCTGGTGAGGTCAAGTGTTTGACATCAGGTAATTTAGTCCATGAGATTTCTGATGATCTTTATCTTCAACGAGATGACTGAATTTGACCTTCCTGCAATGATTTTCACCTTTAACGTTCCCTGCAGGATTCCATTTGTTTAAGCAATGGAAAATTGTGTGGGGAAGTTAAGGGGTCAACATGGGTGCATAACCAAGTCTCTGCCAAGTGCTCGAATCTCATGACGAGTATTAAAAACATGTTAAAGATTTAATAATAGCTACTGACATGCTGAGGAATTTCAGACTCACTACACAAGACATTGTTGTAAGTTTTCATTCACACGCTGATAAATTGTAACATTACAGAGATAAAACTACTCTAATGATCAACATTAGCATTACTACCATAATGGTTGATTAAAACACTGGGAATGATATTTCCCTCATACCTCTTATAGTTTTCCTCCCTGTTTTCTTTCCTGTTCATGTTATTTTTGATCATCTAACTTGTAACTTGCTTTATTTTTTAAGTAATTCTGACCACTTCATAATATTTACTCTACTGGAATCTGTGGAATAAAAATGAGTCATCTTGAACAGAATTTCTATTCATCAGAGGAGGGTTGCTGCTGGATGGGTTATCTCAGTCACAGTGATGTGTTTTGTTTAAATCCACTTGACATACTTTGACCATGGCAGACGGTACGTTTTAACAATTGAGATAAAGTAAAATTTGAAGTATGGCACAATGCAGAGCCATGGAGTAGCAGGATATGGTCCATAATCCCTAACAGGCTAAATGCACTCTTGTGTTGTAACCTGTTTAGCACCTCCTGTAGATTGGCACAACGGCACAGTAGCATTGCTGCCTCACAGCACCAGGGACCCAGGTTCAATTCCGGCTTTGAGAGGGTGGCTGTGTGGACTTTGCATGTTCTCTCCCTGTCTCTCTGGGTTTCCTCCGGGTGCTCCGGTTTCCTTCCACAGTCCAAAGATGTGCGGGTTAGGTTGATTGGCCATAATAAATTGCCCCTTAGTATCAGGGGGATTAGTGGGGTACAGTGACTGGGCCTGGGCAGGATTGTTGTTGGTGTAGACTTGATGGGCCAAATGGTCTCCTCCTGCACTGCAAGGATTCTATGTTTCTATGATTCTTTCTCCATAAGGAAGAACGTTGATACAACAAGTCACAACAGAATTCTCATGTGCACTTAGAGTTGAGGTTCAGAACTCAAACCTAAAAGCAGGCTGTTTAGCTCCTCCCTGGACCTTGATATCAAAACATAAATTAATAAGTGATGTATCCGATACTATTTATCAATGTCTACTGATTTGGGTTAAGACATAAAACTCTTGGGTTGAATGACTGTGCAGTGCTGTGTATTTGGTATTTTAGCAATTTTACAAAAGGCTCTAGCATTGCAACAAGTTTGCTTTTAAGTTTAAAATATCGAACAATAACAGCAATCGTGTCTTTGACATAAAAATCGTCCCAATCCATTTCAGAAAAGGTTCATTGAAAATGGATATCACACCAATAAAACAGAACTTAGAAATTATAACAAAAAGCCTTATTGAAAAGATGGCTTATGAACAAATTCAAAAAAGTGAAGCTAGGGTTGGAAAGGTGGAAATGAAATTGATGTGAAAATAGTTTCTGGCTGTTTTTTGAATTAATTCATATTAAATCATTCATTTAACTTGCTTTAACAAGTTTTTTAAGTAAACAATTGATTTAAACATCTACACCTCAGTCATGATTACACATTTAGGCGGAAAACAACTCAGGCGGGAGACCCGCTCATTCACCTATTAAGACCTTACATGACCGCTTAATGGTCTTATCCTGACCTGCCTCAACTTTTAGACTAGTAGGAGCAGGTGCAAGGGGCAAGGGAAATGGGCAATTCTACTTTTCCGCATCTTGGGTGGAAGGTGGGGGGCATCTGACAGTGAAGGGCCCTTCAGAATTGGGGTATCTCCACTGTGGGACGCTGGAGCTCTGGGTCCCCTTCCCCCACATCAAACTCCCTGATTACCCCCCTCCCATTCACCCTCCTTCCAAATATCCGCTTTCCTCTTACCGCCCCATGACTTACCTTCTCCAAAAAGATTCCTGGGACTCAGTACCAAGCAGGGAGCTGCTGTACCGCTTCTGGTCACTTTAGCAGTATGCCTGGCCAGAGTTGACAAGCCACTAGCCAATCAGATTGGCCAACAGTTCTCACAGGTGGGATTTCCTTCCATGGGCGGGTGGAAGTCCTGCGCACCGCTAATCAACATTCAAGGAGCACTAAATGGTAGTTGGTGTGGGAGAGCTGGCTGCTTGTTAGATGTTAACATTTGCTTACCATCCTTAGGTGGCCAAAGTGATTAAGAAGGCATATGGCCTGCTTGCCTTCACCGGCTAGGGCATTGAGTACAAGAGTTGGAAAATTATGTTGCAGCCATATAAAGCTTTGGTTAGGTTGCATTTGGAGTATCTCCAATTCCAGTTGAAGACGGTGTTTGATGGAGGTTTAACACAACTTCCTTGCTTTTGTATTGCCCTATTGATAAAGCACACTACCAGAGGGACATGGAAGCTTTGGAGAGAGTGCAACGAAGGTTCACCTGGATGTTGCCTGGTCGCAAGGATGTTGGCTACGCAAGAGGTTGAATACACTAGGATTATTTTTAATGGAAAGACAGAGGCTGAGGGGAGACCTGATAAAGTTTTACAAAATTATGAGAGGCATGGACAGGATGGATAGCCAGAGACTTTTTCCAAGGTTGGAAGTGTCAATTACCAGGGGACACAGGTTCAAGGTGAGGGAGGGAAAGTTTAAGGGAGATGTGCAGGGAAAATTTTTCACACAGAGAGCGGTGGGTGCCTGGAATGCGCTACCAGAGGATGTGGTGGAAACAGGCACATTAGCAACATTTAAGAATCATCTGGATGGGTACATGAATAGGCAGGGAATAGAGGGATACGAGTAAGGGCAGAAGATTTTTTTCGGTTAGCTAGAGCATCATAATTGGCACAGGCTTGGAGGGCCAAAGGGCCTGTTCCTGTGCTGTACCTTTCTTTGCTCTTTTTTGTTCTTAAAGTGTCTCTGGTTCTCAGATGTAGCAGTTCAATAATGGTGAGACAAGATCTACCTGTTCTCTGAATGACATTTAAAATCACCTCATGCTACTTCCCTGCCTTTTCCAAATAGTACACTTCTTTTTCAGTTCCCTGTTGAAAGTCTCAATTGAACCTGCCTCCACCACACTGTCGGTCAATCCATTTCAGACCCTAATCACTCACTGCATGAAAAAAGTTTTTCCTCATATCGCTGTTGTTTCTTTTGCCAGTTCTCTTAATCTATGCCCTCTGCTTCTGCCTCCACCTTCCACCATTTTAATCTCAAAGCCCACATGATTTTGTGCAGCTCCATCGCATCTCTTAACCTTTCCTTCTCAAATGAGAACAATTCCAATTTCCACAATCTTACTAAATAACTAAAGTTTCACATACCTGAAAACAGTCTTGAGAATCTTTCTATTTCTTTCACATCTTTCCCAAAATATGGCGTGCAGAACTGGACACGACTCCAGTTGAAGACTGTGTTTGGTGGAGGTTTAACACAACTTCCTTGCTTTTGTATTGCCCTATTGATAAAGCACCGGATGTCGTATGCAATATTAACTGCTCTCTCAACCTACCCTGTGACACAGGTTCTGCTGCCTCTTTAGAATTGTACCATTCATTTCAAATTATTTCTCAACATTTTTTCTATCAAAATGAATTGCTTTGCATTTCTCTGCATGAAATTCCAACTTCTGGTTGTCCACCCATTTCACCAAACTGTCGTCTGTCCCTTTGAAATTCAGTGAGAAGTCTCACAACACTAGGTTAAAGTCCAACAGGTTTATTTGGTAGCACCAGCTTTCGGAATGTTGCCCCTTGCTCAGGTGAGTGAAGAGTTGTGTTCACAAACAGGGCATATATTGGCACAGACTCAGTTTGCAAGGTAATGCTTGGAATGCGCGTCTTTGCACGTAATCAAGTCTTCACAGGTACAGGCAATGCGAGTAGAGAGAGGGTTAAGCATAGGTTAAAGAGGTGTGAATTGTCTCCGGCCAGGACGGTTAGTGAGATTTTGCAAACCCAGGCCGGTCGTGAGGGAATACAGATAGTGTGAAATGAACCCAAGATCCTGGTTGAGGCCATCCTCATGTGCGGAACTTGGCTATCAGATTTTGCTCGACAATCAGAGTCGCCGAGCAGAAACTGATAGCCAAGCTCCACACACATGAGGGCAGCCTCAACCAGGATCTTGGGTTCATGTTGCACTATCTGTAACCCCTTACGACTTGCCTGGGCTTGCATATTCTCACTAACCGTCCTGGCCGGAGACAACTCAGACCTCTTTAACCTGGCTTAACCTCTCTCCACTCGCATTGTCTGTATCTGTAAGGAATTGATTACCTGTAAAGACTCACATTTCAAACATTATCTTGTAAATTGAGTCTGAGTTTATGTATGCCCTGTTTGCGAACACAACCCTTCACTCATCTGAAGAAGGAGGAACACTCCGAAAACTTGTGCTACCAAATAAACCTGTTGGACTTTAACTTGGTGCTGTGAGATTTTTACTGTGCTTACCCCAGTCCAACATTGGCATCTCCACAACTTTGAAGTTCTACACTATTCTTCTAATAATTCACAATACTTCCAAGTTTCATATCTGCAGATTTTGAAATTGTGCTCTGTACACCAGGTCTGGGTCAATACTATATATAAGGAAGAGCAGATCCCAGGGACGCAGCTATAAACCTTCCTCCAGTCCCAAAACAACCTTTCACCCCTATTTGTTTTCTGTCACTCAACCAGTTTCAACTCCATATTGCCACTATTCCTTTCATTCCATGAGCTCTAACTTGGTCACAAGTCTATTGTCTGGCATTATATTAACTACCCTTTGTAAGTCCATGTACAGCACATTAATAGCATTATCTTCATCGACCTTCTCTGTTACCTCATCAGAAAACTCAAGAAAGTAGTTAATCGTGATTTGCCTGTACAAATGCATGCTGGTTTCCTTAATTAACCCACATTTGCCCAAGTGACTATTAATTTTCAATGTTGAGAGGTTTTGAGAGAGTAGATAGAGAAAAATAATTCCTTCTGTCTTGTGGATCAATATTGAAGTTTTGTAGATTCCAAATGATTGGCCAAATATCTAGAGAGGAAAAATATTCACACAAGAGTTGGAGCTGGAATGCCTGAAAAGGCGGTGAAAGCTGATTCCATAAATAATTTTATATGGACATTGAGCAGATGCTTGAGGATGATTTTATGGACAGAAAGACGTAATGTGGGTTTAAGTCCTTTTTTAAGGAGTCAGTGCAAGCACAGGAGCCAAGTGGTTCCTAAAAGATCTATGATTGTAAATAGTTATTTTGGGAATGCCATTATTGAACACAGTTTTCCGATTGTAGGATTGGTGGTAACCCATTTCTATGGACTACAGTTGGTGTTACTATTGCTATGTATAGGATACTACTAATATTCTACTCCATAAGGTGTTAATAATTTAAAGATACGTACATAAAACTGCTGTGGGAGGCCTCGAGCTGTCAGTGGGCTTACTTGTTAATGAGTCAACAAACCCCAACAAAATGTATAACCTCTGCATTTTATTTCCCCAGAAGTAAGTGATCATGTGGATGTATTGGTGATAACTCAGCATCCTGGAGTTAATGTTGATCGCTGATTAAATTTGATCAGGCATTGCGTTTAGCAGAGAAATGTTGCGGAGCAGTTTTTGATACTTTACTCTCAAAATTTAAAGTTTTGAATCATACAGTGAGGAAACAGCAAAAGCATTGATCCCAACCTGTGTGTAAAATTCACACAGCAGGTTTCGTGATCGGAACGGTCTTAAGAAAATATTTTTTTTCCAAAATTATACTTTATTCATAAAAGTCTCAATTAAACCATTGCAAGTCTACATGTCTATAAATTGCAAACGGTGCAGAATACAACATTTTTACAGTTCTATACAAATTACAGTTATTAAGAAAATATTTGTCAATTTATCAGTTAAGAGATAGTGAAGAGAATGTGCAGCTGATGCTAGGTTCTCATGTGAAAGTAAAGCTTTTCCTAACATTACAAACACACTTGCAAAAATTACCAGTCTGTCTTCCTCTCACCAAAATGGTTTTGATTGTACTGTCATCAGTGGAAATTAGTTGGATTGGCTTCATGTGGACCAAAGATTTTCCTCATGGACTTATCAGTCCCTAATTTCTCTTACTTATTTTAATAAACAGGAAAATCACAACTGATTGGCCAAGTGTTTTCTTCAGATAGAAGGGACTCAGACAGTGTGCAGTTTAACAGTGATTTTATTCTGAAATTTTCTTTTGAAATTTGGACAAAAGATATATTTACATGTCAAATTGATGGAGCTCTAAAAGAGGGCAAAAGAAAAAGCTAAAATAACAGTACATCAACAAGCAAGAGTGCCAGCAAATGCAGACTCTGGGTTCATTTTCACTAGAAATGTGGCAGTTTTTTACTCATTTTTTAAATGAGAGTATAAATAGAGTCAGAGCCCGGTCCAGATTCCAGTGTCACACAGCGTGAGAATCATTTTCCCAGGTCGGATGTGATAAACACGAGGGGTCACAGGTTCAAGGTGAGGGGGGCGACATTTAACTCAGATATCAGAGGGACGTATTTTACACAGAGGGTAGTAGGGGCATGGAATCACTGCCAAGAGGATGGTGGAGGCAGACGCGCTGGGATCGTTTAAGACTTATCTGGATAGTCACATGAGCAGACTGGGAATGGAGGGATACAGAAGAATGGTCTTGTTGGACCAATGAGCGGCGCAGGCTTGGAGGGCCGAAGGGCCTGTTTCCTGTGCTGTATTGTTCTTTGCTCATGGAAAGAGGACATCCTGTCCCATTCTTCTCCAGATATACACTAGTGATGAAGGAAAGTACAAAATGCTTCATACCAACATGAAACCTTTAGATACAACAAGAAGGAAACACTTTGTGAAATTTAGATATTTTGGGGAGAATAGTTTTTCAATTTTCTTATCTCTGGGAATTAACAACAATTCATGTAAACCAAATCATTATTTTACCTTAGAGGAGTGAAACTTTCGTAAAATGAAAAATGCAAAGTGACAAAAAAAGAAAATGGGAAAGCCTGAAGTATTAAAGGGAGAAAACTTATAAATGAGAGGTTGTGACACTTTTTAGTAAGACTTGAAAGGAATACATTGGTAATGAAAGATTTTTTTATGTGTGTGTCAACAAAGCATATGCTAGTAAGAAAAAAGCATTAGGTATTATATATCAGGCAACTGCGACTTCCTATTTGTAAGGCATGGGGTTTAGCATTAGACTCACTGTTACTATCGGTAATATTCCTTGGAGAACTTCATGAATATAATTGGTTGTAACACAGGGCAATCACATCCTGAATATAATTACTCATGTGATATCAATTTACTTATCCAAAGCCCCTGTTACATGAAATTAAGAGTAGGCAGTTTGCAAAGAAGTAGAATAGTAAATGGACTTTTGGGCCGTTACTTCCCTCAAATTCAGTGCCTCCTCAGAGCATTGACTTGCTGTGGAGGCAGCTCGCCATTGGTCATGAGCAGGATCTTTGGTCCCACCAAGTCATTGGCAATTTCCATGTTTCACCTATCCCACCGCCAGGGAACCTTGGGCAGGAATCAACTTCAGCGAGATCGGAAGATCCTGCCGGTGGGAAGGGCCGGAAAATCCTAGATATTTCTATTCATTCCAAGAAATAGATTATCTTTAAATTAAACTATATTTGATACATATATACATATATAGGCACACACATACATACATTAGTTCTACACCCAACACTACATGCCAAGGAGTTCAGGTTTTATGTTTTAACACAGTGGAATAACCAGTTAATATTAACTTCAGATTTTCTTTTGTCATCATGAGCAGCGCTTATTCAAATGATTGCTTCATTAAATCTCTTTACCACAGAGAGAAATTTCTGAACTCCAGACTAAGCTGTCAGTGGAACCAAATGACATGTTTCCATAATAGGAAGCAAGTAGTACAGTTAACTCCCGCACGTCGTGTACAATTGACAGAAGCTATGAACGGTTTTTCCATCAAAGCAGAATAAGTGAATGAGCAGCAAGGTGCTTCAAGTCATGTCCAACTACTGTTCTACATTTCGTAAAAAAAATTATTTTAGTAGCATCGTCAAATAGTTGTGAAGCACTATAGAGCTTATATCAATAACACTTTGGGGAATAGTCTCTGTGAATGGGAACCCTTCTTCCCCCTTTTCTTTTTCTTTTCCTGATGCTTAATGACAGCAAAAATGTGAAATTGTTCTGCATAACTTGAAACAATTAGTGTTTCTTTTTGTTCCACTTAGGTGAGCACATGAGATAGAAACGTATTCTGACTGCTGACTAATTTAAAGAAGGTCACAGCTATACAGTTTGTCACAGGGGTGCATTTTTCCACTTCCAAAATCTGTTAGTGACAGCTTTATTCCTTAGTGAGGCAAAATGTCCAGATGATCAGATGTGCAGAGCTGAAGAACAACATCCTTTCAGTGACGTATTGAAATAAAGTTTCCATAGACCTTCAGATTTCACAGCTTATTAATTAGACTGACAGAACAACCTGGCCCTCAACCCTCGAACAAATCCAAGCTGTGATGTAATGGGAATAAGATATTGCTGCCTGTCTCTGGGTTATGTACATTACAAAGAATACAATCCAGACCATTATAGTAAATGGGCAGTAACACTTTCCAACTAGAATTGGATAGAGAGTACTTGAGATGAATGATTGTTTCCTTGAACTTTCCAAGCTATAGCTGTTAAATTTTCCTTGTCAGTAAAATGAGCTGAGGATACTGCTGTATGTACCTATTAAGGCCTCCTTTGAATAGAAATTTTCAACTTCAGAATCACTGCAAAAATACTTATATATGCACTCTATTCCAAGCACTGATATAACAATATTATTAGTCTTTTTATTACTTTCAAATAACTACTTGATTCGGTTATGTTTTGTCTACAGTAATTAGCTGTTAAGAATAAACAAAGCAAAAATTTCTCGGCCGCAACAGATGGAAAGGGAGGTTTTGAATCCGAATGTGTATGAATGCTAGCCAGCCTTATTGAAGTTCATTATGACATTGTCATCATCATTCCCATTTTAACTTTTATGACCATGTAATTAGCTGTTAAGAATAAACAATGCAAAAGTTTCTCGGCCGCAACAGATGGAAAGGGAGGTTTTGAATCCGAATGTGTATGAATGCTAGCCTAAGATCTTTTCTCTCGTGACACCTTCAGGTTACCGACGTTAAAGAGAAATTGAAGTTGGCCAAGAAGTTTTGGTCCACATTGCCTTACACCATTTGTAATGATGAGAAAGTTACAGCTGGGGTGCCTGATGAAGAAGACTGCTGGAACGGACACACCAAGGGCAGGTGAGCTATACAATGGAGCAAACTTTACCATCTCCAGAAACCTACAACTGGCTCACTGCTTCGACTCATTCATAAATAGGTGGTGAGACAGGATAGTGACAGTTGCTGCATGTTGTTGGTGTAAAGACAGTGCTGGGAGTTGTGAAGTGTGCAGTGTCATTGTAATAAATCTTCAATCAGTCAATAAGTTGCAGTTTGAAAATTCGTGATGATGACGATCTTATTTCAGGAAGAAGGATAATAGTGTATGATGAAAAGCAATGAGTCAGGTTGAACTTGTAATTGATTGATGTGCTAAATAAAGCAGGGCATTTTGCATTGTTTGGCAAACCATCTATTCCCCTTATACTGGATGATAAAGTTGTTGTTTAATAAAATAAACTCTAGTAAGTTGATTAGCCCTTTATTACAAACATAAAGTTCTGGATATCAGCCACTAAATCACAGTCATTGATGAACATTATTCATATCCGAGCTTCCATGTAAAGATACTCCAGCGTTATCCCATCCTGATCAGTTGTGCCATTAATGCCCCTTCAGCATATCTGGACCCCATTAAAGGCAATATCCCCAACAGCAGTGTTCACCTCCTGTCCGTTATGGATCATTTGCCTACCTAACCTTCCCCTTCACCTTTTATGTCGAAGCAAATGTGACATGTAGGAATGTAAAGCATCAATAAAAGAAATTACATCTTTGAAAGAACCTAAGGAGCTAAAAATTAACATAACATAATCCTGTAATTTAATCAAACTACAAATTTTAAGAACATAACAATGAAATAAATCTTTGATGTTGACTCATTAAATAAAGTGTACTCTACAGTGTGGTACTGAAGCAGCCTTAATCTCTGGTCTGTGTTGATGTAGTTAATCTCAATTGGGGCAGTCATGAGAACGTCACGATTGACATCATCTTTTTAGGATTGTGTAATGGGGAATGTTTGCTTGGGAACCTGGTTGTAATCTGTTAACTTGTGGTTGAAAGGGTGATGTGTACAGATCTTAGTGGCACAGATCATGGATTTAGCTTTGAAAGCCCTTGGTCAAAAAGCCTACTGCCATACTTGACTTGCAAATAAAGAATAGCTCCCTGGCTTTCGAGTGTTGGCAGCTCCCCCAGAAACCAATCACAGCTTAGAGAATACCTTCAGGGGAGGAGGAGGAAAGAGGACATCATTGGAGGAAATAAGTAAGTTGAGGTGCGTGGTAAGCCATAATTATACCAGCTGATTCCAAATGAGACAATGTAGCAGAGAGGTTTGTAGTGTTGATGTGACTCTCAGAATCCTACTATTTGATTGCATAGTTTCAGTTTTAAATCTAAAATGCGTTCATTCAGGTTGAAGTTCTGATTTCTGAAAATCTGTAACCAGAACAGGGCAGTTTTGTGATCACACTGAGAAATCTCCAAGCTGGAGCGTTTCCTTTTTAATGCTTCATCTCTCCGAACTTGATCGGTAAATTTTGAATTTTATGTTCTACTTTGTCCTTTATAGGAATCCGTTCTCTTCTTCATATCACAAGTTTTGCAAAACAAAACTAGTTAAATAATACACAGTCCACAAAAATTTGACCCCTTTGTGCCCATTTTTCAGCGCTCGATATACCTTTTGCCTCCAAGAGACCATTTGCAACATACTGACATTTTTGATGCTAGCTGCTCTGATGCCATCTGGTCAGGGTGTAAAAATGCAGAGAGTATTTGCCAGAATTATGCAGAGTAGAAAGATCTGTCAGTATGTAACACTGTCACCTTGGAACTCAATGTGCTAGCTAGCATCCGCTCTTAACCTCATGTAGTTGAACGTGCATTCAGCTGCAGGAGGGAGCTACCTTACAGCTACCTTAAGAGATTACCAACTTTTCTGGGGTTAGTTGGTAATTGATTTCAACTGATTCTTGCTGCATTTGTACAACTGCTTGGTAGAGAGTTGCTGAAGTCTGCAAGGAGTAGTTTGGCATGTGTTGAAGGACTTTGTCCTGACTTTAAGGATTCTGCACAAATCACTTGCTCCAGGCATAGGAGCAGGTGTTTGATTCCTTCTTGACAGAGAGAATGAGTAGAGGTGACACAGAATACAAGAAGAGGCAACCAACTCATATGCTTTGTGTCCAGATTATTGTTGATCTACTCAGCTGATTGTGGTACAAGTGAACATAGCCAATTCCTCATTTGGCAAGAGTGTCACACCCTGTCTTCCCTCTGTTGCTGGCCATCACAGCATCCTCTTGGTCACATTGCTAACTTCAATATTCACCCTTGTGCATTTCTTTGTGCCTGTAAACCATGGAGCTATGTCTATCCTCGTGCTCCTGCACTGTCTTACCCCAGCGGAGTTGCTTTTTTTTTATGACAGGTGAACATGAAGGAGGACTATGGGTAGAAGGGCTATCTGCAGGAGGTAATATCTGCCTACGTTGTTCAAGGAATGATCCCCTATCTAAACTTCACTGAGGATCCTCAGGCATCCTCATTTCACTAAGGAAGTTATCAAAACCTGACACCTTCTGCAGTTACATATATAACTTCAGAGAAGGGTATAGACAGCATTGCATAGCCTGTGAAGATGACTGTGTCCTTGAACATAAGAACATAAGAAACAGGAGCAGGAGTAGGCCATCTAGCCCTTCGAGCCTGCCCCGCCATTCAGTAAGATCATGGCTGATCTGAAGTGGATCAGTTCCACTTTGCCGCTCTCTCTCCATAACCCTTAATCCCCTTGTCTATCAAAAACCTACCTACACGTGACTTAAATATATTTAGCAAGGTAGCCTCCACCACTTCAACAGGCAGAGAATTCCAGAGATTCACCACCCTTTGAGTGAAGAAGTTTCTCCTCAACTCCGATCTAAACTGCACCCCCCTTATCTTGAGGCTGTGTCCTCTAGTCCTGCTATCCTTTCTAAGCAGAAAGAATCTCTCTACCTCTGCCCTATCCATCCCATTCATTATCTTATACATCTCTATAAGATCCCCCCTCATTCTTCTAAACTCCAACGAGTACAGACCCAGTCTATTTAGTCTCTCTTCATAGTCCAACCCCCTCATCTCCAGTATCAGCCTAGTGAACCTCCTCTGCACTCCCTCCAAGGCCAAAATATCCTTGCGCAAGTGCGGCAATCAAAACTGCACACAGTACTCCAGCTGCGGCCTCACCAGTGCCCTGTACAGTTGCAGCAAGACCTCCCTACTTTTATATTCAATCCCCCTCGCTATAAAGGCCAGCATCCCATTTGCCTTCTTGATCACCTGCTGCACCTGCAGACTGGGTTTTTGCGACTCATGCACAAGGACCCCCAGGTCCCTCTGCACCGTAGCATGCTGCAGCTTTTCGCCCTTTAAATAGTAATCCCTCCTACTATTATTTCTGCCAAAGTGGATAACCTCACACTTGCTAACATTGTACTCCATCTGCCAGGTCATCGCCCACTCGCTCAGCTTATCCAGATTCCTCTGCAGACTTTCCACACCCTCCGTGCAATTTGCTTTTCCACTCATCTTCGTGTTATCAGCAAATTTCGTCACCCTACACTCAGCCCCCTCCTCCAGATCATCTATATAAATGGTAAATAGCTGAGGCCCCAGCACCGATCCCTGCGGCACTCCACTAGTCACCAACCGCCAATCAGAATAGCACCCATTGATACCAACTCTCTGCCTCCTATTAGACAACCAATTCTCTATCCATGCTAACACCTTACCCCCAACTCCATACACCCTAACCTTTTGAAGCAACCTTTCGTGAGGCACCTTATCAAACGCCTTTTGAAAATCTAGAAACACCACATCCGCCGGTTCCCCTCTGTCTACCGCACTAGTCACATCCTCATAGAAATCCAATAAATTTGTCAAACACGACTTCCCCTTAACGAATCCATGCTGCGTCTGCTCTATCAAACCATTCCTTTCCAGGTGCCTCGCTATTTCTTCTTTGATGACGGATTCAAGCATTCTTCCAACAACAGACGTTAAACTAACCGGCCTATAATTCCCTGCCTTTTGTCTGCTACCTTTTTTTAAACAGTGGCATAACATTAGCCGTTTTCCAATCTTCTGGCACTTCCCCGGAATCCAGCGAATTTTGGTAAATAATCACTAAGGCATCCACTATCACCTCTGCCATTTCCTTCAGAACCCTGGGATGCATTCCATCTGGTCCTGGGGACTTGTCCACCATCAGTCCCGTTAGTGTATCAAGCACTACCTCTCTAGTGACAGTAATCGCATTCAGGCCCTCAACTCCTACCATCCTTCTATCTTTAATATCCGGCAAACTATTCGCGTCCTCCTCCGTGAAGACAGAGGCAAAAAACTTATTTAAGGCCTCAGCCATTTCCTCATCTCCCACCACTAAATCCCCCCTCTCATCCTCTAAGGGTCCAACATTCACTCTAGCTTTTATGCAGCTGGCTCCTTTCAGACTAGAACATGTAACATTTGCAACATTCTCTTGGATGAAGGGGTTTTCATGTGAGGAAAGGCTGGGGATGTATCCAGTGGAGCTTGGAAGAATGAAAGGTAATCTTATTGAAACGTATAAGATCCCAAGGGAATTGAAAGGGTTGATGCTGAAAAGACATTTCCACCTGTGGAAGAAACTAAAAGTATGGGACACTGTGAACATAATAAAAATAGACTGAGATGGGGAGAATCATTTTTCTCAGAGTCATTGGTCTGTGAAATTCTCTTCTCCAGAGAGGCTGGGTCAATGAATATTTTTAAGGCTAAGTTAGATAAATTCATGATTGGCAAGCAAGTCAAAAGGTACGGGGGTAAGACATGAAAAGGAGGTCACAATCTGATCAACCATGACCTTGCCAAATAGCAGAGGTGGCTTGAAGGGACTGAACGGCCTACTCCTGCTCCTAATTTGTATGTTCAAATGTCCCAGTTTGTCCTCCATTGATACATAAAGGAGGTAGGTCACTGAGGTCCTGCATTCCAAGTGAGCTGACTGTCTTTATTATAGAATAAAAAAAGAAAATGCTGGAAATGCTCACCAGGTCAGGAAATGTCTGTGGAGCAAGAAACAGAGTCAGTGTTTCATGTAGTGACCTTTCATCCTGCCATGGAGAAGTAGGCCAAATGAATGTGTGACTTCACGGGATTGCAGGCTTCCCTCTGGTGTGAGTGCTATTGATTGCCTGTACTCTTGCTTTGCAAAGCATCACATGAGTCCATTGCTCAATGCACAGGTACGGGTACAGCGTTGCATATAATTAAACATCATACTCTACACAAAATCTCATCAAGCGGATCACTGGAGAGATGATTCTGCAACCTGAACTGTTCTGGAAGAGGCCTGCACTACTCGATGCATGCCGTGATTCCTGGTTACCTGTCTTGTCACTCAACCTGATCATCATGAAGGCACAGTTCTTGCCCTTTGCTACCTGGCAACTAGCTGAGGAGTAGGAAAAGGAGGAAGAAAGGGTGAAGCAACCGACTCATATGCTTTCTGTCCAGGCTATTGTTGATCTACTCATCTGATTGTGGTACAAGTGAACATGGACAATTCCTCATTCAGCAAGAGTGTCACATCCTCTGTTGCTGACCACCACAGCATCCTCTTGGTCACATTGCTAACTTCAACTATTCACCCTTGTGCATTTCTTTGTGCCTGTAAACCGTGGAGCTATGTCTATCCTTGTGCTCCTGCACTGTCTTACCCCAGCATAGTTACTGATTTTTTTAATGTTGGGTGACCATGAGCAGCTTTGGTCTGCAGCATCTCAACTTGGGCAGTAGCAGGCTGGGCTAGATAACCGCAGACAACAGCAAGGCTTTGGTCGGAGGGTGAAAGCTGCCTTCTTGAGTAAGGTACATACACATCTTAGTACATACACTTCTCAGTACATACACTTGCAACTCGGCCAACATTGTCTACCTGATACACTGCAGGAAAAAATGTCCCGAGTCACGGTACATTGGGGAAACCATGCAGACGCTCCGACAGCAAATGAATGAACGCCGCTCGACAATCACCAGGCAAGACTGTTCTCTTCCTGTTGGGGTACTCTTCAGCGGTCATGGCATTCAGCCGCTGTTCTTTGGGTAAGCGGTCTCCAAGTCTGCCTTCGCGACACACGACAATGCAGAGTTGCTGAGCAGAGACTGACAGCCAAGTTCCGGACACATGAGGATGGCCTCAACCGGGATTTTGGGTTCATGTTACACTATCTGTAATCCCCACAACTTGCCTGGGCTTGCAAAATCTCACTAACTGTCCTGTCTGGAGACAATGCTCATCTCTTTAACCTGTGGTTAACCCTCTCTCCACTCACATTGTCTGTACCTTTAAGACTTGATTACCTGTAAAGATTTGCATTCCAGCCATTATTTTGTAAATTGAGTTTGTGTCTTTATATGCCTTGCTTGTGGCTAGAACTCCCACTCACCTGATGAAGGGGCTGCCCTCTGAAAGTTTGTGGTTTATGCTACAAAATTAATCTGTTGGATTTGAACCTGGTGTTGTGAGACTTTGTACTGTTCTTGAGTAAGGACAGCTGGTTCATTGTCTACACTGCTCAGTCATGCTTGGTATTGCAGCAATCCTAGTAATATGCTGGAGGGCCGATTGCTGGACTGCTGTGAAATACTACAAATCCCTTTGAAGAACGTCATCTGTAGTTATCATGGCAGCAGTCTGATTTTGCATGCAACAGTTCTATATGGCAACAAGCTAAGCTTAAATAGGAGAAGTCTGAATTTTCTTGGCTCCAGTCTGAGGTTTCACTGCAGCTCCAGATATGAGGTGGTTTCTGCTTATACTGCAGTTGAAGCTGAGACATCGGCCACTAGGTTACCATTCTTGGGTAACTGAAAGAAGAAAGGTATGAACAAAGATTGTGATGTGGGGAGGTAAAAACAAGAGATGCACATTTACATCTTCTTACATTACCTGTGAATCAGAAGAGATTGTGGAATGAGGGGTAGTGGGAAGGAGGACTAGATGGGAGCGGAATGTAATTCTTAATCCTTTCAGCCAACTGATAGCCACAGTTAAGACCCCTTAATGGTGCCAAACACCATCTCCTCCATTGCAGTAATATGATAATACACATGAAATCGATGTAAATATACATATTCTTTTCCCATTTAAGGGGATTGTTTAAAATTTGGCTTTTTTCTGCAGGCAGCTAGTGTGGATTTGGGGAAGACATTTAACTCAGATGCTGGGAGAGCAGGATAATTACTCAGTTTAGCAATATAGTGTTTTTTTCCATAGAACTAATGGACTTTTGTTTACTTAAGTTTCCCTGGGATTTCTGAATAGAGTGATTGAAAGGGTCATGTGATGATGTGGTTTCTGTGCAGTCCTAGATCTGCAACAGAGAGCAGTTTATTTTGCAATGGAAACTGCTTGAATTTAGGAGGATTTTGCAGGTTTCTGGAAATCTGCCTCTTTCATAAAGCTTCAGGACTGTCTATACTCATTTTAGTAAATATATTTATGATTGATAGCTATATTTAAATTGGCATTCATGTCTGTAAGAGGAATGTTGCTTAGTTGGAACTGAAACAGCAATAAGTTAGAAATTAAAGCTGTTTTCATTTTTCTTTTTATTTTGAAATATTGTTCAGTTGTTAATAGTAAGTTGCTTTACTCGTTAGAGTTATATTTAACTGTATTATTGAACAAAATTTGTTTTGCTATAAAAGATCCCAACCTTGTCAGTGGAATCATTCCTGGAGGGTTCTGGTCCAAGACTCTAATGAAAAGGACATGCAGAAGTGCCAACCAATGCAAGTTAAGGGCTAATGTAAATTAAAAACAGAAAATGCTGGAAAAACTCAGTAACAGCTGTGGAGAGAGAAACACTGTTAATGTTTTTGAGTCACTCGACTCTTTTTCAGAATTGAAGAGAGGGAGAAATATGTTGGGTTTTATACTATTGAAGAGAGAGGGTGGAGTAAAATAGAAGGTTAGGAATAGGTGGAAGCTTAGGATAGATTTGACAAAGATGCCAAGGAGACAAGACAAAGGATATATAATGATAATTGTAAAAACAAAGGCAATGGCATAAAGGTCAGTCAGCAGAATGTGTTAAATGTACAACTTGTCCACCCCCTCTCTTTAGCAGTATAAAATCCATCAGATTTCTACTTCTCTTCAGCTCTGAAAAATCACATAGATTCAAAATGTTAATTCTGTTTCTGTCTCCACGGTGCTGTCAAATCTAATGAGTGTTCTCAGCATTTTCTGTTTTTATTTCAGATTTTCAGCATCTACAGTATTTCTTTATTATTTTAGCAAGTTAAGGGTTGCTATATTAACTTATTCATGACTGTGTCACGCACTAGAGAAGAAATACTGTATGAGTGTGGTATTTTGTCTTTGGGTGATGTAGCATTCATGATTGACTAGCTGGCAGTGTGTGCAAGCTGTGAAATATGATTGTGAGGCGTGTAGCAATGTTAAGTGTAAGGGTGAGGTGAAGCTATTGATGTAAGGTATGAGTTGTGATTGATAGAGATTGTTGGTAGGAGTATGCTGCATTGAGGAGTCTGTGAGACCAGTCTTGTAGTTGGTGGGATTTGGCCACTTGATTGTACGTTCACTGACCTTGACTCTTGTGTGAAGTCATTGAACCTGTCATTGCACTGTGTCTAGGTCCTTGGAACTGGACTCTTGATATTGATTATCATGCTACCATGCTACTAGTTCCCATCGCCATTACAAAATTTGTCTGAAGGACTCCAAGCCCCTGTCGGTACATGGTATCCCGCCTGGTCTTCCTGGCCCTGCGCCAAAACCTTCAGTACAGCGTTGGAAAGCCTTAGAGCCTGCTGTCTGTCATGTTGTGCCATTTCTGCGTCCTCTCTTCATCAAAAATATTTTTAAAAATCATGGTGACTTTCTGGCTTTGTCACAGCAGATTTTCCCGATTCAGATGCGATAATCCATTTAAATCCCTATTGACTTCAATAGGACCAGAAGCTGCCGCCAGTGGACAGGGCTGGAAAATCCCACCAGATGACTTTCTGCTCATGCTGCAACAGAAATGTATCTTCCCTTTAAGAGGTGCACGCTGACCTTGAGCAGCTCCTAGCTTGTACCCATTCCAGCTTCGCACGACTTTGTACTCCCTGCTCAGACATGCAGCCACTCAACAAGAAACTTTGTGTTAGCTGCACACTACAATCATATAAGTGAGTAGGGAGCCCAAAACTTGTGTACTGCCTGCATCATATGCAACAATCTAGGTCATGGATTTCTGTGGCACAGAAGGAGGCCGTTCGGCCTATTGAGCCTGACTAAATCTCCGAGAACAATTCCATGCAGGCTCTAGCTCCGTAACCCCATGTATTTATCCCACTAATCCCAGTAATCTACACATTTTGTGAAACTAAGGGACAATTTAGCATGATCAATCCAGCTAATCTGCATATCTTTGGTGTGTGAGAGGACATTGAAGCACCTGGAGGAATCCCGTGCAGATAAGTTTTGAACGTGTAAACTCCATGCAGTCACCCAAGGTTGGAATCGAACCTGGGTCCTTGGCGCTGTAAGACAGCAATGCAAACCTCTGTGCCACCATGCCACCATCAATCATTCATTGTGATGCCCATTCCTACATCAGTGTTATCCAATTTTGCCACTAAAAGTCCAGTGATGTATTGGAATCAAGAAGTGGAAGTCACTTTATGTTGGTGTAGCTTGTCCTATTCTTAGTTTACATTTACACAAGATGCCTTATTGTGTGCTGACAAATGGAGAATGTGGATTAAGATAGCTTTTATGGTTTGAACACTGTACCACGATTCCAGTTTTACTCCTTATTTAAATGATTGCTTAATTACATTTGTTTATGGCAATGAATTGAGAGGCTGACTTTCTACAAATATTATCATTGTTAAGTACTTTCTTTATTTAATGTAATGGGCCCCAGCCGAAATAATTCTGGTAAATGCATGCAATATCATCCAGTCACCAAATCCTATTAGTTTAAACCAGTGATGCGCAAGATAACTCCTGTGTTATTCTACATTACCATGTTCCACCTAAATTATCAGGCAACTGTGTCAAAAATGTACTTAGTGACAAATAATTCTTCTATGTTTTAATATTTTTTTCAAGCAGGTTATCATTTTTTGAACAGAAGTAATAATTGTACTACAGTGTACCAAATTGATTCATTCCTCCCAACAATTTATATACTGTTGATTTTTTGCTGCAATGACACAAAACTAGAATTTCAATTACACTTTAGTATAAAATAAAGAAAAAGGCATTTATGCTCAATTTTGGTGTTGTGCAAACCTGAGTTATATGTTATAACCATTTGAATCTGCAGGTACCTGCCCGAAATTATGAACGATGGTCTGACTAATCAGATCAACAACCCTGAAGTAGATGTGGATATCACGAGACCAGATATGATGATCCGTCAGCAGATCATGGCACTTAGAGTGATGACCAACAAACTGAAGAATGCATATAATGGAAATGATGTAAACTTCCAAGATTCAAGTAAGTTTTCTAATAGCCTTCATTCACAGATAGAAGTGTGATGAAGGGTGTATGGAGATATTGGACAGGACTTGTAGTTTCGATTGACAAGTGAATGCTCATTTCTTTGGACCTAAAAACTATGCCATGCACTTGTCAAATCAGCAAAACTGGATCCATCGTGCACAGTTCTTACCCAAGTTTTGTGTTTCAGTGCAGCTATGTGCACTGGTTAATAAGTATAGTGAGATCAGGAATTAATTTTGCAATATGCTGCTATGCTTCGTTATCAACTGGTAAACAGTTATTGTCATGGAGGAGCTGTATAAAAATGGGAAAGAGTGGGAGAGAAAGGGAACAGTGTGGAAAATCTGGACCACACTGGGGAAAGGGGGAATAGTGCCAGAACAATTGGGAGTAGGGAATAAAGTGCCGCTAGGAAGTGAGAAGTAAAGAAACAAATTGCTGACCTGGATGAGGCGCAAGATACCAACACAAATTGAGAGTGGGGGGAGCAGAAGAACAGAATGGGAGTAAAATAATGCTTGCTTATTTCTTTCTGACACTTATAACCTCGCTCTGAGGTATTTCTCTCCAGCTTTACAGGTGCTTTTGATTATAGGTGGTTGAGATATGGCCCCCAGAAGGATAGGGGTTTTAGTTCAGTTGGGCAGCATGGTTGGTGCAGGCTTGGAGGGCCGAAGGACCTGTTCCTATGCTGTAATTTTCTTTGTTCTTTGTTGCTCTATTCTACTGGTCTGACTCAGTCGTGCACTGTTCTTTAACATGGGGACATATTTCCTGCATTTTGACTGCGGTTCTGACTGCATGAAGTATTTATCTATATATTAGACAAAGTGCCTCCCAAATTCAGGAAAATATGATAAAGTTTATTTATTAGTCACAAGTTAGGCTTACATTAACACTGCAATAAAGTTAGTGTGAAATTCCTGTAGTCATCACACGCCTGCAATTGTTCAGGTCAGTGTACCTAACCAGCACATCTATCAAACTATGGGAGCAAACCAAAGCACCCGGAGGAAACCCAGACTTGGGAAGAACGTGCAAACTCCACACAGACAGGGACCCAAGCCAGGAACTGAACAGGGGTCCTTGATGCTGTGAGGCAGCAGTGCTAACCATTGTGTCACCACAGTGCCCATGATGTCAAACATAGTATTAAAAATCAAAATCTGGGGTGAGAATATTCTTTAGTTTTCCCAGAAAGGAAATCTTGACAATGATATACTGTATACCCAATTCTAATATAAGCACAACACTGGCAGTGAAAGATTACACATTGGCACATTCCACAGAGAGTTACCCAAGGCCGGAATCGAATCCAGATCCTTGGCGCTGTATTGTGCAATGAGAAAGGGCTAATAAATAACTTAATTGTAAAAGAATCTTTAGAGAAAAGTGACCATAATTTGATAGAATTGTACATGAACCTTGAAAGTGACGTCGTTCAATTCAAAACTAAGGTCTTGATCTAAACAAGAGAACTACAAAGTTATGAAAGGCAACTTGGCTGTGTTGGATTGGGGAACTTCATTAAAACTATCATGATGAGCTGACAATGACTTCCACTTTCAGAATTGATACATGTTTTACGGCAAATATACATTCCTTGAGGCAGAAAAAGCTAACAAGAGAAGTGCCTAACTGTGCCTAATAAGAAAAGTTAAAGATTTTATTAGACCAAAGGAAAACAAAGAACAACACAGCACGGGAAACAGGCCCTTCGGCCCATCGAGCCCGCGCTGCCATTTTAACAATTTGCTTTTCCTCCTCCACCCTTGGCCCATGTCTATGCTTATGGTACCCCCATTGGAAACCAGAGTAAGGGGAGAATAATTTAGGGACAATTTGTTACACCAATCAGCCTAAGAGCACATCTTTGGGGTGTGGGAGGAAACCGGAGCACCCGGAGGAAACCCACGCAACCACAGGGAGAATGCACAAACTCCCACAGATACTGGCCCAAATCCATGTATCTGCACAGCAAACAGTGATAGTCACTGAGCTGTCGTGGTGCCCATCTGCTGGTCCAGTTTTAACAATGTACACAAACGGCGCGAAGTACTAGGCTACTCTCGAAACATCCAAGCGCAGCCCACGCACGACCCACCGTGTGAATGCCCCTCGTTAGACAACAGGGTGGACAAACGCACCTGCGGAGTAAAAGAGAAAAACATCAACACATGTAACAGTTGCTTTCCAGGAACGTCCCGAGGCTCTGATCCTTATTTAAAACAGTCTCCTATAACCCTCCATCCCTATTTTGCACATGTGTCTATCTAAGTAAACCTTAAACAAGTCCAGCGTGCCTGCCTCCACCACCTTACTTGGCAGTGCATTCCATACCCCCACAACCCTCTGTGTGAAAAACCTCCCTTTAGCATCCAAATTATACCTCACTCCCCTCACCTTAAGCCCGTGGCCCCTAGTGATATTTGTCTCCAATCTAGGAAAAAACCTGCCATTGTTTACTCTATCTTTACCCTTCATTCTCTTATACACCTCTATTAGATCTCCCCTCAATCTCCATCTTTCTAAGGAAAACAGCCCCAATCTTTCCTCATAACCCAGTCTTTCCATACCAGGCAGCATCCTGGTAAACCTCCTCTGCACTCTCTCCAGGGTCTCCACGTCCTTCCGGTAATAAGGTGACCCGAACTGGACGCAGTACTCCAAATGCAGTCTAACCAAAGTTCTATACAACTGCAGCATTAGACGCCAGCTCTTGTACTTGATACCCCTTCCTATAAAGGCTAGCATACCGTAAGCTTTCTTTGCAACCTGCTCCACCTGTGTTGCCACCTTCAAAGACTTGTGCACTTGCACTCACAGGTCCCTCTGCATTTCTATACTCTCAACAGGTCTACCCTTTATCATATAACTCCCCTCTGCATTATTCCTTCCAAAATGCATCACCTCGCATTTATCCGGATTAAATTCCATCTGCCATTTATCTGCCCAATATACCAGCCTATCTATATGCTGCTGTGTTGCCTGACACTCCTCCTCACTGTCCGCCAATCCTGCCATCTTTGTATCATCTGCAAACTTGCTGATCACATCACGTACGCCTTCTTCCAAGTCATTTATATATATTACGAATAGAAGAGGTCCCAGTACTGAGCCCTGCGGCACGCCACTGGTGACAGACCTCCAGCTAGAAAAGGACCCTTCCACTACTACTCTATCTCCTGTTACCTAGCCAGTTCTCAATCCATCTAGATACCTGTCCTTGTATCCCATGAGCCTTAATCTTTTCAACCAACCTACTATGAGGGACTTTGTCAAACGCCTTACTGAAATCCATATAGACAACATCAATGGTTCGTCCTTCATCAACCGTTTTTGTCACCTCCTCAAAAAATTCTACCAGATTCGTAAGGCAAGACCTCCCCTTAACAAAGCCATGCTGCGTATCCCGAATCAGATCGCAACGCTCCAAATGCGTATACATCCTATCCCTAAGAATTTTTTCCAACAACTTTCCTACCACTGACGTCAAAATCACCGGCCTATAATTACCAGGGTTATCCCTTCTACCCTTTTTAAACAGTGGTACCACATTCGCTGTCCTCCAATCCTCTGGGACCTCACCTGTGTCCAAAGAAGAGACAAAGATTTGCGTCAGAGGCCCAGCAATTTCATCTCTCACCTCCCTAAGCAGCCTGGGATAAATGCCATCAGGCCCCGGAGATTTATCAGTTTTTATGTTGCCTGAAAACCCTAACACTTCCTCCCTCGTAATGGGTATTTCTTTCAACTGGTCTACAGCCCCCTCCAAGACAGTACAAGACACCAAGTCCCTCTCCTTCGTGAATACCGATGCAAAGTATTCATTCAGGATCCCCCCCATTCCCTCAGACTCTAAGCACAGTTCCCCTCCTCTGTCCCTAAGAGGACCGATTTTCCCTCTCACCACCCTTTTGTTCCTAATTTTGTTCCTAAAGGCTCATAAAGTTACCAGAAAAGTGCAAAGCTTGAGGATTGCGAGATTTTTAGTATTCAGTAAAGTAAGACCAAGAAACTGCTAAAAAAAGAGAAAATAGAATGAGGGTAAACTAGCAAGAAACAGAAAGGCCTAGGCCCAGAACCCAAAGGTTTTTGGAAGTGGGGAGTGAGTTATACATCTGAAGTACCCCAGAAGATATGGGGACCTCCTGGAAATCCCCATGTATTGTCTACATGGGAATTGCCTGGGAAATTTATACTTCCAGGGGTCAATTGCCTGCATCTGGAACCATCCGATATTTAAATTAGAGACTTCAGTTGGCTCTGACTCTTGACAAAATAATTACCCAGGAAATATTGGATTGTTTAAAAACCTTTCGAACTCTTGAGTAATTATAGCACTGAACCCCCTCCCCCCCACTGCCCACTTTGACTCACCAACTGGACCTCCCCCACCTGACACCATTCCTTCAACCACCCACAGCTCCTGACCACCCTCAAGACTACCTTTGAGACCAAACCTCTCCCCCGCCACCCAACTTGCTTGCTTGCAAGTAATGAAATCACAAGTCATTAGCTATATTAAGGTCAAATTGAACACCACTAGTGTTCCAGATTGCTAAAAGAATATTGAATCAATCAGCCTGCTGACAAAGAGAACAGTCTTTTGACAAAAATGTGGATTTCCAAAACAGTTCAATAGTTGTGTAACTTTCTGCTGATCTACTGATCATTTAAACTGAACATTACAGTGCATGTCAGACCATAAGACATAGGAGCAGAATTAGGTCACTCGGCCCATCAAGTCTGCTCCCCCATTCAATCATGGCTGATATTTTTCTCATCCCTATTCTCCTACCTTTTCCCATAACCCCTGATCCTCTGATTAATCAAGAACCCATCTATCTCTGTCTTAAAGACACTCAATGACCTAGCCTCCACAGCCTTCTGCGGCGAAGTTGAAGTGAAACTCCAAGAAACAAGTTGTTATCCTTATAATTCAAAACTTTTATACTTAATCTAGGGATGTGTTTCCATCAGTCGGCTTAGCTCAGTTGGCTGGACAGCTGATTGGTGATGCAGAGTGATGCTAACGGCACAGGTTCAACTCCCATATCTGCTGAGGTTTTTCATGAAGGCCTGCCTTCTCAACCTTGCCCCTTGCCTGAGGTGTGGTGATCCTCAGGTTAAATCACCATCAGTCAGCCTATGGTGATCTGTTTCTATCCACAATATAACCTTTGAAGTATATTTCGTTCCTCATGCTTTGATGGAATTACAGCTGTTTGCATTCCTATTGAATGTTTACTTTTAAAGATCCTCAACTTGTTTTGGTGAGAAATCAGGACGAATGGATGCTGAGCCACAGAAAGGATTTGGAGGAATGTCCAAATGCTTGGTATAAGGATGGGTTGAAGAAAGAACGGAACAAAGTAGACAGACAGAAGGATTTGCAGGGGGAATACAGATGGAGGCATAGCTGTATTGGTGGAGCAAAGGTACAAAGTGATGCACGAGAGAATTGGAATAGGGAGTTCTGGACGGTGGTGCAATGCTATGGGAGGTCACAGAAATAGTGATGGGTGATATCATGACACTTGCTCTATATTTGGGACTTCTTATTGCTTTTTGTTTAAAATGTGCCCGTCATCATCAGTGGTCCAGAGCCCGCTCTCGATCTCAGCCACTGGTGAAGTGGTCACCTGTTGTGGTGCTTTTCCTAGATGTGGGAATTGCTGAACAGTACTATTAGGAGATCAGAAAAAGCCCAGTGGAATTTGAAGTCCATGCTGTTTTGGGAACTCTCTGATCAAATGGTCAATTTTCTTCTTTTTTTCAGTTGATGAGGCAAGTGGCTCTGGGAGTGGTAGTGGCTGCACCGATGAAATGTGTCCTCCAGAGTTTGACTTTGCAACAACCGAGGCTCCACCAGGGTCCAACAAGAGTGAGTCAGAGGGTTCCACAGCAGTCAGACCTTGCCCACATTGGCTGGCTATATTTGTCATTTCTCTACTCCTGGTACTACAAAGACAGTGGAGATAATCAGTGACATACAATAGAGATACTGCCTTTAAATCAAGGACAAACACTCTTTTCCCTTTGGATATGCCATCAAACACACAACTCCATCTTAGAACGGTAACAGTTTTAAAGCAGAGAGGTACTGTAACCTGCTGCCCCTTTATCCAAAGACCACCAGGTACCATTAGATACAGTCAACCAGTGAGAGGTTGCTTTATATTCACTCAGACCTCAGATGAAAAGAAAAACTCTCTGAAGATTGCTCGCCTGCAGTTGGCTTCGTTTCAGAAACAGGACATCATCCTCTCTGCTTATTTTATGCAGCTAAAAAATACAGGATTCAATAAAACTTGGCCTGGACTTGTTATGATTTATACATTAATTCTGATTTTAATATCTAAGTTCTACTTTTACAGTTTCCACGACACAAAAGGAATTGCTGCAAAACATTCTGGATAATAGAAAGTATATCCAATGTTTCTCTTTACAAAGACTTAGAAACTAACAGTGAAGTTCAGGAAGGACAGTGGTTGAATGAATCATGAATATTGTTGGTTTAGTGGCACATTTTCCCTCAACCAATCAGCCACATTGTTGGATTGTCAGTTAGAAAATTTGAAATATGCAGTTTTGTTAACAGATGAATTTATAATTGGCTTTTTTGTAAACAGTGAACAATTTGAAGTGTTATAGAGCCTTCAGAACAAATGACTATACAAACATTATTATTGAACAGCTGGTGAAAAAAACAATATTTGGTAACAAATAAAGGGATTTAATATTGTACTGTTAATAAGACATGTGATACGTGCCATGTTGCCAATCAGAACAGAAGAAAGATGTAGGAAGGTTATGTCCTCTGACCTAGTTTTTTTTTGCTGGTGATTCTAATCCAATGAAAATGGTCCTGTATGTGTATTCAATTATCCCTAATGCTCTTCTCTTTGCCTGTTGTTCCATGTCTTCTTAATAGCTTCTTTAACAAGTTATAGTCGTACAGATGCCAGCCAGTTAAGAAACTCGAAAAAAAGCAAAACTCTAGTTTTATTTTCAACTTTTAGTTCTAGTGGTAGTCATCTATTTTTATATTAAAATTTTTAGGTAATTCCAAATGTTAGCTCAGGGTTTAAATGTCATTGTATTACCTGCATTTTACCATATCTCGATGCTCAGCACGAAAGTGACTCCGGAACATTTATATTGAAAAAGGTCAAATTATACAGTTGTAGAAACACCAGTTGACAATGTGTTCTTGTTGACACCACTCATATCAGAAAAAAGCATCTGACATTTGCATGGGTTTGCCTTTCTGTGACAGGTAAATCTGTAATGAGCAGTTAAGTTCACTTTTTTACATGCTATATATCTGATGTAGTCTGGGCGAAATTCTCAAGTTTTGCAATTGTAGCATGTATTATTGGAGGGAAAATTAAAATCCATGCCTTTCAACCCTTTGAACATATTATGCAGCTTTCAAAATGTGTGCATGCTCCTGATATAAAGCTGAACAACAAAGCTTAAAACCTTGAGAAAACATGCTGAACCAAAGAACATTTCTAATGTGTCAGTATTCTGAGTGTAACCATATTTTACCTACACCAAAAAAACTCATTGCAACCTAATATAATATGGCATATTTAATACAAATGAGCATTATTCTTGCAAGTGAACTATAATTGATTTTTTCCATGCTGGACACACCTGAGAGTCTTTCTCCTAGGGCAATTTTGCACTTCTCCTATGGGCTCCATTATTGTGTTATCAAATCATACAATGGCACAGCACAGAAATGTCTTTGATAAAGAATCTAGTTAGTCTCAGTCCCCTGTTCTTTCAACATAGCTCTGCAAACTTTTCATTTTTAAGGATGTATCCAATTCCCTTTTGAAAGTTACGATTGAATAAACTTACACCCCTCTTGCAAACAATGCATTCTGGATTGTAAAAAGTCGCTGTATAAAGATGATTCTCATCTCCCACTTGATTTTTTCACCAGTCATCTTAAATCTGTTCTCTGGTTAGCAACTCTTCTGCCAGTAGAAACTTTATCTCCTCCTGTCAAAACCTCTCAATTTTACACACCACTTATTTTTTCTCAGGCTTTTGTTTGTACTCAGTTTGGGGCTAATAATCTTTGGACTGCAAATGCTACTTTTTGTTCAACATGTATTGAATGATGCTGTTAGACAAAATCCAGAAATATTGTAAAATACATTTGCAGTCTGAATATGAATAACATAGCAGTTAGTTAGAAACATTACAATCAAGATGGATAAGGCCACAAGAATGTGATTGGTGCAGTAATCAATGACTTGACATGCCACTTTAAGTTACAAACAATCATTCTAATACACCTGTGAAAAATGGATTAGATAAAAGCAGTAGTTCACTTTGGAAAACATTTACCTAATCCAGCGAGCCAGGCGTTTTGAGCCTCAGATTTCTTCTTGTGCATTGGATTCATGAGTATAAAAGAAATTTAAGAAAATTTCACTCTGCTATGGACAGCTATTTAACCAGTATTTTTTCTGTTTGTTCTTGGGATTAAGTGTTACTGGCAAGGCCACGAATTGCCCACGAAAAAGAGGTGGTGTACCACCTCCTTGAACTGCTGCAGTCCACGTGATGTAGGTACCCACAGTGTTTTTAGGAAGGGAGTAGATGGGTTTGGAGCATTTGGATTCACATTTGGAACCTGTATTATTATTTTCCCCCTAATGGTGGGTGAAAAATGGAACTCAAATTTGCATTCTGTAAGCTAAATTGACAAGCTTCAACCTCAACTGGAGTTTGGAAAGATCACTGTCCATTCATATTAATGGAATTAACGCCCCATTCATTAATACACTTGATATGGTTGATGAATTCAAAACTAAGAACAAATTATGAAATAAATATAAAGCAAGTGTTTGGTGAATCATGTTTATTCCTGTGCTGCTGGAATTATGGAATTATCATTGGAAAGGTAGCTAGCCTAGAGTGTATTATGTGGGATGTAAGGTTAGATCGATTTCTTGATTTTTTTGAATGTTGAGAGAATAATTTGCAAAATCTTTCCTAGAGAGATTGAGCCAGTTGACTACAATCTCTGATGGAATGGATTACACATTTACTGTGCAAGAAATAGAATTAATAAGAAACTGAGTGGCTTTTAGGTTGTGTTTTCTTGTATTTTTCTGAAACACCCAGAGACATCTATGCACAATGGATCTATGTAAGTCCATTTTAAAATATTACCACTCCATATCCATGAGCATAAAACATACCATAACATTTTTAAGATACATACTAAATGGATTAAATGGTTCATGACGCAAGAGAAGTCTGTTGCCTCCACTGCTCTAAAGAATCTAACATTAGTTAATAAATAACAATGGAGCAAGTTAATAAGTTCAAGAAGCCAGCAAACTTTTTGGAATTGCATCCCAAAGTTTGAAGAGGTGGCTACTGAAATAGTGGGTGTTTTGATTTTGAAACATTATGTTTTGATTTTCCAGAATTCCAGAATGGATTTTAGAATGGTTGCCACGAATTGGAGGTAGCAAATGTCTGTGAGGAGATATTGAGTAGAATAGATCTGCTAATCAAGAAAGAAGAAAGAGTAAAGGTCCAATGGGTCAGTTACACCAGTCATCAGGAAAATGATAGGTTCTATCATTAGAGATGTGGTAACAGGACAATTGGTCAGTCACCATAGATCTATCAAAGATAAATCATATTTGATAAATCAATTAGAGCTTTTAAATGTTGTATTAAGCAGAGTAGAAAAAGTAGAATCAGGAGATGCAGTGCATTTGGATTTTCAGCACAAAATTAGGGGTCACAGGATTGGATGAATTAGATTGAAATTTATGCAAGAAAACAGAAAGTAGGAATAAAAAATGGTTTATTTTCAGGCTTTAACTAGTGGGTACTGTGGTGATCAATGCCAGTGCCTTAGCTATAATAATGATTTAGATGAGAGGACTGAATGTAATGTATCCAGCTTTGGCTGACAATATTAAGCTAGGTGGGAGAGTAAGCAAAGAAGATGATGCAATGAGATGTAGAGAGGTGAGGTGAGTGGAAATATGATGTAGAGAAGTGTGAAGTTGTACACTTTTTGGTGAACAAATTGAAAAGCAGAATATCTTTTAAATAGCAAGAGACTGAAATGCTGTATTTGAAGCTGTCTTGAGGAGCCAGATGGCCTAGTCCTGCTCCTAGTTCTTATGTTCTGGAGGAATCTGGGTATCCTTCTACATAATTACAGAAAATTAATATGCAGGTATTGCAAGCAATTAGGAAAATAAATGGAATATTAATCTTTATTGCAAAAGGATCAGAGTATAGGAAAAAGAAAAAGTCTTGCTGCAATTATATAGGGGCTTGGTGAGATCATACCTGAAGTTTTGTGCACAGTTTTGATCTCCTTACCTAAGGAAAGTTTCACTTGCCTGAGAGGGAGTGCAGAGGAGGTTCATTCGACTAGCTCCTAAAATAGAGATTAGTCTGTGAGGAGATATTGAGCAGAATAGGTCTGTGTTTAGAAGAATATTGGGAGGATGTTGCAGAATAAGAGGTTGACCCTTTTGGACTGTAAGTAAGAGAGATTTTTGGATTTTAAGGGAATCAAGGAATATGGGGATAGTGCAGAAAGGTGGAATTAAGATTAAAGATCAACCTTCCTCTGCTCCCATTCCTTGTGTTCCGATCTTCTCCTGACCACACATGATAACTGCTACGGCACTGTCATGTCATTATTATCTCATTAACATGTACTTTCCTATTTATCTTAAGGACAAGGAATTGTGTATATGAATTTATGTGTGTGAACACAAAAGAGAAAGATTTTATCCACTATTTGTAGAAAAATCAGCAGCACAGATATAAGGAGCATGTTTTTGATTTTGCAGCAAAAAGCAGTCAGATGAAATCCTTTCCCAGTGTGCCCCTTCAGTGCTGAACTTAAAGCTCATTAATGTACCAATATGAAGGAAAGATGGGGATCCTTTAATCAGACTTGTGGAATAAGTTCATATTTAAAGTAATTGAAGTAGGTTAAAAAGAGACAAAATTAGCTACTAATAAATTATTCTGCTTTTTTACCGAAATTTTTGCAACATGTAAAACCTAATGGGAAAGACAGATGAAGTAAATACTCCTGAAGGGAATAAAGATAAAGGTGGAACTGTAGCGTTATTACTGTATAAGTTATTACTTAGGTAACAGCCATTTCAAGTTTCCAGTCCCAACACTAACAATACATTGTTCATCACTTATGTTCTTTGAAGTAGACTAAAACATTATGTTGTAAAGAATGTGGTGCAGTGCTTCAAATCAAGACAGCAATATCAATGGTGTGATTTTCATCCCCCTGCAATAAAGTAATGGGACATGATTGTTCCAGCAGGGTCAAGGGTTGATTGAACTCATGGAAGCTGTACTGTTCTGCTGCATCTATAATGCTTTCTGCAAGGACAAAAATCAATTTTGCGGCACCAAAGCTGTAGAAGTTTTATGCTCCAGTTTGTCAGACTCTGGATATGGTGTGGAACATGTCTGTTTTTACTCTCTATACAGGAAGTGATACAGTTTGAGGAAACAGGTGCCATTTTTAATTATTTCACACTCTCATTAAGGATGAAATTTCTCTTGTTACAAATTTCATCAAAAAAGTTGACGAGTAGAAAACTGTGTTCCCTGCATTATGCTCACGCCAACCTTTTCACTAGCATTTCTTTTACCGAATAAGATTCTGCCATAATACTAAACAAAAATGTTTGACATAAACTTACTTGTAATCTTCATTTGATCACATATTAGCCTTAATTTTCTAAATACTTCCTTGAACACTCAGGAAGAATGGTATTTATCAAAATCTGTAATATTTCTAAGATGAAAGTTTAGTATGCATTGTATGACATCATCATCAACCAACATAATGCAGAATCTAGTAAAGTCATTGCTGTTAAGTGAACAGCCTTAGGTTGATGATCTTTTATTCGGTTACAGTGCACAAACTATCATATGACCATATAACATTATGTGATACAATATGTTATTTTCTGGTATCAAATAGTCAAATAAAGCTTCCTATCATTTCAGTTTGAGTCATGTTGTAGATTCGCAATTGTGTTTTGTCACTCAATCCTGTTGCATTTTTCGTCTACTTTCCACAAAGAATACCAAATGAGTGATGTGCAAAGAACTTATGGCCTTTTGTCTTTAAGTTTGAAATTATTTGGTCAGCTATTACAATGCCCTATTTCTCTGGTTTCACTTAGCACCACCTTCTCAATCCCTCCACTCTCTCTACTTAGTCAAATTGACATTGAGTCATGGGTAACCCATAATCCCTCCCAACTGGTAAAAGTGTAAAGTCCTTGTTAGGGCCCCCCCACCCCCGCACTATGAAATTCATTCCCTCACCATCAATTCAATCCCCCTATCTGGCCATTGTCTTAAGCTGAACCAGACTTTTGACAACCAGACAGGGTCAATGTGCTATTGACCCTTAGATGACCTCTTTCCATTGAAAAGGCTATCCATTTCTACCTCCATAAAATTGCCTGCCTTCATCCTTGCTTGAGACAATCTGCAAATGAAACCCTTATCTATGCTTTAATTGCAGAGCTGATTATTCTAATTATCAAATGTACAGCGTGTCACTTTTCATAAATGTGCTGACTGTCTCCTCTATTCCTCTTGGTCCTCCTGATCTGATTGCCAAGGCCATGGAAGCAAGGTAGCACCCTCAAAATGGTCAGGTTGTGGAGTATGAATCAGACCACCATGAACTGGGACACCCACTCTCGTGAGTACTGGAGAGTTCCCTGAGAAGTGCCCCAGCGTTCCTCATTGCAGCATGGTATATGAGTGTTGCTCACAAGTGATTGGGTTGCAGAAGGGAATCATGAGTCAGGTGTAGAGTGAATAGTGGACCAGTGGGCTGGCTGGAGAACATTATGACTACTGCCAAGATAGCATACATTCACCAGCATTGTGTGCTGGATGTAGTCACACACCAACAGGAGACTACTGTCCTGAACTCGCAATTCATAAGGAAATAGCGATTTCCAAATGGTAATCAGTGTCACACCGATTTCCAGTGTGGGGCTGATAAATGTGGAAAAAGAAAAAGGGCTTGGGAGACTCACAGTCAGCCAGATACTGGTCATGAGTCCTGTTACTTGAATAGCACAGTGGGCTGGGAGAATCCTGGCTACGATTACATTGGAAAATGTGTCATAGAGATGCAGAAGGACTGGAAAATTACAGCTATGAGGAAATATTGGATAGGCCAGTCTCTTTCTCTTGAGGGTGGGGGGAGGAAACTGGCAGATTACCTTAACTGAGGTATAAAATTATGAAGGGAACAGATAAAGTAAATAGACATGGTCCATTTATCTTAACAAAGGGGCACAGACTTAAAGTAATTGTTTAAAGAATTAGAGATATAAGTGGTGGGAGCCTGGAAATCACTATTTGAAGGGGTGGTTAAGATGGAAACTCTTAGTTTGAATGTCTTCCTGGAAGAATTGTGATTTGTAGGTCTACAGACTTTGAGTAGAAAGCTGGGATTAGGCTGGCTAATTCAGCACAGCCACGGTGAATCAAATGATTGTCTAATGCGATATAAATTGTCTCTGATCTTCTGTTATCACCTCCCTTAATGCAATCACTGAACACATTTGTTTCTGGCTTAGGTGCAGGTAGGAGAAATAATTGCTGAAGACTCGAGGATGGTCCTTCTCCTCCTTCCTCTGTGCCTCAATTTTATCTACGTCAGAAGCAGCAGTGTGAGGGTAAATTCAGCAATGTTTGGGAGACAGTGCTGTACTCAGCGGCCTTTCAAAAGCATACAACACCTTGCTAACTTTCAGTACCACTCCATGCCAACCTTTCATAAAACCTACATCACATCCTCTAACTGCAACAGCAAGCAGATATTAGAAAGTAACTGTCCTCTAAGTTAGATGATGATACACTTAAATGGAATTCATGAGGGTGTCCCTTGGTCTGCTGAACATGTGCTCAGTTATATATGTTGAAAGAGGGGCCATTAACTCAAGTCATAGAGGTTTACAGCATGGAAACAGGCCCTTTGGCCCAATTTGTCCATGCTGCCCTTTTTTTTCACTCTTAAGCTGATCCCAATTGACCGCATTTGGCCCATATCCCTCTATACCCTCCTTACCCACATAACTGTTTTTTAAAAGGCAAGTTTTTACCCGTGTCTACTACTACCTCTGGCAGCTTGTTCCAGACAGTTATTACCCTCTCTGTGAAAAAATTGCCCCTCTGGACCCTTTTGTATCTCTCCCCCTCATCTTAAACCTATGCCCTCTAGTTTTAGACTGCACTCTTTCTAGTTTAATAATATTCTTTCTATAATAAGGTGACCAGAACTGTACACAGTATTCCAAGCATGGCCTCACCAATCTCTTGTACAACTTCAACAAGATGTCCCAACTCCTGTATTGAATGTACTGACCAATGAAACCAAGCATGCTGGATGCCTTCTTCAACACTCTGTCCACCTGTGACTCCACTTTCAAGGAGCTATGAACATGTACCCCTAGATTTCTTTGTTCTCTCCCCAACACCCTACCATTAACTGAGTAAGTCCTCCCTGGTTCAATTTACCAAAATACATCACCTCGCATTTATTTAAATTAAATTCCACCTATAATTCATCAACCCACTGGCCCAATTAATCAAAATCCTGTTGCAATCCAAGATAACCACCTTCACTGTCCACTTGCCACCAATTTTGTTATCATCTGCAAACTTAGTAACCACGTCTCCTATATTCTCATCCAAATCATTAAGTAAATGACAAATAACAGTGACCCAGCACCGATACCTGAGGCACACCACTGGTCACAGGACTCCAGTTTGAAAAACAATCCTCTACAACCACCGTCTGGCTTCTGTCATCAAGCTAATCAAGCCATTTAACTACCTCACCCTGGATCTCATAAGATTTAACCTTGCGCAACAATCTATCATGCAGTACCTTGTCAAAAGGCCTGCTGAAGAACATGTAGACAACCTCACCTGCATTGCTGTCATCTATTTTCTTGGTTACCCCTTCAAAAAACTCAATCAAATTTGTGAGATATGGTTTTCCACTCACAATGTCATGCTGACTGAGCCTAATCAGCCCTTGCAAATCTAAACTAGATTATAAAGTTCAAAATGGCAGGTTGAGCATCAAATCAATGTTAGATGCTGATTGGTGACACAATCTACCAACAGTATATTACAATGCACACAAGCATGTAACACCGAAACCAATGCCTCAACAATGTGGCATCTCTGTCCAAGAAGGCTGTGATGATCAGTCAGTAGTGAAATACAAAGTACAGAGGAGATGGTGAAATGGAAGCTGTGTGGAGTTAGCGGATGGGGCAGGAGAGTTTTGAACTACTCAAGCTGGGATGTAGCGTAGAATTTGGGAGACAGCTAAGAGTGCATTGATGTAACAGAGGCATGTATGATGGATTCAACAGCAGCTAATCTGAGATGGGCAAAATAGAATGTTACTAAGGTGGGAATCAGTGGTCTAAGTGAGGTGCAGGTTTGTGATCAAAAGCTCATCTTGGGGTCAAGTGTAACACCAACATTATTCAGCCTCAGACTGAAAAGAATCATTTCTGCCTTCCTAATGTTTAACTGGAGGATATTTCTGCTCATCCAGTGCAGGATATCAGACAAACAGTCTGACCTTGCATTATCTTCGCTAATATGGGGTGTCTCTCTGTTCACATTGTTATGTGCTTCATTGAGACAGACAAGGAATCTATCATATGCAGGGCCAACACTATGTCTTGCAGAACTGGTGGTGAAGCTACTGTCTGTGGTAATCACAACCTGCTGACCACATCCACATTAGATGGCCAGAATTCTCCAGCCGTTCACGCCAGTAGGATTCTCTGGTCCCGCCCAGAGTGCATCCTCGCTCGTGGGTTTCCAGCCGGCATGGGCTGATATTAATGGGGTTCCCCATTGGCAGCAGTGGGACCAAAGAATCCCAGCACTGGCTAACAATAACCACCACCTGTCGGCAGGAAACACGCGCTGGGAAACTGAAGAATCTTGCGCGTGATCTGTTTTCCTGGGCGATGTTGACAAATGTAACTGTATGTGGCCAATAAGATAGCCCACTTCTGTACTCTTGCCGAAGCTATTGCTGGAACCGGCTTATCTTCTCTGAATAAGCCCAGCAATGGCTTGTGGTCAGAAATAATTGTAAACTGTTGACCGTAAATGTGCTAATGGAACTTTTTAACCTTGTATATTACCGCCAAGTTTTCCTTATCGATTTGGGTCTTTTTTTTCCCATCTCAGACAATGGCTGGTATTGTCCCAAAAGATTTTAAGTTCCCAATGTGTGGGAAAATGGGAGCAACTCCAACCATGTTTCTTAGTGTGATTTCCAGAATGAATCTCCAACATTCTGTGCATCATAAGGTGCCCTCACGTGATTCACTCTGGAAATCTGAGGGTGGGGCCTATTCCCAACTAAGAGAGCAGCAGCATAGCGCTGAGTGGGCCATTGAGCATGCACCGATCTGTCAGTGCAAAGATTGACAGATGCACAATAGATCCCCCCCCCGTGCCAGCCTCCAGATCACGAGCCTTCCTAATCATTGGTCAGCCCCACAAACCCCATCACTGGCTTTCCAATCCCCATACTCCCCAATCACTGGAAATGGAGGTTTCCATGTTAGAATCAGCTCTACGCCAATTTCTGGTAAAATTGGGGTGTAATATGTGTACACATCACCAAAACCCGGGATAGTGACCCAGGTGTAGAGTGGGGGGATTTAAAACAGGATGCCCGCCATTATGAAACAGCTAGCGCCACAGCCGACTGGGGCCCCCACCTCTGTTCTCAGTAACGGAACCACCTAATCAAGCCTCCATCCCAGAACGTTCAGTCTCAGTCCCTCGGCCTGTTCCCCATAAGTCCACTCAATAATCCAGCTCCCGTACTGATGAATCTGGTCACCACCTGACGACAGGACGGACAGAACCACAACGTGACTCATGTAACTCCATACACTATGACCCAGCTCACCGATATAGCTAAAGCAATTGGGGTATTCGAACTCTCCGGGAATCCACATGCTCTCTTTGACCAGGTCACCCAATATCGTGTTTTAAGTGGCCTAAATGAGGCAAAAGAGGTTAAACTTATTTTGTTATGTTTAAGCACTGCCATCCGTTCTGCCCTACCCGAACCCCGGAATGTGGCTGGGGGAACCCTACCAGAAATGAAGGCAACTGTTCTGGCCGCCATAGGCTACAATAGGGATGACCCGGTACAAGGCTTAAACAACTGCCAACAAAAGCACAGGGAACACCCGATGGCCTATAGCTGACCGACTATGGAACCAATTTGTTGTGGTTTTTGGCCAATTAAATTGAGTTCAATTAAATGCACACCACTGGTCCACATGGATCCGAACCCTGATAACACACGCCACCAAGGGGAGTTGGAAAGACAGTGAGAATTTTAATCTCGATGTTAATGCACATATAGAAGCCTGGGCCTTCTGCAAAATGATTCACGTGTGGAACGCTAAGTCAGACAAACAGACACCCCCAAGTCCTCAAAACACGGAAAACTGAACGTGATCCACACAGACTCAGCCCCTGTTTGGTGGAACGAAGGGAGAGCTGGAAACAGGGGACTGGGAAACTCAGGGCATCCACCCCCATATGCCCCTGCCAATCATCGATACAGAAGAACGCAGCCCTGCGCAGAACCCTGATATATTCCCAACCTCAGATTCAGGGAACAAGATAAAAACCAACCCCAGATATGCACCCCCACAAGCACAGTGTAATAACTGTGGGCAACCCAACCATTTTGCCCAAGACTGTAGGGCACCAACTAACTTCAGGAGACCAGCAAACCTTGAACAACCATACGCGCCTGCTGCTCGCCACCATAGGGAACCACAAGGCTGCACAGGACATAGGCCCAACCTCCAACACTGAGAGCAATACAGAGCTGAGCCCAGAGGCCCATCCCCACTAGCACAGTGTCATAACTGCAGGAAACCCAATCATTTTGCCTGGGACTATAGGGTACCACCCAACTACCCCATACGACCATCTCAGCAGTTCCTTGACATTGGATCCCGACTCATGCCTCTCAAAGGACCGGCCCAACAAGCCACTATAACCCACACCCTATACTCCAGGCTCCGAACTTCTACCCTATACCTCCAGAATTGATTCTGGCCTGCCCAGTCCCAGCTCCGATTCACCGGACATCGGGACGAAGGTCCTGTCTAAGGGGACCTTGATCAAAAGGACTCTGGGCCACCAGAAAATGTTATCCCCTATGATGCCCCTGGTACTGGGACTCCCAGAATTGTTTGACCCAGCGCTCACCACCAGAGGCAGTGGGTACCCAGCAGCCAAAGCCCACCCACGTAGGTTCCCTCCACTAAAGAAGAATCAGGACATCACAGTTCAAGTTGTAAATAACTTAATCCATCCACTCTACGCATCACTCAATTGAAAAGGGCCAATGATCTTCCCCCGTTATTAGGTGAGAAATGGGATGCTCACTGATGATTTCACAATGTTCGATAACATTTACAACTCTTCAGATATTAATACTGGAGTAATCCATGCCAGCATGCTGCGTGACCTGGACAAGACTTGATCAATGCGTAGCAGGTAACAATTCAACCACACAAATGCTAGCAAAAGGGACTCAAAACATCTCGCCTTGATGTTCAGTTGCATCATCACTGCTGAATTCGCCACCATCCATATTCTGGGAGATACCATTGCCCAGAAACTGAACTGAACTTACCTCCCATTTCAATATTATGTTTACAAGAGCAGTCCCAGGCTGGGAGTTCTGTGAGAATAACTCACCTCCTGATTCCAGAAAATCTGTCCACCGTCTATGAGGTGCAGATCAGGAGTGTGATGGGATATTGGGATACTCTCCATTAGCCTGGATGAATGTACTTTCAACCACACCCAAAAAATTCCACACCATTCAGGACAAAGCAGCATACATCTGCACCTATCCACCACCTTAATTCCCTTCCTCCAGAACCATTGCACAGTGTCAGCAATGTGCACCATCTACAAGTTGCATTACAGCAACTCACCACATCTTCAAAGACAGCAACAACTAACCCTGTGACCTCTACCACCAAGATAGAAAGACAAGATCAGCAGATGTTTGGAAACATCATGACCAGCAAGCTCCCCTCCAAGCCATCCAGACATTTTTATTCATTTATTGGATTTGCGCATTGGTCTCTAGGGCAACTTTATTGCCCATCCCTAATTGCCCCTTGAGAAGGAAAAGGTAAACTGCCTTTTTGAATTGCTGCAGTCCATGTGGCAGCTTTTAGAGAGAGAGTTCTAGGATACTGACCCAGTGATAGTAAAGGAGCAGCAATATATTTCCAAGTCAGGATGGTCACTGTTTTGGAAGGGAACTTCCAGGTGGTCATGTTCTTCTAAATGGTAATGGTAGTGGATTTGTAAGGCGTTGTGTCAGGAGCCTTGCCAGTGATGATTACATCGTATGAAGGAATAAAAGCAAATTGTGACAGCTGCTGAGATGGCAGCCATTCAGCAGATGATGGTTACATACCGACTGCACCTCAGTGGTTTCAGTACATCTGAATAGCAGGTTAGCTGTAAAGAGTCACATTCTAATCAGTACTCTGTAAACTGTGTGTACCTTTATATGCCCTGTTTGTGATCAGAATTCCCCACTCTCCTGATGAAGGTACAGTGTTTTGAAAGTTAGTGGCATTTACTACCAAATAAACCTGTTGGACTTTAACCTGGTGTTATGAGACTTCTTACTGTATTTACCCCAGTCTAACGCCGGCATCTCCACATCATGATCTCTCTGATACAACAGCAAATGTTAAACTGGGAGCTATTTGAGACGTTAATCTTTTCAGTCTGGCAGGATTCCACGCTGAGGAAGTTCAGGGCCCATGGTCACCAGCACAGCCGTATAGGTGTGTGGCTCTGAGCTATCAGAGTTGGTCCCAACAAGTGGCAGAGTTCTGTGAACATCTCCTTCATAAAGAGCAGGCAAAAAACACGCTGGCTGAGGTGGAGTTAAAAAAAAGTGTTCCACGAATTCTTGTGCTGGATAAGGCCTCCTGTTGTGAGCCCTCCTCCAACTTGATCATTATCTGCTCTCATGATGACTTTCTGTTTCAGATATAAAAAGGCCATCCTTCTTTACCAGTGATATTGTTACTATACACATTCCAGAGCTCCCCAGTACTGCCAGGGCCTGCTTGTAAATTGTGCTTAATACAGATGCTGTTTCATCAACTCTACCATGACATATTTCACAGCTGTATCAATAGGCTCTGTGACATTTATACTGGTTAAATGGTTTATTAGCTGCTTAAGAAGTGCTAAAAAACATCTGTCCCCGCTGCCTATTTTTTTTTAATACATTGGTGACAGCTTCCTCATAGATTTCACAACATTACAATCCTGTCAGCCTTCAGTCAGCGTCATGGAAATGTTGAAAAAAATGAACCTCTCACCTTTTTAATGAAAAGATTAGTTAAACCTCTCTGTTCTCATTTTTGTCTAGCTCCATTTTCACATTTAATTTTGTGGTTTAATTCTTCAAGTTAAGGTTGGCTGCCGTGATCCAATATACTGTTCCTTCAGGCTGTCCAACATACTAATGCTTAAACAGTTGCCATTACAATCTTTAATGGATCATGGTAAGGTTTTGGTCTGGAGCAGAGGAGTTGGGAATTGACTGACTATTTAACATAACTCAGTGTGTTGGATATTCTGAACCTGAGATATGAGTCACAAAGATGTAGCCTGTTATTACACACAATTACACTTCATAATTTCAGGCAGAAATAGTTTCTATTTTATAGTCAAGTTTTATTACCAGCAATCTTGAAGGGGCTAAAAGCATTGCAGTTCACATCATTTGCATTGCCCATGTTTATAGCAGACAGCCACCTACATCAGGCAATTGACACTGTCACAGAAGTCAATTACAAAGGCTCCATTTCAAACATAGGCAGATTGTCTATATCAAGAAATTCAATAAACATTTTTATGGCTCATTAATGTGTGTTTAAGTACAGTTAACTAATTACCCGAGAAGCACACCTAATAATGTTCCCTTAACCCTGTTTGTCGTGTGCTTGTGGCACTGCACTGTTTCTTTAAACATGCACACATCTTCAAAAGAACATTGCCTGTGGAAGATAGGTTTGTCCCCTGCCTGTTACATTGCCAGCTACTGCACAATATTATACTGAGCTCACTCACTCAACTTAAAGGCAACATTGCTGTCCACTGTTCCTCATGTAATGTGGGAAAGCTGGCACCCAGTTTCTTCCCTGGAGATCCGGCTGTGCGTTGTGAAGTATTGTTTTCCATAGGCAGGAAGAAGAAGCCAGTCTCTCAGAACAAGCAGGAATGGCTGGAAGCGGTGGATGGAGTGAACAACAGCAGTTATGCCCCCCACACCTCACCTGGGTTCAGTGCCACCGGGATTCAACAATCTCACAAGAGCAGATATGGTAAGTGGCATTTCACTTTCAAGTGGTAATCCCCACACTCTGCTTTGCCAAGCAATCCTCTGCACAAAACTCCATCAAAAGCATTGCTACATCAACTCCTCAGACCAACGTATCTTGCTGCTCTACTTATTTCTGTCTCCAAGCACCTGCACACATCCCCATCAGAACAACAATGAGATTATCATCTTATGACCATCCTGACCACAAAGGGTTTGTGCCCCAGCCAGGAGAAAGTGGAGCAGTCAATTTTTAGGGCATCTTTTTTCATCTTTCACTTAAATTGAATAGAGGATGTCCGAAGAAAACTGCTGCAGCTCAAAGACACTTCTGTTTCAACAAAGATGTACCTTTATGGTTCTGTTGCCTGTGTGAAAATCCTTGACGAGAGAATCCCAGGTTCACAGCTCTGTCCAATTATCGATCCTGTATTGACACAGGACTTGAAAAATGGCCATTGGTAGAAGCCTGAATATAGTGTTTCTCTTTTCAAAGATGTCATCCATCAATACTAGAAACTCCTCAGCAGTGAACCCTTAGTGATAGCTGATATTCTCCAGGAAACCACTCTAATCCTATGGCAGAAAACATAGTTCAAGCATTATCAATGGGGGAGTTGCAACATGTAATCAAACAGATAATGAACAACAAAACCAGTGGCCCTGCATCATGTTATTTCAGCTGAAGTCTTCAAAGCTGATGGATGTTTGCTCACATAATCACTCATCCTCTGGATTTTGGAGAAAAATGAACCTCCACTTCCCCTAATTGACACTGACTTCAGAAATATGACAATAATAACTGACTTTAGGAGTGAGATAAATGGTGCTGTAGTAACTATTTACCTCTTGTCCATAGCAGGGAAAATCCTGACATACATCCTGCTGAATTGTGTACTTCCTGTGCCTGAGCAGAACCTTCCACAAACACAGTGGGTCCTTAGACTTTTTAAAGGAACCTCTGGCATATGGGTCAGAATTTTACATTCTTTCCAGTGGGTTTTGAGGTTGAGGGAACATAAAATGCATGAACAGGTTTCCCTCCAGGATCCCACCTGCCCCAACATAGATGCTATTTCAAATTGGGACGCACAGGGCTTAGACAGAAAGCCCGCCCATGTTCCTATATTTTTCCACCTAACTTCAATTTTTAGGCTGGAAGGTACTGATCAGAGTGGGGTGCCAAACTGAAAAAGTTAAAAATCTCCATCTTCAGATTTGGGGCACCCTCTGATCCAAGATCTAGGGATCGTAGCCCTCCCTCCTCTCGCACTACCTATTCCTTAACTCTGAGATTGCACCCCCCCCTCGCCCCCACCCATTCCAACGTCCCAGGGCATCCACTACTCTCCCAACCCCCAGAACCATGGTGGCACAATGGTTAGCACTGCTGCCTCATAGTGCCAGGGCCTGAGATTCAATTCTGGCCTTGGATCACTGTCTGTGTGGCATTTGCATTTTCTCTCCATGCCTGTGTGGGTTTCCTTCAGGTGCTCTGGTTTCCTCCCATAGTCCAAAGATGTGTGGGTTAGGTTGATTGGCCATGCTAAATTAACCCCTGTGTCAGGGAGATTGGCAGGGTAAATGCATGGGGTTATGGGAGAAGGGCCTGGGTGGGATTGTTACCAGTACAGACTCGATGGGCCAAATGGCCTCCTTCTGTACTGTCAGGAATCTATACTTTTATGATCCCTGATAATAACCTGAAGTATGGTCCCAAGATTGACACTCAGGCGCATCACTGCAGTACCTCTTCTGGCCACTACAGTGCTGTGCATGGAGGGGCTAGAGCGCAGTTAGCCAATCAGATTGGCTGACAGCTCTCCAAGGCAGGACCGCCATCTAGGGGCGGACAGAAGTTCCACCTGCTGCTCATCAGCACTTAAATGGGCATAAAGTGGCAGCGGGCCTGTTGGGTTAAGAGGGATGGGTTATGTACTGACATTCAGGATGGCAGGCATCAAGCACTTGCCATCCTGAAAATTCAGGTCATGGTCCTTGTTGTCTGAAAAATTAAAGAAAAATGCCGGGAGCACCAGGAACTCAACTTGACCAAAGCTTGTGAGTCAGTAAATCATGAGGCACTATGGACTGTGGACTGAAGATTTGGATTCCAAGAAACTTTATCACAATCCTGCAATTGTTTTGTAATGCTATAATAGCAACCTTTCTGAATGGGAGTTCTGAAACAGGTGCCTTCTAAATCTAGACCAGGGTCGAGCAAGGCTATATCTACAGGCAAAGCAAAAATCCTTTTAAACAAATTTAGGGTAATGATTGTCACAGACATCCAATCATGCTTTGCACTAAAATGATCTGGATTGAGAAAGCAATGTCTCTCAGTTTGGGAAGGTTTATTTTAGTAAAATTGAAGTGCAATTTTACTAAAATAAACCTTCCCAAACTGAGAGACAAAAACAAGAGGAAAACAACAGAGGCCACAGGACAGCCAAAGATTTGGTTATGAAGACCAGGCATTGCAGGTTTGCAGGTGCAGCAGCTGATCAAGAAGGCAAATGGAATGTTGGCCTTTACTGCGAGAGGGATGGAATATAAAAGCAGGGAGGTCTTGCTGCAATTGTACAAGGTACTGGTGAGGCTGCATCTAGAGTACTGTGTACAATTTTGGTCTCCTTATTTAAGCAAGGATACATTAGTGTTGGAAGGGGTGCAGAGAAGGTTCACCAGGTTGATTCCGGAGATGAGGGTGTTAGCTTATGAGGAGAGATTGAGAGACTGCGCCTGTACTCATTGGAGTTTAGAAGGTTGAGGGGACATCTTATGGAGACATATAAGATAATGAAAGGACTGGACAGGGTAGAAGCAGCGAGGTTATTTCCACTTAGAAAGGAAACAAGAACTAGAGGGCACAGCCTCAAAATATGGAGGAGTCAATTTAGAACAGAGTTGAGGAGGAACTTCTTCTCCCAGAGGGTAGTGTATCTTTGGAATTCTCTGCCCACTGAAGCAGTGGAGGCTACCTCGTTAAATGTGTTTAAGTCACAGATAGATAGATTTTTGACCAATAAGGGAATTAAGGGTTATGGGGAGCAGGCGGGTAAGTGGAACTGAACTACTATCAGATCAGCCATGATCTTATTGAATGGTGGGGCAGGCTCGAGGGGCTAGATGGCCTACTCCTGCTACTATTTCTTATGTTCTTATGTTCTTATTGAGCCTGCAGCAACTCTCCGACAGAGCATCCCATCTATCCCCATAACCTGACATATTTACCCCACTAATTCCCCTAATTTACACATCTTGGGACACTAATGGGCAATTTATCATGGCCAAGCCATCTGCATGTCTTTGGACTGTGGGAGGAAACTGGAGCAACTGGAGGAAACCCATGCAGACATGGGGAGAATGTGCAAACTCCACACAAACAGTTACATGAAGCTGGAATTGAACCCAGATCCCTAGCACTGTGAGGTAGTGGTGCTAACCATTGTGCCCTGAGCCACCCTGAGGCTTACAATATTGCTAAAACCAGTAACAAGATGACAGTAACAGCAGACAAATGGAATAGAAGGTAATGACTGGCAAAAGATCACCTGCATGTCATGGGACATGCTTGTGGGACTCCAAATTTCAGTGTTATAAAGAATTTAACTTATCCAGCAACACTGCAAATTCCATACCAGAAATGAATGATAAACGAGGGGCTAAAAGAATGAGGATATTAGGGAAATTAATATCAACAGAGAAAAAGTATGAAGGGGCTTGATAGGATAGATGCTGATAGATTGTTTCTGCTGGGTGGGGAATCTAAAATATGAGGGCAAAGTTTCAGGATACTCAAATGAAGAGAAATTACTTCACTCAAAGAGTTGTGAATCTGGATTTCACTAGCCCAGAGGTTTGGAAATGCTCCATCACTGACTGCAGTGATTTTTGGTCTCTCAAGGAATCAAGGTGAAGGAGAACGGCCAGGAAGTGGAGTTGAAATCCTAGATCAGCCATGGTCAGATTGAATGATGGAGCAGGCCCAACAGGCCATCTGGACTATGCCTGCTCCAATTTATTTTGTTGTCAGGGAGCTGCTCTGCATCAATACAGTGAATTCATAAAATCATCCACCCATGTGCTTATACTTAAATATGCCATGGCACTTTTTGCTGAGCAATTAATCTTTAATATTTGGAGATATACCATTTAGTGAAAATAGAAGAGGGGTGGCAAGGTGGCACCTTGGTTAGTTCTGCTGCCTCACAGCACCAGGGATCCAGGTTCAATCTGGCCTTGGGTAACTGTGTGGAGTTTGCACATTCTCCCTGTGCCTGCTTGGGTTTCCTCTGGGTGCTCCGGTTTCTTCTGAGTCCAAAGATGTGTGAGTTAGGTTGATTGGCCATGCTAAATTGTCCTTTAGTGTCGGGGGGAGTTGTAGGGTTAATATATAGGGATACAGGGATAGGGCCTGGGTGGGATTGTTGTTGGTGCAGACTCAAAGGGCTAAATGGCCTCCTTCTACACTGTAGGGATTCTATGATGTGACTATATACCCCAGGTGGCTTAATAGGTAAATGTATTGTATCGTGCAGGTTCATAAGATCCTAGGTTTGATCCTTGCCTAACTGATCTCTATTAGGTCAAATACAGGGTGCCACAATTAATCATTGCATACTCTGATAACGAAGGGGAAAGTAAGCCACAATTCTACTTCTGATTCTGTTTATTGGGGATAATTTTTGACTTTATCTGATTAGTAATGTGGCAGGGCAGTTTGTCCATTTTTTTGAATTGAACTTGTTCACCTTCTATCCAATTGATTTTAATTGAATAAAACTCAGTGCAGATTTAGAATGAATAAGAAATCCACTTAGCCACCTTGTTGCCAGGAAGTGGAGTTGGAAATTACTCCTAGTGTCATATTTTAGAAATGTGAATTGATGTGGATTGGAGAAGGATTTGATCTTATTTGCCTGTGGCCCATCTATGATCTTTGACCTTTTGGAATTTATTGTTGAGGCTCCTCCATAAACAATAGTGACTGAAGTAAAGCAATGCTGAGCTTCTGGCAACAACTGCAAGAGTCAGTGGCTAAAGGAACAAACCTGAAAATTGGAAAGAGAAAAATAAAGCAAGAGGGATTAAGCAACAGAGTCTTATGATGCTGATGCTGTCCTCCACCTTCGAAAGTCAGCCTTGATAGCTCAAACAGGGTCCAACATTAAACATATTTTAGCAATTTTAACCCAGTTTCTGTTTGAAATATAAGCAGAAAATGTTGGAAATACTCAGAGGCCATGCAGTTTCTGTGGATTCCCCCACCACCAATGTTGTCAGACTTTCTGTAGGCTGGTGTTGGAATCAGAGGCAGGTGGGCACACGATTTGCTGCTATGGTTTTGACCCTAAGCTGTTTTCAATCAGGGTGACTCTACATTGGCCCTGCTGCCCAGTGGTGGGCAGTCAACTAAGTTTGAATTTTGCAATTTAGGTTCCATTCCCACATCAAGTGTAGCAATAGGGTTCACATCAGTTCAATATAGTGGGCTCAGGACTGGAGGGGTGAAGGGGCATGAAAGTACAAGACATAATGCCCCCCTCCGTCCTCCCTTCCCTCCACGCTCTCCCCCCAGCCCCAAAACTGAACCCATTGTGTCTGCTGCAGCCACTGGCCATTCCCTGGATGGGCTGCCAGGGTAATGGCCAGAAAATTATGGACTTTTTGGAAAGTAAAAATTGTCCTCACCATGCAGTTCCCAACTCTGTCAGAGGGGTTGTCAAGCTCTGAGCAATAGAAGGTCTCCCATTGACCTTCCAGTGTCGGTAGTCCACTCCCCATCCCTGATTGGATGGTGAGTTCACTCCATGGCCTTTAATTGGCTGGAGCATTGAAGATTGCAGTGCCCATGCCACACTCTGTTGTGTCATGACCCAAGAACCAGCCATCATTTCCAATTCCCAATCTCCGGTTGAAAATCCAGCCCAGGGCCTCAAAGCCACCCTTTGCTTGCTGATGCTTTAAACAGAGAATTCTTGGTGTAAGTCTTAAATACCTACTGGGCGGGAGTGAAATTAATGTTTAAAACGCTGCCAGTGAATAACATCTGCTGATGCATTGCTGAGACCACTGATAAACATGCTCATCAATCAGTTAGTGCTTAATGTAGAGCTCCACAATATCACCAGTAGGATCTTGTTGGATCAGGGTCATTTTTAAAAATTATTTTATGACATATGATCATTTGTTGCACATCCGTAATTAGACTCGTGGTGGTGAGTTGTAGTTCCTTTGGTGTAGGTACACCAGCAGTATTGCTGGGGATGGAGTTCCAGGATTTTGACCCAGCAATAGTGGAGGACCAAGCAAGTCAGGATGGTGAGTGACTTGGGGAGGAATGTCCATGTTCCCATGTGTCTGCAGCCCTTGTCCTTCTAGATATTTAGTTTAATACTGCAATGAAGTTACTGTGAAAATCCCTTAGTCGCCACATTCCGGTGCCTGTTTGGGTACCCTCTGGGAGATTTTAGCATGGCCAATGCACCTGAGTAGATGATACTGGAAGCTGCTGCCTAAGGAACCACACTGAGTTCCTGCAATACATCTTGTAGTTAGTGCACACTGCTGCCGCTGTTTGTTGGTGATGGAGAGAAAGTGAGTCACAAATGGTAAACATTGTACAGTCATGAGAGAGCATCACCATTTTTGATGAGAGGAAGTCATTGAAGATTGTTGGGTCTACATTACTATCCTGAGGAACTCTTGCAGAAACTTGCAGGAAATGAGACGATTGACCTATAAACATCACAACCATCTTCCTTTGTGCCAGATATAACTCCAACCAGTGAGGGTTTTCCCTTTATTCCCATTGACTCCAGTTTTGCTCAAGCTTCTTGATGTGACACTCAGTCAAATGCCTTCATGTCAAGAGCAGCCACTCTCACCCCACCTCTAAACTTCAGCTCTTTTATCCAGGTTTGAGCCAGGCATATGGATAATATTGGAATAGTTTAGGTTAGAGGGTCATTAGATTGGTTCCAATGGTCGGCGCAACATCGAGGGCTGAAGGGCCCTGCGCTGTAATGTTCTATGTTCTATGTTCTATGTCCACATCCTTCCAGTAGTGTGGTGACTAGAACTGGATGCAGTATTCCAGGTGTCGCCTAACCAATATTCTGTATAACTGCAACATCACATGCTGACTTTTATACTCTATGCCCCATCCAATAAAGGCAAGCATGTCATATGCCTTCTTCACCACCTTTTCCACCTGTGCTGCCACCTTTAAGGATCTGTGGACTTGCACACCTAAATCCCTCTGTGTGTCTATACTCCTGATGGTTCTGCCATTTATTGTATAGCTCCCCCCTGCATTAGATCTTCCAAAATGCATCACTTTACATTTATCTAGATTAAATTCCATCTGCCATTTCTCCGCCCAATTTTCCAGCCTATCTACGTGCTGCTGTATTCTCTGACAATATTTTCAATACCTGCAACTCCAGCAATCTTTGAGTCATCCTCAAACTTACCAATCAGGCCAGCTACATCTTCTTCCAAATCATTTATATAAATCACAAACAGCAGATGTCCCAGTACAGAGCCCTGCAGAACACCACTAGTCACAGACCTCCAATCAGAAAAACTGCTCCACTGCTACCCTCTGTCTTCTATGGCCAAGCCAGTTCTGTAACCATCTAGCCAGTTCACCTTTGATCCCGTGAGATTTAACCTTTTGCACCAGTCTGCCATGAGCGACCTTGTCAAATGCTTTACTAAAATCCATATAGACGACATCCACGGCCTTTCCCTCGTCAATCATTTTTGTCACTTCCTCAAAAAACTTTACGAAATTTGTAAGGCATGACCTCCTTCATACATAACCATGTTGTCTATCACTAATGAGACTATTCAGTTTTAAATGTGTATAGATCCTATCTCTAAGAATCTTCTCCAACAACTTCCCTATCACTGACATCAAGCTCACTGGCCTATAATTACTGGGTGATCCTTGCTACCCTTCTTAAGTAACAGGACCACACATGCTATCCTCCAATCTTCTAGGACCTCACCTGTGTTCAATGAAGAAATAAAGATTTCTGTTAGAGGCGCAGCAATTTCATCTCTTGTCTCTCTCAGTAATCTAGGACAGATGCCATCTAGCGCTGGGGATTTGTCTACCTTAATGCTTCCTAAAACACCTAACATTTCCTCCCTTGTAATTGCGATTTGTTCTGACGGGTCTACACACCCCTCTGAGACACTACCAATCAATGCGTCCCTCTCCTTTGTGAATACTGATACAAAGTATTCATTTAGGATCTCACCTACTTCCTTGGGTTCTAAGCATAATTCCCCTCCCCTGTTCTTGAGAGGTCCGACTCTTTCTCTGACAACCCTCTTGTTCCTAATGTATGCATAAAATGCCTTAGGATTCTCTGTAATCCTGTCTGCCAAGGACATTTCATAACCCCTTTTTGCCCTTCTAACTCCCTGTTCGAATGCTTTTCTGCTCTCTCGGTTTTCCCCCATTGCTTTATCTGTTTTTAGCTGCCTGGACCTTATGTATGCTTTTTTTTTCCTTTTGATTAGACTCACAATTTCCCTGGTTATCCATAGCTCTTGAATCCTACCTTTCTTGTCCTTCCTTTTTACAGGCACATGCCTGTCCTGCATGCCGATCAACTGCTCCTTAAAAGACTCCCACATGCCAGATGTGGATTTACCCTCAAACAGCCTCTCCCAATCAATAACCACCAAATCCTGCCTAATCTGGCTGTAGTTAGCCTTCCCCCAATTCAGCACCTTACCCATAGGGCAACACTCATCCTTTTCCATGACTATTTGAAAGTTTACAGAATTGTGGTCACTGTTTGCTACATGTTCGCTACACGAACATAAACTGAAACTTTATGACCTGACCAGGCTCATTCCCCAGTATTAGGTGAAGTATAGCTCCCTCTCTAGTTGGACTAGCAACATATTGTTCCAAAGAACTTTCCTGGACATATTTTATAAATTCCTCTCCATCCAGACCCACAGCCCTAAGGGATTTCCAGTCTATATGGGGGAAATTAAAGTTGCCCACTACAGTGGTTCATGTGTGCACGATGAAATGTGAAAGACAGTAATTTAAACTCTCTCCTTATCATTTTTCATTTGTTCATTTAAAACAACTGGAACAATGATCTGAAATTAGTTAAGTTGCTGTTTGACATTGTAGTATATTACAGTTCTCTGCTGGAGGAGTAGATAGATATGTTGCCAAGCTCATGTGATAACATGGGTTCATATCCTGGGCCTGCTGCACTATATTATTTTGTTTGATCATCATTTAATTTTTGAAGTGTTCTTTGTTCTATCCTTTTGATGTAGGCTTCAATGTGGTTTCGAGAACTGTTATTGATGTTTAGTTTCTCCCCTTGGGATGAACTTTACTATGTTTAATAATAGAATAATTGATTGAATCATCTGTCTAATCCAAGCATTTGATGGCTTTTCTTGTATTTTTAATCATGGAATCATAGAAACCCTTATAGTGCAGAAGGAGGCCATTTGCCCATTGAACCTGCACTGACAACAATCCTACCCAGACCCTATCCCCTTCACCGCACATAAATATCCCACTAATCCCTCTAACCTATGCATCCTGTGATACTAATGGGCAATTTAGCTTGGCCAATGCACCTAAGTCCCACACCTTTGGACTGTGGGAGGAAACTGGAGCACCCAGAGAAAACCCACACAGACACGGAGAGAATGTGCAAATTTCACACAGACAGTGACCCAAGCCAGGAATTGAACCCAGGTCCCTGGACCTGTGAGGCAACCATGCTAACCACTGTGCCACTATGCCACTCTGTTGTTCTGTTTGTTCTTGGGAAATAAAAATTTACTCAGTGGGGCCAAAACTGGGTGTAAGAGATCAGCAGCCAATTTTGTTTGTTTTGTCTTTTCATTAAATCACTTGAAAAGTAAATCGGATAGGACGTAAAATGAGCATCCAATCCACAGTTTCCTTTCACACTCCAGCAATTTTGGATTTGGCAGGGTGATAGATTTTGTAATATAGCCTGGTTGCTAAAGTCAATTCCATCTCTAGAATTACCTCCACATTCAAATGCCAAGCATTGCAATTTTTCTTTGTGCAAGGTCTGTGAAATGGCAGCATTGCATACCTGAAAGATCTGGTAAACTGTCTTGCAATTATTTCATTAGTGTTAAATGTCACACTGGGAGGTGAAATTCAATTTCAGTAAATGCACAAACAGGAGGTAGTGGGTTGGCCTTCATGCATCCAACTTCAATAGAAAGAAAAATCAAGTGAGGCATGTAACAGGGGACAATCCTTTCTGTCCTCAAAGTTACACTTCAACCATGCATCACCAACCCTGTTGGTTGATTTTGAAGTTGTGATGTTTAGAGCTATATTCAGTGTAGTTGAAGGCCATAAAGCATATCTTGTTCTGCTGTAATTGTTGGAAGCTTCTTTTCCTCTAAAAAGAATTTGTACTCAATTTTATAGCATATAATATGTTTTTTTTCCTGGAGGATGGTGAGCAGACTGCCAAGTTAGAGATTAAAGGATCAAGGTAATCACTGCTGCAGAGGTTCTGTTCTGCTGGTATTCATTTTGGAATTCTATCACTGCTGGAACTATTCTCTCTGAAGATTGAAGTCTATGGAGTGGGTTACATTAAACCGGTTATCACTGATGGGTTAGGAGGGTTCTATAGTACTGATATATTGGGATATCCATTGCCTTTTGTTATTGGTATGGTAGAAGCTAGTCAAATACATTGGAACAGATACATGTATCTGTACATCATGTTGTGCCTCAGGATTTACAAAAAAGCAGCAAAAGTCAAGAAAAGATTCAGGGAAATAAACCAGCTATCTTTCTTCCACAACTATTTTACAAATTAACTGTTTAAATTGAGTCATAAATGTGCAGTTGAAATTCTATTTTAGTGAAAAATAGGTTAATATCCTTGTTGCTTTATTTCACAATGCTGCAAAAATAGTCTCAATTCCAGAAACAATGCCTCTCAGAGTTGCATATTCCTCTCATTTCTCATTAAGAAATGTTTTGTTCTAAGGAATTTTGGAACCTCATTAATTATACACAGGCGAGGGCCTCTCTGAGTCACATGGCAGGCAGGCAGCCGATTCGTCCATCTGCTGTCAGCCAGTGGGTTCGAAAATCCTGGCTCCGTATCTAAAGATCAGAACGGCACACTCATATCACGACCTCAGTCCAGGTTCTTCGCCAAGTCTTGCAGGATGTCAGCAACCCAGAGGAAGTCTGTTCCTCAATTCAAACACCCTCCTGTCAATCTCATGATTTGTGAGACGCCTATGCCCTATTTGGACTCTACCCAACACACCTAGAGTTTTTGTGCATTCCCTCCCAGTAAACAATGTGATATCCCCCCGCCACCTGTTTGTGATATTTTAATACAGCCTTGTTCAGGATCCAGCTTCCCTCCCCTTAGTCTTCCCTCTGCCTTCCATTGCTTATATTCTTCACCTACCTCCTGACCCCTCTGTCTGCCATCGTAAGCCCTCGGCCTTTCCCCTCCTCCTTCCACAGCCCTCCTTCCATATTGCCCCCTTTGTTTTTGTCAGGCCACCCACCCAGCAGCGTGGTGCTGTCCATGAAGACCAGCTCAGCCTGGAGATGGAGGCAGCAACCAGTTTGCCGCAGTAGAGTGATGTACATACAGCACAACAGGCAGCACTATGGCAGAAAGATTCACTTGTGAACTGAGGGCCACTCACACCACTCATAATCAATTGGGTTTTAGATCGATATTGTTTCACATTAGCATGACGCAAGATTGAAAGCCCTGATGCTGGCAGCAGTTGTTTCAATGAGGATTCGTGAGATGCAAATGAATAAAAACAGTATTCATGCCACCAACCAGCAGGAAAAATGACTTGTCCTTCACCTGCCATTGAACATAAGAACATAAGAACATAAGAAATAGGAGCAGGAGTAGGCCATCTAGCCCTTCGAGCCTGCCCCGTCATTCACTAAGATCATGGCTGATCTGTCGTGGCTCAGTTCCACTTTCCCGCTTTCTCCCCATAACCCTTAATCCCTTCTCTTATCAAAAACCCATCAACCCGCGTCTTAAAAATATTTAGCGAGGCAGCCTCCACCACTTCAACGGGCAGAGAATTCCAGAGATTCACCACCCTTTGAGTGAAGAAGTTCCTCCTCAACTCCGTTCTAAACCGCCCCCCTTTTATCTTGAGGCTGTGCCCCCTAGTCCTACTGTCTTTTTTGAGCGGGAAGAGTCTCTCCACCTCTATCCTATCCATCCCATTCATCATCTTATACGTCTCAATGAGATCTCCCCTCATTCTTCTAAACTCTAACGAGTACAAGCCCAGTTTATTCAGCCTCTCCTCATAGCTCAACCCTCTCAACTCCGGTATCAGCCTAGTAAACCTCCTCTGCACTCCCTCCAAGGCCAAAATATCTTTGCGCAGGTGCGGCGCCCAAAACTGCACACAGTACTCCAGCTGCGGCCTCACCAATGCCCTATACAGCTGCAGCAAGACCTCCCTACTTTTATATTCAATCCCCCTCGCTATGAAGGCCAGCATCCCATTTGCCTCCCTGACCACCTGCTGCACCTGCAAGCTGGGTTTTTGCGATTCATGCACAAGGACCCTGAGGTCCCTCTGCACCGTCGCCTGCTGCAGTTTTTCGCCACGTAAGTAATAGTCCTTCCTACCATTCTTCCTACCAAAGTGGACCACCTCACACTTGCCAACATTAAATTCCATTTGCCATTTCCTGCCCCATTCGCCCAGCCTATCTAGATCCTTCTGCAGACTCTCCACACCCTCCGCACAATTTGCCGTTCCACCAATCTTGGTGTCATCAGCAAATTTCGACACCCTACACTCGGTTCCCTCCTCCAGATCATCTATATAAATGGTAAAAAGCTGAGGCCCCAGCACCGACCCCTGGGGCACTCCACTAGTCACCATCCGCCAATCCGAATAGCACCCGTTGACCCCCACTCTCTGCCTCCTATTTGACAACCAATCCTCTATCTATGCTAACACCCTACCCCCAACTCCATGTCCCTCGACCTTCTGCAATAACCTCTTGTGAGGTACTTTGTCAAACGCCTTCTGAAAATCTAGAAAGACCACATCCACCGGCTCTCCTCTATCCACTGCCCTAGACACATCCTCATAGAACTCCAGTAAATTGAGTTGCAATGGGATTTTTTGTTTTCTAGGTTTCTGACTTTTTTGGTCTCTGACAGATTCTCTGCTCCATCCACCACCAAACTGCCAGCGGTGGAATGGGAGAATCCCACCCTCTGTATTCATAGGAGATTTCATATTTAATGGGATGGACAGGTATTCCTATAATAGTCATTGTGAGACCTGCATGATGTGTTACCTCTTTGGTGTCAGAGTGAAGAACATCAGTGAGAGGATGAAGAGTATTCTGATGAAGAAAAGAAAGTAGAGATTTACAAATGGCCTTACAAAAGGCAAATTATGCTTGACTAAAAGAGAGACAAGGACTGATTCGGGACAGTCAGCATGGCTTTGTGAGTCTCATGAATTTGACTGAGTTTTTTGAAGGGGTAAGCAAGGAGATAAATGAGGGCAATGCAGTGGCATTGTCTACATGACTTTAGCAAGGCCTTTGACAAGGTACCACATGGTGAGCTGTTGCATAAGGTTAAATCTCACGGGATCCAGGCTGAGGTAGCCAATTGGCTTGATGACAGAAGATGGAGGGTAATTTTCGAGATTTGTTTTTCAAAACTGGAGGCCTATGACAGTGGTGCGCCTCAGAGATTGGTGCTGGGTCCACTGTTATTTGTCATTCACATTAATGATTTGTATGAAAATTTAGGAGGCACTGTTCATAAGTTTGAAGATGACACCCAGATTGATGGCATAGTGGACAGTGAAGAAGGTTACCTAGGATTGCAATGGGATCTTAATCAATTGGGCCAGTGGGCTGGTGAATGGCAGATGGAGTTTAATTTAGATAAATGCGAGGTGATACATTTTGATCGATCGAACCAGGCCAGGAGTTACTCAGCTAACAGGGAGAATAATAGAACAAAGAGATTAAGGGGTACAGGTTCATAGCTCCTTGAAAGTGGAGGTGGACAGAGCGGTGAAGAAGGCATTCAGCATGTTTGGTTTCATTGGTCAGAACATTGAATACAGGAGCTGGGATGAATTGTTGAAATCATACAAGACATTGGTAAGGCAACACTTGGAATACTCTGTACAGTTCTGGTCACCCTATTATGAAAAGAATATTATTGAACTAGAAAGAGTGCAGAAAAGATTTGCTGGAATGCTACCGGCGCTTGATGGTTTGAGATATAAGGAGAGGCTGTATAGACTGGGATTTGTTTCCTTGGAGGGAGGAGACTTAGAGATGATCTTATAGAGGTGTATAAAATAATGAGGGGCATTGATAAGGTAGATAGTCAATATCTTTCCCCAAAGGTAAGGGAGTCTAAAGCTCGAGGGCATAGGTTTCAGGTGAGAGGAGGGAATACAAAAGAGTCCTGAGGGGCAACTTTCTCGCACAAAGGATGGTGAGTGTCTTGAATGAGCAGCCAGAGATAGTAGTAGAGGTAAGTACAACTTTGCCTTTTAAAAAACATTTAGAAAGTTACATGGGTAAGATGGGTATAGAAAGATATGGGTCAAACATGGGCAATTGGGAATAGTTTAGTGGTAAAAACTGGGCGGCATGGACAACTTTGGCCAAAAGGCCTGTTTCCATGTTGTAAACCTCTATGACACTATGAGCTGAATTTTTGATGAAATTACAAAGAAGCTTGAAAAATTGAGTGCAATAGATGTTGTCTATATGGGTGTTAAGCAAGTGTTTGCCAAATAGCATATTAATGGCTGGCTAACAAAATTGATGCTCCTGTAATAGGAGGGTCACTATCAACTTGCACTGCCCAAGGGGCACACTCCCTGCTCCTGATCTCCTGAGATAGCTTCAATGGCCTCTGGTCTCCACCAGTGGAGTGATCATGTCTGTCCTCCATTTATGAGGATCAGCTTTAATCCCCACTGGTGGGAACCTGTCTGGACCGTTAGGTGGTCGTGGAATGGCAGTGGGTGGATGGAGGGAAGAAGGGGAAGAGATATTCGCAAGCCCGATGGATACCGTCCCAGGCTTGCTAATGTGGGAATGTCAATTTCCATATTGTAATTAGCCTTGCACTGAACTCTGGCGCAAGGCTAATTACGTCAAAAAAAAGGCCTGTGAGACTCGTGACCAGTGTCAGTTCTACTACAGGCTGCATCGCCTGGTCCACTGCACTACTTGAGTAGCACAGCGAGCTGGGAGAATCGCACCAGTCGTGTTCAAAAGCAGGGAGGTTATGCTGAAGCTTTATAAAGCTGTGGTTAGGCAATAATCTATTCATTGGTACTCAGTTTTGTTATCATTCAGGTCACTCAATTCCTGACCTCATTACTGCATTGGTACAAACATGGACAAAACAGCTGAACTCAAAAGTGAAGTGAGAGTGACAACCAATGTGCCATTCAAGGTAATGTTTGACTGAGTGTGTCATCAAGGAGCCCTTGAAAAACTGGAGTCAATGGGAATCAAGAGGAAGACTCTTTGCTGGTTGGAGTTATACCTGGCACAAAGGAAGATAGTTGTGATTGTTAGAGGTCAGTCATCTCATCATCACTGTCGGAGTTCCTCAGCCAAGTATCCAAGACCCGACCATCTTCAGCTGCTTCATCAATGACCTTCCTTCAATCATAAAGACAGAAGTAAGGAAGGTCACAGATGATTGCACAATGTTCAGTACCGTTCATGACTCCTAAATACTGAAGTAATCCATGCCCAAATGCTGCAACATCCAGATAACATTGAGCAGATACATGGCAAGTAGCATTTGTATCACACAATTGCCAGAAAAAAACCGTCTCTAATAAGAAAGAATCCAGTCAACTGCCCTTTACATTCAATAATATTACCATCACGAATTCCCTTCCATCAACATTCTGGGGATTACCATTGACCAGAAATTGAACTGGACTACCCACATAAATACTGGCTACAAGATCAGATCACTTCCTGACTCGTTAAAGCCTTTCCACTATCTGCAAGGCACAAGTCAGGAGTGTGATGCAATTCTCCCCACTTGCCTGAATGACTGCAGCTCCAACAACAGTTTTTTTGTTTTTATTCCAATTCAGTCAAATCAAGTCCAATTCAGAGTCTCAACAAGTTGAGACATTCCCAATCAAAGCTGAACAGGACAGGGCTCTCACCTCCTGTCTTGGGCTTTATCTACATGATCCAAGATGATTGGAGTAGGTATAGTTCCTCCTCCAAGGCTTGATCTCATTGTATCTTAGCCAAAAAGCTGAGATGCCGCTTTTAAAAATTGCTTCAAATAAAGCTAAAATGAGTGGCACGGTAGCACAGTACGGGCGGCACGGTAGCACAATGGTTAGCACTGCTGCTTCACAGCTCCAGAGACCTGGGTTCGATTCCCAGCTTGGGTCACTGTCTGTGTGGAGTTTGCACATTCTCCCTGTGTCTGTGTGCATTTCCTCCCGGTGCTCCGGTTTCCTCCCACAGTCCAAAGATGTGAGGGTTAGGTTGATTGGCCATGCTAAACTTGCCCCTTAGTGTCCTGGAATGTGTAGGTTACAGGGATTAGTGGGTAAAATGTGTAGGGATATGGGGAGGTAGGGCCTAGGTGGGATTGTGGTCGGTGCAGACTCGATGGGCCGAAGGGCCTGTCTGTGCACTGTAGGGTTCTATGTTCTGTGTAATCTAATGACTTCAACCAAGCACAGCATGTCGATACTACACACGATCTTGGCCAAAAGGCTGAGAAGTGATAAGAAGCTTGATATCATCCAGAATAAAGCAGCCACTTGATTGACACTCTGTTCACCATCTTAAACATTTACTCCCTCCACCATCAATACAGAGCAACAGTAGTATATACCATTCCAAGATGCACTGCAGTAACTCTCCAAGGCTCCTTCAGCACCTTCCAAACCTCTGAACTTTATCACTTAGCTGGATAAAGGCAGCAGGTGCAAAGGAACATCACCAGCTAGAATTTCCCCTCTAAGCCACTTACCATCCTGACTTGGAACTATATTGGCATTCCTTCATTGTCACTGGATCAAAATCCTGGAACTCTCCCCATAACAGCAATGTGGGTGCAGCTCCAACACATGGACAGCTGTGGTTCAAGAATCTCACCACCATCTTCTTACAGGAAATTAGGGATAAGCAATAAAATCTGGCCTATTGAGTGATGTCCACATCCCATGAATGAATAGATGTAAAAGTATAGCTACAACTAGACTATGCTGTCCAGTTCTAGTCATTGCACTTTAGGAACACTATGACGATTCTTGAAAGGATGCAGGGGAGATTCTCAGAATGGATTCAAGGATGAGAGATTTTAGTTACAAGCTTAGTTTGGACAAGATTAGGTTGTTCTCCTTGGAGCAAAGGAGATGGAGGGGAAATTTGATAAAGGTGTACAGGATTATGACAGATTAAGATAAGGTGAGAATAAAACTGCTCCCATTAGTTGATTGTACAAGGACTCAGGAACACCGATGTAAGGTTTGGATAAGAGATGCAGAAGGATGTGCGGAAGATTTTATTCAGCAAGTGGTAATGTGCTGACATGACAAATGATTTCAGGAGGAAATTTGATGGACAGTGAGAAAAAAAACTTGCAAGCTATGGGATGGGTATAGAGCAGGGCAATGGAACTGATTGGATAGCACCACAGAGAGCAGGAATAGTTACCTTCCATGTGCAATGACTCCATGGACAGAATTTAACATGGGCAGCAGGTGTCTTGAGTACTAAAAAGATAGCAAGAGTTTTTATAAATATATAAAAAGGAAGAGGCTGGCTAGGGTGAACGTTGGTCCTTTAGAGGATGAGAAAGGGGACCTAGTGGTAGGGGATGGGGATATGGCTAAGGTATTGAATAACTTTTTTGTGTCTGTCTTCACGGAGGAGGACGTGAATAATTTGCCGGGTGTTAGCGATGGAAAGGTGGTAGGACTGGAGGGTCTTAATGACATTACTGTTACTAGAGAGGCGGCGCTCGACAGACTGGAGGGGGCTGATTGTGGACAAGTCCCCAGGACCGGATGGAATGCATCCGAGGGGCCTGAAAGAAATGGCGGAGGTGATAGTGGATGCCTTGGTGGTTATTTTCCAAACGTCGCTGGATTCCGGGGAAGTGCCGGAAGATTGGAAAATGGCTAATGTTACGTCGTTGTTTAAGAAGAGTGCCAGGCAAAAGGCGGGGAATTATAGGCCGGTTAGTTTAACGTCTGTGGTAGGTAAAATGTTAGAATCCGTCATTAAGGAGGAAATTGCGAGGCATCTTGAGGGGAATTGCTTGATAGAGCAGACGCAGCACGGTTTCATTAAGGGGAAGTCGTGCCTGACAAATTTACTGGAGTTCTATGAGGATGTGTCTAGGGCAGTGGATAGAGGAGAGCTGGTGGATGTGGTCTTTCTTGATTTTCAGAAGGCGTTTGACAAAATACCTCACAAGAGGTTATTGCAGAAGGTCGAGGGACATGGAGTTGGGGGTAGGGTGTTAGCGTGGATAGAGGATTGGTTGTCAAATAGGAGGCAGAGAGTGGGGGTCAACGGGTGCTATTCGGATTGGCGGATGGTGACTAGTGGAGTGCCCCAGGGGTCGGTGCTGGGGCCTCAGCTATTTACCATTTATATAGATGATCTGGAGGAGGGAACCGAGTGTAGGGTGTTGAAATTTGCTGATGACACCAAGATTGGGGGAACGGCAAATTGTGCGGAGGGTGTGGAGAGTCTGCAGAAGGATCTAGATAGGCTGGGCGAATGGGCCAGGAAATGGCAAATGGAATTTAATGTTGGCAAGTGTGAGGTGGTCCACTTTGGTAGGAAGAATGGTAGGAAGGACTATTACTTACGTGGCGAAAAACTGCAGCAGGCGACGGTGCAGAGGGACCTCGGGGTCCTTGTGCATGAGTCGCAAAAACCCAGCTTGCAGGTGCAGCAGGTGGTCAGGAAGGCGAATGGGATGCTGGCCTTCATAGCGAGGGGGATTGAATATAAAAGTAGGGAGGTCTTGCTGCAGCTGTATAGGGCATTGGTGAGGCTGCAGCTGGAGTACTGTGTGCAGTTTTGGGCGCCGCACCTGCGCAAAGATATTTTGGCCTTGGAGGGAGTGCAGAGGAGGTTTACTAGGCTGATACTGGAGTTGAGGGGGTTGAGCTATGAGGAGAGGCTGAATAAACTAGGCTTGTACTCGTTAGAGTTTAGAAGAATGAGGGGAGATCTCATTGAGACGTATAAGATGATGAATGGGATGGATAGGATAGAGGTGGAAAAGACAGTAGGACTAGGGGGCACAGCCTCAAGATAAAGGGGGGGTGGTTTAGAACGGAGTTGAGGAGGAACTTCTTCACTCAAAGGGTGGTGAATCTCTGGAATTCTCTGCCCGTTGAAGTGGTGGAGGCTGCCTCGCTAAATATTTTTAAGACGCGGGTTGATGGGTTTTTGATAAGAGAGGGGATTAAGGGTTATGGGGAGAGGGCGGGAAAGTGGAACTGAGCCACGACAGATCAGCCATGATCTTGTTGAATGGCGGGGCAGGCTCGAGGGGCTAGATGGCCTACTCCTGCTCCTATTTCTTATGTTCTTATGTTCTTGATCTCCAAGAGCCCTCAGGTAATAAAGTACCAAATTTGCAGAGAAATTCCACCACAGGGGTTCCAAGCTCAACCAGGGACATTAGATCACAGTCCCATTTAATAATGGGGTGGCTACCTCAACCATGAGAACTAATTACTGGACAGCAGTTCTCCAATACTGACAGTGCCATTGAGAGCCTGTACTGCACTGGAATCTAATTCCGGGATTGTTGAGGAAACCTGAGGAGAGAAGTAACTGAGATGGGATTGTGATTCCAGGGAAGTGCCATGAGGAGGGTGAGGGTTGTTGTGAAGTGCATCAATAGGAAGAGCAGAGGATTGCTTCCCTCAGGTCACAGACAAACCAGACAGAGTTTGCTGTGCAAGTGACCTCTGCGAGGGAAGACCCCTATTCAGCCTTCCCATCATGCACTTTTTTGCTCAATTAAACTGGCTCTCCAGCTGCTTCTGGGATCAAAGAGAGAACAAAATTCTGCCCTATCACACCATAACTCCAACGGCCGGTGCAAAAATAAAACAATGAGACAGAAAAATAGGTGCATTTTCATTTTAATAGAAGTTCGCCAGGATATATTAATAATCATATAACAGATAAAGTTCAGAGGAAAAATGTATTATTCCATAATGGTACATGAGACAAAGGATCTTGTACATAATCCCTGTGGTGTCAGAGTTATATTGCTTCTATATATTTGTTTTTGAAAGCACATGTCATAAATTGGAAATGAGAGAAAGGACTTAAAATTTCATCCTTACTGGATCTACATTTTGGTTTTGAAAGTACTTTGAAAATGAAAGATCCGCCCAGGCTGGAAGGGCTTTCACAAAGCTACTTAGCAAACCCCGCCTGTGATATCCAACAAACCTACAAAAGGTTGTCAGATAATATGAACAGAATTTATATGGAGACATGAGGGAAAATTTCACTTCCCAATTTATGAAACAGTTCTTTTTTCACCATTTATAAACAAAGCCCAAGCAGAAGAACTTACTAAAAATTAAATACAAATTGAATGAGATCAGGTTATATACTGTTGGTACGCTGTGATAATGCATCATAGCACTGATGGCACAACATTAGCTACACATTACAAATGTTTCAATCATGCTTATACACAATGCAATATTGCAATTAGGATAAGATCATTAAAATAATTATTTTATCATAAGAGTGAACAACTGTATGAACTAAGCTTCTTCAGTGTACATTTTGTTGGTAAATTCTGAGCTTAGCAAGGGTTCAAAGCCTTGATTCCTTCTTCGTTGTAGAATTAGCATCGTTAGTATTGCCAACAAGACAAGGGACATAAAGATTCCACTAAAGATGACTCCAAGTATGATACCCAAGGACATTTGAAATTCTGTGGATTTCATGAAAAAAGTTAATATTCATGATTGTAAATAAGTAAATATTTTAAATTGTTGGATTATTCATCATTAATGTTGTCATTTAATGGAGAATTTCATTGAGAAATTGCATTGAAAACCACCTGTTTTTAAAGGATCTCTTCATTGTCTGAACTAAAAGCAGATAGAACTCACTGCCGTCCAGCAGATGGCTCGGGACAATTAAAGACTGGTCTTAATCCCAAATCTAAATCAGATGTTAGGTCCTTTGAATGGGCTAATAAGAGACCAAAAACCTGCTATAGGTCTCTGCTGCACATCTGCTTTGCACTCAAAACCAAACTATAGATTGTTTGCAGAAAATGTAAACTATTCATTGATAAAGCATCATCCTACCCATGATCAGGCAGCTCTCCAGGATTCCCTATCTCTAAGCCCTGGCTGATTTCCAATCTCCTTCCCATTCACATACCTTTCAGGTGCTGGTTCCCGATCACTATAATCCCTCTCCCTCCCTTCAATTTTCAGGCGCTCTGGACTCCAAGTATTTCCACAAACCTCTCTTCCCAACATTCTTTTCCAGAGATATTGAAAAGAAAATGATGAGCCGGATTCACCAAGCTCGTCCGCTGCTGGGTTCTCTAGTTTGGCTGCAGTGAATAGAAATTTGGCTGAGTGAAAATTCTCTGATCCCGCTGGCAGCAGCGGTGGGGTGAGAACACTAGAAGAATCTGGCCCTATGTCTCTTTAAATAAGTTAAGTTTATTTATTAGTGTCACATGTAGGCTTACATTAACACTGCATTGAAGTTACTATGAAAATCCCTGAGTCGCCACATTCTGGCTCCTGTTCGGGTACACAGAGGGAGAATTTAGAATGGCCAATGCACCTAACCAGCACGTCTTTTGGACTGAGACGGAAAAGCAGAGCACCTGGAGGAAGCCCACACAGACACAGGGAGAACATGCAGACTCTGCACCAACAGTGACCCAAACTGGTAGCAAATCAACTTTCTTTGCCTACATTGGGAGAATACTTCTGTACTGCTAGGGCCAACATGTATGTCACCCAAATCTTTTCACATTGGTGGGTAGACAGTAAGTGATAAAGTGTGTGATTTCAGCTGATCAATGCTAAAAACACCAGCATCACTGTCACTTCTGTAAGTAACCGTAGTTGTCAATAATGGGAAACCCCAGGATTCTGTTAACTCAGACAAGAATAACCGTTCAGAAACATCTTAGGCTATTAGTAAAGATTGCTTTCATTCAAATATTAGTGAATTAACCTTTTGGGCATAATTAAATCTTCACACGGCTTGAACACCACATAAACATTCAGGCTTGTGTGTATTTTAAAGTATAAACCAGCTAAAGCTTTGAAATGTTATGCTGGAGAGAGTTAGGTCTTACTTAGACATAAAATATTAGGTTTTTTTGTTTGGTTTCATAGCCATGCAACTATAAGAAATATATGTTTTTGTTGTGGGGATGGTATACTATTGATTCATTGACCATTTAAGTAAATAAACCATTTAAACGTCAAGCAGCTTCATCAGAATCTGGTTGGCTGCTGTGTAGAAAACTAACACATTCAAATGAGACCCTGCCATTAAGTTTGAAGGAAGCTCTGCCTTTTGCATGTTTTCAGATTTCCCAGCTACTGACAGTTGCTCCCATGCCCTCCCCATCTCCAACATAAATATTGAGGCAAAATCATTTGCCTTTCAAGTAAGACTGAATCTATCTGTTTGAAGTATACTGCCTGCTGGCCAATAATGACTTTGGCGCAGTGCAAAACATATTTCTCTTTACTGAAGGAATAATAATGAAATCATGGGAAAAATAACTTTTTAAACCTACCTGGTAATTCAACTGCATACAAATAGCCAAGATCAGCTGAAGATACAAACAGTTCCTCATTGGTCACAGGTGGATAAAATGGTACCATGTTAGATTGCCTGTTGTGCCCAATAGGTGCCATCTCCTCTGGCCATGAGCTAATTGAAGGGCTGTTTTGTTTCATCCACTCATTGAAAATTGCATCAATAAAGGCATGTAGCACCTATTACAATGCAAAGGCAGATCGAGAGAATAATTTTATCAAGTACTGCACAAAGGTTAGAAAAACAAGGATAGAAACAAAGAAAATAGGAGCAGAAGGATGCAACAAACACTCTTTAAGTTTACAATGTCTTGACTATTCTCGTTTTGGGGAATATCACCTTAAACGTATTCATTTTCTATGTAGCCAAAGGCATTATGGGAGTAAACCAGTTTAATAAACTTGATTTTAAACTTGATAACCCCAGGATAATGTGATTGATGATATTGACTATGTATAACAGTATCCTTCCTTGTTTTCCATGTTCGAGGAGACTAACGAGTGCAGTAATGCTCCTTTCGTTGATATATCAATTTTGCCAGTTTCGTAAGATTTGCAATCGATGACAAAGTATCACAGGAGCTTAAACAATTTGAAGCAGATAGTGTCATTGCGAAAATCAACTAATTCCGTGGATATCAAACCTAGCCATTGCATAACATAAAACTGGCCAACTTAGATGACAGTAAAACATCTGACAACACCAGGTTTTAGTCCAACCGATTTATTTGATAATAGACTATAGATAATATTATCAAATAAATCGGTTGGACTAAAACCTGGTGTTGTCAGACTTTTTACTGTGTTTACGCCAGTCCAACGCCGGCATACCCACATCACAACTTAGATGATGCATCAATCTTCCAGCAGCTGTGATCGTTCCAGACAGGTATTCATTTCCTACATTTCAAGAACTATAAACATTATTTTATGACTCCACTATCTTCATGGAGCTAGACAAGTGATGGAGCAATCTTCAGATTCCAATAGTGGTGCAAAGCCAATATCTTACAGCTTCTGTTACTCACAAAGCTGTGTTTTGTGTGTTCCGTAAGTCTTGTCAGATGTTGAGGGAACATTCAATCTTCTAACCAGCAAGGCTTCTAATCAGCCCACTTTAGCATTCGCCCATCCTAATGGTTGCCTATGATTGACCTCTAAGGTTGGTGCACCGGACTCTATCCCAACCCCTCCTCCACTGAGTGAAAGTTGGGTACAACAGGGTCCTTCAAAATGAGGTAGTTCTATCCAGTTGGGCAATTCCTCAACTTGAGCTACCTGCCTCGGTCACAAAAACCTGGCCCAGAGCAAAAAAACCATCACATTACTGCTTTCCTTCAGTTCTCAATAACTTGAAGCATTTCGTTTATCTTCCATTGGTTCTGCCAGACCTGCTGAACATTTCCAGTACTTTCAGTTTTTATTTCGGTTTCCAGCATCTGCTGTATTTTGTCTTTATTTTAGGGCCACTGCTTGGAATACTGACACCGAAGTCCTGCTGCTGAGATGCTGTCTCTAGGCAGTTGTATAATTTTCCAGTGCCACTGGGAACTTGGAAGCCAACTGGAAGATTTCCTTAAATTTCTTACTATTTGCCTTAATACTCCATTAACAAAGTTAGTTGGTTTTCTGCCATTTGCAAGCAATTCGTTCTGCTACCCCTCTTCCCATCCCACCTACAGGAAAATAACTCAGGGAACCAGCTTGCCACCTGGTGGCACACATTTATATGACTTCCTGCATAAAATTTAAAAACATAGCCCAGAATATTTGTTGTTTTTTTTACACAAATGTTCTTACATTAATGATCACAATCCCACTCTTATATTCATGGTAAGGTTAGACTTTAATTACAAATGGATATCAACATCATTATCACAAACAAAGTGGGGTGGCATGGTGGCCCAGTGGTTAGCATTGCTGTCTCTCAGTGTCATGGAGCTGGGTTCAGCTCTAATCTTGGGTGACTGACTGTGTGGAGTTTGCATGTTCTCCCTGTGTCTGCATTTGTTTCCTTCTGGTGCTACGGTTTCTCTCACAATCCAAAGATGTGCAGGTTAGGCTGATTGGCCATGCTAAATTGTCCCTTAGTGTCAGGTGGATTAATGGATAAAATGCTTGGGGTTATGCAAATAGGGCCTGGGTGGATTGTTGTTGGTGCAGGCTCATTGAGACAAATCCCTCCTGCACTGTAGAGATTCTATGATTCTATGTGGTGATGTGGTTTATGTGCAGTCCTGGGTCTGTAGCAGGGAAACACCTCTTTGCAGGAAGCAGTTTAGTTTGCAGCTGAAGCCTGGTTGACGTTAAAAGGATTTTGCACTCTATTTCTCTCTGAAAGTTCCAAGATTGTTAACAAATGTTAAAGCAAACGTTCCTGGATTTGCTAACTGTATTTACTTAAAAATGGGTTTGATTTGTGAATGGGCTTACTTAGAACTAGAGCAGTCATGAGCTAGATAGTAAAGTTGCTTCCTTTCATTTTAAAACATTGTTCAACTGTTAATGGTTAAGCTGCTTCATTTGTTAGAGTTATATTTAAACTGTGTTATTAAGAAAAGTTTGTTTCACTACAAAAGATCCTGCCTTTGTCAGTGGAATCATTCCTGGAAACAAATACACTATCTTCACATTTATGCCAAAATATAAATATTGATAGGGTCTAGTCTGGCTTCATAATATAACTTGGGGTTCTGATCCGGGTCCCTAACACCGACATAAACCTAAATCAGCATTTAAAAAAGGAACAGTGCTTCATAGGTCTAGGATAACTGGATGTTAAATAAAAAACTCATTTATCTGCAGACGTTCCCTGATGCCCACTCCAGGTAAACAAAGAGACATTTTATCACATTCTAACATTGGGATGAAGCTTGAACATACTTTAGATTGACCACAAATAACATGTTATGCTCAGCAAATCATCCAGAGATAGAGATCTTGCAAAAGTGATTACTGCCCAATTGCCTGTGCTCACTTAGTCTATGTCAGAATCATGGGTCACGCAGAGTGAAAAAATACATGTCTTGAAAATAATGACTTCACCTAAACATTATTTTTTTCAACTTGAATGTTATAAACGTTTACAAATGCGCACACATTAACAGGTAAGAAAAAATATTTGTAACTCACGGAGCCGAAAAATTCTTAGTTAGCCCCACTTCTTTTCTCTATCCGCCATATTATACTATTTTGAAAAATTGTAATGTCAGTCAGATGAATCTCCAACAATTTCAGTTCTCATGCACTCTTAAAGTTTTGATACTTGAGGGAACAATAGGCTAATAATAATGAGTAACAAGCAGTATTACAATCATTAAATATCAGATGTTGACAATTAACAGTATAGAGCAAATGCACTGAGGATACACCGTTAAGGAAGGAACTCATGCAATGTAACAAGCAAATTAACACTACACTACATCTGTTGCCTTTGGCAAAGCAGGAATCATATGATGATGGATGGAGCTAGGGTAGGATGGCTATCTAGGACGCATAACTATTCATTTATTTTAGGTGAATTAAATACATACCACAAAAAGTGGATCATTTGCTGCAGAATGCGGAAAGAGATTTGTACCATTCAAAAAAGAATGAACCAGGTTATGAAGACTCTGAATTTCGCCAGTGCCAGTTTTGCCATCTGGTGTATCAAATCCCTCAAGCGCATTTCTGAAAGGAAAAAAACAGTATAACAGTTCTATATGGGTCTGACAAATTGAGAGACAGTAAGAATTCTCACTAATGCGAAAAGTGCTTAAATGAACAATTTAAAGTGGGTGAGTTTGTTCAGAACTTCCTTTTTATCAAAGAAGGGAGAGGAGACAGAGGAGCGATGAAAACTATGAGTTCAACTTTACAAATGTACTGTGACAAAGGAAGTCTTAGTTTTGCAAATTAAAACTTTGAAAATTGGTTTCAAGTAGCACACAAATTTTCATTCATGTCATAAAAATGTTTTCAGAATGCATTAACTGGATTCCTACAATGTGCCAAAACAATAGCATTTAAAGTGACCTCTGAGTAGGGAAATTAATATTTTTCCAGTCTTGAAAAATATTGTGCGCAAACTTTATTGAAAGAATCTAGAATTAGTCTTTTTGAACCATATACTGGACAAAATCTTGCCAAAAAGTGGCAGAGTCTTGGTTCCGACATGAAATATCAGACCTTACACTGCCAAAAAAACCCAGCTGGGCTTGTTTCATGCCATCAAATAGGGAGCTAGGGCCTTAACACACCAGCAAAGCCTGGCTGCACTGAGATTGGGGCGCCTTGTTTAAAAAAACATGAATATACCTCCCCCCAGACCACCACGGCAGTCTCAAAGGCTCTCCCCGGCACCCCAGCCCTGATCAGAGCTAGCATTCACTTCCTTACTTCTGATTGGAACAGGTATTCACCCACACCATCACCCCTCGGTCGGAGCCAGTATTCACCTCCACCCTAAACCCCCTTCCCTGAGTGGAGCCAGCATTTATCCCCACACTGATCAGAAATGGAGCTGGCAACTCTCCCCCACCCTCTGTTGGAGCCGACACTTTCTTCTACTACCCCCCAACCCCCTCCCACCTCTGGCACACCCCGTGGCATAATGCTAACCTCGAAGTGTTGGGGCAGTGCCAGGGAACATTATCAGGACACTAGCCGGCTGAGGCCCTCTCTTCCAGGGGCTATGGTCACCTTTAAGACCCAAGAGGATCCGCATAACAGGCGCGCATCTGGATGACCCTGTTGTAAGCCATACTGGCCTAATGTCACATCACATGGTTTGAATATATAGTGGAAGGTCAATAGATGGCGAGGGAGTGTGTAAATTATAGTTAAACCTATTAAAATGTATTTAAATCTGGGCGTGAACTTGGTTACATCACCAGCAAGGGGACGGTGAAAACTGGACATTGCGATATTACTGACAAGGTCTGTGACTTCTGAGGTTTTGCCGAATCTTGAGCCCCCGTTGCCATTCCTATGGACAGTGAGTGTGGGCTCAGGATTGTTCCCATCGCGTGTAAAAATAATTGCTTAATATGTAGCTGGAATTGCCTGAACTCTAATCTAAGTAATTGACCCACCACTTACTGATAATTTAGTTAGTTACTCCTTCAACTTTTATTTTTCCCTCAGGTGATCACCCATATTGTAACATTTTAATACTCAAGATTTATTGCATCAGAACTGTTTTACTTTATAATATTTATTCAGAAAAATCTTATCTCCAAACAACTGCTTCAAGATAAGGTTGTCAAGAAGGCGTACGGTGTCTTGGCGTTTATTGGTAGGGGGATTGAATTTAGGAGTCGCAGTGTAATGTTGCAACTGTACACTACTCTAGTGCGGCCGCACTTGGAGTACTGTGTGCAGTTCTGGTCCCCGCATTACAAGAAGGATGTGGAGGCGTTGGAGAGGGTGCAGAGGAGGTTTACTAGGATGTTGCCTGGTATGGTGGGGAGGTCCTATGAGGAGAGACTGAGGGATCTAGGGTTGTTTTCGTTGGGAAGAAGGCGGCTAAGAGGGGATCTTATTGAAACATATAAGATGATTAGGGGTTTAGATAGGGTGGATAGTGATAGCCTTTTTCCTCGGATGGAGAAAGCTAGCACGAGGGGGCATGACTTTAAATTAAGGGGGGGTAGCTACAGGACGGATGTCAGGGGTAGGTTCTTTACCCAGCGGGTGGTGAGGGATTGGAATGCCCTGCCTGCTGCAGTTGTAGATGCGTCTAGTTTGGGGGCGTTTAAGAGATCTCTGGATAGGTTTATGGACGAAAAGGGATTGGTATAGGCTAGTGGGTCATTGTTTTTGTAACTGGTCGGCGCAACATCGTGGGCCGAAGGGCCTGTTCTGCGCTGTAATGTTCTATGTTCTATGTTCTATGTTCAAAAAGACATTTTGGGGAGAAAAGCTCCCTGAAATGCCAGTTTACGACACTTCATTCCTTTGAGCACTCTGCTAGCATCAAAGGGTTCAATATTTTTATCATCCTTCAGAATTGCAAATGATACCATGCAAGCAAAGCCCCATCAAATTCTGCTGAACATTAGGAAATAGGTTCGGGGATGCTGCATAGTGGTAACGTTATTGGGGCTCTCCTCTCTCTCTCTCTTTTAACTTTTTCCCATGTTACATGGGTCCACGACAATTTGAGTTGATCAGCCTTCTCCCACTCATATCAAACACCAGTTTAGAATCATATAGTGCAGAAGGGGGCCACTTGGCTCATCAAACCTGCACCGAAATAATCCCACCCAAGTCCTATCCCGATAACCCCATGTATTTATCCTGTAATTCCCCCTGACATTAAGGGGGCAATTTAGCATGACTAATCAGAGTAACTTAATCTTTGGACTGTGGGAGGAAATGGGAGCACCGGAGGAAACCCATGTAGACATGGGGAGAATGTGCAGGCACCTCCCATTCAGTGAACCGAGGCTGGAATTGAACCTGTCCCCGGCGCTGTGAGGCTGCAGTGCTAACCACTATGCCACCATGCCACCCTTTAATATTTGGCAGGTGGTTTTACAGCGAGATGCTCTCCCTACCACTAAGTCTCCCCATATAGATTCTGTATTGGGGATAAATGTTCAAATCCCATCACAGCAGCTGGTTGAATTTAAATTCAATTCATTAATAAATGTGTAATTTTCAAAGCTAGAATAAGTAATGGTGACTATAAAACTACCACATTTGTCGTAAAAACCTATTTGATTCACTAACGGCCTTTGGGGAAAAATTCTGCCATCCTTACCCAATCTGTCCTAATGTGACTCCAGACCCACAGAAAGGTGAGTCACTTTTAACTGCCTCTTAAATGACTTATCAGGTACTTCAGTTGTGCCAAATCACTGCAAAAATGTCAAAAAAAAATCCAGATGGGCAAGCAAGCATCAATCTGGGCACCAGGAAAAAAAACACATCCTATCCAGGCTGTTGTGGAAAGTCATCTGATGACGTATCTCAAAATTGAAGAGCTATTAAAAAGATCATTAAAGCAGCTGTGGAACATAGTCATGTTCACTTGAATCATACCTAACAGCCAATGTTCCAGGCTCCTTCATGACATTCCTTGGATGTGTCCTGCCCCACTGGCACAGTACTCAACACTCCAGGTCAGATTTCCCTCAGAGACATCTACATTGACTGTGGCCCCCATGAACTCTCCTGGAATTGGATTAAACATGGGCAAGGAGACCTTCTGCTGATTTATCATTACACTTCCATGTTGAATAACACTTGGGAGAAGTATGGAGAATAGCAAGCACACCAAAAGAACTTTGTGTTGAACTTGAATGTCCATCTCCAACAGTGACTTGGTAGCACCATTACTGACCAATTGGTGGAGTCCTGCAGAGTATTTCTACCAGACTGGACTTGCAGCAGCTGACAAGGGAATCAACAAGTGGGAAAAACCTGACACCATCCTCACTAGTCGACATGTTATTGTTGTGAAGTTGAGTTTGCAAAGATATAAATAATGTTTAAAAGAATTGTTAAAAAAAGGGTTAGTAGGAAAGAAAGCAGTGCGTGGTCCCTTTAAAAACTGTTTTTTTTAAGCAATGCTAAAATGCAGAGTGCACAAACTTCAGGTTACAACTTTTTTTCAAAAGAACCTAAAGCATCAAGGGTGCCTTGGCAACTGGCTCTACAGGCTTTTGCATTTTTGTTGGCCTATGAGTTTAAAGAAAACATTCAACTTTTAAGAGCCTATCAGATTTGAATTTGATAGTATTGAGAGCCTCAAACTAATCATGGTGTAAGAAAAGTGCGAGGTCAGAAGTATAAAGGCCATAGGTTTGGCAGGGGGACATTGAACATTTGTGAGTGGGGGGGGTGGTGGTAGACAGTCATGTCCTGTACAGAACTGCTAAATCTGTTCTGAATCTATCCTAATTAGCACTTTGGTAGTGCCACACAATATAATAGACAGTATCATTAATGGGCTGACAGAACTTTATCTCTCTAAAGACTGCGCCATGGTCACTTCTAGCAATACTCTAACAGATACATCTATAATGTTAATAATACCTGACAAACCTATCTTCTCCCGGGCTGGACCTTTGAACCTACCTGATTTTTGACAGCTGGCGTCATAAGAAAGGAGGCGTGGCCTCCTTACCTTCGATTCTGCTCAACTGAACACCTCAAGAAAGTGCTGCACTACACACGTCTCAACTGGCCTGAGTCAGAAGATCAGGGGGGTTAGGAGCAAAAGGATTGTAAAGTAAAAATCTGGAAGCAAAGGAGCAATCCAACAACTCTGATTGCCCATCCGCAGAAGGTCAGGACCACTTGTGGTTGGTCATTTATTGAAAACTGCATAAACTAATGAAAATTGTATCAGATGGTGATATGAAGTGTTTTAGGAAGTTTTAGAGATACAAGGGCTGATTCTTCCATTGTGACCTGCAAATTTCCCGGCAGGTCCGATTGGGAGAATCGCGTGTTGGCCATTTTGCGGGCGAATAGTCGCAGTTGGGATGGTGTTGGAAACCGACGGGAAGAGAGGTGAGTCTTTTGAATCTTTTAAAAATATATTTTAAATATACTTTGCATGTGATTATCAGGCCTGGTACGAAACTGGCCGGCCTGATAGCATCTCCCACCTATTCCAGCAGAGTTTAGAGTAGCTCCCTATGTTCCGGGAATTAGCAGGAGACCCTGCTAGAGTGAAGTGGGGGGCAATCAGGGGTCTCCCAGGGGTTGGGCGGCAGGGGGTAGTGCCCCGGCAATGCCAGCCTGTGCTCCCAGCACTGCCCAAGGGGCAAAGTGCCCATGGTCAGGGGTGCCTTGGCACTGCCCATGGGGTTGGAGACTCCTATTGCCACTCTGCATGGCGGTTGATCTAGGCTGGAGGGAGGCCAGCAATTGGGGCAGGCTGGGCGGAGTGTTCTGCTTGGGGCGGGGCGGGGGGTGTTCTGCCTCCTTGGGGGGGGGGGGGGGGGCGTCTGCCGGGGTGAAGGGGGTGCAGGGATCACTACTGTTGGGGGGTGGGTGGGCCAGACATCGGGGTGGAGGGGGGGTGGGGGGGAATCAGAATTGTTATGGAGGCCGCAATCAGGTGGAGGTGGCTGGAGGGACAGCACTACGGGAGTCCCAGTTGAGCTGGCCAGCAAACAGGGAGACTGCTAGCTCGGGGCCACTGCGCATGCGCAGTGTTTAGGGTTTTTAATGATATTCCAGATTGTGACCTCTGCATTCGGGTCTAAAGTTGCACTGAGAAAACAGCCGTGATCTAGAATAGTTCTCCCACCAATTCAGCACTTTTGGGAGAATAGCCCCCACAATGTTTTGTTAGAAGTTAGCACAACTGGAGAAAATAGGAGACATATCTCAAATTCTTTTATGGTATGAAGTTGGGCTGTGACAAAGAAAATGTTGGGAACCACTGCTCCAGAACTAACCAGGATGTTTCAGTACAGCAACAAGGTCAGCAGTGTGGCAAATTGCTCAGCTTCAATCGGATCTGTTAGCTGTGAAATTGCTTAGCTCTATTAATATCTGCCAATGCTGTCTGGCTTGCAAGTTGTCTTGTGTCGTCGCTTCACCAGATTGACACCTAATTTTTAGATATCCCTGGTGCTGCTCTTGGCATGCCCTCCTGAATCTTCATTGAACCAGGATTGATCTCCCAGCTTGGTGGTAATGGTAGAGTGGGGGAAATTATAGAATCGTAGAATCCCTGAAGTGCAGAAGTTTCGGCCCAAGGAGTCAGCACTGACTCTCCAATGAGTATTCCACCCACCCCTTAACCCTGTAACCCCATATATTTACCCCGCTAATCCCCCTAACCTATACATCCTGGGACACTATTGGGCAATTTAGCATGGCCAATCTGCCTAACCTGCACATCTGTGGTAGGAAACTAGCGCACTCTCACCTCCTCCACTCCCAGTAGCACTGAGCCTCTCTCAGTACGCGTTTCATGCTGGCTGGTAGTTAATTGGCCAACCGGTGTGTGATTTCTTTCCGGAGCCAATCATGAGCAAGAGCAGATTTCACATCCGCTTCCATTCTCATTGGTCACACTCACTCGGCACCTCGAAAATTCAGGCCAGGAGTGATTTGTGTAAAGTGGGTACCCAGGTCTGATCCTACGAGTACAATAAAGAGATTCTGTGAATAATTTTCAGGCCATTCCTGCACCATTTTGTTGTTTCTCTATTGATAGTTCAGTTTCTATGAACCTTCTTTGGAAGGAGAAAAACCAAGACCAGAATCTCACACTAACAGACAGCATGTCCACTCCTCCAGCTAAATCTCACACTGATGAGCAGGGTGTCCACTCCTCCAGCTAAATCTCACACTGATGGTCAGGATGCCCATTCCCCAGCTGAATTTCACACTGATGGTCAGGATGCCCATTCCCCAGCTGAATTTCACACTGATGGTCAGGATGCCCATTCCCCAGCTGAATCTCACACTGATGGTCAGGATGCCCATTCCCCAGCTGAATCTCACACTGATGGTCAGGATGCCCATTCCCCAGCTGAATCTCGCACTGATGGTCAGGATGCCCATTCCCCAGCTGAATCTCACACTGATGAGCAGGGTGTCCACTCCCCAGCTGAATCTCACACTGATGGTCAGGATGCCCATTCCCCAGCTGAATTTCACACTGATGGTCAGGATGCCCATTCCCCAGCTGAATTTCACACTGATGGTCAGGATGCCCATTCCCCAGCTGAATCTCACACTGATGGTCAGGATGCCCATTCCCCAGCTGAATCTCACACTGATGAGCAGGGTGTCCACTCCCCAGCTAAATCTCACACTGATAAGCAGGGTGTCCACTCCCCAGCTGAATTTCACACTGATGAGCAGGGTGTCCACTCCCCAGCTGAATCTCACACTGATGAGCAGGGTGTCCACTCCCCAGCTGAATCTCACACTGATGGTCAGGATGCCCATTCCCCAGCTGAATTTCACACTGATGGTCAGGATGCCCATTCCCCAGCTGAATCTCACACTGATGGTCAGGATGCCCATTCCCCAGCTGAATCTCGCACTGATGGTCAGGATGCCCATTCCCCAGCTGAATCTCACACTGATGAGCAGGGTGTCCACTCCCCAGCTGAATCTCACACTGATGGTCAGGATGCCCATTCCCCAGCTGAATTTCACACTGATGGTCAGGATGCCCATTCCCCAGCTGAATTTCACACTGATGGTCAGGATGCCCATTCCCCAGCTGAATCTCACACTGATGGTCAGGATGCCCATTCCCCAGCTGAATCTCACACTGATGAGCAGGGTGTCCACTCCCCAGCTAAATCTCACACTGATAAGCAGGGTGTCCACTCCCCAGCTGAATTTCACACTGATGAGCAGGGTGTCCACTCCCCAGCTGAATCTCACACTGATGAGCAGGGTGTCCACTCCCCAGCTGAATCTCACACTGATGGTCAGGATGCCATTCCCCAGATGAATCTCACACTGATGGTCAGGATGCCATTCCCCAGCTGAATCTCACACTGATGCTCAGGATGCCCATTCCCCAGCTGAATCTCACACTGATGAGCAGGGTGTCCACTCCCCAGCTGAATCTCACACTGATGGTCAGGATGCCCATTCCCCAGCTGAATCTCACACTGATGCTCAGGATGCCCATTCCCCAGCTAAATCTCACACTGATGCTCAGGATGCCCATTCCCCAGCTAAATCTCACACTGATGCTCAGGATGCCCATTCCCCAGCTAAATCTCACACTGACGGGCAGGATGCCCACTCCCCCAACTGAATCTCAGACTCAGGACAAGGTGCCCACTCCCCAGCTGAATCTCAGATGCGGGGCAAGATAGCACAGTGGGGGCAGCCCGGGAGCTCAGTGGTTAGCACTGCTGCTTCACAGCTCCAGGGACCTGGGTTCGATTCCTGGCTTGGGTCACTGTCTGTGTGGAGTTTGCACATTCTCCTCATGTCTGCATGGGTTTCCTCCGAGTGCTCCGGTTTCCTCCCACATTCCAAAGATGTGTGGGTTAGGTTGATTGGCCATGCTAAAATTGCCCCTTAGTGTCCTGAGATGCATAGGTTAGAGGGATAAGTGGGTAAAATATGTAGAGATATGGGGGTAGGGCCTGGGTGGGATTGTGATTGGTGCAGACTCGATGGGCCAAATGGCCTCTTTCTGCACTGTAGGGTTCTATGATGATTCTATGAATTCAAATTTCACCATCTGCCGTGCCTGGATTCGAATCCCACTCCCCAGAACAATGGCTGAGTTTCTGGATTAACAGTCTAGTGATAACACCACTCGGTCATCTTCTCCCCATTATAGCTGCCGTTAAGCACATCGTTAACATATGGTGTCCACAATTGTCTGAGTCAAGTACAGTGCACAAGAGAAATCTCCTTCGCCATGTACAACCATCTACAAGACCCAGTGGTGTTGTGATATAACAGTGTAAGAGAATTCCCAAAGCTCTGAGATGTACAGATGGCACTCTTGTGGTCCTATACATTTCTTCACATGATGCCACTGCCTACACTAATAAATTATAAGGATTATATTCTCTTAATGTCCAGCTTGTTCATAACCAGCAGTGCAGCATTGCCCAAACCAATTTTTACTTAAAAGTGGCTATTTTCATTTTTAAAAACCCTGTAGTTCCAAAGGTATTCACTCCCTTCCAGCGTGGGTAAAATCTCAGGTGTTATCTGTACCTATAGATGAAAGCACCTGTACAATACCCAAAAACTTCAGCTAAAGCAAATTATAGGGGGAAGTGGTGGCGCCATGATATCGTCGCTAGACTAGTAATCCAGAGACCCATGGTAATGATCAAAGGACAGTAAAAAGTCTGACAACACCAGGTTTTAGTCCAACCGATTTATTTGATAGTAAACTCACATCAAATAAATCGGTTGGACTAAAACCTGGTGTTGTCAGACTTTTTACTGTGTTTACCCCAGTCCAACGCCGGCACATCCACATAATGATCAAAGGACCAGGCTTCAAATCTCACACAGCTTCTCCAAGCTCTCTAACTAGTGGTACACAGCATCTCCAAATTGTCTAACTAGCAGCACACTACATCCCCAAGCTGTCTAACTAGAGGCACACAGCATGTCCAAACTGTTTAACTAGCAGCACACAGTGTCTCCAAACTGTCTAACTAGCGACACACAGCTTCTCCAAGGTCTCTAACTAGCGACACAAAGCATCCTCAAGCTGTCAAACTAGTGACAAACTGCATCTCCAAGCTGTCTAACTAGCGACACACTGCGTCCCCAAGCTGTCTATCCACAAACACACTGCATCCCATGCTGTCTAACTAGTGACACACTGCATCCCCAAGCTATATAACCAGCAACGCACTGCATCCGCAAGCTATCTAACTAGTGACACACTGCATTTCCAGGCTGTCTAACTAGCGACACACAGCTTCTCCAAGCTCTCTAACCAAAGAACAAAGAACAATACAGCACAGGAAACAGGACCATTGGCCCTCCAAGCCTGTGGTGCTCATTGGTCCAACTAGACCATTCGTTTGTATCTCTCCATTCCCAGTCTGCTCATGTGACTATCCAGATAAGTCTTTAACGATCCCAGCGTGTCCGCCTCCATCACCCTACTTGGCAGTGCATTCCAGGCCCCTACCACCCTCTGTGTAAAATACGTCCCTCTGATACCTGAGTTAAACCTCGCCCCTCTCACCTTGAACCTGTGACCCCTCGTGATTGTCCCTCCATCCTGGAAAAAAACTTCCCACTGTTCACCCTATCTATGCCCTTCACAATTTTATACACCTCTATTAGGTCTCCCCTCATTCTCCGTCTTTCCAGGGAAAACAACCCCAGTTTACCCAATCTCTCCTCATAGCTAAGACCCTCCATAACAGGCAACATTCTGGTAAACCTCCTCTGCACTCTCTCCAAAGCCTCCATGTCCTTCTGGTAGTGTGATGACCAGAACTGGACGCAGTACTCCAAATGTGGCCTAACCAATGTTCTATATAGCTGTAACATCAGACTCCAGTTTTTATACTCTATACCCTGTCCTATAAAGGCAAGCATGCCATATGCCTTCTTCACCACCTGTGCTGCCACCTTCAAGGATCTGTGGACTTGCACACCCAGGTCCCTTTGTGTGTCTATATTCTTGATGGTTCTGCCATTTATTGTATAACTCCCCCCTACACTAGTTCTACCAAAATGCATCACTTCACATTTATCTGGATTAAATTCCATCTGCCGCATTTATCTGGATTAAATTCCATCTGCCAGCAATACACTACATCCCCAAGCTGTCTAAGTAGCATCACACAGCATCTCCAAGCTGTCTAACTAGTGATACACAGCATTCCCAAGCTGTCTAACTAGCACGTACAGTGTCTCCAAGCTGTTTAACTAGCAGCACACAGCGTGTCCAAGCTGTCTAACTAGTGACACACTGCGTTCCCAAACTGTATAACTAACGACACACGGCATCCCCAAACTGTCTAACTAGCGGCACACGGCATCTCCAAGCTATCTAACTAGCGGCAAAAGCATCTCCAAGCTGTCTAACTAGTGATACACAGCATCCCCAAGCTGTCTAACTAGTAGCACACAGCGTCCCCAAGCTGCCTAACTAGCAGCACATAGCTTCTCCAAGCTGTCTAACTAGTGGCACACGGCTTCTCCAAGCTGTCTAACTAGCGGCACGCAGCATCTCCAGGTTGTCTAACTAGCGACAACAGCATTTCTAAGCTGTCTAACTAGTAACACACAGCATCCTCAAGCTGTCTAGCTAGTGGCACACAGTATCTCCAAGCCGTATAACTAGCAACACACTGTTCCCCTAAGCTGTCTAACTAGTGACACATAGCATCCCCAAGTTGTCTAACTAGCAGTATACAGTGTCCCTGAGCTGCCTAACTAGCGGCACATGGCTTCTCCAAGCTGTCTAACTTAGACAGCTTGGGGATGTAGTGTATTGCTGTCTAACTAGCAGCACACACCATCCTAAAGCTGTCAAGCTAGCGGCACACAGTGTCTCCAAGCTGTCTAAAACTCACCATGGTTAACAAGGTGAGGGCACATTGGGACCTAACACAGGTAAGAAATTGACAGGTTGGAAAAGCTTTACATCCTTTACTGAGCTATACAGCTGTTCCCTTGCATAAGTGAAAGGCCTTTGCTCACAGGACTCATTTTAAGAGTGTGTTTTCAGCACTCTGGAAGTGATTTCCAACATTTTGGAGGCCATTTCTGCTAAACTGAACTTACATGGCTTTGATTTACACTGTCTCGCCGTCAACTTTCTCAGCAGCAAGGGAATGGCTGATGCAGAGCAAGAGAAACAGCACCAAAAGAATCAGGCAAAGAATCAGCAGGAGGAACTGCCGCCTTCCCAGCCACATGCCTCTTCACAGACAAAAGATGACTACAGTGCTCCAGCAGAGATAGAAATGCTCCCAAAACTAGGCCTACAGGCAGAGGACCAGCTTTCTGGCCATAACTAAATAACTGACTTGGAAGGCTCAGACTTTCACAGCAGGTCATTACTGACATCTGCAGCCTCCTAAAACAAGAACTCCTCCAAATCAGCCCGATGGACATGCGTCACCAGTGACTTTCAAGGTCATCACAGCCCTGACGCTTTGCACTTCTAATTCCTTCTGGTGATCTGCTGATGCCACCAACAGGATTCCACAAATCTGCTGCCCACAAGTGTATATCCTGTGACCAAGGCTGTGTATGCCAGGGCTGCAACTTCCATTTAAATTGCTATTTTCCCCCTTAGCAGAGAGGTCAATACCCAGTGGATAAAGGGTAAGGGGCAGGAGATTTTGAGGGGGTTTGATAAAAACCTTTTCATCCAAAGGGTGGGGGAATCTGGAAGTGTGGTTAAAGTGGGAACCATCGCAACATTTAAGAAGCCTTTAGACGAGCACATGAATGAGAGAGTTCAAGGATATGCTGCAATGCCTGGATTCTCACAGGTCTAGCCAGTCATAGTTTGCACATGTGACAATCCAGCACCCTCAGATTAACCAGCAATATCATCAATCGAGAGGAATTCCAATGTTTAGCTGGTGTCTAACCACAGAAGGGCATTCATGCATGTCTGTGCAGCATATCCTGATGCCTTCAGTCTATGCTAGTCAAGCCTTCTACACATCTTATTACCTTCAAACAGAGTCAGCTAGAGACATGGCTGCTGACATCATTGAGAAACTATATAACTGATGCATAGAAAAGATGCTATAGGAGTCAGAAGAATGGTCATAGAGCAAGCCGTAATGTTGCTGGAGATGTGATTCAAGTGCCTGAGAAGATAGGGGTGCACTTTTCAAAATGCACTAGCAAAGGTGTTCTCATTGGAGGTGATAAAGTCAGAGAGTTCTACAGCACAGAAAAATGCCCTTTCGGCCCATCATGCCTGTGCTGGCCATCAAGCACCTATCTATTCTAATCCAATTTTCCAGTACTTGGTCCATAACCTTATATGCTATAGCATTTCATGCCCTCGTCTAAAGGCTTCTTAAATGTTGCGACGGTTCCCACTTCAACCACACTTCCAGATTCCCCCACCCTTTGGATGAAAAGGTTTTTATCAAACCCCCTCAAAATCTCCTGCCCCTTACCCTTTATCCACTGGGTATTGACCTCTCTGCTAAGGGGGAAAATTTCTTCATATCTACCCTATCTATCTATGTCCCTCATAATTTTCTACATCTGTCAGCTCCCCCCTCAGCTTTCGCTGCCCTAAAGAACACAACCCTAGCCGACCAGTGCCTCTTCATAGCTGAAGCACTCCAACCCAGGCAACATCCTAGTGAATCCCCTCTGCACCCTCTCTAATGCAATCACATCTTTCCTATAGCGTGGCAACCAGAACTGCACACAGTACTCTAGCTGTGTGCAGTTCTAACAAATGTTTTATACAGCTCCATCATAACCTCCCTGCTTTTATATTCTATGCCTTGGCTAATAAAGGCAAGCATCCCATATGCCTTCTTAACCGCCTTATCTACCTGCCCTGCTACCTTCAGAGATCTTTGGACATGTAAACAAGGTATTTCCTAGTGTCCTACCATTCATTGTGTATTCCCTTGCCTTGTTAGTACTCCCAAAATGCATCACCTCATACAATTATGCAGCACTTTGCACGGCAGAGAGAGTGGGGTCATAGGAGGAGGAAGGCAATGAGTGCTCTGCAGTTTTTCAGGAGAGGAGGAGCTTGATGTGGCCTGAGTCCCTGCAGTCACTTATATAACCCTCAGAGATGGGTACATGGGAATATGACTCAGATAATCAATATACAACAATGCTGAACCACTGTTTGTTTCTAGCAGGATTGAATAAGCTGAATAGTATGAAGGGGCTCAGAATCCTCCCTTATATAGCACTGCATTGCAAATTATCACGTGTTGCTTCTATCCCTACCAACAACCTGACAAAGGCTGGATTTATTAAAAAAAGAGTCATGATCAACTTGACCACCACAGGCAATGCTGTAAGCTGCAGTTCTAAAAAAAAACTTTCACAGGATGTCAGAATCACTGACAAAGCCAGCATTTAATGCCCATCTATAATTGCACATGAAAAGGTGGTGGGGCACTGCCTTCTTGAACAGCTGCAAGGTACATATATATAAACTATACATATAATATATATGTATATATATATTTGTTCTTTGAATGAGATGGGAATAGACGGAAATGGTCCCTGGAAGTGCAGGGGATTTTAGTTAAGTCGGGCAGCATGGTCGGTGCAGGCTTGGAGGGCTGAAGGGCCTGTTCCTGTGCTGTCATTTCCTTTGTTTTTTGTTCTATAGGTACACCCATGATGCTCTTAGGGAAAGGGTCCCAGGAGTTTGACCCAGCGACAATGGAAGAATAGTAATAGTAAATTCTTCCTCAGTGTACTTAAGCAGGTGCTGGAGTGTGGTGGCTAGGGGATTTTCACAGTAACTTCATTGCAGTGTTAATGTAAGCTTACTTGTGACAATAATAAATAAACTTTAAAGTCAGGATATTGGGTGACTTGGAGGGGAACCTCCAGGTGATGTTGCTCCCATATATCTGGAAGCTTCTAGGTGATAGACGTTGCAGATTTAGAAGTTAGGTGGGAGGGTGAGCTGTGAGGAGAATACAGAAATGCTTCAGCATGATTTGGACAGACTGAATGTGTGGGCATGTGCATGGCAGATACAGTTTAATGTGGATAAATATGAGGATATCCACTTTGGTAGCAATAATAGGAAGACAGATTATTATGTGTAAATTGAGAGAGGTAGATACACAGCGGACCTTGGAATCCTCATGCACCAGTCGCTGAAAATAAACACGCAGGTACAGCAGGCAATAAAAAAGGCAAATGGTATGTTGGCCTTCATAGCAAGAGGATTTGAGTATGGGGATAGGGATGTTTTGCTGCAATTGTATAGGGAGTTTGTGAGGCCACATCTGGAGTATTCTGTGCAGTTTTGGTGTCCTTGTCTGAGGAAGGATGTCTTTGGAATAGAGAAACTACAGTGAAGGTTTACCAGGCTGACTCCTGGGAATGGCAACACAGTCATATGAGGAGAGACTAAGTCAGTTAGGATTATATTCATTGGAGTTTAGAAGAGTGAAAGGGAATCTCATAGAAACTTATAAAATTCTGACAGGGTTAGACAAAGTAGATTCAGAAAGAATGTTCCCAACAGTGGGGAAGTCCAGAACTCGGAGTCATAGCTTGAGGGTAAGGGATAAACCTTTTAGGACTGATGTGAGGAGAAATTTCTTCACCCAGAGAGTGGTGAATCTGTGGAATTCACTACCACTGAATGTAATTGAGGCCAAAACTTTGTGTGATTTCAAGAAGAAATTAGATATAGCTCTAGGGGCTAAAGGGGTCAAGGATATGGAAGGAAGGCAGGGGATCAGAATATTGAATTTCATGATCAAGATGAATGGTGGAGCAGGCTTGAAGGGCTGAATGGCCTACTCCTGCTTCTAGTTTACATGTTTCTATGTGCTGTTGAAGGAGTTTTGGCCATGGCAGTTGACAGGTAAACAGATTTCTGGCATGATCTCTTCTCTGAAGCAATTGCTACTCAATTGAAATTACTCTCAAGCATTGGTACTGGATAAAAGAATTGCTTTCTGAATACTATTTTCTCCTACCAAGAACCATTTTCTTCCTCTCTCATCTAGTGGCTTGTCCTCCTCTGTGTGATCTCTCATCTTTTTCGAAATATAGCATACCAATGACAGATACTTTTCTCCAAGTAATGTTCAGTTTCCAGTGGATGTCTTACCAGATCACCGATGTCTGGTGGCAACACATTTCAGTACAGGATTTTCAATAGAATCCATTGAATCACAGAATCCCTACAGTGCAGAAGGAGGCCATTCAGCCATCAAGTCCACACTGACTCTCCAAAAGAGCACCTTACCCAAGCCTATACCCTGCCCTATCCCTGTACCCTATGCATTTACCATGGCTAATCCACCTAACCTACACATTTCTGGACACTAAAGGAGAATGTAGCATGGCCAATCCACATAAACTGCACACCTTTGGATGGTGGGAGGAACCAGAGCACCCAGATGAAACCCACACAGACACAGGCAGAATGTACGCAAAGTCACACAAGGCTGGATGCAAATCTGGGTCTCTGCTGCTGTGAGGCAGCAGTGCTAACAACTATGCCACAATGCTGTGGCAGGATAAGAACAAGAGCCTTTGGTTTCATTATTTCTATGCAGCTAACATCAGATTCAAGCGCTCCCCACGGATGTGCCGGGCCAAGTGAATGTCCTTCGACATGATGGTGACCCGCTTGGCATGAATGGCGCACAGGTTGGTGTCCATGAAGAGCCCCACCAGGTCAGCCTCCTGCAGGACCATGACGGCCGAGCTCTGGAAGCGTAAGTCGGTCTTGAAATCCTGTGCAATTTCCCGCACCAGGACTGGAAAGGTAGTTTGCGAATCAACAGCTTTTGTGAGCTGCCTTGGTAGCCAGCTGCTTGTGAGGGGCTTTGCTTCCAGTGGACTTGCGGGCTGTTTGTTTGGTCCTGGCCATTTCCCTCCACTCTGTCTTGTCACGATTCTGTCAGCGTTCTGAAGAACAGCTAGACCACTCCCACTTGATTGTTTAATTAAATTTTAGTAAAGTTTAGGAACCTTCCAAAAATGTCCGTTATATCAATAAATACTGTCATGCCAATAGTCGGAAGGTATCTAATGATCCTTTGAACAGCACTGCTCAAGGCACTCCTGCATTCCATTTAGTGCTACATTCAGTGATATAAGGTTGTCTGGATTGTATGTTACAAAATGCCAGGATTGGCTTCAAATGAACAATGCGCTCTGATTAGTTTCATGATCTCACTGCTCTGCAGACTGTGACAGCCATCAGAAGCATATGCACAAATTCCTTTATCAGGATGAGTTGTGTGCATTTCCCCTTGGCAGTGTGAGCATAGATTTTAGATCACATTTTCTTATAAAATGAGAACTGTACGATCAAATGTAATCCCTCAAAATATTCAGTGATCACAACTTGCAGATTCCATGGGTATTCTCCTGATTGTTACTTCCTGAAGCACATAATAAACTCTAGAACATCTTCAGCATTCCTTAAACAATGTTACTTCCATAAAATCTCCCTCTTCAAGTATAAGTTACCTACCTGAAACTGAAACTAGAATTCTGGAAATAAGGTGGGGTATCGAATTCTTTAAGAGACATGCAACGGCGAACATCCTCCATAGTTGGCAGCTGGACACTACCTTTTTCCATGAAGCCCCTCCTGATTGGACCTTCACTTGTTCCATTGCAGAGAGTGACCAAGCGGTTATAACCATCCAAACTACAAATTTCGCATGAAAATCATAATAATAACCAATATTAGAATTTCAATATCAATGAGACAATTTTTAGATCAGTGGTGCTAACAATGACCATGTGATGAATACTCAATGCCCATGTCCTCATCTTTGTTCTTTTTGGGGACATGAATATAAAATAAGACAGAATGAAGAGAGGATAAACTTAGATTTTTCTTTGGTTATCGAATCTAAACCACAGAGCAAATCAATTTTCATCAATACTGGGCTCTGGCCGATAATGCAAAGGAAATAAGAACATAAGAACATAAGAAATAGGAGCAGGAGTAGGCCATCTAGCCCTTCGAGCCTGCCCCGCCATTCAATAAGATCATGGCTGATCTGTGGTAGCTCAGTTCCACTTTCCCGCCCTCTCCCCATAACCCTTAATCCCCTCTCTTATCAAGAACCCATCAACCCGCTTCTTAAAAATATTTAGCGAGGCAGCCTCCACCACTTCAACGGGCAGAGAATTCCAGAGATTCACCACCCTTTGAGTGAAGAAGTTCCTCCTCAACTCCGTTCTAAACCGCCTCCCCTTTATCTTGAGGCTGTGCCCCCTAGTCCTACTGTCTTTTTTGAGCGGGAAGAGTCTCTCCACCTCTATCCTATCCATCCCATTCATCATCTTATACGTCTCAATGAGATCTCCCCTCATTCTTCTAAACTCTAACGAGTACAAGCCCAGTTTATTCAGCCTCTCCTCATAGCTCAATCCCCTCAACTCCGGTATCAGCCTAGTAAACCTCCTCTGCACTCCCTCCAGGGCCAAAATATCCTTGCGCAGGTGCGGCGCCCAAAACTGCACACAGTACTCCAGCTGCGGCCTCACCAATGCCCTATACAGCTGCAGCAAGACCTCCCTACTTTTATATTCAATCCCCCTCGCTATGAAGGCCAGCATCCCATTAGCCTTCCTGACCACCTGCTGCACCTGCAAGCTGGGTTTTTGCGACTCATGCACAAGGACCCCGAGGTCCCTCTGCACCGTCGCCTGCTGCAGTTTTTCGCCACGTAAGTAATAGTCCTTCCTACCATTCTTCCTACCAAATTGATTCACATTATCACACTAAGTGACTGAATTAATTTGTTAATTACTATTACCACATTGATCATGATAGTAAGACAATTGCATCACTTGAAAAATGATGCTCTAAAGGAACTTACACGCATTACAGCAAAATTCAATCCTTCTACAGAGCTGTGCTTGGAAGGGGTGTGGATCCAAGAAGCAATCGTGCTATTTCCATTCACAATGTACTTACATTGTAACATGACAATAGCAACACAGGATCTGCAAGTTCCCCATTATTATAACATATAGTTTTGATCTGCTATGTAGTAATGTAGAGAATTGAATTTATAGAGAAAATCTGTACCCATTCAGGATGTGTCATAGAGTCACTGAGGCTTAGATCATGGAAACAGGCCCTTTGGCCCAACTTGAACCCCTAAGCTAGTCCCAAATGCCTGCATTTGGGCCATATCCCTCCATACCCATGTTACTCATGTAACTGTCTAAATGCTTTTTGAAAGACAAAATTATACCCGCCTCTACTACTACCTCTGGCAGCTTGTTCCAGACACTCACCACCCTCTGTGTGAAAAAATTGCCCCTCTGGACACTTTTGTATTTCTCCCCTCTCACCTTAAACCAATGCCCTCTAGTTTTAGACTCCCCTATCTTTGGGAAAAGATATGAATTATCTAGCTGATCTGTGCCCCTCATTATTTTATAGACCTCTCTAAGATCACCCCTAAGCCTCCTACGCTCCAGAGAAAAAAGTCCCAGTCTATCCAGCCTCTCCTTATAACTCAAACCATCAAGTCCCAGCAACATCCTAGTAAACCTTTTCTGCTTTCTAGTTTAATAATATCCTTTCTATAATAGGGTGACCAGAATTGTACACTGTATTCCAAGTATGGCCTCACCAATGTCTTGTACAACTTCAACAAGATGTCCCAACTCTTGTATTCAGTGTTCTGACCAATAACGCCCTACCGTTAACTGAGTGATTCCTGCCTGGTTTGATCAACCAAAATGCATCACCTCGCATTTACTTAAATTAACTCCATTTGCCATTCGTCAACCCACTGGCCCAATTGATCAAGATCCCATTGCAATCCTAGATAACTTTCTTCACTGTCCATGTGATTATGTGTAGAATAAATTAATAAATTACACATTTATAATTAATAAATAATATGGGTAGAATAAATTAATGGCATCAGAAAGTAATTTAGGCAAATGATATTCTGAGTGATAATGGATTTAATGATCTAGCCAGAAAGAAATAATTGGGTTTATATCATGCTTTTCAAAACCTTGAAATGTCCCAAGTTCTTTACAGCCAATTAAGTACTTTTGAAGTTCAGTCATTGCGTCATTGTAAGATTTGTATTAGTGCTTAACTCTGTATATCTGTATATTGAATCACTAACCTATTGCATACAATCTCCCACTGTGAGAACCTGGAACTCTGATTTATTAATGTTGGGTTATCAAGGCGCATAGATCCCAACAAAGGTGCTGTGCAGACATCACAGTCATTTCTTCCTGTGGCAAAATTCCAATATGGAAGCGCAAATGATTCATTTCTTATCAGTTTCTGAGAGACAGAAATTGAATTATACTTCAGCATCAAAAACACACATTAAGTTAAATATACATGGTCCAGTGATATGGAATATTCGTGGTTAAGCATACTGTGCCATGGAATGATACAAAATAACATCTTTGTTTGCATATTCCCACATAGCAAATTCCCAACTTCAGGCTGAGCTATTATAGAACATAGAACATAGAAAAACTACAGCACAAACAGGCCCTTCGGCCCACAAGTTGCGCCAATCACATCGCTACCTACTAGACTTACCTATAAACCTCAATCCTATTAAGTGCCATGTTGAAGGGATAGACACTGGATTAAAAATGAAGTATATACTTTAGAGGATCATCTTCACCACATTTGCCTAAAAATGACTTAATTACAAAACATTTTTTGAATAAAGTTGTAATGGTATATGGATAAAAGACATGAGGAAACAGGTCACAAGAACACCATGGGCAGAATTTTGTAGTGCTCTGCTAGCGGATTTGCAGGCATGGGGTCTGTAAAACCCCATGGATAGCTTTCCTGCCCCCTCCCACCCAGCTTCATCTTGTCTACAATTTTACATGGGGCTCTTGCCCTCTTTGATGCCTTAAGAGGCTCACCTGACAATTCTGAAGTTCGTAGGAGAAGATCAGGGACAGAGAGAAGTCAAATTGGTCATCCTGCTCAGGCCAAAGGTGAGAAAGGGGAAGCACATCCATCATGGCCCCATCCCATATCAGTCATTCCCCTCCTAATTCCCACAAGTTTTGCATCCCACCTGTGCTCCCTCCAGCCTCTTGATTAAAAGCCTACTCCCCCTCCCTACATCCCAGGAACTCTTGCTTCCCCACCATGAGACTCCCACACAATCTGATTCTGCACTCAAAGGCTTAGAACCTGTGGACTACTTGTAGTCTCAGCCCTGTCTCTGCTAGTGTTGTTTGGGCTTTGTAGCTGCTAACCAATCAGGTGGGCTGCTATCTCCCTGAGGTGAGGTTTCCACATCAGTGATCAAAAGTCCCATCTCCAGTCTATGAATGCTCCTCAGAGCATGAATTGGTTATGGGACTACAATGATCAGTGGGGGTACATTCCCCACTGAATCGTCAGGTACTGGGATGGGAAACCTCACAATCCAAAACATTCAAGCCCATTAATTTAATGACCATCTTAACTAGAGGTACAAAACAAGGCATATTAAGAACCCTCAAAGATGGTGTGTAACATTATTTTCTGGGTTCAAATCTTCCCTCTTTTTATCCCCTATCTATTGAACCCATTGTAAGTTAAAACAAATCATTGCACTAAGCTGGACTATAGCACTGCCCAACCTGTAAATCTCTCTCCAGCAACATTAAATGGTATCGATGCCAAGTAAGAAAAGCTGGACCTTGGTGAGAAAAATCAATAGCTTTAAATGAACGACCAGGTCCTGTAACAGTAAAGAAAAAAGACAAAATGTCACATTAAGTAAATTCATCAGCTGAAAATGAGAATTGGCAAATTACCATAGTCAATATCCATCCAAGATTTGTCAACTGTACACACACAACTGTCATTAGACGCAGAAAAATCTCTTCAACAAGAACTCCATGTAGATAAAAATATGATTATGTTTAACTTGCATTTATAGTATACTTTACAGACCCATTAAAAAGTACTCCTTCAACAAAACTACCATCTTGAAAGATCCTTGTTTAAAATGCATTATACATAATCTAGGATTTCTGAGACCAGACACTGTCACTGCATTCATTGTTTCTCGGTCTTACCATCAAAACTAGATTTCTGAAAAGCAAATGTATCTTGAATAGATTTTTAATATTGCCCAAATCCTTTGGAGTTGAGATTAAATGTTAAAATCTATTCTGTTCTTCATTAAACTAAATAATCATCCAGATTAATAAGTTTCTGATTAACAGAAAATGCATGGTGAATGAAGGATTAAACAGTGCGCAAATTGATTTCTACCAATGTTAATGGAGCTTTGCAAAAGCAATGGAAATTCAGCTTGTCCTGATAGAAATATTTTCAAACAAAGGGTGGGATTTAGGGGCCGTAATAGATATGGGCACAAATCCCGTAATGGCTGCTAAATCTCACGAGGCCAAATACGGGATTTGCGTGACAAGATTTCTGATTGCAATCTACTGGGGCCCAACCCGATTATGTGATCAGATTCATGCTCAGGAAGGGCATAAATCTGATTTGCATGGATTTGAATCTATTACCATGTAGTTAGCATGGTTAATGTCGCATCTTCAGCCACATTGAATCTTCCCACCAACTAGGCTTAACGTCATACCAGTGTGAATTAGTACTGTTTTTAAAAATGGCAACCAGGCACCATCATCTCCGAGAGGAAGGTCCATGGGGGCTTGGGGGTGTGAGAGAAAGAGCAGGGCTGCTGTTGGGACATAAGGCTGTACTTGCAGAGTGGGGAGGGGGTTGTGGTTGGTGTAAATGGTCCTGAAGTGTACTGACTGTGTTGTTTAAATGAGCTTTAATAGCTGTGTCAGTCTGCTGTCTGTCGCATATGTGAATGGGGCAGAGGCAGGAGCATGGCACATGGGGTGGGGAGGGGAGGGTGATGAGAGTCGAGGAGCTGGGCCTAATGGGCTGGGTGGATGACACCCTGAAAGAGAAGTCAACTACTGTCTGTGTGTGTGTGTGTGTGTGTGTGTGTGTGTGTGTGAGGCGGAGGATCGGCCACTAGAGAAGCTGCCACGGAGGCTTGCATTGAGGCATGACAGCAATGAGGTCTCTGAATGATGTAGATGAGTAAGAAGCGTGCCTATTAGCTCAACCCCTCCCTGAAGCAGAAAGTAATATTCCTGGGACTCATGCTCGTTAAACTAATTGGCCATCAAGTGTTCACCCTGAGTACTGTCAACCACCTACATGTCAAGGAGTGGGATGAATACTCAGGGTTCAGGACTCAAAGCCTGATTGCACAGGATTAATTTGGCACTGGGCTCGCTTGTCAGACCCCAATGCTTGCAGTCAGGATCCAATAGCCCCCAAGGCAGATACCACCATCCAGTTGACCCTCACCATTTGGGATGAGTAAGCATATACCCCTTCCCCACTGTTAAAGAGCATAAGGAAGGGAGAACCAGACTGGGGCCCAAAGCCGAGTTTAAGTGGGTGAGGGCATAGGCTATGGCCAGTTCCGTTATGAAGATGGGAGGGCACCTGATCTGTGAGTAAATAATCACTGCCAGCTAAGGCCTGGGAATTGCAGCTTCCAGATTAGGTAGGCCAATGGTTCAGGAGAGGTAATGACAGTCAGCAGCAGTGTCACCAAGCTGACTCGTGCCCTCATCCTTTGCAGGAATCCTACTGAAATTGGAATGAAGCTGGCCATTCCACTTATACCTGCACTGGAGCAGCATGGACTGCTGTAGCAGCATGCAACCACACCAAGGGAAGTCCCTGCAAAAGGAGACCAGGAGACCAAAGGGCAGGCTCTTAACCAGGAGCCATAACAACTATGCAGGAAGCACGAAAGAGCTGAAGGAGATGAAGGGTATAGGATTCAAGTGTCCTTCATGGAGATATCAGACAACATGTGCCATAGAAGAGTCTGCCTCACAAGAGAGGCTGTGTGGCACTGACTTTGTAAACCTGGTGCCAAGTGACTGTGGAGGACATCTGCTTCTTGTGGCCTTGAAGCTGACAGCTTGTTGGTGATAAGCGGTTCCCCTCAGATCACGACTGATGATGCCAGTGCAGAGGTCACAAACTGCAGAGGAGGCCAGGCACAGTGAAGCTCATAGTGCCACCTGATCTGTAATTGAGTGGTTCATCAGCTTGTTAGAGATGGGGTTTTGCTGCCTTGACAAATCCAATGGGGCCCTACAACACAGATCCCAAAGGATCTCCATATTGTCATTGTCTGCTGTGTCCTATACAACCTGGCTCTGCACTGGGTCAATGACCTTCCTGAGAACGACCTTGAGGAATGGGAAGTGTCCTCAGATGAGGAGAACATGATGGAGGGCATTGAGGAAGAGTTTGCTGAGGATCCAGAGGATGGAGGCCAAGTGGGTGCGAGAGTGTGAATGGGTAGGAGAGCTAGAGATACCCTCATCACCTCCTGCTTCATGGAGGAGGGCTAGCTCATTGTCCGACAGCTCCTCAACCCTACAGGACTTCATGACCTCTCTGCAACCAGGAGACGGAGTTTCCGGACACACCAACTTTAGGGTGCCTGGGGCAGGGAAGTCTTGCCCGATTGATGTAGGAGGGTGATGATGATTTTCAGTGAGGAATGCTGCTAAATAATGCCCAGCTACTGCTTTAGTCTGACTCCTGTCTGTCTGCTGCTACCATGCTGACTCCCTGGCTCTTGTCTGAGTGAGGTTTCTGCCTATATTTCTTTGTCACTCAGCTCTGGAGGGGGATTAGGAGTCAGAGTCTAGGATTCACTGGCTCATGCCCAAGTCCTATCACTGAAAATGAAACATGTTCACTGAGAAGGCCTAACTGTCTGGCAAACATTGAGGACCAATGAGAACAATTGTGTCCCGATTGGGATAAGTGTCAGGCCACTGGGAGGAGGGTTGAAGATTTTGAGACTTTAAAATGGTGAAGAACAATAATACTTAACCCAGTGAGATTTCCCAAGCAAACAAGTGATAATGCCTCCAACTACCTGTGCCTAACTTCATCCTTGCCCACTCTATGTCCCTACAATTCCATAGACTAGCCTACCCTCCCACGTGTTCCCAGGATGCACATTAGAGATGGTGACAGGTTGCTGCCTTCCACACACTGCTGCCTGAGATGTTCTTGATGGATGTCCTCTGGAGGACTGGGACCTAGAGGACCTTGGCCTACTTTTGGGTGCAATTGTGTTGTTGTATCACTCTATTCTGCCCACTGTATCTGAGTTGTGCAGGTCTTAGGAAGGGGGGATTCAGATTGTCTGGTCACTCCCCGAGGGAAGGCCCCAGGCTGTATTCCAGCAGTTGCTCCTCTGCTGGGTGCTCACAGGCTCCTGGATTACTCCATGGGATGGCGGGGCAGCTGAAGTGAACTCAAGAAGCCGAAACATCATTGAGCTGCCAGTCCTGGAAACCCTCGATTGTCTGAACCATTCAGTTGAAGCCCTCAGCCATGGCCCTCAGGAACAGAGCTATGTTTCTGCGTTCTCTTATCATGGATCTGACCTCTTGCTCCCGGCTTTCCACTGTGGATGCCATCATCACAGTGTCAGCCTGGGTGCCACACACTGCTAGTATCATCTCCTGCAACATGAGGCTTTGGGACTTCTCCATTCGGCCTTGCAGTCGCAGTAGTGTCACTGACGCCCCACCTGGTATTCCCAGCTTTGCCTTTGCACGGCACCTGACTAGGGCACAGCTGTGTGGTGTTCACCAGAAATCTGTCTGGTATGTTCACGGCCCAGGTGATAGTTATAATATTCCTTCACTGTTCTCCTTTCACATCTCCTCTGAGGTCATGTCAAGGGTGGGTGGTGGGATACTGCTCGTGGATGGGCCAGGTTATTTGGGTGATGTTCCTGCAACGCAAGGAAGATGGTTTTAGTACATGGCCTGGTCAAGGATTTGGATGACACTTGAGTTTAGTCATCTGGATGAAGAGGCAATGGCTCCTCACTATTGAACAAAGAAACAAAGAACAAAGAAAAGTACAGCACAGGAACAGGCCCTTCAGCCCTCCAAGCCTGTGCCATCAATATACCCTAAAGACGCTGGGAAAAAAAACTTCTGCCCTTACTCAGACTGTATCCCTCTATTCCCTCCCTATTCATGTACCTATCCAGATGCCTCTTAAATGTTGCTAATGTGCCTGCTTCCACCACTATCTCTGCCAGTGTGTTCCAGGCACCCACCACTTTGCGTGAAAAACTACCCCTGCACATCTCCCGTAAACTTTCCTTCTCTCATCTTGAACCTGTGCCCACTTGTAATTGACACTTCCACCCTGGGAAAAAGCCTCTAACTATCCAACCTGTCTATGCTATTCATAATGTTGTAGACCTCTATCAGGTCTCCCCTCAACCTCTGTCTTTCCAGTGAAAACAATCCTAGTTTATTCAACCTCTCCTCATGGCCAACACCCTCAAGACCAGGCTACATCTTGATGAACCTTCTTTGCACTCTCTCCAAAGCTTCCACATCCTTCTGGTAGTGTGGTGGCCAGAACTGCATGCACTACTCCTAATCCGGCCTAACCAAGGTTCTATACAACTGCAACATGATTTCGTATCTTTTGTACTTAATACGCTAACTGATGAATGCAAACATGTCACATGTCTTCTTAAATCATGTTAGCCAGCTTTGTTGCCACATTTAGAGAATTGTGAACCTGCATGCCCAGATCCCTCTGTATGTTAATTTTCCTAAGGATTCTGCCATTTAGATCCTCCAAAATGCATCATCTCGCAATTGTCCGGATTAAACTCCATCTGCCATTTCTGTGTCCAATTCTCCAATCTATCTATATCCTGTTGTATTTTCTGACAATCCCTCAATTAGCAACTCCAACAATCTTCATGTCATCCGCAAACTTACTAATCAGACCACCCACATCTTCCTTCAGATCATTTATATATACTGCAAACAACAGAGGTCCCAGCCCTGATCCCTACGGAACACCACTAGCTACAGATCTCCATTCTGAAAAACTACTACTCTCTGTCTTCTATGACCAGTTCTGCATCCATCTAGCCAGCCCACCCGAATCCCTGTGATTTTAGTATTTGTACCAGTCTGCCATATGGGACGTCTATTTTCCCATCAGCTCAGCTCATTCTGAGCAGAGGCCTGCTCCCGCTCCTCCCCTGTGAGCTCCAGAGTTCCCTCCTCAAAAGGAGTCAGGATTCTCAGCTTGGACACCCCACTACCCATCTCTCACTCGCGGAAACTGTGGGCAAGCTTCTCATGCGGGGATATATACGGTGATGATGAGAGCTGGCTGCCAGGCGGATTAGATATTGCTAATACTGGCATGTGTGGGCACTGCTTGTAATCAGGGAGGGATTCTGATGAACCCAGGGGGTTGTGAGGCAGCTTGTAGGAGGTTGGGTGTTGGGGCTCTGTGAGATGGCGGCATGTGGCATTAAGGTGACATTCTGAGGTGATATGGAAAGGTGGAGTGGGGTGAGAATACACGGAGCACTTACCCTGTCAGAATGGAGCAGGTCATTCATCTTCTTGTAACACTGCGCCCTGTCCTCTTGGTCGACTGACCATAAGAACATAAAAACTAGGAGCAGAAGCAGGCCATCTGGTCCCTTGAGTCTGTTCCGCCATTCAATAAGACCATGGCTGATCTTTTCATGGACTCAGCTCCACTTAACCGCCTGCTCACCGTAACCCTTAATTCCCTTACAGTTCAAAAACCTATCTTTTGCCTTAAAAACATTGTAGAATTGAAGCATGATAAAAAGGATTCAACAGAATAGATACAGAGAATCTCTAGTGGGGAAATCCAGAATAAAGGGGCAGAATCTCAAAATTTGAGCAGGATCCTTTGGGAGCAAAAGCAAGAAGCACTTCTTCATACTAAGTGGAGTAGAACCATGCAGCTCTTCCCAAAGGGACTGCAGATTCTGGGTCAACTGAAACTTTCAACACTAAGATGTTGAATACATTTTTGTTTGGGAGTAGTGTCAGTGGTTATTGAGTAAAGGCAAATCAGTGTGATTAAGGTACTGATCAGCCATGCTTCAGTTGAATGACAAGGGCTGAATGGCTTATACATATACCTGTGTTTGCAGAATAGTAATCCATGGCAAAAACAAAGGATCCTGGAAAGGTTTGGGAGAAGATATCCTTTAACTGTCAGTCAGCATACACGACTGATGCAAATACATTCACACAGCATGTTCATTGTCACAATACTACACAATAAGCAAATCTACAGGTATTCTACCAAAAGATGCTAATTAATTACTCATTTCACACAGCTAAATTCTTACCAGGTCTACTTTAAAATAAAATTGTTAATACAGACAGGAGCTCTAGAAACTAAGCTGTACTTGATAACTAATAAAAAAAAGTGTACAACTAACCCAGAAGTGTATCTCTTGTGGAGTAATAATGAAGCCACACAAAATAATTATATATTGTGACATTTGTGACTTGTGGTTGGGTTCCATTAGGCCCCAGTATACTCAGCCAGTGCTGAGTAGCAATTACATAATCTGGGTGGATTGTTGTTTTGGCTTGATCCAATGCATCCAAGAACTGCTGTTGCTCCACTGGGGTCAATGAAAGAATATTTTTTCGAATCACTGCTGCTTTTCTCAGGTCACAGTTTTGGCCAGTCCATCCAAATTTGCACTCAGCACAGTTATATCCGGCATAGTTTCCTATTTAAGTGAAGGAAGAATTTTCAACAAGTTACAGAGAATGATCACTTCCTATTAGCCATACTGATTTTGTTTATAAGCTATCAGTGCTGATCTCATTCAACTGGGATGATAACACTACCACAGACACTCCAGCTACTAACCCTGCTTAACATCATCCCACACATTTAATATTGAGTAATGTATTCATGTGTTGTCTCTATTGCTTCCAAAACTTAGTCATGCAGAATCAACTCCTTACTTTCATTCTGCTGAAAGTATCATTCTTAGTGAACATTGAAATGACTCTTTATTTTCTTCTGCCAGTCAGCTTACTGCTCATGTAAGCCCTTTGCTGATCTGACTGCCCTCAAACTATATCAATAAAATCTCCTTTATTTTTGATCAGCCCAGAAATTCTGGTCAATTCCTCGGATGCAATTCAAATTCCCCTGCCATATTCCTTCTACATTGTCTGTCCCTCTAACCACTGCCTCATATCTGCCTTCGGCATAAAATCTTACTTTGTAAAACAATCCCACTTTGTAGTCTTCAAATGCTTTGCAATTCAACCATGTCACCTTCACATAAGCTATCCAATGATGCAATCCATATTTAGCTCCATTGTGAATGAATGGCAGGAGTTCTCTGACCTTGCCCGTGGCTGGGATCCTCCACTCCCGCTACAGTGAATGGAGTTTTGGCTGAGCGCCAAATTCTCCATTCCTCCTCTGCCATTTCTGCCAACTCCAGCATGATGCCACCATCAAACACATCTCTCCCTCACTCCTCCATCAGCATTTCACAGAGACTGTTCCCTCTGGGATACCCTAGTCCACTCCTCCATCACACCACCTACAGCAACTGCACGTGCAATCACAAAAGGAGCAACCATTGCCCCTTTACCTCCCAGCAGCTCACCACCTAAGGGCCTAAGCACTCTTTTCAGGTGAAGCACCACTTCACATACAGCTCCTTTAATATGGTTTACTGCATTCATTGCTCCTGATGTGGTCAACCCTAAATCAGAGAGATCAAACACTAACTGGGTGGCCGCTTTGCTGAACACCTTCCGTTCAACCGCAAGCAGGGCCCAGACCTTCCTGTTGCTTGCCATTGTAACACATCATCCTGATCTCTTGTCCACATGTTCTTCTTTGGCCTATTGCAATATGAATCCCAATGTAAACTAAGGAACAGCACCTCATAGAACATAGAACATAGAACATTACAGCGCAGAACAGGCCCTTCGGCCCATGATGTTGCACCGACCAATTAAAAAGCAATGACCCTCTAACCTAAACCAATCCCTTTCCATCCATAAACCTATCCACAGATCTCTTAAACGCCCCCAAACTAGGCGCATTTACAACTGCAGCAGGCAGGGCATTCCATTCCCCCACCACCCTCTAGGTAAAGAACCTACCTCTGACATCCGTCCTATAACTACCACCCCTTAATTTAAAGCTATGCCCCCTCGTGCTAGCTTTCTCCATCTGAGGAAAAAGGCTATCACTGTCCACCCTATCTAAACCTCTAATCATCTTATATGTTTCAATAAGGTCCCCTCTTAGCCACCTTCTTTCTAACGAAAACAACCTCAAATCCCTCAGTCTCTCCTCATAGGACCTCCCCTCCATACCAGGCAACATCCTGGTAAACCTCCTCGGCATCCTCTCCAAAGCCTCCACATCCTTCCTGTAATGTGGGGACCAGAACTGCACACAATACTCCAAGTGCGGTCGCACCAGAATTTTGTACAGTTGCAACATGACGCTGCGGCTCCTAAATTCAATCCCCCTACCAATAAACGCCAAGACACCGTATGCCTTCCTAACAACCTTATCTACTTGATTCCCAACTTTCAGGGATCTATGTACACATACACCTAGATCCCTCTGTTCATCAACACTATTCAGAGTCCTCCCGTTAGCCCTATACTCTACACATCTGTTATTCCTGCCAAAGTGAATTACCTCACACTTTTCCGCATTAAACTCCATCCGCCACCTCTCGGCCCAGCTCTGCAACTTGTCCAAGTCTCTCTGTAAACTATGACACCCCTCCTCACAATCTACCACACCTCCGACTTTGGTGTCATCAGCAAATTTACTAATCCACCCAACTATACCCTCATCCAGATCATTTATAAAAATTACAAACAGCAGTGGCCCCAAAACAGATCCCTGAGGCACACCACTTGTAACCTCATCTTCTCATTAGACACTTTACAGCCTTCCAGACTTAATATTGAGTTCAACAACTTCAGAACCTGAACTCTCCCTTCCACCTTCACCCCATCTCCATTTATTTTATTTTATCTCATTTTATTTATTTATTATTTGCATTTCTGACTCTCCCACAGCATGGACCCCTCCTCCCTCCCCCCACCCATCTGTTACATGCCTAAGGGTGTCTTTTGACATTCTGCTCATCTTTGAGCTGCTATTTACACCTTCTGATCTCTTTATGGCTGCTTTCAGCAGCCTTCTTAGCCATGATCACTATCATTTACAGTACCTTTGTCTATAACATCTTTGTCATCCTATTTTCTATTGTCTTCAGCTCTGATGATGAGTCATCCAGACTCGAAAAGTTGGTGCTATTATCTCTCCACAGATGCTGTCAGACCTGCTGAGATTTTCCAGCATTTTCTGCTTTTGTCTCAATACTTTTAACATGGACTGGGGTGGCTCTGAATGCCAATTACTCCAAATTGACCTGCATGGGGAAATACAGAAGTAGCCAAGACGTCTTTGTTTGAAATAATTTCAATGTTGGTCCACATTTACACTGATGCAGTTTCCTTCCCTGGTGAATGCCTCAATTCCATGAATCTGATTGGATTTAATTTGGTGCCGAAGTAAACCATTAAGAGTTAAGGGTCACACCAGAGGCTAAAGAACACTTGTCATTTGGATAATCGCACTGGACCTGGGCTAAACACCTAATGATTCTGATTGCTTGGACCATGTTGTAATGTTGCCCAGTGTGACAGTGCATGATTGTTCAAAACTATACTACATCTATGTGTTGCTCAAGTTCAAAACTGAGCTAAATAACTTTACTGATTTTTAAACAATGTTCCTTTGATGCAGTACAGAACAATTAACTTTATTTGTGAAAGATCACTGCACAAAAAACTGCAATTTAACAGTAAACCATCGACAACATCACAGGACCGGAGACTTCACTAACAGCAACACCACCTGAAATAAGCTAAATCAGCTGAAGTGTAATTCAGGTGATGAGTGCTCAGGTTGAGAGTACCATCTGCAACCTTCAAAACAATTTCAAGAATAGACACACACACAGACAGATATGCACGTGGAGACAGTACAAAACCACTTCATGTGACGTTTTTAACAATGTACCCAACAAGGCAGAATCCCAAATGCCATTTAATCTGATACATGTAACAGATACAAAATGGGTTCATTAATTCTATCCTTATTTTGAGCTCTTCAACAAAAACCTTACAGTTTTCTATCTTTCTGAGTCCATGTGGCAGGCTCTTTATCTGGGGGACATTGAGAGCCTTTTGGAGGCCGTGTGGGATATGTTGTGCTCATTCCTCTCCTTCAATTTCTCCATCCTGAGGCTTAACCCGGCAGAATTTCATAATTTTGTCTTCTTTTTTAAACACAAAGCCCAGTTTACACAGTTTACAAGCCCAGATTTCAACATATATAACAGAGCTGTTATTTAAAATCACCATGGAAGAAGATTTACACCGAATGGAGTCACCTTAAAGACTTTGGATCAGTGTTTTCTTGCTCTAAGGGGACTTGACCAATCAGAGCCTGATGTGGCTTTGCATTGCCTGCTGATAGCTCATTTGTATTTCCTGAGCCTATCAGCAAATGCGGAGATATCGGGGTCTGATTGGAGCCCCCATAGCTACCAACCAGCATGGGGTCCCCTTATTGGTGGGGCCCCATGCCTAGGCACAGTGTGTTTCATTGCATCACTCCTCTGGCCATGATTTTATTGAATGGTGGATCAGGCTCAAGGATCTAAATGGCCTAGAATTGTTCATATTTCTTTTGATCTTATGGTCAAACTCAGCTCTGGATTTCCCTTCCTAAACCTCATTGCCTCTCCATTTCTTTTCTGCTTTATTACTCCTGAAACCAGCTTGTCTGAGTATTGAACTAATTCCCTTTTTGAAAGCAGCCACTGAATCCATATCTGCTATTCTATCAGGCACTACATTCCTAATCATTGCATAAAAAACATTTGCCTTATCCTGGATCTTTAAATCTATGCCCTTTCTGTATCAACCTTTGTATCAGCAGAAGAAAACTCCTTTTTATTTACCCAATTTAAACCCTTCATAATTTTAAATATACCTATCAAATCTCCTTTTATCCTTCGCTGCTGTATGGTGAATAACCCCATTTCTGTCTCTCCACATAACTGGAATCCCTCATCTCTGAAACTATTCTAATAAATCTCTTCCATACCCCCTTCAAAGCCTTCACATCCTGGTGAAAGTGCGGTGTGCAGAATCAGACACAGGTATAGGTTCAGCATAACTTACTGTCCAACTTACTATACGCTGTGCCTCTATTTATGAAGCTTAGGAGTCCATAAGTTTATTAATTGCTATGCTAACATATACTATCATCGTTAAAGATTTGTACAAAACACTCCCAGGTTTGTCTCTTCTTTCACCCTCTTTATTATTGTACCATTTAGCTTGAATTGTTCTTCCTCATTATCTCCTACCAAAATGTATCACTTCGCTTTTCTGTGTTTCATTTCATCTGCCATGTGTGCACCCATTCCACCAAATTACTATCCCAGTCACTGTTTACAACACTTCCAAATGTTGTACCATCTGCTGATTTTGAAACTGTAACCTGTAATTTCAAGTCCAATGTCATTAATGTATATAAAAGGTAGCAGTGATTCTAGTACTGATCCATTGTATACCTTCTTCCAGTCTGAAAAATAAATATTCATCATAACTCTCAGTACTGTGTCTGGTTTCTGTATTATAAAAAGGATATAAGGCCACAAAGGATTCACAAGTATCATACCATGATTTATCAGTAAGAACTGAACATGATGGATTTCTTTAGAAAGTAGAGGAGAGGTTGAGGTTGTCTGACATAGGTCTTTAAGGTAACGAAAGAGATTGATAGGGAAAACATGGGAAAATATTTGTACTTGTCCAAAACTCAGTGCCATAAGTAGAAGATAGTCACTAACAAATCCAATAGGGAATTCATGAAAAATTTCTCCACCCAAAGAGTGGTAAAAATATGCAATATGCTAACAGAATTGAATGGATTAACATGGATGCATTTAGAACCATAGAATCCTCACAGTGCAGGTGGTGGTTTCCAGCCCATTGAATCTGCACCCACTCTCTGAAAAAGCATCTTACCAAGCCTGAGCCTGAGCCCAAGCCCCTCCCAATCACCCCACCACCCCCGTCCTGTTGAGACATTGATAGATGCAAGACTGGGCAGAGAAGTGGCAGATGGAGTTCAACCCAGATAAGTGTGAAGTGGTTCATTTTGGCAGGTCAAATAGGATGGCAGAATATAATATTAATGGTAGGACTCTTGGCAGTGTGGAAGATCAGAAGGATCTTGGGGTCCGATTTCATAGGACGCTCAAAGCAGCAGCGCAGGTTGAAGCTACGGTTAAGAAGATGTATGGTGTACTGGCCTTCATCAATCGAGGAATTGAGTTTAGGAGTCGAGAGATAATGTTGCAGCTATATAGGACCCTGGTCAGACCCCACTTGGAGTACTGTGCTCAGTTCTGGTCGCCTCATTACAGGAAGGATGTGGAAGCCATAGAAAGGGTGCAGAGGAGATTTACAAGGATGTTGCCTGGATTAGACATCATGCCTTGGGAGGATAGATTGAGGGAGCTCAGCTTTTTCTCCTTGAAGATACGAAAGATGAGGGGTGATCTGATAGAGGTGTATAAGATGTTGAGAGGTATTGATCGAGTGGATAGTCAGAGGGTTTTTTCCAGGGCTGAAATGGTTGCCACAAGAGGGCACAGGTTTAAGATGCTGGGGAGTAGGTGCAGAGAAGATGTCAGGGGTAAGTTTTTCACTCAGAGAGTGGTGGGTGCATGGAATGGGCTGCCGACAACAGTGGTGGAGGTAGATTCGATAGGGTCTTTTCAGAGACGTTTAGATAAGTACATGAAACTTAGTAGAATAGAGGGTTATAGGTAAGCCTAGTAACCACTAAGGTAGGGACACGTTCGGCACAACCTTGTGGGCCGAAGCGCCTGTATTGTGCTGTAGTTTTTGTATGTTTCTGTGTTTCTATTCCTATACCCTGTAACCCCAGGCATTTACCATAGCTAATTAACCTACACCTCCACTGTGCCAACCCTTTAAGGGGAAGCTAGATGAGCAGGTTGGAAGAAAGCAATGGAAGATGATTTGAAGTAGTGTAGGAGAAATAAACAGCATAAGTTTACATTGAACAAATGGGCAAAAGGTGATTTCTGATGTAACTGCACAATTGTACATAGACTCATAGAATCCCTACAGCCATTTGGTCCATTGAGCCTGCATGCACTGACAACAATCGCACCCAGGCCCTATCCCTATAACCCCATGTATTTGCCTCCTGATACTAAGGGGCAATTTAGTGTCATAACAGCACGAAAATGGGAGTCCTCTGCTCTGGTCTTTTGGGTCAGTTTGGCACTGCAATTAAACACCATCAATTTTTTTGACAGGTGGGCGCTGTGCATCGGTAGAGGGGTATAGAATCAGTATGGTGGTGAAGCCGGCTTCAGAACATTCAGGTGCCATGGTGCAGCATGCCCAATCGCCTCCTGAGGCCCTCCCCCACCACCACCCAGGACATCAGAAACTGTCTGCATCATCGTGGCATTGTCACCCTGTCTCCACACCAACATGGGTCACCGGCATTTGGACCCTCTCAGTGGGTCCTCTGGTGGACATCCAACATGCCGTCCCTGTCACGACTTCCTCCATGGTTTCCCTTGCATGTCCCTTCTGCATGCATCCCCCTGCATGATCCCCCCCCCAACCCTCACCAACCCCTTGCATAAGATCCTGCTCTTTAGCATAGTCCCCACGCCATAGCTTCACTCAGGCTCCACCCCCACCAGTGCCAGGTGGGCACTGCCAGGCTGGCACTACCCAATGGGCACTGTCTGGTCATGCCCCCCCATCTTCTGGGGGCTTCCCTGGCCTCCGATCCCTCTGGCGCAGCCGTGGCACCCGGTCTCCGCCACTGCAGATCAGTAGTGATTTTCACCAGCCTGACAGTGTATCAGCGAGGGGGCAGCAACCGCACTGAACCCGATAAGTAGATTTAAATTTAGCCATCTTTATGTTTGTGCCCTTTCTGGGTGTGAAGCCATTCTTGACAGTAAAATGAGTCTGGGAAGATAGTGATCAATCCCGTGCCGTGCACCAATCAGATTTTTGGCCTCTCACACTACCTTCCCGGTTTGGCACACTGATCGACTCACGTGCCTAGCCAGTAAGATCGTACCCAAAGTGTTGAGTTCAGATAGATTCAAACACATATCACAGCACAGCAATAAAATCAAATTGAATGGTCGAAGGGTTAGTTCAAGGTTTAAATCCATTCCGTGCGTATTAACAGAAATGAGAATTACCAGTACACTTGCAGGTCCGATTAAAGAATTTCAGTGGCCATCTCTCTCGGTCATCCACATTTTGCAGGTTGTATGGTCCACTCCAGGGTTTTTCACTGACTTGCACATCAGCACATATTCCCCGATTGAGTTCCGCCCCGCACAGCACTGCTGGATCTGAGCCCTGGGATGGACAACACTGTTTAGAGAGCAGGGCAGAGACAGTGGTACATGCACGGGGAAATTGAGCATCAGCCAGCTCAAAAACCCCAATTACCGTCCACAGACACAAAGACGTCCACATTCCAGCAAAATGCAGTTAACACACTGAAAGATTCTGGAGGATTCATCCGTTACAGTCAGACTCTTTCAAATGGAAGACACCAGGGTCTTCAATTCATAAGCTTTAACAAAGCTAAATCCTCACAGTGTGTGCATTCGCATGAATTGTGAATAAAGCCTCGCTTCAAGGGGTAATAACAGAATGCATCTTATGATTTTCACATGATTTGTGGCTCTTTGACCTGCAGCATTTTTTCATCAGGCAGAGATCTTATGACACTTTTGATAATCTTACATTGAACTCTTAAAAAGGTTACACCCTCTATTGAAAACTCTTTCTGTTTGTACAGTGGTTTTAAAAAATCTGCTGAAGCCACACAAATTGCACATCCTTCCCACAGAAAGAGTGGAGGGCCATCTTTGAACATTGGTGTCCTTTTGGAATGATCCCACCTTGATGCCCTGTCCCTACCTATGTCTGTTAGTTACTAAAAGAATCATCCATGCTTCTATTACTTCTAAACTCAACTATTCCTATGTTGCCTTGGCTGGTCACCCATCTTTCACACTGCACGAGTTTAAGCTCATCCAAACTGCTTAAACCACAGGGTAGAATTTTCCCAACTCACGGACAGTTTGGTGGCTGGCAAGTGAGGTGAATCTAGCAGGAGCTAAAAAGTCAGGAATTGGCCGGTATATAATCACATTGCAATTCTCCCAATGCGTCACACCAGTGGGAATTTACGTCAGCATCAAAGCCAATTATTAAAGAGCGGCATACACTGGATGGTCCTCAGTTTGCTGGAGACTTGGGGGTGAGAGCCATAACATATTGCCTTAGTGTGGCCCTGGTTCTGATGTGCTGTACACCACTCTACTGGGGCAGACCAGTTCCTGCCTCCATCTCTATGTCGTGCTGTTGGACCCATAGACCCTCCTGTGTAACTGAATTGGATTAGTACACTGCCTGGGTTTGGGGAACACAAGGGTCTTCTTGTCCCCAGTACCATACATTAGTGTCTATTTAGATACACTGTGCTGTGGGACAAATGTCAGAACATTAACCAGGGCTGGAGTGAGGTGAGTCTGGGATATGGGGGCAGGGTAGTGACTGACAATGACAAAGGGGCAATGTGGAAGGACAGGCTATGCAAGAATAGGGAAAGGCCAAGGACCATCAGATGTGTTGGCCCTAAACTCTGGAATTCCTTTTCTAACCAATCCTACTCTCCACCTCTTCCTCTCCTCCTTTAAGATGCTCCTGAAGCCACTGACCTATCTGCTGTAATATTCTCTTTGTCTATAGTTACAACACAATGCAGCTGGGAGATGCCAGCATTGATTATGATGGGGTTGGAGAGACAGATTCCAGCATTGATTGCATGGTGGGACGGTGAGGAGATGCCGGCATTGATTGCATGGGGGGGAGGGTGAGGAGATGTCGGCATTGATGGTGGAGGGGTGGGGGGAGAGTTGCAGCATTGATGGTGGGGGATGGGGGGGAAGAGATGCTGTGGCTGTTCACAGATCTGGGGATCGAGATACTGGCATTGAGCACAGGAGGAGAGTGGGGAGAAATGCTGGTGATAATAGGGGTGCCCTGAACTCATTACAGCCGGCTGGCTTGTTTAGTCCCTGCCCGTCAGAATGACGATATGAAACATGCTCCCCCTGCCCACCACCCCGCTGTTTTTTTTGACAGTGTCATAAGATCTGGAGAGAAAAGTTGCCTGTTTCTCTGGAGAGAAACACGTTGGTTTTCAGACAGACCCTGACACTGGGCCCGATAATCGCGGTAAATTCGGGTGTCCGGCCTGAAACGCAATCTGCACCCGAAACCGAGCAGATTGCGCTTTTACCGACACCCGATTTGGACGCGGATCTGGTCCGCACCTCAATCGGGCAGCCCGGTGATTTAAATGCATTAGCATGCATTTAATGAACGGCGCGCCCAACTCTTCAGCCAAATCCCACTTTACTGTCTTTGTGTCCGTTCCAGATCTGAGCCGTTACCAACCTGCAGAATAAAAATCTGATGCGGATTCCTATTCTGCAGGGGAAACTCTGGGAAACTCTGAAGCCCATCCTTCTTGAACACCCTTCGCAGACCCCCTGCTGAACATTAACCAAATGGGCGCGCTGGAACGAGGATTCCGGGCTTGGATCTGTTTCACATTGGGATCCAGCCCTTAGCCTCCGATTAACATATTTATTGGTTATTTATTTATTTATTTATTTATATATTTAAAAATTTTTTTTAAATATATTTATATATTTATTAACATATTGATTGGTAAAATCAGGCCCACTTTCTTTTTGGTAAGATTCCTCCCAAAGTGTCCAGTCACCACATGTAAATAACTCCATCTTAAATAACTGAAAATGACTTTGAAAACTATACAGACTAATTTTCTGATTTACTATTTCTTAATAAATAAAAAATATATACATTCAAAAGCTGATTCTTTTCAGAAGTTACTATTGGTGTACTTTTGCCAAAAAAGCATGGGGGCGGGGGAGTGTTGTTACCAAAATTTGGCAAAGAATCGGATTCTCTGACCTTGGCGTGGCTGGGATTCTCCAGTCCCGCTGTAGTGAATGGAAATTTGGCTAAGTGCGGTAGCGGGCCAGTGCAGTCTCAGTCTCTCCTCATAAGCCAACCTTCTCAATTCTGGAATTAACCTAGCGAATCTGCTCTGCACCCCCTCCAGCCCCAGTATATCCTTTCTCAAGTAAGGAGACAAAAACTGTACAGAGTTCTCCAGTTGTGGCCTCACCAGCACTTTGGAAAGCTACAACATAACCTCCCTGTTTTTAAACTCCTTCCCTCATTGCTAGAGGAATGGTCAGGAGTGCAATTAAATGCTCCCCAGTATTCTCCAGCACTTGTTCCACAGCAACTGCAAAAGATGGCAGCCAAGAAGCCCAGATTGCGTTTCTCAAAGGGAGCCCTCACCAGATTTCTGGATGGAGTGCTGCAAAAGTGACATGCCCTCCACTTTCATTGCAGGAGAAGGCCTCCTACCAGAGTCACCATGTCTGCCTGGGATGCAACGGCAGCCCTGCTGAGTGCCAGCTCAATGCAGAAGATGACAGGGCAACAGAAGATCTTCTTCATGTCATTAGAAGACCTTCTTTGCCCCACCAGGGTGAGTGAGCCTCATGCAATCTTTTTCTGACTCCTTCACACACTCCTCCCACCTCCATCTTCATCTCTCAACCAACCCGTCAGCTTTTGCCAACACCTGTAAGCTCTCCTCTCATCTTTTCAATCATCATGGTCCCCCCTACTCACTGCAGTGCTCCTTACAGTCCCATTCAAGTCCCACATCTGCCAAACCTCATCACCATCTTTAATGTTAAGACTCCCACTTAGGCCCTTCTTATCTGTTTTATTGCAGGACAAACTCAACCACAACAAGTGTGAGCAGCCAGCCAGATAAGTATGAGCAAGCCCAGCCAGAGTAATGCCAGAGTAAACCCTCATGGCATTTGAGGAAAGAGCCCTCGAGCTGGCTGGGGAATAGAACGAATATGCCTTCGGTGATAGTGAAGTGAGGGCAGCAAACATGGGAATACTGTCATCCCTGAAGTCTCAAGTGAGTAATCAATGTTCCCCCTTTATCCCCTGTGATGCATTATTTCAATCTCCCTTCTCTTCCAGGCAAAGTAACCGAATAGGCCAGACTATCCTTGCGGCCCCTGGATCCACCAGACCTGAGCAGCTCATAGGGAGACTTTCCTGACCCACCATCAAAGAGGCATCATAGCTATCACCCACGCTGGGCACCAGCAGCAATACTCACACCTCAGTGGGTTCACTAAGCAGTCAGGCTTCTGGGCCACTCACTGATGAAGACCTCACAGCTGAACATCCACAGCAGGCAAAGGCGGGAATGTCCCAGGAAACTGGCAGTCAGAGGGATGCCAGAGGCCAGGACTCTGCTAGGCCTCTGGCCAATGATGTGCCCCTAGATCTGGTCAGCCCAGAGCTATGGAGCTGCAAAGACAGAGTCACAGCATCAGGAGGAGCTGATAGCATCCCTCCTTGGATTGCAAGGCCGATTGGAGGAGTCCCTGTCTTCTGTCCAAGGAGTTGTTGCCGTCACTCCAGTACAATGAGGCCAACACTGCAAGTTTGGTGTCTGTAGTGGAGACCTTCACATAGGACGTGTGCTCCATGGCAAAGGATTTCAGCTCCACAGTTCAGCTCATAGCCTCCGTGTCTGAGGGCTCCAGCTGCATGGTTCAAGCACTGGTGGGAATCCAGGAGTACCTGCACCTGAGGATGGTGTGGCTTCTGTACCTCAGTCCAGCTGCCCCTCTATCTCATGGAGAACAACCGGGCCTATCGAGCACCCAAAGGAAGGAAGATAGTCTGGTTTATAGCCTGGGGCCTTCCGCCCAGGAGAAGCTGGGGGTCTTCGGCCTATGAGTCCCTCCTTCCTGAAAGCGACACCCCACGAGCCTCACATACCAATGAGGGCAGCACTGCAATACCTGTGCTGCCCGAAAACAGACCAGGGCCCTCAAGGTCCGGGCCCCCCAGGAACCAGGGCATGGAAGTCAGCAGGCCTCCTCAAACTCAGCTGCCGATCCTGGGAAAGCACCTTGATGTAGTAGGAGGGTGAGGAAGATTAAGCAATGATTGGCACCTAGTTGGCACAGGTGAAAATAGGCACCAGTGTGGAGAGGTCACTTTGTATATAGTTACAAATAATAAATCACTCTGTCTATTCACAGAGCCTCCACCTTGTCACTTCATGCTGCAGGCTTGGCGGACCCACATACACACATACACCCAGCACTTCATCTGTGTGGAGTGTGGGAATGACTGTGCTATGTCTCTTCCTGAGGAGAGACATAGCACAGAAGAGACTGAGGACAGAGTAAAAAAGCCTTGCTGCAGGCAACCCCACCTCCTACCCTTGGCCACTCTTCCTGATACCCTGTTCATGGAAGGAGCAAACCATTCCCCCCTCCAGCTTTGATAAGCCCCATGATGTGTCTATTCATGGGTAGGGCACATGCAGCTCTTTGTTAGTCAGCAGTTAGACATATCGCTGAGAATATCACTTTATTCCCGCTGCAAGTCATTCTCATTTTCTGCAACACAAGGTGAATACAGGAGGTGACACATGCCTTATTCAGAACGATCATCAAATTATCTGATTCTCAAAGGTTGCTGATGGCCAGACTGCACGAGCATTAGAGACATGGTCATTGCGGGATTCCCACTGGTACAGGGTATCCACTGCATTACAATCTCATGTGGACTTTGGAGCACTCTGGGAACACCCAGCTGCTTTTCTCAGTGGAAGGGGTTTCCTTTCCTTCATGTTCAAACTGTCTGTGGCTATTGGAAAAGAATTATGCAAGTGTCTGCTCATTTCCTAGGAAGCTCCAATGACATATACATCTTAAGGAACTCCCAAAAGCCATGTTTATTTGAGAACCCTGCCCATGTACAGGATTAGATGCTGGGTGACAAGGACTATCCCTTTATAATGTGGTTCTTGACATAAGTCAAGAGCCCAGCAAAGAAACCTTACAATGTTTGAAAGAGATGCTAACCTTCTCAGATGAGGATGACATGAAGGAATATGAGGAAGAGGAGGAGGACAGGAGTTTTGCAGCAGCTCTCCCTGAGCTACACAGTGACATGCCAGGACTGCTAGAACATAGAACATAGAACACTACAGCACAAACAGGCCCTTCAGCCCACGAGTTGTGCCGATCACATCAACACCTACCAACCTACAGACCTATCTATAACCCTCAATCTCATTAAACCCCATATACTCATCCAGAAGTCTTTTAAAAGACCCCAGCGAGTTCGCCTCCACCACCACTGACGGCAGCCGATTCCATTCACTCACCACCCTCTGAGTGAAAAACTTACCCCTAACATCACTTCTGAACTTCCCTCCCTGCACCTTAAATCTGTGTCCTCTCGTAGTAACCATTTCAACCCGGGGAAATAGCCTCTGAGAGTCCACCCTATCTATTCCTCTCAACATTTTGTAAACTTCTATCAGGTCGCCTCTCAACCTTCGTCTCTCCAGGGAAAAGAGTCCCAGCTCCCTCAACCTAACTTCATAAGGCATGCCTCCCAGTCCAGGCAACATCCTTGTAAATCTCCTCTGTACCCTCTCAATAGCTTCTACATCTTTCCTATAGTGAGGCGACCAGAACTGCACACAATACTCTAAATGAGGCCTGACAAGGGTCTTATAAAGTTGCAGCATTACCTCCCGACTCCTAAACTCAATCCCTCGATTAATGAAGGCCAGTACACCATACGCCTTCTTGACCACCTGCGAAGCCGATTTAAGAGTCCTGTGGACCCGGACCCCAAGATCCTTCTGCTCTTCAACACTACTCAGACTTCTGCCCTTGATAGTGTACTCGTTCATCCCGTTGGTTCTGCCAAAATGGACGACTACACATTTATCCGCGTTGAAGTCCATCTGCCACTTCTCCGCCCAGTCCTGCATCCTATCTATGTCCTGCTGCAACTTTTGCCATCCTTCCAGACCATCCACAACACCACCGACCTTAGTGTCATCAGCGAACTTACTTACCCATCCCTCCACTTCCTCATCCAGGTCATTTATGAAAATGACAAACAACAAGGGTCCCAGAACAGATCCTTGAGGCACTCCGCTGGTGACTGACCTCCATTCAGAAAAAGCCCCATCCACAACCACTCTCTGCCTTCTGCAGGCAAGCCAGTTCTGAATCCACAAGGCCAAAGGCCCTTGGATCCCATGCCCTCTCACCTTCTCAAGAAGTCTTGCATGGGGGACCTTATCAAACGCCTTGCTGAAGTCCATGTACACTACGTCCACGGCACTTCCTTCGTCAATGTGTTCAGTCACATTATCGAAGAACTCAACTAGGCTTGTAAGGCACGACCTGCCCTTGACAAATCCATGCTGACTATTCCTGATCATGTCAAACCTCTCCAAATGTTCGTAAATCTTGTCCCTCAGAAGCCTCTCCATCAGCTTACCAACCACAGAGGTCAGACTCACCGGTCGGTAATTTCCCGGGCTATCTCTGTTCCCTTTCTTGAAAATAGGCACTACATCCGCAATCCTCCAATCCTCCGGAACCTCTCCCGTCTCCATGACGACGCAAAGATCATCGCCAGGGGCTCTGCAATCTCTTCCCTCGCCTCCCACAGTATCCTGGGGTACATCCCATCTGGTCCAGGCGACTTATCTACCTTGATAGAATTCAAAAGTTCCAACACATCCTCCTCCTTAATATTCACGTACTCAATCAAAATCTCCCAGATCAGCTTCCACCGTGAATACTGAGGCGAAGTACTCGTTAAGCACCTCTGCCATTTCTTCTGGTTCCACACAAACCTTTCCCCCCTCACCTTTTATAGGTCCTATCCCTTCTCTTCTTATCCTTTTACCTTTCACATATTTATAGAAGGCCTTGGGATTCTCCTTAATCTTACCCGCCAAGGTCTTCTCATGACCCCTTCTGGCTCTCCTAATTTCCCTTTTAAGTTCCTTCCTACAGTCCTTATACTCCTCAAGATCATTAACCTCTCCTAATTCCCTGAACCTCTTGTACACCTTCCTTTTCCTCCTGACTAGGTTCAACACAGCCTTTGTGCACCACGGTTCCCGCGACCTACCAAAACCAAATTAGGGACAACCTAATCTTCAATGGCTTTGACCATGAGTGATGCACCTATCTGAACATCATTTTGTCATCTGCAAACCTTTGCCAGCTCCTATTATGCAGCCGTCAGTCAGCATCCCTCCATTGAAACCTCACTACATGTGTTCTATACCCCCAGGAGAATAAGGAGAGTGGACCATTCTCACGTGGGACGAAGAGATGTCTCCCTTCAAGGACAGTAAGAAGTCTGACAACACCAGGTTTAAGTCCAACCAATTGGACTTAATCGGTTGGACTTAAACTTGGTGTTGTCAGACTTCTTACTGTGTTCACCCCAGTCCAACGATGGCGTCTCCACATCATCCCTTCAAGGACACCAGTTTTGCATTGTCAGTCAAGTCAATGAAGCTAAGATGAGCCATCTCTCTGCTCCTCACCTCCATTGTCAAAGCCATGATTCAGCAGTAGCACATCACTTCTTAGGCCTATCAGCAACATGAGCTAATCTGCTTGGCCATGCACTCATAGGGAGGCCAGCAGATACTTCATGTGCAGCCAGGCTAATGCTCTGTGTCCATGTGTTCAAATCCAACCATGGAAGCTCGTGGAATTTATATTCAATTGATTAATAAATCTGGGATCAAAAGCCAGTTCCAGTCATGGTGATTGTGAAACTATCATCAATTGTTGTAAAAACCCACCTGGTTCATTAAATGCCCTTTAGGGAAGGAAATCTCCTGTCCTTATCTGGTCAAGCCCAAATATGACACCAACAGCAATATGGTTGACTCTTAATTGCCCTTTGGAATGGTCTAGCAAGCCACTCAGTTGAAAGGTAATTAGGGGTGGGCAATGAATGCTGGCCCAGCAAGTGATGGCAATGTAAAAAAAGTCACATTGCCTTGCAAGTATAAATCTAAGCATACACATTATCATGTATCTCACAGCCACATTCTACCTACACAAGTGTCATTCGGTCAGTTTGACTGGTCTGTAGGGTTCAAGGCTGTTGCTGTATTCCCCTAAGTGCAGAATTCATTTACTGTGCGCATGGTGGGCAAGGTTCCAGGGAGCAGACAGCAGCTTCATCACTGGCAGGATCCCATTCGCTCAATGTACAACTGGTCTACAACCAGCATAAATGGATGATTTACATTTATGTCAAGCCGCTGAGAAGCTGTCACAACACCCACGTATTAAAGCAGACCCAGGTACCCAACATTACCAGGCCTTCCTTGTGCCTTCAAAGATGGATACTGGATGATAAGGGCTACCTACTGAGGAGATGGCTACTCATCCCTGTGAGGACCCCAAACATAGACGCAGAGAAAAGATGCAACATTTACCATAGAGTGACAATTGATCAGGCCAAAGGGCTACTGAATATGTGCTTCAGATACCTTGATAGACGGGAAGGAAAAGGAGGCAGGGTAGCTCTGTTAATTAAAGATAACATCAAGGTGGTAGTGAGAGACGATATAGGCTCTAAGGAGCAAAATGTGGAATCATTGTGGGTGGAGATAAGGAATAGTAAGGGGAGAAAGTCACTGGTGGGCGTGTCTATAGGCCCCCAAATAACAACTTTGAGGCAGGGTGGGCTATAAACAAGCAAATAATGGATGCGTGCAAAAACAGAACAGCAACATCATGGGGGATTTTAACCTGCATATTGATTAGTTGACTCAAGTTGGACGTGGTGGACTTGAAGAAGAGTTCTTAGAATGCTGTCGGAATAGTTTCCTCGAACAGTACGTTACAGAACTACGAGGGAGCGAGTTATCTTGGATCTGGTCCTGTGTAATGAGACAGGTAAAATTAAAGATCTTCTTGTGAGGGATCCTCTTGGAACGAGTGATCACAATATGGTTGAATTTCTAATACAGATGGAGGGTGAGAAAGTAGGGTCCCAAACCAGTGTCCTCTGCTTGAACAGAGGGGAGTACAATCGGATGAGGGCGGAATGGGCTAATGTAGACTGGGAGTGCAAACTAGTTGGTAGGACAGCTGAGGAACAGTGGAGGATTTTTAAGGACATTTTTCTCAGTACTCAGCAAAAATATATTCCAGTGATGAAGAAGGAATGTAAGAAAAGGGATAACCAACCATGGATAACTAAGGAAATAAAGGAGAGTATTAAATTAAAAACTGATGCGTACAGAGTGCCAAAATTAGTGGGGAACTAGAAGATTGGGAAAGCTTTAAAAAACAACAAAGAACAACTAAGAAAACAATAAAGGAAAGATAGATTATGAAACTAAACTAGCACAAAATATAAAAAATGATAGTAAAAGTTTTTACAAATATATAAAAAGGAAAAGAGTGGCTAAAATAAACGTTGGACCCTTAGAAGATGAGGAGGGGGATCTAATAATGGCCAAGCCTTAAACAAGTTTTTTGTGTCCGTCTTCACGTAGAGAACACAAATAGCTTACCGAAAATTGACAGTCGTGGGACTGTAGGGGGTGAGCTCCTTAGAACGATTACTATTACTAAACAGGTAGTGCTTGGTAGGCTAATGGGATTAAAGGTAGACAAGTCCCTGGGCCCGGATGGAATGCATCCCAGGGTCCTGAAAGAAATGGCAGAAGTAATAGCAGATGCGTTAGTAGTAATTTATCAAAATTTGCTGGACTCTGGGGAAGAGCCAGCTGATTGGAAAACGGCTAATGTGACGCCACTGTTTAAAAAAGGAAGTAGACAAAAAGCTACAGGCCGGTTAGCTTAACGTCCATAGTTGGGAAAATGCGGGAATCCATCATTAAAGAAGAAATAGCAGGACACCTGGAAAAGAATGGTTCGATCAAGCAGAGGCCCTGTGGATTCATGAAGGGAAAGTCGTGTTTGACAAAATTACTGGATTTTTATGAAGATGTAACGAATGTGGTTGACAGAGGGGAACTGGTGGATGTGGTGTTTTTAGATTTCCAGAAGGCGTTCAATAAGGTGCCTCACAAAAGGTTGCTGCAGAAGATTAAGGTACACGGAGTTGGGGGTGAAGTGTTAGCGTGGATTGAGGATTGGTTATCTAACAGGAAGCAGAGAGTTGGAACAAATGGGTGCTTTTCTGGTTGGCAGTTGGTGACTAGTGGTGTGCTGCAGGGATCGGTGCTGGGGCCTCAGCTGTTTACCATATACATAGATGATCTGGAGGAGGGGACTGGGTATAGGATAATAAAGTTTTCTGATGACACAAAGATGAGTGGGAAAGCGAATTGCGTGGAGGACACGGAAAGTCTACAGAGAGATTTGGATAGGCTGAGTGAGTGGGTGAGGATCTGGCAAATGGAGTATAACGTTGGCAAGTGTGAGGTTATCCACTTTGGAAGGAATAATAGTAAAATGGACTATTATTTAAATGGTGAAAAATTACAACATGCTACTGTGCAGAGGGACCTGGGGGCCTTGTGCATGAATCGCAAAAACTCAGTTTGCAGGTGCAGCAGGTGATCAAGAAGGCAAATGGGATGTTGGCCTTTATCGTGAGGGGGATGGAGTATAAAAGCAGGGAGGTCTTGCTGCAATTGTACAAGGTACTGGTAAGGCCACAACTAGAGTATTATGTGCAATTTTGGTCCCCTTATTTGTGAAAGGATATATTGGCCATGGAGAGAGTACAGAGAAGGTTCACCAGGTTGATACCAGAGATGAGGAGGTTAACTTATGAGGAGAGATTGAATAGATTGGGCCTGTACTCATTGGAGTTTAGAAGGCTGATCTTATAGAGAGATATAAGATAATGAAGAGGCTAGACAGGGTAAAGGCAGAGAGATTCTTTCCACTTAGAAAGGAAACAAGGACTAGAGGACACAGCCTCAGACTAAGGGGGAGTCAGTTTAGAACAGAGTTGAGAAGGAACTTCTTCTCTCAGAGGCTAGTGAATCTCTGGAATTCTCTGTCCATTGAAGCAGTGGAGGCTACTTTGTTAAATATGTTTAAGTAACAAGTAGATAGATTTCTGATCAATAAGGGAATTAAGGGGTATGGGAAGCAGGCGAATAAGTGGTACTAAAACACTATCAGATCAGCCATGATCTTATTGTATGGCAGGGCAGGCTAGAGGGGCTAGATGGCCTACTCCTGCTCCTATTTCTTATGTTCTTATGATCGATATGGCGGGGTCCTTTAATTTGCCTCAGAAAGAGTCCATCTTTGATCATGATGTGTTGTTCTCTGCACAACCAGCTGCTGCAAACAGAAGCTTTAAATAATGAGGACATCCAGGAGTGCAATGCCTAAAGATGAAGATGTGGAGGGAGATTGTAACAGGCGCAACAGGATGAAGATCTAGAGGGACCTCAGCAGCAATGAAATATACACAAGGAGGTTTGCAATTCACTAATAAGTGAGCCATTCAATCATATAAATCTGGCACTTTCTGCAGCAGTATTAGTAACATTTTTTGAACTACCAGTAACAGCTTCCCACATGGTGACAATCTTGCCAGAACCTCCAATCCAAGACTATGGCCAGAATTCTCAGGCGAGAATGGCGAATTTAAAGCTGAGCCAAATCTCTGTTCACTGCAGCGGGACCAGAGAATCCCAGCTGCAGGTGAGGTCGGAGAATTCCGGCTTATGTGTTGAGATTATGCTTGTGTTAGAGAGGTTAGTAGAAGTCACACCTTAAAGCCAACACAAATACAGCCAGGAAGAGGAAAAGCGAAGATAAAACTTTAGGTGTTGCTCCTGCATTTGGTGCTCGCTCATGAACTTTGTTTATTCATCTGAATTGTGCACTGCCATGGGAAATCCCCACCCAAAAGGAATTCTAATTTTAGCATCGTGTCTGATGTAACTTTCATTAGATCTGCAAGCATGAATTCTGGGCATTTTTTGATAATGAAACATGATTATGAAAGAAAAGATGTCCATGCACAGCAAGAGCTAATCAGAGAGGAACTAACAACTATGTAGTAACGTTTCTTCAAAATATCTTTGAATTTAATGCTAACTTTTGAAAAAGAGAAAAGCTTTAAGAATCTAATTTTGTTAGGGCAGTAGATTAGCCACGAGCTACTTTTCGTTAAAATAGTTATGTCCTGAGACACAGTTTGCCTAAAGAATGTGAAACTTTGCAATAAAACCTTGTCTCCCACTTCTAAAGGCTTTTACACAAATAATCATTACTCTCCAATTTCTTCCCTGTTCTCCCCTTCATCCTTGCTGAGATAGTTTAATAGGCATCAGCAGCTCTTGATACATTTGCCAGGGGCCTTATTCATCTCAGTGCCTTAACGAGTGTAATAATGAAGTGGATTGATCACAGCAGGCATTTCAGTCAAGCACAAGGCTGCCAGTTAATGTCCCCAAATGCTACCAAATAGTCAAGTTCTGGTCAGTTTTCATATTTTGTGGAGATGCTGGCATTGGACTGGGGTAAGCACGGTAAGAAGTCTCACATTACCAGGTTAAAGTCCAATTTTTCTATTGCCAACCTAGGTACGGAGATGGTAACACTAAACTGTTTGCCAGTCTGAAATCAGGTTAGCGAAGCACGGACTGAAAACAGAAGCTGAGATCTTCTTGTCATGTGCACCCATGCCTTATTAATCCAGACAGTAACTTTCAGTATTAATCCAGACTACACCCCTCAGCATTATTCCAGATGACACCCCTCAGCACTAATACAGTATTCCTCAGTGTTCATCAGATCTCTACCCCTCATAGTTATTCTAGTCTCCAGAATTAATCAACTATTCCCCCCATGCTAATCTAGCATCCTTCCCTCGTCTTTAATCCAATCTCCATGCCTCAGCGTTAATCCAGAATCTCCCCTCAGTGTTAATCCAATATCATCACCTCAGTGTCAATCCAGTTTCTTCCCCTTAAGCGTTAATATAATATCTTCCACTCACTGTTAATTCAGTATCGCTGCCTTCATTTTAAGCCAGTCTCCACCCCTCAGAGTTAATCCAGTCTCCACCCCTCAGGGTTAATCCAGTCTCCACCCCTCAGGGTTAATCCGTTCTCCACCCCTCAGGGTTAATCCAACCTCCACCCCTCAGAGTTAATCCAGTCTCCACCCCTCAGGGTTAATCCAGTCTCCACCCCTCAGAGTTAATCCAGTCTCCGCCCCTCAGGGTTAATCCAGTCTCCACCCCTCAGGGTTAATCCAGTCTCCACCCCTCAGGGTTAATCCAGTCCCAACCCCTCAGGGTTAATCCAGTCTCCACCCCTCAGAGTTAATCCAGTCTCCACCCCTCGGGGTTAATCCAGTCCCAACCCCTCGGGGTTAATCCAGTCTCCACCCCTCGGGGTTAATCCAATCTCCACCCCTCGGGGTTAATCCAGTCTCCACCCCTCAGGGTTAATCCAATCTCCACCCCTCAGAGTTAATCCAGTCTCCACCCCTCAGGGTTAATCCAATCTCCACCCCTCGGGGTTAATCCAGTCTCCACCCCTCGGGGTTAATCCAGTCTCCACCCCTCAGGGTTAATCCAGTCTCCACCCCTCAGTGTTAACCCAGTCTCCACCCCTCAGGGTTAATCCAGTCTCCACCCCTCAGTGTTAATCCAGTCTCCACCCCTCAGGGTTAATCCAATCTCCACCCCTCAGGGTTAATCCAATCTCCACCCCTCAGGGTTAATCCAGTCTCCACCCCTCAGTGTTAATCCAGTCTCCACCCCTCAGGGTTAATCCAGTCTCCACCCCTCGGGGTTAATCCAGTCTCCACCCCTCAGTGTTAATCCAGTCTCCACCCCTCAGTGTTAATCCAGTCTCCACCCCTCAGGGTTAATCCAGTCTCCACCCCTGAGGGTTAATCCAGTCTCCACCCCTCAGGGTTAATCCAGTCTCCACCCCTCAGGGTTAATCCAGTCTCCACCCCTCAGGGTTAATCCAGTCTCTACCCCTCAGGGTTAATCCAGTCTCTACCCCTCAGGGTTAATCCAGTCTCCACCCCTCAGGGTTAATCCAGTCTCCACCCCTCAGGGTTAATCCAGTCTCCACCCCTCAGGGTTAATCCAATCTCCACCCCTCAGGGTTAATCCAGTCACCACCCCTCAGGGTTAATCCAGTCTCCACCCCTCGGGGTTAATCCAGTCTCCACCCCTCAGTGTTAATCCAGTCTCCACCCCTCAGTGTTAATCCAGTCTCCACCCCTCAGTGTTAATCCAGTCTCCACCCCTCGGGGTTAATCCAGTCTCCACCCCTCAGGGTTAATCCAGTCTCCACCCCTCAGGGTTAATCCAGTCTCTACCCCTCGGGGTTAATCCAGTCTCCACCCCTCAGTGTTAATCCAGTCTCCACCCCTCAGGGTTAATCCAGTCTCCACCCCTCAGGGTTAATCCAGTCTCCACCCCTCAGGGTTAATCCAGTCTCCACCCCTCAGGGTTAATCCAGTCTCCACCCCTCAGTGTTAATCCAGTCTCCACCCCTCAGGGTTAATCCAGTCTCCACCCCTCAGGGTTAATCCAATCTCCACCCCTCAGGGTTAACCCAGTCTCCACCCCTCAGGGTTAATCCAGTCTCCACCCCTCAGGGTTAATCCAGTCTCCACCCCTCAGTGTTAATCCAGTCTCCACCCCTCAGGGTTAATCCAGTCTCCACCCCTCAGGGTTAATCCAGTCTCCACCCCTCAGTGTTAATCCAGTCCCAACCCCTCAGGGTTAATCCAGTCTCCACCCCTCAGGGTTAATCCAATCTCCACCCCTCAGAGTTAATCCAGTCTCCACCCCTCAGAGTTAATCCAGTCTCCACCCCTCAGGGTTAATCCAGTCTCCACCCCTCAGAGTTAATCCAGTCTCCACCCCTCAGAGTTAATCCAGTCTCCACCCCTCGGGGTTAATCAAGTCTCCACCCCTCAGATTTAATCCAGTCTCCACCCCTCGGGGTTAATCCAGTCCCAACCCCTCAGGGTTAATCTAGTCTCCACCCCTCGGGGTTAATCCAGTCTCCACCCCTCGGGGTTAATCCAGTCTCCACCCCTCAGGGTTAATCCAGTCTCCACCCCTCGGGGTTAATCCAGTCTCCACCCCTCAGGGTTAATCCAGTCTCCACCCCTCGGGGTTAATCCAGTCTCCACCCCTCAGGGTTAATCCAGTCTCCACCCCTCAGGGTTAATCCAGTCTCCACCCCTCAGAGTTAATCCAGTCTCCACCCCTCGGGGTTAATCCAGTCCCAACCCCTCGGGGTTAATCCAGTCTCCACCCCTCAGGGTTAATCCAATCTCCACCCCTCAGGGTTAACCCAGTCTCCACCCCTCAGGGTTAATCCAGTCTCCACCCCTCAGGGTTAATCCAGTCTCCACCCCTCAGTGTTAATCCAGTCTCCACCCCTCAGTGTTAATCCAGTCTCCACCCCTCGGGGTTAATCCAGTCTCCACCCCTCAGTGTTAATCCAGTCTCCACCCCTCAGTGTTAATCCAGTCTCCACCCCTCAGGGTTAATCCAGTCTCCACCCCTCAGTGTTAATCCAGTCTCCACCCCTCAGGGTTAATCCAATCTCCACCCCTCAGGGTTAATCCAGTCTCCACCCCTCAGGGTTAATCCAGTCTCCACCCCTCGGGGTTAATCCAGTCTCCACCCCTCGGGGTTAATCCAGTCTCCACCCCTCGGGGTTAATCCAGTCTCCACCCCTCGGGGTTAATCCAGTCTCCACCCCTCAGGGTTAATCCAGTCTCCACCCCTCGGGGTTAATCCAGTCTCCACCCCTCAGGGTTAATCCAGTCTCCACCCCTCAGTGTTAATCCAGTCTCCACCCCTCAGGGTTAATCCAGTCTCCACCCCTCAGTGTTAATCCAGTCTCCACCCCTCAGGGTTAATCCAATCTCCACCCCTCGGGGTTAATCCAGTCTCCACCCCTCAGGGTTAACCCAGTCTCCACTCAAAGAACAAAGAAAATTGCAGCTCAAGAACAGGCCCTTCAGCCTTCCAAACCTACACCCACCATGCTGCCTGACTGAGCTAAAACCCCACATCCTTCCAGGGACTAAATCCCTGTATTCCCTTCCTATTCATGTGTTTGTCAAGACACCCCTTAAAATAACATCCCTCAGGGTTAAGCCAGTCTCCACCCTTCAGTGTTAATGCAGTCTCTATCTCCCAGGGTTCAATCCAGTTTCCAACCCTCAGTGTTAATCCACCCACCATCCCACAGGGTTAATTGAATCTCCACCCTTCAGGGTTCAACCCAAGCATTCATAGGGAGATTTAGACTGTTGTCTGAAAAGAAGGAGTGTGCAGCATTATGGGCAAAAGACAGGAGAATGGCAGTTAGTGAATTACTGACACGGACATGATGGGCCAAATGACCTCCTTCTACACTGTAACAATTTTTTGATGCTGTGATTCTATGGGTTTATTTTTTTAAGTGTTCACAACACATGAACTTCAGCCTCTTCATGAAGGGACTTGCTTCTCCTTCCAGCTGATCTAAGAGATACGCATCCAAAGTCGCAGAGTTTGTTTTTGCAAGCTGTCAGGAAGGCTGCCACGTGGAGTTCTGAATAAGATAAAACCCCTTTAACACAATCAACTGATTTTTATTTCAAAGCTCAGAAACTGCGTAATAATCTTGAAACACAGCCAAATGACTATTGAAATTTGACTATCTTGAGACTCAGAAGCAAGGTCCTTTCCTCACTTTCTTAGAAATCAAATTATTCTTAGAAATTAACAATAATAGAACCCTCATTTGGGATATAAAGAGGCTGAACTTAATTAAAACTGTAGCAAGACTTCTTTATTCTTATACTTCAATCCGCTTGCAATAGAGGTTAACATGTGGTTTGCTTTTCTTAATTGCTTGTTGTCTCTCTGAATGCCTTGTATGCACACATTAAGTCTCTCTGAATATCAATATTTACAAGTTTCACCATTTCAAAAATATTCTGCTTTTTTATTCCTACAAAGTGAATAACTTCTCATATTACATTCCATCTACCAATTTGTTACCCATTCACTTACCCTGCCTGTTAGTCTTTCAGCCTCTCTGTAGCCTCCACACATGCAAACCTTTCCACCTAGTTTTGTATCATGAGCAAACTTAAATACATCATCAGCTGTCTCTAATATAGATTGAAAACATCTGAGGTTCCAGCACTGATCTTATAGAGACGTATAAGATAATGAAGGAGATGGAGAGGGTAGAGGTATAGAGATTCTTCCCGCTTAGAAAGGATAGCAGGACTAGAGGACACAGCCTCAAGATAAGTGGGGGGGAGGCAGTTTAGATCAGAGTTGAGGAGGAACTTCTTCACTCAAAGGGTGGTGAATCTCTGGAATTCTCTGCCCGTTGAAGTGGTGGAGGCTACCTCGCTAAATATATTTAAGTCACGGGTAGATAGGTTTCTGATAGGCAAGGGAATTAAGGGTTATGGGGAGAGAGCGGGAAAGTGGAACTGATCCACTTCAGATCAGCCATGATCTTATTGAATGGCGGGGCAGGCTCGAAGGGCTAGATGGCCTACTCCTGCTCCTATTTCTTATGTTCTTACGTTCTTATGTTCTTACAATCCTGCCCTCTGCCCACACCCACTCACCCCCTCCATCTGTCATGCCCATCCTCCTGAATTGCAGTAGTATATTTTCATCAACCTTCCATTTTTGAGCAATTTGCTCCCACACAGCCCCCGCCGAACAATTTTCTTCCACACAGCCTCCCTCCAAACACTAACCCCCACCATTCCTCAACCTTTCAAACATACAACTTTTCAAGTAGGATGAGCCATCATAAGGCAGTATTAAATCAAATGACTAAAAGCTTGGTCAGAGATTAAATGGCATTTAAATATTCAGGGAAAAATTGCAAATACCCAGATTGCAGAGATTCTCTTCCTTCCTCCCTCCCTCAACGCACTCTCTATCTCAGTCCCTCTCTATCTCTGTTCTCTCCTCTCTTCCCATCACTCCCTCTCCCTCTGCTCTCTCTCCTCTGTCCCACCCTCCCATATTACCCTACCTCATCCCCATTATGCCTCTCCCATACACCCTCTTACTCCCCATCACCAATTGCCCCTTATTCCCTGCCCCATCCCCCCCTTCCCCTCCCCATCACCCTGAGACTGGGGTGGGGGGGAAAGGTCCCTGACAGATTGGGAGGTAGGCAAGTTTACACCCTAAGGCCTGGTGAGTGGAAAATATAGACAAAAGGAATTAAGAAGGGGATCAGTTGTTGCACTCGAGCATGTACTGAATAGTGGAATAATTATGCGGACTGAATAAATCTTCATCCTAGTGTACTTAAGGCAATTGCCCTAGAAATAGTAGTTCCAATGGTCATTTTCCAAAATTCTCTGGATTCTGAGTCAGTTCCTACAGACTGGGGGGCAGCTAATGTGAGCCCATTATTCAAAAGAGAAACACAGAGAAAACAGGGAACCATAGACCAATGAGCCTAACATCAGCAGTAGGGAAAATTGCTGGAATTCATTATCGAGGATTTCATAGCACAGTGCTTGGAAAGCAATGGTATAATCAGATAAAGTCAGCATTAATTACAAAGGAGAAATCGTGCTTGACAAATTCTTTGAGGATGTGACTAATAGAGTTGACCAGGTAGAGCTGGAAGATGTGGTTTATTTAGACTTTCAGAAGGCATTCAACAAGGTCTTACATAGAGAATTACATAGCAGATTACAATGTAAAGTTAAAGTGCTTGGGACTGTGGCTAATGTCTTGAGATAGATAGAAAGCTAGTTAGCAGATCGGAAGCAAAGCATTGGCATTAATGGTCTTTCTGATTGACTCGTGAGTACGGCAAGGATTAATTTAAGGACCCCAACTATTCACATTATATATTAATGATTTGGGTGAGACAACTAAAGGTGTTGCACTAATTTTTTAGCACAGAGGGCCAGGAGAATCACAGGTCAGCTGATTCGCAGAGTTTCTGTGAGCTTTCGCGCCACGCTTGCATCCCCAAGGCCTGAATTTCTGGCAATATTTGCATGGTGCCAGAAATCAGCTGGGAGACAGGGTTAGCATTTAAATAATATTTTATTTCAACTAGCAGCCTGACCCTGCTAGAGTGCGGGGGGGCAATCGGGGCCCCCCAGGGATTGGGCAGTAGGGGGGTGCCCACTACGCAAGGGTACCCTGGCCATGTCAGCCTGGGCTCCCGGCAATGATCAAGGGCCAAAGAGTTCATGTTTAGAGGCATCTTGGCACTGCCCACCAAGCATGAGCAGTGCTAAGATAGTGTGCAGAAATGATCTGCACACTATCATGCATCTAATGAGTCTTAGATCAAAGAATCCCTACACCGCAGATTCAGCCTATTAAATCTGCACTAACCCAGTAACCCCACATATTTATCCCACTAATCCCTCCATTTGACTCACCGGGTCTGCACCGACTCTCTGACACACTATCTTACTCAAACCCTTTCCTCCACCTTATCCTTGGAATGGCTAATCCATCAAGCCTACACATCGTGGGATACTAAGGGACAATTAAGAACAACCCAGCACAGGGAACAGGCCCTTCGGCCCAACGAGCCTGCGCCGCCGCATCTTCCTACACCTACCCTGCCCTGTGTGTATGTGAGTGGAACCCCTAATGTAGCCAGATTCAGGGGAGAATAGTGTCAATTTGTTACACCAATCAGCCTAAGAGCACATCTTTGGGGTGTGGGAGGAAACCGGAGCACCCGGAGGAAACCCACAGGGAGAATGTGCAAACTCCCACAGACACTGGCCCATATCCATGCATCTGCACAGCTAGCAGTGATAGTCACTGAGCTGTTGCCGTGCCCATCTGCTGGTCCAGGATTAAGCACACACAACGACACAAAGTACTAGGCCACTCCTGGAACCTCCAAGAGTAGCCCACGCACGACTCACCGTGTGCACGCCCCTCGTTTGACAACAAGGTGGACCGACAATTATCTTAGCCAATCCACCTAACCTGTAAATCTTTGGAATGTGGGAGGAAACCAGAGCACCAAAGGAAGCCACGGGGAGAATGTGCAAACTCCATACAGTCAATTGAACCTGGGTCTCTGGAATTGTGAGACAGCAGTGCTAAGCACTGTGTCACCACGCAGTCCATTCTTGATGAATCTCTGCCTGGGAAACATTTCATCTTGAACACTTATCTCCTTTTAAGCCTGCCAGCCCACTCAGAACTCCTCTCTGTCTGTGTTAATTTCTTTAATTGTATCAGTTCTTCTCCTGATTTCTATACCTGCATCGTCTCCCTCACTCATGAACACTGACACAAAGTATTCATTTGGAACCCTACCTATATCCTCCAACTCCACAAACAAGTAACCACTGAGGTCCAAAATGGGCCTTACTCTTTCCCTAGTTATTCTTTCACCCTTAATGTACTTGTAAAACAACTTACAATTTTCCTTTCTTCTTCCTCCCAGTATTTTTTCATGTCCCCCTTTTACTTTCCTAATTTACTTTTTAACTGCCTTCTTGGATATTTTAGACTTCCTTCAGGCCTCTGCTGTTTTGAGTCTCCCAGTCTGCCATAAGCCACCCTTTTTCTCTTCATCGTATGCTTATATCTGTCAATAGAACAAAGAAGAAATAAAATTAAAGCACAGGAACAGGCCTTTTGGTCCTCCAACTGCACTGACCATGCTGCCCGACTGAGCTAAAATCCCCTCTCCTTCCTGGACCATATCCTTCTATTCCCATCCTATTCATGTATTTTTCAAGATGCCCCTTAAAAGTCACTATCGTATCTGCTTCCACTACCTCCTGTGGCAGCGAGTTTCAGGCATCCACCACTCTCTGTGAAAAAAACTTGCCTCGTACATCTTCTCTAAACCTTGCCCCCCACACCTTAAACCTATATCCCCTAATAATTGACTCTTCCATGCTGGGAAAAAACTTCTGACTATCCACCCTGTCCATGCCCCTCATTATCTTGTAGTATCTTGTCTCATTATCAAGTCGCCCCTCAAACTCTGTCATTTCAGTGAGAACAAACCAAGTTTCTCCAACCTCTCCTCATAGCTATTGCCCTTCATACCAAACAACATCCTGGTAAATCTTTTCTATACCATTTCCAAAGTCTCCACAAAGTAATGTGGCGACCAGAATTGAACACTATATTCCAAATGCGGTCTAACCATAAAGCTGCAACATTTCTTGCTAATTTTTAAACTCAATGTTTAAGCTCAATGCCATATGCATTCTTGACTACCTTTTCCACCTGCAATGCCACTTTTAGTGACCTGTGTATATTTATACGCAGATTCCTCTGCTGATCAATACACTTAAGGGTTCTGTCATTTACTGTATATTTCCCAGATAGACCTCTCAAAATGCATTACCTCACACTTGTGTGGATTAAACGCCACCTGTCATCTCTCCAACCAAGTCTCCAACCGATGTATTCTCTGATGGTCCTCATCGCTATCAGCAATTCCATCAACCTTTGTGTTGTCCGCAAAATTACTAATCAAACCAGTTACGTTTTCCTCCAAATCATTTATATATATTACAAACAGCAAAGGTCCCATCAATAATCCCTGAGGAACGCCACTTGTCACAGCCCTCCATTCAGAAATGCACCCTTCCACTGCTACCCTCTGTATTCTGTGACTGGGCCAGTTCTGTATCCACCTTGCCAGCTCATCTCTGATCCCGTGCGATTTCACCTTCTGCACCAGTCTGCCATGAAGGCCCTTGTCAGAGGCCTTACTGAAGTCTATGTAGACAACATCCACTGCCCTACCCTCATCAATCATCTTCGTCACTTCCTCGAAAAATTCGATCCAGTTAGTGAGACACAACCTCCCGTTCACAAAATCATGTTGCCTCTCACTGATACATCCATTTATTTCCAAATGGGAGTAAATCCCATCTCTCAAGTAATCCTCTCCAATAATTTCCCTATCACTGATGTAAGGCTCACCGGCCTGAAATTACCTGGATTATTCTTGCTACCCTTCTTAAACAAAGGAACAACATTGGCTATTCTCCAATCTTCCAGGACCTGTCTTGTAGCCAGTGAGACTGTAAAAGATTTCTCTCAAGGTCCCAGCAATTTCCTTCCTTGCCTCTGTCTGTATTCTGGGGTATATCCTATTAGGCCCTGGGACATGTCTACTTAATGTTTCTCAAGAATTCCAATACCTCCTCCTATTTAATCTCATCATGACCCAAACTATCAACACACCCTTCCCCAGATTCATCGTCCACCAAGTCCTTCTCTGTGGTGAATACTGATGCAAAGTATTCATTTAATACTGCGCCCACTTCCTCTGGCTTCACACATAGATTCCCTCCCCTGTCCTTGAGTGAACCGACCTTCTCCCCGGCTACCGCTTCGCTCTTTACGTATATATATGTATTAAAAGCCTTGGAATTTTCCTTAATCCTACTGGCCAGGATTCCAAGGTTCCAGAATATCCAGAGTTCATTGGATTGGTTAGCAGTAAGGGCAAGGGAGTGGCTTTCAGCAGGTCCTACCCTTCATGATGTTGGGTCTATAGATCTGACTGTCTGACAGGGTTTGCTTTTCAAGGTTCCTTTCTGTCCAGTCCTTGCCTTACCACTGGTTGAATATTAGCGGCAACAGGATGAGGCTCTTAAGTGAGCATTAATTGCTCAGTTAAAGCCGCAATTGACAGCAAGGTGGGAAGGTCCAAAGATGTGCTGGTTAGGTGGATTGGTCATGCTAAATTGCCACTTAGTGTCCAAAGATGTGTAGGTTAGGTGGATGAGTGATGGTAAATGTATAGGGCTACCGGGATAGGGTGGAGGCAAGGGCCTGGATGGGATGCTTTTTTTGGACAGTTGATGCAGATTTGCTGGATCGAATGGCCTCTTTCTGCACTGTAGAGGTTCTATGGTTCTAAGGCTGTCCAAGTTTCCAAACATGCCTCAAGGGAGGGCATTAAGTTTTGCCAATTATTTCCACTTCCACCACCCTCACAGGCAGGGAGTTCCAGGTCACTACCATATATTGCATATAAACTTTCTTCTCATATTCACCCTGCATATCTTGCCAAAAGCTTAAATCTGTGACCCCTAGACCTATCACCTAGTGGGAATACAGTTTCTCCTTGCTTAACTTAGACATGCCATAATCTTGTACATTTCTATCCAATCTCCCCGCAATCTGCCTTACTCTAAGCAGAACTAGCCCAATTTTTCCAACTGAACTTTCTAATCAAAATCCACACCCCTAGGGCATTTTTAAAAAAACTTTTGAGTAACTGTAGATGAATACTTGAAAAGCCCCATCCCTAACATTGAATATCTTCAGCCAATCCAATTGTATATGTTTCAACCAGTTTCTACACGAGACAAGGTCTGTGACCCTCAATCTCTAAAACTGGTAACTGTGTTCTCTGGTTCCTGTAAGATACTGGTATTGCAACTACCTCTACTGTCTGCAGCATCTCTCTCGTATAAGTTGATAAAATGGCTTCTGAATGACTCAACTCCTGGACCTTTCTGGAGGTGTCTAAATGCTTGTTCAGTTATGTCTGTGGTTGTGACTAATGTGTCGACCACTATATTTAGAGATCTGCCATTGACCAACAGGACTATCTTGATCAGTAGCATCTTGTTGATTTGGACCTTGTTTAAAGTATAAGTCCTTAGAACAAGGAATTAACTAACAGCTAGTTAGTTCAACCATGTTGCATGAATAATTGTTTTTTTTTTGTGCATTCTGTCCTGCCTGCTTTACTCTGCACCAAGTCTGCAAAAGACTCTTCTTCTTGAAGTGAAAACATATATATTTTCTACACTGGCACATTTCCTGGGGGTTCTCTTCTCCCACACCGAAAACATGTTTCCATCCCTGCCTCTGTATTACCCTTCTCAGGCTCTGCTGTGCCCTCACTCAGGCTGTTTCACACAGCAGCCATTCACAAAATGTTCACTTCGTTGGTCATGCTTTGTAATTTACTTAGCCTGCTCAGCGCATTTAGTCACATGTGGCCATCGCTATGGCTTTTTACAAAGAGATCTTAGTCTCAGCCAGCAGCATTTTTTTTTTGAGTCATGAGGCTGTTAATCCCACAGGCCAAACATCTCCCCTAAAGCAGGTTCGAATTCTCAGTGCTCTGCTAAACATTGCAATTTGGCCACAAAACCATGAGAATGTCTCTCCTAGTCCTCTCACAGCCAAATGAAACTTATCCTTAACGTGATGATTGAAGGTCTGAGGTTAAAATGGCTTCTGAGGAATCCTATAACTTGATTGAAAAACTTTGGCTGGATTCTAAGTTCACATGAAATGATTTGCTGAAAATGGGAGTAACTCCCACCGATTTTTTTTAGCGTAATTTCCGGAATGAATCTCCATCACTCTGTGCATCACAGAGAGTCCTAGTGGGATTCACTCTGAAAATCTGTGGCTGGGACTTATTGTCACTGGAGAGGCGGCAGCATAGGGCTGAGCGGGCCACTGCACATTCATCAATTTGTCAGCGCCAAGATCTTTGCATGTGCAATGGCCCTGCAATGCCGCTCCAGCTCGTTGGCCATCCCAATCGCTGGCCTTAAGATCCCCTCACATCGGGTCTCTGATTCCCCCACCACCACCGGCAGCCCCAAACCCTCTCCTCTGACAGACCCAATTTCCTCCTGGCAATCCCAATGACACCCCCCACCCAGCAGCCCTGACCCCCTGGCAGCCCTGACTCACCTCCCGCCCGGATGGCCAGCCTCGATTGTGGTCCTCCCTCCCTCTGCCACCGATCCCAATGCAGAGCAGCACCAGGATCCCCCAGCCATCACCTCTTCCCCAGTAGGCCCTGCTCCCTTGTTCTCCTGTAACAAGGACGTTTGTGGACCACAGACTCTTGAGCAGTTTCACATTTGGTTTTTTCCTCTGCAGTGATCTCATTAGATATGAAAAAATAATGCATCATTTCAATATTTTGTCCTCAGCTCTCAATGTCCGAGTCAAACGATTCTATCTCCCTCACTTAAGGCATTTTAAGGATGTCTGTACCTGTTTCTTCTTCATTTCGATGATCATCTTACTATCCTTCTAACTGTGCACTGCAATCTCCCAATGACTGAAGTAGTTTTCCTCACTGCCAGTGGAAACGATTTGATGTGGCTTCAACAACAAAGGGTTTATTAACTAATAACATAGATACAAGTTAAGGATCTGACAGAAAACTCTCGCACAGGTATCTCTTCCGCTCCTTGGCTCCAGCTGCAGGTTTCCCTCCTCCCAGGGCATGCGCCCACATTCTGGATTGGCCTGGCTTCCCATGTGGCCTTTCCATTGCGTCCATCCCAATCACGTGGCCTGCAAAGGAGTCACAGCTATGGACAGTCTACTGAGCTTCTGTACATGTATATGTTTACAGAGTTAGAAAATTAGCTGGCTGCCATTTGCCACTTACCTCAACAGATCGTTGAGGAATCTTTTGCACTGCACCCATGTCCTCCGGAGGACTCCTGGCTACTGACTTGCGTCCCCAGCTCCATTCATACTCAGACAATTTCTCTTTCTGGAGGAGATAAGTCATCTTTCCTCTTGGAGGCAGTCTCTGTCAAAGCCTCAGGAAGGCATTGGGATGTTGATCATGGAATCCCTACTATGTAGAAGGAGGCCATTTGGTCCATCAAATCTCACTGAATCTCCAACAGAGTATCTTACACAGGTCTACCCCATCCCCGTAGCCTTGTTAATCTCTCTAATTTACATGTCTTTGGACACTAAGGGGCAATTTATCATGGCCAGTGCATCTAACCTGTATAACTTGGACTTGGAAGGAAACTAGAACACCATAAGGAAACACACGCAGGCACGGAGAGGAGGTGAAATCTTCACATAGTCACCTGAGCTCAGAATTGAAGCTGGGTCCTTGGCGCTGTGAGGCAGCAGTGCTAACCATTGTGCCATTCTGGAATACTTTTCCCAGGTCAGTTCTCCTGTAACGAGTCTGGTTTCCAGGCCACTCCTGGTGCCACCAATTAGGAGCCAAACTCACCATTGGGCCAGTTAGGGCATTAGCATTTAAAAATGATCCGACATTACTGTTGCTGATGTGGAATGGGCTAGGACCTGGAAATGATCCAGGCATTGAATTCCCAATACTGAATTGTAAATCCAGCTCTGGATTTTTGAAATGAATTTTGTTCTATTTTCCAGCACTGATATTTCCAAAAATTCTCAATAATAGCTCCAGCTGCCACCAGTGTGTGTAATATAAAATGTTTTTCATGTGCTGATTAAAAGAAAAGCTATGGTTTGAAAAGCCCTATGTAGTCTGAATAGCCTGCACAATGTGAATCTCAGTCTTAAAAACATTCACACTTAGATTTTTGGACAATAAGTTTAAAGACTAATTCTAATCCGAGACTCAATACTAATTCTGGAGGGAAGGAAAGCTGTTCATTTGCTTTTAAAGTTAAAATTACTAAATTATGTAGGCATAGGAGTAGACGGTCTCCTACGGTTATAGAGAGGTGAATACCTCTTCATTTAGCCCGCCCTATCTGCACAAGCCTCACTATTGTGAAACTCCTCCCTTACCTCTCAACTCGAAAATCCTGGAATGTAATGTCCAGTATATTTGGCATCTTGGGTTGTTTGATCTGCCATTATCAGTTATGACCACTTTAAAGGTGATGATTGCAGAGGTATTCTTCCTCCTGCAAAGATGGAGATGTGTGAACATACACAGCACTTTGACTGTTTAGTCATTCTAGCATGTGTGTGTGCCATATATAATTAAGTATTCACATGTACTTCCTGAGGGGAAGACTGAAGGGCCTCTGTTGCTGGTCCTACCTGAGTCAAAGATTGTACATTCAACACTAAAAAGATATAAACTCATGCATTATTACAGTTTTTACAGCTTTTTCCCCTTTTTCTTAAAAAAACAACTCCCGATCGTTAGTCAATGTCAAGCAAATAAAACTCAGTTATAAACTCATATAGCAACCATGTTACACTCTGTTACATGCTCTTGACCTGTCTTGCTTCTGTGTTAGGGGATGTCCAGATGATCTTGATTGTAGCCGTAGAGGCTCCAAAATCTTCATTATAGCAGATGATATTCTGTAAACGTAACCCAAAGGTGCCTTCCAGCCTTAAAGTTAATAACTTATAAGTTGAATGATCTCTACTTCCCCTTTTCTAATAACCCTCCCCCACCCAGTATTCTTGTGCTATGAGCTAGTAAATTATCTGCAAATCCAAATTAACTGAATTATCATTGCTGTAAATATAAAAATTCGGAATTACTCATTGGGATCTGGTTTTAACTGAGTCCAATATCACCATCGTGGATTGTACTTCTCATTTATCAGGGCACATATTTGGCCTGATTCCACCACATCAAAAGGCCCTTCCCAATGACTTCCTAGCCCATTTTTGTCTGTCAGAAGTTTCACCATTACCTTATCTCTTGGTAGTTTAGGAGTATTGTCTCTTGACAGTTTAGTCCAATCTCTGTGCTGCTGCTGGGCGATTACGTGCTTTTTGAGAGAATGCAGACAATCTATTAAATTCCTCATACATTGAAATGCTGCTCCTCAGCTCATCTCGAGCTTTCCTCCCTGTTACTGCATCCTCTGGGAGGTGTACCACCCTTCCTATCATCAACTCAAAAGGGCTTATTCCTATTCATGAGCTAGGAGCAGCCCTTTATAGCAGCTACATTGCAGGCAAGGCCCACAATGAATTTTTTCCTTCTTTAAAATAACTTCAGCTAAACTGTTCTTCAATGTTCGATTCATTTGTTCCACCATCCCAGAACCTGAGGATGATATGGTATGTGAAATCTTTGCTTTATTCCTAACAGTTGACAGTTTTCCTTTAAAACGTTCCCTGTGAAACGTGTTCCCTGATCAGAATTTAACTGAAGAGGCATTTCCCACCTAGGCATTATCTCATTTGCTAATATCAGAGCAACAATTTTGGCTGTGGCATCTTTACACAGAAATGTTTCCATTCATCGAGTAAACTGATCTACAGTTATCAAACAATACGTCTTTCCTTGGACCCGTGGTAAGGGCCTTGTGAAATCTATTTGTATATTTTCTCATGGTCTTTTTGGTTGTGGTTGGCTTTCCATTTTAATCCTGCAAGGAAGACCTGGCCTTCACTAGGGTGCACTGCAAACTTCTCTAACAAAACCTTGCCACGTTACTCCCTATCTGCTTCCATCACCGACTTTCTCTTAACAAATTAAACATTTTCTTTCTGAATGTATGTGCTAATCCGTGATACACTTTCAGCAGTGATTGTGATATTACTTCAGGGACTATTATTTTCCCCTCCCTTCTCCATACTCCATCTTAGTCTTTCTGTCCTCCATCTTTCTTCCACATTTCCTTTTCCCCTTCAGCTGTTTGTTTCTATACTTGTTTTATATCAATATCTGAACTGTCTCCAACTATCACAGTTGCTGCTCCTGTAGTTTGTATGCGTACTCTTTCCTGTTCTACTAGGGCCTTTGCGGCTTTATCAGCTAAACTGTTTCCTTTCTGTGCCTGATTCTCAATCTTTTTATGGGCTTGAACTTTTATTACTGCTGCCTCTAAGGGACTGGGCTACTTGGAATAATTCTCTAATCAAATTCTCATGCTGCATGTGTTCCTCGCTCGAAGTTACAAAACTTTGCCTACCCCCGGCTGCCATGTAACCATGCACTATTCCAAATGCATATTTATTGTCGGTATAAAAATTAACGTGCTTCCCTTTACCCCGTTCTAAAGCTTTAGTTAAAGCCAAGAACCCTGCTACTTGCGCCAAATTATTCCCAGGGATTTGTCCTCATGTAATCACTGTTCTCTCATCATTTATCACCGCCCATGCAGTAAAAGGTTCTCTATTTACACATTTCTTTGCTCCATCTACAGTTTAGTTATCTCTTATCCTGCTCTTCTGCTAAGCCTTCACTAACTGCCTCATTGACTTCGAAACACACTCATGCTCCGTTACTTGCATCGCCAGTCCTCCTGCAGGGTTTTCCTTTACATCTCTGCTAACTTCTACATGCCTGCAGGAGATTTGCTTCCTATTTTGAATGTCTTCCAGCAGAAACTCCTTTCAGTTCCCAGCTTCCAACAGCTGGATGATTGTACAAAGACTGTGGAGGGTTATTTTTCCCATCAGAGTAAGTGGTTCAGAAATACTGACACCCCAGGAGGTGCATGGTAACACTCCCATACATCGATGGATAACTCTAGCAACCGAATTTAATTGGATGGAGAAGTATCCCAATGGTCTTAGTTTATCCCCATGTCATTGAGTCACTACAGCTGCTTGGATCCCATAATTGTCCTGACAGAAAATGTGGAAAGGTTTCGTGAGATCAGGCAATCCTGAGGCTGGGCCTTCACCATAACTTGTTTTAAATCTGAGAAAGCTTATGCTTCTGTCTCTCCCCATTCTTCCTTTTCCTGGTTACCCCTTCTTCCTTTTATCAAGGCTGTAAGGGCTTTGCCAATGCAATATAATCCTGTACAAAATTCCTGCAATAATTGAAAGATTTCAATACTTGCCTTGCCCCATTTATGCTGTGTTTTCTCTGCATACAAAGGATAGCTTTCTTACCCTGGGATAAGGTGTGTCCCAAGTAAGTCATTTGTTCCTGTCCTAATTGAGCCTTTTTTAGTTTCAACTTGAGCCTTGCTTCCTGAATTGCCTGGAGTACCCTATGGACAGCTAGGCAGTGCGATACTGAACTATTGGAGGCTATCCAAATGGCTATGTTTGCTGCAGTATCCAGTAACATAGTGCAATGATAACCCCCAATTTTGCCCTTACATACATGCAGGGATCTCGCTTTATAAACTCCAGACTCACTAATTGTTACTTCTGTACTAATAACTTCTGCAACTCATCTGCTGATATCTGGATTATGTCTGTGATGTCTGCTGCACTGAGGCTGGTGTTTGGGGCTGAGCTTCAGAGGTCTCTCTCATCTAACTGGGACGCTGTCCTTCCTTTTCTGCCCCCTTCAGCAAACAGTTCTTTATGTCATGATCCTTTATTTGACAATTATGACATCTATTACACTCCATGAATTTGCTTTGAAATTCTCTAGCATGATCCTCTTTCTTCCCACAGGCAAAACATATTTCTTTACTTCTAATCTGAGATTGTGAATGTGACTGTGGTTGAGGTTGTGGCTGAGGTTCATCGATCTGCACCAAGATTATTTTCAGATTTTTCTTATGATTATCTTCTGCTGTCATAGCAGAAGAATTCATAATTTCCCCATAATTGTTTCCAATTAGGAGACCCATTTCTATGATTCTAGTTGGAGCTGGACTGATTCCTTCTTTAAGTAGACCTAAAAATATATTGTCATCCCTGGCCAGGTCAGCTACTCCTCCAGCATCTACATAAGCCCTGAATTTTCTTTCTCCATATATTTTTACTAATTCTTTGGGTTCTTGTTTTAAAAGGTTATCTTGGTCCAATTGGCACTTCCCCTATCAATTGCCTGTCTGATGCCCCCTTTAAATCTGTTGTACTTTTGTTGCTCATTTTGGCCGTCTGCCAATATCCAATCTCTCCCTTGATAATCGGGTGGTAGCAAGTGCCAGCCGGCACTAGCTAACTTTCTCTTTACTAATATCCTCACATCCTCTAAAGCCAAGTAATGAACTTCCTTTAACTTATCCATATTTTTCCAAAAGACTGAATTCTGATAATTTTGATATAATGGACCTAATTTGTCCATCAACAGTTCTTTTTCTGCCTTCGTTGGTGGCACTTCTTGCCTATTTACTGTAGGTTGTTCTACTTTGTCCATGCAAGCTTTGGTTATAGTTTGAATTGGTGGGCACAGATACCTCAGTAAAGAGGAAATTACTTTCACCCTGAGCTGCTGTCTCTGGTGATTTTCCCAAATTTATTTCCCCTTTTGCGCCTTCTCCTGTAAGTGTGGAATTGTCCTGCCACCATTCTACCCACTGTGCTGCCTTTCCAGAGGCCACCTGGTTAAACTTTGTCTCCCTCTGGAGGCGGTTTCTCATTATAGCAGGTAATAGCACAGCTGCTCTCTCTGCCATGTAGTTTGACTGTCCTCTCCACCAAGCTTTTTGCTCCAGTTCCAGAGCCTCCGGTTTATATCCTTCTCTATCATTTTCTTCAATAACCTTCGATTCTCTATCACTATTTATTGAATTAGACTATCGTCAGATCCCCATCCGGAATTTGTCAAATCTCGGCCACTCATTGCCACCTTGCCTCACTACCTCTTTCTGTTATTCAACAAGCCTCTCACTGGAGACTCCTATTGATGGGACCTATACCACCCCTTTTTTTTCTTGACTCACTCACTGGAGATTCCTCGCACCTGAACTATCTGTCCCCTTTTATACAACCTAATTCCTTGGTGCCTCTTAATGTGCGGCTTTTATTGCTCTGCTGTGTAAACCAATCTGAGAGTCCGTCCCTAGTCCCTTATGGTTTAATGTCTTCACCTGCCATGCGACCTTATTGCTATGGTAACAGGGCACTTCCAGGTGTCCATCCCTGGTCCCCTGCTTTGAGTGTGGTTTCTTTACACAGTCATATTGTACTTGCACCCCTTTCCCAGTTTGGATTGCTCAACTTAGTACTTCCGATTGCCAGATGTGTGATCCCCTAACTACTGGGTGGCACCTAAAAATGTACTCACCCACTTCTAGGAAATGTGCCTTGCCTTCAGACTCCAGTGGCCAACCCTGCTCGCAGCACCAATTTGTAAGCAGAATTTCTCAGGGTAACCCCTGGAGAGTCTTGTATCTAGCTGAATGCAGCAAACACAAAGACTTGTGAAGGATAGTATGCAGTAAAAGATGTTTTATTGAGTCAACGTATACTGGGAAAGAGATGGCCAGAGGATTTTAGCCTCTCTCTCATGTTACATGAGCACAACAATTAGAAGTTTCTGAAGATTTGATCTTTCCACCCCACCTATCATGCAAACTAGATGATCCAATTACATTAATACACTTCATTTACTTTGGCCATTGGCACTCTATCCTCTCGCAGAATTAGGAATTCATTGGTCAACTGAATCCATAAATTCTTTCCCCCGTTGCCTAATAACTTCACCAACGCAAATCCGGTAAGTTCCAGGGTTGCTCCTGTTTGTTTCCCTGCCCCTTTATCACAGAGTCTGCATCACAGCTATTCATTATAGACAGAAGCTAAACACTTCATTTCAAAAACCTTGGTACTACAACTGCCTAGCCTGCCTTTGGTACTAGGTTATATTACTCTATACTTCTTTATTTCAAAAGAATGCAGTCTGTCTGCTCAAACCTATTTCCCATTATGCCAAGGGGCAAATTGCTTGCTGGCCCATTCTCACAGGAAAATACAAAATTACAGTTTCGATCTATACTTGTTCAAAAATGATTATTTATGTGCTTATATAGACAATATTTTCGTAGTGAGGCACATTGTGATACCTTCACTATATAAGACACACCTAGTCTACTTCATTTTAATAGTCTTATAAAGCAGAGGTTCCTATTTCCGCCACTGCACCTTGCCTAAAGTGCAACTATACAAGCATGAAGGGAGGCACGATGGCAAAGTGATTAGCACTGCTGCTTTGCAACGCCAGGTATTCTGGCCTCGGGTCACTGACTGTGTGGAGCTTGCATGTTCTCCCCATGTCTGCATCGGTTTCCTCTAGGTGCTGTGGTTTCCTCCCATACTCCAAAGATGTGCAGGTTTGGTTGACTGGCCAATCAGAATTGTCCCTTGGAGTGAAGGGATTAGCAGGATTAAAAAGTGGGGTTATGGGACTAGGGCCTGGATAGGATTGTTGTCAGTGCAGGCTTCATGGGCCAAATGGCCTTCTTCTACATTGCATGGATTCTGTGATTCTAAGTGACGGTGGAATTGGATTTAGCTGTGATATGATCCACATTGAATAACACAATTGCCTCTTGATGAGATACTGAAGGACAATCAGCACTCATAGAGCTGGATCCCTGTATGAAGAAGTGACTTCAAGAGAGAATTGAAGAAATTTTAGGGGAACTACCAAGTTGCTTCACTTTTTGTCCAAACTCTTTTAAGATCTAATTGCTATTGGCAGGATGCTAGTAGGTGAGCTGCAAAGTGGATTCTTTTGAAATGCAGCACATTGAGTTTATACCTTTTCCTACACACTGAGTTCTTTCAAAACTAAACTCAGTGAAGGCTCAGTAGGAGTAATTCTCTGAGTTTGTGAAAGTTCAGTCACCAGCTGCACGTATCATCTGTGGTCAGACCATCATACACTGTGGCTCAGGAATTGCAAAGTTAAAACATTAAGTCACGGGAGCTTGAATACTTGTGCATCTCATAATCAACACATCAAAACCAGTATTAGATTGAAAAAGATGTCACCAGACTTCCCTCTTGACCAATGAAATTTATCTAAACTAAATGAGACAAATATAAATTAAAATGGGGACTCCTTTTTTTACTATTGTTGAGGTGCAAAAATATCAAATTCTGCTCTGTGTGGCTTTCAGCTCATCTTTCACAGTTAGACTGAATATCTGTGCTGCAAGAAAGAAAACACACAAAAGAATAATAGCCCCTAACGATAATTGTACGCATGCAATATTATGGTTATGATGAAGACATATTCTAGGAATTTTTCTGATGACTAGCTTTGTTAAGTTTCTGTTGTAAGCCATTCATTTCTCAAGAAATAGACTTTGTGAAGTTTTTTTATATAAATACTCTTCTTTTCGTTGGGAATTAAGATATAATTTTCACTTTCAGGACATGGCAAATTGAACTATCAGGATAATTTCAAATGTAAGTTGTTTGCAGAATGAAGTGCACTCTATTTCCACAAGATGTCTCTGCAGTCTACATTACTGTGTGAAGCTGACAAAACAACAAATGTTTTGTTCAGTAGTTTTGGAACTACATGAGGTACAGTAATAATTGCTGCTCGTATTGAATTAGAAACTGCACACCATTTTGGAGATGCGGACATGCTGAGGACTTTATTATAAAGTCGTACAGCGCAGTAAAGGCTTTTCAGCTCATCAAGTCTGCGCTGACAAAAACTCCATTAAAGGCGTGCTAATCCCATTTTCTAGCACTTGTCCCGTATCTTTGAATGTTATGATGTTTCAACTGCTCATCCAAATACTTCTTAAAGGTTGTAAGGTTTCCAGCTTCCACTACCTTCCCAGGCAATGGATTCCAGATTCCCACCACCATTTGACAGAAACTTTTTTTCACTCTGATGTTGTTCCGCCTTGCATAGTCCTGCTCCCTGAACAGCAGCATGTCATGGATTCTGCTGCTGGTCAGTCCTGATCAGTAGAAAGGCCAACTCAACAGGCTCCATGATTCTGATCGTACAATGAAAGACTGAAAACACCACAGTGAGCAATGAGAAGTCGTCACAGAGCTCTGACCTCCACCACTCCATATGTCTGTGACTTCTACCCCAGTGCTTACCATTACTTATGTCAACCTGTTCTCCCTCACAACACCACCTCTGACACTACAGCCACATTCCCACATAGCTTCTTCTGTACTCCATCAAGATGACGAGCACTGAGCCTCAATTGTCACATGACACCCAACCTCCATATTTACCTTCCCCACCCAACCTAAAGAGCACAAGTCCTGACGTTGCGTCGTGTTCAAAGGCATAAGAGAGAAATCAGAAAATGTGATCTCACCGACGAGAATCATGCTTTTCTGAACACTCTGCTTTTTAAGCCCATGCTGCCATTCCCATGGACGGTGAACACAGGCTCAAAATCCTGCCCAAGGTCTCAAAACATAACAATCTTATAATTCTCATATTTTAACGTACTCATATAAACAACTACAACTGTTTCCACAAATCATCCTCAAGTGCCCTGAGGTCTTACCTGTGAGACATTTAGGCAAAAATATAGTATACAAACAAGCATGGTTTTCAACACTTCTTCAGTGGACTCAAACAACAGAACTAGGAAACACAGGTCACTGGCTATGTACAGTACAGAGTGAACACCTATGCTGGATATTAATGAGTCTTTTGTGTGTACTCCAGTGAAGATTGATTGTTAATAATTATTGTAGTTGAAGGCAGTTCATTGTGCGCCATGGAGCATAATGATTCACCCTGCATTATTAACCAATGAGGCGAAAACTGAAACTATATTTAAATTGAAATACTTAAGAAGAGAGCCACAAAAAAACTACAAGAGTTTCTGATAGAATATGATTAAATATTGACTTGGGTTTGGGAGGTATGGCTCAGGAAATTGCATGCTTGTTGGTGATCACCATTTCTGTAGAGATAGAGATCACTTGAAACCTCTTTGGTGGTGAACTTAACAAGAGTTTCTGTAGTCAGGAGGTCCGGGCATTCAGGAGAGCACAATTATATTCCCTATCATCAACATTTTTTATTCATGGGGCTGTCTTATTAATGGAAAATTCTCCTAGCTAGAGAGGTGTAGGCCTGCAAAACAATGCCATTCCACTCATTGACAGTACTGATCCCACCAGACTTTGTTCTTGACTTTCATTTATTGAAAACACAATGTGATGACTTAATTTGCAACATGATACGATCATTCCCAGCACTTAAATGCTCCAACTACACAAAAGTACTTAGACTGACCTGCATCAGAATTTACTATTAATATTTCAATCTGATTAATTTCTGTGAAATTGCTCATTTAATGTTTTGTTTATTCGTGAAATGTAATTTATTCTCTTCTGCAAGTACTTCTAATGGGTCATAAAGTTGCCACAGAGGTTGCATCAGTTTTAGTGCTTTTTTTAATTTGTTTCCATATTGATGTTGATTTTTTAAAATCACAATTTAAAGCCCTTCAAATATCTCCACCCTCACTTGCCTTAGTAACCTTAGATGAAAGCCATTGGAACCAGATTCACAGTAAGCATAACCTCTCCAGTGCATCCTGCTTATCAGTTTTCACTCCAATCATTAGCTCTATCATCTCCACTTCTGATATTTTGTCAGAGTCCTCTTCCTTAGTAAACACTGATACAAAGTATTCATTAAGCATGCTAGCCTTGCCTTGCACCACTCAGTATTTTCTTTGTCCCTAAGGCCCCAAGCCTCCAATATCTCACCATTCACATGCTGGTAGATTAGTTTTTTGATTCCTTTTAATGTTAACTGCCATATGATTCTTATATTCTCACTTTTAATTCTCCCTGTCTAATTTTCTTCTTCATTTCTCCTCTCAACTTATTATATTCGGCCTGGTTCTTGTTTGAAGAATTCAACTAACATGCATCATGCAACTTTTTGTTTTATTATATTTTCTATCTCTCTTGTCTTCTGAGGATTCCTTGTTTTGATTCTCTCACTTTTATTTAGTTGGAATGTAACCAGCCTGCACCTGAAACATCTTTTCCTTGAAGGTCACCAACTATAGTGCTTCCTGTCAAATTTTGTTTTGTACACATTTGATCCCCTCTCTCCATTGAAGTTAGCCCTTCTCTAATTTAGAAGTTCTATTTTAAATTGTTCCTTTCCCCTCTCCATAACTAATCCTAACCTTGCGATACAATAATGATCACTCTTACCCAAATGTTCCCTCACATACGCTGAGGGTATTTAGCCCACTTAATTGTCCAGCACAAGATCTAACAATGTCTCATTCCTAGTTGGACTGAAAATATACTGAATAAGGCAGGTCTCCTGAATATATTTATGAATGTGCCCCCCACCCTCCCATCATCTTTTTCTTCAACATAACCCCAATCAATATTTGCATAATTAGAGCCCCCAAAATTGTGCATCTGAGTTCCCGACAGATTTGTCCTTCTAACACTCTCACTATTGGAGGCCTGGACAATACCCCAGTAGTATGACCTGAAACTTTTTGCTTCTTAACTCTAACCAAATAGATTCTGTTCTTGCCCCTCGTGGGCATCTTCACTTTCCTAATCAATATTAATTAGCACTTCCCTTCCTTAGAAACATAGAAAAACTACAGCACGATATAGATCCTTCGGCCCACAATGTTGTGCTGAACATGTCCCTACCTTAGAGATTACTAGGCTTACCTATAACCCTCTATCTTACTAAGTTCCATGTACTTATCTATAAGTCTCTTAAAAGACCCTATCGAATCCGTCTCTACCACAGTTGCTGGCAGCCCATTCCATGCACCCACGACTCTCTGAGTGAAAAACTTACCCCTGACATCTCCTCTGTACCTATTCCCCAGCACCTTAAACCTGTGTCCTCTTGGGGCAACCACTTCAGTGCTGAGAAAAGGCCTCTGACTATCCACTCGATCAATACCTCTCAACATCTTATACACCTCTATCAGATCATCCTTCATCCTTCATCTCTCCAAGGAGAAAAGGCTGAGCTCTCTCAACCTATCCTCATAAGGCATGCTGTCTAATCCAGGTAACATCCTTCTAAATCTCCTCTGTACCCTTTCTATGGCTTCCACATCCTTTCTGTAATGAGGTGACCTGAACTGAGCACAGTACTCACAGTACTCCTATATAGCTGCAACATTATCTCTCGACTCTTAAACTCAATTCCTCGATTGATGAAGGCCAGTACACCATACACCTTCTTAACCATGGCTTCAACCTGCGCAGCTGCTTTGAGAATCCTATCAACTCGGACCCCAAGATCCTTCTGATCTTCCACACAGCCAAGAGTCCTACCATTAATATTATATTCTGCCATCCTATTTGACCTGCCAAAATGAACCACTTCACACTTATCTGGGTTGAACTCCATCTGCCACTTCTCCAACCAGTCTTGCATCCTTTCAATGTCTCGCTGCAACTTCTGACATCCCTTCGCACTATCCACAACACCTCCAACCTTTGTATCATCAACAAACTTACCAACCCATCCGTCCACTTCCTCATCCAGGTAATTTATAAAAATCACAAAGAGTAAGGGTCCCTGGGGCACTCTACTGGTGACCGACCTCCATACAGAATATGACCCATCTATGGCCACTCTTTTCCTTCTGTGGGCAAGCCAGTCCTGGATCCACAAAGCAATGTCCCCTTGAATCTCATGCCCCCTCACTTTCTCAATAAGCCTTGCATGGGGCACCTTATCAAATGCCTTGCTGAAGCCCATATATACCACATCTACTGCACTTCCTTCATCAATGTGTTTAGTCACATCTTCAAAAAATTCAATCAGTCTCCTAAGGCATGATCTGCGTTTGACAAAGCCATGCTGACTATTCTTAATCATATTATACCTCTCCAAATGTTCATAAATCCTGCATCTCAGGATCTTCTCCATCAACTTACCAACCACTGAGGTTGGACTCACTGATCTACCATTTCCAGAGCTATCTCTACTCCCTTTTTTGAATAAAGGAACAACATCCGCAATCCTCTAATCCTCCGGACCCTCCCCCGTCTCCATTGATGATGCAAAGATTATCGCCAGAGGCTCAGCAATCTCCTCCCTGTAGCCTGGGGTACATTCCATCCAGTCCCGGCGACTTATCTAACAATGCTTTTCAAAAGTTCCAACACATCCTCTTTCTTGATATCTGCATGCTCAAGCTTTTCAGTCTGCTGCCAAGTCTGCACTACAACCACTAAGATCCTTTTCCATAGTGAATACTGAAGTAAAGTATTCATTAAGTACCTCTGTATTTCTTCCGGTTCCATACAAACTTTCCCACCGTCACACTTGATATTCTTTCACATCTCATCCTCTTGCCCTTCACTTACTTGTAGAATGCCTTGGGGTTTTCCTTAATCCTGCCTGCCAAGGCCTTCTTATGACCCCTTCTGGCTCTCCTTTCACTTTTTTTTCTTTATTCACTCATGGGACTGAATTCTGAACACTTTGTACTCTGTAAATAATAAGCACCCAATCCTCGTTATTTTAAGCCACTATTCTGTTATTGCTATTACATTGTATTGTCACATTTGTGCTTGTAACTTACCAACCTTATTTACCATGCATTGTGTGTTTACATACAACAGTAGCTTATATTTATATAGCACCTTTAATGCAATGAAAAATCCCAGGAACCTTCACAGGAGCATTATAAAAGAAAGTATGACACTGAGAAGAATAATAGGATATTAGTTCAGATTACCAAAAGTTTGGTCAAAGAAGTAGATTTTAAGGTGAGTCTTAGAGGAGGAAAGAGAGGTGTAGGGATGAAAACCAGGACTTAGGTCTAGTCAACTGAAGTTACAGCCACCCACGGTGCAGCAATTATCATTGGGAATTCAAAGAAGACCAGATTTGAGGAGCATACATATATCTGAAGGTTGTGAGGCTAGAGGAAATTAGAGATAGGGAGGGATAAGATGATGGAGGGATTTGAAAAGGTGGATGAGATTGCGCTGGATGCCACCAGCCTAATGTAGAAACTACCTCTGTGCCTTCTGATGATGTTCTTGAAAAGCAATATGTAGATAAGGAATAGGAATAGGTCAAGAATAGATCCTTGGGGGACACTAGAGCGAATGACGCATGCACACTCGACTTGCCTTTACATTACTTGAAGTCCTCCTCTGTCTGCTTCTATCTAATATGACAGTATTTGCTTCTCTGGTACAACCCAACATTTTCACCCCTTTTATATACTTGCTTCCTCTTTTCTGAATCTATGGGCTGTCAGGAGAGGGATTGATCAGCCCCTGCTAATTAAGCTTAAACCCTCCACAATCTTATTAGTTATCCAGCCTATAGGGACATTGGTCTGAGTCCTGATAAGGTGCAACAAACAACCTAAATGAAAAGCTGCCTCTTACCCAAAAACTCATCCCAATATTTCAAGAATCTGAAGCCCTCCATGACTCAAATTAGACACTAATCCTTCCTATTGCTCCATTTCTACTCTCACTGAATGCAATCCAGTGATTGCTATCATTAGGGATTTACTAGTTAATTTCTTCCCTTGCTCCTGAAAGTCTTCAATACTTGCCCTTTTGATGTTATTGGTACCATTCCTTCCCCCTGAAGAATATCCCATATTCTCTCCATAAGACCCTTTAACCTGGCATCAGAAGGTTAGACACCACTTGGGACTCACAATGGCAGTTAGAGAAATGCCTGTCTTTCCCACTAACTATCAAACCTCATAACAACCATATTTCTATTATTTGCTGTTCCCTTCTGTGCAGTCTTTTGACAATTGATGCTGTGATCTGAACAATACTCCTTCATGATGTCATCACTTCCAGCAGGCCCCAATGTTGAGTGCCAGTTTGAGAGTGACGTTGTTCTGAAAACTCCTGCACTTCCTACCTCTTCCTACTTTTCTGGATGATTTCATCATGAATTCATCCTGCCTGAGGGGCAACCTGGAACTTGTGATCCAGGAAACTCTCAGCCTCCCTGATGCTCCAACTTCCTCACTAGTAGGAACATTTACTGGAAGCACTTTCTTCTTGCCTCACACCCCAAAATACAAGATATGTCCTAATGTTCCCACATGATCTGGGGCTTACCTGCTACAGGTATGAGCTGTCCATCTGTAATCTAAAAAAGAACTATTCTATTTTGTAATCTAGTTTATACTTAATGCCTCTGACTTTAGCTCTCAGGTGTTATTGACCCCACTTCCTTTCTTGGGTCACTCATTTTTTTTAAATATTAGAACAACAACTCTCCGCTCAGTGTACTGAGTTCCCTCATTCAACAAATTCCCCAAGTTTGGTACTCTGTAAAGTATTTACTTCAGAAGTAAGTACTGTGAAGTACTTACTTCACAGAACTGGACTGCATGCTACCTTGCAGATATTCTCTGTCTTGTGTATTACCTTCCACAGATGCCTAAGACTTCTGGCAATCAAATGCGTGTCTTGCTCATCTTTCTACTTGAAATAAGTTAATTATAAGATAATTCTAAAAGGACCAATGTTCTGGACAGCACCCACAAGCTTTTTCTAAAAGATTGATTCAAAATTTTCAGGCCACCTTACTGCTAAAAGTAAATTTTTACCATAAAGATCCCACAGAGGGACATTTTAAAAAATAAGTCCCTGTAACTTTCTTTCTAAAAATGGTGCGAAGTATTACAGCTAGAAATCCTGTACCCTATTTTTATTTGTGACTAGCAGAGGTGCAAGAAAACTTGTTATAAGCAGGAGCGACATCAGATGACTCTTATTTCATCTTATTTCAATTGCTTGCCTATTTCATGCATTTGTAATCGCAGAAGCAGACAGAAAAATTGATTACACGGGGGTGGTGCAAAATTCCAGGGCTGCCATTCAGCATTGACATTTGTATTCCTGAGATAAGTGCACTTTAGATATAAATTTGACCCTACTATTGTGCTGAAATAGTTGCAGAATTGTAATGTATTCATGGTCGGTGACAAGTACATTAACACATGAAGAGAAAAGAGGCAAAGTTGGAAAGTGCAAAATAAAAGTTGTACTTCTTAAGCAAGATTGAAAAGATACCATAATCAAGATTAAACAGAAATGATTTTTTTTGGAGACACTGAAACAAGCACATGGATTAGGGTAATAATCGCTCTTCAGTTTGAACGTTAACACTTAGATAAGTGTAAAATTTCTATTATTGCAGAAATTTAGTTATAACCAGGCATACTGTTTCATTCTTGGCTGGAAGCTTGCATTATTTGACACAACCTAATTGAAAGTTATATCATTATCTTTGATGGTACTATATAGTTGAACCAAAAATGTCTCTTGATAATCAGTTAGACCCATCAAAAGACATGACAGCCACGCAGTGAAGTGAGAATTGAATGTGTTATCTAGTGCATCCATATATAGTCTTTACGATCGCAAATCTTCATTTCACTGATAATCAGCACAGACAAGCCAGTAACGAATCATCCCTTCCCTACATGTTTTTGAGGTAATGTGCTAACTTTTCCTTTCTAAGAGGCAGATTGAAGAAGCTAGACATACAAATTTCACCTTTGCTGACACAATAGGCCATTGATAAATAATATAATTTGCTGTAGCAAGCAACAAACTATTATTTAGAGATTTGCACATATGCTATTAGTGGACATGTTGCAGTTATTCTAATGTAGGATCAGTGTGCATTTTTAACCATTTCTGATATTACAAATCAGACATACTCCATTGGGTATCAGGTGTGAAAATCTTCAAATTAAATGGTTGTGACCTTAGTTCAATGGATGCTTGAAGCAATTTGCAATTTCACAGAAAAGGTATTGATATTGAATTGCAATATTTTCTTGAAAGTGGATAGAATGAAAAAAAATCAAAAATCGCTTGTGGGAAGTAACAGAATGATTTCTTTCATTCAGATAGACGATTGGCAAAATACTTCGTATATACTATTCTCCACACAAATAACACAGTATCCTATAGGTGCTTGAAATTATTCAGTGTGCAGCAGAATCCCACTAGAAATGTAATGACAATATGGAAGTTTTCTTCATTCCTTTAACTGGCACATAAGTCATACCACGCTAAATGGAGAAGGAAAATCTTGAGCGGAAGAGGCTGAATGTGGACATTGTCCTAATTTCTGACACAGACACAGACGATTCCTACTCTATTTATTCTTATGAGAATTAATTCTCTGTTCAGACCAATAGGTCTAACAATCAGATGCACTGTTGGATCTTGACATGGGGCAACATTGTTAGTATGCTTTTATTCCTTTCTATTTTATTCCTCTCGGCTTCTCCTTGTAATCAATGTGTAAAATCTATTAAATTTCTTAAAACCTTCTTCCAGTCCTTGCAACTTCTTACTTCTTCAATGAGGCAGTGAATAGTTCTACTTCCTATGGTGAAATACCCCATCATCATAAATCTTTTCTCAAAAATATCAAAAGGGAGAAACCACCATAGTGGGTCGATCTCAAACAGTGAATAGATAGCACAGGAAAGAGATAGAAGGTCTGGCGAATTAGTGTGATGACAATAATCTTTGCTCAATATCAGTAAAATGAAGGAGATAGTCATCAACTTCAGGAACTGTAGTGGAGGACAAGCCCCTCTCTACATTAACAGTGATGAAGTGAAAATGGTCAACAGCTTCAAGATTCTAGGTACCCAGACAACCAACAATCCTGGTCCCTTCATGCTAATGCTACAGTTAAGAAATCCAACCAATGCTTCTACCTTCTCAGGGCGTTAAAGAAATTCAGCATGGGTGCTATAACTCTCACCAAATTTTACAGGTGCACCATAAAAATCATCCTTTCCAGATGCTTCACAACTTGGTATAGCTCCTGCTTTGACCAAGGGTGTAAGTAAGAAACTACAAAGGGTTGTGAATGTAGCCCAGTCCATTATGCAAAGCAGCCTCCAAAAGATGAGCACTGTCTACACTTCCAGCTGCCTCAGAAAAACAACCAGCATAATCAAGGATCCCACTCACCTTGGACATTCTCTCTTCCGCCTTCTTCCATTGGGAAAAAGATACAAAAGTCTGAAATCACATATCAACCAACTCGAGAACAGCTTCTTCCCTGCTGCCATTAGAATTTTGAATGGGCCGACCATATATTAAGCTGAACTTTTTCTACACCCTAGCTATGACTATAACATTACATTCTGCACCCTCACCTTTCCTTCTCTATGTATGGCACGCTTTGTCTGTATAGTGTGCAAGAAACAATACTTTTCACTGTATACCAATACATGCAACAATAAAGAATCAAATCAAATCAAAAGCATCTGGATAAGAATTGACATGGCTATCTTGCCAACTTAGCCTAACATTCTTAAGTATCTTACAACAGGTCTTTACTGATAGTACAGAATAACACGGTAATTTGAAACACCAGGGAATGGTCATCCCTGATCTTTTGTGAGTTACCTCATGTCCAGATAAGCATCCCAAGCTCAGGGTACAAGCCGTGGTCAACATCAGAACCAATGAAATTTTGCTGGTGGTGGCAGAGGAGCTAGAACCTCACTAAACAACAGTTATTTACAGGTGGAGGATCCTTTGAGAAGAGGATCTATGCTTCCTTTAAGCACACATGATAAAGGCAATGTGCAACCACCTCAAGCATCATGTTCTCTAACTATGTTGCTCAGGTGGAATAAAAAATGAGAGACTCTTGAGAACAACTGAAGAAGAAATCATAGGACCGTAAGGACTGGAGAAATAAACAGAGGACCTTGAGCAGATCTACATTATGTTGATGATAAACAGCACACCAATACTTAATGAATGGGAACACCAAGAAATCATGTACTATACCATGAGGACGAGGCAGAACATTAACAACACGGTTATTTATGTTGAAGAAATCCTCACATTGTAGAAGGTGCAATATCTTCAAGTCCACGTGAACAACCATTGAGCAGGCTGTAGTTGCTGGAGATGGGATTCAGGTGCCTGGCCGAACCCAATGAAACCTTCAGTGTGCCCCAGGAAGGGTTTCTGGATGCTGTATTAGTCAGCTATGCTCTTCACAAATTAACACTGCAGAGAATGGAGGCATTGAATAATGAGGACATCATTGATTGCCATTCTCATCCCAATGAGGAGGAAACTGATAAACAACTGGCACAAAATGAGGAAACCCTTACACCAGAGGGAAGGGGAAATAAGACACACACAAGGGAGGTTCGGGTGATTTTAAACATAGCTATTTCTTATGCCCTTTCACAATCAGTGCAATAAAACCCCACCTTAATGTGGACCTGCTGCCACCTCCTTCATTTCACAATCCATCATCTAGTGGCTCAAATTCACACTAGCAAAATTGAATAGCTGACCAAATGTGGCCTATGCCAAAACTCACAATTCATTGAAGGGGGTAAGATTGGAGATGACATTGAATCATAAGATCATAATATATAGAAGCAGAAGTAGGGCATTCAGCCCATCAAGCCTGTTCTCCATTCAATAAAATCTACTGTGGCCCTAACTTATCTTCCCTACTTGCCCCCAACCTTCATACTCCTCCAGTCCATTATCGTTAACTCCCTTTCAGATGAAAAATCAAACTCAACCTTGGCTATATTCAATAACTCAGCCTACACTGCTCTCTAGGGGCAAAAATTTCAAAAACTGGGAAAATCTACAATGAGAAATTTCTCGTCATCTCCCTCTGAAATGGAAGATCCTTTATTTTTGAACTGTTACCTCTAGTGCTTGATGCGTCCATGAGGGGGAACATACTCTCAACATGTAAGTTCCTCATTGTTCAAAACTCCAATGGATTTTGGCACAAACTGTTCAAGTTTCTTTCCTAGGACAACCCTTTTTTTCCCAGGACTCAGCCTAATTGACCTTCTCCGAGCTGCTTCCAATGCAAATAAGAGATCAAAATTGATCACAATATTTTAAGGGTGAATTCAGCAAATGCCCTGTACAGTTGAAGCAGCTTCCCAACTTTTATAGTCCATCCCCCTTGCAATAAAGGCCAACATTGCTGAATTTACATGCTAAATGTTTGTGATTATGTTCAAGAACATTTTATTTAACTTTGTTTCATTAGAAAATTTGTCTACAATACATTCCCTACATCAAATCATTAACATAGATCATAATTGGTGAGGCCCAGCACTGATCCATATGTGACATTCCATTAAATGATTAATTTATCCTGACTCTTTCCTGTTAGTTAGATAGTTGTCTATCCACAGTAATATATCACCCTTAATACCACGAGGACTTATTTTGTTTCATTTTTTATGTTGCACCTTATCAAATGCCTTTTGGAAATTCAAATACACTACATAGAAACACAAAAGATAGGAGCTTGCTCCAACATTCATTACAATCATGGCTAATCATCCAACTCAATAGTCTAATTCTGCTTTTTCCCCATAACCTTTGATCCCATTCTCCCCCAAGTGCTATCTCCAGCCGCCTTTTGAATACATTCAATGTTTTGGCATCAACTACTTCCTGCGGTAATGAATTCCACAGGCTCACCATTCTTTGGATGAAGGAATGTCTCCTCACCGCCATCCTAAATGGTCTACCCTGAATCCTCAGACTATAACCCCTTGTTCTGGACTCTCCCACTGTCAGGAATATCCTCCCTGCATCCACCCTGTCTAGTCCTGTTAGAACTGTATAAGTCTCTATGAGATCCCCTCTCATTTGTCTGAACTCCAATGAAAACAATTCTAACCTAGTCAATCTCATACATCAATTACGTTATCCCCGGAATCAGCCTGTTAAACCTTCACTGCAGTTCCTCATGAGCAAGAACATCATTCATCAGAAAAGAAGACCAAAACTGCACACAATACGGTAGGTGTGGCCTCAATCACTTACTTGCTGGTTGTGACAGCACGGTTCGATTTCCTGCTACCTCTTACTTGCCCTCGAGTCTCCCTCGCAGATTCACTTCCCCCCAAGGAGAACACCTCTTTCTCCTCAGCACCCAATTCCCACTCAATTCCAAATTCCCGATGCCCTCACTCTGGCTGAAACTCACTCTGGCTGCGGTCTCTCTCCCACTGGGAGAGCAAGCTCTCTGGTTGTTCACTTGCTAAAACTAATGATTGTGATTGTAATTTTCCAACATTGCCCATATTCTGGATATGTCCCAGTGGATTGGAAAATGTAACACCTCTATTCAAGAAAGTAGGGAGACAGAATGTGGGAAATTATAGGCCTGTTAGCCTAACATCAGTCTTGAAAAAATGCAAGAATCCATTTTTGAGGAAGTAGTAGAGGACATTTAGAAAACCATGAAACAATCAGGTTGAATCAATATGCTCTTATGAAAGGGAAATAGTGTTTCAAATATTTATTAGGATTCTTTGGGGATATAAAAACCAGGCTGGATAAAGAAAAATCAACAGATGTGACATGATAGAATTTTTCATCAAGATGAAGAGTGAAGTAGTTGATTCGGGGACTAGGGTGCTGAATCTTAATAAAGGAAACAATGAGGATATGAGGCATGAGCTGGGATTGACAGACTGGGGAGAATTACTTAAAGGGATGACAGTGGATATGTAATAGCGGACAAAGAAATGGCCGAGCAACTGAATACATACTTTGGTTCTTTCTTCACAAAAGAGGACACAAACCAGATACCAGAAATGTTGGAGAATGCAAGATTTAGTGAGAGGGAAGAACTGAGGGCAATCAGTATTAGTAGAGAAATGGTGCTGGGAAAATTGATGGGATTGAAGGCAGATAAATCCCCAGGGCCTGATAATCTACACCCCAAAGTACTTAAGGAAGTGACTCTAGCAATAATGGATGCTTTGGTGGTCATCTTCCAGAGTTCTAAAGAATTTGGAACAGTTCCTGCAAATTGGAGGGTAGCAATTGTCACTCCAATATTCAAAAAGGGAAGTAGAGAGAAAATGGAATTATCAACCAGTAAGCTTAACACCGGTAGAGGGGAAAATTCTCAAAGCCATAATCAAGGAATTTATAGCAGAGCATTTAGAAAGCAGTGGCAGAATCAGACAGAGTCAGCATGGATTTACGAAGGGGAAATCATGCTTGACAAATCTGTTGGAATTCTTTGAAGATGTAACTAGTAGAGTTGACAAGGGGGAACCAGTAGATGTGGTATATTTGGACATCCAAAAAGCGTTTGACAGAAGTCCTGCACAAGAGATAATTGTGCAAAATTAAAGTACATGGGATTGGGGGAAATGTATTGAGATGGATAGAAAATGGTTGGCAGAGAGGAAAAAAGAATAGGAATTAATGGGTACCTTTCAAATTGGTAGGCAGCAATTATTAGGGGCCATAGGGATTGGTGCTGGGACCCTAGCTATTCACAATATATATTGATGATTGGGATGAGGGAACAAAATGTAACATCTCAAAGTTTGCAGATAATACCAAGTTGGGTGGGAGGGTGAACTCTGATGAGGATGCAGAGATCCTTCAGAATAATATGGACAGGTTGGGTGAGTAGACAAAACAATGGCAGATGCAGTACAATCTGGATAAATGTGAGGTTATTCACTCTGGAAGCAAAAACAAGAAGGCAGATTACTACATGAATGGCTGTAAAGCAGGACAGGGGAATGTGTGCCAGGACCTGGATGTCCTTGTGCACCAGTTACTGAAGATAAGCATGCAGATGCAGCAGGCAATAAAGAAGGCAAATGGCATGTTGGCCTTCATTATGAGAGGTTTCGACTGCAGGAGCAGGGATATGTTGTTGCAATTATACAGGCCTTGGTGAGGCCACACCTAGGGTATGGTGTGCAGTTATTCCCGTTGGTGAGGGAGTCCAGAACCGGGGTCATAGTCTGAGGATTCAGGGTAGACCATTTAGGATGGACATGAGGAGACATTTCTTCACCCAAGGGAGTGGTGAGCTTGTGGAATTCATTACCTCGGGAAGTAGTTAATGCCAAAACATTGAATGTATTCAAGAGGCGTCTGGATATAGCACTTGGGGGCTAATGCAATCAAAGGCTATGGGGAAAAAGCAGGATTAATCTATTGAGTTGGATGATCAGCCATGATCATAATGAATGGCAGAGCAGGCTTCTACCTGCTTCTACCTTCTATGTTTCTTTGTTTCACTACATCCACTGTCTCTACAACCATTTCTTTTAAGACCTGGAGATAGAGGCCATGAGGTCCAGGAGACGTGTTGGTCTTTAATCCCTTGAATTTTCTCAATATCTTTTCTCTACTGATTATGATCATTTTAAGTAACTCCCTCTGTTTTGCATCTTGATTTTCTACTACAGTTGAGTTTATTTCCCAGTCATAAGAGTTATTTATAGCATATAAGGAGCCTATTATGTCCATACCTGCTCCTTGCAGAACACATCCCAGCTCCATCTCCACAACTTTGGAAGCTTCTTTATTTCAAGTGCCCATCCAATTTCCTTTTTGACGTCATTCAGCATTTCCATTTCCACACCACTGTGTTCAACAAGTTCCAAGTCATTATCATTCGCCATGGAAAGAAAAGTCTCACATCACGTTCCCACTTTACCAAAATCTTAAATCTGTGTCCCTAGTCCTTGTACCTTCAGCTAATGGGAAGAATTTTTCCTTGTCTAACTTAACTAACCCTGTCATGATCTTATACACATCTATCAAATCGCTCCTCAATCTCCTTTGCTCCAAGGAGAAAAACCCCAACCTTTTCAACCTAACCTCGTAATTAAAACCTCCATCCTGGAAACATTCTCTTGGATTTTTTATGCACCGTCTCAAATACCTTCATATCTTTCCCAAAGTTCAGTGACCAGAAATGGACACAATGCTCTAGTTGGGGTCTTACCAGACTTTATACAGGTTCTGCAGAACTCAACACTCCTCATGCAGTCCAAAATCACATTTGCTTTGCTAAGCCCTCTCTCAATGTCTTGCCACTTTTAAAGATCTTGCATCAGCCGGTCTCTCTATTCCTGTACACTCTTTTGAATTGTGCCCTTAATTCTGTATTTCCTCTTCTTAACCCATCTGTTAAGCCATTTTTACGTAGCAGTAAAAAACAATGGGCCTTGCACTGATCTTTGGGAAGTACCAGTGTCGACAACCACTCAGTCCAAAACACAGCCATCTACTACGACTCAATGCTTTCTGTCCTCAATACAATATTTTTATCCAAAGACACTGATCCTCTTGTCCCACAGTCTCAATTTTGTTTATCAGCCTTTTATATGGCACCGTGTCAAACACTTGCTTAAAATACATAGAAACAATCAAGTCTCTTCATCAACTTTCTCTGTTACTTCAACAAAAATTCAATTAGCTTAGTGAAACAAAATCTGACTTTTACAAATCTATGCTAGCTCTCTTTAGTGACTCAGTCCTCTCCAAGTACCTGATCCTTGTTTTATTGATGTTAAACCAAGTGGCCTGCAATTGCCAGGACTGTCCTTACACTCCTCCTTGAATAAGGTGTCACATTTGCCATTCTGCAACCCTCTGTTTTCGATGGTTACCAAATATTTGCTTAAGATCCCTGGCATTTCCTTGTTTCCCATTGTTCATTTTTCAATCTCATCCTGTGAGGAACCAATGCTCACTCTGGCTACTAATTTCCTTTTATTATATACTTATACAAGCTTTTACTATCTGTTTTAATATTGCATGCTCAGTTTACTTCTATTATTTTTAAATCAGTTTTTGCTAGTTTCTTAAAAGAAATCCTAATACTTTTGATTTTATTTTATTTATTATTGGCACATTTATTAGCACAGTGAAAAATATTGTTTCTTGCATGCTAAACAAAGCATGCCGTTCATAGAGAAGGAAAAGAAGAGTGCAGAATGTAGTGTTACAGTTACAGCTAATGAAAGGTAGGTCCATTCAAAAGGTTGATGGCAGCAGGGAAGAAGCTGTTCTCGTGTCGGTTGGTATGTGACTTCATACTTTTGTATCTTTTTCCTGATGGAAGAAGGTGGAAGAGACAACGTCCAGGGTTCATTGGGTTCTTAATTATGCCGCCTGCTTTGCCGAGGCAGCGGGAAGTTTAGACAGAGTCAATGGATGGGAGGCTGGTTTTGCCTACCACCAATATTTGCAACCTTTGCAGGCTTTTTCAATCTAATACCATTTAACTCCCTTAGCTTGCCACAGATGAGATGGTGCATCCTTCTCACAGAATCTTACCACATGAATGGACTATATTTTTCTTAAAAGTTAAATGTCTTCCAATACTTCTCTATCATCTTATCTTTTAACTACTTTCTCATTCATTTTGGCAATCTGTCTTCATACCTTTTATTGAAGTTACAAGTATTAGTTTTATACTCAGATTTCTTACCCTCAACCCAAAAATGAAATCTTTATGTTATGATCGCTCATCCCTGTAGGATCCTTTACAATGAGGTCATTAGTTAATCCAGTCGCATTGCACATTACCAGGTATAAATGACCCTGTTTCTTTATGGCTTCCAGAGCATGTTGTCATAGAAACTATCCTGAATACACTCTGTACACTCATCCTCCAATTTGAATAATCCAATCTATATGAAGATTAAAATCATTTATAATTATTGGAGTACCTTTCTTATAAACTCCCAATATTCATTGATTTACACTCTGTCCGGAGTCTGGAAACTACTCTCACCAGTGATTTCTTTACTTTGCTGTTTGTTATCTCCATCCAGACTGATTCTATGTTCTGATCTTTTGAACCAAGATCATTTTTCACTTCTGTACTGACCGTATTAAGAGTTTTCCTTTTGTTCTGTCTATTTGAAATGTCAAATATCCTTGAATATTCCAAACCCAGTCTTTGCCAACTTGTAACTATGTCTCTGTCTCACGATCGTATCATACTCACGTATTCCTATCTGTGCTGTCAATTCATTCAGTGCTCTGCCATTAACTGAGTAAATCCTGCCCTGGTTCAATCTACCAAAATGCATCACCTTGCATTTGTCTAAATTAAACTCCATCTGCCTTTCGTCAGCCAACTGCCCAATTGATCAAGATCCCCTTGCATTTGGAGATAACTTTCTTCACTGTCCACTACGCCACCAATCTTGGTGTCACTTACAAACATACTAACCATGCCTCTGATAGCCTCATCCAAATAGTTAATATAAATGACAAATAACAGTTGACTTAGCACTGATCCCTGAGGCACACCGCTGGTCACAGGCCTCCAGGTTTAAAAACAATTCTCTACAACCACTCTCTGGCTTCTGTCAAGAAGCCAATTTTGTATCCAATTAGATACTTCACCCTGGATCCTGTGAGATTTAACCTTATGCAACAACCTACCATGCAGTACCTTGTCAAAGGCCTGGCTAAAGTCCATGTAGACAACATCAACTGCATGCCCTCATCTACCTTCTTGATTACCCTTTCAAAAAACTCAATTAAATTTGTGAGACATGATTTTCCACTCACAAAGCCATGCTACCTGTCCCTAATCAGTTCTTGCATCTCTAAATGCCTGTAGATCCTGTCTCTCAAAATACCTTCCAACAATTTACTCACCACAGATGTGAGGTTCAGTGGCCTGTAGTTCCCAGACTTTTCTCTGCAACTCTTTTTAAACAAAGGCACAACATTTGCCACTCTCCAATCTTCAGGCATCTCACTGGTGACTGTCGATGATTCAAATATCTCGGCTAGGCGACCCGCAATTTCCTCCCTAGCCTCCCACAATGTCCTGGGATACACTTCATCAGGTCCTGGGGATTTATCTACCTTGATGCACTTTAAGGCTTCCAGCACCTCCTTCTCTTAATATGTAGACTCTTCAAGACATCACTATTTATTTCCCCAAGTTCCCTAACATCCAGACTTTTCTCAATAGTAAATACTGATGAGAAATATTCATTTAAGATCTTGCGCATCTCTTGTGGATCCGTACATAGATGATTTGTTGATCCTTAAGAGGCCCTACTCTCTCCCTTGTTACTCTTTTGCCCTTTATGTATTTGTAGAAGCTCTTTGGATTTTCCTTTGCCTTATCTGCCAAAATAATCTGTGTCCCCTTTTTGCCCTCCTGATTTCTCTCTTAACTCTACCCCTACACCCCCTATACTCTTCAAGGATTTCACTTGATTCCAGCTGCCAATGCGTGCAATGTGCCTCTTTGTTCTTCTTGAGACCAGGGCCTCAATATCCTGAATCATCCAGGATTCCCTACTTCTGCCAGACTTGTCCTTCAATCTAAGAGGAATGTGTTTACCTTGAACCCTGATTAACACACTTTTGAAAGCTTGCCACTTACCAGACATTCCTTTGCCTTCCCACAGACTCCCCCAATTAACTTGTGAAAGTTCCTGCCTGATAATATCAAAATTGCTCTTGCCCCAATTTAGAATTTTAACTTTTGGGCCTTAGCTATCTTAAAACCAATAGAATTATGGTCACAGGTCGCAAAGTGATCCTTCACTAACACTTCTGTCACCTGCCCTTCCTTACTTCCCAAGAGGAGGTCATGTTTTGCCCCCTCTCTAGTCAGGCCATCCACATATTGATTGAGAAATTCCTCCTGAATACAGTCAACAAATTTCTCTCCATCTAACCCTCTAACACTATGGCTGTCCCAATCAATGTTGGAAAAGTTAAAATCTCCAACTATTACCACCCTATTTTTCTTGGAGCTATCTGTAATCTCCTTACATATTTGCTTTTCAATTTCCTGCCAACTATTTGGGGGCCTATAGTACAACCCTATCAAAGTGATTTCCCCCTTCTTATCTCTCAGTTCTCCCCAGAGAGACTCAGTGGCCAAATCCTCGGATATATCCCCTCTTAGTACGGCCATGATGCTCTCCCTAATCAAAAGTGCAACTCCCCCTCCTCTCTTACCTCCTGTTCTATCTTTCCTTTAGCATCTGTATCCTGGAACATTGAGCTGCGAGTCCTGTTCCTCCCTTAGTCATGTTTCAGTAATTGCTATAATATCCCAGTCCCATGTACCCATCCATGCCCTGAGTTCATCTATCTTGCCCATCAGGCTTCTTGCATTGAAGTAAATGCAATTTAATCTGGACTTGCCGTCTCTTACAAGGCGCTGCCCCAGTGTTTGCAGCTGATGTGAAAGTAGCCTGTCGATCAGGCTGCCTGTGGCTTGGTGGCCATCATCTGGATGCTTAAAGCTTGGAGGAGAGAGCCACTGCATGTTGAGGGGAGGTCCTGCATGGTGACAGGAAATTCTTCTGTTGCTGTGGCCATGAAACACACTGGGGTCACTGGCAAAGGGTCTATCCACAACTGGAACAGACTGAGAAATGCTCCCAATTGTGAAAGGCAGCCACTCCTCCTCCATTGCAAGGCAAACTTGCTCACCTGGGAAGAAGAACACTTAGTCGAGCCTGCAGGCACTTTGTTCCTCTTTTACCTTGCCACTGCTGCATAGAGCTCAAGGGCAAATAGATAGCATGTAAATCTATGGGCAACACTGGCATCCATTGAGTGGCATGCTGGATTTGGCTTTCCATGAGTGTCACCAATCTCTTAATGGACAAAGCTACATGCACACATTCCTGAGACACAGCAGTTGTCTGAATGGACTCCTCCATTGTCGGTACATTGGATGGAATTTTGAGCCTGTATTAGCCATCAGCACAAATGGTGATATGGGCACAAAATCCCACAGGAGTCAGAAAACATAATTCTCAACAGCAAGATCCCATTTCATGATTTTTCACACCCCTTGCCCAAGCTATAAAGAGGTTCCTGCTCAGGAAGATTGGGAACCTCATTTAAATGCATTAGCATCTCATTAACGGGCCAGCCTGATGGAACCTGTGAGGGCAGAAGTTCCATCATAATGAATATTCTGTGAGGGCAGAATATTCATTATGCACCAGTGTGATGTCACACTGACATGATTTAAAACAACTGCATAAGAATGAGAACCTGCTGACCTCACCTCTGAAGGGTATATCGGGAGACAGGAGTGCTCATGCTGCTCATCCCTTCAAGGGTGTCTAATAGAGAAGGGACCACCGGAGAGGACATGGAAGACCAGCTAAGTAATTATCATGGGGGGCAGTAGGTGTTGAGTCTTGGCATGGGGGGACCGGTGTACATTTGCAGGCCTTAGTGGACCTCCCTTGTTGCTGGCCATAGGTCTCCTACAGGTCTGGTGCTTGGTGTAATTAGCACTTCTTGGATCCCTCTTGCTGGGGTTAAAGTGATCTTCCCTTGGAGGGAATGCCATCTGAAGTGACAGGTGGAAGCAGCATACATTACAGGTCATCACAGGGGGTGACTGTGAGATCCCTGGGTGGGGTCCCATGAGAAGCCAGACTGCGTGGGCTGTGGGGGACTCTGAAATGGGGTGGTCAGTAACTTCATGAGAGCAAAAGGGCGATCACACAGGGGAAATGACAAATGCAATCAAAAGAACCCACACCCTCAGGCTGCAAAGTGCAGGCTCAGGGCATGAGCTGTGTGGACATCAATGCCATTGGTCATGGAGGCCAGGCTATCAGCTATTTAATAACAGGTGGCTACTCAAGTTGGCAGACTGATTTGATCCACAACCCACGAAAGCTGGGAAGAGGTTGAAATTTGAGGATGAAGCTGTGAATTGCCATCTTGACATGATTCAAGATGTGCCTTGCCTGCCACAGAGGGTAGGCCAGCTCCCTAATCAGATCCTTGACCTACCCTTAATGAATCAATCATGCCAATTGAAAAAGTATTGTAATGCATGACTGTGCCATTGATTGGCGACCTTTGGGAGCTGAGCCCCAAACTCATGAGGGGGCAAGGGTGCATTTGGGCAAGAGGGCTAGAGATGCCCTTATTGCTGCATCGTTGTTGGAGGATGATGAATAGGGTGGACACTTGAGTGCCCCTTCTGGACATGGGCTCTCATATGCGCCTATGTGGTTGGGGGGGGGGGGGGGGGGGAGGTGGGGGGTGGTTGGGAGGAATCACAACTCAAGGAGCTGATGATGGGTAGTTCTCAAAGGCCAACTGCCGTTTCGATGCAGGAGGGTGATGATGACCCACATTGAGGAATGATCCGTGATGCTCCTCAGAGACACATGGAATTTTTCCCAAAAATGTGTCATAACGGTGTGAACATGGGAGTCCTCGATGCTGGTCGTTTTAGTGAGTTTGGCACTGGAATCTTCCAGTGTTCTGTCAACTGTTCTGACAGCTGGGAGCTTTGCAGCGGTAGGGAGCTAAGTACGCTGGGGAAGCCAGCTTTAGAGCACTCAGGTGCCATTGTACAAGGTGCCCAATCTCCTACTGAACTGGGAGATTGTCTCACAGTCATCGGAACCACCACCCCCCACTCCCACTCCATTGTTAGCACCCACACCAATGTCTATTGCTGCAGCAGACACCATTTCCCTGGCCCTGCACTCAACCTTGGAACACCTAGATAACAAGGACCTATGTCAGACTCCTATTTATCGACTACAGCTCAGCCATCAACACTACTATTCCTATGAAACCCATCAGAAAACTCCATGGCCTGAGGCTTGGCTCCTTCCTCTGTGACTGGATTCTGAACTTCCTAACTCATGATCTGCAATCAGTGAAGATAGATTTCCTGGAAGTTATGTTGGAGGTGGTAAAGACCAGGAGAGAAATCCTCTTTCCTGAGGTGGGAGGAAAAGATCAGCCATCTTAATGAAATAAGTGTGATTCGAAGTGACAGAGGCTGTCAGCAGCAGGAATATGGTACCCAGTACTTGGATATCATGCATAAAACTTTCCATGACTTCATCAGGACCAGTAAGGTAAAAGTCACACCATTTTCAGTTTGCAGCCATCAACCTCCAGTCTCCCTAAAATTCTCCAGCACAGTATTCCTCATACTGGCTCATCTTGCAGGTCAAACAATTAATAGCAACACTAAGAGGAATAGATAAAGTGAGAGATCTTGGGTGTACAAGTACACATGTCCTTAAACATAGCAGTTGAAGTAGACAAGGTTGTAAAGAAGACATATGGGAATGCTCTCCTTCACTGGCAGAGAAAAAAATAAAAATAAGCAAATAATGTTGGAATTGTTTAAAACACTGGTGTGACCACAACTGGAGTATTGCGTGCACTTCTGGTCACCACATTGCAAGGACACAATTGCTCTGGAGAGAGTGCAGAGGTTTACAACAATGTTGCCAGGGCTACAGAAGTGTAGCTATGAGGAGAAATTGGATAGGCTGGGCTATATTCCTTGATAAGAAGTCTCACACCACCAGGTTAAAGTCCAACAGGTGTATTTGGTAGCACAAGTCACAAGCTTTCAGAGCACTGTTCCTTCATCAGGTGAATGGAAAAGCTTGTGGCTTGTGGTATTAAATAAACCTGTTGGACTCTAACCTGGTGTTGTGAGACTTCCAACTGTGCTTACCCCAGTCCAATGCTGGCACCTCCACCTCATAGCTATTTTCTTTGGAACAAAGAAGGTTGAGTGGTGACTTGATGGAGCTGTATAAAATTATGAGGGGAAGGGATAGGGTGAATGGGATGAAATTGTTTCCCCTGGGGGTGAATTCTAGAACCCGAGGGACATAGAATCAAGATGAGTAGCAGAAAGTGCAGAGGAGATATGAGGAAATGTTTTTACGCAGAGGGTGGTAGGTGTCTGGAATTTGTTATCTGAGTTTTTGGTGGAGGCAGAACTCTAAACTTTTTAAAAAGATACCTGGATCTGCATCTTAAATGCTGTAAGCTACAGGGCTATAGTGAGGTGCAGGAAGGTGTGATTAGAAAGGGCACCTGGATGTCCTCAGGCTGGCATGGAAAGGTAGGTCAAATGGTTCCTTCTGTACTGTAACTTTTCTATGGTTCTATGGTTCCATGCATTCCTTTCTCTCCAGTCACCTCTTCAAATCTCCATCTCAAAGGCCACACTTTAATTCACCCTCATCTACTGCCCTCTCAAATCTTTCCTCTAGAATGACCCTCCTCAAATGTTATCACTTTATCCTCAGCACACACTCCATTATTCATAATAATAACTTTCTCCTTTTTCTCATTTCAGCAGAACAGAGTCTACAACTCCTAGAAAAGGTAGAAAATCTGGGGGGCATTTTCAGTCATTGCCATCCTAACTGCTTTCGAAGGGAACACTCTGGAAATCGGCAAGATGCCACACTCACTGGGTGCCAGCGATGGAGAGATGGAAATAGCCCAAAGGCCTGATGATAGCATTGAATGGTACACTGCCACTTGGTACTGAACATGTTGAGTTGATTCATCACCAACTTAACAGAAAAATACTGTGTTGAGCTTTTATCCTTTTCTGATTTCAGCATAATTTATCTCTTTTATCCCCCACATGTTCTTCGCGGGTGTCAAAACACTTGCTGTGGGACCAAGCTGAGGAGATCTCATTCAGCCATTCCATCAATGCAGATACACATTGTCTTGCAATTAGAGATAGGCTGAGACATGGTGAAGAGCACATACAAGCAGGAGCAGGTGTTAAAGGCAGAGACAGTGAAGGAGACCCCACATTGGAAGGGCAGGATACTTCAAGCTGGACCCAGATGCTGAGCATCAGAGTGATTCACAAAAAGGGAATTTGTGGAGCAGGAACTGAAAATATCCATGTATCTTTCAGTATTTCCAGAGACAGCGTGCGTCATTCAAGTTCATCTTCAGCATGAGTGCCTCATGCCTCAGACATTAGCTCTGATGTGCAGCTGCACAGAGAATCAGACACAGTAGGCTGCTCTCTGCAAGAGAACACTGCTAATCCCAAGATCCCACTTTTTCTCCATAGCATTGGACAAAAAATTATTTTGGGTGTTCAAAAATGTGTCAAGATGGAGGAGAAAGGTCTGAAGTTATTGAACTCAATGTTGAGTCCTGAGAGCTATGACGTGCCTAATTGGAAGGAGGTGCTGCTCGACTGATGCATTGCAGTACACCAAGGATGGCCATGTGGGCATGAGAGTCAGGAAGAATGAGTTCATGCTTTAGGATGGAGTGAAGGTATTCTACAGAGTCATTACCCAGGTTACCTTTAATTTCCCCAGTGAAACTGCTTTGGGAGCAGACTAAACTGAAGCAAGTGCAAGTGAAATGTTGCTTCACTTGAAAGGAATGCTTGGGCCCTTGGACAGTGAGAAGGGAGGTGGTAAAGGACAGGTGGTGCACCCTCTACAATTGCAAGGCAAGGTGCCACGAGAAGAGGATGAGAAGTTGAGAATGATGGAGAAGTAGACGATGGTGTCACATAGGAAGCAGTCCCTATGGAATACTGACGGGAGGAGAGTTGGTGGTGAGGGTAAGATGTCTTTCGTGGTTGCATCATTCTGGATTTGGCAGAAATGGTGGATGATGATCCTTTGAATTCAGAGACTGGTGGGTAGAAAGTGTGAACAAGGGGAACTCTGTCATGGTTCTCAGAGAGGATGGGGTGAGGGCAGAGATGCAGGAAATCAGCCGAACTCGGCTGAGTGCCCTGGCAACCAGAGTGGGAGGAACATAAGTTAAGGACAAATGCAAACATGTCAGAACCACCATTTTCAAAGTGGCATCATTGGAACAGATATGGCAAAGGCAACGAAACTGGGAGAAGAGGGTGGAGTTTTGCTTCTTAGCTTTTTTCCAGCTGTGCCTTTTCCATAAGGAAGATAGCTTGCCAGCTGATTGGCATTCACAGATGGGTAGCTGGTGTTAAGAGTTGCTGGGCTGCTCCAAGGTAGCAGTCTCCAAAATTTCTGACTTGAGTAGGTGAACTCCGGGTTCTTTGTGTTTCTTCTCATTTGGCCTGGCAAACACAGTCCAGGGATTCAATCCGATGATTTGCCATGTCTGGGTCATGAGAGGATTCATATTATTGGAGTGGGGAGGCAGACTCCTCTTCCAGGCAAGATACATACACAGGACGGTATCCCTTTTCAATGGCTGCTTTATAGATAGCTTTGCTGAAGTGACTGTTTTTTTTTATTCATTCGTGGGACATGAGTGTTGCTGGCTGGCCAGCATTTTTTGTCCATCCCTAGTTACCCTTGAGAAGGTGGTGGTGAGCTGCCTACTTGAATGCAAACTGTTTGGGGATATCTTGTTCCTTGTTACCTTGTTCCAATATCTTGCTGTATTCCTCGCAATTGGTTTTTCGCAGATTCCATTGTTTCTTCTTGGAACCGGTGGCAAGCTGTAGTTGAAGTGAAACATAGATCAGAGATGGTTTGATTGTGTGGGAAATTGGGCAAGTGGATTACTGTGTACTGAACTGCAATGGATCAACATTCCTGTCATGCCACCTGCCAATACCTGGTCTACACCAGGAACGTTAATGTGCCACTGTGCCACCTCCTGTGCCACCAGGGGGACAGCATGGTGGCACAGTGGTTAACACTGCTGCCTCACAGCACCAGAGACTCAGGTTCAATTCTGGCCCTGGGTCACTGTCTATGCTGAGTTTGCATATTCTCCCCATGTCTGTGTGGGTTTCCTCCAGGTGCTCTGGTTTCCTCCCACAGTTCAAAGATGTGCAGGTTAGGTTGATTGGCCATGATAAATTAAGCCTAGTGATGGGGGATAAGCAGGGCAAATATGAGGGGTTACAGGGATAGAGTCTGGATGGGATTATATTCGGTGCAGACTCGATGAGCTGAATGGCCTCCTTCTGCACTGTAAGGATTCTATGACTTTCCTAGCAAATCAAGTTCAACAAATCTGCACTTGAAGTACCTGGTACAATGGAACAAAAAAATCACTTGCAATATGAAGGCCTGTAGTTCCCATACCAGTGGACCCACACCTTGGGCAGTAGATGATTGTTGCTGCTAGAGAAGTTAATAGCATCAGCAGTGGGCACAACTGAGGATAAATCTTATTTTAATTGAGAAATCATGGCAAAAGGTTAAAAAAGTGACATTCATACTGTCCGTGTGTGGTGTGGATTGTGAATTCGAAGTATGAGGTTTGATATTCTGAATGTTCTACACAAATACAGTATCAAGCTGTGAATTAGGAATAGAGTGTGAGAGAAAGAGTGTGAAAGAAAAAAACTGGAAATTAAAATGCCATGTGCTGGATTTTGTGATCAGCAGTGAAATGACAGCACTCACTGCTGACCAAGAAGAAAGCTGCCCACAAAGATTTGGCAATCTCTATGGTGTGGATTACACCTTTTCTGACATTAATTTGATTCCGTGGCCAACTATAGGGGATACCCAACATCCAGCAATAGTGATGTCATCAAACAGGCAAAAGATGTGCAGGTCAGGGTGACAGGGCATGCTAAATTGCCACTTAGTGGCAGGGGGACTAGCAGAGTAAAAATATGAGGCCAGCAGGGATGGGGCTGGGTAGGATTGTGGTTGGTGCAGACTTGCTGGGCTGAATGGCCTCCTGCACTGCAGGGATTCTATGGAGTAGCCAACCACAGTGAAGAAGTCTCACAGGACACAAATCGAGAAGTAATATATATTGTTGACCTTACTTCTTAATCATTTTACAGAGGGCAAAGTAAAAATTGGAACATGTCACAGCAGTATGGGAAATATCATAATCACTTGCTTAGCAGCACCTAACTTGAATATTGCTGAAAAGATGCTGAAGGTTTTCATCTGAGTGTTGATTGATTAGCAAGTCAATTCTGACTGCTTTCTACATGGCAACACCTTGGCCAATCACGGTTTCATTGGGCTCATTCTTGCAATTGTCCTGATAAGTGCAAGGTGGAAAGCTTCAACAACTTACAATTTTATAAGTCTGTCATGAACAAACTTACAAAATTATTTTAAAAACAATGGAATTTTTATCATGATGGAAAAAATTAATATTATATAACTATATAATTAGCTTTTCAAGGTCAGTGATTATTCAGCAGTAATTATATTCACTCAGAACATTATTTTTTCAAGTCAGAGATTTTGAATATTAAGGGAGTCCAGGGTTATAAGAATAATGCAGAAACATGCAACTGAAGGAGAAAAACCAGCCATGATCTTACTGAAAATTGCCTAGGCTCGAAGGAGGCTACTCCTGTTTCTAGTTCTTATGCAAGTATGAAAGAACTTAAGACCCCATTAAAGCAGTGTCTCATTCAGTAATGTGAGACATTTTAAAGGATTTTTACAGCAAGACTGATACCTTAGAAATGAAATCTCACGTCAATTCAAGAGATTTCAAAAAGTTTCCATCTATAGGTAATTTAACAGCATGCTCTGTGGAGGAGAAACACTGACAGCGACTACTCATTTTCTATGTTTAAATGCACATGTGCAGATGTCTGAAGTTATTGTCAGCTTCACAATGGCAATGCTGACAGTTTTTCTGCCATTTTAATTGCAAAATTTGGACCTATGTTTTTCTTTTTATATAATAAAAGAAAATGCAATTGATTAAAGCAAATGGTTAAAAAGATCACAGCTTCACAAAGCATTCATTTCACAAAATTAATTTCCTGATTCTGCCCATGGTAACAGACCTGGCTTGCTGTAAGTAGGCTGTTGCCTGTGATTTTCCTATCTGCGGCTAAATATCTGTGGGTGGCAGTGAGCACTGCACTTCACAGCACCAGATGCCTGGCTTGGGTCATTGTGTGTGTGGAGATAGCAGTCTCATCATGTATGTGTTGGTTTCCTCCAGGTGCGCCAGTTTCCTCCTACCGTCCAAAGATGTGCAGGTTAGGTTGACTGGCCAGGCTAAAGGGCAGGAGGAGGCGTCCATAGCTGACGAAGGAAGTCAAGGACAGCATAAAAGCAAAAGAAAAAGCATACAAAGTGGCAAAGATTAATGGGAAGCCAGAGGATTGTTAAGTCATTAAAAGCGAGCAGAGGACAAATAAAAAGCAATTTGTGGGGTGGGGGTGGGGGCAGAAGATGAAATATGACTGTAAGCTAGGTAGTAATATGAAAGAAGATAGGAAGAGCTTTTTTCAATATATAAAAGGTAAGAGAAAGGCAAAAGTACATATTGAACCACTGGAAAATGAATCTGGAGAAGTAATAATAGGAAACAAAGAATTGGCAGAGGAACTTGATCATGGATGAAGATGGATCTGGTCCTCAGGTTGAGGTTCTAAACTGGAAAAAGGCCAAATTTGAAGAAATGAGAAAGGATCTAAAAAGCGTGGATTGAGACAGGCAAGGATATGATTGGTAACTGGGAGGCCTTCAAAGGAGAAATTTTGAGAGTGCAGAGTTTGTATGGCCCTGTCAAGATTAAAGGCAAAGTGAATAAGAATAAGGAACCTTGGTTCTCGAGGGATATTGGAACTCTAATAAAGGAGAGAGATGTATGACATGTATAGGCAACATGCTTGAGGAGTATAAAAAGCGCAAGGAACTACTTAAGAAAGAAATCAGGAGGGCTAAAAGAAGACATGAGGTTGCTTTGGCAATCAAGGTGAAGAAAAGTCCTAAAAGCTTCTACAGGTATGTTAAGAGCAAAAGGGTAGTAAGGAATAAAATTGGTCCTCTTGAAGATCAGAGTGGTCAGCTATGTGTAGAACCAAAACAAAGAGAAAAATATTAAATGAGTTTTTCGCATTCATATTCACTAAGGAAACTGGCATGGAGTCTACAGAAACAAGGCAAACAAGTAGGGAGGTCATGAACCTATACAGATTAAAGGGGAGGAGGTGCTTGCTGTTTTGAGGCAAATTAGAGTAGATAAATCCCCAAGAGCAGACAGGGTATTCCCTTGAACCTTAAAGGAGACTACTGTTGATATTGCAGGGACCTTGGCAAATATATTTAAAATATCTGTATCCACGGGTGAGATGCCAAATGATTGGAGGATAGCTCATGTTGTTCCGTTGTTTAAAAAAGGCTCAAAAAGTTATCCAGGAAATTATAGGCCAGTAAGTTTGACGTCAGTAGTAGGTAAATTATTGGAAGGAGTATGAAGAGATAGGATCTACAAATATTTGGATAGACAGGGACTTATTAGGGAGAGTCAACATGGCTTTGTGAGTGGAGGTTACCAGGAAAGTGGATGAAGGGAAGGCAGTGGATGTTGTCTACATTGACTTCAGTAAGGCCTTTGACAAGGTCCCACATGGGAGGTTAGTTAGGAAGGTTCAGTCACTAGGTATACATGGAGAGGTAGTAATTTGGATTAGACATTGGCTCAATGGAAGAAGCTAGAGAGTGGTCATGGAGAATTGCTTCTCTGAGTGGAGGCCTATGACTAGTGGTGTGCCACAGGGATCAGTGCTGGGTCCATTGTTGTTTGTCATCTATATCAATGATCTGGATGATAATGTGGTAAATTGGGTCAGCAATTTTGCTGATGATACAAAGATTGAAGGTGTAGTGGACAGTGAGGAAGGTTTTCAAAGCTTGCAGAGGGATTTGGACTAACTAGAAACATGGGCTAAAAAATGGCAGATGGAGTTTAATGCAGACAAGTGTGAAGTATGGCACTTTGGAAGGACAAACCAAGGTAGAACATACAAGGTAAATGGTAGGACACTGAAGAGTACAGTAGAACAGAGGGATCTGGGAATACAGATACATAATTCCCTAAAAGTGGCGTCACAGGTAGATAGGATCGTAAAGCGTGCTTTTGTTACATTGGCCTTTATAAATCAAAGCATTGAGTATAAGAGTTGGAATGTTATGGTGAGGTTGTATAAGACATTGGTGAGCCTGAATTTAGGGTATTGTGTGCAATTTTGGTCATTTAATTACAGGAAGGGTATTAATAAGATTAAAAGAGTACACAGGTTTACAAGGATGTTGCCAGGACTTGAGAAACTGAGTTGAGGGAAAGGTTGAATACGTTAGGACTTTATTCCCTGGAGTGTAGAAGAATGAGGGGAGATTTGATAGAGGTGTATAAAATTATGATGGGTATAGATAGAGTGAATGAATGCAAGCAGGCTTTTTCCACTGAGGCTAGGGGAGAAAAAAAAACTAGAGGACATGGGTTAAGACTGAAGAGGGAAAAGTTTAAAAGGAATATGGGGGGGGGGGCGTTCTTCACACAGAGTGTGGAATGAGCTGCCAGATGAAGTGGTGAAAGTGGGCTCACTTTTAACATTTAAGAAAAACTTGGACGGGTACATGGATTAAAGGGGTGTGGAGGGATATGGTCCAGGTGCAGGTCAATGAGACTAGGCAGAAAATTGGTTCGGCACAGCCATGAAGGGCCAAAAGGCCTGTTTCTGTGCTGTAATGCTCTATGGTTCTAACTGATTAGTTACTTTGCATCAGTCTTTACAATGGAAGATACCAATAGGATGCCAGAGCTCCAGAAGAATCAGGGGGCACAGGTGAGTGTAGTAGCCATCACTAAGGAGAAGATTGTGGGGAAACTGAAAGGGCTGAAGGTTGATAAATCACTTGCACCAGATGGACTACACCCCAGGGTTCCAAATGAGATAGCTGAAGAAATTGTGGAGATATTGGTGGTGAGCTTTCAGGAATCACTGGAGGCAGGGAGGGCACCCGAAGACTTAAAGTTAGTGAATATAACACCGCTGTTTAAGAAGGGTGGGAGGCAGCAGATAGGAAATTATAGGCCGGTTAGCCTGAATTTGGTCATTGGCAAAATTTGAGAGTCCATTGTTAAAGATGAGATCGTGGAGTATTTGGAAGTTGTTGATAAAATAGGACTGAGTCAGCATGGCTTCGTCAAAGGGAGGTCAGGTCTGATAAATCTGTTCTTTGAGGAGGTACCAAGGAAGTCAGATAAAGGAGAACCAGTGGACATGATTTATTTAGATTTCCAGAAGGCCTTTGACAATGTGCTGCATAAGAGACTTAAATAAGTTAAGAGCCCATGGTGTTCAGGGTAAGATTCTGGTATAAATAGAGAATTGGCTGACCGTCAGAATGCAAAGAATGGGGATAAAGGGGCCTTTTTCAGGATTGCAGCTGGTGACTAGTGGTGTGCCTCGGGGGTTGGTGCTAGGACTACAACTTTTCACAATATACGTTAATGATCTGCAAGAAGGAACTGTTGCTAAGTTTGCAGATGATACAAATATATGTAGGGGGACAGATAATATTGAGGAAGCAGGGGGACTGCAGGAGTTGGGCCAGCTAGGAAAGTGGGCAAAGAAGTGGCAGATGGAATACAATATGAAAAAGTGTGAAGTTTGCACTTTGGGAGGAGCAATGGCGGCATAGATTATTTTCTAAATGGGAAATGCTTAGGAAATCAGAAACACAAAGGGATTTGGGAGTCCTTGTTCAAGATTCTCTTAAGGTGCAGGTTCAATCGGCAGTTAGGAAGGCAAATGCAATGTTAGCATTCATGTCGATAGGGCTAGAATATAAAAGCATGGATGTACTTCTGAGGCTTTATAAGACTCTGGTCAGACCCCATTTGGAGTATTTTGAGCAGTTTGGGGCCCTAGAACTCAGATCCTGCACGGATCAGCTGGCTAAGGTATTCACAGACATCTTCAACCTCTCTTTACAACAATCTGAGGTCCCTAACTGCTTCAAGAAGATGACCATCATGCCGGTAACCTAAGAAAAACCAAGCAGTGTGCTTTAATGAATATTGGCCAGTAGCTCTGACGTCCATCATTATGAAGTGCTTTGAAAGGTTAGTCATGGCACAAATCAATTCCACTGTACTGGAAGACTACCTGTAGGACTACCTGGATCCACTACTGTTTGCCTACTGCTGCAACAGGTCCACAGCAGACACCATTTCCTTGGCCCCGCACTCAACCCTGGAACACCTAAAGAACAAGGACACTTACGTCAGGCTCCTATTTGCTGATTACGGCTCAGCCTTCAACACTATAATTTTCACAAAACTCATCTCTAAACTCTGTGGCCTGAGCCTCGGCACCTCGCTGTGACTGGATGTGAACTCCCTAACTCACAGACCACAATCAGTAAGGATAGGCAACAACACCTCCTCCATGATCATCCTCAAAACCGGTACCCCACAAGGCTGTGTTCTCAGCCCCCGACTATACTCCTTATACATCTATGACTATGCGGCCAAATTCCCGTCCAATTTGAATTTCAAGTTTGCTGACGAAACCACCGTAGTGGATTGGATCTCAAACAATGACGAGACATAGTACAGGAATGAGATAGAGAATCTAGTGAACTGATGTAGCAACAATAATCTTGCCCTCAATGTTAACAAAATGAAGGAGACTGTCATTGAATTCAGGAAGCGTAAAGAACATTCCTCTATCTACATCAATGGGGACGAAGTAGAAAGGGTTGAAAGCTTCAGGTTGTTAGGTGTCCAGAACACCAACAACCAGTCCTGCACCTGCTGCCCTCCCCTTACCAACACTAAGGAAATTTCACATGTCAGTCAAGACTCTCACCAACTTTTACAGATGCACCATAGAAAGCATTCTTTCTGGTTGTATCACAGCTTGGTATGGCTCCTGCACTGCCCAAGACCACAAGGATCTACAAAAAGTCAGGAATGTAGCCCAATCCATTATGCAAACCAGCCTCCCATCCATTAACTCTGTCTATACTTCCCGCTGCCTCGGCAAAGCTGCCAGCATAATTTAGGGCCCCACATACCCCGGACATTCTGGCTTCCACCTTTTTCCTTCGGGAAAAAGATACAAAAGTCTGCGGTCACATACCAACCGACTCGAACAGCTTCTTCACTGCTGCTGTCAGACTTTTGAATGGACTTACTTTGCATTAAGTTAATCTTTCTCTATGCGCTAGCTATGACTGTAACACTACATCCTGCACTCTCTTGTTTGCTTCTCTATGAACGATATGTTTTGTCTATGTAATGCACAAGAAACAATACTTCTCACTGGCTAATACATGTGACAATAATAAATCAAATCAAATAATATCTAAGGAAGGATGTGATGACCTTGCAAAGGATCCAGAGGAGGCTCACAAGAATGATCTTTGGAATGAAAAATTGTCGTATGGGGTACTGTTGAGGACTCTGGGTCTGTACTCGGAGTTTAGAAGGATGGGATGAGGGGGATCTTATTGAAACTTACAGGATATTGCAAGACCTGGATTGAGTGGACATGGAGAGGATGTTTCCACTAGTAGGAGAAACTAGAACCAGAGGGCACAACCTCAGACCAAAAGGACAATCCTTTAAAACAGAGATGAGGGGGAATTTCTTCAGCCAGAGTGGTGAATATGTAGAATTGTTTGCCACAGAAGGCTGCAAAGGCCATGTCATTGAGTGTCTTTAAGACAGAGACAGATAGGTTCTTGATTAATAAGGGCATCAGGGATTATGGACAAAAGGCAGGAGATGAGAAAAGTATCAGCCATGGTTGAATGGAGGAGCAGACGCGATGGACCGACTGGCCTAATTCTGCTCCTAGGTCTTATGATCTAAATTGCCACTTAGTGTCGAGGAACTAGCAGGGTAAATATGTGGGATTACAGGGATAGGGGCTGGGAGGGATTGTGGTCAGTGCAGACTCAATGGGTCAAATGGCCTCTTTCTGCATTGTAGGGATTCTATGATTCTAAATTTTTATAAGTGAGGACTTGGAAAATCTACCGACATACCTGAAAAATATGAAAGATTCTTAAAAATATACTAATTTATTTAAATTGTTCTGATAATCACTGGTTTAACACAGCTCAAAATAGTACATTGATTTACATAGTAGATAATGAACTAAGCATTCTACTGTACATGAAGAATTAAATATTAAAATAAATATTATTCCTATCTAAAAACATTATAACTAAAAATATAGACTTTACTTGTTTAAATATAAAATATGATATTAAATTTTATTTCATTCTAAGGATGTGAACACTGTTGACAAGGCTGGCATTTATTACCCAAATAGGCAAGACTGCCAATGCTGCATTTACTGACCTTCCCTATTGGTTCCAAATGACAGTAAAGAGTGAACCACACAGTGTAGAACATTCACAATCACATACTAAGGCTGGCAGGTTTCCTTCACTGAAGAATATTATTTAACCAGTTACTTTGTATGACAATCCAGCCAATTCATGATTATTTTATCTGATGCTAGCACACAAATCATTAAATTGATTTTTAATGAAAGTGATTTCCCACTTTCCACAGTAGGATTTGAAATCTTGGGAGTGCTAATATGGTGCCATAATTATTAGGATACTGTGTCTTTACAAAGCTTACCAACATTAGCAACAAAGATTTTGCATACAAGGACCCACCAATACTAGATCGCACTGGAGAAAATTACTCCTAAAATAGCATATTTTTTAAAAAGACCTACTTTGGACATTATTTAGCTTGGCCAAGCCTTTGTTACATATTTAGCCATAATAAATTCCTTTCAAGTTTCAAACACATTTAATAATTAAAAAGTTTTTCTGCATTATTTATATCATTGCCATTCTGTGACAAACAAAAAGATCCACTTGAAGTTCTGGATGAGGTAGAGTTGTTGTGATTTGTGTAAAGTTACAATCACTGGCAACTTTTATTAAGTGCTGAAGGTGGAAAAGGAGCTAATGCTTCTTCTGCATTTGGCCAGTTGTAGAAATTTTCTTGATACCATTCAACTAATGGTGAAAAAACAAAAACAAAGAAACAGTTTAGTTATTGCTATAATTTTAAAAACTATACATGTCACTGCAGAATGTTGTTATCTATTCAAGAAAGTAAAGTGCAAAAACAAATTTAAGCCATCATAATAGATTGTTTTTAGAGACCTGAAAATGTTTTCCTTTAACTTTGCTCTTGAAAGTATATCCAGCAACCGCCTCACACGCATTAAAATTTATTACAACTACTTTTGAAACGTATATTTTGGGTGAAATTAATTATGAACTTCAATTTTGACATATTTTTCTCTCCCTCTTTACTTTTATAGAGCCCAGAACATTTTAGCTACTCGTTTCCTTGTTTTTTCAGCTGCGCTGTACATTTCAGGGATTCAGTCAACACTGAAATAAAAATAACTACTAACTGGTTAAGAACTAATCCGTGGGTCTAGATTTTTGTGGAGCAGAAGGCAAAGTTAAGTCGGGAAGCTTTCTGAACTGAAAAATCCATCGAATGGCCAGCCATATTTTAATTCTGGGAAGGCAGGGCAAGATGAATCAGGCCCCTGCCACCAGAGACAGGTGTGAGGCAGGCAGATGGCCAAGTTGGAATGTCTGCCTCTGTTTTCTAGGACAATGGTCCAGTTTTAATGACCAATATCGGCCCTCAAATCCTCATGCACGTCTTCGTGCTCCCCATGGTGCAATACCATCCATACCCTGCTTCTCCCCGCCCCACATGTCTGCCATAGCCATTCATACGGCGTACATAATGGACAGACCTCAGGATATCCCAGAAAAAGACATTTAAAAATTAAAATCTAACAAGCAAATATAACTGCCAGATTCAAAGACATTTCACATTGAAAAAAAAACTGTCAAACCCATTCAAAAACGTAAATCCCCTCAAGCAGTCAAATAAAAATAGTAGGTTATCTACTTACAATATCATAGACAGATAATTCTGTCATAACCTCAACTTCTTAAAACTATCAAAACATGAACACTGTCCCTCTGTTGTCATAAATAGTTCAGGAGTTTTTGATGCTTAGTCAAGCATGCTTAATAACCCTGGCTATCTAAAAGAACTTACCTGACGAAGGGGCAAACCCCGAAAGCTTGCGAGTTTACTATCAAATAAATCGGTTGGATTTAAACCTGGTGTTGTCAGATTTCTTACTGTATCTAAAAGAACCACAGGAAATAGCAACAAAGGAGCCCATTAAAACTGAAATGGCACAGGGCAATGGGCGGCATGGTGGCACAGTGGTTAGCACTGCTGCTTCACAGCTCCAGGGTCCTGGGTTCGATTCCTGGCTTGGGTCACTGTCTGTGTGGAGTTTGCACATTCTTCTCGTGTCTGCGTGGGTTTCCTCTGGGTACTCCGGTTTCCTCCCACAGTCCAAAGATGTGCAGGTTAGGTTGATTGGCCGTGCTAAGAAATTGCCCCTTAGTGTCCAGGGATGTGTAGGTTAGAGGGATTAGTGGGTATAGTACGTAGGGATATGGGGGTAGGGCCTGGGTGGGACTGTGTTCGGTGCAGACTCGATGGGCCGAAGGGCCTCTTTCAGCACTGTAGGGTTCTATGGAAACACCACACTTTTTTTTCTTTAAACTCCCATCTATTTCAAAGCAGGTTGACCATCAGTCAATGGAGTGTTAGATTTTTAAAAAGTTTGACAAAAGGGTCATTTTATTCAAAGTTAAAATTAATGGACATTTAAACCTCAGTCCAAAAGATGACGGGAGAGATTTCCAGCACATTTTTCTACAGTTCTGACTGCATTTTGGAACTTCTTTAATTGAGAAAAGCAATGTAATGCATGTCAACACTTATACAATAATGATCATTGTAATGGTCAAATTATATTTGTAGGATAAAGCCCTATATTTAATTACTGCAGTAAAAATATCTAACTTGCAACATCTAAATATTGAAACAGAGAACAAATGTTAGTTTCTTGTATCCCAAGGCTAGCCAATTAAATAATTCCAGAGCAGCAGGTGCATAGGGATACCATCACCTGCAAGTTTCCCTCCAACTTGCACACTATCCCAATTTGGAACCATTGCAGCATTTTGAGCCCACAGGCTGTGATCTCTGCTGCCTCCTCACTGACGCTCGTAATGGGACAGAACCTGATTTACATTCATTTAAATAAATTTGAATGTCATAGGGAATCACTCCCTACGCCAGATCTTCCCCATCACTAAATTTTTGTACCTTGTCAACGTGATATCACGTTGGAGAAGTTTTCAACAGGTTCACTACACATGAATCTGTTGAGGCATCCCTCCGTGGGTGCAAAGCTGAGTATAGCCCATAGACAGGGGAACATGGAGGAGTCCCTGATATCTCTATAATGGGATTGGGTTAAGGTTATTTTTCATATTTTAAAAAGGGCACCCCAATCTCTGTGGATCCAACTTTGCTGTTATATTTCAGCCCTGCCCCTTAAAATGATGATGTGAAACATACCCCCTTCTTTTCTTGACAAGCTGTCATAAGATTTGGAGAGGAACCTACCTGTTTCTCTGGAGAGAAACATATCAATTTCAGTCAGATCCTGATACGTTGTCATTTTTTGGTAAGATTCTGCCCTACATCACCGCTCCTTCACTGTCACCAGGTTAAAAGCTGGGAACTTCCTCCCTGAAAACAGTGGGTGTACCTGAACCACGTGACTGCAGTGGTTCAAGAAAATGCCTCACTATCTTCTCAAGGACAATTTGGAATGGGCAATGAATACTGGCCTTGCTTGTGATGCATTCATTCCATGAACAAAGAAAATAAGAATATTCTGTTTCTCTATATGTATCAAGAAAAACATCCATCATGTAATTATGGATTAGATAAATGTAACAATACATACAAGATGCTAAAATAAAAAACAATTGGAGTCATTTAATAGGCAACTTAATTATTCCAATTGTTATCTGTTCAGTAAAAATATGTTGCTGTTAAAAAATATTTCAAAGAATAACCATACTTGTCTTTCTAATTCCTTCCTCCCATGCTACTTTGGGTTTCCAACCAAGTCTGTGCAGTTTTTTTGAATTCATTGGATAATTCAAATCATTGGAAGGCCTAGGGAACAAAAATAAATTTCAAAATAGGATGTTTGATTGAAGTACAACTCGGGGATTTTCACAGTAACTTTATTGCAGTGTTAATGTAAGCCTAATTGTGACACTAATAAATAAACATTCTATATTTAGTCACATTCCTGAAACAAATCAGAATAGCTCATTAAATCATATAATCTGCATTCTTGCTGTTACTCTGTTGAACAAAGGTAAAAAGATTTACCCAAGACTCTTTACTCAAACAAACTGGATTATTTCAGTAAAGCGTTTGATAAGGTTCCCCATGGTAAGCTACTGCAGAACGTACGGATGCATGGGATTGAGGGTGATTTAGTGTTTGGATCAGGAATTGGCTAGCTGAAAGAAAAAGGTGGTTGATGGGAAATGTTCAACCTGGAGTTCAGTTACTAGTGGTGTACTGCAGGGATCTGTTTTGGGGCCACTGCTGTTTGTCATTTTTATAAATGACCTAAGTGAGGGTGTAGAAGGATGGGTTAGTAAATTTGCGGATGACACTAAAGTCAGAGAAGTTGTGGACAGTGCGGATGGATGTTGCAGTTTGCAAAGGGACATAGATAAGCTGCAGAGCTGGGCTGAGAGGTGGCAAATGGAGTGTGAGGTGATTCACTTTGGAAGGAGTAACAGGATTATAGAATATTGGGCTAATGGAAAGACTCTTGGTAGTGTGCATGAGCAGAGAGATCTTGGTGTCCAAGTGCATAGATCCCTGAAAGTTGGCACCCAAGTTGATAGGGTTGTTAAGAAGGCATACGGTGTGTTAGCTTTTATTGGTAGAGGGATTGAGTTTCGGAGCCATGAGATCATGTTGCAGCTGTACAAAACTCTGGTGCGGCTGCACTTGGAGTATTGTGTACAGTTCTGGTCGCCACATTATAGGAAAGATGTGGAAGCATTGGAAAGGGTGCAGAGGAGATTTACCAGGATGTTGCCTGGTATGGTGGGAAGGTCTTATGAGGAAAGGCTGAGGGACTTGAGGTTGTTTTTGTTAGAGAGAAGATTAAGAGGTAACTTAATTGAAGCATACAAGATGATCAGAGGATTAGATAGGGTGGACAGTGACAGCCTTTTTCCTCAGATGGTGTTGGCTAACATGAGGGGACATAGCTTTAAATTGAGGGGTGATAAATATAGGATAGATGTCAGAGGTATGTTCTTTACTCAGAGGGTAGTAAGGGCGTGGAATGCCCTGCCTGCAGCAGTAGTGGACTCGCCAACTTTAAGGGCATTCAAATGGTCATTGGATAGATATATGGATAATAGTGGAATAGTTTAGGTTAGAGGATCATTAGATTGGTTCCACTGGTCGGCGCAACATCGACGGCCGAAGGGTCTGTACTGCGTTGTAATGTTCTATGTTCAATGTTCTAATACAAGACATTTTCTACAACTGCAGCCAGTGTGTGGCATCTAGTTCCACAATTTGTGTATGGATCATGATAATAGTTTAATGAGCCTATTTGTGTATGGAAAATCGCAGCTACCTCCTCAGAAATGCAAAATACTTTGTAGAGCAATGCTTGTTCATCTAAGAAACATTGTGGTGAGCTAATTCTGAATGCTTTTATCTGTGCAAACAGAGAACCTCAATCCCAATCTGTCTAATCAAATGCATGATAATTAGAACTGAACGATGGGCAGAAACTGTTACCACTGTGTTGTAGGTAAAATAATACCTCTGAGACTGTTAGTGAGTCAAAATACAGTGGTTTTTATTTCAAAACTCTGGGGCTTATTCCAGAGTCTCATAGAAAAAACACAAGTGGGTATTCATACATGGTAAGTCTTAGTGTCAATCGCGACACAAGTTTCCCATTCCAGCCAGAACTCTGGGTCTCCCTTCCTTGGTCGTATTACAGCCCCAGATTTAATCACAATTTACTGTCCAGCTGGCAGCTGCGGTCATGACACAAGCTTAATCTGTCACGTTTCAAAACCCTTTTGTAGCAGTACCGGCATCCCTGTCTTTGAAGTTATTTGTGCGATCGCGGCTGTCCCAGCAGGACTCTTCCGGTGAAAAGCCAGTGTTGCGATCTGCCATCAGCAGCTGTCAAAAGCCGGTATCGTAAACTACCATCTGTGTAACGATGTCCAACTAGCAGAAATAGGTAAGATTTGCATGTCTACAAAATAACAGCCATATTAAACTATCTGCCTTTATAAAAATGAGTGTTAAAGCACGTAAGACATGGACAAATAACTTATATTAATGCCAGGAGCAGTATAAGCTAAAGGAGATCAGCCATGAGGAAGGATTATGTTTGTGACATATTTTAGGTACAAAATCCATTAACCCTTTCCATTCAGGTACAAAATGCATTCACTTTTTCCCTACTTCACACTGCAACCTCCATTTGTAGAATGTTTATAATATTAACAAATCAAGGTTCTGACACAAAACAAAAAATAGAGCTAGAGCCACAGTAAAGTAGGATGGGTGATTCTTGGGTGAAGAGATAAGTTTTGAGGAATTACGTTACGAGAGAGAATTGGAAAGGTAGAGCAGTTTAGGGACTGATTTCCACAAAATAGGTTGCATGCAGCTGAGGATTCTGCCATTAATGGTAGTATAAAAGTGACCCAAGTGCACAAAAGACAAGGGAATGGTGTGCTGAGTGAGGAATGTATTGCTGAAGAAGGTAGGATGGAATGAGGTCATGGAGGCAGTGAAGACATTAATAAGCATTTTAAATTCAAGACGCAATCTGGGAGAGGGTGCAGTTCGAACAGGAAAGGGAGGACTGATGGGTGGGCAGAATTAGATGCAGGGTAGGATAGTAAAAGGTCAGTAAAGATTTGGATTTGTAAACTTTAAGTTAGAAGATAGGAGATCACCTAGAAAGGTTCAGAGCAGTCAAATCTAAACAAAGGCATGTTTTAGCAGATGAGGGCAGGTTAGGGCAAAGGCAGACATTCTGCAGAGGTTAACATTTACACAAACTTGGGATTGAAGAGTCACGATTGGATTAGGGAGGGATTGGATTATGCTGGGAGGTAACAGCACGGGGTGATTCTCAAAGCGCACTACGCTGGGGCCCATTTTGCAGGCTTCCTGTTGGGTATCACGGCCACTGCTAGTCTCCAAGACTAAGATTTCCGCCATAATCAGCTCCATGCCAGAAATCAGCACAGAGTTGATTACAATATAGAAATTGCTCTTTGCATTTCACGAGTGGGCCCAGGATTGAAGTTTCCGGGCCCGCTACCATCTCCACCCCGCCAGGAGTGGTTCCCACCAACTGGATTTACTCCTGCTCCCCATTAATGGGAACAGGTGGCCCGACCCTGCTGGAGGGAAGACAGGTCATTCAGGGTCCAAAGGAGGCTGGGGGAGGGAGGGAGGAAAGGGGAGGGGTGGGTGGCGTGGGGGGGGGGGTTACCCCTGGGCAGTGCCAGACTGGCATGACCCAAGGGCAAGGTGATTGGGGCTGGCCATCCAGGCAATGGGGGGGGGGGGGTGCGAAATCAGGGAGATCAGGGTTGGTCCACAGAGGTCCAGGAGGCCAGCGATCAGGGCTGGTCAATGATCTGGAGGCCAGCAATGCGGGGCCACTGTGCATGCACTAATCTTTATGCTGACAGATCGGTGAATTCGCAGTGGCCTACTCAGCGCTATGCTACCAGCCTCTTGAGCGGGAATAGGCCTCTCCCCCAGATTTTCAGAGTGAATCCTGCTATGGCACTCTGTGATGCAGTGCGTCAGAGATTCATTCTGGAAATCACATTGAAAAAACCAATAGGATTTACTTCCATTTTCCTGCATGTTGCTCACATAGAACTCGCACCTGTGGATTAGTTTTGTCCCTTTCCATAACTATTTTAATATTATTAGAACTATGGTCATTGGTCCGAAAATGGTTGTCCACCGTCACCTCAGTCACTTGGCCTGCCTTATTTCTTAAGAGTAGGTCAAGTTTTACCCTTTCCCGAGTAGGACCCTGCCCCTACTGCCCGAGGAAGGTTTCTTGAATGTGCTTAACAAATTCCATCTCATCTAAGCCCTTAATACTATGGCAGTCCCAGTCTCTGTTAGGAAAATTAAAATCCTCTATTATTAGTCCAATACTCCTGCAAGTCTCCCTAGTTTCCCTGAATATTTGTTCTTCTAATTCCCATTAACTATTTGGGGGCCAACAGTACAACCCCAATAAGGCCACCATTCCTTCTTATTCATTAGTTCCACCCACAAAGGCTCATTGGATGATCCCTCGGTTATTTCATCTCTATTGCCGTGATGTTCCCCTTAATCAAAAATGCAACTCCACCTCCTCTTCTTCCTCCAGCTCTGCCTCACCTAAACACCTGTACCCTGGAACATGAAGCTGCCAGTCCTGTCCCTCCCTTAGCCATGTTTCAGTTATGGCTCTAATACCTCAGTCCCACGTACCTATCCACACCCTGAGTTCTTCAGCCTTCCCTTCAGCTTTCTCACATTGAAATGGATGAAATAGATCAAACAGGTTTTTCCCATTCCATGTCATTCTCCTGTGTCTATCATATCTATTCAGCTTGCCTTTGCTGAGTACTGCATCTCCTTTCAGCCCCTCATTCGTTTCCCTGCTGCTGAGGATCCTACCCCCATGCCAATCTAGCTTAAACCTTCCCTTGCAGCAAATCTGTTCCCTCAGGATATTGGCCCCCTCCAGTTCAGATGCAACTCGTCACTCTTAAAACAGGTCACCTCTGCTCCAGAAAAGATCGCAATGATCCAAGAATCTGAATCCCTGTCCCCTGCACCAATTCTTTAGCCATGCATTCATCTGCCATATTCCCCTATTTTTACCCTCACCAGCATGTGGTACTGGATGTAATCCAGAGATTACCACCCTCAAGGTCCTGCTTCTTGACCCTTTTCCTCCTCTCTATAATCACTCCTCAGGACTTCCTCTATTTCAATTCACCTCATTTGTGCCAACGTGCACAACAACTTCTGACAGCTCACCCTCCCCCTTGAGAATGTTCTGCAGCCACTGTGAGATATCCTTGATCTTGGCACCCAGGAGATAACACACCATCCTGGACTCCCAGTTGCGGCCACAGAATCTTCTGTCTGTTCCCCTAACTATGAAGTCTCTTCTCACTATGGTCCAGTTTACCTTTACCCTTTCCCGCTGTGCCCCAGAGTCAGTCACAGTGCCACAGATCTGGCTACTGCTGCTTTCACCTGAATGGTCATCCCCCAACAGTATCCAAAATGGTATATCTGTTTACAAGAGGAATGGCCTAAGGGTACTCCTGCACTCTCTGCTTGCTTCCTTTCCTGGTCGTCACCCAGCTACTCTCTGCCTGCATCTTAGGTGTGACTGCCTCACTAAAACTTCCCATAGATACAGACATCAGGGCCAACGGAATCCTCCCTGAGATTTTACATCCTGCATGAGGTGCGTATCATTGCCATCCCAACTATATCAACTCTTCCGCAATAATGTACATCTGCAATGTGGTCACTGTTATATTTAGGCAAATAACTGCAACAAGGTGCAGTAATGAAATAAATCACCAAATAATCTGAGTGGTGTTGGCTGAGGAATAATTTTGGCGAGCAGAATTGCCCCATTCTTTAAACAGTGCCATGTGATTTAATATATCCTGATCAGAATGATGGGGCCTCAATTTAATGAGTCATCTGAAAGGCACCTCCAACAATGCAACATGCCCCAGTGTGGTGTCAGTTTAGATCAGATGCTTAAATCTCGGGATTTGGATGTGAACCTTCTAAATGGAGGCAAGAAAGATAGTGCTGAGCCAAATGAAGACAGTCAAGCGTTTAAGAGTTAGATTTGGTGAGGGATGGGGTTTTCTGGAACCTAAGAGTTAGGGAAAATGTAGGATGTAGCAGAGGTAGCTGCATGCATAGTGTAGGTCTTGGTGAGATATAAAGATCTTCTAGTTATTCCTTGGTGAGGTGGAAGGGAGCAAGGACTGAAATTTAAGGAGGCTGTTGGTTATACTCTTCAAGTTGACTCTAGAGTGGGGAGCAACTCTGGAGCAAATCAGAAGGTTAGAACATATAGAGATTCTCTTACATTTGGCTGTTGAGGGAAGGGGGGCAAGAATAACAATTCAACTAGTGAGCCAGAGCAACTCAGTAAAAGAAATAGTTATGATCGCTTACGATCCAGACTGGAAATTCTGGATGTTTTTTGCCTAACAGGTGTTGGACTAAAGAACATTTTGGAAAAATGGAAAAGATTATATAAGGAGCATGGGGAAAGCCAATGAAAATCAATTATATAAAGGAAATGAAAGAAAAGGCCTGCAACTCTGGGGTGGGACTTTCCAGCCGCGATCGCCCAAAAGCCTGAAAATCACACCCAAGGTCAACATAGCTTTGCATGGTCCATATCCCATCCAATGTGGGATGGGAAAAATCTCCCTTTGGAGTCTAACTGCCTTTTGTACAATTCATAACCTCTGGGAGGTTACTCTTCCTCAGAGTTTTCATGCTTCTCTTCTCTGGTATTCTGCTGTTATAAATTACACCTCCTCTTGTATTTCAATATATTTAATTCTACCTGACCTGCACCATTTCACCTTTATCATTTAATCACTCCTGCCCTCCACCATACCACACATTCCGGTCTTTTTGTTTTGCAGAAAAACTGTACATTTCTAATTTCCTACAATTTTTATGAAATTCTACACCCTTCTCTCCCCTCACAAATTGGAATCAGAGCAGGTGAGGGTTTTCTAGTGTTGGGTCAAACAAGGCCATAAAATCCTGCCCATTAACTCTAGTGGAAGGAAAAACAGGCCAATTAGGAAAAACACTTCAAATGTTCTCACTAGATCCCAAGACCACGCTGGACTGATTAACATAATCAGATACCCAATTTTAATATAAGAAATAGCAGGCCCATCAAACCTGTTTCACTATTTAATAAGATCATGGTTGATCTAATTGTGGCCTTAACTCCACTTTCTTGTCCTTTTGCCACAACCCTCAATTCCTTGGTTGACTTATTATCTGTCTAAATCAGCCTTGAATAGATTCAATGGCCCAACCTCCATTGCTCTCTGAGGTTAAGAGTTGCAAAGCTTAATCAACCATCAGGTAAGCAATTCTAAGATAGCATCTATGTTGTGAAACCTCTTCAGCATCTTATGTTTCAAAACGATCATCTCACATTCCTCCAAACTTCAATGAGTACCAGCTCAAACTGCTCAATTTTTCCTCATAAGAAAACCTTTTCATCCCAGGAGCCAAGTGAACCTTCTGTGAACTGCTTCCGATGGAAGTATATCCCTCCTTAGGTAAGGAGACCAAAACTCTGTACAATACTCCAGATGTGGCCAGGAACAGTTGTAGCAATTACCCTGCTACTTCCTCCTCATTATGGTTTCCCAGATGGCAGATGTTAGACTAACTGACTCACATCTGCTTTCCTCATTTTTTGAATAGTGGTGTTGCATTTGCAGCTTCCCAATCTACTGGGACACTCCCAGAGTCTAGGGGATTTTGGAAGGTTACAATTAATGCATCCACTAACTCTATAGCCACTTTCTTCAAGTTCCAAAGATGCTAATCATGAGGTCTAGGGGACTTGTCAGCCCTTAGTCCGACTAATTTTCCAGGTACTTCTTCTCTAGTGTCCGTGATTGCTTTAAGTTCCTTCCTCCCTTTTATCCCTTTGCTCTTCAACAATCAGAGGTGGCTTTCTTGTGTCTTCGACTGCAAAGACAGTTAGAAAATACTTGTTCAAATTTCCTGCCATTTTCTTGATTCCCATTATTATTTCCTTAGTATTATCTTCCAGGGGGCAAACACTCACTGCTGTTAATCTTTTCTTTTTTATATAGTAAGGAGTCTCACAACACCAGGTTAAAGTCTAACAGGTTTATTTGCAATCATGAGCTTTAGGACCGCTGCTCCTTCATTCAGTGTGGTTTAGATAAGTTCAGTGATTGGGCAAATGATTGGCAGATGCAGAATAATTTGAATAAACGTGAGGTTATCCACTTTGGCAGCAAAAACGGGGAGGCAGATTAAGGTGATGAATTGGAAGAGAGGAACATACATCAAGACCTGGATGTTCTTGTATACCAGTCACAGAAGGTAGGTATGCAGGTGCAGCAGGCAGTAAAAAAGCCAAATCGTACGTTGGTCCTCACAGTGAGATGATTTGAGTACAGGAGCAGGGATGCCTTGATGCAATTGCAAAGACCCTTAGCGAGGCCACATCTGGAATGCTGTGTACAGTTTTGGTGTCCTTATCTTAGAAAGGATGTTCTTACCTCTCGAGGAAGTGCAGGGTAGGTTTACTGGACTGATTCTTGGGATGGTGGTTTTGCATATGAGGAGAGATTGAGTTGATTAGGATTATATTTGCTGCAGCTTAAAGAATGAGGGGGAATCTCACAGAAGCCTATAAAATTCTAACAGGACTAGAGAAGGTAGATGCAAGAAGGATGTTCCTGATGGTTGGGGGCACCCAGAACCACTGATCACAGTCTGAGGATACAGGGTAGACAGATTAAGACAGAGATGAGGAGAAACTTCTTCACCCAGAAAGTAGTCAGCCTATAGAATTTGCCATCACAAAGTTGTTGAGGCCAAAACACTGAATGCTTTCAAGAAGCAGTTACAGTAGTAGTACTTGAGGTAAAGGGGATCAAAGGATACAGAGGAGAAGGCGAGATCAGGCTACTGAGTTAGACGATTAGCCTTAATCATAATGAGTGGTGGAGCTGGGACAAAGGGCTGAATGGCTTATTTTCTATGTTTCTGTATCGTTCTTAATTTCCTTTATTAGCAACAGAATGTGCATCCTCATACATGGGTACAATTTTGTCTTTTACAAAGCATTTGGATAGTTACATGGGTAAGATGGGTCCAGGGGGATATGAGCAAAATGTGGGCAATTTGGACCAGCTTAGTGGTAAATAAAGGATGACATGGACAAATTGGGCTTATGGGCCTGTTTCCAAGCTATAAATCTCTCTGATTCTAATTGTTATTTCTCAATGAAATATCTTTGCTGAGAGTTGAAATATCTCCTTAAATGTCTGCTATTCCTTCTTGATCACCTTACCCTTTAACCTATTTTTCCAGTTCACTTCAGCCAATTCTGTCTTTGTTCTCTTGTAAAAGATGATCTTCGCCCAGTCAGACATGGGCGCAACTTTTGAAGGAATGTTCACTACATGAGCCACCAGCTTGTTACACAGTATACTATTCTTAACCTATTTAGTTAAAAAACTGGTCTATGTAAAAGCAATGTAACACAATCATTATTTTATAAATCCTGATCAAATCACCTCCAAGTTTGTGTCCTCAAAAGTTTACAAAGAATTACATAGAATATACAACACTATTTGCCCCCAGTCCTTGCTATATTTGTATTTCATTTGACCCTCCTCCCAGCTTTCCTTATCTATATCTATTAGCATAGCCCTCTATTCATTTCTCCTTTCCGTGCACATCTAACCTCCCCTTAAATCTATCTGTCCTAGTCACCTCAACTACTTCCCAGGTAAAGAGATATCTTTGGAGTACATAATTTGATTATTCGGTGACTATCTCGTATTGATATCCTCCAGTTTTGCACTTCCCCACAAGGGGAAATGCTTTCTCCATGTCTACTCCCTCAACCTTTTCATAACTTAATGATCTCTGTTAGATTATCACTTAGTCTTCTCTTCTGAAGAGAAAAGAAATCCAGTCTTGTTTATCCTTCCTTGTTAGATATTTTTATAGATTTTTAGCAGTATGCTTGTAAATCTTTTTTATAATATGGTGACTAGAAATGTTGTCGTTGTCAGCTACCCTTAATTCAAGTTTGTCATCTACTTAAGGTTGTGAGTTTCTGTCATGGATCTTCAATTGACTGAATAGGTTGATTTTCGACCCAAAGATTTTTGGATGCACGGGACAGGATGTCTCATAAGTTAGTGAGATTTGCAGTGCAGGATTTATTTCCTTTTCTTTCCTTTGGTGCTGTTATTCTACCTCATCATTATCATGTTGGGAGTTGAGGTATGATGGAGCTTGATGGACAGGTTGTAGCCATTCTGATCGGATGGCAGTACGCTCTCCCAGTCATCAAGGTTAATGCTGCCATTTACAAGGAGAAAGTTTGAGTCTCTCAGAAGCATTTTCTTTGTACACCCCTAAAACTTAGGTTCTTTTGGAGTTGAGAGAACAGCACCTGGAGGGGGAGATGATTTTCAGCCATGGAGAGTGCCCAGTCCACTGAAATTGATTTTGCAAGACTTCCGCCTGAATGCGTGTATGCATGGCTACAAGGACATCAGCATTTGGCTGACAGTTCTCCCACTGAATCCAGGGGATGAAGCATGACATGTTGATGTAATTTCTCTGGCATTCCTCTGTGGTATTGATACACAGTACAGGAGCACAGTGATGAAAGCTTCTCTGTACACTAGAACTCTTTTTTGACTTGCATAGTTCTTTGTTATTATTATTAATCACTCACTGCCATAATTCATGTAAAACTGAAGTGATGCAGCTGATCTGGTGTTGGCAAGTGCTCAACATTTTCCAGCCTCTATAGTACTAGGTTACAACACTATACAGTATTAGAGTATACAATATTTATGTGGCTGTTTCAGTTAAGTTTCTGACTAATAGTAGCTCCTAAGGTGTCGATAGTTGGGAATTCAGTGATGGTAATGCCATCTGGGGGCCAGTGCCGAAATTGGGAGAGCTGTCTCATAGGTTAGTCAAGCAGGACGGCATGGTAGCACAGTGATTAGCACCGCTGGCTCACAGCGCCGAGACCCAGGTTTGATTCCCGGATTGGGTCACTGTCTGTGTGGAGTTTTCCTGTTCTGCACGGGTTTCCTCCGGGTGCTCCGGTTTCCTCCCACAGTCCAAAGATGTGTAGGTTAGGTGAATTGGCCATGCTAACTTCTCCCTCAATGTAACCAAATAGGTGCCAGAGTGTGGTAATTAGGGGATTTTCACAGTAAATTGCATTGCGAATGTAAGCTTACTTGTGGCTAATAAATAAACTTTACTTTAAAGCAACTGTCTGACAGTCATTTTCACAGAATCATATCTCACAGGTAACATCCCAGACACCAATGGTGGACCATCCCTGGATGTGCCTTGTCCCACTGACCAGATAGATCCAGCAGAAGTGGCAGCACAGCGGTATACAGTCAGGAGGGAGTTGCCCTGGGAGTCCTCAACATTGACTCCGGACCCTATGAAGTCTCATAGTTTCAGGTTGAACATGGGCAAGGAATACTTTTACTAGTTACCATGTACCAACCTCCTTCAGCTGATGAATCAGTTCCTCCATGTTAAACAACACTTGGAGAAAGCACTGAGGGTGCCAAGGGCGCAAAGTATACTTTGTGTGGGGAATTTCAACGTCCACCACTAAGAGTGGCTCGGCAGCAGCATGGCTGATTGAGTCAGTCGGATCCTAAAAGATATAACTGCTAGACTGGGTCTGTGGCAGATGGTGAGGGAACCACATACTTGACCTCATCCTTATCAATCTACCGGCTGCAGATGCATTGGTCCATGACAAGTAACAGTGACCAGGCACAGTCTTTGTGGAGATGAAATCCTGTCTTCATATTGAGAAAAACCTCCATTTTGTTGTGTGACACTATCACTGTGCCAAATGGACAGACTTCGAAAGATCTAGCAACTCAAAACTGGGCATCCACGAGGCACTTTGGGCCATCAAAAGCAGCAGAACTGTACTCAAGCATAATCTGCAACCTCATGGCCCGGCATATTGCCTCCTCACCATTTACCATCAAACCAGGAGATCAACTGTGGTTCAAAGGAGAGTGCAGGAGGGCACACCAGGAGCAGCACCAGACATACCTAAAAATGAGGTGTCAAGCCTGGTGAAGCTATAAAACCAGACTACTTGCACATCAAACAGCAAGTTATATTCAGAGTTAAGCAATCTCACAATCAACAGATCAAATCTAAGCTTGGCAGTCCTGCTACATCCAGTCATGAAAGACTATTAAACAACTCACTGGAGGAGCAGGCTCACAAATATCCACATTCTCAGTGATGGAGGGGCCCAGTACATCACTGCAAAAGATATAATACTGAAGCACTCGTAACAATCTTCAGCCAGAAGACCCAAGTGGATGTTCTATTTTGGGCCTCCTCCAGTGGTGCCCAGTATCACAGATTCACTCCATGTGATATCAAGAAACAGTTGGCAGCACTGGATACTGCAAAGGCATTAGTACTGAAGATCTATGCTTCAGAAGTTGCCACTCCGCTAGCCAAGCTCTTCCATACAGTTATAACACTGGCACCTACCTGACAATGTGGAAAATTGCCCAAGTATGTCTTGTACACAAAAAGCAGGACAAATCCAACCTGGCCAATTACCGCCCCATCAGCCTACTCTTGATCATCAGTAACATGATGGAAGGGATCGTCAACAGTGCTATCAAGCAACACCTTCAGTAGCAACTTGCTCGGTGACATCTAGTTTGGGATTCACCAGGGCCACTCAGTTCCTGACCTCATTGCAGCCTTGGTTCAAACATGGAGGTCAGAGTTGAATTCCACAGGTGAGGCGAGAGTGACAGCCCTTGACATCAAAGCCACATTTCACCGAGTGTGGCATCAAGGATTCAATCGGTATCAAGGGAATTTGGGGTGGGGGGGGGGGGGGGGGTGTGTGTGTGTGTGTGTGTGTGTGTGTGTGTGGGGTGGTGGTGGTGGATACAGCTTCAACAACACTTAAGAAGTTTGACACCATCCAGAACAAAGCAGCCCACTTGATTGGCACCACATCCACAAACACCCACTCCACCACCACCGATGCTCAATAGCAACAATGTGTACAATCTACAAGACGCACTGCAGCATTTCACCAAAGATCCTTAGACAGCACCTTCCAAACCCATGATCACTTCCATCTGGAAGGACAAGAGCAGCAGATACATGGGAACATCACTCCAAGTTCCCTTCCAAGCCACTCACCATCCTGAGTTGGAAATATATTGCTAGTCCTTCGCAGTCACTGGGTTAAAATCCTGGAATTCCTTCCCTAATGGCATTGTTAGTCAACCCACAGCACATGGACTGCAGCGTTTCAAGAAGGCAGCTTACCACCACATTTTCAAGGGCAACTAGGGATGGGCAATAAATGCTGGCTAGCCAGTAACTACCATGTCCCACAAATTAATTAAAAAAACTCTCCTGAAGGAAGTTTTAAAAATTTTAGATTATAAAGAAGTCTGGTACACTTTGCAGGAACTCTATTTCCTTTACAAACCTCTTCTGGTCTATATTCCATCCAGTACACACACAACCATTTTGGTAGTTGCTGACAAAATAATTAAGCTTTTGACTGCTCATAGCAATTAATGTATTAATTAGTCCACAACACAGTCATGATCTTCAAAAAATGTCAATGATGGAGAGTCTAACTAATGTCACCTATTCCTCCCATGTTTTATTTAGTGTACGTCATCCTCCACTACAGTCTGTGTGGAATACTAAGTAAGAAGTCTCACAACACCAGGTTAAACTCCAACAGGTTTATTTGGTAGCAAACACCACTAGCTTTCAGGGCTTTGCTAGTGGCGTTTGCTACCAAATAAATCTGTTGGACTTTTAACCTGGTGTTGTGAGACTTCTTACAGCGTTTACCCCAGTCCAATGCCGGCATCTCCACATCATGGAATACTAACACATTGATTAGATCAGCCGGTTTTGGTGCTGTAATTTCCAAATAATTACATTTGTAACGCAACTAGAATTTTTGTAATCAATATTTTTCACATGCATTCGCCAATGTAAATAAGAAGCTAAAACTAGTGCTGAAGCATTGTAATAGATCATGGTATTCAAACACTAACACTGACCTGTCACTGACGTGTTCAATCCAAAATTCTAGCTCAGACTCTGAAGCAGTCTCTTTAATCTGTAAATTTAAACTCATGTTCAAAGCAAGCTCAGAAAAATATTATAAAAAAAAGCAAAAACAACATTTGACAAATCTGAAGACAAAAATTTGCTGGAAACATGTAGCAAGTTAAGCAGCATCTGTGGAGCGAACAGACAAATTAACACTTGTGTGCGTTTTAAAGAAAGATTGACTGTCAAAACATTAATACCTCTGTTAAGAACATAGGAATTACTAGACGCAAAAAAAACAGTTCATCTCATTTAATTTCTATGATCTTGGTAGAATAATGCAACAATAAATGACTTGTGTGATTATAGCAATTAATCTCTACTAACTAATTAGTCACAGACCCAGATATTATAGAAGCATTCCAGTGGTCATAACCATTGGTCTAAATTCCTCCCAAACATCTGATACTTGCTACGCCATCTCTCACATTACTCATGGAGTGTATCCCAAAATGCTATTTAAAATAAATCTATTTGCATTTGAATGAATCATAACCAACTCCTTTCACCTTTTCTCTAGGAAGCCTGTTCCAAAAGTTAACTACCCACTCACTAAAATCTTGGTCCTCTACTAAAATGGAGGTGAGTCGACCACGGACAACAAACAGTAGCATTGTGTGACATGTGAGAATGCCCAATTTCAATGGGGATTTCTCATTAACATTTTCCTTTTGTGTTTCCCATACCCATTGATTGGAATGGTGTGGACCTGCATAGCACCATTGCACAAAGACTATTTAAAGCCCCAGTTCACAGATACAATGAAGGAGGCTTGGAGTTTATTATATTGGTTAGTAAGGAATACTTGCACAGGTACAGAAGAATGAACGGAAAGGGTTGCATCCAAGTTTAATGAAACATTCCTGGATAATGGGCAAAGTAGGGGGAAAGAAAGGAGTTCCTCTTACCCAGCAATGGAAATTGCTGAAAACACAGCCCCACAAGGCTGTGTTCTCAGCCTCATACTATAATCGTTATACACCTATGACGTTGTAGTCAAATTCCCCTCCAATTCGATTTTCAAGTTTGCTGACGACACCACGACAAGGAGCTCAAACAATGGCGAGACAGAGTACAGGAATGAGATAGAGAATCTGGTGAACTGGTGCAGCAACAATAATCTCTCCTTTAATGTCAACAAAATGAAGGAGATTGTCATCGACTCCAGGAAGCGTGAAGAAGAACATGCCCCTGTCTACATCAACGGGGATGAAGTGGAAAGGTTCAAGAAGTTTTTAGGTGTTCAGATCACCAATAACTTGTCCTGGTCCCCCCTATGCTGTCACTATAGTTAGGAAAGCCCACCAATGCCTCTACTTTCTCAGAAGACTAAGGAAATTTGGCATGTCAACTACGATTCTCACCAACTTTTACAGATGCACCATAGAAAGGCCGCAAAGAACTACAAAAGATCATGAATGTAGCCCAATCCATCACGCAAACCAGCTTCTCATTCATTGACTCTGTCTCCACTTCCCGCTGCCTCAGCAAAACAGCCAGCATGATTAAGGATCCCACACATCCCAGACATTCTCTCTTCCACCTTCTTCCTTCAGGAAAAAGAGACAAAATTCTGAGATCACGGGCCAAACCGACTCAAGAACAGCTTCTTCCCTGCTGCTGTCAGACTTTTGAATGGACTTACCTTGCATTAAGTTAATCTTTCTCTACACCCTAGCTATGACTATAACACTACATTCTTCACCCACTCATTTCCTTCTTTTTGAACAGTATGTTTTGTCTGTATAGCGCACAAGAAACAATACTTCTCATTGTATGTTAATACACATGGCAATAATAAATCAAATCAAAATCAAAAAGAAACTTGTAGCCATTACAAAGGAGTGGCTGGAGGTGAACCAAGAAAGTAGCAACAGCCCGATTATAAAGACATTGATTCAGTGCTAATGTTTAATAAACTAACAACATAAAGAAAAATAAGCAAAGCAGTGTGATTTATTCTGTAGTGTGCCCATTACATTGAGTAACCAAGCATACTCCGTCCACATAATTTTTGCTTCTACTTAAGCTTCAGCAGCACTAATTATTTAATTTTTCTGAAACTTTAGTCCTCACTGCTGGGATCTGTGACTGCTAAATGATAATTATTTTTACCAGATGATCATAAAAATCCATCTGGTTAGTAACATCTTTTAGAGAAGGAAATCTGCTACCTCCATGACTCCACGAAAATCAAAGTCACAGGATAGGTATATGGTCAATTCTCTCAACATGTTTGAGTACTGACAACTTCGAGACTCAAGTTTTCAGAACAAATCACTGCTGACATCTGCAGTCTCTTTCCCAGTGTTGCAGGTGGGCATGCATAGCCAATGACTGACTCGGAGGCCAGTTTTTTTGTAGGTGTAAACCAAACCAGTACAATGTGGGAAGGGTAAGAATCTACATTAAAAAATAAACATCCTACACTAATTCACTCATGCAAACCTCCCCATGGTAAGATCAGGTTGACATTGAAGATACCTGTTAGTAGATTACCTGCCCCAATAAATTTGTTGGTGTGAGGATAGGTTACTAGAAGAGAAAAAGTGAAAAACATCTTCTGAGAAATCCAGCATGACTATTCTGTCTGAACTTCACCTACCAGATGAACCAACTCCTTTGCAAGTTGAATGACTGACATCTCAAATTTTGTGCCAACGTTGTAAATTTCACCAGGTTCACCTTTCTCAAGGATTGTGAGAAAAGCCTCAGCGACATCCGTAGCATAGAGAAAATGACGTGCTTGAACTCCCGTTCCATGAATACAGCTAACAGGATGAAAAATATAAAATGAAGTTCATTCTAAAATAGAACGACATTTTGAAAAAGCCGTAATCTTGGGACCAAGGCATTTTTTTGAATAAATTGTAATCTTGGAACCAAGATATAGTTTTGGATTTCAAAATTTTCTGGACTATAGAATAATGTTAGAATGCTGAATCACAAGCGTATGGAACTTATATAAATATGTCATTGAGACACTAAACAGGCCAAAACTAGTGTAAGACATGAAAATGAGTGTTTTCAAATCCATTTACTTGAAAATATGGGCTGATGCATGAGTCCAAATAAAATTGAGTATCTACACTCCTTTATCAATTTCCTTTAAGGCTTCATTCATAGTATGTATTTGAAAACACCTTCAATTATCTCAAATTCATATCTAATCTCTATTCTGAAGACCAGTGCTTCCCAAATTATTTTCAAAAGTGACCCTATTTTGAATCTGTGCACACACAGAACCAGATACAGACACACTAATCAGCCTCTCCCCACCATAAGTTTATTTCTGCCAGTCTGCACATCAAGCTGTCAAATAACATTGTGGGTTGCTGTTTTTTGCATTGGTGCCTGTTGCCAAGCTGTAGTAGCCACTGGGTGTTGTGGTACTGCTGATCAGCCCACAAGAGGTATCACTATTCCCTTTCAACAGCTAGTGAATGAGGTGTGGTAGTCAATATTTGGGACCTTCATGTCACACTTGCAAGCATCTTTGAAGCGCAGCCTTGGGTTCTCCTTCAGTCATATGGCTCCAGCTACGTCATCATACAGAATGCCCTTGGGTATCTGATTGTCTTCCATCCTGTCACCTGACGAAGGGCAAACCCTGAAAGCTGGTGAGTTTACTATCAAATAAATTGGTTGGACTTGAACCTGATGTTGTCAGACTTCTTACTGTGTTTACCCCAGTCCAACGCAGGCATCTCCACATCATGACTAGTTTAGCACAGAAGAGTTTATTGATCGGGACACAATGGAGCAAATTTTACCGCTGCGCCTACCTCGGGAATCGGAGCGGGCGAGGGACAGACCATGGAAAGGTCCGTTGACCTCGGATGGAATTTTATGGTTTTAGCATGAGCTTGGCCAAAAAATCCTGCCCAATGTGTTTACTTTCATTTTTATAGATAGCAGAGCTTGCCACCTGATTTAGTGTGCAAGTGGACTCCTTCTACAGCTATAGGGAAGGCCCCTCTCCCCACATTTTCCTTATTGACATTATGGTCCAGTAACTGTTCTCCTTCTCTACCTTCACCATTTTTAAATTGATCGAGATTTTCCTTTCGGTTGCTGCATCTCAGACTGAGTAAACGTCAGTTTCTCCTTCCGATCCTGTGCCAACTTGAGAGGATTAAGTTGACATGGATATTGCTCAAATGGAACAGCATTTTCTACAATTACATTATTCACAAGTACTTTAGTATTTCCCAGCTTATTCCTATATATTTCTCCATGTGATTTTAATAACTCTTTCAGCTCATTTTGATTTTCCTCTGGGAGGTAGCCCAATAATTTATTCCAATTTCTGATATCTTCTTCATTATCCAATTTAATTTGAGGAATGTCAAATTTAGAATAATCTGTATTTGGTTCTTCACTCTGATTTGTAACCACTAACACATCCCTTTTCTGCTTTCCTTCCCTATCAAAATACAATTTGAGCATATTCACAATATGCAATCGGAGTTTTCCTTTGATCTGACATTTTTATTAAATAATTCACCTCACTCAATTTTCTCTCAATTTGATAAGGCCATTAAACCTTGCTTTCAAAGGTTCACCTACCACTGAGAGTAATACTAAAACTTTATTCCCATTAACAAACCTACAAATTCTTGGTTTTTCATCCACTTCCTGTTTCATCACATGCTATGCCACTTTTAGATGCCGTTTAACCAACTCACCAGCTCTATTCAATCTTTGCCTAAAATTTGACACATAGTCCAATAATGCAGTCTCAGGCCATTGACTCTCCAATTTTTCTTTAATCAGTTTAAATGGCCCTCTTACTTCATGACCAAAAATCAATTCAAATGGACTAATTTAATTGATTCATTAAGGGCATCCCTAATTGGATAAAGTATAAATTGAATTCATTTATCCAATCCTCCAGATAATCTTGACAATAAACCCTCAACATTGTTTTTAAAGTTTGATGCCACCATTCTAATGCTTTCTGCAATTCTGGATGATATGCAGTGGATTTAAATAGCTATCCAATACCTCCTTGAATAACTCTGATATAAAATTTGATCCTTGATCTGACTGTATTTCAGTGGGTAGTCCACATCTAGTAAAAAAATTTAAGTAACTTCTCTACAATCCTTTTCGCTGTAATATTGTGTAATGGAATGGCTTCTGGACAGCTAGTAGACACATACATTAAGGTCAAATATTGATTCCAACTTTTCACCTTAGGGAGGGGTCCTATGCAGTCAATTAAGATCCTTGTAAAAGATTCCTCAAATGCTGGAATAGGTATTAAAGGTGCTGGTTCCATCAGCTCTTGAGGATTTCCTACTACCTGACATGGGGGTCACGTCTGGCAAAATTCAACCACATCTTTATGCAGTCTCGGCGAATAAAAATGTTTTTGCATTTTAGCTTGAATTTTCCTCATTCCCAAATGACCTCTGACTGGTACTTCATGAGCTACCCACAACATCTCTTTTCTATAACCCATCAGTAATACAACTTTGTGAACTTGTGCCTACTTTTCATCCACTTGAATATGTAAAGGTCATTAAGGCATCATTTTTAAGGTAATAATGTTCCAATATACACTCATGTTCTTTTTCCATGTATGTTTTCTGATGCAATTGTTTTATCGCAACATCCTTCTGTAATTCTGCTAACTTTCCTGAACTAAAGATAGCAACTTCATCCTCCATCTGTTCTCGTTCTTTCTCAATCATCTAAAACCAATTCAGATAGACTGAATTTAATTGATTCATTAGGTGCATCACTAATTGTAAAAAGTACAAATGGAATTCCTTTATCTCAGTCCTCCAGATAATCTTGATAATAAGTCCACAACATTGTTTTCAAAGTTTGATGCCACCGTTCTAATGTTTGTTTTCTCAATCATCATGGACAGCATGGTTCGTGCCGCTGCCCCTCAGCGCCAGGGATCTGGGTTGAATTCCAGCCTCGGGCAACTGTGTGAGTTTGCACATTCTCCCTGTATCTGTGTTGGTTTCCTCCGGGTGCTCTGGTTTCCTCCCACAGTTCAAAAGGTATGCAGGTTGGGCAGATTGGTGATGCTCGATCAATTGCCCCTTTGAGTCAGGTGGACTGGCAGGGTAAATACAAGGGGTTTGGGTATAGGGCCTAGGTGGGTTGGTTGTCAGTGCAGGCTCAAAAGGCCAAATGGCCTCCTTCTGTAGTGTAGGGATTCTATGATTGAAAATGGTTTTTAATAATTGTACTTCAATTTCTTTATCTTGGGACATAGGTTCGAGGTGATGGACAGGAGGTTTAGGGGGATGTGAGGAAAAACTTTTTTACCCAGAGGGTGATGACAGTCTGGAATGCGCTGCTGGGAGATGCCTGATATCCTTTAAAAGATATCTGGATGAGCACTTGGCACATCATAACATTCAAGGCTATGGGCCAACTACTGGCAGAAGGGATTAGGTGAGGGTTCAGTGTTTCTGATGTGTCGGAGCAGACTCAATGGGCTGAAAGCCCTCTTCTGCACTGTATGATTCTGTGATTAGCTCTGTTAATAAAGGATAATATCACGGCAGTAGTAAGAGAAGATATAGGGTCCAAAGAGCAAAACGTGGAATCATTGTTGGTGGAGATAAGAAATAGTAAGGGGAGAAAGTCACTGGTGTGTGTGGTCTATAGGCCCCCAAATAATAACTTTGAGGTGGGGCAGGCTATAAACAAGCAAATAATTGATGCATACAAAAACGGAACGGTGATAATTATGGGGGATTGCAATCTGCATATTGATTGGTTGACTCAAGTCGGACGCGGTAGACTTGAGGAAGAGTTCTTGGAACGCTGTTGGGATAGTTTCCTTGAACAGTATGTAACGGAACCTATGAGGGAGTGAGTTATCTTAGATCTGGTACTGTGTAACGAGGCAGGTAGAATTAGGGATCTTTTTGTGAGGGATCCTCTTGAGACAAGTGATCACAATATTGTTGAATTTCTGATGCAGATGGAGGGTGAGAAAATAGGGTGCCAAACCAGTGTCCTCTGTTTGAACAGAGGGGAGTATGATAAGATGAGGGCGGAATTGGCTAATGTTGATTGAGGGCGCAGATTGGTTGGTAGGACAGCTGAGGAACAGTGGAGGATTTTTAAGGAGATCTTTTTCAGTACTCAGCAGAAATATATTCTGGTGAGAAAGAAGGCCTGTAAGAAAAGGGATAACCAGCCGTGGATATCGAAGGGAATAAAGGAGGGTATTAAATTAAAAACCGATGCGTACAGAGCGGCTAGAAATAGTGGGGAATTAGATGATTGGGAAAGATTTAAAAAACAACAAAGAATGACTAAGAAAGCGATAAAGAAAGGAAAGATAGGGTATGAAACTAAACTAACTCTAAATATAAAAAATAATAGTAAAAGTTTTTACAAATATATAAAGAGGAGGAGACTGGCTAGAGTGACTGTTAGACCCTTGGAAGACGAGAGGGGGGATTTAACGGTGGGAAACGAGGAAATGGCTGAGACTTTAAATAAGTTTTTTGTGTTGGTCTTCACGGAGGAGGATACAAATAGCTTACCGAATATTAATGATAGAGGGTTGGTAGGAGATGAGGTCCTTAATACAATTACTGTTACTAGAGAGGTAGTGCTTGGTAGACTAACGGGACTGAAGGTAGACAAGTCCCCGGAACCGGATGGAATGCATCCCAAGGTTCTGAAAGAAATGGCAGAAGTAATAGCAGATGCCTTAGTAATTAATTATCAAAATTCGCTGGACTCTGGGGAAGTGCCGGCGGATTGGAAAATAGCTACTGTTATGCCGCGGTTTAAAAAAGGTAGCAGACAAAAGGTGGGGAACCACAGGCCGGTTAGCTTAACGTTCGTAGTTGGAAAAATGCTAGAATCCATGAAAGAAGAAATAGCAGGACACCTAGAAAAGAACGGTTCGATCAAACAGACGCAGCACGGATTCGTGAAGGGGAAGACGTGTTTAACGAATTTACTGGATTTTTATGAAGATGTGCGGGTTAGGTTGATTGGCCATGCAAAGAAATTGCCCCATAGTGTCCAGGGATGTGTAAGTTAGAAGGATTAGTTGGCATAATATATAGGGATTTGGGGGTAGGGCCTGGGTGGGATTGTGTTCGGTGCAGACTTGATGGGCCGAAGGGCCTCTTTCTGCACTGTAGGGTTCTATGATTCTACATGACTAGTGTGGTTGACAGAGGGGAACCGGTGGACGTGGTGTTTTTAGATTTCCAGAAGGCGTTCGATAAGGTGCCTCACAAAAGGTTGCTGCAGAAGGTTAGGGTACACGGAGTTGGGGGTAAAGTGTTAGTGTGGATTGAGGATTGGTTATCTAACAGGAAGCAGAGAGTTGGAATCAATGGGTGCTTTTCTGGTTGGCAGTTGGTGACTAGTGGAGTGCTGCAGGGATCGGTGCTGGGGCCTCAACTGTTTACCATTTACATAGACGATTTGGAGGAGGGGACTGAGTGTAGGGTAACAAAATTTGCTGCTGACACAAAGATGAGTGGAAAAGCGAATTGCGTGGAGAACGCAGAAAGTCTGCAGAGGAATCTAGATAGGCTGAGTAAGTGGGCAAGGACCTGGCAGATGGAGTATAACGTTAACAAATGTGACGTTATCCACTTTGGTAGAAATAATAGTAGGAAGGAATATTATTTAAACGGTGAAAAGTTGCAGCATGCTACTGTGCAGAGGGACCTGGGGGTCCTTGTGCACGAATCGCAAAAACTCATTACGCAGATGCAGCAGGTGATCAAGAAGGCAAATGGAATGTTGGCCTTTATCGCGAGGGGGATAGAATATAAAAGTAGGGAGGTCTTGCTGCAACTGTACAAGGCACTGGTGAGGCCACAACTGGAATACTGTGTGCAGTTTTGGTCCTCTTATTTGCGTAAGGATGTATTGGCCTTGGAGGGAGTACAGAGAAGGTTCACCAGGCTGATTCCGGAGATGAGGGGGTTAGCTTATGAAGAGAGATTAAGTAGACTGGGCCTGTACTCATTGGTGTTTAGGAGGCTGAGGGGGGATCTCATAGAGACTTACAAGATAATGAAGGGGCTAGATCAGGTAGGGATAGGGGTAGGTAGGGGAAGGGATTCTTTCTGCTTAGAAAGGAAACCAGAACTTGAGGGCACAGTCTCAAAATAAGGTTGGGGGGGGGGGGAGAACGGTGGTGGGGGCAGTTTAGAACAGAGTTGAGGGAGAACTTCTTCACTCAGAGGGTGGTGAATCTCTGGAATTCTCTGCCCACTGAAGTGGTGGAGGCTACCTCGTTGAATATATTTAAGTCACGGGTAGATTTCTGATAGACGAGGGAATTAAGGGTTATGGGGAGAAGGTGGGAAAGTGGAACTGATCCACTTCAGATCAGCCATGATCTTATTGAATGGCGGGGCAGACTCGAAGGGCCAGATGGCATACTCCTGCTCCTATTTCTTATGATCTTATGTGATTCACACAAGTAAATTCTTTCAGAGATCTGGCACTTTCTTATCAATTAACACCTAATCAGGCTGTACATTCTTTGGCAACTCTTTAGCTTCAACTAGGGTTTCACTTACCACTTCGTTTACCACCGTTTAACAAGCCTCACTGGCTGATCCAGTTTTACACATCTTGTCTTCTAAGTGCTTCTCTTAAACCACCAACACTGCGAGTTTGTGTGCCCTACTTTATTACAGTGAAAACATCTGAGACTTTTTTTCTCTTTAACCCTTATGGGTTTCCTTTGTACAGCGAGATAAACTCACTGTACAAAGAAAATCCCACGAGATTTCCTTTACCTCTTGAGGATTTCTCTTTTCCCCAGGCACAGGCTGAAATTGATGTTGGAAACCAAATTTTGATTTATGAATCAATTCATAATCATCTGCCAATTCTGCTGAAATCTCGCAGTTTTAACCCTCTGCTCTTCTCACTACTTCAGAAGTGAATTTTTAAACACTTCCAAAATAACCATTTCTCTAAGAGCATCCAATGTCTGGTCTATTTTCAAGGCCCTTATCCATCTGTCAAAATTACTTTGTATGCTTCTTTCAAATTCCATGTACATTCGACCAGGTTACTTCCTTCGATTTTTAAACCGTTGTTTGTAGGCTTCTGGCATGAGTTCATATGCAATTAAGATGGCTATTTTCACTTCTTCATAATTCCTCGGTATCTCCTCTGATAGTGATGTAAACACCTCACGAGCTCTACTTACCAACTTTGAAGCCTTCCATTGTTTGCTGAAGCAGAGAGAGAGAGCTAAGATTTTACCTGTTAAAAACCTGTTTAAAATAAGTTTAAAGCACTTTACTCTTTGTAGAACTGTTTAAAGCATTTATTTATTGTATTTACTGCTTTAGGAATTCTGAAGGAGTGGTTAAAAGGCATTTGTGGACCAGCCTGCTTTAAATCAGCGCCAGGTTTAAAAGGAGGCCTGGTGTAGACAGCGGGCAGCGTCTGAGCGGGCAGCGGAGTGAGTGGGAAGCAGAGTGAGTTAATAGGGCTTAATATCAAAAAGGGCTGGAAGGAAAAAAGGCCAGGTGAGTTTGTTTGAAAAAACAAGGAAAAAAATTTTTTTTCAAAACTACTACGGCAGGAAACAAGGAAAAAAATTTTTTTCCCCATAAAAAATTACAGTGAATAATGGAGGGGCATGTGATGTGTGGTTTGTGTATGATGTGGGAACTGGCAGACCCCAGGGTCCTTCCCAGTGACCATGTCTGTAGTAAGTGCAGGTTGCTGGAGGAGCTCCAGCTCAAGGTGGATGAGCTGGCCTCTGAGCTACAAACACTGAGGCTCATCAGGGGGAGAGAGGGTGCCATTGTCAATGGGGTGCAAGTGACATCCACCCCTGCTAGACTGGCTAAATCTAAGGGTCAGGGACAAAAGGGGGCTGCTGGGAGGAGGAAGGGGGGTGAGGAGCGGAGGCCTCAGCCTCTTAATCTGCATAACAGGTTTGAGGTTCTTGCTTCCAGTCTGGAAGAGGACGAGGCAGGTGAGGTTGGTGAGCAAACTGCACACGGTACAGTGATGCAGCAGGACATAGGCAAAGAGAAAGGGAAAAGGAACGTAGTAGTGATTGGGGATAGTGGGGTGAAGGGTATTGACACTGTCCTTTGTCACAATGACAAAGTGCACAGAAGGGTGTGTTGTCTGCCTGGTGCTCGGGTACAGGATGTCGCAGCTGGGCTGCAGAGGAATCTGGAGTGGGAGGGTGAGAACCCGGTCGTTGTAGTACATGTGGGTGCCGGCGACGTAGGCAAAGTGCGGACTGAGGATCTGGGGAGGGAGTATGAAAAGCTGGGAATGGAATTAAAAAGTAGAACCGACAAGGTGGTCGTCTCTGGGCTACTGCCTGAACTGAGTGCAGACGGGCGTAGGGTTGACAGGATAAAGGAAGTGAATGGGTGGCTCAGGGATTGGTGTGGGAGGAATGGGTTCGAATTTATGGGGCATTGGCACCACTATTGGGGTAGGTGGGACTTGTTCGGGCGGGATGGGGTGGGTCTGAACCGTGCTGGGACCAGAGTGTTGGCGAATCGAGTAAAGAGGACTGTAGACAGGGCTTTAAACTAATTAGGGGGGGGGAGGGTGCGAGGGTAGGTGACGCTACGAGGTCTAAAGTTAAGGATAGGGTACAGGTAAGGGAAGAGGCCGAGGATGTCCCAATTGGTGGCGTTACGGCAAATAGGGTCCAGGTGAAGGCTGGGATGAAAGCGCTTTATCTGAATGCACGAAGCATTCGGAATAAAGTGGATGAGCTGGTGGCGCAGATCGACACAAATGGATACGATCTGGTGGCCATTACAGAGACGTGGCTGCAAGGTGACAGGGACTGGGAGATGAATGTACAGGGCTATCAAGTGTTTAGGAAGGATAGGCAGGAGGAAAGAGGGGGTGGCGTAGCTCTGCTGATTAAGGATAGTATCAAGGTGGTAGCAAGGGATGATATCGGAGCCAAAGAGCAGAAAGTGGAATCGTTGTGGGTGGAGATTAGGAACAGCAAAGGGAGGAAGACGCTGGTGGGTGTCGTCTATAGGCCCCCAAATAATGATCTGGAGGTGGGGCGGGCTGTTAATGCGCAAATAAGTGCGGCGTGCAGGAATGGGACGGCAGTAGTTATGGGAGATTTCAATCTGCATATTGATTGGTCGACCCATGTTGGACGAGGTGGGCTCGAGGAGGAGTTCTTGGAATGCTGCCGGGATAATTTCCTTGAACAGTGTGTGTTGGAGCCGACGAGGGAGCGAGCTATCTTGGATCTGGTGCTATGTAATGAGGCGGGTAGAATTAGGGACCTTGCGGTGAAGGATCCTCTTGGAGAGAGTGATCATTGCATGTTGGAGTTTCTGTTGCAGATGGAGGAGGAGAAAGTGGGTTCCCGGACACGCGTCCTTTGTTTGAATAGAGGGGAGTATGGTAGGATGAGAGAAGAATTGGCGAATGTGGACTGGGGGAGCGCGTTGGAAGGTAGGTCTGCTGAGGAGCAGTGGAGGATCTTTAAGGAGATCTTTCTTGGTGCTCAGCAGAAATTTATTCCGATGGTCAAAAAGGACAGTAGGAGGAGAGGTAATAAGCCGTGGATAACAAAGGAGGTGAAGGAAAGTGTTAAATTAAAAGCGGAGGAATTTAGAGTAGCTAAGAGCAGTGGGCGAGAAGAGGATTGGGAAAGGTTTAAATGTCAACAAAGATTGACAAAGAAGTTGATAAAGGAGGGTAGGAGAAGCTATGAAGCTGGGCTAGCGCTTAATATAAAAAAGGATAGCAAGAGTTTTTATAAATATATAAAAAGGAAGAGGCTGGCTAGGGTGAACGTTGGTCCTTTAGAGGATGAGAAAGGGGAGCTAGTGGTAGGGGATGGGGATATGGCTAAGGTATTGAATAACTTTTTTGTTTCTGTCTTCACGGAGGAGGACGTGAATAATTTGCCGGGTGTTAGCGATGGAAAGGTGGTAGGAATGGAGGGTCTTAATGACATTACTGTTACTAGAGAGGTGGTGCTCGACAGACTGGAGGGGCTGATTGTGGACAAGTCCCCAGGACCGGATGGAATGCATCCGAGGGTTCTGAAAGAAATGGCGGAGGTTATAGTGGATGCCTTGGTGGTTATTTTCCAGACGTCGCTGGATTCCGGGGAAGTGCCGGAAGATTAGAAAACGGCTAATGTTACGCCGTTGTTTAAGAAGGGTGCCAGGCAAAAGGCGGGGAATTATAGGCCGGTTAGTTTAACGTCTGTGGTAGGTAAAATGTTGGAATCCGTCATTAAGGAGGAAATTGCGAGGCATCTTGAAGGGAATTGCTTGATAGGGCAGACGCAACACGGTTTCATTAAAGGGAAGTCGTGTCTGACAAATTTACTGGAGTTCTATGAGGATGTGTCTAGGGCAGTGGATAGAGGAGAGCCGGTGGATGTGGTCTTTCTGGATTTTCAGAAGGCGTTTGACAAGGTACCTCACAAGAGGTTATTGCAGAAGGTCAGGGGACATGGAGTTGGGGGTAGGGTGTTAGCGTGGATAGAGGATTGGTTGTCAAATAGGAGGCAGAGAGTGGGGGTCAATGGGTGCTATTTGGATTGGCGGTTGGTGACTAGTGGGGTGCCCCAGGGGTCGGTGCTGGGGCCTCAGCTATTTACCATTTATATAGATGATCTGGAGGAGGGAACCGAGTGCAGGGTGTCGAAATTTGCTGATGACACCAAGATTGGGGGAAAGGCAAATTGTGCGGAGGGTGTGGAGAGTCTGCAGAAGGATCTAGATAGGCTGGGCGAATGGGCCAGGAAATGGCAAATGGAATTTAATGTTGGCAAGTGTGAGGTGGTCCACTTTGGTAGGAAGAATGGTAGGAAGGACTATTACTTACGGGGCGAAAAACTGCAGCAGGCGACGGTGCAGAGGGACCTCGGGGTCCTTGTGCATGAGTCGCAAAAACCCAGCTTGCAGGTGCAGCAGGTGGTCAGGAAGGCAAATGGGATGCTGGCCTTCATAGCGAGGGGGATTGAATATAAAAGTAGGGAGGTCTTGCTGCAGCTGTATAGGGCATTGGTGAGGCCGCAGCTGGAGTACTGTGTGCAGTTTTGGGCGCCGCACCTGCGCAAGGATATTTTGGCCCTGGAGGGAGTGCAGAGGAGGTTTACTAGGCTGATACCGGAGTTGAGGGGATTGAGCTATGAGGAGAGGCTGAATAAACTAGGCTTGTACTCGTTAGAGTTTAGAAGAATGAGGGGAGATCTCATTGAGACGTATAAGATGATGAATGGGATGGATAGGATAGAGGTGGAGAGACTCTTCCCGCTCAAAAAAGACAGTAGGACTAGGGGGCACAGCCTCAAGATAAAGGGGAGGCGGTTTAGAACGGAGTTGAGGAGGAACTTCTTCACTCAAAGGGTGGTGAATCTCTGGAATTCTCTGCCCGTTGAAGTGGTGGAGGCTGCCTCGCTAAATATTTTTAAGAAGCAGGTTGATGGGTTCTTGATAAGAGAGGGGATTAAGGGTTATGGGGAGAGGGCGGGAAAGTGGAACTGAGCCACGACAGATCAGCCATGATCTTATTGAATGGCGGGGCAGGCTCGAAGGGCTAGATGGCCTACTCCTGCTCCTATTTCTTATGTTCTTATGAATCTATAATGCCCTCATGGTCTATGGCCATTTCATTTGGTTAGCAGCCTTCTCAGGTGAAATGAAAAAGGCTTGTACATCCTTCTCATCAAACTTTGGCAAAGCTTGGACATACTTAAATAGAGCCCCACCAGGTCTTTGACTATGAAGGGATCACTTTTCTTCACTGTCCTCATCACCACTCCCAGATTTCACACTTATCTCCATCAATTTATGCAGACGTTTATGTTTCAGTTCCAGTTTCTGAAGTTCAAATTTTCAAACTTTTTCCCTTTCCTCTCTCTTTTGTTTTTTGTTCTGCCTGGGCTATTCTCTCTACTTCTTTTGCTCTGCTGCTTTGCTGGCAGCTAACTCCGTGGAAGTTGCAATCTCTAACCCAGATTTAAACCATAAATTCTTTTCAGCCAATAAGTTCCTCTGAATGGCTTCATGCCGGAGGCCACAAACCGCCAGTCTCGTAAGGCATTCTGAGTACATTTCTGAACTCATAGTGTTCTAACAGTATCTTCAGAGTTGCCACAAATTCAGCAATGGACTCTTTTTCACATTGGTTTCATTTATAGACTGAAAAATGCTCAGCAACCATCAATGGCTTGGGAGCAAAACTAGCTTTTAATACATCACACAATTCTCAGTCAGTTTTTCAGATTGTACCAAACTTCTCAAAACAATGAAGGTCTTGCTTCCTATGGCATTTAAGAAAACTGGTACTACCAGGTCATCGCCTATGCTATTAGCTGCCAGATAAGTACTGTAACGCTCTGTGTAAGATATCCAGCTCTCTGCCTCTTCACCGAAGGGCCATACGGCACTGAAACTGGCTGCCATTTTGTTTTTTGCTGGCAGAAATTATTCCTGCAAACTAGTGTAGGCCCAATGTCTCCTCCCAGCTTTGCTGGCAACTGCCCTGCAGTCAGAGTCCCCTCAGCGCCCACTTCCAGAGTACCCTCAGTGCCCACTTCCAGAGTGCCTTTGGTGTCCACTTCCCTCAACGGCCACTCGCTTGATGACCATGGTTAGCACTCCTTCCTCGCAGTCGACAGCAGCAAGAGTCCCCCAGGTGCCCGCTTCCACATGAGTCTATGCCCAAAAAATCCTTCCGTGGTTGCCAATAGCTGCCCATAGCCTGGGTTGCCTCATTTTCCGCTTCCCACAATGTTTTTGGCTGGCTCCCAGGCAAGTTCTATCTTCCCCAAAGCAAAATGTTCAAAACAAAGTAATGGCAGTTGGAACACTCCTACTCATTCTTCACAGAGTTGCCACACTAAGGTTCCTTTCCAGCACTGTTCTACAAAGTCTGAGGCAATACTCCATCTCCTCCTCTTTTGCCAGAACAGAATACCAACAGGATTAAGAAGGCATGAAGCAGCTTCGCCATCAATTATTACGCATGCCCCTACGGATTAAGGGTGCATAAAGATTCACAAGGTAAGCTTGGTAACTTGAACAGTGGTGCTCTTTATTTGAGGTGTGCAATGATTCACAGCCAGGTCTAAAACTGCCCAGTAGGGTCCTATACTGGGAGGAGCTAATAACCCAAACACAGGGATCACCTGACCCACAATCTTCAACGGGCAGTCCGCACCCCAAACCCCAACATACAATATATATTCATATATTACAGTTAAGCCAAAGTGGGGCCCAATAATCTATTAGCACAACTCCTTACTTCAACATTACAATGAGACCCCTGACCCATACAAAATTATGCACTTTGCTAAACACTATTAGGGTTTCCCAAACTGGTTCCATGGGACCCCTCCGGGAGTTCTGCAATAGGTCCGGACATTTTAAATTTTTAAAAAAGCTGTTCTTCCATTTTGACCAATCAGAGGCAATTGTCTCACTTTACTGCATACTGGTAAGCGCACTAGTTATCCAACGAACCAAGAAATTAGCTTATGATCGGACAAGCTTGGAGTGCTTTAAACTCATGGACAAGTGAAAAGCTGGAACTGCAGATGCTGAGAGGGACCATGGGGGCTCAAGAGAGGTGAGTGTGTGGGGAGAGTTTGTGTGCGCATGTATGGATGGAGGGAGGCTGTGTGTTTGGGGGGTGGTGGTTAATGAATGTGTGTGTGTGTGTGTGTGTGTGTGTGTGTGTGAGAGAAGGGAGTGTGTGTAAGTATGTGTGAGAGAGAGAGAAAAAGAGGGGTGTGTGCATGTGTACATACGTGCCTGAAATGAGAATTAAGCTTTCCAGCAGCACTGTCAGTTTTAAATGAATTTGTGAACAAAAGGTGCTAAGATTCGGAAATATTTGTTGAATAACTGAACATTTTAATTATAATAACTGTATACATACAAGACATGAAACATATTTTAGGCTTTTCTATGTTTATACATGTTCCAATTTAGAGCAATAACCCACATACACCCTTCTTCAGAATTAGTTATCACAAAAAAGGGTAGGCTCACGTGATACTGGATTTTCAGCTTCTTAACACTTCTGGACAGAGATCCCAACAGCAGTTTTCAGAGAAGGATATATCCTCAAAATAGGAAAACCTTAGAGTTGCAAACCCAGCCTGCAGCAGCTCCCAGTCTCCAGGCCCCAGAGACAGAAAAGGGATACCTTTCTCTCTGCAGCTTCCAAAACAGCAACTCTTAGAGAAAGATCCACTCTCATATAGCGGAAAAAAGAGATTTATCTCCAGGTAGATTCCAGCCTCCCAACTTCAGAGAGGGGCAAAGAGAGACACTGTTCTCAATTCCAAAAGCAGCATATAAGCTCGAATATTCTGCAAAGCCCAGCTTCCCTATATCATCACCACACTGAAAATCATCCCAATCAAGCCACTCTCTGCAAAATCCCAGGGGAAAACAGCAAAACAGCATCAGTTCAAATTAAAACTGACATTCTAGCCAAATAGAAACAACTGTGCTGCTGCAGCAACATTACAGGATGCTGGTAGACACAATGACTCCAATAAAATGGGAGTGATTGCTAGAAACATCCTTCAGAAATACATTTCTTAAAGATACAGTATCATCACATGGCTTAATTCTTCAACATAATAAGAATGTTTTGCCACATTCTGTCAATACCCTAAGGAGGTCAAAAGGGTTCAATGGCTGGAAAAGTTTGGGAACCCTGCACTAATCGATACAAATTTTATTTTGGCTCAGAAAAACTTTTCTTGAACCTATATGTAACAGTAAAAAAATGATAAGTCCAATCCAACAGGTCACAAATGTAAATCTTGGCACAATCCCAATTTCCATAAAGTTACTTACCATTTTCGGTTACGTTGCAATAAAGCAATGAATTTTGGAATAACCTAAAGAAAAAAATAGAGCAACAGAATTAAAGATTCAAAAGACCCGTTTATCTACCACAGACACATCTCACCTTTTTAAAATCAACTATATATAAATATGAATGCATACATGTGAAATCCGATGCATTTAGCAAATTTGTGTCGCATTACTTGTAAATTTATATATTTTAATCTATATTGATAACTTTTCCATATTTATATATTAATTATTTCACAGGTAGCTTTAAATGTGTTAAGAACATTACAAATGGGAACTTCAGCAAACATCAAAAGCTTAGTAAAATTAAATAATCCATAAGGCATTAAGATTATAGAAAAGTATGTTTCCTCAATTTATTGAAACATGCTTTGCAGTGATCAAATGCATTGTCATTTAAACTTACATACTAGTCAAAACATTTGATCAACTAATTAAAAATTTAGAAAAATCAATCACAAACAAATAGCATTTTTGTAATCCAGTCCCCCAGACTTATTAGCTTAACATTATAAATATTAGCATGCATTCCTTTGCCTGTTGTGTCTGTGACTTTACCGTTGGCTCCGTAAGGCACATTTTTTTTGGCTAGCTGTTACAGCAAACACAATCCATTTGGAAATTTCAGAAAGCTCTGAAGAAGTTATGTTGCATTTAAAATGTAGGGCAGGATTCAATAGCTGTTCAGACCCCACCGCCGCTGCCAGAGAGGACGGAGAATTTGGCACTCAGCCAAACCTCTATTCACTGAAGCAGGACGGGGGAATCCCACTAGCGTGAACAATTGGAGAATACCGGCTGTTATCTCAAGTTTCTCTCTCTACAGATATTGCCAGACCTAAATTTATTCAGCATTTTTGGCTTTTATTTCAGATTTCCAGGATGTGTAGTATTTTGCTTTTATTTTGGTTAGATTTGTTATTAGCTTGAAGAATAACAGCGCCAAAGGTACTTACTTTTTCTGGGTATTGATGAGGTCCATAAACATTGCTACTTCGTGTTACAATGACTGGGAACTACAGAAGATGTAGTTAAACAGAAAAATAAAAACAAAGAAGTTCATGCATATACTAAACAAGGATAACATGTATTTTATGTACATAAATATTATATTTGCATATCCTTCATGTGTAAGACAATATTTTACAAAAAAAAGATAATGCTGCATGTTACGTTCCCTCACCAGTGGATTTGAAGGGAGGGGTGGGGTTATGTAAAATACAGTACGTAGTCTTTCTGCCACATTCCCACTCATCCCCAACCTGTCTGAAATTTTATAGGGTCAGGAGGCCCATCTTCACTTGGACCTAGGAGCAGAACTTTTTCTATAAAGCAATTAGTGCTCCTCGCAGATTTTGAATTATAGTGGGGCAGTCACTGGGATTGTGCATGGGCTCTCAACCGACTTTGCAGTCAAGATGTGAGAGAGGAGATGATAACTCCACATAAAATCCAACCCATAAAATGGAGGCAAAGGCTAGATATTTGAGCAAATGGTCTCTGTTCCGGCATGGAAGTACACTTACTATAGGGCCTTTGCCTTATCGTCATCAAACCAATGAACCACAGACATCAAGCCAGACAGAATGCCTTAAAGATCAATCATTGTGACATTAACAGCTGCTCTCGAGTAAATCCAAAAAGGGGCTGATTAAGAGGTAGCAGTGGTCAGGAAGCATGGATAGTAATGATTGGAAAGGGTCAATAATACTGCTGTTTAGGAAAGGTGGAAAGCAGTTGGCGGTGATCAGCAGAGATGGATGATTTCTGATTGCAACTGGAGAGGTGGGCAAGTCAACACTTTAAAACGTCTTTTGAAAATCCATACACATCAATACAACAGCAATGACACAATTTTCTTCAACCCACTCCATTATTTAATTGAAGAACTCAACAATGTATGATAGACGTGATTTTCCTTTAACATATCTGTGATGGCAGTCATTCATTACCCCTTATTCTTTCAACTGACAATTAGTTTGCTTCTTTTGAAATAGAAACAGCTGACAGAAAGTGTGTTGGTTTAATAACATATCTGAAAGATGACACCTCTGGCAGTGCAAGCCTGGATTATGTGCTCAAACATTCAGAGTGGGACTTGAACTCATAACCTTCTGACTCACAGAGGAAAGCGCTGACGCTATGTCAAGGTTGACATCTGAACACACAGATAGACACCATCAGAATAAACTCCTTCTGTTGGAACTTTTCAGCCAGAACTAATCCAGGAAACCAGTCAAGAAAGATTTATACGATACACCACATTCCAAAGTACGGGCCAAAACTATTTGAGAAAATATCAGTAATCTTCAAAGAATATAAGAACATAAGAACATAAGAAATAGGAGCAGGAGTAGGCCATCTAGCCCTTCGAGCCTGCCCCGCCATTCAATAAGATCATGGCTGATCTGTCGTGGCTCAGTTCCACATTCCCGCCCTCTCCCCATAACCCTTAATCCCCTCGCTTAGCAAAAACCCATCAACCCGCATCTTAAAAATATTTAGCGAGGCAGCCTCCACCACTTCAACGGGCAGAGAATTCCAGAGATTCACCACCCTTTGAGTGAAGAAGTTCCTCCTCAACTCCGTTCTAAACCACCCCCCCCCTTTATCTTGAGGCTGTGCCCCCTAGTCCTACTGTCCTTTCTGAGCAGGAAGAGTCTCTCCACCTCTATCCTATCCATCCCATTCATCATCTTATATGTCTCAATGAAATCTCCCCTCATTCTTCTAAACTCTAACGAGTACAAGCCTAGTTTATTCAGCCTCTCCTCATAGCTCAACCCCCTCAACTCCGGTATCAGCCTAGTAAACCTCCTCTGCACTCCTTCCAAGGCCAAAATATCCTTGCGTATGTGCGGCGACCAAAACTGCACACAGTACTCCAGCTGCGGCCTCACCAATGCCCTATACAGCTGCAGCAAGACCTCTCTACTTTTATAATCAATCCCCCTCGCTATGAAGGCCAGCATCCCATTAGCCTTCCTGACCACCTGCTGCACCTGCAGGCTGGGCTTTTGCGACTCATGCACAAAGACCCTGAGGTCCCTCTACACTGTCGCCTGCTGCAGTTTTTCGCCACGTAAGTAATAGTCCTTCCTACCATTATTCCTACCAAAGTGGACCACCTCGCATTTGCCAACATTAAATTCCATTTGCCAGTTCCTGGCCCATTCGCCCAGCCTATCTAGATCCTTCTGCAGACTCTCCACACCCTCTGTGCAATTTGCCGTTCCACCAATCTTGGTGTCATCAGCAAATTTCGACACCATACACTCGGTTCCCTCCTCCAGATCATCTATATAAATGGTACATAGCTGGTAAATGGTAAACGGTAAATGGGTGGAGCTGAGAAACAGGAAAGATATGACCACATTAATAGAGTTGTATTATAGACCACCCAATAGTCAGCGAGAATTGGAGGAGCAAATCTGCAGAGAGTTGGCAGGCAACTGCCGGAAACATAAAGTTGTGATAGTAGGGGATTTTAATTTTCCACTTATAGATTGGGACTCCCATACTGTTAATGGTCTAGATGGGGTGGAGTTTGTAAAACGCGTTCAGGAAATTTTTCTAAATCAATATATAGAGGTACCGGCTAGACAGGATGCAATATTAGATCTCCTATTAGGAAATGAGTTAGGGCAAGTGATGGAAGTATGTGTAGGGGAACACTTTGGTTCCAGTGATCATAACGCCATTAGTTTCAACTTGATCATGGATAAAGATAGATCTGGGCCTTGGGTTGAGGTTCTAAACTGGAAAAAGGCCAAATTTGAAGAAATGAGAAAGGATCTAAAAAGCGTGGATTGGGACAGGCTGTTCTCTGGCAAGGACGTGATTGGTAAGTGGGAGGCCATCAAAGCAGAAATTTTGAGAATGCAGAGTTTGTATATTCCTGTCAGCATTAAAGGCAAATTGAATAAAAATAAGGAACCTTGGTTCTCGAGGGATAGTGCAACTCTGATAAAGAAGGAGAGAGATGTATGACATGTATAGGCAACAGGGAACAAACAAGATGCTTGAGGCGTTTAAGAAGTGCAAGAAACTACTTCAGAAGGGAATTAGGAGGACTAAAAGAAGACATGAGGTTGCTTTGGCAGTCAAGGTCAAAGATAATCCTAAGAGCTTCTACAGGTATATTAAGAGCAAAAGATAGTAAGGGATAAAATTGGTCCTCTTGAAGATCAGAGTGGTCGGCTATGTATGGAACCAAAAGAAATGGGGGAGATATTAACTGGGCTTTTTGCATCTGTATTTACTAAGGAAACTGGCATGGAGTCTACAGAAATAAGGCAAACAAATAGGGAGGTCATGAACCTATACAGATTAAAGGAGGAGGTGCTTGCTGTCTTGAGGCAAATCAGAGTAGATAAATCCCCAGGACCGGACAGGGTATTCCCTCAGACCTTGAAGGAGACTAGTGTTCAAATTGCAGGGGCCCTGGTAGATATATTTAAAATGCTGGTATCCACGGGTGACGTGCCGGATGATTGGAGAATAGCTCATGTTGTTCCATTGTTTAAAAAAGGCTCAAAAAGTAATCCGGGAAATTACAGGCCAGTAAGTTTGATTTCAGTAGTAGGTAAATTATTGGGAGGAGTACATTGGTTTAACCAATCTATTAGAGTTTTTCGAGGAGGTTACTAGGAAAGTTGATGAAGGGAAGGCAATGGATGTTGTCTATGTGGACTTCAGTAAGGCCTTCGACAAGGTCCCACATGGGAGGTTAGTTAGGAAGGTTCAGTGACTAGGTATACATGGAGAGGTAGTAATTGGATTAAACATTGGCTCAATGGAAGAACACAGTAAAAAGTCTCACAACACCAGGTTAAAGTCCAACAGGTTTATTTGATAGTAAACCCACAAGCTTTCGGGGTTTGCCCCTTCGTCAGGTGAGTAGAGAGTTCTGGTCTCTGACATTCACCAGAACTCTCCACTCACCTGACAAAGGGGCAAACCCCGAAAGCTTGTGGGTTTACTATCAAATAAACCTGTTGGACTTTAACCTGGTGTTGTGAGGCTTCTTACTGTGTTTACCCCAGTCCAACGCCGGCATCTCCACATCAACGGAAGAAGCCAGCAAGTGGTAGTGGAGGATTGCTGCTCTGAATGGAGGCCTGTGACTAGTGGTGTGCCGCAGGGATCAGTGCTGGGTCCACTGTTGTTTCTCATCTATATCAATGATCTGGGATGATAACGTGGTAAATTGGGTCAGCAAATTTGCTGATGATACAAAGATTGGAGGTGTAGTGGACAGTGAGGAAGGTTTTCAAAGTTTGCAGAGGGAATTGAACCAACTAGAAACATGGGCTGAAAAATGGCAGATGGAGTTTAATGCAGACAAGTTTGAGGTATTGCACTTTGGAAGGACAAACCAAGGTAGAACATACATGGTAAATGGTAGGACACTAAAGAGTGTAGTGGAAAGAGGATCTGGGAATACAGATACATAATTCCCTAAAAGTGGCGTCACAGGTAGATAGGATCGTAAAGAGTGCTTTTGGTACATTGGCCTTTATAAATCAAAGTATTGAGTATAAGAGTTGGAATGTTATGATGAGGTTGTATAAGACATTGATGAGGCTAAATTTAGAGTACTGTGTGCAATTTTGGTCACCTAATTACAGGAAGGATATTAATAAGGTTGAAAGAGTGCAAAGAAGGTTTACAAGGATGTTGCCGGAACTTGAGAAACTGAGTTACAGGGAAAGGTTGAATAGGTTAGGACTTTATTCCCTGGAGCGTAGAAGAATGAGGGGAGATTTGATAGAGGTGTATAAAATTATGACGGGTATAGATAGAATGAATGCAAGCAGGCTTTTTTCACTGAGGCTACGGGGAAATAAAAACTAGAGGACATGGGTTGAGGGTGAAGGGGGAACAGTTTAAAGGGAATATTGAGGGGGGGCTTCTTCACACTGACAGTGGTGGGTTTGGAATGAGCTGCCAGATGAAGTGGTGAATGCGGGCTCACTTTTAACGTTTAAGAAAAACTTGCAGGTACGTGGATGAGAGGGGTATGGAGGGATATGGTCCAGGTGCAGGTCATTGGGACTAGGCAGAAAAATGGATCAACACAGCCAAGAAGGGCCAAAAGGCCTGTTCTTGTGCTGTAGTGTTCTATGATTCTATATCTATATTTTGGTAAAATATAAGATACAACTTACTCTGAAGCTTTTCCAATATGACAAAACTGTACATTCAGATGCTGCTTTGGATGCTGCATAGGGATTTGTGGGATGCTTCGGTGATGCTTCATTAAATTCCTAATTCAAAAGAAGCAGTTTTATATGTATTAAAAAAAACACATACCACAATGCGCATGTTAAGGCAATGTTACAATTGATGGGTTGGTTTAACTCAGTTGGCTGGACAGCTAGTTAGTGATGCAAAGTGACACCAACAGAACAGATTCAATTCCTGCACTGGCTGACATAATTCAGGAATTCCTCCTTTGCAACCTTGCCCCTTGCCTGAGGTGTGGTGATCCTCCAGTTAAATCACCACTTGTCAGCTCTCCTCCTCAACAGAGAGAGCAGCCTCTGGTCATCTGGCACTATGGCAACTTTACTTTTATTTACAAGTGACAATTCAATTTTAAAATGGTATGCGTAGTGTTGTTTAAAGTACAATTATTCACCATGTTAAAAGTAGTTCTTTTGCAAGCCTATTTCTTCAATCACAGGAACACTATCAGGTAATAGATTTTTGAACAATAAGGGAATTAAGGGTTATAGTGACTGGATGGGTAAGTGGAGCTGAGTCTGAGAAAAGATCAGCCATGACCTTATTGAATGGTGGAGCAGGCTCGAGAGGTCAGATGGCCTACTCCTGCTCCTAGTTCTTATGTTAACAGATCAAGTGTTCAGACTGAAATATCTTGTTAAGAATTAAAATGGCAATCCTGTTAACAATCAACAATTTGTCATCTAAGCATTAGACACGAGATATGAATTTCTGAATACCGGGGAACTACACTTTCAAAGCTAATGAAAATACATCGAAAAGTATTAGTTTTTAATGCATCAACATGTATATTTTCAGAAATATTACCTTTCTTGATCTCATTCTCGAATGTGCTGGCTTGCTACTAATTAGAGCATCATGGGAGCTCATCATTTTATTTTTCTGAAGGAAAGCTATGGGATAGAGAACATTATTGGCAGGAGGAATGCACTGTCGGAACGACCATCATCTCTTCCATCCCTCAGGTCTATCTCGGGTACTAGTCAAATTCTTAATTTCTGTCAGGTACCACTCATTCTGTAGAAGTCAATAATTCTTTTTCTGACTGATTTTATTTTGTTCATTAATCACAATATATTATTCATTTAAAATGCCATATGCACTAATTTTCTCTTTCTTACTAGATTCTCTTTCAGCTTGCTCTTGTATCCAAAATACTATATATGATATAAAATGTCATTGCGGAAGGGAGTGACTTACGATGTGAAACAGCTAGTTAATGACATAAAATGACTGCCACATTATATCCAATAGCTTTTAGTGACCTTTCATGGAAGGGATGTTTTTTGGCTGAAAATCTCTCAAACGTTATGCACTGCTGCTTTGTTTCTTTTCATACATATCTTAAATTAACAAATTGAAAAAAACTCTCATAAAAATAAGCACAACAAATCCAAATCATGGCATAATCAGTTCAAGAAAGTACAAGATTCCTTTGAATGGTGTAGAGGAAACCAGGAGATGGCAGGGCAACGAAGTCAGAGGCTGAACAGGAGTAGTATCGTAACCTGGGCACATAAAAGAAATTGTAAGGTTCCTCAAGAATGACTGGTAGGAGTGACACTGGCCAACAGAGAATGTCTCAAAAGGACACGGGAGTGGTATTTCCGGTATAGGAGTAGCATGTAACGTTAAGCGCTTACATAAAAGGCAGGTCCAAGGTAGGAGTTGTAGAAACCTAAGGACGGGAAGGAAATGACAAGATCCAGGGGTGACGTTCAAGATGGCTGGAGTTAGTAAATGGGTCAATGGAATGATAGATTGGTAATGATCACAGCATTAAAAGGATTGATTTTTATATATTTTTTAAAATGATGATCACCAAAATCCAATGTACCATATACTTTACAGCCAAAAATCTTAAAGCTTAGGACCTTCTAGTCTCTGATTATGGAATCCCAAAGCAAGCATCCTGTGGGAATTGCCTGGAATGTTCCAACTTCCAACAAGCAATTCGTCTACTTGCCTGAACACCCTAAAAAGGCTCCAGTTTACTTACCTGGACAGTTACCCTGGAAATGTTAGACAGAAATTTTTTAACCTAACTCCTAGGTAACGAGATAACTGACTCCTTGGATGCTCCTCCCTTCTCAATTCCCCCTACTGACTTCAACTGCTTCCAACTCAACCTAACCAAACCTCAGCACCCAAATTCCCCCAAAAAACCCTAAAACACCCCAATCCGACCCCAGCACTTGACACCCCAAATCTCCAAACCTGACCCCAACTGCTCCCCAACTGATCTTACCATCCCCTCAACATGACTAGCCTGCAAATCTAACTCCCTAAGTTACAGTGACTTGATATCACCATCTGACTGCACCCCACAAATCCCAACTCACCCTTGACCTCCCCCAACCTCAGTTTCCATCCTGCCCAGCTGCCACCCCCAGCCCTTCACCCCTCACCTCACCATCCTATCCAGTTACTACACTACCTCGTAACCCTTGTCTCACTGCCCGAGCCAGCTGCCACCCAACCTTAATACCTACCCTATCTACTTTAACCATTTACCTTATCCACTCAACACTCATATCTCATTGACATTATCCCATTACCTTACCAACCCAATGCCTTACATTATCCATTCTACCCACTTACTGGCTTACCTTCTCTCCGTAGCTTTTCAAAATTATTCAGACACATAAACTATTTACCTACCAGAACAGCATGTGCCATAAAAAGATTTTATGAAGAAGCACTTCCATTTCAGGTACTCTGTATTTCTGGCAAAGCTGAGGTTAGAAGTTCCAGCCAGCAAGAGTGGAGTGGCAATTCAATATTGATTGCCACCTCCTTGAAGATTCGGGCCAATATTTTACATACGGATTATTTTAATAATTAAATATTTTACATCTGGATCTATTTCCTCTGAACCATGACTTCCTGTTGTCACATATCTTGTGTTAATTTTTTCCATTATACATTCTTATGTGCACATTTATAATGGATTTCACCTACCTAAGTACATCATGCTCTTAAACGCACAATTGAACCACTTGTGGCTTATATTCAGGCTGTGAACATCTTTGCGATTCCTTGCTGAGGATTTTCAGACTTAGCAGTTTCACTTATCTTCATGTAAGTTTTTGTTTCAATACATTGCTTCTTCCTCAACAAATTTTTAAATAAGTTTCAGGTTTATTCATTTTGCTCTTTTTAGAGATTATTTCATCCCCTGTACATGCCATGTTTAGCACTTAAATCATCTTTTTCTGGTGATTTTTCCTTGCATTTGCCTTTCTCTCATGTTTGTTATTATCTCTTGCATACAGACAGCCCTTCACAGTCTTGCTGAGCTTTTGTGGCTTCAACACAGGCTTTTGTATGACTGAAAGGTAAATAATTTGAACACATCGGGCCACATTTTCAAATGCAAGGCAGGCAACAAGAATTGGATGATTTCTGTCTTTGCTCACCAACTGGGAAAAAGTGCCAGAAAAGATGGCACTTGTGGAGTGGAGTGGAGAGCTGTGAGCTGCAGTCAGGTTAGCTGATCCAGGAAAGAGTTCAGAAACACTCACAGAGGCTCCCAGTTGCCGAGATGGGCTGTTTAAAAAGCCCACTTCCGTGCTGTGGAATGTCATCGCAGTTATAATGAAAAATGGCCTATATCCTATCCATGCCATCTTATGCCTCCCACCCATCCCTACAGCCCTTCATGTCATCCAATGCCACGGTACGCTCTCCCCCCACTTATCCATTATGGCCTCTCATCCCTCCCACTCTAAATTATGGCACTTCCATGCCTATACAGCCACGACACACAGTATAAAAACAGTAAACCCTATAGTGACAATAGGATGTCTTAATAAAATATTTTAAAAATTCAGTTGTTCATTACTAACATTCCACTTCTTTAAAAAAAATCCTTTTTACTATAGGCCAGTAAAATTGCCTATCATCTAGACAAAGTATCAATACCAGTAACTGCTAGCACTTGAAACCTCTTTATCATGTGTAAATGAATATCATGTAATCGAGAGAAGGGATAGAGAGCCAAAACTCTCAATCTTGGGCTTAGGTGTATCAGTATTCTAATGGTTGCCTTAATGGATGCCTAGGCTCTCAGTTAAGAATGTAGGCGTTGGGAGTATGCCTTGGCATGGGGGAGCATGAGCAGCCATAGGCATATTTAGGCACGCAGGACATATGGGTGGCACAATGGTTAGTACTGCTGCTTCACAGCGCCGGGGGCCTGGGTTTGATTCCTGGCTTGGGCCACTGTCTGTGGAGTTTGCACATTCTCCCCATATCTTTGTGGGTTTCCTCCCACAGTCCAAAGATGTGCAGGTTAGGTGTATTGGCCATACTAAATTGCCCCTTACTGTCAGAGGGACTAGCTAGGGTAAATACACGGGGTTATGGGGATAGAGGCTGGGTGGGATTGTGGTCAGTGCAGACTCGATGGGCTGCATGTCCTCCTTCTACACTATATGATTCTATGAGGAGGACCTATTGAACTTACCTTTCGGACTCTGAAAAGGTGGCCCAACTTTCTGAAAGTTACAGAGGACTAGGAAATGCCTACAGCTGGCCTGTCAGGAGTGTAGTTTGTTACTTCATGACCTGAACAATACTGCACCCCTAAAAGATACTCCTAAAAATCAGAAAGCTAAGAATGGGGCCAGGAAACCCAGAATTAGGTCTGGGTCATCATTTTCCATGAAATCTTCCCAACCTCATGAAAATCCAGCCTATAATTCTGCAATGTCCTTTCCTGAAGCCAGGCTTTCTCCCAGGAAGCAAATCCCACAATTTTGTAGAGGCCATACTCTCCATGGTGACATGAGATGACTCAACAGGAAAGTTCATCCATTGGGCATCAGTATATTGCAATTCAAATAGGGTCATGGACAGAAATGTTTCTTTCTGAACTTTTTGAATTTGTGTGTAGGTTTTAGTACATTAGTAGAAAACAAACAATAATCTACCTTGCCCGAGGAAAGAAGGCTGGAAACAAGGAGAGAAGCGTAGCAGTATTCATTTACAGGCATTATCTATGCCAGTCCTCTTACCCAATGGTCACGTTCATGGAAATCCCACTATTAAAGAATATTGCAACAGGCACTGCACCAAGAAACTGAAACTCACCACGACTAAATCCAGCACATGTAAACAAACACCGCATCCAGAAGTTGACAATCTAACAATTGTCTAAACTATCATGTGAATCAGGATAACAGTCAGGTGCTTCTATAACTGTCATAGTGTGTTCCGCATGATGTGTTGCTTCTCTGATGCTAGGGTAAAGAATAGAGATAGTCAGCCAGAAGGTGTGGTATATGTAGGTGCCAATGACCTAGAGAGGCCAGATATTGAGGTCCTATGGTAATGGATGGATGCCAATGGAGAGCTAAGTGTACTGAAAAAGCTGGTTATGCTAACAATGGATCAGTTGTCTTTTCCGGATGGTGGATGGATTGCATCACAAATTGATATGGGAAGAGACAGTGGAAATAATACATCTTCCAGTCTTTATTCAAAATATAAGAGGTGGGGGAAGTGCCAGAGAATTGAGGAGTGGCAAATGTAACACCCTTATTCAAGAAAGGATATAAGAACATTCCTAGTAACTATGGGCCAGTTAATTTAACATCAATTGTGGGTAAGGTTTTAGAAACAATAATCAGGGAAAAAATGAACTGATACTTGAGGCAGAATTTTACACCCTCCCACCCCGAGGGTTCTGAGGAACATAAAATTGAAGGACTCGATTCTCCTTGGAAATCTACTCACCCAAACCCAGATGCAATTTCATGCTTGGAAGGGCAGTGCCTTGGGCAGGAAACCCATCCTTTCACATAAGACCAAGTAACTACGTAATGGTCACTTAAGGGCCTTTCTTGTCCAGCCTCAGTTTTTAGACTGAAAATTACAGAGAACTAGGACATTCCTATCCCTGGGATGGGAATCAGAAATTTTTTTTTCATCTCAGGCAAAAAGTGGGGGTGGGAGTGGGGTGCCTCACTGCTGAAAGCTCCTTCAGAGTTGGGGAAGTGAACCCTCCAGGACATTAGAGTACCAGGCCTCCTCCATACTCTCGCCTACCCTCCGGATGGGCCAATCACCCTCTCCCAGCACCCCAGGGTGCCTCTACCTCCCTCACCTCTGGGGACTTACCCTTCGAAGTCCTGGGACTTTGGTCCAGGTAGGGTGCTGCAGTACTGCTTCTGGCCATTATGCCTCACAGGTTAGACAGCTGTTAGCCAATCTGATTGCCTGACAGTTCTTATGGGCACAGCTTCCTTCCAAGGGCAGACAAAAGTCCTGCCCACTGCCAAACACTCAAGCGAGCATTAAATGGCAGTGGTCTTCCGAGAGTTGGTGGTAGCGCTGATTGCTACTATTCTTAAAATCCTACTCTTGGAGAGGTTTGAGTTAATTAACAGAATGGTTGCAGGGAAGGGAAGTTTTGGGTGCAAGGTTAGGTTGAAGAATCTGGAGTTGTTCTCTTTGGAACAAAAGAGATTGTGGGGAGGTTTAATAGGCATGTACATGATTATGACAGGTTTGGATACATAAGGAAAACCTGTTATCTGATAGTACAAGCGCTAGGGGACAGAAATTTAAGGTTTCGGGCAAGCAATGCTAGGGTAGAAGGTGGTAATGATCTGGAACTCACTGCCCACAAGGGTTTTGGAGGCAATGACAATCAATGATTTCAAAAACAAATTAGATGACCACTTTAAGGAAATAAACTTGTGTGACTATAGGGATAGAGTGATAGAATAGGACCGACTGGTATGCTCTACAGGGAGGCAGCATGAACTCAATGAGCTGAATGGCCTCTTTCTGTGTTGTAAATAAGTGACTCTATGGCAGATGTTCGAGGAATTACAAGGGAGATTCACTGAAATATTAATATTAGTTACCTTTTCAATACTTCCTCCATAGACTTCATCAGTACTAACATGAATGAATTTCTCAATATTAGCCTGATAAGCAGCTTCCACTAGGACTTCTGTACCATAGATGTTCACATTCCTGAATTCTGAAGAACACCAGAAGGACTTGTCTGAAAAATAATGTTAAAACATTTCTTTGGGCTAGTAGCAATAAGTTAGCATTTCTAAAAACGTACACTGACTTAGGTAAACAGACCACAAATCACAATGGTCACTGATGAGTGAATTTACTTTAAAACCAATAAGCTTTTGGTCAGATATTTTAATGTTTTGGTTAAAAGTATTTTTAGAGTATAAATCAGAGAACTTGTACATCACAGTACTTGCTCAGATCAAACCTCGAGTACTTCAATTGATTGTCAAGAGATTCAAGCTCTGGGAGTGATGCAGAGAAGTATCACGTTAACATTACCGGACTAAGTTATGATGAAAGACCAAAGCAATAAAGGTGATTGACAGGTAAAGATTAGGAAAAAAAAATTAAAATATCACTAATCTGGGTCAAAGATTCAAATGAGTTAAAAGGCCCTTGTTGGGATGTCATTTTTTTTACAGAATTGATTAACATATGGGATGAACAGGTTAGGTCATCGAGGCAAAGCCTTTGGAATCAAGTTAGATGATATGATAGAGAACTGAAGTCTATAGGCCTTTTGTTATATTTTGTCTATATAAATATATTGAAACGTTCTTTCACATTTGAGTGCTCTGTGCAATGTAAGAGAATTTGTGGTCAGCGTGAAGAAATGGCACTCACTGTTCACTGCATTTACAGAGTCTTTACAGAGTGTGAGGTAGCTTGCCACCTTGAGGCACCTGAACCAGCATGGCAGCCTCATAAGGTATCTATGGTAAGTTGAGTATGGCAAGAAACAATGCTGGTCCGGATTTTCATGGAATTGTGGAGTCTCTGCAGAACTTCCAAAATTGTGGGTGGGATGTGGATGCAAATTACGCCCCATTTTTGGCACTAGAAGAAAAGGGCAGGGCATAATTTACACAAGGGAAACAGAACTCAGCATGGGCATTTGAGCTCAGTGCTGAGTTTAGATGGACACAATTCTGGCTGGTGCAAGGTCTTGAACCTACAGTATTGGAGTCACAAATTTATGGAGTAAATGTCTTTGGGGAGAGAGAGAGAGAGAGTAAATTCTGTTTAACTATCATGATGTGAAATTATTTAAATCCCCAACCCTTTTAAAAATAAACAGGTTGAAGCTGTTCGTGAGAGTTAAACAAAACCCTGTTCTAGTAGTATGGATGGCATGATGGCACAGCGGTTAGTACTGCTGCCTCACAGCAGGTTTGATTCCTGGCTTCAGTCACTGTCTGTGTGGAGTTTGCACATTCTCCCAGTGTCTGCCTGAGTTTTCTCCGGGTGCTCCAGTTTCCTTCCACACTCCAAAGATGTGTGGGTTAGGTGGATCAGCTATGCTAAATTGCCCCTTAACATCAGGGGGACTAGTTATGGTAAATGCATGGGTTTACAGAAATAGGACCTGGGTGGGATTGTGGTTTGTGTAGACTCAATGGGCCAAATGGCCCCCTTCTGCACTCGAGGATTCTATGATTCTAGTGATAATAACTGTATGTTGACATTTCCCACAGGGAATTTTATGAATATTTGACCGATTTCCAAAAGCCAATTGTCTCAGCAGGAGATTCTGAATTCATAGTTTGTTTGAAGCTTAAAGACTATTAAAGGATTAGCTATGCCTGAGCATTTCTAAACTATATTAAGTGCAACTCTTTTAATGAATATGCCAAGACTGGGAGAAAAACTTATGGGTTTAAAATCGTATGGAGCTGTCAACCTCCACAAATTGATAGCCTCAAACTACTGACAGCGCTAATCCTCCCTCATTCTGACAATGTCAATCCCTCCGTCACATTGTAACAACGATTCTCCTCCCTCACTCCCTTAAGATTGTTCTGCATCCCTTACCAAAACGATGTTCAGCCCCCCCATATCCCACAAAAAGGCTTAAGTCCTTATCCCCACACATGTCTACAATGCTTACTCTCCCAACATTGGTTGGACAGGAGTCAGGAAGTCCAGAAGGCAAGTTGGGAGAGGGTGTACAGAAAGGAGTGAGCGCTGTCTGGGTTGGAGATGTGCACTGACCCAGGAGCAGGATGAGGTGAGAACATTTCCAAGTATGGGTTGGAGAATGATCACTATCTGGCCAGAAGTGCGGGGTAGTGGGAGGAGTATATTGTGTGTGAATATCACTGTGGATTCTGGAGTGCTTTGACCTTTCAGCTGATTTACTTTGAATTTTGCTGGTTTTATATCCAAGTAAATACATGTAAAAACCAGGCATGGCCTGTGGCAAACTGTTCAAATCTGCATCATTCCAGCTGTCAGACAGCAATCTAAACAGGTTAATACCGGCATCTGGAAGTTTAAACATCCTGCATAAGTACCAAGGATGTGGTTATGTTGCAACATCCAAGCAGTTTTGAGGTATCTCTGGTCGCCAACTATCCTGGAGTATATGAATTTCATTAGTGGGTTAACTGAAGATAGACAAATAATTTCCAAAAACATTAAGTAGTTTGAAAATTCAGATGGTGCGGTTCTTTATTTTGTTTTTATTATTGTCACAAATACTGCAATGAAGTTATTGTGAAAATCCCATAGTTATCACATTCTAGCATCTGTTCCAGTACACTTGGGAGAAAATTTAGCTTGTGCCTAACCAGCAAGTCTTTCCGACAGAGAGGAAAACAGAGCATCCAGAGGAAATCCATGCAGACGTGGGGAAAACATGCAAACTCCAGACAGACAGTGACCCAAGCCGGGAATCAAACCCTGGCACAATAAGGCAGCAGTGCTAACCACTGTGCCGTCCCTTGTTGAAGCAATTCAAACAGGGAATAAACCTAAATTGTTGTTTGATTCTAATGTAAATTTAATAGTTCATTAGTAAATAATTGATAAAACCAGTTTGTGCCTTCAGTTTCTTTAGGGAAAATTTCTCAGATTACAGTGTACACTTTTCATGTTTTTTTGCTCCTACACAGGACCCAAGCACATGAACATTCCTTGGAAAACAAGAAAGAAAATTACAGAAAGATTTGTTGCTGAAATCCTTACCAACATGAGTCTGAGCTGCAAAATGTAGAACTATATGAATTTTTTCAGTTCCAAACAACAGTTTCACAAATTGTTCATCACAAATATCACCCTACGAATAAAAAATAATCACTACTGAAATTATATATTGTTAACATGCTTAATATGTCAAAGAGGTGCACAGTTATGTTCTATTAAATTCATTGTTAAATAAAACAAATATTTCAAATTACCCGTCCATTATGTGGAACCTATACTTTTATTACTGCTCCTGGTGCTGAGCTGATGTTAAGCAGCTATACTGAAAAAGAGTGGTATACTGAAAAATATAATTCTATTATTGCAAATAGCATCACCTACCTTTTGTAGAACTATAAAAGATTCCATAGCACTATTAAACAAAAGAGTCCTAATGTTCTGAACAACATTCATCTCATCTTCCATGACCACCAAAACAATAAACTGATTTGCATACAAAATTGTTGCTATTTTCGCCGACAATTCAACAGTAGCTACACTTCAACTTAGAAGGTGCTTTTTAATAGTTATTTCTTTCTAACTACATAGGCAATCAGCTCCCAAATGCTGGATTTATATTAGTGTAGCTGCTAGAGGCAGCCTCGACTTTGGTAGCAACACTAATATTGTGGCAGCATTTACATTTCCTGTATTACATTTGACCTACGAAACAGTTATTCTTCAAATAATGGCAGCAACACAGCAATGTAAATATAAAAAGCCACCAATTACAGCACATGAACATGAACTGACATTTTTTATGACTAGAGGTTGAGACCATAGCCCAACTACCTGTATGACAGTAAAACGAAAACCTTTACTGGTCTTCAAAAACACACTGCTCCTCCCAAGAACAGGCTGTCATGTCCTGGTTGCCTCTTGTGCTCTGAAACCTGTTTTACAATGCAATTATAATGTAAATGAAGTGCATTCCAGAGCAGCCTCAGCACTTGCTCTAACAATGTGATGTGATATAATATTTAAAAGGTAATATTTAAAATATAATATTTCAAAGGAAATTACATCATCACATATAATTATGTATCAAATGGGCCATGTTGCTTGGCTGGCTGACACAAAATCTGATCTAGGGTAGTGTACACTCACCATATGTACTTCTCTTTGGTTACAGACAGTGAGTGTGTTCTTTGGGATCTGTAAAAAAGCAATTCCCAATGGAATGCCCATTTCATAATTCAAAGTTCTCAGGATTCTTTTGGCCTCTCTCAAAAACCTTTGAACTGACAATGCAAAGGCAGTTAGTTATCAGTACTTACTTGAATGATTTGGAAATGATTCAAATACCTGAATAAATTTGTAATTTGTCCTGTTAGAAACAGATTGCAAGTTCTTTAAGCTGGCACAATAATCAAGCTGCAGAAGGGAAAAAAAAGTGATCAAAAGAAACCCCAAATATTAAATTTCAGATCATACTTAGATCATATCAGAATAACTTTCACAGTATATCAAACTTTCTTAATATAATTTCAATGTTTCAGCAGACTCACCTTGTCCAAATTTATGATCAAATAATCTGGGTATCTTTCCAGAAGACAAATAATCACATGTGAGGCACTTCAAAGAAAAAGCACATTGGATTACTTGCTTAGTAAAATATACTTATTCTCTGCAAAAATCCAAAATTCAAATCCAAAGTCTCAAAATGCCCCCAAACAGTTCACAGCCAATGCACTGCTCTTGAGAGATAACGTGTTATTTGGGCAAATGTGACAGTCAATTTTTGCACAGTAAGATTCCACAAAATTCAAATAAAATGAATGAACGGCTAGTCAATTTGCCATTTAAAAATAGAAATATTTGACAAAAAACCTAAGAAGCTGTATCTCTTCTTGAAAAATACCAAGACACCTTTTGTATAACCAAGCCAACAAATTGGGCCTCAATTTATTGTCCCTTTTGAGACACTGCCTCTCACACAGTGTAGCACTCCCTAGGTGGTACTCTGAAACCCCCTACCTTTCCAGGGTCATATGACTCTATTCACATCCTATTCATGCAGCTGTAAAGACGTCCCTTAAAGGTCATTCTCATATCTGCCTCTGTACCCTCCCGTGACAGCGAATTCCAGGCACCCACTCCCTCTTCGTACAAATAAACCTGGACTCTTGCACCGAAAACCCATGCCTCAAGTTGCCTCAAATTGAGTGGATGATTGACAGGTGCTTACGTCTTCACGCCAGCCCGACCATGCTGGCTGACAGCCTGCAACTCCCTTTCCCTGGGGCAGCTGCAGCGCCCACTCTTCTAAGGGTGTGAGGACCTGGATGCCTGGCTCACCACCCTTGTCTTCAGTCTTCACTCTCTCTCTGGTGTTATGATTGGTTTTTCTTGTGGAGACAGAAGGAGCCATAAAAGAAATGATACCGTGGCTCCTGCAGAGTATCGGGGGTGGCCCTTAGAGGGCAAACGCAATGCTACACTTGGGAGGGTAGGAAGGAGGTGCTTGGGCATCATGGGCTGGAATCATGCAGGGTGCTGGAACTGGGAGATTCTGGAGGCAATTTGGGGGGAGATGCTAGATGGGGTTAAGCGCTCACCCTTGTTGCCCAGATGAGGTCATTGACCTTCTTGATCATCCACTCAATTTGAGGCAACTTGAGGCATGGGTTTTGGGTGCAAGAGTCAAGGTTTATTATCTGGGTGTTAACGATGGAAAGATGGTAGGAATGGAGGGCCTGAATGAGATCATTGTTACTAGAGAGGCAGTGCTCGACAGACTAGACGGACTGATCGTGGACAAGTCCCCAGGACCGGATGGAATGCATCCAAGGGTTCTGAAGGAAACGGCAGAGGTGATAGTGGATGCCTGGGTGATTATTTTCCAAACCTCGCTGGATCCGGGGAAGTGCCGGAAGATTGGAAAACGGTTAATGTTACGCCACTATTTAAAAAGGGTAGCAGGCAGAAGGCAGGGAATTATAGGCCGGTCAGTTTAACGTCTGTTGTAGGAAAAATGCTTGAATCCGTAATCAAGAAGACAATAGTGAGGCATCTTGAGAAGAATTGTTTGATAGAGCAGACGCAGCACAGTTTTGTTAAGGGGAAGTCGTGTTTGACAAATTTATTGGAATTCTATGAGGATGTGCCTAGTGCGGTGGATAGAGGGGAACCGGTGGATATGGTGTTTCTCGATTTTCAGAAGGCGTTTGATAAGGCGCCGCACAAAAGGTTGTTTCAGAAGGTTAGGGGTCATGGAGCTGGGGGTAGGGTGTTAGTGTGGATAGGGGATTGGCTGTCAAATAGGAGGCAGAGAGTGGGGGTCAATGGGTGCTATTCGGATTGGCGGTTGGTGACTAGCGGAGTGCCCGAGGGATCAGTGCTGGGGCCTCAGCTATTTACCATTTATATAGATGGTCTGGAGGAGGGAGTCGAGCGTAAGGTGTCGAAATTTGCTGATGACACAAAGATAAGTGTAACTACAAATTGTGCAGAGGGTGTGGAAAGTCTGCAGAGGGATCTAGATAGGCTAAGCGAGTGGGCGAGGACCTGGCAGATGGAATACAATGTTGGCAAGTGTGAGGTTATCCACTTTGGTAGGAATAATGGTAGGAAGGACTATTACTTACAGGGCGAAAAGCTGCAGCATGCTACGGTGCAGAGGGACCTGGGGGTCCTTGTGCATGAGTCGCAAAAACCCAGCCTACAGATGCAGCAGGTGGTCAGGAAGGCAAATGGGATGCTAGTCTTCATAGCGAGGGGGATTGAATATAAAAGTAGGGAGGTCTTGCTGCAACTGTACAGGGCACTGGTGAGGCCGCAGTTGGAGTACTGTGTGCAGTTTTGGTCACCGCACTTGCACAAGGATATTTTGGCCTTGGAGGGGGTGCAGAGGACGTTCACTAGGCTGATACCGGGGTTGAGGGGGTTGAGCTACGAGGAGAGGCTGAATAGACTGGGCTTGTACTCGTTAGAGTTTAGAAGGATGAGGGGAGATCTCATTGAGACGAATAAAACGATGAAAGGGATGGATAGGGTAGGGGTGGAGAGGTTCTTCCCGCTCAGGAAGGAAAGCAGCACTAGAGGGCACAGCCTCAAGATAGGTGGGGGGCGGGGGGGGGGGCAGTTTAGAACAGAGTTGAGGAGGAACTTCTCCACTCAACGGGTGGTGAATCTCTGGAATTCTCTGCCCGTTGAAGTGGTGGAGGCTACCTCGCTAAATATATTTAAGATGCAGGTAGATAGGTTTTTGGTAGGCAAGGGGATTAAGGGTTATGGGGAGAAAGCGGGAAAGTGGAACTGAGCCACTTCATGTCAGCCATGATCTTGTTGAATGGCGGGGCAGGCTCGAAGGGCCAGATGGCCTATTCCTGCTCCTATTTCTTATGTTCTTATGTTATGTTCTTCTTTGCATAAAGAGGGAATGGGTGCCTGGAATTCGCTGTCAGGGGAGGTTACGGAGGCAGATATGGGAATGACCTTTAAGGGGCATCTTTACAGCTACATGAATAGGATGTGAATAGTCATATGATCCTGGAAAAGTAGGGGGTTACAATTCAGATGGGTAACCTGATTGCTGCAGGTGTGTGACCATGCTATGTACATTATGCATTTCTGCGCAAGACACCCAGGCAGTGTGCAAGACAGCTTCACTGTTAGGAGTTCTCGAAGGTATTTGCGGAGGACTCCAGGCTGTGGGATAGCTCGTGGATGATATGGGTCACCCACTTCAGACATGGCTGATGACAACTGTGCAGAGGCCTTTGACTGAGGCTGAGACCCGCTATGATGAGGGTCATGTAGCCACCTGCACGATAATGGAGAGGTGCATTGGGCTCCTCAAAATGCGATTCCGGTGCCTGGACCAGTCTGGCAGGGATACGCAATACAGTCCCCAATCTCTTCCTGCATTGTGGTGGTGTGCTGTGCCTTGCACAACCTGGCTCTGCAGAGAGGTGACCTACTGGAGGAGGAGGAGGATGTGGAGGCTGACCAGCTGGGCATTGCTGAGAAGGAGACTGCCCAGCAGAAGGAGGAAGAAGAGGAGGAGGAGGAGGAAGAGCATACTGAGCAGCACCACCCAGGCATTGGAGGGCTGGCAGCTCAAATGACGCATGTGAGGATGGCTAGTGAGGCCCTGATCATCAAGCAGTTCAGTTGCTGGGGGGGGGGGGGGAGGAGGAGGAGGAGGAGGAGGAGGAGGAGGAGGAGGAGGTGTGTGTGTGTTCCATCCCTTCCTCCCAAAGTCCTTCTATCTCCTGCAACATTGTGACACCAGAATGGTGGGCCTGGGTATGCTGTGTTAGCTAGCGAGTTTCTTTGGCAGGCAGAGGATGATGGCAACTCGCTAAGGAACATTATGATGATGCCCTGATACAAACTAGTCTGACTCCTATCTGAGCTCTGCATGCATGTTGGCACCTGGGCCCATGTCTGTGTAATTGGTAAGTGATATGAAACCTCTATACAGGGCTCTGGGGCAGGTGGGGTGAGGGAATGGGAGGGAATCCCTTGTGGGTTCTGGGGAACCAATGGCTTGCTTTTCTCAGTGACCTAGCATTGAAGGGCCTCCCCAACTGACATCAACATGAAACATCCCTCCGGCGATCATCAATGGAAAACGATTCCTATTCCAGACAGCTATGTGACAAATTAGTCACAGTGGTGAAAAAACATTTAATAATTACAATAAAAAAAGTGTTTAAATATTAAGTTCTAACATAAAAATCTGTGAACAGAAAACGTTAAGGTGCTTAAAGATCTATCTAACTAGTGCAGCCCTTCACCCAGGCCATCTTAGTGCAACTACAACTTCACATTCTTATGCGGCCTACCACTACGTCTCGGTATCTCCCCAAAACGTACATCGTAGGTGGAGGGCACAAGCTGCCTACTTTACCCTGTTGCCTGTGATGCGTGCGGAGGGCATCCTCTGGAGGCCCTGGACCTTGAGGGCCCTGGGTGGCTTCCAGATGTCTGGAATATTTCCATGACACCCTCTTCATCCCACTGCCCCTGAGATGTCCCAGTGTCAGGAAGAGGGGAGTCAGAAGGTGTAGCCACAGACACAGTCTCCTGGCTGGAAGCCCCTGGCACGGGCTTGAGCACGTCCTCCTCCCTTGGGGTTCCTGTGAGTTCCTGGGTCACTCCATGGGATGGCGGTGCTTCTGCAGTGAGCTCCAAAAGCTCCGCAAGACCTGCCAGTCCTGGAGGACCACCTGCGTCCTACCCATGGTGCTCGAGCCCTCTGCACTGGCCACCTGAGTCGGGGGCCACCTCTCAATGACCACAACAAGTGCCCTTTGAGACTGGGGCATGCCTTGTAGCCCCTCAGCCATGACCCTTTATGATAAAGCCACATTCTCAAGAGCTACTGCCGTAGTCTGCTGTGTCTCAGCGCTGGGTCTCCTGTGGGCTCTGCAGCCCCTCAGCCCAGGCCCTTTGTGGATGGGTCATATTCTAAAGGGCTGCAGTCATAGCCCGCTGTGTGTCATCACTATCCCGCTGCATCTTCTGCAAACTCTGCAGCCCCTCAGCCATGGCCCTCTGCCAACGCTGATGTCTCCACATCATCCTCTATGAATGGGCCACATTCTCAAGAGCTGCAGCCATAGCCCGCCGTGTCTCAGCGCTGTCCCAGGTTTCCTGCAAGTTCTCGAGCCTCTCAGCCATGGGCCACAGAATCTCGAGAAGCCTGTTCAGCTCCTCAACTGTGGCCCACTGTGACTTGCCTGTGGCCTTCTAGGACTCCACTGTGGCCTGCTGTGACTCGGCCATCGCTTTGAGGCTGCCACTCATAATGAATTCCCTGCCCCAGGTTTTCCACTGCAGACGCTACCCTTGCAGTGTTGGCCTGGGAACCACGCAAGACAGGTAATAGCTGGTCAGTCTGAAAGCTTTGGGACTCCTCCCAACAGCCTCACAGTCAGTCCAGTGTGGCCATCAGTCCCTCCTGCATTCCCTGGTTCTGTTGCTGCATCTCCAGCAGCCGAGGGACAAGTGATCTCAGAAGCCCAGCATGTAGCCTGGGGCCAGCTGAGCCCTCGCCTCCAGCAGGCTCCTGCATGCAAGAGGTCTCACATGTTCCCTCCTCCATCCAACCTACATTATCGGATGTGTCATGCTCACTAGAGAGTGATCCAGAGGATTCACCACTAACTGGACCCACCAATGTGTTACTATCTGGGATGGTGAACTGTGAGGTGGAAGCTGATGCCAAAAATGTGCCACAGTTGGAGGTCCCTTCATCTTGTCTGGAGCAAGATGGGTGGGAACCACAGCCTTGGGGCATCTGGGTATGTCCCTGTAACACAGGATACAAGTTAAAGTGCAAGGGAGGGAGAAGAATCAGTGATGCAAAAAAAACATGATTCACATTTCTCCAATGAAATAGAACAAAGCACAATGCCACAGGAACAGGCCCTTCAGCTCTCCAAGCCTATAGTGACCAGGCTGCCCATTTGAATTGTAATCCCGTTTCCTTCTGGAGACCATATCCTTCTATTCCTATCCCATTCATGTAGCTGTAAAGATGCCCCTTAAAGGTCACTCTTGTATCTGCCTCCATAACCTCCCCAGCAGCACGTTCCAGGGTCCCAACCCCACTCTCTGTGCAAATAAACCTCAACTCTTGCACCCAAAACCATGCCCTATAAAAGTTGCCTCAAATTGGATGGATGATTGACAAGTACTCACGCCTTGACTCCAACCCGACCATGCTGTTGCTGACATCCTGCATCTCCCCTTTCCTGGACAGCTGCAGTGCCCACACTTCAAAGGGTGTGAGGACCTGGATGTCTGGCTCAACACCCCCTGTTTCCTGTCTTCCAGCTTCACCCTTTCTTCGGTGTTATGGCTGGTCTTCTCTTGTGGAGACAGAAGGAGCCATGAAAGAAAAGATGGTGTGACTCCTGCAGAGTATCAGGTTGTGGCCCTAGAGGGCAAATGCAGTGATGCTCTTGGGAGGGTAGGAAGTGCTTGGGCGTCAGGGGCTGGAAGCATACAGGGTGCCGGGGATGGGAGAATCTGGAGGCAATTTGGGGGAAGATGCCAAATGGAGTTAAGCACTCACCCTTGTTGCCCAGATGAGGTCATTGACCTTCTTACGGCAATGCTTCTCTGTTCTGCTGGCCAGTGCCATGGCACTAACCAAGGCAGCAACTGTCTCCCAGGCCATATTGCCATTGGGTTTTTAATGGAGCTGCCCATTGTTCAGGCAGAAAAGCTACAGGCAGGTTGGCACAGCATTCCAACAAGTTACATGCAGTTTGCTTGTTAACATTGAAGGGAAAGCAAGTGAGCACTAGTAGGTGGGCTGATGGAGGAGGTTATGGTGGATCAGTGCCCCAATGATCTGGGATGGGGGGGGAGGGAAGTGTCATACAGCTTTCGGAGTCAGGAGCAGATGGGGCCTAGTGCAGGAGAGTGCGCGGTGGGGGTGGGGAGATATCTCTGCCCGAGATATCAAGGGTAGGGGTGGGGGGGGGCGAAGGGGGTCTGCTGATATGTTGCTTGCGATCATTCGAGGGGGAAAGAGAGTCTGCTGCCACTCTGCCTAAGGTCAGCGGTGGTGGGGGGGGGGGGGGGGGCGCACGCGCGGTCTGCTGCCTCTCTGCATGAGATCAGTGGGAGGGTGGGGGAAGGGGGGTCCACTGCCACTCTGCCCAAAATTGGGGGAGATCTGCTGCCACTCTGCCTAAGATCAGTTTGGGGGGGGGGGGGGGGGGGGGTGGGAGAGGAGAGAGAGAGAGAGAGAGAGGTCTACTGCCACACTGTCTATACCAGTGGAGTGGGAAGGGGGATCCACTGCCATTCTGCTTGAGATCAGTGGTGGGGGGATAAGGGGGAATCACCTGCCACTCTGCTTGACATCAGTGGGGGGCGGGGGGGGGGGGGCGACTACCACTCTACCTGAGATCAGTGGGGAGGGGGAATCTGCTACCATTCTGCCTGACATCAGTGCGAGGGGGGAGGGTTTCTGCTGCCAGTCTGCCTGAGATCAGTGGGGCAGGAAGGGAAGGGGGTCCGCTGCCATTCTACCTGAGATCAGCGGGGATGGATGGTGCTGCTGCCACTCTGCCTGCGATTGGTGGGGGGGGAAGGGGTCCACTGCCACTCTGCCTGAGATCAGTGGGGAGGGAAGGAGGGTCCACTGCTGCTGTGCCTGAGATGGGGTGTGGGGGAAGGGGGGTCCACTGTGACTCTGCCTGAGATCAGTGGGTGGCGATGGGGGATTCCACTACCACTTTGCCTGAGATCATGATGGGGGGGGTGCATTTTATGGTGCCTGTTTGCCTGAGATCAGTGGGGCGGGGGGGTGGAGTCTGCTGCCATTCTGCCTGAGATCAGTTTGGGAGAAGGAGGGTCCATTGCCACTCTGCCTGAGTTGTGTGGGGTGAAAGGGGGATCTGTTGCCACTCTGCCTAAGATCAGTGGGGAGGAAAGGGAGTCCACTGCCACTCTGCCTGACATCAGTGGGATGGAAGAGGGGTCCATTGCCACTCTGCCTGAGATCTGTGGCGGGGAGAGTGAAGGACTGTCCGCTTGCACTCTGCCTCAACTGGTCTCAAGTAAAGTGTCAGCAGACCCCCCCTTCCCGCTCTTCCCCTCCCCCAAACTCAGCTCAAGCAGAGTGGCAGCAAGCCCCCCCACCCTCTCACTGATCTGAGGCAGAGTGGCAGTGACCTCCTTCCCACCAATTGATCTCAAGCAGAGCGGCAGCAGACCTGCCCTTCTCCCCAAAGATATCAGACGAGTGGCAGTTGATCCACTTTGCCCCCCACTGATCTCAGGCAGAGTGGCAGCGAACTCTCTCCCTCCGCACCCCCCCCCCTCCATTGATCAGTGGGGGGAGAAGGGGAGAGGGGCCCACGATTGGTCTGGGTGGCGGAGGGGTTGGGGAATAAGGCAGTCAGTAATGTTGTGGGGGTGGGGCAATACATTTGGGGGCCAGTGGGAGGCATTAGTCAGCCCAGATGGGATGTGGCAGGGGAACAGCATGCTATGTTTTTTTTCTGCACTTGCAACTGAAGGCGCCACTTGGGAATGCAAGGTTTTGGGCACGTTAAGCCCACATGCTTCAGACTTGCTGATATTTTTGCAGGCAGATTGTGTATAGCGGCGCCTGAGAATGGGTCTAAAAGTCAATCTGAAACATTCCCAGTTTCAAGTTTGCCCTCCACTTAGAATCAAAATGGTAAAATAGGGCCTGATTAGTCAAGACATTGCCTTGAGGAATGAGTCAGGGGCAGGCAGGTCCCATGACCAGCAAAAGCTTTGTTACCAGTGGCTGTACTGATGTTTGGCATGGTATTCCTCACCACTTCAGATCTGCGCTCAGTGCTATGTAATTCTGCACAACTGCGACCTACGAGTTACAGTAGCTCTTCCCAAATTGCTATCTGAGACCAGCATTGTTAATGTTTATAATATATTTGGTGTATCGATGATCTACAGTTTATATTTATAATCTTTTTCATGATCTTCAGTGTTTATTAATCTATAATCAGTCTGTGAATTTATAACCCAGTGTCCACGATCTACACAAGGTTTATGTATTTATGAACAGCCTCGAATATACATAATTCAGTGTCAATGACGTACACAGTATATATCTATACTCAGCCCTGTGTACTTATAACTCAATGTCAATGTTCTACACAATATTTACATACCTACAGTTAGCCCCATATATCTGTAGCCCAAACAGTGTCAATGATATACAGTGTTTATATATCTATAAAAAGGAAGAGTGGTAGATGAGGTTTATATGGACTTCATCAAGGCGTTCGATAACGTCCCCCATGCAAGACTTCTTGAGAAACTGAGAGGGCATGGGATCCAAGGGGCTGTTACCTTGTGGATCCAGAACTGGCTTGCCCGCAGAAGGCAGAGAGTGGTTGTAGAGGGGTCTTTTTCTGCATGGAGGTCGGTCACCAGTGGAGTGCCCCAGGGATCTGTTCTGGGAACCTTTCTGTTTGTAATTTTCATAAATGACCTGGATGAGGAAGTGGAGGGATGGGTTGCTAAGCTTGCTGACGACATGAAAGTTGGTGGTGTTGTGGATAATTTGGAGGGATATGAGAAGTTGCAGCATTCCATAGATAGGATGCAAGGGTGGGCAGAGAAATGGCAGATGGACTTCAACACGGATAAACGTGTAGTGGTCCATTTTGGCAGGTCAAATGGGATGAAGCAGTATTAAATCAAGGGTAAGACTCTTAGCAGTTTAGACGATCAGAAGGACCTTGGGGTCTTAAATCAGCCTCGCAGGTAGAGGATGTGGTTAAGAAGGCATATGGTGTACTGGTCTTCATCAATCAAGGGATTGAGTTTAGGAGTCAGCGGATAATGCTGCAGCTTTATAAGACCCTAGTCAGATCCCTCTTGGAGTACTGTGCTCAGTTCTGGTCGCCTCATTACAGGAGGGATGTGGAAGCCATTGAAAGGGTGCAGAGGAGATTTACAAGGATGTTGCCTGGATTGGGAGGCATGCCTTATGAGGATAGGTTGACGGAGCTCAGTCTTTTCTCCTTAGAGAGATGAAGGGTGAGAGGTGACCTGATAGAAGTGTATATGATGTTGAGAGGTATAGATCGGGTGGATTCTCAGAGGCTTTTTCCCAGGGCTGAAATGGTTGCTACGAGAGGACACAATTTAAGGTGCTGGGGAGTAGGTACAGAGGCGTTATCAGGGGCAAGTTTTTCACTCACAGGGTGGTGGGTGAATGGAATCGGCTGCCGTCGATGGTGGTGGAGGCAAATTCGATAGGGTCTTTTGAGAGATTTCAGGATGAGTACAGGGGACTTAAAAGGATTGAGGTTTATAGGTAAGCCTAGTAAGTAGGGATATCATCAGCACAACTTGCGGGCCGAAGGGCCTGTTTGTGCTGTAGTTCTTCTAATGCTCTATGTTCTAATCAGCCCCATGTATCTATAACCCACATTGTCAATAATGTAATGTTTATATATCTATAACCCATACTGTCAATGATGTAGTGTTCATATATCTACAATCAACTCATGTATCTATAACCCATAGTGTCAATAATGTACCCTATTTACATATCTATAATCAGTCTCGTGTATCTAAAATCCAGACGGTATCAATCATGTACACACTATTTATACACTATAATCAGCCCTGTGTACCTATAATCCAGTGTCAGTGATGTACACGGTGTTTATATATCGATAATCAGCCCCGTGTATCTATAACCCACACAGTGTCAGTGGTGTACACAATACCTATGTCTATAACCCAGTGTCTACATGCACGCTGAATGGTACATACATAAAGCCAGCTCCCCCAGTCACGAGCAGCCGCTTTTTGAATTCGCCTCGCGCCCTCTCATCCCAACCGCCATCTGCCGACATCTTCAACCCCGCTTTACGGCTGTCGCAAAGTACACACGTTTACAAATTTCTAAAACGTTATGCGTCAGGCAACTTAAAAAAATCTTTTGACTCTGGAATTTTTAACAGTGAAAAAAGTTAAAATATGTATTGGCTGTGGCATTTATGTTGTTTCTGCTTCTTCCAGATATCTTTACGATAGTTGTTTTGCAACCAAATTCTGACTCGCATCTGACACGTAGAAGAACACCGGCAGAGCTGATGTTAAAGAAGATGATCAAACCGGCAGGGTCCCGTCCCTATTTGCTGCCGATTGGTTCTATTTTAAGACAGGGCCACTCCTGGCTTTCTCTGCAGTTGGGAATGGTTATTGTGGGTGTCAATTATCCGCACCATCAGCTTGAAGTGAGAGGCAGGGCTCCAGCTGATGAGCCCTGATGTGGTGGAGAGTTTGGGCTTTTCATAACAACTTAGACAATGGCGCTTTTCTTCTTTCTGATCACCTTTGCAGAAGTCATGATGCTGCCGTGCGAGGGTAAAACGGTGAACGGATTTTTCAGTAGCGATATCGCGAGGCAGCGTGGAGGGCAGCATGTTGCCAAATTTCTCTTTCATGGTAGGTACTCGTCAATGATTTGTCTATCCAATAACTTCAAATACATTTTGCAACGACTACGTTTTGAAGCATCCCCAAGTAATCCGATTTTAGCCGTGCTCACATCTTGAGTTTCATGTTGCCTGTGTAAAAGATGCACATCTGGAAATAGTTCGGCGGCAGTATAAATTAAAGCAAAATGTAAAGATGTGGAAGGTTAATTAGCAGCGGTGGCTAAAGATTAGTGGCAGGTTGCCTTTCATTGTAGTGCAGCCTAATGTTTTATTATTATTCTTTTTTTTCCCTGAATAATCCAATGAAGATATTTTATCATTTTGATTTATTGTCACGTGTATTAGTATATAGTGAAAAGTATTATTTCTTGCGTGCTATACAGACAAAGCATACCATTCATAGAGAAGGAAACGAGAGAGTGCAGAATGTAGTGTTACAGTCATAACCAGGATGTAGAGAAAGATCCACTTAATGCAGGGTAAGTCCATTCAAAAGTCTTACGGCAGCAGGGAAGAAGCTGTTTTTGAGTTGGTTAGTACATGACCTCAGACTTTTGTATCTTTTTCCCAACAAAAAAGGTGGAAGAAAGTCTCTCTGCGGTGCATGGGGTCCTTAATTATGCTGGTTGCTTTGGCGAGGCAGTGGAAAGTGTAGACAGCGTCTGGATGGGAGGCTGGTTTGCATGAATAGCTACATTCATGACCTTTTGTAGTTTCTTGTGACTTGGGCAGAGCAGGAGCCATACCAAGGTGTGATACAACAAGAAAAAATGCTTTCTATGGTGTGTCTGTAAAAGTTGGTGAGAGTCGTAGCTGACATACCAAATTTCTTTAGTCTTCTGAGAAAGTAGAGGCAAGCATGAAGAAGCAGTAAAACTCTTAATATCAGAGAATGTGATAGAGGAGGCCACTTAGCCCATTGTGCCTGTTCTTTGGCAAAGTCACTCAATTAATCCCACTCTTATCTGTAATTTATTTATATTTCAAGTATTTATCAAACTTAGTTTTACCACTGAATCTTCTTCCTTAGCCCCTATTACATTTCACATTATGAAAATGGTGCTGTGTTCATCAAAAATTGTATCCTTATATCAGCTTAAATTGGTGTTCACTGGATGGTATTCCAGCTGTGGCTGAAGCTATGTTTTATAAAGATTTGGCATAACTTCCTTGCTTTTGTACAGTGTTCTTCGTAAAGCCAGGGATCCAGTATGTATTTTAACAGTCTAAATTAGCCCTCCAACAATTAACTGCTTTTATACTTGATTGTGCCTTGTCCTCTTAACTATTTTAAATTAGACAGTGTCATAACCACTGCTCCATAAATCTTTTCCCATGAAAGATGATCTGTTTGCCTGAGTTTGTTCACCGGAATTAGATTAAACACTGCTTCCTTCCTTGTTGAACTGGAATCACAATGGTCAAGAATGGTCTCTTGTACATATTTCAGGCATTTCTCCCTTTTTTGTCCTTTAGATTGCTACTATCCCAGTCTATATTAGGATCGTTGAAGTCATCCATTTACACTATTCTGTAGCTCTTATATCTTTCTGGAATTTTCCTCTTTTCTCCACTATTTGGTGACATACAGGAATAGTGTACTGTTCCTGTAATGCTTCTTAATTCTAATAAAATCGACTTTGGCCTAGATTACCACCATAAGGGAGTGACTCGAAAATAGTCACAAAAATAGTGAAAATGCTTGAACATGGCATCCCATTTTTGTGAGAGCAGGAATAGGGGAGGAGTATGTTTTTTGCGTGTGTAGTTTACTGAGGCACCTGGGTATTTAAATAATTAGCTACCTCCACTGAAGTGGGATTTTGGCAGGCCAGGGGTATAAAACCGATGTGTAGGTGAAAGTAGGCCTGAACTTTATGGATACTTTTTGATAACGTGGAGATGTCAGTGTTGGATTAGGGTAAGCACAGTAAGAAGTCTCACATTACCAGGTTAAAGACCAACAGGATTATTAAGTAGCATAAGCTTTCAGAGTGCTGCACCTTCATCAGATGCGTGGGAGTTCTGTTCACAAACAGGGCATATAAAGGATCATTGAATCCCTTCGGTACAGAAGGAGGCTATTCGGCCCATCGAGTCTGTACCAACCAAATCCCACCCAGACCCTATTCCTGTCACCCCACCCTACTAAGCCCCCAATACTAGGGTCAATTTTGCATGGCTAATCAACCTAACTCGCAACATCTTTGGACAAGGTGTCCAAAAAAGGTGAAGGGGGAAAAGTCTGTGTGGAACTGGAAGAAATGGCAGAGGTGCTTAATGAGTACTTCGCCTTGGTATTCACAGTGGAAAGTGATCTGGGAGATTGTACTACAGGTTTGCGGCAGACTGAAAAGATTGAGTACGTGGATATTAAGAAAGAGGATGTGTTGGAACTTTTAAATTCCATCAAGAAAGATAAGTTGCTGGGACCGGATGGGATGTACCCCAGGTTACTGTGGGAGGTGAGGGAAGTGATTGCAGGGCCCCTGGTGATGATCTTTGCATCGTCGATGGAAACGGGAGCAGTTCTGGCGGATTGCGGATGTGGTTCCTATTTTCAAGAAAGGGAACAGGGATAGCCCGGGAAATTACCGACCGGTGAGTCTGACCTCAGTGGTTGGTAAGTTGATGGACAGGATTCTGAGGGACAAGATTTATGAGCATTTAGAGAAGTTTAGAATGATCAGGAATGGTCAGCACGGCTTTGTCAAGGGCAGGTCGTGCCTTACGAGCCTAGGTGAGTTCTTTGAAAATTTGACTGAACACATTGACGAAGGAAGAGCAGTGGACGTAGTTTACATGGACTTCAGCAAGGCATTTGATAAGGTCCCCCATGCAAGACTTCTTGAGAAGGTGAGAGGGCATGGGACCCAAGGGGCTTTGGCCTTGTGGATCCAGAACTGGCTTGCCTGCAGAAGGCAGAGAGTGGTTGTGGATGGGTCTTTCTCTGCATGGAGGTCGGTAACCAGTGGAGTGCCCCAGGGACCTGTTCTAGGACCCTTGCTGTTTGTCATTTTCATAAATGACCTGGATGAGGAAGTGGAGGGATGGGTTAGTAAGTTCGCCGACGATACAAAGGTTGGTGGTGTTGTGGATAGTCTGGGGGGATGTCAGAAGTTGCAGCGTGACATAGATAGGATGCAAGACTGGGTGGAGAAGTGGCAGATGGACTTCAACGCTGATAAATGTGTAGTGGTCCATGTTGGCAGGACTAACGGGATGGAGGAGTACAATATCAAGGGTAGGAGTCTTAGCTGGGTTGAAGAGCAGAAGGATCTTGGGGTCCAGGTCCATAGGACTCTTAAATCGGCCTCGCAGGTGGAGGATGTGGTCAAGAAGGCATATGGTGTACTGGCCTTCATTAATAGAGGGATTGAGTTTAGGAGTCGGGAGGTAATGCTGCAACTTTATAGGACCCTTGTCAGACCCCACTTGGAGTACTGTGCGCAGTTCTGGTTGCCTCACTACAGGAAGAATGTGGAAGCTATTGAGAGGGTGCAGAGGAGATTTACAAGGATGTTGCCTGGATTGGGAGGCATGCCTTATGAAGATAGGTTGAGGGAGGTAGGTCTCTTCTCCCTAGAGAGATGAAGGTTGAGAGGCGACCTGGTAGAGGCTTATAAAATGTTGAGAGGAATAGATAGGGTGGATTCTTGGAGGCTATTTCCCAGGGCTGAAATGGTCGCTACAAGAGGACACAGGTTTAAGGTGCTGGGAAGCAAGTACAGAGGAGATGTTAGGGGTAAGTTTTTCACTCAGAGGGTGGTGAGTGAGTGGAATCGGCTGCCGTCGGTTGTGGTAGAGGCGAACTCGCTGGGGCCTTTTAAAGGACTTCTGGATGAGTATATGGGATCTAATGGTATTGGAAGTTACAGATAGTTCTATGGCTTGGTAGGTATAGATGTGATCGGTGCAACTTGTGGGCCGAAGGGCCTGTTTGTGCTATGTTCTAATTGACAAAAATAATTATTTTGTGAATTGGGTTTGTGTCTTTATAGGCCCTGTTTATAAACAGAACTCCTACTCACCTGATGAAGGAGCAGTGCTCCGAAAGCTTGTGGCTTGTGCTACCAAACAAACCTGTTAAAATTTAACTTGGTATTGTGAGACTTCTTACTGTACTTTTTGATAGCCAGGGTACCTTTTGGATCTGGTTCCTGGACAACTTTGGTGACAGTCAGAAACACTTTGGAAATGTTAAAATTAGGCATGAATGTGCATAAAAGATGCATAAGCTCATTATTGTTAAACTCATTTGAACTGTAACAGACTTATTAAAACTGACAACAGTTCTTTTTAGCAAGTGCTTCTCAGTCTTTTCAAAGTGCAGCCCTTTAAATCATTGAAAATAATGTCTGGAGTTTTTTTTTTAAATGCTCTGACAATGGATGGGGGCTTCCATTACTGGATTACTACTGCATGATTGATTTCACAACTATATTATCCGAATAGGGTGCTTTCCATTTCAGTTTGACAGTTACAAGAATGTTTAGTGGGGCACTTTGAATTCTAATGCTGGTTGGTGCAAGTGATTTTGCACATGAATTCATCGAGTTCTATTAATTCATAGAATCCCTACAGTGCAGAAGGAGACCGTTCAGCCCATTGAGACTGCATGACCACAATCCCACCCAGGCCCTATTCCTGTAGCCACACTTATTTACCCTGCTAATCCCCCTAACACTAGGGTCAATTTAGCATGGCCAATCAACCTAATCCGCACATCTTTGGAATATGGAAGGAAACCCACGCAAACATGAAGAATGTGCAAACTCAACACAGACAGTGACCCAAGGCCGGAATTGAACCCGCGTCTCTGGCGCTGTGAGACTGCAGTGTTAATCTCTGTGCCACTAAGATGCCCTATTTGTTGAAACATTTGTTGTTAAATGGCTTTATTTAGTTGAAGGAATATAAATGTAGTCAATGGATTTTTATGGATGAGTTTTTTAAAAATATAATTAAAGTCTACACTAAAGGTGCTTAATGAGGGTTATAAATGGCCAGTAGGTGGGTACTGAAGAATATGTTGGCGTAGCGGTTGTGAAGATTCCTGGGTGTGGGTATACGTGCATGGAGGGTTTGAAAGGCCATTGGGGTGGATTCAGAGGCATAATGGATATGAGAGGCCACGGTGCTTAATGCAGGGACTTACATTGGCAGCAAGTCTATAAGGGGCCTTGGGGTTGGGTACATTGAGATGGCATGGATGGGTCATGGGGGGTTGGGGGGGGGGGGTGTGTGGTTGGTGTGGTAGATGGAAGAGGCAAGTGAGAGCTGAATGAGGCAGCCAGTCTGCACTCCACAGACCACTGCAATAATGACTAGACAATCATTTTTTGTAATGTGGTTTGAGTTGATTCCCCCCACCCCCCCGCCAAGCTTGTTCAAAATAGTGCCACGGATTCTTATAAGTGTACTTTAGTAGGCAGCTGGATCCTTAATTTAACATCTCATTTGAAAGACAATAATTCCAACATTGTCTTGAGGTGGGACTTGAACTATGAACCTTGTGACTTGGTGGCAAGAATGCTATTAGCTGAGTAACTATTTTCAATTTGGTATACTGCATTCGCTGTCATACAGTCTCTTTAATAAATAGTTGCTGTAATAGATGTGCCAGAATGGAGATTCAGTAGTACAATCACAACAGCACAAACATGGGTTTGAGTTGAGATCATTTAAAATCTGTATAACGTTCCTCTCACAGGTTGCAAAATAAATCATCTCATCTACTCCAAAATTCTGGACCTTCCAGTTTTGCAAAAGACAGTATATCAGATATCAACATGGAGTATTACTATTACCCCTCGAGAAAAATGCACTAAAAACAAATTAAAGTAAGATTCTATAATAATGGTGATAATGATTCTTATAACATTTTTATATGCCCGCCCCAAAATAAAAACAAAAAATGTTGGAATTACTTAGGTCAGGTAACATTTGTGGAGAAAGAAACAGCACAGTCTCCTCTACATTTGGGAGCCAAATGCAGATTGGGTGACTTCTTTGCAGAACAGCCTTGTTAAGTCTGCAGTAGTGATCTTGGGCTTCCAGTCACTGTCATTTTAATTCTGTATCCCACACCCACTCTGATCTTACTAGCCTTGGCCTCCCATACAGTTCCAATGCAGCTTAAGGAACAGCACCTCTTCCTTCGTTTAGACCCTACCCCCAATTATTTTGGACAGTGGCTATTGATAATAATTCTGCTATTTCCCATTTACACTTGCCTTGGACACATTTTTCTTTTATTTTTCCCATTACCAACTCTTTTTGCCTTGCACCATCATCCATTTTAACATTTGGTTTCTCCTGTATTTTATTCTGTCATATACATGTCTTTCCTTTTGCTCTTCTCCCCATCCCCTCCCTTACGTTGCTCCCGTACTTTCGTAAAAAGCTCTCTAGCTTCTTCCAGTCCTAAGAAGGGATCATCAACCTGAAATATTAATTGTTTCTCTCTCCACAAATGTTACCTAACCTGAGTAAAGCCAACATTTTCTGTTTTTACTTTGGGGAGGGTGTCTATAAATGTTGGGAGAATCATTATCAACCATTATCATAGAATTTTACTTTAATGTGTTTTTACTGCATTTTTCTTGAGGGGTGGTAGAAATACTCCATGTTGATATCTCATATACTGTCTTTTGCAAAATTGGAAGCTCCAGAATTTTGGACATTTTAGATGGGATGTTTTACTTTGCAATTATGATATAAAAGCAAAATTCCACAGATGCCGGAATCTGAAACAAGAACAGAAAACGATGGAAATTTTCAGCAGGTCATCGCCAGGAAGGAGTGTTCCCTTCCAGTCGGGAACTATTTCAGCAGTCAAGGGCTTCCAATCTTCAAGTATGCATTCTCCAAGGTGGGTCTTCAAGATAGATGACAATGCAGAATTGTCGATCAGAAACTAATAGTCAAGTTCCACATGCAGGAGGACGGCCTCAATCGGGATCTTCAGCTCGTCACACTACATGTAACCACCATACTGCCTTGATTTACAAAATCCCACTAACTGTTCTAGCCTGAGACAATTCACACCTTTTTATTATCCGTCTCTCCACTCACATTGTTTGTACCTGTGAAGATTCACATTTCAACCATTCTTCACATTCCAATCTGTAATTATCTTGCCACTGTGGCTTTGCCTATATATGCTGTGTTTGTGAACCTACCTTCAGTCACCTGATGAAGGAGCAGCACTCCGAGAGCTCGTAATTCCAAATAAACCTGTTGGACTTTAACCTGGTGTTGTGAGACTTCTTACTGTGCCCACACCAGTCCAACTCTGGCATTTCCACGTTTTGACTATTTTACAATCACAATAATGTTGTACCATGTAACATACAACATGATATTATGAAAATAAGGTGGATCTGTCCTGACACTGACCAGTCGATCACTTAAAACATAATGTCTGATTGCCACCAGTGAATGCCTTGCCAGGTTATTCGAGGTTTAACTATTTGGCCAATAAGCTGTGAAGATGAAATGTCAGTTTCAAATTCACAATGCAGAAGTTCCTGGTGCTTTAAGATTGTATCTGTGGCAGTGTGACATTGATATACTTGGGGCAAAATTAAATTTAGAGGTGGTAAATGGGTAATAGCAGATGAGCCATCCTTTATATAGCTTGCCCAAATGAAAATGAAAAATCAGCAGCTTATGTAACAGTGGCTGATTTATGACAGCCTATTTTGAAGTTAAATTTTGTCATTTTTTTATGTTATATTAGCATTGCTCATGGACATCCAATATTTTATAAGTTGGACTTGCTGTTGCATCGGTGTTGACAAGTAATGGGATTTGTCATGTGGAAGGAGTCAGAAAGGCAAGTTGGAGCTGGGGCAGATTTGCAACAAAACGCATTATTCCATGGCATGGGGCACCCAAATGACAGGGTAGCCCCAAAGTGCAGGATAGTACAGGAGCCTGATAGAGTGCCACTGCAGCACTGTAAAGTATACTTGTATATGGTCTGCCAAACTGTTGAACATTGAAGTGATCTTTGAAAAATGCTCATCCACTCGCAGGCTGATTCTTCCCTGCATTTGTTGCTGATAGACTCTCAAACGCGAAGAGAAACCAGCCTGTGATTTGGATAAGCAGCAAAGAATGGTAAGTAAGTTTTGAAGAATGAACGTTCAAACGGGATAAGCAAGTCCCAGGCTTGGTGACATGGTAGGTCCCAGGCAGAGTGAGAGTACAGTGGTAAGTGAGAAAGAGTGTGTGGTAGGAAATCCATGATCAGAATCACAGGTTCATATTTAAAAGGTGAATCCTGTTTTTACACAGTCAATCTTGTATTTTTAATCAGGCTATGTGAAACTCTGCTAAGTCAGACATTTTAAACTGCCTAGAATGAAGGTCAGATTTTTGGCAATATAAAACAACATGGAATCTGGTAGCCAAAAATGCAGAAAATTTAAGGCAAGGCCAAAAGACGAAGCTAAACAAACACAATTTGTCAACTTATTGTAGGAAGCTTGAAGTATTGAGTAATGAACATTCATCAACAAATATGGGCAAGCAAAGAGCTGAATTATCTGATCGTTTGCCGAGTTGTGGAGATATCACACAACTGCAAAAGTTGAACAAGTGGACTCTGAAGTGACAATGGAACTATAATATATTGGTAACTTTGCTGAAGTAAGGGAAGTAACTGACCCTGAAGACTGCATAATGGCTAAAATCTGTTTCATTGGATATGATAGAAGATTTCTTACTAAATAAACAAAAAAGATAAGTAATATGGGAAATTTCAGAGAAGAGTTTGGGTGGGAATTTCTGGCTATGCTTGCCCCAAAACCAGAAAATCCCACCCGAGGTCAATGGAACTTCCATGGTCCATGTCCGGCCCACTACTATTCCCATGGTGGGCAGGACAGAAAAACTCACCCTGTAAGTTTGGAGGCCAAAAGCAATTTCGAGATTTTGATGTGTCCGATTTTCTGAGGATGAAAAAAATGGAAATAAGAAATTGGTTGATCTTTTATGGAAACCACTATGGCAGTCTACTGTTATGTTTGCAAATTATCCCCTGATCCTAATAAAGGAAAATAAATATTTGTTGACGGGCACTCTAATTGTAGAGACATTGAAAGCAATATTTCTGATCATGAAGTTCCAAAGCTGATATTAATGTATGTAAGTTTGTTAAAAGTTGAAAATTATCTGGAAGAATTGATTCTTCCAGATTGATTTGAAAAGCATTATCCTTACTGGAGGAAAATACTGCGACGCGTTGTTGCCACAGTCAAACTGCTATCTTCTTTGGGACTTTGTCTAAGACAACATAATAAATCATTAATGTCAAATTGAAAGGGGATCCAGAAGGCAGGAGTGTTAGCCTCTTCAATTGTCCAACAGGCCTGAGGTTCTCCCAGCTTGTTTAGATGAAAGTGGGGGCTGCAAGGTGCATGAGCTTGCTGACCATGGCATCATGATACAGAAAGCCATTCAAATCAAAGGAACACATAAGAATATCATGATAGTAGGGGCAGTATAGTGAAATGGAATTAGAACTTTCTCTATAGTAAGAATCAGGATTCCAAATGACTCTGTGACTTGCTTTGTGCTCAGGTTCAGGACAGCTGCTTCGGGCTGGAGTTCTAGGTCGATTTCTTTGTTTTCTACTGCTAAGATCCCACACTTCTGCATGTCTGAAAACAACTCTTTTGGAACTAATTGCAAATTACAGTTTGGACATTAAAAATTATCATGAGCAGATCTTTGATAATAGCATAAATATGGCAGGAAAATATTCAGTTCTGTAGGCAAGACTGAACAGTGCAAACCTCTCTGCTTTATTAATTTGATATTCCTGCCAATCTTTAAATTTAATCTGCAACTGGATCTTGTGAGAGAACTACACATTTTTTGACATAGTTCAAAGCCTGCAAGTCTTATTATGGTTTCCACACCGGTGGAATATGCCACCATTGCGAATGGAGACCTGTGATTATTTATCCCTCTCTCCACTCGTATTGTCTGTACCTGTAAAGACTTGATTACCTGAAAAGGCTCACATTCCAACTATTATCTTGCAGTGTGTCTTTGTCTATACGTGCTGTGTTTGTGAAACTTATCTCTCCACTCACATGAAGGAGTGCGCTCTGAGAGCTCGTGATTTCAAATAAACCTGTTGGACTTTAACCTGGTGTCTTGAGACTTCTTACATTGTCTTTTGAGAGAAAGAATTTCAGAGACTCATGACTCGCAAAATATTTCTCCTCATCTCCATCTTAAATGAGCGATCCTTTATTTTTAAAATGATCCCTGATTTTAGACTTTCCGACCAAAGGAAAAAACATCTGCTCCGTGACAGCCTGTCAAAATCTGTCCGGTTGTTAAAGGCTTAGATTAAAGTCACCTCTTACCTTTTTAAACTCTAATGGGTATAAACCTAATCTTTCCTACCTTATTAGGCAACCCACTAGGCACCTGTATTAATCTAGTAAACCTCTAAACTGGTTCAAACACACTTGCATCTTTCTTTAGATATGGAGACCAGTACTGTATGCAACACTCCAGATGTGGTCTCACCAATGTCCTGTACAACTAAAACATAACCTCCCTATTTTTGTAATTAATTCCCCTCACAATAAATAACAGATGATAAACCTATAGTTTCCTGCTTTCTGTTTACTTCTTTTGGGGCTGGAGATGAACTTGCAATGGAAGGAGCAGAATCCAGTGGTCATGGTGCATGTATGGATGAACAACATGGGCAGGACAAGGAAGGAGGTTCTGCATAGTCAGAATGAGGAGCTAGGTACCAAACTTAAAAGCAGATCCTCAAAGATAGTAATTTCTGGATTATTACCTGAGCCATGTGCAAATTGGCATTGGACAAATAAGATTTGAGAAATGAATGCATGGCTCAAAGACTGGTGCGGAAGACACTGGCACCAGTATTGGAGAAAGTGAGATTGTCATCTTAGGATGTCTACATCTGAATTGTGCTGGGGTTAAGGTTCTAGCAAGCATATTACCAAGAAATTACAGAGTTTTAAACTGAATAATGGGTGCAAAAGATCAAATTGGGGAAGATATGGCATGCCATGGGGTGGAGACAAGGAGAAGGTACTGATGTGGTAAATCATAGACAGACTGTGGCAGGCAGGGATAGGGAGTATAGCTCAGAGTAAATCAGCAGGTAAGGCTCCACGTTAGAAAAATAATAAAAGGGCAAAACTAAAGGTTCTGTATCTAAATGTATGTAGCACGTGAAACAAAACAGATGATAGGGCAAATAGAAATTAATAAGTACAATCTGATGGTCATTTTAGAGATATGGCTACAGAATGACATAGAATATTGGGACCTGAATGTTGAGGACTATGTGACATTTCAGAGCGATAGGAATTTAAGAAAGGTAGAGGTTGGCTCTGTTAAATTATATTGCTATTTCCACTCTTTTGTGGAATTGTTTACTTCAAAGAATTAATGCTGTCAGCAAATTGCTGCAAAAGCTTGATGCAAATTTATTAAATGCTGCTCAGTTAGCCTCAGTTAAACGTTTTGTGATGGAAGTTCAAAATGAGAATAGCTCAGTTGAGGCAGGGGCACTCGCATTAACAAAAAAAAAGTTCCTCTGATATATTGAAAAGCATCAGAAAATTTTTTCAATGAAACTAGAGGCATCAATCTAAAAGGAAAGAGAAAATCATCATTGAGACCATTAATGTTATATGTGACAAAGTAATGGAGTAATTGCAGAGTAAGGTGAATCTCTAAAGAAAACTTTATTTACTTTGCATGTTTTTTGACAGAAGTATGGATGAAAATACTAAAAGCCACTACAGTAAGAAATTAAATGATTTCTCCCAGGAGGACTTAGACACGTATGAAGATGAAGTGAAACATTTCACTCATTTTACTGAAAATGATAAGGTCTGTTCTTCAAAATAACTAGTAGATTGTTGTAGATGTGAATGTGATGGTTTTGTAGGCTACCTTTCAAAATGTAGAAACCATTTTGAAAATATTTTTAACAATAACCTGTCAGAAATGCTTCTGGTAAACATTTTTTTCCTGATTGAAAAGAGTTAAAATTATTTGTGAAATATGATGAGTCAGGAACATCTGACAAGTTTGGAAACATTGACATTGAAAGTGCCTCTTTACAAGGTATTTCTTCATTAATTTAGTAAAGAAAAAGAATCTTAAAAACCTGCTTATCTTCCATATTCTCTTGTTTAAATTCTGTTTTTCAAAATGGACAATTGCTGGGCTGTTGTTGGTCATGTGTAGATAGATCTGGAAGATTCCAATGGACAAAAGGTTAACTCATTATCCTCCGGGAACATGACTTGCACAAACATTCCAGCCAACTCAACACAAAGGAATTATGGATGATAAGTCTGCACCAGTCAGCTGTGGACAAGGGCAGAGCTACCTGGGAGCAGTCATCTCCAATGTGCTGTTAATGGCTCTGGGTGGTTGCTCAAAACACAAGGGGGCCTCATTAGCTGAATAGGTGCAAAAAGAAACCATCTTTCACATGACCAAAAAGTGAACTGTTTGAATTGCTACACATCTTTTGAATTCCATCTTCAGTCTCTGTTTAACCTCCGAAGAGAAGCAGGACTCTACACAACAGTAGCCTGCCTCTGACCACCATCTCCAAGACTGGTCTCCAGAAAGAATCCTATCTTCCTCATATAAATTGAATTAATTCCCAGAACGCAAGAATACTTTGAGGCAGCTAAAAATGCAGCAATCCAGTTCCTAGGACTAATATTTGGAATTGTACCAGATAAAGTTACCTGAAATTGAACTTGGATTCTACTTATGTGAATTTACCATTTTTGATTTCTTCAGAGGGAGTTAACTTTTATATTTTGAACCAAATGAAAATCTGTGAAATTATAGTGAATGGCAGCCTGTGTATCTTGTTGATTGGAGTATTTGCTTCTGCACAGATTTGTTCTCAGGAAACCCTAACTGTGATGGGTGAGTCTTGCTAGGCAATGTTTTTATGAGATGTATTGGACGTGGACAACATTTAATTAAAAATCATTGGACAAAGGTCTTAGCCATTCAAAATGCTTCTATATGTACAGCAGTATTGTTTTAATTTTCCTTATAGATTGGTAAAAGCATATACAAAATAACCTGTGAAAAACAAGTGCATTTCTGGATTCCTGCGGAATCAGTTTCTAACAGTTTGGCCTTGCTGCCTATGCTGCAGTGCTGTCATAAGCTGATTCTTCCATCTCATTTCTCATCAACAAGTTTGCTCACCTTGCAATATTTGACATCCTAAATTCAGAGAAAAGGTAAGCTTGGATTTCAACAAGGCAATTATTGTACAGGCATGTTTTCACAAGTGAAGGAACACTGGTCAACTTGTGTATTTTCTTAGCTTATGATGTGGAGGGTAAAAATGAAGCTGAGCTGAGGGACCTATTAACTGATTGGAGTAGATTGGGTAATTGGGAAGTAAGTAGTTTTGGAAAAATGTAGTCACCGAGTTGTAATAATTGAGGAGAAAATTAGTTGGAGGTAGGTAGTGTTAGTTGAGTTTAAGTATTGAAGGGCCAAGAAGAACTGTAACTTAGGAGTGCTGTGTTGATGAATATATGTATTAATAAAGTGGTGAGGCAGTGGCAATAGGGAGTTGTGTAGTTAGATGGATGAACGATCTGTCATGCCCAGTACAGGCATGTCATTTTATGAACCTTTAGTCAATACTTAAAAAATTGAACACGATCTTTGGTCTGCAGAGAGTGACTCCCTCCTTGCTCTTCAAAGCCTGGTCACCATCACCTTCACATGAACAATAAATGCTAGCCTAGCCAGTAATGCACACATCTTGTGAATGAATAAAAGAAAACAAATTATTAAGATAGCTGCTGCAAGTCATGTGATTTTTTTTGACACTTGAACTTTTGACAGTATTAAGTCTCTGGCAAATATCTAATTAAATATGGACATAGGTGAGGGTTCCTTGCAGCCAGTTCTAGAATTCACACACATCACTGTTTGACAATGGACCAAAACCTAGAGATTGTGTGGAGTTTCCAGACTGCCTGTCTCCATTTTCATCCTGGACAGAAAGGAAGATCGAAACTCAACTCAGTAGCCAATATCGACTTCCACTTACAATAGGAAGTTGAATCGTGTTAATCAGCCCCATCCAAAATAGATTGGATGAGCTCAGAAGTTGTAATCTGGTGGTCATGTGATTGAAACTAGGTTCAGGAATTGTACCCTTATTAGATACATCAATCATCAGCTAATCTGAAAACAGACTTTAAAACTAGCTGCAAGTCTTCAAGCAACCAAAGTACATTAGCTGTCCCAGTTTCAAAATTCATTTGAGAACAGACCTCCCAGATATTCAACAACAAGAAACCTTGCAATCCTTTGGGTGTGTGTGATTGTTTGAGACTGTCCAAGCTAAGTATGAATGGTGAACCAGTAAGTTGTAGGAAATTTATTGCAAGCTTTCCTTACAATAAATGTGTATAACTGGGTTTGATAATTGCATGCTATATTTTTTATAGATATTCTGATCAACATTTCATATGGATATATAACTTTCAATATCCTGGGGGTTACCATTGTCCACAAACTGAACTGGACTAGCCATATAAACACTGTAGCCACATGAGCAGGTCAAAGGCTAGCAATCCTCAGCGAGTAATCCCCTCCAAACTCTACAAAGGCTGTCCACCGTCTACGAGGTACAAGCTGAGCGTCTGATGGAATACTCTCCAATTATTGGGATGAATGCAGCTCTAACATTCAAAGAAGTACAACAGCATCCAGAAGAAAGTAGCTTGCTTGATTGGCTATCCACAAACATTCACTCCCTCCAGCACGTAGTGGCAGCAGTGTATACCATCTGCAAGATGCACTGCGAGAACTCACCAAGCCTGTTTAGACAGCAGCTGCCAAACCTACAACCATTGCCATCTGGAAGGATAAGCAGACATGTGAGCTCCACCATGTGGTAGTTCCCTCCAAGCCATACACCATCCTGACTTTGAAATATATTGCTTTTCTTTCATTGTCGTTTGATCAAAATTCTGAAACTTCCTTTCTGATAGTACTGTGGGTGTACCTACACCACATGGAATGCAGCAGCATAAGAAGACCTTCTCCAGGCCAATTGGTGATGGACAATAAATGCTGGCCTAGCCATCTGCCAAGTAGCCTGCAATATATTATTGTACTGTTAGTGCAGGTGGGTGAACATGACCACTACGGACTCAGAGTCAGGTTCAACAACGGTACAGCTTTAGTTTAACGTCGACGGAGGTGCAATCAGGACATAAAAACAGAACTGTCCTGAAAGCACTCTAAAGGCCTGCCGCAATGGGCTACAGTTATACTCGAACTTTGACACGTTGTATGATTCAGATGTTAATGTTTTGTTTACAGTGTTTGTCTCTGACCATTCTGTTTTGATGTTTTCAAGTATTGTGTTGATGTTTTAAGTATGGTAATCATTTCTGTCTGATGGGTTTATCAATCTCCGGGGTTTCTTGAACAATGGGTGTTTGCCTGATCTCAGGAAATCTTTTGAGGCCAAGAAGGCTTCCTTAGTTATGTGAATCCTTAGGTGTCTCTATAGAGGTTTCCTGATATCACTTGATTAGGTCAGTGGTGCTGATTTGATTAGATGAGGGTGTACTTTTAATTTAGTTTCTGTTGGTGCCATCCTGCCCGGTTCCCTTTGTGTGTTAGCCCTTGTTTGCATTTTAAAAGCATATCTTTTGCTTGCTTGTCTGGACCTGTTCCCTTGTGATCTTTAGTAGAGGGGTTCTGAGTGCAGTTTGGTCTGTTTCCATATTGTATACCTAATTTCAGAAAATTTGTTGTCTGACAACAGTACCATGTGTTTACAGTGACAATATGTCAACTGTTTCTTATTCCAAGATATTGCTAGTTTTGGAGTTGTCCATTTTTCTGTGAAAGAAGTGAATCACATACCTTAATTATTTTGGGTTCCTTTCTTGATATGCTCCCATTTTATCTCCTGCTTTTCTAGAAACCAAGATACACAACCAGCTAATTGGCAAAATGTTCTAAGTTAGCGGTAAGTAACTCAAAGTTGGAAACAGTGAGGAAGCTGACTACAAAGGAGCTGTTTGTGGTCTGTAACTCAATGGAAGGAATAAGGCTGATGAGCTAAGAGTACAGATTAATGGAAGTGTGCTAGCAAAGATACTTTTGAAATGGCAGCTCAACATCCTGATCAGTGTTTTTAGACTGGATAGGAAGAGTTTTTTAAAAAAGGGGTATCGCAATATTGGCTAAATAACTAATCTTACATGTGAGAATGATATGCTGGAAGACGCATCAAAAAGACATTTGGGTTGAACTGAGCAACAAAAAGTGGCAAGTCAATTACTGGAAGTCCACTGTAGAATTGCAAACAGAGGGACATAGAAGAGCAAGTATGTAGTGAATTGCTAAGAAGTGCAACAACAATAGGGCAATAATAGTAAAGGATTTCACTCTAACATTATCTAGGATAAATTCAGTGCAAAAGATATAGAAGCTATAGAATGTGATCTGTCTCTTAGCCCCAACCGACAGGAGTATGATGTATTTTAATGCCATCCCACAATCTCTAATTAGAGCTGAAGTTTATTATTGTTTAACAAATTCAAAGCAATGAATCTGTGCTGTCTAATAGCACAGCATAACCCAGTGTGGCTAAACCCTAGGTGCTTCCCAGCAGTACAAAACCACAGAATTATCCTTGATGTTAACATCTGTTAATTTTCTTCCTTCTATTTCTGGCTTTGCCTCTTCTTCTGAATCTATGCTAAGATTCCCACCTCCCTGCCAAAAAGTTTAAACCCTGTCGAACAACACAAGAAAATCTCATCATTGGTCATGGCTCCGATAGGGTGCAACCCATTTGACTTGTACGGGCCTGGCTTCCCTAGAACTGATCCCCTTTCCCTTGTAATCTAAAGCCCTCCCTCTGCACCATCTCTCTGACAGTGCAATTATCTGTGTTCTCCTCCTATATCTGTGCTCCCTGGCACATGGCCCTGGAAGTAATCTGGAGATTACAACTTTTGAGGTTCTGCATTGTAATCTATTTCCTACTCCCTGAAATCTGCCTCCAGGATCTCCTCCCTCTTTCTACCTATGTCATTTGTTCCGAAATGAACCAAGACATCTGGCTGTTCACCTTCACCTCCACCTCAATGTTCAGCAACCATTTAATGATATTCTTGATCCTGATATAAGGGAGATTCCAGAGTGAATTCTGTGGTCTCAAAAATGAAGTCTGCTGCTCCGACAATTGAATCACAAATTGTATTCCTGAGCATTCCACCTTCCTTCCACTCTCACTTCATGCTGCTGTGGCTTTGACTAGCGAAGTTCCCCATGGAACCATTGCCCTCACCAAGGCTTGGACCTATATTCTAATATGTCAGCAAATTCACAGATTTACGGTGATTGAATCATTGAATTTATCAGAGTTTAATGACCTTAATAGTACAAAAAATAGTGAAAAAGCTCCACACGTTTGACATATTGGGGAAGAGAGACACCAAGTGATTTTTTTTGAGTCCAATCTGACTCTTTAGACCTGTTGGTCATTTCCAATATTCTCTGTTTTCAAATTTCCAGCATTTGCTGTATTTTGGTTTGTTAGATTAATGGTACTTTTTGGTTGATTATGCAATTTTCTATGACAATTGGAAGCTAATGGTCTGTTACGACAGTATATGTCTGTTTAGCTGTAAAAAGTGAAACAAAATGTGTTCAAGTCCAGGACCTGGACGATGCTCCCACGTTGCAGGTATGCAGGAGCCATGCAGAACAGTTGTTGGGAGTGCTTTTAGTAGCTTTGGAGAGATGCAAACAGAATGAGAGGGTTTAAAATTAAAAGGAGCAGAGAGATGTGCAGGTTTCCGCATTGGAGTACTTGGGTAGTGAGTAGCTGAGGAGTGGGTGTTCAGCTGATTGAGACAATTAGGAGTCGTACTTTGAGCGTGCATAAGTGCTGAGAGAGGTGACTTAAAGATGGGAGAATGCTTGGATGTGTGTGAGTAGGTGTTTTAAGAGGGAGGTTAGTGTTGGGGGAACAGTGGAAAATACTCTAAATGACTTTGTCTCCATGGAGACTGTGCCATAGTCATTCCTACCAATGCTGTGATGGAATCGTGAACCTGCAACAAGTATATTGGTGAGGACAAGGTGATGTAAGTTTTCCATCTTGTTGGTTCCTTCATCGTCCAATCTGGTGGCTGTGCCCTTTAGGGCTCAGGCAGTTGTGCTATGTGCCGCTCTTGGTGATGGACATTGAAGTCCCCCACCCAGATTACATTCTGTGCCTTTGTCACCCTTAGTACAACTTCGAAATGGCGTTCAACATAAAAATGTATTGACTCACTGACTGGATAGTCAGAAGCTTTTCCCCAGGGTAGAAGAGTCAGTTGCTAGGGGGCACAGGTTTAAGATGCGAGGGCCAAGGTTTAAAGGAGATGTACAAGCAGATTTTTTTTTTACACACGAGGGTGGTGGGTGCCTGGAACTCGCTGCCAGGGATGTTGTGGAAGTGGGTATGATGGTGACTTTTAAGGGGCGTCTTGACAATACATGAATAGGATGGGAATGGCGAGATATGGTCCCCAGAAGGTAGGAGAGGATTGAGTGGGATTTCTGTAGGTGGTCATAAGCAGGAGGTTTTCTTGCCCATATTTGACCTGATGCCAAGAGTTCAATATTCAGGACTCCCTGGGCAACTCCATCTTGAATAAACCTGTGTGCAGCCACCTCCAAGGGCCTGTCCTGCTTGTGAGACAGGACATGACAAGGGATGGTGATGCGACATTGTCAATAAGGTATATTTGGTGAATATGACTGCATCAGGCTGTTGCTTTACTAGTCTATAAGATAGCTCTCCCAATTTTGATACAAGCCCACAGTAAAGAGAATTTTGCAGATTTGACAGGGTGGAGTATGCCATTTTGTGGTCCATCCAGTTTCATTCCTTTTTTGTGTTTTTCTTAACAATTTGATACAATTGCTTGTTAAAGTATTTTGGAGGGCATTTAAGAGGCAGTCACAGTCCTGTGACATGGAGACCAGGCCAATGAATGATGGCAGATTTCCTTCTATAAAGAGCATTTGTGAACCAAAATTGACTGGTTTCATAGTCACAATTTCTGAGACTAACTTCAAATATGCATTTTAAAATAATCAATTAGAATTGAACATTTAAGTATATTTTTTAAGTGCAGAAAAGATGGTAAATCACAGAATTGTTATTGCACAGAAGGAGGCCATTCAACTCATGATATCTGTGCTGGTTCTCTGAGAAATGCATCCAATGCCATTTCCTTGCCTTCTCCCCATAATCTTGCACATTCTTCCTTTTTAATAATAATCCAATTCCTTTTGAATGCCTTGATTGAATCTGCCTCCACTGTCAAGTAACACATTTGTAAAGGAATGTGCTGTTTGATGCAGTCCAATCTTTGGGATGTATGGACGACATCTTGCATCACATTGGCACTGAATATCTTATACTATATTGCTCATTTGTGTGATAATCAGACATTCTCTGGTTCATTCCCCAGGGCAATGCCTTGACCAAATAGGAGAATTTAAACAAAGCTTGGCTGTGAACTATTAATCATCAGTTAATTGGTGCATTCTGCATGACAAAGCCTCCGATCAATCAAAGTTCACTTAAGAACATAAGAACATAAGAAATAGGAGCAGGAGTAGGCCATCTAGCCCTTCGAGCCTGCCCCGCCATTCAATAAGATCATGGCTGATCTGTCGTGGCTCAGTTCCACTTTCCCGCCCTCTCCCCATAACGCTTAATCCCCTTGCCTATCAAAAACCTATCCACCCGCATCTTAAATATATTTAGCGAGGCAGCCTCCACCACTTCAACGGGCAGAGAATTCCAGAGATTCACCACCCTTTGAGTGAAGAAGTTGCTCCTCAACTCCGTTCTAAACCGCCCCTCCCTTATCTTGAGGCTGTGCCCTCTAGTCCTACTGTCCTTTCTGAGCGGGAAGAGCCTCTCCACCTCTATCCTATCCATCCCATTCATCATCTTATGTGTCTCAGTGAGATCTCCCCTCACTCTTCTAAATTCTAACAAGTACAAGCCTAGTTTATTCAGCCTCTCCTCATAGTTCAACCCCCTCAACTCTGGTATCAGCCTAGTAAACCTCCTCTGCACTCCCTCCAAGGCCAAAATATCCTTGCGTAAGTGTGGCAACCAAAACTGCACACCGTACTCCAGCTGCGGCCTCACCAGCGCCCTGTACAGTTGCAGCAAGACCTCCCTACTTTTATATTCAATCCCCCTCGCAATGAAGGCCAGCATCCCATTCGCCTTCCTGACCACCTGCTGCACCTGCAGGCTGGGTTTTTGCGACTCATGCACAAGGACCCCGAGGTCCCTCTGCACCGTTGCATGCTGCAGTTTTTTGCCATGTAAGTAATAGTCCTTCCTACCATTATTCCTACCAAAGTGGACAACTTCACACTTGCCAACATTAAATTCCATTTGCCAGTTCCTGGCCTATTCGCCCAGCCTATCTAGATCCTTCTGCAGACTTTCCATACTCTCCCCACAATTTGCCATTCCACCAATCTTGGCGTCATCAGCAAATTTCAACACCATACACTCGGTTCCCTCCTCTGGATCATCTGTATGATCTGGAGGATCTTGCCAATGAATTCACACTCCTTTCGAGTGGCATGAATTGTTGTTGTCTTTACATTTGGTATTATTGTCAAATGTCCTGATGAGCACAAGATGAAAAGCTTTGACAACATGTCTCTTTCTTTAAGCAATATTTAAGTGCTATACTTATTGCAGCTTTCAAGTCCACCTCAACTAATCTGGTTATTTATTTACACACAGTTTTGCAGCTTCATGAGAATCCTTTATTTCTAAAAGACCTTCGTTCCAACTAAAGGATCAACTAAAAAGACACCAGGCATGCTTCAACATAGAGTCTAAATTTTATAATTACAAATTTTAACTTCATTTGTTCTAATCTTCTCATGTGTGATTGTATGAGTGAGGTGAGGGATAGAGATGCAGCACTTCAGACATCTGGGCAAGTGTGTTAATAACACACATGGGCAGCACAATAACAGTGGTTAGCACTGCTGCTTCAGAGCTCCAGGGACCTGGGTTCGATTCCCGACTTGGGTCACTGTCTGTGTGGAGTTTGCACAGTCTCCTCGTGTCTGTATGGATTTCCTCCGGGTGCTCCGGTTTACTCCCACAGTCCAAAGATGTGCGGCTTAGGTTGTTTGGCCATACTAAAATTGCTTCTTATTGTCCTGAGATGCGTAGGTTAGATGGATAGCAGGTAAATACGTAGGGATATGGAGGTAGGGCTTGGGTGGGATTGTGGTCGGTGCAGACTCAATTGGCTGAATGGCCTCTTTCTGCCTTATAGGGTTTCTATGATCTCTAAATAGCTTTTTTAAAAAAAATCACCAAAAAACCTACTGATGGAATTTATTTTAAATTAGGAAAAATCACTCCCGGTTAGGAAATATGCATATCTGACTAAACAACATATAAACATCCTGACTACAGACTGGAAGGAACCACCCAAATTCTGTCCATAAGGTTGCAACAGCTCTCCAGCTAGTAATAGCTGTTATGATAATTTGAACTCCTATATCTCCATCTAGTGGTAATTGTCGAGCTACTGGTGTTACTCATGACAGAGAGTAGCTGCTCACTTACTGGGGAATCCTATGGGGATCCAACCTAAGAAAGGGGACTGATGATTCCCTACAAGAGATATATATACATTTTGTTCTAGTATATTAAAATTACTGCTTCTTCCCTTTTTGGGTATTAACAATATGTTTTCATGTTCTGCTATTCTACTGAATTCAATTTTTAATGCTTCTATGGAAATTCCTCCTGTTGAAATTCTGCACTTTGTTGAAGCAAGTGCAGTAGACTAAATGGGATTGTGAATTCTTAGAAGTTGATAAGTAGTCATTTGCTCTTGGGTTCATTATTAAGCGACAAAAAATAATTTAGCACATTTTTCACAGTACAATGTTTCTGACTGTAATAGAACATATTTATCTGAAATAAGTCACATTAAGTGGAGTGCAATATTTAAAATAAAGAGAAAAATACTTTTGAGCCTGTTGTAATGGTAGATCATATGCAATCCTGCTTTTCAGTCCTCTAACCTGAGAATCTGTCTGCTATCCACAACTGGTGTGCATTACAATAATGTTACAGCAACATTTATTCGTCACCAAATTTTATACATGTAATTTAAAAGAATTTGACATTCTTTAAACAGTTGTAGCTGCAGGCCAACAGATTTCAAAAGGCATATGTTAAAGGGAAACATATAAGATGCCAAAAGTTAGTAGTGGTAAGAGTGGAATAGATTCAGAATGTAGCAAAGATTGAGTAAAAAGATAAAAGATAATCAGGTAAGAGAAACTGAAGGTAAGCTAGTGAGAAACATAAAAGCAGATAATAAGAAATTTTAAAGTGTCTTTAAAAAAGAGAAGTAAAAGACTGCAATGGCCCCGTAGAGAATGAAACTGGGGAATTAATTATGGGGAACAAAGAAATGGCAGAGGAGTTAAATAAATATTTTGTATTGGCCTTTATTGTAGAGGATACCACAAGCATCCCAGAAACAGCAAAAAAAAAGGAGGAATTAAATATAGTCACCATCATCAGAGAATTAGTTTTGGGCAAACTAATGGGGTTAATGGCTGACAAATCCCCTGAACCCGATAGTCTGCACCCCAGAATCTTAAAGGCAGTAGTTAGAGATTATGAATTCATTGGTAATCTTCTTCCAAAAATCCTTGGATTCAGGAACTATGCTAAAGGATCAGAAAACTGTGAATATAGTATGCTTGTTCAAAATGTGAAGGAGGCAAAATGCAGGAAATTACAGGCCAATTAATCTAATTTCAGTTATTCGAAACATATTCAAATTGATTATTAAGGCGGCACAGTGGTTATCACTGCTGCCTCACCACCAGGGACTAGGTTCAATTCCAGCCTTGGGTGACTGGTTGTGTGGAGTTTGCATGTTCTCCCTGTGTTTACGAGTGTCTCTTCCACAGTCTAAAGAAGTGCAGGTTAGGTTGATTGGCCATGCTAAATTGTCTTTTAGTGTCAGGGGGATTATGAGGTTATGGGGACAGGACCTGGGTGGAATTGTTGTTAGTGCAGGCTCATTGGGTCGAATGGCCTCCTTCTGCGCTGTAGGGATTCTATGATTTGATGAGGAAGAGAATAACTGTGCATTTAGAAAGCCATAATCTGATCAAGCAAAGCCAGCATAGATTCATGAAGGGGAATTCATGTCTGATAAATTTACTGGACATTTTCAAGGAGTTAGCAGCCAGAGTAGATAGAGGAGAACCAGTCAATGTTGAATATTGGATTTTCAAAAGGCATTTGATAAGGTGACAGATGAAAGGCTACTACACAAGATAGTATTGGAGGTATTTGACAGGTTAAGTGAGTGGGCAGAAATTTGACAAATGGAATTTGATGTGAGATTGTTAATTTTGGAAGAAAGAACAAGGTGGATTATTATGTAAACGGAGAGAGACTGCAGAAAGCAGTAGCACAAAGGGACTTGGGGATCCTTGTTCTTGAAACCCAAAAAGCTAGTATACAGATGCAGCAGGTAATAGGGAAGGCAAATGGAATGCTGTCTCTTATTTGAAGGGGGCTAGAGTACAAAGAATGAAGGAAATTACAACATAGGAACAGGTCCTTCAGCCCTCCAAGACTGCATTGACTATGCTGCCCATCTGAACTAAAACCCCCCACCCTTCTGGGGATCATATCCCTCCCTTCCCATCCTACTCATGTATTTGTCACGATACCCCTTAAAAGTCACTATCATACCTGCTTCCACTACTTCCCCGGGCAGCGAGTTCCAAGCACCCGTTACCCTCTGGAAAAAAAAAACTTGCCTTGTACATCTCCTTTAAACCTTACCCCTCGCACCTTAAACCTATGCCTCCTATGACTCTTCCACCCTAGGAAAAAGGTTGTAACTATCCATCTGTCCATGCCCGTCATAATCTTGTAAACTTCTATGAGGATGCCCCCTCACCTCTGTCATTCCAGTGAGAACAACCCAAGTTTCTCCAACCTCTCCTCATAGGCAATGCTCTCCACACCAGGCAACTGGTAAATCTTTACTGTAACTTCTCCCAAAGCCTCCACATCCTTCTGATAATGTGGTGACCAGAATTGAACACGACATTCCAAGTGTGGCCTAACTAAGGTTCTATGAAGCTGCAACATGACTTGTCAATTTTTAAGCTCATGTTCTGGCCTCTAGCAAAAGTCCCAACACGATCCCCGAGGAATGCCACTTGTCACAGCCCTCCATTCAGAAATACACCCTTCCACTGCTATCCTCTGTCCTCTATGACCAAGCCAGTTCTGTATCCATCTTGCCAGCTCACCTCTGATGCCGTGCGATTTCACTTTCTGTACCAGTCTACCGTAAGGGACCTTGTCAAAGGCCTTGCTGAAGTCCATGTAGACAACATCCATTGCCCTACCTTCATCAATTGTCTTTGTCACTCCCTTGAAAAACTCGATCAAGCAGACGAGTGAAGGAGCAGAGAGAGAGCTAAGATTTTACCTGTTAAAAACCAGTTTAAAATAAGTTTAAAGCACTTTGTTCTTTGTAGAACTGTTTAAAGCATTTATTTATTGTATTTACTGCTTTAAGAATTCTGAGGGAGTGGTTAGCAGGCAGTTGTGGTTCATCAGATTTAAATATCAACTGACCACAAGGTGAAGCCTTCCATTGTTTGCTGGAGCAGACGAGTGAAGGAGCAGAGAGAGAGCTAAGATTTTACCTGTTAAAAACCAGTTTAAAATAAGTTTAAAGCACTTTGTTCTTTGTAGAACTGTTTAAAGCATTTATTTATTGTATTTACTGCTTTAAGAATTCTGAGGGAGTGGTTAGCAGGCAGTTGTGGGCCATCAGATTTAAATCAGTGCCAGGTTTAAAAGGAGGCCTGGTGTAGACAGCGGGCAGCGTCTGAGCGGGCAGTGGAGTGAGAGGGAAGCAGACTGAGCTACTAGGGCTTAATATCAAAAAGGGCTTGAAAGAAAAAAGGCCAGGTGAGTTCGTTTGAAAAACAAAAAAAAAAAATTTTTTCAAAACTACTACAGTAAATAATGGAGGGGCATGTGATGTGTGGTTTCTGTATGATGTGGGAACTGGTGGACCCTAGGGTTCATCCCAGTGACCATGTCTGCAGTAAGTGCAAGTTGCTGGAGGAGCTCCAGCTCAGGGTAAATGAGCTGGCCTCTGAGCTACAGACACTGAGGCTCATCAAGGGGAGAGAGGGTGCCATTGTCAATGGGGTGCAAGTGACATCCACCCCCCCTAGACTGGCTAACTCTAAGGGTCAGGGACAAGAGGGGGCTACTGGGAAGAGGAAGGGGGGTGAGGAGCGGAGGCCTCAGCCTCTTAATCTGCATAACAGGTTTGAAGTTCTTGCTTCCAAGTTGGACGAGAACGAGGCAGGTGAGGTTGGTGAGCAAGCTGCACACGGTACAGTGCTGCAGCAGGACATAGGCAAAGAGAAAAGGAAAAGGAACGTAGTAGTTATTGGGGATAGTGGGGTGAAGGGTATTGACACTGTCCTTTGTTACAATGACAAAGTGCACAGAAGGGTGTGTTGTCTGCCTGGTGCTCGGGTACGGGATGTCGCAGCTGGGCTGCAGAGGAACTTGGAGTGGGAGGGTGAGAATCCGGTTGTTGTGGTACATGTGGGTGCCGGCGACGTAAGCAAAATGCAGACTGAGGATCTGGGGAGGGAGTATGAAAAGCTTGGAATGGAATTAAAAAGTAGAACCGACAAGGTGGTTATCTCTGGGCTACTGCCTGAACCGTGTGCAGATGGGCGTAGGGTTGACAGGATTAAGGAAGTGAATGGGTGGCTCAGGGATTGGTGTGGGAGGAATGGGTTTGAATTTATGGGGCATTGGCACCAGTATTGGGGTAGGTGGGACCTGTTCGGGAGGGATGGGGTTGGTCTGAACCGTGCTGGGACCAGAGTGCTGGCGAATCGAGTAAAGAGGACTGTAGACAGGGCTTTAAACTAATTAGGGGGGGGGAGGGTGTGAGGGTAGGTGACCTTACGAGGTCTAAAGTTAAGGAGAGTGTACATGTAAGGGAAGAGGCCGAGGATGTCCCAATAATAGAGGGAGTAGGGGGCGTGAGTATAGTTGGTGGCATTGCGGCAAATAGGGTCCAGGTGAAGGCTGAGATGAAAGCACTTTATCTGAATGCACGAAGCATTCGGAATAAAGTGGATGAGCTGATGGCGCAGATCGACACAAATGGATACGATCTGGTGGCCATTACAGAGACGTGGCTGCAGGGTGACAGGGACTGGGAGCTGAATGTACAGGGCTATCAAGTGTTTAGGAAGGATAGGCAGGAGGGAAAAGGGGGGGGCGTAGCTCTGCTGATTAAGGATAGCATCACGGTGGTAGCAAGGGATGATATTGGAGCCAAGGAGCAGAACGTGGAATCGTTGTGGGTGGAGATTAGGAACAGCAAAAGGAGGAAGACGCTGGTGGGTGTCGTCTATAGGCCCCCGAATAATGATCTGGAGGTGGGGCGGGCTGTTAACGCGCAAATAAGTGCGGCGTGCAGGAATGGGACGGCCGTAGTTATGGGGGATTTCAATCTGCATATTGATTGGTCGACCCATGTTGGACGTGGGGAGCTCGAGGAAGAGTTCTTGGAATGCTGCCAGGATAGTTTCCTCGAACAGTGTGTGTTGGAGCCGACGAGGGAGCGAGCTATCTTGGATCTGGTGCTATGTAATGAAGTGGGTAGAATTAGGGACCTTGTGGTGAAGGATCCTCTTGGGGAGAGTGATCATTGTATGGTGGAGTTTCTGGTGCAGATGGAGGAGGAGAAAGTGGGTTCCCGGACACGCGTCCTTTGTTTGAATAGAGGGAAATACGGTAGGATGAGAGAAGAATTGGCGAATGTGGACTGGGAGAGCGCGTTGGAGGGAGGGTCTGTTGAGGAGCAGTGGAGGATCTTTAAGGAGATCTTTCTTGGTGCTCAACGGAAATTTATTCCGATGGTCAAAAAGGATAGTAGGAGGAGAGGTAATAAGCCGTGGATAACAAAGGAGGTGAAGGAAAGTGTTAAACTAAAAGCGGAGGGATTTAGAGTAGCTAAGAGTAGTGGGCGAGAAGAGGATTGGGAGAGGTTTAAATGTCAACAAAGATTGACAAAGAAGTTGATAAGGAAGGGTAGGAGAAACTATGAAGCTGGGCTAGCGCTTAATATAAAAAAGGATAGCAAGAGTTTTTATAAATATATAAAAAGGAAGAGGCTGGCTAGGGTGAATGTTGGTCCTTTAGAGGATGAGAAAGGAGACCTAGTGGTAGGGGATGGGGATATGGCTAAGGTATTGAATAACTTTTTTGTTTCTGTCTTCACGGAGGAGGACGTGAATAATTTGCCGGGTGTTAGCGATGGAAAGGTGGTAGGACTGGAGGGTCTTAATGACATTACTGTTACTAGAGAGGCGGTGCTCGACAGACTGGAGGGGCTGATTGTGGACAAGTCCCCAGGACCGGATGGAATGCATCCGAGGGTTCTGAAAGAAATGGCGGAGGTGATAGTGGATGCCTTGGTGGTTATTTTCCAAACGTCGCTGGATTCCGGGGAAGTGCCGGATGATTGGAAAACGGCTAATGTTATGCCGTTGTTTAAGAAGGGTGCCAAGCAAAAGGCGGGGAATTATAGGCTGGTTAGTTTAACATCTGTGCTAGGTAAAATGTTAGAATCTGTCATTAAGGAGGAAATTGCGAGGCATCTTGAAGGGAATTGCTTGATAGAGCAGACGCAGCATGGTTTCATTAAAGGGAAGTCGTGTCTGACAAATTTACTGGAGTTCTATGAGGATGTGTCTAGGGCGGTGGATAGAGGAGAGCCGGTGGATGTGGTCTTTCTAGATTTTCAGAAGGCGTTTGACAAAGTGCCTCACAAGAGGTTATTGCAGAAGGTCGAGGGACATGGAGTTGGGGGTAGGGTGTTAGCGTGGATAGAGGATTGGTTGTCAAATAGGAGGCAGAGAGTGGGGGTCAACGGGTGCTATTCGGATTGGCGGATGGTGACTAGTGGAGTGCCCCAGGGGTCGGTGCTGGGGCCTCAGCTTTTTACCATTTATATAGATGATCTGGAGGAGGGAACCGAGTGTAGAGTGTCGAAATTTGCTGATGACACCAAGATTGGGGGAACGGCAAATTGTGCGGAGGGTGTGGAGAGTCTGCAGAAGGATCTAGATAGGCTGGGCGAATGGGCCAGGAAATGGCAAATGGAATTTAATGTTGGCAAGTGTGAGGTGGTCCACTTTGGTAGGAAAAATGGTAGGAAGGACTATTACTTACGAGGTGAAAAACTGCAGCAGGCGACGGTGCAGAGGGACCTCGGGGTCCTTGTGCATGAGTCGCAAAAACCCAGCTTGCAGGTGCAGCAGGTGGTCAGGAAGGCGAATGGGATGCTGGCCTTCATAGCGAGGGGGATTGAATATAAAAGTAGGGAGGTCTTGCTGCAGCTGTATAGGGCATTGGTGAGGCCGCAACTGGAGTACTGTGTGCATTTTTGGGCGCCGCACCTGCGCAAAGATATTTTGGCCTTGGAGGGAGTGCAGAGGAGGTTTACTAGGCTGATACCGGAGTTGAGGGGGTTGAGCTATGAGGAGAGGCTGAATAAACTGGGCTTGTACTCGTTAGAGTTTAGAAGAATGAGAGGAGATCTCATTGAGACGTATAAGATGATGAATGGGATGGATAGGATAGAGGTGGAAAGACTCTTTCCGCTCAAAAAAGACAATAGGACTAGGGGGCACAGCCTCAAGATAAAAGGGGGGCGGTTTAGAACGGAGTTGAGGAGGAACTTCTTCACTCAAAGGGTGGTGAATCTCTGGAATTCTCTGCCCGTTGAAGTGGTGGAGGCTGCCTCGCTAAATATTTTTAAGACGCGGGTTGATGGGTTTTTGATAGGAGAGGGGATTAAGGGTTATGGGGAGAGGGCGGGAAAGTGGAACTGAGCAGCGACAGATCAGCCATGATCTTATTGAATGGCGGGGCAGGCTCAAAGGGCTGGATGGCCTACTCCTGCTCCTATTTCTTATGTTCTTAAGTTAGTGAGATACAACCTCCCTTTCATGAAACTATGCTGCGTCTCGCTAATCCATTTACTTATTTCCAAATGGGAGTAAATCCTGTCTCGAAGAATCCTCTCCATTTCCCTACCACTGACGTAAGGCTCACTGGCCTGGAATTACCTGGATTATCCTTGCTACCCTTCTTAAACAAAGGAATAACGTTGGCTATTCTCCAAACCTCTGGGACCTCCCTCACCTGAGTCCTGACTCATCTGATAAAGGAGTGAGAATCCGAAAGCTTGTGCTGTCAAATAAACCTCTTGGACTTTAACCTGGTGTTGTGAGACTTCTTACTGTGCTTACCACAGCCCAACGCCGGCATCTCCACATCATAACCTCTCTTGTTGCCAGTGAGGATACAAAGATTTCTTTCAAGGCCCCAGCAATTTCCTCCCTTTCCCCTCTCAGTATTCTGGGGTATATCCCATCAGGCACTGGGGACTTGGCTACCTTAATGTTTCTCGAGGTCCCCCAATACCACCTCCTTTTTGATCTCAAAATGACTCAAACTTTTCCAGACTCATCATCCACCAAGTCCTTCTTTAAGTAAATACTGACGCGAAGCATTCATTCAGTACCTTGCCTATTTCCTTTCGCTCCACGCATAGATTCCCTCCCCTGTCCTTGAGTGGGCCAACCCTTAGTCCGGCTGGCCCATGACTTTCTGTGACCCCTTTTAGCCTTTCTGACCCCTCGCTTATGGTCCTTTCCTCTTGTATTTCACACTTGCTTATGTGTTCCTAGCCTTGACAAATGCTTCTTTTTGCTTTTTGACCAGGCTCACAATGTCTCTCGTTACCCAAGGTTCCTGAAACTTGTCATGCTTATCCTTCATCATTGCAGGAACATGCTGGCCCTGAATTCCTATCAACTTATAGTTTAAAGCCTCCCAGATGCCAGATGTTGATTTGCCCTCAAACATCTGCCCCCAATCTACATTCTTCCGTTCCTGCCTAATTACAACAATATTAGTCTTCTCCCAATATATAAATATGTAACATAGAGGTGTTGCTGCAACTGTACAAGATGCTAGTGAGGCCACATTTAGAATACTGTGCAGTTTTGATCCACTTATTTAAAGAAAAATATATTATCATTGCAGACAGTACAGCAGAAACTTAATAGGATGATCCCAGGTATGGAGGGACTGCCATATGAGGAAAAGTTAAACAGGTTGGGTCTATACTCCTTGGAAGTTCAAAAGAATGAGAGGTGATCTGATTGAAACACATAAAATTCTTAGGGGATTATACAGGGTAAATGTTGGGGGAGGAATCACTGGAGTCAGGGAACGTCCCAGAGGACTGGAAAAAGGCTAATATAACACCCTGTTTGAGATGGGAGGGAAGCAGAAAATGGGAAATTAAAGGCCAGTTAGCCTGACCTTGGTCATGGGTAATATCATAAGAACATAATACATAAGAAATAGGAGCAGGAGTAGGCCATCTGGCCCTTCGAGCCTGCCCCGCCTGGAGTCCATTATTAAGAACAAAATTGTGGAATACTTGGAAATTCATGGTAAAATAGGGCTGAGTCAGCATGACTTCATCAAAGGGAAGTCATGTCTGACAAATCTGTTAGAATTTTTTGAGGAGCTGACAACGGAAAGCCAGTGGACATGATTTATTTGGATTTCCAGAAAGCCTTTGATAAGGTGCTTTAGATGAGGCTGCTAAATAAGCTAAGAGCCAATGGTTTAGAGATAAGGTACTGGCATGGATAGAAGAATGGTTTACAGACAGAAGGCAGAGAGTGGAAATAAGGGGGTCCTTTTCAGGATGTAAATGGTGACTCATGGTGTTCCACAGGGGTCAGTGTTGGGGCCACAACTTTCCACTATATACATTAACGAGTTGAAAGGTGGAACTGACAGCATGGTTGATGTGACAATACACTAGTCGGATCCACAGGGATCTGTGCCAAGACCCCAATTATTCACGTTATATATTAATGATTTGGAAAAGGAAACTGAATATATTATCTCCACATTTGCAGATGATACAAAATTGGGTGGGAGGGTGGGCTGTGAGGAGGATGCAGAGATGCTTCAGCGTGATTTGGACAGGCTATGTGTGTGGCAGATGCAGTATAATGTGGATAAATGTGAGGTTATCCACTTTGGTAGCAATAATAGGAAGGCAGGTTATTACTTGAATGGGTGAATATTGAGAGAGGTGGATACTCAACAAGACCTTGGAGTCCTTCTGCATCAGTCGCTGAAAGTAAGCACGTAGGAACAGCAGGCAGTAAAGAAGGCAAATGGTGTATTGGCTTTTATAGGGATAGGGATGTTTTGCTGCAATTATATAGGGTGTTGGTGAGGCCATACCTGGAGTATTGTGAGCAGTTTTGGTGTCTTTATCTGAGAAGGATGCCCTTGCTATCAAGGGAGTACAGCGTTACTTTACAGGTTGATTCCTGGGATGGCAGGTCTGTCATATGAGGAGAAACTAATTTGGTTATTCTAAAACTCTAACAGGGTTAGACAGGATAGAATCAAAAAGAATGTTCCCAATGGTGGGGGAGTCCAGAACTAGTTTTTAAAATATTTTTATTATTGTCACAAGTAGGCTTACTGCAATGAAGTTACTGTGAAAATCCCCTAGTTGCCACACTCCAGCACCTGCTAAGGGGTCATAGTTTGAGGATAAGGGGTAAACCTTTTTGAACTGAGGTGAGGAGAAATTTCTTCACCCAGAGAGTGGTGAATCTGTGGAATGCACTGCCATAGAATGTAGTTGAGGCCAAAACATTGTCTGATTTCAAGAATAAATTAGGGCTAAAGGGATCAAGGGATATGAGGGAATGGGGGATCAAGATGTTGAATGCCATGATCAAAATGAATGGTGGAAAAGGCTCAAAGGACCGAATGGCCTACTTCTGCTTCTAGTTTCTATGTTCAATGTTTTTATGTGTAGCAGGTAATAGAGACAGAGCTCAGCAATTCCATAATCAACTGATCAGACCTGAGCTCTGCAGTCCCACCACACCACGTCGTGAATGGTGGTGGAAAATTCAACAACTCACTGGAGGAGGAGGCTCTACAAATATCCCCATCCTCTGTGATGGGGGAGCCTAATACATTAGTGCAATAGATTGGCATTCAGAACAATCTTCAGCCAGAAGTAGAGAGTGGATGATCCATCTCGGCCTCTTCTGGAGGTTACCAGCATCACAGATGCTAGTCTTCTGCCAATTCTGTTCACTCCACGTGCTATCAAGAAACAGCTGAAGGCACTGTATACTGTAAAGACTATGGGTCCTTGACAATTTTCGAACAATTGTACTGAAGACTTGTGCTCCAGAACTTGCCACATCTCTACCCAAGCTGTTCCAGTACAGCTGCAATTTTGGCATCTACCCTGCAAAGTGGAAAATTGTCCAGGTATGTCCTGTACACGAAAAGCAGACAAACCAACCAGGCCTATTATGCCTCGGTCTACTCTCAATCAATAGTAATGTGATGGAAGGAGTCATGAACAATACTATTGAGTGAAACTTGCTGTTAAGTTGTTTTCAGTGACCTGCTCACTGACATTCACTTTGGGTTCTGCCAGGTTGTCTCAGCTCTGATATCAGTACAGCCTTGGCTTAAACAGTAGATAAAAGAGCTGAAGTCTAGAGGTGGGGTGAGAGTGGCTGCCCTTAACATTAAGGCATTTGACTGAGTGTCACATTAAGGAGCCCAAGCAAAACTGGAGTCAGTGGGAATGAAGGGAAATCTCTCCACTTGTTGGAGTCATACCTGGCACAGAGAAAGTTGGTTGTGGTGTTTGTAGATCCATCATCTCATTCCCTCCAAACGCAAAGGGCTGAATGACCTATGCCTGCTTCTGGTTTCTGTGCTTCTCTCAAATTAACTTTGCTGTAAAAGTTCTACTTGTTAAAAAATGTGATGGGGAAAGAAACTGCCTGAAATAGAAACAGAAAATCCTGGAAATACTCAGCAGATCAGACAGTGTCTGTAGTGAGAGAAATTGAGTTGAAGATTCTGGTTACCTTTTATAATAAACTGTTTTCTCTTCCTCTTTTTGTAGGTATAGATGTTTAACATTCACATTATCTGTCATAAAACAGATAACTGGCAACATCGAGGGCCGAAGGGCCTGTACTGCGCTGTAATGTTCTATGTTCTAAAACTTCACTGGTGAGCTCTGTTTTAATAAATGAAGTAATACATATCATAATCCTTCTTTCCCAGTCTGTCTATGTTTCCTCTTATTTCGAAAAGGAACAAAAAACAGTGGTTGCAGCAGAATGTTGTAATACCCACCTGCATGCACACTTTCAGAAAAACATTTAGTAAAACATTTTGAAGTTTGTCCTAAAGCTAGGATAGAGGAAGAGATTAGAGAAAAGGGAAATAAGATAGTGACTTTTAAGGGGTGTCTTGACAAGTACATGAATAGGATGGGAACAGAGGGATATGGTCCCTGGAAGAGTAGAGGGGCAGCATGGTCGGTGTAGATTTGGAGGGCTGAAGGCTGTGCTGTAATTTTCTTTTGCTCTTTGTTGTTCTTTGAAAGTAAATAAAGGGAGAAGGGGACTATGGGCCGAAAAACTGGAAGAAAACCTGAATAGGAAGAGGGAAGGGGAATCTTTCTATGCAAGCTTCACCTTAAGAACAATTCTTGTGAATCTTTTCTGTGCTCTGATGCCTTCACATCCTTCCTAAAACATGAACTGGACGCTGTACTTCTGTTGAGTTTTAAGTTTTAAAGTAACTGTCCCCATAAAGTCCATATGTACACATCCATGGCCTGCTGGCCACTCCCATAGGTGTAAGGAGGATGAGGGAGGGAATTATTGATTTATTTGGCACAGGTCACTGCTTCACCAAGTCTGTGATGTCAGAAACAAGCCCGGGTCACCAGATATAACATTTTAATTTGGGATACTCTCAGGTGGCTATTATGTAGTTCTGTTCTTATTGAAAGTTATCTTGTAGGCAGATCAATTACTCGGAACCCCAAAGAATGATCCCAACCTGAACATTAAGTTCATCTTTCTTACTAAGATAGGGTTTCATTTCTTCAAAGGGTGGTCCTTGGAATCCACCATGTAAGGTCATGTGCTTTAATTTAGATACAGTTGGATCTTTTTGGGTCCAGGTTTTAATTTTACCTTGCTGACTCTGGCAAAGTGTCCAAATAATTCAGAGGCATCGCAACCTCTTCCAATGATGGTAAAGCTATAGAATCGTAAAGCTATAGAATCATAAAGCATAGAAACAGGCCCTTTGGCCCACCATGTCTATGGAGACCATCAAATATCAATCTACATTGAACCTATTTACCAGCAATAGAGGAGTCTGTCTTGTGGGCATTGGGAGGTGACTCAGTGCATGAACATTGGCCATCTGAGTTCCAGAGCAGTGTTCTAGAATCAAAGTGGGCCAGTAGGTTAGATGACTGTAGCTGATGTTTAACCTCTCCCTGCGGAGATTCTCAGAACGATTCCTGGTATTTTCATAGCAGGAAGTGCTGGAAAGTGGGATAAATTTTCCATAATTTACTAATCCCAGGAAGGATTCCAACTCTGGGGTTCCTTGGGGTTGGTGCCTCCTTTATCTTCCATCTACTGGATGTAATCCATTGACAGTAACCTCAGCTTACTCCAGCTGCTTGGGAAACGCATTTTCCCCCCCTCTTCAAGTGAACTTCTGTTCTGGAAAATCTCTGCAAGACTTTTTCTAAGTTGGCCATGTGTTCCTGTTCTGAAGCCCCTGTGACAAAGACATCATCTGAGTATACTGCTACCTGAGGTAGTCCTTGAAGGATGGTCTCCATAACTTTGGAAAATGAGGCATGCTGACAAGACCCCAAAAGCAAGCAGGTATATTCATAAAATCTCTTATGCGTATTGATCTTGGCATATATTTTTAGAGGATTCATCCAATTCAAGCTGAAGATAGATGTGGCTCATATCCAACTTGGAAAACATCTTGCTGCCCGGGAACTTAGCATATAAATGTTTGATTCAGGGCATGGAGTACCTATCGAGTTTGGAGACTTGATTGTTAGTTTATAGTTCCCACAAAGATTTGTTGGGCCTCAGAACAGGGACTACAGATGCAGCTCTTTCTGCAAATTGCACAGGCCTTATTATACTAAATTTTTAAGACAGCCTCATCTGATTTCCACTTTCTGCAGTATGGAGTATGGTACAGGTCTTGCTCTGAAATGTCTCAGTGTCGTGTTGGGACTACTGTAGATCATGGCCTTGGCTTCTTTTATTTTTCCCAGGCCCTCTTGGGGAAACTTCAGGGACCTACTAATAACTGTGCAGTTGCCCCACACCTAACTTGAAGATGTCTAACCAGTTCAGGTAGTTCTGCTGGAGCCAATCTCTTCCCTTAAGGCTTGATCTGTGCCTTCGTACAACAACAAGTGGGAGATGAGCTGATTGGGGTTTAGATGTTGCCAGAACACCCAAGGTTATTAACACATGGAAGGACCTTTGATGCGTAAGAGTTAAGAGCCATTAAATGGCCAGGCACCTGAAGACAGGAAGTCTGAGGAGAATTGTTCTATCTCCTTAGAGATGTGCGTTATTCATGTTTTTCAACCTTTGTCCTGAGGAATTACAACTGGTAAACAAGGGAAGTTCTTAAAGTGGCCTTATACTTTTCAGATCATAGGTTCGCAAATTGTGGATAATTTGCTGTATCTGGGAATGTCGCTTTGCCATGGGGATAGGTTTCAGGGGTGGTACTCCTGTGTTTAGTGTTTTTTAAATCAAGTGTGGGCTGAGGGAGAGAGGAAGCTGCCAGTAATGGGAAGCTGTTGAGACTAACAGCAAAGGGCTTTCAGAAACAAAGATGTTCTCTGATTTTGAAGTTACTGAACAATAAAGCAATGGAGCCCATGCTTGAACTGGACTGTTTACAAACATTAGTGCTGGAGGGTTACCTGGATGAATACTGGGACCCCAAGAAATCTCATAACTCTTGAGAATAGCAAGGATACTGGGGAATATCAAAGTGAATTTGTAACAGCTGTAGCATCTAAGTTGGTCTCAGGAGAAGCAAAAGTACTCGCAACATCCTGCAAAGTATGGGCAAGCTCTCAGAAATGGAAATATAAATAGAACTGGAAGTGATCTGTTGTGATTTTTGGGCTTAAGGAATAAGAATTTCCAAAATAGTGTTAAGTTTGTAGTATTTGCTCTGTTTAAAATACTACATCTTGTGGTGTTGTTTGGAGGTTTTCCTTGATTGTAACATTTATCCCATTCAATATTTCAATTCCTTATCAATGGTCACAGTTTCTGCATCATCTGCTTCTTTTGTGAAGAAAAACATAAAACATTCATTAAGGACCATGCTGAGCCCACAGATTACCTTTTTGGCTTCTGGTAGGCCCTTCTGTTTCCTTAGCTATTTTCTTGCTTTTTATGCATTTACAAAATATCTTTGGGTTTTTCTTGATTTTACTTTCCTGTTTTTTCTTCATGTCCCCTCTTTGCCTTTCTGAACTCCTCCTTCATTTCATCCCTGGATTATATTATACTATAAGCTTTCTGCAGTATCTCTGTATCTTACTTAAATTTCCCTTTTTGAACTTGCCCCACCTCTTCATGCTTCTTGATATTGAGAATCATATAGGTTTGGGAGTCTCAGCATTTTTCTTCATGGAAACACTTTTATTACAAACCCCCTCTATCTCTTTGAATGCTCTCAGTTCTTAATACCAATTTACCTTCAAGTAGTTGTTCAAGTCCACGTTTGCCAAATCCCACACATGTTTGCAAAAATAACCTTTCCCCAATTGCAATCTTTTACTTGTGATATATCTTTGTCCTTTATCAAAGGTATGCAAAACCTAACTGAATTGTGACCATTACTACCACTTGCATCTGTACTGCCTAATTTGGTTCTTCTCTAAAACTGCCTATCTTCTTGATGGGCTCACTGCATACTGGCTAAAATTGTTCTCTTGAATGAGTTTAAGAATTCTGTGCTTTTTTTTGCACTGCACTGAATTAGTTCCAGTTAACATTAGGGGATCTAAATTTCTCTACTCTTTCTCCCCTACTGTTTCTGCAGTTTTCAACATTATATATTTGCTCTCCTATTTCCATCTGAGATTGTTTGGGGGTCTATAGTACACTGCCAGCAGTGTGTTTTTTTTTTCCCTTTGTTGTTCCTTGTATGCCCTCATTTAATGATCCTTCTCTTCCATCATTGCTACACATTGTTCATGCCACAAGTGCAAGGCAATGGCCTGTCCAAGAAAAGTGAGTCAAACCACCTCCCCATGGCTTTCAGTAACATTGTAAGAAGTCTCACAACACCAGGTTAAAGTCCAACAAGTTTATTTGATAGTAAACCCACAGGCTTTTGGAAACTTTGTTCCTTCATCAGGTGTGTGGAAAGTTCTGATCAGAGAAGGGCACATAAAGACACACACACTTTACAGAATACTGATTAGAATGGGAGTCCCCCCCAGCTAATCTGCTATTCAAGTCTAAAAGGTGCGGACAATGTGAGTGGAGATTGTCACCTTTTATCCCGTGTGATTTAACCTTTTGCACCAGCCTGCCATGAGGGACCTTGTCAAACTCTTTATTAAAATCCATATAGACGACATCCACGGCCCTTCCCTCGTCAATCGTTTCTGTCACCTCCTCAAAAAACTCAACCAAATTTGTGAGGCATGACTTACCTCGTACAATACCGTGCTGTCTATTACTAATGAGATTATTCCATTCTAAATGTGCATATATCCTATCTCTAAGAATCTTCTCCAACAATTTCCCTGCCACGGACGACGTCAAGCTCACCGGCCTATAATTACCCGGGTTATCCTTGCTACCCTTCTTAAATAATGGGACCACATTTGCTGTCCTCCAATCCTCTGGGACCTCACCTGTGTCCAGTGAAGAGACAAAGATTTCTGTTAGAGGCCCAGCACTTTCATCTCTTGTCTTCCTGAGCAGTCTAGGATAGATGCCATCAGGCCCTGGGGATTTGTCTGTCTTAATATTTCCTAAAAACCCTAACACTTACTCCCTTGTAATTGAGATTTTTTTTAACGGGTCCCTCTGAGACACTACCAGTCAACATGTCCCTCTCCTTTGTGAATATTGATGCAAAGTATTTGTCTAGGATTTCACCTACTTCCTTTGGTTCTAAGCATAATTCCCCCCTTTGCCCCTAAGAGGTCCGATTTTTTTTTTTTCCCTGACAACCCTCTTGTTCCTAACGTATGTATAAAATTGACCTGACAAAGGAACAGCATTTCTAAAAACTTGTGGGTTTACTTTCAAATAAACTTGTTGGACTTTAACCTGGTGTTGTGAGATTTCTTGCTGTGTTTACCCCTGTCCAACGCCGGCATCTCCACATAATGACGTTCAGTAACATTATCACTGCTTACCCCAAAACATGACAGTCTGGGGGTCAATATTAACTAAGAAATTAACTGCACCACCATGTAAATACCGTAATTACAAGGTTGGATACTCTACGACAAATGACTCACCCCCGCTTCTCCCCTCCTAGCTCCACAAACTCCATTTTCTGCAAGGCACAGATTAAGTGTGATGGAACGTTCTCCACTTCTGTGGATGAGTGCAGTTTCCAATAGCAATTGAACTCGATGCCATCCAAAACAAAGCAGCCTGCTAGATTGGCACACCACCTTAACGCCTGAAACGTTAATTTCCTCTAGCCCCAGTGCACCATAACTGCAATGTGTGCTATCTACATGTTTCAGTTCAGCAACTTGCCAAGGCTTCTTCAAAAATATCTTGCAAAATTGCGATCTGTACCAATTGGAAGGACAAGGGCTGCTGCGCATTGGAAAACCACCACTTGCAAATTCCCCTCCAAACCACACACCATACAGACTAAGGACTACATTCCCTTTCCTTCATCATCACTGCGTCAAAATCCTGAAACCCCCTACCTAACACCTCTGTGCATGTACTTGTGCCAAATGACTGCAGTGATTTGAGAGGACAGTTCACCATCATCTTCTTGAGAACAATTGAGAATGCACAATAAATGCTGGTTTTGTTTGTTGTGTTGGGAGACTTTTTACTGTGCTTACCCCAATCCAACACCGGCATCGTCACATCTTTGTTTGTGACACCCACATTCTATGGAGCACAAGGCATTAATAACCTGAAAGGGCCCTTGCATTTCAGCAAGTTCCAAAAAGTTCTTCAGTTCATTTAGTCAATTTTCACCCTTTGTTTTAAGTATTTTGCTGGGGGAAAAATAATTTTAAGAAGTGTTACAGTGTTCTGTTATTTTAGTCTGTGATAAAATGATTGGCTGGGAAATCAGACAACCCAGTGCAGCTTGCCAGCTGTGGCTTCTCCTATATTGGTTGATTTGCACTCTGAGCCAGCTTGCAAGTAGGTTGATGGTGGTAAGAATGAGTGAGCCATAGTATTGCCTAGAGACATTTCTGCTACTTCGCGCCTTGTCGTGAACATTTTTATACAAAATTAGAAATTACCAATTCTTCAGAAACTCCCATTAGTCCTTTTTTGAATACCTCTACTTGGGCCACTGTAGTCCCCAGAAAAAATTGGGTAAAACAAGATACATGACCTCCTTCTGCACTGTAGGGATTCTATTATTGTATGCCTAGTTTTAGGTATATTTGTCATTCGGATTCTAAAATGGGCATTAGACCCTAATTCACATGTTTGCGGTCTTGCATTTGGTTTCGATGGGCATCTCTGACATGTGGGTAGGATCTTGTGCTCTCAATGATGATGAGCTTGCAGGCAGGAAGAGCACGTACTTGCATGGTACATTAGTATACCTATACCCCACAGCCTCCCTGTCTCCACCTGAATTATGTCCTGGGCGGGAAGACTTATGATTGACTTTCCTGCCCTGTTGCCAATTGAAGTAACCAATTAAGACCCACCTAAGTGTCTCAACCCATCTCAATCCAGCTGCTGATGGCCTGTCACATCAGCTGCTACTCTATAGACACTTACTATCACTGTGGGGATGCATTGTGTGATGGGGGTCATTGATGTGTGTCCTTTGATCAGTGACACTCAATGCCTGTTCGAAAAACCAGACTTTGGGAAGTTAGGTCTGCTGAGGGCCATCCCTTGCCTTTGCTTTCAATACCCCTGCTTCCCCTCCCAGTGACCCACACTGCATTAGTTACTTTTGTTCAGAGTTGCTTTGCAATCCTGAGACTTCCAGGGAGGTGGGGTATTCTCCTGGTAGCAGCTATGGTCTCCTCCATAGAATTGCTGAGTGCAACTGCTTCATTTGACCTGTGGCTCAGCCAACCTTCCAGAAAAGAGTGGTCTCTCACCATCCCTCCAGCCACAGGAGACACCCACGACCCCACAACAATATTTCACCCTTCAGTCACCAGTTGTTAATTTGACAGCTAGCACACTTGCATGAGTACAATTGAGTGTGCAAGATCATGCCCAGAAATTAGTGGTGTAATTGCACTTTTTTTGTAATTCCATTTTTAATTTTCCTTTTCTTACTGAATCATCTATTCTAATTAATTAACAACAATGGATTTGGTTTGACCTTAAAAGAGGAACAACAATGGATTTATTTGTTTGATCCAATACCTCAATTATAAAATTGGAGTAGCTTATAGGTCAAACATTGTTCACGTAAATTAGAAGTGTTTGAAAATGAAAATTTTGGATTCAAAATGGTAACAAAGCATGCAAATGATAAATTTTGAATCTAAGTTGATCAAACTGTTCTATATTAGAACTAAACTGTTGCGCCTTGTATCTTTTGCAATTTAACGAATTAAAAGTTGAGATTCAACCTGATAAAATGTAAGTGCTACTTAGCAATTTTGAAACTTGTTAAATAAATATTGTAACATTAAAAAATGAATTGTAATTAAAGTAAAGTTTATTTATTAGTCACAAGTATGGCTTACATTTAACGCTGCAATGAAGTTACTGTGAAATTCCCCTAGTTGCCACAGTCTGGCATGTATTCGGGTCAATGCACCTAACCGCACATCTTTCAGAATGTGGGAGGAAACCAGAATGCCCAGAAAAAACCCATGCAGATGTGGGGAGAATGTGCAAACTCCACACAATATTGGGTCTTAGTTAAATCAACCTAAAGCTCAGACATTGCATGACCCAGATTCTGTCACTGAACCTGCTGGTATAATTGCATTGTTCTAGCTAAGGGGCAACAGGATGGCACAGTAGTTAGTACTGCCCTCTCTCACAGCACCAGGGACTTGGGTTCAATTCCTGGCTTGGGTCACTGTCTGTGTGGAGTTTGCACATTCTCCCCATGTCTGCATGAGTTTCCTCCCACAAGGCTGAAAGTTGTGCTGGTTAGGTGCATTGACAATGTTAAATTCTGTCTCAGTGTACCTGAACAGGCGCCAGAGTGTGGCGACTGGGAGATTTTCCGTGACTTAGGAACATATGTCTGCGTGGGTTTCCTCCCACCTTCCAAAAAATGTGCTAGTTAGATGCATTGGCCATGTTAAATTGTCCCTCAATGTACCTGAGTGTGGCGACTATGGGATTTTCACAGTAACTTCATTGTAGTGTTAATATAAGCCTACTTGTGGCACTAATAAATAAACTTTAAAATAGGAATCAAGAGCAGAAGTAGGCAAATTCAGCCCTTTGAGCCTGCTCCGCCGTTCAATCAGAGCTTGGCTGATCTCTCTCTGATCTCAAATCTACCTCCCTATCTGTTCCTCATATCCCTCTATCTCTTATTAGAAATATGCCTATCTCCCTCTTGAAACCATTCAACGATTCAGACTCCACCATGCTATGTATGAGTTAGCGACCCCTTGCATGCGGTGAATTATAGAGTTCATAGAAGTGCAGAAGGAGGCCATTCTGCCCATTAAGTCTGCACCGACCACAATCATACCCAAGGTCTATCCCCATAACCCTACTTATTTACCCTACTAACCCCCTGATGCTAAGGGGCAATTTACCATGGTCAATTAACCTAACTCACATCTTTGGATTGTGGGAGGAAACCGGAGCAGCTAGAGGAAACACAGACACGGGGAATGTGCAAACTCAACACAGACAGTGACCCAAGCTGAGAATTGTAACTGGGTCCCTGGCGCTGCAAAGCAGCAGTACTAACTGCCCACATACTTCTGACCTGTATGAAAATGTATTTGAGATTAATAGTAAATCTTTGTAATGCTGCTTTATAATGCATCTTGTGACAATTTGTTTGCTTCAGTTTATATAGGAGATCTTTTGAAGGAAAACGATTTTACATATTTAGCCCTAGATAAGATTGTTTTCTGATCTATTTTTCTCATTGTAATTTTGATCCTATTTTTCCTACTAATATACAAAAATAAATAACGAGGGTGAAGCCTTGTTGCAAAAGAATTATTAGTAATTACCCATTAATTCAGTGAGAACTGTTTGAACAATCTACTGCACCAAGCAATAGAAACAGAAACAATTAAGTACATTTAAAAAGGCCAGTTGGTGCAGTGGGAGTTATAATACCAATCAGATGAGCTTTGATGGGCTGAATAGTCTTCTCCTATTCTGGTCTTTTGTTTATGTTCATTGAATGTCATGATGACATTGAAGAATCTGTCCATACTGTGTGATGAGAACCTTATTAATAAACTCTTTGATGTCAGCCAATTTAGAGAGGTTATTTTTTCCAGATAAGCCAGAATTTACAATCCATGTGGTTGAGGGAGATAATTCTTCAGCTGCCACATGACAGTCAGTCCTATCTGATTAAGGGATAATCCCAAGTCCAAATAGTGACAAAGCAGCATTCCTGCTGGGAACCAAAAGAGCTCAGTGTTCCTATAAAAAAAAATCAATGTAAAGTATGGGCCAGTAACCATCCAGATCTGATTTCTTGAGCTAAACCGTACAGAAATTTTGTAATCCAAAGTTTGTTATAATAGCAGTGTGAACTTACTTTCAGTGGCACAGGATTCTCACCTGTTCATTTGATTCATGCTTGGGCCACAACTTTTTTTTAAATTTAGCACATTTTCAGTTATGGGCTGAATAAATGGAACCATTGTTTTAACCAATGATTCTGTGATAAACATTGGCCACTAATATGATTAGGGGAATATTGGCTCATTTTATTTATCAGAATTTGGGTCAGATTAACAGGAAGGACCATGAAAATATAGAATAAAATCTTAATTTTTGTTAATCTTTGTTTCAGCACTTGCCAGGCCACTCTTAAAATGAATGAACAGAAAATCATGGGCTTGCTGGCAAAGAATCAAAAATCTCCAGCCTATGCCTTCTACCGGTCGCAAGTTTCCAGATTTAGGTCTTGTATTCATCAGTTGGATCAAATAAAATAAGTGTTGAGTACATGCTAAGCAAGCTAGCAAGCAAAAAGAATCAATTTGAAAAGCATGAAATACAAACCAATTTAGTTTTAGCTTTGAGTAAGACACTTCTGAAATTAGTATTATATTTTCTTCAGTTCTCAAAATTGATACATGGTATGAAAGCAATTTGACTTATTTGTGAACTGTTTTTTTGGTCCAGTCAAATGAAAACTTAATTGGGGCATCAGAACTGGGAAAAATTCCATTCTTTTTGTGTCAAATATCTAATCTTCAGCATCGAAGATAATGTGCCATAATTACCTAATGAAAAAAGTTTTTGGTTTTTTGCATTCAGATCATGCCCTGCATGAACATTGTGGTGAACATTAACTGGTAATAGTAAACATTATGCATTTGTATACTGTGTATTAATGTAACAAATATGTCCTTGCTGAAATACCCTGAATCAGATCCTGAACTAATAGACTTGGGAAAAGCGACTATTAGTGTGGTTCAAGACATATTTGAGAACACTTTGCATTCATTGTCCCTTGTCCTGGACACTTGAAACAGTAGAAATAAATTGTTTCCACCTACGTTCCCTAATTGTCATGATTTCATTAAAATTTCAATCAAAACATCTCTTTTAACCTTCTAAATTACAGGGAGCAAACATTGGGTGGCACAGTGGTTAGCACTGTTGCCTCACAGCACCAAACACCCCGATTTGATTCCCAGGTTGGGTCACTGTCTGTGCAAATCTGCACATTCTCCCCCTGTCTGCACGGGATTCCTCTGGGTGCTCTGATTTCCTCCCACAGTCCGAAAGACATGCTGGTTAGTTGCATTATCCAAGATAAATTCTCCCTTGGTATACCCAAACAGGCATCGGAGTGTAGCAACTAGGGGATTTTCAGTGGCTTCTTTGCAGTGTTAATGTAAGCCTACTTGTGACACTAATAAATAAATTAACTTTAGTTTGTGTAGTCTCTTCTTGCAATTGGAGCCCAGACTCTTCCACCATCAATCCCGTCAGAAGGACACATTCACTAGATGTGGTGGTGCAGTCGTTCACTGTCAAGAGAGAGTGGCCCTGGGAATCCTCAATATTCACTTCAGACCCCATAAAGTCTCTTGGGATTAAGCATAAGGAATTCAAGCCCATACTTGACAAAGAAATTGACAGCAAGACTTGTCAACACCATGTAACAAGTTGGAAAGAATAACTTAACAAAATAAGCACTAATTTACTGGCTGAGACAGGTTTTACTTCACATTTTAACAGAGTGGCAGAGCATATGAGGACTTGTTATGGGGTGGGTGGGTTAAGGGGGGCGGCGATCTTCCCAAAAATATTCTAAATGTTATGAAAGTCTGAAAACTGGTGTTTTTCACAGCTACTTTTTAAGTTAAGTTTGGCACTGCAATCTTCAAAGCCTAAGCTTGCAAAGGAAAGTGGCTTTAGCATGCTCTGGCGCCATTGTGCAGGGTGAACTGCGCAATGTTCTCTCAGTGAACTGGCTGATCTCCTCCCAACGCCCCTCCCCCCCGAGATATTAGGCCCCCCGCCCCTCATCGGCGGCATGTTCTCCCCCAAAGGTTTTTAACCTTATGACCCTGATTCCCTCCGGTACTTGACAGACTAACATGATGGTTTTCTTAAGTCCAAAGGCAAGGACACCAGTATCTCCACGTGAAAACTTATAAATTTAAAATTTTTATCTGCACTTTATCTACTTCCACTAGAATGTAAATTGATACCAAATGGTAAGCTTCCATTGAATTCATCCAGGTGATTTATTCCAATTCAAATTTGCAATGACAAAGAAAACAGAACCGTATAGGGCCTTCAACTCTCCAAGCCAATCATCTTTACTTATCTAACCAACTGCTTATATTCCTCGTTTATTCATATGCTATCAAGATAATTCTTAAATGTGGCTAACATAATTGCCTCAACATACCAACTTGGCAGTGCATTCCAGGCCTGGACCACCCCCTGTGTTTAAAAACAAAAATTCCCCTGCACATCTCCACTGAATCTTTCCCCCCTTATCTTGAACTTGTGTCCCCTTGTAATTGTCATTTCTGCCCTGGGAAAAAGCTTCCAACTGTTCAGCCTATCTATACCTCTCATAATTTTATAAACTTCTATCAGGTCGCCCTCTCAACCTCCATCATTCCAGGGAGGACAACCCCAGTTTATTCAATCTCTCCTCATAGCTAATACCATCCATACCACGCAAAATCCTGGTAAATCTTTTCTGTACTCTCTTCAAAGGCTCCACATCCTTCTGGTAGTGTGGTGAACAGAATTGGACACAACATTCCAAATGTGACCTAACCAATATTTTATACAACTGTAAACATAATTTGCCAATTTTTATACTTGATGCCCTGTCTGATGAAGGCAAACGTGCCATGTGCTTTCTTCACTACATTTTCCATCTGTGCTGCCACTTTTAAAGATTTGTGCACCTGCAAGCACAGGTGTGTGTGTGTGTGTGTGTGTGTGTGTGTGTGTCTGTCTGTCTGTCTGTCTGCATATGATGGTTCTGCCATTTATTTGATAGCTCCCACCTGAATTGGATTTACCAAAATGCATCACCTTGCATTTGCCTGCATTAAATTCCATCTGCTATTTATCTGCCCAATTTTCCAGTTTATCAATATCCTGCTGTATTCTGTGACCATCTACAACGCTATCAGCAATTCCGCCAATCTTAGTATCATTTGCAAACTTGCTAATCAGACCAGCTATGTTTTCTTCCAAATCATTTATATATATGACATTAGAAAACTTGTCAATTAGTGATATTGTGTCTCTGCCTTCTTGTCAGTGGCCAGAGAGGAATTAAAAAATTGGGTCAGAGCCCCTGCAGTCTCCTCCCTTGCCTCCACAGAATCCTGGGACACAGTTTATCTGGATGTGGAGGTTTGTCCACTTTTAAGCCTCCCAAAACCATGTCATTCACTATGATAATTTGATCACGAACCTCACAGTCTCTCTCCCTGAGTTCCACACCTTCATCCTCATTCTGTTGAGTGAAGTCAGATGTGAAATATTCATTCAGCACTCTACCAATGTCCTCTGCCTCCACCCACAGATTGCCCCTTTGGTCCCTAATGGATCCTAATCTATCTTTCTGTTCCCCTTGATATACTTTTAGAATATCTTGGGACTTTCCCTACTCTTACCAGCCAGAGCTTTCCCATATCCCCTCTTTGTTTTTCTTTCTTTCTTTGTTTTCTTAACCTCCACCCTACATTTTCTGTACTTTACCAATACTTCTGCTAATTTGCTCTTTTTGTACCTTTTCATCTTATCCTGAATATCTCTAGTCATTCATGGTTCCCTGGGCTTGTTACTCCTTCTTAAGGGGAACATGCTTGGCTTAAACGCCATCTCCCCACCACCATCACCACCCCAATTGTTCTTTTGCAGATTTCTCCACCAGTAGCTGTTCCCAGTCTATCATGGCCAGATCGTGCCTTGTATTAAACTCTGCTGTCCCCCATCCAAAATTGTTTTTTGCAATTTGTCTATTTGTTATAATCACTATCATTAAAATGCTCCCTCACCACCAGAATTATTCCCCAGAATTAGGTTCAGCACAGCTCCTTTCCTTGTTGGGCCTCTACATATTGGCTTAAAAAGTTCTTCTGTGCACATTTCAAGGAATTCCTCTTGTTTTACACATTCTACTAATTGCCATTCTATCACATTCATTAACCCTGGATAAATTTTACTGACCAATATAATCGTATCTGATGAGGGTGATGGCTAAATGGTTCATCTCAGTCTCTTATGAGGTCCTCAGCACCACAGCTGCTGGTCTTCAGCCGTTTCTATTCATTCCACATGATATCAAGGAACTGCTGAAGGCACTGGATGCAGCAAAGGTATGAACCCCAACAACATCTGGCTACGGTGCTGAAGACTTGTGATCCTAGCTGCAACATTGGCCTCTCAACAAGTTAGAAAATTACCCAGGCATATCCTATTCAACTAAAGACAGGTGAAATCCAATTGGCCAATTATTGCCTCTTCAGCTGACTTGACCTTCAGCAATGTGTCATCTACCGTGCTTTGTAATGTCCTAACTATGTTAGAGGTTATGGATTTTATATATGGTTATACTTTCAGATTCAAAATGACAACAATAGATTTATTGTAGGGTCTGGTGTCTGTACAGAGTAGAAATTGAATTAAAACAAGAGTCTGACATACCCCAATAAAATCGCCATCAAATCTTGAGTGGCTGTCAAAACAACCATGCAATGACTTAAATATATAATGTCCTCTGCCTTTGCTTCTGTAGTCATGACAACAAATTACTATAATGTTATACATAGGATCAACAATACTCTAGGCACAATACTGTCCACCGTTATTCATTCTGCACAGACAATAAGAAAGTTGATCAGGAAGACATTTATTGCTCTTTGGTTCTATACGACGTTCTGGAATTTAGCTGTCCTTGACTTTAGAAAACCCATAGAACCTTGGTAGACAGTTCTTCTCTTAGAAGTAATTCTGCATCATTCTCATGTGGATAATACCATGGACACAATCACCGGGCAACTCCAGTTCAACTAAGTCTTCTATGGTAGTATTCACAACACTAGTAAAGAAGTTGGTACTACTGAAGATGATTCTGAGAAATCATTTTGAGATGATGACAATTGGTCAGCATGGTGTCGCTAAACTCATTCATCTTCATTTTAAACTGTGTAAGAAATTAGACCTATTTTTGCTAAAACTATGGCTGATACCCATTTATGCTCATGGCATTATTGCATGCTGACACTTGATCTTGTTGCAAATAGCATTGTTTTGCCTTCATTTCTCCATCAGCAACTCAAAGTGCTATACCGCTGAAGTTTCTGGGGATGATAAAAAATCAAATATTGTTCTCTACTTTCCCTTGAAGAGTAGTAATGCAGCTGAACCTTGAATTGTCACGAGTCATATAAGATGGCAAAAAACTATTCGTACAATTATAATAATAAACATTGTTCTCTGAAGCTTTTAAAGAATGTTTCAAGGATTGTACAAATCTGTCAGCAATCCGTTGGTTGATGGATATAAGGTTTGGATTTTATATGCAGAATACCATTTAATTTGAGATAATCCTCAAACTCTTGTGAAGTAAACTGCGAACCATATTGCTAACAACCTGTTCCAGTTTATCAAATCTTGCAACCATTTCATCAAATTTTTCAGTGGCTTGTTCAGTTGCAGTAGACCTCATGATAATTTCTGGCCACTTTGAATGGGCATCAATTAAGAACATGTAACCCTCAAACAGACTAGCAAAATCTACGTACAATCATTCCCAAGGGTGTAAAGGAGACAATGTTGTATTTTTTATCTGTGTACAGGATTGACACTTTTTCGTCAATCTGAGCATCCACAGCAGGCCACCTAAAATAACTACACGCTAATTCCTTCATCAGGACTATACCAGGATGTCCTTCATATAGTCGTTCAGAATTTTTTCACGCAGACTAGGAGGAATGACCACTGGGATTTCCCACAGTAGACATCTATCTTGGATGGTCAACTCAAGCTTTTTTGACGCACATCGTTTCAAATCAGGATGCATACAATGTGTTCTGACCATCATTCCTTTCAATACCATATTCATCACTTTCCCTATCATGGGATAATTTCTGGTACGTCTCTGAACTTGAGAAGTTGTCTCAGATAAAATAATCTAGTCATGGAAAATAAAGAATATCGGCAAAAACTAGTTGGTGGCAAATGCACGGTAGGTGAAGCTAAGTGTGATAACACATTAGCATGGCAGTCTAATCGATGATACTTATATAGGATTGTGCAGACAAGTTCAGTGATCATTTTTGTACTCAACTAACAACTAATGAAGATGTACCTTTAAACAGCCCAAAAATAATAGTAGGGGTGGATGATCAATCAATAAAATGAAATGATAGAACATAGAACACTACAGCACAAACAGGCCCTTCGGCCCACAAGTTGCGCCGATCACATCATCACCTACCAACCTACAGACCTATCTATAACCCTCAATCTCATTAAACCCCATATACTCATCCAGAAGTCTTTTAAAAGACCCCAGCGAGTTCGCCTCCACCACCACTGACGGCAGCCGATTCCATTCACTCACCACCCTCTGAGTGAAAAACTTACCCCTAACATCACTTCTGAACCTCCCTCCCCGCACCTTAAATCTGTGTCCTCTCGTAGCGACCATTTCAAACCGGGGAAATAGCCTCTGAGAGTCCACCCTATCTATTCCTCTCAACATTTTGTAAACTTCTATCAGGTCGCCTCTCAACCTTCGTCTCTCCAGGGAAAAGAGTCCCAGCTCCCTCAACCTAACTTCATAAGGCATGCCTCCCAGTCCAGGCAACATCCTTGTAAATCTCCTCTGCACCCTTTCAATAGCTTCTACATCTTTCCTATAGTGAGGCGACCAGAACTGCGCACAATACTCCAAATGAGGCCTGACAAGGGTCTTATAAAGTTCCAGCATTACCTCCCGACTCCTAAACTCAATCCCTCGATTAATGAAGGCCAGTACACCATACGCCTTCTTGACCACCTCCTCCACCTGCGAGGCCGATTTAAGAGTCCTGTGGACCCGGACCCCAAGATCCTTCTGCTCCTCAACACTACTCAGACTTCTGCCCTTGATAGTGTACTCGTTCATCCCGTTGGTTCTGCCAAAATGGACGACTACACATTTATCCGCGTTGAAGTCCATCTGCCACTTCTCCGCCCAGTCCTGCATCTTATCTATGTCCTGCTGCAACTTTTGCCATCCTTCCAGATCATCCACAACACCACCGACCTTCGTGTCATCAGCGAACTTACTTACCCATCCCTCCACTTCCTCATCCAGGTCATTTATGAAAATGACAAACAACAAGGGTCCCAGAACAGATCCTTGAGGCACTCCGCTGGTGACTGACCTCCATTCAGAAAAAGCCCCATCCACAACCACTCTCTGCCTTCTGCAGGCAAGCCAGTTCTGGATCCACAAGGCCAAAGGCCCTTGGATCCCATGCCCTCTCACCTTCTCAAGAAGTCTTGCATGGGGGACCTTATCAAACGCCTTGCTGAAGTCCATGTACACTACGTCCACGGCACTTCCTTCGTCAATGTGTTCAGTCACATTATCGAAGAACTCAACTAGGCTTGTAAGGCACGACCTGCCCTTGACAAATCCATGCTGACTATTCCTGATCATGTCAAACCTCTCCAAATGTTCGTAAATCTTGTCCCTCAGAAGCCTCTCCATCAGCTTACCAACCACTGAGGTCAGACTCACCAGTCGGTAATTTCCCGGGCTATCTCTGTTCCCTTTCTTAAAAATAGGAACTACATCTGCAATCCTCCAATCCTCTGGAACCTCTCCCGTCTCCATTGACGACGCAAAGATCATCGCCAGGGGCTCTGCAATCTCTTCCCTCGCCTCCCACAGTATCCTGGGGTACATCCCATCTGGTCCCGGCGACTTATCTACCTTGATAGAATTCAAAAGTTCCAACACATCCTCCTCCTTAATATTCACGTACTCAATCCTTTCCATCTGCTGCAAATCCATAACAAAATCTCCCAGATCGGCTTCCACCGTGAATACTGAGGCGAAGTACTCGTTAAGCACCTCCGCCATTTCTTCTGGTTCCACACAAACCTTTCCCCCCTCACCTTTTATAGGTCCTATCCTAAATGATGACCATATAAATAATGATGAAACCTTTGTATGCCAAAAATTATACTCAGTGCTTCTTTTTCTAGCTGAGCATAGATTCAGCACTGGTCAGAGTATGCAAAACAAAAGCTACAGTTCGTTGTTCTCCCAAAGATATATCCCTCTATACCCATTTTGCTCATATAACTATCCAAATGTTTTTTTGTCTAGACTGTTTCCACTTTAATAATATCCTTTATTTAATAGGTGACCAGCACTGATCACCGTATCCAAATGTGGTTTTACAAATGTCTTGTACAGCAAGACATCGCACATTTTCATAAATGACCTAGATGAGGAAGTGCAGGGATGGGTTAGTAAGTTCGCCGATGACACGAAGGTCAGTGGTGTTGTGGATGATCTGGAAGGATGTCAGAAGTTGCAGCAGGACATAAATAGGATGCAAGACTGGGCGGAGAAGTGGCAGATGGACTTCAACGCGAATAAATGTGTAGTGGTCCATTTTGGCAGGACCAATGGGATGAACGAGTACACTATCAAGGGCAGGAGTCTTAGCAGTGTTGAAGAGCAGAAGGATCTTGGGGTCCGGGTCCACAGGACTCTTAAATCGGCCTCGCAGGTGGAGGATGTGGTCAAGAAGGCGTATGGTGTACTGGCCTTCATTAATCGAGGGATTGAGTTTAGGAGTCGGGAGGTAATGCTGCAACTTTATAAGTCCCTTGTCAGGCCCCACTTGGAGTACTGTGCGCAGTTCTGGTTGCCTCACTATAGGAAGGACGTAGAAGCTATTGAAAGGGTGCAGAGGAGATTTACAAGGATGTTGCCTGGATTGGGAGGCATGCCTTATGAAGATAGGGAGCTGGGTCTCTTCTCCCTGGAGAGGCGTAGGTTGAGAGGCGACCTGATAGAGGTTTATAAAATGTTGAGAGGAATAGATAGGGTGGATTCTCAGAGGCTATTTCCCCGGGTTGAAATGGTCGCTACGAGAGGACACAGATTTAAGGTGCAGGGAAGCAAGTACAGAGGAGATGTTAGGGGTAAGTTTTTCACTCAGAGGATGGTGAGTGAATGGAATCGGCTGCCGTCAGTGGTGGTGGAGGCGAACTTGCTGGGGTCTTTTAAAAGACTTCTGGATGAGTATATGGGATTTAATGGGATTGGGGGTTATAGATAGGTCTATGGATTGGTAGGTATTGATGTGATCGGCGCAACTTGTGGGCCAAAGGGCCTGTTTGTGCTGTAGTGTTCTATGTTCTATGTTTAACTCTTGTATTCAGTGTTCTGACTGATGAAACCAAGCATGTTGAATGTCTTCTTCGCCATTCTGTCCACCTGTGACTCCATTTTCAAGGAGCAATGAACATGTACCTCGAGATCTCTTTGTTCTGTAACTCTCCTCAACACCCTACCATTAACTGAGCAAGTCCTGCCCTGTTCAATCTACCAAATGCATCACCTCACATTTATCTAAATTAAACCCCATCTTTCATTCATCAGCCCACTGGCCCAATTGATCAAGATCCCATTGCAATTATGCCACCAATCTTGGTGTCATCTGCAAACTTACTAACCATGCCTCCTATGTTCTCATCCAAATCACAGGCCTTCAGTTTGAAAAACAACCCTCTATAACCATCTTCTGGCTTCTGTCACCAGGCCAATTTTGTAACCATTTAGCTATCTCACCCTGGATCCCATGAGATTTAACCTTATGCAACAACCTACCATGCAGTACCTTGTCAAAGGCCTTGCTAAAGTCTATATAGACAACATCAACTGCACTGCCTTCATCTACCTTCTTGGTTACCCCTTCAGAACACTCAAATTTGTCAGACATGATTTTCCACTCACAAAGCCATGCTGACTGTCTCTAATCAGTTCTTGCGTCTCTAAATGCTTAAAGATCCTGCCTCTCAAAATACCTTCCAACAACTTACCCACTACAGATGTGAGGCTCACCAGCCCGTAGTTTCCAGGCTTTTCTCTGCAGCCCTTCTTAAATAAAGGCACAACTTTTGCTACCCTCCATCTTTTTAGGTGCTTTAGGTTGGCCTTTACTATCAATAACATGATCCAAAAACTGGACCTATTCAAGTGCTTTTGTTCTGGATCCTATAATTAGAATGTCATTCAGCTAACATTGTACACTAGAGAGAGCATGGAAAATCTGATCTCTTAATCTTTGGAATAGGGCTGGTGCAGATGTCATTCCAAAAGGCAATCTTTTATAACTGTGATAACCCCCAGGACTTGGGGAATCATTGATTGACCTCCCTATGGAAGACATATTGCATGCAGAGTGACAGTTTAGCTACATGATGTTCTAATCATGGGACCCACTGTCAAAGAACAACCTGAAAATTTAGTAGAAGTCTTACAACGACCAGGGTCAGACTAAAAAGAGAATGTGTTTTTAAATTAGCTGAAGTAACATGCCTTGGATGCAGGGTTGAAAAGGACAGCCTTCACCCAGTCAAGAAAGAGGCAAGAGGCTTCAACATAAAGGAATATGACAGAATTAAAATTGTTTCTTGGCTTTGTAAATTATTATGGGAAGTTCATTTCAAACTTGACAACCTTATTCTAACTCCTGCATACAGCGTTGAAAAAACATCAGAAGTGGGCAGGGAAAGAACCACAGGAACACACTTTTGTGAGGGTCAAGCATCAATTGCAGTATTGACCTATTTCAGCCATAGGGAGGTCCATTTGACTCGGAAAGATTTTTGGTTATAACATGTGACACCGCTCCCTATGGTATAGGAGCAGTACTATCACACTGATGGAACACTGGGAAGGATTTCCCAATTGCATATGCAGCAAGGACATTAGCTGACACAGAAAGAAGGTATGCTCAGATCAAAAAAGGAGGGTCTGGCACTGTTCTTCGCAGTGAAGAAATTCCATCCATATGTTTATGGTCAACATTTTACCATCATAATAGACCACAAACCTCTTTGGGCCTTGTTTCCAAGCACAAAACGACTCCTCCTATGGCGTCAGTCAAGAGGCACTTAATAGTGCCCATTGCTGTATAAATACACCCCAGAACGTAGACTAGGGACACAAGTCGATGACGCAGGCATCCTGAGTTGTCTACAATTGCCCAAAAGCTTACCATCACCACTGAAAATAGACAAAGTTGTAATGGCATTAAATTTTATGGATAACTTACCAATTTCAGCAAAACAAGTTAAGACTTGGACTCGGAATGATCCCCCATTGACAAAATTAAGCCACATAATATTTAAATGGAGGAATGCAAGAATGTCTGGCACAAGACTTGAAGCCGTATATGACAAAGTACCTAGAATGAAGGCACATTATCCAATGGGGATCCCACATCCCACCAAAGGCCTATACTTCAAAGACTTCATGATGATCGTCCAGACATATCAAAAATAATGTTAGCGAGAAGCTACACCTGGTGCCTGGAATCGATGGAGACATAGAAAAGATGGTGAAAACATGCAGAATGTAGAAGGCACCATCTATAGCTACCCTACACCCTGGGAATGGCTAGGAAGACCATTGGTTCAGGTGCATGTGGGTTTCACAGGATTGTTTATGGGTTCAATGTTTCTGATACTAATCAACGCCCACTTTAAGTGCACAGAGGTGCACCAGATGACATCCATCACAACCACTCTGTCGCAGAACACAATAGAGAGACTTAGGCAATCTTTCAGTACTCATGGAATCCCAAAAGTTTTTGTGACAGACATTGGAGCCCAATTTATCAGCAGGGAATTTAGGACATTTGTGGAAACAAAGGGAGTACAACATGCCCGCACAACTCCTTACCATCATTTATCAAATGGATTAGCGGAGCAAGCAATCCAAGTTTTCAGAAAGGGGCCGGAAAAATAGAGCAGGTGGTCCATAGCCTCAAAATTAGCCCCTTTGTAATTATAGAACGATACCACACACAATGAGAGGTTTAGTCCCGACCGAATTAGTGATGAGCAGATACCTACAGAACAGGCTAAGCCTTACCTTCCTGAACTTGAGTGCAAGGTTTGAAGAAAAGTAAGCCCAAAAAAAGGGGCCATAATGGACTAAAAACTGATTATTTTTTGCCAGGGGAAATGGTCCAAGCACGAAAATTTGGAGACAGCACCCCATGGACAGCAGGAACAATTCTTTCAAGAATAGGGCTCGTGTCTTATACAGTAAAGGTTGAGGACAAGACCTAAGGAAACGTGTAGACCACCTACACCGTCGGGAGTTATTGACAGAAACAGCAAGCATGCCATCGGGAACCCCAAGTACACTGAGGAACTACAAAGCAACTCAATCAACAGAAGGCTCAAAAACAGCCTATGAGATTTCTAACTCCAAAATGGAAACAAAAGTAGCGGAATCTCAGCCAGAACTTGTCATTAACAAAGAACCACCTCCCAGGGTTACTTCAGTTATCCAGAAAGAATCACTTGCCAGTACAGTATACCACACCTGATCAGGCAGTGTATGAAATGGAGAAAAGGCCATGGGCCAAAAAATGAAGATGACCCATGTGCCCAAAGAGTGAGAGAGTGCACTCAGACTCATAGGGCTAGGGGTATGATAACCCCTAGGACTTGAATGGGGAACCACTGATTGACCTCTCTGTAAGACTCATTGAATATGAGCTTTCCGGGGATTGATAATGGAGCTTGTATACTGAGCATTATATGAAGCAGACCCCTGAGTAGGTCTATTGTTGCATTGGCCCAGCTGGGTTTTTTTTGTGTACACTACAGACTCATGGTTTTGGCTTTGCTTTATTTTATGCAATAAAGTGCTGTTCCTTTAAAGCTGACTCCTTGAATATACTAATTCTATTTATCCAAAAGGTACTTTAGGTCTGTTTAGGCATCAACCAATCTGTTGACAGCACTCCAGTTAAGCTTTATCTTCCCTAACCATGGTCTCTGGAATAGAGCTGGAAAATTACCACAGAACACATGGAGAGACAACTCTGCTTTTTGTCCATTGGAGTCCACGTTGACCATGATGTAACCTTTTAATGACACATCTTTGTATATGTCCTGAAAATCACATCAGCTGGTTTTAAAAAAAGATGCTTCACGTTTTGTTGGTGCATAGTCTCAGCAATTAAACATACAGGAGCACTGGTATCAACCTCCATCCTAATAGGTTGTCCATTTAACTTTGATATCACCTAGAATCTGTGATTCACCCTATACGGATAAGACTTTCAGTCCTTTGCCGTCCCCTCCCCATGCCGAACCCTTGCATCCCCGTGCTGATACCTAGATGGGCACTGCCTAGCCATCCAGGGGCTTCAAGCTTGTCTTCGAGCTCCCCGATATGTCCATCGCTCCTGGTCTCTGCTGGTGGAGACCTGCAGTGGTTCTCGCCACGCCTGAGGGTCGGATGGTACTGGGAGCTGGGAGAATGTGGCGTCAAACAGGCCAAGTGTTTTTAAATGCTATTTTAAATATGCTAATCAGCCTTGCACCTTTTCTGAGGGAAAGAAAGATTATACTTTCAGTATTTGAATTGGCATTGAATTCCTCTATTTAAAGTTGCATTTTAATTATGTTTATTGCTGCCAGTTAAGATATATTATTTCTGTATGTTTATGTTGTCATTTTGGGACCTTAAAGTATGATTTTATGTTTAATTCTTAGGTACGAATGCCTTACTAAGCTGTCAAATAGCCAACAATACAGTAGCTGTGGAAAAAGATGCCAAACTTTACCTCTTCCACGAGCAAGAGTGGTTGAAGCTACAAGAGGAAATTGAAGGAGTGCGTTGTTTAGTGAAATTCTCTGAAGCCCGGATAACAGGTAAGTTATCTCATAACCACCTTTGCTAAAGGTAATGATTTTGCGATCTAGCCAATCATACCACTTTGAAAATAAATTTATTCATAATACTTGGACAGAATCATAGGATTCTTATAGTGGAGAAAGAGGTCATTCAGCCCATCGAGTCTGCACCGACTGTCCGAAAGAGCATCCCACCCAGGCCCTCTCATCTGCTCAATTCCTATAACACTGTGCATTTACCATGCCTATTCCACTGAACCGACACACCTTGGACACTAAGAGTCAATTTAGTATGGCTGATCCAGCTCACCTGCACATTTTTGGACAGTGGGAGGAAACTGGAGCACCCAGAGGAAACCCACGCAGACATGAAGAGAACATGCAAGCTCCACAGAGACAGTCATCCAAATCTGGAATTGAGTTCAGGATCCTGGTACTGTGAGGCAGGACTACTAACACTGTGCTGACAGATATTGAAAGATTTGAACTAACAATTGTGTGGCTGTTAATTTTCCATTGGTAAATAATGGCTGCTCTGATATACAGTTTGGAAATTACGTGATATGATGTTGAGTTGTTTGGAAGTTTAGCCCTTGATCTATGCCCTGAATTTGTCATCCATCAAATACATTCACTCAGTGGGTCCAAAAATGGGAACAAAATGCACTCCCTGCCACAGTCGGCACCAAAATACGGTTTCATGTTGGTTGCCAATTAACAAGAAATCAACATGAAATGCATGCTGGGAAAGGCTCAGCACTGCCAGGGAGGGTGGGAAGAAGGTAGATGCCGGGAAAAGGCAGGGTGTAGGCTGCCACTTCTAATATACTCCCTTAGGGTAACAACCATTCTAGAGCTGTCTCACGAAGTTGCTGACTTGTTAAAATGAATAAATTGCAATCGAAAACTATGCAAAAAGTATCTAGGCAGCACATTCAAATGCAAACCTCAGTCCAGACATATTTTTCAAATTTTATTTCAGCTTGACATTTCAGCCCTCGTTCAAGGTTGCAGCTAAAACATAAAGGCTGTCTTGTCAACCAACCAGCCCACCAACCATAATAGCAGACAGGTAAAATTGCATTCAATTGGCCTCTTAATGGGTTAGGTTGCTAAGTTGATTGTTGGCAGATGTGCTTCCAACTCTCATGCACTCCTGCCATCAAAATATTCTGAGTGAGCAATGATGCTGAGATGCACACTTGATATTTTTGCAAGATGAATCCAAGGATATTGAAGGAAGTGAGACTGGAAATCGCAAGGGCATTGGCCATAACCTTTTAGTCTTCCCTATACTCAGGAGAGGGAATGTAATCTCCACATCAGGAGAGGTGCCAGGGGAAAGGAGAATTGCAAACACTATGCATTTGTTGAAAAAGGTTGGAAGGATAAACCCAAAGTCAGTTTAACTTTGGTGGTATGGAAACTTCTCCAAACAATTATTCGAAATAGAATTAATCACAAGGAAATATAAATTGATGAGGGAGAGCTAGAATTGATTTCTTAAGAGGAAATTATGTTTAACTAACTTGCTAGAAATCTTTGAAGATGTAACAGAGTGGATAATGCTGTTGATATTGTGTATGACGTGTATTTCCAGAAGGCATTTGATATAGTGCCACACCACAGATTGTGAGAAAAGTTATAGCTCATGGAATAAAAGAGACAGTAGCAATGTGGATATACAATTAGCTGAATAATAGGAAACAATGAGTAATAATTAATGGATATTTTTCAGACTTGAGGAAAGTTTGTAGTCGAATTCTTCAGGGGTCCGTATTGGGACCCTTGCTTTTCCTTATGTATGTTAATGACGTAGACTTTGCTGCATAGGGGACAATTTCAAAGTTTGCAGAAGACACAAAACTTGGAAGCAATATGAGGATCTTCAAAACTACAAAGATGAGTTGCTGGAATGGTCAGACAGATGGCAAAATAAGTTTCAGTACAGAGAAGTATGAGGTGATTCATCCTGATAGGAAGAACATGGAGAAACAATATAAATTAAGGAGTACTACTCTAAAGGGTGTGCAGGAGCAGAGGGACCTGGGTGTTTATGTGCATAAGACATATAAAGTAGCTGAACAGATGGAGCAAGCAACTAGTAATAAAGCCTAGAATACACTATATTTTAGTAATAACATTGAATGTAAGAACAAGGAGGTCATGATGAACTTGTATAAGACACTAGTTGGTATGTTTCATACAGTTCTAGGCAACACACTTTAGAAAGGACGTGAACACATTGGGGGAGAGTGCAGAAGAGGTTTACAAGAGTACTTCCAGGTATGAAAATAGATTGGAGAAGTTGGGATCGTTTACTTTGAGAGAAGAAGGCTAAGAGGAGATTTGATAGGTGTGTTGAAAATCATGAGGGAGGTGGTCAGAGGGGATGGAGAAAAACTTGTAAACGAATCATAAGAACATAAGAAATAGGAGCAGGAGTAGGCCATCTAGCCCTTCGAGCCTGCCCCGCCATTCAATAAGATCATGGCTGATCTGTCGTGGCTCAGTTCCACATTCCCACCCTCTCCCCATAACCCTTAATCCCCTCTCTTATCAAAAACCCATCAACCCGCGTCTTAAAAATATTTAGCGAGGTAGCCTCCACCACTTCAACGGGCAGAGAATTCCAGAGATTCACCACCCTTTGAGTGAAGAAGTTCCTCCTCAACTCCGTTCTAAACTGCCCCTCCTTTATCTTGAGGCTGTGCCCCCTAGTCCTATCAAGAATGAGAGGCACAGATTTCAAGTAATTTGCAAAGGAAGCAAATGAGATGTGAGAAAATCTTCGTCAGTGGCTTGCAAGTGGTTTTGAGTCTGGAATACACTGCCTGGGAGTGTGGTGGAAGCAGGTTTAAACGAGACATTAGATGATTGTTTGGATAGAAACAAGGATTCCAAGGAAAAGGCAGGAGAATGACGCTAAGTTATAATGCTTATTGCAGAGCCGGTACAGTCCTTCTACACTGTACCAATTCTGTGATTCTGAGTTCCTGACAGCTCAATGGGACACTGAACCCACCTTCAAACTGACATGAAATTTGGGAGAGCAAGATTCCAAAGAAACTCAGGACTCTGTGTTTCGACCTTCCACTAAACCTTGGTTCCCCACCTGCTATAAAGATTAGACCCATTGGAACAAAGTATTCAAGAGCAGGAGTAGACCATTTGAACATTCATGCATACTCTGCCATTCAATAAAAATATCACTGATGTGATTGTGTTTTTTTTGTCACTTAATTATTCCATCTCTCCACCTCATCACAGACCTCTCTCATTTATGCTCCCCATAGCTCTTCTTGCTGAAAAGCTGTTATTGCTAACATCTGCCAGTTCTGATGAAAGATCATCAGTCTGAAACACTTGGCTTGATTTTACGGGAAATCAAGAGGTTGGTCCTATAAAATATGGTGCCATGCACGTAAGCCTAAAGAATGATTCAAAAAGTAACAGTATTTATTAAATTGATTTTTTTAAAAAGCCCAAGGCATAATGTTCTTGTATGCCTTGTTCTCATTCTCAAGACCAGAGGATATGTAAAGGAGTAGGAGAAAGAAAAAATGTTTCATTTTTCATAAAACTATTTATGCTAGAAATTTACCTATTTCAAACAAAATTAAAACCAGTATTTGAATAAATAAATATTTGATTTTTTTATAATTCACATAGATCTACTTCAGAAAGCTGGAAGCAAAAGCAATTGTTTTGTTTTTGTCAAGCTTCTTTATTTGATATTCATTGACAGAATTTCATTGTGTAATTGTTTTTAGACAATGTGTATTAAGTTCAATTTCTTTCGCACTGCTTTGATTGTGAAATTAGTTTTTGAGCACTGAATGACTGTGTTACTCAGGAGCTGTCATGAGCTGCTAATTACACCAACATAGAATATGCATGCCATGTTATCTTTTGTTTTGCCACAATAATACTTGGCCTTGTCAAGAGGCCTTTTTTTCAACCATGATTGAAATGGCATTGTTTAAAAGGTTACAGCAGAAAATGAAAGGCCAACATTTATTTTCAGGAAGCAAAAGATAGTCAGCCTTTGATGTCAAGAAACTGAGAATCTGATTTATTAGGATTTCAAAGCTATTGATCAAGGTGATGCTTAATTATATAGAACTGATGAATTGAGTTATCATACACATGCTGCTTGCATGCAATAAAACAAAACCAAAAAACTGCAGTGTCAAAAATCTCTAATAGTGCACTCTACTTATTTTGTATGTGGTGTGGCGACAATAATGTAATTATAAACATTAAGTCCCATTGTAGCAGATACGTAATTCTGTTTTCTATTCCAGCTTTCAAGACAAAACTGTACTGAACTACAACAAAATTATTTTTCAACACTTTATCAAGCTAATGTCACTCGTATTTTCTCAAGTACACAATTTCCTGTATTTTTTTCCCCTCACGTTGCCTTTGATTTTTTTGCAATCCACCTTAACTCATTGTCTTCTGGTTCTTGTCTCTTTTGCTAATGAGAACAGTTTTTTCAGATTTATTGTGTCCAGATTCCTCACGATTTTGGTCAACTCTATCAAATCTGCTTCAAATCGTCTCTTCTCCAAGGAAAACAACCGTAGCTTATTCAATCTCTCCACGTAATTGAAGTTCATCATCCCTGGAATTATTCTCATGAATCTTTTCTTCACACTCTCTAATTCCTTCACAACATTCCTGAAGTGTAGTGCTCAACTGTGGGGACACAACTCCAGTTGAAGACGAACTAATGTTTTATAAAGCTTCATTATAGCTTCCTTGTTTTTATACTCTGTTGCTGAACTTACAAATTCCAAGATTCCATATAGTTAATTGATTACTTTCTTGCCACCTTCAACAATTTAGGCACAAAAACCACCATTTCCCTCTGTTCCCTTAGAATTGTATGTTTTATATTGCCTCTCCTCATTTTTTCTACTAAAGTGCATCATTTCAAACTTCTCTGGATGAAATTAAATCTGTTGCGTGCTGCCCATTTCACCAGCCTGTCTCCGCCCCCTTGAAGAGATCAGTGTCCTCAAAGTTCATTATACCTCCAAGTTTTGTGCAATCTGCAGATTTTGAAATTGCGTCAAGTCCAGATTATTAATCAAGATCAAGAAAAGCAATGTCCTTATACTGATTGCTGGGGAGCCCCACTATGGATCTTCCTCCAAGTTGAAAAACAACATTCACCGCTACTCTGTTTTCAATCATGCAGTTAATTTCATATCCGTTCTTTCATTGGCCCTTTTGTTTCATGGGCTTTAACTTTTCTGTGGCACTTCTATCAAATAACTTTTGGAAGTCCAGGTACACCACATGAAGTACATTACTCTCATCAACTCCTCCTGCTACCTCATTTAAAAGAAACACTCTCAAGTTCAAAGTAATATAATTTGCCCTTAACAAATCCCTGCTGGCTTTCTTTAATTAACTCTCATTTGTCCAAGTGCCTTGTTAACTTTATTGCAGGCCTTTACTAAGAAGATTGCTCAAGCATCAAATCCAGCCCAAGATCAGGTGCAATGCCCTTTCTTGTCAATTTGGATCTTGTATGTCTTTCTTGTGGGCCATGAATTGGATTCAATTTGAACTTGAATTGGTTTTTGGAGTAAATAAGGAGATAGATTATAAGCTTGTCCTGGCCTCTCTGCAAATAGGCTCTTTAAATTTAAGAATGGAGTGTAACATTCATTTAAAAATACGGTATGGTCATCCAATCTGAGGCCAGCTTGAGGTTCATGGCACATTCAACCCTAGTATTTGGACTGTACTGGAGGGTGTCTTTATCAAACTCAGTGCCGTACCATTGAAACATGATGAGCTATAATTTTATTAACATAAACCTGTGTGCAGGGAAATAAGGAGGCCTATAAAAAATATTGTGACAGTGTGTGTGTACTTTTTTCTATACTTTAAGTTTCTAAAGAAATGGAAATATATTTAAAATGAAGTTGTAAGTGTAAGAATGCACATATTCAACTGGATTTCTTGTTTCCTTTAATTTTCAGTCGTAAAAAATCATAAACTTGGAAATATCGGGTATTGGAAATAAAGTTTCAAAGTCACCTGAAATAAAAGCTTACCCACTAGTGAGGTTAAACTATTGGCTTCTGGTTGCTGAGCTTATCCTTGCATAGTTTTTTGAACAAGATTGTAACATTTGGGTTTCTCCAACCTTCTGGCACTTCCCCTGTAATTGAGGCAGGTTAGAACATAAGAACATAAGAAATAGGAGCAGGAGTAGGCCATCTAGCCCTTCGAGCCTGCCCCGCCATTCAATAAGATCATGGCTGATCTGTCATGGCTCAGTTCCACTTTCCCGCCCTCTCCCCATAACCCTTAATCCCCTCTCTTATCAAAAACCCATCAACCCGCGTCTTAAAAATATTTAGCGAGGTAGCCTCCACCACTTCAACAGGCAGAGAATTCCTGAGATTCACCACCCTTTGAGTGAAAAAGTTCCTCCTCAACTCCGTTCTAAACCGCCCCCCCCTTTATCTTGAGGCTGTGCCCCCTAGTCCTACTGTCTTTTCTGAGCGGGAAGAGTCTCTCCACCTCTATCCTATCCATCCCATTCATCATCTTATACATCTCAATGAGATCTCCCCTCATTCTTCTAAACTCTAACGAGTACAAGCCTAGTTTATTCAGCCTCTCCTCATAGCTCAACCCCCTCAACTCTGGTATCAGCCTAGTAAACCTCCTCTGCACTCCCTCCAAGGCCAAAATATCTTTGCGCAGGTGCGGCGCCCAAAACTGCACACAGTACTCCAGCTGCGGCCTCACCAATGCCCTATACAGCTGCAGCAAGACCTCCCTACTTTTATATTCAATCCCCCTCGCTATGAAGGCCAGCATCCCATTCGCCTTCCTGACCTGCACCTGCAAGCTGGGTTTTTGCAACTCATGCACAAGGACCCCGAGGTCCCTCTGCACCGTCGCCTGCTGCAGTTTTTCGCCACGTAAGTAATAGTCCTTCCTACCATTCTTCCTACCAAAGTGGACCACCTCACACTTGCCAACATTAAATTCCATTTGCCATTTCCTGGCCCATTCGCCCAGCCTATCTAGATTCTTCTGCAGACTCTCCACACCCTCCGCACAATTTGTCGTTCCCCCAATCTTGGTGTCATCAGCAAATTTCGACACCCTACACTCGGTTCCCTCCTCCAGATCATCTATATAAATGGTAAAAAGCTGAGGCCCCAGCACCGACCCCTGGGGCACTCCACTAGTCACCATCCGCCAATCCGAATAGCACCCGTTGACCCCCACTCTCTGCCTCCTATTTGACAACCAATCCTCTATCCACGCTAACACCCTACCCCCAACTCCATGTCCCTCAACCTTCTGCAATAACCTCTTGTGAGGTACTTTGTCAAACGCCTTCTGAAAATCCAGAAAGACCACATCCACCGGCTCTCCTCTATCCACCGCCCTAGACATATCATCATAGAACTCCAGTAAATTTGTCAGACACGACTTCCCTTTAATGAAACCATGCTACGTCTGCTCTATCAAGCAGTTCCCTTCAAGATGCCTCGCAATTTCCTCCTTAATGACGGATTCTAACATTTTACCTACCACAGACGTTAAACTAACCGGCCTATAATTCCCCGCCTTTTGCCTGGCACCCTTCTTAAACAACGGCGTAACATTAGCCGTTTTCCAATCCTCCGGCACTTCCCCGGAATCCAGCGACGTCTGGAAAGTAACCACCAAGGCATCCACTATCACCTCCGCCATTTCTTTCAGAACCCTCGGATGCATTCCATCCGGTCCTGGGGACTTGTCCACAATCAGCCCCTCCAGTCTGTCGAGCACCGCCTCTCTAGTAACAGTAATGTCATTAAGACCCTCCAGTCCTACCACCTTTCCATCACTAACACCCGGCAAATTATTCACGTCCTCCTCCATGAAGACAGAAACAAAAAAGTTATTCAATACCTTAGCCATATCCCCATCCCCTACCACTAGGTCCCCTTTCTCATCCTCTAAAGGACCAACGTTCACCCTAGCCAGCCTCTTCCTTTTTATATATTGATAAAAACTCTTGCTATCCTTTTTTATGTGAAGCGCTAGCCCAGCTTCATAGTTTCTCCTACCCTTCTTTATCAACTTCTTTGTCAATCTTTGTTGACATTTAAACCTCTCCCAATCCTCTTCTCGCCCACTACTCTTAGCTACTCTAAATTCCTCCGCTTTTAATTTAACACTTTCCTTCACCTCCTTCGTTATCCACGGCTTATTACCTCTCCTCCTACTGTCCTTTTTGACCATCGGAATAAATTTCCGCTGAGCACCAAGAAAGATCCCCTTAAAGATCCTCCACTGCTCCTCAGCAGACCCTCCCTCCAACGCGCTCCCCCAGTCCACATTCGCCAATTCTTCTCTCATCCTACCGTACTTCCCTCTATTCAAACAAAGGACGCGTGTCTGGGAACCCACTTTCTCCTCCTCCATCTGCACCAGAAACTCCACCATATAATGATCACTCTCCCCAAGAGGATCCTTCACCGCAAGGTCCCTAATTCTACCCGCCTCATTACATAGCACGAGATCCAAGATAGCTCTCTCCCTCATCGGCTCCAACACGCACTGTTCCAGGAAACTATCCCGGCAGCATTCCAAGAACTCTTCCTCGAGCCCACCGCGTCCAACATGGGTCGACCAATCAATATGCAGATTGAAATCCCCCATAACTACGGCCGTCCCATTCCTGCACACCGCACTTATTTGCGCGTGAACAGCCCGCCCCACCTCCAGATCATTATTCGGGGGCCTATAGACGACACCCACCAGCGTCTTCCTCCCTTTGCTGTTCCTAATCTCCACCCACAACGATTCCACGTTCTGCTCCTTGGCTCCAATATCATCCCTTGCTACCACCTTGATGCTATCCTTAATCAGCAGAGCTACGCCCCCCCCTTTTCCCTCCTGCCTATCCTTCCTAAACACTTGATAGCCCTGTACATTCAGCTCCCAGTCCCTGTCACCTTGCAGCCACGTCTCTGTAATGGCCACCAGATCGTATCCATTTGTGTCGATCTGCGCCACCAGTTCATCCACTTTATTCCGAATGCTTCGTGCATTCAGATAAAGCGCTTTCATCCCAGCCTTCACCTGGACCCTATTTGCCGTAACGCCACCAACTATACTCACGCCCCCTACTCCCTCTATTATTGGGACATCCTCGGCCTCTTCCTTTACCTGTACCCTCTCCTTAACTTTAGACCTCGTAACGTCACCTACCCTCGCACCCTCCCCCCCCCTAATTAGTTTAAAGCCCTGTCTACAGTCCTCTTTACTCGATTCGCCAGCACTCTGGTCCCAGCACAGTTCAGACCAACCCCATCCCGCCCGAACAGGTCCCACCTACCCCAATACTGGTGCCAATGCCCCATAAATTCAAACCCATTCCTCCCACACCAATCCCTGAGCCACCCATTCACTTCCTTAATCCTGTCAACCTTACGCCCGTCTGCACTCGGTTCAGGCAGTAGCCCAGAGATGACCACCTTGTCGGTTCTACTTTTTAATTCCATTCCAAGCTTTTCATACTCCCTCCCCAGATCCTCAGTCTGCATTTTGCTTACGTCGCCGGCACCCACATGTACCACAACGACCGGATTCTCACCCTCCCACTCCAGGTTCCTCTGCAGCCCAGCTGCGACATCCCGGACCCGAGCACCAGGCAGACAACACACCCTTCTGTGCACTTTGTCATTGTGACAAAGGACAGTGTCAATACCCTTCACCCCACTATCCCCAATCACTACTACGTTCCTTTTCCCCTTCTCTTTGCCTATGTCCTGCTGCATCACTGTACCGTGTGCAGTTTGCTCACCAACCTCACCTGCCTCGTCCTCTTCCAGACTGGAAGCAAGAACCTCAAACCTGTTATGCAGATTTAGAGGCTGAGGCCTCCGCTCCCCACCCTCCTTCCTCCTCTCCCCACTCTCCTTCCTCCGCTCCTCACCCCCCTTCCTCCTCCCAGCAGCCCCCTCTTGTCCCTGACCCTTAGAGTTAGCCAGTCTAGGGGGGGTGGATGTCACTTGCACCCCATTGACAATGGCACCCTCTCTCCCCTTGATGAGCCTCAGTGTCTGTAGCTCAGAGGCCAGCTCATCTACCTTGAGCTGGAGCTCCTCCAGCAACCTGCACTTACTGCAGACATGGTCACTGGGATGGACCCTGGAGTCCACCAGTTCCCACATCATACAGAAACCACACATCACACGCCCCTCCATTATTCACTGTAGTAGTCTTGAAAAATTTTTTTTTTTCTTGTTTTTTCAAACGAACTCACCTGGCCTTTTTTCCTTCCAGCCCTTTTTGATATTAAGCCCTAATAACTCACTCTGCTTCCCCCTCACTCCGCTGCCCGCTCCGACGCTGCCCGCTGTCTACACCAGGCCTCCTTTTAAACCTGGCACTGATTTAAAGCTGTTGGCCCACAACTGCCTTCTAACCACTCCCTCAGAATTCTTAAAGCAGTAAAAACAATAAATAAATGCTTTAAACAGTTCTACAAAGAACAAAGTGCTTTAGACTTATTTTAAACAGGTTTTTAACAGGTAAAATCTTAGCTCTCTCTCTGCTCCTTCACTCGTCTGCTCCAGCAAACAATGGAAGGCTTCACCGTGTGGCCAGTTGATAATTAAAGCTGTTGGTCCACAACTGCCTTCTAACCACTCCCTCAGAATTCTTAAAGCAGTAAATACAATAAATAAATGCTTTAAACAGTTCTACAAAGAACAAAGTGCTTTAGACTTATTTTAAACAGGTTTTTAACAGGTAAAATCTTAGTTCTCTCTCTGCTCCTTCACTCGTCTGCTCCAGTAAACAATGGAAGGCTTCACCATGTGGCCAGTTGATAATTAAAGCTGTTGGCCCACAACTGCCTTCTAACCACTCCCTCAGAATTCTTAAAGCAGTAAATACAATAAATAAATGCTTTAAACAGTTCTACAAAGAACAAAGTGCTTTAAACTTATTTTAAACAGGTTTTTAACAGGTAAAATCTTAGCTCTCTCTCTGCTCCTTCACTCGTCTGCTCCATCCTCTGCAATTTTTTTACTCTTTTCTCAGTATACAGGATGCATCTGATCCAGTCTCTGACTTACCAACTTTTCACTACAACCAGCCTTCTTATTACCTTCACTTTATAAATATTTTTCTCTCAATCCTCTATCACAATGACTTGGGCAGCAGGTTTGTTCCTTGGAAAGACAGTTGCAAAGTATTTGTTTAGTTCCTCAGCTTATATCTTTGCTTCAATGTGCAAAATTGCATTTTGGTCTCTAATTGGTCCTGCTGCCCTTTCTACAATCATTTTACTACTTATGTTCCTTTAGAAGTCTTTTGGATTCCCATTTACGTTAGCTGCCAGTCTCTCTTTTTTCTACTGCTATTTAATTTTAATTCTATCTCTAGACTTGATTAAATAATTAAATATTGATAACTTATCAGATAATTACAATCAAAGTAGCTTACTATTGTGCTTATCAATCAATCTAATCGCACTAGAGTAGATTTTTGAACTCCTTTGAGGTAATATTACACAGTAAAACTTTTGTCAAGGAGTTTGCTTTTTACTTCAGAGGGAGAGAGATATGCACAGATTTGGATAATTATAGTTCTTTTGATCCAACCAGAAAGTTGCAATAAAGAGGCATCACTAATGCACATTGTTATAAAAAACAGAAACTTGAAGGAAACTTATGAGCAGCTTTTGCAAAGCTCGCCGGTCGCTAGTTTCCCTAGCGCATTTTTAGCGCTATCGTTTCTCGCTGGAAATTGGCACAGAGCTGATTATTTTATGGAAATCTCCATTTACCATCCCAGGCCCGCAAGCATCCCCCCATCCCCCGCCCCCCACCCTCTCGCATGGATTGATTCCCTCCAGCAGGTTTAGCAACTGCTCTCCAGTAACGGCGAATAGACATCCTGATGCTGCTGGTGGTGACAGTGGCCATTGAGGCCCCCTCCGGGAGTTGGAGACAAGGGGCTTACTGGCACTGCCCACCAGGTACTGGGCAGTGCCAGGGGATGGTGCATACTGGGAGGGACGGGGACTATTGGGAGCGATTGATGGGGAGGGGGGACTTGCTGCTACTTTACACCTGGAGCATTGGGAGAGGGAGGAAGGAAGACAAACGGGCTGGTCATCGGAGTGAAGGGTGGTGAGAGAGACCAGGGCTGGCGGGGAGGCCCAGTAGGCCAGCGATCAGAGGTAGGGGGTCTGGAAAGCTAGCAATTGGGGGTTGCGGAGCTGGCCAGCAATCATGAGGCTGGCAATAGGTAGCCACTGCACATGTGCCAATCAGAGCAAGCACAGTGGTCACTCGGCACTATGCTACTAGCCCCGCCCCCCTACTTACCAGAGTGAATTATGCTGAGGCACTCTGTAATGTTCAGAGTGTCGGAGATTCGATCTGGTACATACATCCAAAAAAAAGGCAGGAAATACACCTATTTTCCCACCTGTTGGGCACTTAGGCTTCTTTGGGAGAGTCCCAGCCATGCCGTATGTGCTTTGTTTTGTTTATAATGAGATTTTGTAATTGATATTAATGTAACTAAATATTTATATAATTGTGCTATTCATCTATGCAGCTGTAGTGGATATACACTATTTCTGAATCAAACATCTCCTTTGACAATGTCCTTAGGAATATAGTTCCAATATATCCATAAAATATTTAGCTACAATCTGTAAAGGAACAAAGGGACCTGGTGGTTTATGTGCATAAATTGTTGAAGGTGGCAATAAAGGTCAAGAAAATAGTCAATAAAGTGTAGGAGATCTTGGGGTTTATAAGTTCAGCAATAGAGTATAAAAACAAGGAAGCTACGATGAACTTTTAAAACATTAGTTCGGCATCAACTGGACTTGTGTGTCCAAAGTTGAGCACTACACTATTGTGGCTCTGTTTGATTCTGACCTTTGATTTCTCTACCTATTACTTTTCTTATTTCCCTTACTGTCTTTTGTTCCTGTCTCTGATTCCTCCTCTCTGACTCTTTGCGTAGGTCTCCCTCACCCTACCATATTCATTTAAACCCTCCCCAATCACTATCAAATATTACCCTTAGGACATCAGTCCCAGTCCTACCCAGGTTTGTACTGTTCCCCCCTCCCCTTAGCATCACCTCTTCAGCCACATGTCCATCAGATATATCCTGCTACTTCGACTCTGGCTAGCATGTGAAATTGGCAGTAATCCTTAGATCACTATCTTTGAACATAGAACATTACAGCGCAGAACAGGCCCTTCGGCCCACGATGTTGCGCCGACCAGTTAAAAAACAATGACCCTCTAACCTAAACCAATCCCTTTCCATCCATAAACCTATCCACGGATCTCTTAAACGCCCCCAAACTAGGCGCATTTACAACTGCAGCAGGCAGGGCATTCCAATCCCTCACCACCCTCTGGGTAAAGAACCTCCCCCTGACATCCGTCCTATAACTAGCTTTCTCCATCCGAGGAAAAAGGCTATCACTCTAAATGCCTGCTGATCCTGTCTCACAACTTACTCACTATAGAAGTTAGGCTCACTGGCCTGTAGTTCCCAGGCTTTTCTCTGCAGCCCTTAAACAAAGGCATAACATATGCCACCCTCCAGTCTTCAGGCACTTCATCTATGGCTGTTGATAATTCAAATATCTTTGCTAGGGTATCATCTGAGCATAGTCACTGCTTGACTGTGCTTGAAACCTTCTCGTAGCTAATTTTAGAATAACATGAAGTGGAAGAAAATGGGACAAAATATGAATTATTGGTTTAAAATGCTATAATTAATTGGTATGGTGCACACTTTTGCTGAGCAAAAATTAATAATGAATTCTACAATTAGTACTTTCAATACTGAAAAGTTTTTTTGTGTTCTAGTTTCATTAGATGAGGTGGAAAACAATCAAACTATTTCCCAGTTTCTGCACCCTCAAGCTTGGTACATTGTGTATGCAGATAAGTTCACCTGTCCAGAAGATGATGAAGATAGAAGAGGTTCTGGGGGCTTTGTTGCAAAGACTATCAAGTTTAAACTTTTGTTACTGAACCCAGATGCAGATAACAATCCACTGGATCACTTTAGTGCCGAGGAGTCTGGTAAGTAGCTGTGCTTTCTCTACTTTGCTAAGCCTCTGCCAATACTGTTCTGAAATTGGACTTGGATGGGAGCATTCAGGATGACACTTCACCCAAATTTCAATTTTTGCCCTGTGAAAGCACAAAAGAATGTTTGAAATTTGGGACTCAAGCCTATGTTCCACTGGTCTCTGATTATCATGCAGAATTAATATGGCACTTCTCTTTTCATAAAAGAAAACAGTACATCTTTGTGCTCACCACCAGTTTGCAACACAGAGAGCTGACATTGTCACCTTTACAAAGCTGACCTTAATTACATTCTAGCACTTATTTCAGTGGCTTTTTTTATCATACAGAGATTGAGAGTACTTAGGAACAGGTTTGGACAGATTGAGGTCAGAATGGCCCTGCTGAATTATTTCTGGGATCCTGGGTGCCAAGCATTTGGCAAATATGATAGAGATATCATATTTGATTTGGAGGACTGTAGATTCAAAACATTCTTGCAAGTCTTCATAATGTTATGTGACACATCATGCAATTCTGAGGTAAAACAAAATAACATGCTTGTATTTTTAAAATGTCATTCATATCCTGCAGATGTCCCAAAATTCTTTGCAGCTAATGAGATACTTTTGATGTATATCCACTGCAGCAATGTAGAAAATAAGAAAACAAATTTACCCACTGAAATTTGAGAAGGGGGAGATCAGACCACTGTGGACTAGTTAGCCTAACATCAGATGATGGGAAATTAGTAGGTTATGTAATTAAGGATCAGCTGACTGAACATTTGTTAAAATTTTCAGCTAATATGAGAATGCCAGCATGAATTTGTGAAGGGTAGGTCACACCTGACAACCTGACACATAGATCATGGATCATAGAAGCCTACAGTGCAGAAGGAGACCATTGAGTCTGCACCAACCACAATCCCATCCCAGGTGCTATTCCCACACATTTACCCCACTAATCTCGCTAACCTAAACATTCCAGGACACTAAGGGACAATTTAGCCAATTAACCTAACCAGCACATCTTTGGATTGTGGGAGCACCCGGAGGAAACCCACACAGACATGGGGAGAACATGCAAACTCCACACAGTCACCCAAGCTGGGATTTGAACCCAGGTCTCTGGCGCTATGAGGCAGCAGTGCTAACCAATATGCTATCAATCTTTGGTTGTTGGCTCCAAAAGCCAAATTCAAATTGAATGAAGAATTATGAATGAAAGGAGGCCATTCAGCCCATCATACCTGTGCTGACTATTTTGAGTTGGGCCCACTTTACCCTTGGAAGTATTTACCCAATTCCTTTTGGAAGTTATGTTGGAATCCACTGCTGAAGGAATTTTTTGAAGAGCTGACTAACAGTGGATAGGGCATGTTATTAAGTGAACATTCCTAATGCATTTGATACAGCATCTCATAAAAACCTGTTAGCTTAAGCTCATGGAATTGAAAGCATTTTGGTAGAAAAATTGGTTGAGCAGCGAGACACAGAATAGGCATTGTTGGTAGCATGGACTAGTAGTGTCCTGCATAGATCTGTGTTGGGATCTCAGCGGTTCACCATTATTTATTAATGATGTAGATGATAGAATTGAAAGCCACTTAGCCAAATTTGCTGATGACGCAAAGATAGACAGCATTGTAAGCTATGTGGATAAAGGCATACCAATGTCAGATATTGATAGCCTTGCGCATTCACTTAATCTATCGTTAAAATGTAATTTTGATTACTTTGTTCATAATTTAAATCAATGAACAGTTACACAGACATGGAGTGGGAATTAAGGGTTTGGCAAACCCCATTTTCCCACTTTACCAGAAAAGTAATTACAGTGAAACAGTAACTGAAGAGACTGCTAGCTATATAATGCTTTGCAAAGTGAATTAAAACTGCACATAATAAGATTTGATTTATCTGTGATTCTTGAAATTGAATGTAAGGAAATCTGAAATTTTAGCTGTTACTAGGGGGCATAACTATAAGGTTCATGGTGGGAGATTTAGGAGGGATGTCTGAGGTAGATTCTTTACTCAGACAGTGGTTGGGGTGTGGAATGCACTGCCTGCTGTGATAGTGGAGTCGGACACTTTCGGAACTTTCAAGTGGTTATTGGATAGGCACATGGAGCACACCAGAATGATAGGGAGTGGGATAGCTTGGTCTTGGGTTTGGATATAGCTCGGCACAACATCGAGGGCCGAAGGGCCTGTACTGTGTTTTTCTGGTTAAGCAGTGGATAATCCAAAATAAATTGCATGCTAAATACAGATGAAACTAAAACAAATATTTTAGAAGCTAGAATCCAAACTGGTTATTATTCAGCAAATTAAACCTGAAATGTTAAAACAAAAACAGAAATCCAAATTTAAAATGCTGAAAATCTACACAAGTAATCAGCATTTGAAACCTGGAAGTTCTCCATACAATAAATGCATTTGAGGTCACTTCTAGCTTGCCACCAACTCTCATGTCTCTTTCAGCAACACGAATGCAGTGCTGTTCATATTCTTATACTGTCTGAAATTAAGACTCAAGAACAACCACATAACAAAACAGAAGAAGTTAACAAAAACAAAAGCTTATGCTACATTTCCCTAAAGTGCAGGTATTGAACACAATTTGTAGGCCATGACGCCAGAGACCCTGTCCATCACTTTTTGTTATGGTATAAATCGATACGCTGTTCAAGTTAGCAAATTTCCGGCAATTATTATTGCCTACAAAACACACACACATAAATAATACACTGACATTAAATAGCAGTTTTACTTTGTACAAAAGAAAATGCTAACATGACAGCAGCAAAATGGTTTTGTGCCAATTTTATGTGGAAAATGTGTCTAGTCTGCAATACTGTACTTATTCAATCATAGTGTCACTTTTTTATGAAGTCAAACAGATATATGCTGCTTCTGTTAATGCTTTGCCAGAACAAATTTCTGCCATTGGGTGGCAGTGTAGCACTGAACAGTGGCATAAAAACATGTTTTGCAGATTACTATCTGGTCTTTAGTTACAGCAGACTTAAACGCTGAAAATAAACATATGGTTTTGATGGAAATCATAATAGTGAAAGTAAACAATGAGAAGGAAAATTTAAAAAGAAAATCAATTGAGAAAATTAATTAGCTTTGTTTGTCTCAGCAATTTTAAACACCAGTTGCACACACGGAGACAAGTAATAGCTTTCTGATGATAAGAAGTGAGCAGATTGACATCCGGTTACACACCCTGCCGATTTTTGGTTTTGTTGACTTCAATCAGCTGGATTTTGACTATGCAACTGATCTGCAAATGCCAGTTTTCCACCCACATCAAAGCAAAACTGATCTCTTGGTTAGACTCTATAATTTATTGTATCAAGACATAAATAGACAGTAAACAAACAAAATATTCAGTATTGCTTCAAAAAAAAGTGCTGTCAAAGATTTTCATCTTATGTACAATGACAGAATCACAAGAATACCAAAATTCAAAGGGAACAACAATTTATATTTCACAAGAAAAGTGTGCTGATTGGTTGACAAGTGAACTCTGACACAAATGAGCAATGAATTTCTGTGCTGGTGTGATGCCAGGCTTTGGAACATGCTATATGTCCCAATGCCTGGTGGATCACATCAAACAGGATGTCTCTCCAGGTGTTTGTAATGTGCAGAGTACTCAACGCACTCAACCAATCTGTACTTGAAAAAATCAGAACATAGTGTCCAACATTAGATCTGATTCTGCAATTGGACAACACTAAGTAAACAATTCTGATTGTGCTCAGAATTACACCAACAAATAAATTTAAGATTGTTTGTTGTGCTTACAATACAGCTCACTTCTGTGTGCTAGAAACTACATATACTCATTCTAGGGACGTTAGTATGCAAACAGAAAATGCCTGGGCCTTGCACTATTTTCAGGTAAACAGAAGTTTTGGGGGATAATTATTCCCTGGTACTTTCCCCATGAATGACCCCTCAGAGTTGATTTGCCAGGTTTTCATTTAAATGAAAGATTGAGGGATAATTGTTCCCTGGCAATGCCTCTGTCAATCAATGTCCACATGTCAATCAATCAACACCCTTTTGCCATGCAGTATAAATTGTTGTTCCTTTTGAAATTTGGTATTCTTACGATTCTATTCTGTTGAGTGCAAGATGAAAAGCTTTGACAGCATGCCTCTTTTTCTCCACAGTATTCACATTCTGTACTACTGAGTTCTAAGCAACTACTTTCATTTATATTGCACCTTAATTAATAAAAGAACCCAAGGCATTCAACAGAGTATGACACTGAGTCACATAATGAGATTTTAAGACAGATTCCCCTTATTTTTTTCAAAATAATTTAAGACAACCATCCTCCAGTATTCTTAATAACTTTCCAGTACCTGCACCCCGTTTTGTAAAACAGTTGGATATTTGTAGATTTGCACTGACCCAGTTAAGGTTGGAAACTTCCCTGTTTTCCAGCATTTGTTTAATGCTGGCCAAATTAATTCTTAATCATTTTTCCACTACACTTTTTGTTGAGTGAACATTGTCCACACAACACTCAACTGGTACTTTCTTACCTGATTTGCCGGTAAAAAATGTGTCAGACAAACATATTCCCATATCCAACGCCTCCATACTGCTAGGGTTTCAGCCCCCATGTGCTTTTGACTAATCTTTTTATTTTCTTTGCTTCCCAGGCCAAGGGGCAACATTTTCCTTTCTTATTTGCCAAGAATATTATGAATCCAGCACCACTTGAATGTCCATCTGATAGATTGGCATGTGAAGCATCACTAAACTTTTTATTCTTTCGAGACTAAATTAAGTCAATGGTTTACCAACCTTATTCTTTCTTGATCGTTCAAAAGTAATTTGACCTCTTGCATTGGAAGCTGCTTCCTGCAATCATTGTTTGTTCTGGTCCAATATTACATACCATGACTATCATCTTGGTGTCAATTTTAATGGAATGTTTCAATGTCCTTGATGATTCCTTGGGTCCCTTTTCTGCCACTTCCAGGCAAAGAAATTGAAGTTTATCTTTTCAGTCCTATGATTATGCAAAATGAAGATTATGAAATGACATGAAATGTTATCACTAGGGCAATGTCCTCCAAGCCTTAAAGGCCTTATTATGTTCTGAAAGTTGGATAAAATTGTTTTTTTTTCCAAACACCTGGATCATGCATCAAAACAATTATGTCGGATATGTGGGAGCTTGAAGGAGTCCAGTGAGGACTCCAAAAATAATTATTTTATCAGATTGACAGACTCCTTAATTGACAGACAAGGGAATTAAGGGTTATGGGGAGAAAGCGGGAAAGTGGAACTGCTCCACTTCAGATCAGCCATGATCTTATTGAATGGCGGAGCAGGCTCGAAGGGCTAGATGGCCTACTCCTGCTATTTTTTATGTTCTTATGTTCTTAAACACAAGCAATTTCATATCTTCTGATTCTCCTAGTGCTGGGAATTTTAACTTTTTAATGTTTTATTAGCCTGCAAGATCTCTCTGACTGTGGCACACTACGACATATTACTGAGCTCTTGGACATTATAGCTCCCATCTGCATAGCCAATTTAGTTGTCCTATCATACTCCTCAACAACTCTGTTTCTTTCTCGTTGGCCCATTCCTCTTTTTCTATTGACCTTTCTCTGGTGATGGGAATGGGATCAATACTGTTTAGATATCCCTGTTAAGACATCATTACACCAGATGTATTTTGTTGGATGTCAAGACCAAGATATCGAAAAGCACCAGTTGCTAGACTCCCTACTTTAGGGCGAAATGGTGGCACAGTGGTTAGAACAAAGAAAGAACAAAGAACAAAATCAGCCCGGGAAACAGGCCCTTCGGCCCAACGAGCCCGTGCCGCCAACTCAACACCACCAGTCCATCTCTCTACTCATGATCCCTATCTAATGTTTTATGGCTTCACAGTGCCAGGGACCTGGATTCAATTCCTGGTTTGGGTCACTGTCTGTGTGGAGTTTGCACATTCTCCCCATGTCTGCATGGGTTTTCTCCAGGTGCTCTGGTTTCCTGCCATATTCTGAAAGACGTGCTGGTTAGTTGCATTGACCCAAACAGGCACTGGACTGTGCCGAGCAGGGGAATTTCACAGTAACTTCAGTATTAATGTAAGTCTTACTTGTAACTAATAAATAAACTTTACTTTTAATTCTGTTTTCAGCTACTCACTTTTTTCAAATTCTTCTGTGCCACCCCATAAGAAATCATCCAAATGCATTGTAAAACTTTGAGCTAATTTTCCTTTAACCTTCCAGTAAAACATTGCTGGATCTGCTTTTACTGGACACAACCAGTCTTCAATAACACAGATTGTACAAAGAAATACCAAACCCTTGATGCATCACTTAACCCCATATACACATTTGTTTAATTTCCACAAATGTCCCTTTATATTACCTGCTTCTTTGGGGGTCCTCAAAAAAACTTTTCTCTGAAATGTTTCACCCTGAAGAAATGCTGCTTTGATATCTATTGATTTACACATCCATTTATGAGGTGCTAGAACAGTGAAAATCATTTTCAGTGCCATTTTCCCTGCTGTGGGTGAATCAACCTTAATGTCTCTCCCATCCAAATGTTCCTCATACCCATGAGCTACTATTCTGGCTTTAGCTTTATACGTTCCTTCTTGCAAAACTTTCTCTGTGCAAACCCACTTATGGGACAAAGCAGGCTGCCCTTTGTCTGGTACCTCAGTGTGCACCCCAAACTCCTTCCAACTGTCCATTCCTCTTTTTTTGGCCTCTCTTATTTCCACAAGCTCTATTTTATTTGCAGCTATCAATACTTCCTTATTATGGGGGCTTCTAATCCTATTCCTATCATTGGTTTGATTCCTAGCCTTCCTCATTATGCTCCAGCCTCTACTGCTGTCCGTTTCTATCAGGGCTGCTACTCTCAAATTGCTGTTCTGTTGACATACCTTCGGTCACAGATTCATGACTTTTTTCTGGGTTCACGAATAGTTACTGTTTCATCCTCAGGATTTCGGTCTCACTTTTTTTGTTTACATGTGTCCACCTCATTTTCCCAATCTATAGCTTCGGCTTCTTGCCCTCGCTTTTCAATGTTGAGCCAGTGTTTGTTCTTTCCTGCTTTCCCGATTATAGTGGCCTTCTTCCACTCACTTGACCCTTCGGATATGTATGGTACCACTGTGTCTATTCTGAGTAGCTGAACCTTTAAAGTAGCAGTTTCATTCCCTGCTTCAATGTTCTTTTTGATCATTAGATTCCCTCTCATCTACTGTTGACTGATCTTCATAATAACTCAGGGTATGTGCATGTGAGGTACAAGTGCACCCTGCATTTCTGCATCTTGCTCAGATGCTTCAAATTCATACCCAAGTCCCAGTACTCTCGAAGAATGGGGAAGTGGTATGTATAGATGGCAAGGTAGTTAGTTATATTGCACAATAACTACCTAGCTGTCTATACGTATCACTTTCCCGTGCCCTTTCCACCCTTTTTTGCCCTCTCTTTTACAGTAGACCCTATTCCCTTTCTCAAAGTATACCCGCAATGGCCTTATGTGATACCTTAGAGCCCTTCTTATCTGTTCTGAAACCTCAACCTTAATGAAGGCCTTTCTCCCTGCATGCATAGTGTTTAAGTGTGCAGAAAACATGGAGCTATTGCTTGTGCCTTCTAGCGCTGGGGAGCATCTGTTAATACTAATGGCAACTTCAGATTCCTCCCATATACCAACTGGTATGGACTATAGCCCCCCACCATTTGTAACAAATTTTTCACATGCACTGCGCATACTGATGCAACCTACAATTTATGTACCAGTTGATCCACCAAAACTTTATAGAACATAGAACACTACAGCACAAACAGGCCCTTCGGCCCACGAGTTGCGCCGATCACATCAACACCTATCTATAACCCCCAATCCCATAAAACCCCATATACTCATCCAGAAGTCTTTTAAAAGACCCCAGCGAGTTCGCCTCCATCACCACTGACGGCAGCCGATTCCACTCACTCACCACCCTCTGAGTGAAAAACTTACCCCTAACATCACTTCTGTACTTTCCTCCCCGCACCTTAAATCTGTGTCCATTTCAACCCGGGGAAATAGCCTCTGAGAATCCACCCTATCCATTCCTCTCAACATTTTATAAACCTCTATCAGGTCGCCTCTCAACCTTCGTCTCTCCAGGGAAAAGAGACCCAGCTCCCTCAACCTAACTTCATAAGGCATGCCTCCCAGTCCAGGCAACATCCTTGTAAATCTCCTCTGTACCCATTCAATAGCTTCTACGTCTTTCCTATAGTGAGGCGACCAGAACTGCGCACAGTACTCCAAATGAGGCCTGACAAGGGTCTTATAAAGTTGCAGCATTACCTCCCGACTCCTAAACTCAATCCCTCGATTAATGAAGGCCAGTACACCATACGCCTTCTTGACCACCTCTTCCACCTGCGAGGCCGATTTAAGAGTCCTGTGGACCTGGACCCCAAGATCCTTCTGCTCTTCAACACTACTCAGACTCCTGCCCTTGATAGTGTACTCGTTCATCCCGTTGGTTCTGCCAAAATGGATGACTACGCATTTATCCGCGTTGAAGTCCATCTGCCACTTCTCCGCCCAGTCCTGCATCCTATTTATGTCCTGCTGCAACTTATGGCAACTTTTGCAACTTTTATGCAACATGTCATCTATAACAGCATGATTCCTTTCACAGAGGCCATTGCTGAATGGGCTCAGTGCTGCAGTGTGCTTTATTATAATATTTAAATTTTTGCACATATCTCGAAACTCATCATTTGCAAATTTGCTCCCATTGTCCACCAAAATTTAGACAGTGCCTCCAATCCTGTTCCAATCCAGTGGGTCATAATTTTACCTATAATGGTCTTCTTATTTTTGCTGTAAATCACTGTGGATATGTTAAACTGGGTGGCCATGTCCACAAAGTGCAATAGATTGATGCCTTTGACCTTGTCCCATATCTTTAGATCCGTCACCACTACATCATTTAAATCTCATGCTAATGGTAGACTAATGACTGGATGTGGGGGTGTCCTTCTATATTTTGTGCAAATTTCACACTGGGCTGATGTTTGTCCTGAGATCATTATATCCTTTATCTGGCACATCTGCATCCTGCAGCAGTGCTGTCAGTCTCTGTGGTGCTGGATGATCAAACTGCTTATGGAATTTCAGAATAATCTTTTTGTCCATCATACTGTTGTCTATTAGCGACACTAATGCTTCATGAATCATTTGGTTTGATCATTTTAGTTGCTTAAAGGAAGGTAATAATGGCCAGATCTTGTAAAATGTAGGTCCACAGTTTTCTCCAAAGACCACAGCTTTATCCTTTTGCAAATCAATGGTCATCTGAGCTTTCTTCATTGGAGACATGCTTAACCACAAAGGTATATCACTGGAAACTACATTTGTACTGATTCCCACAATCTTACAGGGAAGTATCACCTTTCTGGAGGATGTTAGAATGTTGTCATCTCCAAGTCTAAAGCAGGTGGAACTATCATGTTCTTTTACTTCCTTTCGGTCTTTATGATCAAGAGACTCTAAATAACAATCTAGCCAATCTTGGCTGCAGACAGTGCACATACATCCACTATTTAAAGCCACAAGATTGAAAGAGTCTATCATCAGGACACTCATTATGCACACAACTTTTCTGCCACCTAAACAATGCCTTCCTGGTCCTTATCCTCATCACTGTGTCATGTGATTTCAAAGACACGATTTCTCCTTTTTGGACAGTTTACAATGTAGTGGTATGTATGGGGAAATTGCATTGGAAATAGCATCCCTCTAGCATTCCTTCAATTTAAACGTTTTTTTATCAGTTTCCCATGTGCATCTTCTTTCCCCATTTTCAAATTGGTTATAACTGTTTTTGACATTGTTATTCACGTCTTTGTTTAAAGGCCTAAGTATACCATTTGGGTCACCATTGGCATTCTGGTCTGTATTGAACAAGGTGGCAGGGAAGGATTGTTTCCCAAAAAACCTTTTTAATGATGCTGCCATCCGATCAAAGAGGGGCTCTGTTCCACTTAATTGTATTCCAGTCATTACTAAAAGAGTATCCATATGCAACAGACATGCACAGTCCAAAAACTTAAAAGCCAATACTGCATCTGGAATCTCCAAATTAAATTTCATTAGCCTGTTAAGGCCCCTCTCAAAATCCATGATATAGTCTGCCATGGACTGGTGTCATGTCTCCCAATCCTGTCAATCATCGCCCATTCTTCATAATTCTGCAAGAACTCATCTTTCTGGTAAAACTTATCTAAGTATTTGTAGCAGGAGTTGTAGCCCTTCTTTATTCAGGACATCTGCTGTCCAATTGGAAAATACTTTCCTTCTTGTTCCTAACTGGAAGTGACAAAGCTAAAGCCATACCTTGCTTCTTTTTTGGTATTGTAATGATGTGGGTCCACATTTCCATCTCTGCCTTCTATTGCCAATATGGTTCAGCATCTGAAAAGACAGGGGGACAATCAAATCCCACCAATTTACTTCTATCTTTTGCCATGATTGTAGCACTTCTTCAAAAACAAACACCGAGATACAATGGGTTTTCCTCTGCTACCAATGTTTCCTCAGAAGGAACTCTTCAAAATACAGATAATGAAAATATAACAACTTACTTCAACTTGTAAATCAAAGAAAGGGTTTAGTAAAGAAACATCATTACTCCAAACTTGGGGCCTTGCCCTGGACCACTCCAAGCTCACCACAATGCTGAACAGGTTCTTAGTGAGTCAGCTAGTCAGCTGACTATAACATCACTCTGTAATTGGTTCCATGGTTTAGCTGACCCTTAGATCTTGTAAACGTGCCATTTACAGGTCCAGGCAGCGGGCGATCGGGGGGGGCCGTCCATCCTGACTGTCTGCCCCTCTACTGCGGCTACGTTCACGGCCAGGTGTCCCTGGAAGGGAGCATGCGGTGTCCGTGGGTACAGTCGACGCCTTCCATGCCCACTGGGCACCGCAGGGGCTGGGATGCGTTACAGACTCCGACAATCACATTTTGATTTGACGTGTCTTAAATTTCCTTTGTACTTTTTGTTTTTGTTCAGGCCGTTCCCCTTTCCTTTTGGGGAGCCACCCCTTTTAGTTTGTCCTAACGTAATTTGAGTTTGTTTACTTGGTTTGACCGAAAAATAGCCCCCTTGCATCTTGCTCCTATTGGTCACATTACATCCAATACAAAGTTGTCACTAGTTACATTCTAACAGCAGAAGTAGGCCAATTGGCCATTTGAGCCTGCTTCATCATTCAGTACAATTAGGGCTGAGCTGGTACCTTAATTCTACCTTTGCACATTAACTTCAAATCCCTTAATTCTCTTAGTATCCAAAAAAATCTATCAATCCCCCTTGAATATACTGAATAACTGATCATTTACGATAAAAAAATCTGAAGATTACAATCCTTTGAGTAAAGAAATTTCTCCACATCTTGGTCCTAAATGGCTATCCCATTTTTTGTGACTGTGATTCCCTCGTCCTAAACTGGAGAAGCATCCTTCCAGTGTTGAGCCGATCAAGCCTTTTAAAAATTTAGAATGCTTCAACAAGATAATTCTTTGAAATTCTGGAGCATGTAGTCTCATCTACCAAATCTCTCCTCATTGGACTATCCCCTCATCCCAGGTATGAACCTTTGTTGCACTCCCCCCAAGGCTTGCATATTTTTCCTGGGGTAAGGACACCTAAACTTGGCCTCACCAAGGCTCTATAAAGTTGCCAGAAGCTCTCTTTATGCTTGTTTTCCAATCTTGTTATAAGGTAAGATGCCATTTACTTTCCTGATTGGTTGCTGTATCTGGATGTTAAATTGCTTTGGTTTTTGGGCAAGGTCCCTTGGAATAGTAACATTTCCTAGTCTCTCACCATTGAGAAAAAAGTTCCAGTTTTCCTTCGAAAGTGGATAATTTCATGCGTCCCAATATTACATTCCATCCCATCTTCTCGCTCGCTCACTCACTCAATCTGTCCTTATCCCTTTGCAACCTATTTTTGCATCCTCCTCATTGTTTATTTGTATCATCAGCAAATTTGGAGATATTATCCCATCAAAGTTCTTGATATTGATTGTACGTAGCATTCTAAATAATTTGATGAGAATGATGTAGATTGTAAGTGTGTTTTCTATAATTAAAGGTTGGAAATGTTCATATGAGCATTATCTTATTTGATTTTAGCATTCTGCTCAGATGTGAACTGGGAGTTGTCTTTATTCTTTTCACAGGGCTACATGATTTCTACTTCCTACTAGTATTGGCTTACTTTGTCGTAGCCTGCATATACACTCAACCAATCTGGCGATCAATTAAGAAAGGTGGACCTATGCACACTGTACTGAAGGTTTTGTCTATTGGATTACTGCTGCAAGCTGGTGCAGCATTCACTAACTATATGCATCTGTCAAGGTAAAGTAGTTTTAATTTAATGACACACAAAACCAAAATCTGATAGCTTTATGTATCCAATATATTTTTAAGGTAAATTGAATATTGTGGTGGCAGTGAGATTTTTCCATATGTAATACTTTTTTAGGGGCCTGCCTAACATATTTGCTTCAGTAATAATATGCAGAGTTTGAAAGGAAATATAAACTAAAATTGGGTATATGATAGCTATGAGATATGATTAATTGGCCAATGAAACAGTGTCATCTGTAAAATCCAGATCTTTTAACCTGTGATATTTCCGCAGGATGCAAAGTCTGCATTCACCTTCCTTATGTTGAAATAGATAACCAGGAGGAAAATGAATCAAGAGAGTCTGCGGTCTTGTCATATTCCTATGATAATATTTAAGGGTGGTATAGCAACACAGTGATTAACACCGCTGCATCATAGTAAGGACATAAGAACATAGTGCCAGGGACCTGGGTTCGATTCCAGCCTTGTGTGTGGAGTTTGCACATTTTCCCCATGTCTGTGTGGGTTTCCTCCAGGTAATCAGGTTTCCACATTCCACTCACCTTCCCCCCAACACACACACACACACACACACACACACACACACACACACACACACACACACACACACACACACACACACACACACACAGTCCAAAGATGTGCAGGTTAGTTGGCCATGCTAAGTTGCCTTAGTGTTTCAGGATGTGCAGGTTAAAGCAATTAGAGGGGTAAATGCATGGGTAGGCCTGGATAAGTTATTCTGTTGAAGTGTTGGTGAGGACTTGATGGGCTGAATGGCCTCCTTCTGCGCTGGATGGTTCTATGAATCTATGCTGCCTGTGCTGGTCTTGACACTGGAGTAACAGTACATGGAATAAGATGTTAGTATACCATTCCCAAATGCTGTACTGTCTTAGGATGTACCAGACTAACTGCTGATGGATGCTATCAAAAACTTTGTTGAATCAGTGAACTTGATAACAAGTGGCTGTCGATACTCCAGGCTTGCTCACAGCATGATCTATCCCAGAAACCTGCCTGTTCTTCATGAAGCATACTGACTTCTGCTTTGCTAGGCATTGACAGCAACCTCATGCCTTTCCAGTTGTTGCAGTCACTGAAGTTCCCTTTGGTAGCTTGATGATTACTTCCTACCTCCAGCCGTCAAGGATGCCCTCCACAGTCCAGATGTTGTTGAACAGATCTGTGAGCTCTGTTATGACCGTGCTTTTGCCGCATTTCAGTAGCTCTGCTGGTTTCTCATCAATTCCAGATGCCCTTTGTTCTTCATGCTCTTGATGGCTCTTGGGACCTTTAATCTGTTAAATTCTCCCAGGTTGACATTCAGCTGCTGAGGAGCAGTGCTACCATTGAATCTGAAGATGGAGCTTATGGTAGACTAGCTGAGGAACCCCTGAAAGCGTTCCACCCACCTTGCATCCTGCTCCTCATCTGTCAATAACATTTAAACGTCCTTGCCCATGTTCGGTACAGTGAACAGAGAATAAAGAGAACAAAGAACAATAAATACGGGAACAGGTCCTTCAGCCCACCAAGCCTGCACCGACACGTTATGCCTTCCTTAACTGACGACCGTTTGCCTCTATGCAGTCCGTATTCCCTGAGAATCCCTCTATTCCCTGCCTATGAGTGTACCTGTCAAGATGCCTCTTTAACTGTTGCTCTTGTATCTGCTTCTACCATGGCAACACAATCCTGACACTTACCACCCTCACTGTTTAAAAAAAACCTGCCTCTTTAAACTTCCCCCTTTTATCTTAAGCTTATGTTCCCTTGTAATTTGATATTTCTACTGTGGGAAAAAGACTCTGACTATCCATTCTATCCATGCCTGTCATAATTTTGTAAACTTCTATCAGGTCATCCCTCAGTCTTCAGAAGTTCAGGTGAAAATGTTCAAATGTTCATACATGTTCATAGCTCCTTGAAAGTGGAGTCACAGGCGTACAGAGTGTGAAGAAGGCATACAGCATGCTTGGTTTCATTGGTCAGAACATTGAATACAGAAATTGGGACATCTTATTGAAGTTATATAAGACATTGGTAAATCCACATTTGGAATACTGTGTACAGTTCTGATTACCCTATTACAGAAATTATATTATTAAACTAGGAAGAGTGAAGAAAAGATTTACTAGGATGCTATCAGGACTTGATGGTTTGAGTTATAAGGAGAGGTTTGACTTTTAGACTGAGGATTTTTTTCTCTGTAGGCTAGAAGGTTGAGGGGTGATCTTATAGAGGTCTATAACATAATGAGGGGTATAGATAAGGTAGATAGTCAACATCTTTTCTCAAAGATAGAGGAGTCCAAAACTAGAGGGCATAGGTTTAAGGTGAGAGGGAAGAGATACAAAGGTGTCTAGAGGGGCAATTTTTTCACACCGAGTGGGTGAGTGTCTGGAATAATTTGCAAGAGGTAGTAGTAGAGGCGGGTACAATTTTGTCTTTTAAAAAGCATTTACACAGTTACATGGGTAAGATGGATCTTGAGGAATATGGGCCAAATGCAGGCAATTGGGATTAGCTTCAAGGTTTTAAAAAAGAAAGAGCGTCATGGACAAGTTGGGCTGAAGGGCCTGTTTCCATGCTATAAACCTCTATGACTCTATGAAAACAACCCAACTTTTGTCCAATCTCTCCTCATAGCTAATACCCTCCAAACCAGGAAACATCCTGATAAAACCTTTTCCGTATCCTCTCCAAAGCCTCCACATCCTTCTGGTAGAGTGGTGATCAGAACCGTGTGCAACTTTCCAAATGTGAGCTATGAAGAGAGATTGGATAAAACTTGGGAATAGATAAGTTAGAAGCAGGGAAGTTGTTTTCACTGACGGATGAAACTAGAACTAGGGGGCATAGCTTCAAAATAACGGGGAGCAGATTTAATACTGAGCTGAGGAGGAACTTCATCACGCAAAGGGTTGTGAATCTGTGGAATTCCCTGCCCAGTGAAGCAGTTGAGGCTACCTCACTGAATGTTTTTAAGGCAAAATAGATACATTTTTGAACAGTAAAGGAATTAAAGGTTATGGTGAGTGGATAGCTAAGTGCAGCTGAGTCCACAAAAAGATCAGCCATGATCTTATTGAATGGTGGAGTGGGCTTGAGGGGCCAGATGGCCTACTCCTGCTCCTAATTCTCATGTTCTTGTGTTCTATCTTTGTATCTTCAGCAAATTTGCAACTATATCTTTGGTATCTTCTTCCAAGTTATTTATATAAATTGTAAAAAGCTGAAACCCCAGCACAGATCCAGTGGCATGGTACTTGTTACATTTTGCCAACCAGTGTAATGTCCCATTACGCTTGCTTTCTGTTTCTGATTAGCTAGCCAATCTTCTGTCCATGCCAATATGTTACCCATTACACGTGAGCTTTTATTTTCCACAATAGTCTTTGATGTGCACCTTACCAAATGCCTTCTGGAAATCTAACTACAGCTGCTTCCCCTTTATCCACAGCACGTGTTACTTCTTCAAGCACTTCAATAAATTGGTCTAACATGATTTCTATCTCATAAAACTATGTTGGCTTTGTTTGATTACCTTGAACTTATCTAACTGCCTTGCTATGTTTTTAATGTTAGCTTCTAACAATTTTCCTGTGACAGATGATGATCTAACTGGCCTGTAGTTTCATAGAATCATAGAATCCCTATAGTGCAGAAGGAGACCATTCAGCCCATCAAGTCTGCATCGACTAGGGAAAAGCCTGGGAACTACAGGCCAGTAAGCCGCACATCTGTAGCGGGTAAGTTTTTGGAAGGTATTTTGAGAGACAGGGATCTACAGGCATTTAGAGATGTAAGGACTGATTAGGGATAGTCAGTATGTCCTTGTGAGTCGAAAATCATGTCTCACAAATTTGATTGAGTTTTTTGAAGGGGTAGATGAGGGCAGTGCATTTGATGTTATCTAAATGGACTTTAGCAAGGCCTTTGACAAGGTACCACATGGTAGATTGTTGCATAAGGTTAAATCTTATGCATACAAAATGGAGGGTGGTTGTCGAGAGTTGTCTTTCATAGTGGATATCTGTGACCAGCGGCGTGCCTCAGGGCTCAATGCTGAGTCCACTATTATTTTCATTTACGTTAATGATTTGAATGAGAATATAGGAGGCATGGTTAGTAAGTTTGCAGATGACATCAAGATTGTTGGCATAGTGGACAGTGAAGAAAGTTATCTCCGATTGCAATGGGATCTTGATCAATTGGGCCAGTAGGCTGTCAAATGGCGGACGGAGTTTAATTTAGATAAATGCAAAGTGATGCATTTTGGTAGATTGAACCAAGGCAGGACTTACTCAGTTAATGGTCGGGCACTGGGGAGAGTTACAGAACAAAGAGATCTAGGGGTACGTGTTCAGAGCTCATTGAAAGTAAGTCAGGTGGACAGAATGGTGAAGAAGACACCATTCAGCATGCTTGGTTTTATTGGTCAGAAATTGAATGCAGGAGTTGGGTCATCTTGTTGAAGTTTGTACAAGACATTAAAAAGGCCGCACTTGGAATGCCGTGTACAGTTCTGGTCACCCTGTTATAGAAAGGATATTATTAAACTAGAAAAAGTGCAGAAGAGATTTACTCGGATGCGACCAGGACTTGATGGTTTGAATTATAAGAAGAGGGTGGATAGACCGGGACTTTTTTCTCTGGAGCGTAGGAGGCTTAGGGGTGATCTTATAGAGGTCTATAAAATAATGAGGGGCACAGATCAGCTTGATAGTTGACATCTTTGCCCAAAGGTAGGGGAGTCTAAAACTAGAGGGCATACGTTTAAGGTGAGAGGGGAGAGATACAACAGTGTTCAGAGGAATAATTTTTTCACAGAGGCTGGAACAAGCTGCCAGAGGGAGTAATAGAGGCAGATATAATTTTGTCTTTTAAAAAGCATATGGACAGTTCCATGGGTAAAATGGGTATAGAGAGATATGGGCCAAATGTGGGCAGGGGTTTAAAAAAAAGACAGCATGGACAAGTTGGGCCAAAGGCCTGTTTCCATGCTGTAAACCTCTGTGACTCTGTGATCATAATCCACCCAGGTCCTATCCCCATAACCCAAATGTATTTACCTTGCTAGTCCCCCTATATTTTGGGGCAATTTGCCATGGCCAATCAACCTAACCCACACATGTTTGGACTATGGGAAGAAACAGGATCGCCTGGAGGAAACCCACGCAGACACGGGGAGAGCCTGCAAACACTACACAGACAGTCAATTGAGGCCGGAATTGAACTCGGGACCCTTGCCCCCAGAGGCAGCAGTGCTAACCACTGTGCCTTCGTGCTGGCCGTACTGCCTTGCTTCCTGTCTCCCTCCTTTTTTGAATAAAGGGGTTACATTCGTTATTTTCCAATCTAATAGCACTGAAGCTAGTGAATTTTGTAAAATTAAAACCAACCAACCAACTATATCAATAAAAGCAAAATGTGGCAGATGCTTCATATCTGAAATATAAACAGAAGAGGCTGGATAAACTCAGTAGGTCTGACAGCACAAATGGAGAGAGAAGCAGCATTAACATTTCAATTTTGTATGACTTCTTCAAAGCTGAGGAGGAATAGAAATTTGATGGACTACGTAGTTGGAGGGGGTTGGGGAGAAGGTGTTGCAGAATATAAGGTCAGGAATAGGACAGAGCTAAGGAGAGATTGACAAAGATGTCATGGGCACAAGACAAAGGGGGTAGTAATGGTAGCATTAAAGACTAAAGAAGGTATTGATAGTGGCATAAAGATAGGATAGCAAACTGACTTCATGTGAGGACAAAGATCAGTACTTAGTGAAAGCTGGTAGTATGGGTGAGGGAGTGTATTTGCATTGGGAGAAGCAAATCAAAAGTGGGGTCAAGGTGGAGGTGAAATTTCACAATCTAATGTTGTTGAACTTAACGTTGAATCCAGAAGGCTGTAACTTGCTTAATTGGAAAATGAGGTTTTGCCAATCCCAATATAGCAGAGACTGCATTGGGAGCAGCAAATGCAGTAGACCAACATGAGGAGGTACAATTAAAGTGCTGTTTCACTAGCAAGGAGTATTTGTGACCTTGGATAGTGGGGAGGAAGGAGGTAAAGAGCTAGGTATTGCACCTTCCATATTTGCATGGGAAAGTGTAATGGGAAAGGGATGAAGATTGGGAGTGGACCAGGGTTTCACAGAGGGAGTGGATCTTTGGAATGCCCAGGATGGGGAGGGGAGGGGGAATTGGATGGGTGGGAGTATGGTGGTGAGGGGAGGATGTGTTTCATTGTGGCAGCATGCAGGAGTTGGGAGATGTAGAGATGCCGGCTTTGGACTAGGGTAAACAAGTAAGAAGTCTCACAATACCAGGTTAAAGTCCAACCAGTTTATTTGATAGCTTGTGGGATTACTATCAAATAAACTGGTTGGACTTTAACCTGGTGTTGTGAGACTCCTTACGGAGTTGGAAGATGGTAGAAGATGATCCTTTGAATGCCTTTGAGGACGGGAGAGACCTTTTCATTATACTGGGAGGGAGTGGAAGAGGTTAGAGCAACAGTGCGGGAGATGGCTTCGACAGTTGAGTGCCTTGTCAGCTACAGTGGGGAGAACCTCATTTGAGAGAAAAACCAGATGTCAGAAGTACTGTTTTAGAAGGTGGCATCAATGGAAAAGATGCAGCGGAAATGGAGAAACTGGGAAAATGGGTAGAATCCTTAGCAGAAGTGGGGTGTGAGGAGCTTTGGTCAAAATAGCTATGGAAGTTGGTGGGTTTGTAATGAATCTTGTTGCCAGAAATATAAGAGAGAAGTCAAGGAAGGGAAGGAAAATGTCAGAGATGGACCATGTGAAGGTGAGAGAAGAATGGAAATTGTAAGCCAAATTGATAAATTTTTCCAGGTTCATACAAGCGCAGTTATAGTTATCAACATAATGGAGAAACAGTTGTGGGAGGGGCCTGAGTAGGACTGGGTCATAGACTTTTTCCACATACCCCACAAAAAGACAGGCAGAACTGGGGACTGTGCAGGAACCCACAGCCACAGTTTTTATTTGCAGGAAGTGAAACAAGTTAAAGGAAAAATTATTCAATGAGAGAATATGCATTAAGGAAAAAACAGAAGCAGGAGTAGGCCATTCAGCCTTCAAGCCTACTCCACTATTCATTATCATTATGGTTGATCATCAAATTCAATGCCCTGATCGCGTCTTCGCTCTGCGCACCCCCCCCCCCCCCCCCCCCGGCAATATCTCTTGATCCCTTTAGCCCCAAGAGCTAATTTTTTCTTTTTCTTTCTTGAACAAGTTCAGTCAGGCAGAGAAAAATAGTGGTGGATGGGGATTGTTGTGACCTCTCTCAAGAAAGAACTAGGGTGTCTGAAACCCTTCTGATGGGGGATGGAGGTGTAGAAGGATAGGACGTTTCAAGTGAAAAGGCGGCAGTTAGGACTGGGGAACTGGAAATTGTTGTGAGGGCATCAAGGGAATTGTGAATGTAGGTAGAAAGACATCGGACAAGGAGTGAATGAATGGAACCAAGGTGGGAAGAAATTCATTCGGTGAGCAGGTTTTTTGTTTTTTTTTGTCCAAAAGTAAACTATTCCCCCCTCCCTCACAAGGCCATCTGTCACTTGTCTTCCCTTTATGCTACTGTTAGCACCTTTAGTCCTCAATGCTATCATTAGCACTCCCTTGGTCTTGTATCCATGACATTTTTGTCAATCTGTCCTTAGCTCTGACCTTCTAATATGTTCCACCTTTTGTACCCCACCCCTCTGACCCTCCCCCCCACCCCACCCTCATCCATTACATCACATTTCTACTCCTTTTCAGCTCTTACTAGCCACTTCTTCTAAGAAGTTAACCAGTCAAGGGGTTAGCTTTGTCTTGGATGCTCACAGATTACAGAATTGTTACAGCACAGAAGGAAGCCATTTGGCCAGTTGTGTCTGTGCCAGCTCTCCGACTGAGCAATTCATCTTGTGCCACTACCATGCCCTCACACACAAATCCTGAATATTCTTCCTTTTCATTAGAATAATTCAATTTCACCTTGAATGCCTCAGTTGAACCTGCCTCCACTACACTCTCGATACTGCATTCCAAATCTTGACCACTTGTTACGTGAAAAAGGTTCTCCTCATGTCTGCATTGATTAATTTGCCAATTATCTTCTTCCATCAATGTGAATAGCTTTTCCCTGTCTACTCTGGCCAGACTCCTCATGATTTTGAATATGTCTTTCAAATATCCCATTAACCTTCTCTTTTCCCCAAAAAAATGTTCCAACCTCTCCAATCTATCTACATAACTGAAATTCTTCATCCCTGGATACATTCCCGTGAATCTTTTCTGTACTCTCTCAAATGCCTTCACTCAATTGTGGCAGCCAGAACTGGACTCAATATACCAGTTGAGGTTGAACCAGGTTTAACATAAAACCTTGCTTTTGTGCTCAATACACCTAAATAAAGCCAAGGATGCTATATACTTTGTTAACTGCTCTCTAACTCTGTTCTGCCACTCTATGATTTATACACACAAACACCAAGGCTCCTCAGCTATTGCAGCTCCTTTAAAATTGTACCCTTTGTTTTATGTTACCTCTCCATATTCTTCCTGTCAAAATGAATCACTTCTCATAGAAATTCTAACAGGGTTAGACAGGGTAGATTCAGAAAGAATATTCCCGATGGTGGAGGAGTCCAGAACTAGGGATCATAGTTTGAGGATAAGGGGTAAACCTTTTGGGATTGAGGTGAGGAGAATTTTCTTCACCCAAAGGGTAGTGAATGTGTGGAACTCACTCCCACAGAGAGTAATTGAGGCCAAAACGTTGTGTGATTTCAAGAAGAAATTAGATATCGCTCTTGGGGCTAAAGGGATCAAGAGATGAGGGGGGAAGGGGAAGAACAGGATATTGAATTTGATGATCAACCATGATCAAAATGAATGGCGGAGCAGGCGCGAAGGGCCGAATGGCCTTCTCCTGCTTCTGGTTTCTATGTTTCTCTGTTTCTCTATATTTCATACTTCTCTGCATTGAATTTCATCTGCCATTTTTCTGCACAATCCAATAACCTGCCTATGTCCATTTAATGTATACACCAGTGGTCTCCAATCTTTTTAAGCACAAGACCACCTTTAGCATCAAAATGCAGACAAGATCTACTCTTAAAAATTTGACTTTACTAAAACTCCCCAAAATGCACTTGTGCACAACACTCACCTATTCTTAGTGTGCAAGGACCACTGGCACACTATCTCTGAGTGCTGCGAAGCCTGGATTATTGTTTGAGATGGCCAGTCTAATACAGTCCATCAGACGGACATCTACGCGACGAATGCGATACTCGGACATGATGATTTTCATCTGGGAAAAAGCCACCTCACAGAAGTATGTGGAACCAAAGTAGAACTTCACCTTGAGTGCACACAATGTCAGAAGAGGATACTTATCTCTGTTTATAAGTCCCCAAAAGTCTTTGTCCCTTGACCTAGCTTTCAGCTCTATGTCATTTGGCATGGTGATTATTTCCATGTCAAGTCCACTGCTTTGTTTGAACACTGCTGAAATTTTGCTGTCAGTTCTCCAATGTCCACTTGGGGAGGTGGGGGGGGTGTGGGGAAATGGATTTAGGACAAACATTTGTTCCATCTTGACTAACTCCTGAAATTGTTTGTTTTACTCCTTCAATTTATTCAGGTGGTCACAGAATTTGTTTGGATAGAACTCTTTCTGCTTGACCTGTTGTTGGATTTGCTCCAGATTTGGGAAGTGCTCTTCAACTGGAAGGACCACAGGTCCAGTTTCAATCTGAACACATTCACTGCACTGACCATGTGTGACAACTCTTTGTTCCTCCCCTGCAATTCATCATTCATCTCATATAATTTTGCATTTATGTCAGAAAGAAATGGCAAGTCTAGCAACTGTGCATTATCTGACAGCTCACTGTACACTTCATGTCTTGATTTCAGGGGACAGATTTAAAATTTCTAGAGGACTTTTCCTTGACTTAACCACCTGGCATCTGATGAAGGATTAGCTCACTGTAGGTGGCATTAAGGTCATCAAGTAACAATTTAAACAATTGATGTTCAAGCCAGTATTGACGCCCAAAATTGACGGTGCACTGTCAGTTGTGATTGAAACCAGTCTCTTGATTAGAATGTTTTTCATAGTCACATACCTTTTACATTTGTTGTAGACATCCTCACCTCTTGTACTCTCTTTCAATGGCAAAAGAATGAGGAAGTTCTCCTTTGTTGTTGCATCTTTAAATGCCATGTTAACAAAAACAATCAGCTGAGCTGTACCTGTTATGTCTACTGACTCATCAAACTGCAGCTGAGAAGAATTCACAGCCTGGTAAGTCTTGGTGTATTTGCTGAGACACATACTCAGACAACATAGAACAGTACAGCACAGTACAGGCCCTTTGGCCCTCGATGTTGTGCCAAGTTATGTCCGAACCCAAGATCAAGCTATCCTATTCCCTATCATTCTGGTGTGTTCCATGTGCCTATCTAATAACCACTTGAAAGTTCCTAAAGTGTCCGACTCTATTATCACAGCAGGCAGTGCATTCCACACTCCAACCACTCTTTGAGTAAAGAATCGACCTTGAACATCCCTCCTATGTCTCCCACCATGAGCCTTATAGTTATGCCCCCTAGTAACAGCTACATCCACCTGAGGAAATAGTCTCTGAACGTCCACCTAATCTGTTCCCCTCATCATCTTATATTAAACTTCTTTTAACTTCTATTAAATCACCTCTCATCCTCCTCTGCTCTAAGGAGAAAAGCCCTAGCTCCCTCAACCTTTCCTCATAAGACCTACCCTCCAAACCAGGCAACATCCTGGTAAATCTCCTCTGCACTCTCTCCAATGCTTCCACATCCTTCTTACAGTGAGGTGACCAGAACTGCACACAGTATTCCAAATGTGGTATCATCAAGGTCCTGTATAGTTGCAGCATAACTCCACGACTCTTAAACTCAAACCCTCCGTTTATAAATGCTAACACACTATAAGCCTTCTTCACAGCTCTATCGACTTGAGTGGCAACCTTCAGGGATCTGTGGATATGAACCCCAAGATCTCTCTGAATCTCCCTTCTGGCTATTCCACCCTTATGGCTATTACTAAAGCACCAAGTGGCATGCTCTTGGTGGCTGTCATAATTTCATCTTTGTATTTAAAGTCTTTGAACAAGGCGTCAGCAGCAACCATCATAGCCTCTTTGATAACTTTGCCATTGGTGAAGTTACTTATTTTTTGCCAGCAGATGGCGAATGTGAAAAGACGCCATTTTGCTAATCTTGCTGTTAGCCACAGGTTTTTAAAAGAGTGACTGTTGAGCTTGCAACATTCCATTTAACTCCCCAACTTCCTTTGTCCAAATGATACTGTTTAAAGGGAAATGTTCTTGAAATTTTGTATGCATTATCTTGTGATGCCGTTCCAAATTACCTCATTTATTCAAGGCTACATTCTGTTGAGAAACAAAGCAAATGATCTTGCCTTTAACATTTCTAAAAGAAATTCACTGGTGGAAATGGTAGGTTTCTGCCCTCTTGGAGGTCCCTCATCATTTTGTCTTCAGCCGACTGAGTTCATGTTTTGGCACTAGCGATTCAGCAGTCAATGAGTTGATTTGCTCCTCATTATGAGAATCCCTATGCATTTTTGGGTGATTCATGTCAATGACAATCAACTTTTCGAAACTCCAGGATTGACGATTGACTATTTGGTGACCACTCTGTTATACTATCCATTTCACAGTTTACAATGGCTCCCAAGTTTTGTATGATTTGATTTGATTTGATTTATTATTCTCACATGTATTAACATCCAGTGAAAAGTATTTGTTTCTTGCACACTATACAGACAAAACATACTGTTTATAGAGAAGGAAAGAAAGAGTGCAGAATGTAGTATTACAGTCATAGGTAGGGTGTAGAGAAAGATCAACTTAATGCAGGGTAAGTCCATTCAAAAATCTGATGGCAGCAGGGAAGAAGCTATTCTTGAGTCGGTTGGTACATTACCTCAGACTTTTGTACCTTTTTCCCGACGGAAGAAGGTGGAAGAGAGAATGTCCGGGGTGCATGGGGTCCTTAATTATGCTGGCTGCTTTGCCGAGGCAGTGGGAAATGTAGGCAGAGTCAATGGATGGGAGGCTGTTTTGTATGATGGATTGGGCTACATTCACAACCTTTTGTAGTTCCTTGCAATCTTGGACAGAGCAGGAGCCATACCAAGCTGTGATACAATCAGAAAGAATGCTTTCTATGGTGCATCTGTGAGAGTTGTAGCTGACATGCCAAATTTCCTTAGCCTTCTGAGAAAGTAGAGGCCTTGGTGGGCTTTCTTAACTATAGTGTCAGTATGGAGGGATCAGAACAGGTTGTTGGTGATCTGGACATCTAAAGACTTGAAGCTTTCAACCCTTTTACTTCATCCTCTTTGATGTAGACAGGGGCATGTTCTGCAAGACTTGAAATTGTGCCCTCTATACCTAGATCCAGGTTATGCATATGTATCAGGAGGAGCAAGGGTTTTGATGCCAACCCCTGAGGAACTTCACTACAAACCTTATGTAGTCTAAAAAACATCCATTAACCGTTATTCTGTTTCCTGTTACTCAGCCATTTCCATTTTACTACTGTCCATTTTATTCCAGAAGCTATAACTTTGCTCAAAAGTCTATTGTGTGACGCCACATCAAATGTCTCTTGGACATCCATCTACAGTTATTACCCTCATCAACACTCTGAAACCTCTCCAAAAATCTCCAGCAAGTAAATTAGAGATAACTTGCCTTTAATAAACTTATGCTGGCTTAACTCCTATTTGCCCCAGTGAGTATTAATTTTACTCAGAATTATTGTTTCTAGTAGCTTTCCCACTACTGGAGTTAAATTGGCTGGGCTTATCAGTACAACTGCTTTTGAACTGGTGTAAGATTTGCAAATCACTAGTTGTCTGGCATCATGTCTGAGTCTAAGGAAGATTGGAAAATTATGGCCAGTGCCTCCATAATTTCCATTCTTCTTACCTTCAGTATCCTTGGATGCATCTCATTTCGTCCTGGTGACTTAATAGATTTAATTATAGACAGCTGATTCAATACCACCTCCTTATCAATTTCCAATCCTTTTTTAAAATTTATTCTTTCATAGGATGTGGTCATCACTGGCTAGCTCTGGGCATTTATTGCCCATCCCTATTTCCTTTGAGAAGGTCATGGTGAGCCACCTTCTTGAAAAGCTGCTCACTGTGGTTAGGAAGGAAGTTTCAATATTTAACCTAGCAAAAGTGATGGAATAGTCCCAAACCAATATGGTATGTGGCTTGGAGGGGAAATTGCAGGTGTTCCCACGTATCAATTGTCCTTGTCCTTCAAGGTAGAGGTTGTGGGTTTGGAAGATGCTATCAAAGGAACCTTGGTAAGTTTCTAGAGTGTATCTTGAAGATGGTATACAATGCTGTTACTGTGCATCAGATGTGAAAGGTGTGAATTTTGAAGGTGGCGGAGGGTATGCCATTCAAACAGGTGATTGTCCTGGGTGGTTTCAAGCTTCTCGAGTGTTGATGGGGCTGCACTTATCTAGGCAATTCCATCACACTCCTGCCTTGAACCTTGTCGGTGGCAGACAAGTTCAGGGAGTCAAGAGGTGAGTTATTTGCCCTCAAATTTCCAGCCTCTGACTTTTAAGGCCACAATAATTTTAAAGCTGGTGCGGTTCAGTTTCTGGTCACTGGTACCCCACAATGTTGATAGAGGGGGATTCAGTGGTGTCAATGCTATTGTATGTCAAGCGGAGAAGGTTGGCATTTCTCTTGTTGGAGCTTGTTATTGCCTAGCAGTTCTGTAGTGTAAATGTAACTGACCCATGTTTTTCTGTAGCCCTTGCTTACAACTGTTTTTCTTGCTGAGCATTTTAGAGGACAGTGCAAGCATTGCTGCTTCACAGCACAGGGACTTGGGTTTATTTCTGGCCTCAGGTGACTGTGTGGAATTTGCACAATATTGCCTTAAGTGCTTAGGTTTCCTCCGAGTGCTCTGGTTTCCTCCCACAGTCCAAAGATGTGCAGGTTAGGTTGATTGGCCATGCTAAAATTGCCCCTTATTGTCAGGGGTTATCAGGATAAATGCATGGCCTTGCAGGATTAGGGCCTATGTGGGATCATTGCCAAACGGCCTCTTCTGCATTGTAGGGGTTCTGTGATTCTATGATTACTAATCCAGTGACACTACAACTAAGCCACGGCCTTCCCCATTGAGAGTAAACTTACAAGAAACATGAAAACAACTGAAAGAGCCTGTATAAGTATGTAAAAAGCAAAAAAAAACTAATGTAGACATTGGTCCCTTAGAATATGACATTGAGGAATTAATAATGGGAAACAAGGAAATGGCAGAGACTTTGAAATAGTATTTTGCATGGAGAAGATTTCTGTCAGAGAGTTGGTGCAGACTTGATGGACCAAATGGCTCCTTTTGCACTGTAAGAATTCTATGATTTCATAATCATAGGTTAAAAGGTGATGATGTTGAGGGTAATAGCATAGAGAGGATTGGCTAACTAACAGGAAACAGCTGGAATAAATGGGCCATTTTCAGGTTGGCGAAGTTGTGGAATGCTACAGGGATCAGTACCTTGGCCTTAAATATTTACAGTATATATTAATAACTGGATGAAGGGACCAAGTGTATTGTAGCCAAGTTTGCGCATGATACCAAAGGTAGTTGGAAAGCAAGTTATGAAAAGGATACAAAGAGCCTGTAAAAGCATATAGATAGATAAAGGGGGGCCAGTTTAGAACGGAGTTGAGGAGGAACTTCTTCACTCAAAGGGTGGTGAATCTCTGGAATTCTCTGCCTGTTGAAGTGGTGGAGGCTGCCTCGCTAAATATTTTTAAGACGCGGGTTGATGGGTTTTTGCTAAGCGAGGGGATTAAGGGTTATGGGGAGAGGGCGGGAATGTGGAACTGAGCCACGACAGATCAGCCATGATCTTATTGAATGGCGGGGCAGGCTCGAAGGGCTAGATGGCCTACTCCTGCTCCTATTTCTTATGTTCTTATGTTCTTATAGGTTAAGTGAGTGGGCAAAATTTGGCAGATGGAGTACAATGTCGGAAAATTTGAAGCTATCCATTTTGGGGGAACAATAGTATTAGTTAAATGGAGAGAGACTGCAGAATGCTATGGTGCAGAGGGATCTCTTGTACATGTATCATAAAAGGTTGCTATGCAAATCCAGCAAGTAATTAGAAAGGCAATTGGAGTGTTTAGCTTTATGGCAAGGAGATGGAATATAAAATTAGGGAAGTCTTGCTACAGCTATGGAGCATTGAGGAGACCACAGCTTGAGTATCTTGTACAGTTTTTGGTCTCCTTATTTAAAGAGGGATGTAGTTGGATTGATGGCAGTTCAGAGAAGGTTCACTAGTTGATTTCTGGATGAAGGGATTGTCCTTTGCAGAAAAGTTGAGTAGGCTGGGCCTATATTCATTGGAATTTAAAAGAATGAGAAGTGATCTTATTGAAACATAATATTCTGTGGGGGCTTGACAGGGTACTTTATGTAAAGAACTATCTCAATACAATACAAAACACTGAGCTAGATAAGATTTTTTTCTTCCCATAATAAAATAAGCTATGTTCTTACTGGATGATGGAACAGCCTGGGAGAGCCAAATGACCCCCTCCTCTTCCCATTTCTAATGTTCTTACGATGGGGAAATCAAGCAAAAATAGGTTCAATGTAACATTATGGTTACAAAAGAGAATTTCTGACTTTGATTTTAATGAAATAAATGAGAGCTTTCTAGTTGAATGTCTTCATCTTGTTTTTGCAACTGAAGGATTTTTTATAAATGCTATTATATTTTTATAAATTAAATATTTTGCTCTGTGACAGAAGTTCTATAATATCTGTAATTTTTTTTCAGGTACTCCATAGATGGAATTGGAACTCCTGTGTTGGGCAGTTTGGCTGAATGTAAGATGCAACACTTTCACTGAAATTGCAGCTTTTGCTTATAATTTAGTTCTTAATAAATGCATTCTTGATCCAGTAATAGAATTTTGAAGTACCAAAACACTTTCCATTCACTCATAATATCTAGAATTCCTGATCAAAGTGTCACACACAAATATATAATCCTCTGCCATATACAAAAAGATTGTCCATTATTCATATTTTCATTGCTCAGCACAGTAGGCATTGTCCGTGAACATATGTTATCAAATCCTGTGGCCTAACAACTTCTTGTAAATTATCACATTTTATGCAGTAAAATGTTTAAATATAAATGCTATTTCAGATTGATAAAATTAAACGAGTTGAGGTAAAAATATTCTAAACTGATCACTTCCACCCCTCTCCCCACTTTTGAAAGGAGGGTTTTGAAATTATGTTCCAAACATAACGGGCAAGACTTTGGTGTCAATATGGAGGCATGAAGGTGTGTGATGTCCCAATGCTGATCAGCCTGCCAGTTTTCTAATCCCAACTATTTTATTGGAACCTGGATGGGGCACAGAACAGATACCCAACTACATGTGACAAGTAGCTTGGTAAGTCAAGAGGGTATTTAAGGCCATTGACCAGAGGCCAAGTGGAATTTTCCAGGAATTCCCGGTTGTGGAGAGGTTTCTTCCATAATAGTGGCCCAACAGCTGTGTCCATTTTTTATTTGAAACATCTTACAAGTGTTGAGCGAGCACCTCAAGATGGAGAGGCACTCTCTCGCCTGCTCTCTCTCTCTCTTACCTGCAGCGATAAACTGCAGCTGCTTCTGCGCTGGATAATCATTCTATTGGCCTTCCAGTTTCGAGAGCTCACCTGCCGTCTTTCACTGGATGGCAAATGCACCCTCTGGTCACTAAGGGCCAGTTCTGCAAAAATCATTAAGTTGTTGTTCCTGATACAATGCAGAGTGAGAGAACACATTTCAATATCAATGAATGTATCCACCTCCAAAATGGAAAATCTTGTCTAACATTTCTGAACAAAGTAGTTTTGTTTTTATGGATATCCTGACATTAGTGAAATTTATGTTTCTGAAGCAAGGACTGAACATTTCCTTATATGTCACAGAATACACACAACTGATGCAATGGAAAATCCATCAGGATGAGGGAATGTTTTAATTAGAATCCTGGAACTGTGATATGCATAGTAATATTCAAACTGGGAGTGCGGTGCAAGTGTCAGGGTTCCCTGCTTGAGTCTTGCGAACATCAGCAGAGAGTGTTTCAAAGGAATAACAACAGTTCTGCTGGAGAGCTGATTTTGACCTCAACCCAAATGCCATCATACAAGCATTTTATTTTACAGAGTGCAAGAGGCTAAATATGTAAATGAAATAGACATTTCATAACGTATAAATGAGTGGAAAGGCTAAATATCTTGAAATATTGAGTTAAGATATAATCGACCTTCATGTCAATGGCTGGTGATTGCATGAAAATAGGTCTACTATTCAGAAAGTTAAGGGGATGTGGGTTACTTGCTTTGGCAGCAGCAGTGGTCTCTATTAAAAATGCTGCCCAAACCCAAGAGCTGCAAGCTAATGAGAGGGCCAGCATCCGGTCACCGTGAGCATGTAGGAAGAGGGTATGCTAATGGGCAGGAGCTCTGGCAATCAGGTAATTGAGGTCTTAAAGTCAGGCAGGCCCCACCAAAGCAGAAAGATGGTTAATGAAGGCAGGCAACACCACTGCTGCAAGACAATCGTTGCTATTGACAGTCCCCTTCCAGAGTGCACAAAAGGAGGGCCCTACTTTGGAAGTCCAGCAGGAGGCCACAACACTTATTGTTAAATGCCAGCAGTGTAGGGAACAAGCCTTTCATTGGCTCAAGTGTCTTAATTGAGATCTGGATAGGTGTACCATCCACCATCTTCCTCACCATTCCATCACGGCAGGAAGATGATCGACACTCCACCCACCATTTTCCTGCACTAACTCCAAAGGTATGGTAAAATTCAACCATAGTAGTGCCAGTTGCTGCTGAACCCTATCTAAGAATTATTTAAAATCAGAGGTACGTCAATAAATTTGCTTATTTGCACAATGTACCCTTTCTGTTGTATCATGGACAGTGTAAAAGCCTAAGATTTGCCATTGTCCATATTAATTTTTTTAATATATAATTTCCTACCTGATGTTTCTCTCCAGAGAAACAGGTCTGTTTTCTCTCCAGATCTTACAACACTCCACCAAAAAAGTCAAGGGGACTTCTTTCAAACTATCATTCAGCGGAGCGGGCTCAACATGCCAGCAAGACCCTGCCCATTTTTAGAGATCAGAAACTGTGTAAACCTCACTCCACCAAACCCCCCCCCCCAGGCCACCACGAAAGTCTCAGGGCTGCCCTCCCCATCCTCTATCAGAGTCATTGGCATCTTCCCCCACCACCGCCGCCCCCCCCCAAGTCTCTTCCCAGATTGTCGGTACCTTTCCACCTCCTCCTTCACCCCCACAATGGTCATCATCTGCATTCCCTGCTCCCCGAACTGCTCACAGCCTTCCCCCTTGTGGGGCTCCCACAGGGGCCTGTCCCTTGGCAGAGCTGGTCAGTGCCATGTTGGTGCCAAACTGTGCCATGGGGCATAGCTGGACCACTACCTGATCATGTTCCTCACCCCCAGGGGCTATACTTTATGACCCCAAGGAGACACACACATCCCCCTCCCCCCATGATAGGTTCACATCTAGGTGAGAAGAAAAGTCCTGGAGACAATGAACATAGAACATTACAGCGCAGAACAGGCCCTTTGGCCCACAATGTTGCACCGACCAGTTAAAAAACAATGACCCTGTAACCTAAACCAAACCCTTTCCATCCATAAACCTATCCACGGATCTCTTAAACGCCCCCAAACTAGGCGCATTTACAACTGCAGCAGGCAGGGCATTCCAATCCCTCACCACCCTCTGGGTAAAGAACCTACCCCTGACATCCATCCTATAACTACCACCCCTTAATTTAAAGCTATGCCCCCTCGTGCTAGCTTTCTCCATCCGAGGAAAAAGGCTATCACTGTCCACCCTATCCAAACCTCTAATCATCTTATATGTTTCAATAAGGTCCCCTCGCAGCCGCCTTCTTTCTAACGAAAACAACCTCAAATCCCTCAGTCTCTCCTCATAGGACCTCCCCTCCATACCAGGCAACATCCTGGTAAACCTCCTCTGCACCCTCTCCAAAGCCTCCACATCCTTCCTATAATGTGGGGACCAGAACTGCACACAATACTCCAAGTGCGGACGCACCAGAGTTTTGTACAGTTGCAACATGACGCTGCGGCTCCTAAATTCAATCCCCCTACCAATAAACGCCAAGACACTGTATGCCTTCCTAACAACCCTATCTACTTGATTCCCAACTTTCAGGGATCTATGTACACATACAATGCTCACTAATGACATGGTAATGTACTAAACTGAGCTTTCTGCGGTCCCACGTTATGCTTCAACAGCAAGGGGACAGTAAGATCGGAACTCTAAAACTCACTGGCACAAAACACACTTTCCAGATTTTGAGCATGCCCTGCCATTCCCACAGATAGAGAATGAGGGTGCAAAATTTTCCCCAATGCTATAGCCACTGATCCCAGCAATAATATTTTTTTAATTATCTAATTTTGTCACAGGGAGCGAGAGATAGATTAATAATAGAATCCCTACAGTGTAGAAGAGGCCATTCAGCCTATCGAGTCTGCACTAACTCTTTGACAGAGTATCTTACCCAGTCCCCCTCTTTCATCCTGGGTAATCAATCTAACCACATCTTGGCAACAGGCTAATTTACCATGGCCAATCCACATAACCTGTACACCTTTGGACTGTGGGAGAAATAGGAGCACCTGAAGTAAACCCACGCAGACTTGTGGAGAGTGTGCAGACTCCCACACAGACTGTCATCCAATGCTGGATTTGAACTCGGGTCTCTGGAGCTGTGAGGCAATACTGCTAACCACTGTGCCATTGTGCCGCCCCCTATAAAATAGGTGTCACTATCATTTAGATGTGACAACAGCTTCCTAAAAATGATGCTTAATAGTTGGCCATTCAGACTTCCCATGAATAAAGCTGTGCTTTAAATAGTTCATTGATATAGAAAAATCTGAAAACTCATTGTGAAGAATTACAGATTTGAAAGCAAAAATAGAAACCTAACTTTCGGAACTAGAAAATTGGACGCAATTTTGCTGTTACTACATCTAGCGTATACGTATTTCCTGAACATATTGAAACATGCTATATTTGTATATTTATGTATTTTCAGGATTAATCTGTAAAATACTGTGCTGCAGTATGGAATTGCAATTTCTACAGCTATTTGTGTCTAATTGTGTAGGAATGTCTGTGTAAATAAGAAGTTTTATATGATCTTGAACACGTCTTGATATTTTTTATGCCATTGTGAGAAGCTTTTTCATTAAGTTTAAAAAACTTTAACTGTAATTTTTTTGGAGCATTAGTTCTGTCCAGTTTGAATCTCTGATGCGCTTTCAGTGTGGCTATTAAAGAGGGGAAAGTTGGGAGTTTGTTCTCTGTGGATCAGATTTTGGTCAAGGAGGTGATTACCAGGGGTTGGGGAAGTTCCCAATCCCACAAACCCACCTTTACTAACAAGGCCCCACCCATGCTCTTTTCATTCTCGGGAAAAGAGGCAGACCTAAGGCAGCAATAGAGCAGGCAGATGATGAGCCTGACAGACTAGATGGCCCACCATTATTTACTAGGACATCAGCCCTGCTACAATCATGACAACGTTTACACTCTTGACCCAAGCACCCCGCTCCTCCCCCGCAACATTACCCCTTTATCCTCGCTTGTAACTCTCATGCCCTTCCATTTACCTATACATCCGCTACCCACTCTCAGTATACACTATGCACAGAACTTGCATTGTTGTTACTGCTTTTGATAATTATCAGATGGTCTCACTATTAATGCTTGGCTGAGTTTCAAAAAGATTAACCTACTTAGTTTAGCAAGCAATTAAACCTTTATACTGTTTGCCGAAAAGTAAACGTTTTGTTTGATTGACATCTCTAAAACCTTGTGATAAGTTATTTTTCCTTTGTTATTTGTGAACATAAGAACGTAAGAAATAGGAGCAGGAGTAGGCCATCTAGCCCTTTTCCACAAGTTTAAGCGTCATGTAGTTGAGAAAAACTTCTGTCATATTCTGAACCTAAACTAATTTTATATTTAAAATAAAAACTAGATGAGAAAAGACTGGAAAAGATGACTCCCCCAAGGGTCACTTTATTTCTTTTCTGGGTTAGAACCATTCGCTTGTTGCACTAGGAAACAAAAGAACATTCCAGACTGATGTGGGTCATTGCCTTGAAACCATCCACAAAGTATTATCTGGTTTGAATGGGCCATTCTAAAACAAAGACACTGACCTAGACTTTTGCCATGACAGAGAAGCTCTTTCTATTGTAACTGAAACAGGATCACGGGTAGGGCATGTTTCATGCATACATGGTTTACAGAGGCAGCAGGGCAGATATATCATCAGCTGCCCCTACTGCATTGGGATTTTGGTAAGCCAACACAGTACGAAACCTTAAATGTGCAGATTAGACCAATTAAGAGTAGGTCTGAATTTTTTGGATCCGCTTGGATACTAAGAGATGTAAGATACCCCTTTGGATCTGATTCCAGGACACCTTTGGTGGAGGTCAGATAAAAACATAAGAACATAAGAAATAGGAGCAGGAGGAGGCCATCTAGCCCTTCGAGCCTGCCCCGCCATTCAATAAGATCATGGCTGATCTGAAGTGGATCAGTTCCACTTTCCCACTTTCTCCCCATAACCCTTAATTCCCTTGTCTATCAGAAACCTATCTACCCGTGACCTAAATATATTCAGCGAGGTAGCCTCCACCACTTCAGCGGGCAGAGAATTCCAGAGATTCACCACCTTTGAGTGAAGAAGTTCCTCCTCAACTCCGATCTAAACTGCGCCCCCCCCCCCCCCCCCCCCCTTATTTTGAAGCTGTGCCCTCTAGTCCTGCTATCCTTTCTAAGCGGGAAGAATCTCTCTACCTCTACCCTATCTATCCCCTTCATTATCTTATATGTCTCTATAAGATCTCCCCTCAGCCTTCTAAACTCCGAGTACAGACCCAGTCTATTCAGTCTCTTTTCATAGGCTAACCCCCTCATCTCCGGTATCAACCTAGTGAACCTTCTCTGCACTCCCTCCAAGGCCAATATATCCTTCTGCAAGTGTGGCGACCAAAACTGCACACAGTAGTCCAGCTGCGGCCTCACCAGTACCCTGTACAGTTGCAGCAAGACCTCCCTGCTTTTATATTCTATCCCCCTCGCTATAAAGGCCAGCATTCCATTCGCCTTCTTGATCACCTGCTGCACCTGCAGACTGGGTTTTTGCAATTCGTGCACAAGGACCCCCAGGTCTCTCTGCACCGTAACATGCTGCAGCTTTTCGCCTTTTAAATAATAATCCCTCCTACTATTATTTCTACCAAAGTTGATAATCTCACATTTGCTAACATTATACTCCATCTGCCAGGTCCTCACCCACTCGCTCAGCCTATCCCGATCTCTCTGCAGACTTTCCACACCCACCACGCAATTTGCTTTTCCACTCATCTTCGTGTCATCAGCAAATTTCGTTACCCTACTGTCAGCCCCCTCCTCCAGATCGTTTATGTAAATGGTAAACAGTTGAGGCCCCAGCACTGATCCCTGCAACACTCCACTTGTCACCAACTGCCAACCAGAATAGCACCCATTGATTCCAACTCTCTGCTTCCTATTAGACAACCAATCCTTTATCCACGCTAACACCTTACCCCCAACTCCGTGCACCCTAACCTTTTGCAGCAACCTTTTGTGAGGCACCTTATCAAACGCCTTTTGGAAATCTAAAAACACCACATCCACTGGTTCCCCTCTGTCTACCGCAGTAGTCACATCCTCATAGAAATCCAATAAATTTGTTAAACACGACTTCCCCTTAACGAATCCGTGCTGCATCTGCTTGATCAAACCATTCTTTTCTAGGTGCCTCGCTATTTCTTCTTTGATGACAGATTCTAGCATTTTTCCAACTACGGACATTAAACTAACCGGCCTATAATTCCCTGCCTTTTGTCTGCTACCTTTTTTAAACAGCGGCGTAACATTAGCCATTTTCCAATCTTCCAGCACTTACCCGGAGTCTAACGAATTTTGATAAATAATTACTAAGGCATCAGCTATCACCTCTGCCATTTCTTTCAGAACCCTGGGATGCATTCCGTCCAGTCCTGGAGACTTGTCTGCCTTCAGTCCCGTTCGTTTATCAAGCACTACCTCTCTAGTGACAGTAATCGCATTAAGGACCTCATCTCCTACCATCCTTCTATCTTCAATATCCGGCAAACTATTTGTGTCCTCCTCCGTGAAGACCGAGGCAAAAAACTTATTTAAAGCTTCAGCAATTTCCTCATCGCCCACCGCTAAATCCCTTCTCTCGTCCTCCAAGGGTCCAACATTCACTCTAGATGCCCTTCCAAAGATGCCCTTTGGAATTGTTAAAAGCAGACATAAATATGTATCAAAGGTGCATAAAGTCATTACTGTCAGTCTCATTGGAACTGTAAACAGACCTGTCAAAATCATTTGTCAAAGCTGTCGGAAGAACCTGTCAAAACTATCAGAAGCACCTGTCAAAGGGATCTGTCAAATTGCCAGAAGCACTCATTAAAGAGGCCTGTCAAAGTGAGCTGTCGAATGGAGCTGCCAAGGCATTTAAAAGTCCTGCCCTATAAATCTTTGAAAAAGCATATCTGGAGTGTTTGAAAAAAATTATTCCTTGTTATTCCACTTTGTCTGTTGACATAAGTCTGAGGGTTTCCACTACTAGATTAGTGTTGCATGACTGATTTCACAACCATCCGTTCTCATGTAAGGTGCCTGCTATTTCACAATTTGATTGATGGCTACAAGTGCTATAGACTCTTTGACATGAGATTTTGAATTCTAATGCTTGTTATAATGGATTGTGCACTTGAATGAAATGTTTGTTGCTATAAGGTTTTATTTAGTTGAAGTATAAATGTAGTAAATGGGTTTTTATGAATGAGAATATTTTTTTCAATAGAACTTTATTTCATTCAAGATTACTTTATCTTGTCCTTGCATCGGTCCTGAAATAGATATTGGGTGCAGTAGCATGGCAGGCGTAAGGGCAAAGGATGGATGGTGCATGCACGGGTTGACATGGAGGTTATGGGGGGGAGTGGAGGCATGAAGTGGCATGGGTTTGTGTGCATGGAACTTGGGGAATGTGTGAAGGGTGAGTGCTGGAAAGATATTTCATGTCTTGATCTTTATTTTATAATTTAAATTAATAAAAAGGATCTAACTCTATCAAAATTGCAAGAGAATTTGAGATGCCCACGCCCGCAAGGGCAGGAGTGCTACATATGGGCTGACCACCTACACTATTATCTCTTGCTAGCCAAATTTGCCAAGAATGGGAGTGGGAATCCCAGAATTGGATCCCACCTATCATTTTTAAAGGCCCCTGAACTTGGTCTTACTCAATGAAAATCTGGACCCATGAGTGAACTTTTCCTTTCTTACTTGAGTCTCGCTTGAGTCATTTTTTTTCTGTCCGGTGTTTTACTCTGGAGTAGTGATACAGTGTTATATATTCAATAACTCTGTGCACATATAAGAGGAAAACACATTTAACACTGTAACAAAAAAATCAGTTTAAAGTTCAGTATGATATATGGTATACATTATATAATAAATGGTTTAATAGTGGACATTACAGTGTCACCTTTTGTTTAAGACAGGGATTTTAATTTTTATATTTTTGCTTTTCAGTTTTGATTAAATGGGTTTTTAGAAACTGAAACATAGAAAAACTACAGCACAATACAGGCCCTTCGGCCCACAAAGTTATGCCGAACATGTCCCTACCTTAGAGATTACTAGGCTTACCTATAACCCTCTATCTTACTAAGTTCCATGTACTTATCTATAAGTCTCTTAAAAGACCCTGTTGAATCCGCCTCCACCACCGTTGCCGGCAGCCCATTCCACACACCCACCACTTTCTGAGTGAAAAACTTACCCCTGACATGTCCTCTGTACCTACTCCTCAGCACCTTAAACCTGCGTCGTCTTGCAACAAACATTTCAGCCCTGGGAAAAAGCATCTGACTATCCACCCAATCAATACCTCTCAATATCTTATACACCTCTATCAGGTCACCCCTCATCCTTTGTCTCTTCAAGGAGAAAAGGTCAAGCTCCCTCAACCTATCCTCATAAGGCATGCTCCCCAATCCAGGTAACATCCTTGTAAATCTCCTCTGTACCCTTTCTATGGCTTCCACATCCTTCCTATAATGAGGCAACCAGAACTGAGCACCATACTCCAAGTGGGGTCTGACCAAGGTCCTGTAAAGCTGCAACATTATCTCTCGACTCCTAACCTCAATTCCTCGATTGATGAAGGCCAGTACACCATAAGCCTTCTTAACAACAGCTTCAACCTGCGCAACTGCTTTGAGCGTCCTATGAACTCCGTCCTCAAGATCCTTCTGATCTTCTACACTGCCAAGAGTCCTACCATTAGTATTATATTTTGCCATCCTATTTGACCTGCCAAAATGAACCACTTCACACTTATCTGGGTTGAACTCCATCTGCCACTTCTCCGCCTAGTCTTGCATCTTATCAATGTCTCGCTGCTCCTCCACACTATCCACAACACCTCCAACCTTTGTGTCATCAGCAAACTTACCAACCCATCCCTCTACTTTCTCATCCAGGTCATTTATAAAAATCACAAAGAGGGTCCCAGAACAGATCCCTGGGGCACTCCACTGGTGACTGACTTCCATGCAAAATATGACCCACTGATAACCACTCTTTGCCTTCTGTGGGCAAGCCAGTTCTGGATCCACAAAGCAATGTTCCCTTGGATCCCATGCCCCGTCACTTTCTCAATAAGCCTTGCATGGGGCACCTTATCAAATGCCTTGTTGAAGTCCATATATACTACACCTATTGCTCTTCCTTCATCAATGTGTTTAGTCACATCTTCAAAAAATTCAATCGGGCTGATAAGGCATGATCTGCCTTTGACAAAGCCATGCTGAGTATTCCGAATCATATTATACCTCTCCAAATGTTTGTAAATCCTGCCTCTCAGGATCTTCTCCATCAACTTACCGACCACCGAGGTTAGACTCACTGGTCTTTAATTTCCAGGGCTATCTCTACTCCCTTTCTTGAATAAAGGAAGACCATCTGAAGACTTTTCAAAGCAGGATATGTATTATAACTCAAATTATAAATTTCAGTCAAAATGAAAAGACACATCAGACGTGAAATAACTAAACAATTGATTCTTTCTTTCCTGAACAGTATGTGATATGGTCTCCCAGATTCAGATGCTCTATATGCTTCTGAGTTTATGTATGGGATGGACTCTTGGTAGAATGGGAAGAACTCAAAGTCGGCTCCTGCAATGGGACTCAACCCCAACATCGACTGCCATAGCCATTGTAGCTGTTATTACCCAGGTCAGTGGAAATGTTACCAATATAAAAAGGAGAATTTCAAGTATTAATTTCATGCCATACTTCTAAACTTGAAAAGACTGGTGCTGTATTGAACAAAAACGAAATGTAGGCTACATTGAAAATCTCTAACTAATATTGTTTTGCACATTTTTAATATATTTCGGGTGACTTGGCTTTCTCATAACTTCATTTGTAGTGTAAATGTGAATGTTTTTCTTGATTTGTAAACCACCAATTAGTATGAGACAAAATTTGAAGAATATCCTAAGTTGTGCTTTGGACAACAAACATATTCAAGGTTAAGGTTTAGATATCTAAAAATGGATTTTAAATTGAACCAAAATACAACTTTGAATTAAAAGAGTAAACTCAAAGCAAATTTCTGAATGTTGACCCCACAGTCTTTAGACAACTGCTGACGATTTATCCAGTGCAAAGTTTGATTTCAGGGCTGTGATCATCCAGATTTTGTGACAAAAAAGATCAAAATAATCATCGAAGTCCAAAATTCAACTAATTCATTATTTCAGATTATCTGACTACCAGTACCCTACAAATGTAGGAGACATTTCATTCTGTACATAACCTACTCCACCATCTTAGAGGTGTGACTACCAAATCATAAGAGATTTTTGTTCTGAGCGAATTTTCTTTTGTTTTTTTTCAACTTGCCACTCCCTTATTCGTTTTTATGAATGTTCTCAAACTTGTTTGCTTTGACTGTTTCTTCTCACCAGTATCCATCGCTCTTGTTTTCTCTCCTCTTTGCCTATGTTTGCCTCCATCAATTGAAGTTCTTGGAAATATGAAGAAAACATTTTGAAAATCCGCTACTTTTTGTGTGCACTTTTCCTATTAGTGGCTATAGAGTCATAGAAGTTTACAGCATGGAAATAACTGTTCACTCCAACTTGTCCCTGCCGCCCTTCTTTTAACCACTAAGCTAGTCCCAATTGCCCATGTTTGGCCCATATCCCTCTATACCCATCTTACTGTATAAATGCTTTTTAAAAGACAAAACTTTACCTGCCTCTACTACTACCTTTGTAGCTTGTTCCAGACACTCACCACCCTCTGTGAAAAAAATTGTCCCTCTGGACCCTTTTGTATCTCTTCTCTCTCACCTTAAATCTCTGTCCCCTAGTTTTAGATTCCCCTCGCTTTGAGAAAAGATGTTGACTACCTACCTTATCTATGCCCCTCATTATTTTATAGACCTTTATAAGATCATCCCTAAGCCTCCTAAGTTCCAGAGGAAAAAGTCCCAGTCTATCCAGCCTCTCCTTATAACTCAAACATCAAGTCCCACTAAAAGATACTAGCTAAAAAGCTTGCATTTATGTACTGCCCATCATGTGTGACAGCAAACACCTCAGAACCTTTTAAAGGGAGATGAGCAGAATGATGAGTGGGAGTAATAAAAGGTGCACAAGATTTGGGAGGACCAGAAACATTATCAGAGATTTTTTTTTAAAAGAAGCTGTAAGATGAAATGGTTTAAGTCATGGATTTTCAAATTGGATCTCCTGATCCTAAGGGATCAGAAAGATCAAGAGATTTCTGTATTTTACGAGCCTATTATTTCTGTTACAGTTTGATAAAAATTATGCAATGTTGATTATTTTTGTGGATGATAGAGGTCTACATAGTGTGTTAATATCTGCAGGGAATCTTCCATACAGCAAAGTTTGAATATGTCTAATTTAAGGTTTAAAGGAGATGTACAAGGCAAGTATTTTACTCAGAGGGTGGTGGGTGCCTGGAATTCACTGCCAGAGGAGGTGGTGAAAGCAGATACAATAATGAGTTTTAAGGGGTGTCTGGACAAATACATGAATAGGATGGGAATAGAGGGTTATGGCCCCCGGAAAGGTAATGTGTTTTAGTTCAGTCGAGCAGCATGGCCGGTGCAGGCTTGGAGGGCCAAAAGGCCTGTTCCTATGCTGTAATTTTCTTTGTTCTAAAGCAGCCTCTCAGCAACATCATCTGAAAACATAACATCAGTTTCTATGTGTACACTGAAGACACCCTGCTCTACCCTCACCACAACCTCTTTTTTTTCTCTCGACACCTTCACTGTCTCAAAACTGACAGATTCTTTGCAACAAGCTGTATTACAAGGGCTGGGCATGGGAGGCAAAACCAACAGGGAAAGTTGAGATGGAGGCAGGACTGGGGGTGGGGGGAGAAGTTTCCAGAATATGAGAGGAAATGAAGGCAGGACAAAGAAGAGGAAGTGAAAGTGGAGGGGGAGACAGAGGCAGAACTAGGGAGAGGAGTAGTGAAAGACTGTCCTGGGACTGTTTAAGGAAGAGTCAGAGACTGACCTGGGGCTGAAGCCATGCTATCAGCAGCATATTTGAGATCTCTTGTGGCTAAGGCCATTTTTTAGGGGCATATTGAAGAGAGTGTTCAGGAGCTGAGGCCACACTCTTGTGGGTCTATTAAAAAGACTGTCTTGGGGCTCAGGCCACGCTGTCAGGGAAATATTGAACAGACTATCATGGTGCTGAAGTCATGCAGTTAGGAGCAAATTGAAGAGATTGTGCTGGAGCTGAGGCTGCACTGTCAAGGACATGTTGAAGAGACTGTTGTGGGACTGAGGCCACACTGTCAAGAGCATATTGAAGAGACTGTCTTGGGGCAAGGAGCATGCTGAGGGATTGAATGGCATGCATATCTTGGGTAGGGGAAAGCCTTTCTGGACAGTGATGTTCACTGATGATGATGGGGGACATGGTTTGCGGGGCATGGTCAGTCACCTAAAGAATGAGTCCTGGGGTTTTGAGTCATGGCATTGTGAGGCAGAGAGCATAGTGGCAGCCATGAAAGGCCTCTGGATCCTGTACAACAGTAGTTGGAAAGTTGTGGGGGGAGGTATTGAATGATCTTAAGTTAAAAGGCCTGAAAATTAAAGGTGTGTGTTGCCTTGAGAAGGGAAGAAGTCAGATTGACAAACGACATGGGGATATCAACTTTAAGGGGTTCGGGGGGTTGGGGGGAGAACAGGAATATTCACATGGAAAAAGGTGGGGTTAAGCGTAGCAGGGTGTGGCTAGATAGTAAAAGGAGGAAGGGGAATTAGAAGGATGGGAGGAACTTGGTGCGTGACAGGGGAAATTGGAAGCTGGTCTCACACGGACAAAACCATTTTCAACCTCATCTGCAAATGATGCATTTGAGGAACAAGCTAGAAAAATTCCATCAGGAAGTGGTTTCTGAGCATCTGGCAGGAGTTCAATACAGCAATTTTTGGCTGATTGTAGGGGGACCCTATAATATCCTGTTCAAATGATGGAGAGCATTGCTGAGCTGAGTGCTGTACTTGAGGGTCTAATGCAAAACGAGTAAGCTTTTGGCACTTTTATTAATGATGTGCATTCAAGCGAGAATCCATTATGTTTAAGTGCAGTGTTTTAAATGGCATCTGGTCCTTTCAAAGGCATGTCAGAATGGATGCAATGGTCAAACAGTCAAGGGCTGTATCTGCTGTGTAGAGGCAGCAGGCATCCTACAAAGCTCCATGTTCCCAGTGCACTGCTCATGGTATTGAAGGCAATCATGATAGAAGTGCAAGAATTGGTTATCTGTAGTTATTCTTAAAGCTACTCCACTGGAGGACAATCACCAGAAGCTTGATAATAGACTCTAGAACTTGGTCTTTTGATCCTAATTAAGACACGCTTTGTGAACACACAGTCAAGTTTGAGGGGAAAGCTCAGCCAACTGTCATCCTCAGAGACAATATCATAGAATCCTACAGTGCGGAAGGAGGCCATTTGGCCCATCGAGTCTGCATGGACCACAATTCCACCCAGGCCCTATCCTCATAACCTCATGCATTAACCCTGCTAGTCTTTCTGATACTAAAGGGCAATTTAGCATGGCCCAGTCAGTATTGACTAGCAGTTAATGACATTCTCTTCTTTTTATACAAAGAAATAATGTTTAGATTCCACTTTCCCACCTTATCCCATAACCCTTGATTCCCTCACTGATTTAAAATCTGTTCACCTCAGCCTTGAACATACTTAATGAATGTATTTAATCTCGACAACTGTTTGCAGTAAAGAATTCTACACATTCACTATCATCTGAGAGAAGAAATTCCTCCTCATCTCTATCTTAAATAAGTGACCCATTACTCTGAAATCTTGCCTTCTGGTCCTAGACTGTCCCAGTGGAAACAACCTCTCAACATCTACCCTGCCAAGCTTCCTGAGAATCGTGTATATCTCAATAAGGTCACTTCTCATTCTTCTAAATTCCAATGAGTACACGCCTAACCTTCTTAATACCCCCTCATAATAAGAACATAAGAACTTGAGAACTAGCAGCATGAATAGGCCATCTGGCCCCTCGAGCCTGCTCTGCCATTCAATAAATCATCGCTGATCTTTTCATGGACTCAGCTCCACTTATCGGCCCACTCACCATATCCCTTGATTCCTTTACTGTTCAAAAAATTATCTATCCTTGCTTTAAAAACATCCAATGAGGTAGCTTTAACTGCTTCACTGGGCAGGGAATTCCACAGATTCACAACCCTTTGTGTGAACAAGTTCCTCCTCAGCTCCGTCCTAAGTCTGTTTCCCCTTATTTTGAGGTCATACCCCCTAGTTCTAGTTTGACTTGCCAGTGGAAACAACTTCCCTACTTCCATTTTATCTATTCCCTTCATAATCTTCTATGTTTCTATAAGATCTCCTCTCATTCTTCTGAATTCCAATGATTATGCACAGTCTACTCAGTCTATTCTCATAAGCCAACCTTCTCAACTCTGGAATCAACGTAGTGAATCTCCTCTGCATCCACTTCAGTGCTATTATATCCTTTCACAAGGAGAGCAAAACCATACACAGTTCTTCAGGTCTGGTCTTACCAGCACCTTATACAACTGCAACATAAACTTGCTGTTTTTAAACTCTATCCCTCTAGCAATGAAGGACAATGTTCCATTGCCTTCTTAATTACATGCTGCACCCGCAAACCAACCTTTTGTGATTCATGCACAAGGACACCAAGATCCCTCTGCACAGCAGCATACTATAATTTTTTACCATTTAAATAATCGTTCATTTTGCTGTTGTTCCTATCAAAATGGATGACCTCACATTTATCAACATTGTACTCCATCTGCCAGACTCTTGCCCTCTCACATAGACTATTTATATCCCGTTGCAGACTTTCAGTGTCCTCTGCGCATTTTTCTCTGCCATTCATCTTGCGTCATCTGCGAACTTTGACACGCTACACTTGGTCTCCAACTCCAAATCATCAATGTAAATCGTAAATAATTGCGGCCGCACACTGATCTATGAGGCACATCATAGTCACTAATTGCCAACCAGAAAAACACCCATTTACCCCCACTCTTTGCTTTCTGTTAGTTAACCAATCCTCTGTCCATGCTAATACATTACCTGTAACACCGTGCACCTTTATCTTATGCAGCAACCTTTGGTGGGGCAACTTGTCAAATACCTTCTGGAAATCCAGATACACCACATCCACAGGTTCCCCATTGTCCACTGCATATGTAATGTTCTTAAAGAATTCTACTAAATTAGTCAAACATGACCTGCCCTTCATTAACCCATGCTACTTCTTCCCAATGGGACAATTTATATCCAGATGTCTCGCTATTTCTTCCTTGATGATAGATTCAAGCATTTTCCCTACTAAAGAAATTAAGCTAACCTGCCTTTTGTCTACCTCCTTTTTGAAACCTAGAGGTCACATTTGCTGTTTTCCAATCTGCGGGAACCACCCCAGAATCCAGCGAATTTTGGTAACTTACCACAAGTGCATTTGCTATTTCCTCCACCATCTCTTTTAGCACCCTGGGATGCATTCCATCAAGGCCAGAAGATTTGTTGACCTTTGGTCCCATTAGCTTGCCCAACACTACTCTTTCATGATAATAATTTTTAGGTCCTCACCTGCCATAGCCTTCTGGTCATCAATTTTTGGCATGATATTTGGTCTTCCACTGTGAAAATGCCTGTTCAATGCCTTAGCCATTTCCTCATTTCTGGTTATTACACCCACTTCTCATCCTCTAAACGACCAATGTTTACTTTAACCACGCTTTTTTGTTTTATATATTTGTAGAAACCTTCACTATCTATTTTTGTATTCTGAGCTAGTTTACTCTTATAATCTATCTAACTTCTTAATAGCTTTTGTTGTGGCTTTCTGTTGACCTTTAAAGATTTCCCAATCCTCTAGTCTTCCACTAATCTTTGCCACTTTGTATGCATTTCCTTAGATATCCATGGCTGATTATCTCTTTTTCTGCAGTACTTCCTTATCACTGGTATATATTTTGCTGAGCATTGTGAAAAAAAAAATCGCTTTGAAAGTCCTCCACTGTTCCTCAGTTGTCCCACCATTAAGTTTTTGCCCCCAGTTTACCTTAGCTAACTCCTCCCTTATCCCTTTGTAGTCTCCATTATTTAAGCACAAGACACTGGTATTGGATTTTACCTTCTCACGCTCCATCTGTATTTTAAATTCAACCATACTGTGAACACGTCTTCCATGAGGATCCTTAACTGTAAGATCATTAATTATTCCTGTCTCATTACACAGGTTTATTTGGTAGTAACCCCCATGACTTACCTGGGCTTGCAACATCTCACTTACTGTCTTGTCTGGAGACAATACATTTCTCTTTAACCTATGCTTAATGCTATCTCCACTCACATTGTCTGCACCTTTAAGACTTGATTAGCTGTAAAGACTCACATTCTAATCAGTATTCTGTAAACTGTGTGTGCCTTTATATGCTCTGTTTGTGATCAAAACTCCCATTCACCTGACAAAGAGGCAAACCCCGAAAGCTAGTGGTGTTTACTACCCAATAAATTTGTTGGACTTTAACCTGGTGTTGAGAGACTTCTTACTGTGTTTACCCCAGTCCAATGCCGGCATCTCCACATCATCATCACACAGGACCAGATCTAGGATAGCTTGCTCCCTCCTTCTATGAACTCCTCCTCAAAGCTGCCTTGACTGACCTGTTTGATATGTAGATTAAAATCCCCCATGATAATTGCTGTAACCAGTTTTACATACATTAATTATTTCTTTGTTTACTTCTCCCTCCATACCGAGAATCAACCTAGTAAAACTTTTCTGTACTGCCTCCAATACCAGTGTATCTTTCGTTAGAAAAAGGGATCAAAACTGTTCACAGTATTTGAGGTGTGGTCTAACTCATGTCTCGCATACTTATAGCAAGATTTCCCTATTTTTATATTCCATGTCCTTTGAAATAAAGACTAACATTTTATTTTCCTTCCCAATTATCTGCTGAATTTGCGTGCTAGCTATTTGTGTTTTATGCACAAGGACTCCCACATCCTTCTACCGCAGTTTTCTGCAATCTTTCGCCATTTAAATAATATTCAGCTCTTTTATTCTTTCTACCAAAGTGCATAATTTCATATTTTTCTGCATTATATTCCAACTGTCAAGATTTTGCCCATTCACCTAAACTGTCTATGTCCTTCTATGTCGTACTCACTATTTGCTTTCCCACCTCTTTTTGTGTCATTTATAAAGTTGACAATTGTACATTTATTTCTCTTGTCCAAGTCATTAAAGTATATTGGAAATAATTATGGTACCAGCATTGATCCCTGCGACACTCCATTAGTTAGTTATAAGTTGCCATCCTGAAAATGTACGTTTTATTCCAGCTTTCTGTCTTCTATCAGTTAGCCGGTCTGATACTACCTCCAACACCATGGGCTCTTATCTTATTAAATGGCTTTCTGTGTAGTACCTTATCAAAGCTTTTGAAAATCCAAGAATATTACATCTACTGGTTCACCTTTATCTAACCTGCTCGTTACCACTTCAAAGAATTCAAATAAATTTGTCAGGCATGATTTCCCCTTCATGAAGTCATGCTGACTCTGCTTGATTACATAATGGTACATCTAAATGCTTTGCTATTACATCCTTTATAATGGACTGTAATAATTTCCCAATGACAAAAGTTAAGCTTACTGGCATATAGTTACTGTGGGATTTTTCCAGAATTTAAGGATTCTTGGACAATTACTACCAGTGCATCCAAAGCCTCTGTAGCCATTTTCTATAACATTCTAGAATGGAACTCATCAGGTCCAGGACACATTTTCTTTATTCATTTGTGGGACATGGGCATCACTGGCTGGCCAGCATTTATTGCCCATCCCAAATTGCCCAAGAGCAGTTGAGAGTCAACCACATTGGCTCTGGAGTCACCTGTGAACCAGACCAAGTAAAGATGACAGATTTCCTTCACTAAAGGATGTTAGTGAACCTGATAGGTTTTTCAGATAATTAACAATGATTTCATGATCTTCGGTAGACTCTTAATTCCAAGTTTTCCTTTTATTGAATCCAAATTCCGCACTTCTGCTGTCAGCCAAGAACCCACCTGAACTGGAACTTCTCACTGAGGGAAGTCCCCTCTGGATTTCGACATTCTGGATTCTGACAATCACGTGAACTGATATCAATTAAAATATGTTTTTATCCCTTAATGGGGAGGACTCAGCAAACATAAAAGGCATGCAAGCTTCTGAACTGTTCCTCTATCTCTTGTGCTCACAGTCAATCCATCTGTCTTTGTGCAGGACAAAATCTCCCATAACAGAAGTGAAAAAATGAAGTTCAGAGGTGGGACACCTATCCTAAGGACTCTCTTCTCCCACAAGGAGCAGGATAGAGATCATTCCTACATGGGAGATTGGATTGGCCTTCCCCAATAACTTAGTGAGGATCCATCCAGTATACATCAACAATATGTAGCCACTGTGGTTCTTTTAACTACATTGTGGTTCTTTTTATTGTTAACTTCATCATTGGAAAATCCCTCTTTTCTGTATTACTGTATGCTAATGTAAAGCTGTGCATGTATCTCCACCCCCATCCTGGGTTTGTGTGTGTGATTAAGCTAAACTTCCAAGAGTTTGCTGCAAGTCATTTTAAAAATTGACTATTCAAATAAAGGGTTTTTCAAATAAGCGCCACTGATTGCTTTAAAAAAAAGACAACTCTGCATATGGACAGACAGTGAGAGAATAAAGAAATTCAGTTTTGCCCCTTTCTCCTGTCCATAACAACAGAGGTCTTCACCTAATGGCCCTTCTGCCTCCCCATCTAAAGTGGTTTGGGAACGGGGGCTGAGGCACTTGCTGGAGCTCTTCCTCTGTCTTTTCTTGCTTGTTAGCTGGAATACAGAGAAATTATTGATTAAATAGGGAGGCTCCAAAAAGTATAGGATGCTCACAATCTTAGCTGCATGTTGTTAATGTATACTGGATTGATCGTCACTGACTTGTTGGGGGAGGCCAATCCAGCCTTCCATGTAGGAATGATCTCTATCATATCCAGCTTGCCGCCTGCTCCTTGTGAGAGGAGAGTGTCCTCAGAGTAGGGATCTCGCTTCCAGCCTCCATTCTCTCATTTGTGTTATGGGAGATCTTGTCATGCCTAATGACACATGGATTGACTAAGAGCACAAGGGATGAAAGAGTACTTCAGAGGCTTGCATGCATCTGTGTCTGCTGGGTCCTCCCCAGTAGGGGATAAAAACACAGTTTGTACAGGATCATACATGAGATGGTGAGCTTAATGTGGCTGATGTGCAGTGCTGATAGTATGTGACATCCCTGTGGACTCTAATTCTTTGACGATGTAATGCCCCTTATTGACAGTGTGTGTTTAGGAGTGAGTATACATTTCACTTGCCTTGATGGAGCACATCAGGCCATTCATTATCTTCCTGCACAATGGAGCATGTCATTTTTTGTTTGCAATGGGCGCTGACCTCCCTGACTAACTCCTCCAAGGCCAGCACGGTCAGATAGAGAACCTGCTGTTCCTATACTGAGGAACGAGGACTCCCTACCTTCCCTGGATGGCTTAGAGTGGAATTGCTGGGGAAGCCTTGCTCAACTGTGGAGTGGTTTGATCCTGTTGGGTGCCATGATTAAGTAGAACTTGACAACATACCTAGCCTGCATGTCTGTGCAGATGCCTTTTAAATATGATGCCAGAACTTTCAATGCCATGAAATAACAGCAGGGCGGACAAATGCCTGCCGCCCCATCACAAGATTAAACAAGCTCCTTGTTGATGCATTATTGAGCTAAAAAGCAAAAGATTGGGCAGGTAAGTCAGACCATTGAATACCATGCCAAACCTTCCTGCCGACCACCTCAGTCTCCAGCATAGAAAATTCCACCCAATGACTTTGATCTATCCAACATTTAATTTGAGGAGTACTGGATGTTGGGCAAGCAGCCTGACAATTTAGGGACAATGGACAGGTCAAAAGAGGTGGTGGCGAGATAGGGCTAGATGTAGAACCAACACTATATTTTCAGATGATGTTGCTAAAGGGCAACATGTAAATAACATAGGAGGGAGCTATAGATAGATCCTTGGGAGACAGCAGAAGAAACAATGCAGAAACAGGCATCGCAGCTGGTCCTTTCACTACAACAGGATAGATAAGAATGAAATCGAGTGAGTACTATCAGACCCAGCTGGACAGTGTTGGAAATGTGTTGGAGAAGGATGGTGTGGTAGGAACAGAAACCTAATTCAAGGAATTCAAATGTGGAGTTCAGGAAAAATGAACATAGATTTGGGAAGCGACACTTGGACTTTGGAGGGGAAAGGGAGGTTTGAGATGGGATGGTGGTTTACAAAGACTGAGGGGTTAAGGTTTAGCTCTTTGAGGAAAGGATTGATTACTCAGATTGGGAGGAGAGGGAGTGTATCTGAGGAGGGAGACTGTTAACAACATCAGATAACATGGGAGCCTGGAATGGAAGTTGAGTGATCAATGGTTTAATGTGAATGGATCAAGTGAATAGGAAGCGGATTTCATCAACAAGATGGGCATAAAGGGGGGGATGAGAGAAAGTGGCAAGTTCAGGGGTATCACAGGGTGGTATCTTTGAGAATCCTTGACCTGTTGACCAGATAAATGGAGGGAAGTAACAAAGGCAAATGATCAGATAGGTTCAATCTTAGTGACAAAGAAGCCTATGAAATTCTTATACTACTTGAAGATGAGGGTGGAGGGAAAGCTCCAGTTTTAAGAAGACTGTTTGCAGTAGAGAAAAGGAGAGTTATTTTTTTCTGTCCAGGATGATACTTTAATAGTGAATGATGTTAGTAGGCAAGAATAGGACCCAACAGTATAACCCAGCAGTGAATGTCTCTACTAGTTGTCTTCCATATCAAATCAAGTCCACATTCCTTGGACTTCAGAGAGTGGATTTGAGAGTCACACGAATGACAAAAGCTAGGGTCAGAGAAAATAACTTTTTTTTTGGGGACTGGGGCATTATAAACGGAGTAAGTGTATGGTTGAGCAGATTGATAGCTGCAGAAAGGTTGCAGTGACTAGAGAGCCAAAGGTTAAAAGGAGGAAGTAAATTGGGAGAATTTATTCCTCAGAACTGACAGAGAATGTAGAGTTTGGAGGGGAAAGGGTGATGTGGATGGGGAGCAATATAAAAAAGCGATCAGTGATGGTTTATCTGTGATTGACACAATGGGTTGAATTTTACCAGCTCGCCTGCCCATCTGCAGCATCTCAGGTGGTGTGGAGTTCACAATCGGCTGTAGATCACTAAGATTGTGGGGGTTGGGGAGTTTGTGAGGCTGCCTGCAGTCTGTCAGACCTCTGCTGCTGAAATTGCCCATGTGCAGCTTCGGGGTCTGTATGTGTGCAATAGCTCTCTCTATAGTTGCACACAAAGGTCTGCATGAATTAAGCCCAGCCTTCAGCAGCTAGAAACAGTCAAGCCTGTATTTTCAATGAATAAGTGCATAAGATTGGGCATGAAAACGCGCCCAAAAATGGATCAGGAACTCTCACATTTTCATGCTAGTTGGACACTTAGAATTAACCTTGTAAAATTCCACCCAATATTAGTAGCAAGGGCAGGTGAGATGGCAAAGCCAAGAGGGTGACCGTTAATATGATTTGGGTGGTTTATATGAAGAAGGAGATTAAAGGTAGATTGGAGAACAGTGAACTCCTGAGTTCAAGCAATGTCCAATTAAACATTTACCTATTAGTTTGATATGCTAGATACAACATTGCATAACCACAACCATAAAAAAACTGCTGAAGTTGTTTCTGTGTCTTTATAACAGGACTTGTGTGGTATTTGCATTGAAGGTCCATACAAGAAATTATTGGAGGTCCCACTGATTTATGATTATTAATAGTTCAAAATGGATTCAAAAGTATAGCATTTATTTTTCTTTAATACTATTTTAATATTTTCAGTAAAGACCTGTTTAATTTTTGTGTCTGCTTTATTTTTGCAGGGTGTTTTATTGCTTTGGGAACAGTTTGAAGATACTGATCACCATAGCTACCATGCACACCAGAGCATGGCAGCTCTGTTGCTCATTGTCTTACAGGTGTGTCTGGCCCTACTCTTAGCCTCTAGTCTTTACCAGATCATTACTATGGAAAGAAGCGCACTTAAGAGAGATTTCTACATCAGCTTTGCTAAGGTGGGTATGAACTTTTATAGTCAGCATCTGGATTAAGTTGTTAACCTCACTTTCCATTTGAATTAGAAGCTGGAGGATTCTGTGATCACTGGAAATAAATCATGCACCTGTAAAGAAAACATTAACAATGATATTAGATTAATTCAATACATACCAAAGTTCCTAATTTACTCACAATAATTACAGGTTTAAACACTAACGTTTTCTGATCTATTTTTAAGCACATTTACTCCAGAGAAATCTGAGGATGGAACCTTTGCTTCCCTGATAATGGCAGTACTTGGTAGCTATGTATGAGGCAGCGTCAATTAGAAGGGGAACAGCACTTTCAAATTTAGGGAATCCTTAAAAATGTTGATTTCTGCCCATATTTATCAACAGTGTGACACTTCTGTGAGGAAGATAAAATAGGCAAAGTCAATCTCAGCAAGAAATCAGAAGCAGTCACTCCCATTTCTGCAGGTCTCAGGCTATAAGTAATGATGTGGAGATGCTGGCGTTGGACTGGGGTAAACACAGTAAGAAGTCTCACAACACCAGGTTAAAGTCCAACAAGTTTATTTGGTAGCAGAAGTCACTAGTTTCGGAGCACTGCCTGTTCATCAGGTGAGTGGGATTTCTATTCACAAATAGGGCATATAAAGATACAAACTCAATTTATAAAATGATGATTGGAATGCAAGTCTTTTCAGGTAATCAAATCTTAAAGGTTCAGACAATGTGAGTGGAGAGAGTGTTAAGCACAAGTTAAAGAGATGTGTATTGTCTCCAGGCAGGACAATTTGTGAGATTTTGCAAGTGCAGGCAAGTCGTAGAGATTACAGATAATGTGACATGAACCCAAGATCCTGGTTGAGGCTGTCCTTGTGTGCGAATCTTGGCTATCAGTCTCTGCTCAGTGACTCTGCGCTGTCGTTTGTCATGAAGGCCACCTTGGAGAATGCTTACCCAAAGATCAGAGGCTAAATGCCCTGTTTGTGAATAGAATTCCGACTAACCTGACAAAGGGGCAGCGCTCTGAAAACTACTGGCGTTTGCTACCAAATAAACCTGTTGGACTTTAACCTGGTGTTGTGAGACTTTTTCCTGTATAAGTAATGAGACAAACCTTTGGAGACTTCTTTTACCATTCGAAGTCTAACTTGGGCAGTATGTATCAGAGAACTAGATTCTGATGTCAGTGTGTGATTTGCAGTGCTTCCTTTTATGCAGTCAAATAAAGCAAATGTAAAACTGGCGGTGGATTTTGCCAAACTATTATGTTGCTGTCTGCTAAAAGGAAAGAAAGAAGGAAAAAGGGAGAAGTTGGGATAATTTCTGTGCAGAAATTATATTTGAATATTTGTCACTGCTAGTCAGACCTGGAGCAAATAAATCTTCACTGGATGCAAATCCAATCCTAAAACCAAATTCAGGCAAAACTTTGCCCATAATGTACTAAAAAGATAAAGCATATGAATGACACACTTCAACAACAGTTAAACCATCAGTGTTGGTTTTATGGACCTACTGGATGGGTTCAAACAATTATAATTGTTTGAATCTGGCTAAGTCAGGGGTTCTATTTGTAGATACGCAGGGTAGAATAGGTGTAGGGTGATGCGGCGGCGCGGGCTTGTTGGGCTGAAGGGCCTGTTTCCCGTGCTGGGTTGTTCTTTGTAATTACACAAATCCTAAATTTTGTAGCATTAGAAGTGTAAGTATTTTGGCTGTTAGTACTTTCAAAGATGGATTACAATGTAATTGAAAATGAAGTTCAATTAAATCTTAACTAACTAATTAGCTCCAACGTTGCAACAGAAATGTTTAACAAGGCATCTCTTCCGGTTTTGAAAGGAGACTGTTTGATTTGATGCCCGCACAAGCATCCAAATAATAAAAGTTATGGCATCCAGGTATAAAACAATGAACAAATGTAATTCAATCAGTTGGGGAAAATGCTGTGTTTCTGTGGTGTAGGTTCTATATAATATGTTTCTTGCTTAGTTTGTGCAAGATTGAGTGTTATTGCATAGTATGTTTTATGGAAAAACCATTTTAACTTGTTAAGTTTGAGTATTATGATTTTTCCACTATATTTATAAAATCCCCTGAATATGAAGGTATGATTAGTGTTGGACTGCTGTAGCAAAGATTTAGTATCAACTTTGATTACCTTGGGCTACATTTAGGGTAAAATGGGCCTATTTTATACTATAAATTTCTGTATTATTCTTAAAAGCTCTGAGATTGGAAAAAGAAACATTGTAGCTATATTGAACTTTAAACTCTTCCCAAAGTAATAAAAAACACTGCAAAAAAAGGCAGAGACAAAAATAAATGAGATATTTACTGAAAATATTAAAATAGTATTAAAATCAAATTGTCATCAAAATCAAATGAATGTAGAGAATTATTTCTTTATAAATCTTTTCAGTTATCAACATGAGATGTTATCCACAGGGAGCATTTCTTTTCCATTAGCTTAAACCAGGAACAGTAGATGCTTCATCTTTTCACAAAGTAGGTGCTTACAGAAATCTGCAGTCTCAGAGTAGGACAAGGATGGTGCTGCCAATGATGTGAAGGCTACCATAGCCATGACTTTCTCTGCTTCCGAATCCTTCTAGGCTGGAATAGATAGTATTTCAAAAGTCAACGAGGCTGCTGCAAAGGGAGAAAACTTACACACTGTGTGGCAGGAAAAGAGAAGCAGGTAGATCATGTATGTACCTTTGCCCATCATGCAGCATACAATTAGAACATAGAACATTACAGCGCAGAACAGGCCCTTCGGCCCACGATGTTGCGCCGACCAGTTAAAAAGCAATGACCCTCTAACCTAAACCAAACCCTTTCCATCCATAAACCTATCCACGGATCTCTTGAACGCCTCCAAACTAGGCGCATTTACAACTGCAGCAAGCAGGGCATTCCAATCCCTCACCACCCTCTGGGTAAAGAACCTACCCCTGACATCCGTCCTATAACTACCACCCCTTAATTTAAAGCTATGCCCCCTCGTGCTAGCTTTCTCCATCCGAGGAAAAAGGCTATCACTGTCCACCCTATCCAAACCTCTAATCATCTTATATGTTTCAATAAGGTCCCCTCTTAGCCGCCTTCTTTCTAACGAAAACAACCTCAAATCCCTCAGTCTCTCCTCATAGGACCTCCCCTCCATACCAGGCAACATCCTGGTAAACCTCCTCTGCACCCTCTCCAAAGCCTCCACATCCTTCCTATAATGTGGGGACCAGAACTGCACACAATACTCCAAGTGCGGCCGCACCAGAGTCTTGTACAGTTGCAACATAACGCTGCGGCTCCTAAATTCAATCCCCCTACCAATAAACGCCAAGACACCGTATGCCTTCCTAACAACCCTATCTACTTGATTCCCAACTTTCAGGGATCTATGTACACATACACCTAGATCCCTCTGTTCATCCACACTATTCAGAGTCCTACCGTTAGCCCTATACTCTACACATCTGTTATTCCTGCCAAAGTGAATTACCTCACACTTTTCCACATTAAACTCCATCCGCCACCTCTCGGCCCAGCTCTGCAACTTGTCCAAGTCCCCCTGTAAACTAAGACACCCTTCCTCACTATCTACCACACCTGACTTTGGTGTCATCAGCAAATTTACTAATCCACCCAACTATACCCTCATCCAGATCATTTATAAAAATTACAAACAGCAGTGGCCCCAAAACAGATCCCTGAGGCACACCACTCGTAACTGAACTCCATGACGAATACTTACCATCAACCACCACCCTCTGTCTCCTACCCGCCAGCCAATTCCTGATCCAATTACCTAAATTAACTGCATACATGGATTTGTGAGCGCCACATCTAAAATCAGAAACATACCACAGTTGCAAGTTTCAAGCTACTTGTAGAAAAGGATAGAAGTAGTCCCAGAGTGGAAGTACTAAAGTGGGGGAAGGCTAACCACGACACAATTAGGCAGGAGCTCGGAAATGTAGACTGGGGTGGCTGTTTGAGGGTAAACCCACATCTTTTAAGAGTCTTTTAAAAGTCAGTTGTTAACAATTCAGGACAAGTATGTCCCTGTAAAAGTGAAGGGTAAAGATGGTAAGATTTGGGAATCCTGGATGACGAGAGAGATCATGAGCTTAGTGAAAAAGGAGAGAGCGATACATTTTAGGAAATTGAAAATGGATAAGGCTGTTGAGTATAAAGATAACAGAAAAGTGTTTAAACGGAGACTTACGAGGGCAAACAAGGGCCATGAAATGTCCTTGGCAGGTAGTATTAAGGAGGATCCCAAGGCTTTTTATGCAAATATAAGGAGGAAGATAAAGAGTAGGTCTATTCAAGGACAGTGGAGAGAATTTGTGCATGGAGCCAGATGAGATGGGTAAGACCCTTAACGAGTACTTTGCATCAGTATTCACGAAGGAGAAGGATGTGGTAGATGTGAGTGTAGAAAGGAGGATGTTGACATCCTAGGATGTGTTGGGATAAAAAGAGAGATGGTATGGGAGGTTTTGAAAAACATTAAGGTGGACAAGTCCCCAGGGCCAGATAGGGTCTATGCAGAATACTGAGAGAGGCGAGGGAAGAAATTGCTGAGGCCTTGGCCAAAATCTTTGTCTCCTCTTTAGGCATGGGCACGGTACCAGATGATTGGAGAATAGTTAACATTGTCTCTTCTGCCCTTCTTAAACAGAGGAACAATCTGTCAAATTACAGGCCTGTGCACCTTACATCAGTGGTGGAGAAATTATTGAAGAAAATTCTTAGGGACAGAATGTACTCACATCTAGAAGAGAATAGGCTTATTAGCGATAGGCTGCCTGGTTTGTGAAGTGGAGGTTGTGTCCCACAAACTTGATTGAGTTCTTTGAGGAAGTGACAAGAAAAATTGACCAGGGCAGGGCAGTGGATGTTGTATACATGGACTTTAGTAAAGCCTTAAGATTCCTCATGGTAGGCTGATGGAGAAGGTGAAAACAGAGAGTATCAGTGGAAGGATACTTTTCTAAATGGAGGTCTGTGACAAGCAGTGTTCCAAAGGATCTGTGTGCTGGGGCTTCTGTTGTTTATATATGTATATAAATGATTTGAAGGAAAATGTAGGAAGTCTGATTAATAAATTTGCCAATGATACAAAAATTTGGATAGTGGTGGATAGTGAGGAGGATTGTCAGAAGATACAGCAAGATGTAAATTGGCTGGAGACCTGGACCGAAAGATGGCACATGGAATTTAACCCAGACAAATGTGAGGTGATGCGATTTGTAAAGTCTACTGCAAAAGGAAAATATACAATAAATGATAGAGCTCTTAAAAATATTAGCATACAGAGGGATCTAGGTGTGCAAATCCACAGCTCCCGAAGGTAGCAACTCGGGTGGACAAGGTAGTCAAAAAGGCATATGACAAGCTGGCCTTCATCGGTCAGGGTGTTGAGTATAGGAATTGGAAAATCATGCTGCAGCTGTTTCAGACTTTGGCTAGGCTGCATTTGAAGTATTGTATGCAATTCTAGTCATCACATTAACAGAAGGATGTTGATGCATTGGAAAGGATGCATAGAAACATAAAAACTAGAAGGAGTTGGCCATTCGAGCCTGCTCTGCCATTCATTATGATCATCGCTGATCATTGAATTCAATATCTTGATCCTCCCACTCCTCCCTTGATTGCTTTAGCCTTAAGAGCTATATCTAATATCTTCTTGAAATCAGACAACGTTTTGGCCTCAACTGCATTCTATGGTAGTAAACTTCACACATTCAGTACCCTTTGGGTGAAGAAATTTTTCCTCACCTCAGTTCTAAAAAAGGTTTACCCTTTACCTTCCAACTATGATCCCTAGTTCTGGATTCCCCCACCATTGGGAACACTCTTTCTGAATCTGCCTGTCTAATCTTGTTAGAATTTTATAAGTTTCTGAGATCCCCCTCACTCTTCTAAACTCCAGTAAATATCATCCAAACCGACTTAGTCTCTCCTCATGACAGACCTGTATCAGCCTGGTATACGTTCGCTATACTCCCTCTCTAGCATGGACATCCTTCCTCAGATAAGAACACTAAAACTGCACACAGTACTCCAGGTGTGGCTTCACCAACGCCCTATATAATTGCAAAAAAAATCCCTATCCCTATACTCAAATCCTCCCTCTATGAAGGCCAACATACTATTTGCCTTCTTTACCGCCTGCACGCTTACTTTCAGTGACTGATGCATGAGGACTCCAAGGTTTTGTTGAGTATCACCTCTCTCAATTTACACCCATTCAAGTAATAATCTGTCTTCCTATTATTGCTACCAAAGTAGATAACTTCACATTTATCCACATTATATTGCATCTGCCATGCACGTCCAAATCACGCTGAAGCATCTCTACATCTTCCTCGCAGCTTACCCTCCTACCCGACTTTGTATCATCTGCAAATTTAGAGATAATACATTCAGTTCCCTCTTCCAAATCATTAATATATGATGTGAACAGTTGGGGTCCTAGTACAGATCCCTGCGGAATGCCACTAGTCACTGACTACCAATCCGAAAAGGACCCATTTATGCCAATTCTTTGCTTCCTATCTGCTAACCAGCTTTTTATCCATCTCAGGACATTACCTGCAGTCCCATGTCTTTAACCTCGCATAGTAGTCTGTTATGTGGGACCTTATCGAAAGCTTTCTGAAAGTCTAAATAAGCTACATCCACTGGTTCTCCTCGGTCAACTCTACTAGTTACATCCTCAAAAAGTTCCAACAGATTTATCAAGCATGATTTTCCTTTAGTAAATCCATGCTGACTTTGTCTGATTATACCACTGCCTTCCAAATGCCGAGTTATGAAATCTTTGATAATAGACTCTGGCAAAACAAAAGAGATAGCCATCGACTTCATGAAACATAGTGGAGGACATGCCCCTATCTACATGGGGATGAAGTAGAAATGGTCGAGAGCTTCGTGTTTTTAGGTGTGCAGATCACTAACAATCTGTCCTGGTCACCCATGCTGACACAATAATTAAGAAAGCCTACCAATGCCTCTACTTTTTCAGAAGACTAAGGAAATTTGGTATGTCCACTACAACTGTCACCAACTTTTACAGATGCACCATAGAAAGCATTCTTTCTGGTTGTATCACAGCTTGGTACAGCTTGTGCTCTATCCAAGACAGCAAGAAATTACAAAGGGTCCTAAACAAAGCCCAGTCCATCACTCAAAACAGTCTCCCACCCGTTGACACTGCCTACAGTTCCTAAGATTAATAACTTATTGCCATTTGGAAAATGCCTCGAGAGATCATGTAGAGTGATGAAATTGATCTTTGACTGATTTCAAGATTTGTTTCAATTTGTTTGTGAGAATGTGGGCGCCACTGGCAAGGTCAGCATTTATTGCCCATTCCTTCAAAAGATGGTGATGAACTGTCTTCTTGAACTGCCACAGTCCCTGAGGTATAGGTATAGATATACCTTCAATGCTGTTAGGGAGGGAAATCCAGGATTTTGACCCAACAACAGTAAAGATGAGTAACTTGGAGGGGTGCTTCCAGGGGGTGTTGGTGTTTACAGGTATCTGCTACCCTTGTTCTTCTATATAATAGTGGTCGTGAATTTGGAAGGTGCTGCGTAAGGAACCTTGGTGAGTTCCTGCAGTGCATCTTGTTGATGGTACACATTGCTGCTATTGCTCATTGGTATTGGATGGATTTAGTGTTTGCAGGCAACTGAATGTTTGTAGAAAGGTAGAAATCAAGTGGGCGGTTTTGTACTGGATGGTTTTGAGTTTGAGTGTTGTTAGAGCTGCACTCATCTAGGCAAACAGAGAGTATTTCACCACACTCCTGACTTGCACCTTGCAGATGGCAGACAGGCTTTGGGGAGTCAGAATTTGAGTTACTCCCTGCAGAACTCCTAGTCTTTGACTTATTCTTTTAGCCACAGTATTTATATGGCTAGTCCAGTACAATTTCTGGTCAACGATAACCCCCAGGCTGTTGATAGTGGAGTATTCAGCAATGGTAATGACACTGAATTTTGAGGGGCAGTGGTTAGCTTCAACATGTTGGAGATGGTCATTTCCTGGCACTTTTGTAAATATTACTTGCTACCTGTCAGCCCAAGCCTGGGTATTAGAATCATAGAGCCCTACAATGCAGAAACAGGCCCTTCGGCCCATTGAGTCTGCACCGAACACAATCCCACCCAGGCCCTACCCCCATATCCCTACATATTATACCCACTAATCTCTCTAACCTACACATCACTGGACACTAGGGGGCAATTTCTTAGCACGGCCAATCAACCTAACCCACACATCTTTGGACTGTGGGATGAAACCTGAGTACCCGGAGGACACCCACGCAGACACGAGAAGAATGTGCAAACTCCACACAGACAGTGACTGGAGCCAGGAATCAAACCCAAGACCCTGGAGCTGTGAAGCAGCAGTGCTAACCACTGTGCTACCAGCCATCCAAGGCTTGCTGCATTTGGACAGAGACTGCTTCAGTATGAGTCATGTATGGTGCTGAACATCCAGTGAGCGTTGCCACTTCTGACCTTATGGTGGGAGGAAGGTCATTGATGTAGGAGCTGAAGATGGTTGGGGCTAGGACACTATCCTGAGGAACTCCAGTGATGTCCTGGAGCTGAGATGCTTGACCTCCAATAACCACAGCCATCTTCCTTTGTGCCAAGTGTAATTCCAACAGTGGAGGGTTTTCCGCCTGATTCTTATTGACTCCAGTTTTGCTAGGGTTCCTTGATGCCATACTTGGTCAAATGCTGCCTTGATGTCAAAAGCAGTCACTCTGCTCTCTTGGAGTTCAGCCTTTTTTTCCATTTTTGAACCAAGGCTGTAATGAAGTCAGGAACTGAATGATCCTGGTGGGACCTAAGCTGTCAGTGCCACATGATAGCAGTATTGATGACCCCTTCCATCACTTTACAGATGAGCAAGCGTAAACTGATGGGGCATTAATTGGCCATGTTGGATTTGTCCTGTTTTTTGTGTGCAAGACATACCTGCGAAATTTTCTATATTGCAGGTCAATGCCAGTGTTGTAGCTGTATTGGAACAGCTTAGCTAGGGGAGCAGCAAATTTTGGAGCACAAGTCTTCAGTACTATGAATTTGAATAGATCTAGCGATTCAAGACTGGGCCTCCAATGAGGTGCTATAGACCATGAGCAGCAACAATTATTCTCAACCACAATCTGTATTCTCATGGCCCGGCATTTACCCACTCTACTATTACCACTATGCCAGGGGATCAACCCTGGTTCAATGAAGAGTGCAAGATGACATGGCAGAGCAACACCAGGTATACCTAAAAATGAGAATATCATAGAATCCCTGAAATGCAGAAGGAAGCCATTCAGTCCATCAAGTTTGCACTGACTCTCCGACAGAGCATTTTACGCAGGCCTTATCCCTGTGTATTTACCTCCATATTTATCCCGATAGTTCCCCTAATCTATATGTCTTGGGATACCAAGGCATAATTTAACACGACAAATCAACCTAACGTGCACATCTTTGGACTGTAGGAGGAAACCGGAGCACTTGGAGAAAATGCACGCAGACGGGGGAGAATGTACAAACTCCACACGTACAGAATTAAACCTGGGTGTCTAGCGCTATGAGACAGCAGTGCTAGCAACTGTGCCACCATGCCACCCCATTATTGTCAGAATCTTGTCCAAGCCATAGCTTTTACAGTTTCCAGTGCCTTCAGCCATTTCTTGATTTCATATGGAATGAATTGAATTGGCTGAAAACTAACATCTATGATACTGGAGATCTCAGGTGGAGGCCAAGATGGATCATCAATTCAGCACTTCTGGCTGAAGATTGTTGCAAATGTTTTAGTCTTATCTTTTGTATTGATGTGCTGGGCTCCTCCATCATTAAAGATTGGAATATTTGTGGAGCCTTCTCTTCCAGTGAGTTGTTTAATCACCACCAACATTCACAGCTAAATATGGCAGGACTGCGAAGCTTAGATCTGTTCCACTGGTTGTGGAATTGCTTAACTCGGTTTTATTAATTGCTGCTTATGCTGTTTGGCATCACTGAAGGTGTAGGTATGAGTAAAAACAAAATTCAATACCAATAGGAAAGTACATGAGGTGCTTCCAGTCATGAATTTAATTACCCAGGTGAGTCAGCCTATGACCTCCCCTTGTAGATCAACCTAGGCAATAGCCAGCAAAACTCAACCTGATTACTAATTCCCTTTGATAAAGTCCCCACCTCAGCACTAGCCTCAATACACATGCACCTCAGCACTAAAGTCCTTCAATAAAACCCTCATCACAGCACAAAATTCCCTCAGTTAAACCCCTCTCCTCAGCAGTAAACCCCCTCAATAAAATGTTGATGGAGTAGGGAAGATAGAATAGGGCTGACAACAATGAGGGTCAGGAACCAGAGTCTAGTAACTCGACTGTATGTTAGATGTGGGGTACATCCATGAGAAGCTGGACTGTAGCAGATTGGGGTAGGACTGAGTTTGGTGATCAAACCAGGATGGGAAAGGCTGGCAACCTAATGTGGTCTCAGGATGTGTGAAACCTTAGATCCAGGGAAGTGAGGGAATGACATGTTGTTATGCAGGAAATGTTTGAATACAGGTTGTTTGGTTTGCTGTTGAGATGGAAGTTTTATTAAAGTTAAATTGTTCAGGTGAAGGTTTTCTTAGAAGTTTTTGAGATGAGAGTTTTATTGCCAATATAAACGGAATTAAATCACAGACCAACATTTCCTCAACTCCAAATCTACTGCCAGTACTTTTAGTCAAATCAAATCTAAATGAATTTGTTTAAACTGTTCAATAATTTCAGATAAAGTAAACAGAAAGGAAAGTAAAATAACTTTGATTATGGTTCAGGTTAGAAACACCAAAGTGTTTTATGAAGCCCACCTGAATTTGCACCCTGAATTTGGTGAGGATAAACATGATATGTTCCACTTCAGGTGTGATTCAAAAGATCCACTAGGAAGATGTTATCAAAGTTTATATAAGAATATAGTTAACAAGTATAGTAAGAAAATTAGTAAGAACTTTTATCAATTACAAACAAGAAACAGAATAACCACCATAATATATAATCCTGAACAAAGGTATCTAATGTGTTCTAATCAAAACAAAGTCTTTGTCATAGACAAAACCCTTTAAACAGGTTCAGTACAGCAAAGTCTACTGCTCACATGATAATGGAAATTGAGTCCTTTGGTTGAAATCTGCAGTTCTCTGGATTCACTCTGAATAGTTGAAAGACAAGGCTACTTCCTAAAACACCAGAGAGACTCTGCTTGAGCCCCGGACAACAGCAGATTTTTACCTTTCAGGAAAACATAAATATGTTTTCGGCTAACCAACAGAATTTGCAAAACAACAGGAGAGAGGGAAAAGACTTCTTTTTAGCTTGCTGTCCCTTCTAAAACTAAAACTCAAACCTGCAGCTCCAAATTGACACTAGGAAAAAAAACTGTCCAAAAACACATGACCATCCTCCAAACAATGCAGGATCATAAAACTAATCCCAGAGGAAACACAAACAACTCCATTTAAACTACTTAAGGACATTTCCAGTCAAGCAGGCAACAATGACATCACTGAAGCTGTGAACTAAGAAACCACTGACGCTGTGAGAGCTGCAAACATCATGTTTTTAAGAAAAACCGTTCTTAAAAATCATTCCTAAAGATACACCAACATCACACCTCAACTTCAGATAACCACCAGGAAAATGTTTATGGTTTTCTAATGCTATTTATTGCTAGGTACATTGAAACCACACCCTAGTACTTTGTTGGTGTACATTGGCTATGAAGGAATAACTCAGATTACTTCTTCACCCTTGGTTCAAAATATCTTACTGTTGGTGTTTTGATATGTTCAGTGAACTGCCACCCAACACAAGGACTTTTTTTTTCCCTATATTAGGGCTGCATCCTTTGGTTTCTCTGTCATCCAGTACTAGTAGCTACATCAATGATGTTTGCTGAATACCAGCGTGAAAAGGTATGTATTTGAACCAGGGGCTGTTATGAAATTTATATACCTTAAAAAAAAATCAACAAAATTACATTGTTATGAATATATTAGTGCAGTTTTATTTGAAATCATTTTAATTGTAGCGCAATTCCTAGGGCACTGCAATTAAGTTTTCATTCAGAAAAAATCATTTGGAATTCCCTGAAGGTTCAATTTGTGTAAGCAACGTGCAATTGAATCACAGACCAAAAGGTTCAGAGTAAAATTCTGAGTCAGTGCTGAGTTCAGTGACCTCAATAGGAATGGTGCTACAATCAATGTTCCTTATGCTGAGAGAAAGGTTAGTCATTATTCCTGGCAAATTTTTCAAGTATATCCCTCCCCTGCTCCACCAGAAATGGTATCTGAGGATTTTTGTTTAAGGAACAGGATTTGATTTGGCTATAATACCTTTGCTGTTGGCAGAATGGTCAATGGACCAGTGAAAGCAGATATCAGAGAGATAATAGAAGCATCAGAGACAAATGGCAAAAAAAGTCTAATATGTTCACTGTTGTGAACTTCAGTCAACTACAGTCATTCTATTATCTTTATTTTGAACTGATCATAGAATTTCTATGGTGCAGAAGGAGGCCATTCAGCCCATCAAGTCTGCACTGATTCTACACAGAGCATCCTATCCCAGCCCTATCCCCATTACCCCACATATTTACCCTACTAATTCCCCTAACCTATCCATCTTGGGACATTAAGGGATAAGTTAACATGCCCAATCAACCTAACCTAAACATCTTTGGATAGTGGAATATGCAGGGAATTTGTATGACTTGAATAGCACAGTGGGTTAGAATACTTGTGTGTTCATCGCTTGGGCCTGAATTGAAATCCAGCCCAGCCAGATTAAATGTTTTCTGCTTTAATATTGATAAAGGCACAAAAATGAAAATGTTTGTATAGATCAATGCACAAGGTCTTCCAATATTTAGCAGTTCTGCACAGAAAAACACAAGGATTTGGGAGTTTGCAACACGGTATTCCGTAAGGGTTATTCTAGAGTCGGAGGACTGAGATCAATGACTGTCCACCATAAAAGTTGATATCCATTTTGGGAACTATGATCATGTTAAATTTCATTCAGTCGCTTACTTGCTAGCTGTTGGTGTCCAGGCCTTCAGGATGAAGATCCCACCCTCAAAAGCAGCCAGCCAGTCAAAAGACTAACAGCTCTTCAGACTCAGTAACATCGCTGGTGGTCAATGCTGGTACTATAGAAGGCCCAGGATGAAGAACATGCTGGAAGAAAGCAAAGTGAGGTGGCCTTGCAGACATCAGCAAGGGACTGGCAGCTGACTTGGTGGAGGAGTGGGTTATCCCACAGGCCACCATCACGTTCCTCAGTTGGCACAGGATGCTTAATCAAGGGGGCTCTCCCTTACAAGCAGGCAGGCCTCCTGTTAACCTGGTGGCCTTTCCAAGTGATGTGGATCTCATTCATCCAGTTATAGACAAACGAGGTGAGGTGGCAGTGACTGTCCTTGACATCAGCTAGCATTTGACCAAGTGTGGCATCAAAGAGCTTAAGCAAAATTGAAGTCAATAGGAATCAGAGAAAAACTCTCCCCACTGCTACAATGAGCTCATGGACAAGGTGATGGCATGCAACCATAGGTGTATCTCTAGCATCCTGGTCTGTTGCATCAGGCTTTCCCTGAGAGCTGTTTGTCTGTCAATGGAGATAAAGCTGCACTCTTGGCCTAGATGGACTCCTCCATGGTCCAAGCCATAGTGCAGATACCCTCAGAAATTTCATCCAGATCCTCACACAACTCACATTGCCCTGTGGTGGCAGATGCTAGGAAATTCAATCAGCCTGAGGCTCAGCATGAGTATCAGTGGCTTGTCTGTCATAGCCTCTGACAACTGGTCAAGTGGATGTTCTCACTGGGTTGTGACTCCAAATCTGAACATGAATGCATATTCACCAATACAAAATTATCTGCATTGGTGGAAAGTGCAGGAGAATGATGTGACACTGCATCCTCTGAGGTACAATCTTTCTGCTGAGCTGGAAGACTATTTACAAAGATAGCAGCCCTCTATTTTGGTGGATGATCTATGTGAGAGAGCTGAAAGAGCAAAGAATGTTATCTTTCCAAACAAGAGCTTCCAGAAGTGATTGCTGTTCAGGTTGATGCATGTAAAATGAAGGATGCAGGAACATTATCCCTTATGCTCACTTAAGGCTTCCTCATGTCCAGTCATGATGTGACTCACCCTCTAGTTGCCTTGCCAGTTCCAGAGCCTCATTTTCCACTGGCAAAACAGTGGTGAGAAATAGGACCCTGCCGCCAGTGAAGGCCCTTTTTTTTCTTACTATGAGCCCTCTTTTTCTGTTGGAACAAAGTATCTCACATTGACAAGCAGAACGTCAATGTGGAGTACACGTTCGTTGTTGGTTTAGGGGCCTTTTGAATGCCTGTGGCATAAGGCCACTCTGAAGCAGCTTTACACAGTTTACCACTGAGATTCACACTCCTTGACCGAGCTGCATCCATTTCTTTCATGGGAAATGCAGCAGCTTGACCCCACTACCATCAACTGAGTGGGCTCTCCAATTCCACACCAATACCCTCATACTTCTCCGTTTGTAAATCCTTAAGGTTTACTCAGCATGGCAGAACGGAGAAGGTACTCTAGGCACTACAGCCAGGTTTTCCAGCTGACCCATAGCCACTGACTTCCTCTGCAACTCTGTTCAGGCTAACTTGGTTAGGCAGGTAAGTTCATGGGTCAGAGGACCTCTAGTTCATCCCCCCCACCCTAAGTAGCCTGAAAGGAGAACATGTAGGGAGTCATTACTGAACCGAGGGGCTACCTGGGATTTTGCTTCTACCATGCCAACAAGTGTCTCATTACACTGACCTTCACAATATCTATTTCACTGGATTCTTGATCTCCCACTGGGAGATCTGCACTGCCAGTTGGATCTTCAGGGAAGGCTTCATAGAACATAACAGCGCAGTACAAGCCCTTCGGCCCTCGATGTTGCGCCGACCAGTGGAACAAATCTAATGACCCTCTAACCTAAACTATTCCAATGTTAACCATATGCCTATCCACTGACAATTTGAATGCCCTTAAAGTTGGCGAGTCCACAACTGCTGCAGGCAGGGCATTCCAAGCCCTTACTACCCTCTGAGTAAAGAGCCTACCTCTGACATCTGTCCTATATTTATCACCCCTCAATTTAAAGCTATATCCCCTCATGTTAGCCATCACCATCTGAGGAAAAAGGCTCTCACTGTCCACCCTATCTAATCTTCTGATCATCTTGTATGCCTCAATTAGGTCACCTCTTAACCTTCTTCTCTCTAATGAAAACAAGTCGAGGACTTTTAGGGGAGGAAGCTTCTGGCAGGGAAGGTTCCATCACAGCATTTTAAAGATGGCACCAGCACATCTGCTAACCTTTTGGCTGCTCTCTAAATGCCCACATCGCATCTGCTGACTTTTTGGCCACACTGAATGCCTGCCTCCATCTGCAGAATGCTGCAGAATACTGCTCTGTGCATGCACCAGCAGTTAGTTGGCCAGCTGACACAAGATAATGGTGCAATCAGGTACTACATCAGGAGTGCTAGTGCAACCTAATTCCAGCCCTAGTAGATCACTCCCCTGCTCATAAAATTCCTGTCCTCTTTTAAGGTTAAACCAAATAGACAAACTCAAATTAAATTAGGACAAAGTGAAAAGGACAGCACCCCAAAAGGAAGGGGAACAGCCGGAACAAAAACAAAAGTACAAAGAAAACTTAAGACACATCAAATCAAAATGTGACTATCGGGGTCGATAATGCACCCCAGCCCCTGCGGCGCCCAGTGGGCACAGAAGGCATCAACTGTGCCCGCGGACACCGCATGCTCCCTCTCCAGGGACACCTGGCCACGAACATAGCCACGGTAGAGGGGCAGACAGTCAGGATGGACGACCCCGTCGATTGCCTGCTGCCTGGACCTGTTGATGGCGCATCTCTCCAGGCCCAGGAGCAGGTTCACGAGGAGGTCGGCATCCCGACCCTCCCCTCTCTGCACCAGGTGTCCATAGATCAGGAGCGTGGGACTGAAGTACAAACAAAACATCAGTAAAAGGTGTTTGAGAAAACCAAAAAGGGTGTGCAATCTATAACATGACTTTAACTCTGTTTCTCCACAGATGCTATCTGACCTGTTGAGCATTTACAGCATTTTCTGTTAATGTTTATTTTGGTTGATTTAAAAAGGGTGTACCTTGAAAACTGTGCAAACATTTCAAATCATAGTCAAACATGAAGTAAAAATAAAATGTCATTTATCCCTAGATTATCATCATTGCTGTTACACTCTGTCAATCCATTTCCATGGTCATCTTGTACAGACTCTTCATTTCTCGGAGTCTTTACTGGGAAGTTTCATCGCTTTCCTCGGTTACACTACCACTCACTATGTCATCTGGATACAGAAGTCGCTACTCGTCCTAGTGCTAAAGAAAGACTTGCCATTTACTGTATGTAGTGAATTATAAATTGGTAAGCACATTACTTTTGTTGCAAGTGGATTTGCATTCCCTGATTGCTTAAAGCGGTCAAGGTTAAGTTATTTACAATATACTTTGCTGTCAAATGTACTTGAATCAATGAATTCAGGAATTCAGCATGGAACTCTCTCCTGAAAGAAAACATTTTTGGAATGGACAGATAATCACTTGAAGTTAATTGACATATAAAAATAACAATCTCTAGCATATAGTGTAATGGCAGGAAGAGCATCATTTATGTTGCAAACGGAATGTAATAATGTGCTTTTAAGAAAACTAACCATGTTTACATTTAAATCAGAATTGGTCCATAGTGTGGTCTCATTCAAAGGTTATTTGAACTTAATGCAGGAATTTTTTTGACTTACTTGGGACTGTTTTTTTTTAAATCACAGCTAATGTATTTTACTATGTTTGTTGTGTTGTATTATTGAAGTGGAAAACAATAATTATGATATAAACATATTGTCACCTCAGTCCAAGGCAAAAGTAAAACAGTAATAAAGTTAAATATTGCTCATCAGAAAAAATACTTTTAGCTGTTGCGCTTCATGCACACTTATTCCTTAAGTCTTTTGAAAATGTTGTATATTTTTTCACTCATATTTTTCCCAGAAGTCACTGCACAACTTTGCCAGCCAAAGGGTGTGGTGACATCTGTCAGTGGTTCTATGCAATCAATTGCTAGGAGATATGTATGTTTTCAGGGTGTGGAGTAATTTCCAACAAATAATTTCTGTATTGAAGTCCTCATTCTTGTGACCTAGTTGACAAGTGACCAAGTTTCTCAATTATGTCAGTAGGTTCTTGGGATCCTGCTGACATAGGATCTTTCGTAACAGGCAACAATTCACTCCAGCTTCAATTTTGGAATCCTGAAACATTAATTATTATTCTGACAATGAATTTAATCATTTATGAATAATAAAATTATTCTGCCTGTATTTAATATCTAGTTTTCCAAACTGAAAATTATAAAAAAGGGAAATAAAAAGATTATCAGACAGTTAATAACAACATGGTTGAAGGCACATATTCATAGATGTAAATTTGCACATTGGCACCTGATGTGTGAACATGGGCACAAGTTCAATTTTCACCTTGGGTACACCAAACATTGGTATTGTTTTGATGTTTAAATAATTGTGCAGATTAGACACAGTTGAGCTTTCTAATTTAACTCTACGCTCAGGATGAATGATGACCCCCAACAGTGAAACAGTCCATCTCCCCTTTGAGTTTTTTTAAACTTATTTTGGAATTAAAACATTCATCTTTCAGTGAAGACAGCAACCTTCCTCCCTCCCAAATATAATTTTAAGTCATTCCCTTTTTGCAATGCAATCTCTATTGACATGTGTTGCTTCTGGCCTACATTCCTTAATGTGCACAGTCAATTGGAAGGAGATTGGATAAGAAGTTAAATCCATACCCAGTCTATAAAATAAAAATGCTGATCATGTTACCTGTTCAACACATCCTGTGTCTTGAACTAAAATACAGGCCAAAAAAATAAATAAATATCAAATTAATATGCAAAGAAAAATTTCTTTCAACAATTTTTCAAAAAAGGTTTGTTATTTTTAGTTTCTGCTGGAGTTCTTGTAAATTGGGGCTTGTGATTGACACCATAATTCTACCCCATAGCTGAGAAATCTGTAAATTAAATATATACATTTATTGTATGTATGAGGGTGACATGATAGCATGGTGGTTAGCACTACTGCTTCACAGTACCAGGGACCTGGGTTCGATTTAGGCTTGGGTCACTGTGCAGAGTTTGCACGTACATAAGAACATAAGAAATAGGAGCAGGAGTAGGCCATCTAGCCCTTCGAGCCTGCCCCGCCATTCAATAAGATCATGGCTGATCTGTCGTGGCTCAGTTCCACATTCCCACCCTCTCCCCATGACCCTTAATCCCCTCGCTTATCAAAAACCCATCAACCCGCGTCTTAAAAATATTTAGCGAGGCAGCCTCCACCACCTCAACGGGCAGAGAATTCCAGAGATTCACCACCCTTTGAGTGAAGAAGTTCCTCCTCAACTCCGTTTTAAACCGCCCCCCCTTTATCTTGAGGCTGTCTGCGTGGGTTTCCTCTGGGTGCTGTCATTTCCTTCCACAGCTCGAAGATTGCTGGTCAGAGTGCATTGATCTGAATAGGCACCACAGTGTGACAGCGAGTGGAATTTCACAGTAGCTTCATTGCAGTGTTAATGTAAGCCTTACTTGTGACTAATAATTTTTTAAAAAAAATACATTTTTCAAGTATCAATCCACTTAGTGTTGAAATTTAAACAGGTGGAATAAAGACTGTAAGCATCTGTGCTCTGTTTATTTAGTGAATCCAATAATTTGCCTGCAGCAAATGAAACATAATTGCCCATCAAATACATTGCAGCCATTGCTGCTAATAGTGGCAAATTTTAAAGGAATAGTCACAAAAAAATAGAACTACTGAACACTCAACAGCAGAATATCCAGACGGGTATTAAAGACTCAGGCTGAACCAACTATGACGTACACACAGAGAACATTTTGCCTTGGAATACAAAATGCTGTTAAGAACTCCTAATTAGTTCTAAGCTGTTCCTCTTGTTAATTATTAACATTCTGGGTTAGTTGTAGCTTTGTCTTCTGTCCTAGGCTAATATGTTGCATTGGAAAGGTTATTCCTTTTGTTTCTTCTCACATTAGAAGTATTTTTTTGAGTTGACAAAGGTTATGATGCCTTATCAAATAACTTTGCCAAGTGATCTGTTCAGTACTATAAATTGTACCCATAGTCAAAATAATGTGCTATCAGTCAATACACAGGCAGCATATGAATGAATAGTTGATTCAATAAAGAATTAGAAGTGCTGGTACCTGTGGAACTACATTCCAGCTTAAGTCATTTCTTTCAGAAGAGGGATGAAAAGATAGGGGACCAATGAATATCCTATGTCTCAACTTATAATGTAATTAAAATATGAAATTTGGGTCTTCATTTGAGTGAGAAAGTATTTACTGCAAAACAGCAAGTCAGCCAGTTTTGTTAGCTTAAGTCCTGTGCAACACTGCTGCTTCTTTCAGTAGCACTATATAGTTCCTCAAATTTAAAGTTGAGAGCTATACTAAGTGTGAAGTTCCATTAAGGGCATTAGGGTCATCCTTCTCAACCTGTCTGTAGCCTTTGGTTAAATCAAATTCAGCTTCCGCATGTACACTGATGACCCCCCATCTTTATTTCCTGGCCACCTCTTTCAACCTCTACACTGGGCTGGCTTTTCAGACTCTTGAGGTCAGGAACAGAGGGAGTAGTTAGAGCCCAAAAGTACTAGCACCAGTCAGTGTGCTAGTTATTTGACCCCAACAACAATAGTGGGTTCGGGCCAGCAGAGCAATTCACTTTCATAATGCAGGTAGGAAATTAAGTTTATTAAGAACCGTATAAGGACTATTACAGGAGGCCATTTCCCTCAAACAACTGGTGGCAGTTTAACAGCGTGGAAATGGGGTCCAGTGACAGGCCAGGATGCCAATTTTCCAGGCAGACCTGGAGATCCTCCCTGCCTAACTTGGTGTGGTTGCAACCAAAGGCCATCCAATAGTGAGATTCCATTTCCCTTGCCTCACCCCAGCGTCTCAGTGGCGCTCTAGCTGCTTTTCTGGTTTTACGGTTAAAGTTTTAACGTTGGCAGGAGCACTTTCACAATTATTGCAGCCCATTGCTCTTCTCAAGATAAAAGGCCTCTCATTGGCCCTCCAACTTCAAGGGCCTGCTTGTTGCCTTGAATAGAACAGGGAAATGACTCTATGCCAGTTAAGAGAGGGCCTCCGAAAAAAATCCCAAAGCATGATCATTTTCGCCTGACTCCTATTTCCTGACCCCAGTATGAAAATTTAGCCTATTGTCTTTAAAACATCAGCATGTCCAACATCCAGTTCTAGGTGAACAGAAGATTCATCCAATTAAAGATAGGTGTCACAAAAACCATTGCCTTTGGTCACCATCACAAACTCCACCCCTTAGCCGTCAATTCCATCACTGGGCAATGATCTGAGATTAAACCAGTCTGTTCACAACTTTGGTGTTGTATCTGATCCCAAGATGGGCTTTTTAATCATTCCATTACAAAGACCACCTATTTACTCCTGCTTTACATTGCCCAACTCCGCCCTTACCTCAGTTAATCAGCTGCTGAAACCCTCATCAATGTCTTCGTTACCTCCAGATTTGATCATTCTAATGCACTCCTGGTCAGCGTCCCATCTTCCAATCTCCATAAACTTGAAATTATCAAAAACTCTGCCAACAGCATCCTAACTCCCACCAAATAACCATCAGCCATCACACCTGTGCTCATTGATCTGTATTGGCTCCTGGTTAAGTAATGTCTCATTGTTAAAATCCTTTGTCTTGTTCTCAGTGGCTCAACTTTCTCTACTTCTGTAACCTCTCCCAGTTCTATAAAGCGCTTTGATTTCTACATTTCTCCAATTCTGGGCTCTTTCATGTCCTAATCACTGGCAGCTACACCTTCAACTGCCAAGTCCCTAATCTCTGGAATTCCTTTCCTAAATCGCTCTGCCTCTCTTTTTGTCTTTAAAATGCTTCTTAAAATCTACCTAAGCTTTCGATTATCTGACCCAATATCTGTTCATGTGACTGTGTTAAATTTTGATGGACAAAGCTCCTGTGAAGCATCTTGGAATATTTTGCCACTATAGAGATGTTATATAAATGCCTTGTTGAAAGACTGAGGGCAATCGATTCAACTAATGTTAATAGCAGTTGTTAATAGGAAAGCTCTTTGAGTTTATAGCCAATTGAATTTGAATATTATGTGCCATTGGAATTTAATTCATTTGGCACTATTGGAAGATGCTTCACTGCAGATAAATGTCTGATCCTTCCTATTTGACAGAACTACTTCAGGTAGCAAGCCCTGTTGAAAGAGATTTACTTGAAGGTCAGACTGAATTATGCTTGAAAAGATTCATTGCCAAAGAGAAAAAAATTGGAGAAAAAGAAAAATACTGCAGATGTTGGAAATCTGAAGTATAACAGAAGAAATACAAATAGGCAAAAAGATGGTGAGAAAGGCAACTTCTGTGGAGGAAGAATCAATAAATAACTTTTCAGGTATGTTATCTTTGTCAAAAAAAATTAAATTCATAAGCATCTCTCAGGGTTGCAGGATCATATTATGAGGTTTAAATTTATATTCCCTTTAATTTACATAGTATCTCAAGTTTTTAATAGGTCTTGGTATTGGAATTTAAGATTTATCTATCAACAACACTATGAAAAGCTCTTGCTAAACTGCCAAGCCCACAAGATTTAATGAAGCTAGGAACACTGAATTACCTGGGTTTAGATGGCAGAATTGCCACAGGTCTGGTAGCATGTCTGAGTCCTAAGCAGTAATTTGGACAACCATACTCAATGACTTTTTACTATCCAGAGCAAAAGATGGACATCATTTTAACTATCATCTAAAAGTCACATTTCACTCCAGTGTATACCTAGATTGTGCTCAAATGTTGAATATGTTGTAACAACAAAACTATCTGTTAGTCATCATTACTCTGTGAAACTGACAGCAAATTCTGGAATCCATACATGTTCAGTTAATAGAAAATCCATAAGTTACTGTCAGTGACTTAGCCAAGAGGGTGTTGGGGATTCTCCCCTCTCCCCAAGAAAATTGCAATCAATTGGTGAAAATTCCAACCTTATGCTCTTTTCCTCAATGTAAAAACTTTTGAAAAAGTTATACCTTGCTGAATGAAGTGCAACTGGATTTTAACATCATGCTGAGTTCACAATTACTGCTGGATAGTCTCCCTGGTCCTGAAAGACCAATGTTTATAATTGTTGAATGTTAAATTTATCCAATTATTAGAAATTCCACAATGTTCTAATTCATTAAGTTTTTGCTTCTACCTTAATCCCATGTATATGTTCTCATTATTTATTACACATGTAAAATTTAAGTAAAAATAAAGTGACTTGGTGATTTTCCTTCCTTGATCGCAGCCTGTGAGAATACTGAAATTTAATTGGCTACTTACACTACTCGATGATAACATTGATGCTAAATGCCTGAAAATTGTGGCAACTTGACACCAGATTCCAACTAAATTCAGCAGGAAAGCAGGAAAATCCACACCCATAGATCTAGATTTTTGTGAATAGTTTCCTTTGAGGTTAGTGATGAGTGTGTGGTTGCTTCACTGCTGAAAGAAAAGTCCAACCCAAAGTAGTAGACATTGTTCAATCCTTGCAGTGTTCTGTTTTCCCCATGTTTTAAGACATAATGCTCAGTGAGAGTGAGAGACTGAATAAGCCTTTTCAAGTTTTAAATCCAGTCAATTGCATTACCTCCCTTTCGTCCTGCTGATGGCTGTAACTGTAGATTGCATTTTCTGTTTTATAAAGAAAACAGTGACACAGCCAGCTGGACCAATTATACCTTGCCTCCTGTTAATTGGCGACAGGTTGAAACTGTTGAAAATATACCTACTCAAATCATTGGCCTAGCCAATTGGACCTTTTAAATACACACACCGTTGCCTAATGATTGGTTGTTACTAACTACAGAAAGAAGTCTCACAACACCAGGTTCCATTTCATGATACTAACCAGCCATGGAGAAGCCCTTGAGGTAAAAAAAATAAGCAAAATATGCATAAATATAAACTTAATTTTAAAAACCTGCAACTTCAATTTGCATAGTTTTAAAAACTGGTAGTTTAGCAAATAGTATTATTTAGTTTATCTGTTATCCAAAAGGTTGAATCCATTTAAAAGAAATTGAAAATAGCATCACAGCCATCATAATTCTGAAAATTGTTAGCTAGAGACTGTTTTATCTGAAAATGTGACCATCCTACAAATTGCATTTCCAGTTATAACACTAAGAAGAACCAGGGTCAATTAAAGAAAAATATTTCTCACAGTATCTGTAAAGCTTTGCTTCAATTATAAAAAATACATAAGTTTATATTTTAAAAATCAAAAAGAAAATACTTGAAGACAGCTGATGTATTTTCAGGAGTAAACAGAGAAATATGATAATACCATCACTAATGGGCTTGTAGTGCAAATCGCATCATTTTATCTTTCATTCTGCATTCCTCCTCTTGGCTAAAAGTGCATCCAAGATATGAATTCAGCACATTCAGAACATCCCGCGTGAAATTAAATGTTTGACAGAGTGAGAAAAATATACAGGCTCTCCTGATGCCTTAAAATAGTAATTTATGCAGATGCAGAGGGAAAATCATTTGCAATGAAGTGACCCTCATAGTGTGAATTTTGTTCACTGTTCTGTCTAATCAAATACTGTATCTTCATTTTCAGTTCTCTGCTAAGCAGTCTTGTAGATAACGAAAGTGCCAAAAAAGAGAGAGAAAAGCTCAGTGGGTGCGTTTCCATTGCACTTTTTACCCGAGGCAATAGGTAGAATTTAACGGATTCCGCTGAACATATGTTTTTCCCAGATAAGTAAACAGTGTGTGTCGGAAATGAAAAGCATTTGCAATTTAATGACATTACATCTCGGAGCTTATCCTGGCGTGCTGCGAGGCGAAAAGCAGAGAGAGGGAGCAAGACAGCGAGAGAGAGAATGAGTTTTACCTGTCCTCCATTCCGGGGAAGGCGCTGTGCTTTAAGAAATTTAACTAGAAGAAATGTCTTAAAAGAACAAAGACAGGGAGCGCAGAAAACAATATAACCAACCGATTAAAATCTTCAACGCAAAATACACGCACTTCCCACGTCTGGAGTTTCGAGGGTTCCACTGCCTATTTACTTAAAATGTTACTTGTATCTCATATGATGCGTTAACAAAAGAAAAGCACTTGTCTCAAATACAAAAGCGTTTGTTACAAACCACTAGATAGGGAAGTGCATTTTCTTCTTCATTCGATCCTGTTTCAGATTTCTCCACTTATTGGATAAGCTTGAGTGAGAAGAAATCTTTTGATGTCCGACCATCTTAACTAGAATTAATGGAATATCGCCTGCCCTCAAAGAGTATGAAATTGGATTGTTTTCTGATATGTTAACAAATTATTTATTTTCACTGTCTTTTAACAGAGTTGGTTCAAACATAAACTGCAAACCAATTCACACATAGACACTTCTAATTAGGAGCACATTGCTAACAAAATCCTAAAATGGAGAAATTACATGCAGGTACAAGTTTTGCAGCTTGTATAGTCAGTATTGATTCTGGTCATAAGGAATTCGAGTTTCGTGTATTTAATATTTTTGGAGGATTGGACTTGTATGGAACAGGATTCAGTTCTATTTAAGATTGCCTGCAGTTGATGTAATTTAGATGAAAATAGAGACTGAAATTACTCTTCATTTGAAAATTAAGTACTGGATATTGCTGCAGGGGGACTGGGTATGCTATAATTTCATATCTGGGACCTGGGTTCAAACCTAGACCAGACACAGGGATTTTTTTTTATCCTCAAAAGCTGTTAAAATATTCTAAGTAAAATTAGTTTGGGCAGCTCCTCTTCATTTTTTATTGGCGTCAAGTCTGCACTCAAGTTCTTCTCAAATTAACATTAATTTGTCAATTACCTTAAAGGATTGTAAAGACAGAAATAGGAAATAACATATTGGTCAGCATCGGTAGCGGTGAGCTGCAGAAGCACCATAAAGGAAGCTTTGCTTTGTGACAGTACGGTTAGATCCTGCAACTGGCGAGAGGGCAAACTATCCATTTCTCAGAATTGTAACTTTTCCTCTCTTTGAACGCTCATACGTTACAATAATACGTGCTACGATTATGCAGGTTATAAGCCGAAATGGTTAAGCTAATTTCTTGTTTTATTTTAAAATAATTTATTAATAGCTACCATAAGCTTTGTACCTTGCTAGATGTCCGTCCTGAACGACGTGTTACTCGTTCGTGAAGACCTCCTGCATATATCTACTTTTTAATTACGGAAGTTTCTTGCAGTACATTCCGGATATATTTCATTACTTTGCGTGTCTCTTAGATCATTTGTGTAACATTTCACGGCCGTTACTGTTTTTTTTAATCATGAAAAACTCAGCAAACCATTGAAACTGATCATCTTAAATTAGAATGAAGTTTGTTGTATCGATTATATCAACGCTGTCACGAGATTGGGATTCTTCCCCCTCTGTCCTAGATAACCTTGCAAGTTGTTGTCCTAACAACTTGGATGATGCTAGCTGGTCAAGTGCAAAGTTTCAGCTGGCGAGGTTCCGGCAGTACACATGCACAGAAAAAAAAATCTCTGCATCTGATCAAATTGTACGAGTATTAGCGGATGCCGACAATAGTTGCGGAAAGTGGGAAAATTGACGCCAACTTTAATGAAAAGGAAAAAATAAAGCATGTGCAACATCATCTCAATCTCTGTTAAAGAGCGATATCTAAAAAGCAAAAAAGGATATAACCGCTCCAACAGCGGTTTTGGGAGGAATTGGTTCTGCTGCTCCACAACAATTGATGCTACAGGAAGAAATGATAAAACAGCAGAAACAGGCTACTGCTTTGAAAGGTTAAACAGCTTTTTTGGTTACTTTGGGTGAGATTGCCCTCATCTGTATTTTTCACTGTACTATCAACTTCCTCTGGCTCCTCAATGAGTTAAAGTATTTATCTGCACAGCTATATCAGGAAGGCTTAAACCAAAATTATTAAAACCAATGAAAAGTGTAGCTTGGGAAAGTTTTATTTGATATATACATTTTCACCCAGGCGAATGGCAAAGGATTAAACAACACTCTAAATACAAATCATGATGAACGTTAGCAGACACCTCAAGGCAACAGGCCCATAACATGTCACTTCATCCAAGATACAGTAACTAAAAAAACTAAATCCACAGCTACACCAAAAATGCTCTGGGTATTATTGACAATTTCTTTCACATTGTCTTTCCTCATGGTTAAACTTGTATATTTCAAACAGAATCAACCATGACGAGACTTTGGCTCCTTGTCGTTGTAATTGCATAGTAATTTTAAAAATATATGTTTGAAAAGTCTTGTCCATGGTTGATAATGTTTGAAATATGTAGTTTTAATAATGGTGTTTCTGGCTTCTTTACTAAACTGATGGCTGATTTGGTGCTTATAATCCACTTGACATTCCTGAACTCTCAATGTGCTTCAGCCTGTAACACACACTTAAAGATCTGTTATCCTTTCTTTAGCAGGAATTATAGCTGAAATGACAGCCAGAGTTATGTTCTCTATTAAATGTGCTTATAATTAAGCCAGTAGGAATACAAATACAGCAGTTAACAAAAGATTTTATGCTGCTACAGTCGTTAACAGACTCATGGTGCTCATTATCTTCTCTCACTTTCTGGTCTGGTAGTCAGGTGTCCTTTGTTAGGTACAGCATCAAGCACTTATGGCTGGGAATGACTAGAATACTTGAACAATGCAATTATTTTTTTAAAAACTGAGAGAAGTGCGTGTCAATAGAAAATACAGCATATTGCCCATATCTAGTTGACCTTGAAGATGACAATGAACTGCTTTCTTGAATTGCTGCAAACCATGTGGTGAAGGTATTCCCACGCTGCTGTCAATCACCAAAATACTGTCCTGGATGTCTTTGAACTTCTTCAGTCTAGTTGCAGCTGCAAACATCCAAAACAAGTGAAAAGTATTTCTTCACACTCTCAATTTGTACCTTCTGAAAGCAGAGAGGATTTGGGAAATCAGGAGACAAATCACATGTCACAGATACTCCGCCTCTTTTATTGCAACATTATTTGTGTTGTTCCAAGTGAATTTTTGATCAATGGAGACACCCCAGCAAATTGATGTTAGTGGATTCATTGAAACATAGGAACAGCAATGGGTGATTTATCCCCTCAAGCCTGTTCGATTATTTAACGAGATTGTGATTGATTTGCAATCTAAACCGATGTACCTGCTTTGCTCATACTCCTTAATACCCACATTTAACAAGAATCTTATCAACTTCAAATTTAATATTAATAATTGATCCAGCATCAATTGCCATATTAAGTTCCAACTTTCTATCATTTTGTGTGTCAAAATGTTTCCTTATTTCACTCCTGATTTTTTTGACTATGCTCCTAGTTCCAGGCTCCCCAATTGGCTGAAATAAATTCATAGAATCGTTGAATGGTTATAGCACACAAGAGTCATTCAACAATTGTATCCATGCTGGGTCTCTGCAAGAATAACTCAGCTAGTTTTACTCCCACCAACTTTTCCTATGTTTTTATTTACACATGTTAATCCAATTTCTTTATGAAAGCCTTGATTGAATCTGATTCCATCATACTCTCAGGGAGCGCATTCAAGATCCTAACTACTCTGAGTGGTTTTTCCTCATGATGTCAGTGGTTCTTTTCATAATCATAAATTGCTGTCCTCTGATTCTCAACACTTCCACCAATGGGGCAATTTCTCTCTCTCTACTCTGTTTAGCATCCTCAGGATTTTGAACACCTCTATCAAGTCTCCTCTTAACCTTCTCTGAAGAGAACAATCCCACCTTCTCCAATCTAAAGTAATCATTTATTAGTCACAAGTAGGTTTACATTAACACTGTGATGAAGTTATTGTGAAAATCCTCTAGTCCCCCAGTGGCTGTTTGGGTAGACTGAGGGAGGACTCAGCATGGCCAATGCACCTAACCAGCACATTTTTCGGATGTGGGAGAAAACCAGAGCACCTGGAGGAAACCAATGTAGACAGGGAGAACGTGCAGACTCTGCCTAGACAGTAACCCAAGCCGGGAATCGAACCCACGTCCTTAGCGCTATGAGGCAGTGCTAATCACTATGCCACTGCCATTTAACTAAAGTCCCTCATCTCTGGAACCATTCTCATAAATCTTTCTGCTCTTCTCTAAAGCCTTCATATCCTTCCTCAAGTACAGTGCCAGAATTGGACACAATACTCCTATTGAGACCAAACTAGTGTTTTATAAATATTCATCATTGCTTCATTGCTTTTCTATTCTATCATTCAAGCCAAGAATCCCATATGCCTTTTCAATCACTTTCTTAATCTGTTCTGTCACATTCAATGTTTTATGCATCTATACCCTTAAATCTCGCTCTCTTCCTGCATCCCCTGTAGAATTGAACCCTAATCTGCTTTCTCTTTAAAGCCATTGTTTTGTTACAGATTTACCTGCTAATCTTTCATTCTAATTTCCTGGGTTTTCACCCCACTGAAATTCTCCCTCCTCCAATTAACCATTTTAATTTTAAGTTTCTCCTTGTTGTTTTCCATAGTTAATCTAAACATTATGGCATTGTGCAATGTTCTCCTACTAACACTTATTCCACTAAATTCACTTCATTCCCTAGAAGCAGATTCAGCATTCCACTTTCCACATTGAGCTAGAAGTATACTGATAAAGAAAATTCTCCTGAACAAACTACAGAAGCTCTTCACCCTCTCTGCTCTTTACTCTTTTACTTTTGCACTATATTAGAATAATTGAAGTCCTGCCTTATAATTTGTAGTTTTTACACTTCATTGTAATTCCTTGCAAATGTGTTCCTCTAAATCTTTCCCATTAGTTGGTGTCCCATACAGTACATATTGTAGTGCAATAGTAGCTCCATTGTTTCTTAACTCTAACAAATTCTGCCTTCATCACCAAATTTATTTAACATATTTATGCATTATTCTTTGTTATAAGAACATAAGAAATAGGAGCAGGAGTAGGCCAACCAGCCCTTCGAGCCTGCCCCGCCATTCAATAAGATCATGGCTGATCTGTCGTGGCTCAGTTCCACATTCCCGCCCTCTCCCCATGACCCTTAATCCCCTCTCTCATCAAAAACCCATCAACCCGCGTCTTAAAAATATTTAGCGAGGCAGCCTCCACCACTTCAACGGGCAGAGAATTCCAGAGATTCACCACCCTTTGAGTGAAGAAGTTCCTCCTCAACTCTGTTCTAAACCGCCCCCCCTTTATCTTGAGGCTATGCCCCCTAGTCCTACTGTCCTTTCTGAGCGGGAAGAGTCTCTCCACCTCTATCCTATCCATCCCATTCATCATCTTATACGTCTCAATGAGATCTCCCCTCATTCTTCTAAACTCTAACGAGTACAAGCCTAATCTATTCAGCCTCTCCTCATAGCTCAACCCCCTCAACTCTGGCATCAGCCTAGTAAACCTCCTCTGCACTCCCTCCAAGGCTAAAATATCCTTGTGTAAGTACGGCACCCAAAACTGCACACACTACTCCAGCTGCGGCCTCACCAATGCCCTATACAGCCGCAGCAAGACCTCCCTACTTTTATAGTCAATCCCCCTCGCTATGAAGGCCAGCATCCCATTCGCCTTCCTGACCACCTGCTGCACCTGCAAGCTGGGTTTTTGCGATTCATGCACAAGGACCCCGAGGTCCCTCTGCACCGTCACCTGCTGCAGTTTTTCTCCATGTAAGTAATAATCCTTCCTACCATTATTCCTACCAAAGTGGACCACCTCGCACTTACCAACATTAAATTCCATTTGCCATTTCCTGGCCCATTCGCCCAGCCTATCTAGATCCTTCTGTAGACTCTCCCCACCCTCCGCACAATTTGCCTTTCCACCAATTTTGGTGTCATCAGCAAATTTCGACACCCTACACTCGGTTCCCTCCTCCAGATCATCTATATAAATGGTAAATAGCTGAGGCCCCAGCACCGACCCCTGGGGCACTCCACTAGTCACCATCCGCCAATCCGAATAGCACCCGTTGACCCCCACTCTCTGCCTCCTATTTGACAACCAGTCCTCTATCCACGCTAACACCCTACCCCCAACTCCATGCCCCCTGACCTTCTGTAATAACCTCTTGTGAGGTACCTTGTCAAACGCCTTCTGAAAATCCAGAAAGACCACATCCACCGGCTCTCCTCTATCCACTGCCCTAGACACATCCTCATAGAACTCCAGTAAATTTGTCAGACACGACTTCCCTTTAAGGAAACCGTGCTGCGTCTGCTCTATCAAGCAGTTCCCCTCAAGATGCCTCGCTATTTCCTCCTTGATGACGGATTCTAACATTTTACCTACAACAGACATTAAACTAACAGGCCTATAATTCCCTGCCTTTTGCCTGGCACCCTTCTTAAACAACGGCGTAACATTAGCCGTTTTCCAATCTTCCGGCACTTCCCCGGAATCCAGCAACATCTGGAAAATAACCACCAAGGCATCCACTATCACCTCCGCCATTTCTTTCAGGACCCTCGGATGCATTCCATCCGGTCCTGGGGACTTGTCCACAAGGAAGACGCTGGTGGGTGTCGTCTATAGGCCCCCCAATAATGATCTGGAGGTGGGGCGGGCTGTTAACACACAAATAAGTGTGGCGTGCAGGAGTGGGACGGCCGTAGTTATGGGGGATTTCAATCTGCATATTGATTGGCCGACCCATGTTGGAAGCGGTGGGCTCGAGGAGGAGTTCTTGGAATGCTGCCGGGATAGTTTCCTTGAACAGTGTGTGTTGGAGCCGACAAGGGAGCAAGCTATCTTGGATCTGGTGCTATGTAATGAGGCAGGTAGAATTAGGGAACTTGCGGTGAAGGATCCTCTTGGGGAGAGTGATCATTGTATGGTGGAGTTTCTGGTGCAGATGGAGGAGGAGAAAGTGGGTTCCCAGACATGCGTCCTTTGTTTGAACAGAGGGGAGTACGGTAGGATGAGAGAAGAATTGGCGAATGTGGACTGGGGGAGCGCGTTGGAAGGTAGGTCTGCTGAGGAGCAGTGGAGGATCTTTAAGGAGATCTTTCTTGGCGCTCAGCGGAAATTTATTCCGATGGTCAAAAAGGACCGTAGGAGGAGAGGTAATAAGCCATGGATAACGAAGGAGGTGAAGCAAAGTGTTAAATTAAAAGCGGAGGCGTTTAGAGTAGCTAAGAGTAGTGGGCGAGAAGAGGATTGGGAGAGGTTTAAATGTCAACAAAGAAGTTGATAAAGAAGGGTAGGAGAAACTATGAAGCTGGGCTAGCGCTTAATATAAAAAAGGATAGCAAGAGTTTTTATAAATATATAAAAAGGAAGAGGCTTGCTAGGGTGAACGTTGGTCCCTTAGAGGATGAGAAGGGGGACTTAGTGGTAGGGGATGGGGATATGGCGGAGGTCTTGAATAACTTTTTTGTTTCGGTCTTCACGGAGGAGGACGTGAATAATTTGCCGGATGTTAGAGATGGAAAGGTGGTAGGACTGGAGGGTCTCGATGACATTACTGTTACTAGAGAGGTGGTGCTCGACAGACTGGAGGATTCTTTCATAAGTGGTATCACTGGCCTAACCAGCAATTTTATTGCCCCTTGGTGTGCTGCCTTCTTGAACCACTGCAGTCCATGGGATGTAGGTACACCCACAATTCTGTTAAGGAGGGATATCCAGGATTTTGACCCAGCAACAGTGAAGGAACTCAGAATGGTGTGTCTTGGAGGGGAACTTAAGTTGTGGTTCTCCAATGCATCTGCTGCCCTTGCATTTCCAGTTGGTAGAGGTCACAGGTATTGATATATTATGTCATTGCTACCTGTAGTGTACGCTGCTTAGACTCCATTAAGTAGTCTTATAGAAGTTACCAAAAAGTTTTTAATTAACATTACTGAACCATGTAAATATTTACGGAAGAGTGTACAGGTATGGAGAGGGCTTGTCCTTGCATGTTGCTACCTAGCTCTGGCCTGCTCATCTAAGCTCTAGGCCTTCTTACTCACCAATGGGCAGTACTGTACTCAGTTCTAGGTTAACCCTTAACATACTGGATGCTTCTACTTTACCAGGTGCTGACTAAGGAAGTTTGATGCCTTGTACATTCAAGTCAAAGTCATTTCCTCTCAATCTTATTGCACTTGATGCATCATAATTTCTTACTCCAATGTTAATTGCCTTTTCTGATCGTTTATGCACCCTGTTCTTTTCTAATGCTACATACTGATTCGGACCACCACAGCCCTTCACCATACATGATTAACCCTCACCAACAATAGTAGTAAATAGTCAAGTGAAGAAATTGTGAAAATTGTCATTGTGTTGAGATGGAACTTATCCGGACTTTATAGGTTCCGTTATGAGCTGAATTGATCCCAATGTCCCCAGAAAAATCAGGAATCCTTTAGTTTGACTTATATAATTTTAACTTTATCCCTCATATCCAATTAATTAATTATTGATTGCAATTATATGATAAATCATACAATATAAAGGTGAATAAAATACAAGTTAAATGTCACAGTTGAGACTTCATAATATATATTCACCAGCTGGACTATTTTATGAAGTCATTTGTTTCTGTGCTGTTAAATATGGAAAATTGCTGAACTGACATGGGTGGGGTTTTACAGCCTTGCTCAGGTAAGATCATAAAATTCTGCCTGAGGCCAAAGATTTCTGTTCTGGGAACCTCGCCGTCCTGGAATCCGGGCAGGCGAGGTAGCAGGGTTTTCCCCATGTCTCCAGCTGGGTGACAATAGCAACAAAGAGCCTGTTCCAGCTAACTCCAAAGGAAAGGAAATCTTTGCAAGTCTTAATCCCTTGTAGAGGTGCCAATGGCCAAAGCATTAGCAATCCTAACACAATGGCTTCAACAAAGAGGGTGGCAGTTAGTTAACCTGACACCAGTGTCTCTAAAATCAGAAGGAATCCTGATTCCAATTAAACTACAAGATTCCAGTCATCCTTTGTCCAACGTTGAGGAGATGCATCAATGATCTCCCCCAAGCTGCACTGTGATCTGGTCTGTTGGAGCTGAATTCCAGAAGTTCCCATCTGGTATCTGATGTGAACAGAACTCAAGGTAACAGTCTGTGTTGTCTACCATCAAGGTGGTGGCAGCAGAAAGATCTCATCAGACCTGACAACTGCTGGATCCCTGAAACATGTGTTCCCAACCTGACACATCTATCTACCTTATGTTGTGAAAGTCTCGCTTTGAAAAGCAGGAGTATCCTGCAATAAGCCAACCTCTCCAACTAAAGGAACATTCCATTTGATTTCTGATTCTGGACACATGTAAGACTTGTATTTTAATTATCATGCCCTGAATCCTCTTTTCTTTTTCCTTATCACCCATTTATTATGTGAGTGCAAAAGTGATGGATATTGTGAAATCCCTCTTGGCTGCGTGTGTGTGTTGGGAAAAAAAAACATTTTTCATCTTAACGCAAGTGTGCTATGCGAGTTATTTGTAGAGGATCTGAACATTTCCAAATTTACAGTTTGGAGAAAACCACCATCTATAAAGCAGGAAATAAGATTAAATAAACACCTTTCTGTTTGTGAAAAGGTAGAGTGGGGAAATCAGGGCAGTCTAAATTATATCCCCTCCTGTCCATGACATGAAATTTAAATGTTTGTTGAAAATGTATTTCTTTTATACTAATTAACTGATCTTGCTTACTTTATATGGTAAATTAAATGCTTGCTGGCACATTTACCCTGTGCACGTCTTTGTCTCCACAATTTTTTCTGCCCTAATGTTCACTGACTCAGTCAAAGACTGAGAGAGAAGGAAAAACTGAGGGGAAAAAAGAGAAAGTAATCAGTTCCAGTTCTCACTCTCTGACTAGAAGTCTAGTCTCGCTTTCTCTGACCACTACCCTCCTGGCCTCACTCTGTCTGACCACTTCCTTTCCAGGCTCATTCTTACCACTTCTTTCCTGGCTTCACTCACTCTGACCACTCTCTCCTTGCCCTCACTCTCTGACCACCCCTTTCCCGGCCTAACTTTGACTGTTCCCTTCCCGGTTCCACCTTTCTGATCACTCCCTTCCTGTCCTCACTCTGAACCCTACTGGCCTCTCTCTCTCTCTCTGACCGCTCCCCTCTCAGTCTCAGTCTCTCCTACCACTCCCCTATGGGCTTCCCTCTCTCCGACCACTCCTTCCCTTTCGCTCTGTCTGACAGCTCCCTTCCTGGCCTTACACTCTCTGACCATCCTCTTCCCAGTCTCGTTCTTTCTATCCACTCCCTTCCTGGCCTTACATTCTCTGACCACGCCCTTCCCGGGCTTATGATCTCTGACCACTGCCTTCCTGGCTTCATTCTCTCTGACCCTCCCCTTCCAGCTTCACTCTTTCTGACCATTCCTTTTCCGGCCTCAGTCAGACCATTTCCTTTCCGGCTTCACTCCAACCACTCCCCTCCTGGTCTCACTGTCTCTGACTGCTCCCTTCCCAGCCGCATTTTGACCATCCGCTCACGGCTTCACTCTGACCACTCCTCTCTTGGTCTCACTCTCTCTAACCACTCCTTTCTGGCCACATTCTAACCACTCCCTTCCCGATTTCACTCTCTCTGACCACTCCTTCCCCCTCTGACTCTGATCACTCCCCTACAGGTCTTGCTCTCTCTGACTGCCCCCTTTCAGTCTCAGTCTCTCCTACCATTCCCCTACTGGCCTCATTCTCTTTGACTACTCACTCCCTGGCCTCACTCTCTCTCTGACCGCTCCCTTCCCGGCCCTCACTCTCTCTCTGACCGCTCCCTTCCCGGCCCTCACTCTCTCTCTGACCGCTCCCTTCCCGGCCCTCACTCTCTCCCTGACCGCTCCCTTCCCGGCCCTCACTCTCTCCCTGACCGCTCCCTTCCCGGCCCTCACTCTCTCCCTGACCGCTCCCTTCCCGGCCCTCACTCTCTCCCTGACCGCTCCCTTCCCGGCCCTCACTCTCTCTCTGACCGCTCCCTTCCCGGCCCTCACTCTCTCTCTGACCGCTCCCTTCCCGGCCCTCACTCTCTCTCTGACCGCTCCCTTCCCGGCCCTCACTCTCTCTCTGACCGCTCCCTTCCCGGCCCTCACTCTCTCTCTGACCGCTCCCTTCCCGGCCCTCACTCTCTCTCTGACCGCTCCCTTCCCGGCCCTCACTCTCTCTCTGACCGCTCCCTTCCCGGCCCTCACTCTCTCTCTGACCGCTCCCTTCCCGGCCCTCACTCTCTCTCTGACCGCTCCCTTCCCGGCCCTCACTCTCTCTCTGACCGCTCCCTTCCCGGCCCTCACTCTCTCTCTGACCGCTCCCTTCCCGGCCCTCACTCTCTCTCTGACCGCTCCCTTCCCGGCCCTCACTCTCTCTCTGACCGCTCCCTTCCCGGCCCTCACTCTCTCTCTGACCGCTCCCTTCCCGGCCCTCACTCTCTCTCTGACCGCTCCCTTCCCGGCCCTCACTCTCTCTCTGACCGCTCCCTTCCCGGCCCTCACTCTCTCTCTGACCGCTCACAACCTGGCCTCAGTCTTTCTGACTACTACCTTCACAGTCTCACTCTCTCTCTCATGGCTCCCCTACTGGCCTCAGTCTCTGACCACTCCCCTCCCAGACTCACCCTCTCTGACTGCTGTCTCACTGGCCACACTCTGACCACGCCCCCTTCAGTGTCTCTGACCATTCCCCACTCATTTCCTCTGACTACCTCTCTTCCCAGCCTCACTCTCTCTGACAATGTCCTTCCCGGCCTCATACCCTCTGACCACTTCCTTCATGGTCTTACTGTCTCCAACCTCGCCACTCCTGGTCTCGTGCTCTCTGGCCACTCTCCTCACGGTTACACTCTCTCTGACCACTCCCTTCCCAGCCTCTCATCCTCTGATTTACTCCCTTCCTGGTCTCACTCTTTCCCATTACTCCCCTCCTAGACTCACTCTCTCTCTCTGACCATTCCTCTCCTAGACTTGTTCACTCACACACTCTCTCTCTCTCTCTCTCTGACCACTCGCCTTCCTGGTTTTTATCAAATGCCTTCTGGAAATCTATACATGCACAATTTTTCAATCTCTGTTCCAGAATCAAGAGACCTACTGAAAGATTTTAGCATCTGTAATGTTCTGTTGTAGTTAGTAATATCGAAATTGCCAAAGAACAGAAAGAGACCACTCAGTCAATCATTCCCATGCCACCTTTTGGATTGCAGGGATGCAAACCATCTAGTCCTGGGGATGCACCAGTCTTTTGTGCCATTCATAAAATCTTAGAATCCCTACAGTGCAGAAAGAGACCATTCAGCCCATCAAGCCTGCACGGACAACAATCCCATCCAACCCGTATCCCCATAATCCCACCTATTTACCCTAATAATCCCCCTTACACTAAGGGTCAATTTAGCCTGGCCAAACAACCTAGCCTGCCCTTCTTTAAACTGTGGTAGGAAACCTGAGCACCCAGAAGAAACCCTCACAGACACAGGGAGAATGTCATCTGAGGCCAGAACTGAACATGTGTCCTTGGCATTGTGAGTCAGCAGTATTAACCACTGCCACCGTGCCACCCATTATTTCTTCTGTTGTGTTTAGAGAACTCACACAACACCAGGTTATAAACCAACAGGTTTATTTGGAATCACAAGCTTTTGGAACCTGTTCTTTCCTCAGGTGGAGTGAGGTACACAAGCACAGAATATATAGGCAGAGTGACAACAAACTGACACAAACAGATAATCAAGAATATCAAAAGATAAGTACAGAGAGTGCAATGCAATGTAGGCCAGCTGAATAACAAGTCTTTATAAACAACCATGAGTGCCAATAGACAAATGCAAGCAGTTAAGTATAATCAGTATGTGTAAAGTGTCAACAGGCTGTATAACAAGTAAAGGTATGACCCAAGAATCAGTAATTTAAGGCAGAGAGATTGTTACAAATAGTGACATGATGCTAAACATGAAGGTTGCGTCACAAGTGGAGAACGTTGTTAGGAAGGCTTATGGGATGTTAGCCTTTATAGGAAGGGGCTTAGAGTATAAAAGCTGCCGTCTAATGCTTCAGTTATACAGAACGTTGGTTAGACCGCATTTGGAGTACTGCATCCAGTTCTGGTCACCTTATTACTGGAAGGACGTGGAGTCTCTGGAAAGGGTGCAGAGGAGGTTTACCAGGATGTTGCCTGGCATGGGGGGACTGGGTTACGAGGAGAGATTGAAGAGACTGGGGCTATTCTCCTTGGAAAGACGGAGATTGAGAGGGGACATGATAGAGGTATATAAGATACTGAAGGGACTAGATAGAGTTAATAGTGAGAGACTGCTCCCTAGACTGGGTACGAACACGAGAGGTCATCACTTCAGGGTGAGGGGGGGGAGGTATAATTTGGAGGTAAGAGGAAGGTTCTTTACGCAGAGAGTTGTGGGGGTCTGGAATGCGCTACCGAGTAGGGTGGTGGAGGCAGGAACGTTGGACTCGTTTAAGATGCAGTTAGATAGGCACATGAGTGAAACGAGAATGGAGGGATATGGTAGGGGCTATTAAATAGGGTTAAACCTCGGGAGACACCGGAAGGGCAGGCTGTATGATTAATATTTTTTGTCTTTATTCCACAGGTGGAGGTCCACCTCGTGTCAAGCGAGGGGCGTGCACACGGCGGGTCGTGCGTGGGCTGCTCTTGGAAGTCCAGGAGTGGCCTAGTACTTCATGTCGGTGTGTGTGCTTGATCCTGGACCGATAGACGGGCGCCACAACAGCTCAGTGACTAGCACTGCTAGCTGTGCAGATACATGGATTTGGGCCTGTGTCTGTGGGAGTTTGCGCATTCTCCCTGTGGTTGCGTGGGTTTCCTCCGGGCGCTCCGGTTTCCTCCCACACCCCAAAGATGTGCTCTTAGGCTAATCGGTTTCCACCAAATTGACACTATTTCTTCCCTGAATCTGACTGAGTAGGGTCCCATTCGTAGACATGCAGGGTAGAATAGGTGTAGGGTGATGCGGCGGCGCGGGCTCGTTGGGCCGAAGGGCCTGTTTCCTGTGCTGGGTTGTTCTTTGTTCTTTGTTCTTAAACACAATTCAAACTAATTCCGGTTGAGAGATTGTAACCTGTACTCAAGGTGTACATGGTGTCAAAACACGACTGTCAGGGAGATTTTTCCCCCACAAAACAGTATGGTGGGGTTACATGTAGCACATCATGAACCCGAGATCACGGTTAAGGCTGTCGTCATGAGTGTGGAACTTGGCTATCAGCTTCTGTTCAGCAACTCTGCATTGTCATCCATCTTGAAAGCCACTTTGGAGAATGCTTACACGAAGACTGGAGGCCAAATGTCCTTGGCTATCGAAGTGTCCTCCAACTGGGAAGGAATAGTCTGCCTGGTAATTGTTGTGTGATGTCCATTCATCTGTCATCATAGTATCTGCATGGTCACGCCAATCTACCATGCCTCAGTGCATCTTTTCCTGCAGCGTATGAGGTAGACCATGCTGGCAGAGTCACATGAGTAGGTACTGTGTGCCTCATGGGTGGTGCTCCCCCTGTGTGATGGGGGTATCTGTGTTGATGATCTGGCATGTTCTGCAGAGGTTATAGTGATAGGGTTGTTTGGTTTTGTGGTCACTGTTCCCCGAGGGCTGGGTAGCTTGCTGCAAACAATGTTCTGTTTCAGTTTAGGTGACTGAAGGTGAGTAGCGGAGATGCAGGGAGATGGCCTTGGTGAGATGTTCGTTGTCATTGATGGCATGCTGAAGGCATGGTGAGATACTTATTCAAAACATTTTCTTGGGAGGTCTGCCATGGCGACCTCTTTCTCAACTGTAAAAATGGATACATAGCAATTATTCTTCATGTCAGCCATTTTCTTCCATTGACGAGCACTGTTATCAGTTTTCAAGCACTCGCATTGCTCCCGACTAGCCTTTTTCACCTAATATCATTGTTAAAAATAGTTTTGATTTGGATATACCTTTATAATTTTCACTTCATCATAGTAGATTTCTATAACTCTTAAATCTTCTGTCACCCTTTGATATTATTTGTGTCTTTTCCATATGCCAGAATCTGGACTATTTTTTGTTTTCATTTTATGCTTGATCTTTTAGTTTTAAGCTGTCTCTTAAGTCTTTTGTCATCCATGGTTTGTTTTTTGTCAGATCTTTCTCTTCAGAGTAATGAACTGAACTGGTATCATGTTACATTTTGATTTGAATATCTCCTTGTAATCCTCCACAATTTTACCCAATAACAAATTTCCCTAGTTACAGAGGACAGTATCTGTTATATCCCATAGCAGTGAGTTTTAATTAAATCTAGAACAGTGTGACTCTTATGTATCTCACTTTTGAACATTTTATATTATGTTCAATATTAGATAAATGTTTAAGGACCATTAGGCTACTAAATGATCCTGACTCATTACCTATTGCTAAATCTGATATGGTATTTCCCCCTTGTGATTCCATAAAATAATCTGCAGAAAATTTTTTTGAACACATAATAAATTTATTTTCTGGCATTTGCTTAACCCAATCTATCTGACAGTTAAAATCCCTCAATAAAACTATTCTTCTTTGACGGATGCTTGTCTAATTTCCATATATATACAATCGACAACAATTTATTTTTACACAACACCCGTAATCTTATTCTTTCATGGGATAAAGCTGTCACTGGCAACATCATTATTTGCTGTTAGGAATTTAGGAAGTAAACGAGGTTAACAGTTGAACTTGAGATGAACACAAAATAACAAGCAAGTAACAAGGAGTAATGAAATGCAATTTGCCCAGTAACAAGGTAAGCAGACATCTAGAGAAATTGATGTGTGAATCGCCATATCAAAAAAAACTATTTACCAGAGATCAGTGGGGCACTTCAAATGGTAACTTCTGAAGTTTTGAGTTTTGGAATTTGAAAGAGGTAGACAGCCCAGTCCATCAAGTGGAATATCAAAGCAACTGAACAATATAACTTCTAGCACTCTCAAGAAGGCTAGTTTTCTGTGTAACAGTCAGACCAAGGCCTATTCCGTTTATCATTTAGAACCATAGCAGATTGCAAATATACTCCCTAAAAGACAGTTCTGTGCTTTCCCTGAACCAGTAAAAGACATTTCCCAGAGTTGGTCATCTTTATTGTGTGGCAACTATGAACTGGGTTTAACTGAGTTATTAAATTGAATGTTGTTTGGGTAAGGGGATGTCTCATTAAGTTCAGGGAACATGGGCATACTTTGGGAACAAAGATAATTTCAGATAGAATGTTGTGTTTAGTTAATATATTATAGCGTCATAGTGTCAAAGAGGTATACAATACAGAAACAGGCCCTTCAACCAATCGCATCTGCACTGTCATATTCAAACTATCCAATTATTCTAATCCTATTTTCCTGCACTTGGCCCATAGCCTTGTATGCCTTGGCATCGCAAGTGCACCTCTAAATACTTATTAAATGTTATGAAGGTTTCTGCCCCACCACCTTTTCAAGCACTGGGTTCCTCCCACCACCTTTTGGGTGAAAAAGTTCTTCTAGGGTATAATAATCTTTCTTTTTTTTGTGTGGTTTTTCTTTTCTTTTACTTTTTAATAAATACTCTTTATTAATGGATTACACATACTGGACTGGTTGTTCACTGGGTTTTACATGGTTCCATAAGTCAAACCGGGTCAGTCAAGGCAGCCTTGAGAAGAAGGTTGTAGAATGTATCCATGATAGCTTCCATGAACAGTATGTAATGGAATCTAGGAGGGAGCAAGCTATCCTATGTCTGGTTCTGTGGAATGAGACAAGAATAACTAATGATCTTACAGTTAGGGTTCCTCTTGGAAGGAGTGATCACAATATGGTTGAATTTAAAATACAGATGGAGTGTGAGAATGTAAAATCCAATACTTGTGATTAAACAAAGCAGACTATGTTTTGTCTGGAGTTGGCTAAAGGAGACTGGGAGTAAGTGCTCAGCAAAAGTATACACCAGTGATAAGGAAGGACTGCAGAAAGAGATAATCAGCCTTAGATACCTAAGGAAATAAAGGAGGGTATCCAATTGAAAGAAAATGTATACAAACTGGTAAAGATTAGTGGAAGACTAGAGGATTGGGAAATCTTCAAAGGTCAACAGAAAGCCACAAGAAAAGCTGTAAAGAAAAGTAAGATGGACTATGAGAGTAAACTTGTTCAGAATATAAAAACAGATAGCAAAAGTTTCTAAGAATATATAAAACAAAAGAATGGCTAAGGACTTTCAAAGGATGAAAAGGGGAATTTAATAATAGGAAATTTGGCTAAAGCATTGAACAGATATTTTGTGTCGGTCTTCATAGTGAAAGCACAAATAACAAATCAAAAATTGATGACAAAAAGGCTATGGCAGGTGAGGATTTAGAAACTATCATTATCATGAAAGAGATAGTGTTGGGCTAGTTAATGGGTCTAAAGGAGACAAGTTTTCTGGCCCTGATGGAATGCCTCCCAGGTACTAAAAGAGATGGTGGGGAAATAGCAAATGCACTAGTGATAATTTACCAAAATTCACTGGTCTCCTGGGTGGCTCCTGTAGATTGGAAAACAGCAAATGTGATGCCACTGTTTAAACAAAGGAGCAGACAAAAGACAGATAACTATAGGCCGGTTAGCTTAACAACACAGCACGGGAAACAGGCCCTTTTGGCCCAATGAGCCTGCGCTGCCATTTTAACATCGTGAGTGCCCTCTTCTACCTATGATCTTTGTCTATGCCTATTGGACTCCACTAGATTGAGGGACAACTAATTTAGGGACAATTTGTTGACACCAGTCAGCCTAAGAGCATGCTTTTGGGGTGTGGGAGGAAACTGGAGCACCTGGAGAATGTGCAAACTCCCACAGACACAGACCTAAATCCATGTATCTGCACAGCAAACAGTGATAGTCACTGAGCTGTCATGTTGCCCGTCAGCTGGTCCAGTTTAAGCGTACACCAACAACATGAAGCACTAGGCAACTCTCAAAACAACATCCAAGAGCAGCCCTCGCATGACCCACCGCGTGTATACCCCTTGTTGGACAACAAGGCGGACCGAATCACCTGTGGATTAAAAGAAAAGACATCAATAAACATGCACAGCTTACACAGACATTCACGGAATCCTCCGAAGTAAGACAAGTGAGCCATAAAATATGTTAAAAGGTCCATAGGAATCAATTGATTCCCAGGAACGTCCCAAGGCTCTTGATCCTTATTTAGAACAGCCTCCTGTATCCCTCCATCTCTAGTCCGTTCATGTGCCTATCTAAGTAAACCTTAAACAACTCTAGTGTGCCTGCTTCCACCACCCTACTTGGCAGTGCATTCCAGGCCCCCACAACTGTGTGTGGAAAAACCTCCCTCTAACATCCAAATTATACCTCGCCCGCGCCCCCCCCCCCCCCCCCCCCCCCCCCCCCTCCACCGCCGCTTCCCCCTAAGCCCATGGCCCCTCGTAATTTTCAAATCCAACCTAGGAAAAAGCTTACCACTGTTCACTCTATCTATACCCTTCATAATCTTATACACCTCTATTAAATCCCCCCTCATTCTCCATCTTTCTAAAGAGAACAGCCCCAATTTGCCCAACCTCTCCTCATAGCTCAGTCCTTCTATACCAAACAGCATCCTGGTAAACCTCCTCTGCACTCCCTCCAGGGTGTCCATGACTTTCCGGTAGTAAGGCGACCAGAACTGGATGCAGTACTCCAAATGCAGTCAGACCAAAGTTCTATACAACTGCAACATTAGATGCCAGCTTTTGTACTCTATACCCCTTCCTATAAAGGCAAGCATACCATAAGCCGCCTTTGCCACCTTCTCCACCTGTACTGTCATCTTCAAGGACTTGTGTACTTGCGCCCCTCGGTCCCTCTGCGTTTCTATGCTCTTAATAGGCCTACCATTTATTGTATAACTCCCCCACTACATTATTTCTTCCAAAATGCATCACCTCGCATTTATCCGGATTAAATTCCATCTGCCATTTCTCTGCCCAATATACCAGCCTATGTATATCCTGCTGTATTGCCTGACACTGCTCCTCACCATCAGCAAGTCCATCATCTTCAAGTATCAACAAGTATCATTTTCGTGTCATCTGCAAACTTGCTGATCACACCACTTACTCCCTCTTCCAAGTCATTTATGTATATTACAAATAGCAAAGGTCCCAGTACTGACCCCTGCGGCACACCACTAGTCACAGACCTCCAGCTAGAACAAGACCCTTCCACTACTACTGTGTCTCCTTTTACCAAGCCAGTTCTCAATCCATCTAGACACCTGTCCTTGTATCCCATGAGCCTTAACCTTTTCCACCAACCTACCATGAGGGACTTTGTCAAACGCTTTACTGAAATCCATATAGACGACACCCACAGCTTGTCCTTCGACCGTTTTTGTCACCTCCTCAAAAAATTCTACCAGATTCTTAAGGCACGACCTCCCCTTTACAAAGCCATGCTGCCTATCACTAATCAGATTGCCACGCTCTAAATGCGCATACATCCTATCTCTAAGGATCCTCTCCAACAATTTCCCTACTACTGACGTCAAACTCACTGGCCTATAGTTACCCAGGTTATTCCTACTACCCTTTTTAAACAACGGTACCACGTTCGCTATCTTCCAGTCCTCTGGGACCTCCCCTGTGTCCAAAGAAGAGACAAAGATTTGCGTCAGAGGCCCAGCAATTCCATCTCTCGTCTCCCTAAGCAGCCTAGGATAAATGCTATCAGGCCCCGGAGATTTATCAGTTTTAATACTACCTAAAAACCCTAACACTTCCTCCCTCGTCATCGATATTTCCTCCAACAGGTCTACAACTGCCTCCAAGACAATACCAGACAAGTCCCTCTCCTTCGTGAATACTGATGCAAAGTATTCATTTCAAGATCTCCCCCATTCCCTCGGACTCTAAGCATAGTTCCCCTCCTCTGTCCCTAAGAGAACAAATTTTTCCTCTAACCACTCTTTTGTTCCTGACATAGGAGTAAAATGCCTTTGAATTTTCCTTAATCCTGTCTGCCAAGACCATTTCATGCCCCCTTTTTGCCCTTCTAACCCCCCCGTTTGAGTTCCCTCCTCCTCTCTGTGTATTCCTCCAATGCTTTCTCCGTTCCCAGTTGCTTGAACCTAACATACGCCTCTCTTTTCTTCCTGACCAATACCCCTAGTTATCCACGGCTCTCTAATCCTACCTTTCCCATCCTTCCTCTTAAGCGGCACATGTCTTTCCTGCAACCTTTTCAGTTGACCTGTAGTTGGGGAAATTCTTGAATCTATCATCAAGGAGCTGGTTTTAAGTCAGTCCGCCTCGTGTCCAACGAGGGGCATACACGCGATGGGTCGTACTGGGGCTGCTCTTGGTTGTTTGAGATTGGCCTAGTGCTTCATGTCGTTAATGTGTGCCTAAACTGGGCCAGATACTGGGCAAGATGACAGCTCAGTGACTATCGCTGATTGCTGTGCAGACACATGGATTTGGGCCGCCGTCTAGGGGGCAGGGTCTCAAAATAACAGGGAGCAGATTTAGGATTAAGTTCAAGAGGAACTTCTTCGCACAAAGGAATCTGTGGAATTCCCTGCCCAGTGAAACAGTTGAGGCTACCTCATTGAATGTTTTTAAGGCAAGGATAGATAAATTTTTGAACTGTAAAGGAATTAAGGATTATGATGAGTGGGCAGGTAAGTGGACCTGAGTCCATGAAAAAATCAGCTGTGATCTTATTGAATGGCAGAGCAGACTTGAGGGGCCATATGGCCTACTTATGTTCTTATGTTACCACTAAAACCCAATGTTCAAGTTATCCTTCAGGGTTTGAGATACTCTTGCTGATAACATCAGTGAGATTCTTAAAGTTACCCATTCCTAATTGCCCTTGAACTGAATGGCTTGTTGGACCATTTCAGAGGGCAGTAGAATGTTAGTCACATTGCTGTAGGCCAGAATGGACAAGGACAGAAATTCCTTTTCCAAAGAACATTAGTAAACTAGATGGGTTTTTACAACAATATTGAGACAATTTTTATATTTTAATTGCCATGGTGGGATATGAATCCATGTCCCCAGAATATTAAGCCTGGATCTATGGGTGCATTACACTGTTCTACTGCTTCCCAGGAGCATAATAAAAAGTCCCAATGTGCTTTGCAGAAACATTCTCATACAAACTTTGACACTGAGCCACTTAAGGTGATTTTTAAAAACTTATTAATTTTACAGGATGTGGGCATCACTGGCTGGCTAGCATGTATTGCCCATCTCTAACAGTCCTCATTGCAATGATGCAGACATGTGAACAGAAGCTCATACTGGGGGTCAAACATGCCACCATGGTTTTAGAAGGACTGGTTCAATCTCAGATAGTTACCAGGGAGAGTGATGGAGTGGGAACACAAGGGTGTGTTTAGGGGTTCATGTAATTTTTGGCACCGAATGACATGGTAGAAACTCTGTGGGTGAACTAACTGAATATTTAAACGAGTACAATATACAGTGGTGACCTGTTTATACTTGTGTCTACTTGCACCCGTGCCACTAGGTGCCCATAACTTCCCATGCCTACTTACCCTCCCATTATGTGCAGGTGCTTCCCAGGGTCCACAGCAGAGGTTGGGGAGGCCCTCTGACTTCCACTCCCTGTTGCCTGAGATGACGATGGTGGGAGTCCCCTTGTGAGCCTGGACCTTATGGGCCCTGGCCTGTTTTGGGCAGCACAAGTGTTACAGTGTTGCCCTCCAGATGGGCTGGATACCCCCAGGATCTTCGAGTGGAAGGTCCCAGGATGTGCCCACATGATCCTCATCCCTTCAGCAGCCCAATGGGATGAAGAGGCAGTTGGAATGAGCTCCAGAATCATAGAACCCTACAGTGCAGAAAGAGGCCCTTTGGCCCATTGGGTCTGCACCAAACACAATTCCACCCAGGCGTTATGTAATATCCCTACATATTATACCCACTAATCCCTCTAACCTACACATCCCTAGACACAAAGGGGCAATTTCTTAGCATGGCCAATCAACCTAACCTGCACATCTTTGGACTGTGGGAGGAAACCAGAGTACCTGGAGGAAACCTACATAGACACGAGGAAAATGTGCAAACTCCACACAGACAGTGACCCGAGCCAGGAATCAAACCCAGGACCCTGGAGCTGTGAAGCAACAGTGCTAACCACTGTGCTACCGTGCTACCCAACACATGCAAATGGCAAGAAGTCTTGCCATCTGCTGGTGCTGGTACTCCTGGATTCCCACCAGTTGCCTGCACGATGGAGCTCATATCCTTAGACATGGAGATCATGAGTTGAACCATGGAGCAGATATCCCCTGCCATAGAGAGCACATTCTGTGCCAAAATCTCCACTGCAAACACAACTCTCACTTGTGTTGGCCTTGTTGTACTGAAATAACAGCACCATCTCCTCGGACAGATGATGATGAGACTCCTCCAATCAACTTTGCAGGGATGCAGTCATTCTCATGATTCTGCAGTTCCATCAGCCAGCGTGCTGTGATTTTTACTAATGAGGCATGAGATTGGGTGTGAAATCACACCAGCAGTGTCAGTGAAATCACTCTATTTTTCATACAGGAACCAACACTCTGCCAAATTCTCGTAAGATCTGGTATTGGGTAATGAACCTGAATAGGTGTCAGATCTCTCACTGGGAGAGCATTTTGGAAATAGTGATCATAACTCTATCTCCTTTACACTAGCATTGGAGAGAGATAGAATCAGGCAAGCTGGGAAAGTGTTTATCTGGAGTAAGGGGTATTATGAAGCCATCAGGCAGGAAATTAGAGGGATAAATTGGAAGGAAGTTTTCTCAGGGAAATGTACCGAAGTAATGTGGCAGATTTTCAAGGAATGTTTGTCTGGAGTTCTGCACGACAACGTTCCGATAAGACAGGGAAGTTTTGGTAGGTTACAGGAGCTGTGGTGCACGGTAGTTGTAATGAATCTAGTCGAAAAGAAAAGCATACAAAAGGTTCAGGGAACTAGGTAATGTTAGGGGTCTAGAGGAGTATGTGACTTGTAGGAAGGAACTTAAGGAATTTAGGAGAGGCAGAACGGGTCATGAGAAGGCCTTGGCAGGTAAGATTAAGGAAAACCCTAAGGCATTCTATAAGAATGTGAAGAGGAAAAGGATGAGATGTGAAGGAATAGGACCTATAAAATATGACGGTGGGAAAGTTTGTATAGAACTGGTAGAAATAACAGAGGTGCTCAATGAATACTTTACTTCGGTATTCACGGTAGAAAAGGATCTTGGTGGTTGTAGTGCAGGCTTGAGGCAGACTGAAAAACTTGAGTATGTGGACATTAAGAAAGAGGATGTGTTGGAACTTTTGAATAGCATCAAGATAAAGAAGTCACCAGGACCAGATGGGATGAACCCCAGATTACTGTGGGAGGCGAGGGAAGAGATTGCAGAGCCTCTGGCGATGATTTTTTTTTTGTTCTTCAATGGAGACGGGAGAGGTTCTGGAGGATTACAGATGTGGTTCCTATGTTCAAGAAAGGGAATAGAGATAGCCCAGGAAATTATTGACCAGTGAGTTTAACCTCCGTGGTTGGTAAGTTGATGGAGAAGAGCCTGAGAGACAGGATTTAGAACATTTAGAGAAGTATAGTATGATCAAAAGTAGACACTGCGGCTTTGTCGAAGGCAGATTGTGCCTTACGAGCCTGGTTGAGTTTTTTTTTGAAGATGTGACTAAACACATTGACAGAGGAAGAGAGGTAGATGTGACAGAAGACAGAGCGTAGTTGTAGATGGGTCTTTTTCTGCATGGAGGTTGGTCAACAGTGGAGTGCCCCAGGGATCTGTTCTGGGACCCTGCTGTTTGTGATTTTTATAAATGACCTGGTTGAGGAAGTGGTTGGTAAGTTTGCTGATGTGACAAAGGTTGGAGGTGTTGTGGCTAGTTTGGAGGGATATCAGAAGTTGCAGCATGACATAAATAGGATGTAAGATTGGGCGGAGAAGTGGCAGATGGATTTCAACCTGGATAAGTGTGTCGTGGTTCATTTTGGCAGGTCAAATGGGATGAAGGAATATAATATAAAGGGTAAGACTCTTAGCAGTGTGGAAGATCAGAAGGATCTTGGGGTCCGGGTTCATAGGACTCTCAAATCAGCTTCACAGGTAGAGGATGAGGTTAAGAAAGCGTATGGTGCACTGGCCTTCATCAATCGAGGAATTGATTTAAGAGTCGGGAGATAATGGTACAGCTGTATAAGACCCCGGTCAGACCCCACTTGGAGTACTGTGCTCAGTTCTGGTTGCCTCATTACAGGAAGGATGTGGAAGCCATTGAAAGGGTGCAGAGGAAATTTACAAAGATGTTGCCTGGATTGGGTGGCATGCCTTATGAGGATAGGTTGAGAGAGCTCGCTGTTTTTTCCTTGGAGAGACGAAGGATGAGAGGGGACCTGGTAGAGGTATATAAGATGTTGAGAGGTATAGATCAGGTGGATTCTCAGAGGCTGAAATGGCTGCCGCAAGAGGACGCAGGTTTAGGGTGCTGGGGAGTAGGTACAGAGGAGATGTCGAGGTACGTTTTTCACTCAGAGGGTAATGGGTGCGTAGAATCAGCTGCCGTCGGTGGTGGTGGAGGCAGATTCGATAGGTCTTTTGAGAGACTTCTGGATGAGTACATGGGATTTAGTAGGATTGAGGGTTATAGGTAAGCCTAGTAGGTAGATATATGTTTGGTGCAACTTGTGGGCTGAAGGGCCTATTTGTGCTGTAGTTTTTCTATGTTCTAAGATTCCACCCAGAGATATTTCTATAATAATCCCAACAAAACAGAAAAATCACTGCATGTATTAACATTTTCCATGTCCTATATTTTCTAAATGGTTCATTTGAAATTAATTTTCAACATTACAACAGTGACTACACTTCACATTCTTAATTGACTGTGAAGGACTTTAGGATGTCCTGAGGTGATAACAGGCACTAATTCAGATTTCTTTCTTTAAACACCAGTTTGTGGTAATGGCACTGGAGCAAGAAATCAAAATTATATTTCACTGGTGCGATCAAGTTGCTATCAGTTACAAAATACAAAATCATGTAATTAATATTTAACTGAAAAGTCAATGATAAGTGTAAAAACAAGATTGAGTGGCCAATATGTAAATTACTATCTCCAAATTAACAGCATCACAATTCAGTCAATGATTTTGTCATCCTTGAGTTAGCCTCCTTGAATTATATTAACAAATTCCAAAATTGGACAAATTTTCTACTTTGCATACATTTACATTTGAGTTCCTGGTCACACCTCTGCTGTGTGGTGTTTCCTATGTGACTGAAGAAGAGATCAATCGTGCCTCTAACTACAAAATCTCTCAACAACATCTTTTCATATAATTTAAGTTAGACCAATATATTGAAAATGATCTTTTATTAACTAAGGTTTATAAGAGTGCTCCTTTGTCTGTGTGTGTGGAAGAAGGCAATCCAGAAATATCTCTTACTTTTGGAAGAGGCCATCTGGCAGAATTCTAGAGGAAGATTATTGCATGTTCTCACCAGTTATTTTTTTCAAAAATTTAATCATTTGTAACACTGAATGAATGCATGAAAAATTTACACTTGTCTTTTAGACAATCTAGAGTAGGTAGTTTCTCAACACCAGGTTAAAGTCCAATGGTTTATTTGGTATCACAAGCTTTGAGTGTTCATCAGGTGAGTGGAGAGTTGGATTGACAAACAGGGCATATATAGATACAGACTCAATTACAAGACTTTACAGGTACAGACAATGCAAGTGGAGAGAGGGATAATGACAGGTTAAAGAGGTGTGAATTGTCTCAAGCCCGGACATTTAGTAAGATTTTTCAAGGCCAGGCCAACTGATGGGAGTTGCACGTAGTGTGACATGAATCCAAGTGCTCGGTTGAGGCCGTCCTCATGTGAAGAACTTGGTTATCAGTTTCTGCTTGGCGATTCTGCAATGTCATGTGTCTCGAAGGCCATCTTGGAGATTGGAGGCTGAATGCCCTTGATGTGTTCCCCGACAGCAAGGGAGCACTCCTGTCTGGTGATCATCGAGCAGTGTCATCCGTTGTCATAGCATCTGTACGGTCTCGCCAATGTAGCATGCCTCAGGACATCCTTTCCTGTAGTGTATCAGGTAGACAACGTTGGCCGAGTACGTAGTGGATGATGTTACCAGGTTGCCTTCACATGACATTGTTCTCCGGAGCAGTGTACTTGGTGGCTGTGGCTGTGGTGAGTAGCTGATTTACTGGAATCGCTTTGTGACTGTATTTCCGGTTCGCGAGGTTTGTGAGAGTGTAGTTTTCTTCCGTACCGGAAGTTAGGCGAGGGGATTGTCGGGAAGGGGGAGCGGGGGGTATAAGAAAGGAGGTAGCAGCATACAGCGGGCAGCGTCGGGAGCAGGCAGCGGAGTGAGTGGGAGCTGAGTGAGAAGGGCTTTGGCTCGCTGGGCTTAGGCGAGAGTAGGCTTAGAGAAGGTGAGTTGAAGTTTTCTACCTTTTGCCACATACAGGAGGTTGGGACATGGCAGGGGCTATGGGGAGGAACATAAGCTGTGTTAGGTGCCGCATGTGGGAGTTCTTGGTGGCGTCACGTCTCCCGAAGGTCCACATCTGTGCTAAATGTTTAGAGTTGCAGCGCTTGAGGGCCCGGGTCAGGCAACTCGCGGGGTGTTTGGAGGATGCGTTTCTGGTCAGGGAAAACGAAGAGATAATGTCTAGGAACCATGAGCAGGAAGAGGTCCCAAGGGCTGAAGAGCAGGAGGGGTGGACGACTGTTAGGCGGAAAAAGAGGAAGAAGAAGAGTAGTCATGGTCCCCCAGCCTCCCCAGTGGCCCCCCAAGATTCATCGACAGGGGCACAAAATGATAGGCAGGGGGGCCAGAATGACTTAGAGGGACAGAAGGGGGCTGGCAAGGTGATAGTGGGAGGGTCCAAGGCATCGACAGGAGGTTCTGTGGGCAGAGGCGTGACTCCAGGATGGTGGTCTGCCTCCCTAGAGCAGGGGTACAGGACGTAACAGAAAGGGTAGAGGGAATTTTGAAAGGGGAGGGGACCCAGGCAGAGGTAATAATACACATAGGGGAGGGGTACATAGGAAGGAGGAGTCAGGTAGATGTCCGTAGGCAATTTAGGGAGTTGGGGTCCAAACTGAAGAGCAGGACCTCCAGGGTGGCATTCTCTGGGTTGCTGCCAAGTACCAGCAGGGCTAGGAATGATGAGATCATGCAGCTGAATGCATGGTTGAGGGATTGGTGTAGGGTAGAGGGCTTTACTTTTGTAAATCACTGGGAGGTATTTATGAGAGAAGGGCAACTGTACAGGAGGGGTGGAGAGAATTTGAATGGGAGGGGAACTAGTGTCTTAGCAGGGAGGTTAGCTGGTGTGTTTAGGAATGGTTTAAACTAATAGGGAGGGGGGGTGGGGATGTGGCTGGGAGAGAGTTGGGTGAAAGGAAAATTATCAAGGAGAAGGAGGTTCCGAGGGACGCTGGTGGGTTGAACTGTGTCTGTTTCAATGCAAGGAGTGTGACAGGAAAAACGGATGAGCTTAGGGCCTTGATGTTTGTGAGGAAGTTAGATGTGGTGGCTGTAACAGAGACGTGGTTACGTGAAGGCCAGGACTGGCAGCTGAATGTTCCTGGGTATAAGTGTTTTAGGTGTGACAGAGGAGGGTTGAAGAGAGGTGGAGGGGTGGCACTGTTAGTAAAGGAAAGCATCACAGTAGTGCAGAGGGAGGACAATATGGAAGAGTTAGGGATTGAGTCGCTGTGGGTGGAGTTGAGGAATAAAAAGGGAGAGATTACGATGCTAGGGGTATACTATAGGCCACCCAACAGCCCGAGGTCAGTGGAGGAAGGCATTTGCAGGGACATTTTGGATAGGTGCAGGAAGAATAGGGTGGTTGTAGTGGGTGACTTTAATCTTCCTGGAGTAGATTGGAAGGGGCCGAGAGCTGGGAGTACGGAGGGTGAGGAGTTTGTAAAACGTGTTTTGGAAGGGTCCCTAGAGCAGTATGTAACTAGCCCGGCTAGGGAAGGGGCTATACTGGATTTAGTGTTGGGTAATGAGCCGGGGCAGGTGGTTGAGCTTGAGGTAAGCGAACATGTGGCTAACAGTGACCACAAGTCCGTCTACTTTAGGATAAAAATGGAAAGGGATGAGTGCCGGCCAAACGGGAGGGTGCTGAACTGGGGTAAGGCGAGCTATAGCCGGATTAGGAGGGAGCTGAAGGACACTGATTGGGAGGGACTGTTAGCTGGCAAGTCCACGGTTGGCAAGTGGGAGGCTTTTAAGGGCAAACTGAAAATGTTGCAGGAGAGGCATGTTCTGGCTAAGCGGAAGGATGGGAAAGGTAGGATAAGAGCTGTGGATTACAGGGGGTATCGAAGACTTGGTGAGGAAGAAGAGGGAAGCGTACGTTAGGTCGAAACAACTGGGAACGGAGAGTGTGCTGGAGGAATATAGAGTAGGAGGGAGCTAAAAAGGGGAGTTAGAAGGGCGAAGAGAGGGCATGAAATGGCTTTGGCTGATAGGATTAAGGAAAATCCAAAGGCATTTTATTCCTATATTAGGAGCAAGAGAGTAGTTAGAGGGAAAATTGGTCCTCTTAGGGACAAAAGTGGGGAGTTATGTATTGAGTCAGAGGGAATGGGGGAGATCCTGAATGAATACTTTGCGTCGGTATTCACGAAGGAGACGGGTTCGGTGTCGTGCAGTATCTTGGAGGGAGCTGTGGATCAGTGGCAGGAAATATCTATTACGAGGGAGGAAGTGCTAGGGCTTTTAGGGAGCGTAAGGACGGATAAAGCTCCGGGGCCTGATGATATTATCCCAGGCTGCTTAGGGAGGTGAAGGATGAAATTGCTGGGCCTCTGGCGCAAATCTTTGTCTCTTCTTTGGACACAGGTGAGGTCCCAGAAGACTAGAGGGTAGCAAATGTGGTACCGCTGTTTAAAAAAGGTAGTAGGGATAACCCTGGAAATTATAGACCGGTGAGTTTGACATCGGTGGTAGGGAAATTAATGGAAAAAATACTTAGGGGTAGGATGTATGAGCATTTGGAGCGTTGCGATCTGATTAGGGATACGCAACATGGCTTTGTTAGAGGGAGGTCTTGCCTTACGAATCTTGTGGAATTCTTTGAGGAGCTGACAAAAACGGTTGACGATGGGAGAGCCGTTGATGTCATCTATATGGATTTCAGTAAGGCGTTTGACAAAGTCCCTCATGGTAGGCTGGTAGAAAAGGTTAAGGCGCATGGGATACAAGGACAGGTGGATTGAGAACTGGCTGGGCAATAGGAGACAGGGTAGTTGTTGAGGGGACCTTTTCGGGCTGGAGGCCAGTGACCAGTGGTGTGCCGCAGGGCTCAGTACTGGGACCTCTCCTCTTTGTAGTATACATAAACGACTTGGAAGAGAGCGTACGTGGTGTGATCAACAAGTTTGTGGATGACACCAAGATGGCAGGGTTGGCGGATACTGAGGTGGAATGTCAGGTGATACAACAGGATATAGATAGGTTGGTACATTGGGCAGATAGGTGGCAGATGGAATTTAATCCTGACAAATGCGAGGTAATGCATTTTGGAAGGAATAATGCAGAGAGGAGCTACGTGATAAAGGGTAGACCGATTAGGAGTATAGAAATACAGAGGGACCTGGGAGTGCAGGTTCACAAGTCTATGAAGGTTGCGACACAAGTGGAGAAGGTTGTGAGGAAAGCTTATGGAATGCTAGCCTTTACAGGAAGGGGTATAGAGTATAGGAGCTGCAGTCTAATGTTTCAGTTGTACAGAACGTTGGTTAGACCGCATTTGGAGTACTGCGTCCAGTTCTGGTCACCTTACTACCGGAAGGACGTGGAGATTCTGGAGAGGGTGCAGAGGAGGTTTACCAGGATGTTGCCTGGCATGGAAGGACTGGGTTACGAGGAAAGGTTGGAGAAACTGGGACTTTTCTCCTTGGAAAGACGGAGATTGAGGGGAGACATGATAGAGGTATATAAGATACTGAAGGGAATAGATAGTCAATAGTGAGAGGCTGCTCCCTAGACTGGGTACAATGACGAGAGGTCATGATCTAAGGGTGAGGGGGGAGAAGTATAATTTGGATGAGAGAGGAAGGTTCTTCACGCAGAGGGTCATGGGGGTATGGAACGCGCTACCGAGTAGGATGGTGGAGGCAGGAACGTTTGACTCGTTTAAGGTTTACTTAGATAGACGCATGAGCGAAACAAGGATGGAGGGTTATAGTAGGGGGTATTAAATAGGGTCAGAGCCTCGGGAGACACCGGAAATGCAGACTTATATTTTAACGTTTTTGTCTTTTTATTCCGCAGGTGGAGGTCCACCTTGTTGTCAAACAAGGGGCATGCACACGGTGGGTAGTGCGTGGGCTGCTCTTGGAGGTTCCGGGAGTGGCCTAGTACTTCGTGTCGGTGTGTGTGCTTGATCCTGGACCGGTAGAAGGGCGCCGCAACAGCTCAGTGACTATCACTGCTAGCTGTGCAGATACATGGATTTGGGCCTGTGTCTGTGGGAGTTTGCGCATTCTCCCTGTGGTTGCGTGGGGTTTCCTCCGGGTGCTCCGGTTTCCTCCCACACCCCAAAGATGTGCTCTTAGGCTGATTGGTTTACCAAATTGACACTATTCTCCCCTGAATCTGGCTAAGTTGGGGGTTCCACTCGCAGACACGCAGGGCAGGGTAGGTGTAGGAGGATGCGGCGGCGCGGGCTCGTTGGGCCGAAGGGCCTGTTTCCCGTGCTGGGTTGTTCTTTGTTCTTTGACAACACAGAATCCCTGAGCAGAAACTGATAGCCAAGTTCTACACACATGAGAACGGCCTCAACCAGGCTCTTGCGTTCAAGTCACACTACATGTAACCCTCCCCCCTCCCATTTGGCCTGGGCTTGCAAAATCATAAGATTGTAAAACAAAGGAGCAGAATTAGGGCACTCAGCTCATTGAATATGCTCCACCATTCAATCATGCTGATTTTTTTTTCTCATCCCCATGCCCCTGCCATTTCCCCATAACCTCTGATCCCCTTATTAATCAAGAACCTATCTATTTCTGTTTCAATGACACTCAATGACCTGGCCTCCTTACTAACTGTCCTGGCTTGAAACAGTTCACACCTCTTTAACTTGTCATTATCCCTCTCTCCACTCGCACTGTCGGTACCTGTAAAGACTTGATTACCTGTAAAGATTCTCATTCCAACCATTATCTTGCAATTGAGTCTGTGTCTATGTATGTCTTGTTTGTGAACCCAACTCTCCACTCACCTGATGAAGGAGCAACGCTTTGAAAGCTCGTGATACTAAATAAACCTGTTGGGCTTTAACCTGCTGTTGTGAGGTTACTTACTGTGCTCAACCCAGTCCAACGCTGGCATCCCCATCAAGACAATTCTTGAAGCCAAGCTATCTGATATGGAAGTGAGATGTCAAAAGAAGATAAGAGACCGATATGTCAGGGGCGATCTTACCGAAAACATTCTAAGTGCCAAACGCGTGAAAATGGGAGAGAATTGTGCCCATTTTTTGGGCGAGCTCTCAGACACAATCTTATGCCACTTGCTGCAAAAAAAAAGGCAAAGCTTGATTAACACCAGTAGGAGGAGTGGGCAGAGTCTATTTATGCCAGGAAACCGGCTGCTGACTGTTATGGGTGCTGTTGTGCCTTTTGCCTTGATCACTTAATGTTCTGTGTACATAGTGCACTAAGAGATCTATCAGCACCCCACCTGTAATGGATATCGCTGTCTCCTCCCAGTCACTTGCCGATCATTGGCCTTCATGGCTGATTGCCACCCAAGACCAATTGTCGCTCTGATACCCCACCCCTGCTCCTGGCTGATCGCTGCCCTGATACCCTGTTGCTGCCATCAGTCGCTGCCCCAATACAAAGCAAAAGAACAAAGAAAATTACGGCACAGAAACAGGCCCTTAGGCCCTCCACGCCTGCACCAACCATGCTGCCTATTTGAACTAAAACCCCCTAGCCTTCCGAGGACCATATCCCATCTAATTCATGTATTTATCAAGACGCCCCTTAAAAGTCACTATCCTATCTGCTTTTATTACTTCTGCGGGCAGTAAGTTCTAGGCACCCACCATCTGCATAAAAACAAAGCTTTACTCATAGCTTTAACTTGCAAGGGGCAATGTTTAAAGGAGCTGTTTAAAGTCTCCTTTAAATATTGCCCCTTGCAACTTAAACCCATGCTCCCTAGTAATTGACTCTTCCACACTGGGAAAAAGCTTCTGACTATCCACTCTGTCTGTGCCCCTCAAACTTGTAGGCTTTTATCAGGTCATCCCTCAATCTCCACCGTTCCAGTGAGAACAAACCAACTTTCTCCAACCTCTCCTCACAGCTAATGCCCTCCATACCAGGCAACATCTTGGTAAATCTTTTCTGTATCCTCTCCAAAGTCTTTACATCCTCCTGGTAGTGTGGCAACCAGAATTGAACTCTCTATTCCAAGTGTGGCCTAACTAAGGTTCCATAAAGTTGCAAAACGACTTGCCAATTTTTAAACTCAGTGCCCCGGCCAATGAAGGTAAGCGTGCCATTTGTCTCCTTGACTACCTTCTCCACCTGCGTTGCCATTTTCAGTGACCTGTGTACCTGTACACCCAGATCCCTCTGCCTATCAATACTCTTAAAGGTTCTGCCATTTACTGTATAATTCTTTTGTATTAGACCTTCTAAAATGCATAACCTCACATCTGTTCGGATTAAACTCCATCTACCATCTCTCCACTCAAGTCTCCAACTGATGTAGAATGGAATTTATGCTGTGTATATGGACTTCCAAACAGCATTAGAAAAAGTGGTCAAGGCAGAAAAGTTGAAACCCAAAGAATAAAATGAACAATGGCAGCATGAATAAGAAGTCGATTGAATGGCAGAAAACAGAATGGTGGCAGTTATTTTTCAGACTTGAGGAAGTTGTATACAATGGGTTTCCCATATGTCAGTCCTGGGAGTACTGCTTTCCTTGAAATAGAGAAATGACTTAGACTTGGCACATTTTTAATATTTGCAGATGGCAGAAAACATGAGAAAATGGTGACAAATATCAAGTGGATGGGTAGATTGGAGAAGCTGGGTTGTTCTTCTTTAAAGAAGAGATGGTTGAGAGGAGATTTGATAGAGAAATTCAAAATCATGAGGGGTCTGGACAGAGCATATGGAGTGTAACTGTTTCCATTGACAGAAGGATTAAGAATGTGAGGCATTAATTTAAGGTAATTGGAACGAGAACCAACAATGGCACAAGAAAATTTTATATCATAGAATCCATTTTTCTATGAGGTCATTTGGCCCATCATGTTTGCACCGAGTCTCTGACAGAATATCTTACCCAGGCCTTCTCACCGATCGAATTGCCGCATCCCCATACATTTACCGTGGTTAATCCATCTAGTCCATACCATCTTAGGTGACTAAGGGGCAACTTAAGCATGGCAAATCCACCTAACCTGCACACCTTTTGGACTGTGGGAGGAGACCCACACAGACATGGGGAGAATGCCTGTGTGGAATTTGCCAATCAATCAAGGCTGGTATCGAAACCAGGTGTCTGTAGCTGTGAAGCAGCAGTGCTAACCACTGTGCCACCATACCACTCAAAAGGGACAAGATCAAGGCACCACTGAGATTCAAACATAGGATTGCCTGTTTACTAGACAGGCAGTTTAACACCTCAGTGCTGTGGCTTAGTTGATTAATGTAGTGAATGGTTGGGATCTGGAATGCACTGCCTGAGGGTATGGTAAAGGTGGCGTCAATAATGGCTTTCAACAGGAAATTGGATAAGCACTAATAGAAAATATTTGCATGGCTGCTGGAAAAGGGTGAGGCAGTTACTGAGTTGCTCTTACAGAGAGCCAACACAGTTACAATAGACCAAATGGTCTATTTCTGTACTGTAACCATTCTATGAGTCAAAGATTCCATAAATGTTGGTATTTAGCTGGATACGAGTGTCCCTTTACTCCAATCACAGACGGTTAACATGTAAGTACAGCCAGCAATTAGAAAAGCAAATAGAAATAAACCTTTATTACAAAGGGATTGTACTGCAGGAAAAGGCAAGGAAGTGGCATCATGCTTGTTTGGAGAGCCAGTGGAGACACAATGGCCCAAATAGCCGCCTTCTGTGTCATACCAATTCTGTGATTCTGAAGGCAGATGCTGGGAGGATGTTTGGCTAATCTAGAACTATGGATTATACTCTGAGAATAAGGTGCCTTTCAGTTAAGCTGCAGATGAGGAAAGCATTCTGTGCTCAAATGATTGCAAACCTTTGGAATTCTCGATTCTAGTGAGCTCAGTTGCTGAGTTTATTCATAGAAACATAAAGGTTAAGAGCAGGAGGAGGCCATTTGGCCCTTTGAGCCTGCTCCACCATTCATAACGATCATGGCTAATCATTCCAACTCAATAGCCTAATCCTGCTTTCTCCCCATATCCTTTGATCCCATTCATCTGAAGTACAATACCAAGCTGCCTCTTGAATACATTCAATGTTTTGGCATTAACTACTTCCTGTAGTAAGGAATTCCACTGGCTCACCAGTGGAGAGAAGTGTCTCCTCATCTCCATTCTAAATGGTCTACCCTGAATCCTCAGATTATGACCTGTTGTTCTGGATTCCCCCATCATCGGGAACACCCTTCCTGCATCTACCCTGTCCAGCCCTGTTAGAATTTCATAAGTCTCAATGCGATTCCCCCCTCATTTGTCTGAACTCCAGCGAAAACAATGCTAACCTAGTCAATCTCTCCTCATGCATCAGTCCTGCCATCCCTGGAATCAACCTGGTTAATGTTCGCTGCACTCCCTCGAGCAAGAACATCCTTCCTCAGAAAAGGAATTTAGAAACCTGTAGCTGTGAACTAATGGATCCGGGGACAATGCAGGAAGGTGAAACTAACATAAAAGGTCAAACATGATCTTATTGAATGATTAACATGTATGAAGGGACAAATGACCTACTCCTGAGACTATTTCTTATGTTCTTATCACAGAATCCTACAGTGCAGAAGAGGCCCTTCAGCCCATCGAGTCTGCACTGATGCATGAAAGGCCCTGACTTGCCTACCTAATCCCACTTTTTCAGCACTTGGCCCATAGCCTTGAAATGTTATGGCATGCCAAGTACTCATCCAGGTACTTTTTAAAGGATGTCAGGCATCCCGCCTCCACCACCCTCCCAAGGCAGTGTATTCAGCACCCTCTGCATAAAAAGGTTTTTCCTTAAATCCCCCCTAAACCTCCCATCCTTCACTTTCGCTTTGTGTCCTCTTGTAACTGACCCTTCACCTAAGGGGATCAACTGCTCTCTATTCACTCTGTCCATGCCCCTCATAATCATGAACACCTCAATCAGGTTGCCCCTCAGTCTTCCCTGCTCCAGAGAAAACAACCCTACCTTTTCCAACCTCTCTTTATGACTTAGATGTTCCATCCCAGGGAACATCCTGGTGAATCCCTTCTGTGCTTCTTCTAGTGCATTCATGTCCTTTCTATAATGTGGAAACCAGAACTGCATGCAGTTACAGTACTCCAGCTGTGGCCTCATCAAAGTTCTGTACAACTGCATCATGACCTCTCTACTTTTGTAATCTATATCCTGATTTATAAAGGCGAGTGTGCCAAATACCTTTTTCACTATCCTATTAATCTGCCTTTCCGCCTTCAGAGATCAATGGACAAACATGCTAAGGTCCCTTTGTTCTTCAGAACTTCCTAACATCAGATCTTTCATAGTATGCTCCCTTGTCATTACTCCTCCAAAGTGTTATCACCTTACACTTTTCAAGGTTAAATTCCACTTGCCACTTATCCGCCCATGTGACCATCTCATCTATACCTTCCTGTAACCCAAGAAACTTAACCTCACTGTTAACCACCCAGCCAATCTTTGTGTCATCGGCAATCTTACTGATCCTACCCTCCCCCCCCACCCTCCATTGTCATCAATGTCACTTGATGACGAACAATAAGGGGCCCAGCATGGATCCCTGTGATGTGCCACTTGTCACTGGCCTCCAGTCACTAAAGCAGCTGTCTGTTATCACCCTCTGAATCCTAAGCCAACTATGAATCCACCTTACCAGATCACCCTGTATCCCAAGTGCATTTGCCTTCTTAATAAGTCTCCCACGTGGGACTTTGTCAAAGGCTTTGTTGAAATCCATGTAAACTACATCACCTGCACTATCCTCACCCACACTCTTGGTTACATGCTCAAAACGTTCAATCCAATTTATTAGGCATGACCTTCCTCTGACAAAACAATGCTGCCTATCCCTGATCAAACATTACCTCTCCAAATGGTGAAGGATTCTCTCCTTCAGAATCTTCTACAGTAGTTTCCCAACCACAGACATGAGAGTCACTGGTCTGTAGTTCCCTGGCTAGTGTGACCACATTAGCCGTTCTCCAATCCCCTGGCACCTCCCTGGTAAGAAGTCTCACAACACCAGGTTAAAGACCAACAAGTTCAAAGGAGCAGCGCTCAGAAAACTTGTGGCTTGTGCTACCAAATAAACCTGTTGGATTTTAACCCGATGTTGTGAAACTTCTTACTGTGCTTACTCCAGTCCAATGCTGGCATCTCCACATCATGACTTTCCTGGTGACTAGGATGAATTAAAAATTTGGGTCAGAGCCCCTGCAGTTACCTCCCTTGCTTCCCACAGCAGCTTGGGACACCATTCATCCAGACTTGGAGATCTGTCCACTTGTAAGCCTGCCAATACCTCTAAGACCTTATCACTCCCTATGATGATTTTCACTAGAGCCTCATAGTCTCTCTCCCTGAATTCCACAACTACCTCCTCATTCTCATGGGTGAAGACAGATATGAAATATTCATTTAACACCCAATCAATGTCCTCTGTTTCCACCCACAGATTTCCCCCTTTGTCCTTAATAGCCCCACTCTTTCCCTGTTATCCTCTTCCCATTCATTCACTTATAGAATATCTTTTGATTTTCCCTATTTTTACCAAACAGAGCTTTCTCATATCCCCTCTCTGCTCTCCTAATTGCTTTCTTAAGCTCCATCTTACACTTTGTGTATTCCCCTAATGCCGCCTCAGACTTATTCCTGTTTTATTTGTTAAAAGCCTCTCTTTTCCTTCTCATTGTATCCTGAATGTCTCTAGTCATCTATGGTTCTCTGGGTTTGTTACACCTTCCTATTAGCCTAGAGGAACATATTGGGCCTGTACCCTTCCCATTTCACCTTTTGAACGCCCTCCTCTAGATTTCCCCACAAGTAACTCATTCCAGTCTACCTTGGCCAGATCCTACTTTATTTTGTTAAAATCCACTCTTCCCCAGTCCAAAATCTTTTTCTGTGACTTGTTAATTTCTTTGTCCGTAACAAATTTGAATTGAACCATGTTTGGTCGTTATCACCAAAATGCTCCCCTACCAATACATCAACAACCTGTTCAGCTTATTCCCCAGAATTAGGTGCAGCATGGCGCCATCCCTGTTGGTTCCTCTACATATTAACCTAAAATGTTTTCCTGTATACATTTTAAGAATTCTATTCCATCTAAGCCCTTAACACAATGGCTATTGCAATTAATGTTGGGAAATTGAAATCACCTAATATAATTATCCTCTTGTTATTTTTACACCCCTCCATGAATTGCGCATATATTTGCTCTTCAATTTCCCGCTGACCATCTGGGGTCTATAATAAACACCTAGCAATGTAGCTGTCCTTTTTTTATTCCTGAGCTCCACCCACAAAGCTTCATTTGATGCCCCCTCCAAGATACCATCTCTCCTTATTGCAGTAACTGCCTCCTTAACTACTTCCTCCTCTTTTACTCCCTCCTGTGTCTCGCCTGAAGATTCTATATTCTGGGATGTGGAGCTGCCAATCCTGCCCTCACTCAACCATATCCCTGTGATGGCTATTATATCATAATTACACATGTCAATCCTAATCCTTAACTCATCCTTTTTATCTTTCATACTCCTTGCATTAAAGTAGAGGTCCTCCAGCCTTGTCTTACTCCCTTGAAACTTACTACCCACTGTAATTCCTTCTGACCTGAGTGCTTTTCTATGTTATACTATGTCCCTATTCTGCTAACAGTCAGGGTCCCCTCCCCCTGCCAAACTGGTTTAAACTCTTCCCAAGAGCATTAGCAAATCCGACAGCAAGGATGTTAATCCTACTCTGGTTCAGATGTAGACCATCCCCTTGTACAGGTCTCACTTTCCCAAGAAACAGTCCTAGTGGTCCAGGAATCTAAAGCCCTCCTTTCTGCACCAACTCTTAAGCCATGCATTCATCTGTGCTACTCTCCTATTTCTGTACTCGCTTGTGGCACTGGGAAATATTCAGAAATTACAATCCAAGAGGTCCTGTTCCTTAATCTATTACCTAATTCCTTGAATTCTTGATGCAAGACCTCATCCCTCTTTCTACCTATGTCATAGGCACCAACATGTACCATGACATCTGCCTTATCACCTGACCCCTTCAGGATGCTGTGCAGCTGTTCAGTGACAACCCTAACACCAGGGAAGCAACACAACAATAAAGATTGTCTACTGCTATATTAACATTTATCCTGATACATATCATTGCACACAATGACAGATCTTCTGGTGCTGCCCAAAGTGGATCCACTGTGGCATGAGACCCACAAAACACTATAGACGATGGCAGGACTGAAAACCCTGCCAGTAGCCAATGGTGAGCCATCTCTGCTGCCGAAAAATACCACAGAGGGGTGCGGAAAATCCTGCCCAATATACTTAAAGTGGCTGCGGATGCACTGGTAGTCATTTTCCAAGGTTCTATAGACTCGGAACAGTTCCTACAGATTGGAGGGTAGCTAGTGTAACCCCATAATTTAGAAAAGGAGGTAGAGAGAAAACAGGGAATTCTAGTGAGTGGGGAATGTGCAAGGAGACCTGGGTGTCCTTTTACACCAGCCCTGAAAGTAATTATGCAGGAGGTGAAGAAAATAAATGGTATCCTGGCCTTCATAGTGAGAGGGTTTGAGTACAGGGTTGTGGGGGTGTCATTTGGGGCAAAGAGATCACTGGAGTCAGAGGGATCACTTGGGTCCTAGAGTGTCAATTGGATCACGATGGGTCATTCAGGTCGGGGTAACTTGAGTCAGGGGTCATTGTGATTGAGAGTATTTGGGTTTGGGGTCACTCGGATTGGGGGTGGTCACTTGGGTGGGGGGGCATTCAGGTCAATGGGGGAGCACTTGAGACAGGCGCCACTTGGGTTGGTGGGTCACTCAGGTCAGGAGGGGGACACTAGTCAGGGCTGGGAGCACATTGGATGGGGGACATTCTGGTCTTGGGGTCACTTGGGTCAGGATAGTCAGGTCATGGGAATCACTAGTGTCAGGGTGGGCCACTTGGATTGGGGTTATCACTTGGGTCCGGGGCTCACTCGGTTCGGGGGGGTGTCACTGGTGTTGGAAGGATTCAAATGAGTCGGTGGGGTCATTCAGGTCAGGTGGGTTGGCTGCGATTGGGGGAGGCATTGTTGGGTTGGGTTGAGAGATGGGAAATACTGGGAGGGGGGTAGGCAGTGGGCTGTTTAGTTGGAGTGGGTCAGGGAGTTCTCCAAGGGTATTGGGATGTATGGGTTTTCCCGTTGGGATTTAGTCTGGGTAGAAGTGTTTTTTTTCCTTTCTAACTCTTTCAGATTAACTATAAGTGTAAAATTGGCAGAACCATCTGAAGTTGGTGAGTTAAATTGCGTTGGATTGGTTTCCAGCCCAATTGCCTAAGAAAGTTGGTGCTTCTGGACATTTGCTGGATAAACCCTTACCCCTGGGAACATCCATGCAGGATTCCCCAGCATATCATTGAGGTATCCCCAAATCCAATGCTGGGAAACCAGGAGGTTGTGGCCTAGTATTTATGACTGACATGGAGAACAAGTAGAATGGGCTATTTGAATATTGGGGCATTGCAGTTTAGCCTAATCTTCATAAACATCCAATGAGAGCTAACAGAAACACAATTCCTTAATAGCCCAGGATCACAGAAACCAATATTATCACTCCATCTGCTGGCCTGGCTGTGCTCAGCTAACTTAGCACTGAGAATGAAACTAAAATCTGAATGGCTAACTATGGCACATAACATAATCGGGCCATCTTTCACATTTGAACGACATTTTTAAATGGGTCATAGTACATATTTGATTGAATTAGTGCAGGCCTTTAAATGAATTTTAGCTGCCAATTGTTAATTCAATGTTTTAAAGTAATTATGATTAACTGATCCAGCTTTTCACTTATTTTTGTTAATGGTTAATAATATTTAATAATCTGCTCAATGGTTGACTTTCAGTTCAGCAGTGTGAGGCAGCTGAATTAATATCAGCAGAAGCAGTCATTTACCTAGGAAGCTCCAATGATCGTGCTGTTACCATCCAATGATCATGCATTTCAATTTTCATCACAGTAAAGATTGAAGTACTTGTATTAATATATTGCTGTTTACAATAGCAAAATGTCCCAAAAAATACAGCCAATTTGAAGTGCAGCCCTCATGGTGAATTGGTGATGTAAGAAATGTGGCAGCCAATTTTGCATGCAAAGTTCTAACAACAACAAAGAGAAAATGGCCACATTTGGTGGCATTGATTAAGGAATATATATTGGTCAGGATACCAGGAAACACCCCTCTTTATTTTGTGATTCCAAGGGATCTTTTACAGTCACCTCAAATGGCAGCCTCATCTGAAAGAATTCATCTGTACAACACTCCCTCAGTCAACAAACTGCAGGTCAACCTAAATGATCTATTTAAATCTCTGGAGTGGAACCTGAATGCACAATCTCGTCACTTAGTTGGGAGTGCTACCACTGAGCTTTAGTAGGCACAAGAGCAGACATTTCTAGTGAAACCCAGATCATAAGGAATGATTTTTCAAAACTTTACCATTTTTAAGATGTATCATACATCATACATTAAATACGTCAACATAAATGAAGTACAAGAAAGGGTTTCAGATCTCTTGCTTTAGATTGCCAATTTACTTGAGAAATATAGTCATTTTTGCATTACAGTACTGTGCATTATAGTACCATATGTAGTAAATGTAGAAATTTGCACAATTTTAACTCTGTTCCTTCACATCATGTCACCTATAATTTTCTTTGTCCTATTATCACATTTGGAAAACAGGATTACTGTTTATTAACAAATCAGATTCACATTCATGGTTATTTTCATAAGATAAAGATTCAAAGTGAAAAGAAAAGGAGAGAGGGAAAAATAAAGATAAAAGGAAAGGGAAAATGAACGTGCATTATATGTGACCCAATGAAATAGTTTGAAGTGTTGTCACAGTCGTAATTGCAATTTGATCTAATTCTTCCAGAATACCAGATCTATCGTTTTCCCATTAAAGCACCTTACAGTTTTTGATATGAATCCTGGAATGATTCTTCTGGCAACTTATTGCCATCTCTTAGTCCGAGTAGATGCTTCCTGATGCATTTGAGAGTATTGTTAATTACTGTCATCAGGATCAATGATCATTTCATTTCACAGAAATAACTTTTCACATGTAACAATAATAAACTTCAGATATCTTGACTGATGCACTGCAAGTTGCAGCAGGAGCCGTGCAAATATTGAATAAACCCAAATATACTGTTCCCACCAGTTTATCCTCGTAAAAGACCACTTAGTTCAAAAATGCATTTGCTGGCCATTGAACCTAATAAGAGTAAAACTTGAGATAAACTTCTATTTTAATTAACATTCACCATACTCAATAAAATGTTATTTCACAAAGATAATAACAGACCAGTATAACATACCTGACTTCACAAGGTGATAAAAGGCAGACAACATGAAAAATGTTGCAAATTTCAATCAAGAATTCTATAGTCAGTCCATTAGTTAATTGTACACTAATTGGCTGGCCATCAGACTGTGTGGTATTTCCTGGCATTTTGTGGTGAGAAGAAAGATGTAAGAGACAGAAATAACAGGAAAATCAACAGCTACTGAAAGCAAAATCATGTTCTGAGTCCAGAGAGGACAGGCATGCTACAAGGAGTATAACTCAGGGAAATTGCGGGCAAGTACACCTGCAGTCACATTTTCACTAAACTGGAACACTGATAAACAGCAACCAGTCAGAACTGAAGGAGTAAGGCTTGTGCAAATCAAAACCAAGGGAATTGGTGAAAACCATTTTCAGAAACAATTAAGGACTGCTTGCAATCTTCAGTGGTCAGACAGAAGAATCTGAAAATTTAAAAAAAAGCAAACAATTCACTGAAAACACTTCTCATGAACAAAAATATGCATTTTTCCTCTACCTCTTACATTTCTAATGATCAAATTAAGATTTTTGAAGAATGGAAACATCAAAAAGTTGTGTTTTTTTTATAATGAATTTTGATTTTGATGTTTTTATTCTATCAAAGTTTTCACTTCAAGGCTTTGGCAAATTTGAAAGTTTAAACTTGAATTGGATATTTCTTCCCAGAACAAATAAAGGAATTGCCTATCTCTTTGCATTTTAAGAATAGGCAATCTGTAAAATTTCTCAGTATACATTACCTAGCTTCTTTAAGTAAAGAAAGGAATGTTTCGTCTCCTTCCAAAATTTGTGATTTTCCCACAAGACCTGAGGACATTGAATTCACAAAACTTTATTTCAGGCCAATCTCACATTTAAAATCTAAGCAGCCTCAGCAACCCATGCCCTACTATTGATGTCCAGTGCTGAAATTACAGCTCCAAGTGCCACAGTGCTGAGGTGCTTGGGAAAACATTAAAGCAGGTAGGCAGGCCATGGCTGGGGAATTGGTACAGTGGCAATGCCTTGGTATGATAATGCCATTGCTTCCATGAAGCACCCAGTAAGGACACCCACTCATACCCTCTTTCCAAGAAACTGCTGGAGGGCCATCAGGGTTTATGTAGTGGTCTCCTTACATGGCAGTGGCAGACCTCCCTGATATCATTGATATCATAGAATCCTACAGTGCAGAAGGCCATTCGGCCCACCAAGTCCCTATGCCCTTAACCCCACGCATTTACTGTAACTAGTCTCCCTGACACTAAGGAGCAATTTAGCATAGCCAATCCACCTAAACCACACATCTTTGGAATGCGGGAGGAAACCGGAGCGCCCGGAGGAAACCCACGCAGATACGGATCGAATGCGCAAACTCCACATAGGCAGTGACTGAAGCCAGGAGGTGAATCCAGCCCCCTTGGTGCCCTAATTTGGGCAAACTGTCTGCAGGTCAGGTGTGGTTCTTAATTTGCCCCTTAGCACTGCCATGGTGTTAAGGTTCACATTGCTGGCAATATGCCATGGTAGCAGGAAGGCATCAGACTCCCTTCCCAATGCTTCCTTTGCAGTATTACCAGCCCTCCCACCTCCCAGCCCATTGGAGATGGGCTGGGAAAATTCAATCCAAGGTCTATACATTTCATAATCTCATGGCATTGGTGTCCAGATTTCAGAATCTAATGCGTATATTGTTTTTCTTTAATTCTCACATTCATGAGTGAATTAAAGAAATTGCCCATCCCTAATTGCTATGATAATGGGGTGTTGAGCTGCCTTTTGATCCACTACAGTCACTGTGGTGTAAATACATTCACAGCACTGTTAGATGGGGATTTCTAGAATTTTGACACAGCAACAGTGATGGAACAGTGATATAATTCCTAGGCTGCACAGAGCTTTTTCAGCACTGCCATACTGTGGCTTTCCTCTTCATTCTGGAACTGCGATGACTTTGCAGATGACAGGTCTTGAGAATCTAAAAGCAGTAAATCAGAAGGTGCAGCACAGCAATTAGCACTGTTGTCCCACAGTATCAGGGACCCAGGTTCAATTCTGGCCTGTCTGTGTGGAGTTTGTATGTTCTCCCCATATCTGTGAGGGTTTCTTCTGGGTGCTCCAGTTTCCTCCCACAGTCCAAAGATGTGAAGGTTAGGTAGATTGGTCATGTTAAATTGTCCCTTAGTGTCCCAAGATGTGTGAAGTAAAGTTTATTTATTAGTCAGAGGTAGACTTACATTAACACTGCAATGAAGGTTACTGTGAAAATCCTCTAGTCACCACACTCGGGCATCTGTTCAGATACATCGAGGGACAATTTACCATGGTCAGTTCACCTAATTTGCACATCTTTGAACTGTGGGAGGAAACCAGAGCACCAGGAAGAAACCACGCAGACACCAAGAGAACATGCAAACTCCTCACAGACAGTGATCCAAGCCTGGAATCGAACAAGGGTCCCTGGTGCTGTGAGGCAGCAGTGTTAACCACTGTGCCATCATGACACTTGTTAGGGGGGTTAGCGGGATAAATATGTCGGATTAGGGGGATAGGGCCTGGTTAAAATGCTCTGTCATGATGGGCCAAATTGCATCCTGTGCTCTGTAGGGATTCTATGAAGTCAGGCTTGGAGGGAAATGTGCACATAATGGTTTTTGGAAGGGACTGTCAAAAGTCTTATTGAGTTGTTGCAATCCATCTTGTAGATGGTACACGCTGTATCCACGGTGCACCAGTGATCAAGGGAGTGAATGTTTCAGGCAGTTGGTGGGTGCTGATAAAATGGGCTGCTTTGTCCTGGATGGCGTTGAACTGCTTGAGTGTTGTTGGAGCTGCATTCATCCAGGCAAGTAGAGAGTTTTCCATCACACTTGTGCCTTGTGGGTGATGAACAGGCTTTTGGGAGTAAGGAGGTGAGTTACCCAATGCAAATACGTAGACTCTGTCCTGCTCTTGTAGCATAGTAAGAAATCTCACAACACCAGGTTGAAGTCCAACAGTTTATTTGGTAGTACAAGCCACAAGCTTTCGGAGCACTGTCCCTTCATCAGGTGAGTGCTGAGTTACCCCAGTTCAACGTTGGCATTTCCACATCATGCTCTTGTAGCCACAGTATTTATGTCTCTTGTCCAGTTAAGTTTCTGGTCAATGGTGAAACCCAGGTTGTTAATAGTGGGGGATTCAGTAATGGTAATGCTATGAAATGTCAGAGATGGTCATTGCCTGGCACTTATGTGACATGGGCAGAGATTGTTTTAGTTTCTGAGGAACGGCAAATGGTATTGAACACTGTGCAATCATCAGTGAACATCTCCAATTCTTACGTTTTAAGGAAGGTCATTGATAAAGCAGCTGAAGATAGTGTGACCAAGGATATTACCCTGAGGAACTCCTGCAGCGATACCCCTGGGCTGAGAGAATTGGCCTCCAAAAATCTAAATCATCTTCATTTATGTGCTAGGTTTTATTCTTACAAATGGAGAGTATAATCCTTGAATTCCGTTGATTACAATTTTACCAGATCTGCTTGGTGCCACGCTCTTTCAATTGCTGCCTTAATGTCAAAGGCAGTCACTCTTTCTCCTTTCTGGAATTTAGCTTTTTTGTCCATGTTTGACCATGCTTGAGGTCTGGAGATGAGTACTCCTGCCAGAACTCAAGTTGAGTATCAGTGTGCCAGTTATTGGTAAGTAAGTACCACTTTATAGCACTCTTGATGACATCTTCCATCACTTTGCTGATAACAGATACAACTGTAATTGTATGGATTTCTGAGGATAGGACGTATCTGGGCAATTTCCCACTTCATCAGATAATGTTTTCCACACTACAAGAGGGATGTTGTCAGGGTCCATAACCTTTTGCTGCATCTAAAGTGCTCAATGATTTCTTGATATTGCATGGAATAAATCAAATTGACTGAATCTGTAATGACAAGGACCTCAGGAGGAGGCCAATATAGTTAATCCATGCAACACTTCTGGCTGAATACATTTGCAAATGCCTCAGCCTTAACTTTTCCTTGATCTCAATATTATAACATAATTCAATGTCACTATTATAATTAGCTAGTAACCCATTGGCTGCTCAGATTGCCTCAAATTGTATAGTGGCATGCAGGTTTACTTAAAACCAGATGCCCCTATATAAATGAAAGAAAAAAGGGAGCGATTAGTACTTTCACAAATTCAAAGCTCTTCAGAGCCAATACACTACTTTAGAAATGTAATTGCAAATATAATATAGGCACTTGATTTATGTACAGCAAGTTCCACAAACAGCAATGTGATAATGACCAGATAATCTGTTTTTAGTGATGTCAGTTGAAGGATAAGTATTGGGCAGCACTGTGAATATAGTTTGTTGTTGCCATGCATGTACTAGCACATACACAGATGGTGGCATTATGCATTACACAAGTGTTTAAATATGTATATTGATGAAAAGCATTGATTACGTGTCTCTTTTTTCAGCAATCGGGCTTGCAATGTGGCTCATTTACTGAAGTTAGAAACTGCATATATTCACAAAAAGGGCCCTGTCCTTCACAGACGAAACAAACAAATGTACGCTTTAGGCAGGATTTTCCAGCCGTGCCCACCCCAAAACTTGAAAATCCCACCCAAGTTCAATGGACCTTTGCATGAACCATAAGTTGGAGAATTAGATACAGAACAAAGTGGCCTGAAGCTAGGCAATAAAATCAATAGATGAAAGGGTAAGAACGCTGCAAATCAGATATACTGAACTCTAATCTCTGCTCTTATCAAGCAAGACTGCAATTTCAGGGCTTAAACAATACTAATTCATGGATTTTTAAAAAGATTTCAAATGAATCTGTAATACCAATTTTGTATCATTTTAAATTCATAGATTTTAAAAAGTGGGAATAAAACTCAATAGACAAATTGGCATTCTAAATAAATATGAAGTGCAACTCCAACATCAGTTTTAAAAATAATTCCTGTGATGTGGGCATCACTAGCAAGGCCAGAATCACCGTACCTTCAGTGCTAGCACTTCCTGATTTAAATGAAAAAATTTCACTTGAAATTTATGCAGAAAATCTAAATTGAACTGAGCGATTAAACTGAGACCGAATCTGTGCTTTGAGCTGAATGTAAAAGCTCTGTTGGGAATATTCTGAAGAAGTTGAGTCCTCCCTGTGGTCCTGCCAATATTTACTCTCGACAAACAATGCTGATAAAACAAATTGGCCAGAGCCTAACAAAACACTAAAATAGGTGCTGTGCTAATAAGACATACCTATTTTGAAAGTGTGTATTTAGTACATAATTTTCAGCTAATTGATGATCATCATGATTTAATGTGCCTGAAATCACCATCTACAATGTTTAACACTGAAATACTGATTGGACGCAATTTTACTGGAGTTATATATGTAATCTGCATTTACTTAGTTCCACTGAAGCTCTGGAGTGGAAAATAATTGAGCAATAATAGTGAGGATTTCACCCTAATACTGATGGAATAAAATCAGCGTAAAAATATTCAGGGAGCAGAATTCCTAAAATGCATTCTACACTTCTGCAGAATGTCAGAAGACCAACTTGAAAAAGGGCATTCCAAGGTTTGGTTTTCATAAATGAAAGCAGGTAGATGGAAAGGGTATGGTGGATGAGTATTTTGATGATTATATTTCAGTTAGATTTAGCATAGGAAAGAGTAGAGCCAAATAGAGAGTAATAAAGGTAACTTGTTTGATTTGATTTATTTTTGTCACATGTATTAGTATACAGTGAAAAGTATTTTTCCTTGAACACTATACAAAGTATACCGCCCATAGAGAAGGAAAGGAGTACAGAATATAATGTTGCATTCATAGTTAGGGTGTAAAGAAAGATCAACTTAGTGCGAGGTAAGTCCATTCAAAAGTCTGATGGCAGCAGGAAAGAAGCTACTCTTGGGTTGTTTGGTACGTGGTCTCAGAGTTTTGTATCTTTTTCCCAATGGAAAAAGGTGGAAAAGAGTATGTCCAGGGTGCATGAGATCCTTGATTATGCTGGCTGCTTTTCCGAGGCAGCAGAACATATAGGCAGAGTCAATGGATGGGAGGCTGGTTTGCATGATAGACTGGGCTTCATTCACAATCCTTCATAGTTTTTTGCAGTCCTGGATAGAGTAGGAACCATACCAAGCTGTGATACAGCCAGAAAGAATGCTTTCAATGATGCATCTGTAAAAGTTGATGAGAGTCATAGCAAACATGCTAAATTTCCTTATCCTCCTGAGAAAGTAGAGTCATTGGTGGTCTTTCTAACTATAGTGTTGGCATGGAGGGACCAGGACAGGTTGCTGGTGATCTGGACACCTAGAAACTTAAAGCTCTTACCACTTCATTGCCTGTTGGTGTCGACAGGGGTGTGCTTCCTGAAGTCAGTGACTATCTCCTTCATTCTGCTGACATTGAGGGAGAAATTATTGTCATTGCACCAGTTCATCAGATTCTTTATCTCTTTCCTGTACTCCTCTATCTCATCATTGTTTGAGATCCGACCCACTATGGTGGTGTGATTAGCGAATTTGAAAATCAAGTTGGAGGGGGAATTGGCCACACCAGCGATAGGTGTATAAGGAGTATAGCAAGGGGTTGAAGACACCACCTTGTGGGGCACTGGTTTGAGGACGATCGTGGAGGAGGTGTTGTTGCCTATCCTTACTGATTGCTGTCTGTGGGTTAGGAAGTCTAGGATCCAGTCACAGAGGGAGGAGCTGAGCTCCAGGCCACTGAATTTGAAGATGGGTTTTGTAGAAATAATGGTGTTGAAGGCTGAGCTGTAGTCAATAAATAGGAGTCGACATAGGTGTCTTTGCCTGGGTGTTCTAGGGTTGAGTGCAGGCCAGAGAGGTGGTGCCTGCTGTGGACCTGCTGTGGTGGTAGGTGAACTGTAATGATCCAGGCAATCGGGCAGGCCGGAATTGATTTGTGCCATGACTAACCTTTTTGAAGCACTTTATAATGATTGATGTCAGAGTCAGTGGGGGATAGTCATTAAAGCTTACTGCCTGGCTTTTCTTTGGTACCAGGATGATGGTTGTCTTCCTGAAGCGGATAGGGACTTCAGATTGGTGCAAAGAGAGGTTAAAGATGTCTGCAAATACCTCCACCAGCTGGTCCGCACAGGATCTGAGTACTCACCCGGGTATCCCATCCAAGTCAGGTGCTTTCTGTGGGTTGATTTTCAAGAAGGCTGCTCTGACATCTTCGATGTTGATGCCGGATAGAGGTTCATCTGCGGCTTCCAGGGTGGAGGATGTGCTCTCACTGAACTCTTGCTCAAAACGGGCATAGAATGCATTGAACTCTATGGGAAGGGATGCATTGATGCCAATGATTTTACATGCCTTCATCTTATAGCTTGTTATGACTTGCAGACTTGCCACAGTCAGTGGGAGTCCATGTGGCTAGCCTGCGATTCTAGCTTGTTTGAGGAGATGGAAGACATGAGCTACGACTAATCAATCTACAATTTCTAATCTACTTTAATATCCTGGGGTGTAAACCTTTGGGTCCTGGAAATTTTTTACATCATTAATTTATTTTAACATATTTTGAATTCAATTAGTTCCTTCCCTTAATTTATGTTTCATTTTTCCTTGTACCTCTGGTATTTCATCCTCATCCCCTACTATAAAGACCAATACAGAGCATAATAACTCGGGAAGCCCAATTGGAAAGGAACGGTATTGATTGTTAAACACAAAATGAAACCATTACTCCATGGCATACATACACAAGTTCCAAACAGGACAACAGTCCTGCAGACCCTTCCCGGTGTCTGCCTTCTAAGGGGTTCAGATGAGGAGTTCCAAATTGTGGATTAAAACATCATCCAGGTAGACTGCAAATCTGGGCACCCCCTGAAGGATATTCTCCATCACCCTTTGCAAAATGGTGCAAGTTGAAGACACCGTTCTTTTCTTGTATTTCTTTTTGCAGTTCCTATTACTATTATGTATCCCTCTATAGCTAAGAGTACATAAAGAATCATGAGGTAGACTTGATAACTTGAACACTGGGAGCTCTTTACTTCAGATGTGCACTCATTCACAGTCAAGTTTAAGACTGCCCAGTAGGATCCTACACTGAGAGGAGCTAATTGCCCAAGGGTCACTTGACCCGCTCTCTTAACGAGGCAGTCCATACCCCAAACCCCAACGTACTATATATATATATACAATTATCACAATTACCATCTTCATACAATGTTACAAGATGTCTGAATTAGAAAACAGAATAAGATCAAGCTGCTGTCTAAAATTTCTGTTTGTTGCTTTGGTGATCATGGAATAGCTGATTGAAAATCGTCTGAAAAGAGAAAAGGGTTTCTACAGCTTTCAAATACTAACAGGTGCTCAATCAGCAGGAATTTGGGCAGCGTTTAACTCCACAAATAAACTGCATTGTCTGGAAAGATGAGAGATTTAAAGCTATCTTTTTAAAGAACAAATAAATCTCCAAGCTTAGCTTACACTTCATTCCTTGTGCTGTGTTGATACTATATATTTTCACATCCAGTTTGTGCCATAGTTACAGGAATCAGTATACTGTTTGGTTTAGATTATTTCTGTCAGCTATTTCTAGTTTAGATAGGTTCAGTACTTGAACAAGACATTCTGTGATAAGGCCACCATCCATCATTCTTTGCAACGTTCAGAACTAGGAGATTAGTTATTAAGGAAACAATTGAATATGAGGTGTATATTATTGCATTTCACTTTATCATTTATTTGCCTACTGAGATGTACCTCATATGTGCATTCTAATCTACATTATTCTCCATTACAGTAAAACAGAAGCACTAGTGTGCAAAACAGGAACACGGTAACATTGTGAATCACTTCAGTCCTCATGCAATCTGCATTGACAATATAGTTAGTGACTAAATATTAGCATAAGTATTTCTATAATTATAATACTTACAGGTGCATTGCATTTCCCAATTGGTTATTTCCAAAAGACTAATCATACTTGGAAAAAATGGTGAATAAACTGTATCTAGGACGTTCTGATGGGAAGATTAAGGAAGAACAGCTCTTGCTTTTGACATTCAAAGGAGGCATTTATTTCATATTAACAAAAGTAAATGCTGGAAACCTGAAATAAAAACTAGATGCTATAAATAATCAACAGGTCAGCCAGTATCTGTGAAGAATGAAAATGAGGCCATGTTTCCAGTCAATGACCTTTCATTGGAAATTCTGTGGAAGATTGTCAACCTAAAATGTGAATTCTCTGAGTGTTTCAAGAAATTTATGGTTTTATTCTTTATTGTGTACTTTCTGTTTAAATAATTTAAGCCACTTGCATGATAGAATGCAACCTCTACAATCTCACATGTAGCACAGTCTGAAGTATTTCAATCAGAGAAAAAAGAACAAGTAATTTCAACATCACTTTTTCTGAGTAATGTATAAGCTTTGTTATTTGGACATTTATACTGTTTCTCAGTTTAAAGAATCTGAGAGGGACACATTGGTATACAACATGCCTGACATCCCATGATAGGTTTCATTGAAAAAAACACAAATGAAAAAGACAATACAAGCTATAGAGGAATATAGATGACTGAAACATCTGACAGCTAATTTAACACAGTGGCATTAGGTCATTATAGTTTTTAGTTAGTCAGTAAAGTAACAATAAGCATAAAAACTCAAAAGAACAGGATATCATCCAATGGGATGCTGCTTTCTTCAAAAACAATCTCACCAAACTGATTGGGAGTCATTTTGATTTAGGGTGATATCACACAAGATGTATAAATGATGTGTAAATCAGTTTTGCCCATCTTACACAATCTCCCAGTCAAAATTATCCGCACTGTGACAAAGTGAAATAAAAAAATGTTCTGCTGAATTAATATGTAGTCATTTTTGAGATGCAAAGAAACAAACAACTTGCATTTATATAGCATCTTTCTACAACCTCAGGATGTCCTGGAGAATGTCACAGTCAATGAAGTATCTTTTGAAGTGTAGTCACTGCTATAATTGTTACAGCCAATTCGTGCGCAATAGGATTCCACAAAGAGCAGTGAGGTAAATGACTATATAATCTGTCTTGTCCAATAATGTAGCTTAAGGATGAACATTGTCCAGTTACATTAACCATTTTGAATAATTCTATAGGATATTTTACATCTACCTAACAGACCACATAGGTTCTTGATTTAACACTTATGTTAAAAAATGGCACTTCCAACAATGTAGCACTCCTTTATTACTGCATCAAAATCTCAGCCGCCTTTCTGTATTTAGGTGTCTGAAGTGGGGTTTCCACCCATGATCTTTGGATTCAGAGGAAAGAGGGTGACTACTGATTAAAAACTAACACATCTGATTCAGTCATTGCAATTTTTTTAATATTTAGGATTTTTATAATTACATTGTTATGGAGATTTTTTTAAAACAAATGTCAGATGACAATCAACAAAAAAACACAGAAAACCTCCCATGTAAAAATAAATGTCTGGAGGAATAGTGACTTGGGAGGAAAAATTGTAGTCAGCTTGGAGTGAGGAGATATTGGTCCAGGTTTCACTGTCACAATATCAGTGAGGCTTGTTGTTCTTCACTGGTGAAGAAGAACAACACTCAATGAAAATGCAGTTGGTTACCAGATGCTGGATGATTTGTACTGCTCTACTCTTAGCCTCACAACAATGGCAGTTCATCCTAATCTCTCCACGAGTTTCATAAAGTTGCTGTATTACCATACAAAGCTAAGGCTGCCACTTAATAGTGTTAACAGTTCTTTTATCTTCTTGCCATACTAATCATGTTTCCTGTTGCAGAAAGGTGACAGCTTATCTTTTGCATCTCAGTCCTAGTTATAGTGAATTGACAAAATTTTTAAAATTTAAAATTTCATGTTTTTTTTTCTCTTTTTTTTCTTTGTCTCTTTTTTGCTTTCTTTCTTAATTCAATCCTTACCCCTCTCTTTACATGTTTTTTTTTTGCCCCTTCAAAACTAATTATTGAACTATCTGTTGAGCATTTAAATGTTGTTTCTTCTTCTTTCCTGTCAACTTTACCCCTTATCAGACTGGAGGGACTGATTGTGGACAAGTCCCCAGGACCGGATGGAATACATCCGAGGGTTCTGAAAGAAATGGCGGAGGTGATAGTGGATGCCTTGGTGGTTATTTTCCAAACGTCGCTGGATTCCAGGGAAGTGCCGGAAGATTGGAAAACGGCTAATGTTACGCCATTGTTTAAGAAGAGTGGCAGGCAAAAGGCAGGGAATTACAGGCCGGTTAGTTTAACGTCTGTTGTAGGTAAAATGTTAGAATCTGTCATCAAGGAGGAAATAACGAGGCATCTTGAGGGGAATTGTTTGATAGAGCAGATGCAGCACGGTTTCGTTAAGGGGAAGTCGTGACTGACAAATTTATTGGAGTTCTATGAGGATGTGTCTAGGGCGGTGGATAGAGGAGAGCCGGTGGATGTGGTCTTTCTTGATTTTCAGAAGGCGTTTGACAAGGTACCTCACAAGAGGTTATTGCAGAAGGTAAGGGGGAATGGAGTTGGGGGTAGGGTTTGAGCGTGGATAGAGGATTGGTTGTCAAATAGGAGGCAGAGAGTGGGGGTCAATGGGTGCTATTCGGATTGGCGGTTGGTGACTAGTGGAGTGCCGCAGGGGTCGGTGCTGGGGCCTCAGCTATTTACCATTTATATAGATGATCTGGAGGAGGGAACCGAGCGAGGGGGATTGAATATAAAAGTAGGGAGGTCTTGCTGCAGCTGTATAGGGCATTGGTGAGGCCGCAGCTGGAGTACTGTGTGCAGTTTTGGTCGCCGCACTTAGGCAAGGGTATTTTGGCCTTGGAGGGAGTGCAGAGGAGGTTTACTGGGCTGATACTGGAGTTGAGGGGGTTGAGCTATGAGGAGAGGCTGAATAAACTAGGCTTGTACTCATTAGAGTTTAGAAGAATGAGGGGAGATCTCATTGAGACGTATAAGATGATGAATGGGATGGATAGGATAGAGGTGGAGAGACTCTTCCCGCTCAGAAAGGACAGTAGGACTACAGGGCCCAGCCTCAAGATAAAGGGGGGCGGTTTAGAACGGAGTTGAGGAGGAACTTCTTCACTTAAAGGGTGGTGAATCTCTGGAATTCTCTGCCCGTTGAAGTGGTGGAGGCTGCCTCGCTAAATATTTTTAAGATGCAGGTCGATGGATTTTTGATAAACGAGGGGATTAAGGGTTATGGGGAGAGGGCGGGAATGTGGAACTGAGCCACGACAGATCAGCCATGATCTTATTGAATGGTGGGGCAGGCTCGAAGGGCTAGATGGCCTACTCCTGCTCCTATTTCTTATGTTCTTATCAGCAAGGTCCATAAAGTGAATGCTAAGCAACTTCTAATGCCAGAACATCTTCCAGAATTAATTAAGAGTCAACGTGATTGTATAATTCTTTATGTTTCTCTTATTTATTGAGTTGACAAGTATTATTACTCAGGGACAGAAAACCTTTTTCCACTTTTGGTACCATGTTCAGTTTTACATGAGTTGGATGCAAAGCAAGGCTCCTTCAATTCTTCATGAGTAGTATTCTTTCCTTCAGTTGTAGAGCAATAAGCCCACTGAACATTGTGATATTTTAGATTTCCCACAACAATTTAATGCTAACTTGTGATGTATTGTAGTTCATGTGGATATCAAGGTAGGGAGCAGCTGGACGGTGGAGTGGATTGGTATAGTACAATGTACTTTCATTCTGGAACTTGAACTGGATTGAGATTGAGGAGTTAAGATTTATTTAGACAAATCTTAAATTAAGTATTGTTCAGGCAGTATTTTCCAGTGGCCAAAGATACAGATTACATAACTCTCCAGAAATATATAATTATTGCCATGCACTGAGAGATCACAAAAAAGTAGTTGGTGTGAGGAAAGGAACAGTGCAGTGAATGGTGTGTTTCTGAGATTAATGCACACTGCTAGAGCTATGTGCTTGTTTATACTACATCCAACCAATACTATACTAACTTAGATCACTTATTGAGCAAAAAATGGAGAACTGTTTCATTCTCCACTGCTGACATTACTTCACCAACAAATTAAGATGCCTACAACAAATACAGATCTGCAGCACAACTATACCCAAGCAAACAGCTTCTAAAGTTATAAATAAGCAAGAGAAGAAAATTGAAAATACTGTAAATTCAAAAAAATGCAAAAAACACACAACAGAGACCAGCAGTACTACAAACTCACCTAAATCATGCATTGTAATCACTAATATTCCAATTATTGTGAACTATGCACTTATAACAATGGAAGGATTTTACATTTTGCCAGGGTTCCCACACTGCCGGTGCAAAAGTCAATGGACAGTCTGCCCCTTTTCTAGTATGTTGCTCTTCAGCCATTGAACATTCAGAGGAGCAGTAAATGGTTCTGGAAGAAGGGAGGGCTGGCTGCAGCTCCCTCGCTCTGGAAGAAGGGGGGGGGGCGGGGCGGCGCTGGCTGCAGCTCCCTCGCTCTGGAAGAAGCGGGGGCGCTGGCTGCAGCTCCCTCGCTCACGTAAGGTTGATGGTGGGTAGGACCATTGAATTGCATTTGCTCACACTCCGACACACTCTCACTGATATACAGATACATCCTCAGAAACAAGTAAAAACTCTAGAGCCGTCCAATGGAAGAAATTTACAATTGAATTATGAGATCGTGCAGTTCTTTCTCAACCTTGAAATAAAATCAGGACCAGATCAGGGAGATTGGACAAGGCAGCACAGGGACTAACTCTGTGAAGTCTGAGATTTTGTAGGGGAAAGGAGGGTAATGTAGAAATTTGTGTAGGATTGGATTAAGACTTGGAGGCAGATGTAAAGGCTTAACATTAGGAGCACCTGATACTGATGTAACTATGATGCAATACAACATGACTGATCTAATGGAAAACAGAAATACAATCACATATAGAGTTCCTGAGAGTTACATGGATCTGTAAATAAACAAGAGCTGTTTTTACAAAAATAGTCTATGGCAGCATTCATGGGAAAAGTCTGACAACACCAGGTTTTAGTCCAACCGATTTATTTGATAGTAAACTCACAAGCTTTCGAGGGGACTGCCTCTTCGTCAGGTGAATGGAGAGTTCTGGCCTCGGACAGAGCATATAAAGCACAGACAGTTTAGAGATTACTGATTAGAATGCGCATCTTTACACCTAACCTGCTGTTCAAGTCCTAAAGTGGCCGACAATGTGTGTGGAAGGAGCACTGATCACAGGTTAAAGAGATGTGTATTGTCTCCAGACAGCACAGTGAGTGAGGTTTTGCAAACCCAGGCAAGTCACGGGGGTTACAGATAGTGCAACATGAGCCCATCTGTAATCCCCGTGACTTGCCTGGGTTTGCAAAACCTCGCTCACTGTGCTGTCTGGAGACAATACACATCTCTTTAACCTGTGATCAGTGCTCCTTCCACACACATTGTCGGCCACTTTAGGACTTGAACAGCAGGTTAGGTGTAAAGATGCGCATTCTAATCAGTAATCTCTAAACTGTGCTTTATATGCTCTGTCCAAGGCCAGAACTCTCCATTCACCTGACGAAGAGGCAGTCCCCTCGAAAGCTTGTGAGTTTACTATCAAATAAATCGGTTGGACTAAAACCTGGTGTTGTCAGACTTTTTACTGTGTTTACCCCAGTCCAACGCCGGCACATCCACAGCATTCATGGGAACAGGTAACCCCCAAAGAAACCCATCTAGATCCTGAAACTGAGACAAAATGATCTCAACCTTTATGCCATGTGATGATTGCAGGAAACAAACATCATAAAAACATAAGAATACGAGCAGGACTATGCAATTTAGCTCCTTGCACCTGCTCCGCCATTCAATATGATCATGGCTGATCTCATCTCAGCCTCAACTCCACTTTCTTGCCCACTCTCCATAACTCTTCATCCCACTTCTAATTAAAAACCTATCTCCTGCTTAAATTTATTTTATGTTCCAGTGTCCACTGTACGCTGAGGTAGAGAGTTCCACAGATTCTTTGATTGAAGTAATTCCTCCTCATTACTATTTTAAAAGCTGCCATCCCTTCGCCTAAAACAATGGCCTCTCATTGTCCAACTAACGTCCAACAAAGGAAAATATCCACTTTACCTCAACCCTATCAATCCCCTTTAGTATTTTATACCTCAATTAGATAGAAACATAGAAAAACTACAGCACAAACAGGCCCTTCGGCCCACAAGTTGCGATCTCCTCTCTTTCTTCTAAACTCCCACGAGCAAGGCCTAAACTGCTCCATCTCTCTGAATAAAACAAATCCCTCATCCCTGGAAATCAATCATGTGAACCTGCAAAATAACATGGTCATTTGTCCATTCAGCTAATTTTCCAAAGGGAAGTTTACCAGGTCAGATTCATTCTGATGATTTGACAGTGTTCCCACACAGAGAACTGAAAGTATCATTTATGGGGTGGCACAGTAGCACAGTGGTTAGTACTGCTGCTTCACAGCTGCAGGGACCTGCGTCCAATTCGCGGCTTGGGTCACTGTCTGTGCGGAGTTTGCACATTCTCCTCATGTCTGCATGGGTTTCCTCCAGGTGCTCAGGTTTCCTCCCACACTCCAAAGATGTGCAGGTTAAGTTGATTGGCTGTGCTAAAATTGCCACTTGGTGTCCTGCATAGGTTAGAGGGATTAATGGGTAAATATGTAGGGATATGGGGTTAGGGCCTGGGTGGGATTGTGGTCAGTGCAGACACGATGGGCTGAATTGCCTCTTTCTTGCACTGTTGGGTTTGTATAATTGTTTGATTATTAATTATGCTCATATTGCTGTGAGCCCCAAATATAATTCCCCACAGTAATATGAAGGACAAAGGTGCCGTTTGATGTTGTAAGGCAACTCAGGAATGACATGAAGCACAATTTGATAACAAGCCACATAAAAGGATATTAGGGCAAGTGATCAAAAGACTGGCAAAATGGATAGGGTTTTAAAGAGCATGGTAAAGGAGGAAAATGATACAGATTGATTGAAAGGTTTCAGGAGGGAATTCTGCAGCATCAGCAGTTAATTAGCATAACTCTGCAAAGTCCTCCTCACTAACACTTAGCGAATTGTGCAAAAATTGAAGAACTTCCCCACAGACAACTGAAGCCTAATAGAGTCATAGTTTCCATCCCATTGGAGTTGATGGTATACAGTCAGTATTTTGAAGTGCTCTCTACGTTAACTTGGGACCCCATGAAGCTTTATACAATCAGGCTAGATGTGGGCAAAGAGATTTGCTAGTATGTGAACAGAAAATGCTGGAAATACTCAGCAGCATGTACGACAAAAAAGAATTAACACTTTAGGCTGCTGTCAGAACAGGATGGGAAGTTAGAGATGTAACATGTTTTAAGGAAGTACAGAGGCAGGGAGGGGGAGAACAGAATAGAAAGAAGGATCTGCAATGGTGTGGAAAGCAGGAGTGATTAAATAACAAGCAGAATCACTACTAGAACCTGCTGCCTGAGAAAATAGGAGCAGTGGTTATGATGTGAAATTATTGACCCTGATATTGAGCTACTGTTCCTTGCTGTTCATAACAGTGGAGGTGACTGAGGATGAGAGGCCAAAGTGGAATTGGGGTGAAAAATTGAAATGACAAGCAACCTATACTTGGTCATGCTTGCAGCCCAAACAAAGTATTGAGCAAAGTGATCTCCCACGCTGAGTTTGGTCTCCTGAGTGTCGAGAAGACTGTTTTGTGAGCAGCCAATAGGGTATATAACAATGGAAGAAATATATGCAAATTACTGTTCCACCTGGAAGGAGTCTTTGTGGCCCTGCAGGATTGGAAGGGAGAAGGTAAAGGGGCAGATATTACTTCCTACAACTAGGGAAAAGGAGTGTGCATTGGGAGTAATGATAAAGTGGTCCAGGGCATCACAGAGGGAATAGTCCCTTTGAAATGCAACAAAGGGAAGAGAAGATGTGTATGATGGGGGTAATACTCTGGCAGAGATATCGGAGGACAATATGTGGAATGTGAAAAGTGTACGGTAGGATGAAAAGTGAGGGAAAGAGGAATTCAGTTATGGTCTTGGGAGGGAAGAGGTGAGGGCAGAATTGTAAAAATATAATGGATAAGATTGAGGGCCCTTTGTTGAGCAAAAAGAAAGACACTGGTGTGAGTGGTGAAATAGAACAAATTCAAAGGAGTGAGTGGGAGCATGTGGGATCAGAAAGTTCATGGATGTCGGTCAGAAGAATCAGTTCAAGGAGAGTAAAATGTCAAGAAGACAGGGTCACGGGTAACACAGAAGGCGATGGTGCCAAATAGTTAGTCAAGGCTGTCAACAGGTTCAGTGACTGTAAAAGTTGGCCATGAGAGGACAAAATACTGCAAATTCAGAGAAAGATAGGTCAATGGATGAGGGCCTACAGAATCTGACATCAAGAGGCAGCGTGTTAATGAGAAACATGAGGGAGCCAAGGATGGATTCTAGTGGGACATCAGAGGACATAGTGTGGCAGCAGAAAAGAAGTTACTGCAAGTGGTACTCTAGCTATAATTAGACAGTTAAAATTAAACCAACTTAGCCAGCCATATGCCAATGGAAAGATAATGTGGGAGGAAGAATGCAGAAAGGGGACAAAGGACATTGAGGGATAGTTTATCTTTGTCAGCCACCAAGGCTAACACCTTACAAATTCAAGTGAGGGTGGAAGAGACAGGGGAGGAGGGTTTACGAAGACTACTGTAGATGAAAGAATGCAATGGTTATCTTTGCATTCCAGGATAATCCTGGAAGTGACCAATTTTAGCAGGTAAAAGCAGGACCTGTCGATGTATTATATGGTCCATGACATAGAGATGCCGGCATTGGACTGGGGTAGGCACAGTAAGAAGTCTCTCAAAACCAGGTTAAAGTCCAAAAGATTTATTTGATATCACCCAATGAAGGAGCAGCGCTCCAAAAGCTCGTGATTCCAAATAAACCTATTGGACTTTAACCTGGTGTTGTGAGGATTCTTTGTATGGTCCAGTCAAATCTGGATTATTGGAGCAGTTGTCTACCATATCCATTTAAGTTTGAATTCCTGGGAGCAGTGTGAGGGCCTTACTTGGGAAACCATCGAGGGTGAGAGAATGTAATGGTTACACTCAACACAAATCAGCAGAGAGGAAAAGGATAGACAGTCATGATGTCGAAAACTGAGTTGTAGATGAGTTGGAGGAAGGTGTTTTTCCGGGGATAAATACCAAAGGAGGTAGGGTTAGGGCATAGAGATGAACATATTATCTCCAATTGCAACGGGATCTTGATCAATTGGGCCAGTGAGCTGACGAATGGCATAGAGTCATAGTCATAGAGTCATAGAGGTTTACAGCATGGAAACAGGACCTTCGGCCCAACTTGTCCATGCTGCCCTTTTTTTTAAAATCCCAAAGCTAATCACAATTGCCCGCATTTGGCCCATATCCCTCTATACCCATCATACCCATGTAACTATCTAAGTGGTTTTTAAAAGACAAAATTGTACCCATCTCTATCACTACCCCTGGCAGCTTGTTCAACCTTCACCACCCTCTGTGTGAAAAAATTGCCCCTCTGGACACTTTTGTATCTCTCCCTTCTCACCTTAAACCTATGCCCTCTAGTTTTAGACTCCCTTACCTTTGGGAAAAGATATTGACTGTCCAGCTGATCTGTGCCCCTCATTATTTTATAGATGTCTAAAAGATCACCCCTCAGTCTTCTAGACTCCAGAAAAAAAAGTCCCAATCTATCCAGCCTCTCTTTATAACTCAAACCATCAAGTCCCTGTATCATCCTACTAAATCTCTTCTGCACTCTTTCGAGTTGAATAATATAATTTCTATAATAGTGTGACCAGAACTGTACACAGTATTCCAAGTGTGGCCTTACCAATGTCTTGTACAACTTCAAAAAGACACCCAACTCCTGTATTCGATGTTCTGACCGATGAAACCAAGCATGCTGAATGCTTTCTTCACCACTCTGTCCTACTGTGACCCCACTTTCAAGGAGTATTGAACAAGTATCCCTCGATCTCTTTGTTCTGTAACTCTTCCCAATGCCCTACCATTAACTGAGTAAGTCCTGCCCTGGTTCAATCTACCAAAATGCATCACCTCACATTTATCTAAATTAAACTCCATCTGCCATTCCTCAGCCCATTGGCCCAATTGATAAATATCCTGTTGCAATTGGAGTTAATTTTCTTCACTGTCCACTATGCCACCAATCTTGGTGTCATCTGCAAACTTACTAACCATGCCTCCTATATTCTCATCCAAATTAGTAATATAAATGACAAATAACAGTGGACCCATCACTGATCGCTGAGGCACACCACTGTTCACAGGCCTCCAGTTTGATACACAACCCTCCAAAGCCACTCTCTGGCTTCATTCAAGATGCCAATTTTGTATCCATTTAGATACCTCACCCTGGATCCTGTGAGATTTACTTGAGCACCAACTGTAAACAGTATGTTTTCACTGGGTAGCTACATCTGTCAAACTGTTCCGATTCATTATTCCAACAGTTCTTTTCAAATGATGGTACAGTTTCAGCAGACAATCTAATTTTACGTTGTTGTCCTTTTCTTCTGTCTGCAGTAGTAATGAGAGTGGAGTGACCAGATGATTGTGAGGAAAACTTTTCAGGGTTTACAGGATAGGAAGTGTCTTTGTTGTTTCCAGTGGGTAACCCTCTGAAATAGCCTTGTCAACCATTCAGTTCTATAAACCACAATGAAAAATTCAAAAAATAAAATTGGACAGATAACCTGGCATCAACCTAAGCGCTGGAAATAACAAAGGCAATTCCTATCCTGTAAACCTTGCAAAGTTCTCTCCACAATCAGTTGGGATTATATGCCAAAATTGGCAGAGTTGTCCCACAAATTAGTTAAACAACAGCCTGATCTAGTCTTACTCACTAAAATATAACTTGCAGCCAATAACCCAGACTCTTCTATCACCATTCCAGATGGGGCAGTAGAGGGCATACAATCTGGAAGGAGTGGACCTGGGAATCCTTAACATTACCTCAGACTTCCATGAAGTATTATCGTAAGGAAACATCCTGTAGATTACCAACTCCCACCCTCCCTCTACTGATGAATCCTCCACATTGAACACCATTTGGAGGAGGTATTGAGGTTAATAGAGGCATAAGTCGTACTCTCGGTGAGAGGCTTCAATGAGACTTCAAGAGTCACTCAATTGCACCATTGTGGAACAAAGACACAATAGATTTAGGAGCAGAAATAGGCCATTTGAGCCTGCTCCGCCATTCAATAAGATCAGGCTGATCAGGTTGTGGTTTCAATTTCAGTTTCCCCTCTGCCCTCCATAACTGCTGACTCCTTTTATCTATCAGAATGTATCTAACTCTGCCATGAATAAATGTAATATCTGCTTTCAACTGGTCTATAGTTTCCTGCCTTATGTCTCCCACCATTGGAGTAGAGAATTCAAAAGACTAATGGCTCTCTGAGAGAAAAACATTCTCCTTAACTCCATCTTAAATTGTGGCCTCTAGTTCTAGTCTCCCCCACAGCAGGAAACTTCCTCCTGCTGCCCACCCACTTAAGTCCCCTCAGGAGCTTATATTTTTCAATAAGATCGCATCTCATTCCTCTAAACAACAATGGGTACAGAACCTACATGCTTCAATTCTGGAGCCCCCTCCCTAACAACAATGTGGGTGTACCTACACACATGGACTGCAGCAGTTCGAGAAGGCAGCTCACCACTACCTTCTGAAGGGCAATTAAGTATGGAGAATAAATGCTAGCCTAGCCTGCGAAGCCCACATCACATGAAAGAATTTAAAAACTGTAAGGTAAGCCCTCCATTACAGAAATGAGTAAAATGAACCTAATCCAATTTGTTTTTCAAATAAGACAAAAGCTGTACGTGGCACACAGGTGTGGTCTCACCATGGTCCAGTGCAGCTGCAGTATAACTTCCCTACTTCTATATTTCCCTCCCCTTGCAATAAATACCAACATTCAATTTGTCTTCCTAGACATGTGCTGTGACTGCCACTAACTTTTTGTGACTCATGTACCAAGCTACTCAGATTCCTCAATACCACCGAGTTCCACCATTTCTCTCTATTTAAATAATCAATTACTTTTCTATTCTTCCTGATAAAGTAAACAAGTTCACATTTTCTCACATTATAGTCCATCAGCCAAACTTTTGACCAGTTACTCAACCTATCTATATTCCTTTGGAAATCTCTACCTCCTCTTAACAATTTACTTTCCTGCCTATCTTGGCACCATTGGCAAATTTAGTTCCCATACATGAAGTCCCTTCATCCACATCATTGATAGAGATTGCAAATAGTTGAGGTCCCAGCACTGATCCTTGTGTCATTCTACTAATTAGAGCTTGCCAGTCCAAAAAAGACCACTTATTCCCACTCTCTAATCTAGCTAATCAATCTTTATCCAATCTTATATGTTGCCCCCTACACCATGTGGTCTTACCTTTGATTTAGCATTTTATCAAACGTCTTTTGCAAATCCAAATACACCATATTTACAGATTCCTGTTTATCCATCTTGCCTGTTACTTTCTCAAAAAAAATTAATTAAACATGATTTCCCACACAAAGCCATGTTGACTCTAACATTATGACTTCCAGATTGTATGCCCTGTGCTGCATTGCATCCTGCTTTAACCTCTTTGATAATGGACTTTAGCAATTTCCCTATAACAGATATTAGGCTAACTGGCCTAGCGTTTCTTGTTCCTTTCTCCCGCTTTTATTGGATAAAGGAGCTTTTTTACAATCCATTGGGACCCTTCCTGAATCTCAAAAGTTTTGGACAATTAAAACCTATTCTATTACCTATTATAATCTATTATCCCTGCAGCCTATTCTTTTAAGACCCCAGAATGCATACCATCTGGTCCTAGGGACTTTAAGGCCAGAATTTTACCAGCATGCCCACCCGAGGCTTGTAAGATGGTGCCCGAGGCCAATGGAGAATGCCATTCTACGAGACTCGGGGTGGGCATGCTGATAAAATCAGGGCTTAAGTCTAAGAGTTTTCACAGAACGTTTTCCCCTGGTGATGGTGATTGTTTTAAGTTCCTCTCTTCCTTTCACTTGAGGTGTAGAATCTTTGAGAGTTTTCTAAAGTTGTCTGGAGTGAAGAAAGACACAAAATGTCTGTTCACCACCTCTGTAATTTCCTTGATTTCCAACATCAATTCGCCATACTCACTCCCTAGAGCAGTGCTTTTCAGCTGGTGTGTTTTGATTAAAGCTATGTAATCAAATGAAATAATATGTTTCTTCAGAAGGAACTCTTCAAAATGCTGATAATAAAACTTATTCCAACTTATAAATCAAAGAAAGGGTTTAATAAAGAAACATCATTACTCCAAACTTGGGGCCTCACTCTAGGCCATTCCAGCTCTCTACAATTCTACATTGTTCCTTATTTATATGAATCAACTGGTCAGCTAACTATTACATCACTCTGTAATTGATTCCATGGTTAACTGGGTCAACTGACCCTTACATCTTGTTCCCATTGGTCATATTACATCCAATACAAAGTTGTCACCAGTTACATTCTAACAGATTCCCTTTGATTTTTAAAAAAGATTTTTTCAAAATAATTTAAGATAACCATCCTCCAGTATTCGTAATAACTTTCCAGTACTTGCAACCATTTTGTACATTACGAATCCAGAAGCGCTTGATTAGCATGTGAAGCATCATTAAACACAACCAATTTCATATCTTCCGGTTCTCCTAGTGCTGAGAATTTAATTACACACTCCTCTAATTTTAACTGTTTTAATGTTTTATTAGCGTGCAAGATCAACATATTACTGAGCTCTAGGATATTATAGCTCCCATCTAGTCTTGTCTGTGTGCATAGCCAATTTAGCTGTCCTATCATACTCCTCAACAACTGTTTATTTTTGTTGGTTCATTCCTCTTTTTCCATTGCCCTCTCTCTGGTGATGGTGATGGGAATGGGATCAGTACTGTTTAGATATCCCTGTTGACTCATCGTTACACCAGATGTACTTTGTTGAATATCAAGTCCAAGGTATCGAAAAGCACCCACTGCTTGATTCCCTACTTTAAATTCTGTTTTCAGCTTCTCAATTATCCTTTTTTTCAAATTCTTTTGTGCCATCCCACAGGAAATCATTCACATGCGTTATAAAAATTCCAGTTAATTTTATTTTAGCCTTCCATTAAAACTTTGTTGTATCTGCTTTTAACTGGACACAGCCAGTCTTTAGAAATACAGATTGTACAGAGAAATACCAAAATCTTGATGCATCACTTAACCCATAGACACATATATTTAATTTCCACAAATGTCCCTGTGTATTACCTGCTTCTTTGGCTGGCCTCAAAAAAACTTTTGTTTGAAATGTTTCACCCGCAGAAAAGCTGTTTTGATATCAATTGATTTACATATCCAATTATGAGATGCTAGGACAGCAAAAAAAATTTCCAGTGTCACTTTCCCTGCTGTGATTGAATCAACCCTAATGTCTCCCCCATCCAAATGTTCCTCATACCCACAGGTTACTAATCTGGCTTTAGTTTTATATGTTCCACCTTGCAAAACTTTCTCTGTGCAAAACCACCTATGGACAAAGCAGGTTGCCCTTCATCTGATACCTCAGTGTGCACCCCAAACTCCTTTCAACTGTCTAGTTCCCTTTGTTTGGCCTTTCTTACTTCCAGGGGCTCCATTTTGTTTGCAGCTATCCTTATCATGGGGCTTCTACTTCTATTCCTATCATTGATTTGATTCCTAGACTTCCTCGTTAAGTTCAGGCCTTTACTGTCATGTCTGTTTCTTTGTAACAAAAGCTGCAAGCTTTCGAGACAGCCTATCCCTTCGTCAGGTGGCTGGGAGTTCTGATTGTAAAAAGGACTGATTAGAAGAATTGATTAGCTGCACAGACTCACGTTCCAATCATGCATGTAAATTGAGTTTGTGTCTTTGTGTCCTTTTTATGATCAGAACTCCCAGCCACCTGACGAAGGGACAGACTGTCCTGAAAGTTTGCAGCTTTTGCTACAAATAAACCTGTCCGGAATTTAAACTGGTGTTATGGAATTTCTTTCTGTTTTACCCCAGTCCAACGCCGGCATCTCTACATCATATCTGTTTCTGTCAGGGCTGCTACTCTCAGACTGCTGTTCTCTGTTGACACACCTTTGGTCACAGATTTATGACTTTTTCCTGGGTTCACGAATGCTCACTGTCTCACCCTCAGGAATTAGGTCTCACTTTTTTTGTTTCCATCTGTCCACCCCATTTTCACAATCTATAGCTTTGGCCAGTGTTTGTACTTTCCTGAGGTTTTTCCCAATTATAGTGGCTTCTCCCCACTCTCTTGACCCTTCGCGTATGTATGATACTTTGGTAGCTGAACCTTTAAAGTAGCAGCTTTATCCCCTGCTTCATTGGTACTTCGTTGATCATCAGATTCCCATAATAACTCAGGATATGTGCATGTGAAATACTAGGTGCCTCCTGCACTTCTGCAACTTGCTCAGATGCTCCAATTTCATACCCAAGTCCGACTACTCTTGAAGAATGAGCTCACGCTGTCTGGTTATTGTGTTGTACTATAACTACCTTGTTGCCTGTTCCTATCACTTTCCAAGGTCCTTTCCACTCCTTTTTTGCCCTTTCTTTTATAGTAGATCCCATCCCCTTTCTCAAAGTATACCGCCCAATGGTATTATGTGATGCCTTAGGGCCCTTCTTATCTGTTCTGAAGCCTCAGCCTTAATGAAGGCCTTTTCCCCTGCGTGCATAACGTTTAAGTGTGCAGAAGACATGGAGCTAATGCTTTTCCCTTCTAGTGCTGGGGAGCATCTGTCAATATTGACGGCAACTTCGGATTCCTCCCATATACCAACTGGTATAGACTATAGCCCCCCACTATTTGTAACGAATTTTTCGCATGCACTGCCCATGCTAATGCAACCTACAATTTATAGCCTAGTTGATCCGCCAAAGTTCTATGCAACATGTCATCTATAACGGCATGATTCCTTTCACTGAGGCCATTGCTGAATGGGCTCTCTGCTGCAGTGTGCTTTATTATAATATTTAAATTTTCGCAAATATCTTGAAACTCATCATTTGCAAATTCGCCCCCATTGTCTGTCAAAAATTTAGACAGTGCCTCCAACGCTGTTCCAATCCAGTGGGTCATAATTTTATCTATAATGGTCTTTTTATCTTTGCTGTAAATCACGGTGGAAATGCTAAAACGGGTGGCCATTTCCACAAAGTGCAATTGACTTTATCCCATAATCTTTAGATCCATTGCCACTACATCATTGAAATCTCGTGCTAATGGTGGTCTCATGTCTGGACGCTGGAGTGTCCTTCTATATTTAATGCAAATTTCACACTGGGCTGATATTTGTTCTAGGAGATCATTACATCCTTTGTCCAGCACACCTGCATCCTGCAGCAGTGCTCTCAGTCTCTGTGGTGCTGGATGACCAAACTGCTTATGGAGTTTCAGAATTATCTTCTTTTTGTCAATCATGCTGTTTCCTGTTACTGACACTAATACCTCATGAATCCTTTGATTTGAAAATTCTGATTCACTTAAAGGAAGGTAATAATGGCCAGATCTTGTAAAATGTAGGTCCACAGTTTTCCCAAATACCACAGCTTTATCCTGAATCAAACCAAAGGTCATCTGAGCTTTCTTCATCGCAGACCTACTTAACAACAAAGGTATATCACTGGAAATTACAACTGTACTTATAAATAAACTGATTCCCACCATCTTACAGGGAAGTATCAGCCTTCTGGAGAATGTTAGAGTGTTGTCATCTCCAAATCTAAAGCAGGTGGAACTATCATGTTCTTTTACTTTCTTTTGGTCTTTATGATCAAGAGACCCTAAATAACAATCTAGCCAATCTTGGCCGCAGACTGTGGACGTACATCCACTATTTAAAACAGCACAGTTGAAAGAGTCTATCAGGATGCTCGTTATGGGACTCAACTTTTCTGCCACAAAAACAATGTCTTCCTGGTCCTTTTCCTCATCACTATTGGCTTCCATGTATTCTGTGTCACATGTGGTTTCAAAGACACGGTTTCTTCTTTTTGGACAGTTTACAATGTAGTGGTATGTATGGGGAAATTGCATTGGAAACAGTGATTTACAATCCCTCTAGCATTCCTTTGATTTAAATGTCTTTTATCAGTATTCCATGTGCACCTTCTTTCTCTATTTTCAAATCGGTTATAACCATTTTTGACACTAGCTCTGTTATTAACTTTACTGTCTCTTTTTAAAGGCCTTCATGTACCATTTGGTCTGGGACATGGGTAAGTCATCATTAACTCCTTGGTTATGGGTGCTATGGCATTCCGGTCTATATTGAACAAGGTGGCATGGAAGGATTGTTTTCCGAAAAGCTTTTTTAATGATCCTACCATTTGATCAAAGAGGGGCTCTGTTCCCCTTAATTGTATTCCAGTCATTACTCAAAGAGTATCCATATGCAACAGACATGCACAGTCCAACAACTTAAAGACCAATACTGCATCTGGAATATCCAAATTAAATTTCATTAGTCTGTTACGGCCCCTGTTAAAATCCAGGATATACCTTTTCACTGACTGAGTGTCTTGTCTCCTAATCCTGTCAAACATCACCCATCCTTCATAATTCTCCAAGAACTCATCTCTCTGGTAAAACTTATCTAAGTATTGTAGCAGGAGCTGTAGCCCTTCTTCTTTATTCAGGGCACCTGCTGTCCAATTGGAAAATATTTTGCTTCTTATCTGCTCCTAATTGAAAATAACAAAGCTAAAGCTATACCTTGCTTTTTTTTTCAGTGACAAGGGTCCACATTTCCACCTCTGCCTTCCATTGCCAACATGGTTCAGCAACTGAAAAGATAGGAGGACAATCAAATCCCACCGGTTTACTTCTACCTTCTGCAAACGTTGTAGCTCTTTTTCAAAACCAAACATCCAAATTACGATGGGTTTTCCTTTACTACCAGTGTTTCTTCAGAAGGAATTCTTCAAAATGCAGTTAATGAAAATACAACAAAACTTACTCCAATTAATAAATCAAAGAAAGGGTTTAATAAAGAAACATTATTACTCCAAACTTGGGACCTCACCCTGGACTACTCCAAACCCTCCACATTTCTACATTATTCCTTATTTATCGTGAATCAGTTGGTCAGCTGACTATTACATCACTCTGTAATTGGTTCCATTGTTTACTGGGTCAGCTGACCCTTACATCTTGTTCCCATTGGTCACATTGCATCTAATATAAAGTTGTCACTGGTTACATTTTAACAAAATAGTGATATAATAGAGTGAATCCTGTAAACTTGTGACAGCTTTGGTCACTCTAATTGTAGAGCAACTAAAAAATGGGACCCTTTTAGCCGTGCAATGAAAACAAGTTTAAGAATATAGGATTGTTTCATACGCTCTGCTTTCTCTTCACTAACCAATCATGTTCATGCCATCATGTTACTCTCCACCCCCTCACACCACCCCTACACCCATCACCCCCACAATCTTACTTACCCAACTTATGCACCATTATGTTTTCTGGCACCTTATTTGAATGTCTTTTGGAAATCCAATAATACTACATCTATTGATTCCTCCTCATCTACCCTACTGGTTACATCTTCAAAAAAATGCTCAAATATATTTGTCAAACTTAATTTCTCTTTCCTAAAACCATGCCTGATCAGATCATGATGTTCTAAATGCATGTTAAGACTTTCTTAACAAATAGCATTTTCCCAAAGACTGAAGTCAGGCTAACTGACTTGTAGTTCCTAGTTTTCTCTCTCTCTTCTTAATGGTGATACATCTTCTAACATGACTGCAACCATCGTAAATGTAAGTAAAGTTTATGAGCAATCTGTCTACGTAGGGCTTGCATGTTCTCCCCGTGTCTACGTGAGTTCCCTCCAGGTGCTCCAGTTTCCTCCCACACTTCAAAGATGTACACATTAGGCAGATTGGCCATGCTAAAATGTCCTTTAGTGTCCCAAAATGTGTAGATTAGGGGATTAGCAGGATTAAATACATGGAATTATGGGAATAGAATCTGGGTGGGATGTTCTGTCAGAGAATTTGTGCAGACTTGATGGGCCAAATAGCTTTCTTCTGCACTGTATGGATTCTATGATTCTATGAAAGCTTTCTACCCTTCCTCACCATCTAGGTGGTTCCCCAAGATTTGCAGCTGAGGTTGAGGAGGCCTGCTGACTTCCATGCCCTGTTGCCTGTGGTGACTTTGGTGGGCCTGTACCTTAAGGATCTTGGCCTGCTTTTAGGCAGCACGGGTGTTGCAGTGTTGTCCTCCTCGGTGTATGGGGATGGAAGTGTTTTGCTCACAGTGGGGGGGGGAAAGAGTTAGATCGGCTGGACACCCCCAGTTCCACTGGGTGGAACACTTTGGGCTGTACCCGAGATTCTCCTCATTTCTTCAGGTGCCTGATGAGCCCAGTGCTCCTCCATGTCAGAGAGGGACAGCTGAGGTCCAGAAGCCCCACCATTCATTGGCAATGACACTTGTGGATTTCCACAGGGCCTGTGCCATGCAGTTGAAGCCCTTGGACATTGAAGTAATGAGCTGAGCCATGAAGCGGACATCTCCTGCCATGGAATACACATCCTGTGCAAAGGTCTCCACTTCAGACACCAAGTTCTGAGTGTTGGCCTCAGTGCACTGAAGCAACAGCGCCATCTCCTCAGACAGAAGGCAATAGGATTCCTTAGTTGGTTTTGCAATCTGTCATTCCTTCCCGATGCTCGTGATTCTGCCTTTGCAACTGCAGCAGCTCTGAGACAACCAGGCCCAGGGGCACATTATCAACAAAGGCCCAGAAGAGTCCTTGGCTCCAGCCTCCCTCCAAGTGATGGTTTCCTTCACCTGCTCTGGACCTTCAGCTGTGAGGTGCTCACCAGTGAGTGACCCAGAAGCCTGTCTACTTAGTGACCCTACTGAGGTGTAACTGTGCTGTAACGGGTGTGGGTGACAACTGCGATGCCTCTTAAGTGGTGGGGTCTGAGAAGTCTCCCTCAGAGCTGCTGGAGTCCGGTGGTCCAATGGGTGTGAAGATGATCTGGCCTGTTCTGCTGTTTTGCCTGCAAGGGAGATGGCATTAGTGGATTACGGGGAGTATGAACATTGATTACTCACTTGAAACTTGAGAAATTACAGCATGCCTTGAGGATTCTCATGTTTATCTGCGTGCTCCTCCTCCTTCCTGGCCAGCTTGAGTGCTTCTCTTCAAAAGGTGTCAGGGTTCTGTGCTCAGGCATGACTCTGTCTGGCTGCACCTATTCACACTTGTTGTGGTTGAGTTTGTCCTTCAATGACACAGCTAGGCAAAAGTTATCAGATTGAAGATGGTGATGAGGTGTGGCAAGCATGGGACTTGAGTGGGAGGTGGGGTTTGAGAAGCATAGCAGTCACTCGTGGGGTGCATGGTGACTGGGGGAGATGGGAAGAGAGCCTCATGCCTTGTATTGGCAACCCCCAAGGTGGCTGGGTGATGGATGGAGCTGGAAGTGTGAAGAGTGTACAAGGGAGTTCAATAACCCTGGCTGAGTGAAAAAGATTGTTCATCTTCTTCCGATACGGCCATCCATTCTCTTTTGCAGTGAACTGACACTCAAAAGGGCTGCCACTGCACCCCTGGTGTGGGTGCTGACCTTGCCATAAAGCCCTCTTTTGGAGCAGTGGTAGAGTGTATCCCACCTCTCTGCACACCATTCAGCAATCTGGTCAGGGCTCCCTCCACAAAGCGAGGTGTGGACTTCCTGGTTGCCATCCCGTGGAATAAATGTGGAACAAAAAGTGCTGGAGAGCTATTTATATGGAACTCCCCACTGATTATGGCAATTAAGTTGTAGTAGGGCACGTGAATCAGGGGGATCAAGCCACAAGTGGGTGTAATTCTAGTGTGCATAAACATCTTTCCTATTGAGGCATAAAATTCAATCAGAATCTTGCCAATGTCATCAGTGGGAATCACTCTGTTTTTCATACTGGAAGTGACACTCCATCAAAATCTCATAAGATTACACCCATAGTCTTTGTTGTTATATTACTAGCTACCTTTATCTCATATTCTACTTTCTCACTCTTTAATTTGTTTTAGTCGTTTCTTTGCTGGTTCTTAAAATCTGACCACTCTTCTAAGCTACCATGAATCTTTTTGTGATACAATCCATTATTTATTTATTTATTTAACCATAGATATTGCATCCTTCTCAAAGAATCTTTCTTTAGACTGAGCTGAGTTCTGAGGGATACAGCCACCAAATCTTGGAAGTGACTGGTAATGAGGGAACCAACAGAAGAGAAAAAGTTATTTGACAGCATCCTCATTAATCTACCTGTCACAGATGCATCTATACATGATAGCATTGGTAGAAGTTACCACTTCACAGTGCTTGTGTAGAAGTCCCAACTTCACATTGACAATAATATCCAATATGTTCTGCGGCACTACAACATGCTTAATGTAATAGATTCAGAACAAATCCAGCAGATCAAAACTGGTCATCCATGTGGTACTATGGATCATCTTCAGCAACAGAGTTTTATTTAATCACAATCTGTAATCTCATGGTCCAGCATATCCCCTCACTTCACCATTATAATCAAGCCAGGGCATCAATAAACTGTGCAGGAGGACATGCAAAAATCAGAAAGAGGCATACTTAAAAATAAGTTGCTAACCTGGTGAAGCTACATCCCAGGTCTACAGGCATGCTGATTTATAAAAGCATCTTGTGATAGATGGCCAGAAGCAGCAAATCAGATTACAAATCTGCTGACATGCCACATTCAGTTTTGAATAGTGACAGACAATTAAACATACAGAGGAACTGGCTGCATAAACTTCCCATCCTCAATGACTAAAGCAACCATTTTCAACTCAGTGTTGAGTGGATGATCTGAGGGCCCTAGCATCTACCTAGATGCCAACTTTCAGCCAATTTGAATGATACATGAGAACCCCAGCATTTGGAAGTCCAGCCCCCAACCCCTGCAAAGTATACACATCAGAATTTGAAATGACAGCACTGTCCCTTCATTGTCACTGAGTCAACTTCCTCCTTAAGAGCTTTGCAGATGTATCTATGCCACTGTGATAATTCAAGAAGATGGCTCACAACCACTCTGTCAAGGGCAACAAGTAATGACCTTGCCAGTGACCCTCACATCGCATGTACAAATAAAACAACCAGAGATGTGAAATGGCAAGCAATTGCTTTGTTGTATCAATTGGATTTACCATCATGGATATCAACAACTCATGAAGACCGCAAATGGACCATAATTGAAGCATCAAATGAAGGGAGGCAGAAGGTGTTTCACCGACAGTGTGAGTAGGTGTGACAATGAATTGCAGGCACATGAGTGCATGGTCATTCATCATTTCTTACTTTTCATCACTTTCACTTCAGGGATCCAGGAGAATCCAGGCATTGTTCGGAAATAATAATGGGGAATAAAATGTTGCAGAATTTGGTGGTCAATCGAAGCTGAGAAGCAGGACAGAAATTGTCAATAGCGCAGGAAGATGAATTCCTGATCACAAATCAAATTGTTGGAAGAGAAAACTGGTAAGCCAATAGGACATGCCGGGGATGGGCATTGGTGAGGCATGGCTTTTGGAAGTAATGTCCAAATACTAAACATGGCTGCAATACAGCAGGGGAGACAGAGGAAATTGCACAATAGCAGATAGGTGATTGGCAAAGAAAGAGGTGAGGCATAGCAATGGAAGGCACAGATTCACATTCACAGCAATTGGGACTTCTCACAGATAGCACTGCATTTTACTTAAAATTCTGATAAATACATTGTGGATGAATGCTCAAAAATACTCACATCTGAAATACTTTCAAGATTTAGCAATAAATTTGAAATCTTCAATGATTCTCTGGCAGTGCATGCTGCTTGAAAGTTTCAAAAGTCATGCTGAGTGAATATCTTGTGAGTAATAGCTCATGGTAAAATTACCACACATGCCTGCAAAATGATATGTGCCTCTGTAAAACAGCACTGGCACTGATGGGTGGCCTGACAAGCACCATCCAATTATATCATTGATTTGAAAAACAGTGCATGCTTGGGTAAATGCCATAGAGGATGGATGCACATGCACAATTATACTCAAGCAAAAAGGTGCCTTATGGATCAACATCAGGAGTTACAGTGAAATATCTTAAGGGACTTCACAGGGTGTTTTTCCTGATTGGGAATCTTGAACTGTGATGGTTATAGTCTCAAAAATAACAGTTGGGCATTTAGGTCTAATATTAGGAAAATAGTTTTTAAAAGGGTTGTGAATCTTTGGAATTCTCTACTGCAGAGATTCTGGATGCTCAATCATCGACTATATTCAAGTCAGACACCAACAGGCTTTTTGATACTAAGGGAATCAGGGGTCAAGGCTATAGTATGAGAAGGTGTCATTGAGGTAAAATATCAACCAAGAGGAGATCAAGAGGATATATGGTCTAGTCCTTTCCTATTTATGATGTTTTTTACTGCATTGTCTTTGGTCTTCAAGATAATGACATGTTGACTCCACTCATATTCATGTAGCTATCCATTGGATGAGGGCTTCTTTCTCTGAGATACTCCTCGATCAATTTGAGCATTACAAAGATGAAAATTTCTGTTGGGTGAATTGAATCAAAATTCTGTGCCACCGCAAAGGACTAAGATGGAGTACAGGATGGAGTGGACGCTGAATGAAAAATAGGAACTGGGAGGATAAATGCATTGGGCTATTTAAATTAAAATGGATACTTACCTGAGAAGCGACACCATAAAGGAAAATGGAGGAAAGGCAGACAGTGGACAGAGAGCTGCTATAGCTAAGAAATTTGTTGAGCAGGCTTTAGGGCTGAAAGTTTTGTTTCTGTTTCTGTAAGATTTTCCCAGTGTCAGTTAATCCATTTTCTTAAGCCTCATGGTGGAGTCATAGTCCTCACTAATTTGGGATGCTGGTATAATAATGGATGTGATAATAAGATGCATATTTTTTTTTAAACTTTATTCCAATCCAATCAAGTCAAATTAAACCCAATTCAGAGTCCCAACAAGTTGGGACATTCCCGATCCAAGCTGACAAGACAGGGCTCTCACCTCCTGTCTTGGGCTTGATCTACATGATCCAAGCTGACTGGAGTAGGTGTAGCTCCTCCTCCAGGGCTTGATCTTATTTGCATCTTAGCCAAATGGCCGAGATGCCGCTTTAAAAAATTGCTTCAAATGAAGCTGAAATGTAACCTAATGACTTCAACCAAGTGCAGCATGTCGATACTACACTTGATCTTAGCCTATATTCTAATTATGCACATCTAGTATAAATCAGCTGCTAAAAGCAGTCCACCCTTCTGTTACCTTGTCTTTGTGCTAGAAGCTTCACATTCAAGTCCTTGACCATGGACTTGTTGACCAAGGAAGGAGTGTTTAATACTTGGCCAAAAAGATTTATAACAATCCTACCATTCGTTCCAACATGCCCATGTGGTGGAACAGATTCCTGGTCACCGTGCTTGATGCAGAGTGGTGCCCCTAAATTGTAATCAGGTGGAGAGATAGGTTACTGCTGCTCATTGCTTAACAATATCTCTTAATTTGTTCTCTTAATTGACATATCCATCAATACCTTCAGTGGTGTGTGTTAAAAAATGCAATATAGTTTGCATCCATAATTCTCCAACAGTTCCTAATTGCAATGAACAAACTATTCTTGCCTCCATGATTATCTTAATTCTACAGGTCGGAGTTTAACTTGGTGTTGTGAGACTTCTCACTAGCTTAATTCCAGCATTGACAAAGTTCCAGCACATGGAAAGTTCCATTCGCATCAAAAGATGCCTTTTTAAATCTATTAAGAGAATGAAGTAGTGCGTCAATTTGCAAGAATAAATCGGTATCTAAAGCAACAAATTACCCGGGAGATAAAGTGCTGGCCTCCATTTCTTGAGCCAGGAGGTTGAGTCATCTAACTGTACCAAACAAATCTGTGTTTAAAGTTGTCCATGAACCTAATCACGTGACTGAAGGCAATATTTCTAACTTTCCCAATTTTACTTGTAACTGATTTATTGCCACAATTAACTAAAACAAGAATGTCAGCCTAATAGTTTAACGAGGGTCAGAGATTTTTGTCTTCTCGGTGTTAATTTAACGATTTGGGTAGAAAGCATTCGGAGAACAGAAAGCGCAATAGATTGTGCCACCAAGTAAGAATCTTGCAGCCTATATATTAAGTTGTCGTTTCACTTTAGACATATTCATCAGCATAGAATAGGTCGGGAGCTTTCTTTCTTCCGAACAGTTACCAATTTATTTCCCGTGTGCTTTATGATTCACACCGTATATTGCTTCTGTTTAAAAAGAGAATAAGGCCAATGGTTTCGTCAGGATTGTGTTTTTATAATACCTCAAAGGAGCTGTGCAGGTATCATCAAAAGGGTTCTGGCAAACTTTCTGCTGACTTATTCAAACTTCACTAAACATTGCGAAAGAGAGGAAAGTCACATCATCACATTTCATTCCAGCAAAATATAATTATTCAAGCAGCTTTTGTACAAAATCACCATGATTAAGCGAAATATTAGGTCACTGTTGCTCTGGTTTTTTTCCCCCCAAAAGGACAAGCCTTTTTCACTCTCCCTTCCAGTTGCCTCGCTCTACCCCAATAATTGTTCAGGTACAATTATGCGATGTCCTTTACTATAATAACGGTAGCACGGTGGTTAGCACTGTTGCTTCACAGCTCTAGGGACCTGGGTTCGATTCCCGGCTTGGGGCAATGTCTGTGTGGAGTTTGCACATTCTCCTCGTGTCTGCGTGGGTTTCCTCCCACAGTCCAAAGATGTGTGGGTTAGGTTGATTGGCCATGCTTAAAAATTGCCCCTTAGAGTCGTGAGGTGCGGAGGTTAGCGGGTAAATATGTAGGGATATGGGAGTAGGGTTTGTGGTCGGTGCAGACTCGATGGGTCGAATGGTCTCCTTCTGCACTGTAGGATTTCTATGATTCTATAATATTTTGTTTGGTGTGGAGATTTGAATTATACTTTAACAGATTTCAAACTTCAGTGAAGCAAGTTTGTCGCAAATTTGCATCATAAATGCAATATAAATGCAGGTATTCCTGTTAAAATGATCCATTAACTTCATATAACATGCCCTTACACATCTCAATGGCAGTGTTAAAGCGTCTACTTTCATCAACACAGTATGATTCACACACTTGCACTTTACATTTGTGACTATTAAATCAAATTCAATGGCAGTGATGAGACAATTCAACTCTGGTGGTATTTGATATCGCTTTCTCAGCATCAATCTGACAAACTTTTCATCGAGTTTAATAGAGTTCGTTACAACTTTCCCGTGTCCGTGATAGTAAATGCTGAAGATTGGCTAAGGCTCGGGAATGCTCAACTTCCAACACGTATATTCGTTTGACGCATGACAGTAAGAAAATAGCTCGGGTGCTGGAGTTGCTTTAGTAAACATCCTGAACTGGAGCTTTTCTATCTTTTCAAAAACTTCCCTCACTCTCTCATTCATTTGCATAACTCAAACTCCACCTTTTCCCATTCAATCCAGCAAAGCATATCTATTCAGAAGGCATTTAGTCCATTTCTTTCTCGGCCGGTAAACCTATTCATCAATTGTTCTGCCTTGTAGATTGCATTCTAATGCTAATCTAGCGTGTTAAATATCTTTTTGTTCTCCTTTCACCGTTTTGTTATTCAGTTTATCCAGTTTTGGTCACCCATTTATTTATTTATGCGCCTGCTTCTATTCAGTGGCTCATGTATTTTTTATTATGTTGTTTCACTGTCATGCAGTGTCAACTTAGTCTATTCAATAAGGGCTACTTGAAGGGCTAGCGGGACAAAGCGTGTACACATTGCACTGCTATTCATTCTGGCCAGCTGGATCGGCTGAAAAAAAAACCTTGTGAAAAGAATCCTCTCACAAAAGACAAGAATAACTGCACAATGCTAACAGTTTTCCAAATACTACTGATTGGTTTCCACACAATGAGGAAAAAGCCGCCGGTTTTTCTTTCTCCACTTCAACAAACAACACTCTCACAAAACCTCCCAACCCAGGGTTTTGTTCATCCACAAAACCTCCTCGACTGGATAAACGCGCCAAACGAAAGTTCTTTTCAGGTCCGTTTTCTACGTCTGCTGTAGAAAAGAAAGAAAAGGAGAGAGTGAAAGAAGGGGAAAACGAGGGAAATAAACGGTGAATTAATATCGGCCTTTATACTCTTGCTGACCTCTGCAGTTTTGTTTAGAAAAGGGACAGCGGCAATGAGACAGTTATTCTGGTATTCACCAAATTCAGTAAAACAGGTTGTTTTCATGTCCAACATATGTAAAAGCAACAATATTCATATTAACCCAACCCGATTGGGTTTTCTCGGTTTATTACTTCTGCCCCCCTCTAAGGCAAAATAACAACAAAAAAAACCCCGTCATAACAATCAGCTCTAGTTTTAGGGATGCGGTCTCCAGTTATTCTGGTTAGTGGAGAAAGCTGATGCCTTTAGTTTACTGTCCACACACACACACATCACTGCAAACTCGTTGTTTTATTAACTGCTGAAGTTTAAGCTCCGGGAGTATTTAAACTTTGCAATGCACCAACGTTCCCAGGTTCGCTTAATGCCTTTGCAGTATATTTAAACACTGGAGGTGTCAGTCACAATAGAAGTCCAAAAAAGCCGGCTGTGAAACTTTGAGAAAGTGACTAGGACTTGTCCTCATTTCGACTTCCTTCCCAACAGCCTGTTAGTTCATGTATTATCTTAATTGAAGGGTTCGCGGCTTCTAGCCCTGTATTGCTATTATGAGAATTCCTGGTGAAAGGATTGTTGTTCGTTTCCAGGTTCAATACGGCTTTTTTTTTGTTCGTGTTGGATACATATTTCAAATCGGTAACTTCCTTTTACAGGATATGCTGTTTTCCCCGGCAGATTTTTGAGGCGAATGATCTTCCCTCCCACATGTTCCTAGCACATTCACATACTGTATACAGTGGCCACTCACAGATAGCTTAAAGCGAGTGCCTCTCTTCCCTCCCCTTTCTCGGGAGTCTTAGAGCCACCATGAAAGAGGAAGTTCCGTGCGGCGAAGTGCTTGTGTATGACAACTGCAAAGTGGCGAGGAATTGATAGGTTTAATTAACCATGTCGGAGATAATTACTCTGGACACAGAAATTAGTTCGCTATGATCGCCCAATTCCATATTAAACAGGTCAAGGGTCATTTCATTTCATTCCATGACAGTTCATGACAAGCGTTAATACGAGAGAGAACGGGGCGAAATGTATGAAATTCCTGATGGGTGAAAATTATTCAACTACATTTTACAAAATTAAAATGATATGTACATGATATCTTTATCTGAAATGCATTTTAAATCAAACGTAGTTGTCTTGGCGAATACGTAGATATAAAATCAGTAGGACGCATAATCCACGAGGCATGTACTTGGAGTTCAATTTTAAAACTACGAAATGAAAGATGTTTCAGAGTAAAATGGGAATGGAACTTAACAAGTTATATAGAATGTAATTCCATCATTAATAAGGAGACTTCGGCTTGTTTGAATTCGAATAAGTGTCCTTATTTTCGATGGCAGTGCTCTATCAATACTTCCAAAAATGAACAGAGAACTTATCTTTCTTCTGCTTTCCAAAATATTTCGCGCCGTTTTAATTTTGGGGGGAAAATATTGAAGATCCAGTCTCCTAAAACGTAGTGAGTTTCTGAGATGGTCAATGCCATGTGCGTCCCCTGATGGAGGGAGGCAACGTTCAGAAAACAAGGTTGTGACTGGAAATTGGTGCCAGTATAAAAAGTGTGATGTTGCCATGGGTTTTGTATTATGTAACTGCGAAAATATAAGCACGGAATATACTGGTCAGCCAAACGTTTCGCAGATCTGGTCACACTATAGTGGAGCGCGTGTGCATTGTGCACCTCGCATCCTCAAGGAGTGTTCGGTTTCAAAGTTGATTTTAATTTTAAAGCGGCAAGATTTGACTGCACATGTCTTAAGGATCTTACAATTTACGAATGAGGTTACTGAATGCTGTGATGGTGTAGGCGGGGAGGTGAGCGTCTCCCAACTCCGTAACCAACGCTGTGCCATTGTTATAAGATGCCGCCCCCCGCAACTCTGCCCATAGGCACCGCAACCTCTAACCAAGCAAGTTACAGCGCACCAAGTCACTATGCCTGCTCACTCCGTGCGCTGCAGGCACACCATGGAATACCTCAACACCAACTCCCCTTTCCAATGCCAAATTCCCATCCCGTCACCACTATAAGTGAAAGAACAGCCCCACACACAGATGGATTAACTGAGGGTTTCAAATATCTCCTTGATACAGTCATATACTCAAACACAAAATCCAATCCCCAAAAATTACAGTACCTGTAACGCACAACTGGTGCCGTTGCCCTCTATGATAATCATTTTTGGTATTGTCTAAAATTACACATACTTATATATTACTTATAAAACTGACAATCGAGAAAATAGATAGAGATTATCATAAATCAACTGGTTGAAGATATAATACAGCCTTGCACTTGGCAACATTAGAGAGTTAAAATGTATTGTGGGAGTGGTGCTGCAGATCTATACAATTGTCAGATGGATTTTCAGATAATACATAGACTACGCGGAGACGCTTTGAATACAAAGTAAAATTTAAAAATATAAACACCTAATCTCTTCAAGATGTGAGCAAGTGTTTAATACTCATCGCAAAGGCAGGTCGCAGAAATAGACTGTCAAAATAACAACCGACCACCCTACAGCAACAACACTTGCTGCTAAATTTATTTTACAGGATGAACAGTGAACATCAAGCTGATAGCTATCTGGATCGCTGAGAATTGACAACACAATGTTTATACTGACTATAGAATTTAAACAATGGAATTGATCAGGATAAATTATTTTCAGATTTGCATTTCCTGACAATGATGCATTGAGAAGTGCCACTGTGCATAGGTGATGGGCCGCTATATTTTACCATACTCTTTGCAAAATGTAGCCGATTTAATTCAGCATTTTGAAGTATATAAGACAGCTTATCTCTGATGATATTCAAAACATTTCTTTAATATCATTCTCTTTTCCATATGTTGAGAAATATACGTATTATTTACACAATGCTGCAGCTACTCCACCTATTTAAGCACGGCTTATATGTTGTTGACATACTTTGCATGTCGTCTGCATTATGATAGTCGCCAAATAACTGAACATTGTTCCTGTTTGTACATGTTTCTAAATTACAATTACTTAAGCATGTTTGGGAGCTTAAATTTGCATGACATTTCTTCGTCAGTAAGCACGAGCAAAAACGATTTTAAAATTTCAACTCGGTGAAACTTTACATTTGTTGTGTATACGGACAATTATGGGCGATTTTAAATTGTAAATGATAATATTTCATGGTGCAAGGGCATCTTGTGTGTTGATGCTAGAAATAACAAGAAGGAGACACGTGTAAACCTCACTGGCCTAGTTACTCTGAAATGGGCGAAATGTTTCAGAAAACGCATTTTACAACTTACTCCTATTTGGAATTAACTGGGATAGTGTACACCCCCTCCTTGGTTGTACACTCGACACTTTTCATCATAGCATCGTTTTCCCCCAATGTAACAATTCCCTCTAAGGTTCCTAATTGGATTAGGACGTCCCCGGTGATGGACAGGACACCATGATTCCTGTTCTCTGCCAAAAGTATATTTAACTCTTGTTGGTGCTGCCAATTGGTTCACACATAGATGCACAAGTACAGGCGAGACCGAGTCAGATTTATTCGGCTTGTGCAACGGGTCCGTCTTGTATCTAATTCTTGAGAGTTTCATTAGCAACAAATAAAACTTAATTGTCTCTATGAAGAAAATCTCAGTGTAATGTTGAAACATTTTGCAAATAAATGACTTTGTAAAGAAAATGTTGACAATTATTGGACGGTGATACAGAAATCATTTTAAAACTTAAAAAAAAAATTGATTGCATGTTCCAGTAAAGGGATTTTTTAGGTATATCCAATAAATCCAGTAGCATTCACCAATCCAAGAATCTGTACACTTGGCGTTTAGTATAAATACTTTCGCCTTTTGTAAACTACTTCCGCATTCATCATGAGTTACTCACCTTTCAACATTAACTGTTTTGCTATCAATATTTCTCAGATTTATAAGAGCATCTGTCAAATCCTATCGGTGGCGATCTGTTGATAAGCCAGCTTTTAATATAGAAACGGCACCTGGAATATTTAAAATCCATCCGATATTCATTTTTTTAAAAAGCGGTCTGTAATCGTTACAGTTGATCTCCGATTCCTGCATGACTGGGGCTAGTTTGTTAAATAACAGCCTCCGATAGCACTTATCAGTTTGCAATCAGATCTTCTGATAACCCTGCTGAACAACAAGGCAGTTAACAACTAAATTATGAGCCAAAATTGTGAAGCAATGAAACAAAGGCAAATAGAACCGAGATTGTGTCTGACCAGCCTTTAAAGAAAAGAAATATGGCCATTAAAAATAATTCTGTATGTATACATAGTTAAAAGAATCTTGGCGATGTGCTTGACCTGCTCGCAATTGGATAAACATTTAATTAACAACGCCTTAGTGATTATGTGAGCTTGCGTGCGAAAGACTGCGCATGTCTCGGAGTCTACCTGCTTTGAAGTTAGGTTCACATGGTCTCCTGCGATCAGCAGACTTTCCTCATTCCTAACTAACTAGATCCTCCGCTTAGAAGGCAGCCAGGTTCAACAGACAGCGGAAGAAGTGCTCGGGGACGCTCAGGAAGCTCCGCCGCTCAGCTCGCCCAGTCCACTCCAGGCAAACGCCACTGAAAGACACACACCTGGCGTGAAAATCTCCCCTTCCTTCAGAATCCAGCCACTCCGATTTGAAAAGGAATTGTTATGACTTTGATCTGCTGACAAAGGACGAAAAGGCTGGGAAGTGATCAGAAAGTTTACTGGGAAGTTTTGGTGAGTGAAGCACCTGCCGAGGATTTGAGTTGGGTGTTTCGCTGTCACTATGTCGAAGCCTGCGGATCACGTTAAGCGCCCCATGAACGCTTTCATGGTCTGGTCCAGGGCGCAGAGGAGGAAAATGGCTCAGGAAAATCCCAAAATGCACAACTCGGAGATCAGCAAGAGGCTGGGAGCCGAGTGGAAACTTTTAACTGAATCGGAAAAGAGACCTTTCATCGACGAAGCCAAACGGCTCCGAGCGCTGCATATGAAGGAGCACCCGGATTACAAGTACCGACCCAGGCGCAAGCCCAAGACTTTACTGAAGAAAGACAAGTTCGCTTTCCCCATGCCTTACCTGGCCGATCAGGACGGCATCAAATCGGCCGGTCTGTCCGCCAGCGTGCTGCCAGATTCCTTGCTCACCTCTACAGAGAAAGCCAGACTTTTTTTCCCGCATGCTACAGCCAGCCCGTACTCACTTTTCGAGGCGAGCCATCTGGGCTCCAAAATGAGCGAGATCTCGCCGAGCTCGCTGTCCTCCTTGCAGTATGCCTCTCCGCTGGCTTACCAGAGCGGGGCGAGTGCTGCTGCGGCGGCCGCTGCTGCTGCCGCTGCTTTCGGCGGAGCTCACACTCACACACACCCTTCACCCGGTAACCCAGGCTACATGCTGCCCTGCAACTGCACCGCCTGGCCCGCTTCAGGACTGCAGCCTCCCCTCGCCTACATCCTCCTCCCGGGAATGAGCAAACCTACACTAGAACCTTACCCTGCCTATGCAGCTGCATTATGACAGGAGGCAAGAAGTTTCATTTGATTGGAAAACATGACCACACATGTTGTTTGTAAAGGAAAAATTTTAAAAAAATGAAAAAGACACTCGTGATCCGACAGGAGGTAACTTTCTGTCTGTTGTGTTGCCCGTCACTTGCAATGAACTGTTTCCCAGAAAATTGTTCTCAAATTCTGAGCTAACAATAACTTTTTGGGGGGACGGGGAACGGATGTAATTAATTGTAAAGGACAACAACCCGCCAATTCTAATCGATTGTTAAAATCTGTGTGTGTGTGTGCGTGTGTAAATAAATTTCCAATCAGATGAATCAGAGAGACAACTGCTACATTGCTGCAACCACATTACTATTGGACGAAAAGTCGAAGGAAATATTGTAAATGTGTAAAAAGAATCGCAGTGGCCGGATTCCTGAATATTGCACATCAATATCTGCGGAAGTTAACTGCTTTTTTTGTTCAACTGCATTGTGTTGCGACAGGACCTTTCAATCAATTTGTAAATCTGTAAAAAAAAACACGATTGCTCTGTCCACAGCTGTGCTTACGCGGTGAATGGAGGCCTGAGTAAACTGTGCAGGCAACAAGAAAGAACTGTACATTTTGTAAATGTAATTTTTAACCTGCAGCTTGTTGTCTGGTTTCTCCACCATTCAACTTCCCAAAAGGTGGAAGCTGTGGGACTGTACCCCATCTCAACTACTTCAAGACATTGCTGCAGATTGCGGAAAAGAAAGCGGAAAAAAAGATTGTAAATGTGTATATTTCGATGTTTGTTGTTGCATGATTAGTTCTCATTTTATATAATTTTCCCTCACACGAGCCGGTCCTGGTCTCGCACACTTGACTTCTTGGGTTTAATGTAAACTTACCTGAGAACGTGACCTATCTCCAGAGCAACAAAAGAAGAATAGGCGGAGGCACTGTTTCGGTGTGAAGCAGTCACTATTCCGACTGGCTGATATTTGTATTTATTGCTTAGTTAGACTAATTATTTTTGCATTTTACCCCTCGGATACTGGACTGTATTTTAGTCCTTTCGAGTAACGTTTGCACATTAAAAAGGTCATATGCGACCTCAGCGGTCAATATAATGTAACGATCAAACACAAACAGTGCAAGTAAATAGAATATTACACAAAATACCACGTGCACTATAGTTACTAGAATAGCCACTACAGTTGTTCAAAGTTCTTCATGGTAGTACTGTGTGGGCCACACTGGAATGACCTCTGACACTGCCATCTAGTGCTACTCATGTTATTGTTTATTAGTATTTAGTATTATTGGAGGAACAAAGCAACTTCCGAGTCATGACAATTGCTGAATATGTTGACTTTTCTCGGGTTGAAAACAGCACCACACTGACGATTGCTAGCTATAGAAGTGTCTCTCAAAATTCTTGACCAATATCTGTCTGAACAGAATTTGATCTTCAGCAGCACAAAATATGCAGACGTCGGCAATATTTTATTTTTCAAGTTAAATGCGTTAGTTAACATCTGTGGATCCTTTGGTGCACAGTCTAACACGTTGCTTTCCCATTGCCGCTGTTTTTCAAAACAGCAATAACATTGCCGCAAACTTATTTTCTTGCTTTAAAAATCCACCTGATTTCAGCATACCTGTTATGTTGTTTGCTGTTATATGTAATTCAAGTGTTGCGTGGTCCCAGCATGTTATTATTATTTTATACAATGTTGGCGTTTCTGTAACATACAAAGCATTTTTAAAGTATGCGTTTTGCGAATCTTTATGAAGTTTTAAACAGTGTGGTATTTTTGTTTTTAATTTAATAGTAGACGCTGAACATTCTTGTACATTTTAAGGTCTGATTACTACCCTGTTCATTTGTTGAACACAGCGTTTTAATAAAGAAGAGACCACTGAAAAATCAAATTCTTGTATTGGTAACGCGATTTGTATCTGAATTGCCCTTACGTACTTTGTCCAGGTGAAGTGTAAGGTATCCTCCAAAGGGTGTCTTTGTTCGTGCTTTGAATAGAATTACTCGGAAATCTAAATCAAGCCATTGTTACACAGAGCAGAAACCTGATTTATCACATTTTTATACTGAATAGGAAAGAAGATAAAACCATTTCGTTGTCTTTTAAAAACGTTCACGGTTGGTAAAGGGTAGCCGAGCTGAATACAATACTGCTGTTCAGGAGAACAGATAGTTCATTGATTCAAGCAACATTTAAAAGCTGAATTTGCCTATCGAGTCGATCTGTTGGTGTAGTTTCACGAGTTAAATCCTTGTAATTCTTTCGACTGCCCGAGGGCTTCTTCTCATTTACACCTTTGTGTTTTTCCTTCACGAACCTATTCACCAGTAATTGTGGAGAGACGAGAGACAGACATTCCCTTTCACTGAAGGCATCTTTTATATGACTTATACAGAGTAAGGAAGCCTTTAGCTGCACACATTTAGGGAATGTTTTTCAATGAAAGTGAAGAAAACTGCAAATGCTGGAACCCTAAGATATTAAAACAAAAGTGAAACAGTAGGAATGTTTTGATCAGAATACCTACAAATTCATCGATATCCGCGAAGAGAAAAGGAAATCAATCCGCCTTTTGATATTAGTTCATTGAGTGCACAATTCTAAAACGCGCGAATATCATTATATTTGAATGCACCATTATCAGCAGCGGTGTAAATACAATCCTGGATGCATCCACCATCACACTTGCCTGACTGGCTCATTCTTTCATTAGTAATGGGTGGTATGCTGGTCAGCCTGTGGTATACTGGAGGATTTTTTTTTACCTCAAAGCAGCTATTACTAAGGCCAAATATGATAATGAAAAAATGATTAAATAATCATTCATGGTACCACATTTTAATTTCAGACAAAAAGCTACGTGACTTGAAGAGAACAATTAATTTCACTTGAAAAAAATCAAATGAAAGTCTCATAAAGCTCTGCGCTAGTAATGAAAATCTATTTCTCATCCTTTTGTATTGAATATAATGTAGGTCTCCTTTTTATTAAGGAGGTAAGTAATCATGGAACCCTTGTGATTGGAAGATACATTTCAATTAATTCTGCCACAATCGTCTAATCTTTTCTTCATCAAAAGCTATTATGGTGTTAAAATTAACAATTATGCAACCAATGTCTGTCTGAATCCACAAGGGGACGTCGAAAAAGCTTCAGATAACACGACACGTATAAATCATTCATGAGAACAATTCATGTAAGAAAAGTTATCTGTGTTTTGAATGACATTGGAAGAACTAAATGGAACTCGTTCTGTGAAGGGACATTTTAACTTCATTGTCTACCTTGGTCTTTTCTCTTTTATTTCAGTGTAATATACATTTTCAAAATTAATTAAGCATTAACAGCAAGATAAATGCTTCTCTTTTATGCCGAGAAACAGTCGCCTCCTTCGTGAAAGCTTATTTCACTTGAACAGTACCCTTACAATGGCCGTTGCCAGATAAGGTGAATAATTCTTCTTTAAACGGGAAACAAACGTTTTGACAGATGGTTGGATGATTACACAAAAAATAAATCCACAAACCTGTAACCTGGATTTTCGCCCACCCTAATTATAACCCTTGCAGTTTATCCCTTTGCAGTATCTTCTGTTTTATGGTGCAGCTATAAACACCAAAAAATGTGCATGGCGTTTCATAGTATCACACGTGGACTCATTTCGTCAACACGTCGCTTAAACAGTTTGCCACGTGCAAGTCCTTATTTCATATTCCGTCAAATTGACTGAAAATTACAAAGGTAATCGAATTAACTGGTAAAACAGCAGATGTTGCTTCATGTAGGTTTTGATTATGATTCTTCGCCATATTTCCCCAAGCATATTTCGACTCATGTTTCCATATTTGGTAGGTTTATCAGAACATGTTATAAATGTTCTGCTATAACAATGTCCTCTACATCTATCCAAACAAAAAGCAGAAAATGCTGCAGATTTACCTCAGGTCTATCAGCATGTCTTTTTCATTTCATTGACCTGATGCATCTGATATCCTACTTCTGTGTGAATTTCAGTACTTAAAGTTTTCCTGTGTCTAAATGATCATCTTTACAAAATAATGTAACATGCAACCAACATATTTCTCTGTAAGCAATTTCAAATCATGCTCTTTAAGTCCAACAATTATCTTACAAATGTTTCTCTATCAGTTTTTTACTTAAATGCATAAAACAACTTAGCTTTAAAAATAGAATAAGAATGAAGCCAGTGCCGCATACTAACGTAAATAGATGATACCGGCTCTCTGAACATTTGACCACATCTCTCCTGAACAAATCTTCTAACATGGTAAAACAATAAAATTGCATTGAATATACTTTAAAATGTGTTACAAGTAATAATGAATAGACTTAAGCTATTTCAAAGTCAGATCTCGCATTAGCATTCAGACAATTGAGATAAACTGAGCTCTGAACCGTAGTTAAAATGTTAGGCAGTTCCTGCATTCAGTCTTGCAATCCAGGTTGTGTATAATACGGATACTGATGATCTTGCTAAAACAGAATACATTATTTGGAGACCTCACACACATTCTCTTATATGATTACCCGGGTTTATGTTAGTTGAATTGGCCACTGACTTACTTTAACTCTCAATGATAAATGTAAAGGGAAGCATTTTGGAGCTTTTTTTATATTGGGGCGCATTTGGATACTTGGCAGTGTAACACAATCTTCGATCTTTTCCTGCACCATTTCCATGTTGCTTGCTGCATTCAATTGACTAACAATTTAACATTTGTTTTTGCAATTTCTCATAAAATTCACATAAATTAAAATCAGCTTGCCCTTTATTCTGAATCAGAAATGTAAACTGATCAGAAAATTAGCTCAACCACACGGATTCAAACAGTGAACCTAGTGTGAAATGCAACAATCTAAATATAACTTCCTGGAAACAGTTCTACTTGTTTTACAAAATCTGAAATTGCTTGTCAAACCACAAACGTGATGATAGGTAAAGTCAGTGTCAACATGAAAATGATTGCAATGGTAACGTAAGGTTAAAAACTTTAGCGAAGAAACTTACATATTCTGATCTCTGCACGGTTTTCAAGTTAATCGTAAAACATTGATACTGAGAGTGGATTTGGCACCATGTTTGTGTTAACTAAGGAAAATTGACAACATTATATCCTTTATCTTTAAGGGCAGAATGACTCTAACATGACTTTTGTTTTGATTAAAATCTTCTTTTTTGATATTTGCATGATATTACAAGTTTGCATTTTCATATAATTTTCTGTACTCAGATAGTGGACTGAAACTTTTAGCAGTTAATATGTTTGTTGTACATCTGTCGTATATATGTACATATTTATATAAATATGGATTGCTACTATTAAATTATCAATATGTCCCTTAATAATCCACTTGGTGCCTGAACAATAATATTCAGGAAGCTCGTAATCCTTAATATGTTTTGTGTTATCTTGTCTTCATAGGAGTGGGGGTAGGCCTCAGTGCACAGGCTTAAAAAATATGCACAAGCTCAAATGGCTTCCTATCCTGATTGCTATTTAGGATCACCTTCTGGAAGATTTGAGGGTAGAATCAGGTTCGGCTGTAATGTCATCATTGCCATCCACCCACACTATAGTTGTATAAGCTACAAACATTCATTGTCAATGTTCACGTAGAAAAAAGATTACTTAGGCAGGTGCTGCAATGGAAATGGATCCAAGCTCCATTGAGAAATCAACATTTTCAGAAAAAAGAGGGAAGAAAGTTTTTGCAAGGATAGAAAACATTTTTCTTTACAAATTGCTTCACTTAAGTTAGACATTATGCTCAGAATCAATTTAGATCCCACAATTCATAGAATCATACAATCCCTACAGTGCAGGAGGAGGCTATTTAGCTACGAAGTCTGTCAAACAGCATCTCACCCAGGCACTTTTCCATATCTCCACATATTTACCCTATTAATCCTCCTAACCTGCATACCTTTGGCCACTAAGAGGCAATTTAGCCTGGCCAATCCATCTAACCTGCCATCTTTGGACTGTGGGAGGAAACTGGAGCACCAGGAGAAAACCCATGCAGACACAGGGAGAATGTGCAAACTCAACGCAGACAGTCACCCAAAGTTGGAATTGAACCTGGGTCCCTGGCACTGTGAGGCAGCAGTGCTAACCACTATGTCACCATGCAACCCTTTTATAATTATAATGTGTAGACTGAGCAAACTAGTATTGTTAGATCAGTAACATATGTATAAATATTTTCAACAAAGCTTTTTAAATGTCTGTATTTTCAAATTATAGGACTTTGGAATACTGCCTGTATATTCTTGTGTAAAATCCTAAAGGAATGGTAATATCTGTGTATGAATCCTTTTTCAGAATTTCATTGGGAGCCAATATTCAATTTGATTGATTAAACCAGTCACTTTAGTCCTCATGATATTAATGAAACTAATTATATATGAGGATGTTAATGAAACTAATTATATCATGTATACACAATTCACCATAACTAAAAGCTACAACATAGTCTGGGTCAGAATTTTACTCTGGCATGCTGTTACTGACAGTGGAACTGGAAGTCAGTGCTTTAAGGGGATTTTCTTGGGGCATCTGTCTGAGGGGTCTAGTATTCAGCTGATCTCAGCTATCACAAGGACTTGCGAAAGACAGTATGCAGTTAAAGATGTTCTTTAATTCACCGTTGAGAGAGAGATAGTAAGAGGTTTCCAACTTCTCTCTGGTGTTATGTCACATGAGCACAACAGATACACATTTCTGAAGATTTGATCCTCCCACCCAACTTGTCATCCAAGCTGGATGATCCAATTACATTAATATCCTTTATTTGGCCAATAACATTCTATCTTTCAGCAGAATTAGGAATTTATTGGTCAACCAAACCCACAGTTCTTCCCTCTATTGCCTAGAAACCTTAGCTACGCAAATCCAGTAGGTTCAAGGGTCGCTCCTAACACCTGCAATCCTGGGAACGAAAAGGGAGTCATCTTCCTTATCTGTTTTCTGTCCCCTAATCAGTGGGGGCTAAATATGTCTATTCATTGCAGCTAGAAGCTGAAACTTTCTATTCATTTCAATAACCTTGGTTGCTTGTAGTTGCCTGGCCTGCCTTGATAATAGGGTATATGCTCAATGCTTCCTTGTTCCAAAAGAATGCGGTCTGCCAATTAAACTTATTTCCCATTATGCCTAGGGGCAAAGTGCTTGTTGGCCAAGCTCAGAAGAAAATACAAAAATACAGCTTAAATCTATAATATTTGTTCAAATATGATTATATATGTGCTTATACAAACAATAACTTTGTAAAGGATATAAGTGAGGCACATTGTGATATCTTTGATATATATAAAGCACACTGTGGTCTCTATTTTAAACTAACTTACCTTGTTTCAACAGTCTTCAAAAAGCAGAGGTTTCTGTATCCCCTGCTACAAGTGCCACTTCCACTTCTTGTTTTTTGCCTATTCCCATATGATTCTAATTAAAATTTAAAGTGCTAGCAGTGTGCATGAAAGATATGTGTGATCATATAGTGAAAGAAGCTTGTCAGTGATGAAACACATTGTCAGCTGACAGTGTAGCAAATATGCTGGGCTATAAAAGAGTCTCTTGGACAAACAGGGAGGCTCTTCATCATGGCAATTCCATTGCCATTAACACAAGATTTAACGAGAGCACAGAAGTGGTACTGATGTTTTTCAACACTAAATTGCTTGTAAACATATCATATCATATTGGTTTCACTTTATTCACATGCACATCATTGTCATTTGTTGAGGCTAGCTTAGTCAGAGAGCTAAATGAATCGACATACTTCTTGGTTACATGCATTGATGTTTACAGGGAAGCAAGGAACATTTATTTATTGTGGAATAAATGATGTTGCGTTTTTGTGGTCATTCTTTAGAGAATTTTCCTGTTAGTGACCAGTGTTCTTTTCAAAACCCTGTAGGACACGGCTGAACTTGAAGGCTCAGCTGGCCTTCTTTGTGCTTCACAAAGGACACTGTCCTGGGTCAATCTAAATGAAGATAATTGAAATGCAGGTGAACACAAAGCCCTGTAAAAACTCTGCTACGATTGGGATGGCTCCATATTTGGACACTATTGACACTGTCCTTTATGTCCCTCATTTTCTTGCCTAGACTGATTGTTCCCCCACCACAAACCAACAACCCTTCCTCCCACACAAGCATACGCATACACACACACACACACACACACACACACACACACACACACACACACACACACACACACACACACACACAACAGCCGGATGCCAAGCCCATCCTTCATTTTTTTCTCCATGTCTGGTCCCCACTCCACACTGACCCCAACAACTACTATTGACCCACCCTTGATGGTCTCAAGCCTCCATAAATATTATCATCCTCCTGCTGCGCACACTGTGCCAAAGAAGCAAATCTGTGTGTTCCCCAACTGGACACCATGGATGAACAAGGATATCCACTGCTTGCTGAAGTCCAGGTCTGAGGCTATCAAGTCAGGCAACACTGACCTATACAAGAAAGCCAGATACGATCTAAGGAGATCCATCAAAGATGCCAAAAGACAGTACCAGACCAAGCTAGAGTCCCAGGCTAGCCACATTGATTCCGCCCCTCGATATGGCAAGGCCTGCAAGACATAACTCGCTACAAGATGAAGGCATGTAAAATTGCTGGCTCCAATGCTCAATGATGAGCTCAACACATTCTACGCCTGTTTTGAGCAAGAGGTCAGCGAGAGCATGCCCTCCACCACGGAAGCCCTGGGTGAACTTGTATCTGGAGTCACCGTTGCAGATGTCAGAGCAATTTTCTTGAAGGTCAACCCCCACAAAGTGACTGACCTGGATGGGGTACCCGGATGAGCATTCAGATCCTGTGCAGATCAGCTGGTGGGAGTATTCGCAGATATCTTCAACCTCTCTTTACAACAATCTGAGGTCCCTATCTGCTTCAAGAAGATGACCATCATCCTCGTACCTAAGAAAAACCAAGCAGCGTGCCTTAATGACTATCAGCCGGTGGCTCTGACATCCATCATTATAAAGTGGCACGAATCAATTCTAACTGTCCAGGTTATATGGATCCATTACAGTTTGCCTATCATTGTAACAGTCCACAGAAGACACCATCTCCCTGGCCCTGCACTCAACCCTGGAACACCTAGGTAACAAGGACACCTTTGTCAGACTCTTATTTATTGACTACAGCTCAGCATCCAACACCATTATTCCCACGAAACCCATCTCCAAACTCTGTGGCCTGGTCCTTGACATACCCCCCCCCCCCCCCACCCCCCCTCCCCATGTCAGCTATGACTCTCATCAGCCTTTACAGTTGCACCATAGAAAGCATTCTTTCTGGTTGTATCATAGCTTCGTATGGCCCCTACTCTGCCCAAGTCTGCAAGGGAGTACAAAAGGTCAATCCCTCACGCAAACCAACCTCCCATCCATTGATTCTTTCTACACTTCCCACTGCCTCAGCAAAGCAGCCAACATAATTAAGGACCACACGCACCCTCGGCATTGTCTTTTCCACCTGCTTCCATCGGGAAAAAGGTACAAAAGTCTGAGGTTGCGTACCAACCGACTCAAGAGCAGCTTCTTCCCTGCTGCTGTCAGACTTTTGAATGGACTTATCTTGCACTAAGTTGATCTTTCTCTACACCCTAGTTAAGACTGTGACACTGCCTCTGCACTCTCTCCTTTCCTTCTCTATGAACTGTATGTTTTGTCTGTATTGCACGCAGGAAACAATACTTATCACTTTATGTTAATGTTAATACATGTGACAATAATAAATCAAATCAAATTAGAGCTGCCACAGAGTTCAACAAGGAAAACCACTGACTTCCAATATAAATGCACAAAGCTAACTATTGCACACCATCATCAATCGTGCATTAACCAGATACATTCATAGAGTCATAGGGCCCAACTTGTCCATGCCACCATTTCTTTTTAAACCCCTAAAATAATCCCAATTGCCCACGTTTGGCCCATATCCCTCTAAACCCATCTTATTCATGTAATATTTAAATGCTTTTTAAAAGACAAAATTGTACCTGCCTCTACTACTACCTCTGGCAGCTTGTTCCAGACACTCACCACCCTCTGTGTGAAAAAATTGCCCCTCTGGACACTTTTGTAACTCTCCCCTCTCACCTTAAGCCTTTGCCCTTTAGTTTTAGACTCCCCTACCTTTGGGAAAATATATTGACTGTCTTATCTATGCCCCTCATTATTTTATAAACCTCTATAAGGTCACCCCTCAGCCTACTACACTCCAGAGAAAAAAGTCCCAGTCTATCCAGCCTTTCCTTAGAACTCAAACCATCAAGTCCTGGTAGCATTCTAGTAAATCTTTTCTGCACTCTTTCCAGTTTAATAGTATCCTTTCTATAATAGAGTGACCAGAACTGCACACAGTATTCCAAGTGTGGCCTTACCAATGTCTTGTACAATTTCAACAAGATGTCCCAGCTCCTGTATTCAATGTTCTGACCAATGAAACCAAACATGCCAAATGCCTTCTTCACCACTCTGTCCACCTGTGACTCCACTTTCAAAGACCTATGAACATGTATCCCTAGATCTCTTTGTTCTGTAACTTCCCCGCATAATTCTTGTACATCACTAACTTTAACTTGAAGGTAGGACATAAATGAATTAGAACATTATATTAATGAGTAGTCATGTCATGCAAACATACTACAAGTGGGAACCCATCACAGGACAGTATGAGGCCCAACATTCTGCACACATGCTGCAAACTTAATCTTTACATCTCAACCCACAGTCAGGAAATTCAATCACTCGCATAAATTTGCATGATTCCCAGTCTTGCAAGCTCCATAATTTCCACCTCACCCCACAAACCCTACCAAATGATGTTTTCATTCATTCCTTGAAATAGAAGTCAGGAGAATCTATCACACTGAAGTGAAAATTAGTTACATGGATAATCTAGTCACCTTAAATGGATCTTTTTCTGAATTGAGAAAAAACTCTCCCCGAGGTTCACTGCTTATTCATCTTCGTATATACACACAGATACACACAAAGGTATATATATTCCTTTTCTTGCGTTGTATAATTTATAGCTTTGTAAAGGCTGATGTTGATTTTTCATTTTTCTAGTACAGCGCAGCCTGAGGATCAGGAATATTTTCAGTGAAGAGTGCTGAATTATAGACTTGGTTTCCAAATAGCAATCCTGCAAACCAAACAGCAAGTCAACAACCAAAATTTCATCTACATTTATGTGGAACAATACCAGCAAATACAGTTTCATATTTGATTAAAGATATTCCATTCAAAGATGTACATATTTATGTTTTTGATGAAATTCCTGATTCCTCAAAATGAGGAAATATTTTTCAATTTAGTGATCTTAGTGCCAGCATTTTTAAGTCAAATAATGCATTCATACTTACAGCATTAAGACTTTTTAGCATTACCTGAAAAATGGAATTGAAGTTATGTTTTGTGAATGAACACAGTTTTTTCCTACAGTTGGCAGACAAATTAGTGACAGATCTAAGTTGTGCCTATTCTTTCAAGGTCATCAGATCATTTCAGAAGAAGAAGGACATTTAGTTAATCTGAATTCACCCAGTGATAGAAACAACTTGACACTATAGCACACCACCCACCACCCCTCTGTCAGCCCATTTCCCCCATTGTTGGCATCCAATTTTTAAAAAATTATACCAAGTTTTTGCCTTCAGTATTCAGTCTGGGTGTTTTAGTCACTCATTAATGAGATATGGCATTAGTGAAGTACAGAAAGTGCAGGATGGAGCTTAATTAGGAGAGCAAAGAGAGGATTTGAGAAAGCTCTGGCTGGTAAAACTATGGAAAATCCTAAGATATTCTATAAGTACATCAATTGGAGGAGGATAACCAGGGAAAGGATAGGGCCCATTAGGGACAAAGGGGGAAGTCTGTCGGTGGAGGCAGAGGACATTGACAGGGTGTTAAACGAATATTTCACATCTGTCTTCACCCTTGAGAATGAAGATGTAGTTATGGAACTCAGGGAGAGAGACTATGAGGCTTTAAAGAAAATTGTCATAGGGAGTGACAAGGTATTTGAGGTATTGGCGTGCAGGGGCTCTGACCCAAATTTTTAATTCCTCACTGGCCACCAGGGAGATGCCAGAGGACTGGAGAACAACTAATGTGATCCCACTATTTTAAGAAAGATTGTAGAGACAAGCCAAGGAATTACAGGCTAGTGAGTCCCAAATCTGTGGTTGGGAAACTACTGGAGACAATTCTGAAGGAGAGAATCTATTTCCATTTGGAGAGGCAAGATTGATCAGGGATAGGCAGCAGTGAGAAGTCATGCCTAACAAATTTGATTGAATATTTTGAGCTTGTAACTAAGTGTGGATGAGGGCAGTACAGCTGATGTAGTTTACATGGATTTCAGCAAAGCCTTTGAGAACATTCCACATGGGAGACATATTAAGAAGGCTAACGCACACAAGATACACGGTAATCTGACAAGGTGGATTCATAATTGATTTAGGAGTAGGAGACAGGGAGTGGTGACAGATGGCTGCTTTAGTGACTGGAGGCCAGTGACCAGTGGCATTCTACAGGGATCCCTGTTGGGCCCCCTATTCTTCATCATTTATATAAATGACATAGAACATAGAACATAGAACATTACAGCGCAGAACAGGCCCTTCGGCCCACGATGTTGCGCCGACCAGTTACAAAACAATGACCCACTAACCTAAACCAATCCCTTTTCGTCCATAAACCTATCCACGGATCTCTTAAACGCCCCCAAACTAGGCACATTTACAACTGCAGCAGGCAGGGCATTCCAATCCCTCACCACCCTCTGGGTAAAGAACCTACCCCTGACATCCGTCCTATAACTACCCCCCCTTAATTTAAAGCCATGCCCCCTCGTGCTAGATTTCTCCATCAGAGGAAAAAGGCTATCACTATCCACCCTATCTAAACCTCTAATCATCTTATATGTTTCAATAAGATCCCCTCTTAGCCGTCTTCTTTCCAGCAAAAACAACCCCAAATCCCTCAGCCTCTCCTCATAGGACCTCCCCTCCATACCAGGCAACATCCTGGTAAACCTCCTCTGCACCCTCTCCAAAGCCTCCACATCCTTCCTGTAATGTGGGGACCAGAACTGCACACAATACTCCAAGTGCGGCCGCACCAGAGTTGTGTACAGTTGCAACATAATGCTGCGACTCCTAAATTCAATCCCCCTACCAATAAACGCCAAGACACCGTATGCCTTCTTAACAACCTTATCTACTTGATTCCCAACTTTCAGGGATCTATGTACACATACACCTAGATCCCTGAAAGTTGGGTAACTTATGTGGGGGATAGTATCAGTAAGTTTGCCGATGACATAAAGATTGGCCCAGTGGTTAACAGTGATGTTGAATGACTTGGATTGCAGGAAGATATGGATGAGATGGTCAGATGGGCAGATGGAATTTAACCCTGAAAAGTGTGAAGTCATGCATTTTGGAAGGAGTAATTTGACAAGGACGTATACTATGAAAGGTCTGATACTAGGAAGGGGAACAGCTGCTCCCTATCCATCCTGTCTATGCCCCTCATAATCTTGAGCATCTCAATCAGTTCTGAAGAATAAAGGGACCTTGGCACGTTTGTTCATAGATCTCTGAAGATGGAAAGGAGGTTAATACAATGGTGAAAAAGGCATATGGCATACTCGCCTTTATCAATTGGGGCATAGATTAAAAAGCACAGAGGTCATGATGGAGTTGTATAGAAATTTTGTGAGGCTACAGCTGGAGTACAGTTCTGGTCAGCATACTATAGGGACGATGTGAGCATACTGGAGGGGATGCAGAGGAGATTTATCAAGATGGAACATTTAAGTAATGAAGAGAGGTTGGAGAGGCTTGGGTTGTTTTCATTGGAGCAGAGAAAACAGAGGGGCAACCTAATTGAGGTATTCAGGATTATGAGGGGCATGGACAGGGTGGACAGGGAGCAACTGTTCCCCTTAGTTGAAGAGTCAATTACAAGGGGACACAAGTTAAAAGTGAGGGGTGGAAGGTTTAGGGGGGATTTGAGGCAATACTTTTTTATGTAGAGGTGGTCTGAAATGCACTGCCTGGGAGTGTGATGGAGGCCAGATACCTCTCAGCCTTTAAAAGGAACCTGAATGAGTACTTGGCACATCATAGGATTCAGGGCTATGGGCCAAGTGCTGGCAAGTGGGATTAGATGGGCAAGTCAGGGCATATCATGCATCGGTGCAGACTTGATGGGCCGGAGAGCCTCTTTTGCTCTGTAATATTCTGTGATTCTGTGATTGTGAAGAGTTTTCAGTTGCCAGTCTTTTATGAACTCCGAAGTTCCACCCTCACATTTTAATTTAAAGTAATATTTTAGAATTTTTTCCTATGCTTTAACAATTCCATGTTTTTCTGTAAGACCATCGCTTAGATGTCTTATTTCTCGTCATGAAAACATATGTTTATAGAATCATTGAGTCATACAGTGCAGAAGAGGCCCTTCAGCCCATTGAGCCTGTGCCGACATGCACAAAACACTTGACCTCCCACCTAATCCTATTTACCATATCCTATTTAGCCTTCAATGCAGTGACATGCCACATGCTCATCCAAGTACATTTTACAGGATGTGAGGCAAATTACCTCTACCACCCTCCCAGGCAGCGCATTCCAGACCATCATCATTCTCTGGGTAATAAAGATTTTCCCCACATGCCTCCTAACCTTGCTCCTCATTTTGAACATATAAATGACCCTTCAATTAAGGAGAACAGCCACTCCTTATCCGCTCTGTCCATGCCCTACATAATCTTGTACACCTCAATTAGGTCACCCCTCCGTATTCTCTGCTCGAAAGAAAACAATCCAAGACTATCCAACCGCTCTTCATAACCTAAATGTTCCATCCCAGGCAACGTCCTGGTGACTTTAATCTGTACCCCCTACAATCATATTCTTTTTATAATATGACAACCATAATTGCACACAATGCTCTAACAGTGGCCTCACCAAAATTCTGTCCAACATGAATTCCCTGCTTATATAATCTATGCTTTGATTGATAAAGGCAAGTGTCCCATGTGCCTTTTTCACCACCGAACCAAGACTCCTTCAGAGATCTATAGACAAACGCACTTTGTTCTTCGTGTCATGCCGTAAATTGACTGCTTCCTTGTCAAATTACTCTTTCCGAAGTGTATTGCCTCACTTTTCAGGGTTAAAATCCATCTGCCACTTACCTGCCCATTTGATCATCCTATCTCTATCTTCTTGCAGCCCAAGACATTCAGCTTAGGCCAATCGTTGTATCATCTGCAAACCTATTAATCCCACCACCTATGCAGTCATCTATGTTATTTGTATAAATGACGAACAACAAGGGAACCAACACAGATCCCTGTGGTATGCCACTGGACACTGGCTTCCAGTCATTAAGAAGTCTCATAACACCAGGTTAAAGTCCAACAGGTTTATTTGGTAACAAACGGTACTAGCTTTGAGGGCTTTGCCCCTTCATCAGGTGAGTGGGGAGTTCTGATCACAAACAGGGCATATAAAGGCACACACTCAGTTTACAGAATACTGAGTAGAATGTGAGTGTTTACAGCTAATCAAGTCTTAAAGGTGCAGACAGTGTGAGTGGAGATAGCATTAAGCATAGGTTAAAGAGATGTATATTATCTCCAGACAGGACAGTAAGTGAGATGTTGCAAGCCCAGGCAAGTCATGGGGGTTACAAATAATGTGACATGAATCCAAGATCCTGGTTGAGGCCATCCTCATGTCTGCGGTACTTGGCTATCAGTTTCTGCTCAGCGACTCTGCGCTGTTGTATGTCGTGAAGGTCGCCTTGGAGAATGTTTACCCGAAGATCAGAGGCCGAATGCCCATGACCGCTGAAGTGTTTGGCACCAGGAAGAGAACAGTCATACGTGGTGATTGTCGAGAGGTGTTCATTCATCCATTGTCGTAGCATCTGCACGGTCTCCCCAATGTACCATGCCTTAGGACATCCTTTCCTGCAGTCATTCCAGTCATTCAAGCAGCCTCTGTGTCCTACAACTGAGCCAATTTTGAATCCACTTTTTCAAATCACCCTACATCCTATGTGAATTTGCTTTCTTTATAAGTGTCCCCTATGAGACCTTGCCAGAGGCTTTGCTGAAATCCATATAAACTACATCAACTGCACTACCTTCATCAACACTCCTGGCCATCACCTCAAAAAATCCAATCAAACTTCTTAGGCATGATCTACCTCAGACGAAGCCATGCTGACTATTCCTGATCAAACTTTGCCTCTCCAAGAGGAGATGGAAGTTCTCCTAGAATTTCCTCCAATAATTTCCCGATCACTGACATGAGACTCAATGGTCTGTAGTTTACTGGTTTATCTCTACAGCCCTTCTTAAATAGCTGAACCACATTAGCTGTTCTCCAGTCCTCTGGCACCTTCCTGGTAAACACAGTAAAAAGTCTGACAACACCAGATTTAAGTCCAACTGATTTATTTGATAGTAAACTCACAAGCTTTTGGGTCATCTCCACATCATGACCTCTTTGGTAGCCAGGGAGGAATTAACGATTTGGTCAGAGCACCTCCAATTTCCTCCCTTGCCTCCCACAGCAACCTAGGGCACAATTCATCTGGAAATTTGTCCACTTTTAACCTTGCCAACTCCTCCAATACCTTGTCTGCCCCTCTGTCAGTTTGGTCAAAAACCTTGCAATCTCTCTCCCTGGATTCCATATCATCATCCTCATTATAGAACATAGAACATAGAACACTACAGCACAAACAGGCCCTTCGGCCCACGAGTTGCGCCGATCACATCAACACCTATCTATAACCCCCAATCCCATAAAACCCCATATACTCATCCAGAAGTCTTTTAAAAGACCCCAGCGAGTTCGCCTCCACCACCACTGACGACAGCCGATTCCATTCACTCACCATCCTCTGAGTGAAAAACTTACCCCTAACATCACTTCTGTACTTTCCTCCCCGCACCTTAAACCTGTGTCCTCTCGTAGCGACCATTTCAACCCGGGGAAATAGCCTCTGAGAATCCACCCTATCTATTCCTCTCAACATTTTATAAACCTCTATCAGGTCGCCTCTCAACCTACGTCTCTCCAGGGAAAAGAGACCCAGTTCCCTCAACCTAACTTCATAAGGCATGCCTCCCAGTCCAGGCAACATCCTTGTAAATCTCCTCTGTACCCTTTCAATAGCTTCTACGTCTTTCCTATAGTGAGGCAACCAGAACTGCGCACAGTACTCCAAATGAGGCCTGACAAGGGTCTTATAAAGTTGCAGCATTACCTCCCGACTCCTAAACTCAATCCCTCGATTTATGAAGGCCAGTACACCATACGCCTTCTTGACCACCTCTTCCACCTGCGAGGCCGATTTAAGAGTCCTGTGGACCCGGACCCCAAGATCCTTCTGCTCCTCAACACTACCAAGACTCCTACCCTTGATAGTGTACTCGTTCATCCCGTTGGTTCTGCCAAAATGGACGACTACGCATTTATCCGCGTTGAAGTCCATCTGCCACTTCTCCGCCCAGTCCTACATCCTATTTATGTCCTGCTGCAACTTTTGCCATCCTTCCAGACCATCCACAACACCACCGACCTTCGTGTCATCAGCGAACTTACTTACCCATCCTTCCACTTCCTCATCCAGGTCATTTATGAAAATGACAAACAGCAAGGGTCCTAGAACAGATCCCTGGGGCACTCCACTGGTGACTGACCTCCATTCAGAAAAAGACCCATCCACAACCACTCTCTGCCTTCTGCAGGCAAGGCCAAAGGCCCTCGGATCCCATGCCCTCTCACCTTCTCAAGAAGTCTTGCATGGGGGACCTTATCAAACACCTTGCTGAAGTCCATGTACACCACATCCACGGCACTTCCTTCGTCAATGTGTTCAGTCACATTATCGAAGAATTCAACTAGGCTCGTAAGGCACGACCTGCCCTTGACAAATCCATGCTGACTATTCCTGATCATGTCAAACCTCTCCAAATGGCCGTAAATCTTGTCCCTCAGAAGCCTTTCCATCAGCTTACCAACTACTGCGGTCAGACTCACCGGTCGGTAATTTCCCGGGCTATCTCTGTTCCCTTTCTTGAAAATAGGGACAACATCCGCAATCCTCCAATCTTCCGGAACCTCTCCCGTCTCCATTGACGACGCAAAGATCATCGCCAGGGGCTCTGCAATCACTTCCCTCGCCTCCCACAGTATCCTGGGGTATATCCCATCTGGTCCCGGCGACTTATCAATCTTGATAGAATTCAAAAATTATCTTGGGTGACGATCAAAGAAGAACAGAGAGCAACACAGCATGGGGAACAGGCCCTTTGGCCCAATGAGCCCGTGCCGCCATCTTAACCATGTGCTTTTCCTCCTCCACCCTTGGCCCATGTCTATGCTTATGGTACCCCCATTGGAAACCAGATTAAGGGGAGAATAATTTAGGGACAATTTGTTACACCAATCAGCCTAAGAGCACATCTTTGGGGTGTGGGAGGAAACCGGAGCACCCGGAGGAAATCCACGCAACCACAGGGAGAATGCCCAAATCCACGTATCTGCACAGCAAACAGTGATAGTCACTGAGCTGTCGTGGTGCCCATCTGCTGGTCCAGTTTTAAGCATACACAAATGACGCAAAGTACTAGGCTACTCTTGAAACATCCAAGAGCAGCCTACACACGACCCACCGTGTGTATGCCCCTCGTTAGACAACAAGGTGGACCGACGCACCTGTGGAGTAAAAGAGAAAAATATTAATACATGTAACCGTTGTTTTCCAGGAACGTCCCGAGGCTCTGATCCTTATTTAAAACAGTCTCCTATAACCCTCTTTCCCTATTTCGCTCATGTGTCTGTCTAAGTAAACCTTAAACAAGTCCAGCGTGCCTGCCTCCACCACCTTACTTGACAGTGCACTCCATAACCCCACGACCCTCTGTGTGAAAAACCTCCCTCTAGCATCCAAGTTATACCTCTCCCCCCTCACCTTAAGCCCGTGGCCCCTCGTGATATTTGTCTCCAATCTAGGAAAAAGCCTGCCACTGTTTACTCTATCTATACCCTTCATTATCTTATACACCTTTATTAGATCCCCCCTCAATCCCCGTCTTTCTAAGGAAAACAGCCCCAATTTGCCCAATCTTGCCTCATAACCCAGTCCTTCCATACCAGGCACTCTCTCCAGGGTCTCCACGTCCTTCCGGTAGTAAGGTGACCAGAACTGGACACAGTACTCCAAATGCGGCCTAACCAACGTTCTGTACAACTGCAGCATTAGACGCCAGCTCTTGTACTCTACACCCCTTCCTATAAAGGTTAGCATACCATAAGTTTTCTTCACAACCTTCTCCACTTGTGTTGCCATCTTCAAAGACTTGTGCACTTGCACTCCCAGGTCCCTCTGCATTTCTATACTCTTAATAGGTCTACCCTTTATCATGTAACTCCACTCTACATTATTCCTTCCAAAATGCATCACCTCGCATTTATCAGGATTAAATTCCACCTGCCATTTATCTGCCCAATATACCAGCCTCTCTATATCCTGCTGTGTTGCCTGACACCCCTCCTCACTGTCCGCCAATCCTGTCATCTTTGTGTCATCTGCAAACTTGCTGATCACACCACGTACGCCCTAGGTCCCAGTACTGAGCCCTGCGGCACACCATTGGTGACAGATCTCCAGCTAGAAAAGGACCCTTCCACTACTACTCTGTCTTCTGTTACCTATGATGTGGATGTGCCGGCGTTGGACTGGGGTAAACACAGTAAAAAGTCTTCGTGAAAGATTCACCTGACGAAGAGGGAAACCTCGAAAGCTTGTGAGTTTACTATCAAATAAATCGGTTGGGCTAAAACCTGGTGTTGTCAGACTTCTTCTGTTACCTAGCCAGTTTTCAATCCATCTAGATACCTGTCCTTGTATCCCATGAGCCTTAACCTTTTCAACCAACCTACCATGAGGGACTTTGTCAAACGCCTTACTGAAATCCATGTAGACAACATCAACGGCTCGTCCTTCGTCAACCGTTTTTGTCACCTCCTCAAAAAATTCTACCAGATTCGTAAGGCAAGACCTCCCCTTAACAAAGCCATGCTGCGTATCCCTAATCAGATCACAACGCTCCAAATGCGTATACATCCTATCCCTAAGAATTTTTTCCAACAACTTTCCTACCACTGACGTCAAACTCACCGGCCTATAATTACCAGGGTTATCCCTACTACCCTTTTTAAACAGCAGTACCACATTCGCTGTCCTCCAATCCTCTGGGACCTCACCTGTGTCCAAACAAGAAACAAAGATTTGCGTCAGAGGCCCAGCAATTTCATCTCTCACCTCCCTAAGCAGCCTAGGATAAATGCCATCAGGCCCCAGAGATTTATCAGTTTTTATGCTGCCTAAAAACCCTAACACTTCCTCCCTTGTAATGGATATTTCTTTCAACTGGCCTACAGCCCCCTCCAAGTCTGTACAAGACACCAAGCCCCTCTCCTTCGTGAATACTGATGAAAAGTGTTCATTCAGGATCTCCCCCATTCCCTCAGACGCTAAGCACAGTTCCCCTCCTCTGAACCTAAGAGGACCCATTTTCCCTCTAACCACCCTTTTGTTCCTAATATGAGTAAAATGCCTTTGGATTTTCCTTAATCCTATCCTATCCTAAAGCCATTTCATGCCCAATTTTTGCCCTTCTAACTTCCCTTTTGAGCTCCCTCCTACTCTGTCTATATTCCTCCATTGCTCTTTCTGTTCCCAGTTACTTACACCTAACATATGCCTCTCTCTTCTTCCTGACCAAGTCCTCAATATCTCCTGTAATCCACAGCTCTCTAATCCTACCTTTCCCATCCTTCCTCTTAACCAGCACATGTATTTCCTGCAACCTTTTCAGTTTTCCCTTGAAAGCCTCCCACTTGCCGAACGTGGATTTACCCGCAAACAACCTCTCCCAATCAGTATCCATCAGCTCATGCCTAATCCGGCTGTAACTCGCCTTCCCACAGTTTAGCACCCTCCCCTTCGGACAGCACTCATCTTTTTCCATTTTTATCCTAAAGTAGACAGACTTGTGGTCACTGTTAGCCATGTGTTCACCCACTGCAACCTCAACCACCTGACCCGGCTCATTACCCAAAACTAAATCCAGTATAGCCCCGTCCCTAGTCGGGCTAGTTACGTACTGCTCCAAGGACCCTTCCAGCACACATTTTACAAATTCCTCCCCATCCAAAACCCCAGCTCTAGGCACCTTCCAATCCACTCCAGGAAGATTAAGATCTCCCACTACAACAACCCTATTCTTTCTGCACTGACCCAAAATGTCTTTACATATGCCTTCTTCCACTGCCCGTGGGCTGTTGAGTGGCCTATAGTACACCCCCAGCATAGTAATCGCTTCCTTCTTATTCCTCAACTCCATCCACAGTGACTCAATCCCTAACTCCTCTATATTATCCTCCCTCTGCACTGCTGTGATGAGCTCCTTAACTAACAACGCCACCCCCCACCAGATCATGAGAAGTATTCATTCAACAGTCTATCACTGTTCTCTGGCTTCACCCACAGGTTACCCCCTTGGCCACTATTGGGCTCTACTCTTTCCTTGTATATCCCTTTGATATACTTATAGAATATATTGTGATTATCCCTATTTTTACCAGCCAAAGCTTTCTCATATCATTTCTTTGCTTTCCTAATTGCTTTCTTAAGCTCCACCCTGCATCTTTGTACTTCATTAATGCCTTCACTGATGTGCTCCCCTTGTACCAACTAAAAGCCTCTCTTTTACTTCTCATCATATCCTGAATATCTCTGGTCATCCATAGTTCTCTAGGCTTGTTATTCCTTTTTGTTACCCTAGAGGGAACATGTTGGGCGTGTATCCTCTCCATTTCCTTTTTGTATGCCCCCTGGGTTCCTTCATAACCCAATATCCTGCCATCGCGGATCAGTCTTGTGATTCTTTGTGAGATCTCCAGCAGCTGAATGCTATTTTTGTGACTTGGCAACCAAGCTGGATACAACTTTCAATGTGCACTCTGACAGAGAATTATAAGGTTTGATCACTACTTCAACTGACTTAAATTCTACTATTTTGTTCATATAGTTCAACGTCCTATTAACATTATTGGTTGCCACTCTCCATTTTAGCTTTGAGTCTAGTAGAATTTTCATATCTCCTTTTACTTCATCCATTTCAGTACCACTTATGGTGATCTTATGTCAGCTGTTTTTCCTTTCCATTGGTAGCACTTTGCAGTAGTCTGTTTTGAATTTCCGTTATTATTCTGTCCACAACGTATCTTGTTCAATTCATTCTGCATTTCCTCCTCTGATTTCACTGTCTCTCCTCATTTGGTATCATCTCAAAATTTGTCTTCTTTCCCTGGAGATACTAAGTCAGAGAATCATAGAGGTTTACAACATCTATTACTATTACTATCTCTGGCAGCTTGTTTCGGACATTCACCACCTTCTCTGTGAAAAAATCTTTACACAGATCTTTACAAGCCTCTATTACTATCTATTACAAAATCTTTACATGCCACTATTACTACCTCTGGCAGCTTGTTTCAGACATTCACCACCTTCTGTGTGAAAAAATTATCCCTCTGGATACTTTTGTATCTCTCCCCTCTCATCTTAAGCCTATGCCCTCTAGTTTTAAACTCCCCTACCTTTGGGAAAAGATATTGACTATCTATCTACCTTGTCTATGCCCATCACTGTGTATGGGGTGTCAGAGAGGAGTAGTACCTCGGTGGTGGAGCATGTCGCGTCCTTTCAGGGCGGCTTGCCCATCTTTTGTCCCACCTGGCACTCAGCTCTCACCTGTGGTTCCCCATAGCTGTTTGCATGCAAAAGCTGCCACACCCTGGGCAACAGCTTCAACAAGCTGGCTAAACCAGATGAGGGTAGCTGACGGGTCTCAACCCTCAGTGAGATAGGGAGATGCCTATTGCAGCATGTGAAGACAGAGTCCAGCAAATTGAGCGGACAAGACCAATGGAAGGTCCAATGGTCAAGAAGGCGATCTCTATAAGTGTTGTGGAACGCAAAAAGCAGGACAAGATACAGAAGACACCCTGGTCATCCACTGCGCCTAGCCCCATCTCCAGCCTTCTTGACTCTTGTCTTGCCACTGGATCCAGATGGGAATTGGGAAGACAGAATGAGGCTGATGCTGCGCAACTCTTCCTCACTTTGATCCAAATCAAGCGCTAGCCTCGATACCATCATCATCATCATCCTGTTTAACCTTTGAAGTCCTGTGGCGATGGGTGAGCGACGAAATAGCAAGTGTGGATACATTGGGAACTGTAGTCACGGACTTGCACACAGGCGGCACAGGTCTAATGGTCGTTTTCCATTGACTGAAACAGCAGTGAAACCTGGCGTCTACCTGGGCAACTGAACAGTCCTCTTCAGGAACGCACTGCTCACCTCCGTAGAATGAGGAAGGGGCTAGAAAAGGTGCCCTAAACATTGCCTGCTTCACTACACCCTGGCCAGGTTACCGCGGCTGATGGGGCCCCAATCTTGCAGTCAAACAAACAAAATAAAACACAAGGTGATACCTCTCACCATTGGCACTTGGAACATGCGCACGCTTTTGAACCCTACAGCAGACAGACTAAAGAAAAGAACAGCCTTTTTTGCCAGAGAGCTTGCAAGATACAACACTGACATTGCAGCCCTTCGTGAAACTTGTCTTTCCAACGTAGGTCAGTTGACTGAAACTGGGAGTGAATACATTTCCTGCAGCGGTCGCGGCAGTGATGAGCGTCATGATGCTGGAGTTGGATTTGTAGTCAGGAGTCACCTTGTTCGGAAACTTGCTAATCTACCCAAGGGTGTGAAGGACCAGCTTATGACATTACAGCTTCTGCTACAGAACAGAAGTCAAGCCACCCTGATCAGTGCCTACACCCCCACAATGAACAACCCGGACGAGATGAACGACAAGTTCTACGAAGAACTAGACGCCCTACTATAAGCCGTGAGCAGTACCGACAAGCTGATCTTACTTGACAATTTCAATGCAAGAGTAGGGTGTGACTCTGCAATCTGGCAGGGAGTCATTGGGAAGCATGGAGTGGGCAGGTGTAACAGTAACGGCCTACTCTTAATGAAGACCTGTGCAACACACGACCTCCACATCACCAACACAACCTTCTGTCTGCCTACCTGGAACAAGACCTCCTGGATGTACCTCCGCTCTAAGCATTGGCATCTTATTGACTGTGTCATTGTCAGCAGAAAAGACAGGCAGGATGTCAGAGTGCCCAAGACCATGTGTGGTGCTGACTGCTGGACAGATCACAGGCTCATTGTCTCCAAAATGAGGTTCCGCATCAGACCCAAGAGGCGACCACAAGGAAGCAAGGTTATGAAAAGAATCAATGCGGCCAGCATAGCTTCAGCGCTGGCTGAAAACTTAGAGATCAATCTCGCTGACCTACACCTCGCAGGCAGCACTGAGGATGACTGGGAACGCTTCAGGGATGCTATCCATACATCTGTGCTGAAGATGCTCGGGCCCTCCACCCACAAGCAGCATGATTGGTTTGATGAGAATGATGATGAGATACAGGCTCTACTTATTGAAAAGTACAGTCTTTATCAGGCCTGTCAGAACGACCCATCTTTAGCTGCCAAGAAAAATGCTTTTACCAGTGCTCGCAGGACAGTCCAGAATAAACTTCATAAAATGCAGGATGCCTGGCTGAGCGCCAAGGCAGATGAAATACAGGGATATGCTGACAGAAATGACTGGAAACGGTTCTATGAAGCCCTCAACACTCTCTATGGACCTCAATCTCTTGGGTGTTCCCCCTTCCTGAGTACAGATGGTACAACTCTCATTACAGAGAGGGCTCAGATCTTGCAGAGATGGGCTGAACACATTGAAACCATCCTCAACCGACCGTCATCTAGTAATGATGAGGCAATAGACAGGATTCCCCAGGTTGATATCAACAGTCATGATGTGGATATGCCGGCGTTGGACTGGGGTAAACACAGTAAAAAGTCTGACAACACCAGGTTTAAGTCCAACCGATTTATTTGATAGTAAACTCACTAGCTTTCAGGTTTGTCCCTTCGTCAGGTGAATGGTCCAGTGGCACTTATCTTGGCAGCACCCTCTCCCAAGCAGTGACTATTGATACAGAAGTTAACTGCAGAATAGCAAAGGCAAGTTCTGCTTTTGGTAGGCTGCATTTCATTGTACGGGAACGTCGAGGAATCAGCCCAACAACAAAACTGAAGGTCTACAGCACCGTGGTACTCACTACCCTCCTGTATGCCTGTGAAACGTGGACTGTGTATAGAAGGCATGCAAGACAGCTCAATCATTTCCACACGACTTGTCTTCACAGAATATTACACAGCCGATGGCAAGATAAAGTCCAGACACTGAAGTTCTTTCGAGAGCAAGTTTACCATCAGTCCACACACTGCTGATGAGAGCACAGACCCGGTGGGCAGGTCATATCATCCATATGTCAGATGAGCGCATACTCAAACAGCTTCTTTTTGGGGAACTTTATGCTGGAAGACGCTCGCATGGAGGGCAGAAGAAACATTACAAAGACACACTCAAGGGTCCCTGAAGTTGCTTGACATAGACACGACCACCTGGGAAACGCTGGCACAAAGCCACCCTACCTGGCGCTGCTTCATCCACAAAGGCTGTCAAGCTTACAATGCCAGGTGCATTGCTGAAGCACAACATAAGCGCGAGCTGTGCAAGTCCAGAGCTACCAGCGCAACAACTACGGTGTCTACTCAAGACTGTCCAATATACTCCAGGACATTCCACGCCTGAATTGGCCTGATCAGTCATCTTCGGACACACCAGATCCAGCCTCAAATTGACTGATGGTGTCGAGGTCCTCATCGACGACGATGGACAAACACCAACAACAGCCCCTCATTATTTTATAGACTTCTATAAGGTCACCCCTCAGCCTCCTACCCTCCAGAGAAAAAAGGTCTGGCTTATTTATGTAAATTACATGTAACAACAATCCAAGCTGAGCCCAAAGGCATCCCACTTCCCCAATTCTGACATAACTCCTCTATTGAGCACTTGTTGGGTCAAAAGTTACTGTAATTCATGAGCAAAAAACATTCACCAGCTGTTGGACTTGCCTGTTAAATTTTCATGACCTTTTGGATGGCAAGTTGTGGAAAGTCAGAGTCCAAAGCAGTAATTTCCAGTTAGAATATTAAATTCAATGTCAAATCAAGCATTGCTGCCAGGGACCTAGGTTCGATTCCAGCCTTGGGTGACTGTGTGGAGTTTGCACGTGCTCCCTGTGTCTGCATGGGTTTCCTTTGAGTGCTCCAGTTTCCTCCCACACTCCAAAGATGTGCAGATTAGGTGGTTTGGCCATGCTAAATTGCCCTATATTGTCCCAAGATGCATAGATTAGGGGGATTAGTAGGGTAAATTTAAGGGTTATGGGAATAGTGCAGTGGGTGAGATGTTGCATTGGTGCAAACTCAATGGGCTGAATGGCTTCCTTCTCCACTGTAGGGATTTTGTGATGGTTATAGATCATGAGCTGCTGTTCACACAGTGAGCAGTAGAACATTTGGTCAGAAAATTCTGAAATTTTATGTTTAACTGCGCCTATGCTCATTTGAAGTTACTCTTTGATTTACACATAAATAACGGTGAGCATTGATACACTCACCATTATTTTTACAGTAAATTCTGGTTTATTGTTTTCTGCTCTGCAGCCAGCTTTTTTTTTATCCGTTCTCAGAATTTATCTTGTATCCCCTCAAATATGAATTGAAAGTTGTGTGGAATGTGTGCTATTTTATAAACAGTTTTTTGAACGTTTAGATACCCCTCATCAATGGACTTTCCACAGTATACTCGGGTGGCTAGAAATTGGTCAGGCAGACTCTTTTCTTTGTGAATCCATGCTGACTGTCATTAACTAAATGAGAATTGTACAGATAATGCTCACATTTACTCCTGATAACCAATTTTTGCATGGAATGGAAGTAAAATTCATGGGTCATAATGGCCTGCACATGTTTTGTCATCTTGTTTGATTATGGTCATCACATTAGTATGTTTCCAATCTACGGGCACCTCCTTAGTGTCCATTGATTCGCTTATGGATATTGTCACTGAATCACAAATCTCCTCCCTAGTCTCTTCCAGCATTCTAGGATAAATGTTTCCTATGTCTTCAGATTTTGTTTTGTATTGAGCCCTATTAGCCTGCCTCATACTTCCACCTCATTTATAACAATATAATTGATTTTAGTTGGGATATCATTTTTGGGTGGACAGGATTATCAAGTCTTTCTTTGTTAATATTTGGAAGCAGTGAAGGTTCAGAATATTTACTATTTTGAACGCATTCCCCGGTTTTAGCTAATTGGCATCTTTTCATTCCCCTGAACCACCTTCCTGCTATTGTGGTATTGGAATAGTTATTTTTAACTGTCTTATTTTCAGTTTTTCCTAGTTTATTTTTGGCCCCCTGATCAGCTTTTAAACGTGTTTTTGATTTTCTTATAATCATCCCAATCATCAGCAGGTCCATTAACGCAACCTGCTTTTTGACATGAGATTTCCTTCCACAGTCCAAAAGACGTGCTGGTTGGGTGCATTGGCCGTGCTAAATTCTCCCTCAGTATATCCAAACAGGTGCCAGAGTGTGGCAACTCAGAGATTTTCACATAACTTCATTGTAATGATATGATCCTACTTATGACAATAATAAATAAACTTAGAAACTTTAAACCTAAAAAAAACAAAGTGAGGAGGAAAATCAAAAACACCCACAAAATACTGAGAAGAATCATTAATTCATTTTCACAGCTGCTTAGTAATGTCAACAACCCTGAACTGAAATATTCATTACTATCATATGTACTTTGGTGAGAAAAAGTTGTCCATCCTGGTGTAGCTAATGTATTTTTTCAGTGGACGTCTTTCTAAATTGCTTTATTATTCAATTTGCATTAAATAAATAATTCTTCAAAATAAAACAGCCATTACAATGAAACATTCAGGAATGTATTAATGGCTGTATACATTTGATAAAAATCTCTGCACTTAAATGTGTTTAAAAAGAATAATAAAGTGAAGCTATGTGTCTGCAAATGTATTATCTTAAACTACTAATATCTCTAGCTAACCATGAACTGAAAAGGCCTTTCACACCCAAAGCCTATATTTTTAGTGGAGATCTACAATATTTTACAACCATAGAATCCCTACAGTGCAGAAGGAGGCTATTCAGCCCATCAAGACTGCACCGATAATATTCCTACCCAGTCCCTATCCATATAGAAGTAAAGTTATATATACATATAAACATAAAAAGTAAAGTTAAAATTTATTTATTAGTCACAAGTAGGCTTACATTAACACTGCAATGAAGTTATTGTAAAAATCCCCCAGTCGCCTGTTTGGGTACATTGAGGGAAAATTTAGCATGGCCACCACACATAACCAGCGCAGCTTTCAGAATGTGGGAGGAAACCAGAGCAGCAGGAGGAAACTGACGCAGACACAGGGAGAATGTACAGATTCCACACAGACAGTGACTCAAGCCAGGAATCAAACCCGAGTCCCTGGCACTGTGAGGCAGCAGTGTTAACCACTGTGCTGCTCCATATTTACCTTGCTAATCCCTCAAACATATGCATCCCAGGACACTAAGGGGCAATTTAGCATAGCCAATGCAACTAACCCACACATCTTTGGACTAAATTAACTAATTAAGTAGAAATAATTAGCTGGTGTCCTTTTTTAACATATTCAATGTTAATTTCACATTCAATCCATACTCTAAATAAAAGCAATAGTGAACATATTTTAAAGGGTTAAATGATATAGTTTAAATATTATTCTTATTTGGAAGGCTTTGCGTAACAACTAGTTAAAACTAGTCACAATCATGAGGATCTTAATGACACATTGACCCACGCTATATTTGTCTTGGCTCAGTGTAGCGTGTTAACACCCATGTTAGAAGGTAGCCATGTTTGGAAAATTCAGACACGTTTTCAAGCTCATAATACTAGAAGCAAAGCAGAACTGTTTGAGAAGCACTAGCCTTTTGAAACAGCGGTGGGAGGTTGCCTAATTGGCACATGTTGTCATTGCAACACACATTCCTCTTAGTAGTTTTTAGGAATATCACTTTACTTCTAAAACAAGTTAACTTAATTGACAACAATGACTAACCTTTCAGCATCATACTGTCCCAGGTTTGAACTTCTCTTGTAGAGTTGTCCTCTGTAGACTCAGTGTCAGCAAAGTGACAGTTAAAAAGATTAAATCCTAGAAGTTCTGCTCACAATTTTTTGTCACATTGGTAATAAATTCACAGTATAAACTCACGTACTGAAAAAGCAATTATGACATCCTTCAACTGCCAAGTAAATAATAGTGGGTACCAGGGAGTGATTGCAAACAGTAATCTAATCAAGACTTTTCAATGATGCTATAAACTGCTGGAACAAATTCATCTTTGGATGGCCCCTGAAAATTCCATCTATCTAGCTATATATAAACCAGTCTGTACGTATGTAGGTGTTGTAAAGTGAAAGGTGGGTAAATGTACCCTGACTAATCTTGAACAGTTTGGAGTAACCCTTTTTAACACAGGCATGTTACATGGTGAGACAGACAAAGGAGACACGAGTCAGGTGAAGGTCCAACGCAACTTTATTGAACACTTCATCAAGGAAAAACAATATTTATCAGGCTATACTACTGAACTCAATTAAACCCTATCAAACCCTATCAATCTCTTCACAGAACTGATAGGATTAGATATGGTAGATTCAGGAATGATGTTCCTGATGGTGGGGTCTCCAACAATGGAGGTCATAATCTAAGGGTATGGAATAATCCTTTTAGGACTGAGATGAAGAAAAACCTCTTCACTCAGAGAGTGGTAAACTTGTAGAATTCGCAACCACAGAAATCAGTTGAGGCCAAAGTGTTCAAATGAGATATAGCTCTTGGGGTGGAAGATGGGATCATGCTATTGAGTTGGATGATCAGACATGATCATAAAGAATGGTGGAGCGGGCTCAAAGCCTATTTTTGCTCCGATTTTCTATGTTTCTGCTTATGATCCTATTTGGTTTTAATTACATTCTCAGTATCTCATGTCAGTCCGTTGCTTCTTTTACGTTTCTCATTATACCATATTCTGTCTCCTATCCATACCAATCGGAAATTATTCTTAACTATAGTGTAAGATGATAATGGATGATAGGATGTGTCGACCTCAGTACTAGGATAGAGTCAGTATCTGAATCGTGCTCAATGTGCCTGTAGGTGTGCTCTGGGAGACTTTCTGCCAAAGTGGGAGAGCTCTGAATACTGGGGACTTATTCCTCTACAATGTCTCGGCTGGAACACCGAAGTGAATGCCTCAGCAAAGGGACTGCCTCTTTTATGGTTTCTGGGTTAGAGCACTGCACTGGATACTTCTTTGGGCAGACTACTTTTATCCTCCATTTTTGCTGCAGGGCTGCTGCATGCTGAGGCCTTACTCTCCCAGTTGGGGTGGACAGGGTCAGCTATGAGTTGAGTTCTGAGGTCAATGTCTCAGAAGGGATAGTGTTCAGGGTTGTCTCAGGGTCAAGGCCTGGATCAGCTATTCGGAATGGCCCGGGACTGGGACCGACTTGGGATCAGGTTCAGGAACAGTGACTGGGACTGACCCCGGATCAGGATTGGAAACAGTGACTGGGTCTGACTCAGGATCAGGAACAGAGACTGAGACTGGGACTGGCTCAGGATCAGGATCAGGATCAGCAACTGGGACTGGCCCCAGATCAGGATCGGAACAGTGACTGGGACTGACTTGGGATCAGGATCGGGAACAGTGACTGGGACTGACCTGGGATCAGGATCGGGGAGAGTGACTGGGACTGACCCAGGATCAGGATCAGAACAGTGACTGGAGCTGACCCAGGACCAGGAACAGTGACTGGGATTGACCCAGGATCAGGAAAAGTGACTGGGACTGACCCGGGATCAGGATAGAGAACAGTGACTGGAACTGACCCAGGATCAGGAACAGTGACTGGGACTGACCCGGGATCAGCAGGGGCCACAGGATTAGGAGTGGGGTCTGCTTCTTCCAGTCCCTCTAAAAACTGGTGGGACTGGTGGCTATTGCTCTGGGATCCAAATGCCTTTAATTGGTTTACATGATACCATCCAGTCTTCTGGAGCCCAGTAAAATTTTATACACTGATATTGGCCTTTTGCCAGTAGAATGGGGATCTGAATATCTGGGGGACAGGAATGTTCATGGCTGAAAGATCTGCAGCATGATCCACTGCCCTACAAGCATTTTTACAATCTCTCTGCTCCACAACTTTACTTGGGCCCTCTCCCATTTTGTTTTGGTACAAATGTCCCCGAGGAGAATTTGTTGCTGTTACCTGACACTCATGGTGTTCCCCAGTCCAATGATGTAAACAAAATGGTTCACTTTCCAGAACATAGCAAACAAGTGCCTCTCACAGACGGAAAAGCTCTGATCTACTAGGGAAATGAGCCAGTAGGCATAAGCTACCAGTCTGAGCCTGTTATGCCACTCTTGGAGGAGCATGGCTGTGAGAGTGGCATCTGTGGGTGAAACTTCCAAGGTAAGGGGAAGTTCTGGATCACGTTCTTGAAGTGTGGGGACCTTGGCTGGGGCCTGCTTCAGTTCTGACACAGCTTCTATGTGATGCTCTGTCCATTCCCATGGGGTGTGCTTTTTAAGGAGGTCAGGCAGAGGGACAGCTTAGTGATAAAATTATCACTGTGGTTTCAGCAATATCCCATTAAGCCCAGAAAAGAATGTAGCGAGCTCACTTTTCTGGGACAGGGCACATGCGCTATGGTTTCAATGTGCTTGTTTTCTATACCCTGGGCTATCATGGTTCCCAAGTATGAGGCCTGCAACCTCATGATTTGTGCCTTCTTTGAGTTGACTTTTAATTCTAGGGTGGTGAGGAGGATTAACAGTTCCTTCAGTAACCCTAAATGTTTGGTATTTGTGTCTGAGTAAGAGAACGCTGTCCACGTATTGTATTAAACAGTCAGGTGAGGAAAATGATTCCAGCCCTTTAGCAATCTCTGGTGAAAGATTGAGGGGGAGTAGTAAAATCCCTGGGGCAAGCAGGTCCATGTATACCGCTGAACCTGGAATGTAAAAGCAAATTTATATTGGCATTACTATTGCTAATGTCCAGCAGAGGAAAATGTTTTGCTCATGGGGTTTGTCGCATCATGGTCTCAGGACTGGTTGCTAGTGGAGGTGCTGTAATTGGGGCGATTTTGTTTAATTCTTTATAATCAATAGCAAGTCGCCAAGAACTGTCCAGTTTCCTAACTGGTGAATTGTTAGTGAATGCCACAGGGTACAGGACTCCCTTTTGCAGCAAGCTGTTGATGATCTTGGTGACTTTCCCCTCAGCCTGCTTCCGAAAGGTGTACTGTGTCCGTGGTTTTGGGTCTGGTTCATCAATCACTACTTCATCGGTTATGTGTGTTTATAGCTGGCAAATGCTTTCAGGTGCTTCACCAGAATTGCCTATGCTACCGGGTCATCTGTCATACCTGGGAGTTTAATCCATAACTCCCCCACAGTAGAAACTCTAAACCTGTGTTTGTGGCAACAACTGCTGGGACCTCATCAGTTTTGAGCATTTGCCAAAGGCAGCCATCAGCTGGGTCATATAAGCTCCATATAAGCTCTAAGCCCAGGATGTATTCTGCTTCTGGGACTCACTAGACTGCTGGGTGGTGACAAATCACATTTCCCAATTTAAATTCTAAAGGGTCTATCTCTGCCCCCTCCAGTAAATTCCCTGTGAAATTGCAAAGGACAATCTTCCTGCGGGTATGCCATGTATTATCCAAATGGGATGAGTTAGGGTAGTTCTGGATTACCCTGTGTCCCATAGGAACTTGATGGGGCAGCCTCCTACCTCTCCTTCTACCAGGGGTTGCCCGATACTATCTCACTTGGTGCCACACACCAATGTGGAGAGGCCTGGCACTGTCACGCTCTGGGGTGTGTATCTAATTGAGAATACATGGGGCTGGAGTGTATCACATCCCCCATTAAATTTACTACGGTTTGTCCTGCCGGTCCCTCTAATGGCAAGGGTCAAGGTTTCTGTTCTTGTTCTTGCAGTAGCGCTTGCTGACGAGGTGCTTTACAATCTCTTACAAAGTAGCTTGTATTCCCACAATTATAACATGTTCCTTGTGGCAGCTGCTGCATAGGACCACCCTTCTGTGGATCCCTACCTCTCACTGTGGGAAGGGCATATGGGGGTGGATAACCCTTGCAGTAGCCTTCCATATTTATATCACTCCCTTCATTGTGCCACACAGGACTTGCGTCTACAGGGTTAGGGTACATGGGGTTGGGATATACAGCAATTCAAAGGTGATTGCTCAATAAAAGCTCTTTAACACTAAGACTTGCTGTTGAGATCACAGTGTCCATCAACCTGGCCACTAAAAAAGTTTCCCTAATTGGATCCAGCACCAAAATCCACAAGAGGAATACTGAGAACAGAAAGTCACAGCGTCACAGATTACCACAGTACAGAAGAGGCCCTTCTGCCCATCACATCTGCACCAACACATGAAATGCCCTGACCTGCCCACCTAATCCCACTTGCCAGCACATGGCCCATAGCCATGAATGTTATGGTGTGCCAAGTACTCATCCAGGTACTTTTGAAAGGATGTGAGGCATCCCACCTTCACCACCCTTCCAGGCTTTGCATTCCACGCCAGTACCACCCTCTAAGTAAAAAAGCTTTTCCTCAAATCCGTCCCCCCCAAACCTCCCATCCTTTACTTTTAACTTCTTTCTCTTCGTAACTGACTCTTCAACTAAGGAGAACGGCTTCTCCCTATCCACCCTATTCATGCCCCTCATAATCTTGAACACCTCAATCAGGTTGCCATCAGTCCTCTCTGCTCCAACGAAAACATCCAAGCCTCCCTTCATAACTGAAGTGTTCCATCCCAGGCAGCATCCTGGTGAATATCCTCTGCACTCTCTCCAGTGCATTCAAGTTCTTCATATAATGTGGTGACCAGAACTGCACATAATACTTCAGCTGTGGCTCACCAAACTCCATCATAGTAAGAAGTCTCACTACGCCAGTTCAACAGGTCTATTTGGTAACACAAGCTTTCGGATGCTGCTCCTTCATCATGTGAGTGGAGGGTTGGGTTCACAACAGGGCATATATAGATACAAACTCAATTGCAAGATAATGGTTGGAATGTTAATCTTAACCGGTAATCAAGTCTACAGTTACAGGCAATGTGAGTGGAAAGAGGATTAAGCACAGGTTAAAGAGGTGTGAATTATCTCAAGCCACAATTGTTAGTAAGATTTTGCAAACCCAGGCAAAGGTTAGTACAGGTAGTATGACATAAACCCAAGATCCCAGCTGAGGCTGTCCTCATGTGTGCGGAACTTGGCTATCAGTTTCTGTTCGGCAATTCTGTGTTGTCGTATGTCTTGAAGGCCACCTTGGATTATGCTTATCCGAAGATTAGAGGTTGAATGGCCTTGACAAATGAAGTATTCCCTGAAAGGAAGGGAACACTTTTGCCTAGCGATTTTTGAGCAGTGTCCATTCATCCGTTGTCATAGCATCTGCATGGTCTCACCAATGTACCATGTTCTGGACATCCATTTCTGCTACAGACGAATGGACACCGCTTGACAATCACCAAGAGAAACTGATAGCCAAGTTCCACACACATGAGGACGGCCTCAACTGGGATCTTGGGTTCATGTCGCACTAACCGTAACCCCCACAATTTGCCTGGGCTTGCTAATTGTCCTGGCTTGAGGCAATTCACACATCCTTAACCTGTGCTTAACCCTCTTTCCACTCGCATTGTCTGTAACTATAAAGACTTGATTACTGTTTAAGACTCGCATTCCTACCAGTATCTTGCAATTGAATCTGTGTCTATATATGTCCTGTTTGTGAACCCAATTCTCCACTCACCTGATGAAGGAACGATGCTTCAAAAGTTCATGCTACCAAATGAACCTGATACGTGAAGAGGCCAAATAAACCTCTTAGACTATAACCTGGTGTTGTGAGACTTCTTTCACCCCAGTCCAATGCCGGCATCTCCACATCATGGCAACTCCATCATGGCCCCTCTGCTTTTGCTATATCCTGATTGATAAAGGCAAGTGTGCCACATGCCTTTTTTACCACCCGATTTACCTGCCTTTCAGCCTTCAGAGATCCATGAACAAATACACCAAGGCCCCTTTGTTCTCAACATGCAATTCTCAACAAAATCTCTCAAAATGCAAGTATACCATAATTGTGTCCATGTGGGACAGTCTCCACAGGAATGTCGGCATTGAGAGAACAAATGTCATAATTCTGGCAAGAAAGGTCACATAACAAGGTCACATCTGGTCTGTAGGACCAGATAGAATTCTCAAAGCTCAAAGATGGGTAAGAACAAGAAAGCACCTAAATCTGCACAGAACATCTTCAGAATAACCAAAGACAATGAAGATCCCCAGGAAGACACAATGTCTACAGAGATCAAAGTAGTAAAGCTCAGTGTATTATCGATGATATACTAAAATTTTAGGTCTATCCAAAGCTGAATGGGAACAAAGTTAAAATAGGAGCCATTGTATCTCTTATTTCTGAAAATTGATATCAACCAAAGTCACCTAATATAATCCTGAGAATTTACATGGAAGAGGTGGTTCCAGTGAAGAGTTAGATCATCATGCAAGTTGAAACAAATGGCCAATCTGGAAAACTGGCATTCTGTGTTGTGAAAGGAAATTTTCCTGCACTTTTCAGAAGAACATGATAAAAGAAAATCAAACTAAACTGGCAAGCAATTAACCAATTGATAGATGGAAAGAACACATTACAGAAATATTTTTAAAAAAAGAAGAATGTTTTTGAAAATATTTTAGGGTAAATGACTGGAATTGAGGCACAACTTAAGGTAAAACTGGATAGCAACCAAAATTGCCTAAAAACAAAAACGTATCAAGGCAAAAGTTGAAATGGAGTTTGAAAAATTAATCAAAGATGGAGTGATTGAGCCTGTGATGATCAACGATTGAACAACTCCAGTTGCTCTGTCATTAAACAAGATGGTTCTATTAGAATTTGCGGTAACTTCAAAATGACAATAAATCCATTGTTGTGCATTGACCTGTACACTGTACCATTAATTGAAGACCTGTTATCTGAATTGTCTGGGGGGTGGGGTGCCAGAAGTTCAGTAAAATAGACCTGTCCCAAGCGTATCTCCAAATTAAGGTGGCAACTTCATTGCAACCACTGCTAACAATTGTTACTCACAAAGGATTAGTCTGGTAAAAATGTGTACCATTTGAAAAAACATCAGCACCAGTCTTATTCCAAAAATCAATGTATCAAATTCAAAGTGACCTTAATGGTGTTCAGTATTATTTGGATGACATTTTAATCATGGGAGAAGATGAACAGGAATATCGACAAAACTGAAGATAAACTGGACCGCCTTGAGAAACACAATCTTTGCGTGAAGAAAGGCAAATGTGAATTTTTCACCTCACCAATAAGCTATCTAGGCCATATAATTAATAAATCTGGTCTCCAAAAGCAACCTAAGAAAATGACTAATTTTGGATGCATTGAGACCATTGAATTTTATGCAGCTGAGATCCTTTCTAGGACTCATCGATTATGATGGAAAAATTATTCTAAATTTCGCTACAATATTAAAACCATTCCATACATTATTATCTGTGAACCAAAAATGTACTTGGATGAAAGAGTGCAAAAGACATATGATGAAGTCAAAAATATGCTAACAAATTGGAAGTCTTAGTTCATTTTATCCCTCATTAAAAAATACAACATGCATGTGACACATCATCCTATGGGATGGGTGCAGTTGTCTCTCATATAATGCCAAATAGAGATGAAAGACCAATGCTTTGCTTTGAGAACATTGCCAAAAGCAGAACAAAATTATGCTCAACTGGAAAAGGAAGCCCGAAGTTTAGTTTTTTGGAATCAAGAGATTTCATCTCTATCTGTATAGAAGACATTTTACCATGTTAACAGATCACAGGCTTTTAACAACAATCTGTGGTCTACACAAGGAATACCAGCTCTAGCTGAGAATCATTTGCAGAGATGGTGCTTCATCTTATCAGTGCATAATTGCGAGATTACATACAGAACATCTCAACAACATGTGAATACTGATGTCTTATAACATCTACCAATTTGGGACAAAGTTGAATTACAGGAGTACTATGTCAACATCTTGTACTTTTCCTAGGTTGATAGTATTGCTATTACAGCAAAGGCAGTGCAAGACTCACAAGGTCAGAACTGGTGATGAGGAAGTTCATGAATGTAATTTTGAAAGATATACCTCTTTGAAGTTGGCAAAAGAGGAAGTGAAACCAAAGGTTGTCAACCAGGATTAGAGTCTGTCTACATTGCAGTCAGGATCAGTGGGGTACTTGAGGTCCAATCAACTGCAAGGGGAAATCAAAATAAACACAGATGGCTGGAGGATGATAGATATCCCTCAATCTGACAGCTGGATCTTTTAGGAAACACTGCAGTGATCTTAGCACAGCATCATACAGTGCTGAAGAGACCCTTTGGCCCATTGAGTCAGCACTGACATATTAGTAACACCTAAACTCCCACCTAATCCCATCTGCCACAATGTGGCCCAAAGCCCTAAAGTGTCATGATGTTCCAAGTGCTCATCCAGATACTTTTTAAAGGATGTGAGGCAACTCACCTCTACTATCCTCCCAGGCAGTGCATTCCAGACCGTCACCATCCTCTGGGTAAAAAAGCTGTTCCTCACATCCCCCCTAAAACTCCATAAGTTTTTAAAGTTTATTTATTAGTGTCACAAGTAGGATTACATTAACACTGCAATTAAGTTGCTGTGAAAATCCCCTAGTCACCATATTCTGGTGCCCGGTTGGATACACGGAGGGAGAATTTAACATGGCTAATGCACCTAACTAATGCATCTTTTGGATTGTGGGAGGAAACCAGAGTGCCTGGAGGAAACCCATGTGGACACGCACAAGGCGGGAGGTGGAGGGGGGAACATGCAGACCTCACACAATGACCCAAGCCAGGAATCAAACCCTGGCACTGTAAGGCAGCAGTGATAACCTTTGTGCCACTATGCCACCCCTCACCTTGAATCTATGTCCCTTTGTGACTGGCCCTTCAACTAAGCGGAACAGCTGCTCCTTATCCACTCTGTCCATGTCCCTCATAATCTTGTACACCTCAATCAGGTTACCCCTCAGAATTTTCAGCTCCAAAGGAAACAAGCCAAGCCTACCCAACTTCTCTTCATAACTTAAGTGCTCCATTCCAGGCAACATCCTGCTGAATCTCCTTTGCACCCCCTCCGGTGCAATCATATCCGCCCTATAATATGGCAACCAGAACTGCACACAGTAGTCTAGCTGTGGCCCCATCAAAGTTCTATACAACTCCAACATGCCTTCCCTGCTTTTGTAATCTATGCCTTAATTGATAAAAGCAAGAGTACCATATTTTTTTTCACCACCCTACTAACATGCCCCTCTGCCTTCAGAGATCTGTACAAACACACCAAGGTCCCTTTGTTCCACAGAACTTCCTAGTCTCCTACCATTCATTCATTCCTCATCAAATTGTTCCTTCCAAAGTGTATCTCCTCACACTTTTCAGGGTTAAATTCCACCTGCCACTTATCTGCTCATTTGACCATTTCATCTATATATTCTTGTAGCCCAAGATACCTTGCCTCACTGTTAACCAGCCAACTAATCTTTGTATCATTTGCAAACTTACTAATCCTGCCCCCATTTATGTCATTTATATAAATGACAAATAATAGGGGTCCAACACAAATCCAGTGGGATATGCCATTGGATGCTGGCTTCCAGTCATTATAGCAGCACACAGATCAAAGTCTTCACGTGCAAGGGAGAGGGTTTCAATGATTCCTGCTTGCTGGCAACTTCAAATCAAACTGGTGCACATATGTTGGGGCTGAGTGCATGGCAGGGCAGACTGGAACCTCTGCCCCCACCACCCCCAGGTGAAATTGACGTCTCCTCTCTGTCAGAGGACTTCAAAATGGTGTAACCTCATCTACAGCACCTGACAGGAGGAAACAAAACTCTCTGCTGCAGAATGGAGCGCTGCAGAGATTTAAAATCCTTTTAGGTGACCGATGTGCACTAAATTGGATTTAATTTATTATTGTCACATGTACAGGGATGCAGTGAAAAGCATTGTTTCTTGCATGCTAAGCAGATAAAACATAATGTTCATAGAATACATAGGGGAAATAAAAAGGATTGGGTGCAGAATACAATGTTGCAGTCACAGGTAGGGTGAAGAGAAAGATCAGCTAAATATTTTATAAGACCATTCAAAAGTCTGGCAACAGCAAGGAAGAAGCTGATCTTCGTAGAAATCATAGAAACCCTACTGTACAGAAAGAGGCCATTCGGCCCATCGAGTCTGCACCAACCACAATCCCACCCAGGCCCTACCCCCATATCCCTACATATTTACCCACTAATCCCTCTAACCTATGCATCTCAGGACACTAAGGGCAATTTTAGCATGGCCAATCAACCTAACCCGCACATCTTTGTACTGAGGGAGGAAACCAGAGCACCTGGAGGAAACCCTCACAGACACAAGGAGAATGTGCAAACTCTACTCAGTGACCCAAGCCAGAAATCGAACCCAGGTCTGTCGAGCTGTGAAGCAACAGTGCTAACCACTGTGCTATCGTGCCGCCCTTGAATCTGTTGGTATATGTTTTCAGATTTTTGTTTCTTTTCTCCAATGGAAGGTGGTGGAAGAGTGTGTGTCCGTGTGCATGGAATCCTTGATAATGCTCGCTGCATTCCTGAGGCAGCAGCAAGTGTCAATGGAGTTAATGGATGGTAGGCTGGTTTGCGTGATAGACCGTACTACGTTCACAACCCTTTGTAGTTTCTTGAGATCTTGGTCAGAGCAGGGGCATACCAAGCTGTGATACCTCTGGGTAGGATGCTTTGTATGGTGAATCTGTAAAAATTGTTAAGAGTCATAGTGGATGTGCTGAATTTCCTTAGCCTTTGAGACAGTCGAGGCATTGGTGAGCTTTCTTAACTATAGCGTTGGCGTGGAGCGTCCAGGATAGATTGTGGTGATCTGAGCACCTAGAAACTTGAAGTTCTTGATGATCTCCACTTCAATACCATTGACGTAGATAGGGACATGTCCTCCACTATGTTTCCTTAAGTCGATGACTATCTCTTTCGTTTTACTGACATTGAGGGACAGATTATTGTCAGTACACTATTTCACCAAATTTGTGATCTCTTTCCCATACTCTGCCTCATCATTGTTTGAGATGAGACCTACTACAGTGGTATCATCAGTAAACTTGAAAAAGGTGTTGGAACAGAATTTAACCGCATAGTCTTAAGATCAGGAGGGGTCAATCCTGACCTGCTTTCCCAATGTCAGGAAACTGATTTTTCACTCCCTGCTGTACTTCCATCCCTGCCCACCATGAATTCTGCTGATAGCGGAAAGGGACAAATCCATCCCTAATATCTACTTGTGCCTCAGGATCCAATTTTGTTTGATAGCACTCCTGTGAAATATGGTGGAACTTTTATATAATGCCTTTAATAGTAAAATGTAAGTCGTAGTTGTTGAGATTGCCCAGAATGACTGAGACTGACAGAGCTTTACACTTAGCTTCTATTGTTTGCAATAAACACTACGCTTCGACAACCTGTTGAATCATGAACCATGCACACGAGAATGAGTTGGGCAGATTCTTGAGTTCACACACTGGAGTTTGACTGAAGGACTAGTTGTTATTAGAAGAGTCACGATACTGACAAGCAGCAGAGCTTATCCGCCTGTAAACAAAACCTATATTTTGAATTGTTGACATTTTAAACAGAGTTTAATCAATGTAATTAGACAATAATGAGCAAGGAGTATTCCAACAGATAGTCATTTAGGGTAGGCAGATTGGCTGAGAGTTGGGTCATTGTCCTTAAATAAAGCTGTATATAGTCAATTGCAGCACCAAAATTATTGCTATCCATCTATTCTTTAAAGAATTTATTTCATAGTTCATGTACTTTTAAACTGAATAGCATGTTATTATGTAATTTCCCATGGCATGAGGTTAACTCTGATGTGTATATCTCCCTCCATTAACTGTCCTTCAGTTCATACAACACCTAGCTATCATAATATTTTCATTCTCAACTGAGGTTTGATTGAATTAATGATATATGGCACACCCCCTGAATTCATATTAGATTACACCCGACCTACAAAGGCATATTCTGTATCTAACAAGTAGAATTGTCAATGTGGTTTACTCTTACTGGTAATCAGTGCTCAGTCAGAGTTCAGAACTCTGAAAAAGAATCAGATGGATTTAACATTAGCTCTAGGCATCTTCTCTTCCCCACAGCCCACCACACCTCCAAAGACCATTGCTGGCATCCCCTGCTCCTCCGTCCACTCACAGCCTACAAAAAAATCTGAATGAATTGCACCCTACCCACTCCACGAGGCTCCCATACACAGCATGCGTAGGTTGGCATTGCCAAGTTGGCATGGGCTTGGTGTATTGCTTGAGCTAACCTGGCAGACCCTCCACCTTAAATTACCTTATCCCCTGAATTTACAGGGAGACTTTCTGACCCCATCATATATGATTTCCTGCAGTGGATGCAGCAATCCAATTAAATCCCAATCGATTTTGGCAGCACTGTAAAGCCCCATGAGCAGAGGGGCCAGAAAATGGCATGCATATATGAAGATCCCTTCATGGGTGCAACACAATAAAGGGCTCTGCAGCTATCTTTGTGATGTGGGTATGCCGGCGTTGGACTGGCGTAAACACAGTAAAAAGTCTGACAACACCAGGTTTTAGTCCAACCTATTTATTTGATAACATACTCACAAGCTTTCGAGGGGACTGCCTCTTCGTCAGGTGAAGAAGAGGCAGTCCCCTTGAAAGCTTGTGAGTATATTATCAAATAAATAGGTTGGACTAAAACCTGGTGTTGTCAGACTTTTTGCTATCTTTGTGGACAGGGTCAGGGTAGCTTTGTGTTGTATCATCCTGATCTGCCATCCTGGCAGCACCAGGGGCCATTGCCAGGCTACTGCCTGGCCATGTCCCTCTCCCCCAAGGACACAACAGGTTCCAGTCTAGGTGAACCTGTTGTAAAAGATACTGACATGATGCCACACTGGCACCCACTGAATATCTGGTGACGGCGTGGGGAAGGTCCCAGAGCAAGTGCTCGCTAATGATATGCTAATGTATTAAAATAGGTCCTACAGCATGTTTCATGCTACTTCTCCAGGGAGGGGGCTGGAAGATCGGAACTCAGAAACTCGTTGGTATGAATAGTGCTTTCCGAGTCTCTCTGGATTTTGAGTGTGCGCTGGCATTCCCGCAGATGGAGAAATGGAGCCCAAAATCACCCCCTTTTTCTCTCCATGGATATTGCCAGACCTGCTGAGTTCTTTCCAGCATTTTCTGTTTCTATTTCATATAGTTCAATATATTTGATAGCTACGTTTCTTCTTACAGAGTGAGATTTGCCATCAGTACCACTTAAAAAAACTGCAATGGTTGTGATTTCTGAACTAGCATTACCCAATGAGAAACTGATCCAAACAGAGCAGTGAGATCCAGGTTAGTCCTGTTATCTGTGCACCTTGTGTTGCTAGGACAGTACAATTAACAACAATCTGCACTCAGGAAGGTAGAAATTAGCAAAGCTTTCTCACTTCTGATTCCTGTCAGTGATTCCTGCTGTAGGTGAGTATAGCTTCCAGCTTATATATAATACTCCATTTGTTTGCCAATACACATATGGAAACTTACTCAACATGAATCATTGTGGGTGATTCTCCCAAAAAAGTTCTAAGTGCTGAATTCATGGGAAAACTGGTGTAAATCATGATTGTTTTTTTTCAGTGGGAGTTCAGACTCTCCCACACTCTACAATGCAGAGGTCACAATTGTGAATATCATTAAAAGCTTGGGGAGTGGGGACTATTCACGCTGGAGTCTGACAGTTCCAGGAATCCGCACACGAGCAGTAAGCCTCAACTGTCAGTTTGCTGGCCAACTCGACCACTGGCCAGCCTGGGACTCTCATAGTGCTGCCCCTCCAATCACCCGTCCACCCACGGCCCGATCGCTGCCCCCACGAGCATTCCTGGGCCAGCCCCGAGTACCCCCCCATCCAGGAATGCCCTAATCTCCAGCTCCCCCCCTAACAGTAATGGCCCCCCTCAATCCCCCACCTTGACAGACCCCCTCCCCCCTCCCACAGGAGACAGACTTCTTGTCCCAGCAGAACCCCTACGCGGGCAGCAGACCCCCCCCTGGCAGACCACACCTCTATCCCACCCCTATCACTGGCCTCCCTCCTGTCCCGACTGGATCCCAATGCAGAGGGGCAGTGTGACCCCCACCCCACCAATTGCCCCCTATGTCCTGTGCCAGCTGGCTCCGCCACCTAGGCGTTGCCCCTCTGTCCAGTGGGCAGTACCAGGTACCCCCTGGGCATAGGCACTTTGCCCCTTGGGCAGTACCGGAGACACAGGCTGGCACTGCCCAAGTGCTCATGTCCAGGGGACATCCCCGCTGCTCGAACCCCTTGGGGGAGGCCCTGATTGCCCTCCTTCCCACCAGCGGGGTCTCCCGCTAGTTCCCCCAAAGTGGGGAGCTACTCTAAACCCCGCCAGACTGAAATTGTACTGGAATGGTGGGAGATGCTATCGGGCTGGAGAATTCAATCCTGGGCCTGATAGTGATATTTAAATGACATTAAAATAAGATTAAAATAACTTACCTGCTGGTTCCATCACTTTCCAGTGTGATCCTGACCACGCCAGATATCCAGCGCTGGGAGATGCGCTTACATTGGGAACGCAGGCATGAATCCTGTGAATCAGCTCACACATGATTCTCCCAGCTCAACGTGCTAACAAATTAACACAACAGAATGGGAGAATCGGCTGTCCTCAGGAGAAGATAATGGAAAATTAGGGGAAAATGGGGGAAGGGAAAAATAAATAAAACTATAGATTTGTAACAAAACATAATTTACCTGCAAAATGTTCAGGTTTATTTGTGATGGCAAATTTATTCATTTTACCCATGAGCAAACTCTGAAGTTTCCTCTCTGCTGATTGTCATTAATGACTGTTCGGGTGGATATATTCCAATAATATGTTAATGTGCTGCATGAGTTTGAATCTTTTGAAAATTAATAAGTAATTATAGATATTTTTGTGTTCAGGTGATGTTGCTTTAATTTAATATTACTCCTAAACACTTGCTTGAGATCAGGAATCCATCTCTTCAATTATGTGACTTGTCCTTGTTTCTCTTGAATCAACATGTGCATACTTGTACCTATCATTACATTGATCTATTCCCAGAGGTTTGAGTAAATATATATTTTATGTTTTATATACAATAGAACAGGCCTCCATATTAAAAATATCCAGTTGAGCTTTTTTTCAATATTTGAAGATTGCATTTTTTTGAGAAATGTAATTGTTTTTCTTGGTAAGGGCATGTATTATTCTTGAGTATTCAAAACTGACATTTTTAATTACCGTATGGTGCTTTTTAAAAACTGAGATTAAAAATTGAGTAAGTCCCATAGAACCATAGTGTCCATACAATGCAGAAGCAGGCCATTAGCCCATTGAGTCTGCACCAGCTCTTGCTGTAATAATACATGCAAGGAAGTATTCTTTTGAGGTTTGACCCCATTAGCATGCATGGTCAATGTCATGAGATGCAGAGTGGAAAACAGGGAGAAGCAGCAGACATGAGTATGAACACACGCCACAAATAAAGTTCCGTTCATTTATACCAAAGGGCTTCTGATGTCATGTCTCCGAATACATAGCAAGAACATCTTTTTTTTTCTGTTAACATTTCTTCTCAGTGCTTCCCTGACATCTGCAGCAGGGGTGGATATAGCCTGCTGACTAGTTGGTCTTGTTGTTTATGGATGACCTTGGTGGCCATCCTCTGGATGCCCGTGGGAGGCCCTGGCTTATTTGGCTGCCCTGCTGTGGGCCAGCTGCTCTGCCGCTGTGACTGAGGATGAGGCCGATATATTCACAGGCACGGAGGGTTTGGAAAGGCTGGATACCCTCAGAGAGTATCTAACTGCTGCTCCTACTCCCATTGGGTACCTGAAGGCAACTGCCTGAAGCATTGAGGGGGAAAAGCCCCTGGAAGGAGGACTACATACCTCATCTCTCTCTCTTGGATGCAATGATGGAGTGCAGGTCTGCACACATCTGACAGAATTTGCTGGACTAGCTTCTCCTTTGAGTCCCCCAAGCCCCCATGGAGACCTCCATGTGTGTACAAGTCAGCACCATTCCATTAGCAAACAGGCGGACAGAGTTTCCCACCTCACAAATTCAAATGCTAAACAAATAATGACAAATATAACACCCACCAATTTTACATTCATATACATACATTACAATGTCTGGATAGAAGTGATCCCAAATTCCACATTTTTAATGCCTGGAGCAGATCTGTCCAAGTACTGTGCCCCACACTTCAAAATTGCCATCCATAGTTTTCAAAAAGTACAGTCTTCCTAACTCTGTTGAAGGCTTCAACACCTCTGCCTGATTTTCCCACACCTCTTCGTGCCTCTCCAGCAGCTCTTGGAAGGCTAATTCCAGAGGCCTGTCATCAGACCCAAGCCTACTCCCCCAATACCCCTCCAAATGCCAGTGAGTTCGGCTGACCCTGCCTCTTCCTGCTGTGGGCAGTGACCCTTCCTAAACTAGAACTAATAACTACCAAGGTGAGCATCTCTGGGCTGGTTGAGAGTACAGGTGACTACGATGATGTCTCCACAAATGTACTTTCTACATCAGCTATGTCCTTGTTCCTCTCCAGATGTGTGTTGGAGCTGGACAATAACCTTGCCCTCATTCTAGTGACACCTGTAATTAGGAGGAGAGAGTGAGTGACAGTATGAACTTCCTACTATATGGAGGAATGCTTAACCCTTAGGTTTCTATAATGTGCATGGATGGTACTGGATGGAGTCCACAAGCCAAATGTCCAACTCTGCAGGATCTATCCCTTTTCTCTCCTGCCAGCTGGGCTGCCCACTCCTTGAAGTTGGTGCAGTGTTGAAATGTGGCCAGCTTCCTCTTGTCTTCTTCCTCTCTCTCCTGTTATGGCTTAACTTAGTCTGCACAAAGAAAGAAGTTGAGAACAATTGGTTTTCAAGTGTCTTACTCATGTTTCCAGTTTTACAAAAACTCAGAGGATTTTATGCCCTGTGATTAATACACTGCAGGTTGTTCACAAGGGCTCTAGGCAATCCCTCCAGAGTGATGAGCCCATGTAGATAGAAGGATCAGCCTCACAGAGGCATGTCATTAGTGGAGCTTGCTGGTGCCCTCATTGCCTGATCCCTCGCTCCGCATCCCCTTCTTAGACAGCATGTGAGCTCTCTGTGTGGAAGTGTTAGGGAGCCACAGTGGCCTCTTCACCTACAGAGTAGATGGACTGAGGAGGGGCAATAAGGCATTACCTTATCACGTTGCCATTGAGGGCCATGTCCCCTGTACCTCTCAGAGAGGTGAGTGAAAACAGTTGAGGCTCACTTACCTAGGAGGAGTGGATGAGATAATTCATCCTTTGTTGCACTGCAGGGTAATCCTTCATTGCACTGACTGTCCTAGAACTCTGTCTTCTCTTTGGGCTATTTCATCCCTCACATATACATATGTTTATGTTGGGACGTCTTTTAAATATGACGCCCAGATATGATGTGGTGGGGTGGGGGGGGGGGGGGGGGGGGGGGTGGGGGCGTGGGGGGTGGGGAGCACCCTGCTGCACCACGCAAAATGCTAGGAAATCCACAATTACATAATTAAAGAGGCCAGGGTTACATGATATTGCACAAATTTACTGGTCACCCCCCCGTCCCACCCCTACTATAGGACTTACCCAAAATGGAAAATTCTGTCCAAGAAGTTATTCAGACCAATAGTTCTGATTAGATTTACTTAGTTCAATCAAAAAGCATTACATTTTGTGCTCCCCTACATAAATCTGTCTTGAAATGCTCCCTTGTATCCTAACCTTCTGATTTTAGCTAAACATACCGCTGTATTTTTTCAAATTTAGATCATTTTTCCAAATAAATTCTGCAGAGAACTTTGTTTCCAAAAACCATGAATCATGATAACAAGGAAGAGATACAAAGAACCAAGTTACAATAAACATTAAGAAACACATAACATAGTATAGGGTTGTAATTAAACGCTGGATGTAATGGAATGAAAAGGTAAAAGGAATGTAGAAGATAGTAACAATGTGGATTTCTGGATGTCCTCAAGGCTATAATATGATCTCTTGTTTGTATTTTTTCTAGTGTGATGTATCATCTTTATGAGCTGTGAAAATGTCAACACAAAAATGCTACAGATAAAATGTTATGCAGATTTCTTTGAGCTTATCCAGGGCCCTGCACGAGGCATGTGTTTGATGGTTCTGCAACATTTCACAAATCCTTTAAATGCCGAAAATGAGATATATGTCTAAGGTATTGAAAAAAGAATCTGTGCTGCACCACATTTGTCAGGGTCAAATCTCAAATGATTAATCTCTTTCCTAATATCTGTATGAGAGATAAATGGGTACAATATTTATGAGAAGCTGTCCATAGCTTCAAGGAACCACACATAAAGGTTTCTTTTTTTTGTTGCAAGGAGTAAACATACTGCTCTCAAAGGCAGTTTCCATAAAAAAACTGGTAAAAATATTATACCATATTAACAATAATTTATGTATCTATAACTACTTTATCGTCTACCCCAATGTTTTAAATAAAGCTTGCTACTCACACCACAACAAATTTACCACTAGCTTTTATAGAACAAAGGTTTGTATTCCAGTCTGTCACTCTTACAACTAGTTCAAACTAGTTGCTATATTAGCAATATTAGCCTTACATTTAAGAGCCTGGCGTATTAGTTACAACCCATTGTGAATCACTAGTGGAAATATGTCCCCTGGCTGGTTAGTAATGGAGTACTTTGTACTAACTATCCAGCATGCCCAGAAAATACAAAGACTTACCCAAAGGCTGAATCTTACTTGTTCAGATTGATCCTATTCCGGAAGACAGGAATATAAATTAAGTACAGTTTGTGACAAGAAAACCATAAAATCCATTGTTTTTATAGGCATGGAATAATGACAAGTGGAAATAAATGTTGCTCTCTTTAAAAATAAAATGTTATTTTCTAAATTTCTTCCTACTTTTCTAAGGGTTATTTTTGAAACATCAACTCAAGTGACCATTTTTATATTGTGTCTTTTACAGTGAGTGTCAGCCATTTATTGAACGTGGCAGTAATATAACATAGCTTAATCATAGCCTTACCTATGTTCACACACATACACGTTTGAACAGGGGTCACTGCATAGAAATTGGAAATATTTAGAAGCAGATTAGCCCAGGGACAGTGAAAATAATTGCAGTGTCCTCACTTCTGTCCCAGCAGCTAATTCAACACAACCCAAACTAAAGATTAAACCTGGCATCTTCAGAATATCTATTGATCAGTAACACATCACCTTTATGTTTTGTTGTGGCACTCATGCTACTTTTCATGTTGAAATATGCTATCTTCATGTAAGTTTGTTATTAGATAGAGAGAGGCGACATGTAACTTGGAGATGGGTCTGTCCTCTGGAACCATTTGCAATCCATGTTTAGTTTACAAAATGTGCCCTGCTTTCATATTCAAATTCAGACTAGTTGACTGTACATTCTGAACCAAAACTCAAAGAACTTCCAAAGTTTAAACTGCTCTAAACCTGAGTTTTTAGCTGTGGACTAGTTTGGATTCCTGGGCAGTATACAATTCTGCACATTCCACATCTGTACTTTCTGTACCTCAGAGAAAATGTTATTCTCAACTGCCCTTCTGTAACCATCTTGAATTCTTAGATGCAGTTCTGACCCTGACCTTTCCATGAAGAATACATTAAAAATAGTAAAATAAGAGGGTTTGGAGAAGCAGATGGTGGTGGAGTTGAAGGGGTGGGATAGTGCTCAGTTGGGGTAGATATTGCAGGAGCCATATTGTGAATGTCAAGCTCAATACTATAAATGAGACAGTCCTTCAATCCAATAAGAAAGACAACATCAGGGTTATCACAAATTCAGTCCAGTAGCAAAAGAATTGTTATGGTGCCAACTGAACAAAGTTCAAAGGTTGGCACTTCATTTGGAAATTGCGTGATAAGCTTTCATATACATCTAATTTAGTGATAATATCAGCCATTGAAAGGAAATTGCTTGCAACAAAAGGAAATATTTAACTGTGTCTCTTTTTCTTTCTCTGAAATAAAAACCGGAGGAATTCTCTGCAGGCTTTTGTTATAGCATAAAGTTAAAAAGAAATGACAAAAGTTCTAAATAACAACATGCATTTCTGAACCACATCAAAACATGGGAAATCATGATAAGCTTAGGCTAAGAATAATGATAGTCAATTATCTGGGAGTACTTTCTAAATAGTGACATTATCAGTGTTCTTGTTTCTATCTGATGGTTTACCTGCTTCCTTCATTTTCATTTTCAAGGAGTCTTTCTGTTTCTTTGACCATGACAGTCCAAACTTATCATTATCACGAATTGGTAGCATTTCCTGTGAAATTAAATATGGCAATTTCAAATAAAATATAAACCTTTCCTGCTTTTGTTGTGGGGTGTGTTCATGATTATATTTCCATCAAAGGGGAAAACATTGAAGACTTTCCCATAATGTTGGTTGAACTGGACTCAGTCATTTTGAATAGCTGCTGTTTTTTCCTGAATCAGAATATTTCATAACCACTAAATCATTAAATGATATTTCTTGTCATGATGTATAATTGAATGAGAGCCAGAGGAATAAGTGTGTCAACTCTAGTCAAAGAATGGATGGTAAAGAGATATCTCTACCTAGCAGGCAAAAATTCTGATTCCAAGTTATTTTAATTAAAATCAACCTGGACTATTGCCAGGCTGTACAGAGATCCAGTAGACATAGCCATGACTTCACTCACTGTGGGTGGAGCATCTAAATGGAGACTGTGTGTGCTTTGTTTGTGCGTACAATCTGCATGCTTAAACTTTGCCTATATAGCATGATGAGGATGATTAATGTGTTTTAGTAGTTTAGTTCCTCTGGCTTCTGCTGTTGCTTTGACTCAAAGGCAATAGGCAGTTATTATTTATCCTTACCTGTTGTTCCACTTGATGAACAAAGTGAGTTAATTCCAGTGGTACACTGGTGGACTGCTGAACAATGGGATCTCCTCAATCAGGCAGCCCCTCAAATGTGAACTTCTGCAAAATACAAATCCACCTTCATTTTTCTAAATATATTTTGTGAACTGTTTAGTCACCCATACTTATTAATTTTCATACATTATTACAAAATCTGTGGTAAAACTACAGGACATATTATGATTTACTATTAAATTTAAACATAATTTAACTTACAGGCTGTCAGTAATATGCGGAAAATAGTGTTAGCCCTATACAAATACCATTTATAAAATTGCAGCATTTAGGCTTTCTCAAACGGGTACTTCAATAATTTCATCAATCGGGCATTCCATGAGTTAACTATTGTTCATAATAAAAGACAGCATAACAATGTCACAAGAATAACCAATTTTCACAGGCTAAAAATTACAAAAGATTTCTGTCAGTCAAAGATATTAAGGGATATTGAATAAAAGGAGGTAAATGGGATTGAAATACAGATTAACATGATCTAATTGACTGCTGAACAGGTTCAAGGGACTAAATAAATGACTAGTCCTGTTCCTATGTTTCTTAAAGGAAGAAAGAACTTGCATTTATATAGTACCTTTTACATTCTCAAGTCATTTCGTCCATTTTGGCAGAACCAACGGGATGAACGAGTACACTATTAAGGGCAGAAGTCTGAGTAGTGTTGAGGAGCAGAAGGATCTTGGGGTCCGGGTCCACAGGACTCTTAAATCGGCCTCGCAGGTGGAGGAGGTGGTCAAGAAGGCGTATGGTGTACTGGCCTTCATTAATCGAGGGATTGAGTTTAGGAGTCGGGAGGTAATGCTGGAACTTTATAAGACCCTTGTCAGGCCTCATTTGGAGTATTGTGCGCAGTTCTGGTCGCCTCACTATAGGAAAGATGTAGAAGCTATTGAAAGGGTGCAGAGGAGATTTACAAGGATGTTGCCTGGACTGGGAGGCATGCCTTATGAAGTTAGGTTGAGGGAGCTGGGACTCTTTTCCCTGGAGAGACGAAGGTTGAGAGGCGACCTGATAGAAGTTTACAAAATGTTGAGAGGAATAGATAGGGTGGACTCTCAGAGGCTATTTCCCCGGTTTGAAATGGTCGCTACGAGAGGACACAGATTTAAGGTGCGGGGAGGGAGGTTCAGAAGTGATGTTAGGGGTAAGTTTTTCACTCAGAGGGTGGTGAGTGAATGGAATCGGCTGCCGTCAGTGGTGGTGGAGGCGAACTCGCTGGGGTCTTTTAAAAGACTTCTGGATGAGTATATGGGGTTTAATGAGATTGAGGGTTATAGATAGGTCTGTAGGTTGGTAGGTGATGTGGTCGGCGCAACTTGTGGGCCGAAGGGCCTGTTTGTGCTGTAGTGTTCTATGTTCTATGTTCTATGTTCATCTCAAAGCACTTCTCAGTCCATGTGGTACTTTTGAAGGGTAATCATGTTATAATATACGAACGAGTGGCAGTAAATCACACAAACAGCAATCGGGTAATTGACCAGACAATAGTTTTGGTGATGTTGGTTGAGGGATAAATGTTGGCCAAAACAGCACTCCACTCTTCTTCAAATATTGCCATGGGATCATTTGCATCAACACAAAAAGTGAAACAGGGCCCCGGTTTGATATCTTATCTGAAAAGTCGCACCTCTATCTAACATTTTAAAGTTTATTCATTATTGTCACAAGCAGGCTTACATTAACACTGCAATGAAGTTACTGTGAAAATCCCTTAGTCGCCACACTCCTGCATCTGTTAAGGTACCCCTAGGGAGAATTTAGCATGGCCAATGCACATAAGCAGCACATTTTTTGGACTGTGGAAGGAAACCAGAACACCTGGAGGAAACCACACAGACATGGGTAGAACTTGCAGACTCCACACAGACAGTGACCCAAGCTGAGAATCTCACCTGAGTCCCTGGTGCTGTGAGGCAACAGTACTAACCACTGTGCCACCGTGCCACCACAATATTGTACTACTCTACAATATTGTACTGAAGAGGCAACTTGGATTCTGCATGAAACCATTAGAGTGGGGCATGATTTTCTAATCTAAGGCAAGAGTGTTACCATTCAGCCAAGACTCATATCTTGGAACGTTGCTATTCTTTTAAAGTTATTGAGAAAAGCTGCTTCAAAACTATAATTAATTCCACAAATTATTCATGATGTTATAATTAATAACCAAAATCATTACAACTCACTTAGCAGGTAAGAATAACTTTCCAGAATGTTATTTTAGAAAATAGTTTTTAAAGGTTTTTAGGAGTCAATTTTAGCTTGGCCAAATTAATGTTGGCAAAGCATCGGTAGCCTCAAGGTAGACTTTTTAAACTTACTGAGTGCGATGAGATTCCATTGGCCTAAGTTTCCATCTGCGGAATGGAATTCTCTCATGCCACCACCACAGGTTCAATGGTAGGCAGGGGAAGAATTTGGCTGTAGTACAAAAAAATCAGCTTCACGCTGGCGTGAGTTTCCCACGGTACCTTCCACTGGTGCCTACTATGGCAAATCAGGAAACCCAGTAGGGGCCAATATGAAAATGAATTGCACCCCACTAATGGGATTCAGATTGAGGCTTTACTGGAATTTTTCACTCACATTTGATTCTCCTCGACACCAGAGGGAAAACATACTGGTCCAAATCACATCTTGGGTGTGAAGATGTTTAGGACTCACCTGAACGATGCTTGGGCCTACCTCCAGAGTTTGGAATGCTGGGCGCCAACACATCTGGACTGGAACACCACAACAATGGAGGGAAGAAAGCAAGTGATCCTCCAGATTCATTGTCATTGAGGATGATCATCTTCCAGCCTCAGATCCTCGCAAAGATCCTTCTGCATTCCCAAGCGGTCCATTTTCTTTCTTCAATAGTGGGTTAGTGATGTTGGGTGCCATTTCATTATGGACTCAGATACGATGGCAGGTTACATGCGATCAGGCCTGCCCTGCCATAGAATATGTTGCAAAAAACCCCCTTGCATAATTAATGAGATTGGATTCAGAAGGTATGAAGTGCCTTCTCACAACCACTATGGGACTTAATCCCCATGGGATTTACTCCCCAGCTTCTGTCCATTCCAGCTGAGAAGTGGGTAATTGCCTGCAAGCAGTTTATTGGTAGGGAGGAAGACTACTGGAGGGTCTATGAGAGGAAAGGAAGGGAGTGTTGGGCAAGGGCATTTGTAAATTTCCTTCTGAACTCAAGGAGTTCAAAGGAAAGTTTGACACTAACATTCACAGAGTCTGCTCTGTTGGCAGAAAACAGGAAAGCCCTGGCAGCTTTCATGCCCATGCTTCATTAAAATGCAATAAGGGTTCTATTGTTGCAATACATTCCAGATTTACATAAATTTATGAGTCCTCTGCCTGCTTTAGTAAATTATAAATGGCAATAAAAGGTAGAATTTTAAATGGGTAAATAACCTGCTCACTTTTAACTGTCTTCATGCACGGTTTCTGCCAAGCGAACGGATTAAAATCGACCCTGATGATTGATAACACACAAAATGAAAAATTATCTTTTCAGCCAATATGCAAGAAATGTTTTTGTGGATTTTGTTTACAGGTGCATATAGATCAACCCTGACAACTGCATGTGAGTTGTATAATTGTAAACAGATTCTTTGAATTAGACAGAACTACATGACACAGGTTTAAAGCCTAGAGATTAGAAACAGAATTAAAGACAAGTGGAAATTAGGACCTGTCCTACCAAATGCATCTGAGATTGATTTGATTAACTCTTCAGACATGAGCTGTTAAATATTTAACTGGAAACTGATTGAAACATTATCAGGAACAATAGAGACCAAGATGATACAAATATTTCAATATAAAAAAATGCTCTGATTGAAAATCTGAAAAGTTGAAAATACATTGTAGGTCAGTCTGCATTTGTAAAAGTTAAAATTTTTGCTCCATTCATCGGATCAATTCCTTCATGATACGTGCTAGCTTCTATTGAAGAATAGAGTATCAAAGTATTAAACATTGTATTTCTTAGAAAGAGATAACTTTTTTCTTGTAATTATGAAAAAGGTCAAATATAATCTTCAAAAGGAAATTATTGTCGATAAAAGAGCTACATTTTATTTTGTCATTGGACAGTTCATGACCTTACAATGTGAATAATGGTTCAGTTTTGCTCTAGTGGGGCATCTAACGGTACCTGTCCTTAGTTAGACTTTGCTCATGCTCTTTTAGCTTTTGAAAAAAAACTGTGCAGCAAGTTGCTGAAAGTACAAGCTGGTAACGTAACATTGATGGAAATGGCATTTACACGCTAAGTGAATAAGGCGCAAACTGTGTACGTCCATAACCAATCAGATTGAATGGTTGTAAGATTAACGGTGCATGGCTGAGAAGGAAGTATAAATGAAAGTTGCTGAATTCACTATCAAGTCAGCTGTGGAAGGAAAATAAAAAGATGAAAAGAAAGATTGGATTTAGCGAGAGAGAAAATAATGATGCGAAGGATGAGTTAAGAAAGTTTTAAATGTTTTTGATTTTCTTAAAAAATATCTACAATTATATCCTGAAGGAATTAAATTCTGTGCTAATATTGTTCATTTTCAGTGAAGATAAGAATGATTTTTGTAAATAACAATTTTCATGTTATTAGACAATACTTTCTTAAGGCATGACTTACTTTTCTATGTTGAGTTTAGTTTGGAAATACCATGTAAATATAGCAACTTCATGCCAATCAATGTAATCTTAATGGTGAAGCAGACGACAAGGTGCCATCTAATAGTGGCAAAACATACATCAGACAATTTTTGTATATTGACATTGAAACATATAATGAAAACAGAAAACACTGATAATACTCAGCAGTCTGGCAGCATCTGTGGAGATATAAACAAATTTAACCGGCTGATGTTTACTTGTGCCATGGAGGTGGTAGGACTGGGAACATAGTTAAAAAGTAATGCATTAGTTGACCACACAACACATCTGAATGATTTCAATTTTTCACAATGCTGTCAAGAGATTCTCCATTTTAAGCTACCATCAGATATTACTGCAGACCCTTCTGTTTCCCTGGTTCACCCACCCCCTTCATCCATTATTGGATTAGGCTTCTTAATTGGCCCCCTATAGGAAGACTGTGACTGATGTTCTACCATAGCCACTTTCCTTCTGGGTTCCTGAGCTGGAATTAAGGCAGAATTTGGGATCAGGATCCAAAGGGAAAAATTCAATACAATGTTTCAGACCTGTGACCTTTCATCAGTGTGCAACTGTTTCTCATCTAAAATTGTGGTAACATTTACAACATCATGATGTTGATGGCCCATATTTTTAAGAAATAGTTTCCCCACTGCGTGTTCATATGGCCTGGACTAGTCAGGTAGGCTGAAAAGTAACAAATACAATTCAGTCCAGAGAAGTGGGAGCTGTTGCATTTGGGGAAGTTAAACAAGACAGAGGGTTAGATAATAAATAGGAGGATACTGAGAAGCGTAGAGGAAGTTAGGGACTTTGGAGTGAATATCCATCGATCCTGAAGGTAACAGGACAGGCTGATAAGGTGATTAAGAAGTTGTAAGGAATGTTTAATTTGTTAGCTGAGACACAGAATATAAGAGCAGGGAGGTTATGCTGGAACTATATGAAATGTTAGTTAGGCCTCAGCTTGAGTACAGTGTGCTGTTTTGGTTGTGTTGTTACAGAGAGGATGTAAATGCATTGGTGAGGGTATAGAAGAGATTTATGATGATATTGCCAGAACTGAAAAATTGTCATTATGAGGAAAGGTTGGAAAGACTGGAGTTGTTCTCTTTGGAATAATGAAGGCTGAAGCTGGAGGATTTGATTGAGATGTTCAACATTGTGAGGGGCCTGTATAGAGTGGATGGGAAGAGCCTATTTACTATAGTAGAGAGGTCAGCGATGAGGAGGCATAGGTTTAAAGTGATTGGTAGAAAGATTAGACAGGAGATGAGGAAAAACGTTTTTATCCAGTAGGTTGTGGTTATCTAGAATTCGCTATCTGAAAGGGTAGGACAGCCAAAACCCTTGACATATTAAAAAAATGTCTGGATTTGCACCTCAAGTGCTGAAACCTGCAAGTATATGGACTTAAATACTGGAAAGTGGGATTAAGCTGTGTGGCTTGTTTCTCAGCACCACAGTGGCCTCTTTCTGTGCTGTGAACCATCAATGATTCTACATTTGCTTTTATGTTGCTGAAATGAAAAAGAGATTTTGTTGTCTATGAAAAGTGACAAGGTTGTGGAATTGGTTTGGCTTTATAACCTTTAGAGATCAGGGTACATGTGTACAGAATTTCCTTTGTGTAATTAAATGGGTTGAGTGGATTGTATATGATTGGTGCAAGGGTTAGGCTGGATGAGGTGAAAACACATTGATACAAATCATTGTTTTCTTGAGCCAAATTTTGCTGTAACTGCCCATCTAACAGTATCTGCTGTTTGTTAAACTTGCCCATTGCACCTTTCAGTTTGAAAAGTTCCTGTCCACAACATTGCTGAAATTGTAAGCTGGTAATGTCACTGTGAGGGAAACAACACCTGCATGAACGGAACAACTAACCATGTTTAGGAAGAGAAAATAAATACAGGAAATACTGAGAAGAAGGATCAATTAAAGGGAGTGAATTTCTTGTCAAATCAGATGCAGAAAGGGAAATACAGAGGGAAAGAGAGATTGGACTAAGAGAGAGAGAATGAAGACGAAAGAAAAAGTTAGTATAAAGTGTAAAACATAAAATTTGATATTTTTAAAATCACCACAAGAACTCAGAACCTAAAGCAATAAGACTCCATATTTATTATTAATTTTCAATGCCAGAGAGGTGATTGTCAGGCATTGACACTTACCACATGATTTAAAATGCGGTTATAGTGAATAGACTCAATAATCTGTGGGAAATTTAATGACCGGGAAAATACAGCAAGTGCCTAAAACAAAAGAAGGGCTAAGAGTAAGATGCCATTATTGGGAGAGTAGAGCCACTTTTGGCATTTAACATCCCATCTACTCCAAACTTTAAGTTGCTACATGGTTTACCCAGAAATAGAGGAAAGCACAGCAAAATTCTTGCACTTACATTTGTGATATTTAATAGCTAATAATATGAAGGGGAAGATGGTGAGTCAGTGCAGACTTGATGGGCTGAATGGCATGATTTTATGATTCTACTTTGTTCAATAATTTTGGAATATTTCAGTTTTGGAATATTTCAGTAGTGAGCATTGAAAATATAATTATCGGAGTTAGCTCAGAAGAGTTACTGATTTAGATTCTATGTTGGCACTAGAGTTATTTTCTTTATTGAAATGACAAAGTTACCCTCTCTGTTAATATAAGTTTATCTTACAATGCTGAATTCAAAAATTGTTGCAAGTACATTTTCCAGATAATGCCAAAAATCACTTTCTGTTCAAGCCAATGGGAACACAAAATTGAAGATTGTATAATAAACCTAATCAGAACATTGATTGTAATTATTCATAATACTTGACATCAATGAAATATTCCATTTCTTATTTTTTATCTTTTTACATCTGTGGGATCCACTGTTGTGGATTTGTGCTTGAATATGTCAGAACCATTTTTTTGTATGTATTTATTCTACTGCAGGTTAACAAGGTTGTTGAAAGCAGAAGAAAACAGCACGATAATGGCAAATGAAATAAATAGGTGGAATATTATAATGGAATGTAATGTGCTAAGTAAAATGTTCAGATATTTTTATACTATTCTACCATGGG